>NC_136067.1:770671297-773071297 GCF_964261635.1 Lissotriton helveticus | reverse complement strand
CTGACAAAGTCGGCGATGGATTCGCTGAATTGTTGGCGTGGACCCGGTGGTCTGTAGATGAGTGTTCCTCTGAGGGTGGTCTTGGGGTCGGGCCGACCATAGGTATGACCTCAGTAGACCATGGACGATTTTTATTGGGTCAGCCTGCCCCAGTATTCATTAGCCTCTTTAAAGTGAACAAGCCAATTGTTTAGGATGTGGCAATTTAGAGTAGCACAGTGGTGTTTTTGTCACTCTAGGACTGCTACCAAGTGCCAGGTTTTATCACCAAACCCATTTCACAGTACTTAATCATGTTGAGTCAGTACAGGAACCTAAAACGGAAAAGGGTTCCCAGTTGATAGCGATTTCACAAGGAAGAGAAGACCCCACTGAGTTCCAGGGAACAGGGTACTAACGACAATTTAAGTCAAAGGGAAATCCCTGGACTGTATATTATATGTACCGTATCTTTTCTCTGCGTACATTCACCTCAGTCAAGCCTTACCATTTTCATACATTATCAAACCAACACAAAAATATGACGTTTACAATCTTTGTGACTTTATTAAAAACTTTTGTACTACAAGTTAAAAACAGACTTGTGTCTGTGAGACATTAAAACAATTGGTAATGCAGTTGTATCAACTCAAATACATGTCAATATATACATGTGCAACTTACAGCGGCGAAAAAAGTACATTCCTATAAATCAGAACGAAATAAATACAAACAATAATCGTCAAAATTGCACCCAATATATGCTGCTAAATTGATCTTTATCATCAAATGTATATCTATGTGTGACATCTATAAGAGGATTCTGGGTCAGGTTTAAACAAGAATAAGGAATAAGTTCAACCTAGGGTGGGGAAGAGGTTTACTCCATGCAATTTAGCAGCATATATTGGGTGCAATTTTGACGATTATTGTTTGTATTTATTTCGTTCTGATTTATAGGAATGTACTTTTTTCGCCGCTGTAATTTGCACATGTATATATTGACATGTATTTGAGTTGATACAACTGCATTACCAATTGTTTTAATGTCTCACAGACACAAGTCTGTTTTTAACTTGTAGTACAAAAGTTTTTAATAAAGTCACAAAGATTGTAAACGTCATATTTTTGTGTTGGTTTGATAATGTATGAAAATGGTAAGGCTTGACTGAGGTGAATGTACGCAGAGAAAAGATACGGTACATATAATATACAGTCCAGGGATTTCCCTTTGACTTAAATTCCCAGTTGATAGCACCACAAATGCTAAATAAGACACAACTGAGCTCAACATACAATATTCTGACTCCAAAAGTGGGCTACGGGGCCCCTGTGAGCAGCCCTTTTCCCCCAGTCAGCAGCTTCCTCTCCACAGCTGCCGCAGTTGACTGGCTCTCCCTGACAGCGCAGCTGTACCAAACCCCTAGAGGCGCCAGTTCGAGACTGCTGCTGGTGATGTCATGGAGCCGCTGTTCTATTGGAAATCTTCTCATTTGGGCTCCTAAGTGCTCCGTGGATCACTTTTGGGCGTGTTTGTTTTATTTTCTTCTTATATTTGCTTTATTTTCTGCTTACTTTGTCTTCTTGGTTACTTTCCCTCTCTCCATCCGCAGCCCCGTCCCTGGCCACCGTTTCCCCAGGCTCCAGCTCCCCTCAGGTTTTCCCCATGCCTCGCACTCAGGCTTACTGGTCAGCCCCTCCCACCTCCCAGGACTACTTATGGATGCTGTTTTGCCTGTCTGAGCCTGTCCGCTCCTGGACCGCGTCCAGGGCCAGGAACCCCGACCATCGGATCCCCCACAGGTACTCCGCTGCAGATCTCTGTGCCTTGGACCCGGAACGCAACAACAACTGCTGCCTCACGTCGTCTCACTCCATTCTCCTGCATCCACTGCCAATTCACCTCTACCCTAGGGCTGACCGCCATCGCAGCAACCAGCGCCACGCCATCCCCATCACCCGAGACCTCCCAAAATCAACTCAGATGCCTCCTGAAACACACCAGGTCACTCTGTAAGCACACCACCAAATTCTGGGACACCATCTCCACCCTCGCCCTGATGTGACCTTTATGACAGACCTTGCTCTCCTCCGCTTCCACCCTGTACATTGCCACCGCAACACCCATTGGCTACAAGATGAAACACCGCACCAACAGACACGGGCTGGAATTGCCATTGTACATAAAGACTTGCTGCTAGAATCCCTGAGGCGGAAGCCGGGGAGATACTTCGTGTTTTTAAAAACTTATCACTGTAATTTCTTTTGTGTTATTTTGTTTTGAAAAACAGTTTTAAAATAGAATTCTTGGTGCGCTTAGTCCCGCACTCACCCCCACGCGCCTCACGCCTCTCCCACACCGCCGCAGACGAGTTGGTGCTGCAGTCAGTTGGGGATGCCATCTTGGTTGAGGAGTGGGTCGGCAGACTAGTGCTCGCCCCTCCCGCCAAGCCTCAGCATAAATGGCCCCTCTCCCTAGGAAGCGCAGCGGACGAGCGCAGCGGGCGCGCCGACTGCGCGCCAAAGGCGAGCCCGTCTGCGCCAGACCGGGCCATGGGCCTAGGCTTTATGTAAAACCTCCCTTGCCCCCCACTATTTACGCACTCGAAACTCTTCTGCAGCTCAGGAAAACTGCCTCCACATCGTGTTTCCATTCTCTCTCCCCAGAAGAACGACAGGTGAACTGTTTACATTGTGCGTATACCGTAGCATCCTCAACCACATCATTGAAACATTGGGCTAAGATGGCCCTACTTAACTGTAGGTCCCTACCCAAACATGGGATAGAAATACATTTGCTCCTTCAAGAGCAAGAGCTAGAGGCGCTGTTTCTTACAGAAACCTGGTTATCCTCAGCATCAGATCCAGGCATAGTTCAAACACTCCCACCAGGCTATCTAATCCAACATCACGATAGACCCTCTGGAATAGGAGGGGGAGTGGCGATTATTTATAAAAATCACCTGTCCTGTCGCCTCATGGACAGCCCGGTCCAGGACTGTGAAAATATACATTTCTCTATTCAACTTTCCCCGCAAAAATCGTTCCTGGGTATTCTTGTATACCGTCCTCCAGGAGCACAAGGACAGTTTCCAAGCTCTCTGCTGGAAGCCGTCACCACCTGTGCCTGTTTATCCCCAAATTTCACCATCTTGGGAGATCTAAACATTCATTTTGATGACCAGACAGAGAAGGTGCCGGAAGAGATACTGTCAGACTTGGCCTCTTATAGTCTTCACCTGAAAAACCATCGGCCCACCCATATTAAAGGCCATCTCCTGGACCCTATTTTTTCGAATATCCCGGATTTAGTTGTAGAGGACCCCCTTCCTATCCCCTGGTCAGATCATTACTTGATCCCCTTCAAGTGCCAAATTCATACCAAATCGTTAGGTAGATCCCCTCCCCAGGTCCCTTCCCGCCCATGGGCAAAACTAGATATAGAAGCCTGGACACACCAACTTGAAACTACTATTCTAACCCTTGAACCAGATCCTGCCCTAGAGGACCAGCAATTCCATACCTGGATCGAGAAATGCCAAATAAAACTTCTCCCCACTAAAAAGGGAACATTTAAATCTCCCTGGTTCACAACAGAGTTGCGCGAACTAAGGAAACAATGTAAAAAGCTTGAACGCTTATGGAGGAAGGACTGGTCGGCCAAGAGTAAAGTAGAATACAAAGCAGCCATGAAGCTTTATAAATCCATCATAAAAAATACCCAAGCCGCCTTCTTCGAAGAAAAAATTCAAGCGGCGGCAAACTCCCCAAGGGAAACCTATCGCATCATCAGATCACTGATGAAAGTCCCAGAACCACAACCGATTGCTGACCCCCTCGGTCCAAGATGTAGTCAGTTAGCCGAGTTTTTTCCCTCTAAGATTCTGGCCATATTAAAAACCCTTCCCATCCCCAACATTTCTTCAGACTTACTCTCCCCCGCGCTGGCAACGGACACTCCCTGTCTGGAGTCTTTATCCCAGCTCACTAAGGAGACGTTTCTTGTGACTCTAAACTCAATCAAGAGTGGAGCACCAACAGATCCAGCCCCCATTAATAAATTAAAACTGGTAACCTCCACGGTGACCCCCCTCCTTGTCAATTTAATAAATTCCTCCCTTAACCAAGGCATTGTCCCTCCTAATTGGAAAAGGGCAACTGTTAGAGAGCACTTTAAAAAAATCCCATCTTGACACCCCTAGACCTGGCCAACTACAGACCAATCTCACTCATACCTGGAGTCAGCAAGGTAGCTGAAAAGTTTGTTAATCATCAGCTCTCCTCTTATCTGGAGTTAAACTGTCTTCTGCGCCTCTCCCAAACTGGATTCAGACCAGGACAGGGCACAGACACCGCCCTCATTGCAGTGGTCGAAGAAGCAAGAACCATCTTGGATGCAGGAGGATCAGTGGCAGTGATCCTCCTGGACCTTAGTGCGGCATTCGACACGGTGGATCATGCCACTCTTGTCCACTGATTAAGTAGGGTCGGAGTTACTGGCCCTGCCCTGGCTTGGCTTAAATCTTTTTTGGATCATAGAACATTTGAGGTGGCTGATGGATGTGTACACTCCAGAGCTATGCCCCTTCAGTGCAGGGTTCCTCAGGGCTCCTCCCTGAGCCCCACACTTTTTAATGTGTACATGTCTCCCTTGGAAGAAATCGTGGCACCTTTCGGCATGAAGGTAGTCATGTATGCCGACGACACTCAACTTGTTGTCGCTTTAAATCAGTCGGCCCAATGCCTGAACAACTTAGCCGCTTGCCTCCAGGACATATCAAAATGGATGAGCGATTCTCTCCTAAAACTTAATGGGGAGAAAACAGAGATTTTACTACTGGGTGAGCCTTCCAAACTCCCCACTAGGCTTTTGTGGCCAACCTGTATGGGAACAACCCCCTCCCCAAAAAAGGAAATAAAGAGTCTTGGTATATGGCTCGACCAGGACCTTAGTTTCAAGACGCAAGCTATGAAAACTGCTGGAACATGCCTTGGTCTTCTGTGCATTCCGCCCCAGTCCAAGAAACTTTTCATTCAGGGCCTTATCATCTCAAGATTGGACTATGGAAACGCCCTGTTGCTGGGGGCCCCAAAACTGGTCACTAACAAGCTCCAACATGTCCAGAATGCAGCAGCTAGGCTCCTTAGCGGGACGAAGCCAAGATGTTCAGCAAAACCCGCCCTCAAACTCTTACATTGGCTCCCAATCCAAGAAAGAATTATCTTTAAAACCCTCTGCATCTCTCATAAGATCTTCCACGGCAAAGGCCTCCCGATTTTGTCCTCTCTTATTATACCACACAACGGCAATAGGCAGCTTAGATCCAACACCCTTTCCCTGGCCAGCGTCCCCAGAATAAAAAGGGCGCGCTCAGGGGGCCATCTTTTCTCTTACAATGCCTCCAAGTTATGGAATGCCGTACCTCTCAATACTCGTAGAGAAACTAACCTACTAGTCTTTCGTAGGCTACTGAAGACTTGGCTTTTCCCCTGAAAACTTTGCCTGGATCTAGCATAGCGAGTGACAGCGCTGGGACGCCCACGGGTAGCTACGCGCTTTAGAAATCCAACTCAAATCAAATCAAATTATCTGCACCATCACCGACGAGGTGACCACACCGATCATGGAACACGAGCTTTCAGCTCTGCACTGATGACAAAACCACCATCAAAGGTACCCTCTTCTACAGACCATTAGGATCGCGAACCAGCCTCAGCGACTCCATCGCTGAATTCATCACCCCGCTCACCATCGAATCCGAACACTACGTCTTCCTGGGAGACCTCAACTTTTATCTTGACTCTCCCATTGACACCAACTTCACTGACCTCCTGGAACGACTGCACAACATCAGTCTGAAGCAGCTGGTCACAGACCCCACCCACAAAGCAGGACATCCTCAACATCTACATGACACCCATCAGAGACATTGTCAAAACCCACGACATCATCATAGTGTCCCACACCGACACCCAGCTAGTCCTCTAGTTCTCTGCGAACCCGACCACAATGAAGACCAACTTCCACAACTATATGAAGAACGTCTCAGCCTGGTTGAAGAACAACAGCCTGAAGGTGAACACAGACAAAATGGAATTACCCATCTTCGGCAGACACACCTCTCTGGAACGACTCCCGGTGGCCATCAGAACTCGGACCCACCCCGACTCCGAAAAACCACACCCACAACCTCAGCATCATCCTGGACAGCGAACTCTCCATGAAATGCCAAGTCAAAGCTGTCTCCTAATCCTGCTTCCACACCCACTGCATGCTTCACAAAATCGTCAAGTGGCTCCCCATCAGCACCAGGAAAACTGTGACATCAACAGCCGACTGGACTACGGCAACACACTATATGTGAGCACCACCACCGAACTCATGAGAAGTCTCCAGACGATCCAGAACACAGCAGTCATGCGGATCCTCAACCTGCCCAAGAGAACCCCTGTCACCAAACACTGACCTCCACTGGCAGCCCATCCAGTTGAAATGCCAATTCAAGCTCCTAGCCCATACCTACAATGTCCTCCACGATCAAGGACCCGCCTACATAAACTACTGCCTGAATTCCACCTACCTCACAGTAAGCTCTGCTCACCTCGCTCAGCTACTATGAATCTGCCGCTGCCACACCGGAGAATGCTCCTTCTCCCACCATGCCTCCAAGTCCTGGAACACCTCTTCCCCTCACCTTGGTACGGCACCCTCGTTGACTCACTTCAGGAAGGGACTCAAGACCTGGCTTTTCGACTGATACGTGCAGC
Source organism: Lissotriton helveticus (assembly GCF_964261635.1). NCBI lineage: Eukaryota > Metazoa > Chordata > Amphibia > Caudata > Salamandridae > Lissotriton > Lissotriton helveticus. Next base: position 773,064,550 of record NC_136067.1, on the reverse strand, counting down.
ACAGCACCCGGATTCCCTTCCGGGTGATAAGCCATGCTATACAAGTGCAGCCTGATTGATTGATGGGTAAAGGGTGCGCCTTTGCCGGCCGTGGGTTTCTGAGCAGAGGCCACCTGCACTTATTCTTGTGAACATTAAGCACTGTGAGGTGTGAACAAGTGAAGGTTGGTTGCATTATGAAAGTTAAGGTGGGCGAAAATGCTATGAATTGCCTGAAGAAGGCATTCCATCATTTTGCAACAATTTGTGACAGACACTGGTACCCCTAATGACTAATTGAATTTTGGGAATGGTCATGAGCCTCTGTTCTCTTAATCCTAGGGATCTTGGCTAGGTGTGTTGATGAATGTGCAGTTTTAATATGAGACAAATTTGTAATTCAAAGGACCTTAAATTGAATTCTCACGACCACATGGTGCTGATGGGTAATATTTCTAGTCTCAGTGGTATAGTCATATTTTCTTAGACTCGCTTCCAAGCACTCAGTCGAGTTTTGAATAGTGGAACAGTGTAGTTGCTGGATGTACTTTCTCATTTCAATTTTGCTATTAATGTTGGGTTGTGAAATAAAGATGCCAATAAATGGCATACTAGTTACTTCGCAACAATTGGTTGAATCTTCTCAAGAGAGTATTTTGTATTTATGGTTTGAATATTCTTTTTTTCAGACGTCAGCCCTCTCTGATCCCACCTGCCCTGCAGATCAACAGAATCTTCCTGGCCCCTCACAGAATGGCCATCATTCGAAAAGGAGAAGCAGGCATCGTGGCTCATCTCCTGTTCCACCACATGAGGTTAGAGCGTACCAGCTGTATACGCTGTACAGAGGAAAAGATGGCAAAGTAATGCAGGTGAGTAACCTCGAAGAGTGTATTCTTCCATTTAATTCTGTCCATGTCATCATATTGCCAGACTTTGAGCCCAATTTAGAGTTTGACGGACAAGGTAAGCCATCACAAAAGTGAGTATCCTGTTGCCAAACCTTCAGTTTAGAGACAAATGGCCCTTAAGTTTTCCAACAACAGAGTCCTCCATTGGCTCTGTTCTTTCTCCAACGGTCTGATGACGTATGGGCGGTGGGAGGAAGGATATTACACTGCCTGCCCTATCTATGGTGTAAAGTTTTATTTTCCCTGTCTGTCACCACTAGGAAAAACCCAGGTGGCAAGTGACCCCCCCCCCCCTCCCACCATACCCTGGGGAAAAATCCCACAGTGTGAGGGTCAGTTGTTTAATTTTTATCGGAAACAATCTCCAGCTTTGGGAGGTAGTTTCAGAAAAATAAAAAACTTTGGAATGGTTTTATGAACATCATTAAAAGCGACAGTTGACGTCCATCAAACATTTTGTACAGAGATGAGTATTGGGCCAGCGATCATCTCTAAATTTGAAAGATAGTCTTTCAAGTTAAAGGAGTTTATGTTCTCCGCCACCCTGACGGATGGAGAACTGTCCATCAAACCCTAAAACAGACCCTATATATTCGGACATCTTTCGCAACATATTGTACATAAATGATTATCTCTTTTGCCTTGTGGTATAGCCATACGAGCATTAAACACCATTATTCAACTTACTGTAGATTTGACATGACTGGCTACTCATTCAAACATATTAAGGAAAATGTTGATTAGTTAGCTATTTTTCAAAAGAACACACAAAAAGTGACACACCAGCGGTGCAAGGGGCTTGTAAATAAGCCCCAGTATCTTTTCCTGACCCTTGTACGGGTCTAATGATGCATATGTCAGTCCAGCAACTTTCTTACTTGTGAGCTCCTAGAGTGTAGAAAGGATTTTGAATGAAGTTAGCGCCCTCTGAAATGTAGTAAATATATATGTGTGACTTGTTCTCAAAAATGCAACTAAAAAAGAGATTCCTTTCTGTGTATTTGAATTTTCAGATAAACAATACCATTTAGTCTAGTCAATTATACCAACAGCCCACCACATACAAAGTTCGAATCAAAAGCATAACATTTTAGATGTATCTAGTTTATTATTTCTTTCTAATTAAAACCATTTGTTCATATATACAGAATACACAATTTATTTCAATGTATAGTTTTTTTCAGTGCAACATAATTTATCCTAACAAAACATATAAAAAACACAAAATAATACAATTAAAAAACTCTTTTCATCAAAAGTTTGTTCTCAAAAATGTACTGATTCTTTTTTTAAACATATTTATAGTGCTTTATGTATATTTGTGTTTTGAAAGTTTGTCATTCATAAATGTATTTCACGTTTTATTTTGTTTTTCCAGTACTGTTTATGAAGCTTTTTTCTCTTTCAGGAAATATTCACAATTCATTCAATATTTTAGGACACATTCTGTAAAGAAAATATGTTTGTAGTTCTGAAGGTGGCGACACCTTAAATCCGCAAAGCAAAGGTTTACACTTGTATTCTGCCTTTCATAGAGTTGGTTGTCAGACACGATGTTAGTCCAGGAAATGTATTTTTCTGGATCTCCTCGTTCTTTTAGGATAACACAGGTTTAGGTTTATAAATATTTTATGACCGCTCACTGGCGTGCCACACAGCATTTTCAGTGGCCGTATTTGTTGCAGGTGACCTGTGCTGCACGGGCGGGTGTGGCTTGCGTCATTTTGTAGGGTGACTTATCCAGTAATTAGTAAATAATCATATTTTGGCTGATAGAGAGTTGCACTGTAGTTGCTGTTGCTAAATAGCAAAGCAGCCAACACTACCTCACGAGGCATGGATTTTGGGGACGATGGATGCAGGCGTCCATACCAGGCCTTCTTGCTTGCAGTGTAGCTGACAAAACAGAGGGTGTCACTGGTGACAGTATTTCCCAAGCCTGGGTGTAGCCTCTCCCCAATGGTAGCACAATTCAACAGCGTAGCGATTAGAGACACCCTGGTAGACAACAATTAGTAGCATCAGTCTGACAACATCCCTTTGTTGTCTGTTCCGCTCTCAGTGAGTGCGAAGTGCCCATCCTCTGGTGCATGGCTTGGTCCCCGGTACATCCCTTTGCTGTCTGTTCCTCTCTCAGTGAGTGGGATGTGCCCTTCCTCTGGTGCATGGCTTGGTCCTCAGTACATGCCTTTGCTGTTTGTTCCTCCCTCAGTGAGTGGGATGTGCCCATCCTCTGGCGCATGGCTTGGTTCCCGGTACATCCCTTTGCTGTCTGTTCCTCTCTCAGTGAGTGGGATGTGCCCATTCTCTGGTGCATGGCTTGGTCCCCGGTACATCTCTTTGCTGGCTGTTCCTCTCTCAGTGAATGGGATGTGCCCATTCTCTGGTACATGGCTTGGTCCCCGGTACATCCCTTTGCTGTCTGTTCCTCTCTCAGTGAGTGGGTTGTGCCCAACCTCTGATGAATGGCTGGTCCCCGGTACATCCCTTTGCTGTCTGTTCCTCTCTCAGTGAGTGGGATCTGCCCATCCTCTGGCTCTTGGCTTGGTCCCCGGTACATCCCTTTGCTGTCTGTTCCTCCCTCAGTGAGTAGGATGTGCCCCATCTCTGGTGCATGGCTTGGTCCCCGGTACATCCCTTTGCTGTCTGTTCCTCTCTCAGTGAGTGGGATGTGCCCTTCCTCTGGTGCATGGCTTGGTCCCCGTTACATCCCTTTGCTGTCTGTTCCTCTCTCAGTGAGTGGGATGTGCCCAACCTCTGATGAATGGCTTGGTCCCCGTTACATCCCTTTGCTGTCTCTTCCTCGCTTAGTGAGTGGGATGTGTCCCTCCTCTGGTGCATGGCTTGGTCCCCGGTACATCCCTTTGCCGTGTTCCTTTCTCCGTAAGTGGGATGTGCTCTTCCTCTGGTGCATGGCTTGGTCCCCGGGATTCATCCCTTTGCTGTCTGTCCCTCTCTCAGTGAGTGGGATGTTCCCACCCTCTGGCGCATGTCTTGGTTCTCGTTACATCCCTTTGCCGTCTTTTCCTCTCTCAGTGAGTGGAATGTGCCCATCGTCTGGCGCATGGCTTGGTCCCCGTTACATCCACTTGCTCTCTGTTCCTCTCTCAGTGAGTGGGATGTGCCCCATCTCTGGTGCATGGCTTGGTTCCCGGTACATCCCTTTCCTGTCTGTTCCGCTCTCAGTGAGTGGGATGTGGCCATTCTCTGGTGCATGGCTTGGTCCCCGGTACATCCCTTTGCTGTCTGTTCCTCGCTCAGTGAGTGGGATGTGTCCCTCCTCTGGTGCATGGCTTGGTCCCCGTGATATCCCTTTGCTGTCTGTTCCTTTCTCCGTAAGTGGGATGTGCTCCTCCTCTGGTGCATGGCTTGGTCCCCGGGATTCATTCCTTTGCTGTCTGTCCCTCTCTCAGTGAGTGGGATGTGCCCATCCTCTGGCGCATGGCGTGGTCCCGGGTACCACCCTTTGCTGTCTGTTCCTCTCTCAGTGAGTGGGATGTGTCCATCCGCATGGCTTGGTCCCCGGTACATACCTTTGCTGTCTGTTCCTCTCTCAGTGAGTGGGATGTGCCCATCCTCTGGCTTGGTCCCTGGTACATCTCTTTGCTGTCCGTTTCTCTCTCAGTGAGTGGGATGTGCCCATCCTCTGGCGCATGGCTTGGTCCCCGGTACATCCCTTTGCTGTCTGTTCCTCCCTCAGTGAGTGGGATTAGCCCATCCTCTGGCGCATGGCTTGGTCTCCGGTACATCCCTTTGCTGTCTGTTCCTCCCTCAGTGAGTGGGGTGTGCCCATCCTCTGGCTTGGTCCCTGGTACATCTCTTTGCTTTCCGTTTCTCTCTCAGTGAGTGGGATGTGCCCATCCTCTAGCGCATGGCTTGGTCCCCGGTACATCCCTTTGCTGTCTGTTCCTCCCTCAGTGAGTGGGATTAGCCCATCCTCTGGCGCATGGCTTGGTCCCCGGTACATCCCTTTGCTGTCTGTTCCTCCCTCAGTGAGTGGGATGTGCCCATCCTCTGGTGCATGGATGGGTCCCCCTTACTTCTCTTTGCAGTCTGTTCCTCCCTCAGTGAGTGGGAGGTGCCCATCCTCTGGTGCATGGATTGGTCCATGTTACATCTCTTTGCTGTCTGTTCCTCACTCAGTGAGTGGGATGTGGCCATCTTCTGGTGCATGGCTTGGTTCCCGGTACATCCCTTTGCTGTCTGTTCTTCCCTCAGTGAGTGGGATGTGCCCATTCTGTGGTGCATGGCTTTGTCCCCGTGGTAGAGTTACGTACTCATCTAGGCTGTCCCTGGCAGAAGGCAAAAAAGGATGTTCTTCCCGCCTTTCTGCAGATCCAGAGGTGCACATGCTGTGCTGTGCAGTTTCTAGTCTACGCTGAAGATCTTTATCTTGACTAGGAGCACACCTGAAAGAAAGGGGGGCCTTTATCCTCTTGACTTCTGACTCTCTTTATGCATCTGCAGATGTTTCAAAGGAGACTGCCTTGGACCTTCAGGAGAAGAACTTCGCACAACACCTCCTCCTCCTCCTCTCATAAGTCCCTTTTGAAGTTTGCATTAGCCACTGGCACAGCAGTAGCCCCTCCTAGTTCCTGGACACCTGCCAAGTGTCACAAATCGGATGTGACTAACTTCAGTGTGAGCTTTTCCTTTATGTCTAGAAAAGGGCTTTTAACACATCAGAGTTATGTTTTATAGCTAAATCTGTTCTGATGGATTTGTTTCCAGATTTGAAATTATCCTGACGGAATAAATCTGCTTGACTGCAATATATTTCTGCAGCAGATACATTTTCTTAAATTGAGATTTCTGGTACCCTCAACTCTTGTTTTAATTTACATTCACGGCATTACACCGGCTGAGCTGGTATTTGATGGCTGGGTTAAAAGAAGTAGGGTTATTTCAACACCAACTTTTACAGGAGTTTGATATAAAGCATAAGGATAACTGTTTACTAGATAGATTGTCTTTCAGATTACTCCCATTATACAGTAATGGGTGAATTGGGATGTATGACGTTACAACGCAGGCTATTACAATGCCTGCCTTTACAACGCGGTTTTTACATCGCATACCATTACAACGCATAGCGCTTTTGGGTGTTGGATAGTGAATAGTTTAATTTACTATTCCAACTCCAGTCCCCGTGGACACTAGGGAAGGTTATTGGATAGTAAATTAACCTATTCCCTATCCTAGAGCGCCTCCCAGCGCAATGGTGGCATGGGTAAGCGTGTTCTTTCATCTGATATCCTAATAGTAGGCTCAGTTAATTATGCTGTTTTTTTGTTCAAAACTAGCCTGGTAGCGTCAATGGATTTGGGTATTTATGAGTACCAATGCCCCCCAAAGGACTGAGCCGTTCTGCCCCCAGGCAGTAATGGTTATTTACAGCCCCTTCCTTAACTGTCAATAAAACGTCCCTTGAATTAATAACATAAACTGGCCACAACCACTAAGAAGCTTTAATGTCTTAATGTGCTAATGATTATCTATGTGCCCAACCTGTAGGAAGTAAAAAGATCCCAGTCAGTAATTAACTTAATCACTAATAAGGCTTGATGTACCCAAGCATTACAAGTGTCATTTGTCTTAGACATTAAAAAACATCAACTTATTCAGTATTATGGGTATCTTTCATAGATTCACATGCCTGAATCATTCCCCGTCGTCGGGGTGGGAGTCCCCGGTATATAACAATAGTAATGTCATATAGACATGTACATACTAATAGGCCACAGGCCTCACATTAGTAAACTATGTGAGTCCTTTTGTAAAATAGGACCAAAGTTTGGCCAGGAGCCAATCAGCTACTACCACCCTCTAGAACCTTCCTCCTCGCCCTAGACCACCACCGCTGGTCATTTGTCCGGATCCTGTGACTTTGCCTCCTCTACCGTCTTCTGATGAAGAAGAAGAGGAAGCAGTAGGAGAAGATGAAGAAGGTCAACAGGAGGAGGGAGAAATACAGGATGACGAGTGGGATAGCTATGTCATTGAACGTCCGGCATCCCCAGACCAGGCACAGGCGGATTCACCCCCAGAAGATATCGGGGGGTTTCATAATGTTGTAGAGATAGCAGCAGCAAGGTTCAAAATAGAGATGACCACGCAACCTCAGGAGTGCTTCCTATATGACTTTAAAGAGCCATTCAAGAAGACGGTTCGGTCAATCCCTATTATCGATTATATCTGGGACCAGGGGGTAAAAATAATGAAAAACCCCTCATCTTTACTACCAGTGCCGACCAGGCTTGATAAGAAGTATAAGGCCCCGGACTCGGCTCCGGCATGCCTTACAGGCCATACCAAACCAGACTCCGTTATCACCCAGGCAACCCATCTGCTGCGCTGACTGCTCCTCCGGATAAGGAAGGCCATAAACTGGATAACATCGGGAAGAGATTCTCGTCGATGTCGGCCCTTACTGTCAGGGCGGCAAACTCGCTAGCGCTCTTAGGGCGTTACAATCGCCGGATGTGGGCGGATGTTGCCCCATATCTAGGCACACTGCCAGAGGAGCAGAAAGAAGAGGTAAAGAAGATCCTCCTTGAGGGAGAGCGGTCCGCCTCGGAAATGATTGACGTGGCGATGGATATCGCCTCAACAGGATTTCGGCAGCTGGCGGGGGCAGCGGTCCTTAGGCGCTAGGGATGGCTGTAAGCTACATCTTTCCGGCCGGAGGTACAGACCAAAGTACTGGACATGCGGTTTGACGGAGAGCTGCTCTTTGGAGAGCATATTGATGAGATGCTGCAGGGTATCAAGAAAGATACAGAGACCGCAAAAGCCTTGGGTACCCTCCAGTACAAAAATACTTCCTTTCGGGGCTCCAGAGGAAGAGGCCAGCAGAGAAGAGGTGGCTATCAGGGATACAAATCCTCCTACGGCTCGTCCCAGCAATACAAGCCTCAATACCAACAGAGGCAGCAACAAGGCCAGTCCTCATACAATAAGTCTTCCTTTCGAGGGAGAGGAGGAAAGAAGGAGTCCGCCAGAAGGCAATGACTTCTTTCTCCAACAGGCCTCCACTTCTTCTCCACATTACATAGTTGGAGGGAAAATTTCCAACTTCCTCCACAATTGGCAAAGAATAACGACGGATCGTTGGGTTCTCCAGCTGGTTCGGTTCGGCCATACTCTGGAGTTCATGGAACCTCCTCCTTCGAACCCCCCAGGTCCCATGTAGCACAAGAATCTGCATCTCCTTCAAGTGGAACTCTCACTAATGCTCCAGAAAAGAGCCATAGAAAGAGTTCCCAGAGGTCAGAGGGGGAAAGGATTCTATTCCCGGTTCTTCCTAATACGAAAAAAGGAGAAGACATGGAGACCTATATTGGATCTAAGGAACCTCAACAGATACCTCAAGAAACAATCGTTCCGTATGGTATCCATTCAGGAAGTGTTACAGCTACTCAATTCCAAAGATTTCATGGTGTCCTTAGACCTCCAGGACGCCTATTTTCACATACTCATCCACAAAAGTCACCGCCAATACCTGAGGTTTGTAGTGGTGGGCAGACACTACCAATTCAGAGTGTTGCCATTCGGCCTGAAGTCGGCGCCACGCATTTTTACAAAATGCCTATCTCCAGTGGCAGCGTACCTTCGCCAGCACCATCACCAGGTATTCCCCTACCTGCACGATTGGCTCATCAAGTCTCCTACTCTAGAAGGCGTGAGCAGATCTTCCAACGCCTCTCTTCAGCTCTTCGAGAGCCTGGGGCTTACGCTCAACCAGGAACAGTCAGTATTGCAGCCCTCTCAACGCCTCACTTTCCTGGGAGCAACTCTCGACACGCAGCAGGAGAAGGCCTTCCCATCACAGGAGCGTCAGGTCAAACTGAGGTCACTGGCAGCCCACATTCAGGTCAAAAAGACCATCAAGATGCGACTCTTCAAGTCATTGCTAGGAAGGATGTTCTCCAATATCCTCCTAATACCACACTGCCGCCTCCGTATGCGTCCCTTACAGGAGGCGTTATCATCTCAGTGGACCCAGTGTACGGGATCCTTCGATGATCTTATCAGGATCACTCCGTTCATGGTGAAGGCCCCGCAATGGTGGCTTCAAACAAAAAACCTGAACCCGGGCCTTCCATTCCTACTTCCAATCTCCCCACACGTGATAACAACAGATGCATCATTGGAAGGATGGGGTGCGTTCCTGCAGGAACTTCAGATACACGGTCAGTGGTCACTGGCAGAAAAACAGCTCCACATCAACCTGCTAGAGCTGAGGGCAGTATACCTGGCACTTCGAGCATTCCTGCCCCGGATCAGGAACTCAACAGTGCTTGTGAGGATGGACAACACCACCACAATGCACTATCTAAACAAGCAAGGGGGAACTCGATCCATGATGTTGTCTCAAGAATCACAGCGAATTTGGAAGTGGCTACTCCAACACAACATTTCGCTGAGAGCGGAGTATGTCCCAGGAGCAGACAACACCCTGGCGGACTCACTAAGTAGGCAACGCTCCATTTGTCACGAGTGGGAGCTCGACCAACATGCTCTCGACGCAGTATTCTCCCGATGGGGCAGACCTCACCTGGATCTATTTGCGACGGAGATCAACGCAAAATGCCAACATTATGCAAGTTGGCTTCCCCAGAAAGGATCTCTCGGGGATGCATTTTCGATCGCATGGTGCAACGTCTTTGCTTACGCTTTTCCTCCATTTCCCCTGATCCCCAGGGTCCTCCGGAAACTGAAAGCGGAGCGTTGCACCCTGATCCTGGTAGCCCCAGCGTGGCCGCGCCAACACTGGTTTACAGAACTCCACATTCTGTCGCTGGAGCCTCCGATTCCATTCAGGCCTTACCCGCATCTCCTCAATATGAACCAGGGGCAAGTCCAGCATCCAGATCCGACATCTCACAGATTATCGGCTTGGCTCCTGAGTTCAGAGAGTTCCAGGACTTAGATATTCCTCAGGACTGCAGAGTCGTCTTAGCCCGGGCCCGGGCTGACAGTACCAACAAGACTTATTCCCTTAAGTGGAAGAGATTCTGTTTGTGGTGTAAAGCTAACAAACTGCACCCATTCTCGTCATCTCCGGCACAACTTCTGCCTTACCTTCTTCACCTGGCCAACTCGGGATTGGCCCATGCCTCAATCAAAGTCCACCTGGCAGCCATATCTCGGTTCAGGCGTTCTTCGTCTGGTATTTCCCTATGGTCCAATAGACTGGTCAAGCAGTTTCTGAAAGGCTTATTCAGGACTTATCCTCCAATAAAACCTTTACCACCTACATGGCAACTCAATATTGTCTTGGCTCAGTTGATGAAACACCCCTTTGAGCAAATGCATAAAGCAGATCTCAAATACTTGTCATGGAAAACAGCTCTTTTGCTGTCTCTCACGTCAGCAAGGAGGGTGAGTGAGCTGCAGGCTTTCTCTTTTCAAAACCCGTTCCTTCAGTTCAAACAGGACAGGGTCATTCTACGGACTAACCCCAAATTCATACCAAAGGTTCCGTCTGCTTTTCATCTAAACAAACCTATTGTCCTGAGATCTTTCTTCCCGAATCCATCTTCAGCAGCGGAGAGATCTCTACGTTCCTTAGATCTGAAAAGATGTCTGAAATTCTACATTCATAGAACGGAACAATTTCGCAAGTCCAACCAATTATTTATTGCCTTCAGCAGGCCCAGGAAGGGCCTACCATTGTCAAAGCAGAGCATTTCAAGATGGATCTCTGCGGCCATCGCCTTCTGCCATCAGCAGGCGGGACATCCTCTGCCCTCCAAGGTTCGGGCTCATTCCACTAGAGCGGTTTCCACCTCCATGGCTCTCTTTTCCGGGGTGCCCATTGTCGACATTTGCAGAGCGGCGACATGGAAGACACCACATACGTTCACCAAGCACTACTGCTTGGATTCGGAACTTATGAAGGATGCAGCAGTGGGACAGGCGGTGCTCCGTCATCTATTTCATTAGAGGTGAGCCTTCTTCCTTTCATCCCGCCTTTCCTATTACCTAATTGCACATTTCTTATCCTGCTACTGTTTGCAGTTTATTGTATTGCACTATTGATAAGTTATTATCAAGTGTCTTACATGCTATATTATGCGAAATGTGCTGCCTATTGCCTGCTACTCTGATTCAGGCATGTGAATCTATGAAAGATACCCATAATACTGGATAAGAAATGCGTTACTTACCTGTAACTGCAGTTATCCGGTATTGGTATCTTTCATAGATTCACATGCAACCCACCCGCCTCCCCTGGAAGGGCTCACCTTGGTTCTCTCAGTAGGTACTACTTAGCACTGTGCTTACGAAAATCTGAGGGACTAGGGCTCCTTCCAGGAAGGTTCTAGAGGGTGGTAGTAGCTGATTGGCTCCTGGCCAAACTTTGGTCCTTTTTTACAAAAGGACTCAGATAGGTTACTAATGTGAGGCCTCTGGCCTATTAGTATGTATATGTCTATATGACATTACTATTGTTATATACCGGGGACTCCCACCCCGACGACGGGGAATGATTCAGGCATGTGAATCTATGAAAGATACCAATACTGGATAACTGCAGTTACAGGTAAGTAACGCATTTCTTCCCCAGCGATTACATAAGCATTGGCAACACCAATGGGTCTAGCTTTAAAGGAATGTTGTATGGTAATGTGAAGCTTTACAAGTAGCAGGGGGTGGGAGAGGAAAAAGGGATGGAAGATACAAAGCACGTTGGCAGCATATTACAAGCGATACAAAAGGGGATGATGGACGGAGCGTTTGAGCAAATCAAACACTCACCCCCAGTCAACTGATCTGGGTTTAATCCATCACCATTCTTTAGCTCACATGGCCATATGCAAATCAGTCTGACCCTGTGCCTCATGGGAACAGTCCAGCCCGTACTGCCAAGCCATGTCTTCCCTGGACCGGAAACAAGCATCCTGGGACCGGTTTCGGGTTCATAACCCTCATCAGCCAGGCTATCTTGAATCCAGGGGCAAAGTGAGCAAGGGACTCAAGTCTGAGCATACCCTGCCACACTTAGGGCGAACAAAGCGATACAAAAGAGGATGATGGACTATCCTGGCTGGAGACGGCTGATAGCCAGAAACCGGTCCTAGGATGCTTGATTCCGGTCCAGGAAAGACATGGCTTGGCAGTTCGGGCTGGACTGTTGCCGTGAGGCACAGGGTCAAGACTGATTTGCATATGGCCATGTCTGAACTGGGCTGCCTTGGTGAGCAAAATAACGATGGATTAAACCCTGATCTGTGACTGGGGGTGAATGTTTTGCCATTGTGCAACATTCCGTCCATCATCTTGTGTGTTTTGCTGTTCACCCTATATGGGAAGGGCATGCCAAGACGTGGGTCCCGTGCTCACTAGGCCACAGGAGTCAAGCTATCCAGGTTGAAGACGGCTGATAGCTTGAAACCAGTCCTAGGATGCTTGATTCCGGTCCAGGAAAGACATGGCTTGGCAGTTCGTGCTGGACTGTTCCCATGAGGCACAGGGTCAAGGCTGATTTGCATATGACCATGTCTGAACTGGGGTGGATTGGTGAGCAAAATAACGATGGATTAAACCCTGATCTGTGACTAGGGGTGAATGTGTTGCCATTGTGCAACATTCTGTCCATCATCTTGTGTGTTTTGAGCATATTACAAGCCCCAATGAAATTGTGAATTGAACATTGGTAATAAAAGGCTATGTGTAACCACACCCTCCCCCCTTCACACCTTGGTCAAATCATTGGAAACAACGACGGGAGAATATTTACATTTTGGAAGGTGCCATCTATTCCCTCCTCATATTGAGCTAGATAAAGGGAGCTGCTTCTATCAATATTGAATGTAAGAGACAGTGGCTGTCATACTACTTTTTTGTTATACATCTGTAGTGCATACTTTTTATTTCTGTTGCCTTTCAGTTTCTTCTCCTTTCTTCTTCTCCCTCCTCCTCCGTAGATATTATGATTGCAAAAGCCAGGTAGCCCCATTTTACAAAATTAACTGGTTCCTTTAATATTAGACATACTTTGCAAACATGCAAAAATAATTCACAGATTTTGTTGCTTGCCAGAATAATTTTAGTAGAGCTGTAACAGTGTGTGTGTGTGCCAGTGTTTATTCAACATTGCTTAAGCAATTTGTTCGCTTGTCTTGTTTTGATTTCCAGGCCCCAATTAACGGATGCCGTTGCGAGCCTTTGATCAGTAAATTGGAAAACCAGCTGGAGGCCACAAAGGAAGAGATGAAGGCTGAGTTAGGCACTGTCCAGGATAAGATGAATGCAAAGCTGGGGCAGATGGACAGCAAAAATCAGCATCAGGTGAGAAGTTTGCAGCTTCAAATGATGAAATTAACAAGTTGCTTGCCTTCAGTAGTGCTCCTTCTGATGGATACTCTATCTGACTGCAGATTCCTCTACTAAGAATACTCCACAAGTGCCAAACAGGATTCATTTGCTTTCATTCTCAAGTTGTCCCATGTGCCACTCGGTGGTACTCTGCAGTTCCATGTCAGCTCCTTACCGCCAAAACAGTAATGAAGCATAGCCACATATAAACTTCACCCGTTGTTTCTTATTTGTACCTTTCCTTGCCCTCAGACGTGGAGCGTGAACAAATGTTACTACCAGTGTGCTGAATACTAACCTGGTACTTTTTGATATGTTGAAAAGAGACCACTCCACTGAAACTGGGAGGAGGGAGGGCAGTGATTAATCCCTTAATAGTGCCCATTGGTTGTATGAAGGAACCCCACATGCATTTACCCCGCATATCTTTCCAACGCAGTCACTACCCTGATGTTACCACCTTTACCAAGCAAGTCGTTACAACGACTTGCCTTAGGGGGCATTGGACTTTGGAATAGTATAAATTACTATTCCAAACTCCAGTCTACGCAACAGTAGGGAAGGTGTTGGACTTAAAAATCCAACACCAGTCCAACAACGTGCCCACTACAGCAAGTCATTGTAACAACTTGCGTGGTAATGTAACGAGTGGTAACGTTGCAGTTGGGGTAGTGACTTCATTGTAAAGGATGGCCGTTGTTGTGACTGCGGGGTAACGGATGTTTCCCATGCCCACTGCAAGGCATTGCTGGGCCAAAGATAAAATAAGAAAAGGACCTTCATCAGCTTTGCTTGTAAGGGATCACTCTTATGAGCACCATACCAGGCCACAAATAGGTCCCAGTGCCCAGCATAAATGGATTCCTATGAACGGCATCTGGTGTCAACGATGACATCCATCACTTCAGGTGGCAGACCGATCTCTGCTCAATCTCCATACATGTGATCCAGCGGATGAGTCAGGGATAAAATACTCCACACAATTCAACAAGGCCAATGCACCCAAAGTTTCATCACTTATCCCCGGTACCCGCTGGGGGTCAAGTTTGATATTTTACTCAGATGTCGATTAGTTAGTTTCCTGTGGTCTTAACATTTTCGAAAACAAAATATATGGTTTAACTAATCTTGACGGATCAACACTCTTTCCACTGGTCTAAGTACCATTAGTTGAGTTAGTTGATGGTGATATTAACAGTTTTCGAATTAATTCATATATCTTGGTGAAAATAACCACAGACTCTGGGTAAGATTCATAAGTTTTATCTAAAATTTCAGGCATAAAGGTGAACGCTCTTTCAATACAAATTCACAGTGCAAACGCCATCATTTTCACATGGGAGAGATAAATCATTTAGCAGATATAACCAATGACACAAACTCATTCAACAAATGAATGCAAAAGGTGTGGATAGATGAAGAGACAAAAGAGTTCAGAAGCAAAAATAAATTTGCACTGAAATAGGTAAATATTATTCTGACTCATATTTTGCGTATTTGAAATCCTGAAACCACCCCTCTGGCCAAAGGACTGGTGGGGGTTCCCTGAGTTAGTATCAAGAGACAATGACTATAGGACCGGATCAGGGCAAATATTTACTAAACTTCTCTATAAACCCAACGTACCACGGCGCATCCCTATCTTACACACTCTCCCTCCTCGATGTTCTTCCGGAATCTTTGAATCTAATCCGGCTGTCATTCGGATCTGAATCTCCCCAGACTGTTCTCTTCTCTCTCGAACCCAGCAGCAGCAGCAAGCTTCTCTTGGCATGGCAATCGCATTACCAACCTCTCCAGCTCCAGTCCCCTAACATTCTAAATACACTCTAGTTATAAGTCTTCATTTCTACATGTCCCACCCTCAATAGTTGCAAATATTAGTAAAATACGGAATACCACTGGACAGGGCTAGGGGAGTTTTCATCACACTATGCTGGCATATTCATTTTTAGTAAGGTACCATTTTTTTGCAAGCCCTTCCCCTCTAGCTCATTCATGCTTCTTTTCACATTCATGCTTCTTTTCATATTCATATATTGTTACAAATGTTATTAACAATTTCACTGCAGATTCCATAGAAGAGGCATACAGGTCTTCACTTTCCCGCGTCTTCTGTCCTTGCTATTTGGCAGCAGTTCACTTCTTCGGTCATTAGGTCATGTTCCGAGTCTACTGAGCATGCGCAATCTCATCGTCATTCAACTCCATTTTCTCTCCCAGCCATATGTGAAACAGGCCCAAGTATACACTATTGATAAAAGAACCATAAACAGATGTTATTTTCTCAGCTTTATAATTCTCACCGTTCACCACCCATTACTACTCTTATCTCATGTTATTATTATTTTTCTGGGCAAAAGCATTAACGTAAGCAGCTCTCCTTTTAGCTCAGGCAAGCAGATGCTGGGCATGCAGTTTCGCAAGACCACATGTTAGTCCTTCTTGTGCATGCGCAAAGATTTCCCTCCAAAAGCGAGTTAGTCCAATTATATCTACGTAATTCCAGCTTGCACATGCTCAAAGCGTTTTTACAAATTAAAGCGGTTTAAGTTGTTTGCACCTTCTTCCACATTAATTGAGCATGTGTAAAGCTTTCTCCCTGTGTGTCTGTGTTTGGTGTATATTAGTTTAGTCTTATCCACAACTTTAACAGTTAGTAAAAGTTAATGAAGGATTTGTTTTGAGCAAGTTTTGTTTCTTGAATCCTTGCTCCAACACATGTAGGTGTAGATTGTGCAGATTTGGGTGGATAACCTTGCCCTGTTGCTGCACATAATATCATCGTGAAGTGGTAGCTTGATGGCAAGCCAATGCTCATGACCAGGAGTTCCAGGTAACACACTCTCTTGGCCCAATCCGGAGTCACTAGGCTCATGTTGCCCGCTCATTCTAGATTCTTTTTATTACTTGCAGGAAGGCATTCAGGGAAGATGTAAATGAGTCCCATGTTCTAGGAGGAATGCATTTCCTAACAAGTGTTCTTGCGGAAACTACAAAGGACAAAGCAATTGACATGCACATTTGACTGTGCCTAAAAGATCGAGCCAGTTATCTCCCTCTGGTTAAATAGAGTATCCATCAGAAACGTTACCAAAGGAGGTATCTTCTGAGGCATACTTCTAACCTAAGTCACATTTGCAAAGGCTTCCTTTTATTGGAGCTGTTTTGGACATGGTGCAGTTCAGGGTCTTTCCTCCATCGCAATGAGCCCAGTACATTTGGACTACAAACTTGATATTTCAGCTTCGGTCCTTGATCTCGATGCAAGCAGCTCTAGGGCTTCTTTGCCTACTGGCCACATGCTTATCCACTTTGCTAAGTGGCATATGCTATTCCTGCAGTGGGATTGGAAGGTTCAGTTGGTCCAGCATTAGGAGACTACATGATATCTGCAGTGGTGGCTGCTCGATTGTAACCTGATCAGAGGGAGATCTGTTTTCCTTCCACACCTAGAGTTGACAATGGTGAAAGATGTGCCCCTTCTGGGCAGAGCCGGTCATTTGGGGGAGTTGGAGATCAGAGGACTCTGGTCTCTGGTGAAAACAGAGCTCCACATAATTCTGTTGGCTCTGCGAACCATCTGCTTGCCAGTGAAGGCCTTCCTGTTGTCCATCAAGGAAAGGCTGGTGCACTTTCTCATGGACCACACCACCACCATGTGGTATTGCAACAATCAGGGCAAAGTGTGGTACTGGGCCCTGTGCCAGGAGGCTATGCACCTCGAGAGTTGGCTGGAGCATCAGGGTGCCTTGTGAATCACTTGGTTAAGATCTTTACATGCTGGAGTGGACAAATTCAGCTGGAGACACCTAGCTGATGACAAATGGTAGCTGCATCCAGAGGTAGCTCAGGGCATCATGTTCAGGAAAAAGGAAGGTGCACACAATGCGAAGTCAATCAATCAGGCCCAGTTTATCTAAAGTTGCTTCTTTTATTAAGTTCATCATAAAAACTGGCACACAGCCAAAGGGTTTCAATCCCGGTTGTCAGAGGGAACTTCGTCAGGGCTGTAACATTTACAAACAAACATAACATAAATACCACATAACAACAACAAAACAAAAATAATAACAGAACCACAAACTTGAGATGACCCACATGAAACCACAATTATATAACACACAAATACATACAAAAATTGCACAATTCAATTCCACATTATTTAAACATGTATACTTTACATCAAACAGAAATAAATCTTTTCATAATTCCAAGACAGAAAAAAGGAAAACAGATAATAATATCAAAGAACAGACAAATGTCTATGATAAATAAACATATCCATATATACAGTGCAATAGTATCAAACATAAAATAATGCATTACTAAAGCAAACAACACATAGTTTTATCGAAAAAGACATAAAAATACCTCACATGAGGCTAAGTACAGAGTAGAATAGAGATAAAACCTGACAAGAAGAATGAGTGAGAAAAATTAACCACAGGAAAAAGGCAAAGTTGAAGAGGGTGAACTTATTCTCCCCTCAGAAATATTAAGCTTAGAAGTAGGTATGTGGTTATAAAATTATATATAATGTATAAGGTGTACCACAGTAACTGGACAACGTGCAGGTAGGAGGGTGAACTTATTTCTCACCTCTGTAACGTCTGGCTTCGGACTCAGTATGTAGGTTATAATGTTAAGTATATCGTTCCAAATCGCGGTAAGCATCAAAAGCGGAAATAGGCCCATATTGTATAATCATAATAGAAAATGAACACAACTACCGTCTCATGGGTAACAATAAACGAGGCTACTCATAAGCACTATATTCTCTTATTTGTAATGCAGAGAGGGGAGCTCCATAGGTCGGACAATCTGAGTGTTCTAAGAAAGATCCATCACCCATATAATCTAAGATTGTGGGCTCAAAGAGCATCATCACTCATTCATATACCGCGGACTCATCTCAAATTAAAGAAGCACAAGGTTCATTATTTCAAGTATATGTAAAACCACTAGAGTCCACGAGTACCTACTTCTTCCAAGAGCTGTATATTAAATGGTTCATGTTGTGAAGTCTGTTAAAAGAGTTAACAATCAGGATACCATTGTAGTATGTTGATAAGGAAAAAAGTAGACAAGGACAATGTTATAACTTGGATCAAGAAAGTACAGAACCACCACCGCAGAATTTTTGCGAGACACAGCAAGATTACCCATCGTAAGTTGCCACTCGATTGCGCAAGCCTAAATCAACAAAAGCCCAATTACGAGAAACAAGGAATATTCGCTTCAAAAGTTGCACGCAAGATGTGCATATCATATCATCTCCAAATATATAGAAACACATATCATATCGAAAGGAACCGGCACAGTTGAGACATTAACATATGCGGCACAACTAACAAGAAACGAAGCCCCATCGCATAAAGAAGTGCAGGAATGGTGTACATGCAGTACTAACTCCAGGTGTAAATGACAAATGTCCCATTGAAGGGGGCAAGCGCAGTGGACCTATAAACATAAGTGTCACTGTGCGTGGTGCCTCCATAGCAGTACAGTAACGTACACTATGTAGGACTTGATGATGTAGGTCACTAAGTGTCAACAGCGCAAAAAGGTGATGGGAATCACAGAGTGATGTGCACTATGTGACGCAACAATGGATGACTAAAAGTAAAACCACAGACAGATAAAAAGTGAAAAAAGCGCACACTATAAAAATGGAAACACCCGTAAAACATAACAAGAGTGCTACACTTAAAGGGGTCTGTGTCAATATAATGGTTCCAAAGAGGCAAATGCGGGTTAGCCAGCAACGTCGAGTCAGTTAACTCCATTGCAAGCGTTCCGCGGAACGTGTCATTCAAGCATGCACATCCTATATTAGCGAAATGAAGCACTAACAGTACTAGCAAAGTTATGTAACTAAATGGCTCATGTACATGAGAAGCACTCACTTGGCTAAATAAAACCGGGCCTGGAGCACAGGTCATCCAACCATCACGCATAAAATAGTGTCTCTCATTATAAAAAAGATTACCTTTACGGAGCTAAACGTTTGGAACTCGGCATGGTCACCGGCATATCTGAAGCGAAAGCGGAGTCGCCATTATTTAAAAGCTAGTACAACGCTGCGTCGACGTGTCACGTGTTTTAGAGGATAACAAACACGGAGAGAGGACAACGCGGAAAGGTGAAAAAAGCTAAGGGGGCCAGCCATCTTGTCGTTCCCAAAGCTCACCATACGTTGCTTAGCGTCATGGTATAAATGACGTGTTAGTAAACACAAACAAGCATTTACGATGCAACAGTCTCGCCTTTGCAAAAGTTAGAGCTATTGGCATTGTAATTGACAACATTTTTATTTATGTGTTGATTTTGAAAATAGATAAATAAATGGCATTGTCATTTACAATGTCAATAGCTTAATCTCTCGCAAATGCGAGACCTATTGCATTTGCACCCACACAGAGTAACACACAGAGCCACATGCACCCACACACAGACAGAACCACACACACACACAGACCGAACCACACACACACACACAGACAGAACCACACACAGACAGAACCCCACACACACACAGACAGAACCCCACACACACACAGACAGAACCCCACACACATTCAACGCAGGTTTCAAGTTGTCACTTTACTACGTCTCTAACCACGATGACATGACCTCACTTTCTCGAGACAAAAAGGATTTGGGGAACAACTAAATGGGAGGCCGATGGACATATATAAGCGGTAGAACTGCATTCTTCAAAAAATTAAAATTGGACTATAATAACAAGACTTGAACCTGCTTCTCCAGCTATAAAGTTGGCAGCTTTGAGAGAGGGAAGGAGGGCGGAGGAGAAGAGACTGCTGGAGTGATAGCATGAGACGAGAGCGGAGGTACGAATGGCTGGTGTCAGCAGCAAAGAGTTAAAGAGAGAAGCCGGCTTCAAGAGGGAATGGATGCAACAAGCTCTGAAGACTGAAGAGGAGAGAGGTAAGAAGGGCGGAGGAGTAGAGACTGCTGTAGTGACAGCATGAGACGAGAGTGGAGGTATGAGAGGCTGATGACAGCAGCGAGAGGTTAAGGAGAGAAGCCCGCTTCAAGAGGGAATGGAAGCAACAAGCTCTGAAGACTGAAAGGGAGAGAGGGAAGAAGGGCAGAGGAGAAGAGACAGCATGAGCCGAGAGCGGAGGTACGAATGGCTGATGTCAGCAGCGAGGAGTTAAGGAGAGAAGCCGGCTTCAAGAGGGAATGGAAGCAACAAGCTCTGAAGACTGAAGGGGAGGGAGGGGAATAAAGGCAGAGGAGAAAAGACTGCTCGACAGACAAACACTAGACAGAAACTAGACAAACATCAGCAAACAAGCTTTGGAAAAACCAATAGGTCTGGACTTGATCGCTGTTTTTTTTTTTTTTAACAGATTTACGGATGAAGATTTTCTGACCAAAGCCCCTCTAAGTGGATAGATTATGAGGGAAATGTTTAGAGAAAACAAATGTCTTAAAGGCCAGACCGAACAAAAAAAAAAACAGTAGACTGGTGATATGGCTAAATCTGCCTGAAAGGCCAGATCTCAAAACAACTATCATAACTAGGCTCTGTTTGAGAAATCACTATTGGCGGGCACCTGGTGTGTAATTCTTTTACAAGTCAGCATCCAGCACTCGAAGGGGGCGAGCATGCTTATGAAGATTAGTCCTCTCGGAAGCCACAAGTTATTTTCAAGTTTATTTTAATGTAGATAAGAATAGAGCCCTCAGTGAATACTGATATTAAAAGTGAGTTAAAAGTGAATGAATATGGTAGCTTAACATGTGTGGGAGTTATGACGAATATAATGATAGGTGGGTGATTGGACTGATTGATGGACAGGTGGATGCATTGAGGGGTGTAAGGAAAGAGGAAGGGTAGGCAGGAAAGAACGACCAAAAGAGAGATGGATGTGCGGATGAATGAATGACTGCATGGATGGATGGATGGATGGACTGACGGACGGACGAATGGATGGATGATGCGTGGGTGGATGGTTGGCAGCCTCACGAGGCAGAAAGGCCCTGTGTATTTGACAGCTTAATTGATTTAACAATCATGCGTTCCAATGATAACAGTTGAATATAGTCTAACGCTCCAGGCCTGTTGTATCTCTTTCTGGCACTGTTGAACTTCAACAGCGCAGCCAATAACTTCACAGCATGCAATAACCATACACAACGTCTCCTTTCTTCTGAAACATAACCAAATTCCATCAGCAGTTTCCGATGTACACATTGTGCAAACAATCATTAGCATTACTACTCAACATCGCACATGTGTTGAGATGAAAATCAGTCAAGTGTGTCGCCAGTGTAGCAGAAGAACAACATGGAGACTCTTAGGTCTATGCTGTAGGCTTACTTGTCACCCAAGCCACAGTCTTGAACATAACTAACTACAAAGGAACCTTTGTCATCAAGCTCCCCAGCATTCTAGAATGGATCCTATCACCAACAACTGGATACTATCAACCAACAACTGGATGATACCACACTCCCCCTACCCCTAAATGACAAAGTGATACCCATTGCCATGGGGGTGCTCTCAGTATAACAAGTCAGAGTAGAGGAGTGAGCAGCTGTGCCCAGGATCAGAGCCAAGGATGCAGAGCTTAGTGTAATAAAAAAGCAGACGTGTGGGGAAAAGCTGAACACGAATGAGAGATGGGGGGTAAAGAAGAAACAGATGGGGCAGAGATGAAGGGAAGAGAAGCAACAGGGATAGGGGAGACGGCCTGAAAACACAAGTACTCATATGAGTACTTGAAGACAAATAAAAAGTAGCTCCAAAAATAGAAGCAGTGGAAGGAGATAAGTACTTGGTCCATGCTCTACGAGAGGGCCAGATACAAGAACAGAACATGACACCCGCATGCCATGACGAATGGAAAGAAAGCAAACCAGGGAGATACTGAAGCATACCAATAGTAAGCTCTGGGCAGGCTGTAAGCCCACTGATTTAAAACAACATGTCTTGAAGACACAGCCTATGCCCTGTCTAGCTAAGACCTAAAAAATCACCCTCTGCCACCAGACTACTCATGACGGAAAGCCACTCTCTACACAAACAGGCTGTCATGTAAGCATGGGCTCCCCTAGTTGCAGAAGTTGACGATTTCACATGCTCACAAAGCAGTGCCCAGGTCGGCATTAACCTCTTTTATACATTTCCCACCGAATCGTTATTACAAAGAACGACGCTCTATGCACTCTTCAGCGAGACTTAGATGACGGTTGTTGAAAATAAGAGCTAAGCAGTTTCGAACGCACAAAGCTCCGTGGCTGTAGGAGCTTTTTTAATGATTCACACCACTGTGTTTCACAGCTCTGCCAGCTTTGCCTGTAGTTTAGAGCACCGACGACTGGGCTTTTGTACACAGGACATGGAACCAAGGTACATAGGTCCAGGCACTATGCATTTAACTCGGCACAGTGTTGCACAGCTCCAACATTTTGCCAGTGTGTCGCATTGCAAGTACATACTAGTCTCTAGCAAGTTGGATAGCGTACACGGGCTCCTGCACTTTGTCTATAGTGCACAGCACAAGTTAAGATAAGTCTAGGTGCCATGCCTCTATCAGAGCACAGTGTTGCACGGCTCCAAGACTCCGCAAGTGACCTATAGCATGAGATGACATAGTCCCAGGTATGGTATGGTACTCAGCAAAAAGTCAAGTTACACAACTCCAGCATTGTGAAGCACACAGCACAAGACTAAACATCTGTCTGTGATCGGAAAGGAAACGAATATTCTTGGAGTAGTCTGGAGGCGCCTGCTCTAACTGAGTGCTGAAACGGGGCAATACAACAGCCACCACCGGGGATCGGGGCTTAAAGAATGCTTCACTGTTTCAACAGGCTACAAACTGAGCTGGCCACCATTAAAATAAACCGCACCAGAGTCAAGGCAACAACAATACCTTCTACTTGCTTGTTTCTCCATATTTTACACTACTTACGTCATCACCCCATCTCTACTGGCTCCTGCACAGCCCTCTCACTTCAGACTCCATGTCGGCTCCTGCAGCATCCTCTTCTCGCAGCGTCTCCTCCTGTTCTGACTCCAGTTCCCCTCCAGGCTCATGCAGCGCCCTGTTACTCCAGGCAACCTCCTTACACTTTCATCAACAGTTTAAGCGTACAACTACTACTGGGTACGAAAAGAGGTGCAAAACAATTCCAGCCCACACAACGATGCCGACAAACATTTCACCGTCAATTGTGTGGTCCACGCTTTACTTGGTCTTCTCTGTGTCATAATTTTGCCTCTTTACGCTAAATTACTCTGAAAAACAAGAAATGCTGAAACACCAAAAGCGAAAGAAAGTAAAGAACAAGCACAACGAGAGGGGGGGCGGGCGGGCAGCACAACCTTCCTCCAGCAGCGGTCGGGGGAAATGGCAAAACAAAAGCGCCGGCACAAAAAAAAAAGAAGTAAACACCCACCTCCAAATGACGATGAAAAAGGGGCGGGACTTAAAAAAAGAGACAGAAACACCCATGAATCGCATCAAGGCGGGGGAAAATAGTAATGACACACATCTCTTCCAATGGCTAGCCTCTATTTACGAAGCTAGCCAATGGAATAGAGAGGTGGGATTAAGCTCCACTGTTGAAGTCATGAAATCTCGGCTCCGCCCCCCACTGCTTCGCAGTGAGACGATAGCCGAGACCTAAAAAGGGGGGCAGATAGATAAGTGGAATTGGACTAAAAGACGCCGTCCATCATTGAAGTCCCACAAATTAACCAGAGATTGTAAAGACCACAATGTAATAATGATACCAATTGTCCACACCAATTTATTCAAGATAAGAAGAAAAGAGAAATATTGACATTAACAACAATTATCAAAAAAGACAAAATAACGCACAACAAGGAATTCAAGTACAGTACGTTTACATATAATAAGATGTTAGTTTGTTCAAACATAATGAATCTTGACTTAGCCATTTTCAATCCACATCAAGATTAAATAAAATTGTGAGGATTCAGTAACAGACCTTATATATAATAAAATAACAATTAACAGGAGTAGGGCCCGTTAACCAAGGTGAGACCGGGCGTTGTGTGCATCAAAAACAAAGTCTCAACTAGAGAATACTAGGATAGGACAATTTAAAAACAGTGCAATGAATCACAATTGAGGGGGGGGGAACAAAGGAAGTGAGACCACAACATCCAGGTAGGGTGGGGTAAAACGAGTTATAATTCCGTAAGTAGTTAGGCAGCACTACAGTACATAATTATACAATGACCATTACACACAGGGTGGGCACTGGGCGTGGTAGTGAGGGTGGACAGCGCAGTGACAAGGGTGCGAAAAACAGTGTGAACGGCAAGATAAGATTAAATAAAGGTGGTCAAAAAAATATGCAGTTTATATACAGTGTTTATATACAAAAATAGTCAAGTAATTAGTTTGACCACAATGGCGCCTGAGTTCTAAGCTGGGTAGTCGACCGCGTTTCAACCTTAATTATTGAAGGTCAACATCAGGACAATGATCATTAGTTAGAGGATAGTGCTCTAATCATGGGATGGTCTAGCCGATCTGGGGTAATCAAGATCTGCAAGTCTTCAGAGTAGTAAGACTGATTGCAACCCGGAGTCCAAAGATGATGTATACAGAAATACAGACTATTTTTGTATATAAACACTGTATATAAACTGCATATTTTTTTGACCACCTTTATTTAATCTTATCTCGCCGTTCACACTGTTTTTCGCACCCTTGTCACTGCGCTGTCCACCCTCACTAGCACGCCCAGTGCCCACCCTGTATGTAATGGTCATTGTATAATTATGTTCTGTAATGCTGCCTAACTACTTACGGAATTATAACTCTTTTTACCCCACCCTACCTGGATGTTGTGGTCTCTCTTCCGTATATATAATAAAGCCAACTTTATATTATGCCTTAAACGTACAGATAGTGTACCCTCTACTAACAGTCTCAGATTACCTTTACCCAGGAAATAGTGCAACTCCCTATCAGTGTTGTGTCCCATCAAAGTGGCCTTAAGGCGACAAATCCATTTTGCCTCCTTTTGCCTGACCAGCAGCTCACGGTCCCCACCTCTATTGCCAATTGGTACATGGTCAATACCGCGAAACCAAAAGGTATTGTCATTGGGTTGTACATCCCTGTAATGCTCACTAAGGGGGTATCGGCTGTCTATGTTCAGAATCGCCCTCCGATGTTCCTGTATGCGAATTTTTAATGGCCGATCTGTGCTTCCTACATATATAATACCACATTTGCACAGAAGTGTTATATGTAAAGCATATAGTTTTGTTTTAACCAAAGGAGCAGATGTTAAATGATCCGCAGGTAAAGAAACCAAGTGATTTCGAAGGTAACCAAGTATCTTGTTTGTGAATGACATAATTGGGACATAGGACATTACACAGTGTCCCCCCCGCCCCCCACCCTCTGATAGGTCATTGAAGGTGTATTGGTAGCTCAGGGCATCGTTCAACAGTGGGGAGAGATTGGAGTGGATATTTTTGCCCCCGTTGAGTATGTGCAGTGTCAAAATGTCCTAGCGTTGTTCCCAAGAATGCTCTGTTCAGAAGACACATTCAAGCTAGAGTGGAGCATGACACTGCTGTATGCCTTTCTGCCTATTCTGAAGAATATCAGGAATGACCAGGCCAGAGTCATCCTAGTGGGTCCCGATTGGGCCAAGAGAGTGTGATCCCTGGAATGACTGGACATGAGCGTCTGTCCTCAGATAAGGCTATAGTTTCAGGAAGACCTTTTGTTCCAGCAGCAGGCTATCTACACCTCCACGCGTGGACATTGAGTGGCGGCAGTTGACTGTGTTCAATCTACCACTGGAGATTGTTGATGTCATCTTCGCTGTCAGGCGTCAGGCTACTAAATCCATTTACGCCAGGCTTTGGGACAAATGTATGTCCTGCTATGGAGCTCCCATTGGTCTTAGGCCCAGCGCGACCTTGCAATAGGCACAATTAAGAGTTATTTGTCATTCCTATCGGGTTTTTTGCATTTAACGGGCTAACTGTCCATTGTGATGAGTTTTATTAAAGGTTTGATACACTTGTCCCCTCCCAAACGGTCTGTGATGCCACAGTGGGACTTTCATTTGATCCAGATATGTATTATGTGCACACACACATGTAGCCTATTCAGGATTGCAAGTTGTGTCTTTTGACTCTAAAGCCTGTCACTTCAGCTCAACGCATGAGTGAGCTCCAGGCTCTGTCGGTGTAACTGCACTGCACTATCTTTTTTCTTGGCAGAATTGCTGAGGACCAGGGCAGCTTCTTGCTGAAAGTCTTGACTCCTTTTCATGCTGTGCAGTCCTTCACCAGCCCAATGTTCTTTGCTCTGCCTCACCCATCAAAAGGAGAAGAAATGCTCCATCGTTTAGACACCAAAACGGCTTTAAACTTTTACACCAATCGCACCAAAGCCCATCAGGTGGACGATCAGAATTTTGTTACGTTCTCTAGGGCAAAGACCTGCTACACACTGGCTAAAAAGCATAAGGATTGAAGACCCATTCTACCAGGGCCACAGATGTCAAAGACAGAAAGTCTGTGTGCCAAACCCATTGTGTCTTTGACATCTGTGAGGCCTCGATGTGGACATCAGTGCACACGTCCATGAAGCACTATTGCCTTGACAACCAGGAACGATGGGAAAGACATTTTGCCGGTTCAGTCCTGTAGGACTATCTGATCTGAGCCCACTCCACAGATCCTCCACTTTGGGAGATACTGCTTTGGTATCTATTATAAGCGATTAGAAGTGTCATTCAGAAGAACAAATTACTTGCCTTTGGTAACTTTATGGTGTATACTCTGTCTAGCTGCAGATTCTTCACTGCTCTCCCCTTTCCTTGGAGTGGTCTATTCTTACCATCTAAAAAAAAAATCCAAATTGAGGATGTGCACACTGGTACATCCAAGTGTTTTGTGCTCAGCATCCGAGGGTGTAGAAGGATAACAGAACAGCTAGGGAGAAATGTGGACAAAAGAGTTCTACCAGGTTTAAAATTCAATGATTGTGTATAATCTTTGAGATTTTAACTCAATAGGCTGTACAAGAATCCTGGATCATATTTCATTGCAAGCAACTATCTAACAAGCATTTACAATGCAACGGTCTCGCCTTTGAAAAAGTTAGAGCTATTGGCATTGTAAATGACAACATTTTTATGTATGTGTTGGTTTTGAAAACAGATAAATAAATGGCACTGTCATTTACAATGCCAATAGCTTAATCTCTCGCAAATGCCACACACAAACACACAGCCACACACAGAGTCCCACACACATACACACCCACAGAGCCACACACTCACACACACAGAGCCACAGACACACATACACAGAGCCATATACACAGACACACACACAGCCCCCCTCCCCCCGTCGGGACGCACCCTCCAGGGCCAGCATGGACGGGAAGTCCTTGCAGTTGGAGATGCCGGTGGAGTCGGTGATGCAGGTCTTCCACAAGTTGGACCAGAAGGTGGCCGTGGTGATGACCGTGCCGTCGATGCTCGACACCTTCCAGTAGTCGGTGGCAGCGTGGAGCAGACCAGCACCCAGCCCGACAGGGCCAGCAGGAAAGCCACGATCTCCCCCGCCATGCTGGCCATGGTCACCGGCGAGGGTCACAGGGCACAGGAGTCAGAGCTGAGGGCACGAGTGAGGGCAGAGGGCACAGGGGTAAGAGCTGAGGGCAGAGGGATGAGAGCTGAGGGCACTGGGGTAAGAGCTGAGGGCACAGGTAAGAGCTGAGGGCACAGGAGTCAGAAGCGAGGGCCTAGGAAGAGCTGAGGGCACAGGGCAGTGTAAGGGCAGAGGGGTAAGAGCTGAGGGCACAGGTAAGAGCTGAGGGCACCGGAGTAAGAGCTGAGGGCACAGGAGTAAGAGCTGAGGGCACAGGAGTAAGAGCTGAGGGCACAGGTAAGAGCTGAGGGCACGGGTAAGAGCTGAGGGCACAGGTAAGAGCTGAGGGCACAGGGGTAAGAGCTGAGGGCACAGGGGTAAGAGCTGCGGGCACAGGTAAGAGCTGCGGGCACAGGTAAGAGCTGCGGGCACAGGTAAGAGCTGAGAGTACAGGGGTAAGAAGTGAGTGAGGGCCCGGGGTGAGATCAGATGGCAGAGGATTCAGAGCTGAGGGCACCTGCGAGGGCAGAGAGCAACGCGGCTCGCAACTTTAAGGAATGCCTGGAACGTTGGAGTCCCGCTCGGGGAACTCTGAATCAGAAACTGCCCAAGAGCCTCTCACGATCTCTAAAAGAATAATGCCCTAGGATGCTGTGGCGGAACGATTGAGCGGCCCTCTGCCCTGGAAGGGAGAAAGGAGGGATGGAAGGGTGAAAGGCGAGATGGAAGGGTGAAAGGAGGGGTCGAAGGGTGAAATGATCAATCAGTGAAAGCATGGACTGATAGAATGGATCGATTGATGGGAGGGTGAACGGACGGCTGGGTACATGGAGAGAAGGAATGATGAAAGGGTGAGGGCACTGCTTCCAGTGAGGCCTGGGCCCGCTCGGTGTCACTTCAGGAAAGGTTGAAAGAAGGGTTCTTCGTGGCTCTGCGTTCAGAACAATCCCAATCATGCTCATCAAAGGCAGGAACGTCATTTAATAATGATATCGTTTAATAGATGAGTGTGAGGTACACACATACATAAGAAAGAGGCTGACAAAACACACACCTCTGGCAGAAGCAGGGCCGCCGGGCGGTGCCACCCTTGAGGGGTTCATTTTAAAATGTGTCACAGTGTCACACTGTCATGCTGCGAGGCAGGTGAACACCGCACACTGCCACAACATTCCTTTGGGGGTCTAGGCTGGTACAGGGGCCTCTGTGGTAAAAGGAGGCATGACTCTGAAAGTGCGCTCCTCACACCGTGGGCAGGAGGCGCTAGACTGGTGCATGAGGCGCTATGTGAATCAGAGAAAACCCAAGAGCACTGGGGGCGCAAACAATGGAGCGGAGTGGTGGGGTGCCGTGGCATGCACGGACGGCCCTAGAGGTGCTTCCCTTGGATCGACGGGGTTCATTCCTTCATTCATTCACTGAATTGTCTATTCAAAGATTGATCTATTGGTCCCTCACACCCGAGGGAGGGCTGGGGCTGTGTCTGGCACACACACATATGCGGTACAGTCTCCTCGCCTGCCCTCTCCCTTCCCCCGCCCCACGTGGGTGCAATGCACCATCACCCCGCACGCCTGGCCCCTGCGCTGGGAGCAGCGCTGCTGGAAGTCTTCAAGGCGCGGTCGGCGACCACAACCTAAGAATTAGTTACTACTATCAGCCGCCGGCCCCCGCCCAGCTGTGATAGGGGGGCTGCTGACTGCAGGATGCAGGGATGCAGGAGAGCTGACGGGACAGGATCGGGGGCCTGTCAGGCTCCATCCGAAATACTATATACGAGGAGGGCGGGAAAAACACCCAGCGCTGCAGCCGGAAAACTGTTCTCCGTGTATTTTGTACCTGTGAGCACATACGCTAGACAGACCGTGGCGCACAACCACATCCGGCACATGGCACCTGTATGTAGCATCGTGTATATGTGGTGGTGGCTCAAAGACTTATAGCGCGTGTATCCCTGCCTGTCAATAAGGCGGCCAATTACACATGTAAGCAGCACAGTACAGTTTGTGAGTATTGAGGCCAAAAACACATGGGGTACGCAAGTGGCATGGTCTGTCAATATGGCTGCCCAGAAACACAATGCACATGTAAATAGCATGGCCTGCCCAACTGTGTAAAACAAGAGCCCCTCTCTCGGCAAACGTACCAGGAACATTTACATCAGGTAAAACTGAAAACACCATGAAACTTCCAGCACCAGGCAAGGGGGGCAGGGCACATTGTTTACTATTGACAAGGCAGGCACTAGAGAAGAGGCAATCAGTAAGCGACCTACTGTGACTCACCTGCAGCCGGCACCTCTGGAACCAGCTTGAGTGGCCCGATCTGGCGGATTTGGAAGGATGTCCTGACCTCATGGCAGCTGGGAGACTTGGCCCCGCCCACACCGGGCAACATAAGCATCAGAAGGAGAGGTGTCCCAGACCTTAAAAGCAGCGCCAGCGGGTGTCGAGGTCCGGGGGGGGGGGGACACCCTTCTTGGAACTCCAACCATAGCACCCGTCAGCTGGCCGTGCGGCGGGCACGGATGCCGGAGAACCATCTTCAATTGAGGGAGGGGTAATTATGGAATGGAG
Organism: Lissotriton helveticus; assembly: GCF_964261635.1. Classification (NCBI taxonomy): domain Eukaryota; kingdom Metazoa; phylum Chordata; class Amphibia; order Caudata; family Salamandridae; genus Lissotriton; species Lissotriton helveticus. Next base: position 773,034,122 of record NC_136067.1, on the reverse strand, counting down.
GGGCGAGCGAGCAGGTGCAGGGGTAAAGTTGGAACAGGGTTTAAGTGAGATGGTGACACCTAGAGCAGGGGTGCAGGTGAAAGTACACTTGAGACGGGAAAGAGTGGGCAAGATCTTGACCCCGGGTATGGGAGGAAACAGGGGGGCACTCTAGGGTCGGAAAGGTCAGATAAAAAAAAGTGTCAGAGAAATAGGGACTGGCAGGGAGTACCCCTGAGTGATGTATCCCTGGGACTGGGAGAGCAGGGGAAGGCTAGTATTGGGGTCATATGACAGGGGCGGGGGACTCTTAAGCTACGAAGGAAACGGGACTCCTGGGAAGGGTGTGGAGCGCACGATGCGGATTGTATCCTGGGAAAAGAAGTCACGTCAGAGCCGAGGTAGTCGGGACAGGGAGGGGAGGGGGGAAATCGCCAGAGGACCAGGGGGTTGGAAAACGTGAGATCCCCAGGACAGAATTTTTTTTTTTAAAACAAAGAAGAAATAAATCCAGGCAACCAAGAACAGATCCGTTTGAGGAGATCACATCCAGAGAAGACGACCCGATCCAACAGCGAACGCACAGCCCAGTCAATAATCCACCCGCAAAACGCAGTAAAGTCTGCGGCTCGGACAGAACTTCTGCGCGGCGCTGCCGGCTCCGGGTGTGGGATCGGAGCCCCCTCCTCCCCACGCCCCTCTGCTCCAGCCCCTCCTCAGAGCAGCGCACTGTGGGTCACAGCGCTCCTGCCTGCGCCACGCTGATCTTAGACACTATCTGCCCCTCGCCGGCTCCCCTCCGGTTGGGGGAGACAGGGGCAGCCCTCATTGACCCCATACAAAGTACCCGTGGTCTGAGAGCTGCAGGCTCCTATGAACCTACGCACTTACTTGCATAGTTCGGAAAGGAAAAGTGAAATAATGATAAAGGCGGACATGCGACAGGACACGGAGTAGACCTACAAAATAACAAAAACAACAAAAACAGAAGACGGAAAGAGCCACAGACAACGGAACACGGAGACGACAGGAAACAAAGCGCAGCCCACTCCTGCAAAAGACACGATGGAAATAACAAAGACACGATGGAAATAACAAAAACATGGCGTAAAAAAAAACTACCACCCACCGCCGCATAAAAGGGGCGGAGAGAGAAAAAATCACCGGAACGCCCACGAATCTGCTCGGAGAATTACTGACAGATCTCTCTTCCAATAGCTAGCTTCCATTTATGGAGCTAGCCAATAGAAGAGAGAGGCGGAATAAAGCCCCGTACTGAAAAACAAAAGATTTCGCCTGCGCGACACTGCTGCGCAGTGGACGCCAGGCAAAACCTAAAAAGTGCTATGGGAGTCATACATAATGAGATTGTGCAAGTGGGGAAACAATTGGCAGCTGCGAAGACATCTTTAGATACTGTTCAAAGGGAGGCTAGATCCGTGGTGGAAGAGCGCGATTGTAGTAATACTTCTTGTAGTACCTCTACAGTTTCCTTGGAACATAGAGATGGTGCTTCAATACATAACAGCTCAAAAAACACTAACTCTGGGACTAAGTTGGGTCCTTGTGTTTCTACAACTCCTCTTGAAGTTACAATTGTTTCGGATACGCTCGATTCAGACATATGATAAACACACAATAGATACCCTATTTAAAAAACTGCACGGGAAAATTGATACCATCGAAACGCAGGTCATCAATGAAATTAAAATGGTGCAAAAAGATATCTCAAAACTGTTGGAACTGATTACTGTCCTAAGGCCATCTAATGTATCCAATATGTCACAGAATGCTATATCAAATAACACAAATAATACTCACGCGGGACCAAGTAAAATGAGTAGACCAGAAAAGGATAGCCCTTTACAACCTACAGTCATGCCCGGAAAGGAAAATCACCATGCACCTTTATCAAATCCTGTGGTAACTGAAGAGAATGGCAATAGGAAAATTGGAGCGTATGCTGATTACGTGAGACGGCAGGATATTTCCCATAGTTTGCCCCCACAAGCTACACCATATGTGATTGTTTTAATAAACGTTCCTAAACTGTCTGGAAACTGTATAGAAACATGGGAGTCCTTGAAAAATAAGGTGATCTGTTGGTTTTCTGTAAACACGTCCTGTAGCACTGGGTGCTTATAACAGGAAATAATCATGGTACGGAGAGTACATTGGGTGGGAAAAGCAGTTAAGACATGCCAGGGGTTCTGCGTAGTTGTACATTTCCACCAGCCCTGTGTGTTGGGCTCCCTATTGGAAAAGGTTGCAGCTAAGCAGGATTGGCAAATTAACCATAATAAAGAAACCATCACCGCTTTACCACTGGGATATTTTTATAGACCTATAATGGTTGAGCCTCATCGTTTTTTTTATAGCCCAAGCTAGTACCAGAAATTTAAATGAATATATACCACCCATGTTAAACAGGTTTGTACCATTAAGGAGCTGTAGTGAGGTGGACTGCCTGGGACCAAATAGAGTATGCAAAAACAACAATTGATGGACGGAATGTTGCACAATGGCAAAACATTCACCCCCAGTCACAGATCTGGGTTTAATCCAGCGTTATTTTTCTCACCACACCACCCCGTTCAGACATGGCCATATGCAAATCAGTCTTGACCCTGTGCCTCATGGGAACAGTCCAGCCCGAACTGCCATGCCATGTCTTCCCTGGACCGGAATCAAGCATCCTAGGACTGGTTTCTGGCTATCAGCCGTCATCAGCCAGGATAGCTTGATTCCAGTGGCATGGAGAGCACGGGACTCACGTCTGTGCATACCCGTCCCACTCGGGGTGACAAATGCAAAAACAACAATTGATAGACGGAATGCCACAAAGTAGGCGATCAAGACGATAAAGCCCATTTAAAATCATCGATTAGTAACCAGAAAGAAATAGCTTACATGGACCAGACATATATTAGTGAAGGCAATGCAATTGTACCTAGTCTAAGTAGTGATAGTGATTTTGTAAAATCCGACATATTAAGCTCTGGACATGAACCTATTTCACCCACAGCCGTGGCTGACAGTAACTCCACTAGCCGTACACTGCAGGATTCACTTTATATTAAGACATGGAATGTTGCAGGGGTTAAGAGTTAATTGCGTGATATAAATTGGCTTAGAATTGGCGCAAACTGCGACCTAGTCTTAATACATGAAACATAGCTTACAGAGGCCTTTTTTATTAATCGTTTTAAGACAGTTTGTACTAAAGCGAACCCATCTAAGGCTGGGAGAGCTAGCGGGGGCTGGCTGCACTAATTGCAGTATCCTCACCTTTGATTTTAAAGAAAACATTTACCGAAGCACAACATTACCAGTTCTTATCTTTCTCAGTAAAAGGAAAACAGGATATTGTTGTGATCAATTTTTACAATAATATCTTCACCACATTAAGACATGAGATTATCTCAGCAATGGAGGAAGAGCTGGCTAATTTTGTAAAGAGTGCAGGGGCCGATTGCATCTTGATCTGGGCGGGGGATTTTAATATTGAACTTTGTAAATTTGCACCAGGGATTCAATGCGGTTACGAGAATGATATAGGTGATAGTCCGTCCCATTTCCCACATAATAATTATGGGGAAATCATTAATCATGTCATGTATAAATATAACATGTTAATCGTGGGGATAGATGCCCGTGAGGGAATGTGTGCTATTTACACATTCGAGGGAGCTAGGTCATCCTCAGGCATTGATCACTTTTTAATTTTAAGAAAATGTAGGCCTCTCATTTAAAAGTGTAACATACAGCCCAGTTTATTAAGTGACCATCATCCCCTGTTATTAATCTTCTATATTCCAAATAGCAAAACCAAGTGCTTATGCTTCAGATATAAAGGCACATGGAGAGAATGGGATCTCCATAAAATGGTCGGGAGTTGACCCCACTATTTTTTCAGATAAGATAGTGTAAAAATCCAATATCCACATAGCAACATGTTTAGACAATTTATCTAGTAGTACTGATATTGTTACGGCCTTTTTAAACATCTCAGCTGAAATCTCCAAAGACCTGAAATGCACGTCTAGGAAAAACAGGGATTATAGTCCAAGATGGTTTAATCAATAGTGCTCCATATTAAGTAGGGATCTAAAAGCAGCACTAAAAGCCTCTCCAAGGAATAAGGTAGACATTAGTACCCTACGGAAACTATACAAACAAGCATTGAATCAAAGAAAATTGGAAATTAAAGATAATGCTTGGGAAAATTTGATCAGAGTTGCCAAGACTAAGGATTCTATACTTTTCTGGAAAACTTTGGACCAGCCAATATTTAAAGACACACAATCAGCAATAGTAGATACCCTACTGACGCCCGATGATTGGCTAACCCATTTTGAATCAATTTTTAATGTGACACAGCAGGGTAACAACATAGTCGAAAACAGAAATATTATCTTATTAAATAATATTAAATTAGATAGTATGAATCATGAGGAGATTAGAACAGCCCTTACGAATACTGCTAGCGGGAAAGCGGCAGGCCCGGATGGGGCACCAAAAGATTTTTACAAGCATAATATGCATTTTTAGGTACCCATTCTATTTAAAAAATGTTATGCTACAATCAATGAGGTGATACCGGCAACCTGGGCAGAGAGTGTGATAGTCCCCATATTAAAAAAAGGTGATAGAGGCAGTGCAAGCTGCTATCGTCCAATATCCCTTCTGGACTCAACATCTAAGGTAATGGGCAGAATGATGCTGGCTAGATTGGAACGCTGGACACAGGAAAATAACATCTTGTCAGTAGCCCAATACGGTTTCAGAAGGGGTATTGGAATGATTGAGCAATGTTTGAATCTTGAGCTGTTGATTGGAAAATACACCCTTGCTAGGGTTGGTTCCTCCATCTTTGTTTTGTGGATTTATCAAGCGCTTTTGATTTGGTTAATAATTCTAAGTTATGGCAGACGCTTGAAGGGGTGGGTGCCCCACAGGATATTGTTAGTTTCCTATCACAAATTTATGCTTACCTATCCTCAAAGATTAGTTTTATGGGGAAAACGGAGAATGCACCAAGCACTTTAGTATCATTCGCGGGATAAGACAAGGTTGCACTTTAGCTCCTCTTTTATTCTCACTTTATATAAATGGGTTAGATTCGCTACTACAGAGTCTTAGAGCTGATGCCCCTAAGGTTGGTAAGCAGGTTACCCCATTATTGTTGTATGCCGACGATGCTGTCCTAATATCTAGGACAGCAAACGGCCTGCAACTGTTGATGGATAACTTTACTTCCTTCATGACTGAAAAGCATCTAAAAATTAATTTGAGCAAAACTCTTGTTATGTCATGTGGGAAAAGGAAACTTAGGAACAAAACACATTACATTGATGGTGTTTGTAAAGAGAGGACTTCTACTTTTTCGTACTTGGGGATTTTTTATAGTAGTAAGGGTACCTGGAACTCTCATATTAATTTGTGTAAATTGAAATTTGGGAAATCTGTTGAGGCTATTTTTAGATTCGCACAAAAAATTGGTAAAAAACCTGTACGTAAATTTTTAAAAGTATATGGGTCAAAGTGTAGCACTGGGACTTGTGGGAATGTCAGCTATCACTCCGTTGCAAACCCTTGAAAATCAATTTTTAAGAAGATTGCCAGCAGTACCAACATCTACAGCCACTATTATACTGCATAGGGAGACTGATACACCATATATATCTGACCTAATTATTGTAGCTGCTTTAACTTTGTGGCACTGTATCTGGATTAAGGAGGAGACATATTTTACGATGGATATTATATTGGATTGCTTTACTCAGGATTATTGTAAGAAAATATCATGGTTAAATTATATTTGTGGTCTTTTAAATGAATGTAATCTGTCTGCAAACTTCAAGACTCCTGAGAATATGCAAACATTTTAATAAAAGGTAACTGAAAAAGAGGCTTTTTGAGAAAAGTACTACAATGAGGGATGTGGCTCAGAGTACCAAAACATGTATAACCTCCTACCTTGAAGGATCCTTATTTTCAGGTATACATCTGTATCTACCTTTAGGAAGAGGTGTGGTGCCGCGGCTAGTGCGACTGACTCCGGAATCTGGGGATCACGTTTCGATCCCCGGCACCGGCGGCAGATTAGCCCAGCCCCATGTGACTCTGGGCAATAGCTTGCTTAATCTTCCCGACGGCCCCCAGCACCTAAAGACCCTTACGGGTGATTGGGCGCTTTACAAATGTGGATTATTATTATTATTATCTTATTTTTACAACTAATATACAACACAGATTCTGTTTTACAAGATTAAGGCTGAATACTCTCCACTACCAGGTTGCTTTTCCCAAAATGGGTAAGTGGAGTGTTAATTTACCAAAATGCACTTGCGATGGAAGATCTCCTCAGGCTACTTTACATTTTTTACTTTTTTGTCACTTTTATAGAGATATCAGAAAAAAAATGTACGGCCTCTTTTTATTGCTAATAGTTTGTATGCTTTTAAAGCTGCTTTTTAACAGATCCGGATATTAGAGAGTATATCATTTTGTAATGCGATAATTGGTTTCATATTGCCAGCCATCAAACAAAGAAGAAACCTTGTCTATCTGGAAAATTTGAACTATGAAATTGAATAGATAATATTTGTTAAATGGCATAAGTAATCTTTTGAACAATTGATTATAAATGTACTTTGGTGTATGATGTATTGTTTTATAGTATGCTTTTATGGACATTTTCAATGTACCGAATAAAGATTGATTTGATTTTTTTGCCTGCAGTTCACTGGGATCTTTCTAATCAGGACTTCAGTGGCAGTGCTCTCTCCTCTAAATTCTCTGTTAAGTACTTTGTACACCCCACAATTGGCATACTGACTCTAGTATATGGTACGGAGGTACCCAGGGCATTAGTACCCAGGGCTCTCCTATGGGCTACAGTATGCATTATGCCACCCTCAGGAGCCCATGCAAACTTTGCATGCAGAGCTGCTATTGCAGTCTGTGTAAAATGGTGCCAGCCACGGCACTTTTAACCTATAAGTCACCCCTAAGGTAGGCTCTTCAGTCCAAGGGCAGGGTGCATGATTCTAAGTGTGTGGGTACCCCTGCATGAGCAGAGGTACCCCTACAGTCCTTGGACTCCATTCTTTGGAGTTTGTAAGTGTGGGACAGCCATTATAAGGTATGTAGTGGATACTGGCAAGTCAAGATGTCCAACTACATAATGGCTGCATGGTCATGTTTGGTATCAAACATGTTGGAATCATGCAGCTACACCGATTCCAATGTTAGTTGCATGACACCATTCACTGGGAGCTCCTTAGAGGACCCCCAGTACCTATGTGTGTAGCCTTACAGGTTCTGCCTGCCAGCCCACACTGCTGCCGACCCTAGACAGTGTTCTGCCCCTCTGCTGAAGAGCTTAACTCGGACAGGGGAAGCTGAACAAAGGATTTCCTGTGAAGGAGAGGTGTGACCACCTCTACTTTAGAATTAGGTAGAGTGGGGGCTTTTCCGAGTGCTACCAGACTGCATTGAAGGGCACATTTAGTGCACTCCATTCATCATCCAGTTCAGGAGCCACAGAAAGGACAGGGAAGTGTCCACTCTCCCTGTCTAGCTCCTCCCTAGGAAGGTGCCCAGAGCTTCTCCAGGTGATCACTTGATTCTGCCATGTTGAATCTTGTCCCCTGGGAACAGCTACCTGGCTAGGACAGCTGAGTAGTGTCCTTGACCCCCTCTGATAGGTTGGTCATCAGAAAAGAGGTCCTTCCATTTTTAGGGATACTTAAGGGCTTCCCTGAGGGGTGGGTCCTTAGATTCATCCAGACAACAACTTCAAGATCCGATTATCTGACGACTGCCCAAAAACTCTTCTGTTGGTGGACACTGGAGCTTGGCTTTTCTTCAAGCCAGGACCAACGACAAGACTGCTTTCGGCGGGAAGATTCCTGCTGCACCTTCGTCCATTTAGTTCCGCAACTCCGTGGCCGTGCATCATCTGAGTTACCAAGGACTCAGCATGCATCCCAGCCAGAAGGAATCTCCCCTGGAGTGAAGAAGTAATTTCCCTGCATCCGCAGGCACCTTTACTACAAGGACTGATTCGCTGATCCTGTTGTCCCAGGGACATCGTCCGACTTTACAACACAGGTGGTGGTCTGTTGGTTGTCCAAAGGCCTGGCCAGTCTTCCCTGCAAATTGGGCGATTGTAATCGCTCTCCAGCCAATGTAAGCCGCCTCCCTGTACACCATGTCTGTTGCTGTTACAAGGCTTGTTGGATCTCCTACCGAGAGATCTTCAAGCTCCAAGAAGCCCCAGCCTCCAGCACTGCACTGCTACAAGAACAACGTCCTACCTGCATCCTGTTTATCATGGTCCTTCATCACCTGTGTGCTGTTAATGCTTCCCTGCGAATCCCTGTGGCTTCTGCCAGAAGGTCTTCGATGGGGCTCCATCAATTCTTGCTGTCTCTCCTGCTTGCTGAGGGACGGCCCTGATGTTACCATGCTGAGTTAGTTTAAGAGACCTTGCTGGTCTGCAGCACAGCTTCTTCTCCCGTGAATCGCTGTTTGCGTTTGCCAAGGCTTTTGGATGGCCCTGCTAGCCACTGACCTTCCTGCACTCGTTGACTGGCATGGGACAGCTCGCAGACAGCTCCTGTGCTCCTGCATCATCGTCTGGGCTAGACAGCTGCTGCTGCTACAACCTCACTGTGCTACAGCAAGAGCCTCCAACCAGGGCTGGTATTGTGCTCCTGTGCCTCCTGGTCACCTCCAGGTGGTTTGGACTCTGTCCCCTCTACTTTCAGGTTCTTCTCGTCTGGATTCCAAGTCCTGGTTCCACCGGCCTGGTTCACACTCTGTAGCTGCTGAACTTCCACGAATCTCCAACGGCGTCTACAGGTGGTGCCAACTACACTTCATGCCTATGTACCTGGGCTTCCTGATGTAGGTATCCTGGTTCCTGGGGTATGCACGGGTGGGGTGGCTCTCCAACCTTTCTTGATCCAAGTGGTTTCTTAGGGGTCCTTTAGGAAGGGTCCTAGAACTGTAAAATTCCAACAGCGACTTACCCGGTGTTATCCTATGGATATTTCACCCAGTGTAACCACTCTGCACGCGGGTGCCTTGGGATCCCTGGCTACTCACCTTGGGTGGTTCCTCCATCCCTGGGTACTTGTCCTGTTTTGGTACTTACCTCACATTCCACTATTTTAGTAGATGGTTTGCCCCCCCCCGGTTGGGACCTATGTGTTTTTCTATGGCACTTACCTATTTCTGAATTATTTCTTGTGTGTAATTGATATCTCCAGGTTGGAGAAATACCAAGTTAGTGTCTAGTGTGTACTAATAAATACAAAGGGGCAGATTTACAAGGAACTGACGCATCTGCATAGATGCTTCAGTTTCCTTGAGCCAGTTCCAAATGTCCTTGCGCCACCATGGATGCGCTGTATTTACAATACAGTGCTCCATGGCGCAAGGTGTAAGAGATGCGTCAGAAATACTGATGCATCTGTTGACACAAAAGTGATGACGCATTGCTGGAGTTGCTCATGAAAGTGATGCAACTCCCACAATGTGCCACAACAGATAAGTGAGTCCCATACAAAAAGCGCTGAGTCATTCCTTACGCCTGGTATGAGCAGGCATAGGGATTTTGACGCAGTGCAGGCCTAGAGTGACGCAGTGAAATGTTGTAAATTTCACTACGGCAGTTCTACATGGCCTTTTGTTTGGGAACGGCCACCCTGCATACATTATACAAGGCGCAAGTATAATGTGACGCAGGGCTTTACAAAGTGACACATCTCCTAGATGACTCGCGTTGTAAATTGGCTGCATTGTTTGCGCCGCCGTTGCATTAAAAAAAAGCAACACAATAGCGGCGCAAGGGGCTTGTAAACCTGCCCCAAATTATTTTTATACTGACATGGTGTGGTTCTTTCTTGTGTGAAAAGCTTACTGATAGACTAAAATGGTGAATGTACTTGCTTCCTGAATAAGCCTTAGCTGCTCTCCACAGCTACCCCGAGAGCTCTGGTTCTCAGGGACCTAGTCACTATCACTGCCTGGACTCTGGGTGGACCGATATATAGAGCTAGCCTTCAACAACTATGACCATATAAGATCAGAAATTTACCTGATTTGCATCAAACACCTGGAACAGCTACCCTTCAATGTCTGGAACTCTATACACACACACACACACACACACACACACACCCATCTATATCAGGAGTGAGACTGAGCTTTTCATCCTTAAAGCATCTGAAATCCCACTCTGAACCACACTACACACCAAGAATCTGGATTCTGTGGCACTGTTGCACATAATAAATGCAAGAAATAAAAAAAATATGAATGTATTTAACACCACCCAGTCCCTCCAGAAAATGCCCAATGGTCACTATCGATCAGACCCCATCTCTCTCCCCTAAATTTGGGTCTCAACCTTACTCCTTGCCTTTGCACGTAACCATCTATATGGAATTTAGAACTATTGAAATTTCAAATATATATTTGCAGCCAGAATATGCAAGTGTCTGAGACTGATACTTTTGTTGTTGTCCAGTTATCGTATGGTATATTTCTTGTGTTCTTTTCTAGTTACGGATTTTAGATAAACTGATGATCGAAAGGATGTCTGCAGAAAAAGCTGAGTGTCTTCAACGCTTACAACAGCATGTCGAACAGGAAAAAGTTGAAGGAGAAAAACGTCAGGTAGGGACGAAATCTTTTCTTCACCTTTTTTAAATGACCAGGAGCCTATTAACTTTATGTTAGAACAGGAGTCATGATAGAATAATCATATTTTTTCCACTATTCACTCGTTCTTGAATTTCCTGCCTTGCCCCCCCTTCCCCATCCACCTCCCCAATAGAAGTAGGCACACAGTCTTGCTTACATTGTAAGTCAAAATTCCTGGCATATCAGAGAAACAACTAAGTTGAAGACAATAATAGATTTTATTAGGTACTTTAGCAAATTAATCACTGAAAAAGCATCAGAAGGACGAGTTACTTTCCTTCTGTCAAGATGTATCTGGTAGAGACACAGTCTAGCCGCAGATTCCTTAACTTAGAATATCCCTAGGCGTCAGACTGGATCCGGAAAACTTTCCGCAGCAGCACCTCTGCGCGCCGGGAGCGGCGCCGTACGGCTTCGCCCTGACGTCGTCCACGGACGTGACATCAGCGTAGCCATATATGTCCCTCCCGGCATGCTGACATCGGGTTTTCGTTAGAGAAACATTTCCGCACCACAACTCGGAGCCACCACCAAAAACTGTGAGAATACGGGAACAGTGTGCAAAAATGATGAAAAAAGAAAAAGAAATTGAATGGTGAAAAACAGCACCATAAAGGACAGTGCCCGGTACTGTATCTTGAAAACTAGCGAAGGGAAAGAGCAGAGCACCGCTCTAAGATGCAACCCCGCAAAAGTGAAGGCCAAACCTCCCTTGGAGGCAGATGAAGGCGTGAAAAACATCATGGCAGTCGACAGAAAGTCCACAACCATAAATGTATAACTGTGAAGGACAACAAGTACGGAACACAAGAACAAGGACAATTCACCAGAAGACGTCACCCGAAAGAGATGTCATATCCCCAATAAGAGACCTATCGAATGTGGCAGAGCCAAAAGATTTCAAACCAATGGAACGCAGGGGAGGTAAGAGACCCGAAGGCGATGGAGAAGGGGAGAGCGGGGGGTGGGAAAACATGAGTAGATTCCACACTGGACAACCCAGGGTGTAGGGTTGGAAAGGACACACGACACATAGGCATACCGACCAATCACGAGAATGGGCGTAGTAGAGCAATGAAACAGAATGAGCATTGTGTGTCGGAGTGAAGTGAAAAATGTCACCCCGCAGAACAGTCAAGCCACCCGGAGGGAGGTGAATGTAGAAAGCTCAACCTGAAAAGGTCCCCACAGAACGGGGTGGATGGCCGGGTGTTAAGGAATCTGCGGCTAGACTGTGTCTCTACCAGATACATCGTTACCGAAGGTAAGTAACTCGTCTATCTGATCGAGACATCTAGCTGCAGATTCTTCAACTTAGAATAGATACCAAAGCCATACCCATAGAGGAGGCGGGACTGCGACTGAACCCCACCAAGTTCCCTAGAGAACTTAACCGGCAACGAGGTGATGAAACACGGTGGGAACCGCAAGCCACGCAGCCACACCAGACCGTGAAGCTCGGAAAAGAGCGGAAAACATTGGGAGGCAAAGGCACCACAAGCCGTCAAAGAACAGCCTGAAAACCCCTGTATGTATACCGGGTGAGAAAAAGAAAGCATATGCCAGATATGTCGGTGTGAAAGGGAAAGTTCACGACTTCGCAAAGAAGTGGAACTGAACCTAGGGTTCAATGGATCTGCAGGATCCGGCGTGCTGACTGTATGCACAATAGTGAAATAAAAGAACTGTTGAAACCTGCACCAGCCAAAATACGTGGGGCAGCATTGGCAGGATGCCGATCCATGGATAGAAAGTGCTGGTAGTATTAGAAACAGAAGACACGCCAGTACATAATCGTTCTGTCACAGGACATGTTAAAGGACTGACAGCAACCAGCAGAAGCACCCAAAACAAGATTACAGTAAGAATGATAGTCAAGTGGAAGACTGGAAAATACATAAGCATACCGTGTGGACACTAGAACCACGCGAAGTATAGCAAAAACCCTCCTGTAGGGTAATGGGAGCAGCCCGGATGTGAGAGATGCAATAGCAAGAAGGCAACCGGCAAAAAGTGGGTATCAGGCAAGCTGGACAACCACATAAGAGCTTGTAGCAGGAGTAGACCGGGTTGAGGACCACGGACACCGCATGAAGGAACTTGCCTGCATGACTCTGCTGTGTAAGAGCACAGAGCAGAGATAGAGTAAAAAGAAATACGTGCAAAAAGGAAGCGTAACACAATAAAAGACTAGAGTACGCAAAAAGTACCAACAGTCATATGGAAGCAGAAATGGACAGGACAATGTCCAGACCGGTAAGTGAGATCAGCCCCCTGCCCGGGAGGAGCAACGGTCCCCCGCAAGACAGATGAGGAGATGGAGCCAGACACGATAGTGGAAACAGTCAGGACCAAACAAATGGCCCATGGACCCAAGAAGCGAGCATCCAGAAGAGAACACTCCCCTTGACAGTGTTACAGTAGGAACCCAAAGCAGAAGTGTGGAAAACACCTGTGCGTAAGCAGCTGGGAATGGGAAGAACTCCTGGTGGGGAAGTGACCACAAATTGAGGGCACAAGACAATGTACAGCAGAGACGTAGATGGCGAAGATGCCACCTTAAAAAAACAAGCCCAGTAAGGGCTGAAGGACGAGAAACTATTACCCAACCCTAGAGGGGAGGGTAAAACCAGCACCACAGAAGCGGAAGAAACAACGCAAACACCCTATGATAGCAATCATACCAAGGTGCACTCCCAGTTTGCACCAACACTAAAAAACGTGCTGCACAGCAGCTTCTTCCCTGGCGCAAAACAATGACAGGGCGTCAGATGTGAAAGAACTGGACCTGGATTTACCAGAACAAGGGCCCCAAGGGACAGTGGCCGGCAAAAGAAGAGTAGTCATCATGGACAAGAGGAGCACTGTGACACTGAAAAACACCCTGTGAAGGGCAAGCGAGCCAGAGGCCGCACGGTAGGGAACACATACAGAGGCTTCGAAGTACTACAGACAACTGGAGCCAACTGTAACTGAAAGTGCAATAGAGCGATGCTAACGTTCGGATTGCAGAACATAAGAAAAAGAGGACAGCCTGACCCACAGAAGGATGTCTGTGTGGAAGACTCCATAGGAGCATACCAAGCCTAAGGCAGCTACCCAATAGCCAGCAAATAGCCCACATAGGGTAAGTCTAAACCCCTGTGAGGGGAGTCCTCTTGGCCAAAGCACACATTCAGAAGACTGAAAGGAAGACAGAAGCAGCCGACAGGCTGTACTGACCAAATACTGAGATGGCTGAACACCCGCCTACACTATCCAGGCACTTTGCACAGAACCCAGGTCATTTTTTGAAAATCAAACCAACAAGGCAATATCGCCTATGCAGAAGAAAAAGATACCATAAGGCAGAAAGTTGTGCCGCAAGAGTCACGGTAGTCCAGATATGAGGCGGGAGACCGCTAAATCAACGTGACTGTCAAAAAGGTCCACACCATTGAATGGCAGATCTCGAAGAGCATCCCAAACATTGTCTGGGAAACGACTGTTGTGCAGCCATGCATGGCGGCGCAAAGCAACCGACCGGGCAAGTGCCCTACCCACAGTGTGTTGTGCAGCCATGCATGGCAGCGCAAAGCAACCGACCGGGCAAGTGCCCTACCCACAGAGTCAGCTTAATCAAGGGAAGATCGAAGGGAAAAATAGCACCATTCCCCTGTCATCTAGAAGAAGGCGATGTAATTCTGTCCGTGGCCCTTCCAGAAGAGAAGGAAGAAGGAACATGACTAAGTCCAAAGGGGCAAAGGAAGCGCGTGCGAACACGCAAGACGTGTTTAATGCAAGGATGCTCGAACTGGCAGAGGCAAAAAGCTGACGACCACATGATTCCAACCACCTAGACTCTCTGGTGGGAGGTAACAATGGCAAAGTGGAGGAAGGCTGTAAGTCAAATGCCACCTGAAATCTAGAGTGAAGGGACAAGCAGAGTGGATCATCCAGGGCCGGACGATGTCTGCGAGCAATGGCCCAATCAGCAGGGCCACCAGAGGAGGGCCTTGCCCAGGTGCCAAGGAGGATGTCAAACAAAGACCCCCCAAGGAGCAGCAAAGGCTCCACCTCAATAGGCGCCTTGTGGAGAAGATCCAGTAAAGGATCAGAAGGCAGGGAAACCATGGGGGCTGAATCCGAAAAATAGCTGCCGCCCTGTGAATAGCCCGGCGTAAGCTGCACTAGCCTCAGTCGCCATTCTGAGGGGTGAAAATAAACTGACGGTTGGAGACTAACCCGTCCACTAGAGAGTAAAAGTGGAGGAGCCTGAGGTTGATCTGAAGGCCATGGAAAGCTAGGCACCTGCACCAAGGGGCACTGAAACAACCTTGTGTCTCGGAAGTCGAGTCCAGAGGATACATCAACCTCGTTCAAGAGAGTAGGCGTAGGAAGAAAGACGTCGACAGGGCATTGAGCTCGGTGCCACATCTGACGTCAGCGCAGGAAGCCGTGCAGGGCTATGCAGTGACTGGACGGCCAACTGGGAAGGCCCTCCGGGTTGTGTCCCTTCGTATTGACTTTAGAACCGGAGTCGATGCACACAGCTGGTGCCCGAGGACGAATCCGCCGGCGAGGACCCGACATGAGTGCCTTCCACCTCTGTGGGACCCGAAGGTGCACCAGGGAGAGGGGGCGACCCAAAGAAAGAGTGGAGGGCCTTTGAATAAGCCTCCATTTGGGCCCGCGTCGCTCCAACTCCTGGGAAGGTAGGGTATGGAGGAGATGACTGCTGGGCGCCCGTGCCTGGCAAGGAGTGAGAGGAGCGGGCCCCAGCATCACGCTTATGGGAGGAACACCTCGGTGACTTACGTTTGTGCTTACCCGCCTCTGAACGACGTCTGCGGGAATGACTTCGGGAACGGGACCGATCCCGAGAGGGAGAACAGCGATGTGAAGGTGCAGGGCCGGATAGCCTTGCGGCCAGCAATTTCATACAATGCTCCCTCAAGGACTTGGGTTTCATTTGTTGACAGGCGTCGCAATCTTCGGAGTCGTGGCACATACATGCTCAGACGTGAGTCCCAGGCTCTCCACACCACTGGAGTCAAGCTATCCAGGCTGAATGAAGGCTGATAGCCAGAAACCGGTCCTTGGATGCTTGATTCCGGTCTGGGAAAGACAGGGCTTGGCAGTTCGGACTGGACTTTTCCCATGAGGCAAAGGGTCAGAGCTGATTTGCATATAGCCAGTGTCTAACCCAGGGTGGTGTGGAGTGAAAAAAACGATGGATTTAGGTCCAGATCCTTGTACTGGGGTGAATGTATGACATTGTTCTACATTCTGTCCATCAACTGTGTTTTTTGTAACATACATATGTATGGCGTGCGGGTCCGTGACAGACATCTGGCGCGCACAGGTCTCACACGCTTTAAAGCCCGAAGGCATTGCACACTGTTCCGTGACGCCAAAGGCGTTGAGAAGACCCAAAAAACAGGCCAAGGAACCGCTGGTTTTCCAGGATCCCCGTTGGGACGCAGAAAAGAAGAAAAACTGTTGTCAGCGCACTGGGAGGGCCATATATAGCTCTGCTGATGTCACGTCCGTGGCCGACGTCAGGGCAGCGCCGCACGCGCGCATATGTGCTGCTGCAGAAAGTTTTCCAGATCCAGTCTGACGCCTGGGGATATTCTAAGTTAAGGAATCTGCGGCTAGATGTCTCTATCAGATATGCTGTCCAAAAAACTTTTGAGATTCTTTTCACCTGCCACTAAATGCTCTCAACCACAGTTCCATCAGCCATCAAATGCCCACAGATGTTTGTGAGCAGGCAATTGGGTATTTTATGTGGCACCTGGGACTAATTATGTAAGCGCAGCAGTGCAATTCTGGCATGAGAGAGCAAACTATTTTGAGTGGTGAGGCTTTTCTCAGTTGGACATCTAGGGCAACTGTCTCCCCTATCCTCGGAGATGTGCTTCAATGATACTGGGGTTAGGTATGTGCGGTTTAGGAAATTGAAGTGTGTCAGTTTAAAACGTGCATTGCAGGAGACCTTTCGGGTGAGGGTACCTATGCGCGTCCACTGTCCCTGGTCCAGTGGAGCGCCGAGGTCTGCCTCCCAGGCTGCCCGGGAGGGCGGCACCAGGGGGGTCGAGTCCCTTTTCATGGCCTTATAGAAGAGTGAAATCAGCCTACGCCCATTGCCACAGGAAAGGAGGATGGCTAGGGTGTGGGTTAGTGGTGGTGCGCCTGGGTACTGGGGCCAGGTGGCCTTCGCCACCTCCTGGAGGCCCCCGAAATGTAGGTATTGTCCCCGTCCAAGACTAAAGGCTTCTTCCGCCTGCTCATAAGTAAGAAAAAACTCATTAGGGTAAAGGTCAGCCAAAACTTCGCAGCCTTCCTCCCTCCCTCCAGGAACTGAAGGACATATATTGCCCCATATCGATGAAGGGGGCCAATATCCAAATCGGGAGCTCCCTATGAAAGGGTGCCCTCCGCAAGAACCTCTCCACAAACCGCTGCCACACACTAGCCGTGTGTCGCACCACATATGGAAGGGACGTGTCCGCCCCCTGCCCCGCATCAGGGTAACCTGTAGTGCTTTGGCATCTGCCCTACCAGAGAGGAGACGCGTCTCCAGATTGTCAGTGTCTGTAAAACAGCGGGCCGCATGTTGCAACTGGGCCGCATAATAGTATAGGTCAAAGCACTAGGCTTCAAGGCCCCCTCTTCATAGCTAAGGACAACAGTGTGTAGAGGCACCCTACTATGCCGGCCCGCCCAGAGCAGGGACGTGAGAAACGTATTAAGAGTGCAGAAGATTCGTGTTGGGAGCGGACATAGCGAGTTTTGGAGGACATATAACGTCCTAGGCAGCATCACCATCTTGGCGACGGCCAGTCGTCCCATCAACGAGAGAGGCAGAGAGCTCCAGAAAGACACTGACTGTTGTAGGGACGCGAGTATACGATCCACATTCTGGGCTAACGCCTGTGCATCCGTCGTAGCCACCCGTATGCCGAGATAACGGAACCCTACCCGTTCCCAACGCAACCCGAGGTCCGGCAGGTCTCCCAAAGGCACCGAATCCAACCTCGCCAGTGGGAAGATCAGGGACTTATGGCAGTCGAGTCGTAATCCCGACACCTCCCCAAACTGGTCCAAATGATGCAGCAGCATCGGCACTGCGTCCTGGGGGGGCGGCGGTCAAATAGAACAACGCGTCATCCGCGTATAGGGAAATTACATTGCACATGTCCCCTGCTCTGACACCCCACCACTCCATGTCAGGGCGGACCTGAACAGCAAGGGGCTGGGGGCACCCCTGGCGCGTACCCCGTCCCAGCCGCCACTCCTCGGACCTTGCGTCCCCTAGCTTCACCCTGGCCTGCGGGCCGTATACAAGATGCGAATTCAGCGACAAAAATTGGGGCCTAGCCCCATGACACGGAGGACCTCGAGAAGGTAACCCAAGTCGACTGTATCGAACGCCTTGGCGAGGTCAATAGATACCAACACCATCTGCTCTTCCTGCCCACGTACCTCGTGCAAAATGTGGCCGCAGGTTCATAGCCGTATTACGTCCCGGAATGAAGCAGCGCTGATCCTAGTGGACCTAGCGAGTCATGTACGGCGCTAAGCGCATGGCCAGGAGCTTGCACAAGATCTTAACGTCCGTATTGATCATCGTGATCGGACGATACGAGAAAGGCTCTTGGGCGTCCCCCCCGGTTTCAGGATCATGCATAGGGGTGGTAGTCTTTGATACTTCAGACTATGACCAAAGAGTGATGACCCTGCTATCCAATGACTCACACTACACGAGAGTACCTCAGAGTAGACTCGATACATTAAAAAGAGAGGTGGGAACACTACTCCAGCAAGCACGAACAAACGGGGACATTACTGAAGAGGAATGGAAGTTCCTCCATAACTTGTACCCAAAGACCCCGGCCTTTTACGGACTGCCAAAAGTCCATAAAAGCTTAGACAATCCCCCCCTTAGACCTATAGTGGCGTCAATTGACTCTCTGCTTGAGCCTTTAAGCAAATACGCTGATAAGTTCCTTAAACCTCTAGTGGAAAAACAAAAATCCTACATCAGAGACACCACTGATATGATAGCAAAAGTGGAAGGAATGGAATTCGATGGTGAAAATGAGATCATGGTGACTCTCGACGTAGAGTCACTCTACACCAATATACCTCAACACGACACCATTGAGGTGATCAAGACCCTACTTGAAGAAAATGAAATTGCAGGTGGGAATAAGGAGTTCATAGTACAGTGTGTCTCAATGGTACTCCTCAACAACATTTTCCTTTTTAAAAAAGACCTTTACATGCAACGTAAAGGGACCAGCATGGGCGCAACCTGTGCGCCGAGCCTGGCTTGCATATATGTAGGTGTATTCGAAAACAAACACATCTATAATGAGATCAGCCCATACTACGAGAACATCCGGAGCTGGGCTCGTTTTATAGATGATATCTTTTTTATTTGGACGGGGACAGTGGAGCTCCTTGAAGATTTCCTCTCATGGCTAAATTTGGGTGATTCGAACCTAAAATTTACGGCGGCATATAGTAGGAACAGAGTAAACTTCTTAGACATCAGCATAGTGAACGAAGACATGCAACTAAAGGTGGAACTGTATAAAAAAGAGTCAGATCGCAACACAGTGTTGCACTACAGAAGCTACCACCCCAGAAGTCAAAAAGACTCCATACCTTTCGGGGAATTTCTCCGATTGAGGAGAAATTGTACCACAATCGAGGATTTCTACAGGCACGCGGGAGAAATGAAACAAAAGTTTCAAGAAAGAGGTTACCCAAAGAAATTAATCAGCCACTCACTCAAAAGAGCTCGCTACTACGATAGGGACTGCTTGCTAAAAAAGAAGGACAAAAAGGAAACCAAAGAGAAAATAGTGATGGTGAGCCAATACACAGCAGTGGCGAACCAGGTTAAGAATATAATAAACCATAACTGGAAAATTCTCAACGAAGGAGTAGAGACTCCACTGCAACGTCCCCTGTATGCTTACAGGAAGAATAAAAACCTAAGAACAAGCTTGGTGCACACTTACAGGGACGATGTAATAGAACGTCAAACCACCTTAACTGGAACAAAAGCAGTGGGGAACCACAAATGCGGGAACTGCTGCATATGCGAATTATGCATAGTCACTAAGAAGGTGGAACATAATGGAGCTACCCAAGAAATCACTACCCTAAACAACTGCAGAACCAAAAATGTGGTATATATGATCCTGTGCCCGTGCAATCAGGGGTACATAGGCGAGACGGGCAGAGAACTCAGGCTAAGAATAGGAGAACATAAGTCAGCATTGAGGAACAATAAGGAGAATGCGCCACTAGTGGATCACTGGAGAAAACATGGACACAGTGAGAAAGATCTCAGATGGGTCATCTTAGAAAGGATAAAGGAACAAACCAGAGCAGGGGACAGTAAGAAAAGGAGGAAGCTACAAGAACAATGGTTTATGATTAAGTTCGATACCATAAAAAGTGGTCTGAACTCCAGAGAGGAATGGGAAACTTTATTATAAGTAAATGCATATAAAGACCATCTTAGAAACACCTCCAATCATTAACGTTATATACTTTTAATAAAAGATACTATGCTCGAGAGAATGTCCAACTGCACGATGCATATGAATGAAAAGGGCAGGACAAGGTGAAGGGCGATGGAAAAAACGGGAGGAGTAATACAAGTTGAATATATAACATTTTAATGAATGCCCGAATTTGCCTACATCACCATAAACCTATAGTACATTGAAGTCCCATCTGTCAGAGATGTAAAGTAGTAACCGCATAATACCTTAGAGTACTACGTGAGGAGAAATCTGAAGGATAAATAGAAACGAATTGTACAATGCTGCAATATATTTCTATGTGTGTCCGTTTAAAGTAAAAATTTATAAAAATTAATAATAAAGTATTAGTTCAGGAGTTAACTGAATGATAAATATAATCAGACTACATAAATGGCTTAATAAAACTTCAAATGCGCCCATCTCTAAAATATACCCACAAAGGTTGCAAACAGATTAGGTCGAGAATAACATATAAAATTGGGCTAGAACAAACATAAGTGCAAAAATAATATCAAAAGGGCCCAGGTATAATGAACCAGAATTTCGACCAATGAATAACATAAATTAATACACTGATTTATAGCGAGAGTAGAGAAAATAGAAAATAAAACGTACGGAGCGCCAGGGTTTCCTATAAAACAACACCACTCTAAGATGGCGACCAAAGAGGTGAGGGACGAGTGTGAAAGGGCGCATGCGCGGATTTCAGCTGATTAGAGTTTGGTAATCAAAACGGGTTTAAATACAGCGCGTCCGGCACTGTGCAAATAGGAACAGAAGGAGGACGAGGCAGAACCGCGATCCCAGACGAGAGGAGGTAAGAGAAAGGGCGAGAGTAAGAGAACTAGGGGGCCGGTACGTTAGCTCGCTATTATGAGGCAATAGTGACTTGCTCACTCACAAACGGGGGCATTGTTTAAACGACAGGAACGGGCCTGATATACTTTATGGGAGGGGGAGGTGTCCCCAGTATATCCAAGCAGATAGGCCCCACGCAGCAGTAACTCCAAAAAGCAACATGTATACAAATAGCAGTAACTCCAAAATCAACATGTATGCAAACAAAGCAAAATGGGGTTTTGGTCTAGCGCAGCAGAGGACGGCGCTCTAATAACCAGATCCACAATTAAGAGAATATGGTGAGAGGGGGAGAGGGCCCCGGCACGTATGGCGAGACAACCCTAAAAACACCAGATAGCAAGTGGCTAACAACACCTGGGCCAGATAGAAAATAAGTGCAGGAACAGTTTTGAGGTTCAAAGAAATAGAGGTATAAATTGGAAATAACAGAGGAAACAAAAATCAAGACAAGAGAGCTGATTAATATAACAGCAGGTGAATACACAGCGATATATATACATATATATTTTGTCTCCCAGACAGAACATATCCAGTGGTCCCACGTAACAACGCGGATATATGCCCGTCCAAGAATTTTTTTTTATTACATCCTTCAGGTAAGAGAAGGAAATATACCATTAAAAGAAGTGAGGCAATGGTTAGATCTTATGCGAGACCCAACTCACAAAATATAATTCTCCCTCTAAATAGATAAATAGACAGAAGGAAAAGAAGAGCGGAAGTGCATCAGTACAACTATAGAAAACTGGAAAAGTCCCTTATACTACGGACTCTTTCGACTAACGAGGTAACCAATCCCAGTATGGTAGAGATCAATAGATGGACTAAGGCCACAATATTTAGAGACTCACAGGTCCTTATGTCTTGTTATTTTATCAGGAAGAAATCCGCCCTAGTAGAAAGTGACGAAACGAGTGGAAAGTTTTATATAAAAAAAAACATCTGTGGGTGAATTCATCAACACCCCATAGGTAAGAATATGCCTGAACAAATTAAAAAAGTGTGATGAGATGTGAGAGCGAGTGAAATAGGAATCTGTATCGCTATAATCCTACAGTCTGTCTACTTTCCACACTAAAAAGTAATGGAGGGATAGAAACCCGGATAATGTCAGAAATTTTCCAGGCGGGAGTGTAACAGAAAATACTGGACTATCATATGTCCTGGGGGGAACAAAGGTCCTGATCCCATTAGAAATCATAGGAAGATAGAAGTTATGGGAATAACTTTAAACAAAAGTCCCATGATACTAAAGTGTCACACGAGTACAATGAGTCACTGTTACTTGAGTGGTCAGAATATAACCCGTGATATGATTTAGTACACCAGAGTGATATCTTACTTCTCTTTCCATATATCTACAGTGAGGGAGCTTATCCATATCCCTTGATGCCGGTGACCCCAAAGAAACGGCAGTCCTGATGAAGGTGCTACTGTATCAAAGGTCCACAGCACCGAAACGCGTCGACGCACTTGTTGTTTTCTTGTAGAATCCAAGTAGAGTCCAGGGTGCAGTAGATATTCACATATTGCTGAGACTATTGACTACACCGTGTGTATACAGAGAAAGGACCATTGGATCTAGTGAATAGTGTGGCAAACGAATTTATAGGCCATAATCTTTTAGGGGGTTTTTCTTCTTGTTTAATTAAAATGTTTATTGATTGTGATAACTGCTTTGTAAGATGTCCTTGTTTTTGATACATCACATTAGATAAACGAAATTGTATTATTCTAAATGTCTATGATGAACTTTTATGAATTCCTATGATTATTCTTGTTTTTTATTGTATTGCTCAAAGTTTACCCTTTGAACTTTTAAGTTACTTTTATGTACATTTCATTTTTTAATAAAAAGATTGTGAACGTTCAATTTTAGTGTGGAAATTAAGCATTTTTCATAATAGTGGGTGAGTGACCTGCACTGCAGGAGAAAGAACGTGTGAGCACATAGACAGAAGGTGTAAGAAACCGAGTAAATCATTTTTGACAGTGTGAACCCAGGGATTTTTCTCTGACTGATCATGCATATTTCCCCCAGCGTCCTGCTCGGCGGGAGAGTCCTGCTCTCAAACGCCTCCAGATAGACCTGCAGCAGGAGTTGGGGGAGTACATCCCCGAAGGCCTGATAAAACTCATGAGGGAATCCGTCACTTCCCGGTGCCTTGGCCCTCGGTAGGTGCTGCAGGGCGGTGCGCACCTCACTCAGAGACAGAACCACATCAAGATCTTCCTGCGCCGATTTAGGGAGAGACTGCAGGGACAATTACCGAAGGTAAGGGAGATAAGAGGACTCAACAACAGCGGGGTCCGCGGCGTACAACTGGTGGAGATGGGACCGAAGGACCCACAGCAAACCTATTTCAGAGTGGACCAAGTCCCCTGTGGGCCCCTGCAGGGCCACAATCCTCTCCGGGGCGCTCTCCCGCCGAAGAATCCAAGCTAACAGGCGGCCCGAATTGTTGCCCTCCCTATGAAGACGCTGCCTATATTGTGTGAGAGTATATTTATCAAGCCTACCTAGAATGTCGTGGATGCAAGTCTGAGTGTCATACTCCCTCTCTCTCGTGACTGCGTCGCGTGCCTCAGAGGTCTGTAATTCCACGAGGCGGCTTTCCGCCTCCTGCAGCTCTTGTTGGAGCTGTTTCTGCACCCCATAGGTTAGACTCATACATGCCCCCCTTACCACCGCCTTTAGGGCGTCTCATTTCATGGCCAGTGAGATATCTCTCCCCCCAGTTAAGGTCTACGTAGTCAGCGATGGCAGTTTCTATGTGGTGCTTCCCCACCTGGTCCTCAAGGATCTCACCACACACGCCACAGGGGAGTGATCAGAAAGGAATCGCACCTGATGGCTAACTTCAAGGGATATAGTGGGTGCGGGGTTTGCAACTAAGACCCTGTCCAGACGACTATATGTATTGTGAGTGGGGGAAAAACAGATATAGACCTTCGGAGTTGGGTGTCTCTGTCGCCAGATATCCTGAGCTCCTATATTGCCCATGACGTCCGGGAGTTTTGCTGTCATACACGGCTTCGTGTCCACGCAGGGAGGAAATCTGTCACGGTTGGGGTCTAGGACGCAGTTAAAGTCCCCAAAACAGAGCAGCAGAGCCTCCAGCTCCGGGACCAGCACGTCCTGTATGGCCTGAAAAAAGTCTGGGCCATCAGTATTCGGGGCATAGGTGTTCAGTATGATTATATCCCTGCCATCTAGTTTAGCTCTAAGGAGCAAAAACCTCTCATGGATGTCAGCCTCCACATACTGGACAGCAAACAGGACTCCGGGGCCACCCAAAATAAGACCCCCCTGGCATATGTGGAAAACCTGACCCCACCATTTTTTCCCCAATTTCTGAGCCCCGTCATCCGTGAGGTGAACTATCGAGACCTTGTGCCTGCGAAGGGAGGACAGGATCCTATATCTCTTGCACGTACCCAGCCCTCTCACATTCCAACTCAGGAATTTATGCCCCATGTAAGGTGAAGTAACCAATCATACCGTAGCCCACTTCCCATGTGACCACCCCAGTCCTGTGCCCGAAATGCAGTATACACGATGCCTGAATGAAACAAACAATCCCACCCACAAACATCCTCCCCCCTCCCACGAGCAATATACTGACAACAACAAAACATGCATGAATGCCCTTCCCATGTTGGTGCCAGGACGTGCACAGCCAACCCATAAGCCCAACCGGGCCAAACTACCCAACAAGTGGAGAAGAGAACCCCCTTCCCCAAGTCCAGCGCCCGACCCATGCCAGCCGTCCCAAGTCATTATGCAGAGTCTCGGGCCAACAGAGTAAGCATCCGGGGAGCCACTATCTCCACCCCTCAAGGCCTAGTGCGAAACTCAAGGCAGTCTCCTCAGTGCGTATCTCGCTGTCCCAAACAGCCCAGGGGTAGGTGCCCCGATCCCCTAGAGAAGTACAGTAGTTATCAACCAACCCCTACTTGGGATCCCAGCTCCCCACCCGTTAACCCCCCCACTATCTTTGTGCAAAGATTCGACTAGCCGGAACCCCCCCCAAGGGGGCAATCCGCAGCCCATAAGAGGTAGGCCTCACACCACCATAGCAGTTGAGCACAGAAACAATGAAAGGGTATCATCCTCAATGCAGGACCGGGTAGGATGTAAGTGAGCCCCTGACAGTCTCAGGAACAGTGTCCGTAGTAGGTTGCAGGGTTTCCGGCACCAATTCCCTGTCCTGGGGCGCCGCCACCGAAAGCGGGGGGGGGGGCTCATCCGTCAACAAAGACTCCATGCGAAGGGCGCCGTCGTCACCCACCGTGATTCGCTGTCTCTCTCCCTGGGTGGCATCCACTGATCGGTTCCTGCGTCTGTTGCCTCTCCTCCTCGGCGGTCTGGAGCCCCAATCACTATGGGCTCCCCCACGTGCACCCGGTGGGAGGCCATCTCCCCGGATCAAAAGCCACTTCCAGACCTCCTCCGGGGTATCAAAGAAGTGTGCCTTTCCCTGGAACATGACCTTGAGCTTGGCAGGGTAAAGTAACATGTACTGCATGTGGAGGTCCTGGAGTTTCTGCTGAACAGCAAGGAAGAATTTCCTCTGCTCCTGCACCTGGCGGGTGTAGTCTGGGTATATAGAGATCTTGGCGTTGTCAAGGGTGAGGTTCGCTGTTTCTCTGGCCGCTTTCAGGATCCAGTCATGGTGCGATAGTTAAGGATTTTAGCAAATAGGGCTCTCGGAGGAGCGCCCGGCCGCGACGGCGGGACAAGTGCCCTATGGGCTTGCTCTACCACAAAGACCTCCGGCAGACCCGTGGGGCAGAGCTTCGTGCGTATCCAAGTCTCTAAGAATTGTTCCGCATTGCCCCCTTCCGAACGCTCTGGAACACCCAGGACCCTAATGTTACTGCGGCGTGCTCTCCCCTCCGCCTCCTCTGCTCCGCGCTCCAGTTCCCCTGTTGCGGAGGTGAGGTGTGAGACAGTTTTCTTCAGGGAAGCGGATCTCTCCCTGCAGCTGGACGATATCCCCCTCCGCAGTGGAAACTTTATCTGCTACTTTCCTCAGGTCTGCCCGCAACAGGTTTACATCAATTGAGACTGTCTCTATGTGCTTCTCCAGGGCGGTGCGGGATCCCTGTATCGCCTGCATGAGCTCCGCTCGAGAGGATTCGTCGGCCGCATCACTCTCCCCGTCCAGCCCCGTCTGACGCGTACTCCGCTGCGAGGGGAGGCGCTGGGTGGTATACTGTGTTATGGTATTGGGCAGAGAGGCGCCGGGCAGCCTGTCCTTACCCATGGTGGTAGCTTGCGAGGGTCACTCCAGGGTCCGCAAGGATCAGCGTCTCAGGTCTTCTTCTTACAAAGCACCTGCCCCACTGGCGAGTGAGAGGGGGCACCACAGGAGAACCTCAGGGAGAAGAGCCCGGGCCCTGTCACGGTTTACCGCACTCACTTCGTTTCGTCCCGATGAGCATAGGATGGGGGAGAACACAGTCTGCAGGGCCTCCGCCGGCCACTGTCTCCCCGACCAGAATCCCAGCCCCCAGTCGCGCCTCCACAGTGTCCCCGGGCTCGTGCCACAGTCCTCGGAGTCTCAGGGTAAGGAGGATTCAGCAGCGGGCACCACCTCCGCTCCCACCAAGTCCACAGGTGCCACCACCGGGCCCCAGGCCATGCGGCTCACCTTCTGGTATGCAGGCCGCTTCCCCGGCCCCACGTAGTGACGGCCCCGGGTGTCTGTCCGTATTCCGGGTTACCTCTGAATGGGGAGCCGCCCCCACGCACCCCTCGCCGCACCTCAGATGGGCCGTGGAGACAGCTGATGGAAAACCACATACACTGGCCCCCGGGCGCCCCCGGGGGGTCCTCTGTCCACACGCGGGGGCCAGAGGCAACACAGGGACACAGCCCCTCGCAGCAAGCCCCAGATGTCCACGCTCCTCCGGGCATAGCGAGGCGCTCAATTCGGATCCCTGAGTGTACCAAGGTTTCAGGCAGCGGACCTCACCCGCGTCGCAGCAGACCGCATCCCTGGCCGTGCGTAGATGCCGTCCCGTGTTCCCGGCCGCCAGTCAGCTCACAGCACAACAGGGCACCGCCACCACCTCGCCGCACCTCCAGAGTGAGTACCGGGACAGTCGAGGAGCAGAGGGCACGCTCCAGGCATTAGGGGCTCCGCCGTTACCCCCCCCGGCTCCTCACGGCTCCGCCCGCGGGTCAACCTTCACTTGTGGGCCAGGAGCCAGACGGATGTTTAGCCCCCACTCGGGAGGCCCCCGATGGCAGTGGGGGCCTCCCTCCCAGCAGCGAGGCGCCAGTTTCAATCCGCCGGGCTCTAGGCGACTGCCAGCACCAAGTCGTCTTCACGCTGGCATATAGGCCTCATCCCCGGCCTCGCGTGATGTCAGCCAGCAGTCATGCAGGCCCAGTGCCGTGATGGCCGGTCCCAGCTCGGGGGGCCGTCTGGATTCTCTACCGGGCGATCGCCCCCTGTCTGTGGGGTCCCGGACAGATTCACAGGTCCGGTCCAATCTCTGCAAACAGGATTATCACCGGATTAATGCGGCTGGCCGGTCGGGAGCCGAAAGAGCTCACGTCCTGTCGGCCATGCTGCTTTGCCCTGCCCCCACACAGCAGATCTTGATGCAAAGTGCTGTCCATCTTTAGATGGTCCGTTTCTGCACACCCTTCTCTTTTTTGGCTCCTACGTGCCCCACGAAGAGTTGATCGCTCACCTGAACATTTTTGTATTATCAATGTAGAACGACAACGCTCTTCTTGGGTCCAGACAGTGAAGTATTTCCTTCTCTTGGAGCAGTGAAAGGGAGCAAGGAAGGTAGGCACGGTGATGTTCTGGCTTTCATGGAAAACAGTCACAACCTTTGAAAGGAAGGAGGGAAGTGTCCAGATTAAAAGACTGTCCGGATAAAAGATGGTGTAGGGAGGGTATGCCAAGAGATCCTGCAATTCGCTTACCCCCCTGGCCGATGTTTTGGACATCAGACAAGCAGTCTTGGGGGTTAATAAGCGAAGAGGGCTAATGTGCAGAGGCTCAAAAGACGCACACATTAAGAACGACTGAATAAGATTTAAATCCAACTGGGGCATGATGAATGGCCTGGAGTAAACATATGTTGCAAGCCTTTGAGGAACCTAGCCACAAGAGGTGACTTGAACAAACAAGCATTGGCATAGCCAATAGGTCTCGCCTTTGTGACCTTATAAGTGTTTAGTTATCCAGCACAATATCCTTGGTGCAACAACATCAAGTGTTGCATGGCTAAACACTTATAAGGTCCCAAAGGCGAGACCTATTGGCTATGCCAATGCTCGTTTTATACTATGTGCAATAGGATTTTTTTTTTTAATGACTGTCACATGTACAGTGCTTTCATTCATTTAACTGGGACCTCGAAGCACTTTAAATGGTCACCACTATTCTACCAGCACCCCAACCAGGATTCAGTTGGGCGACTGCCTAGTGACACACGCACTATTTTTCATGTAAGGTATGTGGGCTGTATCTTATCTGTTGTTAAAGTTAAGTGTAAGTATAAGTTCCTTTCTTTTGAAAAGGTGGTTCGTTCACATGGCAAGGATAAATCCTTCTTGTCCTTATATTGTAATGGCAAGATTCGTTACCATATCCATTCATCTCTTAAATCACCCATTTCATTCTTGTTGATGATTATCAACATTTTATTGAACAAGTACAGCCGACACGTGTTTCACCCTATGTGGCGAGTAGCGCCAGGGCTTTCTCAAGGCTAAATGAATTAAATCACATCATTCTCTGACTTTTTTCAGCTTTTCCGATGCAGGTTAACACAGTAATTTTGTTCCACATTCAATTCTGGTCGGCGAAGTCCTCGGCGGTGCCCATCATCTGAGTGCTGCCCGTAGTGCCTCTCACTCCGGGTGCTGTCAGCGCTCTCTCCCCTGCACCGCCGCTCTCCGCTTGGCGGCGCGAGCGCTGACAGCACCCGGAGTGAGAGGCATTGGAAACAGCTGAAAAAAGTCAGAGAATGATGTGATTTAATTCATTTAGCCTTGAGAAAGCCCTGGCGCTACTCGCCACGCTATTAGTGCTTAATTTGTAAAGAGATTGAGCGCAGCCCAAAACACTGCTCAGAAGCCCATGGCCAGCTGATTAAATGTCTACCCGCGGAAAAGTAAGGATGCGTTTTCAGTGCCTCTTTACTCCACTACCATCACTCCCTGCCCCTTTAACTAACTCTTCTCAGTTCCTACTGTCTCCCTTTTTATGTATTTCTGCATATATCTTTCCCCTTTTGTACGTTTTCCTCCCCTCTTGCTCGCCATAAATGTGAGATGAGGAAAAAGAAGTGCCGGTCCACAAAATGAGGGTGGGGCCCCATCAGCAACCACCGGCTCAAATTAAGCATTGGCCACGTCACAGCCATACACTTAAAGAAAATAAGAGGCCATCACATTTTACATGATATGTGTGCATGAGTTACAGAACTAAATATTTTTCAAGGCTCGGCTCGTGCTCAGGATTTTAGAACCAGGCCATTGGCTCGGCTTTCTATTGATTTGTTTGGGGCTCGCCCACCTCGTGTGAAAGCAAAGCGGTGTGGTAGAGCTCACAGGGGGAGTAAAGCACCACTGAGGATGCGTTGAACAAGTTACTTACCTTCGGTAACGATATATCTGTAAGAAACAGTAGTTAGTATTAGATTCCTTACCTTAGAATATCCCCAGGCGTCAGTCTGGATCCGGAAACTTTTGCGTAGCAGTACCCCTGCGCGTCGGTAGGCGTCGTCTGCAGGCGTCCCCTGCGGCTCCGCGTCCGTCTTCGGCGTCGTGCGCCGTGATGACGTCGCTGGAGTATATAGACGCCGCCTCCGCGCGCTGACGTCAGTTCTTTGTACACAGCTTTTCCGCGCCAGAACACGCAGAGCCATGTGAGAACCAACACTGGTGCCATTTGAAACTAGGGCCCTGAAAGGGATGTCCTTAACCCTAGGTATCAGTTCGCAGAACGGGGAGGATGGGTGGGGCGGTAAGGAATCTAATACTAACTACTGTTTCTTACAGATATATCGTTACCGAAGGTAAGTAACTTGTTCATCTGAAAGAAACAGGTTAGTATTAGATTCCTTACCTTAGAATAGATACCCCAACAATACCAACCCCGGTGGTGGGTCTGCGAACCAATACAAACCTACACCAGAAAGTCCTGGAGGACCGAACGGCCAAAGAAGCCATCCCTCCGGACTTGACTGTCCAGGCAGTAGTGCCTCGTAAAGGTGTGCAGCGAGGCCCACGTAGCCGCCTGGCAAATGGCCTGCAAAGGGACTCCCCGGCCCAGGGCAGTAGTAGCCGCCGTGGCCCGAGTGGAATGGGCCCTCAGCCCAACAGGAGGCTCCTTCCGAGCCAAAGAGTAGCACGCTTTGATGCACAGAACGACCCACCGAGAGATGGTCCGTTTATGTACCGCCCTTCCCTTCTTCACACCCACGTAGCCAACAAACAGTGGGTCATCCACCCGGAACTGGCGTGTGCGATCCATATAAAGTGAAAGCGCACGTTTTGGGTCCAGACGATGGAGCCGCTCTTCATCCTTTGAAGGATGCGGAGGCGGGAAGAAGGAAGGTAAGGTGATGGACTGCCCGATGTGAAAAGCAGAGACTACTTTGGGCAGGAAAGAAGGTCTAGTTCTCAAAACCACCTTGTCTCGATGAATGGACATGAAAGGAGGTTTGACAGAAAGAGCCTGGAGCTCACTCACCCTCCTGGCAGAGGTGATGGCAACCAGGAAGGCCGTCTTTAAAGTCAGGAGACGGAGAGGACAGGAATGAAGTGGCTCAAAGGGAGCGCACATCAAGAAGGTCAGAACCAGGTTCAAGTCCCACTGAGGCATCACGAACGGAACAGGTGGATACATGTGCGTGATGCCCTTCAAGAATCTAGTTACAATAGGGGACTTGAATAAGGAAGGTTGATCAGGCAGCCTTAGAAAGGCCGAAAGGGCAGAAAGGTAGCCCTTGATAGTGCCCAGAGCAGAGCCCTGCTGGGCAAGAGAGAGAAGAAAGAGGAGAACCTCGGAAAGAGGGGCAGAGAGAGGGTCCACAGCCTTTGCTGTGCACCATGCCACAAATCTGTTCCACCGGCAGGCGTATACCGACTTTGTGGAGGGACGCCTGGCTGCCAGAATCACATCACAAACTTCAGGAGGCAAGTCAAATGGCCTCAACTGTCGCCGCTCAATCTCCACGCATGGAGGTGGAGACTGGACAGGTTCGGGTGGAGGACCGTCCCCTGCTGCTGCGACAGAAGGTCCTCCTGAAGGGGCAGGCGGAGCGAGGGACCGACTGACATGCTGAGTAGCTCGGGATACCA
Organism: Lissotriton helveticus; assembly: GCF_964261635.1. Classification (NCBI taxonomy): domain Eukaryota; kingdom Metazoa; phylum Chordata; class Amphibia; order Caudata; family Salamandridae; genus Lissotriton; species Lissotriton helveticus. The sequence goes on along the minus strand of NC_136067.1, from coordinate 773,002,673 downwards.
GTACCTTCGAGCCCAGTCCGGAGCCACAAGGATAACTTGGGCCCGGTCGCGCCTGATCTTCAGCACTCTGGGCAGAAGTGGTATAGGCGGAAAGGCGTACAATAGACCGCAACTCCACTCGCGCCGAAAGGCGTCGCCGAGCGAGTGCCGTCTTGGAAACTCCAACGCGCAGAACTGATGACATTGCGCGTTCTCTTCTGTGGCGAATAGATCTAACCAAGGCTCTCCCCATTGCAGAAAGAGGCCTTTCGCCACGTCCGAGTTCAGACGCCATTCGTGATCCACCGAGCACCGACGGCTGAGTTCGTCCGCCCTGGCGTTCAGAGAACCTGCCAGGTGTTGAACCGTCAGAGTCACGCTCTGACGTTCCAGCCATTGCCAGAGACGCAGAGCCTCCTGGCAAAGGGTCCACGACCCCACTCCGCCCTACTTATTGCAGTACCACATGGCGGTGGTGTTGTCCGTGAACACCTGCACTACACTCCCGTTGACAAAGGGGAGGAATGCCTTCAGTGCTAGGCGAATCGCCCGCAGCTCCAACATGTTGATAGGGAGCCGGGACTCCGCCGGAGACCAGATGCCTCTGATCTCCGCCTCTCCCAAGTGGCCTCCCCAGCCCTGGAGGGACGCGTCCGTCACAACTACGTGCTCCGGTTGGGGAAGGGAGAGGGATCTGCCTCTGATCCAATCGCGGTCCGTAAGCCACCACTGCAACTGTCTCGCAGTGCCCTCCGAGATCAGGACATGGTCGGATAGGTTGCCTTGATGCTGGGCCCACTGAAACTTCAGGTCCCACTGCAGAGCCCGCATCCGCCACCGGGCGTGATGCACCAGAAGGATGCAGGAAGCCATCAGCCCCAGCAGCCGCAGCGTCAACCTGACCGAAACCCGGGATAACGGCTGAAAGATTGGAATCAGAGCCTGAATATCCCGGACCCGCCGTTCCGGAGGATAAACCCGATACTGCGCCGAGTCGAGAACCGCTCCGATGAAAAGGAGCTTTTGAGAGGGACACAGGTGTGATTTCGGCACATTGATGGAAAACCCCAGCTCGTGCAGGAGGTCTGCCGTCATCTGAAGGTGGTGGACGACTGTCTGGGGCGAGCCCGCCTTCAACAACCAGTCGTCGAGGTAGGGGAAGACTGAAACCCCTAACCGGCGCAGATGAGCTGCGACCACCGCCATCACTTTCGTGAACACCCGTGGGGCGCTGGTAAGGCCGAATGGGAGCACGATAAACTGAAAGTGCTCGTGGCCTACCGTGAACCGCAGGTAACGTCGGTGGGCCGGCAGGACGGGGATGTGAAAATACGCGTCCTGCAAGTCCAACGCCACCATCCAGTCTTGTGGGTCCAGAGCAGTCAAGACCTGAGCCAAAGTCAACATCTTGAACTTCTCCTTCCGTAGGAAGCCGTTGACGTTCCATAGGTCCAAGATAGGACGTAGGCCTCCCTTGTCCTTCTTGGGTACCAGAAAGTAGTGGGAATAGCAACCACACCCTACTTCTGGCCCAGGAACGCGCTCGATGGCCCCCTTGGCCAAGAGGGCCGTAACTTCCTCCTGCAGAAGTGTCAAGTGGTCCCCCGACACACGGTGGTTCTGCGGTGGCCTGACCTCGCCGCTGTCCCCGACCGCCTCCACGGCGGAATCCACGGCCGCCACCGCGTTGAGAAGTGTTCTGCGGTGCGTGGCTGGCAGCGCGTGTGGGACCGCCCCTTCCGTGGCCACGAAAGGAGCGAAACAAACCCGTTTGCTGGCGCTGGGTCGAGAGACCCAAGGACTTGGCCGTGACCCTGGAGTCCTTGAAGCGCTCCAGCGCGTGGTCCGCTTTGTCGCCAAACAGGCGACTGCCATCGAACGGCATGTCCATCAAAGTATTTTGGACATCCGGCGAAAAGTTGGCGGATCTCAGCCAGGCGTGGCGACGAATCACCACCGTCGTGGACATCGCTCTGCCTAGCGAGTCGGTCGTATCGAGACCACACCTGATGGAATATCGTGCTGCGTCTCGGCCTTCAATCATAGCCTGACCGAGCTTTGCCCGTACCTCCTGCGGGCATTGTGGCAGACACTCCGCGACCGTATACCACAGAGAGTGGGTGTAGCGGCCCAAGAGGCATGCGGTGTTGCAAGACCGCAGTCCCAGACTCAGGGACGAGAAGACCTTCTTCCCATACTGGTCGTACCTCTTAGATTCCCGGTCGGGCGGGGCCGACGGGAATGCGGTTTGGGAAGTCGAGGCCTGGATCACCAGACTCTCAGGGGTGGGATGGGTGGACAGGAACTTGGGGTCATCCGGACACGGACGGTGGCGTCTGGCCACGTTCCTATCAACAGGCGAACCTGAAGCGGGCCTGGACCACGTGCCCAAAAGAACGTCTGTCAAGGCTTCGTTGAACGGCAGCAGAGGCTCCTGTGGGCATGACTGCGGTTTGAAGACCTCAGTGAGGATGTTAGGCCTCACGACCGCGACGGGGAGCTCAAGGCGCAAGGCCTTGGCAGCCCTCATCAACACCACTGAATAGGCAGCCCCAGCCTCCGAGGCCACAGTAGGAGGCGAGACAAAACCAGGGTTAGGAGAATCGTCCAGACCACTGGCATCACCCAAGTCACCTGTCCAGTCCACGTCGTACTGACACTCGCGTGACAGAGGGTCCTCAGACCCCTCCCAACCCTCTCCATAATCTGCATCCTCACCATATTCTGAGTCAATGATGTAGACCGGCTCCTCGGGGTCAATGGGCCCCGTCGGCGCCGGACTCGGCGTCGGACGACGCCGGTCCGACTCCGTGTCCGGAGTAGGAGAGGGAATGGGGGTGGCGCCGCCCGGAGCCGGCGCCGGAGCCCCGACGCCGGCCGGAGCCGGCGTCGGAGTCACGGCGCCGCGCGGAGGCGGCACCATGGGTTGCCCCAATGGAATCGGCGCCGGAGAGGCCGGTGGACCAGCCGGCGTCGACCCTGAAGGGCCCAGCGGCGCCGGGGCCAGAGCCGCCGGCGGCGTCGGGGCCGGAGCACCCGACGGCGTCGGGGCAGGAGCACCCGAACCGCTCGGGCCCCCGGACGGGACCACCGGGCCCGCAGGCGCCGTAGGCCCCGTCGGAGGAGACAGCGCCCCCATGGCCATGAGGAACTCCTCTATCTCCTCGCGCGACGCGCCTTGCCCAGGTACCGTCGGGTATGGAGCAGGCAGCGCCGGCGACCCACGCGGAGCCGCGGGGGTGGGGCCACCCGAACCCCCGGCCGCATCGCGCGAGCGTCGGGGGTACGATGACGACGCCCCGACTTCTTGTGCCTCTTACCTGAGGAACCAGAGGAATGGTGACGACTTCCGGAGCGCTCGTGGTGGCTCCGCGACCGCTCCCTCGACCTCCGGCCGGACCGGGACCGCTCCTGACGCGGGGCCGACACCCGGAGCTCGAGTAGCGTGCGGGACCGCTCCCGTCTAGCCTTACTCGTCAAGGCCCGGCAGTCGACGCAGGACTCCACGTCGTGGTCCGCGCCCAGGCACCGGAGGCAGAGTTGGTGGTGGTCCGTGACCGACATTGTGCGGTCACACCCGTCACAATTCTTAAACCCGGGCATCCTATCGGCACCGTAGAGTTAGAAAGAATCAAAAAAACTTTGGTCAAAAGACCGGAGTACTGCTCTTCGGATCTGCGCTAACTGGCGCAGAAAAAAGAAGAACTGACGTCAGCGCGCGGAGGCGGCGTCTATATACTCCAGCGACGTCATCACGGCGCACGACGACGGACGCGGAGCCGCAGGGGACGCCTGCAGACGACGCCTACCGACGCGCAGGGGTACTGCTACGCAAAAGTTTCCGGATCCAGACTGACGCCTGGGGATATTCTAAGGTAAGGAATCTAATACTAACCTGTTTCTTTCAGATGGGGTGAATACTTCCTCGAGGACAGAGGCGTTAGGGGGAATACTTCCCCGAGGACAGAGGCAGCTGTAGGGATACAGCCGCGAGCAAGTCCTCTGCCCAGAGGCCGGCAGAGGAGACGCAGCAGAGGAATTAAAGTTACAATATATTATAAGAGTTTGACAAACTAAAATACAAAACTGGGACATTTGAAAAGTAAAAATGTAAATTGCACGATCGAAAGACAGATCTGTACTGGAGAAACTATTCACACATGGTGCAGACCGCGTGAGACCTCGGGGAAAGAACCACTCAAGTTCGGAAGTGTGGGATCCAAGGCGCTCTCATTAAGCACCATAAAACAACCCTGGGCACAACTAGGCGCTATAAACTCCTTGCCCATGTGCACCATACCCGCACAGAACATTACCTGGCTCCAGCACGCACATCACCGAGCAGCCCGACGAGGAGTAGGAGCAAGTCCTGGCTTTGGCGTCCCGCTCAGGTGCTTCAAAGTCTGGGTTGGCGCACCAACTGCGCTCCACGGTCGGTGGGAGCAGTGGCTCGGTCTCCATTGCGGCTGGGGACCGACTGAGCCAAGCAGGTCCGTACCTCGAACCCCCTGGAGTCCTCCTCAACAGGATCGCAGTACTGTCAATAATTTCTTTAAAAATATAGTGCTTCTATATCTTCACACTCGAAAAGTACGCGGAGAAAAATAATAATAAAACAAGACGGCAAAAGTGAAAGCAGGGGTCGCACACGCCGGCAAAGAACAAGGTGCAAAGAAGCAACCGGAAAAAGGGATGAAAGGTAAGCGGAGTGCAACCTTGATATACAGGGTGTCGGATAATGGTGCAGGGAAGCCAGGAGGGGTCCATAGATGCACACAAGTAGGCATACGGGAAGACGTGGGAACAGAGTGTAAAGAGGGATACAGGGGGCATAGAGAGGTACAGAAGTACAGCGCGATATACAAGACAGCAAAAGTGAAAGTGCTTGTAAGATACAAGACGGCAAAAGTTAAAGCGCTTGTAAGCGCGAATTAACTCGAGACGCGGCGGGGAGAGGCGAAGGCAGGGAGCAAGGGAGAAGAAAGACAGATGGTGCTGAAGGCTGGTGGTTCGCGCGCGCACGCTCGCTTGAACGCAAGTGCTAGGCCAGCCAGTAGCACTTTGAAAACTCACCTTCTAAATGTCTCTCCGAGCAGCGCATGCGCTGCCTCAGCGAGACCTAAAAAGCTTGAACCCGCAACTGTTAAAAGCGCTGAAATGGCTGATGGATGATCTTTAACCGTACCCACAGCACAGAGCCCTGCTGTGCCAAAAATAGAGCAAACAGAAGAACCTGAGACAAAGGTGCAGAAAGAGGTTTGATATTCCTAGAAGCACGCCATGCCACTAATTTATCCCAGCGGCAGGCATATACTAACTTGGTGGAGGGTCGCCTGGTTGCCAGAATAAAATCTTTGACTACGGGAGGAAGGTAGAAAGCTGTTAAATGCTGCATGCTGCTGCCTAATCTCCATGCATGAAGGTGAAGTGTGTGTGAGTTCGGGTAAGGGACCCGCCCCTGTTTCTACGATAGAATACCTTTTCGAAAAGCAGCCTGATCAGGGGACCGATGCTCTTACCCACAGCTAGGAATAGCAGGCTCTGTGCCCAAACCGGAGCCACAAGAATGACTTGGGCCCAGTTGTTCCTGATTTTCTTGAGAACTCAGGGCAGGAGTGGTATTGGCATAGCACACAGGAGATCGGAGCTCGACTTGAGTCAAAAAAGCGCCTGAGTGAGAGGCACTTTGGGAACTACGGCATGCAAAATTGCTGACATTGCACATTCTCAGCAGTGGCAAATCGACCTAACCAAGGCTCTCCCCACTCTTGAAAGAGACAGTCGGAAAGTAGGATCTGCTTTTATGGTTACCCCCCACTTTTTGCTTGGTGCATGCGGTTTCTGACTGGGATCCTGCTAATCAGGACCGCAGTCTCTGTGCTTTCTCCCCTAAGTTGGTTATGGTAAGTACTCAGGTACATCCAAGCTTGGATACTGGTGTGACCTTATCAGTCCCGAGTATATGGTCCTAAGGTACCCAGGGCATAGGTACACCAGGGGTCCCCGCCTGGGCTGAAGCATGCATTATGCCACCCATGGGATACAACTCAAACTGTAACTACAGGCCTGCCATTGTAGTCTGTGTCAGCTGGTACTAGCACCACGTACGAAAATATAGGTTTCCTTATATCTAAGGTCACTGCACTTAAAACCTATAAGTCACCCCTAAAGTAGGTCTTTCAATCCTAAAGGTGTGAGTGTGCACCTTCATGACCAGGACACCCCTACAGCCTTCGGAGTCCATTCTCCTACGCTGTTAAAAAGTGCATCAGCCATTACGATACATAGAGTGGCTATGCGTCATTACGCAATGACCATCTTAAAACTGGCTGTAAGGAACCCTATCATGTTTGTTATTAAACATGTTGGACTCGTACCCCTACACGTAAACGGTGTGGGAGGTATAATTCCATGCACTGTAAAGCTCCTCCAGGAGGCACTCAGTGCTCCCGGTACCAGTCTTCTAGACCAAGACAGCACAACATGGCTGCTGCCGACCAGAGCCACGATTCTGCCCTCCTGTTGCTAAGCCAAGCTCGAGCATGGGAAGGCAGAACAATAGGTATCCTATCACAGGGAGGTGTGACCACCTCCCAGACAGGGTTTAGTGTATTGGGGCCAACGCCACTCAGGACATGGGAGTATCCTCCCTACTATTCGATCCTGAATCGTCCCAAACGTTTCCATAGGGTACTTAAGGGCTTACCTAAGGGCGGGTCTCTAGATTCGTTGTGGGAAAAGATTCATTTTCAGGACACCACCTCTTCTTTAACCATCTGGGCGCTCTGGACTTTGCTCTGGGCATCAAGGCTGCAACTGGGAAGGCTCCTGCTGCTCCTGATCTCGTCGTCCTGCTCATCTGCTGTAAGTTCCATGCCTGTGCACCATACAGGAAGACACATGAAGGAATCTCCCGTGAAGTGAAGGAGTCACTTCCCTGCATCTGCAGGCACTGCAACTAAGCTGACTGGTCTGCTGATCCTGGGCTCCCTGCACTCCAAAAGGTTTAGCAACACAGGTAGCGGTTCTTCACATCCCTCGAGGCCTGCCCGGTCCTCTCACCAAGTTTGAGGCCAGTATCCCTCGTCGGAGCTGCAGGAACCAGACCTCTGTGCACCGCATCGACTTGCAGTTGCACAGGCTTCTTGGCTTCCTTCCACCAAGGTCTTCAGGCTCCAAGAAGCCTCAACCTCAAGCATCTCCTGTGACCAAGATCTTCGTCCTCACTGCATCACTTGTACTGTGGGCCTGCATCTTTGGTGAGCTGCTCGAAGTCCTCTTGCAACTGCAGTACCTCTGACCTACAAATTTTATGGGCTCCACTGATTCCTCGGTCCTGCCCTGACTCTCCTGGTGTGACAGGATGGTCCCAAAGAAATAGGCTGGTTTCAAACCATGTGGTACCTGTCACATGCAGATGTCTGTAAAAGACCCACACTTGGTTTGTCTGTGTTGCTTGGGGAGTGACTACAGCTCCAGGACCTGCGCGGACTGCCACGCCATGCACCCGAAGATGCTGAGGGAGCGATTCCTCATCGCACGGCAAGATGCTCAAGATCCGAGTTGCATGGAAAGTCATGGGATCGTTCGCAGAGGCTGACCTGCTGTTCTTTTTTAATCGTTCGATAAGTCCCACTGTAAAAGGATATCTAAGTAGTCAAAGAGGTCAACTAATTTGCTGCGCCCCTCAAAATGTTATGGCGAGGCATGGGAGCATCAGCCCTCGTGCTTCAGTGCAGCCTTGACTCAAGGTCCACTTCGCTCAGCTGAATGAATTTTATGAGGCTAAGCCCCTTGTATTTGGGTGGCCTAGCCCCTGTGGAGCACCTTTGGGCCACAGTGGCTTGGAAAGGATTCAATAAAAGTCAAGAAAAAGGCAGAAAAAAAAACTACTAGCTTTTCACGGATCAGCGCTATCTTGCATGGAAAAGAAAGAATTGTCATCTGAACGCTGGGGTAGCGCCTACATAGGTACAGCACACATAATAACTGGCGAGGACAAAGTGCCAAATAATGCCACCTGCCCGTGCACAGAGGTAATGCTCGAAAACGTCTGGATCAAGTCTGAAGTCTTGGGAATATTCTAAGGTAAGGAATCTGCGGATAAAAGTCTCTATCAGAAAGGAGGACCACAAACTGTGTAATAAGTGGAATCTACCACAAAATGCAGGTGCCTCCTGTGTGACTGCAAGATTGCTATGTAGAAATATTTCCAGCAAGTCTAGGTTCACTGCTTCCAGTACCAAAAGCACCTGAGACAGCATCTTGAACATTTCCTAGCTCTGGTAAAAGTTCAGGACCCTGAAGGCAAGTGCATACCTACTTTTTATAATCTGTAGGGCTCACTGGGTCATTTTAATGACCTTCCAGACCTGCAGGAAGGACAATATCCACAATAAAACTGGCTACCTGTGCTTAAGGGGCACTAAAGTGTCTTACTCAGTGGCGGGGATGAGAATACAGAGAAGGAGGGTTGCAGGCCCCATCTGCCTTTGGGCTTGCCTCAGCCTCTATGATGCCTGAGAATTGGAGTAGAAGAGCTGGTGAAAGATGAACTCCTTCAGAGAGCCCTGAAACCTTCTATATGGCTTGCTAAAGTCCTAGGCTTGAGATGCCAGATAGAGAAACCACCCGTCTTAAAGGGCTGTATAAGTGTTGCCCCAGAACACGCAAGACCCGTCAAATGGCATATCCATGAGATTTGCCTGAAAGTCTTCAGCTTACAATAATTAAAATCAAGTTGTACTTTTTCTTGGTGTCAATAAGAATATTATTTTCCTGTGATCATCTTTAAAACTAAAAGGGTCTTTAAACGTGTTCTCTGGGCAGATTCCCGGCATATCCTAGTTCTTATTGGTTTTTAAAATTAAATGTTTTATCGCATTCATATGGCCACTATATTCATGCAATTGCATGTTTTTTGTGTTTTTTTGCATATGTATGCAATAAAAATAAAACAAAACTTTCCACCGGCTTGCCAAGATCAGACCTATTTTCTTTACCAATGCATGTTTTTTAAATAGAAAGTTGTCTGCTATGAATCGTATTGCTGGGTTAATTGAGGTTAATTGAGCCAATTTCTCTTCATCATCAACCACATTGAAACATGAATAATTGTCCCTTTACTCCTTTCTGTGAGAAAATGTGTACCAGATCAGTAATATTAACATCTTTTCTTCATCTGTCCCATCTCTGCAGGCCTCAGTGGTGGATGACCTAAGGAGTTGGTGCATGCAAAAAATTCAGAACCTGGAGCTGAAGCTTTCAGGAGACTCCAGGTCCTCCAGAACAAAGTCTGCTCCTTCCACTGGCGAATCTTTCACAGACAACTTAGATTCGGAAAGCCCGCACAGCAGCAAGGACTGTCAACCCCAGCAGAGCCCTCTGCCATCAGAGGGATCGCATCAGCATTCCTACATCACTCTTCAGGATAATGTCTCAGAGGGCACTGGACGAGACCAAGCTCAGCCTTCCGAAGAAAGCTGTACAAAGCACTGTCTTGTTCAGCAACAAAGTCTACTAGGTAGGTTTTCTCTGATGAATACTAATAGTCTGATGCTAATGGTTTGGGAGATGGCCTCAGAAGGCCAATCTCTACAAGGTTAATCTTGCATGGTGCTGTACTACCACATAATGACGGTCTAAGAAATGTTTCTTTATAAGAGTGTTGAAAAAAGGGAGTTGTTTTGATGCATTTTTTGCCAGACCATTTGATAGGTCTAGTGAGTGATCATTGTAAATTGGAGAGTAGGAGCACAAAATGCCTACCTCTCAACTTATCAGATGATATATAAAACTAATCATCCAGTCTGCAAATAGGTAGAAGCTTCCAACACTGTATGGAGGTGTTGCAATTATAATTTATCACCCTCTGCTCAAAGCATTTTGAGTGGAGTATCACCTTCTACTAACAGCATAAACCACTATTAATTACCCACTCTGCAGTTATGGCTGGAACCTATTAATGAACAAGCTACTTAAATTCGGTGTATCTGTAAGAGACATACATTAGTTATAGATTCCTTACCTTAGAATTACCCCCAGGCGTCAGACTGGATCCAGAGAATTTTTCTCTTAGAAGTACCCCTTTGCGTCGGTAGGTGGTGTTGGTTGACTTCTTATCCGTCGGTGGCGTCGTGGTCGCCGGAATGACGTTGTGGTGCCTACTTAGACACCGCCCGTGTGCTTTGCCGTCAGTTCTGACACGACTTTTCACGCCAGAAACGCAGAGCCATTCAAGACAATGACCACTGGTGCACATAACTAGGGCCCTGGAAGGGAGTCCCTATCCCTAGAAGTCAGTTCGCAGAACAGGGAGGATAGGTTGGGCGGTAAGGAATCTATAACTGATGTATGTCTCTTACAGATACATTGTTACCGAAGGTAAGTAACTTGTTCATCTGAAAGAGTCCATTAGTTATAGATTCCTTACCTTAGAATGGATACCCCAGCAATGACAACCCCAGGGGTGGGTCTGCGAACCAAGTTCACACTAGAAAGTCATGGAGAACAGAACAGCCAAAAAGCATAAGTTACTACTTTTATAACGATATATCTGTAAGAGACATTAGTTAGTGATAGATTCCTTACCTTAGAATATCCCCAGGCGTCAGACTGGATCCGGAAAGTTTTGCTTAGCAGTACCCCTCCGCGTCAGTAGGTGGCGTCCTGAGGCTCCGCGTCCTTCACTGGCGTCGTTAGCGCCGAGATGACGTCACGGAGAGTACTTAGGTACTTAGGTGCCACCTATGCGCACGGATGTCAGTTCTATACACAACAGCCATGCAAGATACTGACCATTGGTGCATAAAACTAAGGCCCTAAAAAGGGATGACCTTAACCCTAGTGATCAGTTCGCAGAACGGGGAGGATGGGTGGGGCGGTAAGGAATCTATCACTAACTCACATCTCTTACAGATATATGGTTACACAAGTAGTAACTTTTGCATCTGAAAGAGACACGTTAATGATAGATTCCTTACCTTAGAATAGATACCCCAGCAATACCAACCCCGGTGGTGGGTCTGCAAACAAGATTACACCAGGAGGTCACGGAGCACAGAACGGCCAAGAAGCCATCTCTCCGGACCTGACTGTCAAGGCAGTAGTGCTTTGTAAACGTGTGCAGCGAGGCCCACGTAGCTGCCTGACAAGTGTCCTGCAAGGGAACATCGCTTCCCAAGGCAGTAGTGGCTGCAGTTGCCCTGGTTGAATGGGTACGCAGCCCCACAGGAGGCTTCTTCTTGGCCAAGGAGTAACATGTTTTGATGCACAGAACGAGGCACTGGGAAATGGTCCATTTGTGCACATCCCAACATTTTTTGGCACCTACGTAGCCAACAAAGAGCTGATCATCCACCCGGAACTGTTGTGTACGCTGCAGATAGAAGGCAAGTGCACGGTTCGAGTCCAGACGGTGGAGCCTCTCCTCCTCCCTGGAAGAATGCGGAGGCGGAAAGAAAGTAGGCAAAGTGATGGTCTGCCCGATGTGTAACGGCGTGACAACCTTTGGCAAGAAAGAAGGACGGGTCCTTAAAACCACCTTGCACCGGATGAACAGAAAGGAATGGAGGTTTAGAAGAAAGAGCCTGGAGCTCACTCACTCTTCTGGCAGAGGTAATAGCTACCAGGAAAGCAGTCTTTAAGGTGAGAAGATGTAAGGGACAGTTATAAAGAGGTTCAAAGGGAGCGCACATTAAGTAGGTCAAGGCAAGATTCAAGTCCCACTGAGGTATTCTAAAAGGCAACCGTGGACTTAAAAAGAGAAGGCTGATCGGTAAGCCTTAGAAAGGCGGAGATGGCAGAAAGATAACCTTTGATAGTGCCCACAGCAGAGCCCTTCTGGGCCAAAGACAGAAGAAACAGAAGGAACTCAGAAAGAGGGGCAGAAAGGGGATCCACAGCCTTTGCTGTGCACCATGCCACAAATGTGTTCCATCGGCAGACGTATACTGTTTTAGTGGAGGGACGCCTGGCTGCCAGAATTACATTACAGACCTCGGGAGGAAGGTCGAAAGCAGTCAACTGTCGCCGCTCAATCTCCACGCATGGAGGTGGAGGCTGGACAGGTTCGGGTGGAAGACTGTCCCCTGCTGCTGCGACAGAAGATCTTCCCGGAGAGGCACACGGATTGGGGGATCGATGCTCATATTGAGTAGCTCGGAATACCATACTCATCAAGCCCAGTCCAGAGCCACCAGAATGACTAACACGCCAAAGATAACCCCTGCTCACCCTCTAGGCAACGTGGCGCGAGCAGTAAGGCTTATCCCGGTGGCTATGTAAGTTAAGTGTTTGCGCGCGCACCCACAACAACACCCAAGGCCCACCACAAAGGAAACTCCACACAAGATTATGTATAAAAATAGCCTTTGTATTATACCAAACACATTAGATAAAAACACACACTTTACAATGTGCCAACAGGCACGGGCAGAATTTACAGGGGATATATGTACAGGACAGGGCCACATGGACCACTGTCAGGAATAAGCACTTTTTAGAACTAGGATACTTGTTGGAATTAGCACTTAGGACATAGAACAATAATAACTAACACAAAATAGAAAATAGGGCACACAACCAGTAACCACTGGTGAGAGGTAAGTACGACCTACGCAACCCTAACCACCGTAGGAAAATATCACGCAGGGAACCAGGACCTCACTAGCAACACCTGTACTAGGAAGAACAACCACCTAAGTATCACTATACGTTTAGGGGTATAGGCATAAGAACATTACACATGATGCATCACAACATTCAGAGGTGTGGGGAAAAACACATGATGCATAAACATACATTCAGCGGTGTAGGGAAAAGCACATGACGCATAAAAACACATTCAGAGGTGCAGCAAAGAACAATTGCGCAGAAATCACCTAGGCCACAACCTGTGACTGTCCCCAGGCCAACTGGCCTCTCTGGGGCTAGGACGCCCTGTGTCCGCAATGTCAGGGGGCCTAAACGGAGCAGCTGCCCACTAAGTGCTGGGCAGCTGTAGCAACAATGGGATCCACACTGTGGAGCCTCGTGGGCTCTGGACACAAAACACTTGTGGCCCCGTGAGCCTCGCTGGGCTCAAGAACAACTGTGGGGCTAAGTGGGAGCAGCCCGCTGCCTTCCGGGGCCGCTCTACCACTAAGGAAAATGATGCCCCCGAAGAAGTTGGCGCCTCTCAGGGCTCGAGAACAAATGCGGCACTCAAGAGCCTCTCAGGGCACGTAAAACAAATATGTTGGTTTGAGCCTCTCGGGGCTCGTCAACAAATATTCCCCCTGAGCCCCACTGGGCTTGTGGAAGCGACTGGCCGCCTGCTGGAGCCTCGGGGCTCTAAGACCAACTTGCCCCGCCGTTGGAGCCTCGTGGACTCTGTAGGTATGACCCCGCATGTTGAGAATACACAGGGGGGGGGGGGGGAGAAATGGGCACCGGCAATGTGCCCCAACGTGGAAATGACCGCTGGAGCGGCCCGCTGCCTCTCGGGGCCGCTCTGTCACCACAGGAATGCCCCCGGGAGCCTCTTGAGAGTCTGGCAGGCTCTCAACTAGAACACCGCCCCACTGCCACTACGGAGCCCCACTCACCTGACGGCGCTGGGGCAGGAGAGCTCCCGCTTCTCGGACTCATTGGACGCCGGCTGGGGCAGGAGAGCTCCCGCTCCTCGGGGCTGTCACTTGCTGCGGCCGGACTCTTCTTGGTGCGGCGGGCGGGGCTCCTCTTCTCCGGGGCTCTCCCTTTGGTGATGCAGGAGCGCGGGGTGGGCTCCCGTTGGCTTCCTGTTGTCCCACGGTCCCGCCCCCGGCCTGCCTGACTTCCTGTTGCGGGCCGAGCGGCGGCGGGGATAATTTCGGGCACACCAAGGTCAGCACGGTTTCTGGCGGGGTGGGCACCCGCCAGGGATATGAATAATAAGGAAACCACGGCAATATGCGGCGTGGGCAGCCGCTAAAGTGAAAATAAAGCGCTCTGAGCGCTAGGGGCAAATCCAGCGCTCCCAGGTGCTGTAGGGCTCAAGAAAGTAAAAGTAAAGCGCTCTCATGCGCTAATGCCCCCAAAGTCCAGCAACAAGTCCTTCAGGGGGTGGGTGGGGGGGGCAAGGCTGGGCCCAGGGTCCTCCTAGGCAGGGAGGCAATCCCCAGTGGCTGTCCTCCTGGCGCCCAGCAGCAGCAGGCCCCCTTCCAAAATAAGGTCAGCAAGGAACAGTCCACCAGGCCTCCAGGATATCCAGGGGCTGGGCAGGGCCCAGGGAGGCAAGCCTTCCCCTGGGCCCAGCAGCAGCATGCCCCTGGTAGATTCCAGTCAGAAACAAGAACATTGAGCATGAGGTCACAGCCTCATTTTATACAGAAAATACCTTTGTCTCTAGGGTGTAGGCCAAACCAGACGCAGCTGGTTTGGGAGCACTCTGATGGGCTCAGCCCCTCTCACTATTCACTGGCCAGGCTAGGGTCATTAGACGCACCACAGGGGGCGGAACCAGCATTGTGTGGGGAAAGCCCAGCCCTATTCAGGTCCCAGGTGCAGCCATCAACATGCAGATCTCCCCATTCACCACCGGGGCAGACCCATCCAGGCTCCAGGAACCTGGCACACCAGCCAGCTACAGCCAATCACAAGCCAGCACATTCACTGCACAGACAGGCCAACTTCTAGAAGTGACACTTACACATTAGACACAATTATGCCGCACACATCATCGCGCAGCATTCAATCACACGAGTCCGCACATATCAAACTCGCAGCTGCACTCCCCACGCATCAGGAATTACCATGGACACACATTCCCCATGCATTCCTATGGGAGGGCAGGCCAATCTCACACACGCACTCAGAGAGCGCACGCACTTTACACTGCGCCACAGTGCAAAAGTGCGCAAAGACCAGAAATCATTATGATTATGTAATAATACCAGGCAAAGTCTTCAGGGGTGAACCTGCCAGAAGGGCCAAGTCCAACAGGACTCCACCAGAGGCCTCTGATATCCGCCTCTCCCAAGAGGGACGCATCCGTCTCCACTGTGTGCTCCGGTTGGGGAAGGGAGAGGGATCTGCAATTGACCCAATCTCGATTCGTGAGACACCACTGCAATTGTCTGGCAGTGCCCTCCGAGATCTGAACATGACCGGACAGGTTGCCTTGATGTTGCGCCCACTGGAACTTCAGGTCCCACAGCAGAGCCCGCATATGCCATCTGGCATGTGTCACCAGCAGGATGCAGGAGGCCATCCTGTCCGAAACCCAGGATAGAGGCTTAAAGATCGGAATCATAGCCTGAATATCCCGGACTCGTAGCTCGGGAGGATGAACCAGAAAACGCCAAATCCAGAACTGCTTCGATGCAGGGGAGCTTCTGAGAGGGACTCATGTGCAACTTCGGCAAGTTGATGGAGAAACCCAGCAAGTGCAGGAGGTAGGCCGTAGTCTGGAGGTGGTTGACGACTGCCTGGGGCGAGCCTGCCTTTAACAACCAGTCGTCGAGGTAGGGGAAGACTGACATCCCAGACCTGCGCAGATGAGCTGCAACCACCGGCATCACCTTCGTGAACACCCGAGGGGCACTGGTAAGGCCGAAGGGGTGCACGGCAAACTGAAAATGCTCCTGGCCTACCGTGAACCGCAGGTAGCGTTGGTGGGCTGGCAGGACGGGGATGTGAAAATAAGCGTCCTGCAATTCCAACGCCACCATCCAGTCTCCAGTGTTGATGGCAGTCAAGACCTGAGCCAGAGTCAGCATTTTGAACTTCTCCTTCTGGAGGAAGCGATTTAGGTCCCTGAGGTCCAATATGGGGCGCAGAAAGTAGTGGGAATAACAACCACTCCCTACTTCCTGCCCGGGAATGCACTTGATGGCCCCCTTGCCCAAAAGAGGGGCCCGACTTTCTGTCGGAGAAGAACCAAATGATCCCCAGACATGCGGTGGCACCGAGGTGGCATGGTTGGAGAGGAGGACTGAAAGGGAAGGGCGTAATCTTGGCAGATTATCTGCAGCACCCACTTGTCCGACGCAATTTTGCGCCAGTGGGAGAGGTGGGGGCGAATCCTGCCGCCCACCGGCATGGGGTGCTCCCTGTAACTCAGATTAGGAAGGTTTGGAGGTGGACGGACCCGCATGCTGGTTCCCCGACCCGCCCCTGCTGAAACAACGGCAGCACTGAGGCTGGTTCTGCACAGGCTTGGTGGATAGGCGTGCCCTGGTGTCTCTTCCTTGGCCACAAAAGGAACAAAAACCAGGAGTGGCCGAGATTTTAGTAGAAAGACCTAAGGACTTGGCCGTAGCCCGTGAGTCCTTAAATTGCTCCAGGGCACTGTCAGCCTTGTCGCCAAACAGGCGGGTGCCATCAAAAGGCATGTCCATGAGCGAGCTCTAGACTTAGGGTGAGATCCCAGACAAACGCAACCAGGTGTGGCGCCGCAACGCCACAGTTGTAGAAATCGCCCTACCCAATAAGTCAGCAGTGTCCAACCCACACCGAATGGCAAACTTAGCTGCATCCTTACCCTCAGCAATCGCCTGAGAAAGGATAGCTGCACCTCCTCATGACACTGAGGCAACACCTGAGCAACGGCATCCTACACCGCATGGGAGTAGCGGCCCAACAAGCAGGCGGTGTTCACCGACTGCAGCCCCAAGCTGGCCGAAGAGAACAACCGCTTCCCAAACTGGTCCAGCCTTTTAGAGTCCTTATCCGGCAGAGCCGTGGGGAAGGCACTCTGCGATGTCTAGGCTTGAATGACCAGGCGCTCCGGTGTAGGGTGAGTGGTCAATAAGGCGGGGTCACCGGGCGCCCGTCGGTGGCGTCTGATGGCACTTTTATCCACCGGGGCCCAGGTGGCTGGCCTCGACCAAGTGCCCAAGAGGACCTCTATAAGAGTGTCATTGAAGGGAAGCAACAGCTCTGATGAAGTAGATGCCGCCTGGAGCACCTCGGTGAGGAAGTTGGTCTTGAGGGCCACTGTGGGAGGTCCTCAGCAGCCCGACGGAGTACCATCGTGTAGGAGGCACCTTCCTCCATTGTAGGTGGGGGAGAGGCGAACCCCGGATCAGAGGAGACATCCAGGTCGCCTGCATCCTCCAAGTCATCCACCCAATCTTGCTCTGAGTTACATGGCCGGGCAAGAGGGTCCTCGGACTCTTCTGAGTCTTCGTTCGCCTCTGGTGTAGAGGGGGCCGGTCGCGGCGCCAGAACCGGAGAAGGGAAGAATAGCGCCGGCCAGGGCCGGACTGGCGCCGCCTCACAATGCAGATCCCAGGTCGGAACAAAATGGTCATGGAACCGGGGCAAGGGAGGGATAAACGGCAGCCAGTGCGGTGCCGGGGCTGGCAACGCCGCACCTCATGGTGCCCGGCCCGGATCCAACGGCGCAGGATCCTGTGGCACCGGGGCTGGAGATGCCGGGCCATTAGGATGTGGACACGTGACCGCGGGGCCCGAAGGCGGGAGCCCGAGGCCTAACAAGGCGGTCCATGGCAGCAAGGAACTCTTGCACCTGTTCGGGAGTCGCCAACGGACCCGGGTATGACAGGTAGGCCGCGGGACTCCCAGGCTCCAGAGGAGCCGCCCCCTTGTCCGCCTCCGGGGAGCGACGGGGGGACGTCGGAGAGCGAACCCGCTTCTTCAACTTCTTTTTATGGCGTCGCTTACCGGAATCCGAAGGTGAAGACTTGGAGCCCGAGGAGCGACGCCTCTGATCCCGTGAGCGGTCCCGGAGAGGCCCCTAGACCTGGAGCAGCGGTGTGACGGATGCTGGACCTCCAGCAATTTTCTACGCTGATCCCGCAAGGCCTTGGGGGGCCATGGCTTGACAGTCCCGGGAGTCGTGATCGGTCTCCAGGCAGTAAAGGCAAACATCGTGGGGGTCCGCCACCGACATATTACGGCGACTGGCCCCACAAGTCAAAGCCGGGCATCCCTACTTGCACCAGGAGAAAAAAGGGGGAGACAAAAGACTCAAAATAGTAGTCAAAAAGTGTTACAAAGTCATCCTGTGCCCTGGGCACCCCCCAACTTTTTGCTGGCTGGAACTGGTGTGGACTGACCCTGGGCTCTGTTTAACCAGGCCGAAGGGCCAGTGCCAAGCTAAAAGGAACACATTAGAATGCAGTTAAGACACCCAACATACACTAGGGTACAGTGGGGTACCCCTGTAATTGGCATGACCTACCCCATAAGCCCCTAGTATGTAATAGGGGAGGGGATTGAAACTACCTAGAAGTCTCCAGTATCCTGGGGCATGGCAGTTTAGAGGCCAGCAGATTTTCTGCACTAGCATGTGTGCAGTGCTGAAGCCTGAGGTCAGTTTAAAAGCATCCCTGGTGGCTAGGACAGCTTTTAAACCTTAAAATGTGCCCAAACTCGACTATGGGGATAGGGGCCCTTAAAAATGAAAAACTTACCATGTTTTTGCATATTAGGAATCCCCGGGGTCACCCCTAGGTATCCCAGGGGTGGGGGGGGGTCAGTTCTCTATAAGGTACGCCCTTATAAAATGAGTTTTTATATGCCTGAGTAAAGTGAAATTTTAAATTTCACTCCCCATATTGTGTTAAAGAGCTGCTCAAATTCGACTTTGATGCTAGAAGAATTGGGTAAGGATAATCTGCATGATTTCTGCAGATTCAGAACCCCTGAAGTCTCCCCTAGTTGCACAGGGGTTGGGGGGTCCTGTAGAAATTAGGGAAATAATATTAAATATGGTTTTATAAGCCCTGGTTCTTGAAAAGTGGCCCAATTCATTTTCCCATTGCAAACTCCATGGCCCATTAATTTAACATGGTAGGAAGTGATTGATTAATAAATATTGATAGGAGAGGACTAACCGGACCATTCAAAATCTTCCCAGAATGGTAGTAGTAAATCCAACAATATTATATTGTTCAATTTTTCCTAAAGTGTACATACAAGAAGTTATGAGACTTTCTTGTTTGTAAGTCCAAATTCAGCCTTTCAGTGGTCTTCCCTGATTGGTCAGAGTTAAGTGGATTAGCCAGGCTGCTGGGGGGGCAGTGTGCTGGTCTATAGGAATGCCAGGCCAGGAGGTGGCGTCGTAAACTATGCTCTTCAAAGGCAGAGGGGTGGCCTGGGTTTCAGTCCACTCCTGACAGTCTTGACCCAGAGTCAGGGCTAGGCTTAATGAATGTATGTGCAGATGGTAGAGGGAGAGTCCATGGAAATAAGCCATCCCAGGGGGTGTGTTTAGCCAGCTCTTACCTCCTTGCTGGAAAATCAGCACTTATGGATTTGGAAGAATGATGCACTCTGGGACAAACTAATGCCACACTCTACAGGATGTGGTCAGACCTATGAGGAGTTGCCCTGCTCTCATTGGTCAGCAGTGATCTAGTGCTTGACCCAGAGAATTTTGAATAAGTATCTGAGAGGGGCAGAACCCTCCAGATCTGCTGCTTGAAACTGAATGAAGCAAGAAGTGCCCTGCTGAAGTTTTTGCTGTGGAAGGAACTCAGGCCTGGCCTATGAAGACTGCACCATCTGAAACTACAGCCCTGTGGATTACCTTGCTGCCAAAAGACTCAAGAGTAGAACTCCCTGCAAGCTACAGGTTAACAGAGCTCACCTGGACAGCCCCACAACGAATTCAAAGTTTGGAGTACCAGTGGATTTGTAAGGGTTTTGTTCAAGTGGATTGCGGAATTGAAGTTTCACACTTTCAAGGACCCTCTTGGAGATTCCAGAACCTTGGATTGTGTGTTGGATACTTTGGGACCCGCAAGCAGAATGCCAGGAAGGTGTTCTAACTGGACCCCGCTTGCTGAAGAAGGCGGCCCACTACAGTGGTGAGAATTCTTTAGAACAATTTATAAAGGTGTGTCCCTGACAGAGAAAACAAAAAGACTTAAAGGGTCGCTGTTGGTTTCTAAGCACTAGAAAGTGACTAATCTATAGAAAATTCATATCTCTGGTTCCCTACAGTGGATTATTTTCGTTTTGGTGTCATTTAAAAGATACAAATATTACCTATTTTTATAAATTGGTGTTGGATTTTTATTTTGTGTTGTGTCTTAATTATTTACTGAAATTGTGTTTTTAAATGCTTTACATACCTGTCTTTGAAGTTAAGCCTGTCTGCTCGCAGCCACGTTACCAAGGGTTGAGCAAAGGAATAATTTTCTAAGACCTATGCTGAGTCCTATCATGTGTTAGTGGCCTTATTGCCAGTGGCAGACCTACATTTGCCCCTACCAATAACCCACGTTCCAACAAAAAGTATCTAAGGTACGTGCTCAATCCGGATCTGCGCTTACTGGCGCGAAAAAAGA
This sequence comes from Lissotriton helveticus, assembly GCF_964261635.1. Classification (NCBI taxonomy): domain Eukaryota; kingdom Metazoa; phylum Chordata; class Amphibia; order Caudata; family Salamandridae; genus Lissotriton; species Lissotriton helveticus. The sequence goes on along the minus strand of NC_136067.1, from coordinate 772,982,415 downwards.
AAGAACTGACATCAGCGCGCATGGGTGGTGCCTAAGTACTCTCCGTGACGTCATCTCAGCGCTGACGACATCATTGACGGACGCGGAGCCGCAGGACGCCACCTACTGACACGCAGGGGTACTGCTAAGCAAAACTTTCCGGATCCAGTCTGATGCCTGGGGATATTCTAAGGTAAGGAATCAACGTGTCTCTTTCAGATGAGTTTGGTATCCCGAGCTACTCAGTATGAGCATGGATCCTCGATCCGACTGCCACTTCGAGAGGATCTTCTGTCGCAGCAGCAGGGGACGGTCCTCCACCCGAACCTGTCCAGCCTCCACCTACATGTGTGGAGTTTGAGCAGCGACAGTTGATTCCTTTTGACTTGCCTCCTGAAGTCTGTGATATCATTCTGGCAGCCAGGCGTCCCTCCACTAAATCGGTATACGCCAGCAGGTGGAACAAATTTGTGGCATGGTGCACAGCAAAGGCTGTGGATCCTCTTTCTGCACCCCTTTCAGAGGTTCTCCTCTTCCTTCTCTCTCTTGCCCTGCAGGGTTCTGCTCTGGGCACTATCAAGGGCCATCTTTCTGCGATTTCGGCCTTTCTCAGGCTCCCTGATAAGCACTCTCTTTTCAAGTCCCCTGTTGTGAAGAGATTTCTCAAAGGCATTACTCACCTTTTCCCTCCTATTCAGTTTGTGATGCCGCGGTGGGATTTGAATCTGGTTCATTTCTGATGTGCGCTCCTCTTGAGCGGCTTCGCAACTGTACTCTTTGTTTATTGACTTTGAAGACTGCTTTCCTGGTTGCCATCACCTCCGCTAAGCGCGTGAGTGAGCTCCAGGCTCTTTCCTGTAAGCCTCCTTTTCTGTCGGTTCATCCGGACAAGGTTGTGCTTCACACTCGTCCTTCCTTCTTGCCAAAGGTTGTCACTGCCTTCCGCATTGGGCAAACTATCACCTGGCCCACTTTCTTTCCGCCTCCGCACCCTTCCAGAGAGGAAGAGAGTCTCCACCGTCTGGACCCAAAACGTGTGCTTTCATTTTATTTGAATCGCACACAACAGTTCCGGGTGGATGACCAGCTCTCTGTTGGCTATGTGGGCGCCAAGAAAGGGCGGGCTGTACACAAGAGGACTATCTCCCGCAGGGTCGTCTTGTGTATCAATGCCCGTTATTCTCTGGCTAAAAAGGAACCTCCGGTGGGGTTGCGCGCCCATTCTACCAGAGCGACAACAGCTACTACTGCATTGGGACGTGGTGTCCCCCTTGCAAGACATCTGTCAGGCAGCCATGTGGGCCTCGTTGCACACTTTTACCAAGTATTATTGCCTTGACAGTCAAGTCCAGAGAGACGGCTTCTTTGGCCATTCTGTTCTCTGAGAGTTTCTAGTGTGATCTTGGTTTGCAGACCCACCACTGGGGTTGCTATTGCTGGGGTATCTATTCTAAGGTAAGGAATCATTTAAAGGTTTCCAGGTGATACCGGTAACTATGTTCTCACCCGGGGCTGTCAGTGGCCGGTGCATTTTGGAAGTTTTTGACCTTAATAAACTAAATTTTAGATTAGTGGTCCATATTAGGAATATGTAGATAAATAGATCTCCGCCTCTCCCATGTGGCCGCCCCATGCCAGGAGGGACGCATCCATCACCACTGTGTGCTCTGGTTGGGGAAGGGAGAGGGATCTGCCATTGACCAAATGCCGGTTCTTGAGCCACCACTGCAACTGTTGAGCAGTGCCCTCCGAGATCTGGATGGAATCGGACAGGTTCCCCATATGCTGCGGCCACTGGAACTTCAGGTCCAACTGCAGAGCCCGCATATGCCATCTGGCATGATCGACCAGCAGGAGGCCTTGAGACCCAGCAGCCTCCGGTTCATCCTGACCGAAATTCAGGATAAAGGCTGAAAGATCAGAATCCTGAACCTGAATATCCTGGACTTGCTGTTTGGGAGGATAGACCCCAAAGTATGTCGTGTCCAGAACCGCTCCGATGAAGAGGAGCTTCTGAGAGGGGATCCGGTGCGACTTAGGCACGTTGTTGGAGAACCCCAGCAAATGCAGGAGGTCGGTCGTAGTCTGGAGGTGGGGGACGACTGGCCGGGGCGAGGCTGCCCTCAACAGCCAATCGTCAAGATAGGGCAAGACTAGAACCCCTGATCTTCACAGATGAGCTGCGACCACCACCATCACTTTTGTGAACACCTGAGGGGCGCTGGTAAGGCCAAAGGGAAGAACAGTAATCTGAAAGCGCTAGTGGCCTACCGTAAACCTACCGTAAAGCTGGTGGGCCGGCAGGATGGGAATGTGGAAATATGCGCCCTGCAGGTCCCACTCTACCATCCGGTCTCCAGGGCAGGCAAGGGCTGAGCCAGAGTTAACATCTTGTAATTCTCCTTCTCTGGCCATTGTCCTTCTTTGGCACCAGAAAGTAGTGGGAGTCACAACCACGTCCTACTTCTGGGGGAGGAACGCGCTCGATGGCCCCCTTGGCCAAGAGGGCCGCACTTCCTGTCGAAGAAGTGCCGAGTGATCCCCCAACATGCGGTGGTACTGGGGTGGCATGACTGGAGGGTTGGAGTAGCCCCTTCTGACTATTTGTAAAACCCACCTGTCCGAAGTGATGGTGCACCAGTGGGGGAGGTGATGGTGAATCCTGCCACCCACTGGCGTTTGATGGGCATGAAAAAACAGTGTCGGAAGGTTTGGAGGCAGTGGTGGACTGACCAGCCCGCCGGCCTCCTGACCCAGGTCGGCGGGTTCCATGTCCACGGCCGTGCTGAGACTGTTGCTTCGCAGTCCTGTGGCTCTGAAGTGAATGTGGCAGGCGCCCCTTCCATGTCCACAAAAGGAGCAAAAAGCAGAAGGCGGAGGAGGGCGCCAGGCGGAAAGGCACAAGGACTTGGCCTTAGACCGCAAGTCCTTAAAGCGCTCCAACGCACGATCTACTTTGTTGCCGAACAGGTGAATGCCATCAAAGGGCATGTCCATCAGAGTGTTCTGGACATCCCCAGAAAAAACAGTTGTCCTCAGCCAGGCGTGGCGATGGAGTGCCACTGTTGTGGAAATCACCATGCCCAGCGAGTCGGCAGTGTTAAGGCCACAACGAATAGTGAACTTGGCTGCTTCCCTCCCTTCAGCAATAGCTTGAGAGAGCACTGTACGGGCCTCCTCCGGACATTGAGGCAGCACGCGCGCCACCGTATCCCACTCATTGTGGGAATAACAGCCCAAGAGGCATGCAGTATTCACAGACCACAGCCCTGAACTGGCGGAAGAAAAAATCTTCTTACCGAAAGGCTCCAGTTTCTTGGATTCCCTGTCCAGAGGTGCCGTAGGGAATGCACTCGGGACGCAGAGGCTTGGACAACCAAACTCTCAGGGGTAGGGTGTTGGGAAAGGAAAAGGGGGTCGCACGGGGCCAGGCCATGGCAGCAGGCCACTTTCCTATCCACAGGAGCCCCTGTGTTGGGCCTGGACCAGGTGCCCAAAAGAACATCTGAAAGTGCATCGTTAAAAGGCAGCAGTGGCTCTGCAGAGGTAGCTGCCGTCTGAAGCACTTCTGTTAGGAGGTTAGTTCTGACGGCCACTGTAGGGAGCTCGAGGTGGAGGGACTCAGCCGTCCTACGCAACACCACTGTGTAACTTGGACCCTCCTCCGTAGTCACGGTAGGAGGAGGCAGCATTCCAAGGTCAGGAGAGGTATCAAGACCACTGGCATCCCCAACTCCTCTGCCCAGTCTGGGTCAAACTCACCATGTGCTGTGAGAGGGGTCTGAAGACCCCTCCCAGTTCTCCCCTTCCTCCGAAGGCTGACGAACAGTCCGAAAATAATGAGGAGGGACATGTGGATAGAAATCCCCTATGGGCGTCGGAATCGGCATCGAGCGCGGTGTCCACATCGGGGCTGAAACTGGGGGCGACGTCATCCGGTGGGCTGGGCAACTTCGGAGCAGGTGTCACAAGATCGACCGGGATCCAAGCCCGGAAATATGGGGGTCCAGCAGGGCCGCAGCCGACAGCGATGCTGGAGCCGTCTGCATTAAAGAGCTAGGACCACAATCGGGCCCGCAGGTCCTGAAGGCGCACCGGCAGGGCCCGATGGCCCAAAGAGGCGAGCCATGGCTGAGAAATTCCTGCAGTTGGGCCAGAGTCGCCAACGGATCCGGGAAGGGAAAGTGGCCAGCAGCGACTACTTAGGCTCCTCGGGGGAGGCACCACCCGCACCCTCAGCTGCGAGACCGGCGAGGGGGAAGTCAGAGAGCGAAGGCGCTTCTTCGACTTCTTGGAATGCTTTGTCTTACCTGACCCAGACTGCGAAGACTTTGATCCCGATGAACAGTGGTGGCGGCTTTGCGACCGGTCCCTCAACCTCCCACGGGACCGGGACCGGGACCTTGACTGCCGGACTTCTAGGAACTTTCGGGACCGCTTCCACAAAGTCTTCTGCGCCATGGCCCGGCAGTCGGAGCACGACTTGGGGTCGTGGTCGCGCTCCAGGCAGTAAATACACACGCGGTGCGGGTCCGTCACCGACATCATGCGATGACAGTCCCCGCAGGACTTGGAGCCAGGCATCCCTACTGCACCAAGTCGATCAACTCGAAAAAAGACAAAAAGCCTTAAAAAACTCAGTCAAAAAGTGACTGGGAGTACCGCTGTCTCCGGATCTGCACTTGCTGGCGCGGAAAAAGAAACTTATGTCAGCGCGAGAGGGCGGCGTCTAAGTAGCTGCCGCGAAATCATCTCGGCGACCACAACGCCAACGACTGACTCGAAGCCGCAGGACACCACCTTCCGACGCGCAGGGGTTCTGCTGACAAAAAAATTCCGGATACAGTCGGACGCCTGGGGGTAATTCTAAGGTAAGGAATCTATCACTACGTGTTCCTTTCAGATATTATAATCCAATGCATCTTGTGTTATGTTTTACCCATAAGAGGTAAATTCAGTTCTTAAGTCTTTTTCATGAAATCATCTTTTTGTCCATCGCTAACATTTTTTAACCTTTTTCTGTTTAGGAATCGGAACTGGTTGTAAACCGTCTGCATGGGAGGGTGGTATATATGAAAGCGGCATACTTATGATATTGGCAGACATTTACTGAAATGCCTAAATATCTGTCATTGTATGCAGTCCTTTCAAATACTGACCAACCAACCACCTGGACCAAAACTAAATAAGAGCGGGTCCCATACCAATTGCTTGCCTTTACAATGCAGCTTGGTCTGTGCCCACCACAGCACCATCTATCCCAGGATTATTTTCTCCTCCTTCAGCTTGTACTTGTATGCTGGGTTCTAATTGTCAGTTCTGAACATAATGGAGTGATTTCAAAAGCAAGTGAACCGTCTTACCTCTGTATAATTTCGGTAAGTAGCACAACCACAGGACTAAAGGGCAATTTCGAATTCACGAAACACAAGGCAATTTGTTGTGTTGCGTGAGTGGGAGAGCGCTGAAAAGCCATATCTGTTACGATATAACGCTCTTCATCTCTCTTCTTGGCGCACATGAGTCTGCCTAGTGCCAACGTAGGCAGGATTTTTTTGTGCAGGGATACCTCCCTGCACAAAAACAATACTTAAAGGCATATTCCTCTTTCTACGTGTGCTGTAGAATACAGCACACATAGAAACTCTTAAGAAACAAAGAAAAATAAAGCTATTTCTCCTCATTATGCCGCTGTCAAGTAGGTGACCCATTTTCGTGCAAATCCAGGTCTACAAGTCTATGTAAATCTGAGTTTGCACCAGAATACAATGGTGGATACATGGGAATGTCCACAGTAACGCCTAACCTACAGAAAGTAATGAAAGACTGTGCAATGCGCTGCATTACTTTATATTTACTAAACCATGCAAAGTGGCTTAGTAAATGTCCAAACTGATTTTGCGCTGGGGCTGCGCCACAAAAGAAACGCAACTCCAATGCAAAATCCTAGTAAATCTGCCCCTAAGATTTCAGTCACCAACACGGATGCCGCGTAAAAATTGTTAAGCTGGTTATGTGCAAAACATTGATGAGATTTGAATTTCCAAACAACTTCCAAATGCATTATCACAGTGTTGTCAAGTTTTCAGCTAACCTCTTGAATGTCGAGTCCTCTCAGGATTGAGGTACCTGAAATATACCTTAAATAACATTACTCTGGTTTGAATTTCTTTAGGTGCTGAGCCCAAGTCGACAGCTCCAGATCCAGCGCCCGGCCAGGCTGCCCCTCTGCAGGCTGTCAGGCCAAAGGAGAAAGCGAGCAGGATGCAGGAACTGCTCTCATCGGACTCTTCCAAATTAAAACATGCAAAAGTGCAAACCACCAGGGAGCCTGTTCCTGGGCATACTGAGGGGCAGATTGTCGAAAGAGCGACTCAGACCAAGAGATCTACTAAGGCTGGGATCTCGCGACACAGGCACGGCCATTCTGCTGCAGGCACCCATCCTGTGTCTCAGGTCAAGGACACATCTCAAGCCATGGAGATCACTCAGTACTTTTTTGAGGCCGTCTCAACTCAGATGGAAAAATGGTACGAGAGGAAAATTGAGGAAGCGTATTGCCAAGCAAATCGGAGGGCACAGCACGATCAGGCGGCCCTCAAAGAGTGCATCAGGAGCCTAGAAGAGGAACTTAATAAATTAAGGACACAGAAGGAAAGCTAGCAGGATGAACTTGGTAACCTAACTCAGAAATCAGACTGCCATTTTGGCAATGAAGGAGGTTGCCATCAGCCGCCTTTGTGCAGTTTTGCACACTAAACGGACCTGATCAAGGGATTGCTTTTTCATGTTAAAAAAATGCCAACGAATCTCATCTAGAAATAGTAAACAGTAAGAAACAATGCCATGTACACCCATAAAGTGACCAATTCTTGAATAATCGTGCCTGCTGAAGCAGATTTTAAAAAAACATTGTTTGATGGTCAAACTATTTTGTGGCCCAAATTGTTTTCGGAAAATACAGAACTTTGTTGTGCCACTGGAATATGACGGGACCATGGAGTGTTACCGTACGAATGTTCTTCCTTCCATAGCAGAACACTATCATTTCTCTGTCGATGTGCAGTAATGTTCATTTGGGGCTCTGCATATATAGAAATGTTTTAAAGAGTTCCAGCCTCCTAGCTGTGTCCATTAATGTAAATATAATAGCTCATATTTATAGTGCTGTACAGTCAGAAAAAGTGTTGCGTTAACCATGAGTTAGTCTACCACTGGTAAACTCAAAGCCTCAGGTTTTTTTTGTTAACATGTCAGATAATAACTATGCCTCCTTACTTACTTCAGCGTGGCACTCCACAAACCCTCCTAAAGAGCCAATGCATTCAAATAAACTTTGACAGAAAACAGTAATTCCTTTGCCATCGATTATTATTTACTCAGTGTTTCATTATAAAATGTAATAATGCCTTTACCACTTAAAGGTCAAATGTAAAACATTTAGGGCCATATTTATGTAGGTTTTCGGTTTCCCTTGCGCCACACAAGGGGGTGCAAGGGCGACGCAATACCTAAGTTGGCTTTATCAAGCCAAGCAAGACCACCTTGCGTAGCCCTGTCTGATAAATCCAGTAATGCTAAGCATTCTGCAGCACATACAGAAAAAGGAAAATACCTCTCAGGATTGTTATTGTGCTCCCACAACGCCCTCACCAGAAGACTCCAGGAGAATGGCACGCAAGGATCTGCTCTCCAATGGATCTGTTCCTTCCTCACAGGAGAATCCAAAAGGGTCAGCGTGACAGCCTTCATATTGGAGACCAAAAAACTGATATGCGGAGTCCCACAGGAAACATCCCTCAGCCACACACATTCCAACATATGCATGACACCGCTCGCCAACACTATCCGATCCCAAGACATCTCCATCTCCTACGCGAATGACACCCAACTCATCCTATCCTTGACTGACAAGACAACCACAAATAATATCCACATTTGTAAAGCGCACAATCACCCGTAAGGGTCTCTAGGCGCTGGGGGCCGTCGGGAAGATTAAGCAAGCTATTGCCCAGAGTCGCATGGTGCTGGGCTAACCTGCCGCCGGTGCCGGGGATCGAACCGTGGTCCCCAGATTCCAGCGTCAGTCGCCCTGGCCGCGGCGCCACACCTCATCCTTCAAATAGAACCAACTTCACCAACTGCATGACCATGGTAGCAGTCTGGCTGAGAACCAACTGTCTGAACCCCAATTCCGACAAGACGGAAGTACTAGTCTTCAGCAACAAGCCCTCCCCATGGGATTCCAAATAGTGGCCGGAGCTAGGACTAACACCCACAGACCATGCAAGAAATCTAGGGGTCATTCTAAACGACAAGCTGAACACTATGGCTGAAGTCAATGCAGTATGCACCTCCTCCTCCACATCCTATGCCTGCTGCGAAAGGTCTTCAAATGAGTGACTCAAAACACCGGACAGGCCATCATGCAAGCACTCATCACCTGCAAGCTTGACTACAACATCCCCCTCTACGTCGGAAGTGCCAAACAACTATAGAGTCTTCAAACAATCCACAACACCACCGCAAGACTCATACTAGACCTCCCACGCCGCACCCACAACACACCTTACCTCAAGAAGCTTCACTGGCTCCCCATTCGTAAGCGCAGCCAGTTAAAATTTCTCACGCACACATACACAGTCCTACACAACACAAGACCGGAATACCTGAAAAGCTGCATACACTTTCACAACCTACCTGGCACTTATTCTCTGCCTCACTCTCCCCACATACCCAAAAGCAAAACTGGAGATTGCTCATTTTCTTATATCGCACCCAAGAAATAGATAGACCTCCTTCAACACATCAGGGCCTCCTCCTCACTTATTGAGCTCCGCAAGAAGCTGAAGACCTGGCTCTTTGTATGAACTCCTCTGTGACTACACAACTGCGTAAGTGCCTGGATACCCGCACAGGTGATTAGTGTGCTATACAAATCAACATAACATATGTGAGCACACTGATCCCTAGCACACTGGATTTTGAGATTGGAAGGTCGTAGAATACTGCCGAAAGAGGGAGCAGGGCTGTGGATCCCCATTCAAAGGCGTGAAAACATAAGAACTAATGGGCCGCAGAAGCACTATTTAAAAAAGTTGGAGGGGGCAACCGGACACCATTGTTAGCACATGGTATTTTACATATTGAAGGATAGATGGTGTACTAACGGCTAGAGTCGAGATGCATGGAGAAGATGAATTCACAGTTAAACAGATAGTGGAACAAGTAGTGTGCCAGACCACAACCAATATAGGTGGTGCTAACAGTTGTATGTATGGTGTGCTCTTTAATGCAGAAAGCGAACAAAAACACAGTTCCACACCAGGAGATATTTACAAGAAGTGTATAGGGCGTATGCACACGCCATTTCTAATAATGGACAGAAACCTGTGACATTATAAAAATGCAAATTATTTTCTGTAAATCTCTTTGTAGTAGATCAGTGGGTTGCCCATGATTCCTACAACCAATTTCATGTTGATGAAATAAGATTTAAAGCTTGGATATCGTTAAATGAGTTTTGTAACTGGGACCAGGATTGGCTCCTTGAAACATCTTCCAAGATTGGAGCATTTGCACTGTGATAACGTACCTTTAGAGTTTTTCAAGGACACATTTCAACTATCTACTGGTGTTCCTAGAACATATTGGGTTCAGATTATCAGTGCAATAAAATGGCAGTGGCACATTTTATTGTTTATATTACAGACAACATAAGCCGCAAAAGTAAAAAAAAAAAAAAAAAGACTGGTACAAGATATAGGGTGCTCATTACATATGTACACTGTGCATCAATGTTTACCAATCACAAAAGGCAATCGTCGCAGTGCAATGCAATCGTGAAAAAAACAGGAGTTTAATACTTATTACGTAGTGTCCCAGAAAATACACCTCCAGCATTTATCAAGAAACAGCTTTATTTCTATTACACATGAATTGTTAAACAAACTTAGTTTCAAGTATTTAAGGGTTAATTTTTGGTTCAATTAAAACCGAAGAGGAACAAACATATCTTTTTACAAGCTTAAGATGTACTTTCATACAATTTACTGAAAATACCTGACCATTGCGAAAGAGGCCCAATTCTTAATCGAGGCAAAAATGGCTCATTTCAATGTTAATATTCACGTTTCTTCAATCAGTTACAACTTTATCAAAATTCTCCACAACAGGGCTGGAAGGATTCTTGATCGCCACCTCAGCTGGTGGTGTTGGTGAAAGGGGCAGAATGAAGAGCATAAATAAACATCGAAAAAGTGTGTCTGTGACCTGTGCACAGTCGGCTGCACCAGAAATGAGGGAAATGATACAACTGTTTGCTACACCACTGTCTGAATATCAGAAGGCAGTCAAGCACATGAATCCTGGTTTGCCTGGTACCAGTCAGTTCTTCAGCACTTATGTCCGCAGAACCCCCAAAAACAAAGGCCATACCCTTTCAGTCCAAGGGCTAACATCAGGCTCAGATTGCTCTCTTGACTACTGATGATCAGAAGCAGTCACCAGTTCAAACCATTGCCTGAGAGCATCACTAAGAGTTTCTGGCAGGGCGTTCACATCACGTAGGATTATGTAGAACGGGAATGGGAACTCGTCCATGTAAGATCGGATTTCCGGCATTTCCCCAGCTTCTCTGAATACAGGAACTTTGATATCCATGATAGAGTCCTGCAAATTCAAACATAAATCATTAAAAATAGCGACAGCAAAAATGGAATATCTGCATAGAAGCGTACATTGGTAGAGAAATGCAACTGTGACCAGATCACCATTTGCTTACACCCTACACTCCTTGCTAAAAGACTTAGGCAAGGAGTAACCTTTCATTAAAATAAAAGGCTGCAGACCTCAAAAAAACAGTAAAATTGGAAGAACCTAACCACACACGACACTGTAGCATAAGGCGATATATCCAATGTCTTTATAAGTTCAAACAACTGATATACAAGGCAATACGGAATTGTAAACATGACTTTTACAGTTTATTTCTTATAATTAGACCGTTTCGTATGGTTTGCTTCATAAGATATTTAGTAAAGTTTGAAGACAGTCACTCTACATTGCCACTTTGTCATTTTGGGACTTGGCGCTAGCTTGGATGTGCTTCTGCAGGCAGTTGGAATTATTTTGAGCAGAGGTTCCCTGATGAATATACCTTTGTCTGATCACTGTCAATCCATTCAGGTTGTGTCATTGAATTGCCTTGGCTTTGGAGATGTGCTGCAATCAGCTGTTAGACACATACCACTTTCAGTGAGAGCCTGTGCTTTCTTTCCCCGGTTGACCATGTGCTCACTGAAAAAGATATTAGTGCTTCCTAAAGATCAGATACATATAGTCTCAGGGGTTGGTGGTTTTGGGCCAAAGATCTGGAAAGGTGCATATTTTGGCCCCTGAACCATCAAGCAAAAACGTATAGTAGTATAGTTCACATGTCAATTTTCAAAATTTAGGTCAGGAATCATGTACAGTGCATGATTGGACTACGTTTCAGCTGTAAAGTGCAATGCCATGGTCCTTTGATCTGGTGCTGAACTACTAGTTAGAGATGATAGTTCAAAACAAATAATTCCGATTTAAAAATACAAAATACTTGGCTGGTTCTTTATCACAAATGTTAATAATGTCAAATGTATCCTTTGTTGACTGAGCATTAGAAGATACATTTGACATTAGACTGTTGCCTATAGTGTCCAGGTCAGTTGAAGGTTTTTTCCTCGGCTTGTTTCTGCAATTCGGGGAAAACACTGTTTAAGTGAAAACTGATAGGAGTTGAAAAACGACAGGTGCGACAAGTGCCTTTAGCGTGTTTTCTTGAGAACCCAGGAATTCACTATTTTAGGTTACCATAGATTACAACAGTACCCCAACCTGGAGAAAGAGGGAAACAGATGTTGGCTGTGGAGGCTCCAGGAACTGAGACACAACAAACTGAAGTAAACAATATGCTTTTTTCCAAAAATACTACACAGTTTAAGGTTAAGAAATCACACAATTGTGACAAAACAGGGCGCTTCAGTGAATGATTCAAGATCTGAATGATTCTTTTGAACGCTGCTACACTCTATTACAGAATCAGTCTAATAGTTCATTATTTTCAGTCATAGCATTTAAAAAAAAATCTGGTGTACTTATTCTGTGACGTTCCTTTAGAAATATTTGAGTATTTATGCTTCAGCAAGTTCTGTTCTTCTACCAGCTAGTTCTTACACTGTGATTGCAGAGCTTTCAAAGAAAATGTTACTTTGCTTCGATACATACATACACAATGTTAGGAATGACTTTCAAAGCAGTGCCCTCTCGGGAAATGGGAAAGAATAGTGCTAGTTAACCAAAGAAATGAAGCAACACAGCTTGGCCAAACACAAAAAGATGTGCTCAGCCATCGCCTTGCCCTTCTTAATTCAGGCAAAGCCCATAAAAAGCTGTTTTAAGACACCGTACGTCTGGGGTCTTTGTATGCAGATGCTCCTCCACTTCATTTGGATATGGAGGAAGGAAGAAAGACTGAAGAGTGATAAGACTAGGCCATATGAAATGCAGAAACCACCTTGGGTAAAAAAAAGATGGGCAGGTGCAAAGAACAAATGTACCCGAGTAAAAAACTATGAACGGTGAAAGAATTGATATGGCCTGGATGTTCACCAACCCTACACGCTGAGGTAATTGCCTTCAGCAGCACTGTCTTTAAGATAAGAAGTCACATTGGGCAACAGAGTATAAGCTCCAATGGAGATACCAGAAAGTCAGCATAAGATTCCAATGCTGCAGAGGGACAATAAACAGAGTAAGAGGAAACAAGAAGAGTCAACCTTTAGAACCCCCATCATTAATGGCAATCAAAACAAAGAAGGTTGGTCAGGCAAAAACAAAAAGGCACACAAGGCTGCTAGCTAGTTTTTAACCTAGCCACCGCCAGGCCCTGTTCCGCAAGTGACGATGCAAATCGCACAATAAGTTGGAAAGGTAAAATGTAAATGGTTGGATGCCTTTCAGGTCACACCACGCAACAAACTTAGTCCAGTACCCTTCATAGATAGTTATAGTAGCAGGCTTCTGGCCTGCCAAGAAGCCGTCAGTGACTTAATCAAAAAGGCAAAAGGAATCCAATAGGCAGTGCTCGATGTCCATGTGTGTAGCTGCACCATTTGCGATGGAGGACCCGACTATGTTACTGCAAGAGAAGGTCTGCTCTGGACAGAAGAAGAGGTGGTCGAATAAGTATTAGAACATTGGAATGTTGGGAGCTCCATTGCAGACAATGGAGTGCTCCCTGCTTCTACGGCCGGTAAAGGCCCGCAGAGCAACATTCCAATGTTCTACAAAGGCTTCTCGAAGCTCGAGGGGATTTTTATCCTCTCGAGCTTCGAGAACCCTTTGTTTAATTTATTAGAACATTCTGCCCTCTAGTGGCAGAATGTTCTAATAGCCTTATAGCCCTTCGTAGCGGGCTATACCGGCAATTAAAGTCCCGCTGTCTCGTTAAAGCCCCTCGCCTTCCGCTCGGGCATTTAACGATTCAGCGGGCCTTTAATAGCCAGTATAGCCCGCTACGGCGGGCTATAAGGCTATAGCAAAAGATCAGTGTACAAGATCCTACAAGCTCACTCTGGGGCAATCCGAATGAGCTGTGCTCGTCCTTCTGCACCTTCCGTTGCGTCTTTAATAGAAGTGGGATTGGCAGGAACACATACAGCAAACCCTGAAACCCGTTTAGCCTGAAGGCATACCACAGGGAACCATTCAGAAGGAAGTGTATAGTACAAAACATAGCATACTTTCCGTTCAGGGTCGTGGTGAAGAGTTCTGCAAATGGAAACTTCAGGCAGTAGAAGATCGCCTCTATGACTTTGGGTGTAGTTCCCCCTTCTATTGCTCTAGTGAGAGGCGACTGGGAACTATCACAAGGAGAGTGCCTTCAGGTGAGATGCTATTGGGAACTATCCCATGTCGTTGCATGGACTTCCACAGTAGGTGTGCTTCCCCACAAAGGGCCATTGACTCCATGTATAGTAGCATACCTCTACTATACCATAGTAGAGGTGGTGTAGTTGTCCAACAGAATTTGGACATTGCTCCCTAATATGGAAGGGAGAAAGTCTTTCAGGGTAAGACAGAATATTAGTAGTTTGAGCAGATTTACTTGTAAATGCTGCTCTGACACGGAACAAAGGACTCGTGATCATGTCTCCCAAATAATTACCCAGAGGAGGCATCTTCAACCATGGTAGCTGGAGCCTATGGGGCCCACTTTGCAGGTGGTAGAAAGGAATCTACCTATTAATATCTTGATGCACAGAGTGGAAGATCTGTGCCTGAGAGACTACCTTGGAGCTGCAGTCATTGCCTCCTCAGATATGACTGGAGGGATCCTAGCTGCCACCTAGCATAAGGCCCCCACACGATGGGTGAGGCCAGGAGTCACAACTGGTACAGAAAAATGTGAACCGATGCCCACACACAGACTGGTGTCTTCATATAATCCAGTGACAAAGTCCATAGGTAGAGATGCTGCTGGAGCGGTGTAATGTAAAATAAAATGGGTAACCCAATGAACCCTTGACGGCTTGGGTAATATAAGATGAACAGGTAGATGTGCCTACAAGGAATTTATTGATCAGTTAGTTTGAACTGATTTTAACATTTTACTTAGATTTGATTGGAGAATTAAATTCTATAAATTGTTTCTGTAAAGAGAAGTTAAATCATTTCGAAAGAAATGTATCTGCAAGTATAGTAAAAAGGCTTGTTCTACGTAAAACGTTAAAATCAGTTCAAACTAGCTGGAGCTATGTGGCAGCACCTGGCAAAGTTGGACAGTCACTGCTGGGGAAAAGGTTTCTAGAGCAGTCTCAAGCCTGGAATGGAATTTATAAGTAGAAGACTTGATTGGAGGATGTATTCAAAAGAACCATATTATTTACAGGTAAGCCAAGTGGGACTTCCTGGAGTGAGTACTAGGTTTGACCGACTGGATGGGCATGTCTAATCTAAATGTACAGTGTAGCGATCACATTTTCTATTCAGCATGAAAGGTTCACATTTTCTATTCAGCGTGAAAGGTTTGGCTGTGTGACCTTTTAATCTAAGGTAGAGAAAGTGTGACACCGCATAGATGAAACGGCCCATTCCTTCAAATCATCTAACAGCGTCCCATTTTAATACTGGTGGCAGTTCTGCCTGCAAAAAGAAACAAAATTATACTAAATTATCATTTAATAAGGCTTCAGACGGAGATGGAGCTGAACGTTCTCGACGGCTTCTGAAACCAGTTCTAAATCTACCCAGGTCTGTAGAAGATTAGACTGTAGATTTGTTTACCTGCTGGATAATGGAAACTACAACCGGGCCCCTGACCATTACATACAAAATGTGCTTTCTCAAGAACTTGAGCTTGCGCTGTGGACAGTGCAGAAATTAAAGTTGGAAACTGCATGATTACCTTTAAATGCAGAGGGAAAGGCAGTCCTTTGCTAGTTGGCCCCTCTTCTCGGCCCTCTCTGCATAGTCAAATCAAATGTGCTACTGGACCATGAGAAAATGAATTGCATTGTCACAAATCTCTGTGGGTGACGTAGGGTGACAGTCATCAGCGTGGTCCAGTAGGTCCATATTCAGCAAACCACACAAATGTACAAGTTACTTACCTTCGGTAACGATATATCTGTAAGAAACAGTAGTTAGTGTTAGATTCCTTACCTTTGAATATCCCCAGGCGTCAGACTTGATCCGGAAAGCTTTGCGTAGCAGTACCCCAGCACGTCGGTAGGCGTCGTCTGCAGCTCCACGTCCGTCGTCGGCGTTGTGATCGCCGGGATGACGTCAGAGTACTTAGACGCCGCCCTTGCGTGCTGACGTCAGTTCTTGTACATAGCTTTCCGCGCCAGGAACGCAGAGCCATGCCAGAGAACGACACTGGTGCCATGAAACTAGGGCCCTGAAAGGGATGTCCTTAACCCTAGATATCGGTTCGCAGAACGGGGAGGATGGGTGGGGCGGTAAGGAATCTAACACTAACTACTGTTTCTTACAGATATATGGTTACCGAAGGTAAGTAACTTGTGCATCTGAAAGAGACACGTTAGTGATAGATTCCTTACCTTAGAATAGATACCCCAGCAATACCAACCCTGGTGGTGGGTCTGCGAACCAAGATCACACCAGAAAGTCCAGGAGAACAGAACGGCCGAAAAAGCCATCCCTCCTGACTTGGCTGTCCAGGCAGTAGTGTCTTGCAAACGTGTGCAGGGATGCCCACGTAGCTGCCTGACAGATGTCCTGCAAGGGGACTCCCCGGCCCAGGGCAGTGCTAGCCGCCGTGGCCAGAGTGGAATGGGCTCTCAGCCCAACAGGCTGCTCCCCCCTCGCCAAGGAGTAACATGCCTTGATACACAAGACGACCCACCGAGAGATGTCCCGTTTGTGCACCGCCCGTCCCTTCTTCGCGCCCACGTAACCAACAAAGAGATGGTCGTCCACCCGGAACTGGCGTGTGCGATCAAGGTAGAAGGAGAGGGCACGTTTTGGGTCTAGACGGTGGAGCCTCTCTTCCTCTTTCGAGGGATGCGGAGGCGGAAAGAAGGTGGGCAAGGTGATGGATTGCCCGATGTGAAAGGCCGTAATCAACTTGGGCAGGAAAGAAGGACTCGTTCCTAAAACAACTTTGTCCGGATGGGCAGATAGGAAAGGAGGCTAAGAAGATAGAGCCAGGAATGCAGTCTTAAGAGTTAGAAGACAAAGAGGGCAATTGTGAAGTGGCTCGAAAGGAGAGCACATCAGATAGGTTAGAACAAGGTTCAAGTCCCACTGAGGCATCACGAAAGGAACAGGAGGAAACATGTGTGTGATGCCTTTCAAGAATCTATTTACAATAGGGGACTTAAAAAGAGAAGGCTGATCAGGAAGCCTCAAGAAGGCTGAAATGGCAGAGAGGTAGCTCTTAAGAGTGCCCATAGCAGAGCCCTGCTGGGCAAGAGAAAGGAGGAAGAGGAGAACCTCAGAAAGGGGGGCAGAGTGTGGATCCTCAGCCTTTGCTGCGCACCATGCCACAAACCTGTTCCACCTGCAGGCGTATACCGATTTTGTGGAGGGAAGCCTGGCTGCCAGAATCACATCACAGACTTCAGGAGGCAAGACTAATGGCCTCAACTGCCGCCGCTCAATCTCCACGCATGGAGGTGGAGACTGGACATGTTCGGGTGGAGGACCGTCCCCTGCTGCTGCGACAGAAGGTCCTCCTGAAGAGGCAGATCGACTAACATGCGAGTAGCTCGGGATACCAGTATCTTCGTGCCCAGTCCGGAGCCACAAGGATGACTTGGGCCCAGTTGCGACTGATCTTCAGCACTCTGGGCAGAAGTGGTATAGGCGGAAAGGCATACAACAGACCGCAGCTCCACTCGCGACCAAAAGCGTCTCCAAGCGAGTGTCGCCTTGGAAATTCCAACGCGCAGAACTGATGACATTGCGCGTTCTCTTCGGTGGAGAATAGATCTAACCAAGGCTCTCTCCACTGCTGAAAGAGGCCTTGCGCCACGTCCGAGTTCAGACGCCATTCGTGATCCATCATGCACCGACAGCTGAGTTCGTCTGCCCTGGCGTTCAGGGAACCTGCCAGGTGTTGAACAAACCAGGGAAACGCCCTGATGTTCCAGCCATTGCCAGAGGCGCAGAGCCTCCTGACAAAGGGTCCACGACCCCACCCCGCCCTGTTTGTTGCAGTACCACATGGCGGTAGTGTTGTCCGTGAACACCTGCACTACACTTCCCCAGACAGAGGGAAGGAATGCCTTTAGTGCAAGGCGGATCGCCCGCAGCTCCAAAAGGTTGATATGGAGGCGGGACTCCGCCGGAGACCAGAGGCCTCTGATCTCCCTCTCTCCCATGTGCCCCCCCATCCCAGGATGGAAGCATCCGTCACCACTACGTGCTCCCGTTGGGGTAGGAAGAGAGATCTGCCGCTGAGCCAATCGCGGTTAGTGAGCCACCACTGCAACTGTTTTGCAGTGCCCTCTGAGATCCGGATGTGGTCAGACAGGCTGCCCTGATGCTGTGCCCACTGAAACTTCAGGTCCCACTGTAGAGTCTGCATCCGCCACCGGGCGTGATGCACCAGAAGGATGCAGGAGGCCATCAGCTCCAGGAGCCGCAGCGTCAACCTGACCGAGACTCGGGATAAAGGCTGAAAGACCGGAATCAGAACCTGAATATCCCGAACCCGCTGTTCGGGGGGATAAACCTGAAACTGTGCTCAGTCCAGAACCGCTCCGATGAAAAGGAGCTTCTGAGAGGGCACATTGATGGAGAACCCCAGCGAGTGCAGGAGGTCGGCCGTAGTCTGGAGGGGGGAGACAACTGTCTGGGGCGAGCCCGCCTTCAACAACCAATCGTCGAGATAGGGGAAGACTGAAACCCCTAATCTGCGCAGATGAGCCGCGACCACCGCCATCACTTTCGTGAACACCCATGGGGCGCTGGTAAGGCCGAAGGGGAGCACAGAGAACTGAAAGTACTCGTGGCCGGGGATGTGGAAATACGCGTCCTGCAAGTCCAACGCCACCATCCAGTCTTCTGGGTCCAGGGCAGCTAGAACCTGAGTTAAAATCAGCATCTTGAACTTCTGCTTCCGGAGGAATCCTTTTACGCTCCGTAGGTCCAAGATAGGGCGTAGGCCTGCTTTGGCCTTTTTGGGTACCAGAAAGCAGTGGGAATAGCAACCACGTCCTACTTCTGGCCCAGGAACGCGTTCGACGGCCCCCTTGGCCAAGAGGGCCGTAACCTCGTCCTGCAGAAGTTGCAAGTGATCCCCCGACATGCGGTGGTACTGCGGTGGCATGGCTGGAGGAGTCGCCTCGAAGGGGAGGGAGTAGCCCCTTTGGACGATTTGCAGCACCCACCTGTCCGACGTGATGGAGCGCCAGAGGAGGGGATGGCGAACCCTGCCCCCCACTGGCATCGAATGGGCCTGAAAACTCAGACTAGAAGGATTTGGAGGAAGATGCTGCGGGGTGGGTGTGGACTGGCCTTGCCGGTGTCCCCCGGCACCGCCATGGCGGTTACCACATCCGCAACCGCGTTGAGGTTGGTTCTGCGGCCTGTGACTAGCTGAACGTGAGGGGGCGCCCCTTCCTTGGCCACGAAAGGGACAAAAGGCGGATGTTTGCTGGCGTTGGCCGAGGCCCAAGGACTTGGCCATAACCCTGGAGTCCTTGAAACGCTCCAGCGCACTGTCGGCCTTGTCGCCAAAGAGGCGACGGCCATCAAAGGGCATGTCCATAAGGGAGACTTGGACATCGCCTCAAAAGTTGGCGGACCTCAGCCAGCCGTGGCAGCGAACCGCCACCGTTGTTGCAATCGCCCTGCCTAGAGAGTCCGTGATATCCATTCCACACCGAATGGAATAGCTTGCAGCGTCCCGTCCGTCCACAAGGGCTTGGGTAAGCTTTGCCTGGACCTCCGCCGGGCACTGCGGCAGCACTTCCGCAGCAGGAGAGGCTCCGAGGAGCTTGCCTGCAGTTTGAGCACCTCAGTGAGGAGGTTAGTCCTCACGGCCGCGACCGGGAGCTCAAGAGCCAAGGCCTTGGCTGCCCTAGTCAACACCACACTGTAAGCAGCCCCCTTCTCCGTAGCCACGGTAGGAGGGGAGACAAATCCAGTGTCTGGCAAAGTGTCCAGACCACTGGCCTCCCCCAGTTTGTCTACCCAGTCCTGTCTCAACTGGCACTGCAGTGCCAGAGGGTCCACAGAACCCTCCCAATTCCCCTCGTCATCCATCTCCTGAAAGTCGGAATAAATGATCGAGCAGGGTCGTCGGTTAAGGGCTCACCAATCGCTGTCGAAGACGGCACCGGGCGGCGCCGGTCCGACTTCGGGGTGGGGATCGAGGACGGCGTTGGGGGTGACACCCTTGGTGACGGCGCCGGTGGAGGGGTCGTGAGGTCGACTGGCGTCGTACCGGATCCGGGCCTGGATCTTGAGGAACCCTGCGGCGTCGGGACCAGAGTCGTCGACGACACCGAAGCACCCAACGGCGCCGGCACCGGGGCCACCAGCCCGCTTGGGCTCCCAGACGGACCCGCGGGGCCAAAGGCGCCTCAGCGGGACCCGATGGAGGGAAGCGCTACCTCATGGCCGTAAAGAAGGCGTTGATCTCCGGCGTCGCATGCAGCCCCGGGACCAGTGGGTATGGAGCTGGACGCGGCTCCGGCGGAGACGCGTGGGCGGTGTCGCCCGAACCCCCGGCCGAGTTGCGCGAGCATCGGGGGAAGTCAGAAGAGCGAAGTCGCTTCTTCGACTTCTTGTGCCTCGACTTACCTGAGAACTTGGAGCCTGACGAGTGGTGTCGACTCGCCGAGCTGTGATGACTGTCGCCCCGCGACCGGTCCCTCGACCTCCTCCTGGACTGGGACCTTGAGCGGCACGGGGCCGACTGCCGGATATCGAGGCTCTTCTGGGACCGCTCCCACCTAGCCTTCGACGTCAAGGCCCGATAGTCGGGGCACGACTTGTCATCGTGGTCGGCCCCGAGGCAGTAAAGGCACCGACGGTGGGGGTCGGTAACCGACATCATGCGGTTACAGTCGTTGCAGGGTTTGAACCCAGGCATCCCTATCGGCACCGGAGTCGAGAATCGACTCGAGAAGATCCAAAAGAGATCGAAAAAGTTAGTCAAAAATTGACTAGGAGTACTGCTCTTCCCGGATCTGCGCTTGCTGGCGCGGAAAAAAGACAAACTAACGTCAACGCGCGAGGGTGATGTCTAAGTACTCAGACAACGTCATCCCGGCGATCACGACGTTGACGACGGACGCGGAGCCGCAGACGACGCCTACCGACGCGCAGGGGTACTGCTACGCAAAACTTTCCGGATCCAGTCTGACGCCTGGGGATATTCTAAGGTAAGGAATCTAACACTAACCTGTTTCTTTCAGATTCAGACTTATGCAAGTCTACATGCAACAAACCATACCTCACAAACCTTTATAGGTCCATACCAACTGATCAGAACAAACCCATGCAGGTGCACACACAACATAACCCACGTAGGTCCATATCCAACAATCCATAACCAACAGTACAGCCACAGTGTGTCAAGGACCCTAGAGCAATGAAGGAAATGGGCCCCCGTGCCGCTGTTTAAACTGTGGAATACAGCAATAATCAGGGTGCAGACGGCCCATCTAGTGCCACTGCTGCACAAGTGGAAGACACACTCCTGCAACAAGCACAAGTAGCCATACAAACTCCTACCACGTGTCACTGCACTACAAACAAAGGGGTTTGATGGGTAATACTACAAGAATTCATTGAAAAATCAAGCATAACATGAAAACACTTCGGAGTTCCTTGAAATCCTGCTGGAGATAAGGAAGTGATCTGCACGGTCATCAATGATGACGTCTCATAGTATCTCAGCTGATGGGTGTTCAACTCGGCTGCACCGTCTAGCAAAAAGGAAACTTTTTCTGTTTCAAAATCAGACAAATACCATGGGGATTACCTTAGGGTTGTTAAATGTTTAACGCAAAACACACTTGTAAATGAAACAAACACTTCAGTGTCTGGTGAAATATGCACATGAATTAAAACTCACCCTTGAATTGGGATTGTCCAGAATAACAAAAATGACAAAGATGTTTGCATTTCTGGCGGACTGAACTGCTGCTGTAACTCGTTCTTTTCCTTCCAGGAACAGGCCTCTTCCATCAGATACTATTAGGAGCAACTGCGCCGTTTCTAGAAAACAAAACAAAAGGATGAAACCATATGTAACATCTTCGTGCTGAAAAGCCACAATTCAAGTCCAAACAAGTTACTACAGTTTCCAGCATGGCGGTCATGTTCTTGAGTATGTGATTATGGAACTGGCTTCAAACTATAATGTATTTTTTTTTTCTAGTCTTACGCTGCAGTAAATACGCTACCAGAGTGAGCATGTGTGTATGGAGGGGGTGTTTGAGCCATCACCATCAACCTGCATGCACAACATGCAAGGGAAAGAAAGTAGCATTGCGTTTGATTTTTCTATAGCAATTACTTTGCACCTTGGTAGGTGGTGTCATGCGTCTCTGCATTTGATCTGTCCCGAACCGGATGCCACCTCGGGGACACTATATCTATAACACCTCCGATTTCTGGTGCCAGCTACTTTCTGATCTCTGTCCGTGTTGGTGGGCGTTGAGCGCAAAGAAATTAGAATTTGCCAATGTGCAGCTCTTTATATTGTGATCTTAATAGACCACATGAGTCACCTCCAAGAATGGTGAGGGTAGAGGGTCGGTGAAGAATCGGACTGGATTTACCAGAAAAGGCGTTACTGAAGGTAAGTAACCTGTTTTTCTGGTAGAGACTCATAACGCAGATTCCTCACCTTGTGAATAGATATCAAAGCAGTACTTCTGAGGTAAAGGGTCTGTGACATGGCTCAGACCAGGAAATCCTGCAGAACAGATTGGGTGAAGTGCCGATCCCACCGGACCTGGCTATCCAGGCAATGGGGTTTCATGAACATTTGGATGGACGTCCACGTAGCAGCCTGGCAGATGTCCAAGACTTGCATAGCGCACACCAGTGCAGTTCTAGCAGCCTTTGCTCTGGTGGAATGAGGGCGAAAGCCATCTGGAGGCTGCTTTTTAGCTAGCCCATAACCGATCTCAACGCGTAAAACAATTCATCTGAAGATGGCTCTTTTTTGCACTGCTTACCCCTTTTTTGTTCCAGAGAAATCCACAAGTTGGCCATCCAATCAATGGTTTCTGGTCTGATTGATGTAAAATCTGAGGGCCCTCTTAGGGTCAAGCTGATGGAGCAACTCCTCCTTGGATGGGTGAGGTGGGCTTAGAAAGCCTGAAAGCTGAAGAGTTGGAAGGGTGTTTATACCTTTGACAAGAATAGGCTTTTGTCTGGAGGACCAGCTTGTCCAGAAAGAAAGGTATGTATGGCTGATGGACAGACAAAGAAAGGCTGGAGTTAATTCACTCGCTGGGCAGAAGATATGGCAATGAGGAATACAGTTTTTATGGTGAGCAGCCATAGAAAGCCGCTGTGCATGGGATCAAAGGGAGTGCATGTGAGGTATGGGAGAGCTGCAGCATTACA
Source organism: Lissotriton helveticus (assembly GCF_964261635.1). Classification (NCBI taxonomy): domain Eukaryota; kingdom Metazoa; phylum Chordata; class Amphibia; order Caudata; family Salamandridae; genus Lissotriton; species Lissotriton helveticus. The sequence continues at coordinate 772,959,336 of NC_136067.1, read as the reverse complement.
GATGGAGTCGGCAGGAATATGTGGGCCAGCCCTTCAAGAAAAGCATCACAACAGGAGATTTGAAAAAAATATGGCTGATCTGAGAAACGCCAAAGAGCTCAAAATAACCCCTAACTGTTGCCACAGCAAAGCCTTAATGGGCCAAGGAAAGGCAAAACAGTAGACTATCAGATAACTGCCTTTAAAGGCTGAATGTCTCTGGTAGAACACCAGACAACAAATCCTCCCCCCTGCTACGTGTCCAGCATATACAGTTTGGTGGAAGGACATCCGGCTGCCAGGGTTACATCAACCACTTAAGGAGGGGGATCGAAAGCCATCAATTGTGGCTGTTTATTTTCCAAACATGGAGGGCAGGTTGTGTAGATTCCGATGCATGACGTGATCCAGCTGTTGTGACGGGAGATGCTCCTGAAGGGACAGCTGAAGTGGAGGCCAAAAGCTCATGAACAGAAGTTTTGGTAACCAGTGTTTCCTCGCCCAGTACAGGCAACTAGGAGAACTTGGGTCCGATCTTTCTTGATCTTTTTCAGTATTTTAGGCAGGAGAGGCAGGAGCAAAAAGACAGAGGAGTCCGGAGTCTCAGTCAAGGAGAAAGGCATCCCAGAGGGAGAATCTCTTTGGGAACTTCACGCACAAGGCTTGATGTAAGGAAAAGCCTCTTTTTTGTAGTCACCTCTAGGTTTTTGAACTGACACAGCTGTTTTTTCAACAATGAGAGCAGTGAGGCATGCTAACCAGACCTCCGCGCCAATGCTCAGATCATAAAAAAATGTATGTTACATTGGCTATACACCACTGGCATAGACTAACTTTCCGGTAAGTCCCTAGTATGTGGTACCCAGGCCCTGTTAGCAGATTAGACCCCCCACCTCCAAGGATTTGCAGCACTGGTTGTGCCACCCTGAAGTCACTGCAGACTGGAAGGTCAGTTTCGAACTGTCAGTTCGACTTTGCCATGTAAAAGTCATGGCAAAGTCCACCGCCCACCTGAAACGTGTAAGTCACCCCTATGACAGGCCTACCGAGCCCTAAGGCAGGGTGCAGCATATTTCATGGGCAGAACATGTATTGTAGGTGTTCCAACAGTAAAAACACAAAACTGTATTTTTTACTGTGGAAAGACTTGCCTTGGCGAGTATAGGGTTACACCATAACCTTTCAGGTATGCTCACTCTTTAAAGGTGCAACCAAAGTTGGCACTCCAAGGTATGAAACAACTTGGTTCTCAAGTCGAGATTATAATTTAACAAGCTACAGTGTGCAACTTTTACAAAGTTGCCACTTTGTTGCATTCAATCTGTTCCTTTAACGTTTGCACATGGAGCGTGAACTCGAGACAGTTTTCTGCCCTACTGGGGAGATGTGTTAACTCCCAGGAAAGTAGACAATAGGGTCCTGAACTGGAAACCGGTGTTATCTCTCTCCTGCACCCACATGGGTATTGGTCCAAAAGGCGGGCTAACACTATAGCCGCCTTTGAAGGGCACATAGGGAACACTTGGGAGAGCCCCATCTATTAAGCAGATTAACTGGCACCCGAAAAGGAGAGGGGAAATCTTTTGTCAAACCAGTTATTCAGGGACGTGTAACCCCCTTGGTAGCCACACCTCTGGTTTGGGCTAGGCAGCTCTGGACACCAGAAGAGGGGTTCTGCCAACTTGGGAGTGGGCAGAATGATGCAACCTGGGATAGCCAGGTGCCACACTTCCCAGGAAGTGGAGGTGGACGAAACCAGGTAGCTCATTGGCAACCTAAAGCATCCTATCCTGAGGGCATTTTCTGTACATAAATAGGGCACTCGTGGCACCCAGAATGCATCTGGACTGGAAGGAGGACGGTAAAAGACAGTCCTGCTGTCCCAAGTTCCCAGCGAGGAGAGGCTGCACCAATGTGGACTGCTCTCGCTGCATCTCGTGGCTAGCAAAGGAAAGGAACTGTGTCCAGAGCCCATCCAAAGCAGAGAGACTCCAAGGCTCAGTCAACTGATCTCCTGTTGCAGCACAGGGGCACAACAGCTGCCTCCTAAGGGCAAGTGGTAACCCTGATTCCTGCTCACTGCAGTCGTGCAGCACCAGGGGCCAGAACTGGACACTCAAAAGTTGCCACAAAGTCTGCATGACCCGGGAGAGTCATAGGAGTGCAGCTTGGTTGCCCAGAAGACAAGCTACAGCTCTGAAAAGATTTTGGGTGTGTCCGCAACACCAGACAACTGGCAATCCAGTGGCAACTAGATTTCGGCTAGACCGGATAGGACCTCGTGAGACATCAAAACCCGTGTCCAGGACCCCCGCATCATCTTCGTGGACCAAAGAGTCCCTGCAGGAAGACTCAGTTGACCAGGTCACATCCATAGCAACCGTGAACCACAGATAATGCCTTTGACACAGCAGGACTGGTATATGAAATAAGGCATCCTGTGAGTTCAGGGACATCATATAGTCTACTGGGCCCTGTGCTGAAAGAAACTGGGGCAAGATGAGCATCTTAAACTTTCAGAGGAAGCGGGGGCGTGGCTTGACCGGCAACCATGGCGGTCGACCAGCCTAACCATATCCTGACTTGACATCCTTGCCCTGGGCATCTGTAAGGGCTCCCTACCAGATTATACTGCTGCTGTGTTTGAGAGCGACGATCGGTGGCGATTACAGCCGTGTGGCGGCCCTGGGGGCCACGCAGTGACCAGGCGACGCAGCAAGTCTCGGAGGATCCGGCGAGGCCTACAAAGCCGGGACCTCGATTTTGGGGCCGCCCGGACCGGGCGCGACTGTTGGTGGCGGCCGTGAGCGGGTCGCGGCGCCAGTGCTCACCGGGGGGTCTGAGTGATCTGTGGCCCCCCGCGCCCCATCGTTGACACACCACTGTCCACGGAAGCAGCGCCCTACCTGACGACGCGAGGGCAAGCATCGGAGGTGACTGGCGAGAGCGGCGGCCGCCATATTGGGACATCTTCTCCACCATTGTGCCGCTCTGCCGGGTGGCGGCACCGGTCAGAGGGGGACCCTCCGTGGGCGCGGTGAGCGTATCAGGCCTGCCCAGATAGGCGTGGGACCGGCGACACCGGTTGGGCAGCATAGGGATGAGACCTCCGTAGGTGCACAGTGAGACCTGGCCCTCCCCCGTGCCACGTGGAACGAGCTGCACCGGCTGGCGGGACCATTGCGGCAGTGGTGAGTTGAGACTGCCTTGCGACGGAGTGCTTCAGGGGCCAGATCGGGCCCCGGTGGGGAGATCTAGCGGCACCCAGAACTGGTGGGGGTTACGTGCCGGGGTTCCATCCAGCGGTCTAGTCATTGCCGAATACCGGCCCTTCTGGGTGTGTGCTCCTGCTTGTGGCCCAGCAGGTGACTGACCTTGCGGGATAGACAGTGGGCGTCCGTAGTCTTGTGTGTGGCCCCCGAAGTTGGCGACCTGCTTTGGACGATTGTCAGCCATACCTTTGGCCTTCACGTCTAGCTCTGGACAGGTTGTTGGAGTGAGCCCCTCCATAAAGGGATTCCGCTGCCTGGGACGCCCCGTGGGTGATATGACGCGAGGTGGAGCCGGAGGGGGCCAGGGCAAGACGGAGGCCGATGGACAAGTTCACAGAAGCAGCAGGCCCTGGGGGATCTCAGGCGCCGGCACCTGGCAACGCGGCGCTGCTGGCGGCAATTACGCAGTCGAGGGACATGCTGGATGCCAAAATAGGAGCGGTTGGGGCCGACGTTACTCTGCTCCGGCAAGACCTGCGGAATGCAGTAGAGCGCATCACTGGTGCGGAGACTCGTATCTCGGAGGTAGAAGATGCTTTCTCTGTCCTAAAGAAAAAAGTCGCGGCCATGGAAAAGATACAGAAGGGTCTGGCCATGAGGGTTGAAGATGCGGAAGGGCGCGCCCGGAGAAACAACCTCCGCTTTGTTGGCTTTCCGGAGGGCTGCGAGGGGGACAAGGTGGAGAACTTCCTGGCCCAATGGTTGGAGGGCTGGATCCCGACCGATTCACTATCTCGCTGTTTTGTGGTCGAAAGGGCCCATCGGGCGTTCGTACAGAAACTCCCGGTGGGAGCGCGCCCGCGACCGATTATAGCCAAGTTCCTGAATTACTCTGATCAGGACACCATCCTGCGGCAAGCGAGAATCAAGGGCACGCTCTCATACGATAATACCAGCATCCTCATTTTTCCAGACTATACGAGGTTGGTGCAGCAACAGCGTCAGTCGTTTCTCGCGGCCAAGGCCCGACACCGTGGCCTCAAACTTCAGTACGCACTGCTCTACCCGACGCGGCTGCGGGTGATCTACCAGTACCGCACTCTGTTCTTCGACACCCCGGAGGAGGTCTTGCAGTGGACGGTTGAAACGGTGAAGGTTCGGGTTAACGTGGTCAGAGACGGAGAATCGGACTCATCCTCCGGTGGCGCCGCCCGCGAGGGCCTCAGAAGCCAGCGTTGGCATCACAGAAGATCGCGCTCGAGCAAGGGTTCGGACACTGGCTCAGCCGCCCGTCAGGACAACCTCATGCAGGAACAGCAGCTTGATGCCTCATGATTACTGTGGGACCTTGTCATGCATCGTTGTATGTGGTGTGTGTGGATGCTCAGGCGCGCTCTTGCGTTAGGCTGGGACCCTGCCCCGGTTAGAATGGGTGGGTGGGAGTGACAGCCTAATTCATATGGGCTGGCACAAGGGGATCCCTTGAAGGACGGGGCTCTGGATCTCCCGTTGGGGACCAGGCTACGTTCCGACCGCGACAGGTGCTTCCATGTTGGGGAGGAACGGGGAGGAGGGTGGAAGGGAGAGTTGGGGTTTGGGGACTGGGAGCCGGGGGGGGGGAGGGGAGAGTCAGCGCATGCTTCGCTGCTCATTAATGGCCATGTACCGCACCAGCTGTGTCTAGTGGACGCTCGATCTGTATATGCTGTAATATTCCAACGTCCACTGTCGGGGAGGGAGGGCGGGTAGGCCATAGCTCACTGCGAGTCTTGAGTTGGAATGTGCGGGGGATGTTGGACAAGGTGAAGCAGGGGGCAGTCTTTCAGTGCATTAAAAGAGCGGGGGTAGATATACTGCTACTGCAGGAAACCCATCTGCTGGGCACGAAAGCACTGACTTCAGCGCTCAGGTTTCACACATGCATATCACGCGGGCTTCATGAGGGGCTCCAGGGGGTGGCGGTTCTTAAACACCGGAGAGTGCCTTATGTACACAAACGCATCTGGATGGATACGCAGGGTAGGTATATTTTTGTACAGGGTGAAATTGGTGGCGATAGAGTGATTCTTGGTAGTGTATACGCGCCGCTGCCGTTACAGTGGTCCTTGGTGGAAGGGCTCTTGTTCCTTTTGGGATGCAATGCCCGATGCCTTGTCCGTTGAAGGGGGGGATTGGAACGACGTGCTGGGTAGGAGCTGCGATAGATGGCGTAGTGCGGCAACGACCCAGGCTCCAGGGGGGGGGGGGGGGGGAGGGTCCCCCTACTAGGTTGCATGCATTGACGAACAAGTTACTTACCTTCGGTAACGATATATCTGTAAGAAACAGTAGTTAGTATTAGATTCCTTACCTTAGAATATCCCCAGGTGTCAGTCTGGATCCGGAAACTTTTGCGTAGCAGTACCCCTGCGCGTCGGTAGGCGTCGTCTGCAGGCGTCCCCTGCGGCTCCGCGTCGTCGGCGTCGTGCGCCGTGATGACGTCGCTGGGGTATATAGACGCCGCCTCCGCGCGCTGACGTCAGTTCTTTGCACACAGCTTTTCCGCGCCAGAACACGCAGAGCCATGTGAGAACTAACACTGGTGCCATTTGAAACTAGGGCCCTGAAAGGGATGTCCTTAACCCTAGGTATCAGTTCGCAGAACGGGGAGGATGGGCGGGGCGGTAAGGAATCTAATACTAACTACTGTTTCTTACAGCTATATCGTTACCGAAGGTAAGTAACTTGTTCATCTGAAAGAAACAGGTTAGTATTAGATTCCTTACCTTAGAATAGATACCCCAGCAATACCAACCCCGGTGGTGGGTCTGCGAACCAATACAACCTACACCAGAAAGTCCTGGAGGACCGAACGGCCAAAGAAGCCATCCCTCCGGACTTGACTGTCCAGGCAGTAGTGCCTCGCAAAGGTGTGCAGCGAGGCCCACGTAGCCGCCTGGCAAATGTCCTGCAAAGGGACTCCCCGGCCCAGGGCAGTAGTAGCCGCCGTAGCCCGAGTGGAATGGGCCCTCAGCCCAACAGGAGGCTCCTTCCGAGCCAAAGAGTAACATGCTTTGATGCACAGGACGACCCACCGAGAGATGGTGCGCTTCTGTACCGCCCTTCCCTTCTTCTCACCCACGTAGCCAACAAACAGTTGGTCATCCACCCGGAACTGGCGTGTGCGATCCATGTAAAATGAAAGCGCACGTTTTGGGTCCAGACGATGGAGCCGCTCTTCATCCTTTGAAGGATGCGGAGGCGGGAAGAAGGAGGGCAAGGTGATGGACTGCCCAATGTGAAAAGCAGAGACTACCTTGGGCAGGAAAGAAGGTCTAGTCCGAAGAACCACCTTGTCAGGATGAACAGACGAGAAAGGAGGTTTAACAGAAAGGGCCTGGAGCTCACTCACTCTCCTGGCAGAGGTGATGGCAACCAGGAAGGCCGTCTTTAAAGTGAGAAGACGGAGAGGACAGGAATGAAGAGGCTCAAAGGGAGCACACATCAGGAAAGTCAGAACCAGGTTCAAGTCCCACTGAGGCATCACGAACGGAGCAGGTGGATACATGTGCGTGATGCCTTTCAAGAATCGTAAGACAATAGGGGACTTGAATAAAGATGGCTGATCAGGTAGCCTTAAGAAGGCGGAAAGGGCAGAAAGATAGCCCTTGATAGTGCCCAGAGCAGAGCCCTGCTGGGCAAGGGAAAGAAGGAAGAGGAGAACCTCAGACAGAGGGGCAGAAAGGGGGGCCACAGCCTTTGCTGTGCACCATGCCACAAATCTGTTCCACCGGCAGGCGTATACCGACTTTGTGGAGGGACGCCTGGCTGCCAGAATAACATCACAGACTTCAGGAGGCAAGTCAAATGGCCTCAACTGTCGCCGCTCAATCTCCAAGCATGGAGGTGGAGACTGGACAGGTTCGGGTGGAGGACCGTCCCCTGCTGCTGCGACAGAAGGTCCTCCTGAAGGGGCAGGCGGATCGAGGGACCGACTGTCATGCTGAGTAGCTCGGGATACCAGTACCTTCGAGCCCAGTCCGGAGCCACAAGGATAACTTGGGCCCGGTCGCGCCTGATCTTCTTCAGCACTCTGGGCAGAAGTGGTATAGGCGGAAAGGCGTACAACAGACCGCAGCTCCACTCGCGCCGAAAGGCGTCGCCGAGCGAGTGCCGTCTTGGAAACTCCAACGCGCAGAACTGATGACATTGCGCGTTCTCTTCTGTGGCGAATAGATCTAACCAAGGCTCTCCCCATTGCTGAAAGAGGCCTCTCGCCACGTCCGAGTTCAGACGCCATTCGTGATCCACCGAGCACCGACGGCTGAGTTCGTCCGCCCTGGCGTTCAGAGAACCTGCCAGGTGTTGAACCGTCAGAGTCACGCCCTGACGTTCCAGCCATTGCCAGAGACGCAGAGCCTCCTGGCAAAGGGTCCACGACCCCACACCGCCCTGTTTGTTGCAGTACCACATGGCGGTGGTGTTGTCCGTGAACACCTGCACTACACTCCCGTTGACAAAGGGGAGGAATGCCTTCAGTGCTAGGCGAATCGCCCGTAGCTCCAACATGTTGATATGGAGCCGGGACTCCGCCGGAGACCAGATGCCTCTGATCTCCGCCTCTCCCAAGTGGCCACCCCAGCCCTGGAGGGACGCATCTGTCACAACCACGTGCTCCGGTTGGGGAAGGGAGAGGGATCTGCCTCTGACCCAATCGCGGTCCGTAAGCCACCACTGCAACTGTCTCGCAGTGCCCTCCGAGATCAGGACATGGTCGGATAGGTTGCCCTGATGCTGGGCCCACTGAAACTTCAGGTCCCACTGCAGAGCCCGCATCCGCCACCTGGCGTGATGCACCAGTAGGATGCAGGAGGCCATCAGCCCCAGAAGCCGCAGCGTCAACCTGACCGAAACCCGGGATAACGGCTGAAAGATGGGAATCAGAGCCTGAATATCCCGGACCCGCCGTTCCGGGGGATAAACCCGAAACTGCGCCGAGTCGAGAACCGCTCCGATGAAAAGGAGCTTTTGAGATGGACACAGGTGTGATTTCGGCACATTGATGGAAAACCCCAGCTCGTGCAGGAGGTCTGCCGTCATCTGAAGGTGGTGGACGACTGTCTGGGGCGAGCCCGCCTTCAACAACCAGTCGTCGAGGTAGGGGAAGACTGACACCCCTAACCGGCGCAGATGAGCTGCGACCACCGCCATCACTTTCGTGAACACCCGTGGGGCGCTGGTAAGGCCGAATGGGAGCACGATAAACTGAAAGTGCTCGTGGCCTACCGTGAACCGCAGGTAACGCGGGTGGGCCGGCAGGACGGGGATGTGAAAATACGCATCCTGCAAGTCCAACGCTACCATCCAGTCTTGTGGGTCTAGAGCAGCCAAGACCTGAGCCAAAGTCAACATCTTGAACTTCTCCTTCCGGAGGAAGCCGTTGACGTTCCGTAGGTCCAAGATAGGACGCAGGCCTCCTTTGTCCTTCTTGGGCACCAGAAAGTAGTGGGAGTAGCAACCACACCCTACTTCTGGCCCAGGAACGCGCTCGATGGCCCCCTTGGCCAAGAGGGCCGTAACTTCCTCTTGCAGAAGTGTCAAGTGGTCCCCCGACACACGGTGGTTCTGCGGTGGCATGGCTGGAGGAGTGGACTCGAAGGGGAGGGCGTAGCCCCTCCGAACGAGCTGCAGCACCCACCTGTCCGATGTTATCGTGCGCCAGCGGGAGTGGTGATGGCGAACCCTGCCACCCACTGGCGTCACGTGAGCCCGAAAGCTCGGACTAGGAAGGCTTGGATGCAGCAGCGGGGGGAGGCGTGGACTGACCTCGCCGCTGGCCTCTACCGCCACCACGGCGGAAACCACGGCCGCCACCGCGCTGGGGAGCATTCTGCGGCGCGTGGCTGGCAGCACGTGTGGGACCACCCCTCCCTTGGCCACGAAAGGGGCGAAACGAACCCGTCTGCTGGCGCTGGGCCGAAAGACCCAAGGACTTGGCCGTGACCCTGGAGTCCTTGAAGCGCTCCAGCGCGTGGTCCGCTTTGTCACCAAACAGGCGACTGCCATCAAATGGCATGTCCATGAGTGTATTTTGGACGTCTGGCGAGAAGTTGGCAGATCTCAGCCAAGCATGGCGACGAATCGCCACCGTCGTGGACATGGCCCGTCCCAGGGAGTCGGTCGTGTCCAGACCACAACGGATCGAGTACCGCGCCGCATCCCGACCTTCAACCAAGGCCCGGGTAAGCTTGTCCCGCACTTCCTGGGGGCATTGCGGCAAACACTCTTCGACCGTGTCCCACAGGGAGTGGGTGTAGCGGCCCAAGAGGCACGCGGTATTACAAGACCGCAGTCCAGCGCTCAAAGAGGAAAAGACCTTTTTACCAAACTGGTCATACCGCTTTGATTCCCGATCGGGCGGAGCCGAAGGAAATGCGGACTGCGAAGTGGAGGCCTGGATCACCAGACTCTCCGGGGAGGGATGGGTGGATAAAAAGGCAGGGTCGTCCGAGCATGGACGGTGACGCCTTGCCACATTCCGGTCAACCGGTGCACCGGAAGCGGGCCTGGACCAGGTGCCCAAAAGGACATCCGTCAGGGCCTCATTAAACGGCAGCAGAGGCTCCTGGGGGCATGACTGCGGTTTAAACACTTCGGTCAGAATGTTCGGTTTGACCTTCGCGACGGGGAGCTCAAGGTGTAAGGCCTTGGCAGCCCTCATCAGGACCACTGAATAGGCAGCACCTGCCTCAGACGCCACAGGGGACGGGGAGACAAACCCAGGGTTGGGCGACTCGTCCAGGCCACTGGCATCACCCAGATCACCTACCCAGTCCACATCATACTGGCAGGCACGGGATAAAGGGTCCTCAGACCCCTCACAACCCTCTCCATACTCATCCTCATCATACCCATATTCTGGGTCGACGATATAGACATCGGGGTCAACGGGCCCCATCGGCGTCGGATCCGGCGTCGGCCGACGCCGGTCCAACTCCGTGTCCGGAGTCGGGGAGGAAAGGGGGGTGGCGCCGCGCGGCGCCGGTGCCGGGGACCCGACGCCGGCCGGAGCCGACGGCGGAGTCGCCGCACCACGCGGAGGCGGTACCACGGGTTGGCCCAAAGGAACCGACGCCGGAGAGGCCGGGAGACCAGCCGGCGACGAACCTGAGGGACCCAGCGGCGCCGGGACCGGAGCCACCGGCGGCGTCGGGGCAGAAGCACCCGAACCGCTCGGGCCCCCAGACGGAACCGACGGCCCCGCAGGCGCCGAAGGCCCCGCCGGAGGAGACCTCGCCCTCATAGCAATGAGGAAGGCCTCGATCTCCTCACGCGACGCGCCTTCCCCAGGGACCGACGGGTATGGGGTAGACGGCGTCGGCGACCCACGCGGGCCCGCGGGGGTGGGATCACCCGAGCCCCCGGCCGCAGCACGCGGGCGTCGGGGGGGCGATGGCGACGCCCCGACTTCTTGTGCTTACCTGACGAACCCGAGGAATGGTGGCGACTCCCGGAGCGCCCATGGCGGCTCCGCGATCGTTCCCTCGACCGCTCCCTCGACCTCCGACCGGACCGGGACCGCTCTCGACGCGGGGCCGACACTCGGAGCTCGAGAAGCTTGCGGGACCGCTCCCGCCTAGCTTTTCCAGTCAAGGCCCGACAGTCGACGCAGGACTCCACGTCGTGGTCCGCGCCCAGACACCGGAGGCAGAGTCGATGGTGGTCGGTGACCGACATCATGCGGTCGCACTCGTCGCAGCTCTTAAACCCAGGCATCCTACCGGCACCGAGAAAGATTAAGTTTTTACAAACACTTGGTCAAAAGACCGGAGTACTGCTCTTCGGATCTGCGCTAACTGGCGCGGAAAAAAGAAGAACTGACGTCAGCGCGCGGAGGCGGCGTCTATATACCCCAGCGACGTCATCACGGCGCACGACGCCGACGACGCGGAGCCGCAGGGGACGCCTGCAGACGACGCCTACCGACGCGCAGGGGTACTGCTACGCAAAAGTTTCCGGATCCAGACTGACGCCTGGGGATATTCTAAGGTAAGGAATCTAATACTAACCTGTTTCTTTCAGATATCTGGGTTTGATTGGGTAGACACTTGGAGGTATAAACACGGGGCGCATAGGGAATACACATCCTTCTCTGCGGCACGCGATTCCTTCTCTAGATTAGACTACATTTTTCTTCCAAGGGCGCTGGCTTATAGGGTGCTGTCGGCAGAGATTCTGCCGCGGGCGCTTTCTGACCATTCGCCGGTAGCGGTAACACTTAATGCAGTCCCGGCCAGGCAGCCATTTCGGTGGCGAATGTCGGCCTGGCATTTGATGCAGGATGATTACAGGGCGCACATGACTGTTGAAATCGACCGGTACCTGACCACTAATATGGGCTCGGTGGACTCCCCATCTGTCCTCTGGAAGGCCATGAAGTCGACGCTGAGAGGCGTGGATATTTCCTGGTGCGCGGCGGCCCAGAGGGAGAAACGGAAAAAGCTGGTGCGGCGCGAGGCGGAACTGGAGGTCTTGGAGCGCAGGAGTCGGGAGGAGGAGGGGGGCCCCGCCAGACGACAACTAGTTCTGGCGCAACAGCAATATGCCACAGTCCTCACGGACGAGGCGAGGCAGGCCTGGCTGACCACCCGTAGTCGGATCTACCAGTGGGGCGACAAATCCTGTAAGATGCTACACCGCCTATGTCAGGGCATCATGCATGCTCAGCCACTACCCCGGATTGCGACCCCTGAGGGGGAACTCATACTAAATTCCACTGCGATAGCAGAGAGCTTCGCCGGATACTATGAAGGGCTGTATGCGCCCCGGGAGTGCCTGGAGGCCGACACTGTTCAGCGTTTCATAGATGATCTCCCCCCGAGAGCCGTCTCGGATGAAGTGTGGGAACTCTTAGATCGGCCCCTTTCGGACGAGGAGCTGGGAGCAGCTCTGGGTGAATTAAATCCGGGTAAGGCGTCGGGCCCCAATGGGTTTCCAAGCGAATTCTATCACCGCTTTTTGGTCCAGCTGGGCCCACATCTCCTGCCGGTGGTAGAGGAGGCGTGCGAGAGTGGGGCGCTTCCACCGGATTGGCCGCATGCTGAGGTTGTGTTTTTTTTTAAGCCCGGACGTCCCCCGGAGAGTCACGCGTCATACCGCCCGATCTCTTTGCTGAATACGGAGGCGAAGATCCTGGCGAAGGCCTTGGCCACCAGGCTCAAACCGTACATCACGGACCTGGTCCACCCGGACCAGGCGGGATTCATGCCACGGAGGGCTACCCGACACAACATCAGAAGGGCCCAGGTCGCGTTATCTGCTGGGGGTGCCTTGGGGAACCGGCGGCGCTGTTCCTGGCGGACATGGACAGGGCCTTTGACTCCTTGAGCTGGACGTATTTGTTCGCCCTGTTGCGGCGCCTCAACCTTGGCCCGTGATTCCTGATGTACGTCCAGTTGCTGTACACCGACCTTACTGCGTCGGTGCGGGTTGGAGGGGCGGTCTCCCGTTCGTTCCCGGTTTTGCGAGGGACGCGGCAGGGGAACCTCTTGCGGCGTGGGTACGCATTGACGCCCAACTTAAAGGATTTCGGTGGTCTGCGGATCACTTGGATACAATTTCATTATACGCAAATGACGTATTGTTTTTCCTTACTGACCTGGCCCGTGACTCTTGCGTATACTACAAATATTTGGCGAAACCTCCGGCCTATACATGAACACGGGCAAATCCACGTTATGGTTATTGGTCGGCAAGCGGGATGTGGGCGACTGGCCACCGGGCCTGCAGCTGGCCACGGACGGAGTGAAGTATCTTGGAGTCTATTTATCGGAGGACGCGGCGGTGGCCCGCTATCGCAACATTGCCCCGGTATGGGATCGCACACGCGAGGATTTGAAAGTGTGGACGAGGATGCCGTTGTCTATACAGGGCAGATCTGCCATCTTTAAGATGGTGGCGCTGCCTCGACTGGTGTACCAGCTGCAGAACCACCCACACGTGATCCCGCCTCACTGGTTCCGACAGTTTAATTCAGCATTGAGTGGCTTCCTGTGGGAGGGGGGCGTTGCGCGAGTGGCCCTGAGGACATGCTTCCTATCGACATACACTGGGGGGACTAGCCACGTCTGATGTACTCTCTTACTATCAGGCGGCGCATCTTCTGGTGCTGAATGACTGGTGGTGTAGGGATAGGGGAGATCCGGCCTATGCCGTGGAGAGGACACTGATGGGCACGGCATTTCTACACACACTGCTGTACTCGGCGCCACTTCGGAGATCTCTTCCCGCAGCCATGCAGGTGGTCTTTCATGTGTGGAGGCAGGCACTAATGAATGGGGTGGTGGAATGTACTCACCCAGGAGACCCCCTTATGGAGTAATGGTCGGTTGCCCCAGTTAAATGCGCTGAGGGGCTTCCGGGAGTGGGATGCGATAGGCATCTCTACCTTGGGGGATGTTCTGTCAGGGTGCGATCTTAAATCATTTGCTGATCTACAGGAGGAGTTTGGGATGCCTCGCACCCAGTTCTTCAGATATCTCCAGTTTTTGCCACGCTTTAATGCCTTATCTGGTGGGCCTGGAGCAGCTCCCTGAGTTCAGCCCCTTAGAGGCCAAAATATTTATGGGAGAACTGCCGGACAGGAAATTGTCGCGCATATACCAGACGCTGGTGCGCCATTGCGCATCGGACCTACTAGGTCTTAGGACTACTTGGGAGCAGGACGTTGGTGAATTGGACGAGGAAGATTGGGTGGAGACTCTGGAGAGTCCTAGGGGGGCGGGGATCTCCACTCGTTTGCGCCTAATTCACTTCCGGTACTTACACCGCACATATTATACTCAACAGCGCTTGTGGAGGGCAGGTATGGTTGCGTCTCCCGATTGCCTTAGATGTCGATCGGAGGAGGGCACCCTGCTGCACACGGTCTGGAAATGCCCGGTGCTGCGAAGGTTTTGGGATGGGGTGCATCGTTGCTTGGCGGAGGTCCTGGCTTGGGAGATCCAGAGGGACCCTAAATTAGCTCTACTGCATGTTATGGCTGGGGTGGGGGCAACCGCTACAGGAGCCACTTGTTGCTACTGGGTCTTACGCTGGCGAAGCGCGACATCGCTAGAGCATGGAAGGCGCCCCGGGTCCCGTCACTTGCCGCCTGGAAGAACGGCCTGGACTTTTATATGGGGATGGAACAGCCTGTGTTTGTTGCCAGGGGATGCCCTCGAAAGCACTACAAGATCTGGAAGAGGGGGGCGGACTATCGGGGTTTGTACTTGGACCCGCCAAATGAAGAGGCCACCCTCCCAACTCTCTGATATGTTGGACTGTGAGTTGTCACTGTTGGTGTATGTTATATATGGCTAGTGATCTGTCTGGGTATTATGTGCTTGTGGGGCAGCGGCTGCGCAAGGGCTCTAAGGGGGGGCTTTAATGGGGGGGGTTTGAGTCTCCTCATTTCTGCTATTTCCTATTGGGGGTTGTTTTTGTTCATATTACACATTGTTGAAGATGACACTGATACATTGATGATGGCAGTAGACTCTGGATGGCAGAGCTTTGCAAACCATGTGTGTTTACCAATAAAATCTGTTTTAAAAAAAAAAACTTTCAGAGGAAGCACTGTATAGGTTCTCCTTCAGTACGAGGAAGTACTGCAAATAGTACCCTTCTCCTTTCTCTGTAGCCGGCACCGTGGCCAGCAGAAGACAGTAATTAGTAATTAGACGCATAGAGTTTAAGACTCTGTTTTGCGTTCAAAATTCTTATTACTGAGACCCCTACCATCCTTCAGCATCTTTTGACTCTGTACATCCCTTCACGCAGTCTGCGCTCTGCAGGTCAGAAACTAGCTCTTGTCCCACGTTTCCAAAAATGTAGATTGGGTGGTCGATCGTTTACAGTGCTGGCTTCTAAGCTCTGGAACGCGCTTCCTGTCCATATTCGATCTCTAGAAGATCTTTTTTCATTCAGGAAAGCAGTTAAAACCTATCTTTTCCCATTGCCCTATTAAAGCCAGCTCTTTTCCTAGTTGTTGTCTGTTGTGTTACTTTGTTTGATATAGCGCCGGGACGCCCCTTTGCTGGGGCAGCTGCGCGCTCAAAAAATTTGATTAACATAACATAACATAACATAACAGGCTTCTTGCAGCAGGTCAACATAATGGTCCTCTAATGAGGTGGGGGAACATATGTGGACAGGGGGGTGAAAGGCTAGGTATAGCCCCTTTGAATGATGTTAAAGACCCAAGGGTCAAATGTGATTAGTCTCCTGCTGGGGGAGGGGAGATATTGTTTCCTGTCCATATTGGCAAATGATGGGTCTGTGAGGGCAACGAAAGGACATCGGCAGCCTGTGTAGCAGTGGAAGATGAGGATAGATATCCCAACTGGTGCAAATGGCCTCAGCTGCTGCTACGATCTCTGTCCCTAAAGGACTTTGTTGCAGCACAGGTTGGGAAGGCTGGTGTTGTCTGTGGCCCTCTGGAATAAATCCTAAACCTCTTGTACTGGTGTTGCTTGATAGGAAACTAAAGTCCCAAGGATCATGATTTGGTTCAGCTGTCATTAAATTGTTCAGAGTGCTGAATAGGCCTTCTCCCAAAACAATCTGGAGCTGATAAAGGGCATGTCCATAAGGGATGCCCAGACATCCCAATAAGAGCCAGCTGACTGCAACCATGTGTGCCTTCTAAGCACTACAATGGTGCCAACAACTCTTCCCAAATAGTCTATGGAATTCAAATGAACACGCAAGATATACTTTGCTGCATTCTGGCAACCATGTATCATTTGAGTCATTGAGGCCATGTGGTAATAGGGGAAGGCAGGCAAGATTTTCCTGGCCATATCCCATAAAAATTGGGAGTGTATGCCTGAAGGCAACCCGTGATCAAGGACCTTAAGGTCAAACTGGCTGAAAATAAACATCTTTGTCTGAAGGCATCAATATGTTTTGAATCTCATCAAGCGGATTGGTTAGAAACCATTAGGAGTAGCACTAGTCGTAAAAACCTGCCCGAGCACAGCTGGCAGACAAAAATAATGGCAATTGGATCTGGTTGAAGGTTCTGAGTTGTACAAAGGGGGGGGGGGGGGGGGTGATGGACGGAGCATCTGAACCAATCAGACATTCACACCCAGTCAACAGATCTGGGTTTAATCCATCACCGTTCTTTAGCCCACTCTGCCACCCCAGTTCAGATATGGCCATATGCAAATCAGTCTGACCCTGTGCCTCATGGGAACAGTCCAGCCCGAACTGCCAAGCCATGCCTTCCCTGGACCGGAAACAAGCTTCCTAGGACCGGTTTCTGGCATTTCAGCCGTCTTCAGCCAGGCTTGCTTGAATCCAGTGGCAAAGTGAGCAAGGGACTCATGTCTGAGCATACCCTGCCAAACTTATGGCGGCCAAAAGCGGTACAAAAGGGGGTGGTGATGGACGGAGCATCTGAACCAATCAAACACTGGCCATGTCTGAACTGGGGTGGCTGGGTGAGCTAAAGAATGGTGATGGATTAAACCCAGATCAGTTGACTGGGGGTGAGTGTTTGATTAGCTCAAACGCTCCGTCCATCATCCCCTTTTGTATCGCTTTGTTCGCCCTAAGTTGGCAGGGTATGCTCAGACTTGAGTCCCTTCCTCACTTGGCCACTGGATTCAAGACTTGGCCACTGGATTCAAGATAGCCTGGCTGATGAGGATTATGAATCCGAAACCGCTCCCAGGATGCTTGTTTCCGGTCCAGGAAAGACATGGCTTGGCAGTTCGGGCTGGACTGTTCCCATGAGGCACAGGGTCAGACTGATTTGCATATAGCCATGTCTGAAATGGGGTGGCTGAGTGGGCTAAAGAATGGTGATGGATTAAACCCAGATCAGTTGACTGGGGTGAGTGTTTGATTAGCTCAAACGCTCCGTCCATCATCCCCTTGTGTATCGCTGAAGGTTCTGAGTTACCACGTGTGCCTTGGTTTCAACAGAAGAAACTGTAAATCAAGTAACCTCTGTTGCTATTTGTACAACTACTGTAAAATAAGCACTTTTTCCACTGGTGGTGAGTCAAGTTCGGTCTCTGGGATGTATCCGGCCACTGGAATGTTATAAATCCAGGTGTAGCCCACCATCTGTAAGGTGAGGGGGGGAGCAGGTTGTCCATCTCCTTATCAGTGTCTTGAGGAACATTTTGCATTACCTGAACTTAGTCAGTCAGATACAAATAAAGCCTCCAGCCTCTGATAGTACTGGTGTTGAGGCTTAGGTATAGAATTAGCGTTTGGTTGTGCCTTAGCATGTCAAAGGCCTGGTGTAAGCAGACGATCACTCAGGGTTGTATAACCAAGCCGGGATAGAGTCCTTGGCTGCTGCCAGAATAGCAGAAACTGGTGTGGACCATGGGGCTGGAGAGAAAGCATTAACCATTACAATACTGGACTAGGGCATGATGCCCTTGGATTCAGTCGGTGCCAAGGGAGGGCGTGCCAGTGGAAGTCCAACTGGAGCCCATGGCAGCTCCTTGTGGCCCAACTGCACGTCAGAGGGAGCCACAAGCATCTAAAAAAGCTACAGCCTGGGCTCTGTGAAGGCCACAGTTTGCTGTGGGGTTGGTGATGGCAGGGGAAGTTCAGGGTGTGTCTGGGCTAACGGCGGGACCAGATCAGATTTGGAAAGCACTTATAGGGTATGACCCATAGATTGCCGCCTTAAGAACCTCCACTGGCTCTCCATCCAGAAAAGATGCCAATTCAAGATATAGACACACGCCTACAAAGCACTCCACGACCTAGTACCAGCATACATCAACCATCGCCTGAACTACTACCAAACATCCAGAGACCTTCACTCCGCCTCCCTCGCACAGACACAACACATCCACAGAAGTCAAAGTGGAGGCCGCTCCTCCTACTTCACTGCTAAGTCATGGAACGGCCTTCCCCTCCACCTCTGGACAGCACCCTCACTGGCAGAATTCAGAAAGGGACTCAAGACCTGGAATCTCGACTGAGCCCAGCAATCTAGCGCCTGGCTACCCGCATGTGTCATTAGCAGCTCTTTACAAATTTGATAGTGTTCTCACCTGATTTTGAGTGGTTGGACAGTTATGTTTGGCAACGTAGAGTTTCGCCTCTGGCTCCTCGATCATTTTTAGGTGCATGAGGGGGCATTTATTACACAACTTCACATTCTGATCGGATCGGAACCCAAGCACTAAAGGCATGTCATGCTGGGGAGTGCTCGTCTCTGACACAAAGTTGGGAGTGAAGTTCTGGATCCACTTTAAGAATGCAGAAAACAAAACAGATGTTCACGGACTACGGTGAAAAAAATGTTTTGCCTATATTTCTTTGCTCCCTATGGACTATAAAGTGTCATGTATTACATGCACTATCCACACAATGCCTATGTAGGGTGTAGATAATTAACATGATATGATTTCACATTTAATGGCACTTTTATTAATGTGAAAAGAATGTAAAATACGTGCCAGTAGTCTTGCCTTGCTGTGCGCATACAGATACTTTTAAGGGGCAGCCAGAATGCCCCAAAACAATCTTCAGTTCATAGAATTAGGTAAAGTACATCTAAATTAATATAAATGTAAAAAACATTAAGGGGAAAGATGCAGGCAAAGTATTGTGTACTCCATGTCTCAATTTAGAGTGTGCTTATGAGTGCACTATTTCTTCCTGCTTCTCCTATATATTTACAGACACTTGCATCTCTCTAAATACTCGAAAGAGGATCTTTGAGTCAACTATTTCCATTACCATCAACAGTTCATTT
Source organism: Lissotriton helveticus (assembly GCF_964261635.1). Taxonomy (NCBI): domain Eukaryota; kingdom Metazoa; phylum Chordata; class Amphibia; order Caudata; family Salamandridae; genus Lissotriton; species Lissotriton helveticus. Next base: position 772,940,391 of record NC_136067.1, on the reverse strand, counting down.
ATTACCCAGACACCAGTTCTGAAGTAGGTCTTAACTTGGTTGTTTGTCCTTCGCAATAGCTCTCTTTGATATCATATACTGTACCCCTGGATCTGGGCAGCTCATTTGTCCAAAAACAAGGAGCAGTATTTTTCATTGCACCCAGTCCCTAATCTTACTTCCAGTACAACACACAGTCCTAAATTACTTCTTTGTTAAGAGGAGAGTGTAAATGAGTACAGTGAGAAGAATCGCCTCTTGGCATCTGACAGAGTTATAGGTGTGGAATGAGTGCTTGTCAAGGATGCCCACGAGGGCCCAGGAGACTAAAGTCCTTCAAAGAAGTGGTGGACACTTCACAAATTCTCCATTTGTGTGTGAGGGTGGGTGCCAGGGTGGAATCTTGCACTATATGTTTATTCCATCCCTAACCTCTCCAAAGAGACTTTCAATAGTGCATTGCTGTGATAAATGTGATGCTACCTAAGAAATAGCACGTACTTAAAGAGAAAAATAGACCATGTGTAAGAAACTCTGTAAACAGACATTCTTGTTCGTGCCTTACGAGTAAAAACATAGCAACTACCAAAAATACTGAAAGTACACAGACTTCATGCCTTAGAGTAAAAAGTAAAGAGACTGACCTGGACTGCTGTTTTGAGACAACTGTTGAGATGCAATAAACATGTTTGCAGATGACTCCAGGAACTGCAAAAGTAAGAAAACAATTATCTTCAGCAAACATCTTTCTGGTGATACTCTATTTACCTACAGATTCCTAACCATCAGACTCACCTCCAGGCACAAACTGGACCTGGAAAAGTTAAACCAGCTCTCCTGCACAAGATGGCTTTATGAGTCTCAATCTGGTGCTTCCTCCAGATGAGACATGAAGGGGGTGTCTATGGTACCACCTGGTTCTCTGACCTTTGTTTTTTCCACCCACTACATTGGTGTTGGAGACGAGCATAAGGTGAATTCAATGCACAGAAGTAAGAGCCAGAGTACTAACCTATTTTGAGATTGCAAACACTGCAATTGTCATATTGTAGTGTTCATGATTGCAAAATAGAAATTTCTTATATACAAAAACCATTTTAAAAGTCAGTCAACTTTTACAAACTCCCAGGAAATTTTCTGTTTTTTTCAGTTTGTAACTTGGAAGGGGCATGTTGTGGGTGTGAGAAGTTGGCCTGATATATGATGCTCACTAGTTCTAGTGATCACCTTGTATCAGTCCAAACAACCCTTATGGTGATTGGTTGTAAGCCAACCTTATAGACCAGCTATCCTAATGGTAGCATGGACAGATCAGTCTTAGGCTAAACTCTTTTGGCATGTGAAGCCAGCTGTTTTACCACATATAACCCCTTGAATATCAGATGAAAGGACCCCACACAGGTTGTTATAAAAATAAACAATATATTTATTACTAACAAAACACCTCTGAACTCTTTATGAGATCAGAGGGCTAAGCACATGACAAGACACTTAAGAAAAATACAGTAAGTCGCACAAATTCCAATGGTGCCCTAGGGGCACGACAAACCATATACTAAGTAAATGGTATAAGGAAATCGATAGAGGAAATTAAGATGCCCAGAGGCTGTAGGATCGCTGGGACTACACTACCCTAACCTTAGGTAAGTAGCAGGAGGCCCACGGGACGCGTGTGCAGAGTGTGAACTCACACGCGAGATGCGTAACAAAGTCAATGGGCAGAACAAATTACGAAAAGGTAAGTAAAAGACAGTTCCGACTAGTTACGACTAAAACGACAGGATACCTGGATACTAGGAGAGTCAATCTACCCTTGAGCACCGAAATGCTCTTGTTACCTCACCCACGGGCTGCGGGTGCATAGGTGTGAAAGTGTGTCGGGTTTCCGCGTCGAAGTCAATGGAGCCTTGAAGAAAGATGCTGCAGGCGACCAGGAGGAAGATGTCCGGAGCGATCCAAGGGTGGATCGAGGAAGAAGAGGACCTGAAAGCAGAGGGGACAGTGTTCAAAGTCACTAGCCAGTGACCGGTGTGGAACCAGGAAGGAACCAGATGCTGTTGTCGCGATCAGGTGAAGAGTGGACGCTTGACTCTGCAGCCACGTGGACCAGGAGGTCTCTTCGACTACCAGGATGGAGGCACGAGCTGTCCCACTCAGGCTCTCGCTGTCGAATCCGGATTTGGAGTCAACAGGCCTTGGCAAAGGCAACCCACGCGGTGAGTGGAAACGGCGTCTGGTGCGGACCAGGAGGGTCCGGGGTGCTCCTCTTTTGGAAGGGAGCAAGGGCCAGTCTGGAGCAACCAGACCAGCGGTGTGGATTTCGTGGATCGTCGTCTAGGAGGCCACTAGCCAGCCTGCAAGTGAGCAGACAACGCGTCGAGCAGCAATCAAGCAAAAGGGCCCCACGCAGATCTCTTGGATGCTGGAGAGCTGGTCTTCTGTGCAGGAGCTGCTCAGGGCTGGGGCTTCTCAATCCCCAAAGCACTTACTCGAGGATGTCTCTGAAGTCGTGCTGGAAGCAAAGCGCAGTTTCTCCAAGATGGCCGGTCCCATGTGTCTCGTCGCGCCCACGGGTCTCAGCTGTGCTGCAGATGTGGGTAGAGGTCGGAGAGGTCTGGGAGTCCGGGGGTCTCGTTGAGCTCTGAAGTCTGGTTCCGGCAGGAAGGACGACAAAGTTAACCGCTAAGACGCTTGATGGTGCCTGCAGTTGCAGGGTGGACATTCCTTGCCCACAAGGGAAATTCTTCAGTCTTCTGGGGAGCAGAACGTCGAAGTCCAGAGTTTCTTCTTGTAAAGTTGTTCAGGATAATCTAACTTGGAATGAGACCAGCTCCTACCTTTATCCTGCTAAAGGGGGCTGCACTAGTGACTAGGTCCCTCCCATGGGTGGGACCAGGAAGGGGGGTGGTTACACCTCCTATCCTTTGTCCGGTTTCGCACCAGAGCTGGGGCTGGAGTGCCCCAGCAACTGGTTTGAACTGGGGTATGCACAGGGACACCTTGTGTGCCCCAGGCATGTCTCATTCCTTTCAGCCCTCCCTACCTCAATACACAAAATCCTGTCTGGGGTGGTGCTAGCACCTCCCAAGGAAGGAAACCCTTTGTCCAGGCCTCCCTCGCTGGAAGGACTCCCAGCAGCAGGAGGTCAGACTTGTGTCTGTGGTGGCAGCATCCATTTTGTGATGCTGAGGCCCTTTTTAACTTTAACCGGGGTTCACAGTTACATACATGTCTTATCCCTCTAGAAGGGTGGAATGCTACCCCCGTCGCCAGAACTGGCGAGGGGGTAGTATTCCAAAGCGTATGACACCTTACACAACATGTTTTGATAATGCTATACCAAAGTTAGCAATAACCGCGAGGATTATAATGCACTTAAGAGTATATGGTATAGCGTTATCATGGAACAGCTATAAGGACATGGTTCCGCAAGCTGCAGACAGGCTCAGCTCATGCTAGAGCACCATCTCACATAATTCCAAACACTCTGCCTTCAGGATGGATAAGGCCTGCCATAGGAGTGACTGATAGGAGTATATGTGTCCATTTTGGGGTTAGATATAGGTATACTATATCTACAGCAAAGGGTGATTACACCACCTTGCCCCAGCTGTGTTAGCAGCCAGTTGTGTCAGTTTGGATGGCCAGCCAGGGGTGGCATAATACATGCTGCAGCCCCTGGGTACCTAAGGTACACTGTACAAGGGCTGATAAGGTGACCCAGCATCCAATTAGGTATGTACCTAAGGTACATGGAGTCCATTTTACAGAGTGAGCAATTAGCCTGGGACCCTAATTAGCAGGATCCCAGGCCAACTAAGTCGAAAACCAGCTAAACACTAGGCAAAAAAACTGGGTTAACCATAGTCAGGTATCCACCTTCCTACAGTGGGTGTCTCTTCTAAATTGCAAATTTGTACAATAGGTACCAATTGTAGGTACCCGGCATATCAATTGTAAACCACTGAAAAGTTACCAACTCCCAAGTTCGTCTGGGATGCAACTGCTGCTCCCCGAATGCGAAGGCCTGTACAGCGCACGCCACAGAAACAGTGTGGACCAACAGTCACACGGCCTCTGCCTGAACCGCCCACACAAAAGGAAGCGTACCCCAAGGGAGTAGCCAGATAAATTAAATGACCACCACTTTGAACCACATGACAGTAAACATGCAAACAAACTGAGAGACCCATGCCATTTCTTTGCAGGTCTTTGAGAATTATTCCGCCCTCTACAGAGCAGAAAATAGTGAAACATGATGCTTTTGAAGCACAATTTTAAAATAATTTGGCCAAACAGCTGCATGTTTACCAGTCTTTCTTTCTTTCTTTCTTCCCTGTCACCCTACAATTACGATATTCTTTGTTCTATTGTCCTTCTTTCAATTTTTTTTAGAAATTCATTTATTCATTGCATTTTTGGAGGTGAGACTTTGGGAGGTTTATTGTAAACCCTAAGTCGTGAAGTAGTTGGATTGTGATGTGTGTGTGATTTACACACTGAGTATGTGACTTGGCTTTTATGAGCCAGACGTCCAAGTATGGGAAGAGGTGAATTTGCTGTCTTCTTAAGTGGGCTGCTACCACTGCTAGACATTTTGTGAAGACTGGGTGCTGTGGTGACTCCGAATGGGAGAACCTTGAACTGGTAATGCTGACCGTCCACTACAAATCGAAGATATTTCTTGTGAGCAGGGTGAATGGGAATGTGGAAGTAGGTGCCCTTGAGATCTAAGGTGGCAAGGAAATCGCCTTGTTTGATTAGAGGAAGCACCCGTTGAAGTGTGACCATATGAAAATGATCTGATTGTATGTATAGGTTTAAAGGTCTGAGGTCCAAGATAGGCCTCAGGGTTCCATCTTTTTTTGAAATGAGAAAATACAGGGAGTAAAATCCTGAGTTTTAATGATGCAGGGGAACTGGTTCTATTGCATGTTTTTGTAGGAGGGAAAGCACCTCTTGTTTTAGAAGCGTTAAATGCTGTGTTGACATTGGACGCTGTTTGGGTGGTATGTTTAGGGAAGTTGAAGTGAGCTCCAGGAAATGACCGGATTAGTTGATTTGCCTCGCCCACCTGTCCGTGGTGATGGTGTTCCAGACAGGTAGGAACTGTAGCAACCTTCCCCCGACCGGAGTATAATGGTCCGGGGGGAGTGATGGGAAGTCATTGTTTGGAGGTGGAGGCAGTGCGAGTATTGGTAGTTTTGCTTCTACCTTTGCTGTTACTGCCACTGTAGCCTCTTCTGTAATAACCTCTGGTAGAGGAGGTCTGTGTGGAGTCTTATAGGAGGTGGAGGAGTTATCAGTGGTAAAGCCTCTAGAGGCACCCCTATAAGAGGAGCGACGAAAGGAACTTCTGGGAGCTTGCGATTGCAAAGCTCCCATTGATTTGGCAGTATCTGTGTCTTTTGTCATCTTCTCTAAAGTTGAATCTACAGTAGGCCCAAATAAATGTTCCTGGTTAAAGGGTTGTTTGAGTAAGGTAGTTTGAACCTCGGGTTTGAACCCTGAAATACTTAGCCAGGCATGTCTGCGCCAAAGAACACTGGTATTAATAGCTCGGGAGGCTGTGTCTGCAGCATCCAGCGCACATCGAATGGAGGTATTGTGTAGAAATCAATAAAGTCTGGTAGACAGCTCTTGTAGTTGTAGTTTATTCTTCAAGTTACATCTTGGTAAATTGCAATGTAAGTCTTAATATAAGCCCCACCAGGAGCAGCCTCCTGGCTGCTCAGCCCATCTTCTCCAACAGCTCCACCTTCAAGTACAAACATCAATAACATTCCAAATGACATCATATAGCTAGAGCATCAGGCAGAGAACCAGGGCCAGGGAGATACATTACATAAGAAGCAGATTACTACATATTGGTTATAAGTTTTCCTTCTTGGATGAGATTATTGGCCCTTGTTTTATATTGTTCTGGAAGGTGTTGTAGTAGGGTCTCTAGTTTGTCATAGTGCGCCCTATTGTACCTAGCCAGTAAGGCCTGTGTGTTGGCAATTCTCCATATGTTGGCTGCTTGGGACGCTGTTCTTTTACCAGATGCATCCAACAGTTTGGACTCCTTATCAGGAGGTGGAGCATCACCTGAGGTCTGGGAGTTAGCCCTTTTCCTGGCGTTGGAGACTACCAAGGAATCTAAGGGAACCTGTCGTTTAATGTAAACAGGGGCAGACTTTTATTTCTTTTCCACTGTGGGGTGTTTGATTACCCCTTTTAACATTGGGAGAATGGAAGTGGACCTTTGAGATGGTGCAAAAGTGTCCATGAGGAAATCTTCTTCTATAGGGTCTGTGTGCAAATTCACACTGTGGTATTCTGCAGCTCTGTGTATAAGCTGAGTGAAACCTATAGTGTCCTCTGGAGGGGATGGTCTAGATTGGTAGATATCATCTTGTGGTGTGTCAGGAACATCTGGTGTGCCATAATTGTCCCATGGGTCATTTGGGATATAAGGATGACTAGGTTCCCCTAAAGATTCATCATTCCCTTCCTACCCAGAGGTGTCCTCATCATCCTGAGGTGGAGGAGATTGTGAGGGTACTGGAGATGGGATGGGAGAGATATGGTGTTGAGAAGGAATCCTTAAAGGAGAAGTGGCAATGTCCTTTTTCTTTAAAGGGAGTGTAGCTGGTGCAGGTTTGTCCATTTTCCTTTTGTTGGATGGGCTAACTACAAGGTGACCTGTCTTTGGGTCTATTTCAAGAGTTTTTTGGGTTGGATCACGTAAAAAAATCTCCTCCTCTGAAGTATGTTGCTTCAGTGCCAATTTTTTTGGGTCCAAGTGTTTGTGTGGCACAAGTTTTGGAGTTGTATGCTCCTTAGGTTTGGAATCAGGAGATTTCTTGGGTTCCAATTGTTTAATTGGGGTCTTTGGAACCTGTTTCTTTGGTTCCGATGATTTTTTCGGATCCGAAGGTTCAGTGCCAGTGGTCTGCGGAACCAGCTATTTCCTTGGTTCCGATGATTTTTTCGGATCCGAATGTTCAGTGTCAGTGGATTTTGGTGCCGTATGCGCCAATGTGGAACCAGGCTTCGGTGCGGACGAAGACCGTGGTTTCTCTTTGGGTTTGTCTTTTGTTGTTGAGGGGGTTGGGGTTTTGGTACCGATGGTAGGCTGGCTCGATCCAGAGTGGCCTGAAGGCTTATGTGTTGACTTCTTTGCTGGGTCGGAAGGCGGAAGTTTTGTTCCGGTGTGCAACTAGGCCCAAAGGTGAAGGTGTTACCGAAGCGAAGCCTTTTTATGGATGGGTGGGGGGAAGGGGTCGATGTCCGTACTTACGACCCGCTGCCCTGGAGTGATGTCTTCGATGTCGGAGTCGTCTGATTCGGAGGCTCTAATGTAGCCCTCTTCGATGTGCTCCTGCTCTGGTACATTGATGCCTTCTTCGAAGATATCGTTCGGTATCGATGTTCATGATCGAGCCATGCTTCTTTGAGCCCGACGATCCCATATTGTCTTCGTTGAGCGGAACAAGGAACAAGCTGAACAGTCTTTGGCCTCGTGCTCTGGTGAAAGGCAGAGGTTACACACCTCATGAAGATCGGCGTGTGGAAACTTGGATCCACATTGAGGACACTTTTTGAAAGGAGTCCTTTCCATGAGCCAAAGGGCCTGATGGCGCATATAGGCCCTAAGGTCTGTGTCGCCGACCGGAACTGAAGAATTCAAGTTTGTAGAGATTTGCGCCGAATGGGAAAGGCGATCGAATACAACACCGAAGAAAGGGTAAAGGATTGCGCGTCGAAAGGTATAATGATACTGAACTGGAGTGCGCTGAACACATCGGAGCCCGATGGCGGAAAAAAACAATCTGAAGATGGAGTCGATGCCCATGCACACTATTGTCCAAAGGAGGAGTCACCTATCTTGTGACTGCCAAAGCCTTGTTCCAAGAAAATAACAAACTGCAAACATCCGGGCCCAACACCAGATGGCATAGTGTGTGATCTGCAGCTCATATGCCTCGAACATCTGTTTACAACAGGGGATTTAAATAAAGAGGGTTAGTCTGGCAGTCTTAAGAAGGCAGGCAAGGCCGAAAGGTACCCTTTAAGAGTGCTCAGAGCAGAGCCCTGCTGGGTAAGGGTCAAAATAGAGGGGGAGCAGAAAGAGGGTCAATAGACCTTTCTGTACAATATTTTATACATTTCTGCCACCAGTAGGTGTACACGGTCTTGGTAGAGGGACGCCTGGCTGCCAAAATGACATCACAGACTTTGGGAGGAAGGTTGAAAGCCATCAACTGCCACCTCTCCATCTCCACCCAAGAAGGCGTAGAGTTGACAAGTTCGGGTGGAGTACCCTCCCCTGCTGCTGCGATAGACGATCCTCCCAAATGGGCAGCCAGTGTGGAGGACGAAGCTCAGGAGACCAGACTCCCCATGCCCAGTCAGGAGTCACAAGAATGACTTGAGCCTGGTGGCTCCTGATCTTGAGCACTAGACAGGAGTGGTAGTGGCGGAAATGCGTACAGGAGGCCTAAGCGCTACTCGAGACAAAGCGCCGAGTGAGTGCCGCCTTGAAACTACAGCACGCACAACTGCTGACTTTAAGCGTTCAGTTTTAACCAAGCTCTCACAGCTTCTGAAAGACCTGGTGCCACATTAGATGGAGACGCCATTCGTGATCCGCTAGACATCGGCGGCTGAGTTTGTCCACCATGGCGTTCAGAGAACCTGCCAGGTGTTGAACCAACAGGGATATGCCCTGCTGTTCCAGCAATGTCCAGAGATCCATGGCCTCTTGACAAAGGGTCCTCAACTCCAACTCGCCCTATTTGTTGCTGTACTACATGGCGGTGGTGTTGTCTGCAATAGACTTCCCTTGATGGAGGGTAGAAAGGCTTTCAAAGCCAGTTGGATCGCACAGAGCTCAGGCAGGTTAATGTGGAATCTAGATTCCACTGGAGACCAGAGTACTCTGATCTCCACCTCTCCCAGATGACCACCTCAGCCCAGGAGTGACTCATCTGTCACTACTGTGAGATCTGGTTGTCGAAGGGTGAGGGGTCTGCCTCTGGCCCAATCTTGGTTCGTTACCCACCACTGCAGATCTTTCACAGTTCCCTCTGAGATCCTGACAATGTTGGAGAAATTCCTCATGATGCTGTGCCCATTGACACTTTAGGTCCCACTGCAGAGCCCACATATGCTATCTGGCATGCATCACTAGCAGGATGCAGGAGGTCATGATTCCCATCAACCTCAGAGTTAAGTGTCACCAAAATCCAGGATAGAGGCTGAAACATTGGTATCATATCCTGGACTCGCCGTTCGGGAGGATAAGCCTGAAACTGAACTGTGCCCAGAACAGCTCAGATGAAAGGGCGCCTCTGAGAGGGAGTAACGTGTGACTTTGGCACGTTAATAGTGAAAGCAGGAGGTTTGCCGTAGTCTGGAGGTAGGAGATAACTGCCCGGGACACCCCTCACCTTTAACAGCCGGTTATCAAGTTAAGGGAAGACTGGCACCCCTGATCTGCGCAGATGAGCTGTGACCACCATCACCATCACCATTACCATTACCTTGGTGAACACCAGAGGGGTGCTTATAAGGCACTGTGAACTGAAAGTGCTCGTGGGCCACTGTGAACCGCAAGTAACGTCTGTGGGCAAGCAGGACGGGGATAAGGAAATAAGCATCCTGAAAGTCCAGGCAACCATCCAGTCTCCTGGGTCGAGGGCAGAAAGGACCTTGGCCAAAGTGAACATTTTGAACTTCTCCTTCCGAAGGAAGAAGTTGAGGGTCCAAAGGTTTAGGTTAGGAAGCAGGCCTTTTTCCTTTTTGGGCACCAGAAAGCAGCAGTGATAACAGCCACGTCCTACTTCTAGCCCTTGGCCGAGAGGGCCGTAACTTCCTTGCGGAGAAGTGGCAAATGATCCTCCCACATATGGCCGTGGATGTGTGGTATGGAGGAAAGGGTAATCTGGAAGTGAAAGGAGTAGCTCCTTCGAACTATCTGCAGGACTCATTTGCCAGACGTGATGGACTGCCAGCGGAGGAGGTGATGGCGAATCCTGCCTCTGACTGGCCGATGATGGTCCTGAAACATCGGAATAGGAGGGTTTGGAGGAAATGGCACAGGGGGAAAGGGTGGACTGGTCTGCCCGCTGGCTCCCTAACCCATGGGGACGCTGGGTCCCACATAAGTGGCAACGCAGAGGCTGGACAGCTTGCATAACTCTGTGGCCGGGCTGGACACAAGGTGGCTGGGCACCCCTTCCATAGCCACAAAACAGACTGAGGGGGTAGATGGTAGCAGTTAGGCCCAAGGATTTGGCCGTAGCTCAAGATTCCTTGAAGTAATCAAGCACCCAGTCTGCCTTTTAGGCAAAAAGGCAAGTGCCGTTCTGCAGAACGCAAACACAAAAGAGAAAAAAAGAAATGACAATGTGGGCTGGGGTTTGTAGCCGATGGGGCACTGGTGTGGAGTTTGGCCGCAGAGCCTAGCAGCAAACCAACAGGCAGCGGGGGGTTGTCCTCCCGTAGGGGGTCGAGCGCAAACATATCGCAATAAGATATTAATTTAATTTAATTTTTTAAATACAAAGACTAATTACCTGAATTCCCCTCCCCCCAAAAAACCATTAAAGTGGAGTTAGACGTAAGGAAAACAGTGAGATGTTAAATTGCATTAAGAAAAACTTAAAAATACACTGAAAAAGCATCACTTAAAAAAAAAATACTGAAATTCCCCAGTTATACATAACTGACTTAAGTATAACTTGCACCACTGTAATGCTCTGCTTAAGACCTCACATATCACATCACTGATGACATCTGAAATCCTTGGTGGTGCAAGTTATTAGTATGGTAGTTACATACATCTAGCGAATATTTTTCAGTTTTCATGATAGAGAGAGAGAGAGAGACACACACACACACACACACACACACTCGATTGGTATCTACGTGGCAGGGTAGGACAACACATTTCACGTGATACCAGAACCTTGCTAATGAGCAGTGTGAGTAAGGCTGTGCTATTAGACAAAAAACGAACACCATCTCTCGGAGTGCCAGAATCTGCAAGTATATGTTTGCAGATATCTTCTTGATTTGGTACATGGCACGGGTGTGCCTGTGCACCCACTGTGGTCAAGTTACTTCTTAGAAAATTGCCATTGCAGCTGTGCATGCATACACACACTTGCAAAAAAATGAAACCGAGAGTAAAATGGTGGAGAGTGGTACTGTGCAGTCTATGAGACACAAAAAACAGATCTGATCACTTTTAACAGTACCATACCAAACTGCACTTATCAGTCCAGGCTCAGAAGCCTCTGTGGCTCTTGTGATACTTTGGGACTGACAGCAGTTTCTGGTCCACTTTGAAGTCTAGACATTTATGAATGAGGATTCAGCAGGAATTGTTGTCTTTTACTAGTTAAGTTAGCTCTCTGTCTGCTCAGTCAATAATTTGACAAATGATGATGCAGCTGTAAATGGTAACAAGAAAGAGGCCTTAGGAACTTCTAGAGAAGCCCAGTGAGGAGACAAACGATTTGGCTTTTTTGAAGGGTGTCTTTGGGGCCTTATAGCCTGCTAGTTAGTGCAGTTCCAATAGACTGAGATAACTTGAATGGTGAACAAAAAGAGGGCTCATTTAAGTAGTAATCTTTTCCATACCAATTTAAATCAAGTATAAAGTAGTATGAAGCATTATGCACAACTGTTCACTGCAACATGGTTCTAGGCAACCAATGCATGTTCGCTTACTGAAAAGAAGCATTGGATTTGTAGTAAAAAACACACATTCAATATTCAGTAGAATCCATCTTCTCTGTCTGCCCCAATTACAAGTTGCCAAACATACCTGCGCAATACGGGTTTTCTTCTGCTGGAATTTACAGAGCCTCAGGATCCTTGCGCCGGAGTGGTCACTGAATTGCTCATGAAAAGGGTGAAGTAACTGTACTGATTCGCCAAAGCTATGAAAAAAAGAAAAAGTATGCCGATATGTAATTTTCTTTAATACGAAAACTTGAAGGGATCAGGAACTACATAGAAACATTATGATACTGGAACTTAACACGAGCATTTGAGGGGCATTGAAAGGAGCACATTTCTTAATTTACATCCATTGTTTAATTTTCTATGCCAGTACAGTGAATGCTACAGTAAGTTGGAACAGAGAAAAACTCAAAATCATGTTCCTGGTAAGCTGCTAGAGTTATAAATTAACAAGTCCACTTCTAGGATTTGACAGTGCCTATGAATACAGTATGGTATGGTATAATTCATAAGAGGGGAAGAAAGAGAGAATTTTGTGAAATTAACTTGCAACATTTTTCTTACCAGTGTCGAATTAAACTTAATTGTTAGAAGGAAATTCAATGCTCCAGGTAGTTGCCAAAGTGTACCAAAGAGGTACCACACCTTAGGTGTGTGATACAATAACTTTAGTAAGCAAAAGAGTTTGGGGATTAGGGGTTGTTTGCCTCTCATGTCCAGGCGCCCATCCTACAGAGGTAAACTAGGCCAAGTGCACTCTTTCCGCACTTGGTTCTCGAGGTAGAGTTTCCCCCTCTCTTTTTGGGGGGGATGAGAAGATGGGGTGAGGGGCACAAATAGCGTCGGAAGAGTAAGGGACTGTGACATGAAAAGTAGTCAAAACGTTCGGTACAAAGTCACATTCGGTCTAGTCCTTAGCCTTGTCTGAAAAGAAGGTGGTGTAGGAGGGCTGGACTAACACCCTGAAGCTCACTCATGCAACAAACTGAGGTGATCACAATGAGATAGACTATCATCAGGGTCAGAAGACGTAGGGGACAGCTGCGTGACAGCTGTGTAACAGCTCAAAGGGGGTACACATAAGAAAAGTAAGGACTAAATTAAGGCCCCAATGAGGCATCACAAAAGGGTTCGGAGGAAACATATGGACCAAACCTTGAGAAAACGCATCACATCAAGTGATTTGAACGAAGACTGCTGGTCAAGTAAATGCAGAAAGGCAGCGAGGTAACTTTGAACAGTACTTGGGAGGCCAAGACAAAAACAGTAACACATCCAACAGTTTGGACTGAAATGGGTTTGTGTTATGGGTTCACCAGCCACAAACATGTCTCATGTCTTGCATAAATAGACTTTGTATAATAACGCCTGGCCACAAGGAGCAGTTCAGCTAGTTCGGGAGGTAGCGGTAATTCAGTCGACTGCTACCAATCAATACCCACACATGGAGGTGTAGATTGCGCTGGCCTAGGTGTAAAACCCTGCCCTGCCGATGCCAGAGGAAATCCTCCAGAAGTGACAGACTGATCAGAGGACAGATGCTCATACCCAGAAGTTCAGGGTTCCATACCTCCTGGCACAATCTGGAGCCAATAGGAAGGCATGGGACAGGTAATTCCATATCTGCATCAGAACTCATAGCAGGTTAGGTCGAATGGGGAAAGCCCTATAAGAGTCCCATGCTCCACTTTAGGTGCTGTCCGTTAATACCTGCACTAGCCTTCCCTTAATGGAGGGCAGAAAAGTCTTTAATTGCCACCTGGAGTTCCAGTAGGTTGATGTGGAGTCTGAATTCCGTCAGACTAAAGGCTTCTGATCTCCACCTCTCAAAGATGGCGTCCCCATCCAAGAAGTAAAATATCTGTCGCAACTGCCAGATCTGGTTGGTGAGGGGCATGCTGCTGACCAAATCGCGGTTCGTTCAACACCGCTGCAGATATTCTGGAATTCCCTCTGAAATCTGGACCTTGTCGGAGAGATTTCCCTGATGCTGCACCCACTGAAACTTCAGGTCCTACGTCCGAACCCGCATATGCCAGCCTGCATTTGTCACAAGCAGGAGGTCATGAGGCCCAGCAGCCTCAGTCAGTCCCACTGACATTCAGGAGGGAGGCTGAACCATCGGTATTATTGAACAAGTTAATTACCTTTGGTAAAGATATATCTGTAAGAAACATTAGTTAGTTAGATTCCTAACCTTAGAATATCCCCAGGCGCCCGACTGGATCTGGAAAGTTTTCATCAGCAGTACCCCTGCACGTCGGTAGGCATTGTCTGTTTGGTCCGCGTCCGTCGTCGGCGTCTTGATTGACGGGATGACGTCGGAGTACTTAGACGCCGCCCTCGCGTACTGTGCCAGTTCTGTACATAGCTTTCCGCGCCAGGAACGCAGAGCCATGCAAGAAACCGACACTGGTGCCATGAAACTAGGGCCCTCAAAGGGAGATACCTTAACCCTAGATATCGGTTCGCAGAACGGGGAGGATGGGTGGGGCATCTAACTAACTAATGTTTCTTACAGATATATTGTTACCGAAGGTAACTTGTTCATCTGAAAGAAACACGTTTGTTAGATTCCTTACCTTAGAATAGATACCCCAGCAATACCAACCCCGGTGGTGGGCCTGCGAACCAAGATCACACCACGAAGTCCTGGAGGAAGGAACGGCCAAAAATGCCATCGCTCTGGACCGGACTGTCCAGGCAGTAGTGCTTGGTAAACATGTGCAGCGAAGCCCACGTAGCTGCCTGACATATGTCCTGCAAGGGGACTCCCTGACCCAGGGCAGTAGTAGCCGCCGTGGCCCGAGTGGAATGGGCGCGCAGCTCCACAGGAGGCTCCTTTTTAGCCAAGGAGAAACAGACCTTGATGCAGAAAACGACCCACCGAGAGATGGTCTGCTTGTGCACCGCCCGTCCCTTCTTAGCGCCCACGTAGCCAACAAAGAGTTGGTCGTCCACCCGGAACTTATGTGTGCTGTTGAGGTAAAAGGAAAGCGCACGTTTTGGGTCCAGACGGTGGAGCCTCTCTTCCTCTTTCGAGGGATGCGGAGGCGGAAAGAAGGTGGGCAAGGTGATGGACTGCCCAATATGAAAGGCTGTAACCCCTTGGGCAGGAAAGAAGGACGAGTGCTCAGAACAACTTTGTTCGGATGGACAGAGAGGAAAGGAGGTTTAGAAGATGGAGCCCGGAGCTCACTCCTGGCAGAGGTGATGGCAACCAGGAATGCAGTTTTAAGAGTCAGAAGACGTAGAGGACAGTTATGAAGTGGCTCAAAGGGAGCGCACATCGGATAAGTCAGTACAAGGTTCAAGTCCCACTGAGGCATCATGAAAGGGACAGGAGGAAACCTGTGCGTGATGCCTTTCAAGAACCTGTTTACAACAGGGGACTTGAAAAGAGAAGGCTGATCAGGAAGCCTCAAGAAGGCTGAAATGGCCGAGAGATGGCCTTTGACAGTGCCCAGAGCAGAGCCCTGCTGGGCAAGAGAAAAAAGAAAGAGGAGAACCTCTGAAAGAGGAGCAGAGAGTGGATCAACAGCCTTTGCTGTGCACCATGCCACAAACTTATTCCACCTGCAGGTGTATACCGTTTTTGTGGAGGGACGCCAGGCTGCCAGAATGACATCACAGACTTCAGGAGGCAAGTCAAATGGCCTCAACTGTCGCCACTCAATCTCCACGCAGGTAGGTGGAGACTGGACAGGTTCGGGTGGAGGACCGTCCCCTGCTGCTGCGACAGAAGGTCCTTCTGAAGAGGCAGATGAATCGGAGGATCGACATACATACTGAGTGGCTCGGGATACCAGTACCTTCGTGCCAAATCCAGAGCCACAAGGATGACTTGGGTCCGGTCACGCCTGATCTTCTCAGCACTCTGGGCAGAAGTGGTATAGGTGGAAAGGCGTACAACAGAACGCAGCTCCACCCGCGACGAAAAGTGTCTCTGAGCGAGTGCCGCCTTGGAAATTACAACGCGCAGAACTGATGACATTGCACGTTCTCTTCGGTGGCGAATAGATCCAACCAAGGCTCTCCCCACTCCTGAAAGAGACCTTGCGCCACGTCCGAGTTCAGACACCATTCATGATCCATCAAGCACCGGCTGCTGAGTTCGTCCGCCTTGGCGTTCAGGGAACTTGCCAGGTGTTGAACCGTGTTCCAGCCATGTCCATAGGCGCAGTGCCTCCTGACAAAGGGTCCCCACCCCGCCTGGTTTGTTGCAAAACCACATGGCGGTGGTGTTGTCTGTGAACACCTGCACTACACCTCCCTGGACAGAGGGAAGGAATGCCTTCAGTGCAAGCCGGATCGCCCGCAGCTCCAGAAGGTTGATTGGGTGCCGGGACTCCGCCGGAGACCAGTGGCCTCTGATCTCCCTCTCCCCCATGTGCCCCCCTCATCCCAGGAGGGACTCATCCGTCACCACTACGCTCTCCGGTTGGGGTAGGGAGAGACATCTGCCGCTGACCCAGTTGCGGTTCGTGAGCCACCATTGCAACTGTCTTGCAGTACCCTCCGAGATCCGGACGTGGTCGGACAGATTGCTCTGATACTGTGCCCACTGAAACTTCAGGTCCCACTGCAGAACCCGAATCCGCCACCAGAAGGATGCAGGAGGCCATCAGCCCCAGGAGCCGCAGCGTCAAACTAACTGAGACCCGGGATAAAGGCTGAAAGATCGGAATTAGAGCCTGAATATCCCGAACCCACTGTTCGGAGGGATAAACCCGAAACTGCGCTAAGTCCAGAACCGCTCTGAGGAAAAGGAGCTTCTGAGAGGGGCACAGGTGTGACTTCGGCACGTTGATGGAGAACCCCAGCGAGTGCAGGAGGTCGGCCATAGTCTGGAGGTGGGAGACGACTGCCTGGGGCGAGCCCGCCTTTAACAACCAATCGTCGAGATAGGGGAAGACCCCTAATCTGCACAGATGAGCTGCGACCAGCGCCATCACTTTTGTGAACACCCGTGGGGCGCTGGTAAGGCCGAAGGGGAGCACGGTAAACTGAAAGTGCTCGTGGCCTACCATGAACCGCAGGTAACGCCAGTGGGTCGGCAGGACGGGAATGTGGAAAAATGCGTCCTGCAAATCCAACGCCACCATCCAGTCTTCTGGGTCCAGGGCAACTAGGTCCTGAGCCAGTGTCAGCATCTTGAACTTCTCCTTCCGGAGGAAGCTGTTGACGCTCTGGAGGTCTAAGATAGGGCGTAGGCCTCCTTTGCCCTTCTTGGGTACCAGAAAGTAGTGGGAATAGCAACCACGTCCTACTTCTTGCCCGCGCTCGACGCCCCCTTGGCCAAGAGTGCCGTAACTTCCTCCTGTAGAAGTCGCAAGTGATCCCCCGACATGCGGTGATACTGCGGTGGCATGGCTGGAGGGGTCGCCTCTAAGGGGAGGGAGTAGCCCCTTCGGACGATTTGCAGCACCCACCTGAAGGAGGTGATGGCGAACCCTGCCCCCCACAGGCATCAAATGGGCCAGAAAATTCAGACTAGGAGGATTTTGAGGCAAACGCTGCGGGTGTGGACTGACATTGCCAGGGTCCCCCGGGACCGCCGCGGCGGTTACCACGTCCGCGACTGCGTTGAGATTGGTTCTGCGGCCTGTGGCTAGCTGGACGTGAGGGGGCGCCCCTTCCTTGGCCACGAAAGGGACGAAATACGGAAGTTTGCAGGCGCTGGCCGAGGCCCAAGGACTTGGCCGTAGCCCTGGAGTCCTTGAATTGCTCCAGCGCACTGTCCGCCTTGTCGCCAAAGAGGCGACGGCCATCAAAGGGCATGTTCATAAGGGAGGCTTTGACATCGCCGAAAAATTGGCGGACCTCATCCAGGCGTGGCGGCGAACCGCCACCGTCGTTGCAATCGCCCTGCCTAGCGAGTCCGTGGTATCCAGTCCACACCGAATGGAGTAGCGTGCTGCATCCTTTCCCTCCGCGAGGGCCTGGGTAAGCTTTGCCTGGACCTCCGCCGGCACTGCGGCAACACTTCCGCAACCGTATGCCACAGGGAGTGGGAGTAACGGCCCAAAAGGCAGGCGGTGTTGACAGACCGCAACCCCAAACTCAGTGAGGAGAACAGGTTCTTGCCGAACTGGTCGTACCTTTTGGATTCCCGATCCGGAGGGGCGGTCGGGAATGTGGTCTGGGAGGTTGAGGCCTGGATCACCAGGCTCTCGGGTGTGGGGTGAACGGACAGGAAACTGGGGTGGCGTTGGGCCATGTTCCGATCCACAGGGAGGCCTATAGAGGACTTTGACAAGGTGCCCAACAGAACGTCGGTGAGGGCTTCGATGAACGGCAGGAGAGGCTCCGAGGAGCTTGCCTGCGGTTTGAGCACCTCAGTGAGGAGGTTAGTCCTCATGGCCGCGACTGGGAGCTCAAGAACCAAGGCCTTGGGTGCCCTAGTCAACACCACACTGTAAGCAGCCCCCTCCTCCGTAGCCACGGTAGGAGGGGAGACAAATCAAGTGTCTGGCGGAGTGTCCAGACCACTGGCCTTCCCCAGTTCGTCTGCCCAGTCCTGGCTCAGGTCCTCAAACCCCTCCCAGTCCCCCTCGTCATCTATCTCCTGATAGTCAGGAATAAATGATGTAGCTGGGTCGTCGGTGAAGGCCTCACCAATCGACGTCGAAGACGGGACCGGAGCCGTCGACGGCGCCGGGGCCAAAGCACCCGACGCCGCCGGAGCCTCCTGCCCGCTTGGGCTCCCAGACGGACCAATGGGGCCTGAAGGCACCTCGGCGGGTTCCAACGGAGGGAAGCGCGACCTCATGGCCGTGAGGAAGGTGCTGATCTGGACACGGCGCTTGCGGCTCCGGCAGAGGTGCGTGGGTGGTGGCGCCCGAACCCCCGGCTGCGTCGCGCGAGTGTCGGGGGGAGTCATGAGAGCGATGTCGCTTCATCGACTTCTTGTGCCTCGACTTACCTGAGGACTTGGAGCCCGATGAGTGGTGTGACTCGCCGAGCTGTGATGAATGTGGCCCCGCGACCGGTCCCTCGACCTCCTCCTGGACAGTAACCTTGAGCGGCGCGGGGCCGACTGCCGGATCTCGAGGCGCTTACGGGACCGCTCCCGCCTAAGCCTTTGACGTCAAGGCCCGGCAGTCGGGGCACGACTGGTCATTTTGGTCGGCCCGAGGCAATAAAGACAATGACGGTCCGGGTCGGTAACCAACATCATGCGGTACTGCTCTTCCTGGATCTGCGCTTGCTGGCGTGAAAAAAAAAAAGAAGTGACGTCAGCGCGCGAGGGCGGCGTCTAAGTACTCCGACGACGTCATCCCGGCGACCACTACGATGGACGCGGAGCCGCAGACGACACCTACCTACGCGCAGGGGTACTGCTACGCAAAACTTTCCAGATCCAGTCTGACGCCTGGGGATATTCTAAGGTAAGGAATCTAACACTAACCTGTTTCTTTCAGATAGAGAGTCCTCATGGCCACGAGGAAATCTCGAATCTCGCCCAGCGTCGCATGGAGCCCAGGGACCGGAGGGTGTGGGGCTGGATGTGACGCCTGCGGCTCCGACGGAGCAGAGTGAGTGGGGCCACCCGAACACTCGGCCGAGTTGCGCGACCGGCGAGGGGAGTCAGAAGAGCGATGTCGCCTCTTCCACTTCTTCCCATGCCTCGACTTACCTGAATGCGAGGACTTGGAACCCGACGAGGGTGGTGGCTGCGGCTCCGCGACCGGTCCCTCGACTTCCTCCTCGACCGGGACCTCAAGCCGCGCGGAGCTGACTGTTCGATCTCGAGAAGCTTACGGGACCGCTCCCGCCTAGCTTTCGAGGTCAAGGCCCAACAGTCAGGGCACGACTTGTCGTCGTGGTCGGCCCCTAGACAGTAGAGACACCGTCGGTGGGGGTCGGTAACCGATATCAGTCGTTGACAGGCGTCACACGGCTTAAAACTGGGCATCCCTACTGGCACCAGGAATCGAAGTCGATTCGAAAAAGATAGTCAAAAAGACCGAAAAGTTAGTCAAAAAGTGACTAAGGGTACTAGCTCTTACCGGATATGCGCTTGCTGGCGTGTAAAAAAAGAAGAACTGATGTCAGTGCGCGAGGGCGGCGTCTAAGTACTCTGACAACGTCATCCTGGCGATTACGATGCTGATGAAGGACGCGGAGCCGCAGACAACGCCTATGGACGCGCAGGGTTACTGCTGACGAAAAGTTTCCGGATCCAGTCTGACGCCTGGGGATATTCTAAGGTAAGGAATCTAACTAACGTGTTTTTTTCAGATGCCTAAATATCCTGGACCCGCCATTCAGGAGGTTAGGCCCGAAACCCCACTGTGCCCAGAACACCTCTGATGAAAGGGGAGACCAGAGGGGGTGGGAGGGTCACGTGGATAGAGAACGCTGGAGGTCCTCCATAGTCTGGAGGTGGAAGGAGACAGTCTGGGGCAAGCCCAACTTCAACATCGAGATAGGGGAAGACTGGCATCCCTGATCTCTGCAGATGAGCAGCAACTGGGGAGAGAATGTGGCCTAACAGCTAGGGCGGTCGACCTCGGAGCTGGGGAACCGGGTTCGAGTCTCAGCATGGACACTCTACATTCTGTGATTCTGGGCAAATCACTTGATCTCCCCGTGCCTAACAAAAAATTGATGTGTCCAACTGTAATGTAACTGGTGCTCATGTAGAGAAATCTGATACCTTCAGGTCTTGTAGCGCTATAGAAGACTCCAGACAACACTACTGCCATAATCTTGGGGAACACCCAAGGGCGCTGGTAAAGCCAAAAGGAAGCACGACGAACTGAAAGTGCTCATGGCCCACAGTGAACTGTAGGTAACGCCTGTGAGCAGGCAGGACGAGAATGTGGAAGTATGCTTCCTGCAAGTCCAATGTGCCCATCCAGTATCCTGGGCCAGGGCAGACAGGATTTGAGTGAGAGTAAGCATTGCCCACAGGGAACTGTAGGTAAAGCCTGTGGGCAGGCAGGACGAGAATGTGGAAGTATGCTTTCTGCAAGTCAAATGTGCCCATCCAGTATCCTGGGCCAGGGCACACAGGATTTGAGTTAGTGTAAGCATTTTGAACTTCTCCTTTTTGAGGAAGAAATTAAGAATGTGCAGGTCTAGGATAGGACAAAGGCCTCTGTCATTTTTGGGCACCAGAAAGTAGCAAGAATAACAGCCATAACCCACTTCTGGTGTCGGCACCCTCTCTATGGCTCCCTTCACCAAAAGAGCTGCACTTCCTGGCAGAGTAAGGAGAGACGGTTCCTTGTCAGTCTGTCGCAAGTGGGTGGCATTGGTGAAGGGGTAATAACGAAGGGGAGGGAGTAGCCCCTTCGGACAATTTTTGGAACCTGGCCCAGCGGTCTGACGTTATAGACCTCCAGCATGGCAGGTGAAAGCATATCCTGTCTCCTACTGCGTGCCTAAGATGGTAACATGGCAAACTTAAGGGGTTTGGAGGCTGCAACTGTTCGAGTGAGGGGGATATTGACTATCTCTGGCTGCCCAATGTGGCTGGATGACCTTTAAATTGCCACAAAAGAAGTGAAAGGCAGACTGGAGTGGGAGATGGGCAATGGAAAGGCCCAAAGACATGGCAGTGGCTCTGCTATCCTTGAAGCGCAACAGTGCTGAGTCCGCCTTGTCTACGAAGAGACCAGAGCCCCAAGCAGGATGCCCATAAGAGCTTCATTAAATGAGAGAAATGGTTCTGAGGGGTTAACTCTTGGCAGAAGCACCTCTGTCAAGACATTATTCTCGAATGCCACAGTGGATTGACTGTGGTGCAGGGCCTCCGCCACCCTTCTTACCACCAAAGCGAAAGAAGCCCCTTCTCCTAAGCCATGGTAAGAGAGAGAGAACAGGCCAGTATCTGGTGAGGTCACTAGTACATTGGTGTCTGCGAATTCCTCACACCAGTCCATGTTGGGGTGTAGGGGCTGGTATTTTTCAGGGTCCAGCGGCCTCTCCCTCGCCTCCCAGCTCATAAGAACAGGGCTTGAGCTCTGGCCAAGAAGCAATGGCTCCAGTCTAGTGACGCCCCTCGGCTCTGTGTTTGAGTAGGATGAGAATGGGAGCATCAGCTACAGAACCGGAGCTGGGAAAGGTTGAGGCGGTGTGATCAGTGCCAGCCCGAATCCATCTGTTAAGACAAGGGGTCGGACTGGAGCTGGTGGCAGAGAACCAGAGGTGCCCCTTATGAACCCATGGGCCCAGAGGCGCACAAGCAGGAATGGGCTGCCCAAATATGTGGTGAATAGCCTCATAAAACTCATGGAGTTGAGCGGTGTCGCCCCGGGTCTTGGAAACATGGAGAGGTGCAGAGTCGGTGCAGGCTCAACCATGGAGCCAGGCCTTGAAATAAGACACGCCCATGTCATGTCGAAAACCTCTGACTTCTTGCGCTTGTGGGACTTAGCGGATGACTTTGAGTGCCACAAGGATCCCAGGCTCCGCAACTGATTCCGGGACCGTCCTCTCAACCACGTCGGGCAGCAATGACATTGAGAGAGTGCTCCCTCAAAGCCCTGGAGTCATCGGTGAGGCAGTTGACGCAGGTCAATGCGTTCAGGCCGCGCTCAAAGGCACCAAAGGCAAACAAGATGCAGGTCCGTCACAGACATCTGCTGATGACAGGCGATGCAGGGTTTGAAGTTGGGCTTCCTAGTGGACATCCTGCCACACCAGGAGAAAAATCTCAAAAAGACTGAGGAAAAGTAAAAAAAGGGTTGGTCAAAAATTGACTGGGGATAGATAGCTCTTACAAGATCTGTGCTGACTGGTTTGGCCAGATAAGAACGGACTTCCGCGTCCTTGTGTGGCGCCTCTATAGGCATCGCGCATGTCATTTCGGCACAGAAGACCCCACCTACACTATCAAATTGCTCTAAAGTAACGGCACAGAGGTACAGCTCAAGATTTTTCAGATCCCGTCTATTTTAAGGAGAGGAATCTGCGGTTAGAAAAGTCTCTATTAGAAACTCAAGTTTTACTAATACTAACAGTGTCTTTGATGACCAGGCTGTAAAATTGGGAAACAGTTCAAGCGACAGTATTATGAGGGAACAACAAGCAAAGATAAATCTAATCAACATAGAAGAATTGCATACATAACTGTAAAGATAACCTTGGTTTGTTTGGAACACAGTTGTCTCTATAATGTATTACTGTACATAGTGACTATTTTAAGGTTCCATGTTACAAATGTTGACCTCTCTTTTTCATCGTTACTAAGCATTGTTTTTTGTTAAAACTAGATAACATTTCATCCTTAAAAGACGGTGCAAGCCCAAATGAGGATCTAGATCCTTTCAGCTTAAAACAAAGGGAGGACAAGCTACAGCAATTCTATGTAGAGAACAAATTCACGCAGCTTACGTTAGAGAGTAGTTTTGGTGGAGGCTTGATAATTGCTTTAAAGGTAACCTACACTCCTTAAGAGATGGCCCCACCACATATGGGGATTCAGAACGCATCTGCCCTGAAATATAGTTAGAGGGGACAAGTCTAAGCTACTTGTGTTGAAGCGACAGACCCCATGTTATCGGAACATGGCAGCCTTAGCTATAAGCACAGGACTTTTTACCATAAACTGTTTGTTTGGAGCGAATGCCATAGCGAACAAAAACGAGCGAGGTAGAAAATTATCCCACATTACTAAATCACAAGGTACATTAGAATTTTGGGACTTTACGACTACTAAATCGGTGTATTTTTGAATCTTATTAGGCTGACATCTGTGTATTGATTTTAAAATTGAATGTACTCACTACCTGAACTTGGACACACAGCATATTACCTACAATACATGGGACTTTTGAGAGAGAGTGATGACGCTTTATGATCCATAAAACACATTAGGGTACATATGTACAGTCGTTTACTTGAAAGGATAATGAAACAGAGTTCAGCATATTCACAATTGAGCAATATTAGTAAACATTTGAACAAACCTAGTTAGACAATGCCTTTTTTTGTTTGTTTAAATTTTACAGGATATATTTTACCCCCATGACGAAGTGGTCACTTCAGAACCAGAAAGATCTTGGGGATATGTTTAACACAAGGGTGTGCACATTTTTTCAACAAATTAATAACATAAATGATCCCAGAGGAGGAAAGATGATTGAGAGAAAAAAAAACACATATAATGATGACCAGAGGAGTATTCTTAATTTACAAAAGACAATCAAGATTATTATACACAGAGTGGTATCTAAGTTCCGCCGCCAAACTTAATATCAAAGAAGTGCGAAACATCGGTAGACATGGGGTTGGTAGTTCTCAGATTTACTGCAGAAGCTGACCCAGAAATTCAAAGCTCTGAGATGTCTGGGTAATGCATGGGAAATAACTCTAGCATCGTAGGACTCAAAAGTGCTTGGCTTTCCAATACCTTCTTAGTTGCCAGTGCCCCTTATGGTCCAACAACATAACAGAAGAGTGCTTACATGCTCTCAAGTTGATTGGTTTCCTTTCAGCAAATAATGGTATTCAATCGGTTTCCCAGGCAATATAAAAGGTATCCTCTGCAATCTTGCACCACTACTGGCTCTGCTGTGCATCTCTTACAACTGTGAAACACTTATTTTCTTAAATACTAATACTCTCCCTCGAAAGGTGATTGACATCAAACAGTATTGTGAAACATATGCATAATATACCCTCTCAGATTCCCTGTCTGGTTCTGGTCTAAGATACTAGATGCTCATGTTGAACAGCGAGTAGTAGCAGTAGTGAGAGCAGGCTGATTAGACTGAATAAACTGCAATGGTTTACAGTCAAAGCCACTGCTGAGGCCATACAAAGCATTCCCATTCAGTAACTCTCTCTTATAGGGCCTAATGGCAGCATGTATTTATTCTGTAATACGAGTTCAAGGATTGGTGACTTGGAACAAACGTGGGGGAACACTTTATTCATGGGTTGACTTACAAGGTACCAAAATCCTCTAACTATGGAACAGAACGATCCATTGCTTATGTCCTATTGATTCACAAATATGTTTAGAGGAGCCTTAAACAAGGATGCAAAAGGGACCGTCATCTGTTCCCTGTAGACAGGAGTTAAGGTATTCTGAACCTGTAAATGAAGTACTGCTTGGTAAAACGTACCCTGCATACCTGTGCGCCATTATCAAACTTAAAGCTGTTTTCTATATGAAATGATTAGATGGTGACACAGATGACTTGGTTG
This sequence comes from Lissotriton helveticus, assembly GCF_964261635.1. Classification (NCBI taxonomy): domain Eukaryota; kingdom Metazoa; phylum Chordata; class Amphibia; order Caudata; family Salamandridae; genus Lissotriton; species Lissotriton helveticus. Next base: position 772,915,509 of record NC_136067.1, on the reverse strand, counting down.
GAAATACTGTGTGTCTGGTATGGCCAGATACGGTTCCTGTAAAATATATTTGATATCATCTTCCACTCAGCCATCACTCCACTAAGCAGTGAGTGCAATAACACAATAACCCTACCCCAATAGTTATCACGCATTACATTGAAAGACTTCTTAAACAGGGTCAAAGCAAAGACAACACACAACCAACCACATCCCTCAAGTTGTGGCATGCTCTCTGCATGAACAGGACCTTCAGAGACCCACAGAGGGATAAGCTCTAAACAAATGCTATAATATATTACAATACCATATATATATATATATATATATATATCTCACCTGCACACAGCAATCTGTCCCACTTCCAATAGGGTGAGCGCATTACCAATGACAGCCAAGGATTCAAAGGCAAGCTGCAAAAGGAATAAGAGTTACTGCTTCACATGTAAAGTTAAGGAGCTCTGTTCACTCAGTGCCAACCATCTGCACATGAGTTTATTGTTCACTTGAACATCACTTCCACAACAAAGACACAGACATTGGCGTACAACTAAATGATGGGACCCTTGAGACTTCCTTATCTTACAGATATTAAGGAGCTGTGTGCTGAATGGGGGAGTCCCATGAAGCGTTTGGTGTCTTTGAAGAGATAAGTACCCTCTTTGGATACAGAGATGAATAAGAGATAATGAGGACTACCATTTAATTAGGTACAGTTCTGGCAATAGAGTTCACAGGAAAATGTTCCTTACACAGCTTTTTCACCCTAAAGCATGCATACAATTTTTTTTTGTTTTGAAATATTACTACACAACTAAAACAGAGCGAGTCTTTCTGCAACTTTCAATTCTCTGTTAAACCATGATATTTTATTAGGCTTCCTTTTAAATAAATAAATAAATAAATAATGTCATGGTAATAAGTGTGAGGCTAGTGCTGCAAGTGACTGAAAAAGCACATTTTGGACATAGTTAAACCCAGATGAATGCCCATAAATGAGAAATTGGCAACCTAAAGTACTCATCACATATCTGAAAAGTATTTCCTTATGTTTGATCAATTAACATGTAAATATTTGCAAGTTTACCACCTTATTAATTAGAACCAAAAGATAACACAGCTGTTTAAAAATGAATACTAACTTGAATGAAAAAATCCCCAAGCTTAAATAAAGCAGTGGCAAGTACAGGACCAATCATAGTGACGTTCGCAGATATCACACAGTGTAAAAGCATGAAAAATTGTTCCAAAAATGTGATTCATTAAGCATTTCTGCCTCGGAAGAAGATCTAAAACCTACCAAGATCCAAGTTTGGGTATTACTTTAGTTCTGCTCAGGACCAAAATGATTATACAACTGCACTAGGTATCATGAATGCAATTGCAAAAAGAACTGACTAGAATGTTTACTTAAATGAGATAGTCTTCTTTCTGGGGAGTCTCTCTACCTGTTGAAAGCTCTGTTAACTTCTTCATAACTGGGGTCCATTGCCTATGCTTCTGTGCCATGTGTGTGTTGTGTATGTTTTTTCACAGTAGCAAAATGAATGGTTGTGCCCATTTTGGATAATGAGCGCATGAGTGTACAAGATGCTGGTCTCCATGTGGACTGTCCTTTGCGTACAAGCAGACATCACACCTTCACGTATGTCTGATTAGCATTGTACCTCTGATTAGCACCACCAACTAAATAACAAGACCACCTCTGGTGGGTAAAAAAGGAAGAATGGGGGTAGGAGGGGTTTTATTTGTTTAGTGAAAAATCTGTGTGCTTCAGTAAACCCTATTCCTCCCCTGCAAAAACAGGACACAAAGATAGAAGACATACACTTCATCCTAACTGGAGAAAATGTAATTGTGAAGCAACAAGCAATTTGATTGGCATTATTAAATTGCAAAAATTCTGGACCTCTTGAGCCAGTAACTTGCAAACAGTCTGGATATCACCAGAGACAGAACCCTGGGTTAACTGCAGATTCACACTAGGCGGATGCCAAGACTGCATTCTGGAAGAATTGCGTTGCATGAACCTGTGGATTTAGGCCGCAACTACCATGTGAGGACAGGGAGCTGCCATGATAACAGGAAGATCTATGCAAGGACCAGGTAAATCAAGAAACTATATGGAGAGGACCCGCAACTAAATGAGATCCCTACCACCTAGCTGCAGGGAAAAAAAAAAACCAAAGGCCATGGCCCGGGTCATGCAGATGCATATTGCTTCCACTGCGTCATCCGGGGTGCAAATGCACCATATGTAACCTGCCCCATACCCTTAGGCAGCCCATTTGAGTTTTTTTCCAGACTGAAGGTTATGAAACTTCAGCCTTTAGCATGGGACCTGGTCCTGCTGACTCAAATCAACCAATCTGACTCCAGAGCCACTAAAAGCATTTATCTATCCTATAGGGCCTCAGAGATTCCACCTTTTAAAGTCATTGTTGGTCCATAACACTAAAGCCTAGTAGCAACTTGGAAGCATTGGTGATCTTTGGGTTCACCCACCATCGGAAAATCTGGCCTCGGATCGTCTGAGATACAGGTCACTAAACATTGCTACCTCCGGGTGACATCATAGTGAGTGGTGACCCAATGTATGAGTTACTTACCTTCGGTAACAATGTATCTGGTAGAGACGATTCCAGCCGCTGATTCCTTGACGTAGAATTATCCCTAGGCGTGAGACTGGATCCGGAAAATTTTCTTTGCCACAGCAACTCTGCGTGCCCAGGAGTGGTACCACATGACTCCGCCCTGACATCGTCCTCGGGCGTGACGTCAGCAAGGTCACATTTCTTCGGGGAACTTTTCCGCGCCACAACGCGGAGCCATCAAAAACAAAACAACAAGGCCAAAACAGAAGAGTAACCACAATGTATCCCCCAAGACAACATCAGCAAGGAGAGGCGCAACCCCTGCAAAAAGCGAAGGGCTGAGGCACATCCAGGAGACCCCAACTCAGAAGACTGCAAATGTCAGGCAATGAAAGGGAGAAGAGCATGAGTAGGCCCCACACTGGAAGACCAGGGTGCAGGGACGCAGAAGTACCCATGAGTTCACCAACCAATCACCCCAGAAAGGAAGGAAAGGAACAAACCAACAAAACAAAGCATCCCACTAGGGAGGAAGTGAAAGAGGACACTCGCATAAAACAAAACCACTTGGAGGGCAGGCGAGTGCAGAAGACCAAACTGGAGGTCCCCGCAGAACGGGAAGGAAGGGCGGGTCGTGAAGGAATGTGTAGCTAGAATTGTCTCTACCAGATATATCGTTACCGAAGGTATGTAATTCGTACATCTGATAGAGATTACTAGCCGCAGATTCCTTAACGTAGAATAGACACCCTAGCCGTACCCAGAAGGGAGAAGGGCCTGCGAGAGAACCTCCCAGTAGGAAGGAACACATGGCCCCAGCAGGGGACGTGTAGAGGGGACAAGAAGGGCGGCTCAGCCTCCCCCCACCAAGCAGAAGGAAGAAAAGGCGAGGCGAGAATAGGACACCCCCACGCCCAGCCAAGGTACCAGAAACATCCACCAGAAAGCCCCGGAGGGACAGACAACGGCAGAGGAGTACAGAGGAAGAAAGAATCACCCAAACTCTAAGGAGGAGAGGTAGAAGTGAAGACAAGCCCCTCACCGGAAAACACCCACACAGAAAATGGACAGCTGAACCAGCCACAGCACCCAAGCAGCAGACAAGGGAGGAACGACTCCACAGTCAAGAAAGGCAGGCGTGAGAAGAGAGACATAGTCTCGCAAGGCTCCAGCAGAGCAAGAGGCAGGAGCACAACGGCCCACCCCAAGGCCACCGGTCACTGACCAGAAAGAGCATGCATGCACAACCGCAGCTGGCAAATACTACGAAGCAAAGCGCCCAGACCAAGCCGAGCGCAAGACGCCGGCAAGGGCCAAGAAATCCAGAACAATCCCAAAGGGGATATCGTTACGGATATAAACCGACCCACGAAGAAATGGAAGCAGTCAGAAGAGAGGAGGAGAAAAAACAAAGGACGGACAAGGCATCCACCAGGACCCAGGACAATACCATGAAACACTATCCCCCTAAAACACCAGACAGAGGACAGGCTCCAAACGCCGGACAGAAAGGGCGGAACACCACGGCACAATGCTGCAAAAGGGATGCCAAAACTGGTCCAACGATGCAGCAGACAGTGAAACGTCAGACCCTGACAACAACAAAGAACCGCATCGACGGTATACAGCGACACCAGGAAAGGCACGGAGCCCACAAGGGGAGACCCCTCCTCCAGTGTAGGACAGAGCTATACAATAGCTACAAGTACCACACATAGGGTAGGACACATCACAAAGAAAACATGGGAACTACTCTTATGGAAAAAAATCATGCGTCAGAGGACCAAAACACAAGATCTGCGGTAGGAACCATATACGGCTTAGCAATCAGCCAAAAATACACACTCACCAAAAGGGCTGAACTAGCAGCCAACAGAAGAGAGGGACCAACCAAGGGACACTGAAGGCACGTCAAGCCACACAAAACGTGTATATATATATATATATATGGGCCACTCAAAAAACCAGAGCTCAGGAGCAGGTGGGATAAAACCTCCCATCAAGCCCAGGAAGATCAACAAGCCAGGTTACGGAGGAGGAGGACGGAGCCCCGCAAGGAGACGCTGAATGGCGGAGTCTGCATGAGCTGTGGGAAAATAGAATGGGGGGAGACATCTGAGCTTTTATGCTACAGATGTCAGGGCCCAATTATCTGTGGTGGCACAGTCCTCACAAATGGCTACACGCAAGAGACATATGTAATTCAAGAAGGCACAATCTTCCACATTTCTCCGGAGTCTGCATGAGTATTAAACAAAAGGACCCCGTCAAAGGTCAGGTCAACTTGACGCTCCATAATGTTCTCAGGGAAAACAGCATCCTGCAGACAAGCATGGCGACGGAGAGCCACAGAAGAGGCAATAGCGCGGAAAAGAGCATCTGCAACATCCAAGGACGCACGAAGAATAAACGTGGCCACTTCCCTGACATCCAACACATGGTGCAGTAGATCAGCACGGGCACCCTCATGAGAGACAAGAAAAAGAAGGGACTCCGCCAAATCTCACAGGCTGGAAGTAGCCCTCGTCAACACACACACACACAGTGTTGAGCACCCGCAACGCAGCACTTGATGAAGCAAAGACGTTACGCCCCCCATGAATCCAACGACCAGGCCTCCCGAGACAGAGGAAACAACACCACAGGCAAAGATGGAAAGGCAGTCCGCAGAAGAGAGCCTTGAGTAGAAGGGTGGAAGGAAAGGCAGGCTGGGTCGTGAGGAGCAGGATGGTGGCGATACAAGAGTGGCTGAGGCACAGGATAACCCATGGCAGGGCGCCCCCGAGCCCCCATAAGAGAATTGTGGAGTGATGCTTCAAAAGGAAGGAACAACTCCCGCCCACCAGAGACCTGGTGGAGAAATGCCAGCGGCTGTGGAAATAGCCCGAACGAAAGCAACACTGGTCTCCGTAGGGTGCCGCGGGGGAGAAAGCAATTCCTTCGTGGGCGACGGCTGCAAACTAAGCCATCCGTCCCAAAGTCCAGCTGCAGGAGGAAGTGGCCAGCCCCGGAATGATGGGGGATCCCCAGATGACTGGGGATCCTGAGGGGCCCCTGGGGAGGCCGGAGAAGTCAGTGGAAGAACCAAACTCGGGCCACCGAAAGGAGTGTCCGAGGATTTAGGCCGCAGGGGTGGAGAGGAGCCCTCCCTAGAGGATGCCGGTGAAAAGGCAACAATGCGGCATCCCATCTCCGGAGAGGAAGAGACCAACAGATGAAAAACCTCCGGAGAGGAAGGAACTTCAGGAGAAGAGTGAAGGACCGACGCCGGCACGGCGCAGTGGAGTCTGCCACAGGCGCAGGCTCGACGCCAACCGGCGCCAGAGTGGGTATCGGCGGCGCCGGGCCGGCCTCCTCCACCACGTGCTCCCCCGGAGAATGGGGCGAGGTCGGAGCCGGTGCGGCTAAGAAACGGCACCAGCTCGGCCTCACTCGGGGCAGCCGCCCGCAGGCAGGAACCCCAGGCCCCAGCCTCCACCCGCGGCACCGCCAGGGCTCGGCCTCTGGTGAGGGCTGAGGGAGACTCGGGGACACGCCCTGAGTCCCAGCGACCTCCAGCGACGCCACAGGGAGCCACGAAGGGATTTGTGGCGAGGCAGAGGTGCCACGGGTCGTAGAGCAGAGCCCCGAAGGACTAGCCCTCCACAACACCAACCTCCTACAACCTGAAACCTTTGCGCCGGAGCCGCCGGCGACTTCGCGTAAGGCCCCGCGCGAGGCAAGGGATCCACGGACATCTCAGGAGGTGGAGGAGGCCCTGCAGCGCCGCGGCGTAGGCTGTCATTTGGGCCCAAGTCACCACAACGCCGGGAAACGGCGAGTAGGGTGGCAACTGGCGGGGGTGCATGTCCCAAGGGGTACCCGCGCCTTCCACCGAACGAGGACAGGGCCTCGGAGACAGACTACAGGACCTACCAGGTGGCGAGGGATGCCCTTGGGGCCATGGCGTAGGGCAATCTGCGGTTCCTGGCTTCCGAGGTAGGGGACGGACGTTGGGATGACACCGACCTGAACAAGCGGGCCAACAGCAACTTCACCCAGCGCTCCCGGCGGGACTTCGGTTTGAGGCGCTGACAAGCTTCGCAGTCCATAGAGTCATGATGCTCGCCCAAACACCACATACATATCGGGTGAGGGTCCGTCGCCGACATCTGACATGCACACGACTTGAAGCCCGAAGGCATTGCAACACTGTTCCACGAAAATAAAACATGAAAAGGTGGCCTGAAAACAGGTCAGGACACGATCCGGATCCGCGTTGCACGCAGAATAGAGAAAAAAAAAACTGACGTTGACGCGCCGGGGTGGAGCTTATGTGCCCTTGCTGGCATCACACTCGTGGACGACATCAGGGCGGAGTCACGTGGTACCGTATCACTCCCCTGGCGCGCAGTGTTGCTGAGGCAAAGAAAATATTTTGGTCCAGTCTCACGCCTGGGGATAATTCTACGTTAAGGAATCTGCGGCTTGTAGTCTCTATCAGATCATACATTTGACCACACTGGAGACCAAGATAAGTTGAATCAGTCCACCTAATCACTAAAAACACTAGGAGTGTCCTGCTTGGACTCTAGACACTTGGTTTCCAACGTCTTTTTACCCTAATATCATACAACTTACTTTGAAATGGCATGTTGCTTGGGGCAAGGGATTTTGGGGTTAAAGCACAAGTTACTTACATTCGGTACCAATATATCTGTAAGAAACATTAGTAGTGATAGATTCCTTACCTTAGAATTACCCCCAGGCGTCAGACTTGATCTGGAAATTTTTCGTCAGCAGTACCCCTGCACGTCGGTGGGCGTCATGCGGCTCCACGTGCGTAGTTGGCGTCGTCGTCACCAAGATAACGTAGCAGGAGCTACTTAGAGGCGTCCACGCATGCTGACATCAGTTCTGTACACGACTTTCCGCGCCAGGAATGCAGAGCAATGCAAGAAACTGACCACTGGTGCCATTAACTAGGGGCCTGAAAGGGATGACCTTAACCCTAGAAAGCAGTTCGCAGAACGGGGAGGATGGATGGGGCGGTAAGGAATCCATCACTACTAATGCTTCTTACAGAATTATCGTTACCGAAGGTAAGCAACTTGTGCATCTGAAAAACACGTAGTGATAGATTCCTTAGCATAGAATAGATACCCCAGCAATACCAACCCGGTGGTGGGTCTGCGAACCAAGATCACACCAGGAAGTCATGGAGAACAGAACGGCCAAAGAAGCAGTCTCTCCAGACTTGGCTGTCCAAGCAGTAATGCTTGGTAAACGTGTACAGCGATGCCCACGTAGCAGCCTGATAGATGTCATGCAAGGGAACTCCCCGTCCCAAAGCAGTAGTGGCTGACGTCGCCCTGGTAGAATGGGCGTGTAGGCCCACTTGAGGCTCCTTTTTAGCCAAAGAATAACAAGCCTTAATGCACAGAACGACCCTCTGAGAGATGATCCGCTTGTGCACGGCCCGACCTTTTTTGGGGCCCACATAGCCAACAAAGAGCTGATCATCCACCCGGAACTGTTGTGTGCGGTTGAGGTACAGTGAGAGCGCACGTTTTGGGTCCAGACAGTGGAGCCTCTCTTCCTCTTTCGAGGGATGCGGAGGCGGCAAGAAGGTGATGGTCTGCCCGATGTGAAAGGCAGTGACAACCTTCGGAAGAAAAGAAGGACGAGTCCTTAGAACAACTTTGTCCGGATGGACAAAGAGAAAAGGAGGTTTAGAAGAAAAGGCCTGGAGCTCACTCACTCTTCTGGCAGAGGTGATAGCCACCAGGAAAGCTGTCTTTAAAGTAAGAAGACAAAGAGGACAGTTGTGAAGTGGCTCAAAGGGAGCACACATCAGATAGGTCAGAACCAGGTTCAAGTCCCACTGAGGCATTATGAAAGGAACAGGAGGGAAAAGATGAGCAATGCCTTTTAAGAATCTATTTACAACAGGGGTCTTGAAAAGGGAAGGCTGATCTGGAAGCTGTAAAAAGGCTGAAATGGCCGAGAGATAGCCCTTGATAGTGCCCAGAGCAGAGCCCTGCTGGGCCAAAGAAAGAAGAAATAGAAGGACCTCTGAAAGAGGGGCAGAAAGGGGATCCACGGCCTTTGCTGGGCACCATGCCACAAATTTAGTCCACCTACAGGTGTACACCGTCTTGGAGGGACGCCTGGCTGCCAAGATCACATCACAAACTTCAGAAGGCAGGTCAAAAGACGTCAACTGCCGCCGCTCAATGTCCACGCAAGGAGGTGGAAGCTGGACAGATTCGGGTGGAGGACCGTCCCCTGCTGGTGCGACAGAAGATCCTCCCGAAGAGGCAATCGGATGCTGAGTACCTCGGGATATGATACTCTTCGAGCCCAGCCCGGAGCCACAAGAATGACTTGGGCCCGGTCGCGCTTGATCTTCTTCAGCACTCTGGGAAGAAGTGGTATTGGCAGAAAGGCATATAGTAGACCGACAACTCCACTCGCGACGAAAAACGTCGCCTAGCGAGTGCCGCCTTGGAAATTCCAACACGCAGAACTGATGACATTGCGCGTTCCCTTCCATGGCGAATAGGTCTAAGCATGGCTCTCCCCACTGCTGAAAGAGACCTTGCGCCACGTCCGAGTTCAGACGCCATTCGTGATCCATCATGCACCTTTGGCTGATTTAGTCCGCCCTGGCGTTCAGAGAACCTGCCAGGTGTTGAACCACCAGGAAAATGCCCTGATGTTCCAGCCATGTCCACAGGTGCAGGGCCTCCTGACAAGGGTCCACGACTTCACCCAGCCCTGGTTGTTGCAGTACCACATGGTGGTGGTGTTGTCTGCAAACACCTGCACTACTCTCCCCTCGACAGAAGGAAGGAATGCCTTCAGTGCAAGACGGATCGCCCGAAGCTCCATAAGGTTGAAATGGAGCCATGACTCCGCCGGAGACCAGAGTCCTCTCATCTCCGCCTCTCCCAGGTGGCCGCCCCATCCCAGAAGGGATGCGTCCGTCACAACTGTGTGTTCCGGTGGGGGAAGGGTGAGGGATCAGCCATTGACCCAATCGCGATTCGTGAGCCACAACTGCAACTGGCGTGCAGTGCCCTCTGAGATATAGACGTAATCGGACAGGTTGACCTGATGCTGTGCCCACTGGAACTTCAGTTCCCACTGCAGAGCTCGCATATGCCATCTGGCATGATCCACTAACAGGATGCAGGAGGCCATCAGGCCCAGTAGCCGGAGGGTCATCCTGACCGAAACCCGGGATAGAGGCTAAAAGATCAGAATCCTAGCCTGAAAATCCCGGACTCTTTGCTCGGGAGGATAAACCCGAAACCGCGCAGTGTTCAGAACTGCTCAGATGAAGAGGAGATCGGAGCTTCTGAGAGGGAATCAGGGGTGACTTTGGCACGTTGATGGAAAACCCCAGCAAATGCAGGAGGTCGGCCGTAGTCTGGAGGTGGTAAACGACTGCCTGGGGCGAGCCCGCCTTCAAGAGCCAGTTGTCGAGATAGGGGAAGACTGGAACCCCTGATCGGCGCAGATAAGCTGTGACCACCGCCATCACTGTCGTGAAAACCCGAGGGGCGCTGGTAAGGCCGAAGGGGAGCACAGTAAACAAAGTGCTTGTGGCCTACCTGTGGAAAAGTAAATTTTGTCATGTTCTGTGTCCCTACGTGTCATCCATCATATGTTATGTGTGCATGACCAATATGCATATGTTATTCCCCATGTCCGATTCAAGACGCAATTACAGTTGTGTCCACCTCTGATATGTCATTTTCCAGCCCTCGTGAATACTACGGATATCAGGCCTATGTAAAGCTACGTTGCCACGTTTCTCAGTGTGCACGTTATTTCATTATAAAGTCCCCGTTTCCAGGCCTCAGAAGGGCCTGGACATCAGATTCAGCTCCTGTCTCCTGAAGCCTCGCTGAGGAGCGATACAGCCCCCACCTGTATCCTCGACCTTTCACTTACTTCCTGCCTCACAGTACCCGGTGCAGCTTGGCTCTGCCTCTGAGTCTGCCAAAAGTATGTTATAGTTCCAGTTATCAGTTCAGTCCTCCTTCTCTGCATTCCTAAGCTACTGAACTGCATCAATAGTTTCCGTCATTGTCTAGCCTTCTCGTCTCCACGTTAGAGAAATACTGTATTTAATGGTCATTTAATATTCTTCATCACGCACTACATGTAGAATAATGCATGGTCCAGTCTTAGAATCAAGTTAGCCTTTCCCCTCTTGACTTCTAGTTTATATCAACATGTTCCCTAAACATCAGATACTAGATAGGGTTTAGGTACATGTCGCTCCGACCCTCCAGACTTTAGTCTCTGCTCCTAGCACAGAGTTCATAGCCCCCAGCTTCTCCTCGTAACACGTCATTGCCAGTTTGCGCGCACCATCAGGTTAGAGGTCCCGGCTCCTTAGGTAGCCCCCTCCTATTTTTATGCCCTATTCATGACATATTCTGTTACGTCTGCACCACATGTCTATGTATACGCCCAGTTACACCTACTTTTACTCTTATCTTTCGCGACTGCTACGCGTCACGCCTTCTGCTCCACCCACTGCTACGCCTACTGCAATGTAATGCTATGTGTTCGCGCTATGTATATATGCTCGTGTATTGTTATTAAAAGTTAGCGCGCGCTCATCCCAGACCCAGCCCCAGCAGCTGCTGGGCCCCTGTCGTCCTGCTGGGCCCCTGTTCCCATGCAGGTTGTCCTGTTCCTGTCCTTATGCTGTATTAAACCTGCGAAAACTCCTACTACCTCGAATCTTGACTCTTATTTATTGAGCTATCTGTTATGATATATGTCTAGTCAAAAATAGGGTATTATTTATTTATTTACCACATAATGGCGCCCGAACAGGGACTTGCCCTTTCCCCACGCGTCGGTGAAGCCACGCCGGCCCCCTGACCCTCTGCAGTCGTGACGGAACTCTTCTGCGCAGTGGCAGATATTTCTGCTCAAGTATCCCTCAGGCCCACGGAGGAGACGGAGGAGGCGGTCCAGCATCCAAACGAGACGGTGGAGGAACGCGGCGAGTCCCGACCAGAGCCCAAGCCAAGAGTTCAAGGTCCGAGGTATCCGGAGGCCCACCCGTAACTGAAGTCCGAAGTTCGTCGTCCGTCGTCGTAGCAGTCCAGTCCAGTCCAAGGCCTTTCCGTTCTTGCTGCCCGGTGAGTACCATTACTGGGGTAGTATCTAGACAGGGTCAATCTAAATTGACTCTGGTCCGTGGGTTGGTGGTACCCAGGCCCACTAACGAAGTGTTCACCTAGGTGGATACGGGTCTTGATGCGTCCCTTTATGGGACCGGTATGTTCCGTACTGTTTCAGCAGTGCATCCAGTAACTCTAGTCTGTTCCGTTCTCGAGAAATTCTTGTGTTTCTGTTCTCAGTATTCCAGGTATTATTCTGTCCGAACTGTAATGTTATGATGTTGTTCAATGTATTTCCAATGTCGTGGTATGCCTGAATTGTTTTCCCAATTGTTATTGTTCCTCGTCTATTGTATTGTGTTCCGATTCAAGTTTACAATGTCTCTCTTTTCGAGACTACGTCAGTTAAAAACTAGAAAGGGTTTGTTAGAAGAAGCAGTTCCTGTCCCGCCCAGGGACAGTCCAGGTCATTTTATGTATCAGAAACATGGCATAAGCGCCATATTGTATCTAGATTTATGGGTAGATTATACCAAACAGTTAGAAGAAAAGTATAGATGGCCCGTATCGGGTACATGGGATGCCGAATGCATCATGAGAGTAGAAGAAGCATTATGGAAAAAGAAAGCCAGACAGTCACAGAAAGATGCCATCGAGTTATGGCGCAAAGAAGCTCATAAAAGAACCGAAAAAGAAATCAGAAAGACAGAACTAAGTAGAGAATCCCAAGAACGAGCCCAAGAAAGAGAATTAATCGAGATAGGTGAACGAGTTAAAGCCGAACAGTCAGACAGACAGAGGCAAGCCCTCATTAAGGGTATGTATCCTCTTCTTGCTGAGGGCTTGCCAAAAGCGACCCCAGAGGCATCCAGTAACTTTCCGCCACCATTAGTTCCGACCAAGCTACGTCACAAACCGACCGCAGCTGATATTTTTATTTCGTCCTATCTGGACGACACAGTCCCAGAATATGCAAATCCTGTTCACGCTCCGCCAGTCCCTGTAAATCAGGTAATTCCTGCTCCTCCAGACACCGGGGTGCCCTTAACAGCCCCCCCGGGTCAGCCCGCCATACAAGTCCAGCCCACGTTACAATTACCCACCCTGTCAGGACGAAAAGCATCAGTTGATGATTCCAGTTTAGGGGCCGCAGGAGGAGGTCTTCCTCAAACCCCGCCGCCATACAAGCGTTTATCAGCACTCGAATTACATGCTCAAGCATCACAGCGTACTCCTAAGAGTAATAAGTCTCTTGCAGAAATCAGGCAAACCCTTGGCGAATGTGTCTATGACCCAGTTCCAGGCGAATTTAATATGGTTTTATATTCCGTACGCATAAGGAGAGTGACCGAGTATCTAGTCACCTTGCCGAATATGAAAGAAGATCTAGACAGAATATATCGTTTCATCCGTACAGGGGATGATCCAGAAAGTATTAGTGATGCCATGTCTCAAAGGAAAGCCGAGATTCAGCGCATGATATTAAAGTTCTTAATTAACTGTCTAATAAGAGAACAAGATTACCCGTCTAAAGATCCAGCCGAAATGAAAACTCTAACAAAGTGGAGTGATAATATAGCCGAAGGAAAGCACAATACCATTAGTGCCATGGAAAGTATGTACAAGAAAATCCGTAGAGAGATAATAAAGATACACGAACAGCGTAAAGCAGCACAAGTAAGTGAGAAAGAAAGTACCTCTGATCCTGAAGAGGAAGACGACGAGAATACTGCCAGAATAGCGTATGTAGGAAAACCTAGATTTCCAGATCGCCATTTACGTCTAGAACCCAAGTCTATTTTCCATCATTCAGCACCAGAACAAGGTTCCCTAGAACAAGTATTTCAAGCTACCGATCACATTCTGAAATCACGAATCGGTTATAGTGAGTTAAGTACTATGCATGAACAAGAACTAGCCCGATCAGCAGTCCGATGGATTACTGATTCTACCACTTTTCCAGACGAAATAGTGGCACAAATGTTTCTGAAATTGCCCCCAGCCGAGCAGCGACTGGTGGGTATGTATATGATTCAGTACCTCATTACTCTGTATGAGGGTCAGCATTCTGATCCAGGCCCGTTACATGATATCCTGAACGAGTTACTCCAGTATAAATGGAGAGGTCTAGGTACCGATTTAATTAGTGTCATTCTAGAACAACGTCATAAATATAGAACATTCTTGAACCCGCATTTTGTTCATGTCTCACCCCCAGAAAGTAAATCATTCTACATAGACAGACAGAATCCGTTACGAGAAGTCCACCCAGTTAAAGGAACGGGTGGCGAAATGCAGCGAGTGTTTGTATACACTCCAATCACAAAGATGGAACTCCTTGAAATGAAGAAATTAATTCCCTGTCATGACAAAGATCCAGCAGGGTTCCATCGAGAATTAAAAGACATGCTCCGTATGGGAGAATACACATACCCAGATATCATTAAAATGTTAAAGGTTCTGCTACCCGCAGGGGTGTATGAAAAGCTAAAGGAAAAAGAATGGGAGGTGGGAGAGAAAAAGATCGATTGGGCAGTTCTAGAAGCTGAAGACAAGGCACGAGTACCAGGTACCGGTCTTGGAGATAAATGTAAAGAATTACCAGAATTATTAATTCAAGTTTTACCCAGATTATTGACAACGAGAAAAGAAGACTGGGATGCAATCTCAGCCTGTAAACAGAAACAAGAGGAAGATATTAGTGATTTTTATTCTAGATTTGAAAAATGTTTCAGTATCAACAGTGGTCTCAAGACAAGTAGTGAGTCATACCCTCACCTTTTCGTTACTAAATTAGTCGAGAATTCAAGTCCACAAATTAAAAATCGAGTTTTGAAAGTCGAAAGCACCTGGCAAGCAAATACTCCGTCCCAGATGCTCCAGATGCTCCAGTATCACCAGAATAGAATCAGAGAAGAACAAGAACACGAGAGAAAACGTATGAAAGACACGAAAATGAAAGTGCTAGTTGCACAATCTGTTCCTCAAGACAGTCAGAAGAGGGGTCCGAATCAAGCCAGTCATCCTGCAGCTCCCGTTAAAGGGAACTGCAATTATTGTAAACAGCCAGGTCATTTTATAAATGAGTGTGCAGTTCTGAAACACAACATAGCTACTGGTAAGACTAAAGAAAGACCACGTCCGCCTAGACAAGAGCAAGTTTCACAGACTCTTCAGCCACAGAATGCACCACAGACAGTTACAGTACCGCAGCCTATTGCTGCAACACAGCATGCTACATCGCAGATGTACCAGTATGCACAGTCTGAGTATCCAGAGTACCAGCCATATTCATGAAACAGCCTAGAGAGGGAGGTAGGCTTGCCTCTCATCGAGATACCTGTAGATCAAGAAGGTCCCTATGTTCACAGTCAAGTATTAGGGAAAGACAGAAAGTTTTTGATTGATACAGGGGCAAGTAGGACCACAATTAGTCATGCCGAAGTTCCAGGGGCTCCGCTCTCAGGCTCAAGAAATGTTTCCCTTGGATTTTCAGGAAAGCCTATCGTTAATGAGATTTCAAAGCCAGTTACTCTAGAAGTAGGTCCATTGTCCCGCACTACTGATCTGTTACTTACTAAGTCATGTCCAGAAAATCTATTAGGCATTAAAACACTGAAAGAATTAGGTGCAGTTATATGCTGTTCCCCGGAGGGAATACGTCTGTTCCTACGTGACTTTAAGGGTCACTATGTATTACGAGATTTTGATTCCAGACTGTCTAATGTTCCGCAGCATCTATGGGCGCAAGGTCCAACTGATGTAGGTTACATGCAAATCACACCCTATCGTGTGACTCTCAAACCAGGTGTAGTGTTACCACGAATCAGGCAGTATAGATTGCCACCCGAGGCTGTAGCAGCCTTATCCAAAATTATAGACGAGCTCATGGCTCAAGGAGTAGTTGTAGAAACTGACTCCAATGTATGTAACTCTCCGATCATTCCAGTCATGAAACGTACTGATCCAAATGCACCCCCAGTATATCGATTAGTGATTGATTTACGGGAACTTAACAAATGTATTATTCCTCAGTACCCAGTTGTCCCAGACATCTCTTCCCTATTGACAGCTATTGATTCCGAAGCCACGTTCTTTACAGTAATAGACCTCAAGAACGCATTTTTTAGTGTTCCAATTCATCCAGACAGCCAGTTTCTTTTCGGATTCTGTTTAAATGGAAGGAGCTATATGTTTACACGCGCTCCTCAAGGTTTCACAGAAAGCCCTAGTATTTACAGTCAAGCACTTAAGAGACAACTAGATAATATTCACATGCCAACTGACACTGCCCTGCTCCAGTATGTCGATGATCTACTGATCACAGCCCGTTCTGAACGTGACTGCGAGCGAGCGTCACTCACGGTTTTGTATTTCCTAGCCGAGATGGGGCACAAGGTGTCACCTTCGAAGCTTCAATTCTGTGTCCAGCAAGTGGTATACTTAGGACACTTACTGTCCAAGAGGGGTAGGCAGTTGACACCAGACCGTATCCAGTTGATAGCGAGTCTTCCCCAGCCCAGGACCCAGAAGGAGGTACGTGCCTTTATTGGCCTTACTTCTTATTGCAGACAATGGATTCCTCAGTATGCATTTCTAGCCAAGCCACTGATACAGTTAACGACACAGGAGGCAGCCGTATCGACTGTCCTCCCTTGGACATCTGAACATACACTTAGTTTCAACGAGTTAAAGAAAGCTTTATGTCAAGCTCCAGTTCTAGCTACACCGAACTACAGTAAGCCTTTTACACTTTTCGTTACTGAACGTGAAGGTACAGCATTATCTGTTCTTACACAAGATCAAGCAGGACAATACAAGCCCTGTGCTTATTTTTCTAGTACATTAGATCCAGTCGCCCAGGCTTTGCCTGCGTGCCTCAAGTCAGTTGCAGCCACAGCACTAGCTATCACACAAAGTGATTCCATAGTTTTAGGACACTCCCTGACAGTACAGGTTCCACACTCCGTAGAAGTTCTTCTAAACCGAACACAAACACAGCACTTGACAATTGCACGTTTAACAGGTTATGAATTGACACTGTTCCAGCCACACATAGTAATTAGACGCTGCAACGTCCTGAATCCTGCTACACTGTTACCACCAGTTAATTCAAATCCTGACCCACATGACTGTGTGGAAGTAGTCAATATTACGACAAAGCCAAGACAAGACCTGACAGACATTCCGTTACCAGATCCTGACCTGACACTTTATGTGGATGGTTCATGTATGAGAACTAGTACAGGAGAACTAGTCGCCGCGTACGCAGTGACTACTGACACCGAAGTTATTGAAACACACCGTATTGATACCCTGTCCGCTCAAGCAGCAGAGCTAGTTGCTCTGACACAAGCCTGTATACACGCCAAGAACCTGAAAGTTAATGTTTACACAGATTCACGTTACGCATTTGGAGTTGTACACGACTTTGGAGTGCTCTGGCAGGAGAGAGGTTTCATGACTTCTCATGGAACCAAGATTCAGCATGGTTTCCTCATTCAAGCTCTGTTAGATGCCATACATTTACCGAAATCCATTGCTATCATGAAATGCAAAGCACATACGAAAGTTACTGACATTATTTCTCAAGGTAACGATCTAGCAGATCGCACAGCCAAGCTTACAGCACAGACTCTAGACATTCCAGTTAACCTGACACACACTCCAGATCCGATTACATGTATGACAGTTAAGGACCCCACTCAAGATGTCATAGATATCCAGTTACATGCTACTCCCGATGAAATCAAGAAGTGGTCTGAACAAGGAGGGGTCCAGACAGATCAAGGATGGTTAACGAAGGGTAGAGCCACATGGTTTCTCCCCGACTCTATGGTTCAAGTCATCATTAATACCGCACATAGTCCAGCACATTTAGGAGAAAAAGCTATGTTAGATAGTATCCAGAACATTTGGTTCAACAAGCATTTACGAGCTGCAGCCAAGCAGAAAGTCCGTACCTGTATGATATGTTGTCAGTTTAATCCAGGTAAAAGTGTCCCGGTGGAACAAGGTGGTTTCCAGCCCCCTGACCACCCTTTTGAAGTCCTCCAGATGGATTATATTCAGATGGAGCGATGTCGAGGTTTCAAGTATGTCCTTGTAGTTGTATGCGCTTTGTCCAGATGGACAGAAGCATATCCAGTCCCAGATTATACAGCCGCGACCACTGCCAAGCAGTTGGTTCGTGAATTTTTCCCTCGATATGGACTCCCTAGAGTCGTATATTCTGATAACGGTCAGCCATTCTCATCCGAACTCATGAAGCATGTTTCCCTGTTGTTGGGGTACCAGTGGAAGTTCCATTGTGTACGCCATCCTGAAGCAGCCGGTCTAGTCGAGAGACATAATCAGACTCTGAAAATTCGAATTGCAAAGATATGCAAAGATAAGGGTGTGGACTGGCTAGTAGCTCTGCCAGTTGCTTTATTTTATATGCGCATGGTCGCACATTCCAGATCAGGTCTGTCCCCGTATGAGGTCGTATTCGGCCGCCCCCCTAACATGTGGGGTACTCCTAGACCCCGAAGTATTACTGATGTTCCATGTAATATGCTGACAGATTACCTAGCTTCCTTGATGTCTGCCCTCAACTCATGTCGTTCACAGGTTGCTGCCGCATTTCCAGACAATACCGAGGTGGCACCGCATGAAATCGTTCCAGGTTCCATGGTGATGGTCCGTAACTTTGACAGATCAAGTCCGCTGGAGCCTCGATGGAAAGAGCCCCGTCAGGTCCTCCTCACCACCCGTACAGCCGTGAAGTTGGAAGGCCGAAAAGGATGGATACACCTTTCTCACGTTAAACTTTTTAAAGGACTGAAACCCGTCTTTAAGAACATTTCCCAGGATTTTAAGGACTGTCCCGCAAAAGACATTGATACAACCCCTCCCTTGGTAGAGAAAACTCCGCAGCAGGAGTATAAGCAAAAACTCCGGTCTAGTAAAATAAGTCAGTCAGTTTGATTGTCTAAGTCCTCCCCTAGGTGAAACGGTTAGACTGTTTCTGACATGTATAAAATAGACCCCCATAGTGAGAGAGTTAGTAAAAACTCAAACCGATGTATCGTTTTTCTAAGTTTCATATTATTCATCAGCATTATGATTTCCTGCACCAGTTATGCCTTTTTCCTATATTTCCCAGTTCCTCATGTAAATAAGCATTCTAATGTTACAGCAGAGCACACGTTTAGTGATCTGCCTCCTCACGAATATTCATATCGCCTCGCTATGCGTAATAACTCATTTATCCGCATGTTACATTACTCACACCAGACCAGCAATGCCACTAATTGTTGGGTGTGTGGTCGACTCCCCCCTTTCCAGACACCGAAGGGAGTTCTGCCACTTTTTCCCTATCCGTTCTCACATAATGGTTCGTGTGGAGCATGGTCCACGTTAACGTCATCCTCAACAGATATGTCTTTTCTTAACAGTACATGTTTCCCAGACAAGCAAGGTCTCCCCCACAGAACAGGTTTAGATCTAGAAAATGAAGTGTATAATTTAGGTAACTATTCGTCGAATTTTATGGTCCTGAATGTTCAGTCTGATACTACTCCAGACTTACCCGCTATTTCAGTACTACCAGTCAAAGGCGAATTATGTGTCCGTAATTATGGTTCTGTACATGTAGGACATAGTGATTGTACTACTATTGTCAAGTATAGTGACAGTGGGAAATCTATTTTTAAAGCTTCACGTCATTCTTATTTTGTTTGTGGTCAGACCGCATATGTTCGTCTGCCCCTCGATTGGGAGGGAACCTGTTACATTGCCTTCCTACTGCCACCTGTTTTTCTAGCCCCACCTGACTACCATAGGAATTCCTTCCTAGTACATACTAGACACAAGAGAAACCTCCCGATTGTCGATTATACTGAAACTGCTGCAGAACAATTCATTGATATTGATAAAGGTGTGTTCCCTTATTTAGGTACAGTTGTAAACAGTAAGTTAATCCGTAGGTTAACAAGAACCCTTGAAGCAGTAGTAGATGAGACTGCCTCCGCTCTAGGTAACTTAACCGAAGAGCAATCCTTTATGAGAATTGTCGTTTTACAGAATCGTCTCGTCCTTGACGTCATACTGGCCGATAGGGGCGGGGCCTGTAGAGTCCTCGGATCTAGTTGCTGCATTTTCATTCCAAATAACGCGCCGTCTGTTTATTCAGCTATAACCCGACTTCATAAAATTGCCCATCTGTTACACCAGAATTCAGGCACCTGGACATGGTCCGGTTGGTTCTGGAATATAATTTCCGCATGGGGATGGAAAATATTGTCCTTCCTAGGTATTGCAGTGGCGATCATATTCAGCTGCTGCCTCTGTATACAATGTGGCCCTGCGATTTGTGGCATGTGTGCTACCTCTTGTATTCCTAGTCCCAAGCCCCGTTCTAAATCCCGTTCCAAGACAATTCGAGATGAACAAATGATACTGTATGAAATGATAGATGGTATCATGAATATTGATGTTTCCTGATGGAAACGTAGTGACAAGGAGGGAATGTGGAAAAGTAAATTTTGTCATGTTCTGTGTCCCTACGTGTCATCCATCATATGTTATGTGTGCATGACCAATATGCATATGTTATTCCCCATGTCCGATTCAAGACGCAATTACAGTTGTGTCCACCTCTGATATGTCATTTTCCAGCCCTCGTGAATACTACGGATATCAGGCCTATGTAAAGCTACGTTGCCACGTTTCTCAGTGTGCACGTTATTTCATTATAAAGTCCCCGTTTCCAGGCCTCAGAAGGGCCTGGACATCAGATTCAGCTCCTGTCTCCTGAAGCCTCGCTGAGGAGCGATACAGCCCCCACCTGTATCCTCGACCTTTCACTTACTTCCTGCCTCACAGTACCCGGTGCAGCTTGGCTCTGCCTCTGAGTCTGCCAAAAGTATGTTATAGTTCCAGTTATCAGTTCAGTCCTCCTTCTCTGCATTCCTAAGCTACTGAACTGCATCAATAGTTTCCGTCATTGTCTAGCCTTCTCGTCTCCACGTTAGAGAATTACTGTATTTAATGGTCATTTAATATTCTTCATCACGCACTACATGTAGAATAATGCATGGTCCAGTCTTAGAATCAAGTTAGCCTTTCCCCTCTTGACTTCTAGTTTATATCAACATGTTCCCTAAACATCAGATACTAGATAGGGTTTAGGTACATGTCGCTCCGACCCTCCAGACTTTAGTCTCTGCTCCTAGCACAGAGTTCATAGCCCCCAGCTTCTCCTCGTAACACGTCATTGCCAGTTTGCGCGCACCATCAGGTTAGAGGTCCCGGCTCCTTAGGTAGCCCCCTCCTATGTTTCCGCCCCATTCATGACATATTCTGTTACGTCTGCACCACATGTCTATGTATACGCCCAGTTACACCTACTTTTACTCTTATCTTTCGCGACTGCTACGCGTCACGCCTTCTGCTCCACCCACTGCTACGCCTACTGCAATGTAATGCTATGTGTTCGCGCTATGTATATATGCTCGTGTATTGTTATTAAAAGTTAGCGCGCGCTCATCCCAGACCCAGCCCCAGCAGCTGCTGGGCCCCTGTCGTCCTGCTGGGCCCCTGTTCCCATGCAGGTTGTCCTGTTCCTGTCCTTATGCTGTATTAAACCTGCGAAAACTCCTACTACCTCGAATCTTGACTCTTATTTATTGAGCTATCTGTTATGATATATGTCTAGTCAAAAATAGGGTATTATTTATTTATTTACCACATACCGTGAACTAAAGGGAACGCCGGCAGGACGAGGATGTGGAAATATGAGTTCTGCAAGTACAATACTACCATCCAGTCTCCAGGGTCGAAGGCAGACAAGACCTGAGCTAGCGTCAACATCTTGAACTTCTCCTTCCGGAGGAAGCGGTTGACGTTCCTGGGGTACAAGATAGGATGCAGGCCCTTGTCCTTCTTGGGGACCAGAAAGTAGTGGGAATAACAACCACAACCTACTTCTGATTCAGGAAAGCGCTCAATGGCCCCCTTGCCCAAGAGGGCCGTAACTTCCTGCTGAAGAGGCGCACAATGGTCCCCCGACATGCGGTGGTACTGAGGTGGCATGGCTGGAGGGGTAGTCTCAAAGGGGAGGGAGTAGCCCCGAGGACAATTTGCAGCACCCACTTGTCCGATGTGATGTTGTGCCAGTGGGGGAGATGATGACCAAATCTGCCCCCACTGGCGTTTGATGGGCCTGAAAGTTCGGACTAGGAAGGCTTTGCAGTGGATGCTACGAGGGTGGACTGACCCGCCCGCCTGTCCCCAGAACCGCCTCGACGGTTCCCACGTCCGCAGCTGTGCTGAGGTTGTTGCTGCACAGGCCTGTGGCTCTGGAACGAACGTGTTGGGGCACCCGTTCCGCGGCCACTAAAGAAGCGAAAAGCAGAAGGCGGAGGAGGCCGAGTGGCTTTGCAGTGGATGCTACGAGGGTGGACTGACCCGCCCGCCTGTCCCCAGAACCGCCTCAACGGTTCCCACGTCCGCAGCTGTGCTGAGGTTGTTGCTGCACAGGCCTGTGGCTCTGGAACGAACGTGTTGGGGCACCCGTTCCGCGGCCACTAAAGAAGCGAAAAGCAGAAGGCGGAGGAGGCCGAGTGGCTTTGCAGTGGATGCTACGAGGGTGGACTGACCCGCCCGCCTGTCCCCAGAACCGCCTCGACGGTTCCCACGTCCGCAGCTGTGGCCTGTGGCTCTGGAACGAACGTGTTGGGGCACCCGTTCCGTGGCCACTAAAGAAGCGAAAAGCAGAAGGCGGAGGAGGCCGAGTGGCCGACAGGCCCAAGGACTTGGCCATAGCCCGGGAGTCCTTAAAGCACTCCAAAGCACTATCTGCCTTATTGCCAAAGAGGCGAATGCCATCAAAGGGCATGTCCAACAGAGTGTTCTGGACATCCCCTGAGAAGCCAGTTGTTCTCAGCCAGGCGTGGCGCCGAAGCGCCACCGCCGTGGAAATCTCCCTGCCCAGCGAGTAGGCGGTATCAAGCCAACAACGGATGGTGAACTTAGCTGTGTCTCCCCCAGCTGCAATAGCTTGGGAGAGTACTGTCTGGGCCGCCGGACAGTTAGGCAGCACCTGCACAACCGTGTCCCACACAGAGTGGGAATAATGGCATGCAGTGTTCACCGACCGCATCCCTAAGCTGGCAGATGAAAACAGCTTCATGCCAAGCTGCTCCAGCTTCTTGGATTCCCTATCCGGAGGGGCGGAACGGAACGCGCTCTGGGAAGCAGAGGCTTGGACAACCAAGCTCTCAGGAGTGGGGTGTTGGTAGAGAAAGAGGGGGTCGCCCGGAGTCAGGCAATGGCGTCGGGCCACGTCCTGTCCACAGGAGCCCCTGTGTTGGGCCTGGACCGAGTGCCCAAAAGAACGTCTGAAAGTGCATCATTAAAAGGCAGCTAGGGCTCTGAAGAGGTTGCCGCTGGCTGAAGCAGTTTTGTCAGGAGGTTAGTCCTGCCGGCCACTGTAGGGAGTTCTAGGTGGAGAGTCTGTCGCCCTACGCAACACCACT
The DNA here is from genome assembly GCF_964261635.1 of Lissotriton helveticus. Lineage (NCBI taxonomy): Eukaryota > Metazoa > Chordata > Amphibia > Caudata > Salamandridae > Lissotriton > Lissotriton helveticus. Next base: position 772,892,283 of record NC_136067.1, on the reverse strand, counting down.
GCGTAACTTTCTCCCTCCTCCGTAGCCACGAAGGAGGAGACAGCATGCCAAGGTCAGGTGAGGAATCAAGACCACTGTCATCCCCCAAATCTTCTGCCCAGTCCGGATCATAAGCACACTGTTGTGTGAGAGGGTCCTCAAACCCCTCCCAGTCCTCCCCTTCCTCCGAAGTCTGTGAAACAGGCAGAAAATAAGGAGGACGGACATAGGGGCAAAAAGGCCCCCATTGCCGTTCCGGCGCCATGTCCGGGTTGAAACCGGGGTCATGGAGGTGTTATGAGGTCAGCCGGTGTCGCTGGGAATCGAGCCCGGATCCAAGGGGGTCCTGCGGTGCCGACGCCAGCGGCAATGGAAGAACAGGATCCCTAGTCGGACCCGCGGGCGCACCGTCAGCGCCAGACGGCCCAAAGAGTTGGGCCACGGCAGCAAGAAATTCTTGCACCTGGGCAGGCGTCAAAGACGGACCCGGGAAGGAAAGGTAGGCCGGCGGCGATGTCGCAGGCTCCGCCCGCACGCTTAGTGGCAACGCGCGAGAGGAAGTCGAGGAGCGACAACGCTTCTTCGACTTCTTTTTGGAATGCTTCGACTAACCTGACTCAGAGTGCGAAGACTTCGATCCAGATGAACGATGGTGACGGCTCCGCGACCGGTCCCTCGATCTCCCTAGGGACCGGGATATTGAGCGGCGCGGAGCAGACTGCTGGAATTCTAGCAACTTTCGGAACCGCTCACGCAAAGTCTTCGGCACCATAGCCGGGGCACGATTTGGAGTCGTGCTTTCGCCCCAGGCAGTAGAGACACACGCGTTGCAGGTTTGTCACTGACATCATGCGTGACAGTCCCCGCAGTTCTTGAAGCCGGGCAGCCCTACAACACTAGTAGTCGATTGACTCGAAAGAACTGAGACAAAAAGGCCTTGAAAAACTCAGTCAAAAAGTGACTGAGGGTACTTCCTCTTCCCGGATCTGCGCTTGCTGACGCGGAAAAAGAAAGAACTGAGGGCAGCGCGTGTGGGCACGTCTAAGTAGCTCCAGCAACGTCATCTCCGTGACGACGCACGCGGAGCCGCACGACGACGCCTACCGACAAGCAGGGGTACTGATGACGAAAACTTTCTGGATCCAGTCGGACGCCTGGGGGTAATTCTAAGGTAAGGAATCTATCACTACGTGTTTCTTAAAGATCGCTTTTTTTAAACAAACCATAGCAGCAGGGGCTTAGCCCACAGAGCTGAACACAGCGGTTCCTAACCATCTAAGTAGAGCTCCCACCACCACAGAAACCAAACCACAATGTATCTACCTTTCATTTTGGTGTTTCAGAAAAGCACTGTTGCAATTCTTGTAGTTTCATACTAGAGACTGCACCCAGGTGTATAACTACAACTCCCAAAGGTCTACTGAACTGCATTTTCAGTGAGAGAGGATCTGCTGATCAACACTGGTGAAGTTAGGAAGACTTTTGGTCTCCCCCATGGTATGAGGCACTTTGTTTCACCTTTTGGAATCAAATAATCACATACCAATATGCATTTTTCCTTTATTTTTCATTCTTGTGGGTGGGTTGTTGAACTATGTAGACCAATATGACCGTCTTTGTTGCCTTTCTATTTCAATTCCAGAGCTTCCTGGCTCTGCAGAAAGTGATTGCCGACACCTTACACTGCACATCACTGTGAGTATGCCTCAGCGTTATGCTGCACGTCACTTGGGGCCAGTGCACTCCACGTCCATGGACCACTCTCTGCTTAACCACCACCATGTGCCTAGAAAATGCCAGAATTTTGCCAGAGAGGGTTCTTTACCCTCAAGTGAATTTATAGAATAGAAAGGAAGTACGAGTTACTTACCTTCGGTAACGATGTATCTGGTAGAGACGATTCTAGCTGCAGATTCCTTAACGTAGAATTATCCCCAGGCGTGAGACTGGATCCGGAAAACCTTTTTGGACAGCATCCCTGGGCACGGGGGGGAACGGCATCACACGACTCCGCCCAGGCGTAGTCCGCGCACGTGACGTCAGCGAGGTCACATAAGTCCCACCCCAGCTGAGAACTTTTCCGCGCCACAACGCGGAGCCACCAGACAAAACTGTGGGAGTATGGGAACAGTGTGCGTAAGAACAGGAAAAAGGAATGGTGATGAACAACACCATAAAGAACAGTGCCAAGCACTGCAGTACACAAAGGCAGGGGAAAAGATAAAGAACAGAGCACAGCCCTGAGCAGCAACCCTGCCAGTACGGAGATAGCCCCCCCTGGAGATAGGGAACATATATACAAAAAATGGCATAACATGACACAGGACTACAACCCCAACCAACAACAATGAAGGGGAACTAGTCCAGGACAACCTCCTCCAAGACAGCCCCATCACCCAGCGTGACAACCCCCCATAAGGAACAAATGGTAGAAGCATAGCCAAAGACCACAACCTAGAGGATAGCAGAAGGGCCAGAACCCTCAGTAAGAAGGGGAAGGGGTAGGGGAGGGGGCGAGGTTGAAGGCAGGCCCCAACCTGGAGCAACCAGAGCAGAAGGGCACAGAAGCACTTACAACACAGTCCTCCAATGTGTAAAAAGTGGAGGAAAAAGAGCAAAGAAACAGGACGAACATCTGACAGAAAGAGCGACAAAACGCACTCACTGAAGACAGAGCCATTCATAAGAAGGCGAATGCAGAAGACCAAGCCAAAGGACCTTGCAGAACGGGGAGGAAGGGCAGGCCTAAAGGAATCTGCGGCTAGAATCGTCTCTACCAGCTACATCGTTACCGAAGGTAAGTAACTCGTACATCTGATAGAGACTACTAGCCGCAGATTCCTTAATGTAGAATAGATACCCTAGTCATACCCAAGGGGAAGGAGGGTCTGGAGAGGACTCCACTAGCCTGGACATAACAGAGGGTCCCACAGGGGACGAGTCAAACGGACGGGGAGAAGAGCCCTGTCCCCCCCAGGCAAGGGGAATCCCTAACAGTCAGAAACCACTGACCCCAAATGGGAAGCGAAAAGAATAAAAGAAGAGGTAGCCCGTTCACACTCAGCAGAGGAAACAAGGACAAGCAAGCGGGCCAAGGCACCCATGCCCGTAGAAGGCAACAGAACCTCCATCCAAGGCCAAGGCGAGGAGGACCGAGGAAGAAGATCAACCTAGAGACTCCAAGGAGACTAGGTAGAAAGAAGGCAAGTCCCCCCACCGGGAAAACATCCGGTGAAGAGTGAAGCTGAGTCTACCTCAGCCAGAAGGCAATAGACCAGACAGATCGGCGCTGACAGCAATAAAGCAGGCGGAGGTAGAAAGAGGAACCGGGCAGGCTGGAACCGAAAGAGGAAGGACAGAAGTTGGCCTGATATATGATGCTCACTAGTTCTAGTGATCACCTTGTATCAGTCCAAACAACCCTTATGGTGATTGGTTGTAAGTCAACCTTATAGACCAGCTATACTAATGGTAGCATGGACAAAGCAGTCTTAGGCTAAACGCTTTTGGCATGTGAAGCCAGCTGTTTTACCACATATAACCCCTTGAATACCAGATGAAAGGACACCACACAGGTTGTCATGAAAATAAACAGCATATTTATTAATAACAAACACCACTGAACTCTTTGAGGTCAGAGGGCTAAGCACATGACAATAAAATACGATAAGTTGCACAAAATTCCAATGGTGCCCTAGGGGCACGACAAACCATATACTAAGTAAATGGTATAAGGAAATCGATAGAGGAAATGAAGATGCCCAGAGGCTGTAGGATCGCTGGGACTACACTACCCTAACCTGAGATAAGTAGCAGGAGGCCCACGGGACGTGTGTGCAGAGTGTGAACTCACACGGGAGATGCGGAACAAAGTCAATGGGCAGAACAAATTACGAAAAGGTAAGTAAAAGACAGTTCCGACTAGTTACGACTAAAACGACAGGATACCTGGACACTTGGAGTCAATCTACCTATGAGCACCGAAATGCTCTCGTTACCTCACCCACGGGCTGCGGGTGCATAGGTGTGAAAGTGTGTCGGGTTTCTGCGTTGAAGTCAATGGAGCCTTGAAGAAAAGATGCTGCAGGCGACCAGGAGGAAGATGTCCGGTGCGATCCAAGGGTGGATCGAGGAAGAAGAGGACCTGAAAGCAGAGGGGACAGTGTTCAAAGTCACTAGCCAGTGACCGGTGTGGAACCAGGAAGGAACCAGATGCTGTTGTCGCGATCAGGTGAAGAGTGGACGCTCGTCTCTGCAGCCACGTGGACCAGGAGGGGTCTTCGACGACCAGGATGGAGGCACGAGCTGTCCCATGCAGGCTCTCGCTGTCGGCGGTGTCGGATCCGGATTTGGAGTCAACAGGCCTTGGCAAAGGCAACCCACGCGGTGAGTGGAAACGGCGTCTGGTGCGGACCAGGAGGGTCCAGGGTGCTCCTCTTTTGGAAGGGAGCAAGGGCCAGTCTGGAGCAACCAGACCAGCAGTGTAGATTTCAAGGATCGTCGTCTAAGAGGCCACTAGCCAGCCGGCAAGTGAACTGACAACGCGTCGAGCAGCAATCAAGCAAAAGGGCCCCACGCAGATCTCGTGGATGCTGGGGGGCTGGTCTTAGGTGCAGGAGCTGCTCGGGGCTGGGGCTTCTCAATCCCCAAAGCACTTACTTGAGGATGCCTCAGAAGTCGTGCTGGAAGCGAAGTGCAGTTTCTTCAAGATGGCCGGTCCCACGTGTCTCGTCGCACCCACGGGTCTCAGCTGTGCTGCAGATGTGGGTAGAGGTCGGAGAGGTCTGGGAGTCCGGGTCTCGTCGGGCTCTGAAGTCTGGTTCCGGCAGGAAGGACGACAAAGAGAACCGCTAGGACGCTTGATGGTGCCTGCAGTTGCAGGGTGGACACTCCTTGCCCACAAGGGAGATTCTTCAGTCTTCTGTGGAGCAAAACGTCGAAGTCCAGAATTTCTTCTTGTAGAGTAGTTCAGGATAAATCTAATTTGGAATGGGACCAGCTCCTACCTTTATCCTGCTAAAGGGGTCTGTACTAGTGACTAGGTCCCTCCCATGGGTGGGACCAGGAAGGGGGGTGGTTACACCCCCTATCCGTTGTCCGGTTTCGCGCCAGAGCTGGGGCTGGAGTGCCCCAGCAACTGGTTTGAACCGGGGTATGCACAGGGACACCTTGTGTGCCCCAGGCATGTCTCATTCCTTTCAGCCCTCCCTACCTCAATACACAAAATCCTGTCTGGGGTGGTGCTAGCACCTCCCAAGGCAGGAAACCCTTTGTCCAGGCCTCCCTCGCTGGAGGGACTCCCAGCAGCAGGAGGTCAGACTTGTGTCGGTGGTGGCAGCATCCATTTTGTGATGCTGAGGCTTCGTTTAACTTTAACCGGGGTTCACAGTTACATACATGTCGTGTCCCTCTAAAAGGGTGGAATGCTACACCCGTCGCCAGAACTGGCGAGGGGGTAGTATTCCAATTCGTATGACACCTTACTCGACATGTTTTGATGATGTTATACCAAAGTTAGCAATAACCGCGAGGATTATAATGCACTTAAGAGTATATGGTATTACATTATCATGGAACAGCTTTAAGGGCTTGGTTCCGCAAGCTGCAGACAGGGTCAGCTCATGCTAGAGCACCATCTCACATAATTCCAAGCACTCTGCCTTCAGGATTGATAAGGCCTGCCATAGGAGTGACTGATAGGAGTATATGTGTCCATTTTGGGGTTAGATATAGGTATACTATATCTACAGCAAAGGGTGATTACACCACCTTGCCCCAGCTGTCTTACCAGCCAGTTGTGTCTGTTTAGATGGCCAGCCAGGGGTGGCATAATACATGCTGCAGCCCTGGTAGGCCTTGGGTCCACCTATGCCCTGGATACCTAAGGTACATGTACAGGGGCTGATAAGGTGTCCCAGTACCAATTGGTAAATGCACCTAAAGTACATATGTGTCAATTTAGAGAGAGAACAGCTAGGCTGTGGGTCTGATTAGCAGGCCCACAGCCAGGGAAAGTCGTAAACCAGTGAAGCAAAAAGCAAAATTCTGGGGTGACCATAGGATTGCAGACCCTACTCTCCTACAACCATCTCAGCCCTCAGGAGGGAGAGGCAGAGAACACCACAGGGCAATGCACTCGGGATAGCAGATGCCAGCCGAAGACAGAGAGCAGGAAGGCAAAGAAAGGCCCTAACATGCGTCATGGAAGAGGCCACACACGCGACCCAGAAAGAAGCGGAACCAGAGCCATGACGTCGGGCCGCAGACAGCAGGCCAGACCAGGCGAACAGCACAGCAACCCAGGAGAGGGACACCCGGGACGCAGCCCAAGGCAGTCCAAAGAAAAGACCACAAAAAAAAAACCCAGCAGAAGGCTTGTCGAGCAGCCAAAGAGAAACCAGAAGGCCTAATGCACAAGTTACTTACCTTCGGTAACAATATATCTGTAAGAAACAGTAGTTAGTATTAGATTCCTTACCTTAGAATATCCCCAGGCGTCAGACTGGATCCGGAAATTTTTGCGTAGCAGTACCCATGCGCGTCGGTAGGTGTCGTCCGCGGCTAAGCGCCCGTCGTCGGCGACGTGATGACGTCATCGGAGTACTTAGATGCCGCCTCCGCGCGCTGACGTCAGTTCTTATACACAGCTTTTCTGCACCAGAAACGCAGAGCCATGATAAAAACCAACACTGGTGCCATGAAACTAGGGCCCTGAAAGGGGACGACCTTAACCCTAGATATCGGTTCGCAGAACGGGGAGGATGGGTGGGGCGTTAAGGAATCTAATACTAACTACTGTTTCTTACAGACATATCGTTACCGAAGGTAAGTAACTTGTGCATCTGAAAGAAACAGGTTAGTATTAGATTCCTTAGCGTAGAATAGATAGCCCAGCAATACCAACCCCGGTGGTGGGTCTGCGAACCAATAATCACACCAGAAAGTCCTGGAGGACGGAACGGCCAAAGAAGCCATCCCTTCGGACTTGGCTGTCCAGGCAGTAGTGTCTTGCGAACGTGTGCAACGAGGCCCACGTAGCTGCCTGACAGATGTCCTGGAAGGGGACTCCCCGGCCCAGGGCTGTAGTAGCCGCCGTGGCACGAGTGGAATGGGCCCTCAGCCCAACAGGAGGTTCCTTTTTAGCCAAAGAGTAGCATGCCTTGATGCACAATACGACCCACCGAGAGATGGTCTGTTTGTACACCGCCCATCCCTTCTTAGCGCCCACGTAACCAACAAAGAGTTGGTCATCCACCCAGAACTGGCATGTGACATCCAGATAGTACGAGAGCGCACATTTTGGGTCCAGACGGTGGAGCCGCTCTTCCCCTTTAGAGGGATGCGGAGGCGGAAAGAAGGTGGGCAAAGTGATGGACTGCCCAATGTGGAAGGCTGTGACTACCTTGGGCAGGAAAGAGGGTCTTGTCCACAACACAACCTTGTCCGGATGGACAGAAAGGAAAGGAGGATTAGAGGAAAGAGCCTGGAGCTCACTCACTCTCCTGGCAGAGGTGATGGCAACCAGGAAAGCAGTCTTCAGAGTAAGAAGGCGAGGAGGACAGTTATGAAGCGGCTCAAAGGGAGCGCACATCAGGTAAGTCAAAACCAGATTCAAGTCCCACTGGGGCACCACGAAAGGAACAGGGGGAAACATATGAGTGATACCCTTCAAGAATCTGTTAACAATCGGGGACTTGAACAAAGAAGGCTGATCAGGTAGCCTCAAGAAGATGGAAAGGGCAGAAAGGTAGCCCTTGATAGTGCCCAGAGCAGAGCCCTGCTTGGCAAGAGAAAGAAGGAAGAGGAGAACCTCAGAAAGGGGGACAGAGAGTGGATCCACAGCCTTTGCTGTGCACCATGCCACAAATCTGTTCCACCTGCAGGCGTATAACGACTTTGTGGAGGGATGCCTGGCTGCCAGAATAACATTACAGACTTCAGGAGGCAAGTCCAATGGCATGAACTGTCATCGCTCAATCTCCAAGCATGGAGGTGGAGACTGGACAGGTTCGAGTGGAGGACCGTCCCCTGCTGCTGCGACAGAAGGTCCTTCTGAAGAGGCAGACGAATTGGGGGATCGACTGACATGCGGAGTAGCTCGGGATACCCGTATCTTCGTGCCCAGTCCGGAGCCACAAGGATGACTTGGGCCCGGTAGCGCTTGATCTTCTTCAGCAATCTGGGCAGAAGTGGTATAGGCGGAAAGGCATACAACAGACCGCAACTCCACTCGCGATGAAAAGCGTCTCCGAGCGAGTGCCGCCTTGGAAATTCCAACGCGCAGAACTGATGACATTGCGCGTTCTCTTCTGTGGCGAATAGATCTAACCAAGGCTCTCCCCACTGCTGAAAGAGGCCTTGCACCACGTCCGAGTTCAGACACCATTCGTGATCCATCATTCACCGACGGCGGAGTTCGTCAGCCCTGGCCTTCAGGGAACCTGCTAGGTGTTGAACCACCAGGGTCACGCCCTGATGTTCCAGCCACTCCCAGAGGCGCAGAGCCTCCTGGCATAGGGTCCACGACCCCACCCCAGCCTGATTGTTGCAGTACCACATGGCGGTGGTGTTGTCCGTGAACACCTGCACTACACTCCCCCGGACAGAGGGGAGGAATGCCTTCAGTGCAAGCCAGATCGCCCGCAGCTCCAGAAGCTTGATGTGGAGCCGGGACTCCGTCAGAGACCAGAGGCCTCTGATCTCTGCCTCTCCCATGTGGCTCCCCCAGCCCTGGAGGGACGCGTCCGTCACAACTACGTGCTCCGGTTGGGGTAGGGAGAGGGATCTGCCGCTGACAGAATCGCGGTCCGTGAGCCACCACTGCAACTGTCTTGCAGTGCCCTCCGAAATCAAGACATGGTCGGACAAGTTGCCCTGATGCTGGGCCCACTGAAACTTCAGGTCCCACTGCAGAGCCGCATCCGCCACCGAGCCTGATGCACCAGAAGGATGCAGGAGGCCATCAGCCCCAGCGTCAACCTGACCGACACTTGGGATAAAGGCTGAAAGATCGGAATCAGAGCCTAAATATCCCGAACCTGCTGTTCGGGATGATACACCCGAAACTGCGCCGAGTCTAGAACCGCTCCGATGAAGAGGAGCTTCTGAGAGGGACACAGGTGTGACTTCGGCACATTGATGGAGAACCCCAGCAGGTGCAGGAGGTCGGCTTTAGTCTGGAGGTGGCTGACGACTGTCTGGGGCGAGCCCGCCTTCAACAACCAGTCGTCGACGAAGGGGAAGACTGAAACCCCTAACCTGCGCAGATGAGCTGCAACCACAGCCATCACTTTCGTGAACACCCGTGGGGCGCTGGTAAGGACGAAGGGGAGCACGGTAAACTGAAAGTGCTCGTGGCCTACCGTGAACCGCAGGTAACACCGGTGGGCCGGCAGGACGGGGATGTGAAAATAAGCGTCCTGCAAGTCCAATGCTACCATCCAGTCTCCAGGGTCTAGGGCAGCTAAGACCTTTGCAGGCACCGGCGATGGGGGTCGGTAACCCACATCAGTCGGCGCAGGGCTTGAACCCGGGCATCCCTACCGGCACCGTCGGAGTCGATAGACTTCGAAAGTAGATCAAAAAGGATCGTAAAAAGTTAGTAAAAAATTGACTAGGGTACAACTTCTTCCGGATCTGCGCTTGCTGGCGCGGAAAAAAGAACAGACGTCAGCGCGCGGAGGCGGCGTCTAAGTATTCCGACGGACGCGGAGCCGCAGACGCCTACCGATGCGCATGGGTACTGCTACGCAAAAATTTCCGGATCCAGTCTGACACCTGGGGATATTCTAAGGTAAGGAATCTAATACTAACCTGTTTCTTTCAGATCTCAGGGCCAACCTGGTGCATATAACTCAAGGCAAAAACACACACTAAAGAAGGTCCGGTAAGAGGCCAACAGAACTCCAGTCCCCCTAAGGAGGACTCAAATGCGCATGAGCACACAGATCACACAAGTGGGGGCGACCCGCCCCAACTAAAGAACAACTCCTGAAAACCAGATCAACTCACAGGTCACTGAGGGGGAGGAGAAGGAGGAGGAGGAGACCGAAGCCCCGCCAAGAACCTCTGGATGGCCGAGTCAGCAGGGTCGTGGAACAAAACGTTTAACACTGTGCATCTTGAACAGTGGCAAAAAGATCTACTCAGGGTCCTGCCACTGTCAAAAGAACCTCTGCGCCACTTGTAGATGTAGTTGTCATTCGTGGTCTGCCAGATGCCATCTGGTGAGCATTTCCGCTCTGGCATTCAAGGACCCTGCCAAGTGGTTCAGGATCAGGAAGATTCCCTGACACACCAACCAACTCCTGAGGCGCAAAGCCTCCTATAATAGGGCCCAGAACCCACTACATGTCCATGAGGACCTGCACCGGCCTCCTTTTGATGGACGGTAGAAAGATGTTCCAAATCAAGGTGAATTGCCTGTAACTCCAGCAAGTTGTAATAGAGTCTAGCTTCTAAAGAAAAGGAGAGTACTCTGATCTCCAACTCCTCCAGATTACCTACCCAAAACAACATTGACATGTGTATCACCAAGGCTACCTCTGGATGGGGAAGAGAGAGGGTCCTGCCGCTGGTCAATTAGCCACCACTGAAGATCGTGAGCAGTCTCCTTCGAAATTTGAAATGTATCTTGCTGGACACACTATTATTAACAAGCATTTGTAAAGTGAATTGTTCACCTGACCGGTATTTTGGCGCTAGCAGCTGCCTGAAACGCTTAAAACCTTCCTCAAGCTGCAAAAGAGGGTATGTTGGCTTAGAAACCTCTAAATGGGAAAGATGCATGTTTTTAGGTTCTTCCTAAAGATTATCTAATTATCATTGGCAGTGAGGGACTTTGACAGATTATTCCATATCTGAGCTGTCTTGACCTGAAAGGATCTACCGTCAGACCCGGTTTCCCTGAAACTTGGCACACAGACTCGGTTAGCTAATAAAGACCTAAAAAGCCTCTGAGGTCTATAATGATAACATTTCCTTTGTAGCAGAGTAGGCCCTGTTCCACTGATGGCTATATGAACCCCACATATTGCTTTAATAATCCTTCTTTCTCTGACTGATCGTCAGTCAAGCTTTCTCAAACTACTCGAAGCAGAGCCAGGCCTAGATTTGTTACGTGCCAGTTTAGCAGCCACCACTTGTACCAGGTCTAACATTTTAAGAAGATAATCTGTGAATCCAAGTAGAAGTGAGTTGCAGTAGTAGATTCTGCTTAGAACTGTACATTACACTACTCGTTTTCTAGCTGGCTGTGGTAATAGTCGAACAATTTTTCTTAGGTTTCTCATCAGTCCATGTTAGGTAGCCGCTGTTTTATAAATGTGGGTTTCCATGGATACTTTCTCATCCATATATACCTCTAAATTACTGACTGACTGAGTTGTTTTAGGATTCTCAGCACTGGTCAAGGGCCAAAAGTTGCTCAGGAGAGAATATGGCACTTTGGTCGGAGAACAACACAGAAACTCTGTATTACTACCATTAATTTACAGTGTGTTCCTCCTAAGCCAGTTTGCCATCTCTATTAGGCAGGAATGTATTCTATCTGGGTTGTGCTGTTATTATCTAGGGACGCAATCAGCTGGGTGTCATCTGCATAATTTATAACTGAAATCCCATAGGATTTAATCAGTCATTAGTGGACGTAGATAAACATTAAAAAGGATAGGGCTCAAGGCTGAACCTTTGGTTTATCCATGTGTAGTTTCCTTAAACTCTGACCGGGATGGAAGAAGGGAGATTGCTTGATGTCTATCCGATAGTTAAGACTCAACCCACTTCAAAAAGGTGCCTTCAACCCCCATCTCTTTCAGTCTCCTAAGTAGTATTTGGTGGTTGACAGTATCTAATGCAGCTTATAAATCTAATATCTGAACTGCAACCTGACCTCTGTCAACGAGCAGCCTCAGTTAATCCATTGCCAGGATTAGCAATGTTGCTATAGAATGGGCTGGACTAAAGCCTGTTTCCTAAGGTTCTAGCAGAACATGATCTTCAAAATAGCTAGCTAGTGTTTTGTTGATATATTTCTCCATGATCTTTACCGAGGAGGGGAGTTGGAAATTTGGGCAGTAGTTACTAGGGGCATTAAGATCAGACAGTGTCTTCTTTAATAATGGTAACTATGGCATTTTTTTTTTTTTTTTACAAGCGGATGGTATCCTGCCAGTAGACAGGGATTGTGTACAAATCTTTTCCGGTTCCAGTGCATGTTTCACCAGTGAGCATGCATTAATTAACCCACACTTAAGCACTTCTGCTCTCATCTTCCCCTGCCTATCCCCCTCCTTGGTTTGGGTCAGGTTTACAAGTTACTTGCCTTCGGTAACAATATATCTGCAAGAAACAGTAGTTAGTATTAGATTCTTTACCTTAGAATATCCCCAGGCGCCAGTCTGGATCCGGAAACTTTTGCGTAGCAGTACCCCTGCGTGTCGCTAGGCGTTGTCTGCGGCTCCGCGTCAGTCGTCGTTGGCGCCGGGATGAGGTCGCAGGGGTACTTAGACGCCGCACTCGCACACTGACGTCAGTTCTTATACACAGCTTTTCCGCGCCAGTAACGCAGAGCCATGATAAAAACCAACAGTGGTGCCATGAATCTAGGGCCCTGAAAAGGGATGACCTTAACACTGTAGGAGAGTAGTGTCTGCAATCCTATGGTCACCCCAGATTTTTGCTTTTTGCTTCACTGGTTTACGAATTTCCCTGGCTGTGGGCCTGCTAATCAGACCCACAGCCTAGCAGTTCTCGCTCTAAATTGACATCCATGTAACTTTAGGTGCATTTACCAATTGGTACTGGGCCACCTTATCAGTCCCTGTACAGTGTACCTTAGGTACTCAGGGCATAGGTGTACCCAGGGCCTACCAGGGGCTGTAGCATGTATTATGCCACCCCTGGCTGGCCATCTAAACAGACAACTGGCTGGTAAGACAGCTGGGGCAAGGTGGTGTAATCACCCTTTGCTATAGATATAGTATACCTATATCTAACCCTAAAATGGACACATATATTCCTATCAGTCACTCCTATGGCAGGCCTTATCAATCCTGAAGGCAGAGTGCTTGGAATTATGTGAGATGGTGCTCTAGCATGAGCTGAGCCTGTCTGCCGCTTGCGGAACCAAGCCCTTATAGCTGTTCCATGATAATGCTATACCATATACTCTTAAGTGCATTATAATCCTCGGGGTTGAATGCTAACTTTGGTATAGCATTATCAAAACATGTCGAGTAAGGTGTCATACGAATTGGAATACTACCCCCTCGCCAATTCTGGAGACGGGGGTAGCATTCCACCCTTTTAGAGGGACACGACATGTATGTAACTGTGAACCCCGGTTAAAGTTAAACAAAGCCTCAGCATCACAACATGGATGCTGTCACCACAGACACAAGTCTGACCTCCTGCTGCTGGGAGTCCTTCCAGCGAGGGAGGCCTGGACAAAGGGTTTCCTTCCTTGGGAGGTGCTAGCACCACCCCAGACAGGATTTTGTGTATTGAGGTAGGGAGGGCTGAAAGGAATGAGACATGCCTGGGGCACACAAGGTGTCCCTGTGCATACCCCGGTTCAAACCAGTTGCTGGGGCACTCCAGCCCCAGCTCTGGCGCGAAACCGGACAAAGGATAGTGGGTGTAACCACCCCCCTTCCTGGTCCCACCCATGGGAGGGACCTAGTCAGCAGTACAGCCCCCTTTAACAGGATAAAGGTAGGAGCTGGTCCCATTCCAAATTAGATTTATCATGAACTTCTCTACAAGAAGAAACTATGGACTTCGACGTTCTGCTCCACAGAAGACTGAAGAATCTCCTTGTGGGCAAGGAGTGTCCACCCTGCAACTGCAGGCACCATCAAGCGTCCTAGCGGTTCTCTTTGTCGTCCTTCATGCCGGAACCAGACTTCAGAGCCCGACGAGACCCGGACTCCCAGACCTCTCCGACCTCTACCCACATCTGCAGCACAGCTGAGACCCGTGGGTGCGACGAGACACGTGGGACCGGCCATCTTGAAGAAACTGCACTTCGCTTCCAGCACGACTTCTGAGGCATCCTCAAGTAAGTGCTTTGGGGATTGAGAAGCCCCAGCCCCGAGCAGCTCCTGCACCGAAGACCAGCCCCCCAGCATCCACGAGATCTGCGTGGGGCCCTTTTGCTTGATTGCTGCTCGACGCGTTGTCTGGTCACTTGCCGGTTGGCTAGTAGCCTCCTAGACGACAATCCTTGAAATCTACACTGCTGGTCTGGTTGCTCCAGACTGGCCCTTGCTCCCTTCCAAAAGAGGAGCACCCCGGACCCTCCTGGTCCGCACCAGACGCCGTTTCCACTCACCGCGTGGGTTGCCTTTGCCAAGGCCTGTTGACTCCAAATCCGGATCCGACACCGCCGACAGCGAGAGCCTGCGTGGGACAGCTCGTGCCTCCATCCTGGTCGTCGAAGACATCTCCTGGTTCACGTGGCTGCAGAGACAAGCGTTTACTCTTCACCTGATCGCGACAACAGCATCTGGTTCCTTCCTGGTTCCACACCGGTCACTGGCTAGTGACTTTGAACACTGTCCCCTCTGCTTTCAGGTCCTCTTCTTCCTCGATCCATCCTTGGATCGCACCGGACATCTTCCTCCTGGTCGCCTGCAGCATCTTTTCTTCAAGGCTCCATTGACTTCAACGCAGAAACCCGACACACTTTCACACCTATGCACCCGCAGCCCGTGGGTGAGGTAACGAGAGCATTTCGGTGCTCATAGGTAGATTGACTCTCCTAGTGTCCAGGTATCCAGGAGTTTTAGTCGTAACTAGTAGGAACTGTCTTTTACTTACCTTTTCGTAATTTGTTCTGCCCATTGACTTTGTTCCGCATCTCGCGTGTGAGTTCACACTCTGCACACGCGTCCCGTGGGCCTTCTGCTACTTACCTCAGGTTAGGGTAGTGTAGTCCCAGCAATCCTACAGCCTCTGGGCATCTTCATTTCCTCTATCGATTTCCTTATACCATTTACTTAGTATACGGTTTGTCGTGCCCCTAGGGCACCATTGTAATTTTGTGCAACTTATCGTATTTTTCCTAAGAGATTGTCATGTGCTTAGCCCTCTGACCTCATAAAGAGTTCAGAGGTGTTTGTTATTAATAAATATACTGTTTATTTTCATAACAACCTGTGTGGTGTCCTTTCATCTGGTATTCAAGGGGTTATATGTGGTAAAACAGCGTGCTTCACATGCCAAAAGAGTTTAGCCTAAGACTGATGTGTCCATGCTACCATTAGGATAGCTGGTCTATAAGGTTGACTTACAACCAATCACCATAAGGGTTGTTTGGACTGATACAAGGTGATCAGTAGAACTAGTGAGCATCATATATCAGGCCAACTTCTCACAAACACTAGATATCGGTTCGCAGAACGGGAAGGATGGGTGGGGCGGTAAGGAATTTAATACTAACTACTGTTTCTCACAGATATATCGTTACCGAAGGTAAGTAAGTTGTGACTCTGAAAGAAACAGGTTAGTATTAGATTCCTTACCTTAGAATAGATACCCCAGGAATACCAACCCCGGTGGTGGGTCTGCGAACCAATAATCACACCAGAAAGTCATGGAGAACGGAACGGCCGAAAAAGCCATCTCTCCGGACTTGGCTTTCCAGGCAGTAGTGTCTTGCGAACGTGTGAAGCGAGGCCCACGTAGCTGCCTGACAGATGTCCTCCAAGGGGACTCTCCGACCCAGGGCAGTAGTAGCCGCCGTGGCCCGAGTGGAATGGGCATGCAGCCCCACAGGTGGCTCCTTTTTAACCAGTGAATAACAAGCCTTGATGCACAAGACGACCGATCTAGAAATGGTCCGATGGTGCACCGCCCGACCCTTTTTAGCGCCCACGTAACCAACAAAGAGTTGGTCATCCACCCGGAACTGGCGTGTGCGATCCAGATAGTATGAGAGCGCACGTTTTGGGTCCAGACGGTGGAGTCTCTCTTCCACTTTCGAGGGATGCAGAGGCGGAGGCGGAAAGAAGGTGGCCAAAGTGATGGACTGCCCGATGTGGAAAGCTGTGACTACCTTGGGCAGGAAAGAGGGTCGCGTCCGCAACACAGCTTTGTCCGGATGTACAGAAAGGAAAGGAGGTTGTGAAGAAAGAGCCTGGAGCGCACACACTCTCCTGGCAGAGGTGATGGCAACCATGAATGCAGTCTTAAGAGTAAGAAGACGGAGAGGACAATTGTGAAGTGGCTCAAAGGGAGCACACATCAGATAAGTAAGTACAAGGTTCAAGTCCCACTGAGGCATCACAAAAGGAACAGGAGGAAACATGTGTGTGATGCCCTTCAAAAACCTATTTACAATTGGGGACTTGAACAAAGATGGCTGATGTGGTGCCTTAAGAAGGTGGAAAGGGCAGAAAGGTAGCCCTTGATAGTGCCCAGAGCAGAACCCTGCAGGGCAAGAGAAAGATGGAAGAGGAGAACCTCAGAAAGGGGGGCAGAGAGTGGATTCACAGCCTTTGCTGTGCACCATGCCACAAATCTGTTCCACCTGCAGGTGTATACCGACTTTGTGGAGGGACGCCTGGCTGCCAGAATGAAATTACAGACTTCAGGAGGCAAGTCAAATGGCCTCAACTGTCGCCGCTCAATCTCCAAGCTTGTAAGTGGAGACTGGACAGGTTCGGGTGGAGGACCCTCCCCTGCTGCTGCGACAGAAGGTCCTCCCGAAGACGCAGACGAATCGGGGGATTGACAGTAACTCTGGATACCAATATCTTCGTGCCCAGTCCGGAGCCACAAGGATAACCTGGGCCCGGTCGCGCCTGATCTTCTACAGCACTCTGGGCAGAAGTGGTATAGGCAGAAAGGCGTACAAAAGACCGCAACTCCACTTGCGACGAAAAGCGTCTCCGAGCGAGTGCCGCCTTGGAAATTCCAACGCGCAGAACTGATGACATTGCGAGTTCTCTTCTGTGGCGAATAGATCTAACCAAAGAGGCCTTGCGTCACGTCCGAGTTCAGACGCCATTCGTGATGCATCATGCACCGACGGCTCAGTTCGTCCGCCCTGGCGTTCAGGGAACCTGCCAGGTGTTGAACCACCAGGGTCACGCCCTGACGTTCAAGCCACGCCCTGTTTGTTGCAGTACCACATGGCGGTGGTGTTGTCCGTGAACACCTGCACTACACTCCCCCGGACAGAGGGGAGGAATGCCTTCAGTGCAAGACGGATCGCCCGCAGCTCCAGAAGGTTGATGTGGAGCTTGGACTCCGCCGAAGACCAGAGGCCTGTGATCTCCGCCTCTCCCATGTGGCCCCCCCCAGCCCTGGAGGGACGCGCCCGTCACAACTACGTGCTGCGGTTGGGGTAGGGAGAGGGATCTGCCGCTGACCCAATCGCGGTCCCTGAGCCACCACTGCAACTGTCTTGCAGTGCCCTCCGAGATCAAGACATGGTCAGACAAGTTGCCCTGATGCTGGGCCCACTGAAACTTCAGGTCCCACTGCAGAGCCCGCATCCGCCACCGGGCGTGATGCACCAGAAGGATGCAGGAGGCCATCAGCCCCAGAAGCCGCAGCATCAACTTGACCGAGACTCGGGATAAAGGCTGAAAGATCGGAATCAGAGCCTGAATATCCCGAACCCGCTGTTCGGGGGAATGAACCTGAAACTGCGCCGAGTCCAGAACCGCTCCGATGAAGAGGAGCTTCTGAGAGGGGCACAGGTGTGACTCCGGCACATTGATGGAGAACCCCAGCAGGTCGGCCGTAGTCTGGAGTTGGCTGACGACTGTCTTGGGCGAGCCCGCCTTCAACAACCAGTCTTCGAGATAGGGGAAGACTGACACCCCTAATTGGTGCAGATGAGCTGCGACCACCGCCATCACTTTCGTGAACACCCGAGGGGTGCTGGTAAGGCCGAAGGGGAGCACGGTAAACTGAAAGTGCTCGTGGCCTACCGTGAACCGCAGGTAGCGCCGGTGGGCCGGCAGGACAGGTATGTGAAACTAAGCGTCCTGAAAGTCCAACGCTACCATCCAGTCTCCTGGGTCCAGGGCAGCCAAGACCTGAGCCAGTGTCAGCATCTTGAACTTCTCCTTCCGGAGGAAGTCCTTGATGTTCCGCAGGTCCAAGATAGGGCGTAGGCCCCCTTTGCCCTTCATGGGAACCAGAAAGTAGTGGGAGTAACAACCACACCCTACTTCAGGCCCAGGAACGCGCTCGATGCCCCCCTTGGCCAAGAGGGCCGCAACTTCCTTGTGCAGAAGTTTCAAGTGATCCCCCGACACGCGGTGGTACTGCGGTGGCATGGCTGGAGGGGTCGCCTCGAAGGGGAGGGAGTAGCCCCTTTGGACGATTTGCAGCACCCACATGTCCGACATGACAGTGTGCCAGTGTAAGTGGTGATGGCGAACCCTGCCCCCCACTGGCGTCACATGGGCCTGAAAGCACGGACTAGGAGGGTTTTGAGGCGGATGCTGCATGGGGAGGTGTGGACTGGCCTCGCCGTTGTCCCTGAGCGCCGCCACGATGGTTTCCACGGACGCCACCGCGCTGTGTATTAATCTGCGGTGCGTGGCTGGCATCACGTGTGGGGGCGCCCCTTCCGTGGCCACGAAAGGAGCGAAAGGCACCCATTTGCTGGCGTGGGGCCGAGAGGCCCAAGGACTTGGCCGTAGCCCTGGAGTCCTTAAAACGCTCAAGCGCATAGTCTGCCTTGTCGCCAAAGAGGCGACGGCCATCAAACGGCATGTCCAGAAGGGTGGCCTGGACATCAGCCGAAAAGTTGGCGGTCCTCATCTAGGCGTGGCGTACGCCACCGTAGTTGCCATCGCTCTGCCCAGTGAGTCCGTGGTATCAAGCCCACACCGGATGGAATAGTGTGCCGCATCTCGACCCTCCGCAAGGGCTTGGGCGAGTTTAGTCCGGGCCTCCTCCGGGCATTGTGGCAGCACGTCCGCGACCGTGTCCCACAGAGTGTGGGTGTAGCGGCCCAAGAGGCATGCGGTATTAACTGACCGCAGTCCCAAACTCAGGGACGAGAACACCTTCTTCCCGAATTGTTCGTACCTCTTGGATTCCCGATCAGGCGGAGCCGTCGGGAATGCGGTCTGGGAAGTAGAGGCCTGGATAACCAGGCTCTCGGGGGTGGGGTGGGTGGACAAGAAGCAAGGGTCGCCCGGAGCCGGGCGGTAGCGTCTGGCCACGTTCCTATCTACAGGCTGACCTGTAGCGGGTTTGGACCAAGTGCCCAAAAGAACGTCACACAAGGCCTCATTAAACGGCAGCAGAGGCTCAGTGGAGCTTGCATGCGGTTTAAGGACCTCAGTGAGGGGGTTAGTCCTCACGGCCGCGACGGGGAGCTCTAGGCCCAATGCCTTGGCCGCCCGCGTCAACACTACACTGTAGGCAGCCCCCTCCTCCGTAGCCACGGTTGGAGGGGAGACAAAACCAGTGTCTGGCGAAGTGTCCAGGACACTGGCATCCCCAAGCTCATATGTCCAGTCCTGTTGAGACTGGCACTCCTGTGCCAGAGGGTCCCAGACCCCTCCCAACCACCCTTGTCACCCATCACCTGAAATTCAGGTTCAACGGATGGGGCCTGTTCGAGGAAATAAAAGTCTCCATACAACGTCAAGAGCGGCGCCCAGCGGCGCCGCTCCGGCGCCGGAACCGTATCAAGGGTAGGAGTGGGGACGGCACCGCCCGTAGGCGGCGCCAGGGGCAACACCATAGGGGCCGGCGCCGGTGAGGTCGACCGGCGATGACCCGGATCCAGTGGGGGCCTGTGGCGCCGGGGCTGAAGCACCCGACGGCGACGGAGCCGAAGCACCCGGCCCGCTAGGCCCCCCAGCCGGGACCGCTGGGCCCGAAGGCGCCACGGAGCCCGGCGGAGGAGGGAGGGACCTCATGGCCATGAGGTACCGCTCGACCTCCTCTGGTGTCGCACCGTGCCCAGGGACCGGAAGATATGGGGCAGGTGGCGACGCCCGCAACTCCGTCGGAGCCGCGTGGGTGGTGTCACCTGAGCCCCCGGCAGCATTGTGCGAGCGTCGGAAGAACGATGACGCCTTTCCGACCTCTCATGCCTCCTACCTGAGGACCTGGATCCTGAAGACCGATGCAGACTCCCGGAGCTACGAGGGCTCTGACCTCGCGACCGGTCCCTCGACCTCCTGTGGGACCGGGACCTTGAACGGCGCGGGGCCGACTGCTGGAGCTCAAGCCGCTTGCAGGACCGCTCCCGCTTAGCCTTAGACGTCAGGGCCCGGCAGTCGGAGCAGGTTCGGTCGTCGTGGTCGAGGCCTAGACACTGAAGACACCGGCGATGGGTGTCGGTGACCGATATCATGCGGCCACACTTGGAACAGGGTTTGAACCCAGGCATCCCTACCAGCACCGTCGGAGTTGTAGCGACTCGAGAAAAACAGATCAAAAGATCAAAAAAGTTTAGTCAAAAAGTGACTAAGGGGTAAAGCTTCTCCGGATCTGCGCTAGCTGGCGCGGAAAAAAGAAGAACTGACATCAGCGCGCGATGGCGGCGTCGAAGTACTCCGGCGACGTCATTCCAGCGCTAACGACGCCGACGATGGACGCGGAGCCGCGGACGACGCCTACCGACACGCAGGGGTATTGCTACGCAAAAGTTTCCGGATCCAGTCTGACGCCTGGGGATATTCTAAGGTAAGGAATCTATCACTAACGTGTCTCTTTCAGATACATACTTTATATATTTAAATTGTTGTTAAACCTCTGGATTCCATGCACAGTGTAAGGTATGGCTGCAGTGGCAACCAGTTAAGCTGTTGGTTGTGAGCTTGTGTTGGGCAAATTGTCCCAACTTACTTCAAAAGAATAAAAGAGATGAATGTCTGAAGAAAAACTGAGTCAGCATAAAATGAAAGTGGTTTAACACCACAAGGTTCAGATGGGGATGAGGGGAAGAACATATCTGGTATGTACAGAAATGTAAACTGAAGTAGGCAGACGGGCTGGGCAGACGACAAAGAGGTTTGATGGCCAAGCTTCACAGTTTTAGTTAAGCCATTTAAATTTTTTATCCAGGCAAGTAAAAAAGTAGACTAAATTCCCAAACTTTGAGACTGGGAAGAATATTAGTTTAATGTGAAAACAAAACCATCCACAGAAGTTCAGCACACCCAGGTAATTTTCTGATTCTATATGAGAGTAGCAGAAGGCACATGCATGAATAAATGCGCACGTTCCATCTTACCTGTTTGGAGTGGTTGTCTACCATGCTAGAGGAATCATCTATAGCCAAACAAATCTGATACTGGCGTTTGCTGGGCTTGGTCCTCCGCAGCCATATCTTGTCTTTTCGAAATTGGCTGGCAATGTATGGAATTACCTTGCGCATATTCAGTCGCTTCCCTGTCCTGTAATCACCTCTGTAAAAGAAAAAAAAATTGAAAATAAACAATGGCTACAAAGCTCAAAGACGTACACATCCTAATAGACTGACTAATTACTCAATACTAAGGGCAGTACTAAGTTTCAGTGAAATTGGATGCAGGAAACCAACAGAACCATGAATATTTCATCAAAGAGCAGGAATACTTTTATTTTGTTTTTGAGTTTGATTTGAATTGTCGCTTTTATAAGTATAGGGAGGTAAAGTTATTTCTTTTCTCCTACATTGTTTTGTGACATACAAGTACACCAGCACGCCGGAGTGGGATATTGTGACCTCGCTGACGTCACGTCCGCGGATGTCAGGGCAGAGTCACATGGTGCCGCTCCCCGGCATGCAGAGA
Organism: Lissotriton helveticus; assembly: GCF_964261635.1. Classification (NCBI taxonomy): domain Eukaryota; kingdom Metazoa; phylum Chordata; class Amphibia; order Caudata; family Salamandridae; genus Lissotriton; species Lissotriton helveticus. The sequence continues at coordinate 772,870,546 of NC_136067.1, read as the reverse complement.
GGCCATGGCAAATAAATTTACGGATCCAGTCTCACGCCTGGGGATAATTCTACATTAAGGAATCTGCGGCTAGTAGTCTCTTATCAGATTCATGATTTTCCCATCAGGTAGTTTACTGTATTTTCTTACTGTACTGTAAAGTGTTTCTGCATAGCAACACCATTTCACCCTAACGGAACCCAAAGTAGCATCACTGAACCATAACAGGAAGGGTAACACACTTTTCTCACCTTTGAATATGGAGACTTCTTAAGCAATGCTCCTGTGCACTGGAAATGAGTGATCCTCTGTGACGCCGTACCATCATTAAAGTGATGGATTGGAGCCACATATAAGCACCACCCCTGAGACCTCGCATCAGTTTCTTGTATCATTTTCCATCCATGCCCTCAGACAATCTACTAACTAGCAGCGTGCAGATGTTTAGAACAGGAATCCTGCCCAGGTGAAATGAGTCCACAAGCTTTCAGAGAGCTAGTTCGTAGACAGTGCTTGATGCAGAAGACTAGCCACTTTAACAGCGTCTTCTTTTGCACCGCCTTGCCTTTCTTTGCACCAGAAAAACCCATAAAGAGCTGATCATTAACATGATTGTCCATTCTGCGGTCCATGTAAAGCTCTGGTGCCTTCGAAGGATAGAGGTGATTGAGTCTCTCTTCCTCTTTTAGGGGGAAGGGGTGGAGTAAAAATACAGGCAGAGTGATTGACTAACCAAAGTCGAAGGGATACAAAAATGTATGGATGTAATATTAATCTCAGCCACTGGTAATGACTCAGAACACATCCCGGAATATGTTTATTTTGCTCAACATGCCCACTCAGATTAGACCCAGCCATATGCAAATCAGCCACGGAGCTGCTCGAATGAACAGGTTACTTACAATCAGTAACAATCTTTCTAATGGCTACTTTATCTAACCACAGAATTCTCATCTCATGAATATTACCAAGGTGTCAGACAGGATCCGGAAACTTTAAAACCAGTAGTCCTGCGCAACAGCAGGTGACATCGTGCAGCACCACTCCAACACCGTTCAGCTCTGGAAGTGCTGAATGGTACTGTATATAAGCGCCACCAATACACACTGAGTTGCTTTCTAGGCTGTTCATGATGTAATGGTGATGAGAAAGACTGTGTTTAGTGTCAAAAGCCTCAAAGAACAACTGTGCTGTGGCTCTTAAGGGGTGAACATCAAAACAGTGACGACTAAGTTCAAGTTCCCAATGAGGCATCACAAAGTGCTTCATTGGAAACCAATGTTTAGACCTTTTAAACATCTCATCACAACAGGTGATTTAAATCGAATAAAGAAAGCAGATTCGGCAACCGCAAAAATGCTGAAAGAGCTGATAAGTAATCTTCAACATTGCCTAAAGCAAGCCCATGCTGGGCAAGGAAGAGAACAAACAACAAAACCTCAAACAACTTTGCTTTGCAATTTGTCGGGTGCCACTCCACTGCCAAGACTGTGAGAAGTTGGCCTGGTATATGGTGTTCACTATTCTAGTGATCACCTTGCACCAGTCCAAACAACCCTTATGGTGATGGTTGTAAGTCAACCTTATAGACCAGCTATCCTAGTGGTAGCGTGGACAGAACAGTCTTAGGCTAAAAGACTCTTGAGGGTGTGTAAAGCCAGCTGTTTTACCATATGTAACCCCTTGAATATCAAATGAAAGGACACCACGGGATATATATAAAATATATATGTATTTATTTACTAACACACTCCCCTGAACTCTTTATGAGATCAGAGGCCAAAGCACATCACAAGATACTTAGTCAGAATACGTTAAGTTGCACAATTTACGGTTAGGCCCTAGGGGCGAAGCAAACCATATATTAAGAAAGTGGTATAAGTACCTCGTCACGAGAAAAGGAAAGGCCTAGGGCATCGCCGGGGCTACACTATCTGAACAATAGTTTAGGAGTAGGAGGCCCACAGGCGGCGCGTGCAGTGTCTTTACACACACGCGTGAGTCAATGCAAAGTCAATGGGAACTTGGAAGTTAGATTTAGAAGGATTTAGGACACTTCCGTTTTAGCTAGGAGGAAACAACTAAAGACTTAGATAGTCAATACCCTTGGGAGCACCGAAGTACTCGCGTTACCTCACCCACGGACGGCGGGTGCATAGGTGTGAAGATGTGTCAGGTTTCATCGTTGAATCCTATGGAGCCTTGAAGAAAGAAGCTGCAGGTGACCAGGAAGAAGATGTCTGGGTGGATCGAGGATGAAAAGGACCTGAAAGCAGAGGGGACAGAGTCTGGGTCACTAGCCAGTGACCGGGTGGAACCAGGAAGGAACCAGATGACGTTGAGGAGCAATCAGGTACTGTCTTGAAGCTTGTCTTGGCAGCCACGTGGACCAGGAGGCGTTGACGACGACCAGGTGCTGGAGACTAGCTGTCCCACGAAGGTTCTCACAGATGGAGGGGTCGACTTCCGGATTGGAGTCAACAAGCCTTGGCAAAGGCAACCCACGCAGGATACAACAAAGGCTTCTGGTGCAGACCAGCAAGGTCTGAGGTGCTTCACCTTTGCAGGGAAGCAAGGGCCAGTCTGGAGCAACCAGACCAGCGGTGTGATTCAAAAGGATTGTCGTCACAGAGGCTACTAGCCAATGGGCCAGCAACTGGACAACGCGTCAAGCAGAACACAAGCAGAAGGGCCCCACGCAGAACTTGTGGAGTGTGGAGGGCTGATCTTCGGTGCAGGTGGAGCTCGGGTTCGGGGTTTCTCAATCCCCAGAGCACAGCTTCGAGGATGCCTCAGGAGCTGCACAGTTAGCAAGTTGCAGGCTTTCCAAGATGTCCGGTCCCACGTGTCTCGTTGCCTTCACGGATCTCAGCTATGCTGCAGTCGTGAAGAGAGGTCTCAGAGAGGTCTGGGAGTCTGGGTCTTGTCAGGCTCTGTGGTCGGGTTCCGGAGGGAACGTCGACAAAGCAAGCCGTTGATTTGCTGGATGGTGCCTGGTTGCCCAGGGTGGTCACTCCTTGGCCACAAGGGAGATGCTTCAGCAGAATGTCGAAGGTCCAGAGTTTCGTGTCAAGTTTACAGTTCAGGATTAATCCAAAGTCTCAGGACTCAGCTCCTACCTTTATACAACTAAAAGGGGCTGGATTACTTTCTAGGTCCCTCCTATGGGTGGGACCAGGAAGGGGGGTGGTTACACCCCTTTCCTTTGTCCAGTTTCGCGCCAGAGCTGGCGCTGGAGTGCCCCAGCAACCGGTTTGAACCGGGGTATGCATGGAGCACCTAGGGTGCTCCAGGCAGTGTCTCATTCTATTCAGCCCTCCCTGTCCCAATACACAAAGTCCTGTCTGTGGTGGTGCTCGCACCTCCCCAGGCAGGAAACCTACTGTCCAAACCTCCGTGACTGGAAGGACTCCCAGCAGCAGGAGGTCAGACTTGTGTCGGTGGCAGCAGCGTCCATTTTGTGACGCTGGGGCTCTGGTTAACTTAAACCAGGATAGTCAGCAACAACATGTCTTCTCCCTCTAGAAGGGTGGAATGCTACCCCCGTCGCCAGGATTGCCGAGGGGGTAGTATTCCAAAGCGTATGACACCTTACACGACATGTTTGGATAAAGCCAAACCAAAGTTAGCATTAACCGCGAGGATTATAATGCACTTAAGAGTATATGGTATGGCGATATCATAGAACAGCTATAAGGACATGGTTCCGAAAGCTGCAGACAGGCTCAGCTCATGCTAGAGCACCATCTCACACATAACCAAGCACTTGCCTCCAAGATTGTTAAGGCCTGCCATAGGAGTGACTTATAGGTTACTGTGTGTCTATATATAAGGGTAGATATAGGAATACTATAACTAAGCAAGGGGTGATTACAACCGTGCCCCAGCTGAGTGATCAGCCAGTTGTGTCAGTTTGGATGACCAGCCAGGGGTGGCATAATACATGCTGCAGACCCTGGAAGGCCTTGGATGCACCTATGCCCTGGGTACTTATGGTACACTATACAGGGGCTCATAAGGTGACCCAATATCCAATTGGAGATGTACCTAGAGTACATGGAGTCCATTGTACAGTGAGAGCAGATAGCCTGGGGCCCTGATTAGCAGGATCCCAGGCCAACTAAGTCGAAAACCAGCTAAACACAAGGCAAAAAAAATCTGGGGTAACCATAGTCAGGTATCCACCTTCCTACAAAGACTACTTTGATGATGAGGTCGTTCAAAGGAGGTCAACTGCTGCCGCTCAATCTATGTGCATGGCGATGCTAATTGTACAGGCACAGGTGCATTACTCTGCCCTCTTGCTGGATAAAAGATCCTCCCAAAAGTAGCAGTTTGATTGGAGGAAAGATGCTTATGCCCAGTAGTTCCAGGTACCACATTCTCCTGGCCCAATCTGGTGCTGCAAGGATGACTTGGGCCTGATCTTTTTAGAACACAGGGCAGGAGATGTTGAGGTATGGACAGTAAGGTGTACAGGTCGGCTGAACCAGGTTCAGGTTCAATAGCAACAACTGCACCAAATGCCAACCTGTTGTTGGAAGTCCAACTAGAGACCCCTGGTGATCCTTGGGACATGAAGGCTTGCAAAGGGAGCTCGTAAAGTATCAAATAAGTGCAGCATAGCTTCTCTGAAGGCCTCTACTTGCTGCAACAATGTCGGACCTGGAAGTTCAGGGTGCAGCGGGACCAGCCTCAGAATTGCCTCTAATGGAGATCAGGAAGGAGACCAGGAGGCATGTTGGCTGCCTTGCGTTCTCTCTTGAGAGCACAATGGTGTTGGGAGGCAGTAAGGGACAGACTCCTTCTTTGTATATTTTTTCTTGGACTCACCCGAAGAATTCAAATGATGATGATCTGCCATGGGAACGAATTCGGGAAAGGTACCTTTATTTCGCCTTCAAATGTCACGTCATGGCGTCTTAATGTGTTTGACAATTTAAAGTTTGGCCTAATGGTCCCATATGGCCTTCATGTTCATTGGCACCCTTGTCACAGGCCATGGATTCGTGCTCTGACCCCAGGCAGCACAATCAGACATCATGAAGGTCCATCACATCCATGTTTGTGACAATTCCTGCACGTTTTAAACCTGGTCATTTTAGGGGATGACATTTTCCCTTGCACACTGGATATGTTGATAAACAAGTACTGGTCAAAAGACCAGTAGAAGCTCTGTATCCACATATGAAGGCACAACCCCCCCACCACGCCCGCCCCCCTCCCCCAACCAAACAACTGACATCAGAGTGCATGGGAGCCGCATATATGATGTACAACGTTGGTGCGGAGCTGCAAGACAACTCCTGCTTGCGCGCAGTTGTACTGCTTTTAAATTTTGTGGATCCAGTCGGACACCTGGGGAGCATTTCCAGAGCGAGGACTCTGTGGCTAGAAATATGCTTCAGAAAGGAATAGTGCAGCCCGAACTGCCAAATCATGTCCTCTCTGAACAGCAAAACAAGCAAATCAAGGCAGGTTTCGCACTAGTTGGGCCTGTAGGAAGCTAGCTATTTATGTGGTGTACCAAATGTAGGGGTACCCCATGCAAATAGTCCAGACAACCCTTCTTTTTTTTGAAGGGGCTTACTTTAATAATCCCAAGTGCTCTTATAGTGGTTGTGAGGGAGAGCAGCTCAGGTTCATCAGAGGGGAGTGCTGATCATTTGTTGTACTCAGTCAATAAATGACACCCACACTCAAAAAGAAATTCAAGACCAATTTAGAAAAACAACACAGATTTTTATATCCTTTTAGACACCAAGATCATCGGAATCAGTTAAGTACTTTCGAAGTTATAGATTTTCGCAGTATTAGAAAAATACAGTCAACTAACTGTTTTGAGTTATGAGCCTCTAACGCAGTAATGTTATCCGATAAGAAAAACATACACTGCATAGGTACACTTGCAACCGGTTTTGGAGGATACCTTCAGGTACTTAGGAGCTACGGTCCAAGAAACGACCAGCAGTTCGGGTTTACCTGCGCTCGAGTCTGGGTGCAGAGATGCTGGTTGTGTTGGTAGCCTCGAGCACTATGCGGTAAAGTCAAGGGCAAACGCAACTGTAAAAGAAAGGCTGCAGGGGGGCATTTGGGGACTCTGAGGCACAGAGACAGTCGGTTTCTGTGAAACCAGGCTTGGGGGTTCAGGTGCAGAGATGTTTTCACCAGTGGGTCGCTGTTGTTAGGCTCTCTCTTGGCTTTGGTGACCTGGAGAGGGAGAGAATACAGGACAGTGGCAACACTATCATCGTTGGCTTTGTTGATCATAGAGGTCCTCGTATGCAGATCGGCTCTGGCTTCGGTGGTGTCTGGATTGGACACACAACGAGCCTTGGTTGCAGCAAATGATCCTGCACCCAGGATTATTAGTGCTGGGCGACTTCTGGAGGGCCTGGCATCTCCAAACTTGACAGGGAGATGGATATGACCTCCTGGAGCAGCAAGGACTTCTTCCTGGCGAGATGTTCCTTCGGAGGACCTGATAGTTGGCAAGTGCGGTCGGTGCCTGCAGCTGCAGGGGAAAGGCTCCTCCTCCTCACGGGACATACTGCTTGGTTGTTGAAGTGATGGACAGTCCTCCATGGGCTTGGAAGGATGCACAGCTTTTGGATGTGCTTGGTCGGTGCAATTGTCGAGGCGCCAAGAGCAAGGCAGGGTTCAGCACCAAGTTCAGGTAAGTCCTCAGTTCTCGTCGGGACTGCTTTCTTCTGTCCTTCGGTTCCCAGGTAGTCAAATCAGAGTTCCTGATGTCAAAGGGTCATCTAAATACTGAATTTAGGGGTGTGTAAGGTAGTATCACATGGGCTACTTACCACTGGGGTGCCTACACCCCCTATAGGACTATGTTCTGTGGAGAGTGGGCATAAACCTGAGCCAGACTTCCTAGTGTCACCAAAAAAAAAGATGGTGAAACCCTTCTTCGAATATCCAATTCAGGTGGCCCATCTTAGGGGTGTGCCTAGCCTGATATGGCAACATGCCAACTGACTAGCTAATTTTCCCACCTGCTCTGGTGCCAAATGGGCCCCCAGGCAAGGGGTGGCATTCTCAAGGTCTGGAGGAAGCCGGGGTCACACATCAAAGGCGACAGAGGCCTTGAAGCCTCTGGCCTCAATATGCTAAATCACTAGCCATTCTACTGGAGGAGGTGTAAACACCTCCCGCCAGAGCAGGCATTGTTTTGGACCTCTGGGAGTGTTGCTCTCCCAAGCAAGGGGGCAGAAACTCATCAGTGGTGGCAGGCTGCAAGAGTTCCATCAGCCAGCACACTAGAAGACTGGTAGGTTGCAGGGGTTACCTCTAAGGTTCCCTCTGGGTGCATGGCATAATAAATCATAAACTGGCATCAGTGTGGATTTATTAAGATGAGGTGTTTAATACCAAACACCATTGTTTTTAGTGAAGCCATTATGTAGCTGGTTAACTTGTGATGCCAGTGCCCAGTACATATGCTTAAGATAGCTTCTTGATTGCTTGCAATGTCGTGGCAATGGAACCAGACATCACAGGGGCATCTGCTCATGCAGATATGTCCTCGCATATAATATAATGTACCCTGCCATACGCCCCCAAGGCCTGCTGTAGGGGTGACTTACATATAGGATATGCAGTGTGCATGGGCATGGCACGTAGGGAGTGTGCGCTGTCGTGTTTTCCAAATGGTCTGCACCATTTCATGCATCCTGAAAGGGCAGGCTGCAAGCAGTTTTTGTGTGGGCCTCTGTGGGTGGGATAATACATGCTGTAGCCCATATGGACACACTTTAATACCCAAGCCCTGGGTACCAGAGAAAACATTTATTGGTGACTTACAGGGGTGCTAAAGTCCTTTGCAACTGGGTTACAATTAGATATTTACCTGTGTTAAGGTAAAGAGCACCGAAACGGGGGCCTGCTTAGCTGGGCCTAAATTAACATTCGGTCAAAAAGCATCAGTACTAGGGCAAAAAGTGATGGGTGACCATAACAAAAAAAGCACTTTCCTACAGGGCTTATTAAGTCAAGTGCATCTTGGTTTTAGAGGAACAGTGAGGACAGGACCCACACTTGGGCATACCCCATACCCTTCCCACTTAGAGCATCGAACTGAGGAATACTAAAAAGTGATAGATGGACTTTTCTAAATAAGCTCAGCCTCTTGTAATTATTTGAGGCTGCATACCAGTCCATGGTTTATTTACCCCCCCCACATGCCACCTCAGGGTAGATCCAGCAATATGCAAATCATCCACCTAATGAGGTCCAATTAGTCCTTAACTGGCCTTGGTTTACTTGTGCTCTGGTTTAGAGAGGACCTGGCTTTCAGTTCAGGCCAGACTCTTCCTACTGGAGCAGGACCAAAGATAATTCCTGCACGGCTGTGTAAAATCTAAAGAAATTAGAAGAGGACCAGATTAATTCAAGCATTCCACCCATGACTTTTTTGTAGTTATCAGTATCTGAAGGTAGGCCAATCTGGATCCCTTTGTGCATGTCAGCTCTAGCGTATCTACATAATGGCGTCATCTGCATCTTGTGGAGCAAGAGGGAGTGTTTCCCCATGAGCTACAGGGAGACCACTCTTCAATCTAGCAGAAGCAAGAAGCCCTGGCTGCAGCCCCAATTAGCAAGTGGGGACCTCTCGCACCAGCAGTCAGCCAACTGAAGCTGTGCAGCCGATCTGTCAAAATACAGTCAACAATAGGCACAGGACTCACCTTAGCCAAGCTCCAAAAGTGGGGCCCACAAAGAAAAAGCAGTCAGTAACCAGGATCCCCATCGCCATCAGTAGGGCTCAAGGTTCTGTCAGAAAGCGAAACACAATTTGGAGGCTCCAGGTGTTGAACTAGCTACCATCTCCAATAGAAGCCCCTTCACATCTGGTCCAGCCTCATGCCACCAGCAGTGGACATGGCTGACCCAGTAAATGTCAGTCTGGCATGGATACTGCACAAAGCAGGAGGACCGTTTTCAACCCCTTGTGAGTGAGCCGAGTGTCAAATAGTCGATTGGCCATATGAGCGGTCGACCCATACATCCTATTCCATTGGCAGCAGGCCAAGTTCCCTCCCTTAGCACAGTGTCTTTTTGCTTAAGAACAAGTTACTTACCTTTAGTAATGCCCTTCTTGATGCATACTCTATCTAGCAGATTCCTCAACTTAGAATATCCAACAGATGGAACACGTTGTAGAAGTGCTCCCATGCACCACTAAGACACATTGTGCAGGTCCGCACAAGTTCTATACTACTCAGGTAGAGATTTCGTGAGGAGCTACCTATAAGCACCACTCCTGCGCTCGGACGTTAGGTTTTCTGTCTTTACATTCCTGCACCCTCAGATGCACAGCGTGAACTTTTGTTTGTAACAGTGTGCTGAATACTAACTTGAGACCATTTTGGGATGTTAAAGGGGCTACACCACAGAATGGGGAAGGCAGAAAGGGGTCTGTGGTTAGATAGAGTATCCACTAGAAAGAGCACTACCGAAGGTACGTAACTTGCTCTTCTGGGTCTGTAGGTTGGGCTCAGACCAACAAATCTGGCATAACTAAGCAGGCAAGGCATTCTTCCTGCTGGAAATGCCTATCAAGGCAGTAGTTCTCTTCCTGAAATCATGAACAGTTACCCATGTTGCAGTTTGGACACGAAGTGGTAAAAATCATAGGCTTGGTGTAATGGGCTCTCAGATCTCTCGGGGATGATGTGTAGCAGATCTTAATTCAAAGAACTAGCCATCTTGACAAGGTTGCCTTTGGCACAGCCTTACCCTTCTTTGCTAAGGAGATCCTGCCATAAAAAGTTGATCTACTCGATGGTCCTCGATACGATCTACGTAAAAGCTTAAAACCCTTTTGGGGTCGAACTGATATAGTCTCTCCTCCTCTTCTGAGGAGTGAGAAGGGAGCAAAGAACACTGGTAAAGTGATGGATTGCACTTAGTGGAAGGAAGTCATAACTTTTAATAAGGCCGTCTGAGTCATCAGCATCAATGAGCCTGGTAAAAGGAAAGTGGGATATGGTGATGGCACTGACAGGCCTGCAGTTGAGGTGATCACAACAACCGGAAAAACAGTCTTCAATGTTAGGAGATGCAGTGATCCAAAGACAGATACTCAGGAGCTCCGGGTATCACACTCTCCTGGCCCAATCCAGTCACCAGGATGAATTGGGCCCAGTTATTCTTGATCTTCTTCATACCCACAGGTAGGAAAGGAAGTGGTGAGAATGTGCCAAGGAGTCCCTTGTAATGCAGCTTCTAAAGACCGTTCTTCTGGATACTTAAAAGCGCAAAATTGCTCACACTGCTCATGTGGCGAAAAAATCTAGCCGGTGCCTCCCCACCATAGGTGTAAGAAGCCATGTGCTGCCACAGAATGTAGATACTGTCTTTAGATTCCAACTCACATCTGCTTAGTTAATCTATTCTGGCATTCAGTGAGCCTGCGAGGTAGATGGCGACCAAAATGATAACCTGGCACTCTAGCCACGTCCAGAAACGCAAAGCCACCTGGTAATAATAATAATAATAATAATGATAATAATATGAGCATTTGTAAAGCGCCTGGTTACACCAGCTGGTGTGTCCTCACGCTGTGATGAGAGGCTGACTACCGAAGAACCTGAACCGCAAAAGAACCCAGACAACTCAAAAGAGACCCTACAAGCGCCGAAAGAGATGAGTTTTCAGGTCTTCCATAAAGTTAACCTCGGAAATCTCTAGCCTAAGGCTCAGAGGAAGTTTGCTCCAGTTCTGAGGAACCAGGCTACGAAACGACCTGCCCCTCATCCTAGCCTTCTGAACCTTGGCAACAAGTAACAGGCCCGTCCCACGGGATCTAAGTAATCTGGTGAGAACATAGTGGATGATCAGGTTAGTCAGGGGGCTAATTGTGATTGGTCAGCTGCCAATGCAGAGCTTGAGCTATAGTCTTCAAGACCGGTGTCAGAATGGCACCTAGATGCTGGGACCACTGGGATTTCAGCTTCCACTGCATGGCTTACAAGTACTACCTGGCGTAGCTGGCAAGGAGAATGCATGATGGCTAAGAGGCCTACAAACCTCAGAGCTAACCTCATTTGGATACAGAAGTGACTCCGAAACATCAGGATCATAGCTCGAACGAACCAGACTCGTTGCAAAAGACGGAAAGCTTTGAACTGCACTGTGTCCAGAATCGCCCAAAAGGAAGCCTCTGTGATTGAATGAGGTAGGGCTTTGGCTTGTTTATGGCATACTGAAAAGATGATAGGAGTTCGATCATCATTCTGAGGTGTTCTATGACGGACTATGGCAAGCCTACCTTCAACAGCCAGTCAACTAGACATGGGATCACATGACATCGATACCTGCCAGGTGTTGAACCACCAGGGATATGCCCTGAACCACCAGGGATATGCCCTGATGGTCCAGCCATGTGCAAAGGCGAATAGCCTCTTGACATAGGGTCCACCACCCCACCCCACCCCACCCTGTTTGTTGCAGTACCACATGGCGGTGGTGTAGTCCGTGAACACCTGCACTACTCTCCCTGTGACCGAGGGAAGGAATGCCTTCAGTGGAAGAGGAATAGCCCGGAGCTCCAGAAGGTTGATGTGGAGCTCGGACTACGAAGGAGACCGGAGCTTCTGATCTCCATTCCCCCCCCCCCCCATGTGGCTGCCCCACTACAGAAGTGATGCATCCGTCACCACTTTGAACTCTGGTTGGGGAAGGGAGAGGGATCTGCCGTTGACCCAATCCTGGTTCGTTAGCCATCACTGCAATTGGTGTGCAGTGCCCTCCAAGATCAGGACGCAATCGGAAATATTCCCCATATGCTGTATCCAATGGAAATTCTGGTCCCACAGCAGAGCATGATCCACCAGCAGGATGCAAGAGGCCATGAGGCCAAGCAGCCTCAGGGTTATTCTGACAGAAACCTGGAATAGAGGCTGAAAGATCGGAATCATAGCCTGAATATCCCGGACTCCCTGTTCAGGAGGATAAGCCCAAAACTGCGCTGTGTCCAGAACCGCCCAGATGGGAAGAAGCTTCTCAGAGGGAATCAGGTGTGACTTCGGTTGGGGACACAACCGGCGTCGGAGGGGCAGAGGTGCCGCCAATGGATTCGGTGCCAGATGAGGTGTTGTAAGGGTGACCGGTGCTGATCCAGATCCAGGCCTGGATCCCTGTGGTGCCAGGGCCGAAGCCGCTGGCATGGAAGGCCTAGAACCCCCACCGAGTCTGCAGGGCCCGAAGGCGCGCCGGCGGAGTCGGGCTGCCCATAGATGGAGTGGAGGGCTTCGTAAAAACTACGAAGTTGGGCAGGGGTCACTCCGTCTCCTGGGAAGGTTTTATTTATTTTTTTATTTATTTTTGGAGTTTTCTATAGCGCTGGCCAGACCCGAGGGTATAGGAGCGCTTTACAGTCGAGCTGGAGAGAGCAGTTGCAAAATAATATATCAAGGAGAGGAGATACAAGTAAGATCAAGGATTAACATTATTAATTGGCGCCTGAGGGGCGAGTTTGAGGTAGGGAAGGGAGGGAAGCTCGGAGTCGACCCAAAAGGCTCCGCGTGCAGAGCCGGACAACTACCTTTTGCATCCTACGTTGCATCGGCCGATGGACGAGGAGAACGCGAAGAGCGACTGTGCTTCTTCCCCTTTTTTTTGTGCTTCGACTTACCCGAAGATGAAGACTTCGAAGAAGAGTGATGTTAGTGACTGCGCGACTGGTCCTGCAACCTCCCTCTCAACCCGGGACCTCGGTAGAGGTGCCGAAAAAGAATCAGTCTGTTTGACAACAATAAACACTTTGGTTATTTCATAGCACGACATCGGTCGAGATCGGGGTGAAGTCGGATCAAGAGAACTAGTATTACCTCATCTTCCGTAGTCAGCGCCACAGACACTGCAGTAGGTATCTGTACTGAAGTCCATACTGGAGCCAAAATGGTTCCCTCTGGGTCAGTTGGCACTGGGGAAGTCCTTGAGCCCTGAAAAATAGGGGCACTGACCCTCTGCCTTATGTGCCACATCCACCTCCGCCACCACCTCGTCTCTCAGTGGGAGACCTTGAGAGATTAAGTCTTTTCTGTTCATGCTTTGGTCTTGATACCTTGGCTGCCAGGATTCCACCTTCTGCAGGGAAGAGATGTCCAGGGTATTGGATAATGTCTGTATGTGCATCTTGGTCTGTGCCTTTCCTTTTGTTACCTTAAGGTCTTCTTTCAGCAGAAGGGAAGGAAACACTAACAGGATACAGACATTGTGATGATCCGATCACAGGCATTAGAATTTTGCAAGGGTGTCCATGCTATCACCCCTCATGGATCTGTAGTCTATGGAGCCTTAGTCTGGAGGAGTACGCACGGTCGCCAAAGGGCGGGGAGGCCCCCGGTGCATCAAGTGTCTGTTGATGGCCTCAGCAAGTGTGTCGGTGTTGAAGCAAGAGTGGGATTTTTCGATGCGCCTGTGTTGAAATACAACAGCGTGGACCCGAAAAATGCGTAGCTTTCTCGGTGTACGCCCAAACCAGATAGCGAAACAAATAATCTAACATGGAATTGGTGCCCATGAGCATCCCCCAATAAGAAAAGAGTTCCAGCATATCTTGTGGCTCCAAAGACGTCATTGAAGAAAAACATCTTAAAAATGTTGGAGCCCAACACTAGATGGCAGCAGCATACAGAGCATGTGAACTCGCAGCCACACATGCTATGAACCTCGGGATATGCCTTAGGGGTGGTGACTATATTGGCCTTCGTGTCACTACTTCCAGAGGTGGAGTGAGGTCACCACAAAGTCAGATCGAGCCCACTGCCAGCATTCAGAAGCCGTTTCTATGAAACAATTTTGGATGACGTCTATGCCCTCAAAGAACAAGTTACTCACCTTTGGTAATAATATTTCCTGTAGAGACGCTATTTAAGCACAGCTCACTCACCCCGTAGATCTGGGAGGTGACATTGTTCTCTTGTGCATTGCTTATTAGTAGAAAGTGGTCTATATAGGTGCCTCAGTGAGACGAGGTGTAGCTCCGGATTCACGACTGTTGGAGCGAAATGAAGGGAACTGATGTTAGCACATTAATTAGTAGCAATTTCGACCAGCGCATGTCACTTCCGGCGCGGAACGACAATGACAGCCACCTGCTGGTGCGCAGGGATACTACTGCCGTGAATTTTCCAAATCCAGTCGGATTCATGGGGGGTAGCAGCGCCGGATTTAGACTTGATAAGGCCCTAAGCTATTTGAAAACCTGCATTTAACATGGGATGCCCAGTACCTAAAAGGACTTTTAATTTTAACGTTGCCTGCCCCTGCGCTCTATTACTGAAGGCAGATCTAAAGCGCAGAGGCAGCCAACGTTAAAATCAAGGAGCCTTTCAGGCATTCCTTCGATATTATCAACGCTGCTACGGCTGAGTTAGAGGCCCACTTACCTCATAACGGCCCGATTTTACAGACTCTGCAACTGCTCGATTAGGGGCCCACTTAACTCACATCTGCTTCGGGAGGCCCAGATCGAAAACAAATGCGAAGTGCTGTTCAAGGCTGCGATGTACTGTTTCAGGCTGCAAATCGCAGTGCCAGCCCGAAAATGACAGGTGGCGCATGGTTAAGAGGAAGAACATCACGTTCTTCAGCCTGCCCCGCCCCAGCTAAGCTCACTTCAGCCAATCGGAGCGGCTGTTCGTGTGATGGCGGGCAAGGGCGATGATAGCTGTGAAAGAATGAAGGATTACAAAATACAATGCTTATAAAGCCTTATATGACGTCTCAACAATTAGATAGCAGCGCGAGCTACTCTCAGAGGATCGGCGAGCTACTACTGGTAGCTCGCGATCGACCGGTTGGAGTTGGAGACCCTGCCCTAAGCAAATAGCGCTTTGTTCTTTGAAAAGACGCGCTAAAAAAATTGGGTGAAGAGTATGGGACATCCCGGACGTGCAGCATTGGGACTAATAATATTTTTTGGGGGCCCCCAAGAAAGTGGGGACCCCAAGCTATAGCTTGTGTAGCTTATACGCAAATCCTGCACTGGGGGGTAGGGTGGGGGGATGGGGTATTCAAAAGGTGAGGAATCTGAAGTTAGAAGTCTTTATAAGAATTTACAATACTAAGTATGTTTTATTCCTGGTGCAGAACCTGCTTCAGAGATGTTTTGTTTAAGAATGAACGTCTATGTTTAGAATTCTACAGCAAGACAGAGGAGTGACAGAGGCAGTCAGTGACCATTTTGATTTTCTGTAATGTAAAGCAAATGTCCTTGCTGATATTTCAGAGCTATGAGATGTTGTACTTTGTTATCCTGTTGATTAATAATGTGCCCTTTATTGTTTGACTGTTAACAGGTGCACCTCTTATATGAGAATCACCAGGTACGTGTTAGCACATTTAAAGAGGAGCCAGACAAAAGGCCACATTTATTATTCCATATGACTCAGAATTTACTGATTAGATGTGATCCCACGCCACTAGTCCACAAATGTCACATGGTTCATGATGCCAAGAAGCATTTTAATTAACATTGATATAGACGCTTTCAAAGTGGTTGGCACTGGTCACAGATAAGACAGTGGTAACCTAAGAGGCTGTAGCAGAATGTCTTGGATTACAGCAGTAGCACTCACATTTTGTATTTTACTTTATAAATAGACATGAACAAGCTGTTCAGGTATGTGGACTAACCGATATGTGAATAAGAACACCACAGCTGTCAGAGTTTCTATGACGACTAATTTCTCTAGAGGTCACATGTCTATAAAACTGACATTAAAAAGCGTGATCATAAAGCTGCCACAGCAAATAACTGTACTGGAGCATTGGTATTAAAATGAGTTGAAGCATTCTTGCAGAGAATTCATACGGTTGGAACTAAAGGAGCACACAAAATAAAAGTTGTGAATATAAAAGATGACATTCGGTCAGCAAAGAATCATGCAATGGGCTGAATGTCACATGTATGAATACATGCAAGGCAGATGCAGCATTCGATCCTACAGTGTCTGGTACCATTACGTTTTGTAATACCAGCTTGTGTTATTTACTGCACTTGGAAATGGCAGGAGTAGAATATGTATATTATTTGAAAAAAAAAAAAAGACAACTTATGATTATCATCATCATCAAAGTTCAAAATTAAATAACTCAATAAAACTTACTTGAGTTTAGCAGCCTGGGTAGGTTCCAATATCAGTCGCAGCTGTTCACAAAGCTGCTGTGAAAGCGAGGTGGTCAGTAGCAGATATTGCTGCCACATTTCAGCTGCAGCCTTTTCCTATAATACATAACCAACATACAATCCGCTCAGATTCCACACTTGTGATTCGTTTAACAAATATATAGCTTGTCATTCAGAATGTAGAAACCAAATGTTAGAACTAAAACGTTTAGGAAAAAGGAAGTATCCTGCGTCTAGACTACTTATAAGGACATCAGTTTGACACTTTAAGCATGTTCAACAAATTGTGCATGTCACACTCGGAGCAAGAGTGGATTCAGCAAAAGGCACTGGTAGAGTATTTTATAAAAGTGTCTTTTGTGCAATTAGATCCACCAGAAAGAGCATTACGGAAGGTAAGTAACTTGTTCTTCTGATGAATATAAACGTGAAGGGTTCTCTTGGGGGTCCAAACAACATAGTCTCTCATCCTACTTAGAAGTGTGTGGTGGAGAGAAATAGTGGGGAGCAGATGGACTGACCCACATGGAAAGGTGATAGCACTTTTGGCATAAAAGATGCTCGAGTAAGAATTCCCAGTTATCCCAAAAATAAGGTGGTGTATGCATTGACCAGTGCCTGCAGACAACTGACAGGGTGATTGGAAGTAATCAACAGAAAAATAGTTTTAAGGGTCAGTAGGCTGAAAAAACAGCTGTGAATAGGCTCGAAAGCAATGCATATTGTACGAGTTACTTACCTTCGGTAACAATGTATCTGGTAGAGACAATTCTAGCCGCAGATTCCTTAATGTAGAATTATCCCCAGACGTAAGATTGGATCCGGTAAATTTTCTTTGCCACAGCATTTCGGCGCGCCAGGCGGCGGTATCGTCCGCGAGCGTAACGTCAGCAAGGTCACATAAACCCCAACCCGACGTCAGTTTTCTTCGGATAACTTTTCCGCACCACAAAAACTGTGAGAATATGGAGACCGTTCCATACAAAACCGACCCAGAAACCGCACCAGCGGTATACAGGAACACCAGGAAAGGCGAGGAACCCGCAAATGGGAGTCCACACCCTCCCAGCGCAGGACAGGGCTATACAATAGCTACTAGTACCCCACTTAGGGTAAGACATGTCCCAAAGAAAACATGGGCCTCACTCTTTGGGGAAAAAACCCGCATCAGAGAACAAGAACATAAGACCTGCGGTAGGAACCACAGATGGCTTAGCAATCAGCCAAAGAATAGACACTTGCCAAAAGGGCTGAACCAGCAGCCAACAGAAGAGAGGGGTCCACCAAGGGACCCCGAAGGCACGTCAAACCACACAGAACATACAGACGGGCCACTCAAAACACCAGATTCCAGGAAGCAAGTGGGATAACGCCTCCCATCAAGCCCCGGAGGAACAACAAGCCAGCCTACGGAGGAGGACGGAGCCCTGCAAGGAGATGCTGAATGGCGGAGTCCGCATGAGTGTTAAACAAAAAGACCCCATCAAAGGGCAGGTCAACCAGATGCTCCCTAATATTCTTTGGAAAAACAGCATCCCTCAGTCAAGCATGGTGACGGAGAGCCACGGAACTGGCAAAAGCACGGCAGAGAGCATCAGCAACATCCAAGGCCGCACGTAGAATAAGCGCGGCCAACTCTCGACCATCCAATACATGGTGTCGTGGATCAGCACAGGCACCCTCATGGGAGACATGATAAAGAAGGGACTCCACAGAATCCCACAGGCTGGAGGTAGCCCTGGCCAACACACAAAGAGTGTTGAGCGCCCAGAAAGCAGCACTGGATGAAGCGAAGATGTTACGCCCCCATAAATCCAACCACCGGGCCTCCCGAGACGGAGGAAACAACACCATAGGCAAGGATGGAAAAGCAGTCCGCAGAAGAGAGCCTTGAGTATAAGGGTGGAAGGAAAGGCAGACTGGGTCGTGCGAAGCAGAACCGTGGTGATGCAGGAGCGGCTGAGATACCGGATCACCCGTGGCAGGACGCCCCCAAGCCCCCAGAAGAGAGTTGTGGAGCGACGCTTTGAAAGGAAGGAACAGCTCCCGTCCACCAGAGCCCTGGTGGAGAACTTCCAGAAGATTATCCGTAGGGAATGGGGTGACGGGGTCACCCATTCTCAAAATGCCAGCAGCCGTGGAAAAAAGCTCGAACGAAGGCAAAACTGGCCTCCGTAGGGCGTAGTGGGGGGAGAAAGCAATTCCTCAGTGGTCGACCGGTGCAAACTGAGCCGTCTGTCGCAGAGTCCAGCTAGAGGGGGACGCGGCCAGCCCCTGAAAGGTGGGGGATCCACTGATGAGTGGGGGACCTGAGGAACCCTCGGGGAAGGCAGAGAAGCCGGTAGAGGAACCAACCGCGAACTGCGGAAAAGATGGTCCGAGGACTTAGGCTGCGGGAACAGCGAAGAGCCCTCCATGGAAGTAGTCGGTGAAAAAGTAACAATGCGGCGCCCTGTCTCTGGAGAAGAGACCAGGAGATGAGAAACCCCCGGAGAGGAAGGAACCCCTGGAGACGAATCAAGAACCCGAAACCGGTACGGTGCCGTGGAGTCTGCCACAGGCGCCGGCTCGACGGCGATCAGCCCCCGGAGTGGACACCAGCGGCGCCGAGTCGACCTCCACCACCACGTACTCCCTAGGGAAATGGGGCGGGGTCGGAGCCGGTTCGGTCAAGGAACGGTGCTGGTTAGACCTCACACGGGGCAGACGCCCACGTAGAGGACCAAGAGGGACTCGGGAAAGCACCCCAGGCCCCGGGCCTCCTCCAGTGTCACCGCCAGGGAGGAAAGCCTTTGGAGCCGAAGCGGCAACGGCCCGGCCTCTGGCGAGGCAGCCGCCCGCTCAGAGGGCCTAGGGGAACTTGGGGGCGAGCCCGGAGTCCCAGCGAACACCTGCCATGCCACAGGGATCCCCGTAGGGATTTGCGGCGAGACAGGGACGCCATGGGTCAAAGAGGGGAGCCCCACCGAACTGCACCTCGATGACACCACCCTCCTACAACCTGAAGCCGAACCTTCCGGCACCGGGGCGGAACCTTCCGGCGATTCCGCAGAAGGTCCGCGCGAGGCAAGGGATCCGCAGACGTCTCAGGAGGTGGAGGAGGCACCAAAGAAGCCTGCAGAGCCGCAGCGTAGGCTGTCATTTGTGCTCTAGTCGCCCTGACGCCAGGAAACGGCAGGTAGGGTGGCGACAGGCGAGGGCGCACATCCCGAGGGAAGCCCGCGCCCTCTGCCGAACGAGGACAGGGATCGGGCGAAGGGCGATATCGCAGGCGGAATCGGCGGCTCCTGGCTTTCGAGGCAGGGGACGGACACTGGGACGACACCAACCTGGAGACACGGGCTGACAGCAGTTTCATCCGGCGCTCCCGCCGTGACTTCAGTTTGAGGTGCTGACAGGCATCGCAGTCCGTCGAGTCATGGTGCTCACCCAAACACCACATACAAATCGGGTGAGGGTCCGTCGCCGACATCTGACATGCACAAGAGTTACACGTCTTGAAGCCCGAAGGCATTCGCACACTGTTCCTCTATGCAAAGCGTGAAGAAGACGGCCTGAAAACAGGCTAAGACACAATCCGGATCCGCGTTGCACGCAGAAAAGAGAAAAACGGACGTTGGCACACCGGGGTGGGGCTTATGTGACCTTGCTGACCTCACACCAGCGGACGTCACGCAGTACCTCCCCCCGGGACGCAGAGATGCTGTAGTAAAGAAAATGTTCCGGATCCAGTCTTACGCCTGGGGATATTTCTACGTTAAGGAATCTGCGGCTAGTAGTCTCTATCAGAGGTCTCACTTCAGCATAACATAAGCTAAAGGATGAAACACTTTTAAGCCCTTTCACAAGGTGCCTAACAACTAGTAGGTTAAAAAAAGAGCTGAAACAAAATAGGTGAGAAATAACCTTTAACGATGCTGATGGCAAGGCCTTGCTGGGCCAACACAGGACAAACAGACCATAAAAAAGCTTTGCCTGAGACAGATCAGGCTTTGCCTGAGGCAGCCCATACCTACCCACAGGCAATAATCAACAAGTTACTTACCTTTGGTAACGATATATCTGTAAGAAACATCAGTTACTGATAGATTCCTTACCGTAGAATTACCCCCAGGTGTCAGACTGGATCCGGAATGTTTTCGTCAGCAGTACCCCTGCGCATTGGAAGGTGGCGTTGTGTGGCTCCGCGTCCGTCGTGGTCACCGAGATGACGTTGTGGTAGCTACTTAGACTCCGCCCTCACGCGCTGATGTCAGTTCTGTACACGACTTTCTGCGCCAGGGACGCAGAGCCATGAAAGATACTGACCACTGGTGCATTGAAATTAGGGCCCTGAAAGGGATGACCTTAACCCTAGAAATCAGTTCGCAGAACTGGGAGGCTGGGTGGGTGCCGGTAAGTAATCTATCACTACTAAAGTTTCTTACAGATATATTGTTACCGAAGGTAAGTAACTTGCTCATCTGAAAGAAACACGTTAGTGATAGATTCTAAACCTTAGAATAGATACCCCAGCAATAGCCAAAGAAGCCATCTTTCCGGACTTGGCTGTCCAGGCGATAGTGCTTAGTAAAAGTATACAACAAGGCCCACGTAGCTGCCTGACAAATGTCTTGTAAGGGGACTCCACATCCCAATGACGTAGCGGCAGCCGTCGCCCTGGTGGAATGGGTGCGCAGCCCGACCGGAGGGTCCTTTTTTACCAGAGAATAACAGGCTTTCATACACAAGACGACCTTTCTTGTCGCCTACGTAGCCAACAAAGAGCTGGTCCTCCACCCGGAACTGTTGGGTGCGATTCAGGTAAAATGAGAGTGCACTTTTGGGTCCAGACGGTGGAGCCTCTCTTCCTCTCTGGAAGGATGCGGAAAGAAGGTTGGCAAAGTGATGGTCTGCCTGATGTGAAACGCAGTGACAACCTTTTTCAGAAATGATGGACGTTTTCGGAGCACAACCTTGTCCGGATGGACAGACAGAAAAGGAGGTTTGCAAGAAAGAGCCTGGAGCTCACTCACTCTCCTAGCAGAGGTGATGGCAACCAGGAAAGCAGTTTTCAAAGTTAACAGACGAAGAGGACAGTTTTGAAGAGGCTCAAAGGGAGTGCACATTAAATATTTGAGAACAAGGTTCAAGTCCCACTGTGGCATTATGAAGGGAATAGGAGAGAAAAGATGAGTAATGCCTTTGAAGAATCTATTTACAACAGGGGACTTGAAAAGAGAGGGTTGATCAGGAAGCCTAAGAAAGGCTGAAATAGCCGATAGGGCCCAGAGCAGAGCAGAAGGACTTCTTAAAGAGGGGCAGAAAGGGGATCCACAGCCTTTTCTGTGCACCATGCCACAAACTTGTTCCACCTGCAGGCGTATACCAACTTAGTGGAGGGACGCCTGGCTACCAGAATGAATTCACAGACTTCAGGAGGCAAGTCGAAAGGAATCAACTGCTGCCGCTCAATCTCCACGCAAGGAGGTGGAGACTTGAAAGGTTCGGGTGGAGGACCGTCCCCTCTGCTGCGACAGAAGATCCTCCCGAAGAGGCAGTCGGATTGGGGGATCGATGGTCATACTGAGTAGCTTGGGATACCAAACTCTGTGAGCCCAGTCCGGAGCCACAAGAATGACTTGGGCCCGGTCGCGCCTGATTTTCTTCAGCACTCTGGGCAGAAGTGGTATAGGTGGAAATGCGTACAAAAGACTGCAACTCCACTTGCGACAAAAAGTGTCGCCTTGCGAGTGACGCCTTGGAAATTCCAACGCGCCGAACTGCTGACATTGCGCGTTCTCTTCGGTGGCGAATAGATCTAACCAAGGCTCTAACCACTGTTGAAAGAGACCTTGCGACACCTCCGAGTGAAGATGCCATTCGTGAGCCATCATGCACCTGCGGCTGAGTTCGTCCACCCTGGAGTTCAGTGAACCTGCTAGGTGTTGAACCACCAGGAAAATGCCCTGGTGTTCCAGCCATATCCAGATTCGCAGGGCCTCCTGACATAGGGTCCACGACCCCACCCTGCCCTGTTTGTTGCAGTACCACATGCCCGGAGCTCCAGAATGTGGATATGGAGCCTGGACTCTGCCGGAGACCAAAGGCCTCTGATCTCTGCCTCTCCCATGTGGCTGCTCCAACCCAGGAGGGGCGCATAAGTCACCACTGTGTGCTCCGATTGCGGAAGGGATCTGCCATTGACCCAATGCCGGTTCGTGTTGTGCAGTGCCCTCCGAGATCTGGACGTAATCAGACAGGTTCCGCTGATGCTGCGCCCACTGGAACTTCAGGCCCAACTGCAGAGACAGCATATGCCATCTGGCATGATCGACCAGTAGGATGCAGGAGGCCATGAGGCCCAGCAGCCTCATGGAAACCCAGGATAGAGGTTGAAAGATCGGAATCAGAGCCTGAATATCCTGGACTCGCCGTTCGGGAGGATAGACTTGAAAGTGAGTTGTACCCAGAACCGCTCCGATGAAGAGGCGCTTCTGAGAGGGAATCCGGTGCGCCTTCGGTGCATTGATGTAGAACCCCAGTAAATGCAGGAGATCGACCGTAGTCTGGAGGTGGGATATACTGTCCGGGGCGAGCCCGCCTTCTACAGCCAGTCGTCGAGATAGAGGAAGACTGGAACCTCTGATCTGCGCAGATTATCTGCGACCACCGCCATCACTTTCGTGAACACCAGAGGGGCAGAGGTAAGGCCAAAGTGGAGCACGGTAAACAAAGTGCTCGTGGCCTACCGTAAACCGGAAGTAACACCGGTGGCCCAGCAGCACGGGAATGTAGAAATATGACTCCTGCAGGTCCTACGCTACCATCCAGTCTCCAGGGTCGAGGGCAGACAAGACCTGAGCCAGAGTCTTCCTGGATGTGGTAATTTCCAAACAGGATGGATATTTTTACACCAGAACGCACTACAAACCAACAGGTAAGAATAATCTTTTGGAATTTACAAGCTTTCACCCAAGGGCCTTACAGGAGAATCTCCCCTATGGACAATTTCTGCGGCTAAGAAGAAATTGTAGTCACCTGGAAGACTTCCGAAAACAGTAATCTGATCTGACTGTTAAACTCAAGTACCGGGGCTACCCTACCATGGTCCTTAATAAAGGCTATAAAAGAGCAAGGAATCAACCGAGAGAAGCGCTTCTTGAGGAGATTCCAAAAGAGCCTACCGAAATTCCTTTGACATGTGTCACCACCTTTAGTGCAGCATCCAACACCATGGAAAAACCCATCAACAAACATTGGCGCATCATAAATAGTAACAGGCAATGGGAGAAACCCCTGTTCTCCTTCAAGAGGACGTAGTCTCCGGGACACTTTGGTCAATACTAGTCCTAGAGAGATACTGGCCAGGGGTCCTCCATCTGTCACTGATGCCTGGGGTCTGCCGAAAGTAACGGGACATTACCCTTGTTCTAACTGCAGTATCTGCCACCTTACGACACATACAAAATCTTTGGATCTTGTACCGAACAAGGTGTGGACGCAGAGGGCTCATACCAACTGCAACTCCACCAACGTGGTATATTTAATAACTTGCCCGTGCGGGTTGCGGTATGTTGGTATGACCACTCGCCAAGTGAAATTACGTGTATGCGAACATCGCAGTAACATCAGATGTGGTTGTGTAACAACTAAACTGAGCGTGCATTTTTTGCAACACAACCATACGACCAATGACTTGAGGTGGACCGTGATTGAACAGGTCTCCATTATTTATATGGTGCATCGGACCACGCATAATCTCTCTGTCTGAAGGCACCTTTCCCCTCATGTGAATTGCCTACTATGAATTGGTGCCCTCTGCAGACTGGTTCTGTGCAGTGTGATTGGGTGTTCATTTATCTTTGTGTCTTACGGTCCATCTGTAATGATAAACTCCAGTCAAGAGTAATTATTATTTTGCGCGCTCGCCTACACCATTTGGCATGATTGCCGCCTTTGAGTACAGCGCTGAATTCTATTTCCAGCACTGACCCAGCAACTGGGCGTTTTTAGTGGTTTTCTGGCTGCAAATGTATTTTCCATTTAATTAATTGTTTTTAATCAAGTTACTCTGTTTATTGACAAGTTTGGCAACACACGCGCCGCATCGCCCCTTAATCCTGCAACGATCTGGAGTGTTTTAGCTTGCGGTGCCGTTACCCTGACAAGTCGCGTCATTGTTCTGGCCTGCGATTGGGGAGTCCAGCACCAAAGGATACACTGACGCTTGCGATTGGTTGACGTTGGTTTTGACGCCCCACTGTGTTCTATGACACGCCGGTTCTGCCTCCACGTAGGCGGTGGCCTCCGGCTATTGTTCCTCCCTAACCACACTTCCCGAATCACGCTGACGCCGAGTTCCACATTCGTTAACGGCGGTGACTTGTACCCCGGCTTTATAAACACGGACCAGTCCATATTAGGACCATCGTCGGGGTCCGGAAATGAGAGGGAGCAAGCAGGTTCCAAACGGGTGCCTAGCATAAAGGGCGTGAGTACAGCGATCAGCAGCTAAGTACAATCCTGTGCCTTCGTATGTTCGTACTACTTATTCCTTCCTCCCATTATTTATTTATTTATTAATTGCATTTGTATGGCGCGACAGCTACCCTGAGGGTTTCCCGGCGCCTTGAATCTGTGTTACACATGGAATGAGGGGGAGGGGCTCTATTGATTGAACAACCATGATTTAATTCCCTTCCGGAACCGAAGGTAGCAAGGTTCCAGGCGTAGTAGGAGCGGGAGTGAGTTCCACAGTGCTGGGGCCAGATGGGCAAATGAGCGGCCGCCCATCCGGGCCCGGTTGACCCTGAGAACCGCAAATTGTGCCTGGTTCATGGAGCGAAGATTACGGGAGGGTATATATTTCTGGGCGATCTTACATAGATATTCGGGTGCTTCTCCTGAACTAATCTTAAACATGTAGCATAGTGCCTTAAATTTTACTCTGCTAGCAATCCTCAACCAATGTAGTTTCTTAAGGTGATCTGTCATGCTCGTGCGGCCTAGGAGGTTGAGGAGCAGTCTTGCCGCAGAGTTTTGGACCACTTGAAGTCGGTTCAGGATGCTTTTTGTAGCTCCTAAATATAGGACATTACGGTAGTCTAATCTCGAGTTGACTAGTGCCTGTAATACTGTTCTCTGTGCCCCGTCTGGTAGTTGCCATAATATTTTCCTCAGCCATTTGAGGATCACAAAACAGGTTGAGGCTCTTTTGGCTGTATGTGCACACATAGACAGCTTATCATTAATTATTACCCCTAGGTTGCGAGCAGATTGTACCGCAACCGGGGTTGCCCCCATTTCTGCTGGCCAGTGAGTCGGGCCCCAGAGATTCTTTTGGATACCAAAAACGAGCAGCTCAGTTTTATCCCCATTTAACTTTAGTTTCTTGGAGTGAAGCCAGTTTGCTATTCTTAGGAGCCCAGAGCAAAGGGGAGAAGTTCCGGATTTGTCTGTAGGTGTGAGGGAGAACACAAGTTGTGTGTCATCGGCGTAGGAGTAAATTGTGAGACCCATTTCTTCAGCGATCCTGGCTAATGGAGTGACAGACATTAAAAAGTAGCGGACTCAGTATTGAGCCCTGGGGTACGCCGTAAGGGGAATTTTGGACCTCTGAGGAATTGTTTTTGGAAAAGACCTGGAAGGTCCGATCCAGGAGGAATTGTTCCAACCATTTCAGTGCTTTTCCTCTAACCCCTATATCTTCTAGGGACTGAATCAAGGTTGTGTGGGAGATGTATTACATTATATTTCCTAGGGTGTGCCGAATCGCTACCACCCCCCTCCCGTGACCCATGGTGCATTGACTGTTTGTACCTTTTGTAAGAACTGATTATTTTCACTTTGTCAGTTTTTTGCCCAACAGCACTAATGAACGTGTCTGACTGTGTTTTTGATTGTCTTCTATATTCCACTTGTTAAGTAGTAATGTTATATGGGCATTAAAACACCTTTTGCCCGGTATTCTTAATTAGACTAGCACGCCACTGAGGTTAGACAGGGGACGGCTGTCCGTTGTCTTTTTACAGAGGATTCTGAAGATAGTCCTGTATGAGCACGAGTTCACTACTAGTGACACTTGTGACCTTGTTACTCCTAAAAGGGCACCCCGAAGAGCACACCAGCATAATTATTCTAATGATGACCATTTATAGGAGCATACGGATATAATCAATCTTTTGTCTTTCTTTGTTCTTATATGTTTTCCAACAAGAATAAACTCTGTTCCGCTCTAATGTTGAAGGAATCCACACTCAGTGTTTTTAATACAATGTTTAACACTAGCAACCTCTGGTTAGGGTGGACCTTAGCGCGCCCATACCGCCTGGGTTCACCACTACACTTTATTGGTCCTGATGAAAGCCTGACTAAATGCTCACACATAGGCAGAAACATGTTGACCACACCCTTGGGGTAAAACTGGACTCTTAATTTGGTCCTTTATCCCACACTAGTTTTTACTCATGTCTGATTGGCAAAATGAATAAAATATTTTTTTGACACAATCTGGAAATTTTTTGACTCACTAACTCACCTTTTACCAATCACTTAACCAGCTCTGCAGTAAACTGGCATTGCAGCACAGTAGGGTGGCATTCAGCCATTCCTGGTGGGGCCCGATGATGAAGCATGTCACCAACTAGGTTGTTGAGTGAGGGCCTTCTGAAAAATCTACATTGGGTTCTCTTCACAGGAAACTCATACTGTGAATGATAATACACACTGGAGTTGCTCTTCTTCCTCTTCGTTAATACACTCCTTTGTTGATTTCTTGAGACTCTCCTAAGAGCCTATGTTGACAAGTAGGTACCTGTGCGGAGCACAGAAAACCACTGGCTCAAATTAAGCACAGATTGCTCACCAAACTGGCCTCTTGAGCTTTTCCGTATTCTGTAACATGTTGTATGTAACTATATTTACACTGTTTGTTAATCCGGTATTTGCCTTATTTGGAATATTGCAGCTGGGGACATTGAGTAGAAATGGCGCATCCTGCCAAACTATTGTGAAATCGTGTAACCCTCTCCCCCTTCCCGCTATTCCTCTCCCCCCTCGTTACTCCGCCCCCTTTTCCACTTGAACTGTTGCAGTTATGTCATTATTCTCGTTCGACTAAACTGTAATAAAGAAAAAAGAAAAATCAGCAAATCACAAGTTTGCTCCTAGACGCCTAACAAGTGCTGAATTTTATAGCTGGGAGTAGAATATATCTTCACAAAATCAAATGCTCCGTGTGATATCTGCGTTTCACAGAAAGCTGAAAGAGAAGTACTTACACTTGACCTCACCTTTTGTGGGCATTATAGATTTTTTTTCTTTTTATAAACAAGTACTGTGAGAAGTTGGCCTGGCATATGATGTCCACTATTCTATTGGGCATCTTGCACCAGTCCAAACGACCCTTACTGATGGTAGGTTTAGACAACCTTCATAGAAAGCTATCCTAGTGGTAGCTGTGGAGAGCAGCCTTCAGGCGAAGTCTTGAAGGAATGTAAAGAAGCTTGTTTTACCAGTCTATAATCTCTTGAATGACCAAATGAAAGCAGAACCACACCAGGTATATATAAAATATATGTATTTATTCTAAACACACCCTTCTAGTCTCTTTATGAGGCTAGAGGCAAAAGTACAATACAAGAACTTAAATAGCATACAGTAAATTAGCACAGTATACGTTTTGCCCTAGGGGCCTTACAAACCATATACTAAGAAAGTGGTATAAGTACCGCTCTCAACATTGAGACAAGGCCTAGGGCCTGTAGAACCGCTGGGGCAACCAAGAACCACCCAAGGTAGGGACGCCGGAGACCCACAGGGGACATGTGCAGTGTCTAAACAAAGCCGCGAATCACCATTGACTTCTATGGAGGAAGTTAAAGTTAGAATTTTAAAGAATTAGGACACTTCGATGTGGACTACGGTAAAACCCTTTCAGTACTCGACACTTCGAGAGTCAAGACCCACGGGAGCACCGAAGTAGTCGTATTACCTCACCCAGGCTAGCCGGGTACATAGGTGTCTTTTCATGTCTGGTTTCGTCGTCGTTTCCAATGGAGAGCTGCAAAGAAGTGCTGCAGGCGTCCAGGTGAAGAGTGTCCGGATGGATCCAAGGGTGGATCGGAGATCTGAAGAACCTGACAGCAGAGGGGACAGAGTCTGGATCACTAGCCAATGACCAGCAAGGCGACAAGAAGATGCCAGCCGATGTCTGGTGCTTTTAGGTGATGTAGGTGAAGCTTGACTCTTCAGCCACGAGGTCCAGGAGGTGTCGACGACAACCAAGAGCTGGATTCGAGCTGTCCCACGTTAGATGTCGAGTGCTGCAGTGTCTGTATCAGTATTGGACCCAACAAGCCTTGGCAACAGCAACCCATGCAAGGTGACAAGATTGGCTTCGGTGCAGACCAGCAAGGACTGAGAGATGCTTCTTTGGTGCCTATTTGAACAGGGGAGTCACTCCTTGACCCCAAGGGAGATTTCTTCCGTGTTCCAGTTGATATGGAATGTCGAAGGTCCAAGATTTATGTTTCAGAGTTTCGTCCCGGGTAATCTAAAGTCCTAGGAACTGGGTTCCTATACTTATACTAAGTTTAGGGGTAGACTAACTCTAAGGTCCCACCTATGGGAGGACCTGGGGAGGTGATTACACCCCTTCCCCTTTGTCCAGTTTCGCACCAGAGCTGGGGCTAAGTAAATGTAAATGTAAGTGCCTCAGTAACCGGTTTGAACTGGGAAATGCACGGGGGACACCTAGTGTGCCCCAGGCACTGTCTGAAAAGCATTCACTGAATGCACCCACCCTGCCCTAATACACAAAAGTCTGTCTGGGGAGGTGCTGGCACCTCCCTGGACAGGAAACCTATTGTCCAAGCCTCACCTGTCGGAGTTTTGTCCAGCGGCAGGAGGTCAGACTCATGTCTGTGGCAGCAGCATCCATTTTGTGATGCTGGGGCTCTGTTTAACTTCTACCGGGTTTACCAGTGTGTATATGTCTTCTCCCTCTAGAAGGGTGGAATGCTACCCCCTACCACCCCCCCGCAGAGGGGGGGGTAGTATTCTAAAGTGTTTGACACCAAACACGACATGTTTTGATGCTGCCATTCCAAAGTTAGCATTTACCGCGAGGTTATAATGCCCTTAAGAGTATATGGTATGGCTGTATCATAGAACAGCTATAAGGAAGGCTCAGCTCATGCTTGGGCACCCTCTCACACAAAACCAAGCACTTTGCCTTCAGGATTGTCAAGGCCTGCCATAGGAGTGACATAGGTTTATGTGTGTCTAAATATATAGGTAGATATAGGTATACTATATCTAAGTAAGGGGTACAAGTACCACCTTACCCAGGCTGCAGTAGCAGACCTGTGGTGCCATTTTGGAAGGATTCCCAGGGGTGGTATAGTACATGCTTCAGCCCCTGGTAGACCTCTGGGGTACCCATGCCCTTGGTACCTAAGGTACCATATACTGGGGACTCACAAGGGTGACCCAGTAACCAATTTGGAGTGTACCTAATGTACATGCAATCAATTTAGAGAGGAAGAAGCTAGGCTGGGGTCCTTGTTAGCAGGGCCACAGCCAGACTAAAGTCGATAAATCAGTGAAACACAGCAAAAAGTGGGGGTAACCATAGTAAGCAGATCCTACTCTCCTACAATTACCTCAATCCATTACAAGAGTATAACAGATTCAATATTGTTATCTTTATACTACTTTAATTAAATTCTATGTTAATCACACCTGAAGGAAAGATCGAAATAATGCCCACCTTTTGCTCTGAGCTTCTAAGGCTTTCCGGACAAAAAGGAATTAACGAGTTGAACTGGGTCTAGTGTGGTATATAAATAAATAATACCGGATCTAGGTTTGACTGGACATAGCAATAACAGATAGCTCAATAAATAAGAGTCAAGATTCGAGGTAGTAGGAGTTTGCAGGTTTAATACAGCATAAAGGACAGGAACAGGACAACCTGCACAGGAATAGGATGGCAGAGCCCGGCAGCTGCCGGGGCTGGATCTGGGATGAGCGCGCTAACTTTAATAACAATACACAAGCATATATACTAAAACAGTTGCAATTGCAATACATACAATAGGCGGAGCAGTGGGTGTGGTCAATAGCAGTCGCGAAAGATAAGGGTGAAAGTGGGTGTAACAGGAGGCGTATACATAGACATGTGATGTAAACGTAACAGAATATGTCATAAATGGGGCGGAAACATGGAGGGGGCTACCTAAGGAGCCGGGACCTCTAACCTAGTGGTGCGCGCAAACTGACAATGACGTGTTACTAGGAGAAGCTGGGGGCTATGACTTCTGCGCTAGGAGCAGAGACTGAAGTCTGGAGAGTCAGGGCGACATGTACCTAACCACTATCTAGTATCTGATGTTTAGAGAACATGTTGATAGAATCCAAAAGTTATCGGGGTAAATGCTAACAGACTAAGACTGGTGCATGCATTATTCTACGTGTAGTGCGTGATGAAGAATATTAAATGACCATTAAATGCAGTATTTCTCTTACATGGAGACGTAAAGGCTAGACGATGACGGAAACTATTGATGCGATTCAGTAGTTTAGGAATGCAGAGAAGGAGGGCTGGACTGATAACTAGAATCATAACATACTCTTGGCAGACTCGTAGGCAGAGCCAGGCTGAACCGGGCACTGTGAGGCAGGAAGTAAGTGAAGGGTCAGGAACACAGGTGGGGGCTGTATCGCTCCTCAGCGAGGGCTCAGGAGACAGGAGCTGAATCTGGTGTCCGGGCCCTTTTGAGGCCTAGAAACGGGGACTTTACAATGAAATAACGTGCACACTGGGAAACGTGGCAGCGTAACTTTACATAGGCCTAATACTCGTAGCTTTCACGAGAACTGGAAACTGGCATACTAGGGATGGACACAACTGTAATTGCGTCTTTAATCAAACATGGGGAATACATATGCATATCAATCATGCACACATAACATAAGATGGGGGACACGTAGGGACACAGAACATGGCAAAATTTACTTTTCCACATTCCCTCCTTGTCACTACGTTTCCATCAGGAAACATCAATATTCATGATACCATCTATCATTTCATACAGTATCATTTGCTCGTCTCGAATTTTCTTGGGACTGGATTTAGAACGGGACTTGGGACTAGGAATACAAGAGGTAGCACAAATGCCACACATCGCAGGGCCACATTGTATACATAGGCAGCAACTGAATATGATAGCTACTGCAATACCTAGAAAGGACAATACTTTCCATCCCCAGGCGGAAATCATATTCCAGAACCAACCGGACCATGTCCAGGTGCCTGGATCTTGGTGTAACATATGGGCAATCTTATGGAGTCTGGTTATAGCTGAATAAACAGACGGCGCGTTATTAGGAATGAAAATGCAGCAACTAGATCCGATGACTCTACAAGCCCCGCCCCTATCGGCCAGTATGACGTCAAGGACGAGACGATTCTGGAGCACGACAATTCTCATAAAGGATTGCTCTTCGGTTAAGTTACTTAGAGCAGAAGTAGTCTCAATCACTACTGCTTCAAGGGTTCTGGTTAATCTACGTATCAGTTTACTATTCACGACAGTACCTAAATAAGGAAAGACACCTTTATTGATATCTATATATTGTTCTAGAGCAGTTTCAGTATAATCGACAATCGGGAGGTCTCTCTTGTGTCTAGTATGTACTAGGTGGGAATTCCTATGATAGTCAGGTGGGGCTAGAAAAACTGGTGGCAGTAAGAAGGCAATGTAACAGGTTCCCTCCCAATCGAGGGGCAAACGAACATATGCGGTCTGACCACAAACAAAATAAGAATGACGTGAAGCTTTAAAAATAGATTTCCTACTGTCACTATACTTGACAATAGTAGTACAATCACTATGTCCTACATGTACGGAACCATTCTTTCGGACACATAATTCGCCTTTGACTGGTAATACTGACATAGCAGGGAAGTCTGGAGTAGTATCAGACTGAACATTCAGGACCATGAAATTCGAAGAATAATTACCTAAATTATAAACTTCATTTTCTAGATCTAACCCTGTTCTGTGGGGAAGACCTTGCTTGTCTGGAAAACATGTACTGTTAAGAAAAGACATATCTGTTGAGGATGACGTTAACGTGGACCATGCTCCACATGAACCATTATGTGAAAATGGATAAGGAAAGAGTGGCAGAACTCCCTTCGGTGTCTGGAAAGGGGGGAGTCGACCACACACCCAACAATTAGTGGCATTGCTGGTCTGGTGTGAATAATGTAACATGCGGATAAAGGAATTATTACGCATAGCAAGACGATAAGAGAGTTCATGAGGAGGCAGATCACTAAACGTGTGCTCTACCGTAGCATTAGCAGACTTATTTACATGAGAAACTGGAAAACACAAATAAAATGCATAACCTGTGCAGGTAATCATGAGGCTGAAAAACAATATGAAACTTAGAAAAACGATACATCGGATTGAGTTTTGACTAACTCTCTCACTATGGGGGTCTATTTTATACATGTCAGAAACCGGTCTAACCGTTTCACCTAGGGGAGGACTTAGACAATCAAACTGGCTGACTTATTTTACTAGACCTTAATTTTAGCTTATACTCCTGTTGCGGAGTTTTCTCTAACAGGGAGGGTTTAGTATCATTGTCTTTTGCGGGACAGTCCTTAAGAATAGTACTTTGGCAGTCTTTAAAATCCTCGGAAATGTTCTTTAAAACAGTCTTTAGTCCGTAAAATCTTTTCACATGAGACAGGTGGACCCAGCCCTTCCTGCCTTCCAGCTTGACGGCAGTACGGGTGGCCAGGAGGACCTGTTTGGGCTCCCTCCAGCGGACTTGAACGATCAAAATTCCGGACAAGAACCATGCATCCGGGAACGATTTCATGCGGTGCCACCTCGGTATTGTCTGGAAATGCGGCGGCAACCTGTGAACGACAAGAGTGTAGGGCAGACATCAAGGAAGCTAGGTAATCTGTCAGCATATTACTTGAAATATCGGTAATACTTCGGGGTCTAGGTGTACCCCACATATTGGGGGGGCGGCCAAATACGACCTCATACGGGGACAGACCTGATCTGGAATGTGCGACCATGCGCATATAAAACAAAGCGACTGGCAGAGCTACTAGCCAGTCTACACCTTTTTCTTGACATATTTTGGCAATACGGATTTTCAGGGTCTGGTTATGTCTCTCTACGAGACCGGCTGCTTCAGGATGGCGTACACAATGGAACTTCCACTGGTACCCTAACAAAAGGGAAACGTGTTTCATAAGCTCAGATGAGAATGGCTGGCCGTTATCAGAATATACGACTCTAGGGAGTCCGTAGCGGGGGAAGAATTCACGAACCAACTGCTTGGCAGTGGTCGTGGCTCTGTAATCTGGGACTGGATATGCTTCTGTCCACCTGGACAAAGCGCATACAACTACAAGGACATACTTGAAACCTCGACATCGCTCCATCTGAATATAATCCATTTGGAGGACTTCAAAAGGGTGGTCAGGGGGCTGGAATCCACCTTGTTCCACCGGGACACTTTTACCTGGATTAAACTGGCAACATATCATACAGGTACGGACCTTCTGCTTGGCTGCAGCTCGTAAATGCTTGTTGAACCAGATGTTCTGGATACTATCTAACATAGCTTTTTCTCCTAAATGTGCTGGACTATGTGCGGTATTGATAATGACTTGAACCATAGAGTCGGGGAGAAACCATGTGGCTCTACCCTTCGTTACCCATCCCTGATCTGTCTGGACCCCTCCTTGTTCGGACCATTTCTTGATTTCATCGGGAGTAGCATGTAACTGGATATCTATGACATCTTGAGTAGGGTCCTTAACTGTCATACAGATAGTCGGATCTGGAGTATGTGTCTGTGTCGGATTAACTGAAATGTCTGGAGTCTGTGCTGTAAGCTTGGCTGTGCGATCTGCTAGATCGTTACCTTGAGAAATAATGTCAGTAACTTTCGTATGTGCTTTGCACTTCATGATAGCAATAGCTGTCGGTAAATGTATGGCATCTAACAGAGCTTGAATAAGGAGACCATGCTGAATCTTGGTTCCATGAGAAGTCATGAAACCTCTCTCCTGCCAGAGCACTCCGAAGTCGTGTACAACTCCGAATGCGTAGCGTGAATCTGTATAAACATTAACTTTCAGGTTCTTGGCGTGTATGCATGCTTGTGTCAGAGCAACTAGCTCTGCTGCTTGAGCAGACAGGGTGTCAATACGGTGTGTTTCTATAACTTCAGTGTCAGTAGTCACTGCATACGCGGCTACTAGTTCTCCTGCACTTGTTCTCATACATGAACCATCCACATAAAGTGTCAGGTCGGGATCTGGTAATGGAATATCTGTCAGATCTTGTCTTGGCTTAGTCATAATATTAACTACTTCCACACAGTCGTGTGTGGCAGGATTCGAATTAACTGACGGTAACAGTGTAGCAGGATTTAGAACGTTGCAGCGTCTGATTTCTATGTGTGGCTGGAACAGTGTCAATTCATAACCTGTTAAACGTGCAATTGTCAAGTGCTGAGTCTGTGTACGGTTTAAAAGAACTTCCACGGAGTGTGGAACTTGTACTGTCAAGGAATGTCCTAATACTATGGAATCACTTTGTCTGATAGCTAGTGCTGTGGCTGCAACTGACTTGAGGCACGCAGGCAGAGCCTGGGCTACTGGATCTAATGTGCTCGAAAAATAAGCACAGGGCTTGTATTGTCCTGCTTGATCTTGTGTGAGAACAGATAATGCTGTACCTTCGCGTTCTGTGACAAAAAGTGTAAAAGGCTTACTGTAGTTCGGTGTAGCTAGAACTGGAGCTTGGCATAAAGCTTTCTTTAACTCATTGAAACTAAGTGTATGTTCAGATGTCCAAGGGAGGACAGTCGATACGGCTGCCTCCTGTGTCGTTAACTGTATCAGTGGCTTAGCTAGAAATGCATACTGAGGAATCCATTGTCTGCAATAAGAAGTAAGGCCGATAAAAGCACGTACCTCCTTCTGGGTCTTGGGCTGAGGAAGACTCGCTATTAACTGGATACGATCTGGTGTCAACTGCCTACCCCACTTGGACAGTAAGTGGCCTAAGTAGATCACTTGCTGGACACAGAATTGAAGCTTCGAAGGGGACACCTTGTGCCCCATCTCGGCTAGAAAATACAAGACTGTAAGTGATGCTCGCTCACAAGCACGTTCAGAACGGGCTGTGATCAGTAGATCATCGACATACTGGAGCAGGGCAGTGTCAGTTGGCATGTGAATATTGTCTAGTTGTCTCTTAAGTGCTTGACTGTAAATACTAGGACTTTCTGTGAAACCTTGAGGAGCTCGTGTGAACATATAGCTTCTTCCATTTAAACAAAATCCGAAAAGAAACTGGCTGTCTGGATGAATGGGGACACTGAAAAACGCGTTCTTGAGGTCTATGACTGTAAAAAATGAAGCTTCGGAATCAATGGCTGTCAATAGGGAAGAAATATCTGGAACAACTGGATACTGGGGAATTATACATTTATTGAGTTCTCGAAGGTCAATCACTAATCGATATACTGGGGGTGCATTTGGATCAGTACGTTTCATGACTGGAATGATCGGAGAATTACATACATTGGAGTCAGTTTCTACAACTACTCCTTGAGCCATGAGCTCGTCAATAATTTTGGATAAGGCTGCTACAGCCTCAGGTGGCAATCTGTACTGTCTGATTCGTGGTAACACTACACCTGGTTTGAGAGTCACACGATGGGGTGTGATTTGCATATAACCTACATCAGTTGGACCTTGCGCCCATAGATGCTGCGGGACATTAGACAATCTCGGATCAAAATCTCGTAATACATAGTGACCCTTGAAGTCACGTAGGAACAATCGTATTCCCTCTGGGGAGCAGCAAATAACTGCACCTAATTCTTTCAGTGTCTTAATGCCCAACAAATTTTCTGGACATGACTTCGTAAGTAACAGATCAGTAGTGCGGGACAATGGACCTACTTCTAGAGTAACTGGCTTAGATATCTCATTTACAATAGGCTTTCCTGAAAATCCAAGGGAAACATTTCTAGAGCCTGAGAGCGGAGCCCCTGGAACTTCGGCGTGACTAATGGTCGTCCTACTTGCCCCTGTATCAATCAGAAACTTTCTGTCTTTCCCTAGTACCTGACTATGAACATAGGGACCTTCTTGATCTACAGGAATCTCGATGAGAGGCAAGCCTACCTCCCTCTCTAGGCTGTTTCATGAGTACTGTTGGTACTCTGGATACTCAGACTGTGCATACTGGTACATCTGCTGTGTAACATGCTGTGTTGCAGCAATAGGCTGCGGTGCTGGAACTGTCTGTTGTGCATTCTGTGACTGAGAAGTCTGTGAAACTTGTTCTTGTCTAGGCGGACGTGGTCTTTCTTTAGTTTTACCAGTAGCTATATTGTGTTTCAGAACTGCACACTCGTTTATGAAATGACCTGGCTGTTTACAATAATTGCATGTCCCTTTAACGGGAGCTGCAGGATGACTGGCTTGATTCGTACCCCTCTTCTGACTGTCTTGAGGAACAGATTGTGCAACTAGTACTTTCATTTTCGTGTCTTTCATACGTTTTCTCTCGTGATCTTGCTCTTCTCTGATTCTATTCTGGTGGTACTGGAGCATCTGTAACATCTGGGACGGGGTACTAGCTTGCCATGTACTTTCGACTTTCAAAACTCGATTCTTAACTTGTGGACTTGAATTCTCGACTAATTTAGTAACAAAAAGATGAGGGTACGACTCAACACTTGTCTTCAAGCCACTGTTTATAATAAAGCATTTCTCAAATCTAGAATAAAAATCACTAGTGTCTTCGTCTTGTTTCTGTTTACAGGCTGAGATTGCATCCCAGTCTTCCTTTTTAGTGGCTAATAACCTTGGCAAAACTTGTATTAACAATTCTGGTAATTCTTTACATTTCTCTCCAAGACCGGTACCTGGTACTCGTATCTTATCTTCAGCTTCTAGAACTGCCCAATCGATCTTTTTCTCTCCCACCTCCCATTCTTTTTCCTTGAGTTTCTCGTATACCCCTGCGGGCAACAGGACCTTTAACATTTTAATAATATCTGGATACGTGTATTCTCCCATACGGAGCATGTCTTTTAATTCTCGGTGGAACCCTGCTGGATCTTTGTCGTGACAGGGAATTAATTTCTTCATCTCTAAGAGTTCCATCTTTGTAATCGGAGTGTAAACAAACACTCGTTGCATTTCACCATCTGTTGTCCTGACTGGGTGTACTTCTCGTAACGGATTCTGTCTGTCTATGTAAAACGGTTTACTTTCTGGGGGTGAGACATGAACAAAATGCGGGTTCAAGAACATACTATATTTGTGGCGCTGTTCTAGAATGATACTAATTAAATCGGTACCTAAACCTTTCCATCTATACTGGAGTAACTCGTTCAGGACATCGTGTAACGGACCTGGATCAGAATGTTGACCCTCATACAATGTAATGAGGTGCTGGATCATATACATACCCACCAGTCGTTGCTCGGCTGGGGGCAATTTCAGAAACATGTGTGCCACTATTTCGTCTGGAAAAGTGG
The DNA here is from genome assembly GCF_964261635.1 of Lissotriton helveticus. Taxonomy (NCBI): domain Eukaryota; kingdom Metazoa; phylum Chordata; class Amphibia; order Caudata; family Salamandridae; genus Lissotriton; species Lissotriton helveticus. The sequence goes on along the minus strand of NC_136067.1, from coordinate 772,832,826 downwards.
TAGAATCAGTAATCCATCGGACTGCTGATCGGACTAGTTCTTGTTCATGCATAGTACTTAACTCACTATAACCGATTCGTGATTTCAGAATATGATCGGTAGCTTGAAATACTTGTTCTAGAGAACCTTGTTCTGGTGCTGGATGATGAAAAACTGACTTGTGTTCTAGGCGTAAATGGCGGTCTGGAAATCTAGATTTTCCTACATACGCTATTCTGGCGGGATTCTCGTCCTCTACCTCTTCAGTAGAAGAGTCATTCTCTTTCTCGCTTACTTGTGCTGCTTTACGTTGTTCGTGTAACTTTATTATTTCCTTACGAATTCTCTTGTACATACTCTCTATACTACTGATAGTTCTGTGTTTACCCTCGGCTATATTATCACTCCACCTTGTCAGGATTCTCATTTCGGCCGGATCTTTGGTCGGATAATCTTGTTCCCTTATTAAACAATTAATCAGAAACTTTAATAGCATGAGCTGGATCTCAGCTTTCCTTTGAGACATGGCTTCGCCAATACTTTCTGGACCATCCCCTGTACGGATGAAACGATATATTCTGTCTAGATCTTCTTTCATGTCTGGTAGGGTGTCCAAATACCCGGTCACCCGTCTTACACGTATCGAATATATAACCGTGCTATCATCACCTGCGACTGGATCATAGCGGCATTCAGTAAGAGCTCGTCGGATTTCTGCAACGGACTTATATTTGGGCGTACGCTGTAACGCACTTTCATGTAACTCGACTAACGTTACTCGTTGGTGTGGTGGCGGGGTACCAGGAGGACCTCCTCCTGCGGCCCCTATGCTGGAATCGTCGACTGATACTCTTCGTGCTGGCAGAGTGGGAAATTGTAATGTGGGCTGGACCGGGGGTACCGTAGCAGGTACTCCGGTGTCTGGAGGAGCAGGAATGGCATGATTTACAGGGACTGGCGGAACAGGATTTGCATATTCTGGGACTGTGTCGTCCAAGTAGGACGAGATGAAAATATCAGCTGCGGTCGGTTTGTGACGTAGCTTGGTCGGAACTAATGGTGGCGGAAAATTACTGGATGCCTCCGGGGTCGCTTTTGGCAAGCCCTCGGCAAGAAGAGGATACATACCCTTAATGAGGGCATGCCTCGGTCTATCTGACTGTTCGGTTTTGACTCGTTCACCTATCTCGATTAATTCCCTTTCGTGGGCTCGTTCTAAGGATTCTCTACTTAATTCTGACTTTCTGATTTCTTTTTCGGTTCTTTTATGAGATTCTTTGCGCCATAACTCGATGGCATCTTTCTGTGACTGTCTGGCTTTCTTTTTCCATAATGCTTCTTCTACTCGCATGATGCACTCGGCATCCCATGTACCCGATACGGGCCATCTATACTTTTCTTCTAACTGTTTGGTATACTCTACCCATAAATCTAGATATAATATGGCACTTATGCCATGCTTCTGATACATAAAATGACCTGGACTGTCCCTAGGCGGGACAGGAACTGCTTCTTCTAACAGACCTTTTCTAGTTCTTAACTGACGTAGTTTGGAAAACCACGGCATGACTGGACTGTAATCTAGACACGATACAATACACAATGAACACGATAATTACACCACTCTCATACCACGACATTAAAATACATGAAGAACATTTAAAATAACAGTTCGGACAGAATACTACCTGGAATACGGAAAACAGAATACATGAATTTCCTCAAGAACAGAACTGACTAGAACAGAAACTAGATGCACTGCTAAAACAGTACGAAACTTACCGGTCTCATAAAGAGACACGTCAGGACCCGCGTCCACCGAAGTGGACACTTCGTTTTGGGTCTGTGTACCACCAAAACCCACGGACCAGAGACAATTAGATTGACCCTGTCTAGATACTACCCCAGCAACGGTACTCACCGGGCAGCAAGAACGGAAGGCCTCGGACTGGACTGGACTGCTTCGACGCCGGACGGACGAACTTCGGACTTCTGTTACGGGTGGGCCTCCGGATACCTCGGACCTTGGACTCTCGGCTTGGGCTCTGGTCGGGACTCGCCGCGTTCCTCCACCGCCTCGTCTGGATGCTGGACCGCAACCTCCGTCTCCTCCGTAGGCCTGAGGGATACTTGAAGCAGAAATATCTGCACGTGCACGGTATGGTTCCGTCACGGCTGGAGAGGGTCAGGGGGCATACGTGGCTTCACCGGCGCGTGGGGAAAGGGCAAGTCCCTATTCGGGCGCCATTATGTGGTATATAAATAAATAATACCGGATCTAGGTTTGACTGGACATAGCAATAACAGATAGCTCAATAAATAAGAGTCAAGATTCGAGGTAGGAGTTTGCAGGTTTAATACAGCATAAAGGACAGGAACAGGACAACCTGCACAGGAATAGGATGGCAGAGCCCGGCAGCTGCCGGGGCTGGATCTGGGATGAGCGCGCTAACTTTAATAACAATACACAAGCATATATACTAAAACAGTTGCAATTGCAATACATACAATAGGCGGAGCAGTGGGTGTGGTCAATAGCAGTCGCGAAAGATAAGGGTGAAAGTGGGTGTAACAGGAGGCGTATACATACACATGTGATGTAAACGTAACAGAATATGTCATAAATGGGGCGGAAACATGGAGGGGGCTACCTAAGGAGCCGGGACCTCTAACCTAGTGGTGCGCGCAAACTGACAATGACGTGTTACTAGGAGAAGCTGGGGGCTATGACTTCTGCGCTAGGAGCAGAGACTGAAGTCTGGAGAGTCAGGGCGACATGTACCTAACCACTATCTAGTATCTGATGTTTAGAGAACATGTTGATAGAATCCAAAAGTTATCGGGGTAAATGCTAACAGACTCTAAGACTGGTGCATGCATTATTCTACGTGTAGTGCGTGATGAAGAATATTAAATGACCATTAAATGCAGTATTTCTCTTACATGGAGACGTAAAGGCTAGACGATGACGGAAACTATTGATGCGATTCAGTAGTTTAGGAATGCAGAGAAGGAGGGCTGGACTGATAACTAGAATCATAACATACTCTTGGCAGACTCGTAGGCAGAGCCAGGCTGAACCGGGCACTGTGAGGCAGGAAGTAAGTGAAGGGTCAGGAACACAGGTGGGGGCTGTATCGCTCCTCAGCGAGGGCTCAGGAGACAGGAGCTGAATCTGGTGTCCGGGCCCTTTTGAGGCCTAGAAACGGGGACTTTACAATGAAATAACGTGCACACTGGGAAACGTGGCAGCGTAACTTTACATAGGCCTAATACTCGTAGCTTTCACGAGAACTGGAAACTGGCATACTAGGGATGGACACAACTGTAATTGCGTCTTTAATCAAACATGGGGAATACATATGCATATCAATCATGCACACATAACATAAGATGGGGGACACGTAGGGACACAAAACATGGCAAAATTTACTTTTCCACACTAGCCTGCAACAGTGTAAGGCATGAAATGGTATTCACGGTTCACTATTCATTCTTGGCATCCTACAGGACTATGTTTTTAAGTGCATCTATTATCTTATTTCTGTGCAAGAGTGAAGAATGCCTCTGATAGGCGAGGATCTAAGGCAGCCTCTTCACAAATGGAAAATTTCCCATTGAACAGGGGAGTATTGGGAACACATTTTTGACCTGTTGCCAGTTGTACGGACTTTCCTAAGACCTTACTACGGTAGACTGGCTCAGCTGAAATTAGTTATGAAAAACAGGAAAAAGTAACAACCTAGTAAATTGACTTCTGTCAGAAGTGCTTGCTGTGGGGGAAAAACATTATGACGGGGGAGACCAAGCAACACCCCTCCAAAGAAGGTATAACTGATAGATATCATAACATCCTTGGTCCAGCTCAGACTTCTTTATCCAATCTCCAAGAGGTTTGCTGAACAAACTGCTGAGTTAAGGGTATCCGGATTCAAGAATGCCTTGCTGGTTACAGTATCCTGGCTTGACAAATATCTGTGTGCATAAAGTACGCTCAAGGCATTACATTATTTCTAACACAGGTTGACATAGCTTCTTCCAAATGTCATACATGGTTTTCCCACAGTTGTCAGTTCGACTTTCCTAAATTCCATAATAACCACTGAAGCCCTAACCTGATTTTTACTTTTTACCTTAAGGTCTTCATTTCTTTAAAAATGTTGTTGTTTGCTTGGCTTACATACATAAAACCCAGACACTCTTCTCAGGGCAAATTACCAAAGCCAATATACCCTCAGAGATTACATATTCTATGGAGGCAGTGATGAAGCGGTTACAACTCACAAAGACCTTGACATCTACCCGAGGAACTAGCAATGCTCTCATATGCTCTCTAGCAAACCATTAAGGGTGCATTCGCCACGGTCATTGCCTACAGTGATTGGACTCACTAGGTCTCTCACACAATACTGTTCCTTACAACAACTGAAAACCTTAATAGAGCCACAGCTCTGCATGGAAAAAGAAATGATTGGCAAAGAGGACATGGGTCAAAGACTAGGACGAAGTTAGGTAAGCAGGGAAACGCTACTGAATAGAACTAAGCACTAAATTCTGAGAAGTGACGAACAAGTTACTTACCTTCGGTAACGATATATCTGTAAGAAACAGTAGTTAGTATTAGATTCCTTACCTTAGAATATCCCCAGGCGTCAGTCTGGATCCGGAAACTTTTGCGTAGCAGTACCCCTGCGCGTCGGTAGGCGTCGTCTGCAGGCGTCCCCTGCGGCTCCGCGTCGTCGGCGTCGTGCGCCGTGATGACGTCGCTGGAGTATATAGACGCCGCCTCCGCGCGCTGACGTCAGTTCTTTGCACACAGCTTTTCCGCGCCAGAACACGCAGAGCCATGTGAGAACCAACACTGGTGCCATTTGAAACTAGGGCCCTGAAAGGGATGTCCCTAACCCTAGGTATCAGTTCGCAGAACGGGGAGGATGGGCGGGGCGGTAAGGAATCTAATACTAACTACTGTTTCTTACAGATATATCGTTACCGAAGGTAAGTAACTTGTTCATCTGAAAGAAACAGGTTAGTATTAGATTCCTTACCTTAGAATAGATACCCCAGCAATACCAACCCCGGTGGTGGGTCTGCGAACCAATACAACCTACACCAGAAAGTCCTGGAGGACCGAACGGCCAAAGAAGCCATCCCTCCGGACTTGACTGTCCAGGCAGTAGTGCCTCGCAAAGGTGTGCAGCGAGGCCCACGTGGCCGCCTGGCAAATGTCCTGCAAAGGGACTCCCCGGCCCAGGGCAGTAGTAGCCGCCGTGGCCCGAGTGGAATGGGCCCTCAGCCCAACAGGAGGCTCCTTCCGAGCCAAAGAGTAGCATGCTTTGATGCACAGGACGACCCACCGAGAGATGGTCCGTTTCTGTACCGCCCTTCCCTTCTTCTCACCCACGTAGCCAACAAACAGTTGGTCATCCACCCGGAACTGGCGTGTGCGATCCATATAGAATGAAAGCGCACGTTTTGGGTCCAGACGATGGAGCCGCTCTTCATCCTTTGAAGGATGCGGAGGCGGGAAGAAGGAGGGCAAGGTGATGGACTGCCCAATGTGAAAAGCAGAGACTACCTTGGGCAGGAAAGAAGGTCTGGTCCGAAGAACCACCTTATCAGGATGAACAGACAAGAAAGGAGGTTGAACAGAAAGAGCCTGGAGCTCACTCACTCTCCTGGCAGAGGTGAAGGCTACCAGGAAGGCCGTCTTTAAGGTGAGAAGACGGAGAGGACAGGAATGAAGGGGCTCAAAGGGAGCGCACATCAGGAAAGTCAAAACCAGGTTCAAGTCCCACTGAGGCATCACGAACGGAGCTGGAGGATACATGTGCGTGATGCCCTTTAAGAATCTTAACACAATAGGGGACTTGAACAAAGATGGCTGATCAGGTAGCCTCAAGAAGGCGGAAAGGGCAGAAAGATAGCCCTTGATAGTGCCCAGAGCAGAGCCCTGCTGGGCAAGGGAAAGGAGGAAGAGGAGAACCTCAGATAGAGGGGCAGAAAGGGGATCCACAGCCTTTGCTGTGCACCATGCCACAAATCTGTTCCACCGGCAGGCGTATACCGACTTTGTGGAGGGACGCCTGGCTGCCAGAATGACATCACAGACTTCAGGAGGCAAGTCAAATGGCCTCAACTGTCGCCGCTCAATCTCCACGCATGGAGGTGGAGACTGGACAGGTTCGGGTGGAGGACCGTCCCCTGCTGCTGCGACAGAAGGTCCTCCAGAAGGGGCAGGCGGATCGAGGGACCGACTGTCATGCTGAGTAGCTCGGGATACCAGTACCTTCGAGCCCAGTCCGGAGCCACAAGGATAACTTGGGCCCGGTCGCGCCTGATCTTCTTCAGCACTCTGGGCAGAAGTGGTATAGGCGGAAAGGCGTACAACAGACCGCAACTCCACTCGCGCCGAAAGGCGTCGCCGAGCGAGTGCCGTCTTGGAAACTCCAACGCGCAGAACTGATGACATTGCGCGTTCTCTTCTGTGGCGAATAGATCTAACCAAGGCTCTCCCCATTGCTGAAAGAGGCCTCTCGCCACATCCGAGTTCAGACGCCATTCGTGATCCACCGAGCACCGACGGCTGAGTTCGTCCGCCCTGGCGTTCAGAGAACCTGCCAGGTGTTGAACCGTCAGAGTCACGCCCTGACGTTCCAGCCATTGCCAGAGGCGCAGAGCCTCTTGGCAAAGGGTCCACGACCCCACACCGCCCTGTTTGTTGCAGTACCACATGGCGGTGGTGTTGTCCGTGAACACCTGCACTACACTCCCGTTGACAAAGGGGAGGAATGCCTTCAGTGCCAGGCGAATCGCCCGCAGCTCCAACATGTTGATATGGAGCCGGGACTCCGCCGGAGACCAGAGGCCTCTGATCTCCGCCTCTCCCAAGTGGCCACCCCAGCCTCGGAGGGACGCGTCCGTCACAACCACGTGCTCCGGCTGGGGAAGGGAGAGGGATCTGCCCCTGACCCAATCGCGGTCTGTAAGCCACCACTGCAACTGTCTCGCAGTGCCCTCCGAGATCAGGACATGGTCGGATAGGTTGCCCTGATGCTGGGCCCACTGAAACTTCAGGTCCCACTGCAGAGCCCGCATCCGCCATCTGGCGTGATGCACCAGAAGGATGCAGGAGGCCATCAGCCCCAGAAGCCGCAGCGTCAACCTGACCGAAACCCGGGATAACGGCTGAAAGATGGGAATCAGAGCCTGAATATCCCGGACCCGCCGTTCCGGGGGATAAACCCGAAACTGCGCCGAGTCGAGAACCGCTCCGATGAAAGGGAGCTTTTGAGAGGGACACAGGTGTGATTTCGGCACATTGATGGAAAACCCCAACTCGTGCAGGAGGTCTGCCGTCATCTGAAGGTGGTGGACGACTGTCTGGGGCGAGCCCGCCTTCAACAGCCAGTCGTCGAGGTAGGGGAAGACTGAAACCCCTAACCGGCGCAGATGAGCTGCGACCACCGCCATCACTTTCGTGAACACCCGTGGGGCGCTGGTAAGGCCGAATGGGAGCACGATAAACTGAAAATGCTCGTGGCCTACCGTGAACCGCAGGTAACGCCGGTGGGCCGGCAGGACGGGGATGTGAAAGTACGCATCCTGCAAGTCCAACGCTACCATCCAGTCGTGTGGGTCTAGAGCAGCCAAGACCTGAGCCAAAGTCAACATCTTGAACTTCTCCTTCCGGAGGAAGCCGTTGACGTTCCGTAGATCCAAGATAGGACGCAGGCCTCCCTTGTCCTTCTTGGGTACCAGAAAGTAGTGGGAGTAGCAACCACACCCTACTTCTGGCCCAGGAACGCGCTCGATGGCCCCCTTGGCCAAGAGGGCCGTAACTTCCTCCTGCAGAAGTGTCAAGTGGTCCCCCGACACACGGTGGTTCTGCGGTGGCATGGCTGGAGGAGTGGACTCGAAGGGGAGGGCATAGCCCCTTCGGACAAGCTGCAGCACCCACCTGTCCGATGTTATCGCGCGCCAGCGGGAGTGGTGATGGCGAACCCTGCCACCCACTGGCGTCACGTGAGCCCGAAAGCTCGGACTAGGAAGGCTTGGATGCCGCAGCGGAGGGAGGCGTGGACTGACCACGACGCTGGCCTCTACCGCCACCACGGCGGAAACCACGGGCGCCACCGCGCTGGGGAGCGCTCTGCGCCGCGTGGCTGGCAGCACGTGTGGGACCTCCTCTCCCTTGGCCACGAAAGGGCCGAAACGAACCCGTCTGCTGGCGCTGGGTCTGGGTCGAGAGACCCAAGGACTTGGCCGTGACCCTGGAGTCCTTGAAGCGCTCCAGCGCGTGGTCCGCTTTGTCACCAAATAGGCGACTGCCATCAAATGGCATGTCCATAAGCGTATTTTGGACGTCTGGTGAGAAGTTGGCAGATCTCAGCCAGGCATGGCGACGAATCGCCACCGTAGTGGACATGGCCCGTCCCAGTGAGTCCGTGGTGTCCAGACCACAACGGATCGAGTACCGCGCCGCATCCCGGCCTTCAACAAAGGCCCGGGTGAGCTTGTCCCGCACTTCCTGGGGGCATTGCGGCAAACACTCCTCGACCGTATCCCACAGGGAGTGGGTGTAGCGGCCCAAGAGGCACGCGGTGTTACAAGACCGCAGCCCAGCACTCAAAGAGGAAAACACTTTCTTTCCGAATTGGTCGTACCTCTTTGATTCCCGGTCGGGCGGAGCCGACGGAAATGCGGACTGCGAAGTGGAGGCCTGGATCACCAGACTCTCCGGGGAGGGATGGGTGGACAGGAAGGCAGGGTCGTCCGCGCAGGGACGGTGACGCCTGGCAACGTTCCGGTCAACCGGCGCACCAGAGGCGGGCCTGGACCAGGTGCCCAGAAGGACATCCGTCAGGGCCTCATTAAACGGCAGCAGAGGCTCCTGGGGGCATGACTGCGGTTTAAAAACTTCCGTCAGGATATTCGGTTTGACCTTCGCGACGGGGAGCTCAAGGTGTAAGGCCTTGGCAGCCCTCATCAGGACCACCGAATAGGCAGCACCCGCCTCGGACGCCACAGGGGACGGAGAGACAAACCCAGGGTTGGGCGACTCGTCCAGGCCACTGGCATCACCCAGATCACCTACCCAGTCCACATCGTACTGGCAGGCACGGGATAGAGGGTCCTCAGACCCCTCCCAACCCTCTCCATACTCCTCCTCGTCATACCCATATTCTGGGTCGACGATATAGACATCGGGGTCAACAGGCCCCATCGGCGTCGGGTCCGGCGTCGGCCGACGCCGGTCCGGCTCCGAGTCCGGAGTCGGGGAGGAAAGGGGGGTGGCGCCGCGCGGCGTCGGTGCCGGGGACCCGACGCCGGCCGGAGCCGACGGCGGAGTCGCTGCACCACGCGGGGGCGGTACCATGGGCTGGCCCACAGGAACCGACGCCGGAGAGGCCGGGAGACCAGCCGGCGACGAACCAGAGGGAACCAGCGGCGCCGGGGCCGGAGCCACCGGCGGCGCCGGGGCAGGAGCACCCGAACCGCTCGGGCCCCCAGACGGGACCGACGGGCCCGCAGGCGCCGAAGGCCCCGCCGGAGAAGACCTCGCCCTCATAGCAATGAGGAAGGCCTCGATCTCCTCACGCGACGCGCCTGCCCCAGGGACCGACAGGTGTGGGGCAGACGGCGTCGGCGACCCATGCGGGACCGCGGGGGTGGGGTCACCCGAGCCCCCGGCCGCAGCACGCGGGCGTCGGGGGGAGTCGGGGGTGCGATGGCGACGCCCCGACTTCTTGTGCTTACCTGACGAGCCGGAGGAATGGTGGCGACTCCCGGAGCGCCCATGGCGGCTCCGCGACCGCTCCCTCGACCGCTCCCTCGACCTCCGACCGGACCGGGACCGCTCTCGACGCGGGGCCGACAACCGGAGTTCGAGAAGCTTGCGGGACCGCTCCCGCCTAGCTTTTCCAGTCAAGGCCCGACAGTCGACGCAGGACTCCACGTCGTGGTCCGCGCCCAGACACCGGAGGCAGAGTCGATGGTGGTCGGTGACCGACATCATGCGGTCGCACTCGTCACAACTCTTGAAACCGGGCATCCTACCGGCACCGTAAAGAAGTTAACAAAAAACTTGGTCAAAAGACCGGAGTACTGCTCTTCGGATCTGCGCTAACTGGCGCGGAAAAAAGAAGAACTGACGTCAGCGCGCGGAGGCGGCGTCTATATACTCCAGCGACGTCATCACGGCGCACGACGCCGACGACGCGGAGCCGCAGGGGACGCCTGCAGACGACGCCTACCGACGCGCAGGGGTACTGCTACGCAAAAGTTTCCGGATCCAGACTGACGCCTGGGGATATTCTAAGGTAAGGAATCTAATACTAACCTGTTTCTTTCAGATAGCACACATACCCACTGTAAATGTAATTATAAGTCCATACATTTCATGTTACAAAATAGGAAGGAGTAAGAATGACAGACCATCTATTGACAAACAGTATTTACTTCTAGTATCATGTACACCTATGGATGATATGGGATAAAATCAAAACACAACCACCATATTCTGAAAATACTTTGCTTACTCACCTCATCAGGACTTCCAGGTTGCAGAGCTTGCCAAGCCTCCAGCTGCCTCTCCAATGCCACTCTTAACTCTACAGAGTCTTGAGACATTTTCTAAAAGAATATTGACGAGACATTCAGAGCAGGAAGATAACAAATACACAGTACTGAAACACAGAAGCATTAACCAAATGAACACGTTTCTTATGTCAGGTAAAGATCTACTAAGGGCTTCTCTAACTATTCGCAAATGATCATCTCTTGACTCTCTGCAGGAACTAGGCTAGATCTTGAGACAAAGCTCCATCTTGGCTCTCAGAACCATTGTGAGCAAGACATAATGGAGTAGCAAAAAGGATCATCCTGGCACCCTGACATCACTGCTTCATCCTTTTATCCCCATGTCATCTGTTGCGGGCACAAAGCTGACAAGATTGACAGAAGTTGCAGAGTAACAAACCTAATTTGGGATCTTACAAAAAATCTCATGACCACTCTTCAGAACTGGGAGGCAGGCTCGATCGATGAGGAATCCGCAGGTAGATACATTATCCACTAGACAGGTTGATACCGAAAGAAAGTAACTTGTTCTTATAATGGATACTTCCACCAGCTTATTCCTTACTGTTTAAATCTGCGTACATGAAGCTTCCCCAAGTAGGTGGGTCCAAGGAGATGATAGATTACATCCAAATACGACAGCGGATGGCAATGGATGAGCCAATGTACCGCACCATTGAATCCACTGTTTCCTAGCCAGAGTGTAGGATATATTTCACAGCGTATTGCCCATTGCTCACAAAGTTTACATAACTGTATCAAGGATATTTGGTATGAAGAACTGCGCCATTTCCTACAAGGAATGTGAGGAGGAGGCAAGTTGCATTTGTAAATTGAAGGGCAAAGCCGACAGAAAAGAAGACCTTATAACCCAAGACCCCAATCTTCTTAGACTCCCTGTCAGAAGGGGAAGTGAGTAGAAAAAGGGTTCTGCTTTAAAGAATAGTGCTCCTGAATCCAAAGGCTCTCCGGGAAGGGGTGTGCAGTCAGAAATCTTTATAGGTCCTCAGGCATCAGGGAGGTGGCAGTGGGAAACGTGGTGGTTCACACCAGGGGCCAGACCTCTCGTTACATTCCAGTCAGATGGGTCAATGCCTCAATGAAGGGGAGCAACTCTTCAACTGCTGCAGTCAGGCAGCTAAATCTCTGTGAGCAGACTGGCCTCGTCTCTTCCTCAGACAACAGTTAAAGGACCTCTGCAGGCTTAATTAGTACTGTTGTAGCATCCTCCTCCGAGGGAGGACCCAAAAGGAACTATAGGTCGACCTATGAATGTGCCCAGGCCGCCAGCATACCGCACGGCCATGTAGTCACCGGAATCAATACTGTAGTGTGAGTAGACGCTGCCCACCGCCTTTAGTCATTGAGTTATATTCTGTATCTGAAAGGAGTCGGAATCTGAACAATAAAACTCCCCACACCTTCAAAATAATTGTTAAGAAGCTAAGACATGTAAAGAGCCTCCTCTAATAACCGATATGCCCTGACCTGACCAAGATGGCGACTGTTGGGACAGAAACGTCCCCTGCATGATGGACGTTTACCCCTGCTCCAGCTGAATGGCTATCCGGACCGCTATTGATGATAATTGGTCAAGTGCAAACACAGATCATGTGTGCCATAGCCTAGGCCTGTCCCATGGTAATGCAGTCTGATTAGACCAGGCGGGGCTCACCTGGTGTTACCGTTGAGATGGTACAGAGCTAAAGCCACACCATGAAGTTAGGTGACACAACCATGGTGGTGAGAGCATACCCTGTTTGTGTAAAGTAGCAATCAGTAAGGTGAACAGGCTTTTTTACATGTGTCACTTGAGTTGGGCCTACTGGTACACTCATGTAAAGTTCCATGGCTGGATAGTTAACTCGCGGTGTCTCTGTACTGGTATGCATGTGTGTCCCTAAGTACACTATATAACAAGGAGGCCTGTGGGTTCCATTTTGGAAGCCCGGGTCTGAAGCAGCTTTTGGAGGTGAGGACTGCAACTCCAGACAGAAGATGTGGATTTCTGACATTCCCGAGGGGTGGGGTGGGAAAACACATGCTGGAGGATTCTGGGGCAGAGCATCCTGTGTTCCCATTAATGGTCTCCGATTCCAGGAAGAGATCTAGGGCCTGCGCCTACTGTCAGGGAGATGGTGGGACTGATAATGTTGGCACTGCAGACCAAAGAATTATGATAGATAAGAAGGCTTAGGCCTCTAAACATTTTGGTGCTTATTTCAGTGCAGGATGATGGCCAGGTGTGATCCTCAATCCCTCCCTTTGCCTGTATTGTGTGTCAATTAGATTGGAGCCACTCTTGCTGTAGCACACAGTACCTCTGAGAAAGAGCAGTGCAGAGGATAGACTCACACCCACAAACCAAACCTCAAAGGCTCAGACATTAAATCACATATGTTTTTGGATTTGGACTATAGTAGTGGGAGCCTTAGTCCCACACTTTTACCAACTGACCACGGGAGCAGGATGAATGTGAAACAACTGCCTGAAGCTCAACGCCGACAAGAAGTAGTACTTATCTTCGGCAACCAAACCTCCCCATGGGACTCCATCTGTTGGCTGTCAGAGTCAGGACCAACACCCACTACCACAGAGCAGCAAGGAGATCTTGGGATCATCCCAGACCACAAGCCCAACATGGTGTCACAAGTCAATGCAGTGAGCACCTTCTGCTTATACATCCTAAGCATGTTGTGAAAGATCTTCTCATAGCTGCCTGAGAACACCAGATGGACTGTCATGCAATCACTCACCACCAGCAGGCTGAACTATAGCAACACTCTCTACGACAGACTCTTCAACCAACTGCTACACAGGCTACAGACCACCCAGAATGTTACCGCAAAACTTCTACTAGACATATCAACCTGCATCCAAACCACAACACACTTTAGGAAGCTTCACTGGCCCTCCATTCACAAGCCGCAGCCAATTCAAATTTCTCATGTACGCATTTCAAAGCCTTACACAACAAAGGAACAGCATACCTGAACCGCCGCGTACACTTTAACCAACCCATCAGACACCTTTGCTCCGCCTCACTCACTCACACACTCCAAACAACCGCAAAAGCAAGGCAGGAATTTGCTGTTTCTTCTATATAACACCCAAAACATGGAACGACTTCCCTTAACACATTAGAGCCTCCTCCTCACTTTTGAGTTCCTCAAGAGGGTTAAGACCTGGTTCTTCAAAAACATAGAGGGGACAACACACTTACTCACCTGCCAAAGCATCTGGATACCCTCACGGCTGATTAGTGCGCTATGCAAATTGACTTACCATAACACACTTTGCTCCACAGCACTGTCTGTCAGGAAAAATAAGGTTGTCAAGACTTTGAGCTGCTGCAACTAGGACTGGGGACCAAGGTCTACCAGTCTCCCATTTCGGCTAGGGACAATCACCCAGGAAGCCACTAACACTTGCTCTGTGCCTGGAGCACCTGCCTTCTGTCTGTCTGTCAAGGCAAATGTGCCTTGTTGGGAGCCATGTCTTTGATCCCCATATTCCAGGAGGGGGCCTTTGAGACTGTTGGGGAGGGGGGGTCGCCGCCCCGAAGATCCTACCTCATTGAGACTATTGCCCATGACTCCTGGATGCCAGGGAATGGCCACTAGAACTGTTGGAGTCTATCACCCATGTTGGTGGAGTCCACGTGACGAGCGGAGAGACACCTAGGAGCAAGACAAGAACTCATCTTGCAGCATCTCTGCTGCTTCAGCACCTTACCATTGATTTTTGACCACCTAAGTCAGCTTACCTAGCTGACTGCAGGAAAACATTGGTTGAGCTGGTAGCTGTTGGGAGCGAAGGGGAGACGGATCCCAGACATTTTGGGAGGTGACAGTTCGGTAAAACGAAAGCAGGGCCGTATGCCATTTTTGAAAATGTTTCCAAGGTAAGCAGGTTACCTCCTGGGGAGCAGAGCTTTCAAGGCCTAAACCAAAATGTATGGAAATGCCTCTTTTTGTATGTTCGCCCCCAAGTGTTTTGACTGATGCTGCTGGTTTTTCGACATCGAGAGTGCACTGAAGCCTACTAACCAGATTTCAATACCAGTGCCCATACCCTAAAGTGTATGTCGAATTGGCTATTCCCAACTGGAAATGGCTAACTTACCTGTAAGCCCCTAGTAAATGGTACTCTGGTACCTAGGACATACAAGTCAGAGGGGTACCTAAGGGTCTGCAGCACTGATTGTGCCACCCTGGGAGTCACCCAGTTAAACAAGTCCTACAGTCTACCACTGCAGACTGGTAGAGCAGTTACGCACTGTTAGCCTGACTTTGTCATTAAAAGCAATGGCAAAGCCACCACTTTCCCTGGATCTGTGTGTAAGTCGCACATCTGACAGACCTACAAAGCCCTAAAGGTAGGGTGCAACATACTGGAGTTAGCACAGCTGATGGGAGGGTCAGCGTGTAACCCTCGCTAATTGGGCAACTAAGTGTTTCCACAGTAAAAACTGTTGTTTTGCATGTTTTACTGTCAGGACATGTAGTACGAGTTACTTACCTTCGGTAACGATGTATCTGGTAGAGACGATTCTAGCTGCAGATTCCTTAACGTAGAATTATTCCCAGGGATGAGACTGGATCCGGAAAACGTTTCGCCACAGCATCCCTGCGCGCCAGGGGGGGGGGACACAGCATCACGCGACTCCGCCCAGGCATCGTATGTGACGTCAGCGAGGTCACATAAGTCCCACCCGGCGCGCCTACGTCAGTTTTCTTCTGAGAACGTTTCTGCGCCACAACTCGGAGCCAGCAGAGAAACTGTGGGAGCATGGGAACAGTGTGCGAAACAGCAGAAAAAATGGAAAAGAAAAAGGAATGGTGATGAAGAAAACCATGAGGAACAATGCCAACACTGCAGTACCCAAAAGCAGGGAAAGAAGAAAGAACAGAGCACAGCCCTGAGCAGCCACCCTGCCAGTATGAAAACAGTACCCCCATGAAGACAAGAAACATAAGCAAAATGTCATGACTACATGCAGCAGGACTACAACCCTGACCAAGACCCATGAAGGGGAGCCAGTTCCAAGGCAAACAGGGAACGACAGATCTCCAAGGCAACCCAGCACAGAGTGTGACAACCCCCCCAAGGGAGCTAGGGCAGGGCACGGCCAAATGACCCAAACCCAGTGGGCAGCAGAGGGGCCTAGACCCTCAGAAACAAGAGAGAGGGAAATGTGGGACAAAAGAAGGCCAGCCTCAATCCTTGAGCCACCAAATCAGAGGGGCACAGGAGTAACCATAGACCCAGCATCTACATTGCCAAAGAAGAGGAAGGAACAAAAAGCAAGAAAACATCTTGTGAAAAGAGCAAAAGAATGCACTCGCTCAGCATAGCCATCCACCTGGAGGCGAGTGCAGAAGGGCAAGCCAAAGGGTCCTCGCAGAACGGGGAGGAAGGGCGGGGCGTGAAGGAATCTGCGGTTAGAATCATCTCTACCAGATACATCGTTACCGAAGGTAAGTAACTTATACATCTTATAGAGACTACTAGCCGCAGATTCCCTAAAGTAGAATAGATACCCTAGCCATATCCATGGGGAAGGAGGTTCTGCAGAAGGACCCCACCAGCCTAAACATAGGAGAGGGTCCCACAGGGGACTAGTCCAATGGGCAGGGCAGATAGCCCCGTCCTCCCAGGCAAGGGGTGGGGGAACCCCCACAATCAGAACACCACTAAAGCCAAGAGGGATGTGGGAAGAAGAAAGAAGAAGAAAGCTGTTCACTCCCAACAGAGGAACCAAGGGCAAGGCCAGGGAGGCCGAAGCACCCCACGACCCTACAAGGCAACAGAGCTTCTGTCCAACACCAGGACAAGGAAAAGGAAGAAAGCCTAGAGGACCCAAGGAAACGAGGGAAAAGAAGGTGAGCCCACCATAGACGGAAGGCAACAGACCATAAAGAGCGGCGCAGGCATAAATAAGCTGCCGGCAGCAGGCAGCAATAAGCCGCAGGCAGCAGGCAGTAATAAGCCGCAGGCAGCAGGAAAAACAGCCCGGGCCCCAGGAAGCCCGCGCAGGCTACACCTGACAAAAGTAGAAACACAGAATTATCCCAGCCTCCAGGACAGGAACATGAAGACGACGAAATGCTTGGACACACTACTACAAGGGGTCCGCGCACACGACCTAAAGAAGCATCATCAACAAACAAACGCCAAGGCATGTGAAAGGGCTGACGGCAATCAGCAGAAGCACCCAAAATAGGAGTACAGTAAAAATGATACCCAAGTGGAAGACTGGACGAAACAGAAGCATACCGTGTGGATGGTCAAAACACACGAAGTATAACAAGTACCCTTCTGTAGGGTTACATGAGCATCCCCGAGGCGAGAGACGCCATAACCAGCAGGAAACTGGCAAAACAGTGGCACCAGGGAAGCTGGACACCCACTTAGGCGAGCAGACCGGGTCATTGGCCACGGACACCAAATGAAGAAACATTGACAGCACGATTTTGCTGTGTAACAACACAGAGCAGTTATAGAGACAAAAGAAATACGCTAAAAAATGAAGCGTCACACAAGAAGACTACGGTACATGAAAGGTACCAACAGGCATGAGGAAGCAGTAGTGGACAGAACAATGTCCAGAGCAGTAAGCCACAGCAGCCCCTCGCCCCCGGGAGGAGCAACGTTCCCCTGCAAGAGAGAGGGGAGGAGATGGAGCTAGATAACAACCAGAAACATTCAGGACCAACCGAATGTTCCAGGGGTCCAAAAAGCGGGTTCCCTAAAGAGAACACTTCCCTTGAGAGTGGTGACAGCAGGAACCCAAACAGAAGTGTTGAAAACACCTGTGCAGAAGCAGCAGGGAATATGTAAAAAACTCCTGTTGGGAAAGTGTCCACAAAATGAGGGCACAAGGCAATGTACAATAGAGAGGTACATGGAGAAGCCGCCACCTTTAAAGACAAACCCAGTAAGGGCTGAAGCACGAAAAACTGTTACACGAACCCTTAAAGGTGAGGGGAGAACCAGCACCACAGCAGTGGAAGAAACAACGCAAACACCCTATGATTGCAGTGATACCAGGGTGCACTTCCAGGTTACGCCAACACTAGGAAGCGTGCCACACAGTGGTTGACTCCAGGCGCAAAACAAGGACAGGGCGCCAGAGGCGAGCACAGCACCTGAACTGAACAGAACAAGGGCCCTACGGATAACGACTGGCAAACGAAGAGCAGTCATCAAGGGCATGAGGATCACAGTGACGATGAAATCCCCCCCTGTGAATACAGGCAAGGCAGAAGCCATACAGTAAGGTCCCCACACCGAGGCGTAGAGGGACTACCGACAACTAGTCAACTGCACCAAATGTGCCATAGAGCGAAAAAGAGGCCCACAGCAAGATTGTGGCGAAAAACTCCATAGGAGCGTACCAAGGCTAAGGCAGCCACAGAATAGCCTATTAATACCCCACAAAGGGTAAGTGTCAACTCCTGCGAGGGTGTCCTCTTGGGCAAAGCACACATTCAGAGGACTAAAAGGAAAGACAGAACCAGCCATCCGGCTACACGGAAAGAATACTGAGATGGTGGAACCACCGCCTACACTATCCGGGTGCTACGTTGAGAACCGGGACATGTATGAAATTAAACCAACATGGCAACATCGCCTATGCAGAATAAAAGAATACTCATAAGGCAAAAAGGCGTGCCGCAAGAGTCACAGTACCTAAGACATGAGGCGGGAGACCGCCGAATCTGCGTGGCTATCAAAAAGGTCCACGCCATTGAAAGGCAGATCCCTAAGAGCATCCCGAACACTGTCCGGGAAACGACTGTCGAGCAGTCAAGCATAGCGACGTAATGCCACAGACCGAGCAAGAGCTTGTCCCACCGAGTCAGTGGCATCAAGTGAAGAGCGGAGGGAAAATTGTGCCATTCCCCTGCCATCATGCAGAAGGCGGATTAATTCTACCCGTGGGCCTTATGGAATTGAAGGAAGAAGGGCCTCGACCAAGTCCCAAAGGGTAGAGGATGCGCATGTGAACACGCAAGCCGTATTCAATGCGTGAATGCCAGCACTGGCAGAGACAAAAAGTTGGCGACCCCAAGCGTCCAACCACCTAGACTCCCTGGTGGGAGGTAACAACGGTAAGGCAGAGGAAGAGTACGTCAAAAGCCGCCTGAACAACTAGGCCCTGAGCTCCAGGGTGAAGGGATGGGCAGAGCGGATCATCCGGGGCAGGACGGTGTCGACGAGATATGGCCCGATCACTGGGTCAACAGAGGAAGTCCTCACCCATGTGCCCGGCAGGATGTCAAATAAAGATGCCCCAAGGGGCAGCAAAGGCTCCATCTCAACCGGATCCATGTGAAGAAGATCTAACAAGGGATCAGTAGCCAGGGAAACCACAGGGGGCTGAAAACTAAGAATAGCTGCCGCCCTGTGAATCGTCTGTGCATAGGCAGCACTAGCTACAGTTGCCATCTGGGGAGGTGATAATAAACCATCGGTAGGAGACGGTTGGAGACTAACCAGTCCACTAGATAGCAAAAGTGGAGGAGCGTGAGGCTGATCCGGAGGCCACACCACACAAGGTACCTGCACCATGGACCCATACGACTTCAGATCTTGGGAGTCCAGAGGAGCGTCAACCTCCTGCATAAGAGGAGGCTTAAACGCCGGGACCGGCGCAGATCGACGCCATATGGGAGTCGCATTGACATCTGAGGAGTCAGGTGGGACACCAACCTCATGTAATAGAGGAGGCGTGGATGTCGGCACCGGTGTCGACGGACGTCGAGTAGGGGTCGTCGGCGATCTCCAAAGGGGACTCCAAAGGGGACTCGGCCTGGGCGCCGTCTGAGGTCGACCCCACTGCAACATGTGGGGAACAGGGCATCGAACCCGGCACAGCCTCCGACGTTGGCGTAGAGAGCCGCTCAGGGCTATGCGGAGACTGAAGGGGTGGGGCTAGACTGACAACTGGGAGAACCCACTGGGCCGTGTCCCATCGGCGTTGTATCGGCTCCGGAACCAGAGTCGATGCACACAGCAGGCGAAGAGGACGGATCCACCGGCGAAGACCCGACATGAGTGCCTTCCACCTCTATGGGACCCGAAGGCGCACCAGGGAGAGGGGGTGACCCAAATTAAGATTGGAGTGCTTTAGAACAAGCCTCCATCTGGGCTTGTGTCGCTCCGGCACCCGGAAAGGGGGGGGGGATACAGAGGAGACGACCGCAGGCGCCAGCGTCATGGGTATGGGAGGAAACCTCCTGGACTTACGTTTGTGTTTACCCGCCTCTGAACGACGTCTGCGGGAACGACCTCATGAGTGGGCTCGAACCAGAGAGGGAGAGCGGCGATGCAAGATGCAGGACCTGACAGCGTGCGACCAGCAATTTTATACGAGGATCCCGTAAGGACTTTGGTTTCATCCGCTGACAATCGTCGCACTCTTTGGAGTCGTGGTGCACCCCAAGGCACCAAATACAGATAGCGTGCAGGTTCGTTACCGACCACTGACGTGTACAGGTCTCACACACCCTAAAGCCAGAAGGCATCGCACACTGTTCTGGGATGCCGAAGGAGTAGAAAAGACCCGAAAAACAGGACAAGGAACCGCTAATTTTTCATGATCCGCGCTGGGACGCAGAAAAGGAGAAAACTGATGTCAGCGCGCCGGGAGGGGCATATATGGCTCCGCTGACGTCACGTCTGCGGACATCAGGGTGGAGCCATGCGGCGCAGCCCCCGGCGCAGAGGTGCTGCTGCGCAAAGTTTTACGGATCCAGTCTGACGCCTTGGGATATTCTAAGTTAAGAAATATGCGGCTAAACGTCTCTGTCAGATATGGAATTTGATATCCTTGACTGCTCCCGTTACAACTTGATTGCATCATGTTTAAAATGCAAACATTTAAGATTAAACAATATATATATATATATTCTGCACCTTAGCAGGGCTCTGAACATGCCCTCAGCCATCTGAGAAGCCAGAGTAACAACTCTGTTATATAGAGCTCAGAGAGATGTCACCATCTCCAAGCCTATATCACCAAGCCCCTGACAAAATGTATTTTAGAAAATGCTACTGTATAAACTTGGTAAACAAGAAGGCCGAACTAAGTAATGGGATTTAGAAAGCTCTTAAACACCTCCACGACATGAACATATTTTACTTAACCTTTATAGCATCTGCAGCTGGTGGTTTAAGAGGAGTTATTTCACATTTTTTAGATAAACACAAAATAAAGTGCAATCATTAAATGATCGTAGTAAGAGGACAACATCAACACATTTTGAATACCGAAGGTGTGATTTCCGCAAGAAACTCGTAGGCAGTGTGGACAGTAGATTCTTTACTTCTTCCAAGCTTCTCATTTGGCTCTGGAGGCAAATTTTCTTTTCGGTCCTCCCTGTCCTTTTCACACTCAGGACCTTGACTCTCCATTTCGCTTCCATCAGACCCTGTGAAAGTAAAATAAGTAACCAAATGAACATCCAGCCTGCTTTACAGTAGAATACAAATTTTGCAAGTATACACTACTGTCCAATTGCTTTCTCAAAGCACTATTGCAGAGTATGAGCTGTAAAACTCAAAGTTGAATCCAAAAATCGATGGACTACTTCTATAATGCTTCTCCAAACTGACAATCTAGCCAATTGTTAGTTAATTAAGAACCAAAATTAAATGGAAAGCCTAGCTTTGTCTCCTCCTGCAAATAGTTGCGTTTACTGTTGGTACTGCACAATCTGTAAAGAAACTGCTTACAAAGAAAAAAGTCACTTCTGATGTTTTATTTTGTCAAACACTATCAATCCATAAGCAAAAAATAAACTGTACAATTAGAACATTCCTGTCTCAATAAAAGTATGCAAAAGACATCTTGGTGAACTTAAATCCATACCATTCACACCTTCAACGGCGGCTACCTCTACTATAGCCATGCCTCTGCTTAGTATGGGGATGCTCTATTTCCTTTGATTAAGGATTAAAAGTATTTGATTAAAATTTTTGTTAAGTGTTTGGAATGATGACTAATGTACAACACCTGGATGAATACATTATTTAATGAAGACAGGACTGTGCCCCAGCTAAAGTACGTTAATTTCTTAAAAACATTCTTTTATAAAGGTTCTTTTGGGTGATCGCCTAATTACTTTTTCAGGAGAAATATGGGCGATAACCTTGATATGCACTCAAGTGCCAACATGTTCTATGTAACCACTGTTAAATAGTTTGCAGCATCTTTTATCTCACCACCCTTTTGTATCAGAGAATGGACCAAGAACATATGTTACCATGCTTCTGCCGCACAAACTCCCTTCACCACCGTTGGACAAAAGTCCTTTTGTAAAGGAGGGTAAGTGGACGAAATTTAAGTGAGTACGAATAACTCTAGATGCCAATATTGCTTCTTTAAAAAGGTGCCCCTTCTGCGGGTGCCACAACAGGCCGCAGTACAGATTTTGACTTTTCTAACTAGGGGAATTGGAGACATAACACTCAAACTAAGTTCAAGATTAGAACATGAAAAGCACCAAAGGACAGAAGAGAGAGCAGTGTTAGGCCATAATGGCACCTTTGAGTTGCACCCGGAGGAGAAATAGCTAGAGTAGTCTGACCTCCAAGGTACTTCGATATTTCCACTAAGAAAAACTAAAAAGACCTGAATCTTCAAGAGATTCATTCTTCAGTAGCCTATTCCAAAACCCCCATTAAAATTGGTTTTATTATGTCTGACCACTAGTGTGATTAGGCTTTCGAGATGTAGGTTGGAATAAAAGGGCATTTGTTGATGAAACCCAGTATGGACAAGCTTTGGAGCACTCCAGGTTGTAAGAAAACATGGAAATACCAGAAAGACGTTACTAGAAGAGAATCTGACAAAATGAGCACAAGTGTGTGGACCAACTCCTAGGGTGAATGGAGGGGGTGAGCCCCTTCAGCTATGGCAAGAGGTCTCAAGCTAGCTGGATTAAAAGGGCTGAGGCCCAGGGGTTGCTTAAATTATTTTTTTACTTGGAAAATGTTCTCGCCAATTCCTGCTGCAAGATAGGATGCCCCTTCAATCCAATGGAAGATGGTCTGGTACAAAGGAGAAAATTATCCCAAAAACTCTGTAGGACAAGTGATGCTTTAGGTGACGCTTCTGGCCAACCTCAAACAGCTGATGACGTGTCATTTTTTAACTGGAGGTGCCTCAGTAATCGCCGAGAAATTCACCCTGTCATAACCAACAAAACCATCAAGATGAAAATGGTAAATAATAGCAGACCAGGATAAACTGTAACAATGAAAGAAGGATGAGGTGTAAGTTACAGTCTTTGTTACAGTATTCTTTACTTTCAACTCAGGGAGCAGTCTACAAGCAGTCAAAACTAATTAAGCATGAGCTCATTAAAAAACCGAACAATGTGAAAACGGTGAAAGAAGCCAGATTAATTAAAACAAGAGCAGGGAGAACTACGGTCAGGCAAAGGGAAAACCAGTCTGTGACAATGAAAACAAGCATTGGCATAGCCAATAGGTCTCGCCTTTGGGACCTTATAAGTGTTTAGCCATGCAACAGGTGGTGTTGTTGCACCAAGGATATTGTGCTGGATAACTAAACATGTATAAGGTCCCAAAGGCACGACCTATTGGCTATGCCAATGCTTGTTAGCTTTGCTCTTGTTAGTGGTGACACTTCAAGTGATGTTACCCATGATCAAGCAGTGAATTATATCTGTCAGCTCCCCATTGGATTGTGGTGACGTGATAAGAGTGACTTCCAGACGGGCACACAAGCATAATTTAAGCTGCTTGCAGTGCATCAGCCCTGAGATTGGAACCAAGAGTCTAGGGTTCCTCTTGTAATTGCAAAAAGCATCTGTTCATCAGTTGAGCTGACATCAAATACAAGGACTTGCAAAATGTCACATATTCTCCCTGGTTTATGTGCACCTGCAAATCACGTATATCAGGATAGCACCACTCTTCTGGTAATTGACTGTGTCAGAAGAACAACTGTGGCAAATGTACCTGAGTAGGTAAATGCTTTATCGAGTTGGATCATCCTCCTAGACTGTGGATGACGGTGAACAGATGTGCTGGCGGTCTCTCATTCTCAGGAGATTTCATGAAGACATTCCCAACATTTCTTTTATCAGAAATGCAACTTGGTGGTCATGTGAGGAAGGGCTTCTTGGTTTTCCCGCTCGTTTTCATGAACACTTTTGATTAATATGAAGTTTTCATGGTGTTACTGGGACCCACAATCCACCACGAGAACTGTCAGCTTTTCCACATAGTAATATACATACTTCATACAAATTACAAATGTTCTACATTTTACATAATTAGATCAAAATTCGAAATGGCAATTTTATTGAAATAAACTTTTATACGAAAATGTTGTTTCAGTAAAGAAAAAGAATGAATGCACATTGTTCAAGTCCACCTTAAGTCACTAGAAGCATTCCTAATTTGATATAGGTCTACCTGTTCTTCCTCTAGTGTCACAACAATCACACATCTTCCAATAGTCACGACAGGCTCCTAGCACTTAGGACAGTCTTACAGCAATCACTTGAGTCTCTCTGCAACCACAGCAGTGTCCTTGGGCTCTCATATGTTCCTGTAAACTCACACTGCTCCCTAAACTCGCAGGAACCTCCCTAGGCTCACAGAAGTCTCATTCAAGTCACAAGACTTCCTGAAATGACACAGGTCTTCCTACTCTACTACTCCGACCGATGTGTACCCCAAACTTCCCTTAATAGGAGGCACATTCAAAGTTAGAAATTTGCAAAGTTCGACTAAATGGAAATAATCATCCAAAACAATTATCCAAGAATATCACCGAAACATAAAAATACAGAGCATAAGTGAAAGAAGTTTTTCTCCAATTAACATATAAAGTCTATTGAGTAGGCCCCCCAAGGCATAAACTTACTACTCCCACTATATAAATGAACTGCAAATCTAGGACTGCGTGACGTCAGAACTTGACCTTATTAGCACCATCTTAATTTTCACATAGCAATCAACCACAAGAGTATACAGTCGATTTATAGCAGATGCTAGCATGAGCAATATGAGTGATGTGCATGTTATCCAACCTGGGAGTATGGCAGACTAAGAATGCCATTCCCAGGACTCCGAGGTCACTAGCGGGTTAAACATAAATCTCTTCAATGAGTCCATTAACCCACTGAGTTACTTTTCCAACGGAACTACTATAATCCTCTCTAGGTGAGGTGTGTTGATTTTTGCCAGTCATTCAAATAATACTGACACCGTATAAAGCGCGGTTTCTTGATTCGTGGGCAATTGTGTGAGGTGCAGCCAAGACGTGCCCAGCGTGACACACATTTGCGACCCACAATCCATGCTTTCTGTTGCGTCATGTCTCTGAGCACTCTCAAACCTGAGCAGTGCCCGGTGTATTCCACGGGACAGTTGGCCTGCCACTCACTCGGAACAATGTCGCCCAGTCCAGCCTGGCAGCTGTACAAACTAATGACCAACTGTAAACTACTGTCATTTAAACATTTACTGGCAACCGCACACTAGCCCTGCATCTTTTATAACACCAACAAGCACGGATGAGACGATTAGCACAGGATGTTAATCAAACAAAAAAGGTAAAGATCTAACAGTAAGGGTTTTTGGTGTGGGGGGGTATGTAAACATACGTTTTAAATGCAACAGAGGTGTTTAATAAAATTTAAGAACACTTTTCAAGCATAAAAATTAAAACGGTTCAAGTGACTGAGAAGCAGCACCCTGTCTTTAACAAGTACAAGCGCGCAAGTGATAACAAGTACAAGCGTGCGCTGCAGCAGGGAGAGGGGGCCTGCGCGATTCGCTTGCGGGAGCGTGCCACCATATGGCGCCGCACGCTCCCGCAAGGAAATCGCCAGATGTGCACGCGCTGTCATTGGAAGCAATGCAACGCGTGCACGTCTTTGCAGGGAAAGCTGTGCCGATGGCATTAGGTCTCTCTCCTATGCAGCGCATGCACGCTGCGTAGGCGAGACTTAAAAACCTCACAAATGTTCCAAGTCAAACTAAATTCTACATAATGTTGAGCCACTTGAATAAGTGCTTTCACACTGTACCCCTCATCTTGGTCCTACAATTCTACTCATTTGTAGAGTAGCCAAGCACATCCTCTTCTTGATATATTCACTTTTATTTTATCAGATTTATTTTGTGGGATAGAGGGAGGCATCCGCATTTTGAATTTGCCATTATAATCCTTTTCTGTAATCCTGATTTGGACGAGAAAGGAAGGCTGTATCATATGATAATGCCACATTATGGTATGTTAATAGATATACTATGTAAGAAGGGGATAGTTGTGCTTCACAAAAAGCTGACATTAATACGAATTTCATATGCCTGGAGGAAAAATGAAAAACTTAGAGATCTTATTGGGACAAAAAGAGTAGATTCGCTTAACAAATAAAAAAACTAAAATGACAATATGATCTTCTTCGATCACATTTGACATGTATACTTGAGGGAAAACATGAAGTTATACAGCAAGTGCCACAACATGATGCAGAATCATGGAAGGAGACCTGATAAGCAAAACAGTAAATAGAAAAGTGCCAACAACTAAGTAAATTTAAATAAATTGTGAAATTGAATCAACATGTACAATGGTGTCAAAATAAAGAAAAAGTATTGCCATTGGGCAATATTTGCCTTTTATAAATAGTAATATGTTTCAGTTCAACTTACTGTTTATAATCTGACGCTTGGTAGTAGCAGGTAAGTCTGGAATTATGAAGAACAAGTTACTTACCTTCGGTAGTGATATATCTGTAAGAAACAATAGTTAGTATTGGATTCCTTACCTTAGAATATCCTCAGGCGTCAGACTGGATCCGGAAAGTTTTGCGTAGCAGTACCCTTGCGCGTCGGTAGGCGTCGCCTGTGGCTCCGCGTCAGTCGTCGGCGCCGTGATGATGTCGTCAGAGTACTTAGACGCCGCCTCCGCGCGCAGACGTCAGTTCTTAGACACAGCTTTTCCGCGCCAGAAACGCAGAGCCATGTTAAAAACCAACACTGGTGCCATTGAAACTAGGGCCCTGAAAGGGGATGACCTTAACCCTAGATATCAGTTCGCAGCACGGGGAGGATGGGTGGTGCGGTAAGGAATCTAATACTAACTACTGTTTCTTACAGATAGATCGTTACCGAAGGTAAGTAACTTGTTCATCTGAAAGAAACAGGTTAGTATTAGATTCCTTACCTTAGAATAGATACCCCAGCAATACCAACCCCGGTGGTGGGTCTGCGAACCAATAATCACACCAGAAAGTCCTGGAGGACGGAACGGCCAAAGAAGCCATCCCTCCAGACTTGGCTGTCCAGGCAGTAGTGTCTTGCGAACGTGTGCAGCGAGGCCCACGCAGCTGCCTGACAGATGTCCTGCAAGGGGACTCCCCGGCCTAGGGCAGTAGTAGCCTCCGTGGCTCGAGTGGAATGGGCCCTCAGCCCAACAGGAGGCTCCTTTTTCGCCAAGGAGTAACAAGCCTTGATACACAAGACGACCCACCGAGAGATGGTCCTCTTGTGCACCGCCCGTCCCTTCTTAGTGCCCACGTAACCAACAAAGAGTTGGTCATCCACCCGGAACTGGCGTGAGCGATCTAGATAGAACGAAATCGCACATTTTGGGTCCAAATGGTGGAGCCGCTCTTCCTCTTTTGAGGGATGCGGTGGCGGAAAGAAGGTGGGCAAGGTGATAGACTGCCCGATATGGATTGGGCAGGAAAGAGGGTCTAGTCCGCAACACAACCTTGTCCGGATGGACAGAAAGGAAAGGGGGTTTGGATGAAAGAGCCTGGAGCTCACTCACTCTCCTGGGAGAGGTGATGGCAACCAGGAAAGCAGTCTTCAGATTAAGAAGGCGGAGAGGACAATTGTGAAGTGGCTCAAAGGGAGCGCACATCAGAAAGGTAAGGACAAGGTTCAAGTCCCACTGAGGCATCACAAACGGAACAGTAGGGAACATGTGCGTGATGCCTTTCAGAAAACGATTTACAATAGGGGACTTGAACAAAGAAGGTTGATCAGGCAGCCTTAGAAAGGCTGAAGGGCAGAAAGGTAGCCCTTGATAGTGCCCAGAGCAGAGCCCTGCTGGGCAAGAGAAAGAAGGAAGAGAAGAACCTCAGAAAGAGGGGCAGAGAGAGGATCCACAGCCTTTGCTGTGCACCAAGCCACAAATTTGTTCCACCTGCAGGCGTATACCGACTTTGTGGAGGGACGCCTGGCTGCCAGAATAACATTACAGACATCAGGAGGCAAGTCAAATGGCCTCAACTGTCGCCGCTCAATCTCCAAGCATGGAGGTGGAGACTGGGCAGGTTCGGGTGGAGGACCGTCCCCTGCTGATGCGACAGAAGGTCCTCCCAAAGAGGCAGATGAATCGGGGGATCGACTGACATGCTGAGTAGCTCGGGATACCAGTATCTTCGTGCCCAGTCCGGAGCCACAAGGATGACTTGGGCCCGGTCGCGTTTGATCTTCTTCAGCACTCTGGGCAGAAGTGGTATAGGCGGAAAGGCTTACAATAGACCTTAACTCAACTCGCGACGAAAGGCGTCTCCGAGCGAGTGCCGCCTTGGAAATTCCAACGCGCAGAACTGATGACATTGCACGTTCTCTTCTGTGGCGAATAGATCTAACCAAGGCTCTCCCCACTGCTGAAAGAGGCCTTGCGCCACGTCCGAGTTCAGACGCCATTCGTGATCCATCATGCACCGGCGGCTGAGTTCGTCCGCCCTGGCGTTCAGAGAACCTGCCAGGTGTTGAACCACCAGGATCACGCCCTGATGTTCCAGCCACTGCCAAAGGCGCAGAGCCTCTTGGCAGAGGGTCCACGACCCCACCCCGCCCTGTTTGTTGCAGTACCATATGGCGGTGGTGTTGTCCGTGAACACCTGCACTACACTCCCCCGGACAGAGGGGAGGAATGCCTTCAGTGCTAGATGAATCGCCAGCAGCTCCAAAAGGTTGATATGGAGCCGGGACTCCGCCGGAGACCAGAGGCTTCTGATCTCCGCCTCTCCCATGTGGCCCCCCCAGCCCTGGAGGGACGCGTCCGTCACAACTACGTGCTCCCGTTGGGGTAGGGAGAGGGATCTGCCGCTGACCCAATCGCGGTCCGTGAGCCACCACGGCAACTGTCTTGCAGTGTCCTCCGAGATCAAGACATGGTCGGACAAGTTGCCCTGATGCTGGGCCCACTGAAACTTCAGGTCCCACTGCAGAGCCCGCATCCGCCACTGGGCGTGATGCACCAGAAGGATGCAGGAGGTCATCAGCCCCAGAAGCCGCAGCGTCAACCTGACCGAGACCCGGGATAAAGGCTGAAAGAGTGGAATCAGAGCCTGAATATCCCGAACCCGCTGTTCGGGAGGATAAACCCGAAACTGCTACGATGTCGAGAACCGCTCCGATGAAGAGGGGCACAGGTGTGACTTCGGCACATTGATGGAAAACCCCAGCTGGTGCAGGAGGTCTGCCGTCGTCTGGAGGTGGCTGAACCCGCCTTCAACAACCAGTCATCGAGGTAGGGGAAGACTGAAACCCCTAACCTGCGCAGATGAGCTGCGACCACCGCCATCACCTTCGTGAACACCCGTGGGGCGCTGGTAAGGCCGAAGGGGAGCACGGTAAACTGAAAGTGCTCGTGGCCAACCGTGAACCGCAGGTAGCGCCGGTGGGCCGTCAGGACGGGGATGTGGAAATAAGCGTCCTGCAAGTCCAACGCTACCATCCAGTCTCCTGGGTCCAGGGCAGCTAAAACCTGAGCCAGTGTCAGCATTTTGAACTTCTCCTTCAGGAGGAAGACGTTGAAGTTCCGTAGATCCAAGATAGGGCGTAAGCCCCCTTTGCCCTTCTTGGGTACCAGAAAGTAGTGGGAGTAGCAACCGCACCCTACTTCTGGCCCAGGAACGCACTCGATGGCCCCCTTGGCCAAGAGGGCCGTAACTTCCTCCCACAGAAGTCGCAAATGATCTCCCGATACGTGGTGGTATTGCGGTGGCATGGCTGGAGGGCTCGTCTCGAAGGGGAGGGAGGAGCCCCTTCGGACGATTTGCAGCACCCACCAGTCCACACCTTCCCCCGCAGCATCCGCCTCGAAACCCTCCTAGTCCGTGCTTTCAGGCCCATGTGGCAGTGCGCCAGGGGAGGGGGTGATGGCGAACCCTGCCCCCCACTGGCGTCACATGGGCCTGAAAGCACGGACTAGGAGGGTTTCGAGGCAGATGCTGCGGGGGAAGGTGTGGACTGGCCTCGCCGTTGTCCCCGACCGCCGCCACGGCGGTTTCCACGGCCGCCACCGCGTTGGATGTTAGTCTACGGTGTGTGGCTGGCAGCACGTGTGGGGGCGCCCCTTCCTTGGCCACGAAGGAGCGAAAGGCACCTGTTTGTTGGCGCGGGACCGAGAGGCCCAAGGACCTGGCCGTAGCCCTGGAGTCCTTAAAGCGCTCAAGCGCATGGTCTGCCTTGTCGCCAAAAAGGCGACGGCCATCGAACGGCATGTCCATGAGGGTATTCTGGACATCGGCCGAGAAGTTGGCAGACCTCAACCAGGCGTGGCAACGAATCGCCACCGTCGTTGCCATCGCCCTGCCCAGTGAGTCGGTGGTATCCAGCCCACATCGGATGGAATACCGTGCCGCATCCCGGCCTTTCACAAGGGCCTGGCCGAGTTTAGCCCATACCTTTAACGGGCATTCTGGCAGCACGTCCGCGACCGTGTCCCACAGGGAGTGGGTGTAGAGGCCCAAGAGGCATGCGGTGTTGGAAGACAGCAGTCCCAGACTCAGGGAGGAGAATACCTTTTTGCCGTATTGCTCATACCTCTTGGACTCCCGGGCAGGCAGAGCCGACGGGAATGCGGTCTGGGAATTTGAAGCCTGGATGACCAGGCTCTCGGGGGTGGGGTGGGTGGACAGGAAACAAGGGTCACCCGGGGCCGGGCGGTGGCGTCTGGCCACGTTCCTATCTACAGGAGGACCTGTAGCGGGCCTGGACCAAGTGCCCAAGAGAACGTCAGTCAAGGCCTCATTAAACGGGCCTGGACCAAGTGCCCAAGAGAACGTCAGTCAAGGCCTCATTAAACGGCAGCAGAGGCTCAGCCGAGCTTGACTGCGGTTTGAGGACCTCAGTGAGGAGGTTATTCCTCACGGCCGCGACGGCGAGCTCAAGGCCCAAGGCCTTGGCCGCCCGCGTCAACACCTCACTGAAGGTTGCCCCCTCCTCCGTAGCCACGGTAGGAGGGGAGACAAAACCAGTGTCTGGCGAGGTGTCCAGACCACTGGCATCCCCAAGTCCACCTGTCCAGTCCTCCTGGGACTGACACTCCCGTGTCAGAGGGTCCTCAGACCCCTCCTAACACTCCTCATCACCCATCTCCTGATAATCAGGATTGTCAAATGATGGGGCCGGTTCATTGAAGTAAAACTCCCCAATCGACGTCGAGAGCGGCGCCGGAACCGGATCGAGGGGGGCAGCTGGGACGGCACCGGTGAGGTCGTCAGGTCAACCGGCGACGACCCGGATCCAGAAGCGGATCCAGCGGGGCCCTGCGCCGCCGGGCCCTTAGCACCAGCCGGCGTCAAGGCCGAAGCACCCGACCCGCTAGAGCCCCCAAACGGGTCTGCTGGGGCTTGCTGCCCAGGGACCGGAGGGTATGGGGCAGGTCGCGACGCCCGCGACTCCGACGGAGCCGCATGGGCGGTGTCACCCGAACCCCCGGCCGCGTCGAGCGAGCGTCGGGGGGAGTCGGAAGAGCGATGACGTCTCTTCGACTTCTTGTGCTTACCTGACGACTTAGAGCCTGAGGAGTGATGGCGATTCCCGGAGCTATGATGGCTCCGACCCCACGACCGGTCCCTCAACCTCGGTCCGGACTGGGACCTCTCGCGGCGCGGGGCCGACTGCTCCCGCCTAGCTTTCGAAGTCAGGGCCCGGCAGTGGAAGCAGGTCTTGTCGTCGTGGTCGACACCGAGACAGTGGAGACACCGGCGGTGAGGGTCGATGACCGACATCAGTCGGTCGCAGTCCTCACAGGGTTTAAAATATGGCATCCCTACCGGCACCGTTCGGAGTCGAAGACTCGAAAAATGATCAAAAGGGATCGTAAAAAGTTTAGTCAAAAAATGACTAAGGTACCACTTTTTCCGGATCTGTGCTGCTGGCGCGGAAAAAAGAAGAACTGACGTCAGCGCGCGGAGGCGGTGTCCAAGTACTCCGACGACATCATCACGGCGCCGACGACGGACGCGGACGACGCCTACCGACGCGCAAGGGTACTGCTACGCAAAAATTTCCGGATCCAGTCTGACGCCTGGGGATATTCTAAGGTAAGGAATCTAATACTAACCTGTTTCTTTCAGATGTCACCATTACATGTATGAATGTCTCTTCTACAGCGGTGGGACAGATAGTGAACAATTAAATGTAATGGATCAGAAGAAAAAGTTTCTTGCCTACGAAAACGTTCTCTCTGTTGGACACGCTATCTAATCACAGATTCCTCACCTTGTGAGCATTCCTCAGGCAACAAACTGGATCAGGAAACTTTAACGCAGTGCAACGGTGTAGGGAAGTGTACCTTTTTGACAGGGCCACCCCCATTTTTAGGTCTCGGCCTGGCGAAACGCAGCGCATGTGCTGCTCTGTAATGAGAGGCCTTTTGGAATCGATACGATTCCAGTGTGCACGCGGTGAGACAAACGAGACAAAAGATGTGGACGCGGGTATTGGCCCCTTTACTGGCGGAGTGATACTATGTGGACTTCTTTTTTCGCCGCAAGTAAAAGCAGTCCCCGCGTGCACATCTTCTGTCCCCCACGCTTGTTCTAATTATCAGTAATGTGATGTGCCCCACAGCATCCGCCCAGAATAGACCCTTTCACTGTTCTTCACCTGACCTTCGATAGGCACTGGTGCAATTCACCGAATAAAAGAGAGACACCTTTTCTTGTAAGAATTGTCTTGTAAAGTTTGTTTTTCCACTGCATCCAGCATTATATCACTTTTACATACAAGGTGTTGGGCTTTCACGCCTACGCCTTGCCTCTGAACTCAATATGAATAACAGCTTGTTTTCATGTAGTGCTTTCCACCACTCTTCTGCTGTTTCTAGGCGCTGGAAATGAAAGGTGTTAACTATTATCCAATTTAACACTGTGCAGTTTACTGGGCGCAGAAGGCTGGGGCTGCTTAGCCAAGATTTGAAAATGTCTCCTACAGATGACCGCGTGTGTCAGTGGTGAGTGTTTATTTCCCTGAGACATCCTGACCTGTCCCTCGGCGTACTCCCAAGAATCTATGTACTGTAAATTAATGTGAATTTATCATTTCAGAGTAAAGCGAGTGGAAACTTAGGGTTGCCAATGAGATGAGATTTGCGACCGCTGTAGTGATATTAGAGGCTTATTCGCCAAAAACGGATTCTCACCGGAAATGAAATCCTCTCCGGGGTTTTTTAATTCATGGTGTTCCACGGCATCCATTTAACCTGACCACTTTTTCTTATATAGTGTAACACTTTATAGTTCGGAGTGGGGCGCATTTTACCTGTGACTCCTCCTTTTATGCTGATATACTCTCTGACTTGAATCAAACTTTTAGGTGGGTGTGATGACCTCATTCTGTCTCCTGCCACCACCCACAGGTTTCCATGGCGCTCTCTCTAGTAACAGACTCCAGGGTGGGCACAGTGATTGGTGGAGTCCGTGAAAGACTTAAGTCAGGGACAAGCTCAGAGGAAATGCTTAAAACGAGAGCTCAGTCAACCTAGCCAGTCCCAGTCTCTAGGGAGCAGGCCTTGGAAGTCAGGCCTAAGTGTTTAGAGTGGGGAGGGGCACTGAGGCAGACTGGGTCAAAGAAGTCCCTATGGTTAGGGGTGAATAAAGGACATTTAAAAAGTTCACACCCCAAAATGTACGACCTGGTGGTCCTTGCTGACAAACTCGGCTCTGAGCGTTGGTTTTCATCAACCTTCAAAGGATTAAGCCCTGATTCAGTCCTGCGGCACTGCGAACTCTTAGCTGCAAAGTCTGTACAGTTCCTAGCAGGGGGCTCTTCAGATGTTTAGAAGCGCCATCGTTGTTTTCATGTAGTGCTTTCCACCACACTTCTGCTGTTTCTAAGCACTGGAAATGAAAGGTGTTAACTATTATCCAATTTAACACTGCTCAGTTTACTGGGCTCAGAAGGCTGGGGCTGCTTTGCCAAGATTTGAAAATGTCTCCTCCAGATGACCGCATGTGTCAGCGGCGAGCGTTTATTTCCCTGACACATCCTGACCTATCCCTCGACAGCCTAGATTAGGGTGGAATTTGCACTAAGGGACCAACTGATCACGCAGAAGGAATGTAAGACCAGCATTGAAAATGCAATAGGTTGCGCCTTTTATTAAGTTAAAGCCATTTGCTTTGCTATACAATACCATTAGCAAAGCAAATGCCATTAACTTAATCGAAGGCTTGACCTATTGCATTTTCAATGCTTGTATGCCATGGTACTGAATCTGTTTGACTGAAAGTGAACAGGGTCCCTGCTAAATAGGCCGCCAGTGCTCTTTTACATAACATAGGTAAATGTCTAATTGTAACCTAATTAGCAAGTACCTTCACACCCCTGAAAGTCCCTAGTAAATGGTACCTTTGGTGGCATGGGTACTAAAGAGGGTTCCTATGGGATGCAACCCAAAGGGACCAACGCAAAAACTGAATGCAGCTGCCATTGCAGGACACGTGAAATGGTGTAAACCATTTTGAACACATGACATGGTACAGTCTCTGTGAGCCATGCCCATACACACTGTATATACAGTATGTAAGCCATCCCTACAGCAGGCCTTAGAGCCCTAAGGCAGGGTGAACTATTGTATATGTAAGGACATATTTGCATGAGCGAATATGCTCCTGTGAGGTCGGGCTCCATTTCCACGACATTGCAAGTGATCAGGAAGCCATCTTAAGCATATGTAGTAGGCACTGGTCATTAAGAGTTACTCAGTTACATAATGGCTTCACTGAAAATAATGACGTTTGGTATAAAAAAAACCTGATGCCAGTGTTGGATTTATTCAGACATGCACTCTGAGGGCACCATAGAGATACCCTCTGCACCCTACCAGTCATTTAGTGTACTGGTTGTCTGAACTCTTCCATCATACCTCCACAGACGAGTTTCTTACCCCCTGCTTGGGAAAGGCAACGCTTCTCAGAGGTCAGGAACAATGCCTGTTCCGGAGGAAGGTGATCACACCTCCTCCAGCAGGATGACTAGTGATTTAACATGTCAAGGCCAGAGGCTTCAAAACCTCTGCCGCCTTTGATGTGTGAGCCCATTTGGCACCAGTACAAGTGGGAAAATTAGCTAGTCAGTAGGTGTGTTGAACAATCAGGCTAGGCACACACCTAAGGTGGGCCATCTGAAGCGGACACTTGAAGAAGGGTTTCACCATTTTGTTTTTGGTGAAACTAAGACCTCTGATTCAGGTTTATGCCTACTGTCCACAGGAAGTGGTCATATACAGGGTGCAATAACCCGAGGGGTAAGTAGCTCATTGGCTACTACCTTACACTTCCCTTAACACCCATAAATTCAGTATTTAAGTGGCCAAATGACACCAGGAACTCATATTCGCCTACCTGGGAACCGAAGGAGGAAAGAAGAGAGCAGTCACTGCGAGAACTGAGGACTTACCCTCAACTTGGCGCCAAACTCTGCCTTGCTTCTGGTACCTCAACAATTGCTCCAACCAAGCTCCTCTAAAAGCTATGCATCCTCACAAGCCCATGGAGGAGTGTTCGTCGCTTCAACAACCAAGCAGTATTTTCCTTGAGGTAGAGGAGCTATCCCCATGCAGCTATCGGCCACACTTGCCCTGTACCTCAACTTGCGGACCACAGGGTCCACCAAAGGAGCATATTGCCAGGAAGAAGCAATTGATGTTGCAGGAGGTTAGATCAGTCTCCCTGCCAAGCCAGGAGACACCAGGCCCTCCAGGAGTCCCCTAGCACAAATACCCTGGGTATCGGAGCATTTGCTGCAACCAAGGCTTGTTGTGTGTCCAGCTCTGACACTACAGACACTGGAACTAACCTGCTGACCAGGGACTTCAGGATCATTGAGGCCAACACAGAGAATATCTCTTAAGTCCTGTTTTCTCTCCCTCTCCAGGTCACCAAAGACAAGTGAGAGCCTCTAATCACAGTGACCTGCCGGCCCAAACACCTCTGCAATCGAACCCCCCCCCCCCAGCCCGGGTTCATGGAAACCGAAAGTGTCCTTGTGCCTCAGAGATCCTCAAGAGCCAATCCCCCCATGGGTTCTGCCGGACTTGTCTCCAAGTCTCTACTTGCAGCCTTTCTTTTGCAGGTACCCTTGCAATTGACTTTACGGCAAAGCGCTCAAGGCAATCAATGAGACCAAAACCTCTGCACCCAGACTCACCAGGGCATGAGAACCTGAACTGCTGGTACTTTTTTAGGCCTTGGCCCCTAAGCACCTTAAGTCCTTAAAGGCACCCTCCACAACCATTCGCAAGTGTACCTATGCAGTGTATGTTTTCCCATAAGATAACATTACAGGGTTCGAGACTCATGCCTCAGAACCGTTATTTGACTGCATTTTTCTAACACTGCAAAAATCAATAAATCCAAAAGTACTTACCTGATTTCGATGGTTGGTGTTAAAAATTATATAAAAATCTGTGTTGTTTTTAGGTCTCGCCTAGACGAAAGCAAAGCGAAGCTTTGCTGTCTAGGGCGAGACGACTTATGTTGTTACTTCTGGGGGAATGAGGACAGCAGAGTTCCACGCGCTTTCCCTTGCCGAGATTGTACCTCGTGAGCGCGCACGTCGTCACTCACGCATGCGCACAAAGAAAGCCATACACACACTGCATATACACACACGCACCCCCCCTTAAACAGACACACGCGCACACAGACAGACAGACGCACGCACTAACACACTCAAACAGACACACACACACGCGTACACCCCACCCCCACTCACCCCTCCTCTCACTCAACACACTCACCTGTTCTTGCGGTGCTCGGCGGCGGATCTGCATCTCGGGCGGCGGTAGCGCTTTGCGGGGCTCTCTCACCACATGAGAGCCCCGCCTTCCCCATGCGCCCGCCCGCTCTTCACCCGGTCCCCCATCTCGGGACCGGGACTCAATGCGGAGCCTTCGTGGCTCCTCGGGCAGCTCTCTCTCCCTCTCGCCGCGATGGGGCGGGACTTCCGGTTGGGGCCGCGCTGTGATTGGCCGGCTTCCCAACCGCTTCCGGGTCGTCGCAGGCAGCGCGGCGGCCCGGCGGGGATTTGTTTTTTATATGTTCCTATTATTATCAGCATGCATGATTGCTAGTGCAGCTGTGGAACACATCGCAATGCATTTCAGTTGTGTACTGATAATTGCGAGTTACTGCAGACCAGGTTTACACTCAGTGAACAGGATTCCGTGGCAGGACATTTAAACAGGATGGCCTGTGCCGCGTTATAGGGCGCTACTAGAAGTGCTGGTCAAGACTCGAGGCATGCTGTGGCCTCCCAAGCTACAAGCTCTGAAGTCAGTGCTGTGTTCCAGAGCACTGTCTCGCCTGTTTCTCAGAGAGGATCTTGCTTTCATACAGCCACATCAAAGAGCTTAGATTTCGGGAGAGAAGTCCCCCTTTACGCCCCAAACAGTCCGATGCGCGCAGAGACTAGGTCCCTCAGTCCTTACTGAAACTTCATGAGCATGAAGTGCAGTGACCAAGGGAGACTTTGTTGTATGTTGGGAGGGCCGTTTATCTTTTTCCCAGGGAGCATGAGCTCTACAAGCTGCTGTTTTGGGTTATACCAATGTACCATCACAGGAACGAGGCTAGATGCGGCGTAACCAGAGCCGCCAACTTTGGAATTTGGGGAACCGGGTCTCAGCTGAACTTGAACACCCTGTGAATTTTGTATTCTGTGTTGTATTTTTTTTGTCAGAATATTTATTTTATGTATGTAAATGTAAATGTATAGGCATTTATATAGCGCACTACTTACCCGTAGGGTCCCAAGGCGCTTCGACCGCTGCGAAACCCTTCCTGGCTTCCCTGAGAGATGGTCCCTTAATGGGTATCTCCAGGGTGAGACCAGGCATCCCCGGCGGTCTGGTGGGGCCGTTAGTGAAGATGAGGCAAGCTAATGCCCAGAGTTGCCGAGTGTGAACGCTGATCAGAGTGGGCACCAAGGCGAGAGAATTATCGAGTCCGCTGACCCTGGTCCAGAAACCTGCCGCGCCGGGAATCGAACCCTGGTCCCGGGCCGTCCTCTGCTCTCGGGTCTGCCGCCTCTAACCAGTGAGCCACACTACTTCACTGTTTTACACATCAAAGATTGTGCATTACATGTGTTCTGTCAGTGACAGGCTGGCATTTCATCAAGACTAAATCTTCTTTAAAAACAGTTAGACGGTGGGCTCACAGAATCTGGTTTGCAGCTGAATGACTGCTTTATACTGAGATATGTTGTGCAGTTTATAAAGATTATTGAGCAGTGTGTGATTAACTCAAAGGATAACTGAGCATGTTTATTGCTAGTTGTGCCCATTTGGGCTCTAGAAGTGCACTCTACAGCGTAATACTTGCACTGGCACAAAGTGGTAATTACATTAAACTTTTACACATCATATAATATAAAAAAAGTATTGGCACAGTCAAAAAGTTGGCAGCCAATGCCAGACCTATTGACGTTGCCAATGCTTGTTTAGTGTGTTTGAGATCTACTGTTTGAAATGTCCCTTTTACAATTATTGCGTGTACCTGGGTTTTGATGTAGAGGTGATGAGGGAGGGTCCTTAAACTCATTAGTAGCCAAAGGGAAAGTAATGATGTTCTATGGATATTTTGCTGCTAAACACTTCACTTTTATTGCTTTTACTGTTACTCTGCATGCATAGAGACTCTTTTTGTGTTTTTTTGAGATGTCAGGATGCCCGAGGCATATAATACCCGGAGAATGACCCTGTGTGAGCCCTCTGAAGGCAACTTTACAGTATTTGTCTCTCTTCTTAACATCCCTTTATAAATCTGCGTCCTTGAATGTCTGAGGTATTCTCCTGTCTGTTCAAATGTTAAAAAAAATGTATACATATAAAACACACATTTATAGAGCAGGTCGTATCGGGCATGTCCTTGTTGCCGCCGCACCACTCCGGCCGTGTATACCAAAGTTCGCTCCTCCAGCCCAGCTCAGGCTTTTGCTCTGACATTTCCGCTCTCCGTTTCAAAGTGCCACAAGAGGCTCGTATGGCGCCACAACACACTCGTTGTCAGAAGAGCTGGAGTCAAGAAGTGGGCGTTGGCTCAGAGGGCAGACTCAGACACTTGCTCAACTGCTATAAGGTGACTTTTCCCAGAATCTCGGTGTCTCTTCAAGTTATATTACTGTTTTTAGTTTTCACAAATATATCGATAATACCAGTTTGTTTACTTTCACACGGTGTTGAAAGCAGATATAAAATGTAACATTCTCGACAACAACGCACATAACATGTAGACGTGAGCGAATCACTTAAATTTCCCTGTGCCTACCTAAAAAAAATGTGTCCTGTACTGGTGCTCAAGCGCCAGTGTTGATTAAGTTCTGGAGTGCCAGAGCACCAGAGACCACATCTCAAATTAAGCACTGTAGCGCCTTCCATGTTAAAAATTAGGGCGGGAGAAAATGGTTCTCTGTGTGGGTAAGTGGAGGAAAAGACTTGAAGATAACAAGATTGTTTTGCACATTTGTCGGGCGTACCCCGCTGGATATTCAACATGGGAGACAGAGAGCAGGAGCCTGGTCGTCATTAGTGTAGCAGTGGGTGCAGAGACATCGGGCCCATGGATGTGGGACACCCTTTTATCCTTCCTTTACTAACCTCACAGAGAGTGGAAGTATAGACCCGTGTCCCTGCCTTGCATTAAGCCAATGGTACTCCTTCTTTGACAGTGTTCCTATCTGAAGCTCTACATTTTTCAAACATTCCTGTGCCTACTTCAGGTGAAATCCGTGCATGTGGGCATATGGGGCAGTCCACAACTCTTCCTACCTGAGGATGCAGGGCAGCTCAGAACTCACTAATGTGCTCCCGCTCCCAAGCCCTGGATGCTGCTGTCCTTCTCTTCGACAGGTTATCAGTACAGTGACTGATAAATAGCTCCAATTGCACCGGATAAGTGAGAGCAGATCACGACGGGGCACAGCCTAGGGGTTGGCGCCAGCGCTAATGCATCTCTGTGACCTTGCAGCTAGGGCAGGAAAAGACAGGGAAGATTATCTCTTTCTATGCCATTTTTACAAGCCGTTCGCAGAACATTCTATTTAATTCTTATTTAAAGAAATGTTTTAACGAGGCCTGTTGCAAATGTTCTTTACCACTTCTATTTACTACTTTGTTCCTTCCACTTTTAAATTCCTTACTCCCACCCTTCCTTCATCCCTCGCCTCACTTCATTCGTTACCTTGTCATTATTTCCTTACTACTTTTAACCGCAGTGTCTTGCTTCTCCTCCATCCATCCATCTATCCACCTCATAGTCCTCCCTCTCAGCAGTTATTACACCTTCTTTTACTCCCTTTTACATTTTTCCTCTTTTTCCCTCCTTAATTCCACCCTTCCTCTCTCACGTCCTTTCATTCGTTGCTGTGCCGTTCTCCCTTTCCTTTCTTCTCACTGTCTTCCTCCCCTTCCATCTCATACTTGTCCCTCCTTTGCAGGTATTTCATTAATAAAAAATCCCAGCTTGCTTTTGTCCTTAAAGCCGTCTTTATTTCATTCTTTGCTGTCACTCTTGCCTTCCTTGTTTCGTGCATACGTTATTGCCTCGTTCTCCATCTCGTCCTCTACGTCAGCCCCGTGCCTAAGGTGCATCATAAGAGCTGTGTGAATAATAACTTCCGGCATCCCCGTGCTGAGGTGCATCATCAGAGCTGTGTGATTAATAACTGTCAGCCCCATGCCTGAGGTGCATCATCAGAGCTGTGTGAATAATAACAGCTGTGAGCCCCGTGCTGAGGTGCATCATCAGAGCTGTGTGAATAATAACTGCATCAGCCCCGTGCGTGAGGTGCATCATCAGAGCTGTGTGAATAATAACAGTTGTGAGCAACAGCATACTCTTGCACACACGCTCACTGCTCACCAATTCAAAGTTTGCTAAAAATGTTATGCAACGCATTGTCATACACAATGCCAATAACTCAAACTTTAATGCTGCGAGACCTATTGGATTGTAAATGCTTGTTCTAAATTGGTCTCAAATTTCTTCTTAAGTGTGTGTTTCATTTATTTGCTCGGTGTACAACAAATGCTTAACACTACCCACTGATGAGCATAAGCTGCTCGACCACACCACCACAAATGGAGCACATGGGATTATTAATTGAATCCCTGTGAACCAATAAGGGTTGTGTGGATTATTTGCATGGTGTACCTCTACATTGATACACTAAATAAATACCCAGCTTCCTAGACACTGTGCCCTGGTAGCTGGTGTTGCGCGGCTATGCATCAATGTTGTTTCGCTCCAGGGCTGCATATACGTGTCACACTGACAGTTGCTTTCTAAGGCTGTCCACTCTCTTAGACGCAGAGTCCATTGGCAGACTGGCATGACCAGCATGAATATCTCTAGACTGCGACCTTTTCAGATGGAAAAGAGTCCAGTTCACAGAACTGAAAGACGGGAAGATTGGTGAGGAATCTGCGGTTAGAATATCCACCAAAAGATTGTCATCATGGATGCGTTTAACTCCACATTTCTCAACTCGTGAACAGATACCAAAACTGTACATCCCCAGGTGGTGGGTCTGTGAACCGGTTCAGATCAAAAAGTCCTGCAGGACTAAATGTGCTAAATGGCAATCTAGACAGACCTGACTCTCAAGAGAGTTGTGTTTCGTGAATGAATGTAACGATGAAGCTGCCTGACAAATGCCCAGAACTAGTACTTTGGTTGCTAGCACAGTGGGAACAGCCTTAGCTATGGTGGAATGAGCCCATAACCATGTGGAAGCAACTTCTTTGCCAATATATAGCAGATCTTTATGCAACAATCCAAGGAGAGATGGTCTGTTTTAGCACTGCCTCGCCCTTCTTTGCCCCGTAGAACCACTTCTAACTGATAGTCTTTGGTGCGATCTATATAAAAGCTTACAGCCCTCTCAGTGTCCAAATGATGGAGTCTCTTTTCCTCCTTCTCGGAATGCAGTAGGGCAAAGAATGATGGAAGGGTGACCGTCTGTCCAACATGAAATATGATGAGCACTTTTGGCAGTCTGCAGCTCTGTGAAACGCCCAGCCATTATTATGGCGATGAGAAAGACCGTTTTCAACAGCCAAAGCCTTAATGGACAACTGTGCAGCCATTCAAAAGGGCCGCACATTTAAAAAGTAAGGACTAAACGCAAGTCCCACTGTGACATCACAAAGGGTGTTGGAGGAAACCAAAACCTTTCAAAAATGTAATCACAGATAATTTACATAAAGAAGGCTGATCTGAAAACAGTAAATAAGCAGACAGTGCTGATGAATAGAATTCAAAAGGGGTCAAAGCAAGCCCTTGTTCTGCCAGGGACAAAACAAACAACACACCTTTAGACAACTTGTCTTGCAGTGGTTTCATTTGGATGGTGCTGCACCTAGCCATACATGTGTCCCAACAATTGGTGTAAATTGATTTTGTAGAGGGATGCCGGACTGCCAAGTTAACATCAATGAGCTCAACAAGTTGGCCAAATGCAGTTAACTGCTGCTCAATCCCCAAGCATGGAGATGCAGATTACACAGAGCAGGGTGCAGCACACTGCCCTGTGACTGAAGATCCTTCCGAATCAGAAGCTTTATCGGAGGACAGATGCTCATGCCCACAAATTCCGGGTAGAAACCTCTCCTGGCCCAATCTGGTCCCACTAGGATGACGTGGACCTGGTCATTTCTGACGTTCTGAAGAAAAT
This sequence comes from Lissotriton helveticus, assembly GCF_964261635.1. Classification (NCBI taxonomy): domain Eukaryota; kingdom Metazoa; phylum Chordata; class Amphibia; order Caudata; family Salamandridae; genus Lissotriton; species Lissotriton helveticus. The sequence continues at coordinate 772,790,283 of NC_136067.1, read as the reverse complement.
GTGTCAGGAGAGGCAGCAAAGGGAAGTCATACTACAGTCCAGAGTTCCACTCTAGGCTGAATGCATCTCAGAGAGAGCGCCTTCTTGGGAACTCCAAATGCAAAAGTGCTGACATTGTGCATTCTTGGTGGTGACAAAAATACTGAACAAGGGTTCTCCCACTGACTGAAGCCGACCTGGGCCACCTTCAGGTGCAACTGCTATACGTGGTATTCTGAGTCAACAAAATTATGCAACGTTCTGCATCAAAAATCTTTATCAAGCCAAAGTTGCTTCCTGCAAAACTGTCTAATACAAACAATTGATTTATTATCCAACACAATTTAACATCCAGCCACAAAGTAAAAAATAGAGAAAGGCTAAAGCATGAAAAGAGGACTAAATGCCAAATGTCAATATTTGAAACAAGAGCAATCTTAACCACCATTATATGCTATCCCTTTCACCAGAGTAACCAAAATCCACCATAACACATATATAAACGTATAACTTAATAGATGGCAGATAAAGTATTAAGATTTTAAAATCAAGAAAAGGAGGACTCAAAATACAGCAGGAACACTGGTGTCACTCTAACACAGGGTACATAGCATCACCGAAGCAAATAATATATGCAGCCGATATCTATTATGGAAAAGCTGTAGTAACAAAATATTTAAAATATTTATTATGCCAAATTAACTTCTAGAAAAACAGTTAAGTACAAGTGATTTATTATCCAACATAATCTAACTTCCACCCATGAAGTACAAACAAAAAAAAGAAAACGAGAGATGTAAAGTCACCCGGACCATATCTCTGTTAAACTCAATGACTAAATTAGTCAAAGAAAGAAATGAAGAAAAGTTGAGGAAAAAGAGAAATAAGGAATTAGATTACCATCAAAAGAACACCATAGAGTGTACCCTAAAACCCCACTAAAGATGAGAAGGAAATTACATCCATGATTAAGTTATTAATCAACACCGTATTAGTTTAATCTCCCATAAAGTACTGTAATCCATAATCCATATTCAAACCATGGTCCACAGCCTTTAATTTCATTTATCCATTCTGCCTCTCGGTGTCAAACAGATCACCCTATTTTTTACCCAAGTATCAATTCATATACTATCTATAGCATGAAATTTGAAATTGCACAATTAATTCACAACAGGACATGTACAAGCATGAACAGCAATATGGTTCTTGTCATTGTTCAAATTGACAGTGCTAAGATGTTCCTGAATTCTCTCTCTCAAATGTTGAACCGGACTTCCAAAATAAATAGTTCCACCCGGAGTTAATAAAACATGTACTACATATTTCGTTTGACAGGTCAAGTGCACCTGTATAGTATATTCTGGGCAATTATTTTAACAAAATTAAATTTTTCCATCAATTCCCCTCTTGCAAACTGAACAAAAACCACATTTAAACAAACCTGTGGACATGGTGTCTAGCCAGTTTAGAGGTTTAACTTATCTAGGTAAGTCCGGCTAATAATATTTTTGACAGTGGTACCCCTAAGGGAAGTTACTCTGGTACATAATGTTTAAAATTCCCTAATTGTTGGATCTTGCTGGAGCAGGAACAAGTGCTTATTTAAAATAGCACTAATTCTACCTATGTCAGTCAAACTTCGCAATAAACCTTATGTGGTTTCCCATGTCTTGCCTATTTCTCCTATAGTAATTCCTAAACAGAGCAATTAGAAAGTTACACAGGGACAGAAAATGCTACTTACCAGTATGCATCTGTTCCTGACATGTAGAGCTGCAGATTCTTACACTGTGCATTAGATCGCCACTTGGTGTTGGGCTCGGATGATTGCATGTTGTTGTCGTCTTGGAAGACGTCTTTGTAGTCACGAGATAGGTGACTCCTCCCTTTGACGATAGTGCGCATGGGCATCGGCTCCATCCTTAGATTGTTTTTCGCCATGATGGGAAATGATGGAGTTTGTAGAAAGAAGAAAGGATGTCCATGCGTGTATATCTAATTAAGATAGGACTGGAACAGATATAGGCCCCGGGTAGGCGGGAAGGCGTGTAAGTATCTGCAGCTCTACATGCCAAGAACAGATGCATACTGGTAAGTAGCATTTTCCGTACGAGATATATGAGCTGCAGATCTTACACTGTGCATAGATTGTACAGCAGTGTCTCCCCTTAGCGGTGGTCATCTGTATCTGTTGCAGTAGTTTGAAAGAGGGTTTTGAGGACAGCCTGGCCTACTGCTTAGCTTGCACATCAACACAATAGTGTTTAGTGAAGGTGTGTGTTGTAGACCATCTTGCTGCCTTGCAAATGTCTTCTAGGGGAATGTTCCCTAAAAAAGCCATGGAGCTGTTAATGTAGGTTTTGCTTTTTGATAGCATATTTGCAATTATTTTACAATCCACCTTGCAATTCTAGCTTTAGAGATGGGGTTGCCTTTATGTGGTGGAGAGAAAGCTACAAACAATTGCTTTTTTTGCGAAAGGATTTGGTCCTATCTATATAATAGAGGAGAGCTCTTTTAACGTCTAGTGTGTGTAGAGCTCTTTCTGCTACAGAGTCTGGGTTTTGGAAAAACACTGGTAACTCTACAGATTGGTTTAAATGAAACGGAGTAATGACTTTTGGAAGGAATTTGGGATTTGTTCTGAGAACCACTTTATTACGGTGTAATTGTAAAAATGGTTCTTGTATAGTGAAAGCTTGAATCTCACTTACTCTCCTAAGAGAGGTAATAGCTACTAGAAAAACTGTTTTCCATGTGAGGAATTGCACTTCACATTTGTGTAGAGGTTCAAAAGGTGGTCCCATGAGCCTTGTAAGAACAATGTTTAGGTTCCACTCTGGAGAGGGTGGTAACCTGGGAGGTATGATTCTTTTTTGTTTCAAATTTGTTTTATTGATTTTAAGAGCAACAGTAGACACTACATTACGAAGGAAATGCATCAGGCATGAAAGGCAATCAAGACAGATAGGTACATGTTTTCTACCAATCCGATAGTTGGCCAGTTGTAGTTGACATAACAAAGGTATAGTGCCTGGGCTGCAAATGTCACATGTAGTGAGGTGACTAAATTGTAGGAGCAAAAACCAGAACCAAAACTCCCATCCAATCCCCCGCCCCCCCCTCTTCTCCCACCCCACCAGTGTGCCGAACATATGAAACAAACATGGATGCATTCGTGTAGTAAATATCGCAGTCACCTGGAGGATCACAAGGGGTCATGTGTGGCCTCTGTGAGTCCTAGCAAGCGAAGGTACTTGGGGCACGTGATCTCGTTAAATTCTTTGGACAGGAGGGAAAGCAACGGGAGCCATACCTTCCGATATGCAGCCGTGGAGTGTGTGAGCGTGGCGTGGATACGTTCCATTCCCAAGGTGAACCAGATTTTATGCAGCCATCCCGTGTGAGTGGGCCTGGCATTGGAGCCCCAGAGGGACAGAACGTGTTGTGTTGCGGCTTGCATGGCGATCCCCATCTGGCGACCTCTGGGAGATTTTAGGGGAAAGGTGATTGCATTAGGTAGGCCTAAAATGGTGTAAGCTGGGAATCTAGGGATTTCAGTATCAAAGGTAGAATCAATGTTGTCCAGGACCGTCTTTCCAATAGTCCTGGATTTCACGGCACTCCCAGAGGAGGTGAGTCAAGGTGCCCTTTTCCCCGCAGCCTCTCCAGCACAGCGCGCTACGTGTTGGGTTACCTTTATTGAGCCGGACTGGGGTGAGATGCCAGTACATGGCCAACTTCGTCACCGCCTCCCTACCTGCAGTGTTGCGAGTGGTGTGAGAGGCTCTATAATACACAGAACTCCATTCCTTGGGTGACAGGGCCCTCCCCAGTTCTGCCTCCCATCGCTTCTAGCCTGCTGTCTTACCCGAGGTAGCGGGGGTGTAAGCATTTTGTAGAGGTCTGTGATAAGATGTCTGTCCGAGTCCTTCGTCACCAGCCATTTCTCAAAAGTTGTCATGGGTCTACCAACTAGGGGGGCGATGTCTGGACGTGTGAGCCAGTGCCTAAGTTGGAAGTACTGAAATAAGTGGGGGGAGACAACGTCATAGCCCTGGATTATGTCCGCGAGGGTGAGAAAGCCCTGTAGGTCGGAGAGGTGGCCGGCGGAGAGGCAGCTGACGCCATGCCATTGCGGAAATGCATGAGGAGCATTGCCCGGCGGGAATTCCGGGTTATCCAAGATAGGGGTAAGTGGAGAGGGGAAGGTAGTAAGCCCTTTCTTGACCGCGACCGCGTTTCAGACCTGCATGACAGTACGAGTAATAGGGGAACGCAGAAGGTAGCGTGGCCGATGCTGCCGAGGAAGGAACGGAATTTTCCAGAGGGATGTCTGGGTCATCGCTCTATCTTGAAGTAACCATTGTTTCTCGGATTCCGGCCTGAACCACTCCACCAGATATCGAAGTTGCGCGGCTTAGAAGTATTGTAAAAGGTTGGGGACACCAAGACCCCTTTCGTCCGCATTCCTGTATGCTAGTCGTTTATGTAGGCACGCCCGCTTGCCTTCCCAGATAAAATGATGGAAGGCAGCTTGTAAGTTCGCGATGGTGCCAGCTGGAGGGAGCACCGGAAGGTATGATTCTTTTTAATCCTTCCATAAATGCTTTAATAGAAAGGCACTCTAAATAGAGACAGATGTTGTCTATTTTGTAAATATGCTGCAATTGCTGGCAGATGTAGGCGTATAGATGAATATGCCAAATTACATCTTTGTAAATGTAGAAGGTAACAAATTATATTTTGGAAGGAAGCATCTAGGGGATCAATTTGGTTATTGTTGCAGTAAGGGGCACATCTTTTTTATTTAGCAGCATATCAAGCTCTAGTAGTAGGCTCCTGGCTTCTTTAATGATATTCATACAGTCTGGTGGTAGGTTAAGATAACCAAACTCTAAGACCTCAGGAGCCAGATCGCCAGATTCAGTTGACTTGGGTCTGGATGTCTGATGTCCCCATGGTTCTGCGTTAGTAGGGATGGTGCCAGATGTAGCTTTTGGTGTGGTACTAGGGATAGTTCTAGCAGAGTTGTACACCATGGTTGGCGTGCCCATGTGGGAGCTACTAAAATCAGTTTGAGTGACCGCTGTCGTAGCTTGCGCACTATTAGTGGTAGTGGCGGAAAAGCGTACGCAAATCTGCCTGACCAGTTCATCCATATCGCATTGCCCTTGGACAGAGGGTTTGGAAACCTGGCGGCAAAGGTTGGATATTTTGCGTTTTCGTGTGTGGCGAACAGATCTATGTCTGGATGACCCCACTTGTGAAAGGATGGTTGAAAAACTTGCGGATGTAGTTCCCATGTGTGAATTTGTTGCGTCTGTCGACTTAACAGATCTGCTATCTGATTGTGAACTCCTGGAAGGTGTTTTGCTAACAGATATATGTTTTGTGGAATGGTCCATCTCCAAATGTTCTGTGGAAGCTGGGACAGCTGTAGAGAGAGGGTCCCCTCCTGTTTTTGTATATAGTACATAGCTGTCATGTTGTCTATCCGGATTAAGACAGCTTTGTATTGTACTTGTACTTGGAATGTTTTGAGTGCTAAGAATATTGCTAGCAGCTCTAGGTGATTGATATGGAACGATTTTTGTTGATTGGGCCATTGCCCTTGAGTTGTATGATGTAGGAGATGAGCTCCTCATCCTGTGAGAGATGCGTCTGCTGTAAGTACTATTTGTGGAACAGGTTCGAGGAACGGCTGCCCTTTTGTCAAGTTTTTGGTGTTCCACCACTGCAGAGAGCGATGTGTGCGGCAGTCTACTAACACCAGGTCTGTTAGTTGTCCTTGAGCCTGATTCAACTGTTGTGCTAGACATTCCTGTAACAGACGCATTTGCAGTCTGGCATGTGGTACAATGAAGATGCAAGATGCCATCATGCCTAGTCTCATGAACACTCTGGCTGGGAGAGTGTTGATGTTGGAACTTTGTGACTAAGGCTTGAATGCTCTGTATTCTTGCTGGAATGGATACGCTAGAGTTGTAGACGTGTTTATTGTAGCCCCTAAATATTGATGTACATGAGAGGGCTGTAGGTGCGACTTGATGTAGTTGATTGTGAACCCTAAGTTGTTCAATGTTTGAATTGTCTGATGTGTGTATTGGACACACTGATTGAATGACTTGGCTTTTATGAGCCAATAGTCTAGATAAGGGAAGACCGGTATCTGTTGTCTTTTGAGATGTGCTGCTACTACTGCTAGGCACTTTGTGAACACTCTTGGTGCAGTTGTTACCCCGAATGGAAGGACTTTGAATTGATAATGCTGTCCTTCCAGTACAAACCTTAGATACTTCATCTGAGAAGGATGTATAGGAATGTGTAAGTAGGTGTCTTTTAGATCTAGTGTTGTAAGGAAGTCGCCTTGTTGCAGCAATGGGAGCACTTGTTGAGGGGCCTGAGGTCGAGAATTGGTCTTAGTGTCCCGTCCTTTTTGGGTATTAGAAAATACAGCGAGTAAACCCCTGTTCCTTGATGTTGTAAAGGAACTATTTCTATTGCGTTCTTTTGAAGGAGTGATAGGACTTCTTGTTTGAGCAGCGTAAGATGTTCTGCAGACATTGGACGCTGCCTTGGTGGTATGTGTGGAGGGGTAGCTGTAAGTTCGAGGCAGTAGCCATACTTGATAATATGTCTTACCCACCTGTCTGTTGTGATGGAAATCCAGACAGGTAGGAACAGTGTTAGCCTGCCCCCCACAGGAGTGGAGTGCTGTTGGGGGAGCAGAGGGATGTCACGGTTTTGTGGTGGAAGAGGTTCGATTATTGTTGTTACCTCAACCTCTTCCTTTATTGTTGTTGCCTTTATAGCCTCCTCTAAAATATCCTTTACTGGAGGATGCCTGTGTATTGGATTTGAAGGAAGCTGTATTGTCTGCTCCAGTTTGTTTGGAGCCTCCTCTATAGAAGGAGCGACGAAAGGAGCCCCTAGCTTTTGTGGATTGCAAAGCCCCCATAGATTTGGCTGTATCTGTATCTTTTTTAATTTTCTCAAGTGCTGTGTCTACCTCTGGTCAAAACAATTGATGTTGGTTGAATGGCTGATTTAAGATGGTAGTTTGCACTTCCTGCTTAAATCCTGAAATGCGTAGCCACGCATGATGTCTGAGCAGGACACTAGTGTTTACAGCTCTAGATGCAGTATCTGCTATATCAAGTGCACACTTGATTGAGGCATTTGAAATTAACTTGCCTTCTTGTATCAAGTTGTTTGCCTGCGCCTAATATTGGTCAGGTAGATGTTGCATTCATTTTTCTAACTGATCATAATGAGCCCTGTCATATCTTGCAAGGAGGGCTTGCGTGTTAGCTATACGCCATGTATTAGTACTATGTGCAGCTATTCTTTTGCCTGAAGCATCTATCACCTTCGATTCTTTATCAGGGGGTGGTGATTCACCTGATGTCTGCGAGTTTGCTCTTTTTCTAGCATTTGAGACAACTAGGGAATCTAAGGGTAGCTATCCTTTAATGTAGGCTGGATCACCAGGAGCAGGCCTGTACTTTTTTTCAATTCTAGGGTTTAGGATCCTAGCACGTACAGGACCTTTAAATACCTCTGGAGCATGTTTGATGACCCCTTTGATCATAGGAAGAATTTGAACAGAACTTTGTGATTGTTCAAACGTATCTAATAAACAATCTTCCTCTGCCTCATCTGAATGCATGGTGACCCCATGATAAATGGCAGCCCTATTCAGTAAGTGCCCAAAACCAATATTGTCTTCTGGGGGAGAAGGTTTTGATGGATATGACTGTGGGTCAGGAATATCTGGCACATCTTGTGGGTTTGGGTACTCCCAATCTGGATCATCAACAGGGTAGGGAAAAGGCTCATCTGGGTCTACCCCTACCCCTATGCTATACTCATCATCATTTTGAGGTGTATGTGGTGAAGAATGAGGAGGAGAGTGTTCAGGGGAATTCTGAGGTGAATTGTTAGGAGGAACAGGAGATGAAGGAGAAGTAAGTATAGGACAAGAAGGGTGCATAGGAGATGTGGCAGAGTCCTTCTTGACAGGCACTGCAGGTGTAGGTGCTGTGTCTAATTTCCTTTTCCTGTGTGGTGTAGTGGATACCGGACCTGTCTTTGGGTCAATGTACATCTTCTTTTGCAGAGGATCAGGTTGGAAAAGTTCTTCTCCTTGCGGAACCTTTGCCGGTGGCGATTTTTTCGGTTCCGGGCGTGGTTGCTGCTTGTCTTTAGCCTTAAGAGTTGTAACTATGTCCTTTGGCGTAGATTCCGGCACCGAAGGTGTTGTTTTTGGAGTCGTAGGCTGTTTCGAGGGCTTGAGCGCATCAGAATCAGGCCTTGTAGGTTTTGGTACCGAAGATATTGGCTTCGGAGTGGAAGCTGGTCTCGTCGGCTTCGAGGCGTCAGACGCTGGCTTCATAGTTTTTTCTTTAGAAGTCGACGGTTTCGGAGCCAAGACTTCTTTCGGTTTCGGTGCCGAGGGAGTTTGTGGGATCGGCACGTGCTGCTTGCTCGGTAAGGAGCTACCAGAAGGCTTGAGTATTTTCTTCGGAGCCGGGCTCGATGGCAAGGCTTTGGAAGTGTGTTTTCGGTCGCGACTGGGCCCCGGAGGCAGAGTGTTGACCTTTGCCTTCGATTTGGGTGGTGGGTATGGGGCCGGGGCAGTAGTACTCACGCGCTGACCAGATGGCATGGAGTCATCTGCCTTTGATACGATTTGGAGATCGTCTGAATCTTCGGCAGGAACGAGCGGAACTTCTTCGTCAAAGATATCCACCTGTTCCGGGGCCGACGGTCGTGTCGACGGGCCCTCCGAACTTGAATGGTTTTCTTGGATCGAAAGGAAGCACAGGCTGTGCAGCTGGATTTGTCGTGTTCTGGCGATAGGCACAGGTTACACACCTTGTGATGGTCACTGTGTGAGAACTTTGCTCCACAGTTGGGGCATCTTTTGAATGGCGTCCTTTCCATGAGGTGTAGGCCTCACGGCGTGGATAGGCTCAATGGCCCACGTCGACGACCGGAATCGAGCTGATGGAGTCGAGACGATGTTTGTCGATATCAAAAGTAGTTTGGTGAAGTTTGAATACGTTTTTACGCATCTAAGCACTTGAAAAGTAGATTTCGAACTGGAGCTGAAAAATTTCATCCGAACCCAGTGGCGGAAAAAACAATCTAAGGATGGAGCCGATGCCCATGTGCACTATCGTCCAAGGGAGGAGTCACCTATCTCGTAACTACAAAGACTTCTTCCAAGACAACAACAACATGCAATCATCCGAGCCCAACACCATGTGGTGATCTAATGCACAGTGTAAGATCTGCAGCTCATATGCCTCGAACATAATGTTATCAATTCCCTAATTGTGGATCTTTGGGACTAATTCTACCAATATCAGTCGAACTTAGTGATAAACTTTATGTGGTTTCCTTGTCTTGCTTATTTGTCTTATAGCGATTTCTAAGCAGAGCAGTTAGAAAGTTCTATAAGGCAATGCACCCTGGCCAATCCTAGGGTGCCACATCACTTCTTCATCCCTGTCCCAACCCACCTGCAAAGAATGCTGGGAAAGTTCAAGGTGGCACCATCCAGGAGTCACTGGTCACATCCCCACTGTGGCCCTCAGCTCCACCCCTTGCTTATTTTACTGCCAGGGTCTTTCCTGCCACAATTTCAAAGAAGAGCCCCCACCGTTGTTGGTTTCAGATGTCTGGGCTCCATTCTTTGTTCAGTGGGCCTGGGCTGTCTCAACCCTGGTAGAGAATGACAGCTAATCAACGAAAACAGATTTTCCATCTCACCCATTTCCTCCTCAGGAGCGGAGTGAAGCACTGTTGATTGCTTTCTTTGTGCGGAGAGATCTTTGTTCCTTCAGATAAACAACAATTTCATTAACTTGGGCCAGCGGTTTGACAAAAAGCCTGGGCTTTGATGCTGATCTGAGCCAGAAAAATATGACAATTCTGGAAATCGATAAGGTGTACCAGCTTGGGACGTGCATGTTTGAATTGGACGTACACTTTTCACCCCGGTTTGATATCTCGCTGGACTCTGTAGGCCAAAGGAAAGTGAAACTGTGTTCTAAGGCATACTTCCCCCATCTGTATAATTATCACTGCTGACAAACAATAAACCACACTGACTTTCTTTATCAGGTAGAGACTAGATCTGGCGCAGATTTGTTACCATATAATTTCCCAGGTGTCAGATTGCATCCGGAAGATTTTTCGTGAGCAGTTCCCCTGCACGCGGGAGGTAGCGTCATTCGGCTCAGCACGCATCATTGCAGTTGTCCGAGCTGGATGTGAGGTCCGCGGCACCTATATAGGCACCACCTAGGAGCGCTGAGGTCAGTTTCTTTTCATGACTTTGCACACCATAAGCACGGAGCCATGAAGAACTTGATCACTGGTGTGGAAATGCAGGCCCTGAAAGGGATTAGCCCTGTCCCTAGAAATCCATTTGCAGAGCGGGGAGGATGGGTGGGCCGGTAAGGAATCTGCGGCTACATTTAGTCTCTACCAGATTAGGCGTTCCCAAAGGTAAGTAACTTATTGATCTGATATAGACTATGTAATATAGCAGAGCTCTTTTGACATCAAGGGCATGTATGACCCTTTCAGCTACTGTTTGTGGGTTCTGAAAGAACACTGGCAGTTCTATAGTTTGATTGATATGGAAATGGGATACCACGAGAAATAAAATCTAGATATTTCAAAAGGAGCAAAAGCAAAGTAATGCTAAGTGCGTGGGGCACATGGAAGGCTATATTGAAATTCCTGAAGGTCCCGAAGATTAATAGTACAGTGGATCTTTGGAGCTCAAACCCATTTACACATCTTGGACAGAACAGAAATAGCAGGGCTTGGAAGGCGTTGGGTATTAGATGTCTGGGTGATGTCATGTGTAAGGATGAATTATTGGATTTTGGTCTACTTCAACAAAAATTTGGTATACCCACTAGCCAATGGTTTCTTTATAGACAACTAGAGCAAACAGTGAAGTCATTCAGACCTAGGATATCAATTCAGGAGCTAAACCCGATTGTGAACTATGTAAGGAATGGCGGCAAGAAGATTAAAATCGGGTATAGTTATCTTTTACAGGGTGTGGGAGACGACATAGGACAAACGGAATCAGCTTGGGCTCAAAGGATTGGGGATCCAAATATAGACATCGATTATGCTCTTGCATTGAACAAGAAAATACTAAGGGCAACAAATTTAAAAGCACAGCATTATAAGACGATCTTTAATTTGTACTATACCCCCGCCAAGCTGTTTAATTGGGGTAAAAGAGAAAATGATAGATGCCCTAGGTGCGACCACGGCCCTGCAGATCTATCTCATATGTTTTATACTTGTCAGAATCTTACGTTCGTTTTGATAGAAATTGAAAGGTTTTTAACGGGGTTGCTAGAACATCAGATTTCTCTATCCCCTACTACTGTATTGATTGGTAGGTATGAAAATCTCAAACTTGAACAAGGGCCCGAAGCATTTATCTTCCTATCTATGGCTGTTTTTAGAATTCTAATTGCGGCGGCCTGGAAAGATTCTGTAGCTCCCACCTTTCAGATGTGGTTATCTAGGCTGTTGGGAACCCATAATATAGAGGAATGTTTATACAGTTTCAAAGGAAAGAGGTCGGAAGACTACGGCAAGAAGATTTGGGCTCCTCTTAGAAATTGGAGAGAAAACAGATGAATATCAGTAAGCAGATCTAGAGCCTAATGTTGATTGATCCTCCTACATAATATTGTATGAAATGAAGTTGGTTTTATGTCATGTATTAATCAATTGTTAAGATCTATAAGATGTATAATGTATATAGTTACCTCAATGTCTGACTTATCCTGTTGACCTATTTAATTTTTTTGATACTCAAACCATCTCGAATATAAATAAAAAAAAATAAAAAAAAAGAAAATGGGATACCACCTTTGGCATGAATTTAGGGTTTGTTCTTAGAACTACTCTATTTGCATGTACTTGAATGAATGGCTCTTGAATAGTTAGGGCTTGCAGCTCACTAACTCTTCGTAGCGAAGTAATGGCAATAAGGAAAGTCACTTTCCAAGTAAGAAATTGTAGTTCACATGAGTGCAATGGTACAAAGGGTGGTCCCATTAGTCTGGTTAAGACAACGTTTAGATTCCAGACTGGTGAAGGTGGGTGTCTTGGAGGAATTACTCGTTTAAGCCCTTCCATAAACGCTTTGATTGCTGGCACCCTGAATAGTGAAAGGTGTTGCCTCTTTTGCAGATATGCTGCTAACGCAGCTAGGTGTATTCTGATGGAAGAAAATGCTAAATTGCACCGTTGTAGGTGCAATAGGTAGCAAATGATGTTTTGAGTGGAAGCATCAAGTGGGTTAATGTCATTGTTATTACAGTAAATGACTAAACGTTTCCACTTTGCTGCATAGCATGCTCTGGTAGTGGGTTTCCTTGCCTCTTTGATAATATTCATGCAGTCTGGAGGCAAGTTGAGGTATCCAAATTCTAGGATTTCAGGAGCCAGATCGCTAGGTTCCGCTGTTGGGGATCTGGGTGTTGGATTTCACCATGGTTCTGCGTTAGAAGACTAGGTGTTAGTCGCAGTCTTTGATGAGGCACCATTGACAGTTCTAGGAACGTTGTGTACCATGGTTGCCTCGCCCATGTGGGAGCAATTAGGATTAGCGTTAGCAAATGTTGGCGCATTTTGCGTGCCACCAGCGGTATTTGTGGAGCTGGGGGAAAAGCGTACGCAAATTTGCGTGACCAGTTCATCCATATCGCATTGCCGTGCGACTGTGGATGTGGGAACCTGGCGGCAAAGTACTGGCATTTTGCGTTTTCGCTTGTGGCAAACAGATCTATTTCCGGGTGTCCCCACTTCCGGAAGAATGGTTGGAGCACTTTGGGGTGAATTTCCCATTCGTGCATCTGTTGGCTGTGCCTGCTTAGCAGGTCGGCCACTTGGTGGTCCTTGCCTGGGAGGTGTTCTGCCATGAGAAAAATGTTCCTCTGAATGGCCCATTTCCACTTAGCTTGAGCTAGGTGCGACAGCTGTGGCGAGTGCGTTCCTCCCTGTTTTTTAATTTAATACATAGCTGTCATGTTGTCCGTCCGGATCAACACAGCTTTGTTGCGTAAGTGTGTCGCAAAACCTTTTAGGGCTAGAAAAATGGCCATCAACTCCAGGAGGTTGATATGCATTTTCTTTTGCTGTACAGTCCAGAGTCCCTGCACTGTGTAGTGTAGGACATGGGCTCCCCATCCTAGTAGGGATGCGTCCGCTGTTAAGACTATTTGTGGGACAGGCTCTTGGAACAGTCGCCCTTTGCAAAGGTTTTGTGGATTCCACCAATGCAGAGAGTTGTATGCCTGACTGGTCACCAACACTAGGTCTTTTAATTGCCCGTGAGCCTGGTTCCACTGCCTTGCTAGGCATTCTTGTAGCGGACGCATATGTAGTCTGGCGTGGGGGACTATGAATATGCACAAGGCCATCATGCCTATTAGCTGCATAAACACTCGAGCTGGTAGTGAGTGTTGGGGTCTGAACTTTTGTATCAGTGTCTGCATTCCCTGGACCCGTGCTGTATTGGGATATGCTTTTGCTGACAGTGTATCTATGGTCGCTCCCAGGTACTGTTGGACGTGGGAGGGTTGTATGTGTGACTTCGGGCAGTTTAGTGAGAATCCTAAACTTTGCAGTAGCTGTATAGTCTTTGACATGTGGTCGGCACATTTCTGGGCTGTTGGCGCGTGTATTAGCCAGTCGTCCAGATAAGGGTACACATGGATGTGTTGCCTTCTGAGATGTGCTGCCACTGTCGCTAGACATTTGGTGAACACCCTTGGAGCTGTTGTCACTCCAAATGGCAGGACCTTGAATTGGTAGTGTTGCCCTTGAATGGTGAACCTCAAATACTTTCTGTGAGCAGGGTGTATTGGTATATGAAAGTATGCATCTTTGAGGTCTAAGGTTGCTAGGAAGTCTTCCTGGCGAAGCAGTGGTAAGACTTGCTGGAGAGTGAGCATTTGAAAATGCTCCGACAAAATGTACAGGTTGAGGGGCCTGAGGTCCAATATTGGTCTGAGAGACCCATCCTTCTTTGGAATTAGGAAGTATAGGGAGTATACTCCTGTTCCCTGATGTTGCAGTGGGACTGGTTCTATGGCCCCCTTTTGCAGCATACTGATGACCTCTTGCTGACGTAGCGTTATGTGTTCCTGTGACATGGGACGGTGCACGGGTGGTATGTTGGGTGGAGTTGAGGTGAGTTCGAGGCAATAGCCATGTTGGATAATTTGCCTGACCCACTTGTCTGTGGTGATATTTAACCAGACTGGCAGAAATTGTTGTATTCTTCCCCCGACTGGTGTTATGTGGTCTGGGGCTTTGTGTTAGTGGAGGATCTATTTGCATTGCCTCCACGACCTCTACCCTTGGTATTGTTTCCTCTGTAACCACCCCTGCTGGTGTTCTTGGTATATGTGGATTGTGTGTTAGTCTTGTAGTAGGAGGATTGCTGTGATGTTCCTCGTGCTCCTCCTCTATAATTGGAGCGACGAAAGGAGCCCCGGTGTTGTTGGGACTGAAGAGCTCCCATAGACTTTGCAGTCTCTGCATCCTTTTTCATTTTGTCCAGAATTGAATCAACTGCTGGACCAAATAAAAAGTCTGTGTTGATTGGCTGATTAAGAATTGTAGATTGGACTTGATTCTTAAAGCCTGATATACGAAGCCATGCATGGCGCCCTAGCAGCACGCTTGTATTGATGGATCTGACAGCTGTGTCTGCTGCGTCTAGAGCACATTTAATGGATGCATTGGTGATGAGCTTCCCCTCTTGTATAAGTTCATCTGCCTGCTGTCTGTATGGATCAGGTAAGTGTTGGAGAATTTCTTCCAAACTGTCGTAGTGCGCTCTAACATATCTGGCTAGCAAGGCCTGTGTATTGGCTATTCTCCAGGAGTTTGCTGCCTGAGCCGCCACTCTTTTGCCTGATGCTTCAAAGATTTTAGATTCCTTGTATGGTGGTGCGGCCTCACCAGTAGTTTGTGAGTTTGCACGTTTACGTGCGTTGGATACCACTAAGGAATCCAGGAGTAGCTGCCCTTTGATGTATGTAGGATCTGTAGGTGCAGCCCTGTATTTCTTCTCAATTCTAGGGTTTATGACCCGTGCCCTAGCGGTGTCTTTAAAAATATCACTTGCATGTTTTAATACCCCTTTTAACATTGGGAGTGTCTTAACGTGTCTCTCAGATGTTGTCAGTGTATCAAAGAGGAAGTCTTCCTCAATAGCATCAGAGTGCATATCTACATTGTGGTAGGTTGCTGCTCTATCCAGTAGTGAATTAAATGCTACTGTGTCCTCTGTGGGTGATGGCTTAGTAGGGTATACTGCAGGGTCTGTAATAGGCAGAGTCCCTTCAGTGTCCGGTTCCCCACCCCCACCCCATGGCTGTGTGTTTGGCTCTGAAAGAGGGTTTTGTGGATACCCAAAACCTACATCTGCGTCCTGATCTTCATCAGGGGTATAGTCAGAGCGTGCAGGTGAGGTTGGGGCATAAGGAGTAGTAGGCATAGCAGGAGTGATAGGTTCAAAGAATATAGGAGAGGTAGCACAGTCTCTTTTCTTTTTTAGGGGGATCCTAGAAAGGTCTTCAGTTGGTAGAGGCCTTTTCTTTTTGGTATAAACAGTCACTTTACCAGTCTTTGGGTCAATGTAGATTTTAGACTGGTTTTCTGTGGAGGGGTCTGGGTGAAGAAGTTCCTCTTCCACAGTCTTTGGTTTTGGTGGTGTAACCTTGGGTTTTTGTTTTTTCGGGTCGACGCTTTTTGGTGCTTTGACCGTTTTAGGTGGTTGAACCGGTTTCGGGTGTTTTTCAACAGGTTTTGTTGGTTGAACGTCCTTTATTGGCTTCACAACCTGTTTCGGACCGAGCGGTTTTGTCGGTTCGACAGTCTCTTTATGATGTTTTGGAGCCTGCTGTTCTGGCTCGACGCCCTTTTTCTGTTCGATGGGCTTCGGTTCGACGGTAGTCTTGGGCGTAGGCCTTGTCCTGTCGTCGACTGTTTTTTTCCCTTTGTCGATACTTGAGGCTGATTTGCTCGATTCGACGTGTTTTTTGGGTGTCGATTCGACGTGCTTTTGTTTTTGTGTCGAATCAACGTGTTTTGGCTTCGAGGTTAACTCGACGGCCTTCGACTTTGAGCGCGACTCGACTTCTTTGGTCTTCGATGTCGACTCGACGGTCCTTGGTTTCGAAGGTTGCAGTGGTACTGTGGCCTTCGGTTCGGCGCCTTTCGGCTTAGATACTTTCGGGTCGACGTAATTCGGTCCGAAGACTGTATTGTCGATTAGTTTCGGTTTCGATGGAACCGATATTGTGTGACGTGTCTCAGAGGGCTCTTTTGATATGTTCTTAGCCGGGCGGTATTGCGGGGCTGTAGAACGAGGTTGTTGATCTTGGCTAAGGCCTGCTGGCGATGCCTCGACCTGAGTCTCTGATAGAGGTGTAGTGTCTATATGGGGCGATGTACTCACGGTTCGCCCCTCGCCGTCATCGGAGTCGTCTTCAACTGCTACGATGTCTTGATCATAGTCCTCAAGATCGACGATTAGGTCTCCCTCTTCGGGGTAATATTTGGAGTCGGGCTCCGAGTATTGTCTGTCGTCTTGATCCGAGTCTTCGGCGCTCGCTAGATCTTCGTCACGAAGATGTTATCGGGCTCTGGCGCCGAACGTTGCATTTCTTGCCTCGCCGCCCGTCGATTCCGAATAGTCTTTTTTGATCGGAACTGGGCACAGGCTAGGCAACTATCTTCATTGTGATCTGGAGATAGGCATTTATTGCACACTGGATGCTTGTCGGTGTGCGGGAACTTCGAGTTGCACTGAGGGCAGAACTTGAATGGACTTCGTTCCATCAACGGTCGGTCCACGTGGTGTCGAGAAGGCCTCACGGCCCGATTCGACGACCGGAGTGGAACAAAGTTGTAAAAGCGTATCGGCACCGAGCGCTGAACAATACCGACGGATCCGAAGGCCTTTTGAAAAGTTTTTCTTGATTCCGAACTTGGAGAGTAGGAAAGTACATCCGAACCCAATGGCGGAGAAAAACAATCTGGGGATGGAGGATGCCCATGCGCACTCTAGTCCGAGGGAGGAGCCACCTATCTCGTGATACTTCGAAGACTCTTCCAGGACAACAATGTGCAATCATCCGGACCCAACACTAGGCGGCGATCTATGCACAGATATGAATTCAGCAGCCCACATGCCTCGAACATGCCAATACTGTTAGTGAGCCTGCAGCGCTGGTAGCGCCACCCACAGAAGCAGCCTTTTAAAATGTGTCTAGGGTCTGCCATTGCAGAACCTGCGTGCAGTCTGGTACTGTCATGCTGGCTGGGCAAGTGCACACACTTGCCAGCCTCTAAACCTTCCCTTCGCTTAATGTTAGTCACCCCTATGGTAGGCCCAAGGGCAGCGTGCATTGTAAGTGTAAGGTAGGACAAGCCTGATGTGTGTGGCATGTCCTAATAGTGAATTACAGCCAAATTTTTCACTATAGTAAGGCTACCTGTTCTCTTAGGCCAAGATGGGTTGCTGGAATTATTACACCCTATAATGCCAGCAGGCTCAGGGAACATGGTAGAAAATAAAGTTTAGTATGCCTGAACTCAGAATAATAAAATACTTCTTTTAGTAAAGTTTATTTTAATATCCTGTGTTTGCAAATGCTACTTTTAGAAAGCTAGCATTTGCTTGCCTAACCATTTCAGCCCGCCTCTGCTAGGATGTGTATCTGACGTCTGGGTTTTGTGAGTGACAGGGCTGGGGGATGACAGGTGGTGAATGCAAGGCTTACACTTTAGTGGGAGGTGGGAGTGCCCCTGGACTCTGAATAGGGCTGTGCTCTGCCACCACAATGCTGGCTCCACCTCCTGGAGAGCGACTGATGACTCAGCCCGACACCGGCCCCAGGAAGAGGGAGGACTGTCAACAGAGTACTCCTGGCTGCCCCTGTCATCACAATGCTGGCTCCACCTCCTGTGGAGCGTCTGATGTGCCTGCCCCTCACACTGAAAGGAAAAGCCAGGAACAGCACAACAGAGTGCTTCAAAACTGAATTAGGCTATGCAAAGGCCCCCTGGCCTGAAATAACATTTCCCTATTTTTAAGATCTGGTGGCCCAAAACTGTGTTGAACTGGTCTTGTGATAAGTCACTGCTGCATATATCTATATTTTTTACATAAAGGAACCATATTTTTACAGAACCTAAGCCTGGTATCCATTTGTGGGGGGGGAATCAGTGTGTTTTACTGTGAAAGGTCATAAATGCTTAACTCTAGCGCCCCGAAGTTTAGCCTTGGCTGCTCGCGCCACACTACCTAAAAGGGTGAGCAGGGGTCATTCTGAGGAGTAGTTCCCTTGCCCTGATTGGAGTGGTGATTTCTGACTGGCTTTGGTGCCAACCTCAGCCATCCAGGAATCCCATTTCTAACAGGCAACAAACAGCTTTCCCTTGCAGTCTTGCATGATCTTCAGATTCATATGGTTATAGTCATCACAGGCTCTGCGATCGTGCTCTGACTTCCGGTGCCACATGAATACTTCTTGAGGATTTATCAGTGACAATTTTCACAGTCCCTACATGGCTTGACACTTGTTATAGGGGATGACATTTTCCCTTATACACTGGAAACATTTTCAAATAATGGGGCTTGAAAAAGGACAAGCTCTGGCTCCGAATCTGAAAGGGCGGGGAAAAAAAAGGAAGTGACATCAGTGTACATGACTGGTGCTTAAATGAGGCTCTGCTCGTCACCTCCAATGTTCAAGTAGAGCCACACAACATCACCCACTAGCATGCAGAAGTAATACTTTAAACATACAAGGTCCAGTTTGATGCCAGCGAATATAACCAAAGTGAAAAATCAGCAGTTAGAAACAACCATCAGATAGAGCGTACATTCAAACAGTGACACTAGTAAAACATTATAAATGAACTGCTGCTGTTTGATGGTGCAAAGTGACAGCAGCGGCTTACATACCACTTCTAAACAAACACTGCAATTTATCACACAAAAATGGAGACTCAGACGAAGCTTAAGCTCCTAGTCTCTGGATATGACTAATTCTGTCTGTGTGTCAATGTACTGTACACAGAGTAGATGATGAATTGTTCAAGTCAAAGGTACATCGATCAGTGGATTTTTAAGATTTACTAACAATGAACATTCTAGTGGTTTAACATAGGATTGCAATGTTGCCCGTATAACACCAAGAATACTGGTAAAAAAACACATACTGTCCCATGTGAAACAGAGCATTTTTAGCTCATCATCATAGACACATGTTACTCCAAGGCTGTTCTTAAGTACATTAATCGTTTTAATATGATCAACTGTACACCTCTGGCAGTAGGAGCCAGTTTGTTTACCTTTGGTTTTCGAAGCATTGGACTTGATATCTTCAGGTTTAAGTTCATCAGCAGTTACACCTTTCAGATCTTCATCGTTTCTTTCATCTACTTCCATAGATGGGTTTTCAGCATCTGTTTCATCCTCTTGCTTCTCACTAGAGGGCTTAATCATGGTCTGCTGTTCTTTGCTGGCTACATCTACAGGAAAGGAAAAAAGAAGCCATGAAAATGGAGCAAAACCCATCTAGGCTGAGGCAAATACAAAGTGTTCTTAAATTTAAATTAACACTTTAAAGGTAACCTGGGTCACAAGTACTAAGAGACAGAAATAATAACACACACCCTAAAATAGATCCAACATATAGTAGCACTAAAAACCTACAACAATTAAATGACACAGAAATTGGCCTACTGTTACATACAGTAATGCAAATCTGAGAAATCATGTAGCCAGAACATGGGCCAAAGAACATTTCAATTCAATTTCAGATACGTCCAAGCTAGGGCAAATTCTCACTTTTCTAAAGATTTAATAGGTTCATGTGCATTCTATTTTCTCATTCATTTACCACGTCATGGGAAAAAGTTTATTCGCAGAAAATAGTTAATTAACTGCAAACAGATCCATATTCAGCTTGTATAACAATTACCGTTTATCAAACTTGTGATATCTCTTCTAATCATAGTTGTCAATCTTATTAAGTGCTATTTTCCCTTGTGTTTCGATAACCATTAGAAGACCAATTTCTTTTAAAGCGTTTCACTCTCCACCTTGACTTAATATGATTTTGGAGAACAGACTGGATATCGATGTCATACTGGCAGACAATGCAGGAGGTGTGCATGAACATTATTAACAAAACCAATAAAGAATGAGTGTTAGATTTAATGTCCCCATACATAGGTGCAAAAAGCCATCTCTCTCTACATTTATTCTAATTAGCCCTGCGACCCGCTCCTCCAATTGAACTTAAACATTTTGGAAGTATTTCTACTTTTCCATTTACCATTAGAGCTGTGCTCTGATGACAGTGGACAGCCAAACTGTTGACTCATTTTGAGAGATGTGATAAATATGAGATGGAGTCAGGTGTGACTTCGGCACATTGATAGTGAACCCCAGCGAGAGCAGGAGGTCCCCGTAGTCTGGAGGAGGGAGACGACAGCCTGGGGCGATCACGCCTTCAACAGCCAGTCGTCGACATAGAGGAAGACTGAAACCCCTGATCTGCGCAGATGACCTGCAACCACCGGCATCAGTTTTGTGAACATCCAAGGGGTGCTTGTAACCTGATGTTATGGCAGTCGGGGAAGTGATGGTAAATCCTGCCACCCACTGGCCTCTGGTGGCCCTGAAAGGTCAGATTAAGAGGGCTTGGAGGCTGCTGCAGGGGGGTTATGGGTGGACTGGCCCACCCGCTGGCCCCCAGACCCACATAGCTTGGTCCCATGTCTGTGGCCATATACAAACAACTGGGAGTTTTTTTTAGAGTATTCCAGAATTACAAGGCGCACAGCCAGAGTATCCGTAAAGTTAAAGGTAGCAACGAAGGTTATTCAATGGTTGGTACAGGCAATAGGGCGAACGGTAAATCCTCACAACCGCTCAAAAATGGACCAAGCTTGGTACATACAAGAACAAAAGAAAACCACAATGCCCCTGCACTAGTACAGAAAAATTATTGAGGTGTATGGTAGCTACAATGTCACTCTGCTAAGTATGAAGAACAGATCGAACAACACCCAATTCATACAAATAGCTCAACAGTAGGTGATCCTCTTAAGACAAAATAGATAAAGAAGTTTAGGATGTAATCCGTTGCTGGTACGAAAAAGTTCCGTTTATTGTTCCTTTAGGTAGGCCAACACGTGTTTCATCGCAGGGAAACAGACTGCGAATCTTCAGGGCCTAATTAGTGAGGTGCAAAGGCCACCTCGGCTGTAGATATTCAAAGGATCCTGTGTGACGGAGTTTCACTGTGTGTGTGAAGTCAACCTCCGAGGGACCTGATAAGTCTCAATAGTTAAGCATCAAATTTGAACCGGAGGAGAGGATTAACAGGTTACTCCGATTGGGTGACGAAGTCAATAAACAAGAAAAGGCGGGTACACCTTCTCACAGCAGTTCTCCCTCTTGAGTTTCCCGGCGCCGTTTTCCGAGGACACACAGAGACTGGGTAGCTTGCGTGGCCTGGTGGCTGGACTGGATTGAACGTGGTGGGGCACCCCTTCCGTAGCCATGAAAGGGGGAAAAGGCAGATGGGTGGGGGAAGACGTTGCCGCTACGCTCAAAGATCTGGCCGTAGCCCGAGAATCCTCAAAGCGCTTGAGTGCGGAGTACGCATTGTCACCTAAAAGGCGACAGCCATCAAAGGGCATGTCCAGTAAGGTGGATTGGACATCTCCAGAGAAACCAGATGTCTTCAACCAAGTGTAGCCCCTCAAGGCTACTGACATGGAAAACATTCTGCACAGAGTCAGCAGTAGAGAAGGCGGATACCCGACTATGATTACCCCAGATTTTTTGCCTTGTATTTAGCTGGTTTTCGACTTAGTTGGCCTAGGATCCTGCTAATCAGGGCCCCAGGCTATCTGCTCTCTCTGTAAAATGGACTCCATGTACTTTAGGTACATACCGAATTGGATATTGGGTCACCGTATGAGCCCCTGTATAGTGTACCATAGGTACCCAGGGCATAGGTGCACCCAAGGCCTACCAGGGGCTGCAGCATATCTTTTGCCACCCCTGGCTGGCCAGCCAAACTGACACAACTGGCTGAACACTCAGCTGGGGCAAGGTTGTGTAATCACTCCTTGCTTAGGTATAGTATTCCTATATCTAACCTTATGTCTAGACACATATACACCTATAAGTCACTCCTATGGCAGGCCTTAACAATACTGGAGGCAGAGTGCTTGGTTTTATGTGAGATGAGGCTCTAGCATGAGCTGAGCCTGTCTGCAGCTTTCAGAACCATGTCCTTATAGCTGTTCTAGGATATAGCCATACCATATACTCTTAAGTGCATTATGAACCTCACGGTTAAATGCTAACTTTGGTTTGGCTTTATCAAAACATGTCGTGTAAGGTGTCATA
Organism: Lissotriton helveticus; assembly: GCF_964261635.1. Taxonomy (NCBI): domain Eukaryota; kingdom Metazoa; phylum Chordata; class Amphibia; order Caudata; family Salamandridae; genus Lissotriton; species Lissotriton helveticus. The sequence continues at coordinate 772,767,794 of NC_136067.1, read as the reverse complement.
CGCTTTGGAATACTAGCCCCTCGCCAGTTCTGGGGACGGGGGTAGCATTCCACCCTTCTAGAGGGAGAAGACATGTTGTTCCTACTAATCCCGGTTAAAGTTAACCAGAGCCTCAGCATCACAAAATGGATGCTGCTGCCACAGACACAAGTCTGACCTCCTGCTGCTGGGAGTCCTTCCAGCGAGGGAGGCTTGGACAATAGGTTTCCTGTCTTGGGAGGTGCAAGCACCACCCCAGACAGGCTATAGTGTATTGGGGCAGGGAGGGCTGAATGAAATGAGACACTGCATGGGGCACACAAGGTGTCCCATGCATAGTCCAGTTCAAACCGGTGCTGGGGCACTCCAGCCCCAGCTCTGGCACGAAACTGGACAAAGGGAAAGAGGTGTAACCACCCCCTTCCCTGGTCCCACTCATAGGAGGGACCTAGCAGGTAATCCAGCCCCTAAATTTGGTATATAGGTAGGAGCTGAGTCCCAAGACGTTAGATTTATCCTGACAAACTTGAAACAAAACGCTGGACCTTCGACATTCTACTGCAACTAGAAGACTGAAGAATCTCCCTTCTGGTCAAGGAGTGACCACCCTGGGCAAGCAGGCACCACCAAGCGATCAACGGTTTGCTTAGTTGATGCTCCCGCCGGAGCCTGAGCACAGAGCCTGACAAGACCCGGACTTCCAGACTTCCAACAGCCCGATCCACAGTCACAGCAGAGCTGAGACCCGTGGAGGCGACGAGAGACGTAGGACCGGCCATCTTGGAAAGCCAGCGAATTGCTTTCCGTGCAACTTCTGAGGCACCCTCGAAGTTGTGCATTGGGGATTGAGAAGCCCCAGCCCCGAGCACCAACTGCACCGAAGATCAGCCCTCCACACTTCACAAGTTCTGCGCGGGGCCCTTCTGCATTTTCCTGCTCGACGTGTCTGTCCGGTCACTTGCCCGTTGGCTAGTGGCCTCTGTGACGACGAAGCCTTTGATTTACACTGCTGGTCTGGTTGCTCCAGACTGGCCCCAGCTTCCCTGAAAAGGTGTAGCCCATCAGACCTTGCTGGTCTGATCTGTAAGACATCTTCGATTCCTGCGTGAGTTGCTTTTGACAAGGCTTGTTGACTCCAATCCGGAAGCCGACACCGCCGACAGCGAGAGCCTTCGTGGGACAGTCCGTATCCAGCTCCTGGTCGTCGTCGACCCCACCTGGTCCACGTGGCTGCAGAGACAAGCTTCACGACATCACCTGATTGCTTCGCAACATCGCCTGGTTCCTTCCTGGTTCCATCCTGGTCACTGGCTAGTGACCCAGACTCTGTCCCCTCTGCTTTCAGGTACTCTTCATCCTCGATCCGCCCTTGGATCCAACCTGACACTTCCCTCCTGGTCGCCTGCAGCATCTTTCTCCAAGGCTCCATAGGAATCAGCGACGAAACCCGACACACTTTGACACCTATGCACCAGCTTCCTGTGGGTGAGGTAACGCGAGTACTTCGGTGCTCCTGTGGGTATTTACTATTCTAGTGTCTAACTTTCAAGTAGCTTTCTCCTTGTCCATCCGGAAGTGACCTAAAAGAACTAGTTTCCAATTCTTTCGTTCCCATTCTAACTCTATGGTGACTCACGTGTGTGTAAAGACACTGCACACGCATCCTGTAGGCCTCCTACTCCCTTATCCTTTGGTAGTACAGCGTAGCACCAGCGATTCTCCAGGCCCTAGGCCTATCCTTTGTTCGTGACGTGGTTCTTATACTACTATTTTAGTATATGGTTTGAAGTGCCCCTAGGGCATTACTGTATTTTGTGCAACTTATTGTATGTTGATTAAGTCTCTTGTTATGTGCTTGTGCCTCTGACCTCATAAAGGGTTCAGAGGATTAATTTAGTAATAAATACATATATATTTTATATATATCCTGTGTGGTGTCCTTTCATTTGGTATTAAAGGGATTGCATATGGTAAAACAGCTGGCTTCACATGCCCTCTTGAGTTTAGCCTAAGACTGCTTTGTCCATGCTACCACTAGGATAGCTGGTCTATAAGGTTGACTTTACAACCATCACCATGAGGGTTGTTTGGACTGGTGCAAGGTGCTCACTAGAATAGTGATCATATACCAGGCCAACTTCTCACAAGCAGTATCCAGCCCACATCTGATGGTTAACTTAGCTGCATCTCTACTCTCTGCCACTGCGCAGGTGAGAATGGCCAGGGCCTCCTCCGGGCACTGTGGCAGCACTTGCGCAACCGTATCCTACACCGTGTGGATATAACGGTCCAAGAGGCATGCAGTGTTAACCGACCGCAGCACTAAGCTGGCAGAAGAAAACATCTTCTTCCCAAGGTGGTCCAGCTTCTTGGATTCCCTATATGGGGAGCAGTAGGAAATGCGCTCTTAGAGGACAAGGCTTGGACCACCAAGTTTTCAGGGATAAGGTGCTGGGAGAGGAAAAGTGGGTCGCTCAGGGCCGGGCGGTAGCGTCTGGAAATCATCCTGTCCACAGGAGCCCCTGTGTTGGGTTTGGACCAAGTGCCCAGTAGGACCGCGGTGAGGGCTTCATTATAAGGCAGACGGGGCTCCGAAGAGGCCGCTACTGGTTGAAGTACCTCCGTCAGGAGGTTAGTCCTGACCGCCACAGTAGGAAGCTCAAGGCCCAAGGCCTCAGCTGTCCTACGCAATGTACAAGTTACTACTTGTGTAACAATATATCTGTAAGAGACATTAGATAGTGATAGATTCCTTACCTTAGAATATCTCCAGGCGTCAGACTGGATCCGAAAAGCTTTGCTATCAGTACCTCTGCGCGGCAGTAGGTGGCGTCGTGTGGCTCCGAGTCCGTTGCTGGCGTCGTATGCGTCGAGATCACGTCACAGAGACTACTTAGGCGCCACCCATGCATGCTGATGTCACAAGTTTCCGCGCCCGGAACGCAGAGCCATGCCAAAAACTGAACACTGGTGCCAAGAAATTGGGCCACTGAAAGGGATGTCCTTAATCCTAGAAATCAGGTTGCAGAATGGGGAGGATGGGTGGGTCAGTAAGGAACCTATCACTAACTAATGTCTCTTACAGATATATCGTTACAGAAGTAGTAACTTGTGCATCTGAAAGAGACACATTAGTGAGAGATTCCTTACCTTAGAATAGATACCCCAGCAATACCAACCCTGGCGGTGGGTCTGCGAACAAGATTACACCAGAAAGTCACGGAGCACAGAACGGCCAAAGAAACGGTCTCTCCGGACTTGACTGTCAAAGCAGTAATGTTTGGTAAATGTGTGCAGCGAGGCCCACGTAGCTGCCCGACAAATGTCCTGAAAGAGAACGCCACGTCCCAAGGTAGTAGTGGCTGCCATTGCCCTGGTGGAATGGCCTCACAGCCCCACAGGAGGCTTCTTCTTAGCCAACGATTAACAGGCATTGATGCAGAGAACGTCCCACCGATAGATGGTCCGTTTGTGCACGGCCCGATCTTTTTTTGGCGCCAAAGTAGCCAACAAAGAGCTGGTCATCCACCCGGAACTGTTGTGTACGCTTCAGATAGAACGAGAGCGCACGTTTTGGGTCCAGACGGTGGAGCCTCTCTTCCTCTTTCGAAGGATGCGGAGGCGGAAATAAGGTGGGCAAAGTGATGGTCTGCCCGATGTGGAAGGGCATGACAACCTTCAGCAAGAAAGAAGGACGGGTCCTTAAAACCACCTTGTCCGGATGAACAGAAAGAAGGTTTGGAAGAAAGAGCCTGCAGCTCACTAACTCTTCTGGCAGAGGTGATAGCCACCAGGAAAGCCGTCTTGAGAGTAAGAAGACGCACAGGACAGTTATGAAGAGGCTCGAAGGGAGCGCAAATCAGAAATGTCAAGACAAGGTTGAAGTCTCATTGAGGCATGATTAACGGCACAGGAGGAAATGTGTGTTTAATGCCTTTCAGAAAACGGTTAACAACCGGGGACTTAAAAAGAGAAGGCTGATCAGGAAGCCGAAGGTAGGCAGAGATGGCAGAAAGATAACCCTGGATAGTGCCCAGAGCAGAGCGCTGCTGGGACAAGGAAAGAAGGACCAGAAGAAGTTCGGAAAGAGGGCCAGAAAGGGGATCCACATACTGGCGTGGAAAAAGAAAGAACTGACGTCAGCGCACATGGGTGGCGCCTAAGTAGTCTCCGTGACGTCATCAAGGGCGCATACGACACCAGCGACGGGTGCGGAGCCGCACAACGCCACGTACTGCCGCGCAGAGGTACTGCTAGCAAAGCTTTCCAGATCCAGTCTGACGCCTGGGGATATTCTAAGGTAAGGAATCTATCACTAACGTGTCTCTTTCAGATACCACTGCATATGAGGCTCCCTCCCCCATAGCCACGGTAGTAGGGGAGAGCATGCCAAGGTCTGGGGAGGTATCCAAACCACTGGCAATACCCAGTTCCTCTCGCCAGTCTGGCTCATCAAGCTGGTTAGCCAAAGAGTCCACAGACTCCTCCCAGTCCTCCTCTGGTTGCCACTCAGGGAGGAAATTAACACCAGGAATAAACAGAGGCATAAATGTACCCTCCGGTGCCGGTATCTACATCGGTCCGGCCACATGTCCAAGTCGGGGGTGAGGCTGGGGTTGATGCCGGTCGGGGGCACAACCAACGTCCGGGGAGTTCTCACTGTAATTAGCCCCAGGGAAAGTACAGTGAGGTCGACGGCTCTGATTCGTATCCAGGCTTGGATGCTCGGGGACCACTGGTGCCGGAGCCGGTGCTGCTGGCATCGAAGTCCCAGTGCCCCTAGCCAAGTTTGCAGTTTGCAGTGCCCGAAGGTGCGCCAGCGGAGTCAGGCTACCAAATGATGCTGTGAAGCGCTTCGTAAAAGGCTTGAAGCTGGGCAGGGGATGCTCCAGGTCCGGGAAAGGGACAAAAGCATGGAGCCGTCCCAAAAGCAGGCTCAGAAAACTGAGCCGGAGAGCGATGACGTTCCGGGTCCCGCGTCGGCCGACAGTAGGGGCGAAGGCGAAGAGCAGCGGTGCTTCTTCGCCTTCTTCTTGTGCTTCCACTTACCCAAGGAGTGTGAAGACTTTGAAGACGAATGGTGATAGTGGCTCCGCGACCGGTCCAGAGACCTTTCTCTCGATCGGAACCTTGAGCGACACAGAGCCGACTGCCGGGCCACCAAAAGCTTTCAGGACCGCTCCCGGAAAGACTTCGGGTTCGTGGCCCAACAGTCAGAGCTCGACTTCGGGTTGTGGTTGCGCTCCAGGCACCAGAGGTACAGAAGGTGCAGATGGGTGACGGACAACAGCTTGTGACAGGAGTCACAAGGGTTTAATCTGGTTCGACGAAGGGACATGCCCCGTGCACCGAGAGTCGATGACTCAAACAAGGCGTTGACAAAAAGTCAATAAAGGTTAGTCAACAAGTTATTGTCTCCGGATCTGCGTTAGTCTGGTGCAGAAAAAACAAACTGATCTCTAATTAGACACCATGACATCATTTCAATGGACGCAGAGTCACCCGACGCCACCTGACACGCAGGGGTAGTGCTAAAGAAAAAATCTCCAGGTCCAGGCTGACGCCTGGGGGTAATTCTAAAGGTAAGGAATCTAACTACAGTCTCTTTCAGATATACTTTTATGTTTAAAAAGTCAACACAGTGCATTTCTCAAAAGCTGCAATGTTACCCTATTGGAGGAAAAACTAGTACAGCATTCAGGTACAGCACAGCGAATTAGATCAAACTCCAGGATTAAGGTGCATATGGGCATGGTCCAAGGCAGCACCAGCAAGTCACCTCTAGTGGCACAAGGGCAACTGGGTACATGGGGCAATACAGAGTCAGGTGCCCAATGTTAATCAATGGGGATCTGTCTGCAGGAAAAGAGGCTGCAGGTTTTGACTGGGAAGCCAGTCGGGCTGCTTCAGCCCTCTTCTACACAGGCCAGGGCTGACGGGTGCAGGGGTGTCCTTAGGGGTTGGGTCTTTGTCACAGGGAGCAGTCACAGTTGAGGGGGATGCAAACAGAAGCTACAGCTGTCATCAAGAAGTCTATAGTGGGGAAACTCAAGGTGAACTGTGCTGGAATGTGAGGCAGTGTGCTCCCATCCCCCTTCTGTTTGAGCCAGTGAGCTGACAAGCTTTTGGAGATGCACCTGTGAGCGCTACTGAGGCGACTGTGGTAGCATTCTCAGCAATCTCCGATAAAATGTATTTTTGATCTTTACTGATGAAGAATAAAATCCAGAAACACATGTCTTGAGATGAACGGCACTACTTGCACCAACTTTAATGAAATACTACTGCTAATACTAAAGTATGCACTAAATGTGAACTGCATTCACCGTAATGCAGCTGGGTGAAGTGTGCTTGGATGTGAAGCAGTGGGCTTCCATCTTTCTTCTGACTGAATTGAGGGGCGTTAGGGGAAAGTAGGGTAGTAGCCAATGGGCTACCTATCCTTGGGGTCACTACACCCCCATATGACCACTTCCTGTGGGAAGGGGGCATTACTCTGTCCAAGAGTTCCTAGGTTTGCCATCACCAAGATGTCCAACTCTGAAGTTGCATTCCCTTAAGGCAGAGGTCTTCAAACTTTTCCAGGTTGAGCCCCCCCAGCTGAATTCCCCCAGATGTTGGGCCCCCCCACCACCCGACAGAAACCTCGGGAATCCGGCACACCATATGATCGACTGCCACGCGCACACCACGGGCCATATCCGGCAAACAATGCTCAACACAACAAGAGTGCCTAGCAAACTGCAGGTCTGTGAGTGGGTGTGGTGAAACGACAGGCGTACCACACAGCTCAAAACACAATCCTCCAAGACAAAATGTGCGCAAATTCTCCCCACTAGGGTGCCCTGCCTTACACAGGACACAGATCAACAACACCACCACCAACATGAATGCGACGGGTGTGCCGGTGCCCAGCCACACCTAGACTCTCAATCTGTGGGTGGATCCCTGCCACTGCCGTCCTCAGGCTGTGCTCCACATCCAGTCCTGAACGGTACCTAGTCTTCAACACCGCAAGTGCTGAGAACCCAATCTCACAAACTCCCCAACAAATAATCAAATACATTGTAAGATGTAAAGCACCATACACAAGTGAACCAAAGGGAGGACCGCAGTGATGAACCCACTATAGGGAACACACCATGGGTGCTTCACCAAGTGGAACCCAAAACATGAAAGCCGACCTTGCCCATGGGGGCCCGCATTCAAGTAGCAGCTGGACATCACGCAAAATGTCACACGCATGATGCATAGATCCCACACATGAGCACACATAGAATACAGAACAGTAACACATAGGCAAGGGAGCAGCCAAACAATTCAAATACCTCCCACTCTGAACCACAGCTCCCATGGCACCAAGAAAGCAAAGAAAGTCATCACAACCCTCCCCATCCATCATGTTCACCTTGTCATCCACCAACTCCCCCACCATTCATCCCGTCCCTCCATCTGTGCCCCATCCACATCCAAACCACTTGCAAACCCATCCACCATCCATCCCTCCATTCATCATCACACCCATCCATCCACCCCCTCACCCATTCATCCATCCATCCCTTCACCCAATCCATCCCCTCACCATCGATCCACTCTTCCACCCATCCAACCATTCACCCCCTTCACCCAAGCTATCCTCCCACTCATCCATCCACTTCTCCACTCATCCATCCACTCTTCCACCCATCCATCCATCCACTCCTCTACCCATCCATCCATTCACTCATCCATCCAAACACCCACCCTCTCACCCATCCAGCCATCCCCCCCACCCACTCATCCATCCAGTCACTCATCCGTCCACCCACTCAACCCCCCACTCATCCATCCACCCATCCATCCCTCCCGCCCGCTCTCCACCCTCCCCCCCCCACTCATGCATGCACTCTGACCCATTCATCGCCATGCTCCTCTCCTCACCCATCCATGCACACACCTGCCCATCCACTCTGCCAATCATTCATCCATGTCCTCACTCATCCATCCATCCATCCTCCCACTCTCTCTCCATTCCCCCCTCACCCAGCCACCCATCCCTCCATCCACCCTTCACCCATCCACCCACTTATCCACTCATGAATCCATCCATTGACCACTCATCCACCCCTTCACTCCTCCATCCATCCCCTCGTCCATCCACCCTCCTCAATCACCCATCCATCCCCACATCCACCCCTTCACTCATCCATCCATTCATTCATTCACCCCTTCACCCATCAATACATCCATCACCTCTCTCATCCATCCACCCACCGACTCGTCCACCATCCACCCCATCGATCCATCCACCATTTCACTGATCCATCCACCCCTCCACCCATCCATCTACCCTTCCAACCATACACACATCCATCCACTCCCATCCATCCCTCCACTCATGCATCCATCCTCTCTCCCACCATCCATTCACCCCTTCACTCACCATCCATCCACCCCTTCACCCATCCAGCCATCCCCTCACTCATCCATCCATCCATCCACCCCCCACGCATACATCCACCATGTCACCCACATATCCACCATTCCACCCATCACCCCACCCATACATCCACCACTCCACCCATACATCTATTCACCCACATGGCAACAAAACGGACGTCTGGTGGCCGGCTCCACCCGACATCCCTCACACATTTGATGATTCAAATTTGAATCTGCAGACCAACATCCCTGAACACCAACACTTCGGTGCCCACACAAAGATCCTCATGAGTTGAGGACCGCAGACCAGAGCCCACCGTCCCGATTTATGGCCCAAACCCGGATTGCAACCTCTCCCTCCCTTCCCAAAATAACTGAAGGACTCCCGCCCTCCCCCTCCCCCCCCACCTCACTCCCACCCCCCTTGAAAGGCTGGGGCCCTGGGCCAGAGCCCACCCCGCCCGTGCCTCAAAACCTCTCCAGAAACCTTCTCTCCCTTCTGGGAAGAGCTCTTTGTAATAAGAGCCAAAGACTTGAATGGCTCTGGTGCAACTGCTTCTATGGGTAGGTTGGTGGTACCGCTGCAACTGTGTCAGTGGGTAGGATGGTCGGTATTTCTATATATGGAGGACTGTGTCCTGGATTGCTACCTTAATAATGGTAAATCTTGCCATTTTGTGGGAAACCCTGGCATGATAATGCCCACCTGTGCCCACCTCTAGCACTGCACAATTGTGGCAATGCTCCGTCATGAAATACTGAACCAGGGATAAGCAAGACAGAATCTATCGACTTGGGGCTACTTGAGAAGGAGCTCATGCTTTCATTGCCCAAACCTATTGTAATGTTCAGACCCACAGAGAGGAGAGTTGTCCAGTGTGTATTATGTGATAGGTGCATGGGAGAGGGCCGGAAAATAGGTGGCAGACATAGTGAGTGTGTGATGTATGGAAGAGGGAAGTGTACGTGGTCATATTTCACTTATGACACCCTCATTAAAGCCCTGGCTATTTAGCCAACAACATATTGAACGCTGAGATTCTTAAACCTATATTTCTAATAAGCAAAGTACAATACAATTATTATAATGCACAGAGATATAAGCTAAGAAGCCAGGACCGATAGAAGGAGTCACACTTGACAACAATGCGGAGTGAAGTGAAAGGGTGTTGTGCAAATGTAAGGAAAATAAAGGGACTGCGAGATAGGTGTAGGGAAGAGGTGAGTGTTCATCGTGAGAGAAAATTAGCTTAGAAAAGGAACGGTGCACCTACGTGAAGGTTGCAGGTAGAAATAGTATTGGAAAATAGTTAAGATTCCTTGTTAAGCTTGCTGTGCCCAATAGTCAGGAGGCCCCACTAAATGTTATGCCCAGGTCCCATAAAAGCGTGAGACATTCCTGCCAAGAATTTTTTTTAGATGGGTGAGAAACAATTTAAAAATAAGTCCTGAAACCTGAATAACATTCTTATTTTAAAACATGAGGCAAACTGATTTTGTTAATTTCGTGCTACTTTAATAAACCAACTGATTTCTCCTCATATTTAACCGCATCATTTGTATTTGAACAGTGGAGAACGTTTGTTTTCTGTGTTTTGTGTTATGTCAATGGAGCAAGAATTGCGTCATACCAGTTTGCTCCATTTTGTGCTGGAGGATAAAGGTTTAGGGGCAGATTTACAAGCCCCTTGCCCCACTTTTGCGTCACTTTTCCCATGTTAAAATGACGCAAAAGTGGCCCAAGGGCCTTGTAAATAAGCCCCTTAGTTTGGAGCACATACGTTTTTGTCCATTACGTAAAACAAAGGTGGCAAATAATAGAGTAAACAGATTCATCCTGTATTCATACCACCACAATGATTTGCCCTGTATTTACTGAAGTGCAAAATATCTGTCATAAGGCCTATAATGGCTACAGTGTGTTAGAATACATTTAAGACACCAATCATACTCTTATGCAGAAAGGAAGCAGAATCGCCTGCCCACGTATTCGAAAATATATTTTTTAATGCAGACTTCAAGTGCCTCAAAACCTCTCCGGAAACCTTCTCTCCCTTCTGGGAAGAGCTAACTCTCCCAGGACGGGGCCAATTCACGGAGTCGACAGCTTCAGCTGCAGTGGGAGGCAAGGGGTCTCCTCTGCTAAAACTGAAAGCGTGTCTGTTTGTTTGCTTTCGTTTTTAGCAGAGGAGACCCCCTCCTCGCACCGCAGACGAAGCCATCCACTCCATGAACCAACCTCCTCCTGGGAGAATCACCCAGACAAAGGAACGGGCACAAAGGGAAGATCGGAGTGGAGCGCCCCCCCCCCCTCCCTGGGATGGTGCCGCCCCCCCCCCCCCCCTGGGATGGTGCCGCGCCCCACAGATTGAAGAACCCTGCCTTAAGGTAACCCACCTTAGGGGTGCACTGGACTGAAGGGGGACTTGCCTAGTTAATTTTTCTGTCTTTCCAGGTACCAAAGAGCTTTAGACAAAGAGGGTTGGCTTCCTCTACTGTGAGAGAAGCCAGAATGGCATACCAAAGGCGGTGAGATCTTAAGTTCTCTTGTCTTGGAATGCTAATCAGCAGGTCATCGAATGGGAGGGGGTGTAAACACCCTCTGCCCAAGCAGGCTTTGTTTCTGGTCTCCTGAGCGCAAAGGCCCTTGGGGGCAAGAAACTTGTCTCTAGTGGCAGGTTGGAGAAAACTAGCCAGTCAGCAAACCATTAGCTTGCAGGTTTTCAGGGGAAACCTCTATGGTGCCCTCAGTGCATGCATTAATAAATTCAGCACTGGCATCGGTGTGGGTTTATTAATATGAGATGTTTGGTACCAAACATCCCTATTTTTCAGTGAAGCGATCATGTGGCTGGGAAACACGTTTTCACCAGAGTCCAGCACACATACTTAAAATGGATTCCCTGTCCATTTGTACTGGCAGTAAAAGAGCTGACAAGCACAGGGACATATCTGCTCATGCAGATATGTCCTCACATGTAGTATAGTGCACCCTGCTTTAGGGCTGTAAGGCCTCCTGTAGGGGTGACGTACCTATACTGAGTGCAGTGTTTGTGAGCATAAATGATAGGGATGTGGGCTATGTCATGTTTTCACTTTTGTCAGCACCAAGATAAGCAGCCTGAAATGGCAGTCTTGTGTGGGGTCCTTTAGGGTGGAACAATTCGCGCTGCAGCCCTTAGAGGCCCTCTTTAGTACCCCCAGGCCCTAGGTACCAGGGTACAATTTACTAGGGTGATAAAGGGGTTTGTCAATTGGGGAAACAATTGTACAGTTTTGGGTAAGCGCTTTGTCACTGGGGATATGGTTAACAGGAACCCAGTGAACATTCAGTCGAAATCCCACAAGTGACCATGGCAAAAAAGGGGCACTTTCCTACAGTGTCAATAACCCCTGTTTGCTAGTTTGTGTGCGCTGTTCACTCAGCAATCCCAAAGTGTTATTCCTCAGCACAGTGGAGTCGCTCAGTACTTCTTGGGTGACAGTTGAGGACCAGACAGGCTTGTTCCCTCTTCCAGGAGAAGGCGACACGGCACCATCATCGCACTATTTGTTGCAGATACACAGTCCTCTAGAGCTCAGTTTATTCTTGCTGTGGCACAGCTCACTCAAGGACGATTCACTGCAGCAGAACAGTCAATTTGAGCACTTCACTGATGCAACGATAATGTCCAATTAGGTACACTTCATTGATGAAGTGGCACAGGCCATTGGTACCAGGACTCCCAACTGGAACAAATCGCCCAGAGAGAAAATGCTACATTGGGTTGCGCAAGCAGACCACTCTTCTCAGGCTGCCTATTCAGACAGACTCTCATACTACTGGGGTCAAGCTGTTTCTGACTCCCCCCTAAATAGTCACACTCTTGGCAGGGCTGGCAGACTCCTTCCCTCTCTATATAGGCAGGTTGGTTTCCCGGTGCTCCAGATAATGGGAACAGGTTCTTCCTTCCAGGCATGACGCTAGGTGATGTCCTGACAACTCTGGGAAGCTCGCTGACAGACAGACATCAGTTCTGGTTGCACAGTAGTCCTCTGAGTACTCTGAAGTACACTCTATTCCTTGGCCAAAGAGAACTTTGAACTGGAATAATATGTATTGCAGTCGCTGCCACTTTTATACAGTGAAAGCAGAGACACTTTCAGAATCGGTTTGGGGTGGTTCTTCTTTCAAGTGTCCTCTCCAGACAAAGCCTTTGTGTAGATTAATGCTCCTCAAAGCAGAGTAGTCTCCAGACTTAGGTACCCACACAACAGATGTAGGAGCTGTGGGCACCTAGATATCAACAACCACACTGATGATAAAAGAGATGTAAGATTGGCTTCACCTAAAGGAGGCTTCTAACTCTGAAACCTTCATCACCAACTACCACCAAGTGCTCAGAAGACTAATCAGTATTGCCAGTGTAGCCTTATCTCCCAGCAAATCTACAACTTGATGCTATAGTCACAAAAGATTTCAGGGTGGTCATTGTGTCAAAGCAGCACAACCCAAGAGATCTAAGCTTGTGAAAGGGCATTCAGAACTTAATGATCACTCAGAAATAAGTGAAAGGCCCAAAGACTATCTCTAAACAAAAGGAAAATGCTACTTACCAGTATGCATCTGTTCTTGGCATGTAGAGCTGCAGAGTTGTACACTTTGCATAGATCGCCATCCGGTGTTGGGCTCGGATGATTGCATGTTGTTTTTGTCTTGTAGTCACGAGACCGGTGACTCCTCCTTCAGTGTAGAGTGCGCATGGGCTTCGGCTCCATCTTTAGATTGTTTTGCCAGTAGGGTTAGATTGAGTAGTAAGAAATAGAGAAGTGCCCATACGTGATGTATCTAATTAAGATAATACTGGATCAGATAGAAGGTCGGCGTGTACAGCTCTGCAGCTCTACATGCCAAGAACAGATGCATACTGGTAAGTAGCATTTTCCGTTCGAGGCATATGAGCTGCAGATTGTACACTTTGCATAGACTATATAGCAGTATCCTCCTCAGTGGTGGCTACCTATATCTGGTGCAATAGTTTGAAAAAGTGTTTTTAATACAGCCTGGCCCACACTAGCTTGTTGTTTTGCTTGCACATCTACACAATACTGTTTTGTGAAGGTGTGTGGCGTGGCCCAAGTTGCTGCTTTGCATAAATTATCTTGAGAAATGTTTCCTAAGAATGCCATAGATGCCCCTAGTTTGCGTGTGGAATGAGCTCTAGGGGGAATGGTTAATGAGTGTTTAGCTTTAAGGTAGCATATTTGTATACATTTTACAATCCACCTTGCAATTCCTGTTTTAGATATAGAATTGCCTTTATGCGGTGGGGAGAAAGCTACAACAAGCTGTTTGGTTTTTCTAAATGGTTTTGTTCTTTCTATGTAATAGAGCAACGCTCTTTTGACATTAAGAGTGTGAAGCGCTCTTTCTGCCACTGAGTCTGGTTGAGGAAAGAATACTGGTAGTTCAACGGACTGGTTTAGATGGAAGGCAGAAACTACTTTGGGTAGAAAAGTAGCATTTGTTCTAAGAACCACTTTGTTGTGATGAATTTGTAAGAATGGGTCTTGTATGGTTATGAGAAAAAGGATGCCCCAGTGGTTTCCCAACTGGAGTCCGACATGGAGATCCTCAATCTCAAACAATGGGTGAGGGGCCCTACTCACATAGCAGGCCACACTTTGGACCTACTGTTCACCAATATTGAAGCTACTACAATTTGTGAGGTCCTGCCATTACACTGGTCAGATCACTCTCTTATAACCTTCACACTAAATTTACCAACTAAATCACAGAAACCTAGGGCAGCTCACCAGATCTCCAACCGAGCCTGGAGGCTAGTCAATGAGTCAAACTTTGATACTCATTTCCAAGAGGCCAACATCGAGTTCCTGGATGACTCCTCTGTATGTTCAGATGGAACTACATTAGACTCTGGAATACTTCAAATTCTAAATAAACTAGCCCCCATGCGGATATCCAGGAAACGATCCCATATGGAAAAATGGTACACCCCTCAATTAAAAAACCTCAAGAGGGAGTGTCAAAAACTAGAACACCTATGGAGGCAGTCCAAAGACAGTGCATCCAAGCTAAGCTATGTGCTCAAACGGAAATTGTATAATCTCACCTTAAAAAATGCAAAAAAGAACCATTTTTCCCAGCGCATCCATGACAACTGTAATTCAGCTAAAGAGCTCTTTAAAATAGTGAAGGAGCTCAGTAAAGCATCAAGCATCTCCCAAACACTTGCTCCCTCGGTCGAGGTGTGTGAACGAATAAACACCTTATTCACCCCAACACCCCCCCAATAATTCAGGAAAACTCCCCGATACAGAGACCGCAACCAAAACTGCGACAGACTCGCTAGATTCAGAACCTACACCGACTTTAGAAGGCTTTGAACCATTCACAACGGATGAAGTTCTAAGAGTAATGAGCACAGTAAAATCTGGCTCCCCATCGGATCCCTTTCCCCACTTTGTGTTCTCAAAAATTGCCTCTACACTCTGTCCCCTGATTACACAACTTTTTAACAAATCTCTAAGAACCGCAACCTTTCCGGATACTTGGAAGCACGCGTACGTGATCCCCCTTCTAAAAAAAGCTGGATCAGACATTTTTAACCCTGAAAACTATCGCCTCATCTCCCAGCTCCCCTACCTTTCCAAGGTTTTGGAGAAGCTGGTCAATGGACAGCTGACCAGATATCTGTAAACAAATCTTCTCTTAGATCCTTCTCAGACGGGCTTCAGAGTTAATAACAGTACGGAGGCTACGCTGCTGGCAGTGTCGGACAGTATCAGATCTTCCACCGACCAAGGTGGGGCGGTGGCACTGATACTGCTTGACCTGTCAGCGGCGTTCGATACGGTCTCCCATAACTGTCTGTTGGACATCCTTCATAGCAAGGGAGTCCAATCCACTGCACTAAGCTGGCTGCACTCTTTTTTGAGCAACCGGACCCAGGCAGTACACATGGGACAATTTCATTCTAAATCCAGCCCCATCAGTTGCTTAGTCCCCCAGGAAGCTTCATTAAGCCCCACCCTTTTCAATGTCTATATGTCATCTCTTGCTGATATTGGAAGGAAGTGGGGCATTGGCATCTGCTCCTACGCGAATGACACGCAACTGATGGTGGCCTTGGACAAAAAACCTGATATTATTAAATCCAAATTGCACAACTGTCTCTCGGAAATGGCCCAGTGGATGCACTCACACTGCCTGAAGCTGAACGCCGGAAAATCCGAGATCCTTCTGTTCGGCGGCGGCAAACGTGTATGGGATGCCACGTGGTGGCCACCCTCGTTAGGTATGGCCCCCATCCCGAAACAACACGCAAGGAACCTGGGTGTCATTATGGATGACGCGCTGTCCATGAAGGATCATGTGCGAGTCCTTTGCGGTAAAGGCTTCGCCATCCTGAAACTTCTCGCCAGATTATTCCCCTGGATCCCATTGGATTGCAGACGTTCCGTCACACAGGCTTTGCTGGTTAGTCGCCTGGACTACGGTAATGCGTTATTTGTGGGTATGAACGAGCATCTGTTCACACGTCTACAAGTACTGCAGAATTCGGCGGCTAAACTCATCTGCAATAAAGGCAAGCTTGAATATGCCTCGGATTGCCTGAAGAAACTGCAGTGGCTGCCGATGCGCCAGAGGGCCGTCTTCAAGCTGCTTGGCCACGCCCATATGGCCCTCCATAAGACAGGTCCTACCATCCTCCAGGGGAAGATCGAATTCTACGTCCCTACAAGGAACTTACGTTCACTCCAGTCTGCCCTCGCTAGAACTAAACGCATATATAGAGTAAGGGCTGGTGGTCGCTCATTCTCCCACCTGGTAACAAAAAAATGGAATGAGCTTCCCCCTGACCTAAGGTTTACCACTAACTACCTCCTGTTTCGAAAAAAACTAAAGACTTACCTTTTTCCTAAATTCTAATGCTCGCATTAATGTCAGTCCGTAGGAGTTTCAGTTTTGGTATAAGCGCCTTGATATCCCCCGGGATGAGTGTTGCGCTCTATAAATACCGAAAAATAAAATAAATAAAAATAAAATGGTTAATGCCTGGAGTTCGCTCACTCTTCTAAGAGATGTGATGGCGACTAAAAATGCCACTTTCCAAGTAAGGTATTGTAATTTACATTTACGTAGAGGTTCAAATAGAGGGCCCATTAGTCTGGTAAGGACTATATTGGGATTCCACACTGGGGAGGGTGGAGCTCTTGGTGGAATTATTCTTTTAAGCCCTTCCATAAAAGCTTTTATTGGTGGAACTTTAAAAAGCGACAGAAGTCTGTTTTGAAGGTAAGCTGCTATGGCAGCTAGATGTAATCTTATGGACGTATACGCTAGATTACAACGTTGAAGATGCAAAAGGTAACAAATGATGTTTTGAATGGAAGCATCTAGTGGATCAATTTTATTGTTAGAGCAATAAATGACAAACCTTTTCCACTTATAAGCGTAGCACGCTCTTGTTGTAGGGCGTCTAGCTTCTTTGATAACATTCATACATTCTTGTGAAAGGTTGAGGTATCCAAACTCTAGGATTTCAGGAGCCAGATCGCCAGGTTGAGCTGATTGGGATCTGGATGTCTTATCTCTCCATGGTTTTGAGTGAGAAACTTGGGAGAGAGGTGCAGCTTTTGATGTGGCACTACTGATAGCTGCTGCAGAGTTGTGAACCATGGTTGTCTTGCCCATGTTGGAGCAATTAGGATCATTGTAAGGGAATGCTGTTGGAGTTGCCTCATTAGCATTGGAATGAGTGGGAGAGGCGGAAAAGCGTAAGCAAATTTTCCTGACCAGTTCATCCATATCGCATTGCCTTTGGACAATGGGTGTGGATACCTGGATGCGAAGTTTGGCATTTTGTGGTTTTGTGTGTGGCGAACAGATCTATGTCTGGCTGTCCCCACATGTGAAAGAATGGAAGAAGAACTGGAGGATGAAGTTCCCATTCGTGGATCTGTTGTGTTTGATGACTGAGCAGATCCACTATTTGATTGTGTACTCCTGGTAGATATTCTGCTAGGAGGTATATGTTTCGCGGAATGGCCCACCTCCAGATGCTCTGTGCTAGACGAGATAACTGGAGAGAGTGTCCCCCCCTGTTTTTGTATGTAGTACATTTCCGTCATGTCTGTACGGACTAAGACAACTTTGTTGAGGAGCTGCGGCTGAAATGATTCCAGCGCCAGAGAGATTACTAATAAATCCAGATAGTTGATGTGGAACTGTTTTTGCTGAGAGGTCCAAAACCCTTGAGTGGTATGGTTTTTGAGATGCGTCACTCACCGGCTGGGGAGCACATCTGTTAGCACTAGCTGTGGAAGTGACTCGAGGAACGACCGTCCTTTGGCAATGTTTGTTGTGTTCCACCACTGCAGAGAGCGATGGGTGCGGTCGTCTACCAACACCAGATCTATTAGTTGACCTTGAGCTTGGTTCCACTGTTGTGCTAGACATTCTTGTAATGGGTGCATTTGTAGTTTTGCATGAGGGACGAGAAAAATGCATGATGCCATCATTCCTATTAGTTGCATGAACACTCTTGCTGGTAGTATGTGTTGTGGTTTAAATCTTTGAACTAGTGTTTGTATAGCATTTATCCTGATGGGATTGGGATAATCTTTGGCTGTGAGTGTATACTGTTGCCCTCAGATATTGTTGCATTGTAGATGGTTGGAGGTGGGATTTGGTTGGATTTACTGTAAATACTAGATTGTGAAGCAACTTTATTGTCTGAAGTGTGTGTTGAACACAGCTCTTCTGGGAGTTTGCTTTTATAAGCCAATCGTCTAGGTAGGGGAAGACATGAATGTGTTGTCTTCTGAGATGGGCTGCAACGAATGCGAGGCATTTGGTAAATACTCTGGGTGCAGTGGTGACTCTGAATGGAAGCCCCTTGAACTGGTAGTGTTGACCATCTACCACAAATCTGAGATATTTCCTGTGAGAGGGATGTATTGGAATGTGGAAGTAGGCGCCTTTTAGATCTATAGTGGAGAGAAAGTCGCCTTGCTGTAGTAGTGGAAGCACTTGTTGTAAAGTGACCATGTGGAAATGGTCTGAATGAATGTAACAGTTTAACGGTCTGAGATCCAGTATTGGTCTTAGAGAGCCGTCCTTTTTTGGGATAAGAAAGTAAAGGGAGTAAACTCCTGCCCCTTGATGAATTAGAGGAATTGGCATCTTTTTGTAACATTGCCAAGACGACTTATTTGAGTAGCGTTAGATGGTCTAGTGACATTGGCTGCTGTCTTGGAGGAATGTTGGGGGGTGTAGAAGTGAGTTACAGGCAATAACCATACTGGATAATCGGTCTTACCGACTTGTCTGTTGTGATGGAATTCCAAACAGGTAGGAACTGTGAGATGCGTCCCCCGACAGGAGCGGGATGATCGGGGGGAAGCGTAGGGAAGTCACTGTTTGTTGTGAGTTGCGGGTGTTGTTACCTCTGCTTCTATCCTTGTTGTTGTTACGTCTGTAACCTCCTCTATTGTATCCCCTAGAAAAGGAGCCTTGGTTTGGACTTTTATAGGAGGATGTAGGGTGTTCTGCTGTGTTAGTTTTGGAACCTGCTCTGTAAAAGGAGCAACAAAAGGAACCTTTGGCAGATGGTGACTGCAGGGCCCCCATGGGCTTTGCTGTTTCTGTATCTTTTTTAATTTTTTCTAAAGATGCATCAACTACAGGTTCAAAAAAGTGCTCTTGATCAAATGGTTGGTTTAGAATTGTATTTAGCACCTCTTGCTTAAAACTAGACACTCTAAGCCATGCGTGTTTATGTAGTAGCACACTAGTGTTTATGGCACGTGTCGCGGTGTCTGCTGTCTGCTGCATCTAGTGCACATTTTTTTGAGGTATTAGTAATTAGTTTAGTGGAGAGGTGTGGCTCACTGGTTAGAGGCGGCAGACCTGTAAGCAGAGAACGGCCCGGGACCAGGGTTCAATTCCCGACGCGGCAGGGTCTTGGACCAGGGTCAACGGACTCGATAATTCTCGCCTCAGTGCCTACTCTAACCAGGGAACACACTCGGTAACTCTGGGCATTAAGCTTGCCTCATCTCTACAACGGCCCCCCACAGACGCCGGGGATGCCTGGTTTCACCCTGGAGATACCCAGAAAAGGGACCATCTCACAGGGAAAACCAGGACGGGTTCCCCAGCGGTCTACAGCGCCAGGACACTCGGGTAGAGTAACAGTGCGCTTTACAAGTATCCCACATTTACATTTACTTGTTCAAGGTCATTAGCTTTGTCCTTATACTCTGATGGAAGGTGTTGAATGAGCTTTTCTAGCTCGTCATAGTGAGCCCTGTCTTATCTTGCTAGCAGGGCTTGTGTGTTTGCAATTTCCCATGAATTAGCAGCCTGAGACGCCGTACGTTTTCTTGATGCGTCTAATAGCTTAGATTCCTTGTCAGGAGGTGGTGCGTCACCTGATCCCTGGGAGTTTGCCCTTTTACATGCATTGGCTACTACTAATGAATCTAAGGGAAGTTAGTCTTTAATGTAGATAGGGTCACTAGGGGCTGCTTTATATTTTTTTATCAATTCTGGGGTTAAGAACCCTAGCTCTGACTGGGTCTTTAAACACCTCAGGAGCGTGTCTGATAAGGTCTTGTAGCATAGGTAAGGCAAGAGTGGATTTTTGTGGTTGTGCAAACGTTTCCAACAAAAAGTCTTCCTCTACAGAATCTGTATGAAGTTTGACTTTGTACTATGTAGATGCCCTATTAATAAGTTGTGCAAACCCCACATTATCATCTGGTGGGGATGGCTTAGAGGGGTAGAAATCTGGACCATTAGTTATATCGGGATCAGTGTAATAATCATGCCATGGGTCTGACTCCTGTGGTGAATTGACAGGACTTAATGGCATTACATCATTTAAATCTCCATGCCCCTGTGAATCATCACTATCCTGTAAATCTGGAGAGTGTGTTGGTGAAATTATTAAGTTAGGGTTAGCAGGTGGTAGAGGTGAAGGGGAAGTGTTACTTGATATATAAATCTTCTTTGGAGGAACTGGAACTTGGTGTAAATGTTCTGGTTTCCTCTTTGCAGGCAGCTTGGTGACTATATGACCAGTCTTTGGGTGTATAAATACAGTAGTCTGCTTTGGATCTGGGAAGAAAAGGTCTTCAGACTCCACAGATTTGCTTGGCGTCGAAGAATTGTCCTTAGGAACTGATTTTGCGTGTTTTGGGACATTAACCGGTACAACAGCTTTACTCGGTTCCGAAGTTTTTGGTGCCTTGTGTTTTGATGGCACCAAGGTCTTTTCCATATGCCTCGGTGCCGAAGGTTTTTCAGTTTGTTTCGGGCCCGAAGTTTTATCAGTTTTTTCGGTGCCGGTGGTTTATCTGGCTGTTTCGGTGTCGATGCCTTATCGAGTTGCTTCAGGGCCGACTTTTTATCTGAGTCTTTCTATGCCGAGGGGTCTTTTATCGGTTTTGGCACAGAGTGTTTCGTCGGTGTCGGTGTAAGAGGGCATGGCAACTCTGATGTCTGCACCTTCGGTGCCGAGGGTGGTTTTTCGGCGCCGAGTGGTTGGCTCGAGCTGGGTGGCTTTTGTCAGTCCTTCAGTGCCGGGCCCGAAGGCGGGGCGTTCGAAGTCTTGGTACGGTGTAAACCTGAGCCTGAAGGCGAAGGTATGACCGGTGCCATTGTTTTGTGCTGGGTCGGGCCGGGACCGGGGTTTCAGTACTCCCGTCCCTTTGACCAGGAGTGATGTCATCATCGGCCTCAGAGACGTCTGCTTCGGAGCTCATGATCTCTTCTGGCTCCAGAAGGTTATCAGGACCTGGATTGAAGATGTCCGGAATGGAGCCTGTGCCTCGCTGCATGTCTCAGTGTTGAGCTCGACGATCCCGGATAGTCTTCTTCGATTTAAATGAAAGGCAGGCTTCACAATTGTCCTCTCGATATTCTGGAGAGGCACAAATTGCAGACAAGATGTAGGTCCAAGTGTGGAAATGTATCACCACACTGATGACATTTTTTAAATGGAGTCCGTTCCATCAACGTCCATCTATATCGGCGTGGGTAGGCCCAACGGTCCGCGTCGAAGAGTGATGGAAGCTTTCGAGGTGCGCGTTGAAGGCACGCGATCAAAACAATACCGTCGGTGAATGTAATTGCGCGTCGAAGAGGTCTGAAAACGGTTCTGATCCGGAGCGCAGCAAGTTTCATCCGAAACCGATGGCGGAAAAAAAACAATCTAACGATAGGAGCCGAAGCCCATGCGCACTCTACACCGAAGGAGGAGTCACCGGTCTCGTGACTATAAGACTTTTTCGAAGACAAAAACAACATGCAATCATCCAAGCCTAACACCAGATGGCGATCTATACAAAGTGTACAATCTGCAGCTCATATGCCTCAAACAGGAATTTCTGAATAATACTTAGTTTAGTTGCCTAGATATAAACCTTCTAAATCTGTCTTTTGTTGCGGCAATAAGCTAATACAAGGAGATGACTGAAAGGTAAATATTTTGTCGTCAACTTTCTGATAATACACTCACTTAAACAGTCTTTGAGATCTAATGTAGATCTGCA
Source organism: Lissotriton helveticus (assembly GCF_964261635.1). Lineage (NCBI taxonomy): Eukaryota > Metazoa > Chordata > Amphibia > Caudata > Salamandridae > Lissotriton > Lissotriton helveticus. Next base: position 772,745,831 of record NC_136067.1, on the reverse strand, counting down.
CTCACATCTTGCTGATAAGAATGTGTTATTAGTTACTTGGAGTGTGGTATAATTTTTGGGGCAGAAACTTTCTTGTAAGATAATGTCCATAAGAAACAGACTAATTTGGCTCTGGGTGTTGAGTGATTCACACATGCATAACACTAGGAGGATAGAAGGTTTTTGCCTGTCCCCCTGCTGCTTCCATACCGACATCCAATTCTTCACAGGCTTTACAGATGTTGATATGGGATTTAACAGCCACTATCAGGACTCACAAAAGTACATAAGGAAGAGGATACAATGGTCTTTATAGGGATATGAAGTATTGCCTACCGTAGGTCTGAGCATCATAGGATTCAGTGCCTTCTTTCATATGTTCATAGGCATCAGCGTCTTCAACTTTTGTCTCAGGTGTGGTAGAATCCTTTTCCTCACCACTGGATTTTACCATCCTCAGCCTCTTCTGTATACGTTCACTATGATTGCCCAAGGAACGCTCGTTATCTGCCTCGCCAAGTTTCCTTTTGAAGCTCTGATAATTTATGGGAATAGAGAAATTAGTAGCATCATTGGGAAAAACTACACTTGCTATTATAGTTTTACCAAAGCTACAAATTATTGTGAATAGATTTGTGTCCTGACGATGGAGGAGGTAAATTATCCAGAGTGTAGAGACTTATTTGTGATTTTATACATAAGATATGGATTTTTTTTTTACCTGAGTTGGTCTTGTGGTTTGTTTTTGGGAAGCTAATCGTGCCATTAACTTGGATTCATGGCCTTCGGACTGACTAGCATCTGCAGCTCCGCACCCATGCTCCTATGAGAAGATGGACAAAGTGCTTGCTTGTCAAACAGCTCTTGGCTAAATAAAAACATAGAATGCCATGAAAACCACACCAGAAAACACAAAATAAACTATATATTGCATTAGTAACATACCACTATAATGAATAACCTGATTTAGAGAAAGGAATTCATAGACAAAGGTCTTGTAACCCACAAATCTTTCTGGTGGACATTCGCCCTAACTGTAGATTCTAAAGCTTTAGAATATTCCCAGGCACCAGACCAAAGTTAAAGATTTTTTCCAGCAATGCTCCAAACATTAGTGTTTTGTGACTGAGACACCCTTGTTGCAGCCTGGCAGATGCCCACAACTGGAACGTCCTATTAGCAAAGCAGTCATAGGGACCTTGGCTTGGTGGATTGAGCTGCCAGGCTTAATAAACATCAGCCTTCTGGTGGTTCCTTCTTATCCTGGGTGTAGCAGATGACAATCTGCGTTGATGGAGTCCTCTTTTGCAGCAACATGCCTTTCTTGGCTCCAGTGCACCCCACACAGAAAGGTATCTGGTTAGGTCAATGCTGAAAGCCAATGGAATCTTCTCATCCTCTTTCAAGGGGTGTGGCATACCAAAAAATGCTGGTTGAATTATCAATTCACCAACATTGAATGGTCAGGAAGGCAGCCCAAGTTATCCGCACTTATCTGTCCAGAAGAAATTTGAATAGGGGGGTTGCGGATACAGTGCCTGCAGCTCACTCATGTAGCATGCAGTGATAGCATTAAGAAAGACTATAGTAATTGTCAGAAGCCTGAGCAAGCAACTATGCATCAACTCAAATGGCTAGTCCATAAGAGATGGCAGGATGACATTTAGGTCCCAATGACCTACGAAAAATGGCTTTAGAGAGAATATATGCATCATGCCCTTTACAAAAAGAATCACCCTTAGTGATTTAAAGAGAGAGGGTTGATCGAGCAAACAAAAAGGCAGAGAAGATACCCACTGCAAAAAAACTGTAGGCCAACAGATAAACAATACTTTAGAAATGTTGGCCTGCAGAGTAGAGATGACAGACCCCACAACAGGACCCAAACAATTCAGAGCACCTGGCATTGATGGATTGTGTGCATCTGGCTGCAAGAATGACATCTATTTCTTGAGGTGGCAAGTCAAAAGAATTCAACAGCCACCACTCAATTTCCATAAGTGAATGTTCAGGTATAGGACCATCGCCTGTTGCTGAGACAGGAGGTCTTCCGACAGGGGTAAAAGACGGGAGAGTACATTTTCAGGCTTAGAAGCTCTAGGTACCACATTCTCCAAGCCCAGTCTGAGGCTATTAGGATGACAGGCCTGTTCTGCCCTGACTTTCCTCAAACCTCAAGACAGGAGAGGGAGTGGCAGGAACGTGTACCAGAGACTTGTATCCTATCCAGTGTGCAGAAGCTTAGACACTGCACACTCAAGAGAGGCAAACAGGTGCCAGACTAATCAAAGACGCTCTGTAGCATCTCAAGACAGGGACGCCACTAGAGTTCTCCAAGCTGACCTCGAGCTCAGCTCATCTGCTCTTGCATTCAGGGACCCCTGATAGATAGTTGGCTACCAAAAACATCTTCTACATGTCCAACTACCTGCAGAGACAGTCTCCTGGCACAGAATCCAAGATGCGCTCCGCCCTGTTTGTTGTTTTACCACATGGAAATTGTGTTGCCTGTTAGGACATGTACCACCCTTCCTTTGATGGTTGATAGAAGGCTTTCAGGGCCAGGTGGATCGCCCAAAGCTCCAAAAGCTTAATGTTGAGCTGGCTCTCTGATGAATACCAGAGGCCTTCATCTCACAGTAATGAAACATCTGTTACAACTGTGACATCCTGTTAGGGAAGGAAGGGTGTCCTGACATTTTCAGGCTGGCCTGTCACCAAATGAGGTCTAGAGCTGTGTTTTGGAGGTTTGGACAGAAAGGCAACCTAGATGAGGGCCCATAGAAACTGTAGGTGCCATTGTATGGCACATATGTGCCATCTGGAATATGAGATGAGGAGGCTGAACGCAGCCAGGAGGTCAATAACCCTTCTTTACGGAGACCAGGGAGGGAATTACAGAAATTAGGATCATATCCTCAAAGCCAAGGACTCGCTGCGGCAGAGGAAAGGCTTTGAATGCTAATGTATCCAAGACTGTCTCTCTGAAGGGAATCGTCTCCGTATTGCTCAGGTGGGACTTCAGCTCATTGATGGAGAAGCATGACTGGTGTCCAGAGGAGCTTTATGAATGACTGTGGCGATCTTGCATTGGGCAGCCAGGCATAAAGTTATCGATTGCATGTATTCCTGACCAATGAAATGCACTTACATCTGAGGGGCAGAGTAAGCCTGAGGGGCAGAGTTAAGCCTGAAGGGCAGCAGAGCAAATTTGAAGTGTTGCAACACCACTGTAAAAATCAGGTACTGCCTGTTAGACTGTAGGCCTGGCGTACGAGTTACTTACCTTCGGTAACGATGTATCTGGTAGAGCCGATTCTAGCCGCAGATTCCTCAACGTAGAATTAACCCCAGGCGTGAGAATGGATCTGGAAAATTTTCTTTGCCACAGTATCTCTGCGCACCAGGAGCGGTACCACGTGACTCCGCCCTGACGTCGTCCGCGGGTGTGACGTCAGCGAGGTCACATAAGCCCCACCCTGGCGCGCTGACATCAGTTTTCTTCGGAGAACTTTTTCGTGCCACAACGTGGAGCCATCACAAACAAAAACTGTGAGAATATGGGAACAGTGTGTGAAAAATCAGATAAACAGAAAGGAAAGAAGCGAATGGTGAGGAACAGCACCATTTGGGGAAGTGCCGGGCACTGTGGCACCGAAAGTCATAGAACTGAAGATCAGAGCACAGTGACTGCAAAGCAACCTTGCAAGCAAATATGACATTCTCCCTGGAGACAGAAAAAAACATGTGGAAAATGTTGCAGCAGATGAAAGAAGCCTGCAACCACAGTCTCTTAACAGTGAAGGACAAGGAGTCCAAAACAGAAGAGTACGGGCAAATTACCGTAAGACTACACCATTAAGGAGAGTCGCATCCCCTGAAGCACAGCCAAGAGTCCCCCAACTCAGAGGACTGCACACAAGTCAGAAAATTTAAGCAATGTAAAAGGAAGAAAAGTATGAGTAGACCCCACACTGAAAACACCAGGGTGTAGGGATGCAGAAGTACACATGAACCTACCGATCAATGACCAGAAAGGAAGGAGTAGATGCAAACACACAGAACAAAGCATCCCGCTAGGGAGGAAGTGAAAGAGAGCACTTGCAGAAGACAAACCCCCCAGAGGCAGGCGAGTGCAGAAGACCAAGCTAAGGGTCCTCGCAGAACGGGGAGGAAGGGCGGGTCATGTAGGAATCTGCGGCTAGATTCGTCTCTACCAGATACATCGTTACCAAATGTAAGTAACTCGTACATCTGATAGAGACTACTAGCCGCAGATTCCTTAACGTAAAATAGATACCCTAGCCACACCCAGAAGGGAGGAGGAGGGCCTGCGAGAGAGCAACCCGGGAGGAAGAAACACGGAGCCCCAGCAGGGGATGTATAAAGGGGACAGGAAGGGTGGCCCAGCCCCCACCAAGAACAAGGAAGCAAGGACGAGGCGAACGAAAGCTCAGCAAAGTTACCAGGGACATCTGCCAGAGAGCCCCGAAGGGACAGACAACGGCAGAGGAGTACCGAGGAAGAAAGAATCACCCCAAGACTCCAAGGAGAAGAGGTAGAAACATAGGCAAAGCTGAACTGGCCACAGCCTTGAGACAACGGATAAGGCTGAATGGCCCCACAGCCAAGAAAGGCAGGCGGGAGAAGAAAGACGCAGTCGCGCAAGACTCCGGCAGAACAAGAGGTAGGAGCACAAGGACACACGTCCGGACCCCCAGCCGTGGACCAGAAAGAGCAGGCGGGCGCAGCTGGCAGTTGGCAAGTACCACGAAGCTGAGCACCCAGACTAAGCCTAGCTCAAGCCGAAAGCAAGGGCAGGGACATCCAGAACGACCCCAAGGAGACCGTTCCGGACAGAAACCGACCCACGAAAGAAGCGGGACCATCTAGAAAAGAAGAAAGACGGAGGACGTACAAAGCCGTCAACCAGAACACAGGCAAACACCCCCACTGGAACACCAGACAGAGGTTAAGACAGAAACCCTGGATAAAAAAGGGGTGGAAACACCAAGCACCACGCTGCAGATGGCATGCCAAAGCTGGTCTAGCGATGCAGGGGATACTGAGAATGACAGAACTTGGAGCAGCGCAAGCTTGCCTAGACAAGAGACCGTACCAGCGGAATAAAATGACGCCAGGAGAGGTGAGGAACCCACAAAAGGGAGTCCACACCGACCCAGCGTAGGACAGAACTATACAATAGCTACAAGTACCCCATTTAGGGTATGACACGTTTCAAAGAAAACATGGGAACCACTCTTAGGGAAAAAATCCCGCATCCGAGAACAAGAACATAAGACCTGCGGTAGGAACCACAGACTGCTTAGCAATCAGCCAAAAAATACACACTCGCCAAAAGGGCTAAACCAGCAGTCAACAGAAGAGAGGGGCCAACCAAGGGACACCGAAGGCACGTCAACCCACACAGAATATATAAACGGCCCAGTCAAAAACACCAGATTCCAGGAGAAGGTGGGATAACGCCTCCTATTAAGCCCTGGAGGATCCACAAGCCAGAATACGGGGCAGGAGGCGGACGGAGTCCCGCAAGGAGACGCTGAATGGCGGAGTCCGCATGAGTGTTAAACAAAAGGACCCCATCAAAGGGCAGGTCAACCAGACAATCCCCAATATTCTTATGAAAAACAGCATCCCGCAGCCAAGCATGGCGACGGGGAGCCACAGAAATGGACAAAGCACGACCGAGAGCATCAGCAACATCCAAGGCCGCACGGAGAATGAACACGGCCTACTCCCGACCATCCAACACATGGTGCCGCAGATCAGCGTGGGCACCCTCATGGGAGACATGAGAAAGAATTGACTCCACAGAATCCCACAGGCTGGAGGTAACCCTAGCCAACATGCAGAGTGTTAAGCACCCGCAAGGCAGCACTGGATGAAGCAAAGATGTTACGCCCCCAGGAATCCAACTACCGGGCCTCCCGAGATGGAGGAAACAACACCACAGGCAAGGACGGAAAGGCAGTCCACAGAAGAATGCCTTGAGCAGAATGGGTGGAGGGAAAGGCATATGCCATCTGGCATGTGTCACCAGCAGGATGCAGGAGGCCATCAGGCCCAAGAGCCGCAGGGTCATCCTGACTGAAACCCAGGATAGAGGCTGAAAGATCAGAATCATAGCCTGAATATCCCGGACTCGCTGCTCGGGAGGAGAAACCCGAAACAGCATTGTATCCAGAACCGCTCCGATGAAGGGGAGCTTCTGAGAGGGACTCAGGTGCGACTTCGGCACATTGATGGAGAACCCCAGCAACTGCAGGAGACTGGCCGTAGTCTGAAGGTGGTTGATGACTGCCTGGGGCAAGCCCTCCTTCAACAACCAGTCATCGAGGTAGGGGAAGACGGACACCCCCGACCTGCACAGGTGAGCAGTGACCACCGCCATCAACTTCATGAACACCTGAGGGGCGCTGGTAAGGCCAAAGGGGAGCACGCAAACTGAAAATACTCCTGGCCTACCATGAACTGCAGGTAACGCAGGTGGGCCGTCAGGACGGGGATGTGAAAATAAGCGTCCTGCAAGTCCAACGCTACCATCTAGTCTCCAGGGCCGAGGGCAACCAGGACCTGAGTCAGCATTTTTAATTTCTCCTTCCGGAGGAAGCGATTGAGGTCCCGGAGGTCCAAGATGGGGCGCAGGCCCTCCCTTGACCTTCTTGGGGACCAAAAAGTAGTGGGAATAACAACCACTCCCTACTTCCTGCTCAGGAACGCACTTGAAGGCCCCCTTGGCCAAGAGGGCTGTGACTACCTGTTGGAGAAGAACCAATTGATCCCCTGACAGGCAGTGCCACCGAGGTGGCATGGCTGGAGGGGAGGACTGAAAGGGAAGGGAATAACTCTTGCAGATTATCTGCAGCACCCCACTTGTCCGATGGAATTTCGCGCCAGTGGTGAAGGTGGTGGCGGACCCTGCCACCCACCAGCGTGGGGTGCTCCCTGAAGCTCGGATTAGGAAGGCTTGGAGGTGGAAGCAGCAGGGGTAGAGGTGGACTGGCCCGCATGCTGGTTCCCAGATCTGCCCCTGCGGAAGCCACGGCCGGGCTGAGGCTGGTTCTGCACAGGCTTGTTGGAGGAGCATCCCTGGGTGCCTCTGCCCTGGCCACGAATGGAACGAAATCTAGGAGTGGCAGGGTTCTTCGTAGAAAGACCCAAGGACTTGGCCGTGGCCCGTGAGTCCTTAAAGCGCTCCAGTGCACTGTCGGCCTTATCGCCAAAGAGGCAGGAGCCATCAAAAGGCATGTCCATGAGCGAGCCCTGGACATCGGGCGACAACACAGTCGAACGCAACCAGGCGTGGCGCCGCAATGCCACAGTCGTGGAAATTGCCCTACTCAACGAATCAGCGGTGTCCAAACCACACCTGATGGTAAACTTAGCAGCATACTTACCCTCAACAATCGCTTGGGAAAGGATAGCATGGACCTCCTCAGAACACTGAGGCAAGACCTGAGCAACGGAATCCCACACTGCGTGGGAGTAACGGCCTAACAAGCAGGCAGTGTTAACCAACCGCAGCCCTAAGCTGGCCGAGGAGAACAACCTCTTACCAAATTGTTCCAACCTTTTAGAGTCCTTATCCGGTGGAGCCGTGGGAAAGGCACTCTGTGACGTCGAGGCCTGAATGACCAGGTTCTCAGGTGTAGGATGAGCGGTCAGGAAGGCGGGATTACCAGGCGTCGGGCGGTGACGCCTGGCAACATTTTTATCCACCAGCGCCCCCATGGCTGGCCGCAACCAAGTGCCCAAGAGGACTTCGGTACGGGCCTCATTGAAAGGAAGCAGCGGCTCCGACGATGTAGACCCCGTCTGGAGCACCCCCGTAAGGAGGTTGGGTTTGAGGGCCACTGTAGGGAGGTCGGAATTGAGAGCCTCCACAGCTCGACAGAGCACCATGGTGTAGGAAGCACCCTCCTCCATAGTAGGCGGAGGAGAGGCAAACCCTGGGTCAGAAGACACATCGAGTTTGCATGAGTCTTCCAGGTCGTCTACCCAATTCTGCTCGGAATCTCATTGCCAGGCAAAAGGGTCCTCGGACCCATCCCAGTCATCGTCTGCCTATGGCATAGAGGGAGACAGTTGCGGCGGCAAAGCTGGAGAAGGGACGAACGGCATCGGGAAAGCTTCCCAATGCGGATCCCAGGCCAGAACAAAATGGTCCTGGAACCGGGGCAGGGGTGGGATAAACGGCACCCAGTGCGGCATCGGGGCCGGCAGCGCTGCACCTCGTGGCGCCAGGGCCGGAGCCAGCGGCGCAGGATCCTCTGGGGCCGGTGGCAGAGCCGCCGGGCCAACAGGATCTGGACACGATCCCACGGGGCCCGAAGGAGCGCCGGAGGGAGCCTGAGGCCTAAAAAGGCAGTCCATGGCAGCAAGAAACTCTTGCACCTGTTCGGGAGTCGCAGACGGAACCAGGTATGGCGGGTAGGCCGCGGGACTCCCAGGCAGAACCCCTGTCCCTCTCCGAGGAGCGACGGGGGGACGTCGGAGAGCGAACATGCTTCTTCAACTCCTTTTTATGGCGTTGCTTACCGGATTTCGAAGGCGAAGACTTGGAGCCTGAGGAGTAACGGATCCAGTCTCGTGAACGGTTGCGGGAACTGCCCTTGGACGCAGAGCAAGGACGAATGCTGAACTTCCAGCAATTTCCGCCGACGCTCCCGCAAGGCTTTTGGGGCCATGGTTCGACAGTCCCGGCAGGCCCGGGATTCGTGATCTGTCTCCAAGCAGTAGAGGCACACATCGTGGGGGTCGCCACCAACATATTACGGCGGCATGTCCCATAAGACTTAAAGTCAGGCATCCCTACGTGCATCAGGAGGAAAAAGGGGAGACAAAAGTCTCAAAAGAGTAGTCAAAAAGTGACTAAGGTACGTGCTCAATCGGGATCTGCACTTGCTGGCACGGATAAAGAAAGAACTGACGTCAGCGCGCATGGGTGGCGCCTAAGTACTCTCCGTGACGTCATCTCGGTGCTTACGACGCCAGTGACGGATGCGGAGCCGCAGGACGCCACCTAGTGACACGCAGGGGTACTGCTAAGCAAAACCTTCCGGATCCAGTCTGACGCCTGGGGATATTCTAAGGTAAGGAATCTATCACTAACGTGTCTCTTTCAGATAACCCAGTTGATGGCATCCAAGGGTGCCACTAACATGGTCTTGGCAGTCGGTGGTGTGTAGGTACACATGCCATGATGCGTCCTGTATGTCTTGGATCGTTTTGGAGAGTGAGCCCATGAGGTCCTGCAGGACAGCTAGCAAGTTCATGCTGGAAATGTTCTATTAGGCATGAGTGTACCTGCTCCAAAGGTATAAAGCATGCAAAGATAATAAACCTACACTAGCTGAGGAAATAATTTTCTTGCCAAAGGCAACAATACATTTCAACTTTCTATCAAGGGGGTTTGAAGGAAAAGCATTTGGATTGACTTTACTTGTGATGCAGTCACTGTGAGAAGTTGGCCTGATATATGATGTTCACTAGTTCTAGTGACCACCTTGTATCAGTCCAAGCAACCCTTATGGTGATTGGTTGTAAGTCAACCTTATAGACCAACTATCCTAATGGTAGCGTGGACAAAGCAGTCTTAGGCTAAACTCTTTTGGCATGTGAAGCCGGCTGTATTACCATATGTAACCCCTTGAACACCAAGTGAAAGGACACCACACAGGATATATATTCAAAATATATATGTATTTATTACTACAAATAGTCCCCTGAACTCTTTATGAGCACAAGAGCAAACACGTTAAAACAATTCAATTGATAAGTATACAAAAGTTGCACAATTATGGATAGGCCCTGGTGGCCCCTAAAAACATATACTAAAGAAGTGGTATAAGTACCACGAGTCTAAAGGAAGTAAGGCCTAGGGCCTGGGGAATCGCTGGGGCTGTGCTGTACTAATGCCAGTTAGGAACTAGAAGGCCCACGGGATCTGGTTTGCAGTGCGCAAAGTTAGAAGCAATTTACATTGAAGTCAATGGATGCGTAAAAGTTAAAAAGGTAAAGGTAGGAAGTCTTCCGGTCAGTCTAGAACTTAACCCGTTGGAATCTGGACACTAGGAGTGTTAAACTACTCGGGGGCACCGGAGTGCCAGCGTTACCTCACCCACAGGAAGCGGGTGCAGTGGTGCCAACATGTGTCGGGATTCTGCAGGAGTTCAGATGGAGCCTTGGAGTGTTGATGCTGCAGGCAACCGGATGTGAAGAGTTCCGGTGGATGCAAGGGTGGATCTGAAGTGATGAAGACCTGAAAGCAGAGGGGACAATGTTCAAAGTCACTAGCCAGTGACCGGCGTGGAACCAGGAAGGAACCAGGCGTTGTCGGGTGCCAAAAGGTGAAGTCCTGAAGCTTGTCTCTTCAGCAGCGTGGACTAGGCGACGATGACGACGACCAGGAGTCACTCACGAGCTGTCCCAGGAAAGGCTCTAGTTGATGGCGGTGTCGGCTTCTTGATCGGAGCAAACAGGCCTTGGCTAATGCAAGCCACGCAGGAAACAAAGAAGGCTTCTCGCTCTAACCAGCAAGGTCAGAGGGGTTACTGCTTTTGGAAGCAGTAAGGGCCAGTCTGGAGCAACCAGACCAGCGGTGTAAAGTTGTCGTTTGGTCGCCAAGATGGCCACTAGCCAATGGACTAGTAACCGGATAGGCGCGTCGAGTGGAACAAAGCAAAAGGGCCCCACAAAGATCTCGTGAGAGCTGGAGGGCTGGTCCTTGGTGCAAATGTAGCTTGGTGGTGGGGCTTCTCAAGACCCCAAGCACAGCGGTAAGGGTGCCTCAGGTGCTGCGCAGTCAGCTTCTCGTGGACTTTTCAAGAGGTCCGGTCCCACGTCTCAGGTCGCCTCCACTCGCCTCAGCTTTGCAGGGACTGTGGATCGGGCTGTTAGATGTCTGGGAGTCTGGTTCTTGTCAGGCTCTAGGCTCTGGGCTCAGGTTCCGGCGGCGGAAAAGCAAGTCGTTGATCGCTGGATGGTACCTGTGTTCACAGGGTGGCCACTCCTTGGCCACAAGGGAGATTCTTCAGTCTTCTGAGCAGCAGAACGTCGAAGGAACAGAGTTTCTTCTTTTGTAGTCGAATTTCAGGATAATCTGCTGTCTTGGGACGCAGCTCCTACTTTTAAACCAATTCTAGGGGCTGGACTACCTACTAGGTCGCTCCTATGGGTGGGACCAGGAAGGGGGGTGGTTACACCCCCTTTCCTTTGTCCAGTTTCGCGCCAGAGCTGGGGCTGGAGTGCCCCAGCACCGGTTTGAACTGGCCTATGCACGGGGACACCTTGTGTGCCCCGCGCATGTCTGATTCTATTCAGCCCTACCTAACCAGATACACAAAATCCTGTCTGGGGTGGTGCTAGCACCTCCCAAGGCAGGAAACCCTTTGTCCAAGCCTCCCTCGCTGGAAGGACTCCCAGCAGCAGGAGGTCAGACTTGTGTCTGTGGTGGCAGCATCCACTTTGTGATGCTGAGGCTCCGTTTAACTTTAACCGGAGTTCAGGTTCTGTACATGTCGTGTCCCTCTAGAGGGGTGGAATGCTACCCCCGCCAGATTTGGCGAGGGGGTAGTATTCCAATTCGTATGACACCTTACTCGACATGTTTTGATAATGTCAAACCAGAGTTAGCATTTAACCGCGAGGTTCATAATGCACTTTAGATTATATGGTATGACACTATCAGGAAACAGCTAAAGGACATGGTTCCAAAAGCTGCAGACAGGCTCAGCTCATGCCAGAGCACCATCTCACACATAACCAAGCTCTCTGCCTCCAGGATCGATAAGGCCTTCCATAGGAGTGACTTATAGGTTACTGTGTGTCCTTGTCTATGTTAGATATAGAGATACTATACCTAAAGCAAAGGGTGATTACACCACCTTGCCCCAGCTGAGTGATCAGCCAGTTGTGTCAAATAGTAAGGCCAGGCCAGGGGTTGCACAATACGTGCTGTAGCCCCTGGTAGGCCTTGGATGCACCTATGCCCTGGGTACCTAAGGTACACTGTACAGGGGCTCACAAGGTGATCCATGTTCCAATTGGTAATGCACCTAAAGTGCATTGGCATACATTTAGAGAGAGGACAGCAGGCTGTGGGTCTGATTGGCAGGCCCACAGCCACATTAAGTCAAAAACCAGTGAAACAAAAAGCAAAAATTGGGGTGACCATAGGATAGCAGACCCTACTCTCCTACAGTCACCATAATGCTTTCAGACATGGATTCTTTCGTCAAAATGTTAGGTTCTGATCTGTGCCTCTGGCCATAGGTCAGCTGACCACAGCGGTTCAGTGTGACCCAGACTAGCTGTCCATAAGTGTCCATAAAGGTCTTGTTAAATGGTAACAGTGGCTCAGATTATGTTGATCTGGTCAAATTGACTTTGGTTTCTAGAGCAGACAAGTGAAAATCTAGCACTTCTGCTTTTTCCGAAACTACAATAAAAGAGGCACTTTCTTCCATTTCTGGACCAGATGTTGAATCCAGCTCTGTTCCTCATGAGGTATCTGAGCTCACTGGTATTTTGGAAGTCTAAGTAGAGTCTACATCAGCCTAATGAGGCAGGAGCATTTGTCCCCCTCCTCATAATCATCTGTGTTGTGATGGACTTAAGCTATGCCCTGGACTGTATTGGACATTAACCCGAATAGGGTTTTCAAGCCTCTAACAGTATTGGCAATGAGGAAATGGCCTAGATTGAAGGTCTGGCTGCACAAATACGTGTTGCACCAAAGTTATTTCATAGTGCGGCATAGACCTATTGCAGGCTGACGTGGATTCAGTTTCAAAGACTGGCGTCACAATTGAAGTTTTCACCAGACTTCGAGTGGCAGGATGCACTCAAAGTCCGGCTTGACTTTCTTGCGTTTTTTTTTTAATAATGGGAGATTCTTTGTGGGAACAGGAGTTTATGCAGGACAAATCTTATGACTCAGAATGGACTGGGGACTTGGAGAGACCCGTTTCGAACGCAAACTCTTCTAATACTCAGCATACTCAGGATTTCACCTCCCGTCCCTGGTCATATTCGGGTACATGAGGGCTCACTAATTGCACAATTTCAAGTCATGACCAGACCCCAAGCGCCATAGAAGTGGGGTTCAGTGGTCGGCATCTGCTTCCTGCAGTCATAAGGCGGTTTTAATCCTGTTGTTTTTCCTGACTGGATCATTTTCAAGTCATGGAAAACCAACAAAGTTGAAAGTGGAGCTTCGGACCTGTGTCAAAGGGAGAGAAAAAATATAACTGATGTCAGCGCTTAAATGTGGCTCATTGCCGTCACTTTCGGGTTTGTATGAAATAGCAGCAAAACTATATGGTGCTACCTACTGGCAGGACAAAGACAACATTGCTAAAACAAAACCTTTTCATCCACTTTGGTACCTGGGAACTTTCTAAAGGTAAGGAGTCTGCGCTCAGAAGTATGCATCGGAATTGGACAAGTTAAGTCCAATTAAGCTACATTGTATAATTTTGAGACTCAGAGTTTTATTTGTAGACTGCAGTGACACCGGTGAGAACTACAAGGTCAAAACATTCAGCTAGATCGACAGTCTTAATGTGCCTAATATACTTTGCTCAAACAAGGGCAACCACATTGTAAGGACCACTTCTAGGAATGCAACTCAAAAAAAGTATTTTTTCTAGAATATGTCTACTTTACCTCTTTGGCTTGGTCCTTCTCTGAAGCTTCACCGGCCAGCTCAACAGCACTCTCACTCTGCAAATTTTCTTCTGCTGTTTTGCCACTTGTTTCATGCTCCATCCTATCTAAGGACTCTGGTACATCTTCATTCTCTGCCGCCGCCTCTTCCTCCTGAATATTGCCAGACACACAAATTGGAAAATATTAAATCACACTAATGCTGGCTTTATTTATTTACTATTTTATTTATTTATTTGAAGAGTTTTATATAGCGCTGGCTAGACCCGGAGGTATCAGAGCTTAAAGCTGATGGCGCACGGTGTGACCATCTTTGTTGGCAAACCCCAAAGGCTCTCCTTCTCCATGGATTCCCTCATTATAACCCTCCAACGGTGTCCCTAATAACTCCATTGCCCCTTTCTAACATGCATTTAATCTCCTTTGAAATGCTACTCATACCAGTGTAGGCTGTCAGAGCACTATACAGCACAGACATAAGTGCATGTTATGCAAAGACGATGTGTCATGTAAGTGTGTAAACCAATGTATGTGACATGTTGCACAAGTTACTTACCTTTAGTAACAATACATCTGTATGATACATATAATAGTTATAGATTCCTTACCTTAGAATTGGCCCTAGGCATCAGACTGGATGTGGAGAATGTGTTTTCTTCTCAGCAGTACCCCTGCACGTCGGTAGGTGGCATTGGTCGACTCCCCATTCGTCGTTGTGGTCGCCGGAATGACGTTGCGGTATCTACTTAGATGCCGTCCCGTCTGCGCTGACGTCGTACGAGTTGCTTACCTCCAGTAACGATGTATCTGGTAGAGACGATTCTAGCCGCAGATTCCTTAACGTAGAATAGATACCCTAGAAATATCCCCAGGCGTGAAACTGGATCCGGAAAACTTTTCTGCCACAGCACTCCTGCACGCCGGGGGGACGGCACCCAGTGACTCCACCCTGACGTCGTCCGCGTTCGTGACGTCAGCGAGGATACACAAGTGCCACCCCTGCGCACCTACGGCAGATTTCTTCGGAGAACTTTCCGCGCCACAACACGGAGCCATCCCAAACAAAACTGTGAGAATACAGAATACTTGAACAGTTAGCGAAAACCCAGCTATACAGAAGGGAAAGAAACAATAGTGAGGAACAGCATCATCCAGAATAGTGCGAGGTACTAAGGCACCATGTCACTGAATTAAAGAATGGAGCGTAGCAACTGTAAGCAAGTCTGTAACCAACATAACAGCCTCTCTAGAGGCAGAAGGCATGTGAAAAAGGGCACAACAGATGAAGAAGTGTGCACCCATCGCCCGGAACCAAGAAGGATTTCAAGAAAGAATGGAAGAGCAGTGACAAGTCATCTCCCAACCACATCAGCAGGGAGGGGGGATCTCTTAAAAGAACCGAGGGGTGAGACCCAGTCAGGAGACCTCAACCCCAAGGACTGTAAGAGTCAGAAGTGCAAGCAAACACAAGGAAGCAGTGCACAACCCTACATTGGAGACCAAATGCATGGGCGCAAAAACACCCAGGCATTCACCCACTAATCACCAGAAGGGAAAGAATGGAACAGCCACAACAACAACAACAAGGCAAGCATTCCCCTAGGGAGTAACAAAAAAGGGGACACCCACAGAGGACCGCCGCCCTGAAGCAGGCAAGTACAGAAGACCGAGAGGGGCCCTCGCAGAAACGGGGAGGAAGGGCGGGTCGTGAAGGAATCTGCGGCTAGGATAGTCTCTACAGATACATCATTACCGGAGGTAAGTAACTGGTACATCTGATAGAGACTACTAGCCGCAGATTCGTTAACGTAGAATAGATACCCTAGCCATACCCAAGGGGGACGAGGGTTCTGCGAGAGGACCTCACCAGCTCATAGGAGCACAAGACCCCCAACAGGGAACCAGTCACGGGGACAGGGAAAAATAACCCAGTCCTCTGTAACAGGGGAGGAGTCACAGGCTCTACGCGGAAGAGAACCTTAGCCTCGTGGACAAACACCTGCCCCAAGGGGATGTGTTAGAACGACAAAGAGGCCATCAAGCCTTCAACAATAGGAGAAAACAAGGCAATACGAAGGAGGCCAGAACACCCCAAACACAGTTAACGTACCAGGAACCTCCACCGGAAGCCCCAAGGGCACAGGCAACACAAAGGAGTCCCTAGGGAGAAGAGCTACACACAGACTCCAAGGAGAAGAGGCAGAAACACGTCAAAGTCCTCCATCGGGAAACGTACCCAGTGCAGAGGGCAGCCGAGCCCGTCACAGTTCGAAGTCAACAGACAAGACAGAACAGCACACCAGCCATAAGATGGAAAAAGAAGAACGCAACACTGACAATGATACCACAGGGCAAGAAGCAGGTGCGCCAGGGCCCACTCCAAGGCTACTGGCCATAGAACAGAAGAGCAGGTGGGGCAGCCGCTGACAAGCATCACGAAATTAAATGCCCAGACCATGTCAAGCTCAGAAGGGGGAAGGCTGCAAAACATCTGGAACAACCCGCTTCGGACAGAACCGATCCACGAAGAAGTGCGATCAGCTATAAGATAAGAAAAAAGTAGGACGGACCAGCCGGACACACAGGAAAACTATTCCCGCAGAAACACCAGAGGATCAGAGCAAAAAGGCAGGTGAAGGCCAAAAACACCGCAGCACAACACCGTAGATGGCCAAGCCATGTATCGTAACGCAGTAACACCAAGAGGGGCAAGGAACTTGCAAGGGGGAGCCCACACCCTCCAAGCTTAAGACAGGGCTACACAATAGCTACATGTACCCCACATAGGGTAGTAAACGTCCCAAGGAAACATGGGAACCACACTTAGGGGAAAAACAATCCTGCATCAGAGGACACGACCATAAATCTGCGGCAGAAACCACAGAAGGCTTAGTAATCAGCCAAAAACACTTCCTCACCAAAAAAGGGGCTGAACCAGTAGCCAACGGAAGAAAGGGGGCCAACCAAGGAGCCCGAGGGCACTGTACCCTCACAGAAAGTGTAACAGCCACTCCAAAACCCAAAAGAAGAAGCAAGTGGGATAACACCTCCCACTATGACCCAGATGATCAGTAAAACAACCTACTGAGGAGGATGGAGCCCCGCAAGAAGACATTGAATGGCAGAGTCTGCATGAGTATTAAACAGCTGGACCGCGTCAAAAGGGAGGTCGACCAGATGCTCTCTAATATGTTAAGGAAATACAGCATTGCATAGCCAAGCATGGCGACGGAGAGCCAAATAAGTGGCCATAGTACGGCCAAGGACATCGGTAACATCCAAAGCCGCACGAAGAATAAACTCCCTACCATCCAACAAACGGCCCCACAGATCAGCACGGGCACCCTCATGAGAGACATGAGAAAGAAGGGTCTCCACAGAATCCCACAGGCTGGAAGAAGCCCTGGTCAACACACACAAAGTCTAAAGTGCCCGCAAGGCAGCACTGGAAGAAGCGTAGACATTACGTCCCCATGAATCTAACCACCGGGCCTCCCGAGTCGGAGGAAACAACACCACAGGCAAACATGGTAAGGCATTTCGCAATAGAGCGCCTTGAGTAGAAGGGTGAAAAGAAAGACAGACCGAGTCGTGCGGAGCAGGACGATGGCGATGTAGTAGTGCCTGAGGCACCGGATCGCCTCTGGCAGGGCGTCCCCATGGCCCATAAGAGAATTATGGAGTGACGCTTAAAAAGGAAGGAACAACTCCTGTCCACCAGAGCCCTAGTGGAGAATCTCCAAGAGGTTGTCTGCAGGATATGGAGTGACCGGTTAACCCATCCTCAGAATACCAATAGCCGTGGAAATAGCCCTAAGAAAGGCAACACTGGCCTCAGTAGGGCGCCGCGGAGGGGAAAGTAATTCCTCCGTGGGTGACAGTTGCAGACTCAGCCGCCCATCCCAAAGTCCAGGGAGGAGGGGTCATCCCGGGATTAGAGGAGGATCCACAGAGAAATGGGGAACCTGAGGGGGCCCCAGGGGAGGTCGGAGAGGCCGGTGGAGAAGCCAGCTGCGAGCCACGGAAAGAAGAGTTCGAGGATTTAAGCCGTGGAAACGGCGAAGAGCCTTCCCCTGGAAGATTTATTTATTTATTTAGTGTATTTTGGTATCGCGCACAGCTACCCCAACAGGGTGTCCCGGCGCTCCTGTGTGATTGCATACAGCCTGGTGATTTTAAATGAGACCGAGGTCGATCAGCAGAACAAATAAGTTTTGAGGGCTCTCCGAAAAGGTTGTTCCTCCTTGATCAACCGGATAGCAATAGGAAGTTTATTCGAGAGGGCCGCAGTCAATATGCCGGTGAAAATGCAACAACACGGCGCCCTGTCTCCGGGGAGGAACACACCAACAGATGGCAGACCTCTGGAGAAGAAGGGACCTCAGGAGACGAATCCCGAACCAGACGCTGCTCCGTGGAGTCCGCCATCGGCGCCCGATCGTCGTTGAATGGCGACGGAGGAGGCCTCCGTGGCGCAGGCCAGACTCCTGTCACCACCAGCTCTCCAGGAGAATGCGGTGAGGCAGACGCCGGAACGGCGAAGGCGCTGCACCGAAAAGGCGCCGGCTCGATCTCAGACAGTGCAGCCGCCCACGTCGAGGACCGAGATGGTCTCGGGAAGGCACCTCAGGTCCCGGCCTCCACCCGCGACTCCACCGGAGCCAAGGAGGAAGGCGGCTCAACCCCTTGTGAGGCAGCCGCCTGCTCAAAGGGTCAAGGGGGACTCGGGGACAAGCCCGGAGTCCCGGCGATCACCTGCGACATTACAGGAAGCCCTGTAGGGATTTGCGGCGAGGCAGGGACGCTAGGCGCCGAGGAGGGGAGCCCCGAAGGACTACACCTGATGACGCCACTCTCCTACGACCTGAAGCCGAAACTTTCGGCGCCAGGGTCGGAGCCGCCGGCGACTCCGCCGAAGTCCCCGCGCAAGGCAAGAGATCCGCAGACGTCACAGGAGGTGGAGAAAGGGCCAAAGAAGCCTGCAGCGCCGGCTGTCATTTGGGCCCCAGTCCCCACCGTGCCAGAAACAGCGGGTAGGGAGGCGACAGGCGGGAGCCTGTCCCAGCGCCCACCGCGGAAGGAGGACAGGGCCTCGGAGAACAAATGAAGGGCCTACCAGCCAGTGAGTCTCACACAAAGGGCCGCGGCGACAGGCGATTCTGCAGAAGAAACCGGCAGCTCCTTGCCTCCGATGTATCGAACGGACGTTGTGACGACACCGACCTGCGCACCAACAGCAACTTCATCCGGCGCTCCTTAGGCTTAAGGTGTTGGCAGGCGTCGCAGCTCTCCGAGTCGTGGTGCTCACCCAGGCACCACATGCAAATCAGGTGAGGGTCCGTCGCCGACATGGGACGTGCACAGGATGTACACGTCTTAAAGCCCGAAGGTATTCGCACACTATTCCACGTAACGCCAAAGTGTGAAAAGGAAGGGAAGGGGTGAAAACAAAATCCGGATCACCGTTGCATGTGGAAAGAGAAAAAACTGACGTAGGCGCGCCGGGGTGGGACTTGTGTACCTCCGCTGACGTCAGGAACACGGACGGCATCAGGGCAGAGTCACGGCGTGCAGGAGTGCTGCGGCAGAAAAGTTTTCCGTATCCAGTCTCACGCCTGGGGATAATTCTAGGGTATCTATTCTACGTTAAGGAATCTGCGGCTAGTAGTCGCTATCAGTTTTTTACATGACATTCCACACCAGAAGCGCAGAGCCATGCAAGACACTAACCACTGGTTCACAAGACTAGGGCCCTGAAAGGGAGTCCCTAACTCTAGAAGTCAGTTCGCAGAATGGGGAGGATGGGTAGGGCGTGAAGGAATCTATAACCACAAACTAAAACAGTCACTTGGGGCGATAGACGCTTCTTAGTGGCAGCTCCCAGATTGTGGAATTCTCTACCTGCAGCCATCAAGGATAGCCCGTCCTTGATGCAATTTCGCAGAAAAATAAAGACCTGGCTGTTTGATCAAGATTAGCTACCGATTCAGTCTCTGGGAACCTCATGCACAGTATCTAGCGCCGAGACGCCTACGGGCATTTGTTCGCGCTGTATAAATTGCAAAAATAAATAAATAAATAAATATAACTAATATGTGTCTCTTACAGATATATCGTTACCGAAGGTAAGTAACTTGTTCATCTGAAAGAGACTATTAATTATAATTTCCTGACCTTAAAATAAATACAGCAGCAATACCAACCCCGGATGTGGGTCTGCGAACCAAGTTCACACCAGAAAGTCTTAGAGAGCTGAATGGCCAAAGAAACCGTCTCTCTGTCCAGGCAGCAGTGTTTGGTAAACGTGTCCAATGAAGCCCACGTAGCTGCCTGGCAGATGTCATAAAGGGGACTTCACATCCCAAAGCAGTAGTAGATGCCGTAGCCCTGGTGGATTGGGCACGCAACCCCACAGGAGGTTCTTTTTTCGCTAAGGAATAGCAGATTTTGATGCAAAGAACGACCCATCGAGAGATGGTTCATGTTTGCACAGCCCGACCTTTCTTGGTGCCCACATAGCCAACAAAGAGCTGGTCATCCACCCGGAATTGTTTTGCACGATCCAGATAGAATGAAAGCGCGCATTTTGGATCCAGATGGTGGAGCCTCTACTCTTCTTTAGAAGGGGGCGGGAAGAAGGTGGGTAAAGTGATGGTTTATCCTATGAGGAAAGAGGTAAGCACTCTGGGAAGAAAAGAAGGCCTAGTAACTTTGGTGGCGAATAGATCTAACCAAGGCTCTCACCACTGCTGAAAGAGACCTTGCGCCACCTTTGAGTGAGGACCCCACTCGTGATCCATCATGCACCGGCGGCTGAGTTTGTTCGCCCTAGCGTTCAGGGAACCTGCCAGGTGTTGAACCACCAGGGATATGCCCTGATGTTCCAGCCATGTCCAAAGGCAAAGAGCCTCTTGACATAGGGTCCATGACCCCACCCACCCTGTTTGTTGCAGAACCACATGGCGGTGGTATTGTAGGTGAACACCTGCACTACTCTTCCTTTGACAGAGGGAAGAAATGCCTTCAGTGCAAGACGAATCACCCAGAGCTCCAAAAGGTTGATGTGGAACCTGGACTCCGCCAGAGACCAAAGGCCTCTGACTTCCACCTACCCCATGTGGCTGCCCCACCCCAGAAGTGATGCATCTGTCACTACTGTGAACTCTGGTTGGGGAATGGAGAGGGATCTGCTATTGACCACATTCCTGGTTCCTTAGCCATCACTGCAATTGGTGTGCAGCGCCCTCCGAGATCTGGTCACAATCAGAACGATCCCCATGATGCTGTGCCCACTGGAACTTCAGGTCCCACTGCAGAGCCTGCATTTGCCATTTGGCATGATCCACCAACAGGATGCAGGAGGCCATGAGACCCAGCAGCCTCAGGGTCATTCTGACCGAAACCCGGCATAGAGGCTGAAAGATAGGAATCAGAGCCCGAAAATCCCAGACTCGCTGTTCGGGAGGATAAGCCCGACACTGTGCTGTGTCCAGAACCACCCCGATGAAAAGGAGCTTCTGGGAGGGAATCAGGTGTGACTTCGGCACATTGATAGTGAACCCCAGCGAATGCAGGAGGTCCGCCGTAGTCTGGAGACGATTTTGGGGAAGACTGGAACCCCTGATCTGCACAGATGAGCTGCAACAACCGCCATCACTTTCGTAAACACCCGAGGGGCGCTGGTAAGGCCAAAGGGGAGCACGGTGAACTGAAAATGCTTGTGGCCTACCATGAACCGTAGGTAACGCTGGTGAGCAGGCAGGACGTGGATGAGAATATAGGTGTCCTTCAAGTCCAACGCTATCATCCAGTTGCCAGGGTTGAGGGCAGACAGAACCTGAGCCAATGTCAACATTTTGAACTTCTCCTTATGGAGGAAGCGGTTGACGTCCCTGAGATCCAAGCTAGGACGCAGGTCTTTGTCCTTCTTGGGTACCAGGAAGTAGTGGGAATAACAACAAAGACCTACTTTTGGCACAGGGACTTGCTCGATGGCTCACTTAGCCAAGAGAGCCGCAACTTCCTGACGCAGAAGGGCCAAGTGATCCTCCAACATGCGAAGAAAAGCAGGAGGCATGGGGGGAGGGGTACTCCCAAAGGGGAGGGAGTAGCCCGTTCGGACTATCTGCAAAACTCACCTGTCCGACGTGATGTGCCAGTGGGGGAGGTCATGGCAAATGCTGTCACCAACTGGTGGCCCTGAAAAGTAGAACTAGGAAGGTTTGGAGGCTGCTGCAGAGGGGGTGCTGGTTGAATTTGCCTGCCCGCTGGCCCCCAGACCCACGACGCTGGCTCCCACGTCCCCGGCCACGCAGAGGCTCAGCAGCTTGCACAGGCCTGTGGCTCTGGGCGGAACGTAGTGGGGCACCCCTTGCGTAGCCATGAAAGGGGCGAAAACCGGACTGCGCAGGGTGAGAGGTGGTAGCGAGGCCCAAAGATCTGGCCATAGTCATAGAATTCTTAAAGCATTCAAGCGCGTTGTTCCCTTTGTCGCCAAACAACCAACGGACATCAAAAGGTATGTCCAAAAGAATTGAATGGACATCCCTCGAAAAGCCAGTGGACCTCAGCCAGGAGTTGAAATCGTCCTGCTTAGCGACTCAGTGGTGTCCAGCAAACATCATATGGCGAACGTCGCTGCATTGCTACCTTCAGAAACTGCACAGGAGAGCATGGCCAGGGCCTCCTCCGGGCACAGTGGCACCATATGGGCGGCCGTGTCCCACACAGAGTGATTGTAACGGCGCAAGAGACATGCAGTGTTCAGCGACTGCAGTCCTAAGGTGGTGGAAGAAATCATCTATCCACAGGATCCCCTGTGCTGGGTTTGGATCAAGTGCCCAGAAGGATGTCCGTGAGGGCCTCATTGAACGGCAGCAGGGGCTGAGAAGAGGCCGCTGCTGTTTGAAGAACCTCGGTCAGGAGGTTAGTCCTGACCGCCACCATAGGATGCTCAAGGTTCAAGGTCTCAGTCGCACCTACGCAACACCACAGCGAAAGAGGCTCCCTCCTCCGTAGCCACAGTAGGGGGGAGAAAGCATGCCAAGATATGGAGAAGTGTCCAGATCACTGGCCTAACCCAACTCCTCTGCCAGAGGGTCCACAGACCCCTCCCAGTCCTCCTCACCCTTCTCTGGTTGCCACTCAGGGCGATAGGGAACACCAGGGTATAACAGAGGTACAAAAGTACTGGTCTGCACCTGTACCGGCATCTGTTGACGCCGGTCCGGCTCAGTCTCCATGTCGAGGGGGATGCTGAGTTAGATGTCGGTTGGAGAGACAACCGGCGTTGGAGGGGGCAGAGGTGTAGCCAATGGATTTGGCGCCAAATGATGTGTCGTAAGGGCGACCGGTGCGGATCCAGATCCAGTCCTGGCTACCTGGGGGCCCTGCGGTGCGTCAGGGCCAAAGCCACCAGCATGGAAGGCCTAGAACCCCCAGCCGAGTCCGAGGGGCCTGAAGGTGAAGTCGGGCTGCACATAGATGGAGTGGAGGGCTTCGTAAAAAATACGAAGTTGGGCAGGGGTCACTCTGTCTCCCGGGAAGGGAGAGAAGCTCGGAGCCGACCCAACAGGCTCCGCGGGGGGAGCCGGACAACTTCCTTCCGCATCCCACGTTGCACCTGCCGACGGACAGGGAGAATGTGAAGAGCGACGATGCTTCTTCGCCTTCTTTTTTTGCTTCAACTAACCCAAAGACTTCGACGAGGAGTGATTGTGGTGATTCCGCAACCGGTCCCGCAACCTCACTCTCAACCGGGACCGCGAGCGGCACGAAGCTAACTGCCAGGCCTCCAGAAGCTTTTGAGACCACTCGAGCCAAGACTTCAGATTCATGGCTCGACAGTCGGAGCACGACTTCGGGTCGTGGTCACGGTACAAGCACTACAGACGCAGAAGGTGCAGATCCGTAACAGACATCACCTTGTGACAAGAGCCACAAGGTTTGAAGCCAGTTCGCCAATGTGACATCCCTGTGCACCACTACTCAAAAAATATGTCGACAAAAGTAAACAAGCATTTGCAATGCCATAGGTCTCGCATTAGGAAAGTGTGAGCTATTGGTATTGTAAATGGCACATCGTTTTAATATGTGTTGGCTTTGAAAATATATAAATTAATAGCATCGTTATTCACAAAGCCAATAGCTTACACTTTCCTAATGCGAGTCCTATTGGCTAAGGCAATGCTTGTTGGTAGCAAGCAAGGACTATTATATTCCTTAGCTGTTGTGGTGATGAGTGATGATGTGGTTGGGCTGAGTGAAGTGGTGGTGTCCCCGAGTAATGTGGTGGTGTCCCAGAGTGATGTGGAGGTGTCCCAGAGTGATGTGGAGGTGTCCCAGAGTGATGTGGTGGTGTCCCCGAGTGATGTGGTGGTGTCCCCGAGTGATGTGGTGGTGTCCCCGAGTGATGTGGTGGTGTTCTCGAGTGATGTGGTGGTGTCCCCGAGTGATTTGGTGGTCTTCCCGAGTGATGTGGTGGTGTTCCCGAGTGATGTGGTGGTGTATTAGAGTGATGTGGTGGTGTATTAGAGTGATGTGGTGGTGTATTAGAGTGATGTGGTGGTGTATTAGAGTGATGTGGTGGTGTATTAGAGTGATGTGGTGGTGTATTAGAGTGATGTGGTGGTGTATTAGAGTGATGTGGTGGTGTTCCCGAGTGATGTGGTGGTGTTCCCGAGTGTTAGAAGGGGCAATCTCCGAGGGCCAGGCTGTGCTCACCCAGACACCCCAAGATCCACCTCTCCCACAGACTTTGCAGAGTTTTGATTGTGAGGTCCTCACTGGGGAGGACTTTGGGTCTGGGATCGTACACACTGAACTCACACCACACTACGAACAGACACTACACCGTGGGATTTTAGGAACAAGTTCTTTATATAAGCCAATAACGGAGGAAGCACTCTTATATACACAGTGGCCACAGGACCACAAAGTCTCTGAGGATTCGGGAAGGGGGAAGCGGGACAGTCTTTTAGTCTCTGGGTCAGTACGAGGCGTACCCCACGCACAGCTCTCAATCCTCGAGCCGGGGGGTACGGGATGGTGGTCGTACTGGCTGCCTCACCTTCGTCGAGTCGGCTCCGTCGTGATGGTGGTCTCGATGGTCCGGCCGGACCAGAGTACTCCTCGAGCCGCGACGAGGTCAGCAGGGCTCGATCGGGAGAGGTTCGTGAGAGCCGCGACAGCGTCAGCAGGGCTCGGACGGTCTTAGAGTTCAGCTCGAGCCGCGACAGCGTCAGCAGGGCTCCGATGGTCTTAGAGGTCGAGCCGCGACAGCGTCAGCAGGGCTCCGGTGGTCTTAGAGATCGAGCCGCGACAGCGTCCGCAGGGCTCCGGTGGTCTTAGAGATCGAGCCGCGACAGCGTCAGCAGGGCTCCGATGGTCTTAGAGGTCGAGCCGCGACAGCGTCCGCAGGGCTCCGGTGGTCTTAGAGATCGAGCCGCGACAGCGTCAGCAGGGCTCCGACGGTTCAGTTCCTTAAGGCGAAGAAGGAGCCGCGACAGCGTCAGCAGGGCTCAGAGGTTCCAGGCGAGTCTTCTCAGGGTCAGCCGCAATCAGATCAGCAGGCTTCAGGTCCAAGATACAACTGCCCGCTAGTTGTCGGGCGGGCCCAGTTATAGTCCTTTGGCTCTTTGATCTCCGAACCCTCGCAGGCAAAGGTCTCCTGCCCGGGGGGCTGGTCGTTGGCGAGGTCCGGCGGTTGGCTCTTTGATCCCTTTGAAAGATGGGTCCGGGAATTCCCAGACGCCCAGCGGGTCTGGAGCAAGCCCTCGGGGAGGCCAGAGGGGTGATTGAACCTGGCCCACAGGGGAGGGCCCAAGGTGTGACAGAAACCAGTCCCTCAGGGGAAGCCGGAGGTGCCATCGAAACTCCCTGGCTTATCTCATTCGGGAGCCCTTTACCCCCCAGCCGGGACTGGCGCGCCTTTGGAGTCTGGGTTTCGCTGGGGCCGGGGTCACGCTAGGCCCAGGGAGACAGGGATGTCGGGAAGGGAAGATGGCGTCCAGGCCTTGTGGGGCAGGCATGGTTAGGCGCTCGGAGCCGGGCGAGGAGCGGGAAGGGCAGGCCTGGTCAGGGTTCTCGGGGGATCTAGGCGTCACTGCGTAGGACGACCAGGCTCGGTTTGCAGGCTACACTAACGGGGTGGCTGCGCAGGGGACTCGGGGTACAGGCCTACGCTCACAGGGAGTGGAGGGACAGAGATGAACCACGCCACGAGGCCGGGTCCAACACCGAGTGATGTGGTGGTGTCCCGGAGTGATGTGGTGGTGTCCCCGAGTGATGTGGTGGTGTCCCCGAGTGATGTGGTGGTGTCCCCGAGTGATGTGGTGGTGTCCCCGAGTGATGTGGTGGTGTCCCCGAGTGATGTGGTGGTGCCCCCGAGTGATGTGGTGGTGCCCCCGAGTGATGTGGTGGTGTCCCCGAGTGATGTGGTGGTGTCCCCGAGTGATGTGGTGGTGTCCCCGAGTGATGTGGTGGTGTCCCCGAGTGATGTGGTGGTGTCCCCGAGTGATGTGGTGGTGTCCCCGAGTGATGTGGTGGTGTCCCCGAGTGATGTGGTGGTGTCCCCGAGTGATGTGGTGGTGTCCCCGAGTGATGTGGTGGTGTCCCCGAGTGATGTGGTGGTGCCCCGAGTGATGTGGTGGTGTCCCCGAGTGATGTGGTGGTGTCCCCGAGTGATGTGGTGGTGTCCCCGAGTGATGTGGTGGTGTCCCCGAGTGATGTGGTGGTGTCCCCGAGTGATGTGGTGGTGTCCCCGAGTGATGTGGTGGTGTCCCCGAGTGATGTGGTGGTGTCCCCGAGTGATGTGGTGGTGTCCCCGAGTGATGTGGTGGTGTCCCCGAGTGATGTGGTGGTGCCCCGAGTGATGTGGTGGTGCCCCTGAGTGATACACAAGTTACTTACCTTCGTTAACGATATATCCATAAGAAACAGTAGTTAGTATTAGATTCCTTACCTTAGAATATCCCCAGGCGTCAGTCTGGATCCGGAAACTTTTGCGGAGCAGTACCCCTGTGCGTCGCTAGGCGTCGTCTGCGGCTCCGCGTCCGTGTTGATCGCGCTGGGATGACGTCGCCGGAGTACTTAGACGCTGCCCTTGCGCGCTGAGGTCAGTTCTTATACACAGCTTTTCCCGCGCCAGAAACGCAGAGCCATGATAAAAACCAACACTGGTGCCATAAAACTAGGGCCCTGAAAGGGATGACCTTAACCCTAGATATCGGTTGGCAGAACGGGGAGGATGGGTGGGGGGGGGGGGGAAAGGAATCTAATACTAACTACTGTTTCTTACAGATGGAAAATGCTACTTACCAGTATGCATCTGTTCTTGGCATGTAGAGCTGCAGAATCGTACACTTTTGCAATAGATCGCCACCTGGTGTTGGGCTCGGATGATTGCAGGTTGTTGTCTTCTTGGAAGAAGTCTTTGTAGTCACGAGATAGGTGACTCCTCCCTTGGACAATACTGCGCATGGTCATCGACTCCATCCTCAGATTGTTTTTCGCCATGATGGGAAATGATGGAGTTAGAAGTAAAGAGAAAAAAGGATGTCCATGCGTGTGCATCTAAGTAAGATGAGTACTGGAACGGATACAAGTCCCGGGGAGGTGGGAGGGCGTGTACGATTCTGCAGCTCTACATGCCAAGAACAGATGCATACTGGTAAGTAGCATTTTCCGTTCGAGGCATACGAGCTGCAGATCGTACTCTTTTGCAACGATTGTGCAGCAGTGTCTCCCCTAGTGGCGGTCGCTTGAATCTTTTGCAGTATTCTGAAATAGTGTTCTAAGGACAGCTTGGCCTACTGCAGCTTGCTGCATGGCCTGCACATCAACAAAATAGTGTTTAGTGAAGAGGTGTATTGTAGACCATGTTGCTGCCTTGCATATGTCCTCTAGTGGTATATTTCCTAAGAAAGCCATAGTGGCTCCTAGTTTGCGAGTGGAGTGTGCTCTAGGAGGAACTGTTAGCGTACGTTTAGCTTTTTGATAGCATATTTGTATACACTTTACAATCCACCTGGCAATTCCCCCCTTAGAGATGGGGTTGCCCTTGTGTGGGGGAGAGAAAAATACAAATAATTGTTTTGTCTTTCTGAAGGATTTAGTCCCATCTGTGTAGTATAACAGGGCTCTCCTAACGTCTAAGGTGTGTAAAGCCCTTTCTGCAACAGAGTCTGGGTTTTGGAAAAACACAGGTAGCTCTACTGATTGGTTAAGGTGAAAAGGAGTGATAACCTTTGGCAGGCATTTTGGATTAGGCCTGAGAACCACTTTGTTAGGATGTATTTGAAAAAATGGTTCTTGTATTGTGAATGCTTGTATTTCACTAACTCTTCTGAATGAGGTGATGGCAACAAGGAAAGCAGTTTTCCACGTTAGGAATTGCAATTCACCTTTGTGTAAAGGTTCGAAAGGGGGTCCCATAAGTCTTGTAAGGACCACATTCAGGTTCCACACTGGAGAAGGTGGTAACCTAGGTGGGATTATTCTTTTTAATCCTTCTATAAATGCTTTTATTGCAGGTACTCTGAAGAGAGATAGATGTTGTCTATTCTGTAAATAGGCTGCAATTGCTGCAGATGCAGGCGTATGGAAGAGTAAGCTAAAGCACAAGTTACTACTTGTGTAACGATATATCTGTAAGAGACATTAGTTAGTATTAGATTCCTTACCTTAGAATATCCCCAGGCGTCAGACTGGATCTGGAAATTTTTGCGTAGCAGTACCCTTGCGCGTCGGTAGGCGTCGTCTGCGGCTCCGCGTCCGTCGTCGTGATGACGTCGTCGGAGTACTTAGACGCCGCCTCCGCGTGCTGACGTCAGTTCTTAGACACAGCTTTTCCGCGCCAGAAACGCAGAGCCATGTTAAAAACCAACACTGGTGCCATTGAAACTAGGGCCCTGAAGGGGACAACCCTAACCCTAGATATTGGTTCGCAGAACGGGGAGGATGGGTGGGTCGGTAAGGAATCTAATACTAACTAATGTCTCTTACAGATATATCGTTACACAAGTAGTAACTTGTGCATCTGAAAGAGATACGTTAGTATTAGATTCCTTACCTTAGAATAGATACCCCAGCAATACCAACCCCGGTGGTGGGTCTGCGAACCAATAATCACACCAGAAAGTCCTGGAGGACGGAACGGCCAAAGAAGCCATCCCTCCGGACTTGACTGTCCAGGCAGTAGTGTCTTGCAAACGTGTGCAGCGATGCCCACGTAGCTGCCTGACAGATATCCTGTAAGGGCACACCCCGGCCCAGGGCAGTTGTAGTCGCCGTGGCTCGGGTGGAATGAGCCCGTAATCCAACAGGGGGCTCCTTCCTAGCCAAGGAGTAGCATGCCTGAATACACAAGATGATCCACCGGGAGATGGTCCCCTTGTGCACCGCTTTCCCCTTCTTCGCGCCCACGTAATCAACAAAGAGTTGGTCATCCACCCGGAACTGGCGTGTGCGATCCAAGTAGAATGAGAGCGCACGTTTTGGGTCCAGACGGTGGAGCCGCTCTTCCTCTTTAGAGGGGTGCGGTGGCGGGAAGAAGGTTGGCAAGGTGATAGACTGCCCGATGTGGAAGGCCGTGACAACCTTGGGCAGGAAAGAAGGTTTGGTACGCAGCACCACTTTGTCCGGATGGACAGAAAGGAAAGGTGGAGTACAAGAAAGGGCTTGGAGCTCACTCACTCTCCTGGCAGAGGTGATGGCAACCAGAAAAGCAGTCTTCAAAGTCAGAAGGCGAAGAGGACAGTTGTGAAGTGGCTCAAAGGGAGCGCACATCAGAAATGTAAGAACTAGGTTCAAGTCCCACTGAGGCATCACAAACGGAACAGGAGGAAACGTGTGTGTGATGCCCTTAAGAAATCTGTTAACAATAGGGGACTTGAACAAAGAAGGTTGATCAGGCAGCTTGAGAAAGGCTGAAAGGGCAGAAAGGTAGCCCTTGATAGTACCCAGAGCAGAGCCCTGCCGGGCAAGAGAAAGAAGAAAGAGAAGGACCTCAGAAAGAGGGGCATTGAGGGGATCCACAGCCTTTGCTGTGCACCATGCCACAAATCTGTTCCACCTGCAGGCGTATACCGACTTTGTGGAGGGACGCCTGGCTGCCAGAATGATGTTACAAACTTCAGGAGGCAAGTCAAATGGCCTCAACTGTCGCCGCTCAATCTCCAAGCATGGAGGTGGAGACTGGACAGGTTCGGGTGGAGGACCGTCCCCTGCTGGTGCGACAGAAGGTGCTCCTGAAGAGGCAGACGAACCGGGGGATCGACTGACAGACTGAGTAGCTCTGGATACCAGTACCTTCTCGCCCAGTCTGGAGCTACAAGGATGACTTGGGCCCGGTCGCGCTTGATCTTCTTCAGCACTCTGGGCAGAAGTGGTATAGGCGGAAAGGCATACCACAGACCGCAACTCCACTCGCGACGAAAAGCGTCTCCGAGCGAGTGCCGCCTTGGAAATTCCAACACGCAGAACTGATGACATTGCGCATTCTCTTCGGTGGCGAATAGATCTAACCAAGGCTCTCCCCACCGCTGAAAGAGGCCTTGCACCACGTCCGAGTTCAGATGCCATTCGTGATCCATCATGCACCGACGGCTGAGCTTGTCCGCCCTGGCGTTCAGAGAACCTGCCAGGTGTTGAGCCACCAGGGTCACGCCGTGACGTTCCAGCCATGGCCAAAGGCGAAGAGCCTCTTGACAAAGGATCCACGACCCCACCCCGCCTTGTTTGTTGCAGTACCACATGGCGGTGGTGTTGTCCGTGAACACCTGCACTACACTCCCCCGGACAGAGGGGAGGAATGCCTTCAGTGCCAGACAAATCGCCCTGAGCTCCAACAGGTTGACGTGGAGCCGGGTCTCCGCCGGAGACCAGAGGCCTCTGATCTCCGCCTCTCCCATGTGGCCTCCCCAGCCCTGGAGGGACGCGTCCGTCACAACTACGTGCTCCGGTTGGGGAAGGGAGAGGGATCTGCCGTTGACCCAATCGCGGTCCGTAAGCCACCACTGCAGCTGTCTCGCAGTGCCCTCCGAGATCAGGACATGGTCAGATAGGTTGCCCTGATGCTGGGCCCACTGAAACTTCAGGTCCCACTGCAGAGCCCGCATCCGCCACCTGGCGTGATGCACCAGTAGGATGCAGGAGGCCATCATTCCCAGAAGCCGCAGCGTCAACCTGACCGAAACCCGGGATAACAGCTGAAAGATGGGAATCAGAGCCTGAATATCCCGGACCCGCTGTTCGGGCGGATAAACCCGAAACCGTGCCGAGTCCAGAACCGCTCCGATGAAGAGGAGCTTCTGAGAGGGGCACAGGTGTGACTTCGGCACATTGATGGAGAACCCCAGCTGGTGCAGGAGGTCTGCCGTCGTCTGGAGGTGGCTGACGACTGTCTGGGGCGAGCCCGCCTTCAACAACCAGTCGTCAAGGTAGGGGAAGACTGAAACCCCTAACCTGCGCAGATGAGCTGCGACCACCGCCATCACCTTTGTGAAAACCCGTGGGGCGCTGGTAAGGCCGAAGGGGAGCACGGTAAATTGAAAGTGCTCGTGGCCAACCATGAACCGCAGGTAGCGCCGGTGGGCAGGCAGGACGGGGATCTGAAAGTAAGCGTCCTGCAAGTCCAACGCTACCATCCAGTCTCCTGGGTCCAGGGCAGCCAGGACCTGAGCCAGTGTCAGCATCTTGAACTTCTCCTTCCGGAGGAAGCCGTTGACGTTCCTTAGGTCAAAGATAGGGCGTAGGCCCCCTTTGCCCTTCTTGGGTACCAGAAAGTAGTGGGAGTAGCAACCACACCCTACTTCTGGCCCAGGAACGCGCTCGATGGCCCCCTTGGCCAAGAGGGCCGTAACTTCCTCCTGCAGAAGTCGCAAATGATCCCCCGATACACGGTGGTTCTGCGGTGGCATGGCTGGAGGAGTCGCCTCGAAGGGGAGGGAGTAGCCCCTTCGGACGATTTGCAGCACCCACCTGTCCGACGTGACGGTGCGCCAGTGGATGTGGTGATTGCGAACACTGCCCCCCACTGGCGTCACATGGGCCTGAAAGCACGGACTAGGAGGGTTTTGAGGCAGATGCTGCGCGGGAAGGTGTGGACTGACCTCGCCGCTGCCCCTGACCGCCCGGACGGCGGTTCCCACGGCCGCCACCGCGTTGGGTATTGCCCTGCGGAGCGTGGCTGGCGGCGCGTGTGGGCGCACCCCTTCCGTGGCCACGAAAGGAGTGAAAGGCAGCCGATTGCTGGCGCTGGCCCGAGAGGCCCAAGGACTTGGCCGTAGCCCTGGAGTCCTTAAAGCGCTCAAGCGCATGGTCTGCCTTGTCGCCAAAGAGGCGACGGCCATCGAACGGCATGTCCATGAGTGTGCTCTGGACATCTGCCGAGAAGTTGCCGGACCTCAGCCAGGCGTGGCGTCTGACCGCCACCGTCGTTGCCATCGCCCTACCTAGCGAGTCGGTGGTATCCAGACCACACCTAATGGAATACTTGGCTGCATCCCGGCCCTCCACAAGGGCTTGGCCGAGTTTGGCCCGTACCTCCAACGGACACTCTGGCAGCACTTCCGCGACCTTATCGCACACAGAGTGGGTGTAACGTCCCAAAAGGCAGGCGGTGTTGGAAGACCGCAGGCCTAGACTAAGGGATGAGAAGATCTTCTTCCCATACTGGTCATACCTCTTGGACTCCCTGTCCGGTGGGGCCGACGGGAATGCGGTCTGGGAATTGGAGGCCTGGATGACCAGGCTCTCGGGGGTAGGGTGGGAGGACAGGAAACATGGGTCGCCCGGGGCTGGGCGGTGGCGTCTGGCCACATTCCTATCTACGGGCGAACCCGTAGCGGGCTTGGACCAAGTGCCCAGAAGAACGTCGGTCAAGGCCTCATTAAAGGGCAGCAGAGGCTCGGCCGAGCTTGACTGCGGTTTAAGGACCTCAGTGAGGAGGTTAGTCCTCACGGCCGTGACGGGGAGCTCAAGGCCCAAGGCCTTGGCAGCCCTCATCAGCACCACACTATATGTTGCCCCCTCCTCCGAAGCCACGGTAGGAGGAGAGACAAAACCAGTGTCTGGAGAGGTGTCCAGGCCACTGGCCTCCCCCAGGTCTCCTGTCCAGTCCTCATGAGACTGACACTCTCTGGTCAGAGGGTCTTCAGACCCCTCCCAGTCCTCTTCATCACCCATCTCCTGAAATTCAGGGTTCTCAACCAATGGGGCCTGTACATAAAAGTGAAATTCACCAAACGACGTCTGGAGCGGCGCACAGCGGGGCCGTCCAGGCGGCTGAACAGGAACGGAGGTAGGACCGGGGCCGGCGCCGCCCGAGGACGGCGCCGGAGGCGACACCTGAGGGTCCGACGCCGGGGAGGTTGTCAGATCCACCGGCGATGAACCAGATTCCGAAGGAGGACCAGCGGCGTCCTGAGGCGCCGGGCCCGAAGGCGCCGTCGGCGTCGGAAACAACTGGACCCCTCGGCGCCGGGATAATGGAGGCCTGCGGCGCCGGGCCCGAAGGCGTCGGCGGCCGAAGCACCTGACGGCGTCAGGGCCGGAGCCGCCGACCCGCTATGGCCCCCAGACGGGTCCCGCTGGGCCCGGAGGCGTCGCGGAGCCCGTCGGAGGAGAGAGTTTCCTCATGGCCACGAGGAAGCGCTCGATCTCCTCCGGCGTCGCGTTGAGCACTGGGACCGGAGGGTGTAGGGCTGAACGCGGCACCCGCGACTCCGACGGAGCCGCGTGGGCGGTGTCACCCGAACCCCCGGCCGCATCGCGCGAGCGTCGGGGGGGGGGGGGGGGGGGGGAGTCCGCAGAGCGATGACGCCTCTTGGACTTCTTGTGCCTCTTACCTGACGACGACTTCGACCCGGAGGAGTGCGGCCTACTCTCGGAGCTGTGGTGGCTCCGAGCCCGTGACCTGTCCCTCGACCTCCCATGGGATCGGGACCTCTCACGGCGCTGGACCGACTGCCCGAGTTCGAGTCGCCTACGGGACCGCTCCCGCCTGGCTTTCGAGGAGAGGGCTCGGCAGTCGGGGCAGGCCTTGTCGTCGTGGTCGACGCCCAAACAAGACAAACACACGCGGTGAGGATCCGTGACCGACATCAGACGGTCGCAATCGTCACAGTGCTTGAAGCCGGGCATCCCTACGGCACCGTTCGGAGTCGAGAGACTTCGAAAAGCAATCAAAAAATGACCAAAGAGTCAGTAAAAAAATGACTAGGGTTACTGCTTTTTCCAGATCTGCGCTTGCTGGCGCGGAAAAAAGAAGAACTGACGTCAGCACGCGGAGGCGGCGTCTAAGTACTCCGACGACGTCATCACGGCGCCCACGACGGACGCGGAGCCGCAGACGACGCCTACCGACGCGCAAGGGTACTGCTACGCAAAAATTTCCGGATCCAGTCTGACGCCTGGGGATATTCTAAGGTAAGGAATCTAATACTAACGTGTCTCTTTCAGATTTGGACCTTTGTAGGTGTAGAAGGTAGCAAATGATATTTTGGATGGAAGCATGCAGTGGGTTAATGTGATTGTTGTTACAATATATTGCAAACCTTTTCCACTTAGCGGCATAATACGCTCTGGTAGTGGGTTTTCTAGCTTCTTTAATTATGTTCATACAGTCTGGTGGTAGGTTTAAGTAACCAAACTCTAAGACTTCAGGGGCCAGATCGCCAAATTCAGTTGGCTTGGTTCTGGGTGTCTTATTTCTCCATGGTTCTGTGTTAACATGGAGGGCGTGAGCCGTAATTTTTGATGTGGAACCAGTGACAGATCTAGCAGTGTGGTGAACCACGGCTGGCATGCCCATGTGGGAG
Source organism: Lissotriton helveticus (assembly GCF_964261635.1). Classification (NCBI taxonomy): domain Eukaryota; kingdom Metazoa; phylum Chordata; class Amphibia; order Caudata; family Salamandridae; genus Lissotriton; species Lissotriton helveticus. Next base: position 772,711,344 of record NC_136067.1, on the reverse strand, counting down.
CTACTAGTATTAGTTTGAGAGACTATTGTCTGAGTTTGCGCACTACTAGTGGAATGAGTGGGAGAGGCGGAAAAGCGTACGCAAATCTGCCTGACCAGTTCATCCATATTGCATTCCCCTCCGACCGTGGGTGTGGAAACCTGGCGGCGAAGGTTGGGCATTTTGTATTCTCGTGGGTGGCAAACAGATCTATCTCTGGATGCCCCCACATTTGGAAGAATGGCTGAAGAACTTGTGGATGTATCTCCCATTCGTGAATCTGTTGCGACTGTCGACTCAACAGATCTGCTATCTGATTGTGAATCCCTGGAAGGTGTTCTATCGTCAGGTGTATGTTTTGAGGAATGGCCCATCTCCAAATGTTCTGTGCGAGCTGGGACAGTTGCAGAGAGTGTCGCCCCCCCCCCCCAGTTTTTGTATATAATACATGCCTATCATATTGTCCGTCCGGATTAAGACAGCTTTGTTTTGTATTTGCAGTTGAAACGTTTTGAGTGCTAGGAAAATTGCTAGCAGCTCTAGATAGTTGATATGGAACAGTTTTTGTTGGTTGTTCCATTGGCCTTGTGTGGTATAGTGTAAGAGATGGGCTCCCCATCCTGTGAGGGATGTGTCTGTCGTGAGCACTATCTGTGGAACAGGTTCTAGGAACAGCCATCCCTTTGTCAAGTTTTTGGTGTTCCACCATTGCAGAGAGCAATATGTACGGCTGTCTACCAACACCAGGTCTGTGAGCTGACCGTGAGCCTGATTCCACTGTTGTGCTAGACATTCTTGTAATGGGCGCATTTGTGGTCTTGCATGTGGCACTATGAAGATGCAAGATGACATCATGCCTATTTGTCTCATGAACACTCTGGCTTGGAGAGACTGCTGGTGTTGAAAAATGGAGACTAAGGTCTGAATGCTCTGGATCCTGGCTGGACTGGGATACGCTAGAGCTGTAGATGTGTCTATGGTAGCTCCTAGATACTGATGAACGTGCGAAGGCTCTAGGTGCGACTTGGTGTAGTTTATGGTAAACCCTAAGTCGTGCAATGTCTGAATTGTTTGCTTTGTGTGTTGTACACATTGGTTGAACGATTTTGCTTTTATCAGCCAATCGTCGAGGTAAGGGAAGACATGTATCTGTTGTCTTCTGAGATGTGCCGCTATTACTGCTAAGCACTTTGTGAACACTCGTGGTGCTGTTGTGACCGCGAATGGAAGGACTTTGAATTGATAGTGCTGTCCTTGTATAACAAACCGTAGATACTTCCTGTGAGCAGGATGTATAGGAATGTGAAAGTAGGCGTCCTTTAGGTCTAGTTTTGAAAGAAAATCGCCTTGTTGTAGAAGTGGGAGTACTTGTTGCTGAGTGATCATGTGAAAATGATCTGATTGTATGTAATGGTTTAGGGGTCTGAGGTCGAGAATTGGTTGTAGTGTCCCGTCCTTCTTGGGAATTAAGAAGTACAGAGAGTAAACTCCTGTTCCCTGTTCCTCTAAAGGAACTACTTGAATAGCATCTTTTTGTAGAAGTGCTAGAACTTCCTGTTGAAGCAGAGTGATATGGTCTGTAGACATTGGATGCTGCCTGGGAGGTATGTTTGGGGGGGTTGCTGTGAGTTCTAGGCAGTAGCCATGTTAAATAATTTGTCTCACCCACCTGTATGTTGTGATGGAATTCCAGACAGGTAGGAACTGTGATAATCTGCCCCCCACAGGAGTGGAATGCTGTAGGGGAGGCAGAGGGAAGTCACTGTTTGGGAGTGGAAGAGGAGCGGTGTTGTTATTACCTCTGCCTCTTCCCTTGTTATTATTGCCTCTGTATCCTCCTCTAAAGTAACCTTTGTTAGAGGAGGTCTGTGTGCGTTTTAAAAGATGATGATGTATCTGCGCCGGTTTGCTTAGAGCCTCCTCTATAAAAGGAGCGGCAAAAAGAACTTCCAGTCTGTGTGGATTGTAATACACCCATAGACTTAGCTGTGTCTGTCTTTTTTCATCTTTTCTAGTGTGTTGTCTATTCCGGCCCGAACAATTGGTTTTGATTGAAGGGCTGGTTCAAGATGGTAATCTGTACTTCTGTTTTAAACCCTGAAATGCGTAACCACTCATGTCGTGCGAGTACAACACTAGTATTGACTGCTCTGGATGCTGTGTCAGCTACATCTAGTGCACATTTAATTGAGGCATTGGATATTAATTTGCCTTCTTGTATGAGCTCTGTTGCCTGATCTTTGTATTGATCTGGGAGGTGCTCCATCAGTTTTTCTAATTCATCGTAGTGAGCCCTGTCATAGCGTGAGAGCAGGGCTTGTGTATTTGCTATGCGCCATATATTTGTAGCCTGCGCAGCAATCCGTTTTCCTGACGCATCAATCACTTTTGATTCTTTGTCAGGCGGGGGCGGGTCACCAGAAGTCTGGGAATTGGCTCTTTTCCGTGCATTAGACACTATTAAAGAGTCTAGTGGCAGATGTCCCTTAATATACACTCGATCAGATGGTGCTGGTTTATATTTCTTTTCTATTCTTGGATTTAATACCCTACATCGTACCGGGTCTTTAAATATTTCTGGAGCATGTTTAATGACTCCTTTGATCATGGGTAGTATTTGTGTAGACCTTTTGTGACTGCTCAAATGTATCAAGTAAAAAAGCCTCATTAATGGCATCAGAGTGCATTGAAACCCCATGGTAAAGGGCAGCTCTATTTAAGAGATGATTAAACCCAATACTATCTTTTGAAGGGGAAGGTTTTGTTGGGTAGGACTGAGGAACAGGAATGTCGGGCACATTGTGTGGTGGGAAGCCATATATATGATCATCTTTGGGATATTCTGGGTTGACATCTTCATCTAAAGGGTATGCCTGTGGCTCTGGTATGTCATTCCCCCCACCCAGATCATACTCTTCGTCAGTGTGGTGTGATGATGCAGGAGATTGAACAGGAGAAACTGTAGGTTCAATGTAAGGAGGGATAGGAGAGGAAGAAGGTGAAGGAGAGGAAGGGTGCATTGGAGAAGTTGCACAAAACTTCTTTTTGGCAGGAACCACAGGTAGAAGTGGTGTGTCTGCTGGTCTCTTCTTGTAAGGAATAGCTTCCACATATCCAGTTTTTGGATTGATATGGACTGTTCTTTGTTTAGGGTCTGGTCTAAACAGTTCTTTCTCCTCTACAACCTTCTTCGGCGTCGATTTCATCGGTGCCGATAGGGGTTGTTTTGGTTTTTTTGCTGAAGGGGGCGTTATTGAGTCCCGTGGCAAATGTTTCGTTGCCGAAGGTGGTTTCGGCTTCGAGGTTGGAGATTTTGGAGTGGAGACAGGTCTCGTTGGCCTTGCGGCGCCGGACTCTTGCTTTCCGTCTTTATTTTTGAAACCGGAAGGTTTTGGAGTCGAAGCTTTAGGATCCGGTACGATCTTCGGCTTTGGCACCGATGCATCTTTTGGTTTGGGTGCCGATGGATCTTTGTCTTTGGGCGCCGAAGGGCGTTTTGGCTTCGGTGTCGAAGAATCCTTCGGTGTCGAAGTATGTGTGTGTTTCGGTGCCAATGGCGGAGGTGGAATTGGCACCTGTGGTTTTGTCGGTGCCGAGGCACCGGAAGGCGTAGTTGTTTTCCTCGGAGCCGAGCACGAAGGCGGGGCGTTTGAGGGGATATTTCGGTCTCCACTGGGCCCCATGGGCGGAGTGCTGACCGTTGCCTTTGGCTTGGGTAGTGTCTGTTGTGCAGGGGCAAGAGTACTCACGGGTTGCCGAGATGGAATGGAGTCGTCTGAGTTCTCTGCCCCCGATATGATCTGGAGATCAGGCGAGTCTTCCTCAGCGACGAGTGGAGCCTCGTCCTCGGAGATGTCTTCGAGTGGATCTTCGTCCTCGGAGAAGTCTTCTTCGACGATCTCCTCCTCAAAGATGGCCTCCTGTGCTGGTGCTGATCTTCTCATCTCGTGTCGACGCGCTCTCCGATCCCGAATGGTCTTCTTAGATCAGAAGGATGCACAAGCTGTGCAGGTCAACTCGTCGTGTTCTGGTAAGAGACAGAGGTTGCAGACCTCGTGATGGTCGCTATGAGGGAATTTTGCTCGACATACCGGGCATCTCTTGAATGGAGTTCTGTCCATGAGGCGTAGGCCGTACGGCGCCGATAGGCCCAACGGCCCGCGACGACGCACCAGAATGTAGCTGATGTCGAAGAACAAGTTACTTACCTTCGGTAACGATATATCTGTAAGAAACAGTAGTTAGTATTAGATTCCTTACCTTAGAATATCCCCAGGCGTCAGTCTGGATCCGGAAACTTTTGCGTAGCAGTACCCCTGCGCGTCGGTAGGCGTCGTCTGCAGGCGTCCCCTGCGGCTCCGCGTCGTCGGCGTCGTGCGCCGTGATGACGTCGCTGGAGTATATAGACGCCGCCTCCGCGCGCTGACGTCAGTTCTTTGCACACAGCTTTTCCGCGCCAGAACACGCAGAGCCATGTGAGAACTAACACTGGTGCCATTTGAAACTAGGGCCCTGAAAGGGATGACCTTAACCCTAGGTATCAGTTCGCAGAACGGGGAGGACGGGTGGGGCGGTAAGGAATCTAATACTAACTACTGTTTCTTACAGATATATCGTTACCGAAGGTAAGTAACTTGTTCATCTGAAAGAAACAGGTTAGTATTAGATTCCTTACCTTAGAATAGATATCCCAGCAATACCAACCCCGGTGGTGGGTCTGCGAACCAATACAAACCTACACCAGAAAGTCCTGGAGGACCGAACGGCCAAGAAGCCATCCCTCCGGACTTGACTGTCCAGGCAGTAGTGCCTCGCAAAGGTGTGCAGCGAGGCCCACGTAGCCGCCTGGCAAATGTCCTGCAAAGGGACTCCCCGGCCCAGGGCAGTAGTAGCCGCCGTGGCCCGAGTGGAATGGGCCCTCGGCCCAACAGGAGGCTCCTTCCGAGCCAAAGAGTAGCATGCTTTGATGCACAGGACGACCCACCGAGAGATGGTTCGTTTCTGTACCGCCCTTCCCTTCTTCTCACCCACGTAGCCAACAAACAGTTGGTCATCCACCCGGAACTGGCGTGTGCGATCCATGTAAAATGAAAGCGCACGTTTTGGGTCCAGACGATGGAGCCGCTCTTCATCCTTTGAAGGATGCGGAGGCGGGAAGAAGGAGGGTAAGGTGATGGACTGCCCGATGTGAAAAGCAGAAACTACCTTGGGCAGGAAAGAAGGTCTAGTCCTAAGAACCACCTTGTCAGGATGGACGGACAAGAAAGGAGGTTTAACAGAAAGAGCCTGGAGCTCACTCACTCTCCTGGCAGAGGTGATGGCAACCAGGAAGGCCGTCTTTAAAGTGAGAAGACGGAGAGGACAGGAATGAAGCGGCTCAAAGGGAGCGCACATCAAGAATGTCAGAACGAGGTTCAAGTCCCACTGAGGCATCACGAACGGAACAGGAGGATACATGTGCGTGATGCCTTTCAAGAATCTCAGTACAATAGGGGACTTGAATAAGGATGGCTGATCAGGTAGCCTTAAGAAGGCGGAAAGGGCAGAAAGGTAGCCCTAGATAGTGCCCAGAGCAGAGCCCTGCTGGGCAAGAGAAAGAAGGAAGAGGAGAACCTCGGAAAGAGGGGCAGAAAGGGGATCCACAGCCTTTGCTGTGCACCATGCCACAAATCTTTTCCACCGGCAGGCGTATACCGACTTTGTGGAGGGACGCCTGGCTGCCAGAATCACATCACAGACTTCAGGAGGCAAGTCAAATGGCCTCAACTGTTGCCGCTCAATCTCCAAGCATGGAGGTGGAGACTGGACAGGTTCGGGTGGAGGACCGTCCCCTGCTGCTGCGACAGAAGGTCCTCCCGAAGGGGCAGGCGGATCGAGGGACCGACTGACATGCTGAGTAGCTCGGGATACCAGTATCTTCGAGCCCAGTCCGGAGCCACAAGGATAACTTGGGCCCGGTCGCGCCTGATCTTCAGCACTCTGGGCAGAAGTGGTATAGGCGGAAAGGCGTACAACAGACCGCAGCTCCACTCGCGCCGAAAGGCGTCGCCGAGCGAGTGCCGTCTTGGAAACTCCAACGCGCAGAACTGATGACATTGCGCGTTCTCTTCTGTGGCGAATAGATCTAACCAAGGCTCTCCCCATTGCTGAAAGAGGCCGTTCGCCACGTCCGAGTTCAGACGCCATTCGTGATCCACCGAGCACCGACGGCTGAGTTCGTCCGTCCTGGCGTTCAGAGAACCTGCCAGGTGTTGAACCGTCAGAGTCACGCCCTGACGTTCCAGCCATTGCCAGAGGCGCAGAGCCTCCTGGCAAAGGGTCCACGACCCCACACCGCCCTGTTTGTTGCAGTACCACATGGCGGTGGTGTTGTCCGTGAACACCTGCACTACACTCCCGTTGACAAAGGGGAGGAATGCCTTCAGTGCTAGGCGAATCGCCCGCAGCTCCAACATGTTGATATGGAGCCGGGACTCCGCCGGAGACCAGATGCCTCTGATCTCCGCCTCTCCCAAGTGGCCACCCCAGCCCTGGAGGGACGCGTCCGTCACAACCACGTGCTCCGGTTGGGGAAGGGAGAGGGATCTGCCTCTGACCCAATCGCGGTCCGTAAGCCACCACTGCAACTGTCTCGCAGTGCCCTCCGAGATCAGGACATGGTCGGACAGGTTGCCCTGATGCTGGGCCCACTGAAACTTCAGGTCCCACTGCAGAGCCCGCATCCGCCACCTGGCGTGATGCACCAGAAGGATGCAGGAGGCCATCAGCCCCAGAAGCGGCAGCGTCAACCTGACCGAAATCCGGGACAACGGCTGAAAGATGGGAATCAGAGCCTGAATATCCCGGACCCGCCGTTCCGGAGGATAAACCCGAAACTGCGCCGAGTCGAGAACCGCTCCGATGAAAAGGAGCTTTTGAGAGGGACACAGGTGTGATTTCGGCACATTGATGGAAAACCCCAGCTCGTGCAGGAGGTCTGCCGTCATCTGAAGGTGGTGGACGACTGTTTGGGGCGAGCCCGCCTTCAACAACCAGTCGTCGAGGTAGGGGAAAACTGAAACCCCTAACCGGCGCAGATGAGCTGCGACCACCGCCATCACTTTCGTGAACACCCGTGGGGCGCTGGTAAGGCCGAATGGGAGCACGATAAACTGAAAGTGCTCGTGGCCTACCGTGAACCGCAGGTAACGCCGGTGGGCCGGCAGGACGGGGATGTGAAAATACGCATCCTGCAAGTCCAACGCTACCATCCAGTCTTGTGGGTCTAGAGCAGCCAAGACCTGAGCCAAAGTCAACATCTTGAACTTCTCCTTCCGGAGGAAGCCGTTGACGTCCCGTAGGTCCAAGATAGGACGAAGGCCCCCTTTGTCCTTCTTGGGCACCAGAAAGTAGTGGGAGTAGCAACCACACCCTACTTCTGGCCCAGGAACGCGCTCGATGGCCCCCTTGGCCAAGAGGGCCGTAACTTCCTCCTGCAGAAGTGTCAAGTGGTCCCCCGACACACGGTGGTTCTGCGGTGGCATGGCTGGAGGAGTGGACTCGAAGGGGAGGGAGTAGCCCCTTCGGACGAGCTGCAGCACCCACCTGTCCGATGTAATCGTGCGCCAGTGGGAGTGGTGATGACGAACCCTGCCACCCACTGGCGTCACATGGGCCCGAAAGCTTGGACTAGGAAGATTTGGAGGCTGCAGCGGGGGGAGGTGTGGACTGACCTCGCCGCTGCCCTCTACCGCCACCACGGCGGAAACCACGGCCGCCACCGTGCTGGGGAGCGTTCTGCGGCGCGTGGCTGGCAGCACGCGTGGGACCGCCCCTTCCTTGGCCACGAAAGGGGCGAAACGAACCCTGCTGCTGGCGCTGGGTCGAAAGACCCAAGGACTTGGCCGTGACCCTGGAGTCCTTGAAGCGCTCAAGCGCGTTGTCCGCCTTGTCACCGAACAGGCGACTGCCATCGAAAGGCATGTCCATGAGGGCAGTCTGGACATCCGGCGAGAAGTTGGCGGATCTCAGCCAAGCATGGCGACGAATCGCCACCGTCGTGGACATAGCCCGTCCCAGCGAGTCGGTCGTGTCAAGACCACACCTAATCGAATACCTCGCCGCGTCCCGGCCTTCAACCAAGGCCTGGTTGAGCTTGTCCCGCACCTCCTGCGGGCTCTGCGGCAGACACTCCGCGAACGTGTCCCACAGAGAGTGGGTGTAGCGGCCCAAGAGGCATGCGGTATTACAAGACCGCAGTCCAGCACTCAAAGACGAAAAGACCTTCTTTCCAAATTGGTCATATCGCTTCGATTCCCGATCGGGCGGAGCCGACGGGAATGCGGACTGGGAAGTGGAGGCCTGGATCACCAGACTCTCCGGGGAGGGATGGGTGGAAAGGAAGGCAGGGTCGTCCGAACACGGACGGTGACGCCTGGCAACGTTCCGGTCAACCGGTGCACCGGAAGCGGGCCTGGACCAGGTGCCCAAAAGGACATCCGTCAGGGCCTCATTAAATGGCAGCAGAGGCTCCTGTGGGCACGACTGCGGTTTAAATACTTCGGTGAGGATGTTAGGTTTCACCTTAGCGACGGGGAGCTCAAGGCGCAAAGCCTTGGCAGCCCTCATCAGGACCACCGAATAGGCAGCCCCCGCCTCCGACGCCACAGGGGAAGGCGAGACAAACCCAGGGTTGGGCGACTCGTCCAGACCACTGGCCTCACCTAAGTCACCTACCCAGTCCACGTCATACTGGCAGGCTCGTGACAAAGGGTCCTCAGACCCCTCCCAACCCTCTCCATATTCGTCCTCATCGCCATAGGACGAGTCGACGATGTAAACCGGCTCCTCGGAGCCAATGGGCCCCAACGGCGCCGGGCTCGGCGTCGGACGACGCCGGTCCGACTCCGCGTCAGGAGTCAGAGAGGGATCGGGGGTGGCGCCGCGCGGCGCCGGGGACCCGACGCCGGCCGGAACTGACGGCAGAGTCACGGCGCCGCGCGGAGGCGGCACCACGGGTTGCCCCAATGGAATCGGCGCCGGGGAGGCCGGAGGACCAGCCGGCGACGACCCTGAAGGGCCCAGCGGCGCCGGGGCCGGAGCACTCGGCGGCGTCGGGGCAGGTGCACCCGAACCGCTCGGGCTCCCAGACGGGACCGACGGGCCCGCAGGCCCCGCCGGAGGAGACATCGCCCTCATAGCCATGAGGAACGCCTCAATCTCCTCGCGCGACGCGCCTTCCCCAGGGACCGACGGGTATGGGGCAGACGGCGTCGGCGACCTACGCGGGGCCGCGGGGGTGGGGCCACCCGAACCCCCGGCCGCATCACGCGGGCGTCGGGGGGAGTCGGGGGTACGATGATGACGCCCCGACCTCTTGTGACGCTTACCTGATGAACCGGAGGAATGGTGGCGACTCCCGGAGCGCTCATGGCGGCTCCGCGATCGCTCCCTCGACCTCCGACCGGACCGGGACCGCTCTCGACGCGGGGCCGACACTCGGAGTTCGAGCAGCTGGCGGGACCGCTCCCGTCTAGCTTTACCTGTCAAGGCCCGGCAGTCGACGCAAGACTCGACGTCGTGGTCCGCGCCCAGACACCGGAGGCAGAGTCGATGGTGGTCGGTGACCGACATCATTCGGTCGCACCCGTCGCAACTCTTAAACCCGGGCATCCTACCGGCACCTTGAAGAAGAGTTAAAGTTAACAAAACTAGGTCAAAAGACCGGAGTACTGCTCTTCGGATCTGCGCTAACTGGCGCGGAAAAAAGAAGAACTGACGTCAGCGCGCGGAGGCGGCGTCTATATACTCCAGCGACGTCATCACGGCGCACGACGCCGACGACGCGGAGCCGCAGGGGACGCCTGCAGACGACGCCTACCGACGCGCAGGGGTACTGCTACGCAAAAGTTTCCGGATCCAGACTGACGCCTGGGGATATTCTAAGGTAAGGAATCTAATACTAACCTGTTTCTTTCAGATAGTAGTCTATTCGATGTCGATATTGTTTTTATAAAGTTTTTACGCTTCGAAGTTGCTGAAGAGTCTTTTCTAGCCGGAGAGGAAAACTTTCATCCGAACCCAGTGGCGGAAAAAAACAATCTGAGGATGGAGCAGATGCCCATGCACAGTATTGTCCAAGGGAGGAGTCACCTATCTCGTGACTACAAAGACTTCTTCCAAGAAGACAACAACCTGCAATCATCCGAGCCCAACACCAGGTAGCGATCTATTGCAAAAGTGTACGATCTGCAGCTCATAAGCCTCGAACATATCGTTACCGAAGGTAAGTAACTTGTGCATCTGAAAGAAACAGGTTAGTATTAGATTCCTTACCTTAGAATAGATACCCCAGCAATACCAAATCCGGTGGTGGTATTGCGAACTAATAATCACACCAGAAAGTCCTGGAGAACGGGACGGACGAAAAAGCCATCTCTCCGGACTTGGCTGTCCAGGCAGTAGTGTCTTGCGAACGTGTACAGCAAGGCCCACGTAGCTGCCTGACTGATGTCCTGCAAGGGGACTCCCCGACCCAGGGCAGAGGTACCCGTGGTGGCCAGAGTGGAATGGGCACGCAACCCCACAGGAGGCTCATTTTTAGCCAGTGAATAACAAGCCTTGATGCACAAAACGACTCATCGAGAAATGGTCTGTTTGTGCACCGCCCGTCCCGTCTTAGCGCCCACGTAACCAACAAAGAGTTGGTCATCCACCTGGAACTGGCGAGTACGATCAGATAGTATGAGAGCGCACGTTTTGGGTCAGACGGTGGAGCCTCTCTTGCTCTTTCGAGGGATGCGGAGGCGGAAAGAAGGTGGGCAAGGTGATGGACTGCCCGATGTGGAAGTCTGTGACGACCTTGGGCAGGAAAGAGGGACATGTCCGTAAGACAACTTTGACCGGATGGACAGAAAGGAAAGGAGGTTTAAAAGAAAGAGCCTGGAACTCACTCACTCTCCTGGCAAAGGTGATGGCAACCAGGAATGCAGTCTTAAGAGTGAGAAGACGAAGAAGACAGTTATGAAGTGGCTCGAAGGGAGCGCACATCAAATAAGTCAGACCAAGATTCAAGTCCCACTGAGGCATCACGAAAGGAACAGGGGGCAACATATGAGTAATGCCCTTCAAGAACCTATTTACAACTGGGGACTTGCAAAGAGGGCTGATCAGAGAGCCTTAAGAAGGCAGAAATGGCAGAGAGGTAGCCCTTAAGAGTGCCCAGAGCAGAGCCCTGCTGAGCAAGAGAAAGAAGAAAGAGGAGAACCTCAGAAAGGGGGGCAGAGAGTGGATCCACAGCCTTTGCTGTGCATCATGCCACAAATTTGTTCCACCTGCAGGCGTATACCGTTTTTGTGGAGGGACGCCTGGCTGCCAGAATGACATCACAGACTTCAGGAGGCAAGTCAAATGGCCTCAACTGCCGCCGCTCAATCTTCACGCATGGAGGTGGAGGCTGGACAGGTTCGGGTGGAGGACTGGCCCCTGCTGCTGCGACAGAAGGTCCGCCTGAAGAGGCAGACGAATCGGGGTATCGACTGACATGCTGAGTAGCTACAAGGATGACTTGGGCCCGGTCGCGCCTGAACTACTTCAGCACTCTGGACAGAAGTGGTATAGGCGGAAAGGCGTACAACAGACCGCAGCTCCACTCGCGACGAAAAGCGTCTCTGAACGAGTGCCGCCTTGGAAATTCCAACGTGCAGAACTGATGACATTGCGCATTCTCTTCTGTGGCGAATAGATCTAACCAAGGCTCTCCCCACTGCTGAAAGAGATCTTGCGCCACGTCCGTGTTCAGACGCCATTCGTGATCCATCATGCACCGAAGGCTGAGTTCGTCCGCCCTGGCGTTCAGGGAACCTGCCAGGTGTTGAACCACCAGGTTCACGCCCTGATGTTCCAGCCATTGCCAGTGACGCAGAGCCTCCTGGCATAGGGTCCACGACCCCACCCCGCCCTGTTTGTTGGAGTACCACATGGCAATAGTGTTGTCCGTGAACACCTGCACTACACTCCCCCGGACAGAGGGGAGGAATGCTTTCAGTGCAAGTCGGATCGCCCGCAGCTCCAGAAGGTTGACGTGGAGCCGGGACTCCGCCGGAGACCAGAGGCCTCTGATCTCCGCCTCTCCCATGTGGCCCCCCCAGCCCAGGAGGGACCCGTCCGTCACAACTATGTGCTCCGGTTGGGGAAGGGAGACGGATCTGCCCCTGACCCAATCGCGGTCCATGAGCCACCACTGCAACTGTCTTGCAGTGCCCTCCGAGATCAAGACACGGCCGGACAAGTTGCCCTGATGCTGGGCCCACAGAAACTTCAGGTCCCACTGCAGAGCCCGCATCCGCCACCTGACGTGATGCACCAGAAGGATGCAGGAGGCCATCAGCCCCAGAAGCCGCAGCGTCAACCTGACCGAGATTCGGGATAAAGGCTGAAAGATCGGAATCATAGCCTGAATATCCTGAACCCACTGTTCGGGAGGATAAATCCGAAACTGCTCTGAGTCTAGGAAAAAATAGGAACTGACGTTAGCGCGCGAGGGCGGCGTCTAAGTACTCCAGCGACGTCATACCGGCGCTGACGACGGACGCGGAGCCGCAGACGACGCCTACCGACACGCAAGGGTACTGCTACGCAAAAGTTTCCAGATCCAGTCTGACGCCTGGGTATATTCTAAGGTAAGGAATCTAATACTAACCTGTTTCTTTCAGATACTAGATCTGGCCTTGGTTCCGTGTGAGAAATTATAGCCTGTTTGGGAGCTTGTCAGGAAGCTGGTGGACATCTTGAGGAGTGCTGAGTACCAGCACTGTCTGGCCCACATGGGGGCTACTAGGATAACTGTTAGGATCTTTGTCACATCTTTCGAACCATGTTTAGGAGCAGTAGGAGAGGCGGAAAAGCAAAAATATCCCTGACCAGTTCATTACCCATGGACTGTGGGTGTGGGTATCTGAAGGCGAAGTTTGGGCATCTGTGTTTTTTTGGGAGTTGTAAATAGATCCAGCTGTGGGGTGCTCCAGCCTGGAAGTACTGAAGTAGCACTTGCGGGTGGATTTCCCATTTGTGGACTTGCTGATGTGTCCTGCTCAGCCAGCCTGCCAAGCCTTTGTCCAATCCTGGAAGGTACTCCAGCAGAAGGTGTATGCAGTGGCAGAGTCTCTAATGCCAGAGGTCTCCTGCACTAGTGCCGAGAGTGGGGGCAACCCTACTTATCACATTATCTGTCCTGATGTGGACTACTTTGCCTTGAATGAGTTGAAGGAAGGCCTTGAGAGCTCAAGAGAGTGGATGTGCTGCACCTGGAGATGGGGGCTACTGTAGAAGAGTAGGGTCTGCTTTCCTATGGCCACCCCATTTTTTGCTTTTTGCTTCACTGGTTTTCGACTTAATGTGGCTGTGGGCCTGCTAATCAGACCCACAGCCCTGCTGTTCTTTCTCTAAATTCACACCATGTAATTTAGGTACATCACCAATTGGGATTTGGGACACTCTTATGAGTCCCTGTACAGAGTAATATAGGTACCCAGGACATAGGTGCACCCAAGGCCTACCAGGGGCTGCAGGATATCTTTTGCCACCCCTGGCTGGCCATCCAAACGGACACAACTCACAACTGGCTGATCACTCAGCTGGGGCAAGGTCGTGTAATCACCCCTTGCTTAGATATAGTATTCCTATATCTGACCTTATATCTAGACACATATACACATATAAGTCACTCCTATGGCAGGCCTTAACAATCCTGAAGGCAGAGTGCTTGGTTTTATGTGAGATGGTGCTCTAGCATGAGCTGAGCCTGTCTGCAGCTTTCGGAACCATGTCCTTTTAGCTGTTCTAGGATATTGCCATACCATATACTCTTAAGTGCATTACGAACCTCGCGGTCAGATGCTAACTTTGGTTTGGCGTTATCAAAACATGTCGTGTAAGGTGTCATACGCTTTGGAATTCCACCCCCTCGCCAGTTCTGGCGACGGGGGTAGCATTCCACCCTCCTAGAGGGAGAAGACATGTTACTTCCATTAATCCCGGTTGAAGTTAACCAGAGCCTCAGCATCACAAAATGGATGCTGCTGCCACAGACACAAGTCTGACCTCCTGCTGCTGTGAGTCCTTCCAGCGAGGGAGGCTTGGTCAATAGGTTTCCTGTCACAGGGAGGTGCTAGCACCACCCCAGACAGGCTATAGTGTATTGGGGCAAGGAGGGATGAATGAAATGAGACACTGTCTGGGGCACACAAGGTGTCCCATGCATAGTCCAGTTCAAACCGGTGCTGGGGCACTCCAGCCCCAGCTCTGGCGCGAAACTAGACAAAGGGAAAGGGGTGTAACCACCCCCTTCCTGGGTCCCACCCATAGGAGGGACCTAGCAGGTAATCCAGCCCCTAGATTTCGTATATAGGTAGGAGCTGAGTCCCAAGACTTTAGATTTATCCTGACTGAAACTCTGATACGAAACTCTGGACCTTCGACATCCTACTCGACGTAGAAGACAGAAGAATCTCCCTTGTGGTCAAGGAGTGACCACCCTGTGCAAATAGGCACCATCAAGCGCTCAACGGTTTGCTTTGTCGTTGCTCCCGCCAGAGCACGAACACAGAGCCTGACAAGACCCAGACTTCCAGACTTCCTTCATCCCGATCCACAGTCACAGCAAAGCTGAGACCTGTGGAGGCGACGCGAGACCGGCCATCTTGGAAAGCCAGCGAAACGCTTTCCGTGCAGTTTCTGAGGCACCCTCGAAGTTGTGCATTGGGGATTGAGAAGCCCCAGCCCCAAGCATCAATTGCACCAAAGATCACCCCTCCACACTCATCGAGTGCTGCGTGGGGCCCTTTTGCATTTTCCTGCTCGACACGTCTGTCCGGTCACTTGCCCGTTGGCTAGTGGCCTCTGTGACGACGAAACCCGAAATCTACACCAATGGTCTGGTTGCTCCAGACTGGCCCTTGCTTCCCTGCGAAGGAGAAGCCCCTCAGTCCTTGCTGGCTTGAGTAAGAAGCCCTCTTCGAATCCTGCGTGGGTTGCCCTTGCCAAGGCTTGTTGACTCCAATCCGGACGCCGACATCACCGACAGCGAGAGCCTTCGTGGGACAGTCCATGCCCAGCTCCTGGTCGTCGTCGACACCTCAAGGTCCACGTGGCAGCAGAGACAAGCTTCACGACATCGCCTGATTGCTTCCAGACATCGCCTGGTTCCTTCCTGGTTCCATCCTGGTCACTGGCTAGTGACCCAGACTCTGTCCCCTCTGCTTTCAGGTACTCCTCATCCTCGATCCGCCCTTGGACCCAACCGGACTCTTCTCTCCTGGTCGCCTGCAGCATCTTTTCTCCAAGGCTCCAAAGGAATCCACGACGAAACCCGACACACTTTGGGACCTATGCACCCGCTTCCTGTGGGTGAAGTAACGCGAGTACTTCGGTGCTCCTGTGAAGATTGACTATACTAGTGTCCTAGTTTCAGGTGGTTAGTTCCCAGTCCAGTCGGAAGACTCCTAAATCTTTAACTTTCTAACTTTACGCACCCATTGACTTCTATGTGTGCACGCGTGTGCATTTAGACTCTGCACCCGCATCCCGTGGGCCTCCTGCTTCCTAACTACTGTTAGTCCAAAGTAGTCCCAGCGACTCCCAAGGCCCTAGGCCTTTCAACTGTTTGTGACGTGGTTCTTATACCACTATTTTAGTATATGGTTTAGCGGGCCACCAGGGCCTATCCATATTGTGCAACTTATTATATGTTATATTGAGTTACTTGTTATGCGCTTGTGCCTCTGCCCTCAAAGAGTTCAGAGGATTGATTTAGAAATAAATACATATATTTTGAATATATAACCTGTGTGGTGTCCTTTCATTTGGTATTAAGATTGCATATGGTAAAACAGCTGGCTTCACATGCCCTCTTGAGTTTAGCCGAAGACTGCTTTGTCCATGCTACCACTAGGATAGCTGGTCTATAAGGTTGACTTTACAACCATCACCATAAGGGTTGTTTTGACTGATACAGGGTGCCCACTAGAATAGTGGACATCACATATCAGGCCAACTTCTCACAGCTACAGACCCCTTCTATTGTCATATGGTTGAGATGTGAATCCTAGCCACGAGAGAGGTGCAATGATCTTCCCAGCAACCAGTCACTTGTGACCACTGAACCGAAAGGCATTCCTGTGACAGGCTATGTGAAGCCGGGCGTGGGGTACTATTTGATAAAGGAGGTTATTATCCCTAGAAGGTACTTGGAGGTTCGGACTGTGAGTTGATGATTGTGCTAAAAAAGAAGTAAGAGCTGCCAGAATGCCAACACCTTCTGCTGGCTGTGGCATATTTTGCCTGTGACTGCACTGAAAGACTTCAAGAAGGGTTCAATCTGCAGGGTTGTAGGTGGGATTTGATGGGATTTAAAGTGAATCCCAGGCTGTGAAGCAGGGAGATCAAGCTTGGGTGTGGGATAGGCATTGTTGCCTCCATGTGCTCTTGATAAGCCAATCGTCGAGGTAGGGGGCACATTGGATTGTATCCTCTTCTGAGGTGGACAGCTACTACTGCAAGGCACTTTGTGAAGATCCTTGGAGTAGTGTTAACCCCAATGAGAAGCCCTTTTAAGTGGTAATGATGGCTATCTACCACAAAGCGGAGTTTGGGTCAGTGGGTAGGATGGACGGGAAAATGAAAGTATGTAAGAAAGTAGCTCTGTATATACTGCACCAGAGTAAGGTTCAGTGTGCACAGAGTCCACAGTCCCCAGTGGGGACTGTGGACTCTGTGCACACTGAAGTTAGATATAACCTTGCATTCTAAAATTAGATATAACCTTACTCTCTAAAGTGGTAGTTTTGTACAGCAGTAAGGCAGTATCCGAGGACAGTGTAACGCATTTGTTGTACTCACTCAGTCAGTAAATGGTCTCACACACTCAAGAACTGAACTCTAGGCCAATTGTTTTGCATATAAAAATATGTTGTTTTATTTTAGAACCACAAGTAGGTATAGAAAATACTTTCTCAGAATGAGATGTTGCAATTGAATACTTTCAAATAGCAATTGACTTTTAAATGTAATCGATACAGTTGTTGCAATATGCAACACAAGTTAAACACAATTAGAACATTGAGCTCAATGGGAAGTTTTAAGTAAATGCAATAAAACCACTTTACAAATGTTTTTCTTACTCAGGGCTGGATCCTGGATTCAGCCCTGGTGCATTTCCTGTAAACAGTTGAAAGAAATCGTTTTTGTTACAAAGGTGATTTTTAAGGAATATTTGTATGTTTTGATAATCGACACTTAGAAGAATTTCTGGCAAAAACCAGGCAATGTTATCCTATGGGAGGAAATCAGGTTATTGGAAAATCACAGTTGTAATTACTTTTGAAGGTCAGTGGTGGGCACAAAGATCCAGCACTGGGTTCCCTCCTGATAGCAGGTGAGTAATTTTGTTTTCGTTGATCGGATGATTTTTAAGGAATATTTCAAAGTTGCAAAACTCGACACTTAGAAGAATTTCCAAGTGAAACCAGCCAATGTTACCCTATGGAGAAAATCAAGTTATCGGACTTTAGGTAAATAATCGACTAGCTGAGCTAAGGTTCTGGGGAAAGACTCAGGGGTCTCCCAGGGTCAGGTAGGTACAGTTGTTACACCCTCAGCGGCACAGGGGCAGCCGGGTGCAGAGTGAATAGGTCCAATATTAGCCTATGGCGGGCAGGGGGGCTTTGGTTGGTGGCTGCTACCAGGCAGGCCACGCGGCTGTGGGAGCTGAACTCCTGGTCACTTACACAGGGCTAGTGGGGAAGTAGGACAGAACAGATGCTGCACTTCCTGTGGCACTCGGGCGGCTGGATGCAGAGTGCTTTTGGGCCGTCGGGCGCCCAATGTATATCAATGGAAAAACTGGAAGTTGAACAAAGGCTGCATGCTCGGGGGCGGAGATTCTTCAGGTGCGACCACCACTTCGAGGGGTAAGTTGGGAAGCTGTAGGTTAGGTAGGCACCCCAGAGGAGGACACAGGGGGCCGCAGGGCACCGGGTGCAGGGGTCTCTTTTGGTGTTGGAAAATCTTACCCTCTACTGGTCGCGGATGGAGGGGTCCCTGATTGTGAGGCTGCAGGCGTCGTCAGGAGCGTTGAGGAGGGTCCTGGGGCACTTAAGTTGTGGTCACAATCGCCAGGGGGATGTCCTCCAGGTATTTGTTCACTCAAGCACAGGCCGGCCTCGGCGGGTGCAGAGTGTGCTGGATTTGCGGTTCCTGGCTGGCACCAGGGGTTGTTTCTATTTGAGCACTACCACTGCTCGTGGGAGTCCCAGTCTTTGGATGACCAAGGCAGTCAGGTACTCCGGGGTTTTTGAGGTTGCTGACCACAAGAGACGCCGGGATTTAGCAGGAGCAGGTTCGAGGGTCGACGGGCCTGTAGGGCTGGGGCCAAGGCAGTTGGTGTCGTCCTCTTGTTAGCAGCTGTACGGCAGGTCTTCTTTCTTCTTGTAGTTTTAGAATCGGGATTTGAGGAAGGAAGATCCAGGGTGCCCCTAAACACTAAATTTAGGGGTGTTACAGGTATGGGAAGGTCAGAGACCAATGGGTCCTTTTCCTGGGGTGAGTACACCCCCTATCCTGCTACTCTCCTGTGGGAGGGAGTCGGGAGCCTGTCTCTGATTGGGTAGGGCTCCCCATCTTCAAGATGGTAGGGTCCCGGAGTTGTGCTTCACCTCGCCTCTCCCATCTGAGGGGTGGGGTTGGCAGAGGTCGGCACACCCCCTTTCCTCACTTAGGTTTTCCCGCATGTCTTCCTGCCAGAGTGGGGGTCAAAACCGGTGGGGGCCAGTTGCTGAGTACAGCAAGTGGCCTTCAGAAGCTCACAAAAGCGGCATGCCTTTGAAGCTTCCCCTGCCCATCCTGGGGAAGGAGGCTTGGCACCTCGTCCCAGGATGTGCATTGTTTCAGGCCCCCGAGAGCAGTAAGCTCTCAACTCAGGGGTCCAGAAACATGTCTGGTGGTGGCAGCCTCGGCAGCCACGCAGTTAGGGCACTGTGAGTTGGCTAGGTTTCAGGGGGCATCTCTAAGATGCCCTCTGTCGTGCATTTGGCATTAAATCTTACACTAGCATCAGTGTGGGTTTAATGTGCTGAGAAGTTTGATACTAAACTTTCCAGTTTTCAGTGTTGCCATCATGGTGCTGTGGAGTTCTGATGACGACCTCCCAGCACCATATACTCTTAATGGCAGCACTGCACTTATAGTGCCCAGGAATGGACCTGGGTACTGTAGGGGTACAGGGCTCATGCACCTGTACCCACAACACTGGCATAGGGCACCCAGCTAGAGGGGTGACTGAGGTATGCCAGGGCAGTGTGTTGTGGGCATGGCACACAGGGATGTGTGCCATGTCGACTCTTTGTTTTGTTCTGCACCAAGACACTCAGCCTGCAAAGGCAGTGTGTGTGTGTGTCAGGGTACAGGACCCCTAAGGGTGGCACAATAAGTGCTGCAGCCCTTCGGGGCCTTCTCTGGTCACAGTGCCCTGGGTACTTAGGGTACCATTTCCCAAGGGCTGACATGGGGCCAGAGATGCCGATTGGGTTTATGTTTCAATACAGTTTTAGGGAAGGAACACAGACCTTGGGCACCTGATTGGCAGGAGCCCAGGGCACACTCAGTCAAAGTACATCAGCAATTCAGTAAAAAGTGGGGGCATGCCATGCCAGAAAGATGGCACTTTCTCAGAAAGTAGGCATCCTTTCGGTATAGCACTGTAATGTAGTTGCCTTGTCAGAGCAGAGGGATGACATCCTGTAGGTTTTTCAGATGAAATGTTTCAACCGGATGTATTGATTGAGGGTCCTGTGGTCCAAGGTTGGCTTGAGCGATTGATCAGTCTTGAGAATGAGGAAGTAAAGAGACAGATGCTCTAGCCCCAGTGGTGAAGGCACACACTTTCTATGGCTCCTTTTTGGTGGAGCTCCTGGACCTCTTCCTCTAAAAAGAAGCAATGTTCTCTGCTCAAAGTTTGTGGGCATGTGGGGTGGGGGGAGAGTTGGGAGGGGTTGTGAGAAGTGCTAGACAGTAGCTTTGGTGAACCACTGATAATACCCCTTTATTTTATGTGATTTCCTTCCAATGAAAGGGGAAATCCTGCAATCTTCCACCGACAGCTGACGTGTGATCGCATCAAGCCAGTGCTTTGAGGTCGAGGCTCCTTTGCTGGAGCTACCCCTCCTCCTGCCTTTGTTATTGACCCCTGGACCCCCTCATGCACCCCTGGTGTTCTATCTGCCCACCTGCTGGTGGAAATTGTGCAGGATGGATACATGTAAGTGCTAATCGACCTACTAATCAGAAGTCGGAGGTCAAACGAAAGGTGCGAGTAAGGAACAGACTGGATTCAGGGTACACGTTCATTCTAAATCTCATTATGTATTCTGAAGGTGTGCCCGCCTAGTGTCAATTTTTGTATGGAACACAATGGGTAGTGACAGTTCCTTCTTTAATAGCTTTTAATGGATAAATAAGCTCAAGATGTTAATTATATGATGCTATAGCTTTGCGTCTTAGTAACCATGTCCATCCTAAAAATTTAGCTACTGCACAGCCAAACAATGGCCTACGGTCTGATCTTAAGCCATTGTTGGCCTGTGCAGTAGCTAAATAACTCAAAAACCTTTCTTTGTCATCCAATCCAAAGGATTGGATGACAGGAATATGCAGAGCATGTGTATTTACAGTAACGCATGATACAAACTTATAATTTATACTTTTTTTTGTTGTTGGCGAGATCAGATTCTCAGAATTCCCTGCTATGTCCACAGTTCCCATCTTCCCTATCTTTCGAGTATCATCGTAATTTAGTGTAACTTGTACATATTATACACACTGTCCTTTTTGCTTTTTCCACAGGTGTAGTAGTTATTGTTTTTCTATCTTTTTACAGAGATATTTCTTTCTTTGACTCAGGCTATTAACAATATCCAAATGTTTTCCTATATTGTTTACTCGGGTATTTGATACAAGTCCTCAATCTTTTCAATTTACATCAACTATGTTTCTTTAGTCAGTCTCTTTCTTTCATCTTGTTCCACTTTATTTCTTACATTCATTTTTATTAATTTCTCTTATAATGTTATATTTCCAGGCATTTCTTTTATGGTTAACCAAAAATAAATGATACAATCCAACCACTTTACAATGAATCCACCTCTTATTGTTTTAAGATATTTGCTCCAATGATCCCATACAAATATTCTGAGCGTTCTTTTACTAACCTACTTTATTCTCATTTTGTATTATCAAACAGGGTCGTCATTGAATGTATCATTCTCGTACATACACAGTCTAAACCTAATTGTATCAATGTTTGGTCATTTCCATTTAATTTTCTAACCCCGCCACCACCACCCCCCCCCCCCCCACACACACACACCTATTAGGTAGAATTGAGAGGAAATAATGACAACCTATTAAAGAAGATATTGGAGCATTAAAAAGGGCTGAAACGCATGCGCACTCATATACTCAGCACCTACACACACACCCATACAAATAGCCGTCCAAACACCCACTCAGCCCTATCCTATCAGCCTTATCAACTTAACCAAACAGACCTCCCCCACCACCCACACAAGTTTCTTCAACTCTTTACACATTACCAAAGAGGATCATGTGTTCTGATGTTCAGCTGAGGCTCACATCTTAGGCTTATACAAATACCAAATATAAAAGTGTGATCCAAGTGCAATCTTTTATAAAATAATGCTCGGTAAGCGCATTTTGTATATGCAAGGTCTTACAAATTAAACCTGATGTTAATCGTAAAATGAAACATCAAATGCTGGAATCCTCTTTGTGCCTAGGATCAAATGGCTATATTTCAAAGTACATAGGGATTTCATGAAAATAACAGAATGAAGGTAATACTGTCCTACCTGTGGCTTCTGACCATGGTCAGAGGGAAGTGATTTCTCAGTATCCTCTTCTAGCACATCGGTGTTGGTCTCCTCTGCATGCTGTTTTTCGTCTTCTGCATTCTCCTGAAGAGGCTCTTTAATTTCATCTTCTGGAACATCTTTGTCAACTTCGATATCACCCTCCTTTTCATTTTCTGAGCCACCTTCGTCATTAGCTGGGTCTTGGCCATCTTTGTCAGGGTCAGTGGTACCTTCATCCTTATTTTTCTCTTCTCCTTGACTAGTATCATCTGCTTCCATGGGCTTTTCTTCTATTTCATAGGGATTTTCTGATGGGTAGAAGAAAATGTAAACCCTATTTTAACTTGTGCAGTGATTTGTTTGCGTCATCAGCATTCTGAAATTGGGAGACCTTGCTGGATTGCAGGCTACAGAGGAGGACTGGCACAGGGGAGCTCAATGACTTTGGCACATCCAAAGAGCACACACCAACAGGAACTTAATCATCATTTATGAGAAGCTAACAGCAGCAATTTTGGTATCAAAGTAAGGCATGCATGCACAATAGGAAATTAGTATCAAGATATACAACTCAATAGAAAGTGCAGCATATGCATTGAAATATTCATCTTTAACAGGACTGCTTCCAATAGGTTTAGACTGCATCTGAATAGCACCAGTATAAAATGATAAACACTGCCTTGACCAATAAACCCTCTTTTCTTTTTTAACAACAAACCTAAAGCCTCCCATACTTCCAAGGTAAGCTTAATATTTGGCTATGAAGGGTGATTCAACTATTAACCAAATCTGAAATTCACTGTGAGGCTTTTCCTTTGGATCTGGGGCATTTCAGTAGTTACCGCTATAATGGATGTGCCCAACACCAGAAAATTTGGAGTGCAGTCTGTATATGCCAACATACAGTCCCCTAAAGAACAACATCACCACTGTGACCTACAGCTTGTACTGGTCCATAGCTATATCTATCCCATCACAGAAGCTCACAACCAGTTGCATTCTAAATGTTTGCACGATTTTAGTAACCTTTGATCCATGCCCCAAACTGGACCCAAGTAATTAGAAATGGAGCAACTAGTGAATTTACCTATAGATCTTCAAGGGAACAAATACTATTGATTTCAATGGGGTGGGATCTTGCCAAATGGTTGGTGTGGTTTTGGATAACTTATTTTTGGGGTTTATCACTTCTTTGGATTCTTAGTTGTTCCTACCTTAAACCAGTTTATTTTCCTATACATTAATAAAAGCATTCTCACTGAGTTTCTCAATACTGATGATTACTACAGTAAGCCATGAGTGCAGTGCTCACACACTACCTAGAGAGTGAAGTGCCTTAAAAGCATAACTTAGTAGTGCCTCTGAAGGGCATTAGTTCTGTACCAATGATAAACAAGCAAAAATTGTCCAGTAAACACATATTGCCCCCGAGAAAAAAAGAAAATGCCTCACAGTCCAGATCAGTGAATATGAGGCAAAAACTAAAATTTTAGTTAGCTGTAGTGAAACTGAGTTTACAAGAGAAACTTAAAAAGGTTAGAATCATAGCAGAAATTTAAGATGGACGGGAACATATTGATGTTAAAACTAAACGCAAACTCCTCGTAACCAGGTTTTAGATAGGGTGCACTACCATTAGTAAGGGCTCAGTAAACAATTATCAAGTAAAATGCAGTGCTTCAAAAGGGGGGGGGGGAGTTGGTCACGAGACAACCCCACGAAACCCACGTAGTGGGCACTATACAAGCTCTCATGCGATTCCTCCCTGAGCACTTTCATTTAAATAAATTCCAAAATTAGATGTAATATAATACAACAATCAAATGTTTCAAAATAGATACAGCCATGCAAAAAACAGTTTTTCATGAATTTTGTTCTTGTATCTCAGTCCAATAATAAATCGTTCTTCAAGTGATCAGTCTTTTATTCTGTCAAAGTTGAAGGCACATCCAATATATTCTTTTGTGAATGATCCAACAATGCAGCCATCCAATATATGCTTATGAGTTAATTCCCAAGTGATCCAAACCCTTTTGTTTGTTCATGAAGCCCTCACCCACCAACCTGGTTGGTGACATGCTTCATCTTCGGGCCCACCCAGTGACACCGAGCGTGTCCCGGGTGTGCTTCGATGCCTGAATACAGCGGAGCAGGTATGTTTCTGAGTGTGCAGTGTAGTGACGTGAAGGTGAAAGTTCAAAAGCTATACAGGGATCCCAGTACCCGAGGATACATTATATTTTAATAACTGGGTCACTGTTAGCATTAAAAAAAGGCGTTTGGATGTTATAGGAGTGTTAATTAGGGTCTCCCTTACAGTCTTGAGTCTATGTAAATTCACAAATAGGCTAGTCCTTATTGATTTCACATGTATCTATTTTGAAACATTTGATTGTTATATTCTATTACATCTAATTTTGGAATTTATTTAAAGGAAAGTGCTAAGGGAGGAATGGCATGAGAGTTAACATTTGATGTTACTGTAAAATAATACTCACTTGCCATTTCTCCCCATCTTCCCCCAGAGCCATTGCTCTCAAGGTTTTACAAAAGAAATAAAGGGAAAAAAATTAAAAAATTATACAGCATACCTTCTCCTTCCGCATCACCCTTTTCGTTTTTCTCATCCTCGTCATTTTCCAGGTTCAATTCATTTGGCAGTTCTAAGGGCTCAGGTTCAGTGTTCTTTTCCTGTTTCCCATGATAGGGATCCACCTCGTTCTCATCATACTCACGCTAAATAAAATAAAAAAAAAACATGAGAATGACAACAGCAAATCTTTCAGAAGATGATATCCACTGCAGCTAGCTATGCTCGGTCCATGGGAAAGAAAAAGGGCAAGTAATGAACTTCATATTCACAGGCTTCTTAAAGTACTCATAGTACAAAGCGGAACTGATAAGGATAGGCTTTTGGCTATCTGGCCTAACACCACCATATTATCACAAAAAAACATAATAGGCACAATAAAAAAAGTCTAAACTTCTCACAATTAATTATGCATATGTGTAAATGTATTGCAAATGTGTTCAAAACACAGTTCTCCGTTCAGCAGCAGAGCACCATCATTTTTTGGTACAGCTATCAGTAGGCCAAAGATTCAAGTGTAAAATATGTAGTTCAGGAGGTATACATTTCTGCAAAATTAGTTGAGCTGTAAGGACTAACCTCATCAATCTGCTCATTGACTTTTTCACTATTATCTTTATTGTCCCCTTGATCTGTTTTTTCTTCTTCCTTGTCATTTTGCTTTTTGTCCTTATTTTTACTGCTAGCATCTAGGTTGTCGTCCTTAGCAACGAGTTCAGATTTATCCTGAAAAATAGACCGATTTATCAGTAAGTGCACACAACTCAAAGGAGATGCATAAGGAGCAGTAAATACAAGTCAATTCTAAGGTTTGAACAGAAAAATTAGCGCACAAAATGAAGAATTCAAAAAAGTGATACACATGCACTTTTACTTCAACATTCCTTTATGAGTAGCTAAGAGAAACAAACATGGTATTCATTCAAGGTCAAAGCAGACTTCTCTCTGGTACATAATGGCATTGATCTACAATATTCGATTATCAGCCGCCTGGTTCCAGCACCTTGAGTTACACCTCAGAATTCAATGCGATAGAATACTAAACAATTGACAATGTGCAGTATATGGATCCAGATGCTCACAAAAATATTGGAGGTCATGAAACATTCAAGCATTGTGAAACAGTCTGAAAAACAGGACATTGAGGAGGAACATAGTTACTACAGTTGTGACTCCTATCCACATGCACATAATAGCAATAAACGTCCTGCATAAGGACTCCTACAACAGTTATATCATTGCTTTTATTCGCTCTACTATCAGAACAAAGAACGTAAGATAGGCCATAAACACCCAGTCATCACTCAATCGTCTGGCAACACTCCTATATGCCTCCTTTTGCTTTTGAGAGTGAATGGGGTGCACAAAAATCAGAAGATACCTATGCAGCATACATTTTACAAGTAAGAAACCTTTCCATTCTCCAGTATGCTCTATTATCCAGTTTCACATGCTTGAGTAACCATCTATGGCGATACTAGCAAAGAGATTATTAAGAAGAAATAAATCTTGCCGAAACAAGTTTCTCAAGAGAAACCGTTGAAGCCTCAGACATTAAGGTCTGGCAAAAGAATAGCCATTCTGTCAAGGTCGCAACTTGCACATTTTCAATTCAGGACTATTTCCCAAGAATACTCAGCCTTGGCTCTGTTTGAATGCAGGCTGTAATGAACCAGGAGCAAATGACTAGACAGTTAATAGTAAAATATAATATATGCCTAGAACAAACTAAAGATGCCCAGATTGGAGATACAAAGCCAAAAGTCAAAACAAAAGTGTGAAAGAGACTAACATTCAGCTGTACCATCAAGTTAGAACCAACTTTTAAGTAAAAAATGTATGCTCAGGGGACTGTACACAAATATTGCTTCTGGTGCAATTTAAAATAGAAAAGAGAGAACAAAACCTGGCTGAGAAAAAAGGACTTATCAATGAAAGATTGTGAATGGTCATAAAAATATTTGGTTGCTCACTAAATGAGAACGCTGAAGCCATGGTTCCATTAGTGGTTATGATTCAAGAAAGGAACTTAGATTCAAAGTGACACAGAAGTACAAACTAGGGTTTGAGAAATTTGGCTAACCTAAAATTAAACTCACAAACTGGATAGGCAATGGCTGTAATTTACTACGAATATGTAAACTAAGTTATCCTGGGACACTCCTTCATTAGGAGTATCAAAGGATTCGGCAAGGGCCATAGAACGGCGTGGACACTGAGCCCCCCGCCAGGGCCACTGTTGAGTTGACACAAGAGACCTGAATTAAATTAATTTACTTATAAGTTCTGATGACCATTTCTTTATGTTCAGTTGTATGAATTTAACAACTTTGAGCATTCATTGCCAAAAGTGACTAATTTATAGGTCCTGATGAATGCCCCTACACTGCAGATCAGGTAATTGGTGGGCAGAAACACCTTGACCAAATACAAAAACATCAACAGGGTAGCTTTAATTTTCCTTCCTGTGGACTCACTTGTGCATAGTTGTTAAACCTAATCCCCAACAGACAATAATAAAGCTTCATGTCTGTGGGGTAGTTAGTTTTAACTCACTTGATTTATTATTTTTTTTCCCTACATTCAGCAATACCTAACACAGTACTGTCTCACGTAGGGTTGTATCAAAAAATCCAAAGAGCTCATCCTAATTTATTTAGGACTTGTAGCCCACACCACAATTTATTTGGTTTAAGAATGACCTCAATGATGAAGCATGCCACCATTGGTGGGTGAGGGTTTTCGTCTTAATGAAAGAATATCCTTAGTTTACATACTCATTAAGGCAGCATCTTAGACCCGGGCATTTTGTGTTTCTGACTGATGTTGTGGGGAGCCAATACCTGCTGATCTCTTAGCCTCCCTTGGCTCTTTCAGTGTGTTTGTAATTTACTACGCCCACACCTCAAAACAAAAAGACAAAGCAAAAAGTTAAGGACATCTAGGCTGGTTACTCTTGTAATCAATTTTGCAGGATGAACAACAGAATACAAAACCTGAACTATGACAGAGGCTTCAAAACCACTGCCAAAAAATTATCAATAAGGAACGTCCTAGATAAATTATCAAGCTTGCAATTACTTCTAGATGGAAAGAGTTAATGTGGGAAGCAGTCATTTTTCTCTCCATTATAGTGTAAAAGCTGACCGTAGGATGCTGTGTGTGCATTATTGAATTAGGGACTTGAAAGCTAGCCCTCCAAGTCACAGAGGCCAAAGACAAGTAGAAGGATTTGCTTAACATCCCTGAAAGGAATCTGGTCCACAAGATAATTTCCTAAATAGCACCACAAATATCTGGTGGAGATCTAAACGTTATGGGTGAAACTACCAGGTCCATGGTATTTTTTAGGAACTGAAACATCTGGACCACCTTCCACTTCCGGGGAACATGTAGAAAAAGAGGCGATTGTCCCGAACAAGCCCTTTGATAGGGCATTAACCAGAGAGCCCATATATGGGAACCTAGGGGTGAAATTATAACATTTTCATTTGTGCAGAAAACGTCCTACCAATATGCATATAAAATATCAGAAAAGGACAATAATGGCTGGATGGAGCTCTGTTTAGTGATATTCTAGAAGAGTGTAAAACAAAGAGTACACCAGATCATTCTTCAATCCCAAAAGTGCCCTGTCATCAAGAACACAGTTATAAATCATCCAGAAAAAGTATCCAGTATCACTTAAAAAATGTTATGGAGTGAGATGTTTCCGTAGCAGAACTTAACATATTAGTTCCACTGATCTGAAGTGCAGTTAAGATGTGAGATAAGTCAAACATTTCTAAAAAATTTGCACGCATGCCACATGCTGAGGAGGAGACCTACTTTTTCAATTTGTGACTGAGAACAGTTTGAGAGACAGCATATTTCCCGACACTTCCAACCCCCTTACAGAAACATCACTGCCCTCCCTGAAGCAACACTAATCGAACACTGTACTTACTTTATTTGTGCACCGGTAGGTGGTGCCATCAGACTCTGTGGAGCCATTTGTAAGCTCCACAAATGTGTGCTAAGCCAGTTCCTGTAAGTGACGCCTTCTAGGGATGTCTGACACAAAGATTAAAGGCTTCAAACTGTGCTGCACCTGCATAAAGCAGATGTTGATTATGGACCTGCATGACATCGGTCTTTGATGTCTTCAATCAGCAAAGCCCAAATGCACCATGGGGGAACTTAAAAGATGGCGGAATCTGTACTTAGAAGCATCCATCAGAACTTCCCAAGCATAATCGGCTAGCATCCTCTAATCGCCATGGCACTAAACAAGAGCCGGATGTAAGAGAATGGGAAACAAGCAGACAGCCATCAGCCCCAATAGGCCTGTCAAAAAGACACAAGAGAATAGAAAAGTAGAAGCATCTCTGATTAAGCTCACTGGGATGGGTGGAGCACAGCAGTCTGTGACACATGCAACAGTCAGTTATTGGGTCTTCAGTCAGTCGAAGCAATGACCTAGTAGAGGAAAAGTAAAAGAAAGAAAAAAAGATGTGTGCCTACTCCCACCAACAAAGTTTGTTAGGAAGTCATGACAATTCAATCATTCACTTAAGGATAAACAAAGAGACGATCCTTTTATACACGGGCAGGTACAAGTGCCAATCATTTGCCATTGTGCAAAATAAATATCTGTTGAACTAATAGTCAACAGCATCAAAGAAATGCAGCAAAATGTTATGCTAACGCCTTGGCTGAAAAAAAGCGACTGGAGACAACGAGGAAAGGTAAAGCGTCTGGATTCCACTGAGTAGAGACAAACAATGGAGCCGTCACAAGATGCCAGTTCCATTTTAGAATGGAATGCAATTGTGTTGTTGGGGAAAGACTGAAAAAGTCAAATTAAGAAATTAATAGTTATCTTGGGAGCCCTAATGGAGGTTTATCAGTTTGAGATGGGTTAGTGTCAACTTCCAAATGCAACACCTTTAAATTGTGCAAGTTGTGGCACAGTACCCACTTGCTCCCAACTGGGCCAGAAGGAAACTCCTAGGGTATGGTTACTTGCCTGGAATGATTACATTACAGTTCCACACAACAAAAGCCATTACTGGTAGGTAAATGGATTAACAGCAAGGAATAACAAACTACCAGAGACATCCTGGTTTAAAGACAATACATATGCAGTAGTAACTGCAGTAGAGACAGTGTAAGGATAAAACAGCACTGCTGCATTAAGTGATAACCAATTTGATCACAGAATGGAGCATACAACAGAAGCAGCACTAAATTGGGGTAAGAGAAAAGTAGCAATACAACTAACATTACTCTTCTAAGAGCGACATGTCCGGGTAAAAGTTCTTACACCTTAACAAGAGTGAAATGCTAGGTGTGAGTTTGTTTTTCAAGTGACATAACATAGAAATGGTGCTGATGGGGCAAGACCCTTTGTGTACTCAAACCAGGACTGACTCCAGCGAACATGGACAGAAGCGGGCACCCTTTTTTTAGACCAAAAAAGGATTCAGTGGAGATAATGAGACAAGGAAAACCATAACCAAGAGAACATTAAAAATCACAAAGAACAGCAGCAGCACCATTAGATTGTAAAGGTGTTATGGGTATTGACAAATGAGGATTTCAGATCAGTAAACCCACTTGAATAGACGATAAAGTATATGACATGGGATTAGGTTTCCAGTACTGGGAGGTTAGTACCTTTAAGTAAAGCAGACTTTTTGTTGCTAGTTCAAACTCTATAAGGAGACCGTACAACATCCATTGAAAATACAGAAAGGATATTGGTATAAGTAATAATATATCTGAAATGGCAAATGAAGAATGAATATGGTCCAACAATGCTCAAGACCAATACACTACACCATTTGAATGACATGCTAATGCAATAGGAGTGTGAGCATCCACAAATCTAATCTCAATTCAAGAAATTAAGAGTGAGAGGAATGTAGAAAAAGGAGCTGAGAATGATATTGAAGGACATTTCACACAAAAATTGTTCTCATATATGAATCACACAAAAATGTTTCTCATATATGAATCAGAGGCAGTGAAGATAGAACATTGCCAGAATGTTTTGCTTGTTGGGTTGGAACAGTGGGCCTGGAGTGAAAAGGCTATATAAAATAAAAACATAGCAGTGACATCGTAGTTAAACAGTATGCATTCCAAATAAAAGACACATTCATTGGGTCCTCTGAAGCTAGAAACACTAAGTTCAATTACAAACCAGCAGCCAGAGAAGAGCAAGTTACTTACCTTCGGTATCCTCTTATTTTGGAAAGACGATCTAGTCGTAGATTCCTTACCTTAGACTTATCCCCCAGAGCCACATCAGATCCAGACATTTTTCTAAGCAACCAGCTTGCGAGCTGGTAGGAGGCATCAGCACTGGAAAGGACGTATGAGGCGCCTACAAAGCCGCCACCCCAGCATGTTGCCCTCCATTTTTTGACTTTTTTCCAGCACCAGAATCACGGAGCCATACTGAGGTAGTGAATACCAGGATGAGGTCCTCAGGGACCTATTCAGAAGCATTTGGCACACTTTAGAGCGGGGAGAATCTGCAGCTAGATAAAGTCTCTACCAGTTAAGGAATTACCAAAGGAAAGTAACTTATTCATCTGGTAGATACTGCTAGCTGCAGATTCCTTACCATAGAATAGATACCCAAGTATCATCTCCCCTAAGGTAGGCTTGCAGACTTTAAATATTAGGAAGTCCTGGAGGACTAAACGGGCGAAATGCCCATCACATTGGGCCTGACTGTCTAGACAGTAGTGCTTGGTGGATGTGTGCAGACTGAAAATCGCCAGCCACCGCAGATTGGCTGTGACCACCGTCAATCAATCAATCAATGCTTTTCTAAAGCACGCTCCATACCCATGAGGCGCTAGGGGGGGGGGGGGGGGGGGGGCGCTACTGATCGAAGAGCCAGGTCTTGAGAAGTCTTCTGAAGGCCAGCAGGTCCTGAGTCTGTCGTAGGCTGGTAGGGAGAGCGTTCCAGGTCTTGGCGGCGAGGTAGGAGAAGAATCTGCCGCCGGCGGTGGTTTTTCGGATATGTGGATCTGGGGCGAGGTTGGCTGAGCGGAGGCTTCGGGTGGGGATGTGGAAGCTGAGTCGGTTGTTGAGGTACGGAGGTCCGGTGTTGTGTAGTGCTTTGTGTGCGTGGATGAGAAGTTTGAAGGTGATCCTCTTGTTGACGGGGAGCCAGTGCAGGCCTCTCAGGTGGGGTATGAAGTGGACATAGAGGATCATGCGTGCCGAGGCGTTCTGGATTCCCTGTAGTCGTCTCAGGAGCTTGGTTGTTGTTCCTGAGTAGAGAGCGTTCCCGTAGTCGAGTCTGCTGGTGACTAGGGCCTGGGTGACGTTTTTTCTCGTGTTGGGAGGGATCCACTTGAAGATCCTGCGGAGCATTCGGAGGGTGTTGAAGCAGGATGCGGAGACTGCGTTGATTTGACTGGTCATGGAGAGGGTGGAGTCGAGGATAACCCCCAGGTTGCGTGGTCTGTGGGTTCCGGGGCTGTGCCCAGCGATGTGGGCCGCCAAGAGTCGTCCAAGGCTGATGGGGTGGGTCCGAGAATGAGGACCCCCGTCTTGTCTGAATTCAGCTTCAGTCTGCTGTCCTTCATCCAGTCGGCTACAGCCTTCATTCCTCTGTGGAGGTTGGCTTTGGCGGTGTGGGGGTCTTCGGTGAGGGATATGATCAGCTGGGTGTCATCGGCGTAGGAGATGATGTTGAGGTTATGTTGACGTGCGAGAGCGGTGCCATGTAGATATTGAACAGCGTCGGCCTGAGGGAGGATCCCTGTGGGACGCCGCAGATGATCTCGGTGGTTTTTGAGCAGAAGGGTGGGAGGCGGACGCTCTGTGTTCTGCCGGAGAGGAAGGATGTGGTCCAGGCCAGGGCCTTCTCTTGAATTTCGGTGTCATGGAGGCGTGCTGATAGGGTGCGGTGGCAGAATGTGTCAAAGGCTGCTGATAGGTCCAGGAGGATGAGGGCGGCTGTTTCTCCTTTGTCCATTAGGATCCTGATGTCGTCAGTGGTGGCGATGAGGGCTGTGGATGATGTGAAAACCGGATTGGGAAGGGTCCAGGATGTTGTTGTCTTCGAGGTAGCGGGTTAGCTGTTTGTTGACAATCTTCTCACTTTCGCCGGGAACGGGAGGAGGGAGATGGGCCGGAAGTTCTTGAGGTCCTTGGGGTCCGCCTTGGGCTTCTTTAGAAGGGCGTTGATTTCGGCGTGCTTCCAGCTTTCCAGGAAGGTTGCTCTCTCGAAGGAACTGTTGATTGTTTTCCGGAGGTGGGGCGCGATGGTTGTGCTGGCTTTGTTGAAGACGTGGTGAGGGCAGGGGTCGGATGGGAGTTCATGGTTTTGATGGTGTCTTCGTCGCTGACGTTGGACCAGACGGTCAGGCGGCTGGTGTGGGTAGTGGTCGCGGGGGTGGTGGACTCGGTGGTGGGTGCAGGGTTCTCGGAGTTGAAGCTGTCGTGGATGTCGGTGATCTTGCGGTGAAAGAAGGTGGCCTGGGAGTCACACAGGTCTTGTGATGGTGGTATGTCGTTGGTGTTGGAGCTGGGGTTGGAGAGTTCTTTCACGATGCCACTCACGTAGCTAGGGGGGGCGGACAGCCCCAGGCGGAACTGTTTTGGAGGCAGCGGCCGCGCGGCACTGGTGGCCCGTTGCGGCGGCTTTTAGTTTTATAATTTATTTGGGGACACACTGTCTGACACTTTGTCAGTCAGTGTCCCCAAATAAATTCTAAAGGCCGCGCAACGGGCCACCAGTGCCGCGTGCACGCAGCCCCCGTTTGGAGCAAACTCACGTGACCTTCTACGCTGCACGCAGGTGTGGTGCATGTGCGAGGTCAAAGCATGCAGTCTCTGTCTCTCCCGGGCAATCCGCGCAGTCCCTAGAACG
Organism: Lissotriton helveticus; assembly: GCF_964261635.1. Lineage (NCBI taxonomy): Eukaryota > Metazoa > Chordata > Amphibia > Caudata > Salamandridae > Lissotriton > Lissotriton helveticus. Next base: position 772,677,995 of record NC_136067.1, on the reverse strand, counting down.
TTCGCTCTCACTTGAGCGCTGTCATCCGATACTGGATTGCACAAAAGGAGAATCACTCCTAAAAAGCGGAGACCAACTCCTTAAGGCCTGGGGAATCGTAGCGGTTACACTTCGCCACCGGCGCCGTTACAATGCTTGACAACATTAAAGCATTGTAAATGCGAGCGCTATACGCTCGAACAGTTCTCCTTTACTCCGTTGGCTTGACTTAGCAGCACTTCATGGCCAACTCCTGTTGTTGTGGCTGCCGGCACTGGATACGCCCCGCCGCCTCAGCGTCTTAAAAACGTTCTGGATTCCAGCCTTCCACTTCCCGGGTGCGGCCAGGTAAGATTGAGGCTGGGCCAGTGCTGTTCCCGCTCGTGTGGGCGCCACCCGCAAAGGCCCCTGCAGTGTCTGTGGCGCCTTTTGAGTGCAAGCACTAGTTTTGCTTCCTAGTTCGGTTTTGTTACCGTGCACCTACAGGTACACTTCGAGAGCATGGTCTCCCAAATCGGGTGCAGTCTCACAAGTGCACACGCTTCTGCAGCCCCCATTATCTCATGCTCCAGACTTTATGGCAGATGAACCCTCTCCGCCTTGTAGACTTGGCTGAGGTACATACTGTGCACCTCCGGGGCAGTATTGGGAGTTTGCTTGGTGATATGACTCCTGCGTCATGCCCGGAGGCCACTGGCATTTCTTAAAGGTTCCGCTCCTTCTGCATTCTCTCGCTAGGCCTCTCTTCGCCGAAACGGCTGTGGGTGGTGTGGTCGATTCCACGCCCTCTCAGCATATTCTTGAGCCCCCCCCCTCCTAACACACCGGCTCTGAATATGCAGACCTCGTTGGCCCCATACCTTTAGGTGTATTTGCTGGCTTGAAAATGCTTTCCAGTGTAGATCAATGCATGTAGCCTTATTGTATAGCTGAGGTTATTCTGATAGGTCGTCTCGTTGAAAACATTTGTCTCAGTTTTGGAATAAATGTATTTTTTGCATTCGAATTCTGATACTCATGTAAAGCGCTCTGATACCTTCGGGTCTAGCCAGTTCTATATAAAACCTTTCAAATAAATAATTGTGTCTGCAAAACTGTGCAGTAGGGTTACCGCCAACACGAAATTCATGCTCGAAAAACATTTGAGCGCTTTATTCCCCATTGATTACTGCAGAACTAAAACACGGGTGGAAATTCACATTCAAATAGTGTTTGCACCCCGGTGTATTTTTTGTGATCACAACACTTGGAATAAAGTCACAAGTAGCAGGATGGTTATCTAAGATCGAGGCAACTATTAGCAGCAATACTACGTGTCTCTCGGACACCTTTCAAGTGCTCACCGTCCTTTTCCCCCTGCACCCCCCCTCCAAGGGGCGGCAATCTGAGTGATAGCCCCGGGCGCCACAAGCTCTAGCTATGCCCCTGCACGATGCTGAAGTGCTCTTTGGTGTTGTGTGCGTTGTTGTCTAGGCGGTCCTCTTGGCGGTCCTGATGAGGTGGTGGAGTTTGCGGGTGGCGCTCTTGTGGGCTGTCTGGTGTTCGGTCGTGGAGCCATTTCTTCTCCAGCTTCCGACAGGTGCGCTTGAAGGTCCGGAGGTCTTCGGTGAACCAGGCGCCTTTCTTGTTGGTGTGGTTGGTTGTGGAGGTCTTGAGAGGGGCGAGGGTGCTGGCGCAGTCGTTGATCCACTGTTTGAGGTTGGTCGCGGCGGTGTTGGGGTCGGCCGGTGGTCTTAGGGTGAGGGTGGTAGTCAGTTAGTCCTTGGTGACCTTGCCCCAGCAGCGGCGTGGTAGCTGTTGGGTGCGGTGGTGTGTGGTGGGTTTCCTGAAGGTGAAGTGGACGCATCTGTGGTTGGTCCAGTGGGGCTCGGTGGTGTGGTTGAAGGAGACGTGGGGGCTCGTGCGGAAGATAGGGTCCAGCGTGTGTCCGGCGGCGTGGGTGGGTGTCGTCACGAGCTGTTTGAGTCCGAGGTTGGCGAGGTTGTCCACCAGGGGGGTGGAGTTGGCGTTGTTGTTATTCTCGAGGTGGAAGTTCAGGTCCCCGAGGAGGATGTAGTCCGTGGAAGCGAGGGCGTGGGTGCGGACGAGGTCGGCGATGGTGTTGCTGAACTGTGGTCTTGGTCCGGGTGGTCTGTAGACGAGTGTTCCTCGGAGGGTCGTGTTGGGGTCGGTGTGGATCTGGAAGTGCATTTGCTCGGCAGTGGTGAGGGTGTCGTCGGTGTTGGTCGAGACTCTGAGGGTGTCCTTGTGGATGATGGCGATTCCCCCTCCAACTCCGTTGGTGCGGTCTCTGCGGGTGATCTTGTAGCCCTGTGGGATGGCTATGGCGATGTCTGGTGCCGAGGTGGCGTTCAGCCAGGTCTCCGTCAGGAAGGCCACGTCGGGGGCCGTAGAGTCTGGGAGGTCCCAGAGTTTGATGGCGTGCTTGCGAGCGGAGAGGGTGTTGAGGAGGATGCAGCGAAGGTGGTTGGGTTCTCTGGTTGGCTGGATGCTCGTGAATCTGCAGTACCGGCAGGAGAAGGGCCTTTGCGTGCGCTTCGGGGTGGCCTGGTAGCAGGAGTGGTCTCGTCCGGTGTTGAGTGCGTGGAGGGTGTTGGAGTCGTAGTGCAGTCTGGCGTTGCGGGGGGTGCAGGGTCCGGGGTCCTGGCGCTGGGCGCGGTCCAGACGCGGACGGGCGCAGACGGGCTTGCCTTTGGCGCACCTTCGGCGCGGCCTCCATATGAGGGTCTTAGGGAGGGAGGAGCAGCTGGGAGGTGGGAGCAGGGCGGCCAATGGGGGACAGGGGGGTGGGGCTGCAGGGACGCAGCGGCGGGAAAAAACGGCGTGGGAAAAGGAGAGGGGGCACAGGGGCACAGAAGCAGGGAAAAAACTAACCAGAAACAGCAGCAGGTGGGTGAAAGGAGAGGGGGCACAGGGGCATAGAAGCAAGGATGGACACTTGCAGAATAAACCAAACCGCAGCAGAACGGCCTCAGCCGCGATGTAGGTGGGCCGGCCGGATCACAGGTCACACAGGGGGCTGCGTGGCGGTGAGAGGAGCGACCTGCCTGGTGACAGGGTCAGAGGTCGCTCTGTCTACCGCTTCGCGGCCTCCATATGAGGGTCGGAGGGAGGGAGGAGCAGCTGGGAGGTGGGAGCGGGGCGGCCAATGGAGGACAGGGGGACAGGGCCACAGGGACGCAGCGGCAGGAAAAAACGGCAGGGGAAAAGGAGAGGGGGCAGAGGGGCACAGAAGCAGGGAAAATATGAACCAGAAACAGCAGCAGGCTGGTGAAAGGAGAGGGGGCACAGGGGCAGCGGGGAAAGGGGCACAGAAGCAGGGAAAAAACGAACCAGAAACTGCAGCAGGCGGGTAAAAGGAGAGGGGGCACAGGGGCAGCGGGCACAGGGGCACAGAAGCAAGGATGGGCACTTGCAGAATAAACCAAACAGCAGCATAACGGACTCAGCCGCGATGTAGGCGGGCCGGCCGGATCACAGGTCACACAGGGGGCTGTGTGGCGGTGAGAGGAGCGACCTGCCTGTTGACAGGGTCAGAGGTCACCTTTGTTAACACCAGAGGGGCACTGTTAAGGCCAAAGTGGAGCACAAAAAATTGAAAATGCTCCGGACCTGCAATGAACCATAGGTAAGATCTGTGGATTGGCAGGACGAGAATATGGAAGGAATCGTTTTTCAAGTCGAGAGCTACCACCCAGTCTTGGATCTATGGCAGACAGAACCTGAGACAGAGTGAGCATTTTGAACTTTTCTTTTTTTAGGAAGTAGTTGAGAGGGTGCAGGTCTAGAATAAGATAGAGGCCTCCATTCAATTTTTGGCACCAGAAAGTAGCAGAATAGACCCACAACCTACTCCTGATGAAGGCATGTCCTAAAGTTTTCCTCAGCCAGGCGTGATGTCTAAGTGACACTGTAAAGCAAAGCTCCCCTCCAAACGTGTTCATCACAGGGCCTTTCAGGAAACTAAGGCTCTAGCTCCAATTCAGACCATTTGGGTCCAATTGGCGCCAGGCTGGCTCCATATTGGAGTCAGGAATCACAATGGGATCACCGTCATTGGAAAGGACCCTGAATGAGGTTGTGAAGTCACAGCTGGGGCCGATCTAGATTTATTAATGGATCCAGAGGGCCCAACTGGCATGGAAAACTAACCTGCCGGCGGAGATTGAGTCATTGTCACTTCTAAACACATGGGACAGGAAGACGCTCCAGCAGTCTAAAAATGAAGTGCACGTCTTCATAAGCTACACAAAGATGAGCGGGGTTGCTCCGGGTAACTTGAGGAAGCACAGAGCAGATCCAACCTGAAATGACAAGGGGACAATGTAGCAGAAGGCCTAGATTTATGGCATCCTGTGCCTGAAGATTTGGACCGGGCGGAGAAGTTGAAGAGAGCTTCGACTTCTTGTGTCCATGAGCAGTCCCTGGGATTATCTCGCAATCGGGACCTGGAGCAGTGCGGAGCGGTGTGTTGAGAGGCCAGGAGCTTCATGGCACGCTGATAAAAAGCCTTCAGATGCATAGTTTTGGATTCTGAGCAAGCCTTGGAGTCATAGTCCGGTGGCAGGCACCAAAGGCACACAAACTGGGGGTCTGTCACAGACATCTGCCTGTGACAGGCACCACAAGGTTTAAAACCAATAGAGGTTTTTGAGTGATATACCTGAAAAAAAGCACACTGAGGGCAAAAAAACGGAGGGCATTGCACTGGGATGGCTAGGCACCACACATGTCATTTCTGATGCAGACAGCACCATGCAGAGCCGATTGGTGCCACCTAGTGGCACGCAAAAGGACTGCTCAGAAACCTTTCCGGATTCTGTCTGATGCCTGGGGATAATCTTATGGTAAGGAATCTGCAGCTAGAAATTTCTATAAGATATATGCATTCTAAATGGACCTTCCCATTATGCACAATAATTAAACTTGAAGGAGAAGTCACACAAATCACCTTGATAGAAGATCTTATTTCTATTTTTGTAAAGTGCTTAATACACCATATGAAGATGGCTATGCATGGACCACTGATGACAAAAACCCACAGGGGGAGCTTTGAGGAGCCTGAGCTATCCTGCAGTTTACTTTTTTGCCAAAAACAAGACATGGGATATTTAAAGAAAGGGAGAAATGTATACTTGATGATGAGAGAGCCAAGTAAGAATAATGTAAGGAAAAGATGAGGGCTGACAAAAACAGAGTGATGTCTTTGGAGGGTAGAGTAGGTATGAGGAAAGGTATGGAGTTGTTGTTACATGGTGAAGTGAGATGGGCTAAGTAAGGCATTTTGTTGAGGCCATAGGGCAGTCAGTGGTTACTGGACAGTAACCTGGGAACAGGAGTTCTAGGTCCACAATACTATTTCATTCCAATGGGACAAATGGACTGATTAACAACTCTGTTTTGTATCCAGTGGACTTCGAAACCTTGAACGCTTACAGAGGGTGCTCTATGTAATTGCTGGTTTCGTTTGGCATCAGAGGTGAGCTCTGTTGACTGGGGTGAACCATGAGTGTACCAACCTACTATGTGTCGGTGGCTACTACGCCCTGAACCCAAGCTCCACAGTGAATGACGGTGGTGACAGTGTATCAATTACCTGAACTTGCTGTGGGGAAACTGCCTAATAGCTCTACCCAGTATTAAGTCTGTCCAGTTTTCTTAACTGTGGACCCTTTCCTATTCATATCTAATATATGTATGAAGAAAGAACATGCATGAGGTGTTGTGCTTTCTGCACAACGTGGTTTCCATGGGGGCATACTAACCAGCACCTACACATCTCCAGTACCTGTCCAGTCCTGTTGCACCTAGTGGGAGGTCAGAAGAGAGGTCACATCCCATTCTATTAGTATAGAGGAAAAGTCTGCCTGGAGTGAAACCTATCCAATTCCTAGATTGTCTTGAAGCTGTCTGCATTAGTAATGTGATCCAATGCCTTGCTATATCTAAGCCAAGTAAGTATCTTCTCTGAAAAAGGTCTGTACTGGTTGGATTAGTGACCCCTGGCTCAGAAGACCACGATATTCGGAAAGCAACATCAAGATACACCAGTGAACAAGGCAAACACTTTGGTTGCCTATGGAATCCAGTCTTGACCACCAAATGGGTAGAAACACTGGCCCCTCAATACATCGTACCTCATCATTTGTGTGGATACTGAGGAGAGCTGAACACCTGTTTAGGAGAACACGGTAAAGCCATTCAAAGCACCTCTGCAGGGATGCTACCCTCCTTGAAGAACAAAATAGGAAACCAAATAGGCTGTCTTGCTGCCTTTTGTCCGATGCAGAGAAGGGGAGGTTTCATGTCTGAGGAACTGGACCGCGACTACCAGAGGAAACCAACCTGATACTAGGAACAGCAACTGTAATTGCCTCTGGGGCATCCAGAAAGTATGAGGTTGTCATGGTCATGTCATAAGGTCGTCGCAGCTCAGCTGGCCAGAGAGCCAAGTTGGAATGAACCTCATTTGGTGAATCTGCACTGTCCCTTGAATCATAAGGTGTCTGTAAGGTGCCGGTATCCTGCCCCACTGTACCCCTAGAAGGACAATATTTAGTTGTCTTTCACCTGTGCGGTGTGGTGTCCGGATTTAATGGCTATTTGAACCATGCATCTAACCTGTAGTTATTAACATTTTAAGTTGTTATCCAGTCCTAATCCTAAGCAATAATCTCCCAGTGGAAACTAGTACTAGGAGTTATTGCACTGGGCATCCTCACTCCCAAGGCGACCGCTACCAATAGAAAATCTTGACACTGACCAGTAGATCGCGAGATACAGGCCTCTGCAAACTTAAATGGCCATAAAGACATCATGTTAGTAAATTAACAACTATTACATTCACCTCCTTATAGGGCTACAGGTGGAAAGTAGTCCTGGTCACAGTTTACTTCATTCTCTCACCTCGTCCATTCCTGGCCCTAATTCATCCATTTTATCATCGCTGTTTTCATCTTCGTCGTCGTCATCATCATCATCCCCCCAGAGGCGCTCATCTAGCTTATCAGCTTCAGCATCACCAAGATCTCCCATTTGTTTGTCCAACTCTTCATCTTCACTTTCAGATTTGTCGTCTTCTTCAGCCTCATCTGCAAAAGAGATCAGAGTTTAAACGTTATTGCACAAATAAATCTCCTCATGCCACTGGTGTATGTGGCTTTGTTAACTAAACAATGGCATCCAAATGGTAGGATGTAAGAAAGTGGCTCTATATATACTGGACCAAAGTAAGGTACAGCGTGTATAGAGTCCCCAATCCCCAGAGGTATAACAGAGGTCAAAGTCAGATCTGACCTTACTCTCTATAGTGGTAGCTTGGTCGAGCAGTAAGGCAGTATCAGAGGACAGTGTAAAGCATTTGTTGTACACACCCAGTCAGCAAAAGGTTTCACACACTCAAGAACTGAACTCTAGGCCAATTGTTTTTATATCAAAAGATATAGTTGTTTTATTATAGAACCAACAGGTATCAAAATATACTTTTCTCAATATGAATAACTTTAGGTAATTACTTTGCAGAAAGGCAATAGACTTTGTAAGTACAATAGCTACAGTGGTTGCAATTGACAACACAATTCTAAACACAATTTAACATTGAGCTCAATGGGTTTTTCTACATAAAAGCAGTGGATTACTTTATAGATTACTTTTAGAATTCCAGGACTCAATCCTAGATTTAGTCCCAGGACCTAAGCTGAAAACAGTCAAGTAAAAGCGTTTTGGTTACAGTTGTACTTTTTAAAGGATGTAAATGTAGTTTCAAAGTTGACACTTCGAAACTTTTCAGAGAAAAACTAGCAATGTTATCCTAAGGAAGGAAATTCAAGTCACAGGTAAAGTAGGTTCTCGTTACTTTTGTAATCCAGTACTGGACTCCTCGATCCAGCACTGGGACCGCTACCTAAGACAGGTAACTATTTACGTTTCAGCAATTGGTAAGATTTTTAAGGAGTATTTGTAATTTGCAAAAACCGACACTTAGAAGAAATTTCAGAGAAAAACAGTCAATGGTTTCCTAAGGAAGAAAATGCAGGTAACTGGTAAGTACGGTTAAGATTACTTTTGCGGTTCAGCACTGAACTAGAAAGTACAGCACTGCCTTCTCTACTGATCCCAGGTAAGTATTTCGGAAATCGTTACTCAGCTGATTTTAGAGGAATATTTTAAAGTTGCAAAAATCGACATTTGGAAGAAAATATCAGTGACAACCAGTTAATGTTAGCCTATGGAATGAAAGTGAGTTATCGGCTTTCAGGTGAGTACTCAACTGGTGGATTTAAGGTTCTGGGCATAGACTCAGGGGTGTCACAGGGTCGGAAAGGTACAGTTGTTACACCCTCGGCGGCACAGGGGCAGCCGGGTGCAGAGAGTAGGCCCAATGCAATCCAATGGAGGGTAGGGGGCCTTTGGTTGGTGGCTGCAAGCAGGCAGGCCACGCGGCTGTGGGAGCTGAGCTTCTGGTCACTTACTCAGGGCAAGTGGGAAAGTAGAGTAGGGTAGTAGTTGCACTTCCAGCAGAACTCGGGCGGCTGGGTGCAGGGTGCTTTTGAGCCTTCGGGTGCTCAATGTTATCCAATGGGAAAGTTACAAGGTGAACAAAGGCTGCAGGCTCGGGGATGGAGATTCTTCAGGTGCAACCACCACTTCGAGAGGTAAGTTGGGATCTTGGAGAAGAGGTAGGTACTCCAAAGGAAGGCACAGGGGACCGTGGGGCGCAGGGTGCAGGGGTGTCTTTAGGCATCAGGAAATCTTACCCTCAGCTGGTCGCGGTTGGTGGGGTCCCTGGTTCTGAGGCTGCAGGCGTGGTCTGGGTCGCAGAGGAGGGTCCTTGGGCACTGGACTGCGGGTCCCAGTTGCCGGGTGGACGTCCTCGTGGTCTTGGATCACTCGGGCACGGGCCAGGCTCGGCGGGTGCAAAGCGGGCTGGATTCGCGGTTCCTGGCTGGCACCAGGGGTATTGTTGTTGGAGCAGAGCCTCTGCTCAGGGGAGTTCCAGTCTGTTAGAGGGTCAAGGCAGGCAGGTCCTGCGGGTTGTCCAAGGATGCTGTCCGCAGGAGTCGCCGGGATTTAGCAGGAGCAGGTTCCAGGATTTACAAGCCGGTAGGGCTGGGGCCAAGTCAGTTGGTGTCGTCCTGTTAGCAGCTGCACCGCGGATCTTCTTCTTGATCTTCTTTCTGGTTTTCTTATCGGGATCTGAGGAAGGAAGGTTCAGGGTGCCCCATAATACAAAATTTAGGGGTGTTACAGGTAGGGCAAGGGCAGGGTCCAAAAGGTCCCTGTCCTGGGGTGGTGTCCCGGGGGTGCCGGGTTTACAGGGGTATCGACCACCTGATGGGGTTCTGGAGGGTCAAACAGAAATACTGGGGCTTTCAAGAGAGGTTTTAAGGAAGGTTTTATTGGGATGAAAGTTCTTTTCATGGATGTCACTGTAAAGTCTATGGATAGGTCCCGTCGTGATGCCTTGTGGTCTTGGTAGTCCCGCTTCCGGAAGGGGTGTCTCCAGGCGTCTCGCGGTGGACCCGGAAAGAAAAGGAAAGCAACGAGTTATACTCTAAACTCGGGGAAAGTCAACAAGGGCCGGGAGTGAGGGAACGCACCCAGTGCACAGTGCTCTAATACAGGAGGTGGGTAGGAGTGCTTGTGCTCGGGGTAGGGTTCGTTGCGGGAGATGACTACGGGGGTGGCTGCCTCCGCCTCCCAACCCAACCCGCGACCCGGCCCCGTACCTCTCTCAGCCACGCTCCTCCCGTGGGCGCGTGGCAGGGCGAAGCGTCCAACCGGTGGCCTCCTGGCTTGTCGTCTCCATCTGCTTCTCGTCCTCGACCTGCGTCCTCCTCCGCTGCCTGGGAATCACCGTCCGTCTTCGTGTCGGTACTTCCTGCTTTTGACGTCATCAGGGGTGGAGTCCCGGGCTCGAGGTCCCATGCCTTAAAGGAACCGCACTCAATTTCCTCGGACCAGTCCTTCGTGAGGTCATCGGGATTTCCATGCCATGTACCGATGTGTGGCTGTGGGGAAAAGGTGCAGGGTGTAAGGGGGGTGGCGGACCACCAGTCTTCCGTAACAGGCTCGTGGGGGCCGGACCCGTGACAGGTGGGTACACCCCCTAGCCTGCTCCTCTCCTGTGGGAGGGGGCATGAGCCTAGCTGCGATTGGGCAGGGCCCCCCATCTTCAAGATGGCCGGAGCCCGGGGTCGAGCTTCACCTCACCTTTCCCACCTGAGGGGTGGGGTTGGCACAGGCTGGCACACCACCCTTCCTGACGTAGGGTTTCCCCGCTAGTCTTCACGCCAGAGTGGGGTTGAGAACTGGTGGGGGCCAGTTGCTGAGTACAGCAAGTGGCCTGAAGAAGCTCACAAAGGTGGCATACCTTTGAAGCTTCCCTCTGTCCATCCTGGGGTAGGAGACCTAGCACCTCGCCAGGCATGTGCTTGTTGCAGAGCCAGGAGAGCGGAGGGCTCTCCACCCAGGGGTCCAGCAACATGTCTGCTGTGTGGCAGCCTGGGCAGCCACTCAGTCCAGACGTGGAATGTGGTTAGGTTTCAGGGGGCATCTCTAAGATGCCCTCTGTGGTGTATTTTACATTAAATCCCACACTGGCATCAGTGTGGGTTTAATGTGCTGAGAAGTTTGATACCAAACTTGTCAGTCTTCAGTGTAGCCATTATGGTGCTGTGGAGTTCGTAATGACAACCTCCCAGCACCATATACTCTTAATGGCATCACTGCACTTTATATAAAGTAATTTGAGGCTTCCGCCGCATTAGGAGGCTACTCACGGCTCCTGCAGCACAAGAAAGCAATTTGCAGCTCCCACCGCACTAGGTGGCGACTTGCGGCTCCTGCAGCCCAAGGAAGTAATTTGCAGTTCCCGCTGCACTGGAAGCCGATTCGAGGCTCTCCGCACACTGAAAAATGCCCACCGGGTGTTACCGCGTTGAAAAGTGATTCGCCTTTGAAGGAGACTCGTGCCTTCGGCTGCGCTGGAAAGCCCGGCTCACGGAGCTCACGGGAGAGCACTCTGCCACCAGCAGCAACAACTGTAGCTTCTGGTGTCTGTCGTCACTTCCTTGTTATCAATCAAAAGAAACAAGTTGACCTTATTTTATATATGATCTTTTCACTACAGCACCCATCCTGAGAGGAGTGGTGAGTCATACATCCGCCCTCTATATTTGCTTTGAAGGGGAGCTCCAGGATTCACACCTTTTTAATTTACCATTCGGACTGTTGCAAGGATCCTGCTCATACACAGAACTGTGCACAGAGACCTAGGACATCAGTGAATAGTGGTGTACCAGAAACTCACCTCAGTACCTAGAAAAACCCCAACCAGCTAGCATCAGTGTCACATTAGCTCTTTGTCCTATAGCAAAGTAACCAATGATTAGACAACCTAGAACATGCGACTTAGTACAAACTAAGGAATGGTGAGAAGTGAAAACACTCTTTCGTTATACTCTCATACCAATCCACAACAGGAGTAAAGAAGAGACACAGTAAGGTTAAAATATTTATTTTAACGACGTGATCTCAGATGCAGTATTTTAGCCAACATAAGCAGACGTATGATTAAAAATAATATGGTCAGCATTTTTACAATTCCATAAAATACAAAAGGAGAAATCATATTACAATGATGGTGAAAACAGGTCCTATAGCGCCTAGTTTTAACACCCTCCCTATATTGGAACTATGAATTATATCTTAGGCTTGTTTGGGGGACCCAATTACCTTTCTGCTCAGTAAGAGTAAATCACATTTGGATCAGCCAAAGCGCTCTGCTTTCCTGAAAACGGAAAATCTTCCAAGTGTGTGAAATCATGGCAAGTGTATAATAATAAGGGTGCCAGAATCTTAGTTGCCTCACAGCTGCCTAATTGTTGTGTCTAGAAAGAGTACTTGATCATGCCGAAAAACAGCTACCATGTTTTGATAACCTTGATGGCTTCAGCACTCACTGTGCAGACTAGGGGCACAATGTAAGTCTAGAGATGTCGAAAAACAAAACCCTTTCTCATGTGTAGACCTTCACGAAGGCTAACTTAACAAGCATTTGCAATGCAATAGGTCTCGCAGCATTAAAGTTTGAGTTTATTGGCATTGTATATGACAATGTGTTGCATTAAATTTTTAGCAAAGTCTGTATTGGTGTATAAAGATGATTTGCAAGATGATAGCTGTTGCAAAATATTAAGCAATGTTGGCAATAATATTATATTATAATAATATTGTAATTTACTGTGGTACTTATAAGCATATTGGTAGCGCATAGTGATGTTGTGGTGCCCCTGAGTGATGCTGTGGTGGTGCCGAGTGATGCTGTGCTGATAGGATAGATAGTGAGGGCGAAAGATAGATAGAGGGAGGGCGAAAGATAGATAGAGGGAGGGCGAAAGATAGATAGAGGGAGGGCGAGAGTGAGATAGAGGGAGGGCGAGAGAGAGATAGAGGGAGGGCGAGAGAGAGATAGAGGGAGGGCGAGAGAGAGATAGAGGGAGGGCGAGAGAGAGATAGAGGGTCTGCGAGGGATGGAGTGTGGGGCGATGGATGGAGTGTGGGGCGATGGATGGAGTGTGGGGCGATGGATGGAGTGTGGGGCGATGGATGGAGTGTGGGGCGATGGATGGAGTGTGGGGCGATGGATGGAGTGTGGGGCGATGGATGGAGTGTGGGGCGATGGATGGAGTGTGGGGCGATGGATGGAGTGTGGGGCGATGGATGGAGTGTGGGGCGATGGATGGAGTGTGGGGCGATGGATGGAGTGTGGGGCGATGGATGGAGTGTGGGGCGATGGATGGAGTGTGGGGCGATGGATGGAGTGTGGGGCGATGGATGGAGTGTGGGGCGATGGATGGAGTGTGGGGCGATGGATGGAGTGTGGGGCGATGGATGGCGTGTGGGGCGATGGATGGAGTGTGGGGCGATGGATGGCGTGTGGGGCGATGGATGGCGTGTGGGGCGATGGATGGCGTGTGGGGCGATGGATGGCGTGTGGGGCGATGGATGGCGTGTGGGGCGATGGATGGCGTGTGGGGCGATGGATGGCGTGTGGGGCGATGGATGGCGTGTGGGGCGATGGATGGCGTGTGGGGCGATGGATGGCGTGTGGGGCGATGGATGGAGTGTGGGGCAAGGGATGGAGTGTGGGGCAAGGGATGGAGTGTGGGGCAAGGGATGGAGTGTGGGGCAAGGGATGGAGTGTGGGGCAAGGGATGGCGTGTGGGGCAAGGGATGGCGTGTGGGGCAAGGGATGGCGTGTGGGGCAAGGGATGGCGTGTGGGGCAAGGGATGGCGTGTGGGGCAAGGGATGGCGTGTGGGCCGAGGGATGGAGTGTGGGCCGAGGGATGGAGTGTGGGCCGAGGGATGGAGTGTGGGCCGAGGGATGGAGTGTGGGCCGAGGGATGGAGTGTGGGCCGAGGGATGGAGTGTGGGCCGAGGGATGGAGTGTGGGCCGAGGGATGGAGTGTGGGCCGAGGGATGGAGTGTGGGCCGAGGGATGGAGTGTGGGCCGAGGGATGGAGTGTGGGCCGAGGGATGGAGTGTGGAGCGAGGGATGGAGTGTGGAGCGAGGGATGGAGTGTGGGGCGAGGGATGGAGTGTGGGGCGAGGGATGGAGTGTGGGGCGATGGATGGAGTGTGGGGCAAGGGATGGAGTGTGGGGCAAGGGATGGAGTGTGGGGCAAGGGATGGAGTGTGGGGCAAGGGATGGCGTGTGGGGCAAGGGATGGCGTGTGGGGCAAGGGATGGCGTGTGGGGCAAGGGATGGCGTGTGGGGCGAGGGATGGAGTGTGGGGCGAGACTGTCCCATTGTTCGGGGTGTCCACGCGGTGCGGACATGTTAGCACGACTCCTCCCTCTTTTCTTTTCGCAACTAGCTCTTTTCATCTTACACTTACAACCATTTTCCATTCACAGCCTCTCAGGCACCACATTTTTCAAATAATTCTTATTTTAAAATGTTTGTCGAGACACACATTTTTTAAAATGCGTCTTTATAACAAAGGAGTAATTGCATTCGGACACAGTTTACGTGTCTCCTGGATACGGAAAAAAATGGAATTTCGCCTCCAGCTCCCTAGAGCGTAAATTCACTTAGAAGCTCTCTGTAAAGCCGCGGGGAAAAGCCTTAAAATAAGAAAGCCAATGTTTATAAAAATAACAGAAGAGAGGAAACGGCACAATAAAAAAGACGTGCTCATGCACTGCATAGTGAGGGACACTTTGAGGCGCACCCCCAGAGCTCTCCCCCCCCCCACAAGAAAAGAACACAATAACAGTATAAATAGTATAACACCGAAACAAACTCTAAACTCAAAAAGTAAAATTCCTAACTGGAATGTTAAAACGGATCACGGACTACCCTTTAAATATAAAAAAAAACAACTTTTGATTCCAAATATAAAGCTTCGAGTGCGTAATTTGAACTTAAAAATGTGCTTCTTTGAAGGCAAAATGCGCATTTTCAAAGCCGTGAATTGTATTTTGAAACAATGCGTGTGCATTCCCCAATGGAAAAGGTGCATTTTCAAGAGAACCTGGCATTTCTACAGTAGAAAGGTGTGTTTTTGTGCGTGGCTTGCTTGCGCAAGGACGAAAGGTGTGCTTTGAGGCGATGTTGCAGTGCAAGGATGAAAGGTGTGTTTTTGTGCGATGCTTGCAATGCAAGGATGAAAGGTGTGTTTGTGTGCGATGCTTGCAGTGCAAGGATGAAAGGTGTGTTTTGGGCGGTGCTTACAGTGCAAGGATGAAAGGTGTGTTTTGTGCGATGCTTGCTGTGCAAGGATGAAAGGTGTGTTTTGTGCGATGCTTGCTGTGCAAGGATGAAAGGTGTGTTTTGGGTGAGGCTTGCAGTGCGTTCGTCGTAGGCGAGACCTAAAAATAGACTTTCCCTCTTTTCACTGTGCACTAATGCACCATAGCCGCACCTAGCCAGAAGTGCACCAGTGTGTGAAAAGCAGGACACAAACTAACAGGCTTTTCCAAGTGCGTTGTACCCATGCTCTGGGGATTCTAGCGCCTATTCGGGAAATACTGAAAGTCGAGGAGCTTGCAAACAGAGCCTTGCAGCAGAGTGTGGTGGAATCTTTATGCAACAAACCATGCTTTCGTCTCTATAGGTTGTTGAAGTGTCACCACTCACCTGTGTAGAAGTGCGGGATGGCACGGGCATTCAACGTTTTTCTCTTGGGAAACACCTTGTTTGTTTCCAAGCTCTTGTGCTCCGCTTTTCCAAGTGCTGTGGCAAAGACAAATCAGCAGGTCCGTCTAAGTCAGATGTCTCCAATCTCAGACAGTCCGGAACTCAGAAGCTGTGGGGGTGATAACAGCTCTGTACGGAGGTGCCCAGGAGCACACTGTGTGCTGGTGCGTGTTTGAAGGGACCCAGCCAGTGTTTCACTTGGTGGGGTGCCCTATCCTGGCATGCAGTGCAGTGCCATCAGGGGTCCCGCATTTCCCTGTTACAGCCCCTGCATGCTCCAGTCCACGCAAACACATATCAAAGCCACGCCCTTGTCATTGACCTTGCAGCTGGAGTCACGTGTTCAGACACGTGACATTAGAATACAAGGCCCATTTAATGCCATGACTGCCCGGTGGGCACTCCCTCGAGGAACCCGGGCTCCTGGAGACGGTTGCATGGTATGGAGTGGCGTTGGACTCCGCACGTTAAAGATGTGTGCGACACTTAGGAGCATACATGCCAATAGACCCGATTCCGGCGGGAGAATACCGATTGTTCAAGCCAAAAATGGCTTTATTTTAGCTGTCTCCCGCCTGAAAGGGCACTTTCTACAATAAAAGTCCATGGGTAATTTTCATTCTCCCTATTTTTTTTATTTGAAATCTCCCACGTACGTCCCTGTCCTAAAATGTTGGCATGTATGCTTAGGAGATTGTAGTAACTTGGTCCAGACTGATAGTGGTATTTCAAGTAGATTTATTCAGGTTGGTTACAGCATAGTAGTACAATAGATATTAGCCCCACCAGGAGCACCTAGATAGGCACTCAGCCCTTCTCCAACTGTGAGTTCTCACTCCCAACATTCCATCTTACATCACTCAGGCAGGGTTCCACTGGCACAGCATAAATCATCACAACCCAGGATACTACATATCCTCCCTTGTTCCAAAATTAAACAAATAGGAACGTCTATATAAGAAGTTATACAAAGTTGAAAGGCGAAGAAATGGACGCAGATTAGAGGAACAAAGAAAATGAAAAACCAGAGGAAAATTGGAATGCAAGTGAAGATGTGACAAGAATAAGAACGCAAGTGGAGCAGAAAGAAGTTAAAGTAGAATACACGAGAAGGTGTGATCAGAACACGAACACAAGGAGGAGGAGATGAAAGAATCATAGAACATATACTCTATCGTTCCAAAAGAAACAAAAAGAAGATTCCAAGTAGGAACAAAAAATGTTGAAACGAGAAAACACACAAACACATATCATTCTTTCCAAATAAGAAAAGAAAATGAAAGAACAAAAAATACAAAGAGAAACCATCAATGGCAGCCCTCCGCAAACCCACTGGCCAGGTAAGTAAGCAAAGAGACAACTCACGTCAGGAGAAAACAAGACGACAGAGAAGAATAGGAGTGAAAATACTTAAACTTCCCCATCTAAGTTTTAGGAATACATAACAAGTAGAAAATACAACTGGGTTATAGTGTAAGAAAACAGAATAAAGTCATAAATAAGAACGCCCAGTGTAAAACAGCCCATGTATTATGGTAATTAAAACCATACACCCTTTAGGGTAAATAATGTATACACGGTTATATGTTGGGCACAGTACAGAAGGGACGACACCCAGGAAACAGACCCCATGTGGACATGAGAAACTAGTGCACTGCATAAAATGTAATTACCTTAAACAAAAATCTATCACTCCGGAGAGATCAAGATAGGGTATTTAAAAGGCGTGGGACACATGTCCACGCAATACACCTCGACTGGAGGTCTAGTGATATGCACATGAAAGTGGAAAATAACCACAAAACATACCTCGCGGAGAGGTCAGAAATTGTGCACATGTGAGTGGGATTACGGTCCACACAACACCTTGATGAAGAAAATAAATTTTGAACTGTGTGAAGGTAAAAACCTTAGGCATCCTACGTAGGGTAAGACGTAAACTAAAACACTGTGCACTCTGTGATGATACCCTAAGTAGAATAAAATAAAATATTGTGCACTGTAAAATTGGGTAAAATGTAAACCTAAACAATTGTGCACTGTAGGACAAGACACATACCTCATGGAGAGGTCAACACAAACCTAGAAATTGTGCAGTGTATGGAGGCAAAAACTAGCGTCAGCACAAATGATTGTAAATGCACCTCACGCAAATTCCAAACTGTAAATTACTCTTTTGCAAAATTCACAAACAGTGCTGAAATCAATAAATAATAAATTGAATGTTTTCCTCTTAAAACACTAAAACACTACTACAAGACAGTGTAACTTTTTCCTTTGCCTTGTGAAACGATTTTGATTTAACATTAGCCCTGTTAACATAAACTTTTTACTGTATACTCAATCAGAAACAGCAGAATGTAAAACTCTTCGAGGAATAAAATTACCAGTGTAAGACTTATTATTAGATTCTGAATGAAAAAACACTCGAATGTCTTTTATAGAAAGTACCTTGAAATGTAACCACTAGATGGCAGCATTGTATAGTATAGAGTATACTGAAAATATGTCGATCTTGCATTAGACTTGCTTTGACGTACAGAGTTGTTAGCTCTTACGTTGTTAGCTCTTACGTTTTGTTAGTTTTTTTTTTTTTTATGAATTCAAGACAAAAACGACAATAATTCTCGGTCCGCTCTCTCTTATTGACTGACTTCAAATAAATTGAAATCCAAAACGGGTCACTCAACCGGCTGAAAGAAAAATCAAGGTCTTGTTTTTGAAGAACCGTCAGCGTTAGTATGTTAAGGACGGTGACACGCTCCTCACGCTGTTGATGACACGTTCCTTGCGTTGCTTCGGATGGCTCACAGATCGTAGCTGCGCACCAGCGCAACGCTGTGTCCGAACCTGCAAGCTGGGAAGGACGTCACCTGCCAGAATCTCTGCCTCCACGCGATGCGCACCGACCACCATACCCTCCTGCAGGGTTCGAATGCGCCATCACAACGAAGAGGCAATTGACGAGAAAAGAGCTCCTCACCAACTGAAAACGGACTGCAAGAATCAGTTGGTCCACATGACATCAGAAGGTAAATCTCTTTACTCGATGTTTTAACTGTCTGTTAAATCACTCAGAAGTATAAAAGCCTCAGCAAATCAACAAAATTCCTTTTTAAGTGTTTCTGTGAGATAAATGAGAAGCTTTTTTCAGAAATTAATTTCTTTTACAAGAATAGTGTCTCTTTGTAACGCTCATGAATAATTAAATGATTTAATTATTGAATAATACATTTTAACTGAAGCAGAATTTCTTTTCCAATATATCTCTGCGCAGGTTTCATTTTATTTATAGCAGATACCCAAAAGAAAGGAATAAAAACGTGCTTACTTTTATTGAGTGTCCATGTGAGTCAAGTACAACACGCTTGGGCAGGGCTGTCCGATCTGGGGGACACTGGTGGGGCTTCAAAGCGTGCTGATTTTCTCTTGGTGGCTCCATGGTTCTTGGCTTTTTATGTTCCTTAGTGTTTTTCCTGTAGTTTCATTTAACTCACGTTTGTTGTGGCTTCTAGGTGAAATCAGCGTCATGTCTAGTAGCTTAAATTGCGCTAACAGCTCTTTAGACGTAGTGTAGAGGTTTCCTTAGTTACTTGTACTTTGAATTAACTGCGTCATATTTAGTTGTTGTAAATTGCGCCAGTTGCTTTTTGAAGTAATGTAGAGGTTTCCTTAGCCACTTGTACCTTGAATTACGCGTAGATTCTTCTAGTCCTCGTCGCCATATATTTTGTAGTAACTTGGTCCAGACTGATAGTGGTATTTCAAGTAGATTTATTCAGGTTGGTTACAGCATAGTAGTACAATAGATATTAGCCCCACCAGGAGCACCTAGATAGGCACTCAGCCCTTCTCCAACTGAGAGTTCTCACTCCCAACATTCCATCTTACATCACTCAGGCAGGGTTCCACTGGCACAGCATAAATCATCAGAACCCAGGATACTACAGAGATGCTTTTGAAACGTCCTTCAGAGCTCATTTTTGCGTATTTTGGGCCCCTCTGTTTGTGGTTGGCCTCAATGTACATCATCAGTAAAGTACCTGCGGGGGGCGTGGCTTAGCAGGCCACGATGGCGGCTGTGTCCTGCTGAGGCTCCGCGATCGGGCTAGCATCCAGCCCAGTTCCCGAGATCGCCGGGAGCCTCAGCCTACTGGAAAAGCACCTGGGACTCCCCACGTGCATTGGGGTGCCGCTCCAACGACCTCTGACAGCGGCGGACGGGCGACACAGGCCGATTCTCCGAATTCGGAGCCGGGCGCCTCAATTCAAGATGGCGGGCGCGGCTCCGTCCGGCGGGAGCGTACGCCGCCAGGAGCCGACCCAGTGACCGAAGACTCCAGGAGGCGGGACCGGCGACCGCCGGCGGGAGATCCCGGCGCAACAGCGAGACCGACCCCCCCGGGGTGCACACCAGACGGCACCTTCTCCTGATCCACCACCCCGGTGCGCAAGATGGCGGCCGCCGCACCAGGGCTCCACCGCACTGACGCTGCGACCTCACCGGGTGCCTGAACATTCTCCGACATCACCCGCTCCGCCGCCGCGAGGCGCGGAGGACCGGCGGACGTGCTGCCAGCGTGGTGGTGGGCCATTCCAGGGCCGGCAAACGTACCAGCACAGCGGCGGTGAGTGGCCGCCTCTCTCCCCCCCCCCTTCCCCCGAGACACTTGGTGCCTATAGCCCCCCCTGCGACCTCGGGGGCTCAGCAAATTGATAAGAATCACACCGCTGGCTAACTCGGGGACTCAGGGTGCCCCCGCGGCCCCGCAACGACCATCGGACCCAAGCGCCTGACCCTAAGATGGCGCCCGCAGAGGCCTGAACACCGCGAACAGCGCGAGCCTCACCACTGGGACCCCCTCGAACTTTCACCATCTGTCCTCTGGCCCTACCGGCTGCTACTGACGCTGGGCCACACGCCGAGGGAGACCCGCACGCCTTTGTCGCCCTGATCTAGCGCTCGTCCCCTGAGACGAGGGGAGGCCGCCCCAGACCCTGAGGGGACAGGAGAGACCGGCAGATGTTAAACTGCCCCCTGACCCAGCCACGTTGACCTGCTGTGCCCGGAGCACACGACCTCACCCCACGGAGCAGAGAGGATCCTCACGTGGTCAGAGCGGCCGGCTCCTGGCAACCACAAACCTCCCCTGACGCCCCTGGTGGGGGCTCCCCGAGGAGGAACAGACCTCGCCTTGGGCCTGGAAAGGACCGAGGGAACTGACCAGCACCCGACTGCCGCCACCCGGTAACACTGCGTGGCGACGACCTATCTCCCCCGGGACACGCAACGACCAGGGGGAACCCCCCCTCTCCCTCCTAGCAGCACCCATGGGGAAGCCGAGAGCCACACAGATGACGGCGGTCCCGGAAACAGCCGCCGAGAAGATGCCACAGAGGAGAGCATGGACGCAAACCAACACGTCGCAAGCCGACCCTACGCTATCAGCGAAGCTGGACCAGGTGTTGGCAGCAATAGAAATGTCTCGCCTCTCGATGGAGGAGAGATTGGGCACCCTGACGACAGACATCAGCCTAATTCGGGATGAACACCGTAAACTGGCAGACAGGGTGAAAGAGGGTGAGCGGATTGTGACTGAACTACGACCAGCGGTGAAATCGCAGGAGGCAGACATGCAGGAGATCCTGCGCCGCGTGACGACCCTGGAGGAACGAACAGTGGATTTGGAGGGGCGCTCGAGACGCTGTAACATTCGTGTCCTGGGCCTGCCGGAGGGGATTGAAAACTCGGACCCCCTGACATACATGGAATCCTGGACTAAATCGTTCACCCCAGAATGCGACCGATCGCCGTTCTTCTCCATCGAGAGGGCCCACAGGGTCCCAGCCCGGGCGCCCAAACCTGGTCTTCCCCCACGACCCATGCTGGCCAAGTTCCTACACTTCCGAGACCGGGATGCAGTGCTCCGCGCGGCCCGGACGGCGGGCCCCCTGCGGGTGGAAGACCAGCACGTCATGGTGTTCCCGGACTATGCCCGAGAGGTCCAACAGCGACGATCCACGTTTCTGGAAGTCAAAAGACGCCTCCGCGCAAACGATCTTCAATATTCCCTACTGTTCCCCGCCCGCCTCAAGGTAATCCACAAAGGGAAAGCCCTCTTCTTCGATACGGCGGCGGACGCGCAGGATTGGACTGAATTTCATTGCCCACTGATCCCTAAACCCGGACCCCAGAAGACACGCAACAATGACTCCAGACGACCCAGGAGACGGGGCGCGAGCCATGGGCGATCTGGACACTCCAAGAGCCGGGCGTCCTCCCAGGCGGGCTCACCCGACCTCGCAGAAATCATACAGGAGCGGCGAGACGCCCTACGGGCGGCGACCGGACTGCACTCGTCGCCCCCGGCTTCGGACCTGGAGGGTCATCCGCACCTATTCACTCCAGAGAAAGACCGGGACAGTGATGGAACTATGTCGGGAATTGGCCCAATCTCTTCCCCCCTCGTGGTGACACACACATTGGACGCTGCCCTAGCCAGCCAGCCTACCACCTCTTCGTGAACACCTGAACTGTCAACTGACATATCCTTTCCATGATTGCCTGTTGTAATGCGCGACATCTAGAAGCCTAGACTACTCTACTAGATAATTGCGAGCTCCAGCGAGCGATACACACTTCTCCTGCTAGAGCCCGACCCGCGCACAGGCCCAGCAGCGACACATGCTGCCACCCCCGCGAATTTCTGTTGGTTTTCTCCCCTAGTGGGACACTAGTTTGGATATGCCACCCCCAGTGACGTATCCTCAGAATTGGGACAGTTGCCCACCCAAGGTTCTAGTTGTTGTTAATTCCCCCAGTCCCCCCCCCCACGTTTAAGGAAGCTTGGCGCGCAGGAACACACACGACACGCACACATGGGCGGCACATGGGAACTGTAGAGGTGCCCCTCCCCCGACCACGTCACCCTAGAAATGGCTGTCCCCCACTCTGACGTTAGTATCCTTACACTAAATGTACGGGGCCTACACACGCCCAGCAAGCGCTACTCTGTATACTCCTACATACGGCGCATGGCGGCCAACATTACGTACTTACAAGAGACGCACATTAACGCTACTGAACTCATTCGCCTACAGGCCAAATGGCGAGGGACCATCTGCGCCACACAATATTCAGCGTTTGCACGCGGCGCATTAATCTGGGTGAGACCTGGTACTCCCTTCCGGGCGCTCCGGCGAGTAGTAGATAGAGAGGGCAGATATGCGCTACTGGAGGGAATTCTTGATGGGCAAGGGGTACTTCTGGGCAGCATATACGCCCCTAATACAGATCAGGACCGGTTCTGGGATCACCTTACGGGCGTCCTGGCCCAGTTCACCACAGTCCCATGGGTGCTGGGAGGCGACTTTAACTGCACACTAGACCCCTCGCTTGACCGCTCACATCCTCCCCCCACGCACTCCCCGGCCCCCCGGCAGGCGGCCCTCTTCAAGGCATGGACCACACACTGGGCGCTCACTGATGCATGGCGACACCTACACCCACTGGCTCGCATCTACTCCTTCCACTCGATTCCACACAACCTTCGGGTCCGCCTAGACCGTTTCCTCTGCTCTGCTCCGATCCTCCCTAAGGTTACATCTACAGATTACCTGGGACGGATCCTCTCAGATCATGATGCCCACATAATACGGCTTACCTGGCGCCCCCCACATCCACCGGTCCCCACCTGGCGCCTCCCCAGAGACTGCCTGGCGGACCCGGTCTTTCAGGACGCGCACAAAACCTGCATACGCGACTACTTTACACACAACGAGAACACAGCGTCATCGGTACTAGTGGAGTGGGACGCGTATAAAGTGGTGGCGAGAGGAGAATGCATCAAACAGATAGTGGGGGTCCGCCGCACCTTAGAACGATCGCTCTTAACGACGGAACAGGCTCTAGCTGCTCTCACCAAACGGCCTGACGACTCGGAGGAACACGCCGTACTCACGGCGGAGGCCAAAACGGAATATCAAACTGCCTGCGCTGACCTCCGTAAGTATAATTTCAGGGCATACGCCTCTCGGGTGCACAAAGACAGAGACAAAACCGGGGCGCTTCTGGCCTGGATGGCGAAGCAGGACACCGAAATCAAGCCGATCACGGACATTCTCAACCCGGAGGGTGTACTGGTGCAATCACAAGATGAGATTCTCCTAGCATTCCAACGCCATTATGCACGAGTGTACGAAGCCCCGGCATGCTGTACCCTGTTTACCGCGGATCAGTTTTTAGACCCTCTAACGCTGCCCACGATATCGGATTCCGACAAGCGCACATTAGACGCCAAGATAATTCCCTCTGACATCACCCAGGCGATGCGTGCCATGTCCCGAAATAAAGCACCGGGACTGGACGGCTTCCCACTAGAATACTACGCTACATTCTCTCCCCTGGTGGTTCCCCGTCTGTCACGGATGTTCGGGGCGTCACTCCACCTGGGGAAACTACCCCAGTCGCTACGGGAATCCGTGATTGTCACCTTTCTTAAGCCCCACAGAGATCCGCTTCACATGGGGTCATACCGGCCTATCACCCTCCTGTCGGCTGATTGTAAGATACTGGGGAAGATCCTAGCTGAACGTTATGCGCAGATCATACGCCCGCTGGTCCACCCCGACCAATGCGGCTTCGTCCCCGGGAGGAATACCTCCCAGAACCTACGCCGAGTCTTCCATATCCAAGATCAGGTACGCGACAGATTTCCCCGCGCTGCCTGCCTCATTATGGACCTGGAGAAGGCGTTTGACACCCTCACCTGGCCCTACCTGTTTTCGGTCCTGCGTCGCCTTAATCTCGGCCCGACGCTCATGGCATATACCCGCCTCCTATACACCGACCTCACTACTCGAGTTCGTATCGGGAAACGTATCTCACCGGCGTTTGCAGTCCGACGAGGCACAAGACAAGGTTGCCCCTTGTCGCCCCTCTTGTTCGCGCTAGCGGTCGAGCCGCTGGCGGTTCGACTGCGTCGGGAGGGCGTGAACTGGGGAGTACCGCTTGCAGATGGGACCCATTGTGTGTCCATGTACGCGGATGATCTCCTCATATATGTCCGGGACATTGAAATGGACCTAACCCCCATAGGGGCCACATTGGCGGACTTTGCAACTGCCTCGGGTCTACAAGTCAACTGGGACAAGTCCGTGGTTTACCCCTTACACCCGGACCTACCCCCCCGAGACATCGACCTCGGACCACATAGTCTTTCATGGTCCGCGGAAGCTCCCCGATACCTTGGCGTCCGCTTATACCATTCTCCGACGGACATCCTTGAAGGCAATCACCGCGCGGTACTCGAGAGTCTGCGCCCGACGGTCGCCTTCTGGAATAAATTACCACTGGCCCCGATTGGACGGATAGCCCTTGCTAAAATGGTGATGCTCCCCCGGCTCCTCTACCATTTCACAAACCTGCCGGTGATACCACCCAGGTCCTTCTTTCGCGACGTTGATTCCCTCTTGGGAACTCTCATCTGGGGAGCCGGCCGCCACAGAGTCGCCCTGAAAACTCTTCAACTCCCCACAACACAGGGGGGACTCGGAGCTCCATCCTTCGAGGCATATTTCCTCGCAGCACAGCTCCAGTGGCTGTCCTACTGGACAGCGGACCGTTACCCTCAGGAAACGGTTACTCCTACTGGTAGAATCACAACCCCGGAACTCACCCGTCTGCTCCTTCCGGGCACCAAGCCACGGCGCACTTACCCCCTTCAGGTGACGATAGCGCGCCGATGTATGCTGCGGATACACCGGCTGTCCTCCGCTAGGCCCCCATACTCCCCGCTGCTGCCGCTAATAGGCGGCCCCAAGCAGGAGTCCTACTTTGCGGCCCCACTACTCGCCGACTGGTCCCGCTGTGGTATCACAGATCTGGAATCACTCTTCGAGGAGGGTCAACTGAAACCGCTGGACCGCCTGATCGCAGAGTACGGGCTCTCCCCAGGCCAATTCCTTAGGTATAGGCAATTACTCGACGGATACCGACCCCATTTCAATCTTCAAAATGGCGAGCCAGACACGCATCCAGTAATACATACTATTCTACATATGGGGGTGGGTCGCCACCTGGTCACATGGCTCTACAAATCCATCCGGGAACTCTCATACACCCCCCTGGCGACCCTACGAGCCACTTGGGAAGAGGACATAGGCCGTATTTTGCACGACTCGGAGTGGACTAAAGCTCTCGAGGCCCCTAAACGCGTCTCTAGGAACGCCCGCTTCAAAAATATTCAATATTATATATTGCACAGGGCATATCTCACCCCAGCGCGATTACAGAAGTTCTACCCCTCCACGCCTTTCCTGTGCCCCAGATGCTGTATCCCAGCTGCGAACTTCCGTCACATGTTCTGGGACTGTCCCAATCTTCAGCCTTTCTGGCAGGGGGTACACAACACACTACGGGAACTCACGGGTCTCACTACACTAGCCACCTGGGAGACCAGTGCATTAGGCATCCTCCACATCTCTAAGCGTGAACCGGTGCGACGGCGCTTCGTGTCCTTAGCGCTCCTACTAGCCAATAGATGTATAACCATGCGCTGGCGATCCCCAGAGGGTCCCCCCATAGCACAATGGAAGGGGGCGGTTAGCAAATGGGCGGCAGCGGAGGAAGACGCTTTAAGGGAGGAAGAAGCCAAGGGCGCGCGCAAACTTCCCATCTCCATGGAATGGGCCATGCTCCTTCACAGCTTCCGCCAGTCCACGCAGGCTGGTGACCCGCCTGACCCTTCCCCTCCCCCCACCCAAGAAGACCAGTAGCCTTCACCTGAAGTGAGTCACCCCAGAGTCGGACCCCGATAACCCCCTACGTCCTGGGCAACCTCTTGCATGTCCGGCCATCCGTGGGCTTCTCCCCCCCCCCCCCCGCCTCGACACCCGCTGCCATCCTCCCCCTACTTAGACCCTGCTAGCGCCTACATGCTTCCCTCCCACAGTTCTGTTACCCCCCTGTTTACTGGTGACACTGTTATGTGCACAGTACAGATCCAGATCCAGTGCTGTTATGGCATGAGAGTGCCCGTTTGATCTTCTTCATCGCCCCTATGGCGATACCGTCCCATCACCGCTCAGCCTGCAGGAGCCTTTACGTGATTATAATGCACTGACTCATCGAAGTCATGTTTATGTGTACCAGTTCTATATAGCAAGAAAATGTTGCGCACATAGCTGTTCGTGGCTGAATGTTGAGGCCACGTCGGCGGACTGTTTATGCTGTACTGAGATACTTTACTGCAACAATAAAAACAAATTTAAATAAAAAATAAAAAAAAAAAATCAGTAAAGTACCTGCCGGCTGTCAGTCAGTGCCAGCCACTTCTGCCTCTCTGTACTACTTCGTTTGTAAATGAATGAATACTGGAGCCCAGAGCGAGTCAATGTCAGCCGCCCAGTACCAGGGCCGTGCAGGCTTCAATTCACACAAGGAGTTCCCTTTAATCCACTTCCAGGCACTGCCCCTTTATCTCACAATTGCAGGATCCTTTGGGACGAGGGTTCCGCCTTCCTCTTGCTCCTGTGTGTGGTTGTTTGCTATCAGTAAATGTTTGATTCGAAAATGTAAGCGCCGGTGCCCCCCACCGGCTGAAATTAAGCACTGCTGTTTCTATCTTAACCTACGCGTGTCTCTTGATCTGATGCTTGTTCCCACATCATTGCATCTTCATCCTCCGGAGCAGAGTGATTCACCCTATTTGGGAGCTAAAACTCACCCTCCACCTTTCATCCGGCCTAGGAAGACACTTACTGACTCGCATCCCTTTAGGAGCCGGGAGCCAGCCTGCGGCATGCACAGTAGGAACCCTTTCTGCCTTGAAAAGCAGCATGGATTAATGAATGAATGTAGGATACGCTGCAGCCTACGCCCAATCGCCAGGCTGAGATCTCCTCTTTGTAGGTCTGGCTGCAGATCGCTTCAACTGTGCTACCTCGCTCCAGCACACAACACAAAGCAACCCATACAGAAAGAGGATTTGGGTTTCCCACGTTCCCATTGGCTTCTCGGCTCTTCAAGTGAACGGATTTTATTTGTCTTACCTCGTGGACAGAGCTCAGCCAATCAAATAAAGGCACAATATCGAAATTACTAGGGAGAGCAGTTGGCCTAACGGCTAGGGCGATCGACCCCGAATCCGGAGAACCCGATTCGAGTCTCGGCAATGACGCTGAACAACCTGTGATTTTGGGCAAATCACTTAATCTTCTCGTGCCTAACAAAATAATGAATGTGTCCTCATGTAACGCAACTGGTGCTATGCAAAGCGCTCTGATACCCGATACCAGGTCAAGTTCGTGCTAGATAAAACTACGTAATGTTTTTAAAAAAAACAATTACGGTTCTCCATTCTCAACCAGGCCTTTTCTTATTTGCAGTAGAAACGTGCTCTCAATACACAGATAGAAACTTACTGGGAAATGCCTCTAGTTTCTCAGCTGCCTCACTGAGGATCTGTTTCTAGCGCACAGGCGGTGGCAGAACCAGGCACTTTACAAACGGATAAATAAATTAGCAGAAACATGTAATTTTCAAGGTGAATTTCAACCGCCTTGTCATTTATTCACTCATACATATACATGTCATTTATTTCTTCTCAATGGCTCGCTCTATAGGTTTTTTGAACTTTTTTTGCATCGTCAGCAATTATTTCCACCTTTGCATTGTGAAACTCTAGTCGGAGAAAGGCTGTCGAGGCTCTTACCCCCATAGTCATACTTGATTTGATGACTCTTTGTTGTCTAAATGTTTGTGAAAATGCACTGATGCACAACTTCGGTTTCTGCACACGTTGTCCCCCGTTTGCTCCTTTCTTACATGTAATACCTCTTGCACACATTTAAGTATTAATGACTATTATGGTTTTGTGACCGTCCATTTTTTTCTTTTTGACATTTCGGTGATCCTTGTAATCAATCCCCTGTTGACCGGAAGAGTGAGTTGTTTAATAAAGAACTGACTTTGCCAATATGCAGACTCTATTTATCACCAGCTGTTCTGTCCAATAACCACCAATCAGTCAATCGATTTGTAGAGCGCAGAGTGACGAGAAGCCAACGTGAATCCGCTAATTAAAAATACATGGCGGCTGGGGTGAGAGCGGAAGGAATAAGCGTGGCGAAAAATACAACAGAGTGTGAACGCTGCCTGTTTATGAGCGCTGCGCGCCCCTCTGCAGACTCCCCCTGCATTCCAGAGAGGCGCGCAACGCGATCCGGTCTGGAATGCAATTCCGTGGAGACAAGACCTGGCCGCGCGCCTAACGTTATCCTATGGGAAAACGCTGCGCGCGGCCAGGTCTTGTCTCCCTTCGTCGCTCTCAGACTGCTGAGACGCCGACTATAGTTCTCGCTGGCGAGAACGCGCTTTCAGCGCGTTCGTCGTAGGCGAGACCTAAAAAAACAGCTATGCAGTGTCGTGTGCAAAAGCGGCAAAAGGTAAAATGGCGTTTAAACTTCTAATAAGCCCTGCTAACATAACATGCGCGCAAAGCAGGCCCTAGGCCATACTACAGGACCCCCGAATAAACCCAGGTTCTGGGTACTGTTCGGTAATTTTAACACAACCACTCATTAGCTTCCCTAGGCCCACACACCCGCATGTACAACTGCGGCGCCTCCTTAAAAGATCTCTGCCAAAGAGCCCTCTAGCGAGGCCCGTGAGGGACTGCAGCGCCACCCACATGAGGAGCAACGCCCAATGATGAAGCATGACACTCGTCAGGGTGTGTGAGGGCATTATATCCAAAAGGAGGAATTCCCCCACCACATTTAGAGTTCCAACCCACCGTCAGTCTGACCACTTAGCATTTTTCTATTTTTCTCTTTTACGAACCATCATTTAACTGTTACCCCCCTAGTGTAGACACACAGGGATGTGTGCCATGTCGACTCTTTGTTTGGGTCTGTACCAGGACACTCAGTCTGCAAAGCCAGGGTGTGGGTGTCAGGGTGCAGGGCCCCTAAGGGTGGCACAAGAAGTGCTGCAGCCCTTTGGGGTCTTCTCCGGTCACAATGCCCAGGGTACCTAGGATACCCTTCACCAGGGGCTGACATGTGGCCAGAGATGCCAATTGGGTTTTAGCTTCAATACAGTTTTAGGGAAGGAACAAAGGCCCTGGGCACCTGATTGGCAGGAGCCCAGGGCACACTCAGTCAAAGCACATCAGTAATTCAGCAAAAAGTGGGGGCATACCATGCAAGAAAGATGGCACTTTCTCACAAGTGTCAACCTCCCTGTCCATCTCCTCCCAAGGGAAGTGCTCCTGAGCTCCCCCAGGTGGCAACTTGATTCTGCCATGTTGAATCGTGGCCCCTGGGCGCATTTGACTGGCTAGGACATCTGAGCTGCGTCACTGACCCCTTCTGATAGGTGTGATGACACAGAAGAGGTTCTTCTCTTTTCTGGGGTTACTTAAGGGCTCCCCTGAGAATAGGCCCTTGGAGTCGTCCCAACAACAACTTCTGGAACCGACTGCTCACCATATGAAGATTGTTCGAAGACTTTTCTGCTGGTGGACACTGGAACTCTGCTGTTCCTCAAACCAGGACCCATGACAAGAGTGCTACCCATTTCAAGAATTCTGCTACATCTTCATCACTGTGCTTCTCCGAGGATCTGCTACTCCGTGGCCGTGCATCCTCCGAGTCACCAAAGGATTCAGCCTGCATCCCAGCCTGAAGAAATCTCCCTTGAAGTGAAGGAGTGCCTTCCTTGCATCCGCAGGCACCTCGACGACAGATTTGTGGGTTTTCTTGTCTCGTGTACATCTTCTGGCTCTGCAACACAGGTGGTGGTTTTTTGGTTCTCCAGAGACCTTACCAGTCTTCCCTGCAAGTGGGAGACTGTAATCCCTCTCCAGCCAACGGTGACCACCTCCATGTGCAATGCATCTGTATGTTGTTGCCAAGACTGGTTGGCTCCTTGCACGGAAGTTTTTCAAGGTCCAAGCAGCCCCGGCCTCTGCCACTTCACAGCTCCGAGCACGCTATCCTGCCTGCCTCCCTTGTATCGTGGGGCTTCTTCTTCAGTGTGCTGCTGGGGCTTTCTTTCGATCTCCTGTGCCTACTGCCAGAGGGTTCTTGAGGGGGCTTTACAGATTCCTTCTGGCTCTCCAACGTGCTGAGGGACAGTCCTGCCTTTCCCTTGCTGAGTTAGTCCTTCGGACCTTGCTCGTCTGCAACCATGCCTCTTCACCCACAAAACATTATTAGCGTTTGCCAAGGCTTGTTGGTGGTCCTGCCGGCCACTGACATTTCTGCACTCGTCGACCGGTGTGGGACAACTCATGAAGGACTCCTGGTCTTCTACAACATCGCCTGGCCTCCACAGCTGCTGTTTTCTTCACACCGCACTTTATTGTGCTCCTGTGCCTCCTGGTCACCTATGGGTAGTTTGGACTCTGTACCCTCTGCTTTCAGGTTCTTCTTGTCTTGATTATTTGGCCTGGTTCCACCAGCATGGTCCACGAGGCGCTGTAACTGCAGAACTTGAACAATCCTCCCTTGGCATATACGGAGGTTTCAGACATCACTTCACCCCTATGCACCTTATTTCCTTGGAGCAGGTATCTGTCTGTTCTGGGTATCCACGGTTGGGGTGACTCACCAACCTTTCTTCCTTCCTTCCTTCAAGTGGTTCCTCTGGGGTCCGTTGGGAAGGGTCCTAAAACTCTAAAATCCAAACCGCGACTTACCTGTGTTGTTCTATGGACATTTACCTGGTGTAATTACTCTGCATCGGGCGCCTTGGGTTCCCTAGCTACTCACCATGGGTGGTTCCTTGCTTTCCCTGGGGTCCTCCAA
This sequence comes from Lissotriton helveticus, assembly GCF_964261635.1. Lineage (NCBI taxonomy): Eukaryota > Metazoa > Chordata > Amphibia > Caudata > Salamandridae > Lissotriton > Lissotriton helveticus. The sequence continues at coordinate 772,646,997 of NC_136067.1, read as the reverse complement.
CCTTGTGTACTAGTCCGGTTTCGTTATCTATTCTGTATTGCACTATTTTAGTATATGGTTTTGACCTTTGGTGGGGCCCTAGGTACTTTTCTATGCTATCTTCTAAGTATTTCTTGTATGGAATTAATACCTCCGGATGGGAGGTATACCAATTTAGTGTCAAGTGTATAGTTATAAATATAACGTATATTTCTACTCATCTGGTGTGGATCTTTCTCAAGTGAAAAGCTCACTAGCTGACTAAGTGGTACATGCAATTGCTTTACACTCTCCTGGATAAGCCTTAGCTGCGCTCCACAGCTACCCCTTGAAAGCTTTGGTTTTCAGGGACCTAAACACGATCACCAAGGGATGCCTGGACTGAGCACACAGTGCCTTATCATAGGTGTACACTATATACTGAGCCAGCCCCCTTCAGTAATCGCTTTCCATTTAGAGAGTAACGCGCAGCAACAGTTTAGACAATCCATTTAGCAAATGGTCTATTAGTCAGAGTCGCTCCAAATGAAAGGGAGGCGTAAGATGCCAAACAAATTGTTCCTTTGATTTACCTTGTCTTGCCAATGTCATGCATTACAGCCATTCTAACACTTAGGCTATGTATAGCCCTTTCGGCCGCAGATGAAGGGAAATGAACTGTGTGGTTAATTTGGTATACATTAGGATCGGTCCTCATTATCACTTGATACTCAAATATTTACAAGAATTACTTACCGTAAGTGGTACTCCTTCTGGTGGAAACTATCTCACCTTTTGAATTCCCCCAGCAGTACACTGGATCCAGCACTATTTCAGACACTGATCCTGTGCTCCGACAGTGGCTTCACCGGACTCCACCCTAGCACCAATTTTCATATCCACTCTTCCGCGCACTGCACAATTAAGTTTATAGGAGGCTGAGGTGAGGCTAAAGTGTAGGATAGTAAATTGAAACTGGTTTGACGCCTCCACGAACTGAAGAAAGTGCCTGTGGAACTGCAGGATAGCATATGAAAGTTCAAGTTCAAGCCCAAGAGCACTTTCCCCCAGATTCAGGGCTGCAAGAACCCAAACAAAGGCCAAAGTCTTTAACTTGTTTTTCGGAGGAAGGTGTTTAGACATTGAATATCTAATATCAGTGTTTGACCTCAATCCTACTAGGTATCAAAGCATACTACGAGACCAACTCCCCCCCCATACTTTTTCCTCTGTCTCTGGAACTTTCTCTGGGGCTTCTTGGCCACCAGCGCGACTGAACTTCCTGGGCAAGGAAGGAGGCATGATCTGCTGAAATATGGAGGGCGGGCAGTGAAGGAATCTGCGGCTAGAATCGTCTCTACCAGATACATCGTTGCCGAAGGTAAGTAACTTGTACATCTGATAGAGACTACTAGCCGCAGATTCCTTCACGTAGAATAGATACCCTAGCAATACTCATGGGGAAGGAGGGTCTGCGAAAGGACCCCACCAGCCAGGACAGAACAGAGGGTCCCACAGGGGACCAGACCTGTGGACCAGGTCCCTTGCAGGCAAGAGAATCCCCCACAAGCAGAGCACCATCGACCCCAAGAGTGATGGAGGAAGAAGAAAGAAGACTGAAGAGGCCCTGACACTCATAACAGAGGAACCAAGGGCAAGGCCAGAGAGGCCGAAGCACCGCACACCCCTCCAAAGCAACAAAGCTTCCATCCAAAGCCAGGAGGAGAAGCTTAGAAACGAGGGTAAAAAAGAAGGCGAGCCCAAGCCAGATGAAAGGCAACAGGCCAGCCAGAGCGGCGCCAACAGAAATAAGCCGCCAGAAGCAAAAGAAAAAACAGCCCAGGCCACAGGAAGAAAGGGCGGGCGACGCCTGACAAGGGAGCAGAGAATCATCCCAGATCTCAGGACAGGAGCAGGAAGATGAGGAAATGCCCGGACACACCACCACGAGGGGCCGCGCACAGGACCTCAAGAAGCAATAGCAACACACATAAATGCCATGGAGAACAGGCACCCAAAGGCTACCAGAACACCATAGCAGAGCGCAAGCTACAAAACAGCTACCACTACCCCACATAGGGTACGTTGAGTCCCAAGACATGGGAACCCTCTTTGGAAGAACTTCAGCAGCAGAGGAAAAACGAAAGAGCCACGGGAAAAAATAGAACCGGCGGAAGGCTTGCCAGGCAGCCCAAGAGAAAAACAGAAGGCCTAATCTCAGGCCAATATGGTGCCTATAACACCAGCAAAACACACACAGTCACAAAGTGCCGTCCAGCAGCCCACATCGACACAGTCCCAGCAAGGAGGACTCGAATGGCCAGAAAACACACTGCACAGCAAGGGTAACCTGCCCAAAAGAAGGTCCAGAACCAGTTCAACTCAGCAGTCAATGAGGAGGGGAAAGAGGAGGAGGATGAGGATAAGGCTGAGGACGGGGCCCTGCCAGGAACCTTTGGATAGCGGAGTCTGCCGGGCATGGAATAACAGGCTGCCATCAAACAGAAGATCAATCAGCCGCTCCCGAATGTTTTCAGGGAACACGCCGTCCCGAAGCCAAGCATGGCGACGGAGGGCGACTGAGGAAGCTATGGCCCGGCGCAGCACCTCCGAGATGTCCAGAGCAGAAAGGAGAATAAACACCCCCAGCTCCCGGCCATCCAATGCATGATGCCGTAAGTCCACCTGAACAGTCTCCTTAGAAGCAGCGGACCCCAAAGACTCAGCCGAGTCCCACAAACAAGAGGAGGCCCTAGCCAACACACATAAGGTGTTAAGGGCCCGCAGGGCAGATCTGGTCGAGGCGAACATGTTGCGCCCCCGAGTCCAGCCAGCGGGCCTCAAGGGATGGCGGAGTCAACAGAGGCAGCAAGGAAGGAAAAGCAGTCCGCAAAAGTGGACTTGAGGCAGAGGGAAAGACACGCCGGGTCACGCGGCGCTGGAAGGTGCCGGTGCAGAAGGTGTTGGGGCACCGGATCCCCTGAGGAGGGGAGCCTCTCGGCCCCCATCAGGGTGGAAAGGAGCGAACCCTCAAAACGAAGCAACAGCTCCCTCCCACCAGAGCCCTGGTGGAGAACCTCCAAGAGATGGTAAGCCAGGAAATGAGCCCTTGCGCAGGATACCCACAGTCATGCAGGCGTAAGAGAAAGTCTCTGTGCCTAAAGCTTAAGGCTTCATGAAAGGCTTGTGCCCAACCAATATACAGGACAAAGCATGTCCTTTAAGAAGACCCCTCACTCACCAACCTAGTTGGTGACATGCTTCATCATCGGGGTCCCACCCCGGAGGCCGAGTGCCACCTTGGTGTGCTTCGACACCTGATTACAGTGGACCCCGATGATGAAGAATGTCACCAACTAGGTTGGTGAGAGAGGGGTCTTCTTAAAGGACATGCTTTGTCCTGTATATTGGTTGGGCACAAGCCTTTCATGAAGCCTTAAGCTTTAGGCACAGAGACTTTCTCTGTTACGCCTGCAGGGGGTACTCCTCTCTTTGTTGTGTAATATTGAACAGGGGACCGGGAGTTCCCACCCTACATTCCTGTAAAACACCCTACTCTTTCTTATAGTTTTCGATACCCACAGTCATGGACATTGCGTGAGCTAAGGCCGCACCCTCCTCCGTAGGGCCCCATGGTGGAGAAAGCATCTCCTCCGTGGACGACGGCTGCAAACTAAGGCGGCCGTCACCGAAGCGAAGAGGGGCGGGAAAAGGCCAGGCCTGGAAGTCAGAAGGAACTGAAGAATGGGGAACCTGCCGCTCCTCCGGCAAACACCTCGGCCTCTGAAATGGCGGGGAGCCGCCCTTCAATGACGCCAGCAAAAAAGACAACACACGGCGCCCTGTCTCCGGGGAGGGTGACACCAGTGGGAACCCAACCTCCGGGGAAGAGGGGGCGTCCGAAGACTAATCCACGGCACAACCTCTGTGTGGAGCCGTAGAGTCCGCCGCCTGAGGCAGGACGTCAACACCATCTGGCGCCGAGGGAGACGCCGGATAGGGTTCCTCCAAGTCACACCGCGCCGGAGACCAGAGTGGAGCCAGAGCCGAAGTGGTCAAGGGGCGGCGCCGAACGACGCCAACTCGACCTCTGCCGAGGCAGCCGCCTGCGTGGAGGAATGAGAGGGACTGGGGGAGTGACACGAAGCCCTCCGCCAGCCTGGGCCCAGGATGTGACGGAGGTGGCCCGGCGACGCATGCGAGGGCGCCAGGGACGATTCAAACTCCGACTCGCCCTCTAACGAGGCAGCAGCCTGCGGGGAGAGACGATAGGGGCCCGGAGGGGGACGAGAGGTCCCTGCCCAACCTAGACCCAGAGCAGGACAAGGAAGGCCCACCGACCCCTATGGCGCCGCCCGGACCAGCAGGTGCCGGCACTGTGGCGCCGTCAGCTCAGCCATGGACTAGGCCTCCGCAGAGGGCCGAGCGGGGCTCGGGGATGCGATCCGAGCTCCGGCGACCTCCCACGACACCACAGGGACTCCCGCGGAAGTTTACGGCGAGGCAGAGGCGCCATGGTCCGAAGGAGGGACCCCTGAGGAGCCACACCCCAACAGCACCACATCCTCTAAGCCTGGATCCAAAGCAGTCTGCGCCAAAGCCGCCGGCGGTGCCACGGGGGGCCCCAGGAGGGGAAGGAGGAGGAGACGCCGGCGAGGCCTGCAAAGCCATCGTGTATGACTCCATCTGGACTCACCTGGAAACGGTGGATAGGAGGATGACACGCGGGCCGCATCACCCGCGGAGAGCCCATGCCCCCGGAAGGCTGAACACCAGCCCCCGGGGACAAACTGCGACACTTACCCACCGGGGAGAGACGGTCTCACGACATCGGAGATGTGTGAGGATGACAACAACGGACGCTTCTGAAGCGGTCTGCCGAGGAAGATCGAGGCAATGAAGCAGACCTTGACAGATGCGCTGAGAGTAGTTTCATCCGACGCTCCCGCTGCGATTTCGGCTTCAACTATTGGCACCCCTCACAATCAGTGGTGCTGTTATCTTCCCCCAAACACCACATACAAATGAGGTGAGGGTCCGTCGCCAAACATAAGATGCCCACACGACGTGCAAGTCTTGAAGCCCGAAGGCATTCGCACACTGTTCCCCCTAAAATAGTCACAATGAGGAAGAAAAAAAGGGCCCCAAAACAGGCCCGAGCAAAGACCGGATCCGCGTTGCACACGGAAAAGGAAAAAACTGACGTAGGCGCGCTGGGGTGGGGCTTATGTGACCTCGCTGACGTCACTTACGCGGACTTTCGCCTGGGCGGAGTCGCGTGGTGTCTCCCCACCCCCGGCGCGAAGGGATGCTGTGGCAAAACGTTTCCGGATCCAGTCTCACGCCTGGGGATAATTCTAGGTGAAGGAATCTGCGGCTATTAGTCTCTATCAGATAGTGTAGACTATAGTAGCCAAAAAGATGTCTAGAATAGGAACACCCCTAAACAACACAGAGGAAGCGGCATTCTTCCTAGTGGAATGAGCCTTGATGCTCCCAGGAGGTTCCCTTTTGGCAAGAGCATGGCAGAACTTAATGTACAACAGATAAGAGTTCTTTTAAATGATCTTCCTTTTCTGTTACCCAAATAGCCAAAAACAGCTTATTATCAATCCGGTATTGCCATGCCCTATCCGCAAACAAGCTCACAGCCTTGCAGGGATACAAAAGGTGTAGCCTCTTCTCCTTGTTGGGTTGAGAAAAGGCAGGAAAGGTACTCGACCACATGGAAAAGGGTCACCACTTTTGGAAGGAATAAAGACTTTCTGCTCAGAACCAACTTGTCTGGAAAGAAAGATATGAATGGGAGGTAGGCACTTAAAGGCTCCAGCTTGTTAACTCGCCAAGGTGAAGTCGCAGAAGTTGATTACCTTCGGTAACGATACATCTGTAAGAAACATTAGTAAGTGATTCCTTACCTTCGAATTACCCACAAGCGTCAGAGTGGATCTGGAAAGTTTTCGGCAGCAGTGCCCCTGCAAGTCGGAAGGTGGCATTGTGCGGCTCCGCGTTCGTAGTCGACATCGTGATCGCCGGGATGATGTTGCGGTAGCTACTTAGACAACGCCCTTGCGCGCTGATGTCAGTTGTGTACACGACTTTCCTCGCCAGGAATGCGGAGCAATGCAAGAAACTGACCATTGGTGCAATGAAACTAGGGCCCTAAAAGGGATGACCTTAGTGAAGTAGTGTGGCTCACTGGTTAGAGGCGGCAGACCCGAGAGCAGAGGACGGCCCGGGACCAGGGTTCGATTCCCGGCGCGGCAGGTTTCTGGACCAGGGTCAGCGGACTCGATAATTCTCTCGCCTCGGTGCCCACTCTGATCAGCGTTCACACTCGGCAACTCTGGGCATTAGTTTGCCTCATCTTCACTAACGGCCCCACCAGACCGCCGGGGATGCCTGGTCTCACCCTGGAGATACCCATTAAGGGACCATCTCTCAGGGAAGCCAGGAAGGGTTTCGCAGCGGTCGAAGCGCCTTGGGACCCTACGGGTAAGTAGTGCGCTATATATATGCCTATACATTTACATTTACAACCCTAGAAATCAGTTCGCAGAACGGGGAGGATGGGTGGGGCAGTAAGGAATCTATCACTAACTCATTTTTCTTACTTGTGCATCTGAAAGAAACAAGTTAGTGATAGATTCCTTACCTAAAAATAGATACCCCAGCAATATCAACCCCGGTGGTGGGTCTGCGAACCAAGATCACATCAGCAAGTCCAGGAGAACAGAACGGCCGAAGAAGCAGTCTTCTCTGGAATTGGTTGTCCAGGCAGTAGTGCTTGGTAAACGTGTGCAGTAAGGCCCACGTAGCTGCCTGACAGATGTCATGCAAGGGGACTCCCTGTCCCAAAGCAGTAGTGGCGGCCGTTGCCCTGGTAGAATGGGCGTGTAGCACCACTGGAGGCACTTTTCTAACAAAGACTAGCAGGCTTTGATGCACAGACGACCCACCGAGAGATGGCCCGATCTTTCTTGGCGCCAACGTAGCCAACAAAGAGCTGATAAGCCACTCAAAACTGTTGTGTGGGGTTCAGATAGAATGAGAGAGCACGTTTTGGGTCCAGAGGGTGAAGCCTCTGTTCCTCTTTTGAGGGATGCGTAGGCAGAAAGAAGGTAGGCAAAGTGATGGTCTGCCCGATGTGAAAGGCAGTCGCAACCTTGGGCAGAAGAGACGGACGTGTTCGTAGGACAACTTTGTCAGGATGGACAGAAAGAAAAGGAGGTTTAGAAGAAGGAGCCTGGAGCTCACTCACTCCTCTGGCAGAGGTGATGGCAACCAGGAAAGCAGTCTTTAAAGTGAGAAGACGAAGAGGACAATTGTGAAGTGGCTCAAAAGGAGCACACATCAGATAAGTCAGAACAAGATTCGTGTCCCACTGAGGTATCACGAAAGGGACAGGGGAAACATGTGCATAATGCCTTTCAAGAATCTATTTACCGGGGACTTGAAAATAGACTGCTGATCTCAAAGCCTTAGAAAGGCTGAAATGGCCGAAAGATAGCCCTTGATAGTGACCAGAGCAGAGCCTTGCTGGGCCAAAGAAAGCAGGTACAGAAGAACCTCAGGAAGAGGGGCAGAAAGAGGATCCACCATGCCACAAATTTGGTCCACCTGGAGGCGTATACCGTTTTAGTGGAGGGACGCCTGGCTGCCAGAGTAACATCACAGACTTCGGGAGGAAGGTCAAAAGATGTCAACTGCCGCCGCTCAATCTTCACACATGGAGGTGGAGGCTGGACAGGTTCGGGTGGAGGACCGTCTCCTGTGGCTGCGACAGAAGATCCTCCCGAAGAGGCAGTCGGATCGGGGGATAGATGGCCTTGCTGAATAGCTTGGGATACCACGATCTTCGTGCCCAAACCGGAGCCACACAAATGACTTGGGCCCGCTCGCGCCTGATCTTCTTCAGCACTCTGGGCAGACCACATAAGCGGAAAGGTGTAAAACAGACCGCAACTCCACTCGTGACGAAAAGCATCGCCGAGTGAATGCCGCCTTGGAAATTCCAACGTGCAGAACTGCTGACATTGCACGTTCTCTTCGGTGGCGAATAGATCTAACCAAGGTTCTCCCCACTGCTGAAAGAGACCTTGCGCCATGTCCGAGTGCAGACGCCATTCGTGATCCATCATGCACCAACGGCTGAGTTCGTCCGCCCTGGCGTTCAGTGAACCTGCCAGGTGTTGAACCACCAAGGAAATGCTCTGAAGTTCCAGCCATGTCCAGAGGCGCAGAGCTTCCTGACATAGGGTCCACAACCCCACCTCGCCCTGTTTGTTGCAGTACAACATGGCGGTGGTGTTGTCCGTGAACACCTGCACCACACTTCCCCGGGCAGAGGGAAGGAATGCCTTCAAGTTTCAGTCAGATCATCCGAAGCTCCAAGAGGTTGATGTGGAGCCGAGACTCCATCGGAGACCAGAGGCCTCTGATCTCCACCTCTCCCATGTGGCCACCCCATCCCAGGAGGGACACATCCGTCACTACTGTGTACTCTGGTTGGGGAAGGGAGAGGGACCTGCCATTGACCTAATCGCGATTCGTGAGCCACCACTGCAATTGTCGTGCTTGCCCTCCGAGATCTGGATGTGATCAGACAGGTTGCCCTGATGCTGTGCCTACTGAGACTTCAGATCCCACTGCAGAGCCCGCATATGCCATCTTGCATGATTTACCAACAGGATGCAGGAGCCATCAGGCTCAGCAGCCTGAGGGTCATCCTGACTGAAACCCAGGATAGAGGCTGAAAGATCGTAATCATAGCCTGAATATCCCGGACTTGCTACTCCAGAGGATAAACCAGAAACTGCGTCCAGAACCGCCCCGATGAAAGGGAGCTTCTGGGAGGGACTCAGGTGCCACTTCGGCACGCTGATGGAGAACCCCAGCAAATGCAAGAGGCCGGCCATAGTCTGGAGGTGGGAGACGACAGTCTGGGGCGAGCCCGCCTTCAACAACCAGTCGCCGAGACAGGGGAATACTGGAACCCCTGATCTGCGCACATGGACTGCGACCATCGCCATCACTTTCGTGAACACCCGACGAGCACTGGTAAGGCTGAAGGGGAGCACAGTGAACTGAAAATGCTTGTGGCCTACCGGGAACCGCAGGTAACGCCGGTGGGCCGGCAGGACGGGGAGGTGGAAATATGTGTCCTACAAGTCCAACGCTACCATCCAGTCTCCAGGGTCGAGAGCAGATAAGACCTGAGCCAGGGTCAACATCTTGAACTTCTCCTTCCGGAGGAAGCAGTTGACGTTCCTGAGGTTCAAGATAGGACGCAGGCCCTTTTCCTTCTTGGGTACCAGAAAGTAGTGAGAATAGCAACCACGACCTACTAATGGCCCCGGAACGCGCTTGATGGCCCCCTTGGCCAAGAGGACCGTAACTTCCTCTTGTAGAAGTTGCAGAGGATCCCCTGATATGCAGTGGTACGAGGGTGGCATGGCTGGAGGGTGTGAGAAAGTGGCTCTATATATATACTGGACCAGAATAAGGTACAGTGTGTATAGAGTCCACAAACCCCAGAGGTATAACAGAGGTTAAAGCCATGTGTGACCTTACTTAGATATAGATGTTTTATTTTCTAGAACCAACAGGTATCAAAACATACTGATCTCAATATGAGAGGTCTCAGATGAGTACTTTGTAGAAAGGCAAACTTTGTAAACACAATAGGTACAGGGGTTGCAGTAGGCAACACAATTCTACACACAATTTAGCATTGAGCTCAATGGGTTTCCCTATATAAACAGAGGTGATTACTTTGTGGATTACTTTGGTAGTTCCAGGACTGGATCCTAGATTCAGTCATGGGATCTAAGCTGAAAACAATTTAGTAAAAACGTTTTAGTTATTGCAGTGATTTTTCAGGAATATAAAGCTATTTTAAAAGTTCACACTTCAAAACTTTTCAACAGAAATCTGGCAATGCTATCCAACGGGAGAAAATTCAGGTTGCAGGTAAAGTACGATCTTGTTACTTTTGTAATCCAGTACTGGGCTCTTGGGTCAAGCACTGGGGTCTCCACTTAAAACAGGTAAGCAATTACGTTTCAGTATTTCGTATGATTTTTAATGAATAATTCTAGTTTTCAAAAGTAGACACTTCGAAGAAATTTCATAGAAAAGCAGACAATGGGTTCCTATGGAGAAAATCCAGGTTACTAGTAAACCCGATAATGATTACTTTTGCGGTTCAGTACTGGGCTACAAGGTACAGTACTGGCTTCTCTCCTGATCGCAGGTGAGTACTTCGGAATTCGGTTGATTTTATACGAATATTTTAAGTTTTCAAAAGTAGACAGAAGATTTTTCGAGTCAAACCAGTCAATGTTATCCAAAGGCAGGTAAGTGAGTTACCGTTTTCCAGGTGAGTGCTCGGTTGGTGAAGTTAAGGTTCTGGGCATAGACTCAGGGGTCCCCCAGGGTCAGGTAGGTACAGTTGGTTCACCCTCAGCGGCACGGGGGCAGCCGGGTGCAGAGGTAGTTAGGCCCAATGTTATCCAATGAGGGACAGGGGGCCTCCGGTTGGTGGCTGCTGGCTAGCAGGCCACGCGGCTGTGGGGGCTGGGCTCCTGGTCACTTGCTCAGGGCAAGGGGGGAAGTAGGATAGGGAAAGGGGGGGGAAGTAGGATAGGGCAAAGGTGGCACGGCCAGCGGTACTCGGGCGGCTGGGAACAGGGTGCTTTTGAGCCGTCGGGCGCTCAATGTTATTCAATGGGAAAGGTAACAAATGAACAAAGGCTGCAGGCTCGGGGACGGAGATTCTTCAGGGGCGACCACCACTTCTAGAGGTAAGTTGGGATCTTGGAGAACAGGTAGGTACCCCAAAGGAAGGCACAGGGGGCTGTAGGGTGCCGGGTGCAGGGGTGTCTTTAGGTGTCGGGAAGCTTACACTCAGCTGGTCGCGGTTGGAGGGGCCCCTGGTTCTGAGTCTGCAGGCGTCGTCTGGTTCGTCGAGGAGGGTCTTTGGGCACTGGACTTCGGGTCCCAGTCGCCGGGGGGACGTCCTTGTGGTCTTGGATTACTTGGACACGGGCCGGGCTCGGCGGGTGTAGAGTGGGCTGGTCTGGAGCTTCCTCGCTGGCACCAGGGGGGTTGTTGCAGCAGAGCCTCTGCTGATGTGAGTCCCAATCTTCAAGAGGGTCAAGGCAGGCAGGTCCTCTGGGTGTCCTAAGGTTGCGGTCTACTGGAGTCGCCAGGGTTTAGGCAGGAGCAGGTTCAAGGATCGACAGGCCGGTAGGGCTGCGGCCAAGTCAGTTAGTGCCGTCCTGTTAGCAGCTGCACGGCGGGTCTTCTTCTTGATCCTCTTTATTCTTTTCTTATCGGGATCTGCGGAAGGTAGGTTCAGGGAGCCCCTAAATACTGAATTTAGGGGCGTTACAGGTAGGGCAAGGGCAGGGACCAATAGGTCCCTGTCCTGGGGTGCGTACACCCCCTAGTCTGCTCCTCTCCTGTGGGAGGGGGGCAGGAGCCTAGCTGTGGTTGGGCAGGGCTCCCCATCTTCAAGATGGCCGGAGCCCGGGTCGTGCTTCACCTTGTCTCCCCACCTGAGGGGTGGGGTTGGCACGTGCTGGCAGACCCCCCTTCCTGATATAGTTTTTCCCGCCAGTCTTCCCACCAGAGTGGGGGTCAGGACTGGTGGGGGCCAGTTGCTGGGTACAGCAAATGGTCTGGAGAAGCTCAAAGAGACGGCAGGCCTTTGAAGCATCCCCCTACCCATCCTGGGGGAGGAGACCTAGCACCTCGCCCAGGATGTGCATTGTTGCAGGCCCAGGAGAGTGGGGGGCTCTCTACCCAGGGGTCCAGCAACATGTCTGCTGTGAGGCAGCCTCTCAGTCCAGACATGGATTGTGGTTAGGTTTCAGGGGGCATCTCTAAGATGCCCTCTGTGGTGCATTTTTCATTAAATCCCACAATGGCATCAATGTGGATTTAATGTGCTGAGAAGTTTGATACCAAACTTGTCAGTCTTCAGTGTAGCCATTATGGTGCTGTGGAGTTCGTAATGTCGACCTCCCAGCACCATATACTCTTAATGGCATCACTGCACTTACAGTACCCAGGAATGGCCCTGGGTACAGTAGGGGCACAGGGCTCATGCACCTGTGCCCACACCACTGGCATAGGGCACCCAGCTAGAGGGGTGACTGATATATGTCAGGGCAGTGTATTTGTGGGCATGGCACACAGGGATGTGTGCCATGTCGACTCTTTGTTTAGTTCTGTACTTAGGCACTCAGCCTGCAAAGGCAGTGTGGGGGTGCCAGGGTACAGGGGCCCTAAGGGTGGAACAATAAGTGCTGCAGTCCTTAGGGGTCTTCTCTGGTCACCATGCCCTGAGTACCTAGGGTACCATTTACTAGGGGCTGACAGGTGGCCAGAGATGCCAATTGGGTTTTAGTTTCAACACAGTTTTAGGGAAGGAACACAGGCCCTGGGTACCTGTTTTTTTTGTAAAACAACAGTGGTCCTTAACGCACTGGATAACAATATAATGAAATAAAGTCAACAATGTGAACTATATTCGGCATTTAATCAATGTAGGGTTATTGAGGAATTGTATAAGAACAAATATAGACAGTGGGATAGACTCCTGTATCCAATACATAAAAACAGCAAAACAGAAATAAACAAAAGGGTTTTTCAGGCAAAAACACGTTGGATGCTTGTAATCAGTAAAAATACATTTCAAAGCTAACCATAAATATTTAACACACGAATAAAACACATTGGTAAGCTTGAGTGTAACTATATTACTGGTTGACGGCGTTTCGATCCCTAAAAAACAGATACTGGGATCATCATCAGGACTTACATCAAATGCCTGAATTTTGTAAGCAGCCTGTAAAGGAATAGGGGAAACAAGGCGAGGAAAAGCTTTAGAAAGAGACAACATTCAGCTTTGTTTTCTCATTTTTATACTCGTAAACCATGCACAAAGAGGCAACTAGGTTACATGGAGAGTAGAGTCTATCATAAAGATGTAGAGATTCCGGTGAAAAGAATAAGGTAATGTCCACGTGGTTAATGTCGCCGGACACGGAGCAAAATTATTGCAGACTCTTTAACCAATAAAATACATTCTATCGGAATTGTGGTGAATAACGGAGTCTTGAGCGTGTCAAGTGGGCATAAGAGCGCGAGTGGACTCTGCGGGTGAAGTGAGTTATCTAGAAGAATTAGAATTATCGGCAAACGAGGTGAAGTGAGAGACGACTGAATGAGCGAACAGGCTGTGTAAATCACATGCAAGAACGAATGTGACTGAGTGAGACGGGAAGTATACGTGAATAGTGGCCGCGCCTGGGGAGAATTGTAACAACCATTCTAACCTGTAGTGCTGGAGGTCGGGGTGCGGAGTGCCTATAATATGAGGCAGAACCACAATTGATCGTTATTGGCTTACACATAGTAATTACTTAAACTGCCAGAATCGTGACTGGGGGTCGCCGCTGATTAGCGCGAACCGGAACCTAGGGGGGTAAAGGAAAGGAATGAATCCAATTGAAAAGGAGCAACTAGCACCGTGAGGAAGGGACACGGAAGGGCGATTTACCTGCTGGTCAGGAATACAGTGTGTGTTACATTGAATTGTTAATAAACCACGGGGAAGATTCTCCTCGTCGGCCGGCCTCTACGTAGGGTAATACCAGTTGGAGGAAACAGATTTTAGTGAGCGGGCGGTGGCCAGATGGTGGGATGGCATTATCAGGGAAGGCAATCTAGGGCGCTTACCTACCAGTGAATGGCGGGTGTTCGTCAGCTGCTGTGCGCGGTGGCGTGAGCAGGTGCTACAAAGCAGTGGCGGGGTCGGGGGTTTATATAATCATGAAGGAATGGCGGACATCTTGGGCGAGGGAGTGAAAACTGGACTAATGCAGTGGCTGTGAATTTCGGTAGCCATGAAGTGGACACAATCTCCGAAACCACAAGGAATAGGAGAATGCAAATTAGGAAAAGAGAATAATGAGAATAAGGAAAGGTGCATTTAGTATTCGCATTTAGTCTGGAATAAGGAGACTGCGTCAGTTTCAAAGAAATTTGGCAACAGAGCAAAGTGAGCAATTTGATTAGCAATTAGACTGTATACATGTCCAGAATTAAAGAATTAAATTTCATTTTGACATATTAAAGGAGAGAGGTCCAATCTTCGCTTCGGTTCAGTCCTGTTCTTGTGCTGTCCATGAGAATGATCATTTTGTGTTCCTCTTTGTTTAAAAGGAGCACCATATCACCACCTCGTGGGGGCATTTTGAGAACCTTCATGACTGTCCACTTTATGTCATTTTCATTATGGCCTTCCTGTATAAAGTGTTCCACAAGGGGTGCGTTGGGTTTTTTACATCGCACCCTGCTACTGTGTTGTCCGATCCGGATTTTAATCTTCTGGGTCGTCTGGCCAATATACACTCTGGGGCATGGGCATTGAATTAGATAAATTACATTGAATGTGTTGCAGTTAGAGAAAGAACAGTTTATTTTAACATTGTTAAAGGTGAAAGTCTCACCTAAAAACCTTATTTTCGAATGAGAAATGTACCTGTTTTTTTAAGATCCCCATCATGCAACTTTCCATCAAAGTCCTCTGACATTTCAATGGCATTATCCTCTGCTTTTATGTCCGGCTGTTCGTCTGCTTTTTCTTTCTCCTTTTCTTCGCCTTGACGGTGAGTATCCTCCACCTTGAAAAGTCAAAGCAAAAGCCTTTTAAAGGAAACTTTTCACAAATGTGCGCAAACGTTAATCAAATTGCACCATGTTACAAGTCTGTTTAATACATTGTTCACAATTACAAATAGACGTCAAATGCCACATACCTTACCAGTGAACCTTTCCTCTACAATTTACAGCTGCAAAACACCACCCTCACCGATCTTCTAAACTTATAATCATTAGGAAAGTGGATTATTTGAGGTGGACAAGTTTCGGTCTCAAATGATAGGTTGTGTGACGGGACAACACAGGGAAATACTCTGCTTGTCTTTACAACGCATTTTTTGACCCGCATTTATTTAGAATGCTCATGCTCTTACAACGCATGCCATTACCACGGAGAGAGAGAGAGAGAGAGAGTGAGTGAGTGAGTGAGTGAGTGAGTGAGTGAGTGAGTGAGTGAGTGAGTGAGTGAGTGAGTGAGTGAGTGAGTGAGTGTGTGTGTGTGTGTGTGTGTGTGTGTGTGTGTGTGTGTGTGTGTGTGTGTGTGTGTGTGTGTTTTTTAAAACAATGTATTTGTGTGGGTGTGTCCCCCCCCACTTATCTTAAATATGTGTGGTAAAGGCAGCGTTGTAAAGGTATATCCGCGATAAAAATGTGTGGTAAAGGCATAATGTGGTAAAAACCTCGTTGTAAAGGCAGTTTCCACAAAGGATAAGTCCACAAGCTGATAGATGTCACACAAATGTAAAACAAACTAGTGGATTTGTCCCAGTTTCAGTCTCAAGGTAGACAATTGTTCACTTTTTTAAAAGTCTCAACACACAAAGGAACTTGTCAATTTTTTAGAAAAAAATCGATCTTGAGTGGGACACCAGTGAAAGTGTAGCCGCCACCAAGGAATTGAAGGCTAGATAATTGAAGTAAGTTTGTCCAGTTGGCGCTCTGGAGCTTTGTAAAGTTATGGATGAAAATATTCCCAATGCAGAATTGGACTTAGTTGTTCCTTCAGAGGTGCTCAGAGCCTTGACACGGCTAAGCTGAAATTCAATCCAATGCCTTGGATCCAATGCCTTGGGTCCAAAGCCCCGCCTCCCCTGAAAAACTTATTTCTGGTGTCCAAACAACCACACGCAGAGGCCAATAGCAATGTTCAATCCAGGTCAAGTTGGCAATGGTCAACTGGGCATTTTTGAGGCAAAGGCCTCTTGCAGCATTTTGTTTCCCTGTAGCCACACATGAGGTCAGCCAATTGACACTTGGAGCCCACTTTTTTGTCATGGGTACAAGAGGGAACATGTCCAGTCCGTTAGAACTCTCAGGTCACAGACAATGGGTCCAATCACTTCAGTTCTTCCGCAGGTCTAGAAAGTGATCGGAGGATGGTACCTTGAGGAGCAACATTTGAGTGCTGCACCAGTTAGTAGGTGGGGGTTGGGAGGAGGTGGCATGACTATGACTCCTAGTCACTCCCGAAACAATAGGGTAATAGTTCCCTGGGCAACCCTAAAAATCTTTATAGCAGCTCCTGTGCAGCAAACATCCCACAGTGCCCTCACTCTCAAAAGCCAAGATAGTTAAACCCTTCTCCCCTTGTGAACAGCTTATCTGCCACCCCAGAAATATGGACAGGGTAAGGAGAAGTCCCTTCCTCAGCGGTCACTCAAAACTGGTTCTGGGGGTAGCTTTCCTACCACTGGGTTTGGTGCTAGCCTGACTACGGGGACAAAATCAGGGGCTTTCCAAGTGTCACCTAACATTTGCTTGTGACAGAGCAGAAGTTAATTAAGGTCTCCTGGCCCACCCCAACTGCTCTTTCTGCCAGGCAATTTTCTGCTTTGAGAGCAATTTTACTCCTCATTCACACCTTATTCTGGTGAAGGACAGGCTGGGAAGTTAGAGGAGATCTAAGGCAAATTAGCCTCCAGCAGTTTCAGGGAGGGTAATGGTAATTTTGTAAAAGCTACATTTCCTATATATTTATTACACATCTGTCTCTCATTAGATTGGACTTTTATTAAGTTTAGAACCCGGAGATCTTTAAGATGGCGGACGCTGGGAGTTGTACAATGGAGAACTTTGTAGCCAAGTTGGCTAATGGACTGAGCCTGCGGAGTCCAGTGGAAGATGTTTCTTCTAACCAACCTGATGATGCAGTGAAACCAACAGCAGAAGAAATGACATCCACGGATTAGTACTTTGTCTCCTATGCGCACTTTTGCATCAATCAAGAGATGCTGAAGAATCAGGTACGCACCCAACCTACCACAATTCAATGTTCCACAACCGTCATCTCTTCAAGGACAAAGTAGTGCTTGATGTGGGTAATGGCAAAGGCATCCTCTGTATGTTTGCTGCCAAGGCAGGGGCCAAGAAGGTCATTGGGATTGAATGCTCTAGTATCTCAGACTATGCCATCAAAATTGTGAAAGCGAACAAGCTGGATCATGTGGTCACGATAATAAAGGGGAAAGTGTTGAGGTTGAACTGCCTGTGGAGAAGGTGAATATAATCATCAGTGAGTGGATGGGCTACTGTCTGTTTTACGAGTCCGTGTTCAACACCATCATTTACGCCAGGGACAAGGAGCCGTCTCCAAACGGGCTAATATTCCAGGATCGGGCCACCCTGTACGTCACCGCAATTGTAGACCGACAGTACAAGGACTACAAGATTCACAGGTGGGAGAATGTGCATGGGTTTGACATGGCGTGCATCAAGGACGTGGCCATTTAGGAGCACTTGGTGGATGTAGTGGACCCAAAGCAGCTGGTTACAAATTCTTGCTTGATTAAGGAAGTAGACATCTATACTGTGAAGGTGGATGACCTGACCTTTACCTCCCCGTTCTATCTGCAATTGAAGCGGAATGACTACATCCATGCACTGGTCGCCTACTTCAATACAGAGTTCACGCGCTGCCACAAGAGGACCAGCTTCTCCACTAGTCCAGAATCCCTGTACACCCACTGGAAGCAGACAGTATTCTACATGGAGGACCACCTGACGGTTAAAACCGTCGAGGAGATCTTTGGCACCATCGGCATGAAACCAAACGCCGAGAACAACCGGGACTTGGATTTCACAGCTGACCTGGATTTCAAGGGACAGCTCTGTGAGGTGTCCTGTTCGACAGACTACACGATGCGTTAAATCGTGTGGAAGAGGAAATGTTTCATTTCATGGTCTACAGGATTCCAGGCTGAAGAAAATATCTAGTTCTTGACACGTGACTCAACATAAAGCTGTGTGTTTTTCACATATGCCAGACCTTATTTTAATCCTGCTGCTATCCGTTCAGGGGAGGGGAGAGGGTTTTGTAAGACTCTCAACTGATGTTCTGTGCCTGATGAACATCAAGGCCCCGGAACAGTGTGGCTAGAATTGTATCCAATCCAGCATTTCCCTCCTATGTAAATAGTGATTCCCAAAAGTCATTGATTAACCACTTGGCTGCTAAGGGGTGTGTGCGAGGTCCATTGACTTTCCATTGAAATCAATGGAAAGTCCATGACGAGTTACCCTTGTCATTAGCGCTGAAGGGGTTAAAGAGCCAGGCAATGCAGTGTTTGGGAGTAAAGAGGCAGGACTGGTAGTTCTAGATCTTTCATGTGCAGCTTCTGTGCACTGGTGCTCCTTATCATCCAATGGCAGGCTGCACATCACAGGGTTGGCTCACTAAAATTCATACTGGTCTGTCTTTCCGGGGGTGGGGATGGGATTTTGTTTTTATATTTGAGGTGCCCCACTCTTACCATGTGGTGGTACCACTCTCACCACCAGGTAGTAAGAGTGGGGTATCTGAATCAGAAGGGTTGCAGAATGGCTGAGCTCCAGTAAGAGATGGACAAGGCCTTGGTCGAGATTCTACTTGGGAGTAGGAAAGCACAATGAGCTGCAAATCCTCATCCGGAATTGGCACCAGTGCCGATGCGAAGGGGATTGGCACAGTGGGTGATGTCAGAACCGAAGTTGGCATCAGAACCGGTGCGGACCACAACCCGAACCGGGTTCAATGGACACTGATAGCGCATAGGAAAGACCCATCTGGCGGGTGTCCAACTGGAGGCCACTATGAATCCGTGGGACCCGAAGGCGCACAAGAGAGAACTCGTCAAGTCCTGAAAATGAGCAGCATGGCCTCCACTTGCTGTGATGTCGCTGACGGAACTGGAAACCATATGTATAGAGACTAGACTATAAGTTCCGATCAGGAGTGACACCAGGTGGCATTTTGGTGCCCTCTCTGGAGGTAGAGGTGGGAGAAGATTGCTTGGAAGGAGCCTGCCGTCAACATTCAGTTGTCAAGATAAGGGAAGACTGGACCTCTGAATTCCACAGATGGGCTGCGACCACCGCCATCACCTTTGTGAACACCCGATGGGCATTGGTGAGGTTTGAATGGGAGCACCGTAAAATATAAGTGCTCTTACCCTACCATAAACCTCAGGTAGTGGCAATGGGCCAGCAGGACAGGAATATGGAAGGAATATGCTACTTACCAGTATGCATCTGTTCTTGGCATGTAGAGTTGCAGAGTCGTATACTGTGCATTAGATCGCCACCTGGTGTTGGGCTCGGATGATTGCAGCTTGTTGTCTTCTTGGAAGAAGTCTTTGTAGTCACGAGATAGGTGACTCCTCCCTTGGACAATACTGCGCATGGTAATCGACTTCATCCTCAGATTGTTTTTCGCCATGATGGGAAATGATGGACTTAGTAGAAGTAAAGATAAGAAAGGATGTCCATGCGTGTGCATCTAATTAAGATGAGAACTGGAACTGATACAAGCCCCGGGGAGGTGGGAGGGCGTATACGACTCTGCAGCTTTACATGCCAAGAACAGATGCATACTGGTAAGTAGCATATTCCGTTCGAGGCATATGAGCTGCAGATCGTATACTGTGCATCGATTGTGCAGCAGTGTCTCCCCTAGCGGTGGTCGCCTGTATCCGTTGCAGTATTCTGAAACAGTGTTTTAAGGACAGCTTGGCCTACTGCAGCTTGCTGCTTGGCTTGCACATCAACACAATAGTGTTTTGTGAAGGTGTGTATTGTAGACCATGTCGCTGCCTTGCATATGTCCTCTAGTGGTATATTTCCTAAGAAAGCCATAGAGGCTCCTAGTTTGCGAGTAGTGTGCTCTAGGAGGAACTGCTAGTGTACGTTTAGCTTTTTGATAGCATATTTGTATACACTTT
The DNA here is from genome assembly GCF_964261635.1 of Lissotriton helveticus. NCBI lineage: Eukaryota > Metazoa > Chordata > Amphibia > Caudata > Salamandridae > Lissotriton > Lissotriton helveticus. Next base: position 772,627,171 of record NC_136067.1, on the reverse strand, counting down.
ACAATCCACCTGGCAATTCCCCCCTTAGAGATGGGGTTGCCTTTGTGTGGAGGAGAGAAAGATACAAATAATTGTTTTGTCTTTCTGAATGTTTTAGTCCTATCTGTGTAGTATAACAGGGTTTTGAAAAAACACAGGTAGCTCTACTGATTGGTTAAGGTGAAAAGGAGTAATAACTTTTTGGCAGGAATCTTGAATTAGGCCTAAGAACCACTTTGTTAGTGTGTATCTCAAAAAAATGGTTCTTGTATTGTGAATGCTTGTAATTCGCTAACTCTGCTGAGAGAAGTGATGGCAACAAGAAAAGCAGTTTTCCATGTTAGGAACTGTAATTCACATTAATATAAATGCTCGAAGGGGGGTCCCATATGTCTTGCAGGGACCACGTTTAGGTTCCATACTGGAGCAGGTGGCAACCTAGGTGGGATTATACGCTTTAATCCTTCCACAAAAGCTTTAATCGCAGGTACTCTGAATAGAGATAGATGTTGTCTATTCTGTAAATAGGCTGCTATTGCTGCCAGATGCAGGCGTATGAAAGAATAAGCAAAATTGGACCTTTGTAGGTGTAGAAGGTAGCAAATGATATTTTGGATGGAAACATCCAGTGGATGTGATTATTGTTGCAATATATTGCAAATCTTTTCCACTTAGCGGCATAACACGCTCTGGTAGTGGGTTTTCTAGCCTCTTTAATTATGTTCATACAGTCTGGTGGTAGGTTTAAGTAACCAATCTCTAAGACTACAGGAGCCAGATCGCTAAATTCAGTTGGCTTGGTTCTGGGAGTCTTATTTCTCCATGGTTCTGTGTTAACAGGGAGGGCGTGAGCTTTAATTTTTGATGTGGAACTATTGAGAGATCCAGCAGTGTGGTGAACCACGGCTGGCGTGCCCATGTGGGAGCTACTAGCATCAGTTTGAGAGGCTGTTGTCTGAGCTTGCGCACTGCTAGTGGAATGAGTGGGAGAGGCGGAAAAGTGTACGCAAATCTGCCTGACCAGTGCATCCATATTGCATTCCCCTCCGACCGTGGGTGTGGAAACCTGGCGGCGAAGGTTGGGCATTTTGTATTCTCGTGGGTGGCAAACAGATCCATCTGTGGATGTCCCCACATTTGGAAGATTGGCTGAAGAACCTGTGGATGTATCTCCCATTCGTGAATCTGTTGTGACTGTCGACTAAACAGATCTGCTATCTGATTGTGAATTCCTGGAAGGTGCTCTACTGTCAGATGCATGTTTTCAGGAATGGCCCATCTCCAAATGTTCTGTGCGAGCTGGGACAGTTGCAGAGAGTGTGTCCCCCCCCTGTTTTTGTATATAGTACATGGCTGTCATATTGTCCGTCCGGATTAAGACAGCTTTGTTTTGTACTTGAACTTGAAATGTTTTGAGTGCTAGGAAAATCGCTAGCAGCTCTAAATGGTTGATATGGAACAGTTTTTGTTGGTTGTTCCATTGGCCTTGTGTGGTATAGTGTAAGAGATGGGCTCCCCAATCTGTGAGGGATGCGTCTGTCGTGAGCACTATCTGTGGAACAGGCTCTAGGAACTTTGTCAAATTTTTGGTGTTCCACCATTGCAGAGATCGATATGTACGGCTGTCCACCAACACCAGGTCTGAGAGCTGACCTTGAGCCTGATTCCACGGTTGTGCTAGACATTCTTGTAATGGGCGCATTTGCAGTCTTGCATGTGGCACTATGAAGATGCAAGATGCCATCATGCCTATTAGTCTCATGAACACTCTGGCTTGGAGAGACTGCTGGTGTTGAAAAATGGAGACTAAGGTTTGAATGCTCTGTATCCTGGCTGGGCTGGGATACGCTAAAGCTGTAGATGTGTATATGGTAGCTCCTAGATACTGATGAACATGCGAAGGCTCTAGGTGCGACTTGGTGTAGTTTATGGTAAACCCTAAGTCGTGCAATGTTTGCTTTGTGTGTTGTACACATGGACTGTGTGATTTTGCTTTTATGAGCCAGTCGTCTAGATAAGGGAAGACATGTATCTGTTGTCTTCTGAGATGTGCCGCTACTACTGCTAAGCACTTTGTGAACACTCGTGGTGCTGTTGTGACCCCGAATGGAAGGTCTGAATTGATAGTGCTGTCCTTGTATGACAAACCTTAGATACTTCCTGTGAGCAGGATGTATAGGAATGTGAAAGTAGGCGTCCTTTAGGTCTAGTGTTGAAAGAAAATCGCCTTGTAGTAGTGGGAGTACTTGCTGCAGAGTGATCATGTGGAAATGATCTGACTGTATGTAATGGTTGAGGGGCCTGAGGTCGAGAATTGGTCTTAGTGTTCCGTCCTTCTTGGGAATTAGGAAGTACAAGGAGTAAACTCCTGTTCCTTGTTCCTCTAAAGGAACTACTTGAATAGCATCTTTTTGTAGAAGTGCTATACCTTCTTGTTGAAGTAGAGTTATATGGTCCGTGGACATTGGCCGCTGCCTGGGTGGTATGTTTGGGGGGGGTTACCGTGAGTTCTAGGCAGTAGCCATGTTGGATAATTTGTCTTACCCACCTGTCTGTTGTGATGAAATTCCAGACAGGTAGGAACTGTGATAATCTGCCCCCCACAGGGGTGGAATGCTGTGGGGGAGGCAGAGGGAAGTCACTGTTTGGGAGTGGAAGAGGAGCGGTTGTTGTTATTACCTCTACCTCTTCCCTTGTTATTATTTCCTCTGTATCCTCCTCTGAAGTAGCTCTTGTTAGAGGAGGTCTGTGTGTTTGTTTTAAAAGATGACGTTGTATCTGCGCCGGTTTGCTTAGAGCCTCCTCTATAAAAGGAGCGGCGAAAAGAACCTCTCGTCTGTGTGGATTGTAATGCACCCATAGACTTAGCTGTGTCTGTGTCTTTTTTCATCTTTTCTAGTGTGCTGTCTACTTCCGGCCCGAACAATTGGTTTTGATTAAAAGGGCTGGTTCAAGATGGTGGTTTGTACCTGTGTTTTAAACCCTGAAATGCGTAACCACGCATGTCGTCTGAGTATAACACTAGTATTGACTGCTCTGGATGCTGTGTCAGCTACATCTAGTGCACATTTAATTGAGGAATTGGATATTAACTTGCTTTCCTGTATGAGCTCTGTTGCCTGATCTTTGTACTGATCTGGGAGGTGCTCCATCAGTTTTTCTAATTGGTCATAGTGAGCCCTGTCATATCGTGAGAGTAGGGCTTGTGTATTTGCTATGCGCCATATGTTTGTTGCTTTCGCAGCAATCCGTTTACCTGACACATCAATAACTTTAGATTCTTTGTCAGGCGGAGGCGTGTCACCAGAGGTCTGGGAATTGGCTCTTTTTCTTGGATTAGACACTACTAAAGAGTCTAGTGGTAGATGTCCCCATATATAGACTGGATCAGATGGTGCTGGTCTATATTTCTTTTCTATTCTTGGATTTAATACCCTACAGCGTACCGGGTCTTTAAATATTTCTGGAGCATGTTTAATGACTCCTTTGATCATAGGTACTATTTGCGTAGACCTTTGTGACTGCTCAAATGAATCCAGTAAAATGTCCTCATCAATGGCATCAGAGTGCATTGAAACCCCGTGGTAAAGGGCTGCTCTATTCAATAAATGATTAAACCCAATACTATCCTCTGGAGGGGAACGTTTTGTTGGGTAGGACTGATCATCAGGAATGTCGGGCACATTGTGTGGTGGGAAGCCATATATGTCATCCTCTTTAGGATATTCAGGATTGACATCTTCATCTAAAGGGTATTCTTGTGGCTCTGGTATGTCATTCCCCCCACCTATATCATACTCCTCGTCAGTGTGGTGTGATGATGCAGGAGATTGAACAGGTGAAACTATAGGTTCAATGTAAGGAGGAATAGGAGAGGAAGAAGGTAAAGGAGAGGAAGGGTGCATTGGAGAAGTTGCACAGTCCTTCTTTTTGGCAGGGACCACAGGTAGAAGTGGTGTGTCTGCTGGTCTCTTCTTATAAGGAATAGCCTCTACATGTCCAGTTTTTGGATTGATATAGACTTTCTTTTGTTTAGAATCTGGCCTAAACAGTTCTTCCTCCTCTGCAACCTTCTTTGGCGTCGATTTTTTCGGTGCCGATAGTGGTTGTTTCGTGTGTTTTGCTGTGGGAGGCGTTATTGAGTCCTGTGGCAAAGTTTTCGGTGCCCAAGGTGGTTTTGGCTTCGTAGGAGTCTTTGGTACCGAGGTGGAGACAGGTCTTGTTGGCCTTGCGGCGTCGGACTCTGGCTTCCCATCTTTATTTTTGGAACCGGAAGGCTTTGGAGGTGGAGCTCTTTTCGGATCCGGGGCATTTTTCGGCTTCGGCGCCGATGCCTCTTTTAGTTTGGGTGCCGAAGGATCTTTGCCTTTGGGCACCGAAGGGCGTTTTGGCTTCGGTGTCGAAGGATGTGTGTGCTTCGGTGCTAATGGAAGAGGTGGAATTGGCACATGTGGTTTTGTCGGTGCAGAGGCACCGGAAGGCGTAGTTGTTTTTCTCGGAGCCGAGCCCGAAGGCGGGGCGTCGGAGGGGGTATTTCGGTCCCGACTGGGCCCCATGGGCGGGGTGCTGACCATTGCCTTTGGTTTGGGTAGTGTCTGTTGTGCAGGGGTACTCACGGGTTGTCGAGATGGAATCGAGTCATCTGAGTCCTCTGCCCCCGATATGATCTGGAGATCAGGCGAGTCTTCCTCGGCGACGAGTGGAGCCTCGTCCTCTGAGATGTCTTCGAGTGGATCCTCGTCCTCGGAGACGTCTTCTTCGATGATCTCCTCCTCAAAGATGGCCTCCGGTGCTGGTGCTGATCACCTCATCTCGTGTCGACGCGCCCTCCGATCCCGAATGGTCTTCTTCGATCGGAAGGATGCACAAGCTGTGCAGGTCGACTCGTCGTGTTCCGGCGATAGACAGAGGTTGCAGACCTCGTGATGGTCGCTATGAGGGAACTTTGCTCGACATACCGGGCATCTCTTGAATGGAGTTCTGTCCATGAGGCGTAGGCCGTACGACGCCGATAGGCCCAACGGCCCGCGTCGACGCACCGGAAAGTAGTTGATGTCGAAAGTAGTTTATTCGATGTCGATGATGTTGTTATAAAGTTGCTTGCGCTTCGAAGTTGCTGAAAAGTATTTTCCAGCCGGAGCGGAAATCTTTCATCCGAAACCACTGGCGGAAAAAAACAATCTGAGGATGGAGTTGATGACCATGCACAGTATTGTCCAAGGGAGGAGTCACCTATCTCGTGACTACAAAGACTTCTTCCAAGAAGACAACATCCTGCAATCACCCGAGCCCAACACCAGGTGGCGATCTAATGCACAGTATACGATCTGCCGCTCATATGCCTCGAACATAGGTATACTGCAAGCCCAACAGTACCATCCAGTCTCCTGGGTCCATTGGCAGAGGGGACCTGATCAAGGGTGGGCATCTTGAACTTCACCTTGTTGAGGGCTCTGAGGTTGAGGATAGGACGATGGCCTCCGTCCTTCTTTGGAACCAGAACATAGCAAACACAGCCTATTTCTGGCCTGGGAACCCTCTCTATAGCTCCCTTGGCCGAGAGAGGTTTGACTTCCGTTTGGAGTAAGGCAAGTTGATCCTCTATTAGCCGATCATACACTGGAGGCATGGATGGAGTGGTAGTCTCGAAGGGGAGGAAGTAGCCCCTTCGGACTATTTGCAACACCCACCTGCTGAGGTGATTTCCCGCCAGTGATGGAGGCAATTGCATTTCCTGCCACCAACTGGACGGCCGTGATCTGGAGGGATCGGACAAGGAATGTTATGTTAAAAATTCTTATTGAGCGCACCTACACCGATTGGTTTCTTGGCACTGACCTAGGATATTGACTGAGCCCCATGTGTTTGATCGTCTGCTGGGTTCTAGCTATAAGCTTGGATATATAACCAAGACTTAAGAAGCCTTCTGAAGCTAGGAAATTCAGTGAAGGTTCAGATGTCCAAGGGAAGAGTATTCCAGAAGCTGGGTGCCAATACTGCGAACCTATAACCACCTAATCGTTTCAGTCTGTAGGAGGGAATGGCTAGGAGGTTCTTATGAGCGGAGCACAAGGAAGGTTTTGTGGTGGAGGAGGGGTTTGTGGCTTGACCATACTACTGGCCACTCAAGGTCGGGGTGAACCGCGGTCCATGGACCCGCAGAGGTTGTTGGGCTTGCGGGGTCCTCTGGTTGGAATATGGTTGGCATGGTTGGAAGCCCCTTCCATAGCCAAGAAAGAGGCAAAAGGCAGACAGGCTGGAATGAAGTGGAGAGTTCCTGGGACTTGTCTGTAGCCCGCGAGACCTTGAAGCGCTCAAGTGCTACATCTGCCTTGTCTCTGAAGAGACATGAGCCATCAAGTGGCATGTGCATGAGATTAGCTTGGACATCTCCCGAAAAGCCAGGCGTTCTCACTACTTTGTTGTAAAAACTAGTACAAAAATGGTGTAAAGATAAGCTTTGAACCTCCAAGTCTACTCACTTTCTGAACTATTGTAATCACCTCTTCCACCAAATTCCTAAAGTTATAATTTGGTATTTACACTACAAAATGAATAGTACTTACATGTACCACCAAGGGCTTGAGCACAACATTAGCACATCCGAAATTAAGTTAAATACATGTCAAATAAAATACATCACAATATAATATACATGCATCTGTATATACTAAGTGGGCTACTACAAAATGTTTACTTAAGGAATACAGAAAAAAAGATGCATACCTGTTCTTCATTTTCAATTTTGTCGCTCACATCTTTCTTGCCTTCTCCTTCTCCAATTCCACCTCCTTCATAGTCGTGAAACTCAGTTGCCCCATTTCCTGCTTCCTCCTCCATTAGTTCTTTTGGAAGACAAAATCCCTACCAAAACAAGATGTTAAAATAAACACTTCAAAGAATAAATGCAGAACATTTAAAGGACAATATTTGCAGCAAAAATCACATGTTGGCTCTCCATGACTCCCCCAGTTACCATGCCTGGTCAGGGATTGCCCATAGAGAAATCATTGCTCATATAAGATTTATTGCCAAAGCCTAGTTGAAGGGAATTACCTTAATCAACTGTGATATTGTGCTATGGAACATTTAGAAACCTGTGCTAGTCCCATAATCTAAAGTCCTTCCGCACTCATGGAACCAAGTAAAAAAGTATTCATCTTTGTAGCAACTCCTACTCTTTTTTTTTTACCAAGCTCCTTCCGTAACTGTTGCGGAACAGTGCAACTTGCAGCTGAGTGCAGGACTGCGCCAAGATTACTTTGCAGTAAAACAAGACTATACCAGAAGGCAGCCTACAGCATATATTTCCCCACTTTACCTCCCTCACAATTCTTTTACAATTGTTGTACAGTAGAGGTGTAGCAGCCAAACTACCCTGTTGGTGTAGGGATTAAGAGTGTGTTGTGTACTTCTCTTTGACAACTTCATTTCCAGTGGATATTCTCATCACACATTTCTCGTTTTGTGAATCTCCCAGGCGCCAGACTAGGCCAAGAAACAATTGAAATGGTACCTGCATGCCGGCAGGCGGTGCAACAGCAACTCTGTCCTGAACTTGGACATGACAACATGGAGCTTTATGTAAGTGCCGCTCCTGCATGCTAATGCTAGTTTTCTCTTACAGTGCCAATGTTTGCTTTCTTTTTTCATGCTCTTAAATAGAGAGCACGGTTGACTAGAATAAGTTACTTACATTTGGCAATGGAGATTCCTCACCTGAGAATACTTCCAGGGTGTCAGACTGGATATGAAAATCTTTCACCAGCAATGCTCCCATAAGCAGCTAGCTTGGTGGTGCCATGCAACTCTGCACTGACTCCATAACGCCTTGAAAGTAACATCAGTTTCTTGCTTCGCTTTCTTCAAGCTCCCCGACACAGATCATGAACAATTGGAGGTACCAAAGTGCAGATTTATAACTTGGGATCTTTTTAGATGTCAAAAAGAAGCCACACCACAGAACAAGGAGGGGGAGGGCAGGGAAGAATTTGCAGTTAGAGAGAATATCCACCAGATGGAAAATGTTAATTACCTATTAAGCATCTGTTTGTGGTATGTAGTACTGTAGATTCGAATGTATGACATTATCCTGCTGTATTCCTCGCAGGGAATCACAACGAGGTTGTTACAACGACCGCGTTGTGATTTTCGCATACTATTACTCCATAAATCGGAACGACTTGCGGAGGGGGGCGCTGGATGTTGGAACAGTATAATTCCCTATTCCAACTCCAGTCTGTGCGGGCAATAGGGAAGGTGTTGGATTTTAAATCCAACACCACCGTCCCCCCCCCCCTTCCCTCTGCAAGTCGTTGTTCCGACTTGCAGAGTAATGATATGCGGAATCACAACGCGGTCGTTGTAACAACCGCGCTGTGATTCCCTGCGGGGAGAAAGATTTGTGGTAAACGTTGTTTACCCTGTAGATTCACATGCTTAGCATAACCCTACTGTCTAGTTTTGGGCTTGGATGTGTGGAATTTGGTTTTCTTTGAAGTAAGTATTTTGAGTCACAAAGTATGGGGGGGGACTCCTCTTGCTGGTAATGCACATGGTCATCGACACCATTGTTAGATTGTTTTTTACCGCAAGACAGGTGAGGATAGAATGTGAAGTATAAAGTAGTAGTGAGATGCCCATTCTAAAGGAATTTGTCGTAACCTATAAAAGTAACCGCAAAAAACACAGGTGTCCGGGGAGGAGGTTGGGCACATGTGAATCTACAGAACTACATGCCACGAACAGATGCTGACGGGGTAAGTAACATTTTCTGTTTGGAGCATGTGAGGATCTAGATATATATGATTAGCACAGACTGTAAAGCAGTTCCGTCTCTATAAGCAGTGGCTAACCTGTGGGGGTTGCAGTTGTTTGAAGTAATGTACAAAGTACTGCTTGACCAACATTGGCTTGTTGATAGGCCAATACATCTACACAATAATGTTTTGTAAATGTATTCAGTATGGACTATGTAGCCGCTTCATATATGTCAGGAATAGGTATATATCCTACGAAGGCCATTCAAGCTCGTTTTATTTGAGTGGGGTGAGATCTAGGAGGGTTAGGTAATGTTCTTTTAGCTCTAGCACAGCATGTTTGGATGCATTTGAGAATCCAAAGTGCAATGCCTGATTAGGAAATGGCTCTTCCTTTGTGGGATATTGTAAAGGCAACAAAGAGGAGTTGTGTTTTTCTAAACGATTTGGTTCTATCTATATAATGCATGAGGGCTCATTTTATATCTAAGGTGTGTAAAGCCCTTTCCGCAACTGAGTCCGTTTGAGGAAAAAATACTGCCAATTCAATATATTGATTAAGGTGGAGTTGAGACACCACCTTTGGAAGAAATATAGGATTGGTACGCCCTATCTTTATGCAATTGGAAGAAGAGTTCCTCAAAAGGTAATGCTTGAAGCTCACCGACATGTCTGAGTGAAGGGACGGCAACTAGGAATGTGCAGGAGTGGAGGGGCTTGAATGGAGGTCTCAATCTTTTTAATACAATATTGAGATTCCAAGTAGGAGCTGGTGGCACCCAAGGAGGAATGATACTCTTAAAACCTTCTAGGAAGGCTTTAATGACAGAATCCGGAATAGAGAAGTATGGTGTCTGTTTTGTATGCGGTTACTGCAGCTAGGTATAGCCTTAAAGAAGTAAAAGCTAGTCTGGAGGTAAGTAAATGAAACAGACCGTGTCTTGAACCTTAGCTCCTACAGGATCAATGTGTTTGGAATGAGAGTAGTGAACAAATCTTTTCCACTTTGCAGCATAACTCGCACATGTAGTGGGCCTGTGTGCTTCTTTGAGATTGTCAATACAAGGTTGTGGTAGATTTAAATAACCAAGCTCTAGGACTTCAGGAGTCAGATCGCAAAGTTGAGGTACCTGAGGTCTGATTTCTAAATGGCTCTGCGTTAAAAGGTCGTGCCTGCTCAGCAGTAACTCGTGGGAAACTACTAAGAGTTCTAAGAGTGTGGTGAACCATGGGTTTTTTGCCCATCTGGAAGCCACTAGGATGGGGTAAGAGTTGTCAGCTGAAGTTTGCGAACCATGAACGGAAGCAGTCAGAGATGGAAAAGCATAAATAAAGGTGGTCTGGGGATGACATGAGAGCTGATGGGACCGGGTCCCCCCTGCTTTTGCAGATAATACATGACAGTCATGTCTGTTTTGATCAGGATTACCTTGCCAATCAGGTGGGGAAGGAAGGCTATGAGCGCTAGATGACTGGTTAGCAACTGCAGGTGATTAATGCACAAGTTACTTACCTTCGGTAACGATATATCTGTAAAAAACAGTAGTTAGTATTAGATTCCTTACCTTAGAATACCCCCAGGCGTCAGACTGGATCCGGAAACTTTTGCGTAGCAGTACCCTTGCGTGTCGGTAGGTGTCGTTTGCGGCTCCGCGTCCGTCGTCGGCGCCGGGATGACGTCGCCGGAGTACTTAGACGCCGCCCTCGCATGCTGAAGTCAGTTCTTATACACAGCTTTTTCCGCGCCAGAAACGCAGAGCCATGATAAAAACAGACACTGGTGCCATGAAACTAGGGCCCTGAATGGGGATGACCTTAACCCTAGATATCAGTTCGCAGAACGGGGAGGATGGGTGGGGCGGTAAGGAATCTAATACTAACTACTGTTTCTTACAGATATATCGTTACCAAAGGTAAGTAACTTGTGCATCTGAAAGAACCAGGTTAGTATTAGATTCCTTACATTAGAATAGATACCCCAGCAATACCAACCCCGGTGGTGGGTCTGAGAACCAATGATCACACCAGAAAGTTTTGGAGGACGGAACGGCCAAAAAAGCCATCTCTCCGGACTTGGCTGTCCAGGCAGTAGTGTCTTGCGAACGTGTGCAGCGAGGCCCACGTAGCTGCCTGACAGATCTCCTGCAAGGGGACTCCCCAGGGCAGTAGTAGCCGCCGTGGCCCGTGTGGAATGAGCAGAAAGCCCCACAGGAGGCTCCTTTCGAGCCAAACAGTAACAAGCCTTGATGCACAAGACGACCCATCGAGAAATGGTTCGTTTGTGCACCGGCCGTCCCTTCTTAGCGCCCACGTAACCAACAAAGAGTTGGTCATCCACCCATAACTGGCGTGTGCGATCCAGATAGAAGGAGAGCGCACGTTTTGGGTCCAGACGGTGGAGCCTCTCTTCCTCTTTCTAGGGATGCGGAGGCGGAAAGAAGGTGGGCAAAGTGATTGACTGCCCGATGTGGAAGGCTGTGACTACCTTGGGCAGGAAAGAGGGTCACGTCCGCAACACAACTTTGTCCGGATGGACTGAAAGGAAAGGAGGCTTAGAAGAAAGGGCCTGGAGCTCACTCACTCTCCTGACAGAGGTGATGGCAACCAGGAATGCAGTCTTAAGTGTAAGAAGACTAAGAGGACAGTTATGAAGTGGCTCGAAGGGAGCGCACATCAGATAAGTCAGAACAAGGTTCAAGTCCCACTGAGGCATCACGAAAGGAACAGGGGGGAACATATGAGTGATGCCCTTCAAGAACCTATTTACAACTGGGGACTTGAACAAAGAGGGCTGATCAGGTAGCCTTAAGAAGGCGGAAATGGCAGAGAGGTAGCCCTTGATAGTGCCCAGAGCAGAGCCCAGCTGGGCAAGAGAAAGAAGAAAGAGGTGAACCTCAGAAAGTGGGGCAGAGAGTGGTTCCACAGTCTTTGCTGTGCACCATGCCACAAATTTGTTCCACCTGCAGGCGTACACCAATTTTGTGGAGGGACACCTGGCTGCCTGAATAACATCACAGACTTCAGGAGGCAAGTCAAATGGCCTCAACTGCCGCCGCTCAATCTCCACGCATGGAGGTGGAGGCTGGACAGGTTCGGGTGGAGGACCGTCCCCTGCTGCTGCGACAGAAGGTCCTCCTGAAGAGGCAGACTAATCAGGGGATCGACTGACATGCCGAGTAGCTCGGGATACCAGCATCTTCGTGCCCAGTCCGGAGCCACAAGGATGACTTGGGCCCGGTCGCGCCTGATCTTCTTCAGCACTCTGGGCAAAAGTGGTATAGGCGGAAAAGCGTACAACAGACCGCAACTCCACTCGCGACGAAAAGCGTCTCCGAGCGAATGGCGCCTTGGAAATTCCAATGCGCAGAACTGATGACATTGCGCGCTCTCTTCTATGGTGAATAGATCTAACCAGGCTCTCCCCAATGCTGAAAGAGACCTTGTGCCACGTCCGAGTTCAGAAGCCATTCGTGATCCATCATGCACTGACGGCTGAGTTTGTCCGGCCTGGAGTTCAGGGAACCTGCCAGGTGTTGAACCACCAGGGTCACGCCCTGATGTTCCAGCCAGAGGCGCAGAGCCTCCTGGCAGAGGGTCCACAACCCCACCCCGCCCTGTTTGTTGGAGTACCACATGGCGGTGGTGTAGTCCGTGAACACCTGCACTACACTCCCCCGGACAGAGGGGAGGAATGCCTTCAGTGCAAGTCGGATCGCCCGCAGCTCCAGAAGGTTGATGTGGAGCCGGGACTCCGCCGGAGACCTGAGGCCTCTGATCTCCGCCTCTCCCATGTGGCCTCCCCATCCCAGGAGAGACCCATCGGTCACAACTACATGCTCCGGTTGGGGAAGGGAGAGGGATCTGCCGCCGACCCAATCGAGGTCCGTGAGCCACCACTGCAACTGTCTTGCAGTGCCCTGCGAGATCAAGACATGGTCGGACAAGTTGCCCTGATGCTGTGCCCACTGAAACTTCAGGTCCCACTGCAGAGTCCGCATCTGCCACCTGGCGTGATGCACCAGAAGGATGCAGGAGGCCATCAGCCCCTGAAGCCGCAGCGTCAAACTGACCGAGACTCAGGATAAAGGCTGAAAGATGGGAATCAGAGCCTGAATATCCCGAACCTGCTGTTTGGGAGGATAAACCCGAAACTGCGCAGAGTCTAGAACCGCTCCGATGAAGAGGAGCTTTTGAGAGGGACACAGGTGTGACTTTGGCACATTGATGGAGAACCCCAGCAAGTGCAGGAGGTCGGCCGTAGTCTGACGACTGTCTGGGGCAAGCCCGCCTTTAACAACCAGTCGTCGAGGTAGGGGAAGACTGAGACCCCCTAACCTGCGCAGATGAGCTGCGACCACCGCCATCACTTTGGTGAACACCCGTGGGGCGCTGGTAAGGCCGAAGTGGAGCACAGTAAACTGAAAGGGCTCGAGGCCTACCGTGAAACGCAGGTAACGCCGGTGGGCCGGCAGGACGGGGATGTGAAAATAAGCGTCGTACAAGTTCAACGCTACCATCCAGTCTCCCGGGTCTAGGGCAGCTAAGACCTGAGCCAGAGTCAGCATCTTGAACTTCTCCTTCCGGAGGAAGCCGTTGACGTTCCGCAGCTCCAAGATAGGGCGTAGGCCCCCTTTGCCGTTCTTGGGAACCAGAAAGTAGTGGGAGTAACAACCACACCCTACTTCTGGCCCAGGAACGCGCGCGATGGCCCTCTTGGCCAAGAGGGCCGTAACTTCCTCTTGCGGAAGCTTCAAGTGATCCCCCGACATGCGGTGGTACTTCGGTGGCATGGCTGGAGGGGTCGCCTCGAAGGGGAGGGAGTAGCCCCTTCGGACGATTTGCAGCACCCACCTGTTTGACGTGATGGTACGCCAGTGGAGGAGGTGATGGCGAACCCTGCCCCCCCAGTAGCGTCGTATGGGCCTGAAAGCTCGGACTAGGAAGGCTTTGAGGCAGATGCTGCGGGGGTGGATGTGGACTGGCCTCGCCGTTGTCCCCGGGCACCGCCACGGCGGTTACCACGTCCGCCACCGTGCTGGATGTTAGTCTGCAGGCCGTGGCTGGCAGGACGTGTGGGGGCGCCCCTTCCACGGCCACGAAAGCAGCGAAAGGCAGCAGTTTGCTGGCGCGGGCCGACGGGCCCAAGGACTTGGCCGTAGCCCTAGAGTCCTTAAAGCGCTCAAGCGCACTGTCTGCCTTGTTGCCAAAAAGGCGACGGCCATCAAACGGCATGTCCATAAGGGTGTTTTGGACATCAGCCGAGAAGTTGGCGGACCTCAGCCAGGCGTGGCGGCGAACCGCCACCGTCGTAGCAATCGCCCTGCCTAGCAAGTCCGTTGTATCCAGGCCACATCGGATGGAATACCGTGCTGCATCTCAACACTTCACAAGGGCTTGGGTGAGTTTAGCCCGGGCCTCCTCCGGGCATTGTGGCAGCACGTCCGCGACCGTATCCCACAGAGAGTGGGTGTAATGGCCCAAAAGGCACGCGGTGTTGACTGACCGCAACCCAAAACTCAGTGAGGAGAACATCTTCTTACCATATTTTTCGTACCTTTTGGATTCCCGTTCAGGAGGAGCGGTCAAGAATGCGGTCTGGGAGTTAGAGGCCTGGATGACCAGGTTCTCGGGGGAGGGGTGGGTGGACAGCATGCTAGGGTCACGTTCCTATCTACAGGGGGTACCTGTAGAGGGCCTGGACCAAGTGCCCAAAAGAACGTCAGTCAAGGCCTCATTAAACAGCAGCAGAGACTCCGAGGAGCTTGCCTGCGGTTTAAGGACCTCAGTGAGGAGGTTAGTCCTCAAGGGCGCGACGGAGAGCTCAAGAGCCAAGGCCTTGGCCGCCCTCGTCAGCACCACACTATAGGCAGCCCCCTCCCCCGTAGCCATGTTAGGAGGGGAGACAAAACCAGTGTCGGGCGAAGTGTCCAAACCACTGGCCTCCCCCAGTTCACCTGCCCAGTCCTGATGAGACTAGCACTCCCGTGCCAGAGGGTCCCAATCCGCCTCGTCCTCCATCTCCTGGTACTCCGGTTCAAATGATGGGGCCGCATCATAGAAGAAATGTTCTTCTCTCGTAGTCGAATGTCCACCGACGTCGTCCGGGAACGTCGTCGGGGGCGACACCCTGGAGGTCGGCACCGGCGGAGGGGTCGTGAGTTCGCCCAGTGGCAACCCGGATCCGGACCTGGATCCAGTGGGGCCCTGCGGCGTCGGACCGAAGTCGCCGACGGCACCGGGGCCTAAGCACCTAATGGCGCCGGGGTCAAAACCGCGGGCCCGCTAGGACCCCCAGACGAACCCCCGGGGCCGGAAGGCACCTCCGCAGGGCCCGTCGAAGGAGACCGATTCCTCATGGCCACAAGGAATGCGTCAATCGCCTCTGGCGTCGCGTTCAGCCCAGGGACCGGCGAGTATGGAGCTGGCCGCGGAGCCGCGTGGGCGGTGTCGCCCGAACGCCCGGCCGCATCGTGCGAGCGTCGGCTGTGAGTCAGAAGAGCGGTGTCGCCTCTTCAACTTCTTGTGCCTCTTACCTGAGGACTTGGAGCCCAACGAGTGGTGTTGACTCGCTGAGCTGTGATGACTCTGGCCCTGCCACCGGTCCCTCGACCTCATCCTGGACCGGGACCTCGATCGGCACGGGACCGACTGCCGGAGCTCGAGGTTCTTACGGGACTGCTCCCGCCTAGCTTTCGACGTCAAGGCCCGGCATCATGGTCGGGCTCCAGGCAATGCAGGCACCGGCGATGGGGGTCGGTAACCGACATCGGTCGGCACAGGGTTTGAACTCGGGCATACCGACCGGCACCGATTGAGTCGCTCGACTCGAAAAACAGATCAAAAAGATCGAAAAAGTTTAGTCAAAAATTGACTAAGGGTACCACTTTTTCCGGATCGGCGCTTGCTGGCGCAAAAAAAAAAAAAGAACTGACGTCAGCGCACGAGGGCGGCGTCTAAGTACTCCGGCGACGTCATCCCGGCGCCAACGACGCTGACCGCAGAGCCGCAGATGACGCCTACCATCGCGCAGGACACGGACAAGGCCTCCGCCTGCCCAGAGGGCTGAGAGGGGCTCGGGGATGCGACCCGAGCCCCGGCGACACCACAGAGACTCCCAGGGGAGTTTGCGGCGAGGCAGAGGTGCCGTGGTCCAAAGGAGGGACCCCTGAGGAACCACATCCTCCAAGCCTGGATCAGAACCAGTCGGAGCCAGGGCCGAAGCCGGCGCCGCGGAGGGCCTCGCGCAAGGCAAGGGACCCGCTGACGCACCAGGAGGGGAAGGAGGAGACGACGCCAGTGAGGTCCGCCAAGCCTCCGCATATGTCTCCATCTGGACTCTCGACGCCCCCTCACCGGGAAACGGTGGATAGGAGGATGACACGCGGGCCGCAGTGTGCGTGGGCTGGTGCTGGGCTGGCGGTGTGCCTGGACTGGCGCTTGGCTGGCGGTGTGCCTGGACTGGCGCTTGGCTGGCGGTGTGCCTGGACTGGCGCTTGGCTGGCGGTGTGCCTGGACTGGCGCTTGGCTGCCGGTGTGCCTGGACTGGCGCTTGGCTGCCGGTGTGCCTGGACTGGCGCTTGGCTGCCGGTGTGCGTGGACTTGCGCTTGGCTGGGGGTGTGGGTGGACTTGTGCTTGGCTGGTGGTGTGGGTGGACTTGCGCTTGGCTGGCGGTGTGGGTGGACTGGCATTTGGCTAGCGGTGTGTGAGTAGATGACTTGCTGCTGGTCACTACACACACTGCTAGCCAAACGCCACTTCACGCAATCTGTGAGCTGGTGTGGTTGCTGTGTCAGGAATGTTGGTGTGTGAAAGTGATGGGCCCTTGAATGGCGCTGTCTGCTGGTGTGAGTGTTGTAATGTGCTGGGCCGTGGCTGGCGTTGTGAATGGCTTTGTATGTGTTAGACGTATGAAAGGAGTATGAATGGCCTGTAAAGCGGTTGGTGCCTTGTCGTGGCTTTACAGCTCACGAGCTGAGTCAATGGTTCAGTTTTTTGTCCTTTCAATTATTGACAGTGCATTTCATTTTTCTGAAATATCTTGTTTATAAATTTTATATATTGAACCATCACTCACCCTAGGTAATTTTGATGTCAAATCAATAGGTTTGCAGGGAATTCTGGGTAGGAGAATGTTGGGGGACCCATGCAAGCCATACCTCGCTGGACTCCCTCAGGTGTCTAGTTTCCAGAAATGTGTTGGTTTGGTAGGTTTTCCTAGATGGCTGCCGAGCCCCGGGCCAAAAACTCATGGGGCCCCCCTTGCAAAACCAAGTTGGTTTGTGATAGGTCATTTTGATGTCACCTCAATAGGTTTTGGGCCCTTGCCTGTCGCGGGTCCTTGACCCACCCACGCAAGTGAGGTACCATTTTTATCCGGAGACCTGGGGAACGCTGGGTGGGAGGACATTTGTGGATCCACGCAGATTGCTGAACTTTCCACCACAAAAATGTGAGGAAAATGTTGTTTTTTTTACAATTCTTTAGGTTTGCAAGGGATTTTGGGTAACCGAACCTAGTGAGAGGCAGTCAAGTCACCCCATCCGGTTTTCCCCTAGGTGTCTAGTTTTCAAAAATCTATAGGTTTGCTAGGTTTTCCTAGGTGAAGGCAGAGCTAGGGTTCCAAAACTAGAGCTAGGACCTTTGCCAAATAGGGTCATTTTTCACTGTGAAATTGTGGTGTGTCCACGTTGTGGTTTGTGCCGTTTCCTGTTAGGGGCACTAGGCCTACCCACACAAGTGAGGTACCATTTTTCTTGGAAGACTTAGGGGAACGCGGGGTGGGTGGAAATTTGTGGATCCACGCAGATTCCAGAACTTTCCACCCCAGAAATGTGAGGAAAATGTGTTTTTTTGGACAATTTTTTTAGGTTTGTAAAGGTTTCTGGGTAACAGAACCTGGTGGGAGGCAGTCAAGTCACCCCATCCTGGATTCCCCTGGGTGTCTACTTTTCAAAACGGTATTGGTTTGCTAAGTTTCCCTAGGTGCCGGCAGAGCTAGGGTTAAAAAACTACAGCTAGGCACTTTGCAAAAAAAGGGTAATTTTTCATTGTGAAAATGTGGTGTGTTCACGTTGTGTTTTGAGCCGTTTGCGGTCGTGGGCACTATGCCTACCCACACAAGTGAGGTACCATTGTTATCGGGAGACTTCGGGCAATTCAGATTTGTTAAGCTACTGTTATTACCTAATGACTTTCTATGCATTTCTGCCTTCCAAATGAAAGACAATGTGTAAAAAAAGAAATCGTTTTGAAAAATTACTGATAATTCTCATGCTACTATGAGTATTCACAATTTCGGAAATGTGCAAATATCTACTGTTTCTAAACTCTATATTTTGTTCCCACTTCAGAAATACATAGGTGTCTTTCATACTGATTTCTCCATGTATACACCTTTCAATCATTCCCTCAATGAGCTGAGACTGTGGGTAAGTTATACCTTCCTGCTTTAATTATTTAACTACTTGCATATTGATCCCACACGTAGCTTGGACCTTTGACAGCACGCTCTTCAGGTATAATGCACCCCCTGTATTCTTTATCTACTTGCTTTTTTCCCCACATGTAGCTTGAACTATATACTGCGTGCTCCTCCCCTACAATATATCCCAATCTTTCCCTATGTGAACCCTCCCATCCTATGCTTTGTATGCCTCCCCCCTTAATCCTGTAAAGCGCTCTGAGACTCTCACAGGTCTGGTTTGCGCTCTATAAAACCATAAAATAAATCCCCCGCGAAGAGCCCACGCCCCCGGGCAGGCCAAACACCAACCTCCAGGGACAAACTGCGAAACTTTCCCACCGGGGAGAGACGCTCTCGTGACATCGGAGAGGGGAGAGGACGACGACAACGGACGCTTCCGAAGCAGTCTGCCGAGGAAGATCGAGGGGATGAAGCCTGTAGGAGAGTAGGGTCTGCAATCCTATGGTCAACCCAGATTTTTGCTTTTTGCTTCACTGGTTTACGACTTTCCCTGGCTGTGGGCCTGCTAATCAGACCCACAGCCTAGCTGTTCTCTCTCTAAATTGACATCCATGTACTTTAGGTGCATTTACCTATTGGTACTGGGCCACCTTATCAGTGCCTGTACAGTGTACCTTAGGTACCCAGGGAATAGGTGTATCCAGGGCCTACCAGGGGCTGCAGCATGTATTATGCCACCCCTGGCTGGCCATCCAAAACTGACAACTGGCTGCAAGACAGCTGGGGCAAGGTGGTGTAATCACCCTTTGCTATAGATATAGGGAGAGGTGTGGCGCCGCGGCCAGGGCGACTGACGCTGGAATCTGGGGATCAGGGTTCGATCCCCGGCTCCGGCGGCAGGTTAGCCCAGCACCATGCGACTCTGGGCAATAGCTTGCTTAATCTTCCCGACGGCCCCCAGTACCTAGAGACCCTAACGGGTGATTGTGTGCTATACAAATGTGGATTATTATTATTATTATTATGCCTATATCTAACCCTAAAATGGACACATATATTCCTATCAGTCACTCCTATACATTTATGGCAGGCCTTATCAATCCTGAAGGCAGAGTGCTTGGAATTATGTGAGATGGTGCTCTGGTATGAGCTGAGCCTGTCTGCAGCTTGCGGAACCAAGTCCTAATAGCTGTTCCATGATAACGCTATACCATATACTCTTAAGTGCATTATAATCCTCGCGGTTAAATGCTAACTTTGGTATAGCATCATCAAAACATGTCGAGTAAGGTGTCATACGAATTGGAATACTACCCGCTCGCCAGTTCTGGCGACGGGGGTAGCATTCCACCCTTTTAGAGGGACACGACATGTATGTAACTGTGAACCCCGGTTAAAGTTAAACGAAGCCTAGGCATCACAAAATGGATGCTGCCACCACAGACACAAGTCTGACCTCCTGATGCTGGGAGTCCTTCCAGCGAGTGAGGCCTGGTGAAAGGGTTTCCTGCCTTGGGAGGTGCTAGCATCTCCCCAGACAGGATTTTGTGTATTGAGGTAGGGAGGGCTGAAAGGAATGAGACATGCCTGGGGCACACAAGGCGCCCTGTGCATACACCGGTTCAAACCAGTTGCTGGGGCACTCCAGCCCCAGTTCTGGCGCGAAACCGAACAAAGGATAGGGGGTGTAACCACCCCCCTTCCTGGTCCCACCCATGGGAGGGACCTAGTCACTAGTGCAGCCCCCTTTGGGAGAATAAAGGTAGGAGCTGGTCCAATTACAAATTAGATTATCCTGAACAACTTTACAAGAAGAAACTCTGGACTTCGACGTTCTGCTCCACAGAAGACTGAAGAATCTCCCTTGTGGGCAAGGAGTGTCCACCCTGCAACTGCAGGCACCATCAAGCGTCCAGCGGCTTCACTTTGTTGTCTTCCCTCGAGGATCCAGACTTCAGAGCTCGACGAGACCCGGATTCCCAGACCTCTCCGACCTCAACTCACATCTGCAGCACAGCTGAGATCCGTGGGTGCGACGAGACACGTGGGACCGGCCATCTTGGAAGAAACTGCACTTCGCTTCCAGCACGACTCCTGAGGTAAACTCGACCAAGTGCTTTGGGGTTTGAGAAGCCCCAGCCCCGAGCAGCTCCTGCACCGAAGATCAGCCCTCCAGCATCCACGAGATCTGCGTGGGGCCCTTCTGCCTGTTTGCTGCTCGACGCGTTGTCTGGTCACTTGCCGGCTGGCTAGTGGCCTCCTAGACGACGAACTTTGAAATCTTCACTGCTGGTCTGGTTGCTCCAGACTGGCCCTTGCTCCCTTCCAAAAGAGGAGCACCCCGGACCCTCCTGGTCCACTCCAGACGCCGTTTCCACTCACTGCGTGGGTTGCCTTTGCCAAGGCCTGTTGACTCCAAATCCGGATCCGAAACCGCCGACAGCGAGAGCCTGCGTGGGACAGCTCGTGCCTCCATCCTGGTCGTCGAAGACACCTCCTGGTCCATGCGGCTGCAGAGACAAGCGTCCACTCTTCACCTGATCGCGACGACAGCACCTGGTTCCTTCCTGGTTCCACACCGGTCACTGGCTAGTGACTTTGAACACTGTCCCCTCTGCTTTCAGGTCCTCTTCTTCCTCGATCCACCCATGGATCGCACCGGACATCTTCCTCCTGGTCGCCTGCAGCATCTTTTCTTCCAGGCTCCATAGACTTCAACGCAGAAACCCGACACGACTTCGCACCTATGCACCCGCAGCCCGTGGTTGAGGTAACAAGAGCATTTCAGTGCTCAAGGGTAGCTTGACTCTCCTAGTGTCAAGATTCACAGTCGTTTTAGTCCTAACCAGTCAGGATTGTCCGTACTCACCTTTTTCTTGAACTGTACTGTCCATAGACGTTGTTACGCATCTCGCGTGTGAGTTCAAACTCTGCACATGCGTCCCGTGGGCCTCCTTTACTTACCTGAGGTTAGGATAGTGTAGTCCCAGCGAACCTCCAGCCTCTGGACAGCTCCATTCCTTCTATCGTTCTACCTATACCATTTACTTAGTATATGGTTTGTCGTGCCCCTAGAGCACCATTGTAATTTTGTGCAACTTGTCGTATTTTTCCTAAGAGATTGTCATGTGCTTAGCCCTCTGATCTCATAAAGAGTTCAGAGGTGTTTGTTATTGATAAATATACTGTTTATTTTCATAACAACCTGTGTTTCATCTGGTATTCAAGGGGTTATATGTGGTAAAACAGCTGGCTTCACATGCCAAAAGAGTTTAGCCTAAGACTGCTTTGTCCATGCTACCATTAGGATAGCTGGTCTATAAGGTTGACTTACAACCAATCACCATAAGGGTTGTTTGGACTGATACAAGGTGATCACTAGAACTAGTGAGCATCATATATCAGGCCAACTTCTCACAAAGCCGACCTTGAGAGACACGCTGAGAGTAGTTTCATCCAGCGCTCCGGCCGCGATTTCGGCTTCAAATGGTGGCACGACTCACAATCAGTGGTGCCGTGATCTTCCCCTAAACACCACATACAAATAAGGTGAGGGTCCGTCGCCGACGTAAGTCGCCCACACGACGTGCAAGTCTTGAAGCCCAAAGGCATTCGCACACTGTCCACCAAAAATAGTCACAATGACGAACAAAAAAGGGCCCCAAAACAGGCACGAGAAAAGACCATATCCGCGGAGCACGCGGAAAAGGAAAAAACTGACGTAGGCGCGCCGGGTTGGGGCTTATGTGACCTTGCTGACGTCATGTACGCGGACGACGCCTGGGTGGAGTCGCGTGGTATCACCCCGCCTCCGGCACGCAGGGATGCTGTGGCAAAAAGTTTCCGGATCCATTCTCACACCTCGGGATAATTCTACGTGAAGGAATCTGCGGCTAGTAGTCTCTAACAGATATAGGCATATATTATTGTCCCTTGTTACAATTAGTTCACTACATACCTCAGATGGTTAAAGGTTGCAAAACAGAATAGCAACAATAAACTGCTGAAATTAGGCTAGACCACAATACATGCAAGTAGAAAGATTGGCTTGGACATCTCCGCTTTTCTCAAACAAACAGAAATGTGTGAATTTGAAACCTAATTTGCCAGAGCTACTTACTTTCTGGGCAACCTCTGTAAATAAATCTGCTGTATGAATCAAAAATAGATTTGTAGTTCTTTTACTTCTTACAATAATGAACTAACTACATACCCCCTTAGTGGAGCTGGTTCCAAAACATGTCAAATGATAGGAGGTTGAACAACCCTAGGTCACAATACACTCAAGCATGAAGTTTGGCTCTTTTATTGTCCCCTTTTTCAAATAAACAGAAATATGTGAATTGTAGATGTAATTTTCCAACAATACATACCTTCTGGGCAAGCTCTGTAAATAAATGAGCCAAGACAGTAAGCAACTTCCCAGTGCCCCTGTGGGTTCCCAAAGAAACTGTGAGGTAAAAGAGTAGCAGATCCAAGTAGGTGGACAGCATGGGTATTAAACGCACCATTAGGCCACAACTCTGGTTTAAGATCTGTAGGATAACAAAACAAGTGTTATAACAGCAGTACAGGAAATATGCACACTTTTATTAAGACTAACATCGTGGTAACTAGCTCCAACTGTCTGGTTAAAAGTCTATGATCCAATGCAAACTCTACAATTTGCAAAACCAAAAGGTTTAAGACCACAAAAGTGTATTTCTTCAAATTGTTTTGACTCAATTTGTAGCTCACATTTAATCACAATTAGGAGGAAGAGTCCCACAATGTGGTTTATCAATAGTTTGCAATTGCAGTCGCCAATCACTGAACAGCTACAGGCATCTGAAAAGGAGGTGGCAAGTGATTCCCTGCTGAACGATTGTCCCCTCTGCATACTTGCCATGATGCCTTCCCAAATGTACAAGTCACTTACCTTCGGTAATGATGTATCTGATAGAGACCATTCTAGTCACAGATTCCTTCACGTAGAATTGTCCCCAGGCGTCAGACTGGATCCAGAAAAATTCCTGTTTCTAATTCTAAAGGGAAGGAAGCACTTGTTGTACGCGGATCTGATGTTAACGTGCTGATGATAGTTTCACGGGTATGTATGGTGAAGTGGCATCAGCATTTACAAGGGGATAGAATGTGAGAACGGCATTCTAATATGTTTTGATTTCTTGTTGTAGGTATGCCTCTTGATTAGGAGAGAAGTATCGGAGTTATTGGTGTGCTGAAATTACACGGATCTTCCCCTGACCAGTCTTGCAGGTATTAGTTAGTCCTAGCGAGATAATGTGAGAGTAGCATATGTGGATAACTAGTGTTAACCATATATTCTTTTGTTGCAGGTCTCCCGCTCCCCGCTGTTCCTTCCCTAATTCCTATTTTCCCTCACCTGACTGCCTTACTACTCTGTGTTGTATTATCCAGAGTTGGGGAAGTCTGGAGGTGGACCCCTTTGTGTATCATCCGGAACCTAAGGAGTGGACGTGAAGTTTACACGGGGTGGGTGGGGGCGGGTGCCTCACGTGACTCCGCCCAGGCGTTGTTCGCGTATGTGACGTCAGCGAGGTCACAAGTCCCAGCGCGCCTATGTCAGTTTTCTTCTGAGAATTGTTTCCGCGCCACAACGCAGAGCCATCAGACAAAACTGTGGGAGTATGGAAAGAGTTCGAAAGACCAGAAAAATTGGAAAAATAAAGAAATGGTGACAACACCACTATAAGGAGCAGTGGCAACACTGCAGTACCCAAAGGCAGGGAAAAAAAAAAGAAATAACAGAGCACAGCCCTGAGCAGCCACCCTGCCAAAACGTATACAGCCCCTTTTGGAGACAAAGAACACATGTTAAAATGTCATGACAACATGTAACAGGACTACAACCCCAACCAAGAATAATGAAGGGGAACCAGTCCAAGACAAACAAGGAAATACAACCTCCAAGACAGCCCCACCACAGAGCGTGACAACCCCCAAAGGAACAAAGGGCAGAGGCACAGCCAGATGACCCCAACCTAGAGGATAGTAGAGGGACCAGAACCCTTAGTAACAAAGGGGGAAGGGAGGGAGGGAGAGATTGAAGGTATGCCCCAATCCTGGAGCAACCAGAGCAGAAAGGCACAGAAGCACCTATAAACCCATCCTCCAATGTGCCAAAAGAGGACGAAAAAACAATAAAGAGTGAAAGAATGCCCTCACAGAAGACATAGCCACCCCCCGGGAGGCGAGCGCAGAAGACCAAGCCAAGGTCCTCGCAGAACGGGGAGGAAGGGCGGGCCGTGAAGGAATCTGCGGCTAGAATCGTCTCTGCCAGATACATTGTTACCGAAGGTAAGTAACTCGTACATCTGATAGAGACTTCTAGCCGCTGATTCCTTCACGTAGCATAGATACCCAAGCCATACCCAGGGGGACGGAGGGTCTGAGAGAGGACCTCCCCATTCCAGGCGGAGTCAGACCCTGACAGGGGACAGAAAGCACTCCCAGGGAGTGCGTCCCCACGACAATCGGCGGCCCCGCCGCCACCAAACAGGAGAAGGAAGGCCATCAGCAAAGAAACCAACAGCCAATGTACCCTGATCCTCCGCCGGAAACCCCGGGCACAGGCAGGATGAAAGGAGACTAGGAGCTATTGTACCAGGGACCTCCATCGGGAACCCAAGCATAGACAGTACAAAAATTAGGCCAACACTCGATGTACCAGGAACAATCACCGGAAGACCCAGGTACGGGCCATACAAAAAGAGGCCAACAGCCGAAGCCCCGGGCCTTCATCGGAGGCCCCCGGCACAGGCAAACTAAGAGAGTGAAGGTCAGCAGCCCATGTATCAGGGACCTCCACCGGAACACTCAGGTACAGGCATCACGAAAAGAGACCAGTAGCCAATGTATCAGGCCCCTCCAAAGGAAGACCCCCCCCCCCCGCCCAGGAAACAAGAAGAGGGCAAGTAGGACGAACAAAGTTGCCAACACAGGAGATAACCCTTCTGGACACCAGACAGGGGACCAGGCCAACAGCAAACCAGAGGCAGAATGCCACCAGACTTAAACCAGGCCAAGAACAAACCAGAGGCAGGGTGCTGCCAAACAGAGGACCAGACCAACAGCAAAACAAAGGCAGAACACCGCCCCACGTCGTAGCAGTCTAAGAAGCGCACCGGCGGCATACAGCAACACCAAGACAGGAAAGGAACACGCAAGGGGAAAGCCACCCTTCCCAGCATAAGACAGGCTATCCAATAGCTACAAATACCCCTCGTAGAGTAGGACACGGTCCAAGTAGTATTGGAACCACTCTTAGGGAAGAAATCCTGGATTAAAGAACAAAGTAGAAACCACAGAAGGCTTAGTATGCAGCCAAAAAGAACACTCTCGCCAACGGGGGCTGAACCCCAACTAAAGAGGGAGGCCAACACAGGGCCCGGAGTGCACAGTATCTCTCACAGAAAGTGTAACGTGCACCCCACACCAGATTCCGGGAGCTGTGGGATAACACCTCCCACGAATACTCGAAGGATCAACCAAGCACCCACTGAGGAGGAAGAGGAGGACAAAGCCCCACCAGAAGACACCGGATGGTTGAGTCCGCCAGAGTATTAAATCAGCAGGGCCCGTCAAAGGGGAGGTCGACCAGACACCCCCTAAGAGTTTCCGGAAAAACATCATCGCGTAGCCAAGCATGGCAACGGAGAACCACAGCACGGCCAGTAGCATCGGTGACATCCAAAGCAGCACGAAGAATGAATGCGGTCAACTCTTTACCAGTCAACATAAGGGCACCCTCATGAGAGACACAAGAAAGAAGGGACTCCATTGAACCCCACAGGGTAGAAGTAGCCTTCGCCAACATACACAAAGTGTTAAGTGCTCTGAAGGCAGCACTGGAAGAAGCGAAGACATTACGCCCCCATGAATCTAAACACCAGGCCTCGCGAGACGGAGAGAACACCACCAAAGGCTAACATGGCAGAGCGTCTTGAGTAGAAGGGTAGAAAGAAAGACAGACCGGGTCATGCGGAGCAGGCCGATGGCGTTGCAGAAGCGCTTGAGGCACCAGATCACGCATGGCCGGGTGCCTCCAGGCCCCCATAAGAGAATCATGGAGTGACGCCTCAAAAGGAAGGAACCATCCCCGGCCACCAGAGCTCTGGTGGAGAACCCCCAAGAGATGGTCCGTAGAAAATGGAGTGACAGGTTCATCCATTCCCAGAATACCAACAGCCGTGGAAACAGCCCTCAGAAGGGCCCCACGGAGGGGAAAGCAATTCCTTCATGTGAGAGGATCGCAGACTTAGCAGCACTTCCCCGACTCCAGGGGGGGCGGGCAGCCCCGACCTAGTAGAGAATCCACGGAGGAAGGAGGGATCCGCAGGGCCACAGAAGGAGAAAATGTTGGTGGAGAAGCCAGCCACGAGCCTAGGAAAGAAAGGTTTGAGGATATTGGCCGTGAGGACAGCGAAGAGCCTCCTCTAGAAGATGCACGTGAAGAGGCAACAACACGCCACCTTACCTCCGGGAAGGAGCACATCGATAGATGATAGGGCGAATCCAGAGCCTGGCGCCGGCACGGCTCTGTGGAGGCAGTCAGCGGCGCCTGATCGGCATCATATGGCGCCGGAGGCTCCACCCGGGGCGTCAGCTCGGCCCCAGACAGAGCAATCGTCCACGCTGAGCAGCGAGGAGGTCCCGGGAAGGCACTCCAAAACCCCGCCTCGATGCGTGACTCCACCGGAGCCAGGATGGGAGGGTCCTGGTGCCGAACCAGTGCCAGCTAGACCGCTGGTGAGGCAGCCACTTGATCAAAGGGCCGAGGTGGACCCAGAGGCAAGCCCGGGGTCCCGGTGATCACCTGTGACACCACAAGGAGCCCTGTACTGATTTGCGGCGAAACAGGGACGGTAGGCGCTGAAGAGGGGAGCCCCGAAGGACTACACCCCAATGGCGCCACTCTCCCACGACCTGGAGCCGAGATCTTCGGTGCCGGGGCCGGAGCCGCCGGCGACTCCGCGGAAGTCCCCGCACGAGGCAAGGGATCCGCGGACGTCTCAGGAGGTGGAGAAAGGGCCAAAGAAGCCTGTAGAGCCACAGCGTAGGCTATCGTTTGGGCCCTAGTCGCCTCCGCGCCGGGAAATGGCAGATAGGGAGGAAGCAGGCGGGGGCACATGTCCCGGAGGGAACAGGCACCCACCACGAAAGGAGAACAAGGCCTCGGAAATAAACTGAAGGACCTACTAGCCCGTGAGCCACACCCTCGGGCCGAGGCGAAAGACTGTGACGCAGACTAAACCAGTGGTTCCTTACTTCCGAGGCAGGGGACGGGCGCAGAGAGGACACCGACCTGGATAAGCGCACCAACAGCAACTTCATCCGGCGCTCCTGCCGCAACTGCCGCTGGAGGTGCCGGCCTGCGTCGCAGCTCTCCGAGTCCATCGCTGACATTGGACGCGCACAAGAGGGACACGTCCCGAAGCCTGAAGGCAGTTGCACACTGTTCCCAACTGTGAAAAAAGGGATAGAAGGCCTGAAAACAGGCCAGAGCTCATCCGGATCTGTGTTGCACGCAGAAAGAGAAAAAACTGACGTAGGTGCGCCGGAGTGGGACTTATGTGACCTCGTTGACGTCAAGTACACAGACAACGTCTGGGCGGAGTCATGTGATGCCGTCCCCCTGGTGCGCAGGGATGCTGCCCAAAATATTTTTCAGATTCAGTCTGATGCCTGGAGTTAATTCTAGGTGAAGGAATCTGCGGCTAGTAGTCTCTATCAGATAAGAAAGAATATTGTGAGAAGTTGGCCTGGTATATGATGTCCACTATTCTAGTGGGCACCTTGCACCAGTCCAAACAACCCTTATGGTGATGGTTGTAAAGTTAACCTTATAGACCAGCTATCCTAGTGGTAGCATGGACAAAGCAGTCTTATGCTAAAACTTCAGAGAGCATGTGAAGCCAGCTGTTTTACCAATAATAGTCCCTTGAATATCAAATGAAAGGACACCACACATGGTATATATCAAATATATATGTATTTTTTACTAACACAACCCCTCTGCACTCTTTATGAGGTCAGAGTTCGAGATACAGCACAAGTTACTCAATAAGCATACTATAAGTCGCACAAATACAATTCTGCTCTAGGGGCCTCACAAACCATATACTAAGTAAGTGGTATAAGAACCACTCCAGGAAAGGTGAATAGGCCTAGGGCCTAGAGAATTGCTGGGGCTACACTGGACAACCAAAGGTTAGGAAGTAGGAGTCCCACAGGATGCATGTGCCGTGTCTAAACACACAGGCGGGTTACCATAGAGTTTCAATGGGAATGTAAAAGTTACAAAGTAGTAGATTTCGGACAATTCCGGATGGACTACGGGAAAACCCTGTTAAACTAGGACACTTGGAGGGGCGTGGTTTGGACGCCGAGGAGAGATGGGGGCTCCGTAATGCTCTCTGCCCGTGCGTAGCTTTTACAACGGTCTAGGAGCAAGTGTTTTCACCCCAATACCGCCGCAAAACGAAGATTCGGCAACCGGAGTGATAGAGGAATAGAAAGAGAGCATGCCCGAGGAAATCTGAGCCAGGGAAGTGGAGTTTTGGCTGTTTAAAGATTCCACCCGGCAACTGAAGCGAATCGGGGCAGACGGAGGACCGCATGGTCACACAGGTCGTCGGCGGACGCTATGTAAATCCCGAACACGGCACCCGGACAGATCACTGAGGGCTCCGGTGGAGGACCGGGTCTGGAATGGCTCCGCGAAGGGAAGCGTGAGTACTGCACCCGCTTTGGGGATAGAACGTGTGAAGTGAAGTAAGCGCTGCTAGCGCTTACACAAGATGGCGGCCTCATTCATTTGTGTGACGGCGCATCGCTCTTTACCGTAAGGAGACCGGCTCAGGCGCTATCGTTACCAGCGCGCATTAGGGAAGGAAGATAAGCAGACAACCGACCCATTGGACTGGCAGGGACTAAGGACTGTGGTTTTTTTGGCAAATTTTGACGGATTCTGGAATTTAAATCATGATGGGTCTGAAGGTGAGACAGGAATATGCCCTCGAATACCGATAGGACACTGTTGCAATAATTGTGACCGCAGGAGCTTGTACAATGCAGGACAATACAGGACCCATGTGCTGGATGAATGTCTTGGAGATGAAGTATTGAAGTTTTTGGTCTGCGAAGGTGCCCTGTACTGTTTCATGTGTCTGCAAAGGGAAAGTCTGTGTATGCCTGACTAAGTTCTGGGGCTAAAACCTGTCACGCAGTTAACCCTCCTAGGCCTCCATTGAAGGTTTAAGCAGCATCTGATCTCCCTATTATCTCTACCAGTACAAAAGTAATATGCACGTGGTGACTTCAGAAATGCCGTCGCTGCTTTCCAGACATCTGAAATGCGCGTACCACCACATGGTGTCTGAACAAGGGCAGGAAGCAAACGGAAAGAACAACTGTCTTATCGGAACCTAGGTGGCCCCGGCTGGCTGCTGTGCGGCTACTGGTGCCGGGCTAGGAAAAGGTACTGAAACACCAGCACCTAAGCGAACTCCATAAGGACTTCCACACCGCTTAAGAAGTCTGCACCATAACCAGCCATGGCAGAGAATAAAGAGCTCATGAAAAGCTTGAAGAGGCTCAAATATGACCAATCGAATCCGAATTCGCCCAACAAAGGGGGGAAGAGCAACCCTGACCCGATCGACCTGATACTTAGTAGACTGGATGAAGTAAGGGATCTGGCGAAGGCGACCAAAGAAGAAGTGGCCGCAATCAGACAGGATAACCGCGACACCAATGCAAAACTGCTGGAGGCGGAGTCAAGAATCAGCAAACTCGAGGATATGGAGGTCAAGTCGTGTGATGCCATCAAGCGTCTGTGCATAGCTGCGGATCAAACGACTCGTAAACTCGCGGAATTGGAAGACAGGAACAGAAGGGGGAACCTACGTATTTTTGGGGTTCCGGAAGGTTCGGAAGATCAACATGGGAACTGCGTGGCCTTCTTAGAGTCCTGGTTCACCCAAGCTACTAACTTGACTTTCCACCATCCGTTGGAATTCGACAGGGCGCACAGAGTGCCGGGCAGGATCAATAAGAATCAAAAAGGCCCTAGAGCTATCGTGTGCAAGCCGTTACGCTACCAACACGTTGAACAAATTCTAGATTTCTTGCGAAAAAATAACCACATCCTGTGGAAGTCTGCTAAAATTTACATCTCGCAGGATTTTAGTAAAGAGACGGTAGATGTAAGAAAAGCGTTCTTGGCACTTCGTCCACTGTTGAAGAAAAGGGGCTTTCAGTATGGTTTTATGGGCCCTGCCAGGTACCGTGTGATTATCCAAGGCTCGCCACACATCTTTTCGGATCCCCTGAAATTGAAGCGGATGCTAGATGGCCCTGAAGACCTGGAGATGGAAACGAGCAAACCTGAAGGTTCAGGAGAACAGGCTTCGGCCTCAGGCTATAAGTGACCGATCCATGCTGGCGCTTTCTCAGCAGCTTTTACATGTGTCCCCTTGCATTGGTTGGAGGGGTTTTGATAGCATTGATCTCTGCTTCAAGCCCTCATGCATCTGAGTGGTTTTGCTTCAATGTCTGCAATCGTTAATATGTTATAGATAATGTATATGTCTTTATTATTGCCTACTAGCGTCACGAATGTTAGGTAGTGTACACCTGACTACAAGTTAGTATGCTTACCAGTTCTACTTGGAAGGGCTACGATAGTTAATGTTGTTATTGGTGTCTTCATAAATCTGCCCTGTGCTCAGCAGATACCCTGCTACTCCTGCTTCTTGTTCACTCCTTGCTCAGGGGGCTTCTATATGTCGGTTCCGCTAATGTGCTTTCCCAAGGTTGCCTTAGTTATCAGTAGACAACTGATTTAGTGTAAGAATTTACTTGTTCCAAACTTACCTGAAATGTATACGCACGGGGAGGTTACGCAGTAGTCTCTCTTCAGTCACCATGCCTACTACATACAGGTGGGGTGGGTGGTGGGTTGAAGGGGTTAGGGGTTGGGATGTGTGTTCTGTATTTTTTGCTTTTTCTTCTTTGTGCTTGCATGTTCATCATTGCTTTGCTGCTTGGTGGTGAGGAAGGTTGGAGGCTCTACTGTCATGTCTACGTACACACGGGGCTTTTCGCTCTTTTTGAAATATCGATACCATGTGAGATGTGTATTAGTACCATGAGGATGGGACCTTTTGATGTCACTTAGTACAATTAATACTCCGTTGGGCGTATGTAATGTAGACAAAATGAAGATATTATCCTTTAATGTTAAAGGGCTGAATCAACCTGTTAAGAGACAAAAGGTTTTAGATTATGTACGGAGGTTGAAAGGTGACATTGTTTTACTTCAGGAGACCAAACTGGAATCTAAACAATTCCACCACCTGAGAAATAAGTTCTTTAACGAGGTTGTGGGGGCAGAGGCTGTAAACAAAAAGAGTGGAGTCTTGATACTTGTGGCTAGGAAAGCTAAGGTGGAGATTCTGTCTTTCGAAGCAAGTGAAGATGGGAGATGGGTCACAGCCAAACTGAGTAAGGATAATACAGAATTCTATGTCACGAACGTATATGCACCTAATACTAGCGACCTTAAATTTTGGGAGACCCTGAATAAACAGATTGAAAATATAACGGATGATGCTGTCCACGTACTGGCCGGGGACTTCAACCTCCCAATGGATGTAATATTGGACAGAGATTCCCACTGTCCCTTCAAAACAAACAAATCACACAAAGCTTTCCTTAATTTGTGTCAACGCTTTCACTTAGTAGATGCGTGGAGGCTTCAAAATCCCACAGGGAGAGATTACACTTTTCACTCTGCACCACATGATTCATACTCTAGAATAGATTACATCCTCATTACGCAAAACGGAGTTCCCAGAATTGAATCCACTACCATAGAGCCGCGAGTGATATCTGACCATTCGTGCATTTCCTTATCCATAGCTAATGCTAAAACCTCCTCTCGCCAAACGTCTTGGCGCCTAAATGATGAAGTTTTAAACAATGACCAACATAGGGCCACAATACAAGCTGCGATCTCCTCTTATCTGCAGGACAACAAGATGGGGGACACATCTGACCTCACTAGATGGGAGGCACTGAAAAGTACTATAAGGGGGGTGTGTATTAAGATCAGGTCAGCGATGAACAAAAATTATAATGAGGAACTGGAGTCCTTAGAGAGTGAAATTGCAAACCTAGAGAGTAAACATCTGAAGGATAGGGACGAGATGTCTTTACATGACTTGGCAAATAAAAAATACGAATACAATAAGCTAGTCAGCGAGAGGGCGGGTGTTTGGCTGGATAGAACAAAGATTTAAGATTTGTGAATCTAATAAAGCTGGCAAGAGTCTTGCCTCGTACTTGAAGTTTAAAGTACAGAAGAATTCGATCAATGTCATTAAAGACACCTTAGGTTCCTTACACTCGGACCCTGACAAAATAACGGAGGTGTTTAAAGATTTCTATGAAGATCTTTATGCAAAGAACGAAATGGTAGAGGAGGACAAGATTAAGAGTTACTTAGATAACTGTGAACTTCCACGACTCTCTGCTGAAGACCAAGTAAGTCTTAATGGCCCGGTTAGTGCTCTAGAAATAGGGAATGCAATTAAAAATCTGAAAGTGGGGAAGGCACCAGGCCCGGATGGCTTCACGGCCTTCCCCTCCCTACTGGTAGAGCCCCTTCTACATCTATTCCATGAAATAAGTAGATCAGGTGAGGTCAGAGGCACACTGGCAGAAGCGATTATTGCTGTACTCCCCAAAGGTGGGAAAGACCCGTCCCTCCCAAAAAATTATAGGCCAATTTCACTGATTAATATAGACTGTAAAATCCTGGCTATGATACTGTCCGCCCGCCTCCAGAAGGTCCTCCCCCAGCTAATCCATCCCTCTCAAGCAGGCTTCCTTAAAAATAGGTTGTCCAGTGACAACACGAGGGTTCTGGCACACGTACTAGAAAAGGCAAAACTACTAGGCACACCCACAGCAGCGATAACACTTGATGCTGAGAAAGCCTTTGACAAGGTTGATTGGTCCTTCCTTAAAGCAGTCCTTCACAAGTTTAACTTAGGGGAAACTTTCTCAAAACTAGTAATGTCCCTATATTGCTGTCCCTCAGCGAGAGTTAGAGCTGGTGGCTCTTTCTCTTCTGCCTTCTGTCTGAAGCAGGGAACAAGACAAGGATGTCCCCTGTCTCCCTCACTTTTCTTATTGGCAATCGAACCATTTTTACATCATATAAGGGAGGATCCAAAAATTGCGGGCATTACATTTGGGGACTGTACCGTTAAATTAACTGCGTATGCAGATGATGTACTAGTTATGTCTGAGAGAGCTGAGGAGGCAATACCTGCGCTTATGGCTGACATTGAGGAGTTTTCCAGAGTGTCTGGGTACAAACTTAACAAGGACAAAACAGAGGTCAAACTCCTGAACAATATTGGTGGTAAAGGAATTGTTGGGGACTCGGGTCTTACATGGCAGCCTAAGTGCTTTAAATATCTGGGCTCAGACTTCACTAAAGATTTGGTAACCACCCAGAAAATAAATGAGGACCTGATTCTTAAAAAGATTTCCACGCTACTCGAAGGTTGGTCACCAAAATTCCTCTCCTGGTGGGGCAGAGCGGAGAAGCTAAAAATGATGTCTACCCCGTTGGTTAACTATCTGGCCAGTATGCTCCCAATGACATTCTCGAACAACTTTGTTACTAAGGTAGATCAACTGTTTGGTACTTTCCTATGGCGAGGTAAAAAAGCTAGAATTTCGTTAAAAAAGCTGCAATTAGCCAAAGATAGAAGAGGCCTGGGTCTGCCTTCATTCCGGAACTACCAGACAGCCTTTCTTTGCAAACAAGGAGCTCAATGGTTGACAAAATCACCACTCTACACACCAATTTGGATTAACATAGAGGAATCGCTACTGAACCATGCCCCTCTTGAAACCCTACTCACTATGGACCTATCGCACTTACCACATTCCAAATATATACTATTAAATACTAGGAGGGCTCTGCTTAGGCTCGATCAGTCACATAAAACTAAGTTGGTCTTCGCTAAGTCATCCTTTATGTCCCTTTGGAGAAATCCAGATCTCAAACACAAGGGCAGTACACTCTCCTGGGACTCATGGTCCGAGAAGGGTATTAACTTGGTGGGAGATCTATACGAGGGGGGGACACCACTCCCGTTCTCGATCTTACAGCAGAAGCATGATCTTACACCGATGGACTTTTATGATTTCCTGAAAATTAAAGCGATACTAACTGCACGTAATTTTTCTCCCTATACTCCATGGTTAATGACTCATATCCCGCGTCTTATATCTGCGGGCCATTTCGTGTCTCGGGTGTATAAACTTTTATTGCCCCTACCAAAGAAAACTCACAGAATGGTGGAGCTGAAGTGGGAAGCTGAACCGAAACTTACAGGCATAGAGTTTGACTGGGAATTGATTCATAAGACGGCTCTTACCCACAAAGTCTCACCCATTCTATTCCAAACAAAATACATGCTAATAAATAGGGCATTTTGGACCCCGGATAGGCTCTTCAAGTGCAAGTTACGGGACTCACCTACATGCTGGAACTGCCACTCAGGGTCGGGGGACCTTGCACACATGCTATTCAACTGTCCTTCTTTAAGTATATACTGGGGGAATATATTTGAATGCATTCACCACGTATTCAAAATAAGACCTGTACAGGACTTTGCCTATGTTATTCTGGGGGCACTGGATCCGCAACTGCCAAATGACCAAGACCGCCTGCTTTTGGACTTAATGTTAACATTGGCATGCAAAGTAGTACTATGCAAGTGGAAAAGTGCGAAGGAGGTTCACTTCAAAATTTGGCAGGAGTGGCTGTCATTCCTGAGAGGGGCCAATAATCCGGCGCTACAGGCAGCTACTTGGAAACCGTCCAACAGGAAGCTTTGGAGAGCGCTAGATGCATCCTCATTTCACTATGAGCCACCCTGAAGAGTAGTATGTAATTCTGTTAATTGTCCTGTGGTACTGAAGAGCATATCTTCTGTATTCCATTAGAGCCCATGCAGCCACCTTTACCTACTGAGTGTTATGTATGTACCTGTACCGCGACGATGCAAGCTGAGTCGATTTACTCTATGTTCTTGTCATTTTATTTTCCTTTCTGTGATCGTCTATCAACAACTGACTTGATCATGTCTGTAACGGAAGACTTATTGTAATGTCTTTTTTCTTTGTTTATACTTCAATAAAAATGACTTGAAAAAAAAAAAAAAAACTAGGACACTTGGATAGTTAATACCTACGGGAGCACCGGAGTACTCGAGTTACCTCACCCAGGTAAGCCGGGTGCATAGGTGTTCTTTCGTGTCGGGTTTCGTTGCTGAATCCTATGGAGAGCTGCAAGAAAGTGCTGCAGGCGACCAGGAGGAAAGTGTCTGGGTGGATCGGAGTCGAGAAGAACCTGAAAGCAGAGGGGACAGAGTCTGGGTCACTAGCCAGTGACCAGGAAGGAACCAGGCGATGTCGAGATGCAATCAGGTGAAGAGGTGAAGCTTGTCTCTGCAGCCACGAGGACCAGGAGGCGTCGACGACGACCAGGAGCTGGAGTCGAGCTGTCGGTATCCGGATTGGACCCAACAAACCTTGGCAAATGCAATCCACGCAGGATGGGAAGATTGGCTTCTGTTCAGACCAGCAAGGTCTGGGGAGCTTCTCCTTCGCAGGGAAGCTGGAGCAAGCCCGGAGCAACCAGGCAAGCGGTGTAGTTTCACAAAGAAGTTTCACAAAGAAGTCTTCAGAGGGGCCACTAGCCAACAGGCTAGCAACCGCGAATACGCGTTGAGCCTGCAGGCGCAGGCCCCACGCGGCACTCTAGGAGTGTGGATGGCTCTGCTTCGGTGCAAATGCTGCTCGGGTCTGGAGCTTCTCAAACCCCAATGCACAACTTCGAGGGTACCTCAGGAGCTGCACAGGTAGCAAAAAGCAGGTAGTCCAGGATGTCCGGTCACACGTCTCTCGTGTCTGCCACGGGTCTCAGCTTTGCTGTGGATGTGGGTCGGAGTCAGAGAAGTCTGGAAGTCCAGTTCCTGCGTTGCTAAGTCTTCGGGTTTCGGTGGGAGCGTCGACAAAGCAAACCGGCAAGTTACTGATGGTGCCTGTTTGCACAGGGTGGTCGCTCCTTGACCACAAGGGAGATGTCTTCAGTCTTCCAGTCGAAATGGAACGTAGAAGGTCCAAGAGTTTGTTTCAGAGTTTCTTTCCAGGATAATCTAATGTCTCTAGATACAGCTCCTAAATTTATACCAAACTAAGGGGCTGGATTACCTCCTATGGGTGGAACCTGAGAAGGGGGTGGTTACACCCCTTTCCCTTTGTCCAGTTTCGCGCCAGAGCTGGGGCTGGAGTGCCCCAGCAACTGGTTTGAACCGGGCTATGCATGGAGCACCTTGTGTGCCCCAGGCAGTGTCTGGAAAAGGATCTTTCCTTTGAACCCACCCTGCCCCAATCCACTACAGGCTGTCTGGGGAGGTGCTAGCAGTAGGAAATTGGATATCTGACTATATGGGTACCCCAACTTTTTGCCTAGTGTTTAGCTGTTTTTGACTTAGTTGGCCTGAGATCCTGCTAATCAGGGCCCCAGGCTATCTACTCTCACTGTAAAATGGACTTCATGTACTTTAGGTACACATCCAATTGGATATTGGGTCACCTTTGTGAGCCCCTGTATAGTGTACCATAGGTAACCAGGGCATAGGTGCATCCAAGGCCTACCAGGGGATGCAGCATGTATTATGCCACCCCTGGCAGGCCATCCAAACTGACACCACAGGCTGATCACTCAGCTGGGGCAAGGTCGTGTAATCACCCCTTGCTTAGGTATAGTATTCCTATATCTACCCTTATATATAGACACACAGTAACCTATAAGTCACTCCTATGGCAGGCCTTAACAATCCTGTAGGCAGAGTGCTTGGTTATGTGTGAGATGGTGCTCAAGCATGAGCTGAGCCTGTCTGCAGCTTTCGGAACCATGTCCTTATAGCTGTTCTATGATGTAGCAATACCATATACTCTTAAGTGCATTATAATCCTCGCGGTTAATGCTAACTTTGGTTTGGCTTTATCCAAACATGTCGTGTAAGGTGTCATACGCTTTGGAATACTACCCCCTCGGCGACGGGGGTAGCATTCCACCCTTCTAGAGGGAGAAGACATGTTGTTGCTGACTATCCCAGTTAAAGTTAACCAGAACCCCAGCGTCACAAAATGGACGCTGCTGCCACAGACACAAGTCTGACCTCCTGCTGCTGGACGAAACTCCAGCAGGGGAGGCCTGGACAATAGGTTTCCTGTCGAGGGAGGTGCTAGTGTGAGAAGTTAGCCTGGTATATGATGTCCACTATTCTAGTGGGCACCTTGCACCAGTCCAAATAACCCTTAAGGCTATGGTTGTAAAGTCAACCTTATAGACCAGCTATCCTAGTGGTAGCATGGACAAAGCAGTCTTAGGCTAAAACTCCAGAGAGCATGTGAAGCCAGCTGTTTTACCAATAATAGTCCCTTGAATATCAAATGAGAGGGCACCACACAAGGTATATATCAAATATAAGTTTGGGGTTTTCACCCTTCAAATGATTTAGCCATAGGAGGGGCTTGTGGTCGGTCTGAATCTTGAAGTGAGTGCCAAACAAGTATGGCCTCAGCTTCTTCAGGGCCCAAACCACAGCAAAGGCCTCCCTCTCTATAGCTGACCAACGTTTCTCTTTAGGGGTCAGCCTTCTGCTTATGATAACAATGGGCTGGTCTTGACCATGTATATTCAGTTGTGAAAGTACAGCTCCCACACCCAACTCAGAAGCATCTGTTTGGACTATGAACTATTTGGAGTAATCTGGACTTTTCAGAATAGGTGTAGTACACATGGCCTACTTCAGGTAATCAAATGCCTTTTGACAGCTAACTGTCCACTGAACTTTCTTTGGCATCTTTTTGGAAGTTAAATCATTCAGTGGTGTCACAATGGACCCATAGTTTTTAACAAACTTCCTGTAGTACCCAGACAGGCCCAAGAAAGCTCTGACGTGTGTCTGGGTGATTGGAGGAGTCCAGTCTCTGATGGTCTGGATCTTGCTCTCCAGTAGTTGTACCTGACCCCCACCTACCAGATGGCCCAGGTACACAACCTTGCTCTGCCCTATCTGGCACTTTGAGGCCTTGATAGTGAGGCCTGCCTTCTGCAGGGCCTCTAAAACATTCCTCAGGTGGACCAGGTGATCCTACCAGGTGGAGCTAAAGACAGCAATATCATCAAGATCAGCAGCACAATAGTCATCCATTCCTGTGAACTTGATTCACCAGCCTTTGGAAAGTGGCAGATGCATTCTTCAAACCAAAGGGGATTACCACAAATTGATAATGTCCTCCTGGGGTCGAAAATGCGGTCTTGGCTTTTGCATCCCCAGCTAATCTGATTTGCCAGTAGCCTGCTGTCAGGTCAAATGTGCTAAAGAACATGGCAGAAGCCAATCTATCAATGAGCTCATCTGCCCTGGGGATGGGGTAGGCATCTGTCCTAGTGACAGCATTGAGACCTCTGTAATCCACACAAAACCTCATCTGTCGCTTACCATCTTGGGTGTGAGGTTTTGGCACCAGGACTACTGGACTGGTCCAAGGGCTCTCTAGGGCTCAATAAATCCCAGCTCCAACATATTTTGGACCTCTGTCCTAATGCAGTCCCTGACATGGTCAGGTTGCCTGTAGATTTTACTCTTGACAGGCAGACTGTCACCAGTGTCCACCTCATGGGTGCACCAGCTTGTCTGACTTGGGGTCAGGGAAAACAGATGTCTGAAGGACTGAAGAACTTGTCTGCAGTCCTGTTGCTGACGTTCAGAGAGGCTGTCAGCAAAGACTACACCATCTACTGAACCATCATCAGAGGTCTGAGTAAGCAGGTCTGGGAGAGGGACACTCTCTTCCTCCTGCCCCTCATCTGTAGCCATGAGCAAGCCCATGTCTGCCCTGTCGACAAATGCTTTGAGTCTGTTGACATGAAGCACCCTGTGGGGGCTTCTGTGAGTCCCAAGGTCCACCAAGTAGCTGACTTCTCCCTTCTGTTCAACTATGGTGTGGGGTCCAGACCATTTGTCCTGGAGTGCTGCTGGGGCCACTGGCTCCAACACCCACACCTTCTGTCCTGGCTGGTACACAGTCAGCACAGCCTTTTGGTCATGCCAAGCTTTCTGAAGTTCTTGGCTAGCCTCAAGGTTTTTAGAAGCCTTCTCCATATACTCAGCCATCCTGGAGCGGAGACCAAGTACATAGTCCACTATGTCAAGCTTAGGCTTTTTGAGAGGTAACTCCCATCCTTCCTTTACAAGACATAGGGGTCCTCTTACAGGATGTCCAAACAAAAGCTCAAAAGGGCTGTAGCCAACCCCCTTTTGTGGGACCTCTCTGTAAGCAAACAGAAGGCAGGGTAAAAGGATGTCCCATCTTCGCCTCAGCTTTTCTGGTAACCCTTTTATCATCCCTTTGAGGGTCTTGTTGAATCTTTCCACAAGCCCATTGCACTATGGGTGATAGGGGGTGGTGAACTTATAGTTGACACCACACTCCTTCCACAATGCAGTTAGATATCCTGACATGAAGTTTGCCCCTCTGTCAGAGACAACCTCCTTTGGAAACCCCACTCTGGAGAAAACTCCAAGTAGGGCCCTTGCCACAACAGGAGCTGTTGTGGTCCTCAGGTGAATAGCTTCTGGATACCTGGTGGCATGATCCACTACCACCAGTATAAATCTGTGCCCAGATGCTGTTTGGGGGTCCATTGGTCCTACAATGTCTATCCCCACTCTTTCAAAGGGTACCCCCACCACAGGTAGTGGTGTGAGGGGGTCTTTGTTGTGCCACCTGATTTGCCACTGGCTTGGCAGGTAACACAGGAGCGACAAAACTCCTTGGTATCTTCTGACATGTGGCGCCAGTAAAGTGAGGGACAAGCCGGTCCCAATTCTTATTCTGGCCCAGGTGTCCTGCTAAGGGAATATCATGGGCCAAGGTAAGAAGGAAGCCCCTAAATTGCAGCGGTATAACCAACCTCCTGGAAGCACCAGGCTTGGGGTCTCTAGCCTCTGAATAAAGGAGCCAATCATCCCAATACACTTAATGGGTACCTTGAGCATTCCCAGCAGCCTCAGCAGCAGCCTGCTGTCTGAGGGGTTGAAGAGAGGAACAATCTAATTGTGCCTGTCTCAGACCTGCCCTTGAAGGTCCCCCTGTCCCAAGAAACCCAACCTGATCAGGCTCAAGCTCAGGACAGTTCCCTCTTGGATCTCAGAATCATCCTCCTGGGAGGGCTGATCCTCAACCTGAGGCAGGGGGGAAGGCACTGCCTTAACCCTCTTGCTCTTTCTCTTTCTCTTGGGTGGTGTCTGGTCTATTGTTCCAAGATCCAGCACCTGTTCAGGTGAGCACTTTTTGGCCTGTGACCTGGTCACAGCAAGGACATGTGCTGATATTCTCAGCATTTCTGCATGGGTCCTATAATCCACCTCAGACCAGACTGAGGTTTCAAGATCATTTCCTAACAGACACTCTACTGGAAGGTATGAACTCACCACAACTCTTATGAGGCCAGTTAACCCTCCCCAGGAGAAGTTAACAACTGCCATACTATGGGAGGTAGTGGCATTGCTAGCGTTGGTCACTAGGTAGGTTTCACTTAGTATGATCTGGTCAGGGTCCACAAAGTTAGGTGTCACCATGGTGACACTGGCACATGTGTCCCTGTAGGCCTGAGCCATCTTATCATTAATAAAAGGCGTCTGCCTGTACTTGCTCAGATTACTGGGACTTACAGTAGAGGACATTGCTATGTCCCAATCACAGACAAGAACAGCCTGAGTTGGTACTCTGACTAGGCCAGAGTCCACCTCAGTTCCCAGGGTCAACCCTACTACACCCTTTTGCTGGGAAACACCACTAACAGCTGGACTAGGGGGAACAGTTGCCTTAGGGGCAATGGTGGTTGGTGCTGTGCCCTTCTTGGTGCACTCACTAAACCAGTGAGAGACTGATTTACAGTATCCACACCAGGGCTTCTTTGGGCCTTCTTGTTTCTGTTTGTTCTTTTTGGAGCCACCACCCCCCTGTGCCTTTTGGGGGCCTGGTGAAGACTTCTGGTCTTTTGGTTTCTGCTCATTACCCTTCTGGTCTGCCTTTTTCTGATCGCCTAACTGGTCCTGGTTTTTCTGGTTAATCCTGGTTCTGATCCATTTGTCTGCCTTCTTTCCCAATTCTTGGGGAGAGGTCAGATCAGAGTCAATCAGGTATTGATGCAATAACTGATTTTGACAGTTGTTAAGGATTTGCTCTCTCATGATCAAATTATACAATCCCGTATAGTCCCTAACTTGACTTCCCAATAACCAGCCTTCCTGAGTCTTAGTGGCACAATAAACAAAATCAGTCCAGTCCTGAGTCTGTCTCTTCTGGGTATCCCTAAACAACAACCTATATTGTTCAGTGGTTAGGCCAAACCCATCAATCAGAGCACTCTTCAGGACAGAGTAGTTGTTAGCATCCCCATCACTAACTGTGAGGAGCTTATCTCTGCCTTTTTCTGAAAAGGAGAGCCATAAGATTGCTGCCCACTGACTTTGGGGTACCTGCTGTACTTTGCAGGCCCTCTCCAAAGGAGTTATCCATTTGTGGATGTCATCCCCTTCTTTGTAGGGGGGCACAATCTTGCTTAGGTGTCTATTCTCATAGGACCTATCTTTATCCTTAGGGATATTGCTGCCACCAGTGGGTTCTAACCCACTCTCTCTGTGCGCTCTAGCACGAGCAAGCTTCTGTTTGGCCAAGGCAACTTCAAGTTCTTGCCTCTCAATCCTCAGAACAGCCTCTCTCATCTTCGCCTCATGTTTCTTTCTCTGAGGGGACGTCATCCCTCTCTGAGCAAGACCATGAGAGCTATTTGCATGACATTGGAGAGATTCCCTGGAGTGGGATCTCCCTCGCCTCTGCCTCTGGATAAGCCCACTAGGGGGTCTGTATGGGGGCTGACTCCCATGTATGCTTAGGTTAGCCTGGCAAAGTCTTCTGACTGGAACCTGGCTGTTTACCTCAAGATCAGAATCTTCCTCTTCTTCCCCCTCTTCTTCCTCATCTGGCACAATAGTATCAGCATTATCATCTGAGGAGGGAAAGACTTCATCTGCACTACCTGAATCACCTGCCTTAGGTGGCTGTTGAGCATCAGACTCTTCTAAGAGCTCAACCAGGAATTTGAGGGTAGGGTTTGAACCCTGTTTTAGCCTTCTAGAAGTACACAATTGTCTCAATTCTTGGAAGGCTAAGGCTTCATATCTTGAAGCAGTCCTCAAGGGATCTACCTGTGCAGGCAGAGAACCACTGGGGTTCACTGTCTGAGACATGGTTTCTAGTGAGGTGTGGTGTTGCACCTACCTACACTATTTGTTTTCCTACAGAACCTTTCTAGGAGTTGTAGTCAGGGTGTGCTAGGCCCAGGCTCTACAACAGCTAAGTTCAGTAGAACTTAAGTATACTAAGACTTGTTTTTATATGTATCTACAGGTACCTATGTGATCTTTCAAATGATATCTCAAGATTACAAGTGGTAAAACAACAGCAAGCTCTAATCCCAACCGCTGCACACCAATGTGAGAAGTTGGCCTGGTATATGATGTTCACTATTCTAGTGAGCACCTTGCACCAGTCCAAACAACCCTTATGGTGATGGTTGTAAAGTCAACCTTATAGACCAGCTATCCTACTGGAAGCGTGGACAGAACAGTTTTAAGCTAAAAGACTCTTGATGGCGTGTAAAGCCAGCTGTTGTAGCATATGTTACCCCTTGAATATCAAATGAAAGGACACCACACAGGATATTTATAAAATATATATGTATTTATTTACTAACACACTCCTCTGAACTCTTTATGAGATCAGAAGCCAAAGCACATAACAAGATACTTTGTCAAAATACGCTAAGTTGCACAAATTACAGTTAGGCCCTAGGGGCGAAGCAAACCATATATTAAGAAAGTGGTATAAGTACCACGTCACGAGAAAAGGAAAGGCCTAGGGCCTAGAGAATCGCTGGGACTACACTATCTGAACCTTAGGTTAGGAGTAGGAGGCCCACAGGCGGCGCGTGCAGTGTCTTTACACACACGCGTGAGTCAATGCAAAGTCATTGGGAACTTAGAAGTTAGATTTAGAAGGATTTAGGACACTTCCGGTTCAGCTAGCAGTAAACAACTAAAACCTGGACACTTGGATAGTCAATACCCTTGGGAGCCGAAGTACTCGCGTTACCTCACCCACGGACGGCGGGTGAACAGGTGTGAAGATGTGTCGGGTTTCGCCGTTGAATCCTATGGAGCCTTGGAGAAAGATGCTGCAGGCGACCAGGAGGAAGATGTCCTGGTGGATCCAAGGTTGGATCGAAGATGAAGAGGACCTGAAAGCAGAGGAGACAGAGACCGGGTGGAACCAGACGACGTCGAGGAGCAGTCAGGTGCTGTCTTGAAGCTTGTCTTTGCAGCCACGTGGACCAGGAGGTGTTGACGACGACCAGGTGCTGGAGACGAGCTGTCCCACGAAGGTTCTCGCAGATGGAGGGGTCGACTTCCAGATTGGAGTCAACAAGCCTTGGCAAAGGCAACCCAAGCAGGATACAACAAAGGCTTCTGGTGCAGACCAGCAAGGTCTGAGGTGCTTCACCTTTGCAGGGAAGCAAGGGCCAGTCTGGAGCAACCAGACCAGCGAGGTGGTTCAAAAGGATTGTCGTCACAGAGGCTACTAGGCAACGGGCCAGCAACCGGACAACGCGTCGAGCAGAACACAAGCAGAAGGGCCCCACGCAGAACTCGTGGAGTGTTGATCTTCGGTGCAGGTGGAGCTCGGGTTTTCTCAATCCCCAGTGCACAGCTTCGAGGAGGCCTCAGGAGCTGCACAGTTAGCAAGTTGCAGGCTTTTCAGGATGTCCGGTCCCACGTGTCTCGCCGCCTCCACGGATCTCGGCTATGCTGCAGTCGAGAAAAGAGGTCTCAGAGAGGTCTGGAAGTCTGGGTCTTGTCAGGCTCTGTGCTCGGGTTCCGGCGGGAAACGTCGACAAAGCAAGCCGTTGATTTGCTGGA
Organism: Lissotriton helveticus; assembly: GCF_964261635.1. NCBI lineage: Eukaryota > Metazoa > Chordata > Amphibia > Caudata > Salamandridae > Lissotriton > Lissotriton helveticus. The sequence goes on along the minus strand of NC_136067.1, from coordinate 772,582,840 downwards.
TGGTACCTGGTTGCCCAGGGTGGTCACTCCTTGGCCACAAGGGAGATTCTTCAGTCTTCTGCTTCAGCAGAATGTCGAAGGTCCAGAGTTTCGTGTCAAGTTTCGATTCAGGATTAATCTAAAGTCTCAGGACTCAGCTCCTACCTTTATACAACTAAAAGGAGCTGGATTACTTTCTAGGTCCCTCCTATGGGTGGGACCAGGAAAGGGGTGGTTACACCCCCTTTCCTTTGTCCAGTTTGGCGCCAGAGCTGGGGCTGGAGTGCTCCAGCAACCGGTTTGAACTGGGGTATGCAAGGAGCACCTAGTGTGCCCCAGGCAGTGTCTCAATCTATTCAGCGCTCCCTGTCCCAATACACAAAGTCCTGTCTGGGGTAGTGCTCGCACCTCCCCAGGCAGGAAACCTATTGTCCAAACCTACGTGACTGAGAGGACTCCCAGCAGCAGGAGGTTAGACTTGTGTCTGTGGCAGCAGCGTCCATTTAGTGACACTGGGGCTCTGGTTAACTTTAACCGGGATAGTCAGCAACAACATGTCTTCTCCCTCTAGAAGGGTGGAATGCTACCCCCGCCGCCAGAATTGGCGAGGGAGTAGTATTCCAAAGCGTATGACACCTTACACGACATGTTTGGATAAAGCCAAACCAAAGTTAGCATTAACCGTGAGGATTATAATGTACTTAAGACTATATGGTATGGCGATATCATAGAACAGCTATAAGGACATGGTTCCGAAACCTGCAGACAGGCTCAGCTCATGCTAGGGCACCATCTCACACATAACCAAGCACTCTGCCTCCAGGATTGTTAAGGCCTGCCATAGGAGTGACTTATAGGTTACTGTGTGTCTATATATAAGGGTAGATATAGGAATACTATACCTAAGCAAGGGGTTATTACACGACCTTGCCCCAGCTGAGTGATCAGCCAGTTGTGTCAGTTTGGATGGCCAGCCAGGGGTGGCATAATACATGCTGCAGCCCCTGGTAGGCCTTGGTTGCACCTATGCCCTGGGTACCTATGGTGCACTTGTACAGGGGCTGATAAGGTGAACCAATTCCCAATTGTGGATGTACCTAGAGTACATGGTGTAAATTTAGAGAGTGCATCTGGGCTGTGGGTCTGATTAGCAGGCCCACAGCCACATCTAAGTCGAAAACCAGAGAAGCAAAAGCAAAAAGTGGGGGTGACCATGGGAAGCAGACCCTACTCTCCTACAGGACGCATCTGGAGTCTTGCATGAGGCACTATGAATATACAAGAGGCCATCATCCCTATGAGTTACATGAACACACGAGCTGGAAGAGAGTGTTGTGGTTAAAATTTTGTTGGAAGACCTTGCATGCTTGCTATTCTGGCAGGAGTGGGATAGGCTAGCGCTCTTGAGGTGTTTATTGGGGCAAATAGGTATTGTTGTATGTGGGACGGTTGCAGATGGGACTAGGTGTGGTTTACTGTGAACCCCAGGTTGTGGAGTAGTTGGATAGTGGCGTGACTGTGTTGTACACATTGGTTGTATGAGATGGCTTTTATGAGCCAGTCGTCGAGATATGGGAAGACTTCAATGTGCTGTCTTCTTAAGCGTGCTGCGACCACCGCTAGGCACTTGGTAAACACTTGTGGTGCTGTTGTGACTCCAAATGGGAGTACTTTGAATTGATAATGCTGACCATTCACTACAAATCTGAGATACTTCCTGTGAGCGGTGTGAATAGGAATGTAGAAATAGGCATCCTTGAGGTCTGGGGTAGCAAGGAAGTCGTCCTTAGAACGAAGAGGAAGGACCTGCTGGAGTGTGACCATGTGGAAATGGTCTGATTGTATGTATAGGTTTAGGGGTCTGAGGTCTAGAATAGGACAGACAGCTGTCCTTTTTTGGGATGAGAAAATACAGGGAGTAAACTTCCTTGTTATGTTGGTGCAGGGGAACTGGTTCTAATAAGTATTACCTCCTGATTTAGCAGTAACAAATGTTCTTGTGACAATGGACGCTGTTTGGGTGGTATGTTTGGGGGGGGGGGGGGGGGGGGGGTAGATGTTAGTTTCGAGACAGTAATCTGATTGAATTATCTGTCGTACCCACCTGTCTGAAGTGATGTTGGTCCAGACAGGAAGGAATTGTTGCAGTCTTCCCCCGACTGGAGTGGAATGGTCTGGGGGAAGTGGAGGGAAGTCATTGAGCAGGGGTGGAGGCAGAGCGCGAGTTGTTGGTTTTGCCTCTGCCTTTGTTGTCGTTACCTCTGTACCCACCTCATTGGTAACCTCTAGTGAAGGTGGATTGGGTGGGGGTTTTGTAAGAGTAGAGGGGCTATCTGAGGAGTAGCCTCTGGGGGTGCTTTTGTAGGATGAGCGACGAAAGGAGTGTCTGGGAGCTTGTGACTGCAAGACTCCCATAGATTTAGCTGTGTTCGTATCCTTTTTCATTTTTTCAAGGGATACGTCAACATTAGGGCCAAATAGGTGTTGCTCATCGAATGGCTGATTGAGGATGGAACTCTGGACTTCAGGTTTGAAACCTGAAATGCGTAGCCAGGCATGCAAACGCAAAAGGACACTGGTGTTGATTGCCCTTGAAGCAGTATCTGCCACATCTAGGGCACAACGGATGGAGGTATTGGTGATAGTTTTACCTTCTTGTATGAGTTCATTGGCCCATTTATATTGGTCTGGGAGGTGCTGCATTATGGACTCAAGCTCATCATAATGTGCCCTGTCGTACCTAGCTAACAGCGCTCGAGTATTGGCGATGCGCCATAGGTTTGCTGCCTGTGATGCCGTTCGTTTGCCAGAGGCGTCCAGGTGTTTAGACTCCTTATCTGGTGGTGGGGCATCACCTGATGTTTGGGAATTGGCCCTTTTTCACGCATTGGAGACTACAAGGGAGTCTAGTGGTGCTGGGCCTTTAATGTAGACTAGAGAAGTAGGGGCAGCTATATACTTTTTCTCGATCCTAGGGTTGATGACTCAAGCCCTGACCGGATATTTAAAGACCTCTGGTGCATGCTTAATGACCCCCTTAAGCGTGGGTAAAATGGAGGTGTACTTTTGTGTGGTGTCAAAAGTGTCCATGAGAAAATCCTCCTCCACGGGGGTCTGTGTGTAGGTCAACCCCGTGGTACTGGACAGCTCTGTGGACCAGCTGGTTAAAGGTTAAAGCCCACTGTATCCCCGGGGGGGGGGGGGGAAACTAGGGAGGTGGGGGGGGGGGGGGGTAAGGCCTGGAAGGGTAGATGTCTTCTTGTGGGATGTTAGGGATGTCTGGGGTGCTATAATCATCCCAGGGGTCTGGGAAGCTAGTAGGATAGGATGCCCTACTGGTTTATCGTCCGCACCTCCCCTTGTGTCATCAGAGGAGTTATCATCATCATCATCTTCTACTGGAGTAGAGAATGGTGTAGGTTAGTGATGTAGTGGGGGAGGAGGTAGAGGAGGAGGAGGAAGAGGAGGAGGAGGAGAAGGGATCCTTAATGGAGCAGTTGCAATGTCTATTTTTAGGAGGAGGAGCTGGTGCAGGAGTATCTAGTGGTCGTTTCGTGGTGCTAGATGGCGATCAATGCTCAAGTGTGTAATCTGCAGCTCATATGCCTCGAACACACCATTCTCCTCATCAGTAAATACAAAATATTTGAGAAACACTGGAACCTACTTAAGCTAGACATGACAACTGGAAAGCTAAAAAGCAACAATCCAACAATAACATGCAGACATCAAGATCTACTGTCATGTGTACAGTAAGTAATTAATAAAGAGTATGGACCGAAAGACAGACCATGCAGTTTCTGTTCTAAGCTGTCTCTGTCTAAAGCATTATATTGGTAGCACAAAACTTCCAATCCCAAAAAAAAAAAAAAAGAGTTCTTGAACTCATGCAAGACCTCTTCAACTGGGAACCCACACACACTGTGGTAGGACATTTCAGAGATACATCAAACTAATGAGTATTTGCTAAAATATTTTGTAATTTATTGCATCACGCAACATATCAGTGGAGGAAACAGAGAAGAACTGGCAAGACAACTTGCTGTACAATTCACCGGTCCAGATTTGGGAAGAAAAGTAACTTAAAAGTCATTATGTTTTATACAACTTTTCATTTTTTATAGGTGCAGGCCTTGGACACATGATGTAACATGGAAACTGGAACAAAGATTTGAGACCACGGGGCGGGATTACCTCGTCAAAAAGAGAAAAAACTTAAAGGAATTATGAGACAACTAGACTTGAAGGCAACGCTCTACTTTAAATAAATAACTTTTTTTTCTAGCAATAAGAAATTTTACTTCCCAAATGTTGTAGATAGATGATGTTGAAGTTTAAATTTGTTTTTATCCTAAAGAACAAGTTATTTACCTTCGGTAACGATGTATCTGTAAGTGGTACAAGTTACTTACCTTCGGTAACGGTGTATCTGGTAGAGACGATTCTGGCCGCAGATTCCTTCACGTAGAATTATTTCCAGGCATGAGCCTGAATCCGGAAAATTTTTGCCACAGCATCCCTGCATGCTATGGGGTGGGGCGACCGCGTACGTGACGTCAGCGAGGTCACATAAGACCCTTCCCGGCCCGCCTATGTCAGTTTTCTTTGGAGAACTTTTCCGCACCACAACGCGGAGCCACCAGACAAAAAACTGTGGGAGCATGGGAACAGTGTGCGAAAGAGTAGAAAAAGGAAGAGACAAACGACCCCATAAGGAACAGTGCAACACTGCAGTGTCCAAAGGCAGGGGCAGAAGAAAGAGCAGAGCCCTGAACCGCCACCCTGCCAGTACATAGACAGCCTTCCCCCTGAAACAAGGAACATGCGTAAAAAGTCATGATACACGTAACAGGCCCACCACCCCCATCCAGAATAAGGAAGGGGAGACAGTCTCAAGATAGACAGAAACACAAACCTCCAAGCCACCCCAGCATAGAGGGCAACCACCCCAGAGGAATAAGGGCAAGGACTAGGCATATTTCCCCCTATTCGGAGGTAAGCAGAGGGGCCAGGACCCTAAGCAGAAACAGGAAGGGAGGGGAGGGAAGGACAGAGAATGAAGGTAAACCCCCGCAAACCTGGAGTAACAAGAGCAGTGGGACACAGAAGCACCGGAACACCATCTTCCAAAGAACTAAGAGGAGGAATGAACCGCAATCAGATGGAGCCACCGTCAGAAGCAAAGAAGGGACTCACAGAAGAGACAGCCCCCCAACAGGAGGCAAGTACCGAAGACCAACATAAGGGTCCTCACAGAACAGGGAGGAAGGGCGGGCCGTGAAGGAATCTGCGGCTAGAATCGTCTCTACCAGATAAACCGTTACCGAAGGCAAGTAACTCATACATCTGATAGAGACTACTAGCGACAGATTCCTTCACGTAGAATAGATACCCTAGCAATACCCACGGGGAAGGAGGGTCTGCTAAAGGACCCCATCAGCCTGGACGGAACAGAACTGCGGTCTAGAAGAGAAACTCCATCCCCGCCAGGCAAGAGGAACCCTCAGAAGGAGAACACCACCGACCCCAGAGGGTGTATGAGGAAAAAGAGACTGAAGAGGCCCGTACCCTCACAGCTGAAGAACCAAGGGCAAGGCTAGAGGGGACGAAGCACCCCACTCCCTCACAAGTCGACAGAGCTTCCATCCAATGCCAAGACAGGAAGAGGAGGAAGAAGCAGAAGAAGAAGTCCAGGGAAAAGAGGGAAGGAAGGCAAGCTCCCTCTAGATGGAAGGCAACAGGACAGCCATAACAGCGCCAACAGTCATAAGCTGCCAAAAGCAAGAAGAACAGCCTGGGCCACAGAAGGACCAGGCAGTCTACACCCAATAAGGGAGCACTCAGAATCACCCCAGCCCTCAGGACAGGGGCAGGAAGGTGAGAAAATGCCCGGCCCCAACACTACGAGGGGGCGCGCACACAACCTCAAGAAGCAAAATCAACATACAGAAACACCACGGAGAACCGGCACCCGAAGGCGACCAGAACTCCCTAGCAGAGCGCAAGCTATATAACAGCTAACACTACCCCACATAGGGTACGTTAAGTCCCAAGATATGGGAACCCTCTTTGGAAGAACTTCCGCAGCAGAGGAAAAAACAAAAGGACCACGGGGAAAAACACCCCGCAGATGGCTTGACAAGCAGCCCAAGCAAAGCAGAATGCCTAATCTCAGGGCAGAGTCTGCGCAACAACTCCAGCAAACACACACACACACACACACACACACACACACAAAGGCAACAAAAGGCCGTCCAGCAGTCAACAATGCCAAAATGCCACGGAGGACTCAATGGCCAGCAAACACACTCCACAGTCCGAACAATCGGCCTAAGAAGGCCCAGAACCAGCCCAACTCAGCAGTCACCGAGGAGGGGAAAGAGGAGGATGATAAGGTGGAGGAGTAGGATGGAGCCCTCCAGGAACCTTTGGATGGCGGAGTCAGCCAGAGCATGGAACAACAGGCTGCCGTCAAACGGACGAGCACTGAACCGCTCCCGAATATTTTCAGGGAACACGACATCCCGAAGCCAAGCATTGCGATTGAGGAAGCCATGGCCCAGCCCAGAACCTCTGAGATGTCTAGGAGCGGAGAATAAACGCCACTAGTTCCAGGCCATCCACAGCATGATGTCATAAGTCCACCTGGACCATCTCTTGGGAGGCTGCGGATTCCAGAGACTCAGCAGAGTCCCACAAACAAGAGGAGGCCTGAGCTAAAACACACAAGGTGTTAAGGGCCCGCAGAGCAGCGCTGGTCGAGGCGAACATGTTGCGTCCCCAAGAATCCAGCCAGCGGGCCTACCGGGACGGCGGAGTCATCAGTGGCGGCAGGGAGGGAAAGGCGGTCCGCAAAAGCGGACTGGAAGCAGAGGAGTGGAGGGATAGGCACGCCAGGAGCATAACTGGCCTCTGGGGCGGCGCCGGAGCAACGCCGACTCGACCCCCGTTGAGGCAGCCGCCTGCGCTGAGGAACAAGAAGGGCCAGGGAGTGACAGGAAGCCTTCAGCCAGCCGCGGCCCAGAATGTGGCGGTGATCGTCCGGCAACCCATTTGGCGGCGCCGGGGATGATTCAACCTCCGACTCGCCCTCCGACGAGGCAGCAGCCCGTGGGGAGGGACGAGAGGGTCCTGAAGAGGGACGAGGGGTCCCCACCCAGCCATGACCCGGAGCGGGACGAGGAGGGTCCACGGACCCCTGTGGCTCCGCACGGTCCAGCTGTTGCCGGTGCCTTAGCGGAGTCACCTCGGCCTTAAACAGGACCGAGAGGGGCACGGGATGCGACCTGAGCCCGGCGACCTCCCACGACACCACGGGAACTCCCGCAAGAGTTTGCGGCGAGGCAGAGACCCCGTGGTCTGAAGGAGGTGCCCCAGAGGAGCCGCAACCCAACAGCACCACATCCTCCAAGTCTGGATCCGAACCAGTCAGAGCCGGGGCCCTCCGCGGCGGGAGGGCCCCGCGCAAGGCAAGGGATCCGCTGACGCCCCAGGAAGGAAAGGAGGAGGCGACGCCGGCGAGGCCTTTATCTGGACTCTCGAAGCCCCAACACTGGGAAACGTGGATAGGACGACATGCGGGGCCGCATCACCCGCGGAGTGCCCACGCCAGGCCGGAAACCAGCGCCCGGGGATAAACTGTGACACTTACCCACCGTGGAGCGCCGCTCACGTGACATCGGAGAAGGGCAAGGACGATGACCACGGCCGTATTTGAAGCCATCCGCCGAAGCAGACCGAGGGGAGGACGTAGACCTGGAGAGCCATGCCGAGAGAAGTTTCATCTGGTGCTCCCGCCTCGACTTCGGCTTCAACTGTTAGCACGCCGCACAATAAGTGGTGCTGTGATCCTCCCCCAAACACCACATACAAATGAGGTGAGGGTCCGTCGCCGACATAAGACGCCCACACGACGTGCAAGTCTTGAAGCCCGTAGGCATTCGCACACACTGTTCCACAAGTGGTGACAATGGAAGGAAAAAAGAGGGCCCAAACAAGGACCGGATCCGCGTTGCACGCGGAAAAGGAAAAAACTGACGTAGGCGTGCCTTGGGTGTGTGTGTGTCTTATGTGACCTCGCTGACGTCACGTACGCGGACGACGCCTGGGTGGAGTCACGTGGTGTCGCCCCGGCGCGCAGGGATGCTGTGGCAAAAGTTTCCGGATCCAGTCTCACGCCTGGGGATAATTCTACGTGAAGGAATCTGCAGCTAGTAGTTTCTATCAGATACATATGTTAGTTATAGATTCCTTACCTTTAATAATTACCCCCAGGCGTTAAGACTGGATCTGGAGATATTTTTCCTGGCAGTACCCCCGCACGTCGGTAAGTGGCGTCGGTCGACTCCATGTCCGTCGTCGGCGTCGTGTTCTCCGGGATGATGTTGCAGTGTCCACATTGATGCCGCCCCTGTGCGCTGACGACAGTTCTGACACGACTTTCCACGCCAGAAGAGCAGAGCAATGCAAGACACTGACCACTGGTGAGCTAAACTAGGGCCCTGCAAGGGAGTCCCTATCCCCAGAAGTCAGTTCACAGAGCGGGGAGGATGGGTGGGATGGTAAAGAATCTATAACTAACATATGTCGATTACAGCTACATCGTTTCTGAAGGTAAGTAACTTGTTCATCTGAAAGAGATGGTTAGTTATAGATTTCTTACCTTAGAATAGATACCCCAGCAATACCAACCCCGGAGGAGGGTCTGTGAACGAAGTTCACACCAAGAAGTCCTGGAGGACAGAACGGGCAAAATAGCCTTTTGGACTTGACTGTAATGCCTGGTGAAAGTATGCAAGGATGCCCATGTGGCTGCCTGACAGATGTCTAGGAGTGGAACTCCAAGAGCAAGAGCAGTGGTGGGCGCTGTGGCTCTGGTAGAATTAGTACGGAGCACCACAGGTGGTACCTTTTTCGCCATAGCGTAGCAGATTTTTATACAAAGGACAACCCATCTAGAGATAGTCCGCTTTTGAACAGGCCAACCTTTCTTGGCACCCAAATGGCCAACCAAGAGTTGATTGTCTACACGGAAATCTTTCGTGTGTTCAAGATAGAAAGATAGCGCACGCTTGGGGTCCAGACAGTGGAGTCTCTCCTCCTCTTTGGAAGGGTGCAGAGGTGGGAAAAAGGTGGGCAAAGTAATGGTTTGACCAGTGTGAAAGGGCGTTACCACTTTGTAAAGGAACAAAGGCCTTGTCCTAAGCACCACTTTGTCAGGGTGTACAGAGAAGAAAGGGGGCTTAGAAGAAAGGGGGCATAGAAGAAAGGGCTTGGAGCTCACTCACTTTGCAAGCAGAGGTGATGGCAACAAGGAAAGCTGTTTTCATAGTGAGGAGCCTGAGATGACAGTTGTGAAGAGTCTTGAAGGGAGCGCACATAAGGTAGGTTAAGACCCGATTCAAGTCCCATTGGGGCTTTACAAAGGGAGAAGGAGGAAAGAGAAGAGTAATCCCCTTGAAGAATCTCTGTACAATAGGGGACTTGAATAAAGATGGTTGATCTAGAAGCCAAAGGAAGGCAGTGATGGCCGAAAGATAGCCTTTCAGGAGTGCCCAGGGTAGAGCCCTGCTGAGCAAAGAAAGTATATACAACAGGATCTCTGAAAGAGGGGCAGAAGGGGGATCCACAGCCTTTGCTTTGCACCATGCCACAAACTTGTTACATCGACAGGCGTATAACGTCTTAGTGGAGGGACGCCTGGCTGCCAAGAGGACTACAGACTTTCGGAGGAAGGTCAAAATCTATCAACTGTCACCGCTCAATCTCCATGCAAGGAGGTGGAGGGTGGACAGGTTTGGGTGAAGAACCCTCCCCTTCTGCTGCAACAGAAGATCCTCCTAAAGAGGCAGTCTGAGTGGAGGATCAATAGCCATGCTCAGGAGCTCTGGGTACCAATCTCTTCATGCCCAGTCCAGAGCCACAAGAATGACTTGGGCCCGGTCGCGCTTGATCTACTTCAGCACTCTGGGCAGAAGTGGTACAGGCGGAAAGGCGTACAGGAGACCACATCTCCACTCGCGACGAAAAGCATCGCCAAACGAGTGCCGGATTGGAAATTCCTAAGCCCAGAATTGCTGACCTTGCGTGATCTCTTCAGTGGCGAACAGATCTAAACAAGGTTCTCCCCAACACTGAAAGAGACCTTGCACCACCTCTGAGTGAAGAAGCCATTCGTGATCCACCAGGCACCAGCGGCTGAGTTCGTCCGCCCTGGCTTTCAAAGAACCTGCCAGGTGTTGAACCACCAGGGTCATGCCCTGATGTTCCAGCCATGTCCAGAGACGAAGAGCCTCTTCACATGGGGTCCACGACCCCACCCCACCCTGCTTGCTGCAATACCATATAGCGGTGGTGTTGTCTGTGAACACCTGCACAACTTTCCCTTTGAGAAAGGGAAGGAATGCCTTCAGTGCCAGGCAAATTGCTGGAGCTCCAGCAGGTTGATATGGAGCCTGGACTCCGCCAGAGACCAGACACCTCTGATCTCCGTCTCTCCAATATGGGCGCCTCATCCAAGGAGTGATACATCTGTCACCACTGCGAGGTCTGGTTGGGAAAGGGAGAGGGATCTGCCTCGGACCCAAGCTTGGTTCGCTAGTGACCAATGCAGTTGCTGCGCAATCCCCTCCGAGATCATTCTAGACGTAGTTGCGAAGATTGCCCTGCTGCTGCGCCCACTGGAACTTCAGGTCCCACTGCAGAGCCCACATATGCCACCTGGCATGATCCACCAGCAGCATACAGGAGACCATGAGACCCAGCAGCCTCGGAGTCATTCTCCTCGAAATTCAGGATAGAGGCCGAAACATCAGTATCGTAGCCCAAATAGCCCGGACTCGCTGCTCGGGAGGATAGGTCCGAAACTGCACTGTGTCCAGAACAGCTCCGATTAAAAGGAGAGTCTGAGAGGGAGTCAGGTGTGACTTCAGCAAATTGATAGTGAATCCCAGCGAATGCAGGAGGTCCGCTGTAGTCTGGAGGTGGGAGGCGACAGCCTGGGGCGAGCCCGCCTTCAACAGCAAGTCATGGAGATAGGGGGAAGACTGGAACCCGTAGTATGCGCAGATGAGCTGCGATCACCCGAGGGGTATTGGTAATGCCAAAGGGGAGCAGAGTAAACTGAAAATGCTTGTGGCCTACCCTGAACCGTAGGTAATGTCTGTGGGCCGGCAGGACGGGGACATGAAAATAAGCGTCCTGCAAGTCCAACGCCAGTCATCAGGGTCGAGGGTAGATAGGACCTGAGCAAAGGTTAGCATTTTGAACTTCTCATTCCGGAGGAAGCAGTTCAGGGCCCTGAGGTCTAAGATAGGATGCAGGCCTTTATCCTTCTAGGGACCAGAAAGTAGCGGAAATAGCAATCACGACCTACTTCTGGTGTAGCAACCCTCTCAATAGCTACCTTGGCCAAGAGAGCTAAGACTTCATGGTGGAGAAGGGCCAAATGATATTCAGACATGCGATCTAAAGGGGGGTTACACGGAGGGAGGGTTAGTCCCAAAGGGGAGGGAGTAGCCCCTTCGGACTATCTGCAAAACCCACCTGTCTGACATGATGGATTGCCAGTGGGGGAGGTGATGGCGAATCCTGCCACCCACTGGCCGATGAAGGGCCTGAAAGGTCAGACTAGGAGGCTTTGGAGGCTTCTGCCAAGGGGAGGGAGGAGAGGGGGAGGATGGGGCACTGGCCTGCCTGCTGGGTCCCATGTCCGCGGCCACGCAAGGGCGGAGTAGCTTGTGCTGCCCGGTAGGTGGACTGGGCCGCACAAGGCCCTACTGTAGCCACAAAAAGGGCGAAAGGCAGATTGTGGGGACGGGAGGATGCTGCGAGGCCCAAGGATCTGGACGTAGCCCGAGAAAGCTTAAAGTGCTCTAGCGGCGAGTCTGCCTTTTCACCAAAAAGGCGACGGCCATATAAGAGCATGTTCAGCAGAGTTGACTGAACATTCCCTGAAAAACAAGACGTCCTCAACCAGGCGCAGTGCCGAAGAGCTACTGATGTGGCAATCTTTCTGCCCAGTGAGTCAGCGGTATCCAGTCCACAGCGGATTGTGAATTTTGCTGCATCGCTCCCATCTGCCACTGCTTGAGAGAGAACAGCCCGGGCCTCTTCCAGGGACTGAGGCAGCACCTATGCAACTGTTTCCCAGATGGTATGGGAGTATAGGCCCAAGAGGCACGCGGTATTCCCAAACAGCTGCACTAAGATGGAGAAGAGAACATGCGCTTCCCAAGGTAATCCAGCTTCTTGATTTCCCTTTACGTGAGGGGGAGGGGCGGAATGGAATGCGCATTTGGATGAAGAGGCTTGGACCACCAAACTCTCAGGGGAAGGGTGAGGAAAGTGGGATCGTCCGGGGCAAGGCGGTGGCGGGCAATTGTCCGTTCCACAGGAGCCCCTTTGTTGGGCTTGGACCAAGAAGGACGTCAGTGAGGGCTTCATTAAAGGGTAGAAAGGGTTCAGAGGAAGTTGCTGCCGACTTAAGCACCTCCATCAGGAGATTAGTCCTGCCTGTCACTGTAGGGAGCTCCAGACCCAAGGCCTAAGTTGCCCTACGCACCACCACTGCATAGGACTCTCCCTCCTCTGTAGCCACAGTAGGGGGAGAATGCATACCAAGGTCAGGGGAGGTAACCAGACTCCTGTCATCAACTAATTTCTATCTCCAGTCCAGTTCTTCCTGCTGGTCTGCCAAAGGGTCCAGCGAACCCTACCAGGGCAATATGGAAAAACTGGGAGGACCAAGGGAACAAAAGTACCCTCCGGCGTCAGATTCGAAATCGTCCGATGTCGGTCCAGCTCCATCTCGGGGATGAGGATGGGGATGGCGTTGGCCATGGGCAAGGCGGTGCCGGGGAAGTCATCGCCAGGGAAGGTTGAGTAAGGTCGACCGGCATCGATCCGGAACAGGCGTGAATCCACGGGGACACTCCAGCACCGGGGCCGCCAGCATCGAAGGCCCAGGGCCCCCAAATGGCTCCGTGGGGCCTGAAGGCGCACCAGCGGAGTTGGGTTGCCCAAACACACAGTGGAGGGCTTCGTCGAACATACGAAGCTGGGCAAGGGGGCGCTCCAGCTGTTGGAAAGGAGGTGAGGCGCAGCGGCGTACCTGAATCAGCTGCCGGAGACGGAACCTTAGAGTGACAATGCTCTGGGTCCCGCGTCACATCAGATGACCAACCGGGGTGGGGAAGGCGAAGAGTGACAGTGCTTCTTCACCTTTTTCTTATACTTCGACTTACCTGAAAAGTGCGATGACTTGGACGAGGTGTGATGGCTCAGTGCGCTGTTTCGACACCTTCCCCCTCAAGCGGGAGCGGAGCGGATTGCCGGGCTCCAAAACCTTTTGGCATCTCTCCCACAAAGACTTCAGGTTTATAGCCTGACAGTCGGAGCACAACTTTGAGTCGTGGTCACACTCCAATCACCAAAGGCATACGAGGTGTGGCTCAGTCACGGACATCAGTTTGTGACAGGGGTCAAAAGGCTTGAAGCCGGTCTGACGATGTGACATCCCTCACGCACCAGGAGTCGAAGACTCGAAAAAGAGATCAACAAAAGTCAAAAAAGTTTAGGCAAAAAATGACTAAGGGCCAAGCTCTCTCCAGATCTGTGCTAGACTGGCGTGGAAAAAGAAAGAACTGAAGTCAGCACGCAGGGGCAGCATCTATGTAGACACCGAGACGTCATCCTGGCGAACACGACACCGGCGACGGACACAGATTTGACTGACCCCACCTGACGCGCAGAGGTACTGCTAAGGAAAAAAGTCTCTGGATCCAGTCAGATGCCTGGGGGTAATTCGAAGGCAAGGAATCTATAATGAACAGTCTCCTTCAGATATCCACTTTTTAACACTGAAACATCAACATCGAGTAAGGACAATCATTTTAATACAATGGATATAGTTAAGCAATTTGTAGTTTAATATAAAACGTGTGTGCCTAGTTTATTTCTAATAGTTTATAGCATTCCATTTGGTCAATAACAATTATACAAGTTTGTATTATTCTATGTACAACATAAAAAAGGGTACCCACCCATTTCTTTGGTAGGGGTATGTACAAATCTTATTGCAGTTGCCATTTTTATTATAAAAAAATTGCACCGTCTCAATCACAGATCCAGAATAGAATACTAACCTTGTGCTTCTCTGGTGGACAGTCCTCACAATACAACTTTAGTTTCTCTAGGAGCTCAGAAACAGCAGAGATTATTTTCTGCACTTGTAAAGAGCGGATGTCAGAGGTGAGATCATCTGAAAGCAGTTTTGTAAGGTGGCCGGGCTTCAGGATCTCCAAAAATGCTTTTTCTTCATTCACTACAAAGAAGAAGGAATAGTTAACTTGTCTATAACTCTTTATAACACTCGCATGAAAACATTTACTTTGACCAATCATTGTTTCTGTTAGAAATGGAGGTCTCTAGTTGACAGAGGTAAATACCTTTGTCCAAATAGGGACCCTTGCCTCTTGACAGGGTAAGGGAGATACACACTTTAGATAACCCCTGCTCACCCCTTGGGTAGCTTGGCACGTGCAGACAGGCTTATCCCAAAGGCAATGTGTAAAGTATTTGTACTCAAAACACACAGTAATACAGTGATAGCACCACAAATGGACACCACACCAGTTTAGAAAAATAGAGTATCTTTATATAAACTCAACAAGACCAAAACAACAACAATCCAACATACAGGTAATAAAATATTACTTTTAGAACAGTATTGCAAAAATAAAGCTTGTAGAAATAAAATAGCCTCAAGTGGAGCTATTTCGACATCGTGACAGCAATAAATCCAAAGTACGGTGCTGACCGCAAGGAGCGCTGCGTTGAGCACGGGGTCACACAAACCCTTAAACAAACAGTACCATGGGAACGAAGTCTACGATGATGCACGGCGTCGTGGAGGTGAGGTGCCGAGGCTGGCTCCTTGGCTGCCACGGGGGAGGCAAGTGTAGTCGAGGACACAACGTGCTGTGTTCCGGACAGGGGAAGATGGTTGCATCGGCGGTGACGCGTCGGTTCCAGTGACAATGCAAAGTCAGCAGTTCGTGGAGTCACCCTCGACTGTTATCTGTGCCGCAATAACAGGATGCAGGCGATGGTGGAGTTGGTGTGAGTGCTGGCATCGGGAAATGCTGATAACTGTAGGCGTCGGAGCTGCGGTGCAGACTGGGCGGTGCGTCGTTTACTTCATTAGCGGTGCCCTGGTGCAGTTCACGGCAACGGGGACCGTTTTTTTTTTTTTTTTTTTTTTTTTTTACTTTTCTTAGGTTTCTTCCAGCTCCCAACAGCAGGAAAAACGTCCAGGGGCCCAAAACTGGAATAGTCACCTCTTGGCAGGTCAAAACTCTCAGCAATAGAGTTCAGGAGAGCTGGGGGTGATGTCTTGGTGTCCCTGAGACTTCAGAACAGGAGGCTAACACACTCAGGGCCTTGGAGATTCTTCTGGGTGAGTTGCTCCCTCGGTGGGCCCAATGGCCAGCAAGACCAAGTACCAGGTTGATGCAGTCAGTGGCTGCAGCTGTATGGGAATGGCTCCACCACCGCAAGGGAGATGCAGCTTGGCTGTTGAAGGTGTGAATAGTCCTCCAAGGGTTTGGGAGGCTGTTCAGCTTCTGGATGAGTAGACCTTTGCGATTGTCACGGCGCAAGCAGCCAGGCAGTGTTTGGTGCCAATCTTGGTGCAGGGCCTCTGTTCTTCCAACAAATCCCAAGTATACTAATCTGATTTCCTGTTGTCAGGGGAACCCAATAATACTGAGGTTAGGTGGGTTTAGGGGAGTGTAGGGTAGTCGCAAATAGGCTACTTACCCCTGGGGTGACCACAGATCCTTTATGACCACTTCCTCCTGGGGAGAGTGGGCACAATCCTGACCCAGAGTTCCAGGTTTTACCATATTCAAAAGGGTGAAACCCTTCCTTGGCTGTCCACTTCATGTGGACCACTTTAGGGGTGTGCCTAGCCGGAAAGTGTGGCACGACTGCTGCCTAACTAATTGGTGCCAAATGGGCCCCAGTGCAGGGGTTGATCCTCAGGTCTGGGAGGAAGTAGCCGTTGCAGATCAAGGGCAGCAGAGACATTGAAGCCTCTGTCAAAGTCATGCCAATTAACTAGCCATCCTGTTGGAGGAGTTGTGATCACCTTCCACCGGATCAGGTATTGCTTCGGACTTCTGAGAGTGCGGGCTCTCACCTACAGGGTGTCAAACTAGTCTGCGGTGTCAGGCTGGAAGGTACCAGTCAGCCAGCACAGTAGAAGGCTAGTAGCTTTGAGAGGGCACCTGTAAGGTGCCCTCTGAGTGCATGTCATAATAAATCTAGTACTGGCATCAGTACAGATGTATTAAGACCAGGATTTTGATACCAAACATTATTGGTTTCATTGCAGCCATCACGTAGCTGGGTAACTTGTAATGACCAATGCCAAGTACATGTCCTTCAGATAGCTGCCTTATTACTTGCAAAATGTAATAATGGAACTAGCTATCACAAGGGCTCATGCAGATGTGCCCTCAAATATAATACAATGTACCCTGCCATAGCGCTCTAAGGCCTGTAGTAGAGTGACTTACATATAGTAAATGCAGTGTACCATGGCATGGCACTCAGGAGTTGTGCCATGTTATGTTTTCAAAATGGTTTGCACCATTTGAAGCATCCTGCAATGGCAGGCTGCATGCAGTTTTTGTGTGATTTCCTTTGGTTGGCATAATACATGCTGCAACTCATAGGGACCCTCTTTTGAACCCAGGCCCTGGGGACCAGAGGTACTATTTACTAGGGACATGCAGGGGTCCTAAAGTCCTTGCCAATTATGTTTACAATTAGACATTTACCTTGTTTCAAGGGAAAGAGCACTCACTGGCACTGGGGATCTGGTTAACAGGGACTGTGCACCTTCCATCTAAAAGCATCAGTACAAGGGCAAAAAGTGGGGGTGACCATGTCAAAAAGAGGCCCTTTCCAAGAGTGAGGGCTTGCTGGGTCATCCAGCACTGGGTGTTGAAGCCTGACTCAAGGGTCGTTACCTGTTGTGACTTGATGCCCTACTCCAGTAAAAGCATTGCTACACCTTTGCACATTTTAGGGAACCTAGCCTTTGGATTAAGTGCAAGAGCTGCAGACGTTGGCTTGGTTCTTGAGTGAGGGCCAAAAGGTTTTAGAGCTGAACCTCTGCTTTTTTTTTGCACATCACCAGAGACGTTCAAAGAAATTATATTGGGGAATGCTGGAGGGCCTGCTTCTTCAGTCTTGAGAGGGTATCATTCCCTAAAGACATTGAGATTGTGGGCGAGCATCAGTACTGCATCTTATGATGCACACAGTCTCTCATGCTCTGGTACCTCAGTGTCTTCTTACAGCAGAAGGTGGTGCAGAAGTCACAGGAAGTGTGGTCGGGAGGAGAGTCAAAGGTTGAAAACACTGCGTTGATCCAATCAAAGGTTATTTGATGTTTCAACAAAGGAAGAATTGGAAGAACTTGTGCTGCATTTCTTTTCTAGACATTCGCCGATGAAACGACCTGTGTTTTGGTTGGTTGGTCAGTGATAGAGTAACCATCATGAGATGCCGAAGGATCTCGAAACAGTGGTTGGTATGGGAATACAGGTAGCAGGCCACTGAATGAGTCGCTTAGGAGACTGCTTTGTGGAGAGGCTTCACTGGTTATCGTCATAACCAAAGATGTGGAACAGCTGGAACTGAAAGGGCAGCACAAACGAGTCGGTGTCTGAACTTGTACTTGAAAAGTCCAAACCTAATTGCAAAACAAAATATCAGGCGGAGTCTGTATCCTTGTTCATTGTGGAGGAGTCTCAACAGGTCTTTTGACTTTAAGGTCTTGAAACCAACAAGTTACTTGTGGTTCTAGTTCTTGACCATGGGCATTTTCGCTGAATTCATAAAATCCTCACACTCCTCACAGGATTCAGGCCCCCAGTTTTGAATTTTGGCTTCTTGTTAAGATCTCTGGTATTCAAAAACTAACAGCCTCGATGTCTCACTGCTGGGCATGAGGGAATAGGGGAGAATTCTGGAAGTCTTTACATTAAGCTGTCACGTTTTCACAGCTCTGTTATATGTTATAATTTTAACTGCTTTTTTAAATATTCACTGCTGTGCCATGTTTTAATCAAATATGCTTTTTTCTTTCAATTTGGCTAATTGAATGTTAAAAAAGTAACAGCAATGGAGTGCCTAATCAGACATTTTTGGGGGAAAATACAACTGTTGACATGTTTTCCAGGAATATCGCACGTGTACAGAGGTATTCTACCTTTTGCTAATTTCAGAGAGAATCCCATGGTGAATAAGTCTCATTCCCTCGGTCCATTACACTGCTTTTAGGAAAGTTCGAGTGGCCTGGATGTCAGATGGTAAAGTTTGGTGAGCACACTTAAGACATACCGGTGGTTGACAAAGGTCTTTGCATTATATTCTGGCCTTGAGACAAAGGCAGTAAAGTGTTCTGGGACAAGTGATGATAGACAACTTTTTTACAGTCAAACTTTATTTGTTTTAAGGTCAATAATAAGGTGTTTTGCGGTGCTGTTAATTTAATTTGCCCAAGCATGTGGTAGTCAGGGAGGTCTTCAAGGTCATTATAATAAGCAACATAGAAGTTGATTAGGTTGTCCATACACATGGCAAATTTATAGGCATGGAATTATATCTGGATTGCCTTAATTAGCTTAATTTGGTAATTGGTTGATCTGACCACAGCTGCTATTGGTGCAGAGAGACTAAGGATGCATCCATTGGGCCTTCAATTTTATTTGGGGTTCCTTCTGCCAAGATAATGGGAAGGTGGGTGGGGCACAAGGTGTCTATCTTTTTTTTTTTAAAAAGAGGCGTGAGGTCTTTTGGTATTTCAAATTTGAAAGCTTGATGGTTTTACTTAATGGCTCTATTCATGCTGGGTGATTCGATACCTTCAAGAATCTGACACACAAATTAACCTAAATATTACACATGCTTTAAGAGGAGACTTGCGACTTTGCAATCCATGGAACACTTTAATTCAATGTCTTCACCAAGACCAAAAACAGTTGTCAAGAAACAAGCATTTCTTGGATGTACTTCGGTGTACACTAGAACCAGTAATTAATATGAACATAACCTCACCTTCCTCCGCGCTTGCAGGAATCTTTTCTTTCTCTTTTTCACTGTTCCTTTCAACCAGACTCTGTATTGCACAGAGGACGGAGAGTATAGTGGATTCCACTTCTTCAGAGAAACCCTCCACATACTTATCCAACTTTTGTTTTCCTGTGAATTAAAACAATAAAAACATGAAATTGAGGATTCTATAACAACAGTTTAATTTTATGACCTGCTATAAAACAGTCTGCTGTAATAGCAACCCCTTTTCTTACTAACATTCCTACCTATTTAGATGACTGCAGCTAAACTGAATCTCGTGTAAGATCATTGACATTGTGTGCTATGGGTATGTCACATATACATTTGATTCAGCTTTGGTATTGCTGAGCTAAGGCACTCTCCCAATTACATTCACACAAACTGCTTGCAATGTTTTCTAAAACTTTCTTTGATTTTAGGGTACACGTGTTGAACATACTCCGTGTTTATGTACAGTGTCTGTAGCAATGCCGACGAGGCAGCTATGCAACCTTATGGATTATTTAATCTAAACTCCCCACACAGAAATACACCTTATGCATCTGCAAATATACTATAAATACATATGTTCAAAGTGTAACGTGCTTCTATGTGTATCGTCCGATCTATTATATAATGATAATGAGTATATAATGGTTATGAGTGTAATAAGGCAAACACAAGGAGATGATGGACGAAGCGCTGAAACTTTTCAAGCAACACCCCCCCCTTAGGTGGTAAGAGATACCTGTTGCATCTGAGGCCTGGTGGTTGGGGAACCACTCCCTCGGTGCATCATGGGCAAGGACAAGCCAGCTCTTAAAATCCACCAAACACCGTCACCCAATATACCACACTGCAGCACACCACCCAAAGAATAACACTGCACACGGGTCCGAGTGATGTTGGGGAAACAGCAGAGGGGGAAGTCTAGCCTTCCTGGGCTGCCTTCCAGGCTGCGATCCAAGGCTCCAGGACCAAAGTAGAACACAAAACCGAGACAGTGTTCATTGATGTTAATCTGTTGCCGGCAGATCTGCGGAAAGTTGCGTGCAAAGTCACAACGGCAGCGGGTAACATTGCAGAACTGCAGGGGGAGGTGGTTGCCCTCAAACATCCAACGGCTCAGATGACTACAATCACAAAGGACTTGAAAAGATGGGTGGAGGATGCAGAGGGCTGCTCCCGACGTAGTAACAACCGCGTCCTAGGGTTTCCGGAGAGAGTGGAGGGGGGACTCCGCAGAAAAGTTCCCGGTGGACTGGGTGCAGACAGAACTCAACCTGCCGGGCCTCTCCGAATTCTTCCTCGTTGAGCGGGCGCACAGAGTGTTGGTGCAGCGGGCTCCCCGAGGTCCATAATCACCAAAAACCGCAACTTTCACAACCAGGAATACATCCTGCGGACTGCCCGCGAGCCCCTCTCTTTGACAACAGCAAAATAACCATCTATTGGCACTACACTAAGCAGGTGCAGGAGCAGCGCAAACCCTTTCGTGATGACAAAAAGAAATTGAGGGAGCTCCAACTACACTTGTTGCTGTACTAGCTAAAACTGAAAGCCCTAGCTTAAGGGAAGGAGAACTTCCTTGGCAGCCTGAAGGAAGTGTGAGAATGGTTAGAAATCTATGGAGAGGTGCTGCCACCGCACTCCGGACACAGCCAAAAACGAACCTGGGGCACCCTTGCCAGGGAAGGATCTCTTTGCTGCAGTCTGACCAGGGATTATCCTAGCAGCACCATGCTGGTGGACTGGAGGGTCACTGTTCGTGAGGATGGCACCATGCAGCTCAGTACAGTGGAGACATGAGACAGTGCAGGATGTCAACATGCTGCGAGTGGCTGATGGGACTGCAACTGGGGCCACGAGTCCTGTGCCTAACATCCTGTTTGCCCAGGAGGAGGGAGGGTGGTTGTGGTGATGCCTGAGTGGGACAGTGGGCACTGGTATTATTTGGTTGGTATGATGGTGTGGATGGAGAGAGTCGGATGGGGCCAGATTGCTGGGAGGTGTTGGTGCAGGGAGTGACAGCATTGTATGCTTATGGGATTCCTGGGATTGTCGTGCTGCCCACAAAGGCCTGATAGCCTGCAAACTAAACTTAGCAGTGGCATGGGTAATAGCTGGTGAAGCATGACTTGGGTTGTCTGGTCACAGGATTGCCTTAATTAAAGCTGTATCACTAGCTGAGAAGCTTACCAGAGAAGTGAGTTTCCTGTCCCTGTTGGGATGGCTGTGATGCTGTGGAGGTCCTACAAAACATGCGTGGGTTGGGAAACGATAGTCGTAAGGTCGAACTATGTTGGTCTGTGGGGAGGCGCCTGGGGGTGGAGCGCATTTTGTTGTGCATTGCACATTTATGTATCAAAGTTTGCAGCTGTCAATGGGACTAGCACATGATGGGGAAGTAAGGGGCTACTACTAGATGCTGCAAATGAGTTACTGGGGCTGCCCTTAAACTCCTGACGTGGAACGTCAGAGGTTTGGGAAGATATTCTAAGTGGTATTGACGGTAAACTTGGTAAACCGGCATAAGTCTCCATAACCTGCCTACAGGAAACACACCTTGAAGATGTAGGTGCTATATGTCTAGCTATAAAATGGCAAGGGCAGGTGTTCCACTCCTCATACTCAAAGTATGCCATTTGGGTTGCACTGGGGTTCCTGTTCTCTCTCACGTATATGGAGGCTGACATGGGTGGTCTGGTTGTCCTGCTGCAGTGAACACTGGACGGACAAGACTTAACCAACTTGAACACACATGCCCAAAACAATGTCTCCATGTTTTTTCAAAACATTCAAGACTTGTGAATCCATGACGTAGACATGCCACTCCTGTAGCTGGGTTATTTTAAAAGCATATTGGATGCCAACGTGGTCAGGGCACCTCCTAGGATGGATACCAAGCATTTAAGGACAGCTGTGCTTCGCGGGGCGATGCAAAACATGGACTTTGACAATATTTGGTGGCTGAGCCACTCGGTTCAGTGAGTGTTAGCCTGGTATTCCACCACACATAATACTTACAGTAAACTGGATACGATACTGGTGGCAGGCTTCCCAAGGGTGGAAGACATTGAGGTGACTCACCTTGCATGCTTCCTCTCAGATCACTCTCCAATCAGCTGTGCCGTGAAGTGGGGAGCAGGAGGCTCGGTCCTGGAATCCTGGAGGACCCGGCAGGAAGAGAGGCACTCTTGAAGGTGTTGTTGGATTACATGACAATGAACTGGGGTACAACGACCAGTAGGGCTACTGAATGGGAGGCCCTAAAAGTGGTATTGAGGAGCACTTGAATGGGCTTAACCTGTGGAATGCATAGGCAGCTTCAGTAGGAGCTCATGAGGGGAAAACAGTGCTGGCCTCGCTGCAGGCTGGGGAGCAAACGCATCTGGATGCATGTGGAAGGGAGCAGATAGTGTTTAGGCGCATAGCGGTCATGTGGGACTGTCAGGACAAATATACGTTTAAGCAATACAAGCAGAGACTGCACAGGGCGGGGGATAAGTCAGGTTGGCTACTAGAATGGATACACCGCAGGGAGCACCTGACCCAGCTGACCACACCGGATATCGTTGGATACCACCAGGGGATCCCGATATAACCTCAGATCGATATGACTCATTACTGGATTATCTGGAAGCCACGCGGCTTGCGCCCCTGGCTGACCAGTCCCTCGATGCTCCCATCGTTCTGGAAGAACTTTGTACAGCCTTGAGTATAGTTTCGTGGGCAAAGGCTCCGGTAGTGATGGCATTCTGCCCGAGTGCCATTAAGAGTACTTGACAACGATCATGGTGGGACTCCTGGAGTTGCTCCTGGAGCAAATGAATACAGTGTACTGCCTCCGTCCATGAGGAAGGGAGAGATCTGCATGTTCCCCAAACCATGGGGTATTGAGTCTGACCCTGCCGCTTATTGGCCGCTCACTATGATTAATGCGGATGTGAAAATATTATGCAAGTTGCTTGTCAACCGACTAGCACCCCACATGTCTCAGCTGATACACGAGGCCCAGTATGGGTTAATTCCTGGTTGGAACACCGGTATGAATCTTCAACACTTGACTAATGTTCTCCATGAAGTGGAGCATCGGGATGAGGAACTGGCATTGGTCTCTATTGACCTAGAAAAAGCCTTCCACATGATGGACTGGGGTTATCTGCTCGAAGTGCTGAGAGTTATGGGATTTAGTCCTCAGTTTCGCGGATGAGTTTGACTGCATTACACCTATCCCTGCACCAGAGTGCATGTGGGTATGTCAAAGTCGGTCGGAAGCGTGTGCACTGGAGCGGGGACACAGCAAGGTTGACCCCTTTCGCTGCTCCTGTTTGCATTAGCAATAAAACCCCTAAAAATATGGGCGCTTTGGAGACTGTGGGACTGGGGCATACGTCTGGGGGATGCTCACCACAATCTCGTTCTATGCAGATGACATGCTTTTTTATATTTCTTCTCCACATGTAGCGCTGCCCATACTGTTGCAACTCTTAGATGAGTTTGAAGACCTGTCTGGTTTCAGTCTCAACCGCAATAAATCTCTGCTATTTCCGCCGGCTTTCTTGGTCGGTTCACCATTGGATCACCTCCTGAGCCTGAGATTGTGTTGGGAATTGGCACAGTTTCGATATCTGGGGATATAGGTGACCCATACTGAGATACACAAGCCAAGCATTAATATGGGTAGGGTCCTGGATACCATACATAAGTTGGTGCGTTTTGGAGCACATTGCCATTACAACTGATGGGCAGACTTGCTGTGTCTAAAATGGTGTTGTTGCTGGGATGCCTGTATACTCTTCAGAACTTGCCCTGTCCCATAACCAAAAAAGTGTTTAATCAGTTGAACTCCGCTCCTATATCATTATTGTGGGCAGGTTGCTGCATGAGGGTGGCCTTGACCACATTAACCAGACAATACGAGGAGGGGGGCTTGGAGGTGCCTAGACTTGATCAATATTATTATGCCGCACAACATGTAGCTAGGTGGCTGAATGAGGAGACAACAGGGAGAAGCGCCTACTGACAGGGCTAGTGGCCACCGATTACCTACCAGTGGCATTAATGGAGAGGGCAGGAGTAGCCAGGGATCTGCCCTATGCTCTTCGCCAGACAGCGCAAATACGGCAACGTTATTTAGAAGTGGTCATGAAGCACACTCCGTTCGACAGAGAACTCACTATCTGAATACTGGAGCCGGTGCAGCAAATGATAGACAATGTGTCTTTTAAGGCGTGGAGCGACGGTGGCTACACTATGTTGAGGACCAGTATCCCAGCGAGTTTTTCATCTCTTTTCAACAAGCCTGCAAGGACTTTGTATTAGGACCAGTGAACTTTTTGCAACACGCTGGACTGACTGAGATGGCCAAATTGGCCTGGCCGACATATCCTGCTACACCTCAGTCCACACAAACGCTGAAAGTCTTACTGTCCAGCGGTGCAGGTCCCCACTTGATTACACTTCTATATAGGGCAATAAAAATGGATGCGGCGGGCTCATCGCTCTGGGCGCCCGCCACATTGGATACAGACTTGGAGTCTCCATTAGACAGATAGTGGACTGCCATTTGTGAACTCACGCACAAGGTGTCTTGCAACATCTGCTTTAAGCTGGGGCACTACAACTTCCTCCACAGGACTTAATATGACTCATAAAAGTCTCCAATGCATAACCACCATCCAACCGGACACTTGCCTGCCCTGCCAGGCCAGCAGGGCGGACTTATTACATCTGGCATGGCGATGCCGGTCGGTGCAGGATTTCTGGGCGCAGGTAGTGACAGACTTAAAGGACTACGTTTCTAATACATGACCACAAACCATTACATTGCTTGTTGGGCTATGATACAAAGGGTCGTTAGATGGATTACAAATTCCTACAACTGTCACTAGTTCTGGCCCGGAGTAGAGTAGCCATCACCTGCAGTGGTCAACGTGTCCCCCCTCCCCTAGTCGAACAATAGTACAAGGACATACACTAGTGGACACTGGCTGTAGAGGTGCACATGGAGCTGATTAGGCATGACAAAAAAATGGAGGACGACCTCCAGGTATGGATTGATGTGTGTGATATATTCTTAGACCCACGTGCAGCCACAGCATCTGCGGATGACAATGATACGGGCGCGAGTGGGGATGATGACTCTACTCCAGATGGAGACGATTGACCCCAGTAATGTTTGGTTGTTTAGATCTGTGCACTTGGTGTATTGCTAGGCACCATGGTGTACTGGAGATAAGCTAGTCCGATCATTTGTTGGCCGACTGTTTGTGCTATTTATTACCAACTGCCCTGCGCACAGTATCAACCATACTGCTGTCTTTTGCTTAATAAAACTGAAGAATAAAGGTCTTAAAAAAAATAATGGTAATAAACAGCACGTTACACTCAGCGGCTCAATGTATAGTTCATGGCATGCTACGTTTTCATGTAGATACATTTCTAACGTACCATAAAACTTAACCAGAGCACAAGGGTTAAATCCATCAGATGATAAAAATCAAACTTACTAGCACGTTTCATCAGTTAATTCTCTAAAAAGATTCTATAGTGAAATCTGCTTTGCATTAGGCAGTGTTTTCTCACTTTGATTGTGGTCTACATTGGCACAATCATAATAAACGACTGAAGAACAAGTTACTTACATTCGGTAATGATATATCTGTAAGAGACATAGATTAGTTATGGATTCCTCACCTTAGAATTACCCCCAGGCAACAGACTGGAACCGGAGAATTTTTCTTCAGCATTACCCCTGGGCATTGGTCGACTCAGCGTTCATCGCTGGCGTCGTGGTCGCCGGAACGACGTCACAGTATCTACTTAGACACCGTCCCTGCGCGCTGACGTCAGTTCTTTACACGACATTCCACGCCAAAAGCGCAGAGCTATGCATGACACTGACCACTGGTGCACAAATCTAGGGCCCTGAAGGGAAGTCCCTTACCCTAGAAGTCAGATCGTAGAACGGGGAGGATGAGTGGGGTGCTGAGGAATCCATAACTAATCTATGTCTCTTACAGATATATCGTTACAGAAGGTAAGTAACTTGTTCATCTGAAAGATACGATTAGATATGGATTCCTCACCTTCGAATAGATGCACAAGTTACTACTTGTGTAACGATATATCTGTAAGAGACATTAGTTAGTGATAGATTCCTTACCTTAGAATATCCCCAGGAGTCCAGGAAGTTTTGCTTAGCAGTACCCTTGCGCGTCAGTAGGTGGCGACGTGCAGCTCCGTGTCTGTCGCTGGCGTCATATGCGCCGAGATGACGTCCTGGAGACTACTTAGGCGCCACTCAAATATTCTTAGACACGTCCCCTGCTCTTATTATAGACTAACAACTATTAATGACTAGGCTTAATGACACAGTGAGGATCTGATTATAGTTATTTCAGTCTTGTCATTCTCAATAAGTCTAAATACTTATCGATCCGCAAGCACACCGGTAAGCTGCGGTATGCCCCACAGCTCCTCGCTGTTCCTATCTAATGTAACCTCTATGTTCATCACATACTATAATTATGTGCTCGTTCGTATGGTGTGCCTTCACCAACATGGATACGACAGATTGTGATCCTTCTGAACCAATACGCCCCAACCCTCTGTGGCCAATGTGCATGGTTATTTGGGTGCTACCCAGCAATAGATGTGACTCAACTTTTCAAAGCTCAAACCAAATAAGAGAGCATTCACCTTTAGGCACAAATGAAACCAGGTGCAAGAACTAATCCTGTCCAACTTCTATGGGCAAGCAGTTGACCTCCTTGGCAAAGGTAAAATCATTGGGGGTGATTCTAGATGAAACCCTGGGTATTGATCATGATATATCCTTGATAGGGGAACTCATGTTTTGGCCTTCTAAAGACTCCTGGCTGCCCATTGATCAAAGCATCATGATTAGAACACTGACTCATGAACTCATTTTTTTTTTTAACTCTTGGAATTTTGCCATCTGAGCATAACTGTCCATAGAGATCCTCAAGAAAAGCAAGTCAATTTCTTTAGCAAACTCCGGGAATAAACAAAGGTTTCATTTGGGCTTGGTCTTATTGATACCAAGCTGCTAAGTAGTGAAGCAATCTCTCTATGTCTTTAAGGCACATTTCCAATTACATGGACTTCGGAAAATCAATTAAATCTTTACTGCTTAATTAATTGATTTAGGCTGTCTTGCCTGGTTTCTCTGATCCTGACTAACCTTTTTATGTCGCTTTTTTAGATATTTGCATCATAAGCAGACTTGGGTGGGGTACGTTGCACATAAGTCAAATTAAATCCTCCACTACTAATGAACTTTCACATCTCACCATAGACGTTATGTTTACATTCAAAGTTCATAATTCTCCACTTCAAGGAACAGACAAATACTGGTAATGAACAAATCTACTTGGAGGCTCCTGCTGGACAATCAACAAACCCAGCATGGACACTAATCTAACAAAAAACAAACATTTCCAACAACACTTTTTTCTGCTTGTTTCCTAAATTATTAAGCTCTTTTGGAAAACAATAGAAAAGCTACAATCCTGATATTCTTTGGCATGACCTTGAAAACGTCTCTGAGATATATGTAATATTTCCCTTCACCACTCTGTCTTGGACTTCCATCTTCTAATATTACTTGCCGCCATGCTGTTTCTGTACAGTTTGCCCTGACTCCGTAAAGCACACTGCTACCTATATGGTGAAGATCATGTGTTATACATAGCACTAATAATAAAAAAAATCTAAGGAAAGTTATCACACATTTTCATGAAACTACCTTGGCATGATTTTTTACTCAAGGTTTTGCTACTGTAAGATGTGTAAATCGATGTCACACTTAGAATAACCACCTAATGTTAATGTTAGTGAGTATTTATAAAGCGCACTTACACCGGGTGGCTTCATGGCGCTGACCAGAAACATAATATGCTACAAGGCAGACTAAACAGACAGCAATGCTTTCCACTATACCATATTGTATGCTTGCCGAAACAACCAGGTCTTAAGAAGCTTCCTGAATTGCATAGTATCAGTACAAGACCGAATTACCAAAGGGAAAGAGTTCCAGAGTTTAGGAGCCAGGACCGCAAATTTGCAGCCACCTTGACGGACTCGCTTAAACTTTGGAATGGATAGCAAAGAAAGATGGGCAGAGCGGAGGCTTCGGATTGGGGCATACCTAGATAACAAGTTGTTAATAAATACAGGACTTTTATCATACAGGGCCTTAAACACAAGGCAGCCTGTTTTGAAAGCACAGCGCTGAGAAATGGGGAGCCAATTTAGTTTTTTGAGCGCGAGAGTGACTGGTTGCCATCTTGGTTGTCGAATGATCAGCCGAGCTGCCTGATTTTGTACCAGCTGCATACGCGTGAACAAATAGAGTGGCATTCCCAGGTACACCGAGTTAGCATAATCTAGATGAGATGTAACAGTAGCGGTTATGATTTGGATCAAAGCATCATGGGTGAAGAAACAATGGATTTTCCTAATCTTGCGCATCTGGAAAAAACACTTCGCGATCACAGTGCCTACCTGAGTCTTCAATGAGAGTTCATTATTGAGGGAAACTTCCAATGTTTTGGCCGAGCTGGAGGGGGAAGGTGGTAGGCCCAGCTCAGCAGGCCAGTAATGTGGACCCCAGAATTTATGGCTGTCCCCGGTCAGAACAACTCTGTCTTACCCGTGTTCAGTTTCAAGTGGTTATAGTCCATCCACTGTTCTATGTGTAACATTGTTTCCCGAAAGTCTGCCACAGAACGATCGGAGCCATCTATCTTGAAGACCAACTGTAGGTCATCTGCATAATTAAAAACTGTCACATTTCTTTCCTTCAAAGATCGAATCAGAGGGGAAATATAGATATTAAATAAATGGGGGGACAGTGCTGATCCCTGCGGAACTCCACATGTGATTTTATGGGGGGGGGGGAGCAAGAAAGGGCCCTTGTCGGACCGCCTGAGACCTATTCTCCAAAAAAGAAGAAAGCCAACAGGCGGCAACGCCCCGGACACCCGCAGGTTCGACACGATCGACCAGAGTTACATGGTCGACCGTGTCAAAAGCGGCAGATAGATCTAAAAGCACTAATGCCCGGGGAGAATCCTTATCAGCATGGTCTCAGAGAGTATCCAGCACTGCCACAATGACAGTTTCTGTAGAATGAGCCAGACGAAATCCTGCCTGATGGGCATCAAGATATTTAGAGTCCTCCAGAAAGTTGGAGAGGCTATTGGCTACATGGGTCTCCAGTAACTTTGCAAAAAATGGAAGCAGAGAGATCGGGCGATAGTTAGATAGATGTGTAGGATCGGCTCCGGGTTTCTTTCATAAGGGAACAACTATAGCCTTTTTAAAGGCCCTAGGAACTTTGCCCGAGGGAAGGAACTCATTCAAAAGAGCAAGTACCGGGCCAGGAAGGGCAGCAGGACAATCTTTAAGTATATGAGGCGGGCAACAATCGGACGGAGCACCTGATTTGACCTTCACTAGCAGCTTAGAAAGGTTTCAATGTCAATGCTAGGGGAATTGACTTAAAATATTGTTGTTTTTAAACTGATCAGGGGGACTACACATGCGAGGAAGCTTGGGAATGTTGTTTTTAATAGAAGTAATTTTGTCAATGAAATAATCATTGATTGAATTACACAATTCCTGAGATGGAGAAGCCTTCAATAGTATTCTCTCCGGATTAGAGAGTTCATTGACAATATTGAATACCTCTTTGGAGTTATTATTAGAATTAATGATGCGTGTAGAAAAATGAGCAGCTTTAGCTGTGAGGATGTTTTTTTTATAATCTTTCCTGGCAGCTATATAAATGATTTTGCTTTCCAGGCAATACTTCAATCGCCAGTGTCTCTCCTGTTTACGGAGCCGCAGCTTCTGATTTTTAAGTTCAATAGAGAACCATCTCATTCCATCGGTACGCCAAGCTGTTTTTAGTCTGGTAAGGGGGGCATGTTTATCACTAGCATTCATTAACCTGTTTGAGATGTTAGTTTCTGCCGTCTCCATATTCGTCCCAACACAAGGAGCAGTGCGAAAAAAGTCTTCCTTGTTTGCGGTATTCCATTTCCTAGCAGAACCACCTTCAATGGTGCTAGGTTTCTCAGTTGACGGGGACCTTAGAGTGAATTTCAGCAAATGATGGTCAGACCAAGTGCAGGGTATAATGATTGGAGTAGAAATAACCATTCCATTAATCCAGACTTGGTCTAGAATATGTCCCTTCTGATGGGTTGGGGACAAAACTTGCTGAGTGAAATTCAGGTTCATGAGCAGATCCGTCATTTCAGCCGAATGTGGTCCCTCATCGGGATCTTTGTACCAATAATTAAAGTCTCCCACAAGTAGTACCTTGGCATGATCAGTAGCAAGTTTTGCTATCTGATCGCTAAGTTACAGAGGAAAACAGGGGGTCTTATTAGTGGGCCTATAAAGAAGTACACAGACAAAGGAGTCATGGGAGGAATCCAATTTTATTACCATGTTTTCGGTGTCTTTAAGAGAAAGGCTAGGCAGGGAACAAAAGCACAAGTTACTACTTGTGTAACGATATATCTGTAAGAGACATTAGTTAGTATTAGATTCCTTACCTTAGAATATCCCCAGGCGTCAGACTGGATCCAGAAATGTTTGCTTAGCAGTACACTTGCGCGTCGGTAGGCGTCGTCTGCGGCTCCGCGTCCGTCGTCGGCGCCGTGATGACGTCGTCGGAGTACTTAGATGCCGCCTCCGCGTGCTGACGTCAGTTCTTAGACACAGCTTTTCCGCGCCAGAAACGCAGAGCCATGTTAAAAACCAACACTGGTGCCATTGAAACTAGGGCCCTGAAAGGGGACAACCCTAACCCTAGATATTGGTTCGCAGAACGGGGAGGATGGGTGGGTCGGTAAGGAATCTAATACTAACTAATGTCTCTTACAGATATATCGTTACACAAGTAGTAACTTGTGCATCTGAAAGAGACACGTTAGTATTAGATTCTTTACCTTAGAATAGATACCCCAGCAATACCAACCTCGGTGGTGGGTCTGCAAACCAATAATCACACCAGAAAGTCCTGGAGGACGGAACGGCCAAAGAAGCCAT
Source organism: Lissotriton helveticus (assembly GCF_964261635.1). NCBI lineage: Eukaryota > Metazoa > Chordata > Amphibia > Caudata > Salamandridae > Lissotriton > Lissotriton helveticus. The sequence continues at coordinate 772,551,643 of NC_136067.1, read as the reverse complement.
CCCTCCGGACTTGGCTGTCCAGGCAGTAGTGTCTTGCAAACGTGTGCAGCGATGCCCACGTAGCCGCCTGACAGATGTCTTGTAAGGGCACACCCCTGCCCAGGGAAGTGGTAGCCGCCGTGGCTCGGGTAGAATGAGCCCGCAATCCAGCAGGAGGCTCCTTCCGAGCCAAGGAGTAGCATGCCTGGATACACAGGATGATCCACCGGGAGATGGTCCTCTTGTGCACCGCTTTCCCCTTCTTCGCGCCCACGTAACCAACAAAGAGTTGGTCATCCACCCGAAACTGGCGTGTGCGATCCAAGTAGAATGAGAGCGCACGTTTTGGGTCCAGACGGTGGAGCCGCTCTTCCTCTTTAGAGGGATGCGGTGGCGGGAAGAAGGATGGCAAGGTGATAGACTGCCCGATGTGGAAGGCCGTGACAACCTTGGGCAGGAAAGAAGGTTTGGTACGCAGCACCACTTTGTCCGGATGGACAGAAAGGAAAGGTGGAGTACAAGAAAGGGCCTGGAGCTCACTCACTCTCCTGGCAGAGGTGATGGCAACCAGGAAAGCAGTCTTCAAAGTCAGAAGGCGAAGAGGACAGTTGTGAAGTGGCTCAAAGGGAGCGCACATCAGAAATGTAAGAACCAGGTTCAAGTCCCACTGAGGCATCACAAACGGAACAGGAGGAAACGTGTGTGTGATGCCCTTAAAAAAACTATTAACACTAGGGAACTTGAACAAAGAAGGTTGATCAGGCAGCCTGAGAAAGGCTGAAAGGGCAGAAAGGTAGCCCTTGATAGTGCCCAGAGCAGAGCCCTGCTGGGCAAGAGAAAGAAGGAAGAGAAGGACCTCAGAAAGAGGGGCATTGAGGGGATCCACAGCCTTCGCTGTGCACCATGCTACAAATCTGTTCCACCTGCAGGCGTATACCGACTTTGTGGAGGGACGCCTGGCTGCCAGAATGAAGTTACAAACTTCAGGAGGCAAGTCAAATGGCCTCAACTGTCGCCGCTCAATCTCCAAGCATGGAGGTGGAGACTGGACAGGTTCGGGTGGAGGACCGTCCCCTGCTGCTGCGACAGAAGGTCCTCCTGAAAAGGCAGACGAACCGGGGGATCGACTGACATACTGAGTAGCTCTGGATACCAGTACCTTCTCGCCCAGTCCGGAGCCACAAGGATGACTTGGGCCCGGTCGCGCTTGATCTTCTTCAGCACTCTGGGCAGAAGTGGTATAGGCGGAAAGGCGTACAACAGACCGCAACTCCACTCGCGACGAAAAGCGTCTCAGAGCGAGTGCCGCCTTGGAAATTCCAACGCGCAGAACTGATGACATTGCGCGTTCTCTTCGGTGGCGAATAGATCTAACCAAGGCTCTACCCATCGCTGAAAGAGGCCTTGCGCCACGTCCGAGTTCAGACGCCATTCGTGATCCATCATGCACCGAAGGCTGAGCTCGTCCGCCCTGGCGTTCAGAGAACCCGCCAGGTGTTGAGCCACCAGGGTAACGCCCTGGCGTTCCAGACATTGCCAAAGGCGAAGAGCCTCTTGACAAAGGATCCACGACCCCACCCCGCCTTGTTTGTTGCAGTACCACATGGCGGTGGTGTTGTCCGTGAACACCTGCACTACACTCCCCCGGACAGAGGGGAGGAATGCCTTCAGTGCCAGACGAATCGCCCTGAGCTCCAACAGGTTGGTGTGGAGCCGGGTCTCCGCCGGAGACCAGAGGCCTCTGATCTCCGCCTCTCCCATGTGGCCTCCCCAGCCCTGGAGGGACGCGTCCGTCACAACTACGTGCTCCGGTTGGGGGAGGGAGAGGGATCTGCCGCTGACCCAATCGCGGTCCGTAAGCCACCACTGCAGCTGTCTCGCAGTGCCCTCCGAGATCAGGACGTGGTCGGATAGGTTGCCCTGATGCTGGGCCCACTGAAACTTCAGGTCCCACTGCAGAGCCCGCATCCGCCACCTGGCGTGATGCACCAGTAGGATGCAGGAGGCCATCAGCCCCAGAAGGCGCAGCGTCAACCTGACCGAAACCTGGGATAACGGCTGAAAGATGGGAATCAGAGCCTGAATATCCCGGATCCGCTGTTCGGGCGGATAAACCCGAAACCGCGCCGAGTCCAGAACCACTCCGATGAAGGGGAGCTTCTGGGAGGGGCACAGGTGTGACTTCGGCACATTGATGGAGAACCCCAGCTGGTGCAGGAGGTCTGCCGTCGTCTGGAGGTGGCTGACGACTGTCTGGGGCGAGCCCGCCTTCAACAACCAGTCGTCGAGGTAGGGGAAGACTGAAACCCCTAACCTGCGCAGATGAGCTGCGACCACCGCCATCACCTTTGTGAACAGCCGTGGGGCGCTGGTAAGGCCGAAGGGGAGCACGGTAAATTGAAAGTGCTCATGGCCAACCATGAACCGCAGGTAGCGCCGGTGGGCAGGCAGGACGGGGATATGAAAGTAAGCGTCCTGCAAGTCCAACGCTACCATCCAGTCTCCTGGGTCCAGGGCAGCCAGGATCTGAGCTAAAGTCAGCATTTTGAACTTCTCCTTCCGGAGGAAGCTGTTGACGCTCCGGAGGTCTAAGATAGGGCGTAGGCCTCCTTTGCCCTTCTTGGGTACCAGAAAGTAGTGGGAGTAGCAACCACACGCTACTTCTGGCCCAGGAACGCGCTCGATGGCCCCCTTGGCCAAGAGGGCTGTAACTTCCTCCTGCAGTAGTCGCAAATGATCCCCCGACACACGGTGGTTCTGCGGTGGCATGGCTGGAGGAGTCGCCTCGAAGGGGAGGGAGTAGCCCCTTCGGACGATTTGCAGCACCCACCTGTCCGACGTGACGGTGCGCCGGTGGAGGTGGTGATGGCGAACCCTGCCCCCCACTGGCGTCACATGGGCCTGAAAGCACGGACTAGGAGGGTTTTGAGGCGGATGCTGCGGGGGAAGGTGTGGACTGACCTCGCCGCTGCCCCCGACCGCCCGGACGGCGGTTCCCACGGCCGCCACCGCATTGGGTATTGCCCTGCGGAGCGTGGCTGGCGGCGCGTGTGGGCGCACCCCTTCCGTGGCCATGAAAGGAGTGAAAGGCAGCCGATTGCTGGCGCTGGCCCAAGGACTTGGCCGTAGCCCTGGAGTTCTTAAAGCGCTCAAGCGCATGGTCTGCCTTGTCGCCAAAGAGGCGACGGCCATCGAACGGCATGTCCATGAGTGTGCTCTGGACATCTGCCGAGAAGTTGGCGGACCTCAGCCAGGCGTGGCGTCTGACCGCCACCGTCGTTGCCATCGCTCTACCTAGCGAGTCGGTGGTATCCAGCCCACACCTGATAGAATACTTGGCTGCATCCCGGCCCTCCACAAGGGCTTGGCCGAGTTTGGCCCGTACCTCCAACGGACACTCTGGCAGCACTTTCGCTACCTTATCCCACACAGAGTGGGTGTAACGTCCCAAGAGGCAGGCAGTGTTGGAAGACCGCAGGCCTAGACTAAGGGATGAGAAGATCTTCTTCCCATACTGGTCATACCTCTTGGATTCCCTGTCCGGCGGGGCCGACGGGAAGGCGGTCTGGGAATTGGAGGCCTGGATGACCAGGCTCTCGGGGGTAGGGTGGGAGGACAGGAAACATGGGTCGCCCGGGGCTGGGCGGTGGCGTCTGGCCATGTTCCTATCTACGGGCGAACCCGTAGCGGGCTTGGACCAAGTGCCCAGAAGAACGTCGGAAAAGGCCTCATTAAAGGGCAGCAGAGGCTCGGCCGAGCTTGACTGCGGTTTAAGGACCTCAGTGAGGAGGTTAGTCCTCACGGCCGCGACGGGGAGCTCAAGGCCCTAGGCCTTGGCAGCCCTCATCAGCACCACACTATATAGTGCCCCCTCCTCCGAAGCCACGGTAGGAGGGGAGACAAAACCAGTGTCCGGAGAGGTGTCCAGGCCACTGGCCTCCCCAAGGTCTCCTGTCCAGTCCTCATGAGACTGACACTCCCTGGTCAGAGGGTCCTCAGACCCCTCCCAGTCCTCTTCATCACCCATCTCCTGAAACTCAGGGTTCTCAGCTAATGGGGCCTGTTCATAGAAGTGAAACTCCCCAAACGACGTCTGGAGCGGCGCCCATCGGGGCCGTCCAGGCGCCGGAACAGGAACGAAGGTGGAACCGGGGACGGCGCCGCCCGAGGGCGGCGCCGGAGGCGACACCTGAGGGTCCGACGCCGGGGAGGTCGTAAGGTCCACCGGCGACAAACCAGAACCCGAAGGAGGTCCAGCGGCGCCGGCCCCGAAGGCGCTGGAACAACTGAACCCCTCGGCGCCGGGCCCGAAGGCGCCGGCGGCGTTGGGATAATGGGAACCTGCGGCGCCGGGCCCGAAGGCGTCGGCGGCGCCGAAGCACCCGATGGCGCCGGGGCCGAAGCACCTGACGGCGTCAGGGCAGATCCCCCCGACCCGCTAGGGGTCCCAGACGGGTCCGCTGGGCCCGAAGGCGCCTCGGAGCCCGTCGGAGGAGAGAGTTTCCTCATGGCCATGAGGAAGCGCTCGATCTCCTCCGGCGTCGCGTTGAGCCCAGGGACCGTAGGGTATGGGGCTGGACGCGGCGCCTGCGACTCAGTCGGAGCCGCGTGGGTGGTGTCACCCGAACCCCCGGCCGCCTCGCGCGAGACGTCGGGGGGAGTCCGCGATGATGCCGCTTGGACTTCTTGTGCCGCTTACCTGACGACGACTTCGACCCGGAGGAGTGCGGCCTACCCTCGGAACTATGGTGGCTCCGAGCCCGCGACCTGTCCCTCGACCTCCCATGGGATCGGGACCTCTCGCGGCGCGGGACCGACTGCCGGAGTTCGAGCCGCCTGCGGGACCGCTCCCATCTGGCCTTCGAAGAGAGAGCCCGGCAGTCGGAGCAGGGCACCGTCGGAGTCAATAGACTTCGAGAACAATCAAAAGAGATCAAAAAGTTAGTCAAAGAATGACTAGGGTTACTGCTTTTTCCAGATCTGTGCTTGCTGGCGCGGAAAAAAAAAAGAACTGACGTCAGCACGCGGAGGCGGCGTCTAAGTACTCCGACGACGTCATCACGGCGCCCACGACGGACGCGGAGCCGCAGACGACGCCTACCGACGCGCAAGGGTACTGCTAGGCAAAAATTTCCGGATCCAGTCTGACGCCTGGGGATATTCTAAGGTAAGGAATCTAATACTAACGTGTCTCTTTCAGATCCTATAATCATTATGAATGATCGCTGCAACGCCCCCCCCCTGCTTTGTCAGAAGGGCGGTCTGCGTGTATGATGTAATAGTTATTAGGAATAGCCGCCAGCATATCAGGGCCTGAATCGTCCGTAAGCCATGTCTCAGTCAGCAGGAGAATATTGGGATTATCTAAGAGCAGCAGGGAAAGAATGTCTAACTAGTGCTTAACAAGAAAGCGGGTATTCAAATAGTAGACCGTTAGGCCTGGCCTGATTCATGACATGTCCTGGTTCTGTGGGATACGTGCAGGTGCTGTATAGGTCGATATTTCAGGGAAGGTGGTCCTTTTTATAAATATTTCATGTTTAGCCAATGGAGAGAGCGTATCACTGTTAGGGATCAGACAGATCGAGTGCATGTCTTTGAGCGTTGCCGTGGAATAGGTGGAAATCCGGGCATTATGGCTGGCCCCTGGGCACGTCCGGGCACCGACGTGCGCAGACGGGCTTGCCTTTGGCGCGCCCATCCGCTGTGCTCCCGCATGGCGTGTTGCATTTAAATCTAAGGCCCCACCCCCAACACCGCCCACTAGGCGGGATAGAACTAATTCCGGGGGGCTCTAAATAATACGTTTCAGGGTCTAGCGCGCTCGCGCAGCGTCCATGTTAAGTAGGGCAGCGTGAGGGCGACATAAGAACAACTAGACCGCACCGTCTACCAAGAATGGCGGTGGCGGTCGAAACTGCGCTATGGATCAAGGTTCGATTTCCCCTCCGGCTCCAGTGAACACACACCCAAATAAAAATTTCCACACAATTAGGCACAAAGATAAATTAAGAACTTACATTTTTAAATGTGTCTCAATTTTAAAATCAGTTCAGGCAAGAGAAAGATAGCAGCGTGGTGTGGCGAGTAGATCGCAAGTCTGTTTATTTCAGGGTCTAGCGCGCTCGCGCAGCGTCCCTGTTAAGTAGGGCAGCGTGAGGGCGATGTAAGAACAACTAGACCGCACTGTCTACCAAAAATGGCGGTGGCGGTCAAATCTGCGCTATGGATCAGGGTTCGATTTACCCTACCGCTCCAGTGAACACACACCCAAATAAAAATTCCCACAAAATTAGGCACAAAGATAAATTAAGAACTTCAATTTTTAAATGTCTCTCAATCTTAAAATCAGTTCAGGCAAGAGAAAGATAGCAGCGTGGTGTGGCGAGTAGATCGCAAGTCTGTTGATTTCAGGGTCCTAAGGATATGATCACAGGCAAATTTGATCCGGAAGAAGTATTTAGTATATTTTATGTAAAAATTGAAAGGGTTACGTTTGGGGAAGAAACCCTATTTTACAGGACACCTGTAGTACTACAAAGGAAGTTGGACAGTAGACAGTGGCAATCCACCAGAAATAAAAAGAAAAAACACAAAAATGGCAGCCAAAAAACCAGCCACAAGTTAATGGGATGGATGGTGAGAGCGGGTGGGAGTTTACAGAGTGTGCAAAATGAAATAGGATGAAAAAAGGAGAATGGAGGTGTATGCCAGATACTTAAAATGCTACCATTATGTGACCAGTTAACATCTGGTTAATTCATACACTACTTTAAAATAGGACAACCACATTATCTAGCCTCTGCAGCATAGACAGCTGCTTACTTTAAAATTACGTTTCCTCGCAAGCTTATGCAGGCTGCCTCCACAGTTTGTGGATTTATACTTATCAACTGAAGCCTTCTCTGGACGTTGTCAAGTCTGTGTGTTTGTACATACGGTCTAGATGGCATGGATTTTCTGATAACACATGTGACTACTAGTCAGCTGGTCCCTCAGCCCTACAAAATAGCAGTAGCACAATGCCATGGTGCAAGGGGGATGACTTTCTTCACCCAATTATTGAAAAGATCACTTGCCTTTTTTCTCGGGGGCAGATGTGAACAGTTGTGTTTTCCACGTAGTAAAGTCTGTGGCAGCTTTCTTGACTTCTTCTTGGATGTACTGTAAGCTTGTTATCAGCACCATCTGCTGGGAACCTGTACTGTGTTCCAGGTCAGGAGTACAAAAGAGGGACTCTGTATTCTGAAGCTGAGCAGAGACTTTCATCAAGGTGTTCATACCTATGGCACAAACTTCAAAGTCTTTCCTGTTAACAGTAAAAACAGTAAAAAGATGTGCTGGATTAAATTACAATTTCACTCATAGTTCTAAAAGGGCATGCCTTTTCTGTAGTGAGAGCTACTTCTGATCAGTGAAAGTTATAGCAAACCACATAATTCAAAGCAACCCGTGCAGTGTTACCAGAAACCCCCATGCCCAGCTTCACAGACTTTAAGCCTATGCCCATACAGCCAGATACTATGGTTTGAACAAAATACTTTGACTTGGGGCACTATGACAAGGCTTCCATATTTATTAGTAAGAGTGCCGTCTTTTGAGATACATAAACATGCGCACATGAATGAGATACTTGTGTATGGGTGAATGAGATACTTGTGTATGGGTGAATGAGAGCCTGTGTCTTATGTACATGTGGCACAGGACAAACCTTTCGCCATATGAGGCACCATTACATGTATAGCACAAACATAAAACCAGTTTTAAATGGGAATAATTTAAAGTGCAGAACAATGCTTTGCAAACATTTTCATAATATGAAAGTTTTTCTGCACTTTAAAATCCCCCCACTTTAAAAAATAGCTGTATGTTTCAGTTATAGATATGACACCATGTCTACCAACCACTGGGAACTAGATCCCTGCTGTTTGTAAATGCAATGAATTCCATTAAACTAGCCATTTAAATGTTCTCCCATTACAAAGTGTCACATTTACAAACAGAAGGACTAATGCACCCACTGGCCTGTAGACTCAGTGCCAAAAGTATAACAGAAAAAATACAGCAATTTGTTTAAATGGGAAGAATTGAGTTGACAAGGACTTCTATTTGAGAGGTAAAAACGTCAGTACTTAATTTCTTCATCTCTCTGCCACACCTGGGTTATAAATCTGACTCGAACATAAATCTTACTCACAACTGCTCATTATCAGGCAAGGTTTGGTATTGTAGCAAATGTGTGTTAAGTTCATCCTTCTACTCAGATTCCAATTAGAATGTATATGTTCAACTGGGAGAGGAGTTGCAAGGGTGAGACTTGTGCAGTGGGTTCCTTTTCCAGGAGAATAAATGCACAAGTTACTTACCTTCGGTAACAATATATCTGTAAGAACCAGTAGTTAGTGTTCAATTCCTTACCTTAGAATATCCTCAGGCGTCAGACTGGATCCGGAAAGTTTTCGTCAGCAGTACCCTTGTGCGTCGTTAGGCGTCGTATAAGGGCTCCGCGTCTGTCGTCGTGATCGCTGGGATGATGTCGTTGGAGAACTTAAGACGCCGCCCTCGCACGCTGACGTCAGTTCTGTCCATAGCTGTCCACGCCAGGAACGCAGAGCCATGCAAGAAACCGACACTGGTGCCATGAAACTAGGGCCCTCAAAGGGAGATACCTTAACCCTAAATATCAGTTTGCAGAACGGGGAGGATGGGTGGGGCGGTAAGGAATCTAACACTAACTACTGTTTCTTACAGATATATCGTTAAAGAAGGTAAGCAACTTGTGAATCTGAAAGAAACAGGTTAGTGTTAGACTCTTTACCTTAGAATAGATACCCCAGCAATACCAACCCCGGTGGTGGGTCTGCGAACCAAGATCACACCAGAAAGTCCTGGAGAACGGAACGGCCGAAAAAGCCATCTCTCCAGACTTGGCTGACCAGGCAGTAGTGCTACGCAAACGTGTGCAGCGAGGCCAACGTAGCTGTCTGACAGATGTCCTGCAAGGAAACTCCCCGACCCAGAGCAGTAGTATCCGCCGTGGCCAGAGTGGAATGGGCGCGCAGCCCCACAGGAGGCTCCTTTTTCGCCAAGGAATAACAGACCTGTATGCACAAAACGACGCACCGAGAGATTGTGCGCTTGTGCACCGCCCGTCCCTTCTTAGCGCCCACGTAACCAACAAAGAGCTGGTAGTCCACCCGGAACTGGCGTGTGCGGTCTAGATAAAAGGAGAGCGCACGTTTTGGGTCCAGACGGTGGAGCCTCTCTTCCTCTTTCGAGGGATGCGGAGGCGCAAAGAAGGTGGGCAAGGTGATGGACTGCCCAATGTGAAAGGCCCTAACAACCTTCGGCAGGAAAGAAGGACGAGTCCTCAGAACAACTTTGTCCGGATGGACAGAGAGGAAAGGAGGCTTAGAAAACAGAGCTTGGAGCTCACTCACTCTCCTTGCAGAGGTGATGGCAACCAGGAATGCAGTTTTAAGAGTCAGAAGACGAAGAGGACAGTTATGAAGTGGCTCAAAGGGAGCGCACATCAGAAAAGTCATTACAAGGTTCAAGTCCCACTGAGGCATCAAAAAGGGAACAGGAGGAAACGTGTGTGATGCCCTTCAAGGATCTATTTACAACCAGGGACTTGAAAAGAGAAGGCAGATCAGAAAGCCTTAAGAAGGCTGAACTGGCTGAGAGATAGCCTTTGATAGGGCCCAGAGGAGAGCCCTGCTGGGCAAGAGAAAGAAGGAAGAGAACCTCTGAAAGGGGGGCAGAAAGTGGATCCACAGCCTTTTCTGTGCACCATGCCACAAATTTGATCCACCTGCAGGCGTATACCGTTTTTGTGGAGGGACGCCTGGCTGTCGGAATCACATCACAGACTTCAGGAGGCAAGTCAAATGACCTCAACTGTCGCCGCTCAATCTCCACGCATGTAGGTGGAGACTGGACAGGTTCGGGTGGAGGACCGTTCCCCGTTGCTGCGACAGAAGGTCCTCCTGAAGAGGCAGACGAATCGGGGGATCGACTGACATGCTGAGTAGCTCGGGATACCAGTATCTTCGTGCCCGATCCGGAGCCACAAGGATGACTTGGGCCCGGTCACACCGGATCTTCTTCCTCACTCTGGGCAGAGGTGGTATAGGCGAAAGGCGTCCAACAGACCGCAGCTCCCCTCGTGACGAAAAGCGTTGCAGAGCGAGTGCCGCTTTAGAAATTCCAACACGCAGAACTGATCCCATTGCGCGTTCTCTTTGGTGGCGAATTGATCTAACCAAGGCTCTCTCCACTGCTGAAAGAGACCTTGCGTCACGTCCGAGTTCAGACGCTATTCGTGATCCATCATGCACCGACAGCTGAGTTTGTCAGCCCTGGCGTTCAGGGAACCTGCCCGGTGTTGAACCACCAGGGTCATGCCCTGATGTTCCAGCCATTGCCAGAGGCGCAGAGCCTCCTGACACAGGGTCCACGACCCCACCTCGCCCTGTTTGTTGGAGTACCACATGGAGGTGGTGTTTCCGTGAACACCTGCACTACACTCCCCCGGACAGAGGGTAGGAATGCCTTCAGTGCAAGTCGGATCGCCAGCAGCTCCAGAAGGTTGATATGGAGCCGGGATTCCGCCAGAGGCCTCTGTTCTCCGCCTCTCCCATGTGGCCCCCCCATCACAGGAGGGACGCATCAGTCACCACTACGTGCTCCGGTTGGGGAAGGCAGAGCGATCTGCCGCTGACCCAATCATGGTCCATGAGACATCACTGCAACGGTCTCTCAGTGCCCTTCGAGATCAGGACGTGGTCGGATAGGTTGCCCTGATGCTGTGCCCAGTGAAACTTCAGGTCCCACTGCTGAGCCCGCATTCGCCACCTGAAGTGATGCACCAGTAGGAGGCCATCAGCCCCAGGAGCCGCAGCGTGAACCTGACCGAAACTCAGGATAAAGGCTGAAAGATCGGAATCAGAGCCTGAATATCCCGAACCCGCTGCTCCGGAGGACAAACCCTAAACTGGGCCAAGGCCAGAACCACTCCAATGAAGAGGAGCTTCTGAGAGGGAATCAGGTGCGACTTCGGCACGTTGATGGAGAACCCCAGCAAATGCAGGAAGTCGGTCGTAGTCTGGAGGTGGGAGAAGACTGTCTGGGGCGAGCTCGACTTCAACAACCAGTCATCGAGATAGGGGAAGACTGGAACCCCATATCTGGTCAGATCAGCTGCGACCACTGCCATCACTTTCGTGAACACCCGAGGGGTACTGGTGAAGCCGAAGGGGAGCACAGTAAACTGAAAGTGCTCGTGGCCTACCGTGAACCACAGGTAGCACCGGTGGGCCGGCAGGACGGGGATATGGAAATATGCGTCCTGCAAGTCCAACGCTACCATCCAGTCTCCAGGGCAGCCAGGATCTGAGCTAAAGTCAGCATTTTGAACTTCTCCTTCCGGAGGAAGCTGTTGACGCTCCGGAGGTCTAAGATAGGGCGTAGGCCTCCTTTGCCCTTCTTGGGTACCAGAAAGTAGTGGGAGTAGCAACCACGTCCTACTTCTAGCCCAGGAACGCGCTCGATAGCCCCCTTGTCCAAGAGGGCTGTAACTTCCTCCTGCAGTAGTTGCAAGTGATCCCCCGAAATGCGGTGGTACTGCGGTGGCATGGCTGGAGGGGTCGCCTTTAAGGGGAGGGAGTAACCCCTTTGGACGATTTGCAGCACTCACCTGTCCGAAGTGATGGTACGCCAGTGGAGGTGATGGCGGACCCTGCCCCCCACTGGCGTTGAATGGGCCTGAAAGCTCAGACTAGGAAGGCTTTGAGGCAGATGGTGTGGGAATGGATGTGGACTGACCGGGCCTCTGTCCCCCTGCACCGCCACGGTAGTTAACACGTACGCGAACGAGTTGAGGTTGGTTCTGCAGCCTGTGGCTGGACAAATGTTTTGAGGGCGCACCTTCATTGGCCACAAAAGGGGCGAAAAGCAGAAGTTTGCTGGCGCTGGCCCGGCAGACCCAAGGATTTGGCCGTAGCCCAGGAGACCTTGAAACGCTCAAGCACACTGTTGGCGGACCTCAGCCAGGCGTGGCAACGAATCGCCACGGAAATCGCTCTGCCCAGTGAGGCCGTGGTATCAAGTCCACATCTGATGGAATACCTTGCTGCATCTCGCCCCTCAGCAAGAGCTTGGGTGAGCCGTGCCTGAGCCTCCTCCGGACACTGGGGCAGCACGTCCGCAACCGTATCCCACAAGGAGTGGGTGTAACGGCCCAAAAGGCAAGAGGTGTTGATAGACCGCAACCCCAGACTAAGTGAAGAGAACAGTTTCTTCCCAAACTGGTCAAACCTTTTGGATTCCCAATCTGGAGGGGCAGTCGGGAATGCGGTCTGGGACGTAGAGGCCTGGATCACCAGGCTCTTGGGGGTGGGGTGCACGGACAGAAAGCAGGAGTCGCCCGCGGGCGGTGGCGTTGGGCCATGTTCTGATCCACAGGGGGCACTGTGGAGGGCTTGGACCAGGTGCCCAGCAGAACGTCTGTGTGGGCCTCATTGAACAGCAGCAGAGGCTCCGAAGAGCTTACTGGCGGCTGAAGCACTTCGGTGAGGAGATTAGTCCTCACGGCCGCAGCAGGGAGCTCAAGAGACAAGGTCTTGGCTGCCCTGCGCAACACCACACCATAGGCTGCACCCTCCTCCGTAGCCACGGAGGGAGGAGAAATGAGGCCAGTGTCAGGCGAAGTGTCAAGGCCACCGGCACCCCCTAGCTCGCGTGCCCAGTCCTGACTTAACTGGCACTGCTGTGCCAGAGGGTCCTCAGACCCCTCCAAGTCCTTCCCTTCATCCGTGTCGTGATAAACAGACAGGAATGACTGAGCCGGGTCATAGATGAATTGCTCACTCATCGACGCCGGAGATGGCGCCGTTCCGATGCCGGACTTAAACCGGGGACGGTGTCGTCCGAGGACGGCCCCGGGAGTGACACCATCGGGGTCGGCGCCAGCGGAGGAGTCGTGAGGTCAACTAGCGTCGACCGGGATCCAGGCCTGGATCCCCGGGGCCTTGAGACGTCGGGACCGAAGTAGACGACGGCGCCGGGGCCAAAGCTGCCGGCTCGCTAAGGACCCTCGTCGTGTCCGCGGGGCCTAAAAGGAGCGTCGACAGGCCTCAACGGAGGGAAGTGAGTCCTCAAGGCCATGAAGAAATCACGTATCTCCTCCGGTGTCGCATACAGTCCAGGGACCGGAGGGTATGGGACCGGACACGATGCCTGCGGCTCCGATGGAGCCGCGCGGGTGGTGCCACCCGAACCCTCAGCTGAGTCGTGCGACCGGCGAGGGGAGTCAGAAGAGCGATGTCGCTTCTTCGACTTCTTTCTAGAGTGCCTCGACTTACCTGAATGCAAGGACTTGGAGCCCAACAAACGGTGCGGGCTCCAGCTCTGTGACCGGCCCCCCGGGAGTGACACCATCGGGGTCGGCGCCAGCGGAGGAGTCGTGAGGTCAACTAGCGTCGACCGGGATCCAGGCCTGGATCCCCGGGGCCCTGAGACGTCGGGACCGAGGTAGACTACGGCGCCGGGGCTAAAGCTGCCGGCTCGCTAAGGACCCTCGTCGTGTCAGCGGGGCCTAAAAGGAGCGTCGACAGGCCTCAACGGAGGGAAGTGAGTCCTCATGGCCATGAGGAAATCACGTATCTCCTCCAGTGTCGCATACAGTCCAGGGACCGGAGGGTATGGGACCGGACGCGATGCCTGCGGCTCCGATGGAGCCGCGCGGGTGGTGCCACCCGAACCCTCAGCTGAGTCGTGCGACCGGCGAGGGGAGTCAGAAGAGCGATGTCGCTTCTTCGACTTCTTTCTAGAGTGCCTCGACTTACCTGAATGCAAGGACTTGGAGCCCGACAAACGGTGCGGGCTCCAGCTCCGTGACCGGCCCCTCGACTGGGACCTCGAGCGGCGCGGAGCTGACTGCCGGAGCACGAGTAGCTTGCGGGACCGCTCTTGCCTAGCCTTTGACGTCAAGGCCCGGCAGTCGGGGCACGACTTGTTGTCGTGGTCGGCCCCTAGGCAGTGGAGACACAGGCGGTGGGGGTCGGTCACCGACTTCAGGCGGTGACAGGCGTCGCACGGTTTGAATCCAGGCATCCCTACCGGCACCAGGAGTCGAATCGACTTGAAAAAGATAGTAAAATAGGCCAAAAAGTTAGTCAAAAAGTGACTAGGGTACTAGCTCTTCCCGGATCTGCGCTTGCTGGCGCAGAAAAAAGAAGAACTGACATCAGCGCACGAGGGCGGCGTCTAAGTACTCCGACGACGTCATCCCGGCGCCGGACGCGGATCCGCAGACAACGCCTACCGACGCGCAAGGCTATTGCTGACGAAAAATTTCCGGATCCAGTCTGAAGTCTGGGGATATTCTAAGATAAGGAATGTAACACTAACCCGTTTCTTTCAGATAAGGATTATTGGATATCACTTTTTTTCCTGAATTCCTGTTTGTCCATGTGGACCTACAACAACCATCTATCTGGAGCCAGATGATAATGTACAATAAACACAGCGATCCCTAAACTTTAAAAGGAAAATGTGACACTGTGCTTATTTAAAAATGAACTCAAGGCTGTGAGCTACACTGAAGAGTGAAGCCACTATTAGCTTGCGATCAACTGGTTGGAGGCAAAGGATATACTATAATCACACTTCTAATCTGTCCTAACAAACCTCAACAGTTTTTACATTATTGATGGACATTATGTAAGCGTCATACTTGGTCTGACTTCCCTGAATCCATTACTGATCTACATCGTGCAACTACAATTCTTTGGTTGCAATATCTTTAGACTGATGTGAGAAGTTGGCCTGATATATGATGCTCACTAGTTCTAGTGATCACCTTGTATCAGTCCAAACAACCCTTATGGTGATTGGTTGTAAGTCAACCTTATAGACCAGCTATCCTAATGGTAGCATGAACAAAGCAGTCTTAGGCTAAACTCTTTTAGCATGTGAAGCCAGCTGTTTTACCACAATATAACCCCTTGAATACCAGATGAAAGGACACCACACAGGTTGTTATGAAAATAAACACTATATTTATTAATAACAACACCTCTGAACTCTTTATGAGGTCAGAGGGCTAAGCACATGACAATCTCTTAAGAAAAATACGACAAGTTGTACAAAATTACAATGGTGCCCTAGGGGCACGACAAACCATATACTAAGTAAGTGGAATGTGAAAGTCGATAGAAGGAATGGAGCTGTCCAGAGGCTGTAGGATCGATGGGACCACACTACACTAACTCTAGGTAAGTAATAGGAGGCCCACGGAACGCGTGTGCAGAGTGTGAACTCACACGCGAGATGCGTAACAACGTCTATGGACAGTACAGTTCAAGTTAAAGGTGAGTACGGACAATCCTGACTAGTTAGGACTAAAACGACTGTGGAATCGGACACTAGGACAGTTAGACTACCCTTGAGCACCGAAATGCTCTCGTTACCTCACCCACGGGCTGCGGGTGCATAGGTGCCAAAGTGTGTCAGGTTCTCGCGTTGAAGTCAATGGAGCCTGAAAGAAAAGATGCTGCAGGCGACCAGGAGGAAGATGTCCGGTGCGATCCGAGGGTGGATCAGTGAAGAAGAGGACCTGAAAGCAGAGGGGACAGTGTTCAAAGTCACTAGCCAGTGACCGGTGTGGAACCAGGAAGGAACCAGATGCTGTCGTCGCGATCAGGTGAAGAGTGGACGCTTGACTCTGCAGCCACGTGGACCAGGAGGTGTCTTCGACGATCAGGATGGAGGCACGAGCTGTCCACCGCAGGCTCTCGCTGTCGGCGGTGTCGGATCCGGAATTGGAGTCAACAGGCCTTGGCAAAGGCAACCCACGCGGTGAGTGGAAAAGACGTCTGGTGCGGACTAGGAGAGTCCGGGGTGCCCCTCTTTTGGAAGGGAGCAAGGGCCAGTGTGGAGCAACCAGACCAGCAGTAAAGATTCAAAGGTTCGTCGTCTAGGAGGTCACTAGCCAGCCGGCAAGTGACCAGACAACGCGTCGAGCAGCAGACAAGCAGAAGGGCCCCACGCAGATCTCGTGGATGCTGGAGGGCTGATCTTCGGTGCAGGGGCTGCTCGGGGTTGGGGCTTCTCAGTCCCCAAAGCACTTGGTCGAGTTTACCTCGGGAGTCGTGCTGGAAGCGAAGTGCAGTTTCTTTCAAGATGGCCGGTCCCACGTGTCTCGTCGCACCCACGGGTCTCAGCTTTGCTGCAGATGTGAGTTGAGGTCGGAGAGGTCTGGGAATCCGGGTCTCGTCGGGCTCTGAAGTCTGGATCCTCGAGGGAAGACGACAAAGTGAAGCCGCTGGACGCTTGATGGTGCCTGCAGTTGCAGGGTGGACACTCCTTGCCCACAGGGGAGATTTCTTCAGTCTTCTGTGGAGCAGAACGTCGAAGTCCAGAGTTTCTTCTTGTAGAGTAGTTCAGGATTAATCTAACTTGGAATGGGACCAGCTCCTACCGTTATCCTGCTAAAGGGGGCTGCACTACTGACTAGGTCCCTCCCCTGGGTGGGACCAGGAAGAGGGGTGGTTACACCCCCTATCCTTTGTCCGGTTTGGCGCCAGAGCTGGGGCTGGAGTGCCCCAGCAACTGGTTTGAACCGGTGTATGCACAGGGCACCTTGTGTGCCCCAGGCATGTCTCATTCCTTTCAGGCCTCCCTACCTCAATACACAAAATCCTGTCTGGGGTGGTGCTAGCACCTCCCAAGGCAGGAAACCCTTTGTCCAGGCCTCCCTCGCTGGAAGGACTCCCAGCAGCAGGAGGTCAGACTTGTGTCTGTGGTGGCAGCATCCATTTTGTGATGCTGAGGCTTCGTTTAACTTTAACCGGGGTTCACAGTTACATACATGTCGTGTCCCTCTAGAAGGGTGAAACGCTACCCCCGTCGCCAGAATTGGCGAGGGGGTAGTATTCCAATTCGTATGACACCTTACTCGACATGTTTTGATAATGCTATACCAGAGTTAGCATTTAACCGCAAGGATTATAATGCACTTAAGAGTATATGGTATAGCGTTATCATGGAACAGCTATAAGGACTTGGTTCCGCAAGCTGCAGACGGGCTCAGCTCATGCCAGAGCACCATCTCACATAATTCCAAGCACTCTGCCTTCAGGATTGATAAGGCCTGCCATAGGAGTGACTGATAGGAATATATGTGTCCATTTTAGGGTTAGATATAGGTATACTATATCTACAGCACCTCCAACTCCAAGCTCATCTCAGACCTTTATAAACTGATTCAGACGCCAACCACGCACATCTACAATCCGGGCAGGGTACGATGGGAAAAAGAACTGGGGAGATCCCTGAGTCATAAAGAATGGGGGAACATTGCATATAGGGCTAGGCACTCAGTGTACCACATGGGACTCACCGAGACTCTCACAAAAATATCTCTATACTGGTACTACACCCCTGAGAGACTATCCGAAATGGATGCTTCAGAAGATAAGCACTGCTGGAGGGGTTGTGGGCACACCGGGACTTTGGTACACATTTTGTGGGATTGCCCGCTCATCCAATCATACTGGACACACATCTTAGATGAAGTAGACGCACACTTCCAGACAGAAATACCCCGCTTTCCCGCTTATATTCTGCTGGGCCTTCCCAATGCACTAAATTACCCACTGCGCTCTCGTAGGGGCCGTTAAATGGCCATAGCCCTTGGGTCTGCTCTGCAGAACATCCTTACAAACTGGCGTACCACCACCGTCCCTACCACCACAGGCTGGCTCCACCGGATGTGGCATGTGTTGGGCATGGAGAAGCTGTCACTCACCGCAGCATGGAAGAGGGACCAATTTGAGGAACTCTGGCAGCTTTTTAGAGCCCTACTGCTGACTGAATTCACGGAGATAACTTGTCCTAGATATCTCAGATTATTGCGCCTGACGGCACCCATAGCTATGGACCATTAGGTACTCGAGGCATGAGACGCTCAGAAGTTGAACGATTGAGCCGTAGGGAGACAGTTGGGAGCTCTGGACTGGGTGGGGAGAAGGAGGGGGGTTTGGAAGGGGAGGTTGGGCTAAGGGCGGGGGGAAGTTTTTCCTGGATTTTTCTAGTTCTAATATTTTCTTGGTTCAGTGCATTTTCATTCCCGACAGGTTGGACATTGCTGTTATTGCCAGTATTGCCTTGAACACCATGCCTCCGCTGAGAATTACTACTCGTACCTGGTGTAACCATACTGCTTATTGTATTACATTGCACTGTCTTCCAATAATAAAAAGATTTAAACCTAAACTGAAAACTCATGGAATTACAAACACATGAAAAGTTCCTAATCTGCTGCTTGAGTCAGTTCATGAAAAAACACACCGCTACACAGGTTACTTCTAGTGCCAGGTTCTATTTTAGGAATGCATTTAATTTGAATAACAGCTGCAATGGTTTTCTACAAAATATGCAAATTGCTGAAGGATTTAGGAAGTAAAATTTGTCACACAATTAGAAAACGCATTTCAAACTGGTCTACTCACCAGGAATAAAAGAATGGCTCACAGGACCGGCGCCTGATTTTATCCACCTCTGATTTCACTATTTTCATTTCTGTTTGCATTTCGCTCACTTGTGTGGATAACTTCTGCCAAGCTGGGTCTTCTATCCTCATCTTACACATGGGAGGCAGTCGCTCCTCAGCCACAGGTGACGGGTAGCTCAGCTCCCACGTCATCAGATTGTCCGAACAACCTTGTTTTGTGCTGCTCTGTACTTCCTCAGTCTTTGACTTCTGGTCATAGTTCTCAGTTTGCTGACTGGGACAGCACTGAATAAACCAAGAGAGCTGCTCCACCATTACAATGCATTGCATGGCCAGGTTCTGCAGTCGGATGGCCCACTGCTGCACCCCACCTTGAGGGGGGAAAGCTATATTATAATCCCTTGTAGCATCCATGCGTGAACTTATCTCCATCAAGCAGCTCAGGAGGTTTCTAATCCAGGGCCCAGAAAGTTGAATTAAAGGGTAGAGAAAACAAATAACAGTGCTAGTTAGTTTTAAGAATATTTAATTCTATTCACAAAATACACTTTGAAAACATTTAGCAGTGAAAGCAATCAAGACATAAAATGTAAGGTACAACACAGATTACTGAATTTCAAAAGCAAAGTTACAATGCGAGTACTGTATCACAATAAACCCTGATGTGCTGCTACAAGTAATGCTGATAAATGTTATTCATGTCAATTCAAAGTGAGCATATTACCACTGCCCAGTTAGCGACTTACAAATATTTTGAAACTACATGGGATACAGTAACAGTCTGTAAGACTGTACTGCACTTATAAATAGAAAGCCATGCCACACAGCCAAACATTCATTAAATGTTTCAAGAAGTGGATTTAAAGTTGGAAACTCAAGCTGAATGCTATATTATTAAGAGTTTATACATGAGACTATCCAAAGCAATGAACACAGCAGACAAAATTCAAGAGCACTCAAGATAGTCATCGTTTCCCAAAGCACATTCGTCAGTTTATATGCAGCCCAATGACAAAAGGTTCAGAAGGAAAGTTTTAAGAGAGCCAAATAGGAAGTGAGCATCTCTAAGCTGGCAAAAATGCACACTGTCAAGCAGCAGACATTTCTAATACAGATATCAACTCTGTACAAAGAATCTAAGCTGGAATGCCGCTTAGTGCGGAGGGGGTAAGCTAGAGGTAGGGCTGATGAATTAAAGCAGTGGTTCCCAAACTTTTTTGACCTGTGGCTCCCTTGACCTAATTGGCAGTTGGCCGTGGCTCCCCACCATTTTTTTACCCGCACACTGGGGTGCCGCGGCGCACCCTTTGGGAACCACTGGTCTACATGAAGAATCAAGCCTAGACGTGATGAAGGATTCAGAGAGTAGCCATCACTGTCCTAAAACCTTATTTGCAATCACAAAGATCTTATAAAGTACATCTCAATGCATACAACACCATCATAGAGTAGTATAAAGCACTCCCACTAAAAGTAACCAGGCTAGAGAAAGGCTCAAGGAGCTCTGTGGCGTTACAAGAAGTTTACGTGAGGTGGGCTCTGATCATGGGCATCCGCAGAAATGTTTTCGGGGGGGGGGGGGGGGGGGGGGAGTTTTTAACTTTATCACCATCCCCCTTGCACCCTTTCCCCCTCTGCCTTACACCCATCTCTCCCTCCACCTTGCACCCATCAACCCCTTCCCCTTGTACCCTACTTCACCTCAGCCTTGCACCCTTCTCTCCTCTGCCTTGCACCCTTCTCCCCTCTGCCTTGCACCCTTCTCCCCTCTGCCTTGCACCCTTCTCCCCTCTGCCTTGCACCCTTCTCCCCTCTGCCTTGTACCCTTCTCCTCTCTGCCTTGCACCCTTCTCCCCTCTGCCTTGCACCATTCTCCCCTCTGCCTTGCACCATTCTCCCCTCTACCTTGCACCCTTCTCCCCTCTACCTTGCACCCTTCTCCTCTCTGCCTTGCAACCTTCTCCCCTCTGCCTTGCACCATTCTCCCCTCCGTCTTGCACCATTCTCCCCTCTGCCTTGCACCCTTCTCCCCTCTGCCTTGCACCCTTCTCCCCTCTGCCTTGCACCCTTCTCCCCTCTGCCTTGCACCCTTCTCCCCTCTGCCTTGCACCCTTCTCCCCTCTGCCTTGCACCCTTCTCCCCTCTGCCTTGCACCCTTCTCCCCTCTGCCTTGCACCCTTCTCCCCTCTGCCTTGCACCCTTCTCCCCTCTGCCTTGCACCCTTCTCCCCTCTGCCTTGCACCCTACTCCCCTCTGCCTTTCACCCTTCTCCTCTCTGCCTTTCACCCTTCTCCTCTCTTCCTTGCACCCTTCTCCCCTCTGCCTTGCACCCTTCTCCCCTCTGCCTTGCACCCTTCACATGGGGTGACACCCGCCTGTCTGATGTTATTTTTTATAACAAAATGGAGCAAACTGGTTCTGTACTTTTCTTGTTTTGTGTAATTAAAATGGAACAGTCTTACTTTGCTTCATGTCCCCCCATCTTTCAGATGTGAAAAGTAGGGAAATGTGTTTCACCCCACCCCGCCTTAATATATAAACAGTGTACAAATAGTGTGGCATTCGTTCCTGCTATGTTGTTGTCTTGCACAAGCAGCTTAATAAAGGGGGCACATTGGCTACTCCTGTGTTTTTGTACCACTGAAACTTATCTATGAAAAGCTCCCCTGTAGGAACTTCAGCGAAAACTCAAAACGTCACTGTTCGTGCATTGCTCACACGTCTGTGCCCCGCTCACATTCACACAACCTTCAGCCACTCAGTTACACCAGGGACCTCACAGTGCCCCCAACTTTCCTCTCTTCCCAAGCACAGCATGCAGGGTGCAAGTGGCAGCTGTATAATACAGCTACATGACCAGCAGATGGCAATGGAGGCCCAGGGGTGCAGCAGGCAGCTCGGGAAGGGGCAGGGAGCATTAGGACGCCCTCTCTCAGCGGGGCGACTGGGCTTGGCCACACAGGGGAGAGGCCCTGAGCTGGGGACAGTCTGGGACAGACTGCCACTTGTTCATGCAGGAAACCGGGCGACCCAGAGGAGACAGGGCAGAGCCGACGGCTCAGAGTGAAGACTGTCCGTGCCAGGGGGCAGGGCGCTGCACCTCAACCATAGGTAGAGTGCAAGTGGGTACATGGCAGTGGGACATTCTGCCTACTGTGGACACGGCGCATTCAGACAGGACAGGCTCTCCTTGCAGAAAAATAGGGCAACAGCAGCCTCAGAGACTCACAGAGTGACAAGACAGGAAGACATGCACTGGACTCATTCACAGAGAATCCGGACAGTCAGCTTAACCGGGCTCACAGAAACAGGACAGGCAGCTCCACTGGGCACAGAAACAGGACAGGCAGCTTTACTGACACTCTCAGAAAGAACTGCACTGGGGGCAGAGAAACAGGACAGGCAGCGCAATCGGGCTCACAGAAAAGGACAGGCTGCTCCACCGGGGTACAGAAAAGAACAGGCTGCTCCACAGGGTCCCAGAAGCAGGATAGTCAGCTACATAGGGGCTCAGAGAAACAGGACAGGCTGCTGCACCGGGCTCAGAGAAACAGTCCAGATAGGAGCGAGAAGAAAACACCGGGAGATGCGTGCCCTGGGGCAATGTCTGCCACGTGTGAGAATTGGCTTTCTCCATCAATCACTAATTGAGATGCAGAGTGACCTGGCAGCACAAAGGAGGGGGAAGAATTGCGCCTCAGCGCCCCTGGCTTCTAATCACGGCGCCACGGCGCACACTTTGGGAACCACAGAATTAAA
The DNA here is from genome assembly GCF_964261635.1 of Lissotriton helveticus. NCBI lineage: Eukaryota > Metazoa > Chordata > Amphibia > Caudata > Salamandridae > Lissotriton > Lissotriton helveticus. The sequence continues at coordinate 772,529,388 of NC_136067.1, read as the reverse complement.
GGAATATGGCAAAATGGAAATACTGAGGCGCAAATGATTGACCTTTGTGCGAGAAACAGTGTGTGCAGGCTGCGGACAAGTGATCACACCCCTGCATTAAGAACCCTTCATGGGAAACAGAAGCCTTTTCAGGTCAATTTATGATGGCCAGACCTCTGACTATATATTCATTTAACAGGGGATCAGCTGGAGATGTATTCTGCATCCACATTAATCCAATGACTGAAAGCCATGCTATCTCCTTCTGTTGCTTGGGGTCACCAAGTGCTTGTTATAGATCTTACTAAGTTAGACTATCACACGAGTCAATAACTGTGCACAGCAACTCACACTTTGAGGCTTGCACATTTATTTCAGTCTCTGTTCATTTTAGCTACATTAGGAGACAAATACCAAAGAGACCTTGGCAGAAAGTAAGGTTTTGGATTGTACAGATGTAATACAAGGCAATGAAAACAATGGGACACAGCCAGAGAGAATGACACAATCAGAGAAAAGTACACCCAGGAAAAAGCAGTGTGTTAGAAGGTAGGTATGATGGATAATTGTACCCAATAGATAACCTCCTTTCCCATTGGTTCCTCTTCTACGTATACTGTACCTCATAGTGACCCACTGTTCTGTCATAGCAGATAGCGAACTTCTTTGTTTGATAAGCATCTTCAGAAGATGTGCAGTGAATCCTTTACAACGTTCAATGCTGCTCAAGCCAAGCTCCTGTTGGGGAAGGTGTAAATGGGACACCGTAAGGTTAGTTATCGCACCAAGTGAGTGTCAGCATATCTATCCAACAGCGGCTGAAATGGAATCTTTATGATCATTTTGGATGCATCCCATACATCTGGCAATATGTCAAGGCTATACTAATGGTAGAGGCTGCGCGAAATTAAAGTAAAGCACTCAGATGGGAAAATGATATACACATAAGGAGGTGGAAGAAAAAAACTGAAGACTTAGTAGTATTAAAGTTCAGTTTTAAGAAGATGGAAGGCAGCATAAACATTTACCAAGGTCCTAGTGACCACTACAAATACAAACCTCTGCAAATTGTCATTTCCCAGTGCCACAAATGCTGCAGTTGTACTAATGTGCAAAGACAGTCTTTTGCACTATGAAAGTAAGAGATAGCCTTACAAATATTTCCACATTGTCCAGCCCACTTTTCACCCTCTAATTCTGCATTTCTACTCATACTACCCCTAGCAAGAGAAACAGAAAGATGACAGAACTGTTAAAAGGAATATGCTACTCATCTTGTAACCAACTGTTGGTAGTTTGTGCTGTAGTTTATGGAACTTTGCATGCTTCTGCCATCTAGTGTCGGGCACAAATGTTAGCAAGTTGTTTTTCTTCAAAGTCGTCTTTAGAATCGCAAGATATCTCATGATGCCTCCTTTAGCCCACAAAGAACAGGGACAAAGAGTACATCTCAGACTGCTTTTCCTTCAGAAGGTAGGCATTCACAGCATCTAGATCTGGGTTAAGTCATCCTTAGACACGGTCATCCCACTCAAAATATGTAAAAAAGCAAGGAGAAATCTGCACCCTGGTACTCCCCTATTCTTCGAACATATAAACAGGAGTGTAAAAGACCAGAAAGAACGTGGAGGAAGGAATACACTGCTATCAGCAAACAAATATAGAGAAGCCATAAAGCGGTATCAAAGAGAAATAAAAAAAGCTCAGCTTACTATGAGGAACATATTGACCCAGCAGCCTACGCGGCTAGAGAGATGTTTCGCATCGCAAAATACCTATTAGAACTCCCCAGATCAGATCTACATTATGTGGCCTCATCTGAGCGATGCGAGGAATTGGCCAACTTCTTCTCAGAGAAAATAAAAAAAAGTTACACAGCCTTTCCCAGATCACCTTGCCCAAGTGATATCCTTGCAAGCGATGCACCCCCAATAATATACTCAGCTCACTGCCTCCGCTCACCCTAACTAGGCTCTCAGAAATTTTACGCCAGATAAAATCTGGATCCCCTCTAGATATTGCACCACCTCATGTATTACTCAAAGCTGGGAAAGTCATTCTTCCCCACTTGCTTGAAATCATGAATCGATCTTTGTTTAGTGGACTTGTTCCAGCAGCTTGGAAGCATGCTATGGTGAAGGCTCTTTAAAAAAAATAATAATCTGGATCCGGATGATTTAGGGATCTACCTCCCAAAATTTCTGCTTCCAGCAATCATTAAAGCTTAAAAAAACACGTGAATTTAAGCATCTCTGAATGTTAAAGCACTTCGCCATGCCACATAAACGGGCTTCCAACTGCTACACGGCACGGAAACTGCTCTGTTCGCTGTGGTTGAGGAATCCAAACGTATCCTTGATCAGGTGAGAGCAGTGGCCATCATCCTCCTTGATTTAAGCTCCGTGTTTGATACGGAGAACTTTAACATATTAGGGGAGAGACTCCTGAGGAGAGGCGTTTCAGGGGAGGCTCTCAAGTGTATTCAATCTTACCTAGAGAATAGGACCTTTCAGGTCTTCTCAGGGGAAGCTATGTCTAGAGCTCTGGGACTCAATTGTGGAGTCCCCCAGGGTTCCTCCCAGAGCCCAACTTTATTCAATGTGTATATGCAGCCTCTGGCTGACATCATTCTGCCTTACGGGATAAAAATCATCACCTATGCAGATGATACCCAACTGGTAATCTCCCTCAAAGGCCCCCCAACCACTTCTCTGATTTAGAACCCTGTATGGATGAAGGGGCATCATGGATGGAACACTTCTGCCTTAAGCTAAATGGAGGAAAGACCAAACAAATGCTCCTGGGTAACACCTCTGGCCTTGATCTTAAATAGATCTGCCCAAACTGTCTGGGACCAGCCCCTTCTCCAAAATCCAAGATAAAAATCCTGGGTGTCTGGCTTGATAGTTCCCTTAAATTTGAAGACCAGGGGATAATAGTAACTGGAGCTTGCTTCGGTGCTATGAGATTGTTGTGCAAGATCCTCCCCCTCCTACCAATAAGTGCCAGAAGAACCCTGATTCAGGGCCTGGTCATCTCATGCCTGGACCATGGGAACTCTTTATACCTTGGAGCGCCCTCTGTAATGCTAGGGAAATTCCAAGTGGCCCAGAACTGTGCGGCCAGACAATAGGGGTACCGAAAAATAAATCAGCCCTATGAAAGCTACATTGGCTTCCGGTTGCCAATAGAGTCAAATGCAAGGCCTTGTGCATGGCAAATAGGAATTTCTGGAGCAGTGGTTCAGCTATTAATGGAACTCTGATCACCCCCTATCTCCCTCGAATGTGCCTTTGTTCTGCCCATCTCCACCTAGCAGTGACCCCGAAAATAATTAGAGCCAGATGTGAAGGTAGGTCATTTGTCTATAATGTGGCCAGATTGTGGTATACAATGCCCCCCTCCCTTCGTGCGGAATCCCATTTGTTTCCCTTTCGAAAACTCCTTAAGACCTGGCTCTTCCAGCAACTTTGTGCTTAGTCCGCTGTAAACCCCTGTCTAGATGCTAGCGCCGGGACGCCTTCGGGTAGCTGCGCACTAAGCGAACAATAAAAATAATAACATTGGAGTGTAGTGAACTAAGACAGAATATATATGTTGCATATTTAGGAGGGATAGAAAGTGGAAAACTTGTTGGATTATCAATCATTTCGGGGTAGGAGGGAGGACACGTGAATCTACAGTACTACATGCTATGAATATATGGTTACAGGGCAACATTTTATGTGCGTAGCATGTGCTGCTGTGGATACACATGCTCTGCATAGACTGTAAAGCAGTACATGGAGCCTTCCAAGTCAAGTACTTTGAGAAGCGTGAGGAGTCCAGACATCCAAGACAGACCTGCTTATGGCAGTCTTTGCAGGGTTTGAAGTCTGCCGTTTTAGGGGGAGACATTGTTTCTTACACACTGTCAAAAATATGGCAAAGGACTTTCTGTAACAGACAAAGAAAATAAGTGACCAAGCTCCGGAACCACGTCAGAAGATGCAGAAGGAAAATGCTACTTACCAGTATGCATCTGTCCTTGGCATGTGGAGCTGCAGATTCACACACTATGCATAGATCGCCATCTGGTGTTTGGCCCGGATGTTTGCACTATGTTGTTGTCTTAAAAGAAGTCTTTGGAAGTCAAGAGATAGGCGACTCCTCCTGTGGACAATAGTGCGCATGGGCATAGACTCCATCCTAATATTGTTTTTTCGCCAAGAAGGGAAACAATGGAGTTTTGTAAGAAACAGAAAAAGATGCCTATGTGATGTATCTAAATAAGATTATACTGGGACAGATAAAGGTAGCCGGGGAGGCGGTGGGTGTGTGTGAATCTGCAGCTCTACTTGCCAAGAACAGATGCATACTGGTTAAGTAGCATTTTTAGCTCGAGGCATATGAGCTGCAGATCACACACTATGCATAGATTGCATAGCAGTATTCTCCCTTAGCGGCAACCACCAGTATCTGTTGCAGTAGTCTGAAATAGTGTTTTGAGTACAGCCTGGCCCACACCAGCTTGTTGTTTTGCCTGCACATCTACAAAACCATGTTTTGTGAATATGTGCGGTGTAGACCATGTACCTGTTTTGCAGATATCATCCAAGGGAATGTTCCCTAAAAATGCCTTGGAGGCCCCTATTTTGCGGGTAGAGTGGGCTTTAGGGGGAATAGATAGTGTAGGAGAGTAGGGTCTGCTTTCCTATGGTCACCCCATTTTTTTGCTTTTTGCTTCACTGGTTTTCGACTTAATGTGGCTGTGGGCCTGCTAATCAGACCCACAGCCCTACTGTTCTCTCTCTAAATTCACACCATGTACTTTAGGTACATCACCAATTGGGATTGGATCACCTTATGAGCCCCTGTACAGTGTACTATAGGTACCCAGGGCATAGGTGCATCCAAGGCCTACCAGGGGCTGCAGCATATCTTTTGCCACCCCTGGCTGGCCATCCAAACTGACAACTGGCTGATCACTCAGCTGGGGCAAGGTCGTGTAATCACCCCTTGCTTAGATATAGTATACCTATGTCTAACCTTATATCTGGACACATATACACCTATAAGTCACTCCTATGGCAGGCCTTAACAATCCTGAAGGCAGAGTGCTTGGTTTTATGTGAGATGGTGCTCTAGCATGAGCTGAGCCTGTCTGCAGCTTTCAGAACCATGTCCTTTTAGCTGTTCTAGGATATTGCCATACCATATACTCTTAAGTGCATTACGAACCTCGCGGTCAGATGCTAACTTTGGTTTGGCTTTATCAAAACATGTCGTGTAAGGTGTCATACGCTTTGGAATAATACCCCCTCGCCAATTCTGGCGATGGGGGTAGCATTCCACTCTTCTAGTGTGAGAAGACATGTTACTTCAATTAATCCCGGTTAAAGTTAACCAGAGAGCATCACAAAATGGATGCTGCTGCCACAGACACAAGTCTGACCTCCTGCTGCTTGGAGTCCTTCCAGCGAGGGAGGCTTGGACAATAGGTTTCCTGTCACAGGGAGGTGCTAGCACCACCCCAGACAGGAGATAGTGGATTGGGGAAGGGAGGGCTGAATGAAACGAGACACTGCCTGGGGCACACAAGGTGTCCCATGCATAGGCCAGTTCAAACCGGTGCTGGGGCACTCCAGACCCAGCTCTGGCGCAAAACTGGACAAAGGGAAAGGGGTGTAACCACCCCCTGTAGGAGAGTGGGGTCTGCAATCCTATGGTCACCCCAGATTTTTGCTTTTTGCTTCACTGGTTTACGACTTTCCTTGGCTGTGGGCCTGCTAATCAAACCCACAGCCTAGCTGTTCTCTCTCTAAATTGACAACCATGTACTTTAGGTGCATTTACCAATTGGTACTGGGCCACCTTATCAGTCCCTGTACAGTGTACCTTAGGTATCCAGGGCATAGGTGTACCCAGGGCCTACCAGGGGCTGAAGCATGTATTTTGCCACCCCTGGCTGGCCATCTAAAACTGACACAACTGGCTGCATGACTGCTGGGGCAAGGTGGTGTAATCACCGTTTGCTATAGATATAGTATACCTATATCTAACCCTAAAAATGGACACATATCCTCCTATCAGTCACTCCTATGGCAGGCCTTATCAATTCTGAAGGCAGAGTGCTTGGAATTATGTGAAATGGTGCTCTAGCATGAGCTGAGCCTGTCTACAGTTTTCGGAACCAAGTCCTTTAGCTGTTTCCATGATAACGCTATACCATATACTCTTAAGTGCATTATCAACCTCGCGGTTAAATGCTAACTCTGGTATAACATTATCAAAACATGTCGAGTAAGGTGTCATACGAATTGGAATACTAACCCCTCGCCAATTCTGGCAACGGGGGTAGCATTCCACCCTTCTAGAGGGACACGACATGTATGTAACGGAGAACACCGGTTAAAGTTAACTCGAGCCTTGGCATCACAAAATGGATGCTGCCACCACAGACACAAGTCTGACCTCCTGCTGCTGGGAGTCCTTCCAGCGAGGGAAGCTTGGACAAAGGGTTTCCTGCCTTGGGAGGTGCTAGCACCACCCCAGAAAGGATTTTGTGTATTGGGTAGGACAGGCCTGAAAGGAATGAGACATGCCTGGGGCACACAAGGTGCCCTGTGCATACACCGGTTCAAACCACTTGCTGGGGCACTCCAGCCCCAGCTCTGGCGGGAAACCGGACAAAGGATAGGGGTTGTAACCACCCCCCTTCCTGGTCCCACCCAGGGGAGGGACCTAGTCGGTAGTGCAGCCCCCTTTAGTAGGATAAAGGTAGGAGCTGGTCCCATTCCAAATGAGATTATCCTGAACAATTCTACAAGAAGAAACTCTGGACTTTGACGTTCTGCTCCACAGAAGACTGAAGAATCTCCCTTGTGGACAAGGAGTGTCCACCCTGCAACTGCAAGCACCATCAAGCGTCCAGCGGCTTCACTTTGTCGTCTTCCCTCAAGGATCCAGACTTCAGAGCCCGACGAGACCCGGATTCCTAGACCTCTCCGATCTCAACTCACATCTGCAGCAAAGCTGAGACCCGTGGGTGCGACGAGACACGTGGGACCGGCCATCTTGAACGAACCTGCACTTCGCTTCCAGCACGACTCCGGAGGTAAACTCGACCAAGTGCTTTGGGTATTGAGAAGCCCCAGCCCCGAGCAGCCCCTGCACCGAAGATCAGCCCTCCAGCTTCCACGAGATCTGCGTGGGGCCCTTCTGCTTGTTTGCTGCTCGACGCGTTGTCTGGTCACTTGCCGGCTGGCTAGTGGCCTCCTAGACGACGAACCTTTGAATCTTCACTGCTGGTCTGGTTGCTCTAGACTGGCCCTTGCTCCCTTCCAAAAGAGGGGCACCCCGGACTCTCCTAGTCCGCACCAGACGTCTTTTCCACTCACCGCGTGGATTGCCTTTGCCAAGGCCTGTTGACTCCAATTCCGGATTCGACACCGCCTACAGCGAGAGCCTGCGTGGGACAGCTCGTGCCTCCATCCTGGTCGTCGAAGACACCTCCTGGTCCAAGTGGCTGCAGAGTCAAGCGTCCACTCTTCACCTGATCGCGACGACAGCATCTGGTTCCTTCCTGGTTCCACACCGGTCACTGGCTAGTGACTTTGAACACTGTCCCCTCTGCTTTCAGGTCCTCTTCTTCACCGATCCACCCTTGGATCGCACCGGACATCTTCCTCCTGGTCGCCTGCAGCATCTTTTCTTCCAGGCTCCATAGACTTCAACGCGAGAACCCGACACACTTTGACACCTATGCACCCGCAGCCCGTGGGTGAGGTAACGAGAGCATTTCGGTGCTCAAGGGAAGTTTAACTGTCCTAGTGTCCAGTTCCACAGTCGTTGTAGCCCTAACTAGTCAGGATTGTCCGTACTTACCTTTTTACTTGAACTGTACTGTCCATAGACGTTGTTACGCATCTCGCGTGTGAGTTCACACTCTGCACACACGTTCCGTGGGCCTCCTATTACTTACCTAGAGTTAGTGTAGCGTGGTCCCAACGATCCTACAGCCTCTGGACAGCTTCATTCCTTTTATCGACTTTCACATTCCACTTACTTAGTATATGGTTTGTCGTGCCCCTAGGGCACCATTGTAATTTCGTGCAACTTATCGTATTTTTCTTAAGAGATTGTCATGTGCTTAGCCCTCTGACCTCATAAAGAGTTCATAGGTGTTGTTATTAATAAATATAGTGTTTATTTTCATAACAACCTGTGTGGTGTCCTTTCATCTGGTATTCAAGGGGTTATATTGTGGTAAAACAGCTGGCTTCACATGCCAAAAGAGTTTAGCCTAAGACTGCTTTGTCCATGCTACCATTAGGATAGCTGGTCTATAAGGTTGACTTACAACCAATCACCATAAGGGTTGTTTGGACTGATACAAGGTGATCACTAGAACTAGTGAGCATCATATATCAGGCCAACTTCTCACAACTGCCAGTGAGTAATTTGAGCTTAATGAGTAAAGGACTCAAATGATACCAGCTGGAGGGCCTGAAAACAATCTGTAGCTGTGCTACTGTCAGGGCACTCCCCAAAGGGAGAGCACATGTTTGGAAAAGAATTATGGCAATGGGCCCTGACCTGAAAGTTTAACTTTGTATAAGCCATACAGTCTTCCAGTCATCAGGGACTGGACAGGGGAAGCATACCCTATAAGCATAAAGATGAAGCAGCATGTCAACACTTCCGCCAAGCATGGTTTCACAGAGTACTTTCCAGTTGCGATTCCACAGCATTCTCTCCACCTAGCCATAGTCGGTAGGTCTGCAGGCATATAATCAGAATACAATTTGTGGGTTCTATTTATTGACTAATCTCTCTCTCTGGGTCATTTATTTTCATGTATTTTACTGTTGCCTTCAATAATTTCACCTCTAAAAATGCAATTATTTGACATTGAAGATGAATCATTTACACAGTATTTTGTTTGCCGGTAGGCCAGGAGTGTTTGCACACTTACTGCGGGCTCTCCAGCAGCCAACCTTATGAAATAAACCTGCTTAGAATCGTTGGGTCACGCGTACTCCAGAGACAACGGTGGTAGTGGTTTCACCATTGGCACTTTTCTCTAAACTATCAGTTAACGCTTGTTATTGTTGTTGCTTTCCCTGGCGTCTTTTTTTTCGCATGCTTGATCACTTTTAATGCACTATGCCCCCACCTCGCAGAGGAAGCATCCCATCGCCTCACAGCTCACACAGGCACGATTCCACACACAAATCTCGCATGCGCCCCTACCTCCACCTCTTATGCCTCAATACCTCCGCTCCTTTTAAACGCCACCCCCCTCCTCTCCCTGAGACACCAGAGCAGATGGCAGTCCCTGGGACATCCCTGCAGCATTCAATGGCGCCACCAGCTTCTCACTCACAGGCAGCTTGAGGTCAGTCGGTAACTAACTCCCAGTGGCGAGAGTTCACTAACTCAATATTTACCTTTCAATCGCCACCCAGGCACTACCGGTAGATACCATCCCAACATGGCGACTGTGTACATGGGTGTGTGCGACCTAGAAATCCCAATAGTAGAAGTTTCAGTCCCTGGCAGTTACCCAATCGTCATCACCAATACAAAGAGGACAATGTTACGAGGCAATGGCTTGGCTTTCGACTTTCTCGTGTTTGTGCCTTCAAATGTGACAAGGGCAGCACGGGCACTGATTGGTTCTCATTACTGCTGCACCTATAACTACATTTGCTGCTGGCTTAGGCTTGTTCACATTTCTTCCTTCTTTTCACAATGCCCAACTATTTTTTTTCACCTTTTTTCCCTCCCTGTTCTCTTGCTTCCACTTTTCCTTCCCACAATCTCCGTTTCTCCCCCTTACTGTCTACTAATCTTCATTTCTTCCCTTTTACTTTTTCTCTTTTCCTTCAAACTGTAAAAAAATATCCCAGCAAACTCAGCGCTTTCAAAACAGGAATAACAAATGCTGATTGTACTCGATTACTATTGCACCAGACCGATCACAATTACTATCTCATAATGGGAAGTTAGCGAGGGTCTGCTGCGCTCCAAACTGATAACTTGCAGGTTGTACAAGATCACAGCAGCAGGGGCCTAGCCCACCACGCTATTTTACATAAGCTGTGAGTTGTTTTTAAAGTCCATTCCCTCGCACTCCCGCACCGTTATGTTTCAGCTGTACATTTCTCGGGTCCAGTTTTTAGATACAACTGTGATTCTAATTCTGTTTCAGATGAAAGCTCCCAAACCCCTCCCCTCCTCCCCCTCAGCGACATGACTTCCATTCATACAGCAGGTGCAGTGGCACCGGGACCCAGAGCCCTGAGGGGCCCGTTGAGCCCTGATTATTGCTGTATTTTATAATTCAAACAGCAATCAGGGTGGCCCATTACTTGCACTAGGCCCATGACACGCTGGGTACGCCACTGCCACTCACAATTTAGGGTGCAAATCACATCTTAAATATTTGCTCCCAGGATTTGCTGCAAGAAAACCTGCCACAAATCGCTGGAGTAAATTGCGCGAAATTTCATTTTATTGCACCCTCCATTAGAAGAAATATTGCCTGAATGGTTTATATGTATGTTTATGTAATTGTTTTGACTACCAACATGTTGCACTTTATCCTCTGCAGAGGGTTTAAGACACTGTAAGCTGACGGAATTTCAGAAAATAAATGTCATAGACCAGACCAGCACACCACCACCACCATCTCAGCTTGACTCAGTACCACCTCAGCATCACTGATCATGGCACCATTTTAACACCACAGAATCAACACAGCACCACCTCCGCATCAGTACAACACTCGCAGCACCTCCCCAGCATCTGCAAAGCATCGCTTCAGCACCAGTCAGCGTCACTCATCACCACTGCAGCAACACCACCTGAGCTTCACTCACCAGCACCTGGGGACAACCACAACCACAGCACCACCTCAGCATCACTCAGGCCCAGCGCAGCACCACCCCAGCACAGTACCACCTCAGTATCACTCAGCCCCAGGTCAGCACCACCGCAACACCAATGCATCAGCGCAGCAATACCTCAGCACCGTTTCTGCATCTGCGCAGCACCACTTCAACACCAGGCACGGTCACTCAGGACCACTTCAGCAGCACCACCTGAACGTCACTCAGCAGCAGCTGAGCACTACTACAACCATCAGCACAACACCTCAACATTATTCAGCCCCAGCGCAGCACTACCTCAGCACTAGCACAACACCACCTCAGCACCACCTGACTAGTAACACAGCACAGCCTCAACATTAGTGCAGCACCAGCACAGCATCACTCAGCACCAGCATCTCCTCAGCATCACTCAACACCACCACCTCAGCATCACTGCACCACCTCAGCATCATTGAACAACACCTCAGTATCACTCAGCACCACATGAGCACCACCTCCGCACAAGCACACCACCACTTAAGCACTCCTTCAGTTTAACTGATCTGAGCACGAGCACAGCAGTACCTTGGCATTAGTGCAGCACTGCCACCTCTGCATCAGCGTAGCACCAGCACAGCATCACTCAGCACCAGTGCAGAATCTCCTCAGCATCACTCACCACCACAGCACCACCTCTGTATCAGCACAGCACCTCCTCCGCATCAGTGCACCACCAGCAAAGCACCAACTCAGTACCAGCGCAGCCCCATCACAGCATCAGCGTTGCACCACCTCAGCACAACTTCAGTATTAGCGCATCACTCAGCACCACTTCTGCACAAGCACACGACCACCTCAGCACCATGTCAGTATAACTCAGCATCACCTGAGCATCAGCATTGCATTATCTCAGCAACAGGAAAGACAAACTGGAAGACAGTGTATATATTAATTTTCTTTTAATAGGGTTGTTCGTTTGTACATAATGTTAACTTGTTTACTGTATGTATGTAAAGCGCTCTGATACCTACGGGTCAAGCTAGCGCTATATAAAACTTTTAAAATAAAAAATAAATAAAAATTGTAAATGACAAAGCTATTAATTTCGCTATTCTCAAAACCAACACATAAATAAAAAAATTGTCATTTACAATACCAATAGCTCAAACTTTACTAATGCGAGACCTATTGCATTGCAAATGCTTGTTTCTTCTGTTGTGGCGAGCAAAGACCTCTACAGGAGTTGAAATGGGAAATACCTCTTTTCTGCCCTCCCCTATGTTTTCACCTCCACTTGACAAACGTGTCCTAAACTCAAAACTTTTTTGTTTATCAAGTTTCATGTTGTGTTGTCAAATGGTGCCAAAAATATTAGGGAAAAAAAGGCCTTCAATGGAAATTCTTACCTAACCATATTTGATAATTGTATATATCCAGCATGTAAAGTATTTCTATAAATATTCAATGGGAAAAAAGACAGTTAAATGAGAGTTATGATTTAACACTGGTAATTCACCACTTTGAATATGTAACACACACCATAACTCATGCAGGCCACCACATTTTGCTCTTGGTAGCCTGCCTTTGTTTTTCAAGTGCCATCCGCAAAGGGGTTCACGGAGTATGGTGTGCTATTTGAATTATGATGTGTTTTATATAACTAGTTGGCAAATTTCGTGTTTTTTCAGGTACAAATTCACTGAACAATAATTAAGCTTTAACTATGGTTTTCTCTGTGCATTTCTAGTTTTTCTTTTTTAGTGTATGATGTTCCTAAGTCACATCATAGGTACATATTTGGCAAAGCATGTGGCTTAAAAGCTGTGCACAGCAAGGGTTTTGCAGGGCCTGGTCTTTAGCCATACCATGTGCTCACACCGTCCCCTCTGGCAGCCATTTGTCAATGCACATGGCCATTTGCTTCACACGGAGGCACTGCAGGGGCCCATTGATTATTTTCTGTACCTGTTGTACTGAAATGTATGTTTGAAGAAAAAGCAATGGACAAAACTGACCAGCGGTCGGGTTTAGGATTGATAGTGCAAATATACTGCGCAACGCTGAAAAAACGCAGAGACTGACTGTAGGAGAGTGGGGTCTGCAATCCCATGGCCACCCCAGATTTTTGCTTTTTGCTTCACTGGTTTACGACTTTCCCTGGCTGTGGGCCTGCTAATCAGACCCACAGCCTAGCTGTTCTCTCTCTAAATTACAACCATGTACCCTAGGTGCATTTACCAATTGGTACTGGGCCACCTTATCAGTCCCTGTACAGTGTACCTTAGGTATCCAGGGCATAGGTGTACCCAGGGCCTACCAGGGGCTGCAGCATGTATTATGCCACCCCTGGCTGGCCACCCAAATCTGACACAACTGGCTGCACGACAGCTGGGGCAAGGTGGTGTAATCACCCTTTGCTTTAGATATAGTATTCCTATATCTAACCCTAAAATGGACATATATATTCCTATCAGTCACTCCTATGGCAGGCCTTATCAATCCTGAAGGCAGAGTGCTTGGCATTATGTGAGATGGTGCTCTGGCATGAGCTGAGCCCATTTGCAGCTTGCGGAACCAAGTCCTTATAGCTGTTCCATGATAACGCTATACCATATACTCTTAAGAGCATTATAATCCTCGCGGTTAAATGCTAACTTTGGCATAGCATTATCAAAACATGTCGAGTAAGGTGTCATACGAATTGGAATACTAACCCCTCGCCAATTCTGGCAACGGGGTTAGCATTCCACCCTTCTAGAGGGACACGACATGTATGTAACTGTAAACCCCGGTTAAAGTTAACTCGAGCCTCAGCATCACAAAATGGATGCTGCCACCACAGACAAGTCTGACCTCCTGCTGCTGGGAGTCCTTCCAGCGAGGGAGGCTCAGACAAAGGGTTTCCTGCCTTGGGAGGTGCTAGCACCACCCCAGACAGGATTTTGTGTATTAGGTAGGCCAAGGCTGAAAGGAATGAGACATGCCTGGGGCACACAAGGTGCCCTGTGCATACACCGGTTCCAACCAGTTGCTGGGGCACTCCAGCCCCAGCTCTGGCGGGAAACTGGACAAAGGATAGGGGGTGTAACCACCCCCCTTCCTGGTCCCACCCAGGGGAGGGACCTAGTCGTAGTGCAGCCCCCTTTAGCTGAATAAAGGTAGGAGCTGGTCCCATTCCAAATTAGATTACTCTTGACAACTTCCACGAAGAACTCTTGACCTTCGACCTCCTGGACACCAGAAGACTGAAGAATCTCCCCTATGGTCAGGGAGTGACCATCCTGCTTCGCAGGCACCATCAAGCTCCTGTGCGGTTTGCTGCAAAGTCCTTCCATCCCGGAATCCGACGACCCAGCTCGACAAGACCCGGACCTCCAGACCTCTCTGACCTCTACCCACATCCACAGCACAGCTGGGACCCGTGGGTGCGACGAGCAACGTGGAGACGGCCATCTTGAAGAAACCTGCACAGCGCTTCCAGCACGACCCCTGAGGGTTCCTCGAGTGAGTGCATTGGGGACTGAGAAGCCCCACACCGACGCAGCTCCTGCACCAAAGACCAGCCCCCCAGCATCCCCGTGATCTGCGTGGGGCCCTTTTGCCTGGTTGCTGCCCTTCCTGTTGTCCGGTCACTTGCCGGCTGGCTAGTGACCTCTGAGACGACGACCCAAAGATTTCGACACTGCTAGTCTGGTCCCCCAGACTGGCCCTTGCTTCCTTGTAAAAGAGAAGCACCCCGGACCCTCCTGGTCCACACCAGACGCCATCTTTGTTCCACCGCGTGGCTTGCATTAGCCAAGGCCTGTTGTCCAGATCGACGATCCGACACCGCCAACAGCAGCAGACTACGTGGGACAGCTCGTGCCTCCAGCCTGGTCGTGAAGAACAGCTCCTGGTCCACGCAGCTACAGAGAGAAGCGACCCTTCCTTCACCTGAACGCGGCGACAGCATCTGGTTCCCTCCTGGTTCCAGCACCGTCACTGGCTAGTGACCAAGACTCTGTCCCCTTCCTTTTCAGGACCTCCTTCTTCCTAGTTCCATCCTTGGAACCACCGGACTCCTCCATCTGGCTGCCTGCCAGCAACTTCTTGTTTCAGGCATCATCGGGATCAACACAGCAAACCCGACGCAACTTCAGCCCTATGCACCCGCAGCCTGTGGGTTAGGTAACTAAAGCTTCTAGGTGCTGAAGTCTGAGTCCACTATTCTAGTGTCCAGGTCCACTGTTGTTTTCCCTCCATCCAGTCGGGTTCGTCCGGAATCCGTAACTTTGTAAACTGTAGCATCCATAGACGTTGGTATGCATCCCGCGTGAGAGTTTCCACTCTGCACGTGAGTCCCGTGGGCCTCCTGCTCCTTACTTACCTAGTTTGTAGCGTAGTCCCACCGATCCTCCAGCCTCTGGATCTCCTTACAGCATTTTCCTTCCTCGCATTCCATTGTTTTGAGTATATGGTTTGTCGTGCCCCTAAGGCACTTGTGTAGATATTGTGCGAACTCGTATTTCTTTTGTAGTATTGTCATGTGCTTAGCCCTCTGACCTCAAAGAGTTCAGAGGTGTTGTTATTAATAAATATATCGTTTATTTTCATAACAACCTGTGTGGTGTCCTTTCATCTGGTATTCAAGGGGTTATATTGTGGTAAAACAGCTGGCTTCACATGCCAAAAGAGTTTAGCCTAAAGACTGCTTTTGTCCACGCTACTAGGATAGCTGGTCTATCAGGTTGACTTACAACCAATCACCATAAGGGTTGTTTGGACTGATACAAGGTGATCACTAGAATTAGTGAGCATCATATATCAGGCCAACTTCTCACACTGACGATGTTTCAAAGTCTTAGAAATTTACATTACTGTACTGCCAAGCTTTTAGTGGGCTATTCAGCAAAGGTTAAACGTTTAAACAAAACTGGTACATTATTGCTATACAAAGGGTTAAAGTGAATGGACACTACTCAAAATAATTATAATTCTGATTAATTAGCCAAATACTACAATTGCTTCTCGTTCTTGTTGCCCAGCTGCTTTAGAAATACAAAACTAACAGTTACCAAACCATGAAAAAAATGTGGATAACTCAGAAAAAGTTCCCTCTGGGCTATAGCATGAAACTAAATCCAAAATCAACACCCCTTCTTGTTTCCTTAAGATACCTTTACCAAATCCAACCTTGAAATCAAGACAAGTAGTCTTCATACCTTAGCAGGAGCAGACATGGCAGCTTGGAGTCTAGAATCACGAGCAAGAGATCGATAGAAGTACTTCTCGCATCCATCCCAGGCAGAAGAGAGCTCAGCCAGTAACCTGATGGAAATGCAGTAAATGGAGTGAAAATACATTCCCAATACAAACCCAAGCTGAAGTCCATAAAAGCATCTGAAAGGGAGCATTATTGCAACACGATCTAAAAGCCATAAAGTCGGTGTTGGCGAGTATTCCTCCAAAGGAGACCATAACCAAGAGCAATCAGAGAATCAAAATTAATTACCAGCCAAGTAGAAATGACAGTGATATGTTACTGTTGTACTATGTCCCTAGTATAAACCAAATAGCTTTGCTCATATGAGCGCAGTCCCAGCGTATACAGGAATTAAGGTGCTCTGATGAGCTTCAATAATTGAAATCATGCTCTTTAACTTTACCAATATAAACATTTCAATTCACTAGTCTCAGAATCATCATTTCTATGTAATTTGAAAGCCACTATTAATTCAATCTTGCATTATCCAATCAGTTCAATGAGCTCATCGTACAATGTCCTTGTTTATTTCATCCAGTTCAATTTGTTATACTGCCCCAATGCCTTTGGGACCTTCCAGGTCCTTCATCTGGGGACATTGTCAGTTTAATAGAAATCTAGATTGTCAACAAAAATCAAGTCACTTATTGGACATTCACTAAAACAACATTGATCAAAAAACAAAACAATGCAAAACAATTTGCATTTACAAAACGACACGAAACCTCAATGTGAGTGTGTCTCACAACATCCTAAAGTTTATGCTACAATTCCGACATGCCAAGGAAGCACGGATGTATATTGCAAAAAGTGTTGGGAAACAAGATGACAATCACGTGATATGCAAACAAAGGTTTGATCTTCCATATTGCCCAGCATTAGCCGGACATAGATATCTGTGACAAAAATACAGAATTATATCAAGGGTATACAGTAAAAGAACAAGTTAACTTACATTCCTTCTAATGGACACACTAACTACAGATTCCTTACCTCGCGAATGCACCTGTGCACCAGACTGGATCTGGAGATTTTTAATTCAGACTGCTCCTGCACATCAGCAGGTAGCATCCTGCATCTCTGCGTCAACTCCATCCCGACCCATCCTGGAAGTGACACTGGAGCCGCGTATAATCTACGCCTGCGCAATTATGTCAATTTCTTTCTTAATTCGGTCTGAGCTGTCGGGTCAAATGTAGCAGTGTGCAGGTCTCTAAATTGGGTCCTTTTTATAGATGGAAAAAAACATCCAGTCCACAGAGAGGGAAGGTGGCAGGGCAGCGAAGAATCCACAGCTAGATAGAGTGTCCACCAGAAAGAGCATTACGAAAGGTAATCAATTGCTCATTTGATGAATACTCCTAATTGCAGATTCCAAATCGGTACCTCCTAAGGTGGTGAGTCTGGAATGACAACGACCAAAATGTCATGCAGGACTGAACACTCAAAGTGCCCCTTCCGCTGGACTTGGCTATCAAGGAAGTCGTGCTTCATGAACGTATGAATTAATGTCCATGTCGTGGTCTGAGAGATGTCCAAGACAGGTATTCCACGAGCCAACACATTGGTGGCAGCCTTGGCTCTGTTCAAATGAGCCCTCAGACATTCCGTAGGCTGCTTCTTGGCCAAAGTCTTGCAGCTCTTAAAACAGAGCTCTACCCACCTTGATATGGTCCTTTTCTACACCGCCGTACCATTATTTTCTCCAGTGAAATCCATAAACAGCTGATCCTCCGCCTAGGTACAATTGATGTAAAAGCTCAAGGCCCATCTGGGGTCCAAGTGGTGAAGTCTCTCCACCTCTTTTGAAGAGTGAGGGGAAGCAAAGCATTCTAGAAGGGCGATGGACTGTTTGACATGGAAAGGCATCACAACCTCTGGCAAGAAACCCACTCATGCAACATGCTAAAATTATTGCAATGAGAAAGACTTTTGAGAGTAAGACCGCTCAAAGGACAGCTGCGCATTGGCTGAAATGGGGTTAACATATGGAACGTGAGCACCAAAATAAGGTACCACTGTGGCATAACAAAAGGTTTGGCTGGAAATACATAAACCTGACCTTTAAGTAATCACATCACATGTGATTTAAAGGAGGACGGTTGGTCCCACAAATGCAAAAAAGCCAAAAGGGCTGACAAATAACCATTAACAGTGCAAATATCCAACAACATTGACTGCAATGGATCTATCTGATTTGAAGGCTGCACATGAAAAAAAGTGAATGACCCTGCTATTCTGATGCAACAGATCTTCCCAACGCAGCAGCAC
Source organism: Lissotriton helveticus (assembly GCF_964261635.1). NCBI lineage: Eukaryota > Metazoa > Chordata > Amphibia > Caudata > Salamandridae > Lissotriton > Lissotriton helveticus. The sequence goes on along the minus strand of NC_136067.1, from coordinate 772,511,040 downwards.
AATCGAAAGACAAATGCTCAAGCCCAGAAATTCCAGGAAGCACACACATTCCAGGCCCAATCCAGAGCAACTAGGATGACTTGGACCAGGTTATTCTTGATCTTCACAGAATGCTGGGCAGAAGAGGCAGAAAGACATACAGGAGTCTGTAGATCCACTTCAGGCAGAATGTGCCTCAAATATATGCATCTTGGGAACTCCAGCCACAAACGTGTTAACATTGCGCATTCCTTTGCGGTGACGACCAGACTGAGCCAGGGTTCTCCTCATTGCTGGAAGATGCCCTGCACCACCTCTGGAGGCAGCTGCCGTTCGTGATCTGCTAGGAGTCACCAATCAAGTCTGTCCACCCTGTCATTTAAGATCCCACCAGGTGGTTCACCACCAGGGAGATGTCCTGCCTACTCAGCTCATTCCAGATGTGCAGGACCTCCTAGCATAGGGTCTAGAACCCCCCTCCGCCCTGCTTGCTGCAGGTGATGGTGTTGTCCGTCAGGACCTGAACCAGCTTGCCTTTGATTGATGGTTGGAAGGCATTCAGTGACAAGAGAAATGGCCCGCAACTCCAAAATATTGATGTGGAGGCGGCGCTCTGCCAAAAACCAGTCTTCTGATTTCCACCTCACCCAGATGCCAACCCAACCACAACATCTGTCAGGGAGAAGGGTCAGTCGCTGGTCCAACTGCAGTGGAATCACCACCACTGTAGACTCTCTGCAGTCTTCTCTGAAACCTGGATGGTGTGTCAGATTCCCATGGTGCTAAGACCACTGAGACTTCAGACCTCACTGTGGAGTCTGCATGTAATATATGGCGTCGATGACAAGGAGGAGGCAAGAGGCCAAGAAGTCTCAGAGCCACTCTCATTGAGACCTAAGACGGAGAATGAAGTATCAGATCAGAGTCGAAATGTCCTTGAGGGAAGGTTAAAACTGCACCTTATCCAGGATGGCTCAGATGAATAGAAGTCTCTGCAAATTAGTTCTGTGTGATTTCAGCATGTTGATCGAGAACCCCCTAAATGTTAAGAGGTTCGCCATACTTTGGATGTGATCTACGACAGACTGTGGGGAGTTTTATTTCAACAGCCAGGTGAAGCAAAGACTGTTGTCAAGGTAGAGGAAGACTGGCATCCCCAACCTCCAGTGATGTGCTGAAACCAGTCATCACATTCATGATAATCCAAAAGGCACTGTGAAAGCTGAAGAGAAGCATGGAAAAGTGAAAATGTAACCTTGAACCACAAGTAACACCTGTCAGACTGAAGGACAGGAATGTAAAATAGCGTCCGGCTGGTCTAGTGCATCCAGTCAACAGCCGTCACAGCAGATAGAACTTGGGTAATGTGAGCTGAAGATCTGAAACAGGACAAAGGCATCCGTCCTTCAGCAGCAGAAAATAATTGGTGTAACCTCCAGTCAATGTTTCAGAGACCGAGAAAACACTATGGTGCCCAAAAGAGCTTGAACTTCCAGCCGCAAAATTGACTAATGGTCGTCTGACAGCTTCTCTGATGTAGCTGGACTATGTAGCATTTCGGAGAGAAACTTTAGGGCACTTCCTTGATGCGATACTTTGCTACCTGTGGAGGTAAAACTTTATCCTGCCTCCAACGGGATGGGCATGTACCACTGAGGGCAAGCTAAGATCATTTGGAAGCCAGAGGACCAACGCAATGGCCTATAATGCTACCACTGAAGGCCTGGACGGCGTTGAGTGAATCCCCAACTATGGCCTCGAAAGATCTGCAGATGTTTGTTACTGTGAAGGAGGGACCTGGACAATGACATTTAGCTAAGCCCCTTCATTAGCCTCAAAAGGGGTGAAACTGCTGGGTATACTACCTCACAGGCACAGAAAGGTTGAGGGTATGCACAGAGGGGCCTACTTTCTTTGAGGAACTTTAGTGCAGAGTCGGCTTGGTCTCTGAAGAGATGGGTGCTATCAAATGGCATATCCGTTGGTGACATCACTCAAAAAAACTGTGGATTGCATCTAAGCAGTGTGTCGAGGCAGCACACTGGTACTCACTGCCCTGAAGAAGCAGGCAGTAGTGTTGAATTCACAGTGGATGACAGTTTGTTGCATAGTGACAATTCTGAATGATTTGCACAAGATTGGCAAGCTTTTGGTTTTTGACTGTCGGCAAGGTCTCACTAATCATATTACACCAAGTATCGCTCTAGGAGGCAGTCGGCAAAGGGAGAGACTGACCGAGGAAATCATCTTCTCAAACCCCTCGATACATTTTGATTTCTGATGAGGGGGAGTTGTAGGGAAATAGTTTGGTGCAATAATTTGGGAATGCCTGGACACCCAAAATTTCAGGCGTATGTTGTTCTCCGAGGAAAGCTGGGTCCCCCGAGACATTTCTGTGTCTTCTAGCCACTTGCCTATTTACAGACAGACATGAGTAAAGTTTGACTCAGTGCCCAGTAGTGTCTCTCCTAGTGCTTCATTAAATGGAAGAAGCGATTAAACGGGAGCTTGCCCAGATTGTAGGACTTGTGTCAGAGCATTGGTCTATACCCCAGTGGAAAGCAGCTGCAGGTCTAACACTTTAGCTCCGTGACAGATTACCACAGCAAAAGAGGCTAATTCTTCTGTGGAAGGGCCTTGGGATGGGGTAGATTAGACCTAGTGTCATTGAAGGTATCCAGCCAACTGGCCTCCTGGAGGCCAGGCATACTGGCAAAGGCCTTCGGAGTGAGTTTTGGATGAGCGTCCAAAGTATGCAATGAAAGAAACAGATGCCAGCGCAGAGGTGATGCATATATGCGGATCCTATGCTATTTCTGTGATGAAATGGAATTGACGCAGGGCCGCATGACACCATTTGCTAGCACGTAGGAGAAGACGCTCCAGGTCAAGTCTGGCACCTGGGGGTATTCATAGGGAGGAGAATCTGCAGTGAGAAGTATCGATCAGAAAGACTCTAACAACTAAACAATACTTGTGTTGCAGCTACTAATCCATTACACCGAAGGTGAAATATTAGACATTCAACCTGAAAACACAAACGGATCTGATGCACGAGTTTCTTACCTTCGGTAACAGTGTATCTGGTAGAGACGATTCTAGCCGCAGATTCCTTCACGTAGAATTATCCCCAGGCGTGAGACTGGATCAAGAAAACTTTCTTGCCACAGCATCCCTGCACGCCGGGGGGACGGCATCACGTGACTCCGCCCTGACGTCATCCGCGAGGTCACACAAGTCTCACCCCGGCACGCCCACGTCAGTTTTCTTCGGAGAACTTTTCTGCGCCACAACGCGGAGCTATCGCACAAGTTACTTACCTTCAGTAACGATATACCTGTAAGAACCAGTAGTTAGTGTTAGGTTCCTTACCTTAGAATAACCCCAGGCATCAGACTGGATCCAGAAAGTTTTGTGTAGCAGTACCCCTGCGCGTCGGTAGGCGTCATCTGCGGCACCGCGTCTGTCGTCGATCGCCGGGATAACGTCGGAGTACTTAGACACCGCACTCACGCGCTGACATCAGTTCTTGTACATAGCTTTCCGCGCCAGGAATACAGAGCCATGCCAGAGACCGACACTGGTGCCATGAAACTAGGGCCCTCAAAGGGATGTCCTTAACTCTAGATATCGGTTCGCAGAACGGGGAGGATGGGTGGAGCGGTAAGGAATCTAACACGAACTACTGTTTCTTACAGATATATCATTACTGAAGGTAAGTAACTTGTGCATCTGTAAGAAACAGGTTAGTGTTAGATTCCTTACCTTAGAATAGATACCCCAGCAATACCAACCCCGGTGGTGGGTCTGCGAACGAAGATCACACCAGAAAGTCCTGGAGAACGGAAAGGCCGAAAAAGCCATCTCTCCGGACTTGGCTGTCCAGGCAATAGTGTTTAGCAAACGTGTGCAGCGAGACCCACGTAGCTGCCTGACAGATGTCCTGGAAGGGGACTCCCCGACCTAGGGCAGAGGTAGCCGCCGTGGCCCGAGTGGAATGGGCGCGCAGCCCTACAGGAGGCTCCTTTTTCGCCAAGGAATAATAGACCTTGATGCACAACGAAACTGGCGTGTGCGGTCCAGATAGAATGAGAGCGCACGTTTTGGGTCCAGACGGTGGAGCCTCTCTTCCTCCTTGGAAGGATGCGGAAAGAAGGTGGGCAAGGTGATGGACTGCCCGATGTGAAAGGCCGTAACCACCTTGGGCAGGAAAGAAGGGCGAGTTCTCAAGACAACTTGGTCCGGATGGACAGAGAGGAAAGGAGGCTTAGAAGATACAGCCTGGAGCTCACTCACTCTCCTGGCAGAGGTGATGGAAACCAGGAATGCAGTCTTAGTAGTCAGCAGATGAAGAGGGTGTAGGAAGGTAGATCCCCGACTATGGTTGCCCCCAACTTTTTGCCTGGTGTTTTGCTGGTTTTCTGACTTAGTTGACCTGGGGCCCTGCTATTCAAGTCCCCAGGCCTACTGCTCTCTCTGTTAAAATGGATTCCATGTACCCTGCCATCTCTGACCTCTACCTGCCTCTACAGCACAGCTGAGAACCGTGGGTGCGACGAGACCAGAGGAACCGGCTATCATCAGAACCTGCACGACACTGAACCAGCACGACCGCCGAGGGACCCTCGAGTGAGTGCACTGGGATAAGAGAAGCCCCAACCCCAAGCAGCACGAGCACCGAAGTCCAGCCCCCCCAGCATCCACCAGATCTGCGTGGGGCCCTTTTGCTTCTGTGTTGCTTGCCACGTTGTCCGGTCACTTGCCCGTTGTCTAGTGACCCTCCAGACGACGTCCTACGTTTGTTTCACCGCTGGTCTAGCTCCTCTAGACTGGCCCTTGTCTCCTCTTGAAGGGGAACTTTTTTCGGACCCTCCTGGTCCACTCCAGACGCCATTTTGTGTTGCCACGTGGGCTTGCCTTAGCCAAGGCTTGTTGCCTCCTTCAACGGATCCAGCATCGCCAGCAGCAGACATCCGACGTGGGACAGCTCGCAGACCTCCAGCCTGGTCGACATCAGCGCCCTGGTCCGTGTAGCAGCAGAATCCAGTGTCACCTCTTCACCTGGCTGAGTGACCTCGTCCGGTGCCCTCCTGGTGCCCACCTAATCACTGGCTAGTGATTCAGAACTTGGTCCCCTCTGCTTACAGGTATCCTTCTTCACTGATCCATCCCTGGATCAGCCCGGAACATCTTCACTGGTCGCCTGCCAGCAACTCTTACTTCAGGCTCCTGGTTCGTCAACGAGGTTTCCCGACGACACTTGAACCCTATGCAGCCGCAGCCCCTGGGCTAGGTAAACCGAGTACCACGGTGCTCCAGCGTAGATCCACTCTCTAAGTGTCTAGATCCACTTTAGTTTTTGACCTACCTAGTCGGGTTCGCCCGAGAACACTAACTTTTGCATTTACTAGTATCCATAGACTTTGTCCCGCATTACGCGTGAGAGTTTCCACTCTGCACACGACGTCCCTAGGCCTCCTGTTTCTAATCCAAGGGTTCAGCATTGTAGGCCCAGCGTTTCTAAAGTCTCTGAGAGTAGTACTTACCTGCTAGTAATTTCGCATTCCACTTTTGTAGTATATGGTTTTTCGTGCCCCTCGGGCATTTGTGTAAATTGTGCAACTTAAAGTGTTTTCTTAAGAGTTTTGTATTGTGCTTAGCTCCCTGACTCATAAAGAGTTCAGGGTAGTCTTGTTATAAATAAATATACTTTATTTTCATAACAACTTGTGTGGTGTCCTTTCACTTGGTGTTCAAGGGTTAAATGTGATGGTAAAACAGCTGGCTTAACACGCCCTCTAGAGTTTAGCCTAAAGACTGCTCTTGTCCATGCTACTAGGATAGCTGGTCTATCAGGTTGACTTACAACCAATCATCAATAAGGGTCGTTTGGAATGATACATAGTGATAACTAGAATAGTGAGCACTGCATATCAGGCCAACTTCTCACAGAGGGCAATTGTGAAGTGGCTCAAAAGGAGCACACATCAAATAGGTCAGAACAAGGTTTAAGTCCCACTGAGGCATCACGAAAGGAACAGGAGGAAACATGTGCGTGATGCCTTTAAGACATCTATTTACAACTGGGGACTTGAAAAGAGAAGGCTGATCAGGAAGCCTCAAGAAGGCGGAAATGGCAGAGATGTAGCATTTGACAGTGCCCAGAGCAGAGCCCTTCTGGGCCAGAGAAAGAAGAAAGAGGAGAACCTCTGAAAGGGGGGCAGAGAGGGGATCCACAGCTTTGCTGTGCACCATGCCACAAATTTCTTCCACCTGCAGGCGTATACTGATTTTGTGGAGGGACGCCTGGCTGCCAGAATCACATCACAGACTTCAGGAGGCAAGTCAAATGGCCTCAACTGTCGCCGCTCAATCTCCACTCATGTAGGTGGTAACTGGACAGGTTCGAGTGGAGGACCGTCCCCTGCTGCTGCGACAGAAGGTCCTCCTGAAGAGGCAAATGAATCGGAGGATCGACTGACATGCTGAGTAGCTCGGGATACCAGTATCTTCGTGCCCAGTCCGGAGCCACAAGGGTGACTTGGGCCCGGTAGCGCCGGATCTTCTTCAGCACTCTGGGCAGAAGTGGTATAGGCGGAAAGGCGTACAACAGACCGCAGCTCCACTCGCGACGAAAAGCATCTCCGAGCGAGTGCCGCCTTGGAAATTTCAACGCGCAGAGCTGATGACATTGCGCGTTCTCTTCGGAGGCGAATAGATCTAATCAAGCTCTCCCCACTGCTGAAAGAGGCCTTGCGCCACGTCCGAGTTCAGACGCCATTCGTGATCCATCATGCACCGGCGGCTGAGTACGTCCGCCCTTGGGTTCAGGGAACCTGCCAGGTGTTGAACCACCAGGGTGACGCCCTGGTGTTCCAGCCATTGCCAGAGGCGCAGAGCTTCCTGACAAAGGGTCCACGACCCCACTGTGCCCTGTTTGTGACAGTACCACACGGCGGTGGTTTTGTCCGTGAACACCAGCACTACACTTCCCCGGACAGAGGGAAGGAATGCTTTCAGTGCAAGCTGGATCGCCCGCAGCTCCAGAAGGTTGATGTGGAGCCGGGACTCCGCTGGAGACCAGAGGCCTCTGATCTCCCTCTCTCCCATGGGGCCTCCCCATCCCAGGAGGGACGCATCGGTCACCACTACGTGCTCCAGTTGGGGTAGGGAGAGAGATCTGCCGCTGATCCAATCGCGGTCCGTGAGCCACCACTGCAACTGTCTCGCAGATCAGGACGTGGTCGGACAGGTTGCCCTGACACTGTGCCCACTGAAACTTCAGGTCCCACTGCAGAGCCCACATCCTCCACAGAGCGTGATGCACCAGAAGGATGCAGGAGGTAATCAGCCCCAGGAGCCGCAGCGTCAACCTGACCGAGACTTGGGATAAAGGCTGAAAGATCGGAATCAGAGCCTGAATATCCCGAACCCGCTGTTTGGGAGGATAAACCCGAAACTGCGCTGAGTCCAGAACCGCTCCGATGAAAAGGAGCTTCTGAGAGGCACACAGGTGTGACTTTGGCACGTTGATGGAGAACCCCGGCAAGTGCAGGAGGTCGGCCATAGTCTGGAGGTGGGAGACGACTGTCTGGGGCGAGCCCGCCATCAACAACCAATCGTCGAGATAGGGGAAGACTGAAACCCCTAATCTGCGCAGATGAACTGCAATCACCGCCATCACTTTCGTGAACACCCGTGGGGCGCTGGTAAGGCCGAAGGGGAGCACGATAAACTGAAAGTGCTCGTGGCCTACTGTGAACCGCAGGTAATGCCGGTGGGCCGGCAGGACGAGAATGCGGAAATACGCATCCTGCAAGTCCAACGCTACCATCCAGTCTTCCGGGTCCAGGGCAGCTAGGACCTGAGCCAAAGTCAGCATCTTGAACTTCTCCTTCCGGAGGAAGCAGTTGACGCTCCGAAGGTCCAAGATAGGGCGTAGGCCTCCTTTGCCCTTCTTGGGTACCAGAAAGTAGTGGGTGTAGCAACCACATCCTACTTCTGGCCCAGGAACACGCTCGATGGCCCCCTCGGCCAAGAGGGCAATAACCTCCTCCTGCAGAAGTTGCAAGTGATTCCACAACATACGGTGGTACTGCGGTGGCATGGCTGGAGGGGTCGCCTAGAAGGGGAGGTTGTAGCACCTTAGACTATTTGCAGCACCCACCTGTCCAATGTCATGTCGCGCCAGTGGAGGAGGTGATGGCGAACCCTGCCTCCCACTGGCATTAAATGGGCCTTAAAGCTCGGACTAGGAGGGCTTTGAGGCGGATGCTGCGGGGTTGGATGTGGACTGGCCTCGCCGTTGTCCCCTGGCACCGCCACGGCGGTTACCATGTCAACCACCACGCTGGATGTTAGTCTGCGGCCCGTGGCTGGCAGGACGTGTAGGGGTGCCCCTTCCTTGGCCACGAAAGGAGCGAAAGGCAGCAGTTTGCTGGCGCGGGGCCGACAGGCCCAAGGACTTGGCCGTAGCCCTGGAGTCCTTAAAGCGCTCAAGCGCACTGTCTGCCTTGTCGCCAAAGAGGCGACGGCCATCAAACGTTATGTCCATAAGGGTGTTCTGGACATCAGACGAAAAATTGGAAGACCTCAGCCAGGCGTGGCGGCGAACCGCCACCGTAGTTGCATTCACCCTGCCTAGCGAGTCCGTGGTATCCAGCCCACATCGAATAGAATACTGTGCCGCATTTCACCCCTCCGCAAGGGCTTGGGCGAGTTTAACCCGGGCCTCCTCCGGGCATTGTGGCAGCAAGTCCACGACCGTGTCCCACAGAGAGTGGGTATAACGAGCCAAAAGGCAACGCGGTGTTGACCGACCGCAACCCCAAACTAAGTGAGGAGAACATATTTTTTCCGTACTGTTCATACCTTTTGGATTCCCGATCAGGGTGAGCTGTCGGGAATGCGGTCTGGGAATTGGAGGCCTGGAAAACTAGGCTCTTGGGGTGGGGTGGGTGGACAGGAAACAAGGGTCGCACGGGGCCGGGCGGTGACGTCTGGCCACGTTCCTATCTACAGGGGGACCTGTAGCGGGCCTGGACCAAGTGCCCAACAGAACGTCAGTTAAGGCCTCATTGAACGGCAGTAGAGGCTCCGAAGAGCTTGCCTACGGTTTGAGGACCTCAGTGAGGAGGTTAGTCCCGATGGCCGCGACGGGGAGCTCAAGGCCCAAGGCCTTGGCCGCCCGCGTCAACACCACACTGTATGTTGCCCCCTCCTCCGTAGCCACGGTAGGAGGGGAGACAAATCCAGTGTCAGGCGAAGTGTCCAAACCACTCGCCTCCATCACCTGGTACACAGGTTCAAATGATGGGGCCGGATCATAGAATTATTGCTCTTTTCTCGACGCCGTTCTGGTGCCGGAACCGGATCGAGGGGGTGGGGCGGGGGTGTAAGTGTGGGGAGATCGGGGATGGCCGTCGTCCGGAGACGCCGTCGGGGGCGACACCCTAGGAGTCGACGCCAGCGGAGGGGTTGTTAGGTCGACCAGCGGCGACCCGGATCCAGTGGGGCCTTGCGGCGTCAGGACGGAAGTCGCCGACGGCAGCGGGGCCGAAGCACCTGGCCCGCTTGGGCTCCAAGTCGGGACCGTGGGGCCCGAAGGTGCTGCGGAACCCGACGGAGGAGTGAGCTACCTCATGGCCATGAGGAAGGCATCGATCTCCTCCGGCGTCGCGTTCTGCCCAGGGACCGGCGGGTATGGAGCAGGCGCAACGCCTGCGGCTCCGGTGGAGCTGCGTGGGAAGCGTCGCGTGAGCGTCGGGGGGCAGTCAGAAGAGTGGTGTTGCCTCTTCGACTTCTTGTGCTTCTTACCGGAGGACTTGGAGCCCGACCAGTGGTGTCGGCTCGCCGAGCTGTGATGACTCCGGCCACGCGACCGGTCCCTCGGCCTCCTCCTGGACCTCGAGCGGCGCGGGGCCGACTGCCGGAGCTCGAGGCGCTTATGGGACCGCTCCCGCCTAGCTTTTGACGTCAAGGCCCGGCAGTTGGGGCACGACTTTTCATCGTGGTCGGCCCCTAAGCAATACAGGCACCGGCGATGGGGGTTGGTAACCGACATCAGTCGGTTGCAGTCGGCACAGGGTTTGAACCTGGGCATCCCTAGCGGCACCGATGGAGTCGTTCGACTCGAAAAACAGATCGAAAAAGTTTAGTCAAAAAATTACTAAAGGGTACCACTTTTTCCAGATCGGCGCTTGCTGGCGTGGAAAAAAAAAAGAACTGACGTCAGCGCGCGAGGGCGGCAATCAAGTACTCTGGCGACGTCATCACGGCGCCAACGACGGACGCGGAGCCGCAAATGACACCTAGCGACGCGCAGGGGTACTGCTACGCAAAAGTTTCCGGATCCAGACTGACGCCTGGGAATATTCTAAGGTAAGGAATCGAATACTAACCTGTTTCTTTCAGATCTGTTTCTTTCAGATACAAACAAATACTGTGGGAATACTGGAACAGTGTGCGAAAAGATCAGCTAAACAGAAAGAAAAGAACGGATGGTGAGGAACAGCACCATCCAGAATAGTGCCAGGCACCATGGCACCAAAAGTCATGGAAGGGAAGAACAGAGCACAGCTACTGCAAGCAAGCCTGCAACAAATATGACAGCCTCCCTGGGGGGCAGAAAGCAGGTACAAAATTGCACAGCAGACAAAAAAGTCTGCAACCATGGTAGAATTGGGGGTCTCTGGTTGCCACAGGTATGCACTTGTGACAAACAGGGACCCTCTCCTCCAGTCAGGGCAAGGGAACTACCCCTTAAGAATAACCCCTGCTCACCCTTTAGGTTGCGTGGCGCGAGCAGTCAAGGCTAATCCTCAGGGCGCTAAGTCAGTTAAGCATTTATGACCACGTATAGTAATATCGCAGACCCACCACAAATGGACACCATGCTGTATTTAGGAAAATACGTGTACTTTATATAAAAATAAGTTGCTATGCAGTTTTATCACAAGACCATATTAACAATGTAAAAATGAGGCCACAGTATTCGGAAATAACAAGAGTTTCGTGGAAGTTTCTTAAGAATACTTGGTTAGGGGTCCTGTGTGCGGCGCACTAGGTGGCGACCCCTTTTGATTCAGTTCGTACCTCTTGCAAGTGTCCAATCAACGTTGCGGACCCTGCGGTCCAAGTCGCACCGTACCTGGAAAGGTTGGAGTCCGTGGTGTGCAGATGCGGCCCCAATGAAGGCGGGCCGGGGACGAGGTCTGCTGTACTCTCGGGCAGTCCGGCTCGAAGGGGGCCTCGAGGGTGAGGCGACTGAGCGGGAATGCAGAGAAGGGGGGCAGACGATCCTGGGCGCAGGAGTTAAAGGAGCGAGGCGTCTGGACGAGGCGTACTTCTACAGTACGCGCTGAGGGGGACCGTACTGCGGATGCGGGCAGTCCAATGTGCTTTTCAGGTACGCACCGTACCGGACAGGTTTGAGGCGAGGTTGCAAGAACGAGGCGGCACCTGGCGGAGGGTACGGATAGTACCGGCGGCCCTCTCTCTTGGTGCGGTGCTTCGCCTCGGAGGTACGGGCCGTACCTTCCGGTCGGGTTGCATCGGGGCAATGCGGATGATCTCCTCAGCAGGTCGGAGCGGGCGGGAGGCGGCCAGTACGCTTCAAGCGTGCGGGCGTTTCTCGCCTCCCAAAGGGGGCTCCGGGCTATTTCCAGCGGCTGGGGCGACCCAAAGGTGTGCGGCTCAGACGAAGAGGGGGGCAGGATGCGGGCGGCCCAGTGGAGCAGACGCGACTCAGAGGAGAGCGGCGCAGCTCGAGGCGGGGGCGGCCAGGCACGGGCTGCAAAGGGGGGCGAGCGAAGCACACTTTAGGCGGGGCTCCAACGGCACAAGGAGATCAGACAAGTCCCAGCAACTTGGCAGGGAAGGCACGATAGAGTCCACTGGTCCTGGGACTCTGTTCAGGGGGCTAGCTCAGTATCAAGCCCTTGGAGATAGTTTTAGGCACAAAATCTGCAAAGTCCTTTCTGGTCTTTTCCTCTCCTTTCTTTCAGCAAGGCACCAACTGCAGGCCAGTCCCCCAGGTCAGGGACAGTCTTTCCTCCTTCAGCTTCTCCTGGTCCTTCTAGTCGAGCAGAGGTTCTTCGTGGTCAAAACAGGATCTAATGTTTAGGAGCAGGGCTCTTACTTTTATACACAGTTTCTTTTGTCTTTGCAGGCCAGGGGTCCTGAGCCTGGCTCAACCCGGTTTTGGAGCACTTTGTTGTTGAGCCTCTTGCTGTTTCTTTCAGGGTGCAGGGCAGGGACATAAGACGCTCAGCAGGAGGTGGAGTCAGCATTGTGGTGGCAGAGCACAGCCCTATTCAGAGTCAAGGGGCACTTCTCCCACCTGTGCTAGGGTAATCCCTCTATTCACCACCTGGCAGCCCAGACTGTCACCTGGAATCCCCCAGCCCTGTCACTCACAAAAACCAGACAGCAGATACACATCCTAGCAGAGGCGGGCTGAAATGGTCAGTTAAGCAAAGGCTAACTTTCTAAAAGTAGCATTTGCAAACACAGGATATTAAAATAAACTTTACTAAAAGAAGTATTTTATTATTCCGAGTTCAGGCATACTTAACTTGATGTTCTACCATGTTCCCTGAGCCTGCTGAGATTATAGGGTGTAATAATTCCAGCAGCCCATTCTGGCCTATGAGAACAGGTAGCCTTACAATAGTGAAAAACGAAAATGGCTGTAATTCACTATTAGGACATGCTACACATCATGGCTTGTCCTACCTTATGCTTACAATGCACCCTGCCCTGGGGCCTACCATAGGGGTGGCTCACATGAAGTAAAGGGAAGGTTAAGAGGCTGGCAAGTGTGTGCACTTGCCCAGCCAGCATGACAGTACCAGACTGCACGCAGGTTCTGCAATGGCAGACCAACACATTTTAAAAGGCTGCTGCTGTGGGTGGCACAACCAGTGCTGCAAGTCCACCCGCAGCATTTGTATTACAAGCCCTGGCACTCCTGGTGCACTTTACTGGGTACTGATAGTAAACCAAATAGCCAATCATGGAAACCAATCACATATTCACTTTTCACAGGGAGAGCATATGCACTTTAGCACTGGTCAGTAGTGGTAAAGTGCCCAGAGTCATTAAACCAACAAAAACAGGTCAGAGTGAATATTGGAGGGAGGCAAAAAGTTCAGGGATGACCCTGCAGAAAGGGCCAAGTCCAACAAACCACAGCCAGCCCAGAACAGAGAAGGGCATCAAGGCCAGAACGAAAGAGGAACGACAATTTACCCTTAGACAACACCAGCCGGGAGAGATCTCCTGAAACGATCTAAGGGTCGAGATCTAGCCAAGAGACCTCAACCCCAAAGACTACATAGGAGTCATAAATGCAAACAACGAAAGGAGAAGAGCACGAGCAGACCCCACACTGGAGACCAGGGTACAGGGGCGCAGAAGCACCCTTTAAATCATCAACCAATCCCCAGTAGGGAAGAAATGGAGCAAACCACAAGACTAGCATCCCCCTAGGGAGGTAGTAAGAAAAGGCACTTGCAGAAGACAACCGCCCGGAGGCAAGCGAGTGCAGAAGACCAAGGAAGGTCCTCGCAGAACAGGGAGGAAGGGCGGGTCGTGAAGGAATCTGTGGCTAGAATCATCTCTACCAGATACACTGTTACCGAAAGTAAGTAACTCGTACATCTGAAAGAGACTACTAGCCGCCGATTCCTTAACGTAGAATAGATACCCTAGCCATACCCAAGGGGAAGGAGGGTCTGCGAGAGGACCTCTCCAGCTCAGGCAAACACTAGGACAGGGGAAAGAGCCCATTCCCCCCTCCAAGCAGAAGAGAACCTCAGCATTGTGGAAGAACACCGGCCCCACAGGGGATGTGTTATAACGACAAAAGAGGCAGCCCAGCCCTCACCAAGCAGGCGAAAGCAAGGACAATACGAAAGGAGGCCAGCAGCCAATGTACCAGGGACCTCCATCAGAAGCCCCAGAGGTACAGACAACACGGAGGAGTACCAAGAAGAAGAGCAACCCAGAGACTCCAAGGAGAATCGGAGAAACTAAGACAAGAGTTCTCCACCAGAAACACACCCAGTGAAGAGGGCATCCGAATTCATCACAGCTGAAAGTCAACAGACCGGACAGAACAGCGCCTCAGCAGTAAGGCAGGGGGGAGAAGAAATACATTGTACCACAAGGCTCCCGCAAAACAAGAAACAGGGGCGCCAGGCCCCACTCCAAGGCCCCTGGTCGTAGAGTGGAAGAGCAGGCGGGCGCAGCCGGACGCTGACAAGCGCCACGAACCAAACGCCCAGACCACATCGTCCAGGCGGGCGGAATTGGGCGCCAGCAAGTGACCAGCTGGAAGATAAGAGGAGAAACAAGTAGGACGGGCCCAGCCATCAACACAGGAAAGCATCCCCCCTTGAACACCCGATAAAGCACCAGGCCAAAACGGCAGACAGGAGGGTGAAAACACCGCAGCACAACGCCGAAGACGGCATACCAAGACAGGCAATCGACATGTCAATACCTAAGAGACAGCCAGCCACGCCCAGGCAATGACCAAGAAACCGCACTAGCGGAATACAATGCCACCAGGAAAGGCAAGAGTCCGCAAGGAGAGTCCACACCCTCACAGAGAAAGACAGAGCTATACAATAGCTACAAGTACCCCACATGGGGTATGACACGTCCCAAGAAATTTATGGGAACCACTATTAGGGAAGAAATCCCGCATCAGAGAACAAAACTATAAACCTGCGGCAGAAACCACAGAAGGCTGTAAGCTGACATACCACACCTCTCTCAGCCTCCTCCCACCCCACACCTCTCTCTGTCTGCACCCATCCCACACCTCTCTCTGTCCTCTGTCTGCACCCATCCCACACCTCTTAAGCTGCCAAAAGTTGTAGTCTAACCAAAAAAAGGGGGGGCTGAACCAGCAGCCACCTGAAAAAGTGGGCCAACCATGAGACCCCAAGGGCACAGCAACCCACACAGAAAGTTTAACAGCTAATCCAAACACGACGAGCAAGTGGGATAACACCTCCCACCGAGTCCCGGACGATCAACAAACCCGCCTACTGAGGAGGACGGAGGCCCGCAAGAAGACGCTGAATGGCGGAGTCTGCATGAGTATTAAACAGAAGGACCCCGTCAAAGGGCAGCTCATCCAGACGCTCTCTAATATTTTCAGGAAAGATCACATCAAGCAGCCAAGCATGGCAACGGAGAGCCACAGAGGTGGCCATAGCACGACCAAGAGCATCAGCAACATCCAAGCCTGCACGAAGAATAAATCCGGCCAACTCCCTACCATCCAACACATGGCCCTGCAGATCAGCACAGGCACCCTCTTGGGAGACATGAGAAAAAAAAGAGACTCAACAGAGTCCCACAGACTGGAAGTAGCCCTGGTCAATACACACAAGGTATTAAGCGCTCGCAAGGCAGCGCTGGAAGAAGCAAAGACATTACACCCCCATAAATCCAACTACTGGGCCTCCCGAGAAGGAGGAAACAACACTACAGGCAAGCACGGAAAGGCATTCCGCAAAAGAAAGCCTTGAGTAGAGGGGTTCAAGGAAAGACAGACAGTGTCATGCGGAGCAGGGCGGTGGCGATGCAGTAGCGCCTGAGGCACCGGATCGCCCGTGGCAGGGCGCCGCCAAGCTCCTATGAGAGAATTGTGGAGTGACACTTCAAAAGGAAGGAACAACTCCCGTCCACCAGAGCCCTGGTGGAGAACTTCCAAAAGGTTGTCGGTAGGAAATGGAGTGACAGGTTCACCCATCCGCAGAATACCAGCGGCTGTGGAAATAGCACGAACAAAAGCAACAGTGGCCTCAGTAGGGCGTGCGGAGGAGAAAGTAATTCCTCCGTGGGCGATGGCTGCAGACTGAGCCGTCCATCCCCATGTCCAAGGGGAAGCGGCCATTCTCTGAATAGAGGAGGGTGCACAGATGAATGGGGAACCTGAGTGGCCTCAGGGGAAGGCTGAGAGACCGGTGGAAAAGCCAGCTGCGAGCCACAGAAAGATGAGTTTGAGGATTTAGGCCGTGGGGATGGCGAGGAGCCTTCCCTGGAAGATGCCAGTGAAAAGGCAACAATACAGCACCCTGTCTCAGGGGAGGAACACACCAACAGATGACAGACCTCTGGAGAAGAAGGGACCTCAGGAGATGAATCCAAAACCTGACACAGGGGCGGCTCCGTGGAGTCCGCCACCGGCGCCTGATCGACGTTGATTGGCACCAGAGTGGGAGCTGGTGGCACCGGCTCAACTACTGCCACCATGTGCTCTCCGGGAGATGGAGGCGGGGTCGACGCTGGAACGCCGAATGAGCGGCGCCGAAAAGGCGCCGGCTCGGCCTCAGACGGGGCACCCGCCCACGTCGAGGACTGAGATGGACTCGGGAAAGAGCCCCAGGTCCCAGTCCCCACCCGCGACTCCACAGGAACCCGGGAGGAAGGCTCCCTGTGCCGAAACAGCGTTGGCTCAACCTATGGTGAGGCAGCCGCCTGCTCAATGGCCCGAGAGGGACTCTGGGAGCAAGCCCGGAGTCCCGGCGATCTCCTGCGACGTCACAGGGAGCCCTGTAGGTATTTGCAGCGAGGCAGGGATGCCAGGTGCCGAAGAGGGGAGCCCCAAAGAAACACACCTCGACGACACCACCCTCCTACGACCTGAAGCCAAAACCTTTGGCGCCCGGGGCCGCCAACGAATACGCGGTAGGCCCCGCGCAAGGCAAGTGCTCCGCGGATGTCACAGAAGGTGGAGGAAGGGCCAAAGAGGCCTGTAGAGCCGCAGCGTAGGGTGTCATTTGGGCCTTAGTAGCCTCTGCGTCGGGACACGGTGGGTAGGAAGGCGACGGCGTATGTCTCGGGGGGAGCCGACACCCACCGCGGAAGGAGGACAGGGCCTCGGAGACGAACTGAAGGACCTACCAGCCAGTGAGCCACACCCCTGGGGCCGTGGTGAGAGACGATGTCGCAGACGAAACTGGCGGCTACTCGCCTCAGTGGTAGGGGACGGACGCTGGAATGACCTGGACAAGCGCGCGCCGACAACTTCATCCAGCGCTCCTGCTGCAATTTAGGCTTAAGGTGCTGGCAGGCGTCACAGCTCTAAAAGTCGTGGTACTCACCTAGGCACCACATGCAAATCGGGTGAGGGTCCGTCACAGACGTGGGACGCGATCAAGAGGTACACGTCTTAAAGCCCGAAGGCATTCGCACACTGTTTCACTAACACCATGCGTGAAAAAGAAGAGATGGCCTGAAAACAGGCCAGGGCACAATTAGGATCTGCGTTGCACACGGAAAAGAGAAAAATCTGACGTCGGAGCGCCAGGGTGGGACTTACGTATCCTCGCTGACGTCACCGACGCAGGCGACGTCAGGGCGGAGTCACATGGTGCCGTCCCCAAGGCGCGCAGGGATGCTGTGGCAAGAAAGTTTTCCAGGTTCAGTCTCACGCCTGGGGATAATTCTAAGTGAAGGAATCTGCGGCTAGTAGTCTATCAGATCATGAGGTCATGTCCCCAGTGGCTCCTTGGACCAACAAGTATCGTTCATACCCAAAAAGTTAATAGCTTATTAGGTCACCCAGATTTTTTTAATTAGTTAATCTGGGAGAAATCAACAGTGATTAAAATCTCAGAGAATCAATTTAAATATCCTGCTCTATTTTGTGCTGCACAAATGGTTTCCCATGCTAATATACAATACAAATGTATAATATCTATCATAAAGGGTGCATAGTCAATTATTGATTAGGATAAAACATTTAGAAATTCCTTTTTTGTTAAGAAAGTATTGAACCCAAGTGTTACAAGACAGGATTCACGCTTACAGTAAAGTAAGGAGTAGAATTCAGTTAGGTCAAGTGAGTAATATTGGAGTTAAAAAAAATATTTCCTAGGCCTGGTGTAAAGTACCAAGTGATATTGGTACTGTGAGTAGTCACCAAAAAGCATTTTGGACTGCTTATAAGTTTGTTTATTTTGGACACAACCCAGTGCTTAGGCCATTTATAGCAAAACCAAGCTTACTAGTTGAAGTTAGAGGATGCACCTGGGTTGCCATTACTTTCTTTAATCCCCTGTTGGTTTTTTGCTGAAGTGAAACTCCTTCCCCGGCCTCCTGAGTTGCTGGCTCCTACCTCGAAGCCTTTCTGTGGGATACTGCAACAAATCCCACTACAATACTTTTATCAGTCCAAACTGGTCGTAAAAGGAGTATTTCTCCAGCAGGGCATAGAAAACCAGAGTGCACAATGGGGCATTTGTAAAGGGACAGTTGGTCTAGCAGAGAGGAATGTAGACAATGTGGCTAGATACTCCTTAACAGTGCAACCCCACTGAGTAAGTGATCACGTATATCGTAGGATATGTGACAGCTTGGTCTGCAAGGAGTCAACGCTATTGTCCACACATTCAAGCAATGAAGTTACTCCATCTGAATGAGTAAGCAGATTTGTTGAAGGTGTGATGAGTTGATAAGACTACGTCCACCACCTTTGGTGGCAGCTGAAAGGTGCTCAGATGCTCCTATTCAATCTCCAAGCATATAGGTGGAGGCTTTGGAGAAGAACTATTCCCCTCGACTGGGAGAGTAGGTCAGGCCTCAGTTGAAGTCATACGAGGGGACATGTGGAGAAGCACAGGAGGTCTGCATACTGCACCCTTCTCAGCCAGTTCATGGAGATGAGAATGACTTGGGCCCGTTCTCGTTGAATCTTCCTCAAAACCAGAGGAATCAAGAGCATGTGGGGAGGGGGCTGGAAGTTAGCGGACACGTAATGGAGCTAAAGCACAAGTTACTTACTTGTGTAACAATATATCTGTAAGAGACATTAGTTAGTGATAAGATTCCTTACCTTAGAATATCCCCAGGCGTCAGACTGGATCTGGAAAGTATTTTCATCAGCAGTGCCCCTGCGCGTCGGGAGGCGTTGTCGTACGGCTCCACGTACATCGCTGGCGTCATAGTCGCCGAGATGACGTTGCTGGAGCTACTTAGATACGCTCACGCGCGCTGACATCAGTTCTGTACACGACTTTCCGCGCCAGGAAAGCAGAGCCATGCAAGATACTGACCACTGGTGCATTGAAACTAGGGCCCTGAAAGAGATAACCTTAACCCTAGAAATCAGTTTGCACAACAGGAAGGATGGGTGGGGCGGTAAGGAATCTATCACTAACTAATGTCTCTTACAGATATATCATTACACAAGTAACTTGTGCATCTGAAAGAGACACGTTAGTGATAGATTCCTTACCTTAGAATAGATACCCCAGCAATACCAACCCCAGTGGTGGGTCTGCGAACAAAGATCACACCAGAAAGTCATGGAGAACAGGACGGCCAAAGAAGTAATCTCTCCGGACTGGACTATCAAGGCAATAATGCTTAGCAAAAGTGTGCAGCGAGATGTCTTGCAGGGGGACACTACTTCCCAATGCAGTAGTAGCTGATGTCACCCTGGTAGATTGGGCGAGCAACCCCACCAGAGGTTACTTTTTAGCCAGAGAATAACAGGCTTCGACACACAAGTTGACCCAGCGGGAGATAGTCTTCTTGTGTACAGCCCGGTATTTCTTGGCGCCCACATAGCCAAAATAGAGCTGGTCATCCACCCGGAACTGTTGTGTGCGATTTAAGTAAAATGAAAGCGCACGTTTTTGGTTCAGACAGTGCAGCCTCTATGGAAGGGTGCGGAGGCGGAAAGAAAGTGGGCAAGGTGATCATCTGCTCAATGTGAAAAGCAGTGACAACTAATGGCAAGAAGGAAGGACGAGTGCAAAGCACAACATTGCACAACCTTGCCCGGATGGACTGACAGAAAAGGAGGCTTACAAGAAAGAGCCTGGTGCTCACTCACACGCCTAGCGGAGGTGAAGGCAACCAGGAAAGCAGTCTTCAAAGCCAACAAACAAAGAGGACAGATGTGGAGCAGCTCAAAAGGAGCGCACATCAAAAAAGTAAGTACCAGATTCAAGTCCCACTGCTGCATCACAAACGGAATAGGAGGGAAAAGGTGAGTAATGAATTTGAGAAATCTATTAACAGGGGACTTGAAAAGAGAGGGCTGATCAGGAAGCCTGAGAAAGGTCGAGATTGCACAAAGGTAGCCCTTGATAGAGCCCAGAGCAGAGAACTGCCAGGCCATAGAAAGAAGGAACAAAAGGACCTCTGAAAGAGGGACAGCAAGGAGATCCACAGCCTTTGCTGTGCACCATGCCACAAATTTGTTCCACCTGCAGGCATGTACCGATTTAGTGGAGGGACGCCTGGCAGCCGGAATGATATCACAGACTTCAGGAGCCAAGTGAAACGGAATCAATTCTCGCCGCTCAATTTCCATGCATGTAGGTGGAGGCTGGACAGGTTCATGTGGAGGACCGTCGCCTGGGGCTGCGACAGAAGATCCACCCGTAGAGGTAGTCAGATCAGGGGATCTATGCTCATACTGATTAGCTCAGGATACCAAACTCTTCGAGCCCAGTCCTGTGCCACAAGAATGCCTTGCGCCCGGTCGTGCCTGATCTTCTTCAGCACTCTGGGCAGAAGTGGTATAGGGGGAAAGGCATACAATAGACCACAGCACCACTCGCAACGAAAAGCATCGCCAAGCGAGTGCCGCCTTGGAAAGGCCATCGCGCAGAACAGCTGATATTGCGCGTTCTCTTGAGTGGCGAATAGATCTAACCAAGGCTCTCCCCACTGTCAAGAGAAACCTTGCACCACCTCAGAGTGAAGATGCCATTCATGATCCATCAGGCACCGGCGGCTGAGTTCCTCTGCCCTGGCGTTCAAAGAACCTGCCAGGTGTTGAACCGTCAATGAAATGCCTTGACGTTCCAGCCATGTCCAGAGGCGCAGAGCCCCCTGACACAGGGTCCACGACCCACCCCACCTCGTTTGTTGCAATACCAGATGGCGGTGGTGTTGTCCGTGAACACCTGCACCACCTTCCCCTTGACAAGAGTGAAGGAATGTCTTTAGTGCAAGAAGGATCGCCGGAAGCTCCAGAAGGTTGATATGGAGCCTGGACGCGCCGGAGACCAGAGGCCTCTGATCTCTGCCTCTCCCATGTGGCCGCCCCATCCCAGGAGGGACGCATCCGTCACCACTGTGTGCTTCGGTTGGGAAAAGGAGAGAGATATGCCGCTGACCCAGTGCTGATTCATGAGCCACCACTGCAATAGTTGTGCAGTGCCCTTCGAGATCTGGAGGTAGTCAAACAGGTTCCCCATATGCTGCGCCAACTGGAACTTCAGGTTCCACTGCAGAGCCCGCATATGCCATCTGGCATGGTTGGTGAGCAGGATGCAGTAGGCCATAAAGCCCAGCAGCCTCAAGGTCGTCCTGACCGAAACCCAGGACAGGGGCTGAAAGATCGGAATCATAGATCGAAAGTCCTGGACTCGCTGTTCAGGAGGATAGACCCGAAAATGCGCCGTGTCCAGAACCACTAGGATGAAGAGGAGCTTCTGAGAGGGAATCAGGTGTGACTTCGGCACGTTGATGGAGAACCCCAGCAAATGCAGGAGGTCGGCGACGACTGCCTGGGAGGAGCCCGCTTTCAACAGCCAGTGGTCGAGATAGCGGAAGACTGAAACCCCTTATCTGTGCAGATGAGCTGCGACCACGGCCATCACTTTCGTGAACACCCAAGGGGCGCTTGTAAGGCCAAAGGGGAGCACAGTGAACTGAAAATGCTCCTGCCCTACCATGAATAGCAGGTAACGCCGGTGGGCCGGCAGGACAGGGATATGAAAATAAGCATTCTGCAGGTCCAATGCTACAAACCAGTCTTGCAGGTCGAGGGCAGACGAGACTTGAGCAAGTGTGAGCATCCTGAACTTCTCGTTTCGGAGGAAGCGATTGACATCCCGACAGTCCAAGATAGGACGCAGGCCTTTGTCCTGCTTTGGAAACAAGAAGTAGTGGGAGTAACAACCACAACCTACTTCTGGCGTCAGAACGGGCTCTATGGCCTCTTTGTCCAAGAGGGCCGTAACTTCCTGCTGGAGAAGTGTCAATTGATCCCCCGACATGCGGTGGAAGTGTGGTGGCTTGGCTGGAGGGGTAGTCTTGAAGGGGAGGGAGTAGCCCTTTCGAACAAGTTGCAGAAACCACTTGTCCGATGTGATGGTGCGCCAGTGGTGGCGGTGATGGCGAATCCCATTTAAAGCGGGCCTTTCTGCGGGTCTTAAACAACGGACTAGGAAGGTTTGGAAGCAGTGGCTGCAGGGGGGGTGGTGGACTGACCCGCACGCTGGCCCCGTGACCTGCCTCTGCGGGTCCCACGTCAGCGGCTGCGCTGAGACTGTTGCTGCACAGGTGTGTGGCTCTGAAACTAATTTGCTTGGGCGCCCCTTCCTTGGCAACGAAAGGAGCGAAAAGCAGAAGGAGTACATGTAACCGAAAGTCCTAAGGACTTGGTCGTAGGCTGTGAGTAATTAAAATGTTCCAACGCGCAATCTGCTTTATCGCCGAACATGCGAGTGCCATCAAAGGGTATGTCCATCAATGTATTCTGGACATCCCCAGAAAAGCCAATCGTCCTAGGCCAGGTGTGACAGCGCAGCGCCACTGTCGTTGAAATCGCCCTGCCCAGCGAATCAGCAGTGTCAAGACCACTACGGATGGTGATCTTGGCTGCGTCTCTCCCCTCTGCAATAGCTAGGGAAAGTATTGTACAAGCCCCCACCAGACACTGAGGCAGCACTTGGGCAACTGTATCCCACACAGAATGGGAATAACGTCCCAAGAGACATGCAGTGTTCATAGATCGCAGGCCTGAACCGGCGGAAGAAAAAATCTTCTTCCCAAACTGCTCCAATTTCTTGGATTTCCTGTTCAGCGGTACAGAAGGGAATGCGTTTAGGGACGCAGAGGCTTGGACAACCAAGCTCTTGGGGTGGGGTGTTGGGAGAGGAAAACGGGGTCGCCCAGGGCGGGACGATGGCGTCGGGCCATGTTCTTGTCCACAGGAGCCCCTGTGTGGGGCCTGGACCAGGTGCCCAAAAGAACGTCTGAGAATGCATCGTTAAAGGGCAGCAGCGGCTCCACAGAAGCAGAAGCTGGCCGAAGCACCTGTCAGGAGGTTAGTCCTGACTGCCACAGTAGGGAGATCGGGGTGGAGAGCCTCAGCTGCCCTACGCAACACTATTGAATATGATCCACCCTCCTCCATAGCCACGGTAGAAGGAGACAGTGCGCCAGGTTCCGGAGCATAATCCTGGTCACCTGCATCCCCCGGATCCTCATCCTAGTCCAGGTCTAACTCACATTGGGCTGCGAGAGGGTCCTCAGACCCCTCCCAGTCCTCCCCGTCCTCCATAGCCTGTGGAACATAAGGAGGTGGGTGGACAAAGGGAAAAAAATTCCCAAAGGGCGTCGGAATCGGAGTCGGTTGACACCATTCCTGCACCTGTCCCCGCCGGGGACGGCGTCGGCTGGGTCCGCGGCCAGCGCCGTCTATGCCGGTGGAGGTCACACAGGGCCAACCGGCATGGACAGGGATCCAGGCCTGGATCCAAAGGGGTCCCTCGGCATTGACGTTGGGCCGGAGCCAGCGACGCCAAAGAATGAGGACCCCCAACCGGGCCTGTGGGTCCCGAAGGCGCACCGGCGGGGCCGGACGGTCCGAAGACACGTGCAATGGCTGACAGGAACTCCTGCAGCTGGTCCGGAGTCGCCGATGGACCCGGAAAGGGCGGGTAGGCCATCGGAAAAATTGCGTAGGCTCCGCCGGAGCCGCAGGGGCGGTGCCACCTGCGCCCTTAGCCACGTCGGGCGACCGGCTATGCGAAGAGCAACAACGCTTCTTTGCCTTACCTGACTCAGAGTGCACAGACTTCGAATGATGGTGATGGCTCAGCGGCCAGTCCCTTAACCTCCCTCGGGACTGGGACCTTGAACAGCGCGGAACCGACTCCCAGGCGTCCAGCCACTTTAAGGACCACTCCCACAAAGTTTTCGGAGCCGTGGCCCGGCAGTGGGGGTATGACTCGGAGTCGTGGTCGCGCCTCAGGTAGTAGAAACACTCACGGTGCGGGTCCGTCACCAACATCGTGCGGGGACAGGCCACGCAGGACTTAAAACCAGACACCCCCATGCACCTGTAGATTGATATATATTTGAAAACAGAGACAAAATCTCCCAAAAAACGTAGTCAAAAAATGACTGGGGGTACCGCTCTCTCCGGATCTGCGCTTGCTGGCGCGGAAAAATAAACAACCGACGTCCGCGCGTGTAGACTCGTTTAAGTGGCTCCAGCGAACGTCATCTTGGCGACTACGGCGCCCGCAATATATACGCGGAGCCGTACGACGACACCTACCGACGAGCAGTGGTACTTCTGACAAAAAAACTTTCCGGATCCTGGCTGACGCCTGTGGATATTCTAAGGTAAGGAATCTATCACTAATGTGTCTCTTTCAGATACTTCCATCTCAACTGAAACGCAGCACAAAACAATCTGTATTGAACATTTCCCACGGAGGCTAACAAGTTCACCAGAAAAGTGGCCCACTAGACAAAGATGTTCTGGACTATCTCTGATAGAAGACTCCACTGGTGACCAGCAAGATAACGCAGGCTAAGGGTGCCAGCTCTGACATTCAGAGATCCCGTTGGGTGATTGGTAGTGATCCAGATCCCTTGACCTTGTGTCCAAGACAACAGTCTCAATGCTTCCAGGCAAAGAGGGCGAGACCCTACTCCCCCTAGTTTGTTTACATACCACATCATAGTCGCGTTGTCTGTCAAGATCTGAATGGACTGATCTTGGTTGGAGGGAAGGAAGGTCTTGAGCACCAGCCAGATCGCCTGCAGTTACAAGTTGATTTGAAGAACATGTTCCTCTGGAGTTCAGAGGTCTCTGATCTCCAGAGACTTCAAGATGAGCTCCCCAACCTAAGATAGAGACATCCATCATCACCTTGGCCACAGCTGGACCGGAGTGAAGTTCATGGTGCGTGTCCAGTTAGCCTTGTTGTCATCCCAAGCCATTTTCACAGCAGCTCTGAGGGAGACCACGATGGAACCCAACAGGTCTTCCAGTATTGTAACAGAGGCACCACTGCAGGGCCTTCATGGGCCAACATGCTTGCGCAGGAAGCTAGCAGACCTTGGAATCTGAGGAACTTTATACCTGGAATTCTCATGCGTTGCAGGAAGGATGGAATAATTTCCTGTCTGAGTGTAATACTTTAAAGTGGAGGCAAGGCCCAGAGGGGTGGAGTCCAGTACCAAACCTATCAACTGCAGTCATTGGGAGGGCTGCAGGTGAGATTTGGGCTTGTTGATCGAAAAGCCCAGGTCAAACAGCAGGGATACTGCTGACTGAAAATGGCTCAACACAACTTATGGTGAACTCTGTTTGATTAGCCAGTCTTCTACATATGGGGAGATAGGGATGCCAAACATTCCAAGTTGTGTCACCTACCACTGCGATTACCTTTGTGATGGCTTGAGGTGCTGACTTCAAGACAAAGGCGTTGATAGTGCATAGAACCCACCACAAACTCCAAGTAATTCTGATGGCACCGCAGGATAGGAATGTGGAAGTATGCAAAGACACCCACCAGTCTCCAACAGGAGTAGAACTTAAGCTAAGGTGAGAATCTTGAACTTCTACTTCTTGAGGATAAAGTTCAGGTCTGAGGTCCAGAACCGGCTCACCACCTCCTAATAAAGTATGGCCAGGTACTGTGGGGTGGGGGTTATGTATATAATGTTGTATACTTACTGAGCTTAGTAAGAAACCGCAATAAAGTTCTTTAGGATTTTTTCACTACAGACACATATGCACACAATATTCCATGCACTATTTCATCAACATTGATGAGATTAAAGCATAAAAACATTCACTCTTCAGGTTATTCTGAAAAGTCATCAATTTGTACCCAGTTAGAGGAGACGCACTAAAATCTGACGATACATCTTTAGGAGCTGTGGAATTCTCACATCAGACTATGGGGTTTCAAGCATTAGACTGTCTACTGTTTTAAAACAAGTGTTACAATTAAATAGCTTTAAAATACGAACACTGGTAATCTGTATGCCATCTCAATACCAACAGAATGTATAAAGAACTACAGTAAAGACATCTGAGGAAACCCTACATTTGTCTGCAGTGAAAACAACAAAGATGGGATAAGAGATGTTACACCACCCCACCCCACCCCAAAAAGACAACAAATATTTTGATATAAGAAAGCTTTGCCATTAAAAATTGCAAAAAGAGGTTATGTACATACATGGTTTCAGACTGATCGGCACCATTAATATCACAGATGGACAAGGCACTGCGCAGATTCAGCGGACGCAGGTAAAGCATCTCTTGGGCATCTTTTGATCGAGCCCAAGTCAGACCTTTTCGATATGACAAACCTAAAAGAAGAAACATATTTTTAAATCTCTGCCAAAAGTAGTGGATATATCTTTAACTACATTGGGAGGGAGAAGAAGGAGAAGAAAGGTGATATTGACTGTTCAATACACATACAAGGAGTGTTGCACTCACTCCTGAAGAGGTTTAAGAAGAAATGAAGGGTGAAGAATCCCTCCCAATCCTAAAAGCCACTGAGGAAGGCGGCATACCTCACTGGCGGTTTATAGGCTAGAAGCTTTCCTCATGAAGTCTGGAGAGAATCTTTACCCTCTGTTTCAAATGATCTAGGTTTTAGATTCTCATGATGCATGTAATCAGCAGTGTCATTCACAAGCAGCAGAAAAAACTTGCCTCTAGCAATGTATAAGTAACATAAGGATTTAGTGACTGTCGTTCTGTGGAACAAAAACTTACTAATGGCTGTTGAGCACTGTAGGAGCAAACTGTGACTGCATCCATAAACTTTGAATCAGACATATGTTAACATCTCAGTTATAGCATAGAAATACTGAGTGTCACTGCAAGTTAAAAACAAGCATTTGCAATGCAACAGGTCTCGCATTTACGCAAGTTTGAGCTATTGATGTTACATATAACACTGCCTTTTATTTTTGTTTGTAAAATATAAATAAATGGCAGCAGTATCATTTACAATGCCAATAGCTTAAACCCTCGTAAATGCGAGACCTATTGTATTGCAAATGCTTGTTGATATCCGGAGTGAATGATACTATGACAGAAGCATATAATGACATCCCAGATATGGTTACCAGAAGACCATATATCAATGTGACTTGACTTTCCCAGGCCTTGGCTTCCATTTCACCCAGTGATGCATTCTGGGAGCTGTATTTTTAGTTTTGGTCATCTGAACCAATTGGACTAACACACCTGTATAAAATATTAAAAAAATAAACCGTATGAATGAAAACGTGGAATGCCGGTGATAATATGTCATACGTAACCCTTCACAAAGCCCTTATGGGAGCTCAGTATTGTGGAGAGGCACACGGCACTGTTGTGATGTCACAGCACTCTTACGTCATGGTCCCTCGAGCAAACCTGGGTCATTAGGCGCCCCTCGTCTCTATCAGCGCTCTTGCCTGGAGGACTGCGCCACTGTGCGGCTCGTCATTAGAACTGGCTTCGTGGCCTATTCCGCACATGTGCAATAAGTCCCAAGCAGATGCCTTAATTGCAAGGTGACTTTGGTATCAAGTCAACCCTACAAGTGGAGAAGCGTGGCTCAGTGGTTAGAGGCGGCAGACCCGGAAGCTGAGATCGACCGTGGACGAGGGTTCGATTCCCCGCCTCGGCGGGTTTCGGGCTAAAAAATTCCACGGACTCGACAATTCTCGCTCCGGTGCCTACTCGAATCACGGGGTCACACTCTGCAACCCTTGCTTAATCTCCACTACGGCCCCTCGCGGCGGGATGCCTGGCTTTCACCTTGTGTACACCCTGCCGGGGTTTCTCACAGGGGAATACCAGGACGGGTTCCCTAAGCAAGCGCCAGGATGCCCTTTGGGTGACAGGTTTGCGCTATAGAAGTACACCTACATTTACATTTACAAGTCTTACCTCCGAAAATTAGTCCTCCCCTTTACAGAGCACCGAAGTTTCCCAAGTTCAGGGTTTACTATCCAATCCAGTTTGGTTTTTGCGTTTCCCTTTTACATTCTGGAACGTAATAGTTTTGAGACTATGTGAGATCAAACAAGAGCTACAAGTCCCAGAATGCAAATAAAAAAACGGTTCTTGTACTCACGCATGGACCCAGGATCTCAGCTTTACTTTCAAATGGAAAACATGACCAGGTGCCCCATGTCACAGCAGATGATGTGCCCCAGCCATGCCTTTTATTTTAAACATAATGCATTCTGGGAGTTGGAGTCTTGATTCACATTCACGGCACTAGCTGTGCTTAGTTACCAGATGAAAATGGTTTGTAAATAGTAAAGCTCAGGGTTTGATAACCAATCCCCAAAATAGACTGTATGTTTTAATCAATATGAAAGTCCGGGTTCAAGTTTGGGGGAAAACTGAGTAATAAAGTACTAACTGCGTGTTGAGAGCATATCCTGCTCACCCTGCGAAAGATGCTGCAACTTCTCACCGTGCACATGTACCCCCCAAATCACCTTCAGCGAGAGCTGAATTCACACCCTGGACACGTGCAGTGAGTGCCTTTAAAACTTCCAGTGAGGACCGAGCCCTCTCGACCTACAGATCCACCCTCCAGGGAGGACCGAGCCCTTTCCCCGTGCACCCACGCCCCTCCCCCTCCGGTGAGGCCTGCAGGGATCCCAGCCGCACCAGCATCCCCTCGGGCTCTATAAGAGCCCTGCCGCGGGTAGGGCTGTGATGTATGTTTTCTCTCTCAGACCAGTGTCTCCGACCCCCTTGGGACCATGAGCAGCCCCGACGCCCCTCTGTCTCCAGGCCACCGACCCTGGCTGACCCTGAGCGCCCAGGCAGCTATCCCCCTCCCTGCCGAGGGGCGCCTAAGCCTTCACCCGATTCTACTGGGTCCCGGAGGGGCAGGACCCCTTTAACAGTGGGAGGCCGCCAGAGAAGGGAGACCCCTCCCCAGGTTGAAGTGTCAGCGAGAACGGCAGGTGTGGGAGTCATAAAAAACGTAAAATAGCCCGTGGCTCGGTGAAGTGACCCCCGAGTCCCCCCCTTCCCCCCCAAAGGGCCGTAGACGCTAGCTCACAGGGGGGTACGATCCTCTGGGGGACCCCTTCAAGGCGGTGGTAGGGCTCACATACGTCCTTTTGATGCTTTCTTTGCTGCCAAACACTTTTGTAGAGTTTTTATTTCTCTATGCTCCCCCCCCCCCCCAGTCCCCTCTTAACTCTTCCATGTTAATATTGCCACTTTGCAGTGGAAAGTTTTGTTGGGGCTGAGTTGCCGTTGATGCGGCAGGTGCAGTGGCACCGGCGCCCAGAGGCGACCCACTGATCTTTGTATCTTGCCGGAGTTTAGATTCCAAATTGTGGTCGGGGTAGCATTTCCTTTCCTGCTCTAGGCCCACGAATCACTGACTTGTAAGCTACTGAGTCTTGTGTCCTCAGCAAACGAAATATTTTCTCTTTATTGAGTTATCATTTTCTAAAATCTTTCTACGCCTGCCGTCCAATAAAGGCACATCACGTGTTTTAAACCTGGCTCCGCATTTGTTAGAAAACTGCTTGCCACAATTTAATGGAAATGTGCTCCGAAAACTGAGGCGGAGTTTAACACAAGAACCTCACTGCTCGGACAAGTTGGGAGGAGACGTACCCAGGCCCGAGCTGAGGGCTTAGTAACTGGGGACTCGGCGGAGGTTCAACATCATATGATTATGCGCAAATAAATTAACCTCTTTGCTGCCTAAATAAATAACGAAATACGCAAGTCAAAACGAAACCTAAGAGCCGCGCGCATGAGATTCTACCGTAGACAGCTCACGTTGCCCAACTCTTAGGTTTCGGTTTCCAAGGCGCATGGCAGAGTCGGATTCCGACGCGCGCGACCCAATCCCAAGGCGGGCGTCAGAATCCGACTCTGCCATGCTTCTTAATGGTGCGCGCGGCCACCTCTTGTCTCCACTCGTTAGGTCTCGGCTAGAAGCTTAAACGATCACTATAGTTCTCTGGCGAGAACGTGCTTCGAGAGCGCCTAGCCGAGACCTAACGAGGGGACACTATTTTATAACCATAAATATTTTATTGGAGAGGTTGCTTTACGTATTGAGTTGAGCACTTTGGTAGCAACTGTGCATGAGAGAACCTAAACAATCAAGGTGCACACTAACAGCCGAGATACATGAGTTCAAAAGGCTTAATTTGTCATATTTTGTAAATAGCCATTCACCTGGTGTTTCACCAAGTTACGGTGTGTCTCACTATATTGCTTTACTTTACTATGTGTCTGTTTCTTCCTCACAAATCCTCTGTTACAAACAGCACACATTTTAATTCACCAGTAATATCTGAATTGGAGCTACAATGTCAAAAGAGAAGTTTATAATGTTTACTGACTTGCCAGCCTAAACAACAATTATTAGAAAAGCCATTGTGATTGGTGCCAAGAACCCTTACCTAGAAGATTGTCTTGCAAAGTAATCAAAACAGAAATCAAAGTTCACCAGTCTATACACTGAGTAATAACTGTACCGGAAAGTTTCAACTCATCTTACCAGTTTTTGTAAGCATTTTGAAAAGATCTGAAAGAGCACGCTGTTTATGTATTAACATGTGTTTGACGCTGGACTTTAATTTCTCTTTATCTGCAGTTTGGTCTACTGTCATGGCCTGCAGATCCTGAACAGATGTTATGACACCGCCTGTAACAAAAGAAAAAAATGGATTAAAAAAAACTTAATTTGTTTTGTGTATTAAAGCTCATACACCCTACACGTAAAGTAATTCTGTGTATTACAAATGGAGGAAAACTATTTTGCTTTTAAATCATTTTCTGAAAAGATAATGGTATTAATAAACAACACAATGCATGCTCAACACGACTACAGGCTACACTACAAGTGAAGCAGGTATAAGACTACTATATGGTTTATACACACATGAAGAAAAATGCACTTACCTTTGCAAATGCTCTTTCAGGTAAATACTCTAACCA
Organism: Lissotriton helveticus; assembly: GCF_964261635.1. NCBI lineage: Eukaryota > Metazoa > Chordata > Amphibia > Caudata > Salamandridae > Lissotriton > Lissotriton helveticus. The sequence continues at coordinate 772,480,052 of NC_136067.1, read as the reverse complement.
GATTGCTCACCTTTGGATTTCTGTAGGGTGCAAGACTAGATATGGAAACCTCTGCAATAGCTCATGTGCGCTAAGAGGTGGCAAAGTCAGCCTCCAAGAGGACTCTGCAGCACCTCTGGATGTGAAGACATGGAGCTGCACATAAATGCAACCCCTAGTGAGGACGTCAGTTTTCTCTTTCACACATTCCACAACCTCAGACAAGAGATGACTGACAATTGAAGAAGTAAACCATGTGCAACACCTAATGTGGGACCTTATTAAGTACTGAAAGGCCACACTACAAAAAGGAGAAGCTTGTCAGAAATAAAATGGTACTTGCTGTAGGAGAGTAGGGTCTGCTTCCTATGATCACCCCCACTTTTTGCTTTTGCTTTAATGGTTTTCGACTTAGTTGTGGCTGTGGGCCTGCTAATCAGACCCACAGCCCAGATGCACTCTCTCTAAACTCACACCATGTACACTAGGTACATCCGCAATTGGGAATTGGTTCACCTTGTCAGCACCTGTAGAAGTGTACCCTAGGTACTTAAGGCATAGGTGTAACCAAGGCCTACCAGGGGCTGCAGCATGTATTATCCCACCCCTGGCTGGCCACTCAAACTGACACAACTGGCTGATCACTTAGCTGGGGCAAGGTCGTGTAATCACCCCTTGCTTAGGTATAGTATTCCTATATCTACCCTTATATATAGACAACACAGTAACCTATAAGTCACTCCTATGGCAGGCCTTAACAATCCTGGAGGCAGAGTGCTTGGTTATGTGTGAGATGGTGCACTAGCATGAGCTGAGCCTGTCTCCAGCTTTCGGAACCATGGCCTTATAGCTGTTCTATGATATCGCCATACCATATACTCTTAAGTGCATTATAATCCTCGCGGCTGAATGCTAACTTTGGTTTGGCTTTATCTAAACATGTCGTGTAAGGTGTCATACGCTTTGGAATACTACCCCCTCGCCAATTCTGGCGACGGGGGTAGCATTCCACCCTTCTAGAGGGAGAAGACATGTTTTTGCTGACTATCCCGGTTAAAGTTAACCAGAGCCCCAGCATCACAAAATGGACGCTGCTGCCACAGACACAAGTCTGACCTCCTGCTGCTGGGAGTCCTTCCAGTCACGGAGGTTTGGACAATAGGTTTCCTGCCTGGGGAGGTGCGAGCACCACCCCAGACAGGACTTTGTGTATTGGGACAGTGAGGGCTGAATAGAATGAGACACTGCCTGGGGCACACTAGGTGCTCCATGCATACCCCAGTTCAAACCGGTTGCTGGGGCACTCCAGCCCCAGCTCTGGCGCGAAACTGGACAAAGGAAAGGGGGTGTAACCCCCCCTTTCCTGGTCCCACCCATAGGAGGGACTTAGAAAGTAATCCAGCCCCTTTTAGTTGTATAAAGGTAGGAGCTGAGTCCTGAGACTTTAGATTAATCCTGGAATTGAAACTTGACACAAAACTCTGGACCTTCGACATTCTGCTGAAGTTGAAGACTGAAGAATCTCCCTTGTGGCCAAGGAGTGACCACCCTGGGCAACCAAGCACCATCCAGCAAATCAACGGCTTGCTTTGTTGACGCTTCCAGTGGGACCCGAGCACAGAGCCTGACAAGACCCAGACTTCCAGACCTCTCGGACCCTCTGTTCACGTCTGCAGCATAGCTGAGATCCGTGGAGGCGACGAGACACGTGGGACCGGACATCTTGAAAAGCCTGCAACTTGCTAACTGTGCAGCTCCTGAGGTATCCTTGAAGCTGTGCACTGGGCATTGAGAAGCCCCGAATCCAAGCTCCACCTACACCGAAGATCAGCCCTCCACACTCCACGAGTTCTGCGTGGGGCCCTTCTGCTTGTGTTCTGCTCGACGCGTTGTCCGGTTGCTGGCCCGTTGGCTAGTAGCCTCTGTGACGACAATCCTTTTGAACCAACCCGCTGGTCTGGTTGCTCCAGACTGGCCCTTGCCTCCCTGCAAAGGTGAGGCACCTCAGACCTTGCTGGTCTGCACCAGAAGCCTTCTTTGAATCCTGCGTGGGATGTCTTTGCCAAGGCTTGTTGACTCCAATCCGGCGGTCGACCCCTCCATCTGCGAGAACCTTCGTGGGACAGCTCGCCTCCAGCACCTGATCGTCCTCGACGCCTCCTGGTACGCGTGGCTGAAGAGACAAGCTTCACGGCAGCACCTGATTGCTCCTCGACGTCGTCTGGTTCCTTCCTGGTTCCACCTGGTCCCTGGCTAGTGACCCAGACTCTGTCCCCTCTGCTTTCAGGTCCTCTTCATCCTCGATCTACCCTTGGATCCACCCGGACATCTTCCTCCTGGTCGCCTGCAGCATCTTTCTTCACAGGCTCCATAGGCTTCAACGGCGAAACCCGACACATCTTCACACCTATGCACCCGCTTCCTGTGGGTGAGGTAACGCGAGTACTTTGGTGCTCCCAAGGGTATTGACTATCCAAGTGTCTAGGTTTTTAGTTGTTTACTCCTAGCTAAACCGGAAGTGTCCTAAATCCTTCCAAATCTAACTTCTAAGTTCCCAATGACCTTGCATTGACTCACCTGTGTGTGTAAAGACACTGCACGCGCCGCCTGAGGGCCTCCTACTTCTAAACGAAGGTTCGGATAGTGTAGCCACAGCGATTCCCTAGGCCTTTCCTTTTCTCGTGACGTGGTACTTATACCACTTTCTTAGTATATGGTTTGCTTCGCCCCTAGGGCCTAACTGTATTTTGTGCAATTTAACGTGTTCTGACTAAGTAACTTGTGATGTGCTTTTGCCTCTGATCTCAAAGAGTTCAGAGGAGTGTGTTAGTAAATAAATACATACATTTTTTATATATATTCTGTGTGGTGTCCTTTCATTTGGTATTCAAGGGGTTACATATGGTAAAACAGCTGGCTTTACACGCCCTCAAGAGTCTTTTAGCCTAAGACTGTTCTGTCCACGCCACCTCTAAGATAGCTGGTCTATGAGGTTGACTTTAGAACCATCACCATAAGGGTTGATTGGACTGGTGCAAGGGGCTCAATAGAATAGTGAACATCATATACCAGGCCAACTTCTCACATTGGTGTGCAGCGGTTGGGATTAGAGCATGCTGTTGTTTTACCACTTGTAATCTTGAGATATCATTTGAAAGATCACATAGATACCTGTAGGTACATATAAAAACAAGTCTTAGTATACTTAAGTTCTACTGAACTTAGCAGTTGTAGAGCCTGGGCCTAGCACACCCTGACTACAACTGCTAGAAAGGTTCTGTAGGAAAACAAATAGTGTAGGTAGGTGCAACACCCCACCTCACTAGAAACCATGTCTCAGACAGTGAACCCCAGTGGTTCTTTGCCTGCAGAGGTAGATCCCTTGAGGACTGCTTCGAGATATGAAGCCTTAGTCTTCCAAGAATTGAGACAATTGTGTACTTCTAGAAGGCTAAAACAGGGTTCAGATATATCGTTACACAAGTAGTAACTTGTGCATCTGAAAGAGACATGTTTGTGATAGATTCCTTACCTTAGAATAGATAACCCAGCAATACCAAACCCGATGGTGGGTCTGCGAACAAGATGACACCAGAAAGTCACGGAGAACAGAACGGCCAAAGAAGCCATCTCTCTGGACTTGACTGTCAAGACAGTAATGCTTGGTAAGCGTGTGCAGCGAGGCCCACGGAGCTGCCTGACAAATGTCCTGCAATGGAATGCAACGTCCCAAAGCAGTAGTGGCTGCCGTAGCCCTGGTGGAATGGGCACGCAGCCCCACAGGAGGGTCCTTCTTAGCCAACGAGTAACAGGCCTTAATGCAGAGAACGACCACCGAGAGATGGTCCATTTGTGCATGGCCCGACCTTTTTTGGCGCCCACGTAGCCAACAAAGAGCTGGTCACCCACCCGGAACTGTTGTGAGCGTTTCAGATAGAACGAGAGCGCACGTTTTGGGTCCAGACAGTGGAGCCTCTCTTCCTCTTTCGAAGGATGCGGAAAGAAGGTGGGCAAAGTGATGGTCTGCCCGATGTGAAAGGGCGTAACAACCTTTGGCAAGAAAGAAGGACGGGTCCTTCAAACCACCTTGTCCGGATGAACAGAAGGGAAAGGAAGTTTAGAAGAAAGAGCCTGGAGCTCACTCACTCTTCTGGCAGAGGTGATAGCAACCAGGAAAGCCGTCTTGAGAGTGAGAAGCCGTAAAGGACAGTTATGAAGGGGCTCAAAGGAAGTGCACATCAGATATGTCAAGACAAGATTCAAGTCCCATCGAGGCATCATGAACGACACGGGAGGAAACATGTGTGTAATGCCTTTCAGAAAACGGTTAACAGGGGACTTAAAAAGAGAAGGTTGATCAGGAAGCCTTAGAAAGGTGGAGATGGCAGAAAGATAACCTTTGACAGTGCCCAGAGCAGAGCCCTACTGGGACAAGGAAAGGAGAAACAAAAGGACCTTGGAAAGAGGGGCCGAAAGAGGATCCACAGCATTAGCTGCGCACCATGCCACAAACTTGTTCCACCTGCAGGCGTATACTGTTTTAGTGGAGGGACGCCTGCCTGCCAGAATGACATCACAGACTTCAGGGGGAAGATTGAAAGCCGTCAACTGTCGCCGCTCGATCTCCATGCATGGCGGTGGAGGCTGGACAGGTTCGGGTGGAGGACCGTCCCCTGCTGCTGCGACAGAAGATCCTACTCGCCATGCTGAGTAGCTCCGGATACCAGTATCTTCGTGCCCAATCCGGAGCTCCAAGGATGACTTGGGCCCGGTCGCGCCGAATCTTCTTTAGCACTCTGGGCAGAAGTGGTAAAGGCGGAAAGGAGTACAACCTACCGCCACTCCACTCGCGACGGAAAGCGTAGCCAAGAGTGTGCCGCCTTGGAAATTCCAACGCGCAGAACTGATGACATTGCGCGTTCTCTTTGGTGGTGAATGGATCTAACCAAGGCTCTCCCCACTGCAGAAAGAGATCTTGCGCCACGTCCGAGTTCAGATGCCATTCGTGATCCATCATGCACAGGCGCCTGAGTTCGTCCGCCCTGGCGTGCAGAGAACCTGCCAGGTGTTGAACCACCACGGTAATGCCTTGATGTTCCAGGAGGGACATCTGTCACCACTGTGTGTGCTCCGGTTGCGGAAGGGAGAGGGATCTGCCATTGACCCAATCGCGATTCGTGAGCCACCACTACAAGTGTCATGCAGTGCCCTCCGAGATCTGGACATGATCGGACAGGTTGCCCTGATGCTGTGCCCACTGGAACCCGCATAAGCCACCTGGCATGTTGCACTAGCAGGATGCAGGAGGCCATCAGGCCCAGGAGCTGGGGAGTCATCCTGACTAAAACCTGGGATAGAGGCTGAAAGATCGGAATCATAGCCTGAATAGCCCAGACTCTCTGTTCTGGGGATAAACCTGAAACCGCGTTGAATCCAGAACTGCTCCGATGAATGGGAGCTTCTGAGAGGGACTTAGGTGCGACTTTGGCACATTGATGGACGCACAGGAGGTCGGCCGTAGTCTGAAGGTGGGAGACGACTGCCTGGGGCAAGGCCGCCTTCAACAACCAGTCGTCGAGGTAGGGGAAGACTGACCCCAGACCTGTGACCACTTTTGTGAACATCCGAGGGGTGCTGGTATGGCCGAAGGGGAGCATGGCAAACTGAAAATGCTCCTGGCCTACCGCGAACCGCAGGTATCGCCGGTGGGCCGGCAGGACGGGGATGTGAAAATATGCGTCCTGCAAGTCCAACGCTACCATCCAGTCTCCAGGGCAGAGGGCAGCCAAGACCTGAGCCAGAGTAAACATCTTGAACTTCTCCTTCCGGAGGAAGCAATTGACGTTACTGAGGTCCAAGATGTGGCGCAAGCCCCCTTTGTCCTTCTTGGGAACCAGAAAGTAGTGGGACTAACAACCACGACTTACTTCAGGCACAGGAAAGCGCTCAATGGCCCCCTTGGCCAAGAGGGCTGTGACTTCCTGTTGGAGAAGTGCGTAGTGATCCCCCGACATACGGTGGAACTGAGGTGGCATGGCTGGGGGGGGGGGGTAGACTCGAAGGGGAGGGAGTAGCCCCTCCGGATGAGCTGCAACACCCACTTGTTGGAAGTGACAGAAAGCCAATGGGGAAGGTGATGTTGAATCCTGCCACCCACTGGCGTGGGATGCAACCCGAAGCTCAGAATAGGAAGGCTTCGAGGTAGACGTCGCGGGGGCGGAGGTGGACTGAACCTCACGCTGGCCCCCGGAGCCACCACGGGGGCCGCCTCGCCCACAGGCCCGCTGAGTTTGGTTCTGCGCAGGCTTTTGTCTGAACGAACGGCTAGGGGTGCCTCTGCCATGGACACGAAAGGAATGAACCGTGGATTTGGCGGGCACGTGGTGGAAAGGCCCAATGACTTGGCCGTAGCTCGAGAGTTCTTAAAACGCTCCAGTGCCTCATCACCAAACATGCGAGTGCCGTCAAAAGGCATGTCCATGAGCGAGCTCTGGACATTCAGGGAGAACCCAGTGGACCGTGGTCAGGCGCGGCGCCGAAGCGTCACGGTCAAGGAAATTGCCCTACCAAGGAAGTCCGCGGTGTCCAAGCCACAACGAATGGCGAACCTAGCCGCGTCCATGCCCTCAGCCGCAGCCTTAGACAGCACAGTCTGCACCTTATCCGGGCACCGGGGTAACACCTCAGCCACAGAATCCCACACCACGTGGGAATAGCGGCCCAGAAGGCATGCGGTGGTCACGGACGGCAGTCCTAAGCTGGCCGGAGAGAACAACCGCTTGCCAAACTGCTCCAATCACTTAGAATCCTTATACTGCGGAGCCGTGGGAAAGGCACTCTGGGACGTAGAACCTTAAATGACCAGACTTTCGGGTGTAGGATGAGTGGTCAGAAAGGCAGTGTAAACCAGCGCCGGGCGATGATGCCTGCCGACATTCTTATCCACAGGGGCCCTCATGGCGGGCCGTTACCAAGTGCCCAGCAAGACTTTGGTGAGGGCATCATTAAAGGGCAGCAGCAGCTCCGAAGAAGTGGATGACGGCTGGAGCACCTCAGTGAGGAGATTTGTCTTCAGGGTCACCGGGAGGAGATCGAGGTTAAGGATGTCAGCAGCCCGACTGAGCACCACCTCCACATTGGGTGGGGGAGAGGCAAGCCCCGGAACAGAAGAGACATCGAGGCCACTGGCCTCCTCCAAGTCATCCACCCAGTCCTGCTCAGAATCACACTGACGAGTAAGCGGGTCCTCAAACCCTTCCCAGTCATCCTCCTAAACCAGCCCCGAAGGGACAGGCTCGGCAGCAGGGCAGGGACCGGTGAAGGAATACGGCACCAAGCCGGAGCCCAATTCAGATCCCAGGCAGGGGACAAAGCCCTCCAGGAACCGGGGTAGAGGCAGAACCAGCGGAATCCACTGCGGCGCCGCCGGTGGAGCTGAGGCCGGAGCCGACAGCATGGGACCTCGTGACGCCAAAGGAGGCGCAGGGGCTGGCACCATTGTAATGCTATTTACAAAAAGGGGTGGTGACGGACAGAGTCTCTGAATTAAGCAGAGTACTCTCACCCAGTCAAGAGATCAGGGCTAAATCCAACACCGTTTTTTAGCTCATTGCACCATCCCAGTTTCAGAACCTGGCTGTATGCAAATTAGTCTGTCCCTGGCCCAGTGCATCATGGGAACAGGGCAGACCAGACTACAAAAGCCAATTCTTACACTGGGAAGGAAACAAGCTTCCGGGGACCGGTTTCTGCCATTTCAGGCGTCTTCGGCCCGGCTTGCTTGAATCCTGATGGTGCAATGAGCAAGGGACTCACATCTGAGTATACCCTTCCACGCTTAGGGTGGACAAAATTATTTACAAAAAGGGGTGGTGACGGACAGAGTCTCTGAATTAAGCAGAGTACTCTCACCCAGTCAAGAGATCAGGGCTAGATCCAACACCGTTTTTTAGCTCATTGCACCATCCCAGTTTCAGAACCTGGCTGTATGCAAATTAGTCTGTCCCTGGCCCAGTGCATCATGGGAACAGGGCAGACCAGACTACGAAAGCCAATTCTTACACTGGGAAGGAAACAAGCTTCCGGGGACCGGTTTCTGCCATTTCAGGCGTCTTCGGCCCGGCTTGCTTGAATCCTGATGGTGCAATGAGCAAGGGACTCACATCTGAGTATACCCTTCCACGCTTAGGGTGGACAAAATTATTTACAAAAAGGGGTGGTGACGGACAGAGTCTCTGAATTAAGCAGAGTACTCTCACCCAGTCAAGAGATCAGGGCTAGATCCAACACCGTTTTTTAGCTCATTGCACCATCCCAGTTTCAGAACCTGGCTGTATGCAAATTAGTCTGTCCCTGGCCCAGTGCATCATGGGAACAGGGCAGACCAGACTACAAAAGCCAATTCTTACACTGGGAAGGAAACAAGCTTCCGGGGACCGGTTTCTGCCATTTCAGGCGTCTTCGGCCCGGCTTGCTTGAATCCTGATGGTGCAATGAGCAAGGGACTCACATCTGAGTATACCCTTCCACGCTTAGGGTGGACAAAATTATTTACAAAAAGGGGTGGTGACGGACAGAGTCTCTGAATTAAGCAGAGTACTCTCACCCAGTCAAGAGATCAGGGCTAGATCCAACACCGTTTTTTAGCTCATTGCACCATCCCAGTTTCAGAACCTGGCTGTATGCAAATTAGTCTGTCCCTGGCCCAGTGCATCATGGGAACAGGGCAGACCAGACTACAAAAGCCAATTCTTACACTGGGAAGGAAACAAGCTTCCGGGGACCGGTTTCGGCCATTTCAGGCGTCTTCGGCCCGGCTTGCTTGAATCCTGATGGTGCAATGAGCAAGGGACTCACATCTGAGTATACCCTTCCACGCTTAGGGTGGACAAAATTATTTACAAAAAGGGGTGGTGACGGACAGAGTCTCTGAATTAAGCAGAGTACTCTCACCCAGTCAAGAGATCAGGGCTAGATCCAACACCGTTTTTTAGCTCATTGCACCATCCCAGTTTCAGAACCTGGCTGTATGCAAATTAGGCTGTCCCTGGCCCAGTGCATCATGGGAACAGGGCAGACCAGACTACAAAAGCCAATTCTTACACTGGGAAGGAAACAAGCTTCCGGGGACCGGTTTCTGCCATTTCAGGCGTCTTCGGCCCGGCTTGCTTGAATCCTGATGGTGCAATGAGCAAGGGACTCACATCTGAGTATACCCTTCCACGCTTAGGGTGGACAAAATTATTTACAAAAAGGGGTGGTGACGGACAGAGTCTCTGAATTAAGCAGAGTACTCTCACCCAGTCAAGAGATCAGGGCTAGATCCAACACCGTTTTTTAGCTCATTGCACCATCCCAGTTTCAGAACCTGGCTGTATGCAAATTAGTCTGTCCCTGGCCCAGTGCATCATGGGAACAGGGCAGACCAGACTACAAAAGCCAATTCTTACACTGGGAAGGAAACAAGCTTCCGGGGACCGGTTTCTGCCATTCCAGGCGTCTTCGGCCCGGCTTGCTTGAATCCTGATGGTGCAATGAGCAAGGGACTCACATCTGAGTATACCCTTCCACGCTTAGGGTGGACAAAATTATTTACAAAAAGGGGTGGTGACGGACAGAGTCTCTGAATTAAGCAGAGTACTCTCACCCAGTCAAGAGATCAGGGCTAGATCCAACACCGTTTTTTAGCTCATTGCACCATCCCAGTTTCAGAACCTGGCTGTATGCAAATTAGTCTGTCCCTGGCCCAGTGCATCATGGGAACAGGGCAGACCAGACTACAAAAGCCAATTCTTACACTGGGAAGGAAACAAGCTTCCGGGGACCGGTTTCTGCCATTTCAGGCGTCTTCGGCCCGGCTTGCTTGAATCCTGATGGTGCAATGAGCAAGGGACTCACATCTGAGTATACCCTTCCACGCTTAGGGTGGACAAAATTATTTACAAAAAGGGGTGGTGACGGACAGAGTCTCTGAATTAAGCAGAGTACTCTCACCCAGTCAAGGGATCAGGGCTAGATCCAACACCGTTTTTTAGCTCATTGCACCATCCCAGTTTCAGAACCTGGCTGTATGCAAATTAGTCTGTCCCTGGCCCAGTGCATCATGGGAACAGGGCAGACCAGACTACAAAAGCCAATTCTTACACTGGGAAGGAAACAAGCTTCCGGGGACCGGTTTCTGCCATTTCAGGCGTCTTCGGCCCGGCTTGCTTGAATCCTGATGGTGCAATGAGCACCCCCTTTTCTGTATCGTTTTTGGCCACTATAGGTGTGGCAGTGTATACTCAGACATGAGTCCCTTTCTCACTGCTCCATCAGGATTTAAGCAAGCCGGGCCGAAGAGGCTGAAATGCCAGAAACCGGTCCCCGGTAGCTTGTCTCCTTTCTGGTGAAGAATTGGCTTGGTAGTTTGGTCTGCCCTGTTCCCATGATGCACTGGGCCAGGGACAGACTAATTTGCATATAGCCAGGTTCTGAGCTGGGATGGGGCAGTGAGATAAATAACGGTGATGGATCAAGCCCTGATCTTTGGACTGGGTAAGAGTGGTCTGCTTAATTCAGACACTCTGTTCATCACCACCCCCTTTTCTGTATCGTTTTTGGCCACTATAGGTGTGGCAGGGTATACTCAGACATGAGTCCCTTTCTCACTGCTCCATCAGGATTTAAGCAAGCCGGGCCGAAGAGGCTGAAATGCCAGAAACCGGTCCCCGGTAGCTTGTCTCCTTTCTGGTGAAGAATTGGCTTGGTAGTTTGGTCTGCCCTGTTCCCATGATGCACTGGGCCAGGGACAGACTAATTTGCATATAGCCAGGTTCTGAGCTGGGATGGGGCAGTGAGATAAATAACGGTGATGGATCAAGCCCTGATCTTTGGACTGGGTAAGAGTGGTCTGCTTAATTCAGACACTCTGTTCATCACCACCCCCTTTTCTGTATCGTTTTTGGCCACTATAGGTGTGGCAGGGTATACTCAGACATGAGTCCCTTTCTCACTGCTCCATCAGGATTTAAGCAAGCCGGGCCGAAGAGGCTGAAATGCCAGAAACCGGTCCCCGGTAGCTTGTCTCCTTTCTGGTGAAGAATTGGCTTGGTAGTTTGGTCTGCCCTGTTCCCATGATGCACTGGGCCAGGGACAGACTAATTTGCATATAGCCAGGTTCTGAGCTGGGATGGGGCAGTGAGATAAATAACGGTGATGGATCAAGCCCTGATCTTTGGACTGGGTAAGAGTGGTCTGCTTAATTCAGACACTCTGTTCATCACCACCCCCTTTTCTGTATCACCATTGTAATGCTTGGCACAGAGGCCGGAGCCAGGGGCACAAGATCCTGCGGCGCCGGGGACGGAGATGGATCAGCCAAAGGAGTCAACAGACCAGCAGGATCCGGACACGGGACCGCGGGGCCCGAACGCACACCGGCGAGAGCCCGAAGCCTAAACAGGCGGTCCATAGCAGCAAGGAATTCTTGCATTTGTGCGGGAGTCGCCGACGGACCCAGGTAAGGCAGGTAGGCCGCGGACTCCCAGGCTCCAAAGGAGCCGCAGGGGCGGAGCCCATGTCCCCCTCGTCTGCATCCAGGGACCAAAGGAGGGACGTCTGAGAGCGAAAACGCTTCGACTTTTTTGTGTGCCGTCTCTTACCCGAATCCGAAGGGAAAGAGGAGTGGTGGTGACAATTCCGCGAGCGGTAACTGTAACGATCCCTGGATCTGGAACGGCGCGGGGACGAGTGCCAAACTTCAAACAACTTCCGGAACCGCTCCCTCAGGGCCTTTGGGGCCATAGCCCTACAGTCCAGACAGGACCAGGAGTCATGGTCGCGCTCCAGGCAGTAGAGACAGACGTCATGAGGGTTCGCCACTGACATATTTCGATGGCAGGTCCCGCAAGGATTAAAACCAGGCATCTCTACTAGAACCAGAGAAACCAACACGAGACAAAAGTCTCAAAAAGATAGTCAAAAAATGACTAGGGTACGTCCTCTAACCAGTTACTGGCACGGAAAAAGAAAGAACGGACGCCAGCGTGCACGGGGGCGTCTAAGTAGTCTCCGTGATGTCATCTCGTATGTGTATGAGAGAGAGAGCTGGGGTTTTGTCTAAGGGGATCCAACTGTTTTTAGATTTTGTTAATTTTTTTTAATTATTGTGTTTTTAGTTGTTACTGTGAGTTTTCTTCACCTTTGTGGGGATCAGGCTTGTGAGTTGTTAGTTAAAAATGGATTACATTTCTATTTCAGGCTAGTCTATGGGGGGTTGCCCTCAGGCAGGCAATCGGTGGAGGGGTAAAGCTAACCCGTTTTAGATTCTTGTATGTAGAGGGTGTGGAGGTAGTGATGTGAGTTGTATTGTGACAAAATCCACAAAATCTCAAATGCTTTTGTTTAGGTGATCCCCAGAGATTTAACATTTTCGAGTTCGGCATTGTTGGTATTAGCAGTGGTGACTGGTGCTTCGAACTGTGAAAAGCGTATGATTACATTTCTGAATCCTAGTGCACAGTTTACGTTGCAGTGTAGTGGGCTAGAGGGGTGTGAATGTTAGTATGGTGGAGAAGCATTTGAAAGAGGTGAATGGTGCTAAAAGTGTGGTAAGTTGTAGAATGGTTTGTGTCTGACTGTAAGATGCCACCAGTTTGTGAGTGTGTAGTTGGTGAGTGATTGTGTTTATAAGTGAGGAGTTTGTCAATGATGAGGGCTGAAGTATGTGAGCCATGTTTCTTTGATGAAGAGGATGTTTTGGTCGTTGTCTGATGAGGTCTGCCATATCTGAGGTCTCTTCATGATTCCTGCTTGTGTTGATGAATGTGAGATAAAGGAAATCATTGGTTAGGTATGTGCAGGGTAACATATTTGTGGGGATATGAATGAAATTGCTGTGGCACATGGTAGGTATTTGCATGTGCCTTGGTACATTGTGGAGTTTTACAAAGGCATGCACTGGAGAAGGGAGTTGCCCTACTGAGATGATGGGTAGCAATGGTCTGGTCCACATCCCTTGAAGTGTTAAAACAGTGGAGTGGCCATATAAGTTGTCCACTCTTTTGGAGGACTCCTGGACTTGCATTGTTGGAGTGATTCAAGTAATCTGTACTGCATGCTGATTGCAGAGCCAGCAAGATGCACTAGCGGGAGAAAGTGTCTGTGCAGCACGTTGTTGACACTTAAGGCATGTTTCCTACCTCTTAAGCTTGTGCTCCTGAGAACGCTGCAACTGACGATCTGTCCCGAAGTTCTTCATAGGCTCTGATTTGCATGTGATTCCAGCAGAGCCCTTCTAAAGCGCTAGCGGCCGCATGCTGGCAAATGGTTACCTGCAGAGCACGTGAATGGGAAGAGCGGCCGTGGGAGGGGAAGCAGGAGAGTGATGGTGTGCGATGTGCACGCGGGGGCGCGGTAGCCTTTGAAGTCTGATGCGAGGCACAGACAAATGGTGGTGTGAGAGCGGCTTCCTTTCAAGTTTGATGGGGGGTGGCGGAGCAAATGGCGAGCGCGCACCGGTCGCACATGCACTGGCCATAATCCGCATTTCAAAGCCCTCTTGGTAGGATTTTCTGGTGGCCCTCTATATCTCTCGCCAGCAATGCACAAGCGCATTGGCAGGCGAGACCTAAAAATGAGTTGTGAGTTTCTGATGGACGTTTAGCTCTCTCCAGTGGATCATCTCGGTCAGGAGGAGCGTGAATTCTCATTTTCTGTATGGAGGCTTGAGGAAACAACTATGTTCTGTTTTCAGAAACCCTTTCAATTCGTATCAAATTATAAAGCAGTCTCACGAGTAAAACTATGTATGGTTTAAGTTTCGAAACCAGAGCACATCTTCCCTCTCTTGAAAGCCCTGCATTGGTTACCGGTTGCCAGAAGATCCACATTCAAGCTGCTTCGTATCACCCACAAAGTGATACATGGAAAGGAACCACTTCATCAGGAATAAAATCACCTAACACATTCAACAAAGGAACCTCTGCTCTAGAGTGCCACCTTGCCTTAAAATCCCAGATACAAGAAAAAAAAACATGGATGGCACAAACTTCTCTGTTCAAGCACCCAAACTATGGAACTCTTTCCCCCCCCCACATGAGATCCACGGACAACCTTATCTTCAGAAAACTACTCAAGAATAGGCTCTTCCCTACATAAACAGGATACACAAACAGAAATATACAGCATATCCCTCTGTATATAAGCATTTATTTATACAATAGATATGTACCTATGTGTATTGCTTTGTATAAACATGTAGAATAATTATGTTTAAAAAAAAAAGTAAAATACATTTTTAAGTAAAACACTTGAAAACCAGAGTTTATCTAATGCATCTTTGATCTACATATACTTACTTCCTTTATGCATCTATATACATTTCATGTACTAGGATCTATATATTTATAACTCCTCGCCTAAACAATCATTCAATGCACTATATTATTTCTCACTGTATACCTATTAATATCTTTAATCTACATATACTTCCTTCCTTTATGCATCTGAATACTTTCCATGTACTTAGGGATCTTTATATTTATTACTTTCTTCTAATTCAGCATATCCACTGCACTACTCTATTTCTCACCCTATTCCTACTCTCAATAGATCTTCTACCTCAACTCTCGGACTCATCTCAAACCTCTTTCTGCTACTCTTTCCAATGCACTACCCTATTTCTTAACCTTTACCTCTATCAATATATCTTCTACATCCACTCTCTCATCCATCCCAAACCCCATACCACTATTATGATCCCCAAAAGAACCCTTTCTAGACTCTCCCCTACTATACCTTTCCATGCATTGTCTGGCAGTTCTTTTACTATAACGATCCCCCAAAACAAGCCTTTCTAAACTCTTCCCTCAGACTCTTCCCCTCCACATGTGTTTACTTATCCCAAGCCACCTCCTGCTGCTATGACCGCTCCAAAAAAAGTCTAAATCCTTCAATCTTCTAGCCCTCTTCTATCCTTTTCAATCAAAATAACAGACTAACATGTCCACTTCTCAAATTTCATATTTCACTATTCTAATTTACCCCTAATCCTAAGCGCTTCAACACCTCATCAGGGGCAGCAAGCACTATATAAATGCAAACATTTTTCCCGGGTCTATACCTCAGCTACCCTTATCTATCCAAATAACTGAATAACATATTCATCAGTCAAATTACTTTCATATTTCACTATACTAATTCAACACTAATCCTTTATGGCTTACGGAGTAGCATGCTACTCGCCAAAAAAAAACGCTTCAACACCCCATCAGGAGTAATGAATATGCTATTTACCAGTATGCATCTGTTCTTGGCATGTAGGGCTGCTGACATTCATATCTATAGCATAGATCGCCGCCTAGTGTTGGGTCCGGATGATTGCACATTGTTGTCCTGGAAGAGTCTTCGAAGTATCACGAGATAGGTGGCTCCTCCCCTGGACTACAGTGCGCATGGGCATCGACTCCATCCCCAGATTGTTTTTAGCCATTGTGGCAAAGATGGAGTGTGATAGTGTAAGCGATGGCCATGCTAAGCGTAAGTGTTAAAAAGTCTGCAGCCGCTACAGGCGCCGGGGAGGAGGGCGGGCGATATGAATGTCAGCAGCCCTACATGCCAAGAACAGATGCATACTGGTAAGTAGCATATTCAGTTCGAGGCATGTGGGCTGCTGAATTCATATCTATAGCATAGAATACATAGCAGTCCCTCCATTAACGGCGGCCGCCTGTGCCAGCTGCAGAAGTCTGAAAAAGCGTTTTAAGAACAGCCTGCCCTACAGCTGCCTGCTGCTTGGAGTGCACATCTACACAGTAATGTTTAGTAAATGTGTGTGGTGTAGACCATGTGGCTGCTCTACAAATATCTTCCAAAGGGATATTACCAAGGAAAGCCATAGAGGCCCCCAACTTTCGGGTGGAGTGGGCTCTTGGAGGGACCGTTTAAGTGCGCTTAGCCTTGTGATAGCAAATCTGAATGCACTTAACGATCCACCTGGCTATACCTGCTTTGGAAATGGGGTTGCCTTTGTGCTGGGCTGAGAAGGCAACAAAGAGTTGTTGTGTTTTCCTAAAGTCTTTGGTCCTATCGATGTAGTACATCAAGGCTCGTTTGACATCAAGAGTGTGGAGCATTCTTTCGGCAACTGTTTCTGGGTTTTGAAAGAATGCGGGCAGTTCAATGGTCTGATTGACATGGAACTGCGAAACCACTTTAGGAAGAAATTTAGGGTTAGTGCGCAGCACCACCCTGTTGGAGTGAATTTGAATGAATGGCTCTTGTACAGCGAGCGCCTGTAGCTCACTAACACGTCGCAGAGACGTAATGGCAATGAGAAAAGCCACTTTCCATGTTAAGAACTGAATCTCACATGAATGTAGAGGCTCAAAAGGTGGGCCCATCAACCTGGTGAGGACCACATTGAGGTTCCATACAGGAGCTGGCGGGGTCCTGGGAGGGATGACCCGCTTCAGGCCTTCTAGGAAGGCTTTAATGGCAGGCACTCTGAAGACGGAGAGATGCTGCCTGTTCTGGAGATAAGCCGCTATGGCGGATAAGTGTATCCTGATGGAAGCGTATGCTAGATTGCATTTGTAAAGATGTAACAAATAGCAGATGATGTTGGGAGTGGATGCATCTAGCGGGTTGATGATGTTTGTAGCACAGTAAATGACAAACCGCTTCCATTTTGCTGCATAGCAGGCTGTGGTGGTGGGCTTTCTTGCCTCCCGTATGATATCCATGCATTCAGGAGGCAAGTCAAGGTAGCCAAATTCTAAGACTTCAGGAGCCAGATCGCCAGGTTGAGCTGTTGCGGGTCTGGATGCTGAATGTCGCCATGGCTCTGCGTCAAAAGCTTGGGCGTGAGGTGTAGCCTTTGATGCGGTACCACGGAGAGTTCCAGAAACGTGGTGTACCATAGTTGGCGTGCCCATGTTGGAGCAACCAGGATGAGAGTCATCGAGTGTTGCTTTAGCTTTCTTGCCACCAGCGGTATGAGAGGTGCTGGGGGAAAAGCGTACGCAAATCTGCCTGACCAGTTAATCCATATCGCATTGCCTTGCGACTGTGGGTGAGGGAACCTGGCGGCAAAGCTTTGGCATTTTGCGTTTTCCCTTGTGGCGAACAGGTCTATCTGTGGATGACCCCACTGCTGGAAGTACGGGCGGAGTACTGACGGATGTATCGCCCACTCGTGCATCTGGTGGCTGTACCTGCTGAGCAGGTCCGCCATCTGATTGTCCGTGCCTGGGAGGTGTTCCGCCATGAGGAAGATGTTCCTTTGAATGGCCCACTTCCACATGCTCTGAGCCAGATGAGACAACTGTGGAGAGTGTGTACCTCCCTGCTTCTGGATGTAGTACATGGCTGTCATGTTGTCCGTCCGGATCAACACGACTTTGTTGCACAGATGTACTTTGAATGCCTTCAATGCCATGAAGATTGCCATCAGTTCTAGGTAGTTGATGTGCATCTTCTTTTGCTGTATTGTCCATAGTCCCTGCACTGTGTAGTGGAGTACATGAGCTCCCCATCCCTGGAGAGACGCGTCCGCCGTCAGGATGATTTGTGGGACAGGCTCTTGGAACGGTCGGCCCTTGCAAAGGTTGTGTGGATTCCACCAATGCAGAGAGTTGTACGCCCGACCGGTCACATTAGGTCTTTTAACTGTCCCTGAGCCTGATTCCACTGATGCGCTAAGCATTCCTGGAGCGGGCGCATATGTAACCTCGCGTGCGGGACTATGAAAATGCAGGAGGCCATCATGCCTATCAACTGCATGAACACTCTCGCTTGAAGCGAGCGTTGCGGTTGGAACTGTTGGATTAGCGACTGGATGTTGTTGATCCGCGCTGAACTTGGCTGAGCTGTGGCTGCCAGAGTATTGATGGTTGCACCCAGATATTGCCGCACATGGGCTGGCTGAAGGTACGACTTTGGATAGTTCAGGGAGAACCCCAGACTGTGAAGAAGGTGAATGGTGTGGGACATGTCGGCGGCGCACTGCTGGGCCGACTTTGCCTGAACCAGCCAGTCGTCCAGATAAGGGTAGACATGGATGTGTTGTCTCCTGAGGTGCGCCGCTACTGTCGCTAGACATTTGGTGAACACTCTGGGGGCCGTGGTCACTCCGAAAGGAAGGACCTTGAATTGATAATGCTGATTTTGAATGGTGAATCTGAGGTATTTTTTGTGTGAAGGATGGAGTGGAATGTGGAAGTAAGCATCCTTGAGGTCTAAGGTTGCGAGGAAGTCTCCCTGATTGAGGAGTGGAAGAACCTGTTGCAGCGTTAGCATGTGGAAGTGTTC
Source organism: Lissotriton helveticus (assembly GCF_964261635.1). Taxonomy (NCBI): domain Eukaryota; kingdom Metazoa; phylum Chordata; class Amphibia; order Caudata; family Salamandridae; genus Lissotriton; species Lissotriton helveticus. The sequence goes on along the minus strand of NC_136067.1, from coordinate 772,461,782 downwards.
TGAGAGAATGTACTGGTTTAGGGGCCTGAGGTCTAGAATAGGCCTGAGGGACCCGTCCTTCTTGGGTATTAAGAAGTACAGGGAGTACACCCCTGTGCCTTCCTCCTCCACTGGCACGAGCTCTATAGCGCCCTTTTGCAGCATGACGAGACCTCCTGCTGCAATAAGTGCAAATGCTCCGTGGACATAGGACGGTGTTTTGGTGGTATGTTGGGTGGAGTGGATGTGAGCTTCAAACAATAGCCGTACTGGATAAGTTTCCTGACCCACCTGTCTGTGGTGATGTTTTTCCAGACTGGCAGGAACCGCTGGAGTCTCCCCCCGACAGGCGTGGAATGGTCGGGGGGCAGTGACAGGGCGTCACTGTTTGTTGGAGGCAGAGGAACGGGAGTTGTTGTTGCCCTTGCCTCTGCCCTTGGCGTTGTTGCCTCGATAACCTCCTCTATTTTGTTTGGGGTAAGAGGATTGCGCCCCACCTTTATTGAATTGTGTTTGCTGGGACATCTGGCCTCTGGAAACACCCCTATTGCCTGAGCGACAAAAAGTGCTCCCCCTAAACTGTTGGGATTGGAGAGCTCCCATGGACTTGGCAGTCTCGGTATCCTTTTTTATTTTTTCCAAGGTGGTATCCACCTCAGGACCAAATAATCTGTCAGGGTTAACTGGTTGGTTGAGGATGGTAGTTTGGATCTCTGGCTTAAATCCAGAGATTCTGAGCCACGCCTGTCGTCTTAATATCACACTGGTGTTAATCGCCCTGGCTGCAGTATCGGCAACGTCCAGTGCGCACTTTATTGAAGCGTTGGAGATGAGCTTCCCCTCCTGGATAAGCATCTCCGCAGCCTCCTTATATTGGTCTGGGAGATGTTGCAACAGGGTCTCTAGGGTGTCGTAGTGTGCCCTGTCGTAGCGTGCCAAGAGTGCCTGCGTGTTAGAGATACGCCATATATTGGCCGCCTGAGCTGCTACCCTCTTTCCCGATGCTTCAAGCACTTTGGACCCTTTGTCCGGGGGAGGAGCTTCACCCGTGGTCTGTGAATTTGCCCTCTTGCGGGCATTAGAAACGACCAGAGAGTCCAATGGCAACTGGCCCTTGATGTAAGTGGGATCGCCAGGTGCCGGTCGGTATTTCTTTTCAATTCTAGGTTTGACCACCCTAGCTCGTGTGGGCTCCTTGAAAATGTCCGCTGCATGTTTGAGGACCCCTTTGAGCATTGGAAGAGTTTTCACAGTTTTCTCAGCTGCTGAAAAAGTGTCAAAGAGGAAGTCCACCTCCACAGGGTCAGCATGGAGTTCAACGTCGTGGTTCTTAGCCGCCCTTTCAATCAAGGCATTGAATGCCGCAGAATCCTCAGTGGGAGACGTTTTGATATTGTATATCTGAGGGTCGAGAGTGGGTTGCTGATCCCCTTGATTACCCTGGTCACCTTTGTCCACCCATGCGTCCTGTTGTGCATCAGGATCAGCGTGGGTTGGGTAGCTGTATTCTTCATCTTGACCCCCAGCATCCTCGGCATCGGAATAAGTTGGCGAGGGCGTGGCAATTCTTTGAGTCCAAGGGGTCAATGGTTCGACCAAGACTGGTGCATCAGAAGCAGGCTTTTTGCGCTTTAAGGGAATGGTGTACGACTCCAAAGGCGTCAGCGCCGTAATTTTTCGCTTGTAAAGCGTAGGCTTCCCAGTGTCGGCATCGATGAAGCGTTCCGACTGTTCCTCCAGCAATGGTGGTCGATGCGGTGAGCCCCCAGCCGGGAGAGTAGGCGTCGACCCTTCAGCACTGTGCGTTTTCGCTCCGGGCTCCGCCCGTGGTGCGAATGCCTTTGGTGCCACCTTCGGTGGTACAGTGTAGAGGAGTGGCGTCGATGACTTGGAAGTGGGGACCGACTGTTTCGGTGCGGAAGGCGTTCTGGGGTCTTCTGCCGAGGCTTTGTCCCTGATACGCTTGAGTGAGTCCGAGACCTGCTTCATGAATGAAGCGGACGGTTTCGCCGATACGACAGAAGACCTCGGTCCAGCTACGTTGGAAGACTCGCTCGTCGACGACTTTGGCTGGTCGGTCCGAGGTGTGCCTGTGGCTGTGCCCTGGGCAACCTTTGGCTCGATGCCCATGCCGGTCTTCGGCTCGACGCCCTTTGCGGCCTTCGGTGCCGCGGCCTTGCTCGGCTTCGGCTCGATACCAGATCCGGACTTCGGCTCGACGCCCTTGCTGGACGGAGTCTGGACGACCTTTTTGGGCTGCACCTCGACACCTTTAGGCTGCTTCGGCTGGACGGATCTCACCGATTTGGCCGGGTCGACTTGCTTCTTCGGCTTGGGCTGTCCCGACACCCCGGAGGACGAGGGTGTCGAAGGTGGATCAGAGGGTTTCAGTTTCGATTGCGCCTGAACCACTTTAGGGTGTTCGGAGACCGAAGGTTTCACTTTCGGTTTAGATTTCTTCAATGGCGGCTCTGCCGAAGTGTCTGTAGCCGGGCCTGGAGGCGGGGCTGTGGATTTTGGTACAAGGTCTTGGGTAAGGCCGATAGGCGATCCCTCGACCTGAGCCTTAGTAAGAGTTCGAACGGGGCATAGCTCGTCCTCTGAGCTATCTTCCATGGCCCCATAGGCCTTATCGTCGTCTCCTACCTCGTCGACGACGTCTGCTACGGGTAGGTCTTCGACATCCACTTGAGGGTCGTCTTCGACTTCTTCCGCTGGAGGCGAAATCTGCAGGTGAACGTCGTGTTCGTCTGCTTCGTCGCTGTCGAAGATGTCCACCGGTGCCGGGGCCGACTGCCGGGCCTCCATGCGCGCCAAAGCCGAATCGTTTTCTTCGATCGAAATCTGGAACAAGCCATACAGTTGGCTTCATCGTGGTCCGGCGACAGGCACTTGTTGCACACCGGGTGGACGTCGATGTGCGGGTACTTCGATCCGCACACGGGACACTTCTTGAACGGGCTCCGTTCCATGTCGCGTCGACTGGGCCTCGAGCTCCAAGAGTCACGCGACTCCCGGAATGTCGAACTCGGAAGGCGAGTCCGAACAGAACTGGGCACCGACCGCAAACAATACCGATGATAAAGAGAGAAAGAAAGGCCTTTTGGCCTCGAGAATATGTCGATTCCGAACTGAGAGAACGAAAGTACATCCGAAACCAATGGCGGAAAAAAACAATCTGGGGATGGAGTCGATGCCCATGCGCACTGTAGTCCAGGGGAGGAGCCACCTATCTCGTGATACTTCGAAGACTCTTCCAGGACAACAATGTGCAATCATCCGGACCCAACACTAGGCGGCGATCTATGCTATAGATATGAATTCAGCAGCCCACATGCCTCGAACCAAGAGCTACATAAATGCATAGCTTTTTCCGTCTTCTATCCCTCCACTATCCTTCTGAATCCAAATAACTGACTAACGTATCCACCACTCAAATTACTTTCCACCTCACTATACTAATTCAACACTAAACCTTTATAGGTTCCGGAGTAGCGTGCTACTTGCCAAAAAAGTGCTTTGATGCATTGTCACGGGTAGTAAGCTCTATATAAATGCAATGACAATACAATAAAGAAGCTAAAAACAGACTTGTATGTGAAATGACAAGACATATATATATATATATATATATATATATATATATATATATATATTGAGGCGATTTACTTTTGGTTCCAAATACACATTTATTTAGGGTAGAGTGACATTACGGATAGCAGGGGCAAGGGGGAATCTGGTAAGTAAAAAAAAAAAAAAAAGTACATGCACGAGCCTGCTGGCCAGTGGAAGGTCAATGGCCACAGGAAGCAGTACTTGGTCCATGCTCCATGGCATGGACGGAGACTCCCAAGGCTAAAGGAACTGCAGACCAATAGGAAGCAAGGAAACTAGAGCGATGTGGGAGTCAACCAATGATAATTAAAGGGTTGGACTCTAGGCCCCTTTTAAGATTATTTTTTCATTACAAGAGATTTAGCAAGCACAGCGCAAGCCCTGTTCAGGCTAAACCAAAAAAGGGCTTAGCAGTGGGGAGGGGCTGAAGGGTTGCCACTGCAGTTAAAGGGTTAAAGCATTTCTAGAAATGTTGTGAAAAACCTGCTGGCAACAATTCTCAATAGACAGACAAGGATGCTCTTGAAGTTAACCGCATAACAAAAGGAGTTGTGGATCTTCAAGTATGGTTAGGCAATATAACAAATTAAGACACTCAGCCTAGTGGGCACTCCATCACAATCATAGTGGAAAGGTAAACAGTACGATGAAAATTCTTAAAGGTTGTCAAACATGACAAATCTTGCAACGTGTGTATCCTACACAGGAGTCCGACAGAGTGCCCTAAAACTCTGTGTTAATCTTAGATTGCATGTGCACTGTTGCAGTCAAGTTGCAGTCTACAACTGTAGATCTGCCGAATACGGATTCCACAGCCTTACTGCACTAGACAGTATTTCACTCGATTACTACAAGGTATGAAGCACTCTCACTACCACCAAGTTTTAATTTCTAAGCCACCTATGTCATTTGAGCAAAACATTTTCTCAAACTAGTGGAAGCAAAGGAGGTCAGAACTAACCTGTAAACTCGTCAAGGTTGTTCACTAAATCAGGAATTTGATTATTCTTCATAAATCTGGTGCAGAGTTTCTTCATTCTTCTGATGAGCTGCGGCAGACGATGCTGAAGAGATTCTTCTGCAAAACCAGCTGTTTGACTTTCTCCTGCAATCGCATCCTGGAAAAAGGGCACAAATGAGTTGTACACAAACAGACCAATGCAATAACCGCATAATAGCAAATAACCTCATATGTTTTAGATGGTCCGTGATAAAACATAATAATGCAAGACATTGTTACTTACTAAGATGCAACATGGAGGATCCAGAAACTATCAATAAATTATGTTAAACCACAGATACCCAGAGGGGAATGCACCAACACACACATACACTTGCTTTACTTTTCATACACTGAAAGACATTGGGTTGTATACATTCTATTTAGAGGGAACTCTAAGAAAAGGCTATTTATCTTTGGTTATGCTCTTTCTGGTAGCTAACAGCTCCTTGCAGATTCCTCACCTTATGATTACAACCAGGTGCTAGACTGGATCTGGGAACTTTCATCATAGCTCTCATCCACTGATAGGTGGCACTAGCGCCCGAAGCAGTACTGGTGTGATGCCACTGAAGCAATATAATGCTGGCCAGATATACCGACCTAAGAGTTCAGAGATGATGAGAACAGCTCATGTGTAGATACGGAGGGCAACAAACTAAAAAGGAGCCTTATTTCTAGCAGTAGCTTATGACCATCCTTCAGAACGGGGAGATGGGTGGGCTCTGTAAGGAATCTGTATATACCTGAAAGATTGTGACTAGAAGTAAGCAACTTTGTCTTCTCATTGATAATTCTACCTGCGGATTCTACAACTTCTAAATCGATACTACAGCAGTACCTTCGGTCAGGTTGGGGGTGGGTCTGAAGGAGTGATGAGCCAAGAAAATCCTGTACCACGGAATGAGCAAAATAATTTCCAACTTATGTGTCCAAGCAAAAGGGCGTTTACAAAAGTGTGAATGGAACCACAGGTCTCTGCGCTACAACTCCAAGTCATGATAACACCCCTAGCCAGTGCCGAAGTTGAAGACTTCGCTCCGGCGAAATGAGCACAGATTCCTTCAGGTAGTTGCTTCTAGGCAAGGGCATACCACATTTTAATGAGCAAGATAATGCAGCGTAGTATGGTCCTCTTCTGGGCTGCCTTGCCCTTTAGCTCCACACATATCCAATGAAGAGCTGCATTTGTGACTTACTCCACCTAGTCCAGTCAATGAAATAACAGATTACTGTACAAGGATCCATATGCTGTCTCACCTCCTCCTTTTTGAGATAGGGAAAAGGGAAAAAGAGGGGGTGGGGGTGGGTGGTGATGGCCTGTCCCAGATGGAAAAGGGCCACAACCACAGGCAGGAAAGCCGCTTTAGTACTCGGGACCAGTTTGTCTGGACAGAAGTATGTGAAAAGCTGGCAAACACAGAACACCACCCACTTGACACTTCTCGCTAGAATGATGGCCACAACAAAAACAGTTGTAAAAGTTAATAACCTCACAATCAACTGGACAGTAGTTTAAAGGGAGCCCATCAGAAAAGCCAAAACAAAGTTGAGATTCTGCTGTAGTATCACAAAAGGAGTAGGTAGAAAAATATATGATTGCCATTTGTATGAAGGCTGACAGGGAAGGCAGATAAACGCTGAAAGAGCAGCAAAGTAACCTTTTACCATGCCAGCACAGAAGGCTGCTGGGCTAGTGAAAGAGCAAAATGCAGAATTCTAATAAATACGCCTTCAGCGGGTCTAAGTTATGAAAAAGAACGATTCCACCTTCCACAAAACAGATTTTGTGAAGGGGCGACAAGCTGACAGTATGTTGTTGACTACCTTAAGCAGGCAGATGGAAGGAGCTCAGGTGTCCCTGCTCAATCTCAGGAATAAGGTGGTGGCCTTTGAGTTGGAATGCAGAACCGGGCCCTCTGACAGAGAGGATAACTGCCTTGAGGAGCAGTTGTGGAGGGGGACACAGGGAGCATTTCAGGGAGACGGTGTACCACACCCTCCTTGGAGAGTCCAGGGTGAATAAAATGGCCTGGTCCTGGCAGGGCTTCTCAAGTCCCAAGAAATTAAGGACACATGATTGAAGTGGAAAACTATTTCAACCAAAATGTTTCCCCCAAGGCTCCCCGTAACAGATACTGGAGAGGACAGAACTGTGCGGAGTGAGCACTTTGGGAGTTGTGAAACCATCCACTTGAGGCTTACCCACAGGGTAAAGATGCTATGGATCACCATCGGGTTTAAAAGACACTTGTCACCAGTAAGATAATGCGAACTCAGGCTGTCGGCTCTGGGGTTCATAGAGACTGAGAAATAGTTGTTAACGAGATAGATACCCTGCGTGTGTGCCATAGGCCAGAGCCACAGAGCTTCCCAGCAGAGAAGATATGATCCCACACTGTCCCGACTGTTGACATACCATCTTGTCTGTCAAGATCAGGCCATCTTGGCTACAAACCTGTGGGCAAGAAGGCCTTCAGGGCTAGGCAAACGGCCCACAGTTCGAGCAGGTTGATGTTTAGGACCTGCTCCGCTGGAGACCGAAGGCTCCAATCGCCAGTTGCTCAAGGTGTGCACCCACCACCAAAGTTTAATGTGTGTCACTAGTAAGGCTACTGCGGAAAAGAGACACAAGGAAGTACACAAGAAGCATTGAGAGGGCTCTAAATGATGGAAAAGCACAAGTTGAAGACTAGGTTTGACACAAGCAGTGAGCCCCTCATGAGTAGCCTAGCATCGATGTAAAGGATCACTGCAATCCACAAGCTGTTCAGATTTGCCACACCCCCCACCATCGCCTCATGATGGCTTGGGTCCGAATAAAATCACAAAATGGCAGTGTGTAGCACATGGCCAATAAATCATAGGTATTTTCTGTGCGGCAGCAGGATTGGCATCCTACAAGTAGAGGGGCACCGTCCAGTTTTCTCCATCTGGCGCCAGAAACAAATTAGCCTAGGGGAGCATCTTGAACTTCACAGTGCTAAGAAAGAAGTTCAAGAGCCGTAAGTATATGATCGGTTGAAAACCACAGTCCTTCTTGGGGACTACAAAGAGGAGCATCCCTGCCCAAATTCCTGCTCTAGAACCAACTCTACTGCTCCTTTCAGCAATCCTCTGACTGAATGGACTGAAAATGTGTGATGTAAGATAGCCTGCTGGAAGTGAAGGTCATAACCCCATTCTATTATTCAGAATACCACCCAGCCTGATGAAGGGGTCTGCAGTGACCCAGAAGGTAAAGGGGGAGAAGGCAGCAGGCTTAGAATGGGGACCATTGAAGGCGCTTTAGTCAGAGACGATGATGGAAGAGGTTCCTCGTAAGTCAACAAGCTCTGGTTCTGAGGAGGACACAGCTGGAGAGCGCCAATGTGACTTACCTAGTGTCTTTGGCGACACTGAGAAGTGTTGTCGTCCTTTCTCCTCCTCTTCTTGTGTTTCTGCCTCATCTCCTTGGAGAACAGCGAGGGATACAACCTGGACCATGGTTGGTACAGAGCCCTATGTGCATTGCTAAAGCAGGCCATAAAATATCTAGCCTCCAGCTACTTAATGGCCTGAATTTAAATTAGTTACTTAACTAACTCATGCTTCGGCCTCAGGCACCATTGGCAGACCTCATGGGGATCGGATATGGATATATGTCCATTGCACAAGCTGCAAGGTTTGCACCATGACCCATTTTGGAGGTCGGATTTGATATAATATTGTGATTTAGATTAACTCCGAGCAAATTATCTTAGTTTACATATTTTGAATTGTTTGGATAAATGAGTTTCTTGTTGATATTCTGTCTAACAGCAGATTCCTCAAATTCCTTCCACCTCCCCATTCTGTGATTTGTTGTGGGTGATCTTGGGTGGCCGACCCAATGGTGCCTAACCAACCCCCAACATCCCAACTTGCTCTCCAAGTGGTGATCGCACCTAGTGAATGCTTTTGAGACACTGCCTGGGGCACACAAGGTGCTCCATGCATTTCCCAGTTCAAACCGGTTGCTGGGGCACTCAGCCCCAGCGCGAAACTGGACAAAGGGGAAGGGGTGTAACCACCCCCTACAGGGCCTCCCATAGGTGGGACCCTAAAATTAGTCCAACCCCTAAACTTAGTATACGCATAGGGATTCAGTCCCTAGGACTTTAGATTACCGTGGACGAAACTCTGAAACATAAATCTTGGACCTTTGACATTCCATATCGACTGGAAGATGGAAGAAATCTCCCTTGGGGTCAAGGAGTGACTCCCCTGTTCAAACAGGCACCGAAGAGCATCTTGCCAGTCTGCATTTTCGAGGCTCCCGCCGGATCCCGAAGATTCTGGGACACAGGACATGGACTTGCAGACATCTCCGAGGCTGACACGAGTCCCCAGCAGAGCTGAGACCTATAGCTGACACGAGAGACGTGGAACCGGACCTCCTGGAGATCCTGCAATTTTGCAACTGCACCTACTTCCCGAAGTTGTGCATTGGGCTATTTGTAGCCCTTGCCCGAGCACCTTTTGCACCGAAGCTGAGAGGCCTGCCCTCCACGAGTGTTCCGTGAGTCTCCTTTCTTCACACAGCTCGAGCCTCCTTCGCGATCTCTAGTCTGTTGGCTAGTGGGTCCCCACAAAGGCAATCCTTTGTTTCTTGGGCTTTCCTGGTTGCTCCAGACTCCCCTTCAAAGGGTGAGTCCCTCAGACCTTGCTGGTCTGCACCAAAGCCTATCTTGTCTTCTTTCGTGGGTTGCTGTTGCCAAGGCTTGTTGGGTCCAATCCGGATTCTGACGCAGCACTCAACATCCTTCGTGGGACAGCTCTAATACAGCTTTGGGTCGTCATCGACGCCTCCTGGTCCTCGTGGCTGAAGAGTCAAGCTTCACCTACTTCACCTTAAAGCACCCGACATCGGCTGGCATCTTCTTGTCGCCATTCTTGTCACTGGCTAGTGACCCAGACTCTGTCCCCTCTGCTTTCAGGTTCTTCAGATCTGCGATCCACCCAGACACTTTTCCTCTGGTGCCTGCAAAACTTCTTCGAAGCTCTCTATTGCAATAAACGACGAAACCTGACACCAAAAGACACCTATGCACCCGGCTTCCCTGGGTGAGGTAACACGAGTACCCCGGGTGCTTCCATGGGTCTTGACTCTCGAAGTGTCTAAGTCTAAAAGGGTTACATCGTAGTTCACTCCCAAGTGTCCATAATCTTTAAAATTGTAACTTGCTTTTCTCCATAGAAGTCAATGGTGATTCGCGGCTGTGTTTAGACACTGCACGCGTCCCCCGTGGGTCTCCTGTGTCGCTACCTTGGGTGGTTTCTGGTTGCCCCAGCGGTTCTACAGGCCCTAGGCCTCACTTCTATCCCTCACGTGGTTCTTATACCACTTTTTTAATATATGGTTTGTGAGGCCCCTAGGGTAAAACATATACTGTGCTAGTTTACTGTGTGCTATTTAGGTTCTTGTATTGTACCTTGGCCTCTAGCCTCATAAAGAGACTAGATGGGTTGTGTTTTGAATAAATACACATATTTTATATATATATACCTTGTGTGGTGTACTTTCATTTGATTATTCAAGAGATTATAGACTGGTAAAACAAGCTGCTTTACATTCCTTCAAGACTAAGCCTTAGACTTAGAGAAGGCTGCTCTCCCTAGCTACCACTAGGATAGCTTTCTATAAAGGTTTTCTAAACCTACCATCAATAAGGGTCGTTTGGACTGGTGCAAGGTGCCCACTAGAAAAGTGGACATCATATGCCAGGCCACCTTCTCACACGGGCCACAGCAGCCCACCCTGCAATTGACTGCCTTGCCTCGACTCAAGGGGGCTACCACCATCTAAGCCTTTACAGGGAAGCGGCCCGAGAAGGATCTCCCCCTACCCCCCAGACCTCGATAATGCCACCATTTTGGTCATACCAAAGACCTACCCGCTATCCATCTCCTGCACCGATTAACAGCCTATTTCTCTTATCAATGCAGAAGTTAAGGTCTTCGCAACCATGCTTACCATCTGCCTACGAGTTCTTTCGTCTTTATTTCACCCGAACCAATGCAGCTTCATCTCTGCCAGGAGCACAAGGCAATGTTTGCGGCGCTTGCATGTGGCACTGGCCCACCGTCACTTGCTCTCAACCCCACTGGCTTTACTCCTAATAGATTTTAAGATAGCATTTGATACGGTGAACTGGAGCTACCTGATCCATGTGCTGGAGATGGCGAGGTTTGGACCCCGCTTCTGTGGCCTTGTGTGGGTCCTATACTCAAATCTGACAGCCCATGTACAAATTAGTGTTGTGGTTTCTCATGAATTTCATATCTGCCGAGGGACCTGTCAGGGCTGCCGCCTGTCCCCTCTTCTTTTTGCTTTGGCGTTAGAGCCCATCGCCGGACTTATATGGTGTGATGCACAGATTTGGGAATGGAACACTGGCCATGTCAAGCGCATTGCGTTATGTGCGGATGACGTTTTTCTGCATCTTTCAAACCCACCCCTTATAATCAGTTGTGGGAGTTAATAAATATGCTACTTACCAGTATGCATCTGTTCTTGGCATGTAGGGCTGCTAACATTCATATCTTAGCATTAGATCGCCGCCTAGTGTTGGGTCCGGATGATCGCACATTGTTGTCCTGGAAGAGTCTTCGAAGTATCCTGAGATAGGTGGCTCCTCCCCTGGACTACAGTGCGCATGGGCATCGGCTCCATCCCCAGATTGTTTTTCGCCATTGTGGCAGAAGATGGAGTGAAAAGTGTAAAGGATGTCCATGCTAATGACTGAATACAATAGTATATCTGCAGCTGCAACAGGCACCGGGGAGGAGGGTGGGCGATATGAATGTTAGCAGCCCTACATGCCAAGAACAGATGCATACTGGTAAGTAGCATATTCAGTTCGAGGCATGTGGGCTGCTAAATTCATATCTTAGCATAGAATACATAGCAGTCCCTCCATCAGCGGCGGTTGCCCGTGCCAGCTGCAGAAACCTGAAAGAGTGTCTTGAGAACAGCCTGTCCTACAGCAGCTTGCTGCTTGGAATGTACATCAACACAGTAGTGTTTTGTAAAGGTATGTGGTGTAACCCACGTGGCTGCTCTGCAAATGTCCTCTAAAGGAATGTTCCCTAGGAAAGCAATGGATGCCCCCAATTTGCGTGTGGAGTGCGCCCTTGGGGGTATCGTTAGAGTGCGCTTGGCCTTTTGATAACATATTTGGATGCACTTAACAATCCACCTGGCTATTCCTGCTTTGGAAATAGGGTTGCCTTTGTGTTGTGGTGCGAAGGCAACAAAAAGTTGTTTTGTCTTTCTAAAGGGTTGTGTCCTGTCTATGTAGTACATCAACGCCCTCCGTACATCTAAGGTATGGAGCATTCTTTCCGCTACCGTTTGTGGGTTTTGGAAGAATGCCGGCAAGTCAATAGTTTGGTTGAGATGAAACTGTGACACCACCTTTGGAAGGAATTTGGGGTTAGTGCGTAGCACTACCCTATTTGGATGAATCTGAATGAAAGGCTCTTGGATTGTGAGCGCTTGTAGCTCACTAACACGCCTCAGTGACGTAATAGCTATTAGGAAAGCTACTTTCCACGTTAGGAACTGGAGTTCACACGAGTGCAGTGGCTCAAAAGGTGGTCCCATCAGTCTGGTGAGGACCACATTGAGGTTCCACACCGGAGCTGGTGGTGTTCTTGGGGGAATGACTCGTTTCAGACCTTCAAGGAAAGCTTTAATGGCAGGCACTCTGAAGACAGAGAGATGCTGCCTGTTCTGAAGATAAGCCGCTATGGCGGATAGATGTATCCGAATGGAAGTGTACGCTATATTGCACTTGTAAAGATGCAACAGATAGCAAATGATGTCAGGGATAGATGCATCTAGCGGGTTGATGTCATTGGCTGTACAGTAAATGACAAAACGCTTCCATTTCGCAGCATAGCATGCTCTGGTAGTTGGCTTCCTTGCCTCCTTGATGATGTCCATGCATTCCGGAGGTAGGTTAAGGTATCCAAACTCTAGGACTTCAGGAGCCAGATCGCCAGGTTGACTGTTGCGGATCTGGATGCTGAATTTCTCCATGGTTCTGCGTCAAAAGTCTGGGCGTGAGGCGCAGTCTTTGATGCGGCACCACCGAGAGTTCGAGGAACGTGGTGTACCATGCTTGGCGCGCCCATGTTGGAGCAACTAGGATGAGAGTCATCGCGTGCTGCCTTAGCTTTCTTGCTACCAGCGGTATCAGAGGGGCTGGCGGAAAAGCGTACGCAAATCTGCCTGACCAGTTCATCCATATCGCATTCCCCTGCGACTGTGGGTGAGGGAACCTGGCGGCAAAGTGTTGGCATTTTGCGTTTTCTTTTGTGGCAAACAGGCCTATCTCCGGATGACCCCACTGCTGGAAGTACGGGTGGAGGACAGATGGGTGTATCTCCCACTCGTGCATTTGATGGCTGTACCTGCTGAGCAGATCCGCCATCTGATTGTCCTTTCCCGGGAGGTGTTCTGCCATGAGGAAAATGTTCCTCTGAATGGCCCACTTCCACATGCTCTGAGCCAGATGAGACAGCTGTGGCGAGTGGGTGCCTCCCTGCTTTTGAATGTAGTACATCGCGGTCATGTTGTCCGTCCGGACTAACAGTACCTTGTTGCACAGATGTACAATGAAGGACTTGATCGCCATGAAGATTGCCATCAGTTCCAGATAATTGATGTGCATCCTCTGTTGTTGCGTCGTCCATAGTCCCTGCACTGTGTAAGTGAGCAGATGAGCTCCCCATCCCTGGAGAGATGCGTCCGTTGTCAGGATAATCTGTGGCACTGGCTCCTGGAACAGTCGGCCCTTGCAAAGGTTGTGTGGAGTCCACCAATGCAGAGAGTCGTATGCCCGACTGGTAACCAACACTAGGTCTGTCAATTGTCCCTGAGCCTGTGTCCACTGATTTGCTAAGCACTCCTGGAGCGGGCGCATATGTAACCGTGCGTGAGGGACTATGAAGATGCAGGAGGCCATCATGCCTATCAACTGCATGAACACTCTCGCTGGAAGCGAGTGTTGTGGTCTGAACTTCTGGATTAGAGACTGCATGCTGTCTATCCTGACTTGGTTTGGTTGAGCCATGGCCGTCAGGGTATTGATCGTCGCACCTAGAAACTGCCGGACATGTGCCGGCTGAAGATGCGACTTTGGGTAGTTCAACGAGAAACCTAGATTGTGAAGGAGGTGAATGGTGGTCGACATGTCCGCGGCGCACTGTCGTTCCGACTTGGCTTGAACGAGCCAGTCGTCCAGGTAGGGGTAGACATGGATGTTCTGCCTCCTGAGGTGCGCTGCTACTGTCGCCAGACACTTGGTAAACACCCTTGGGGCTATGGTGACCCCGAAGGGTAGGACCTTGAACTGGTAATGCTTGCCTTGAATAGTGAACCTGAGGTATTTCCTGTGGGACGGGTGTAGTGGAATGTGGAAATAAGCATCCTTGAGATCTAAGGTTGCTAAGAAGTCCCCTTGGTTTAACGAGGGAAGAATCTGTTGCAGTGTAAGCATATGGAAATGTTCTGATAGTATGTACAGGTTGAGGGGACGTAGATCTAGAATGGGTCTGAGAGATCCGTCCTTCTTTGGAATAAGGAAGTACAGGGAATATACCCCTGTGCCCTCCTCCTCCACCGGCACGAGCTCGATTGCGCCTTTTTGCAGCATCGCCACTACTTCCTGCTGCAATAAGTGCAAATGCTCTGCGGACATAGGCCGTTGCCTTGGTGGAATGTTGGGTGGAGTGGACTTTAACTCTAGACAATAACCGTACTGGACAAGTTGTAGCACCCACCTGTCTGTGGTGATGTTTCTCCAGACGGGCAGGAACCGCTGCAGTCTCCCCCAGACAGGTGTTAAGTGGTCGGGGGGCAGTGACAGAGAGTCACTGTTTGCTTGGGGTAGAGGAGCGGGAGATGTTGTTTGCTCTGCCGCGACCTCTGTTGCTGTTATTTCTGTAACCTCCCTTGTTCTGTTTTGTGAACGAGGATTGTGCTCCACCTCTTGAGAATTGCGATTGTGGACCCATTTGTCCTCTGGTGACTCCACGTGCACCTGAGCGACGAAAATTATTGCCACGAAACTGTTGTGATTGTAGGGCCCCCATAGATTTAGCAGTTTCCGTGTCCTTCTTTATCTTTTCGAGGGTGGTGTTAACATCTGGACCAAACAGTCTATCAGGATTGACTGGCTGATTAAGTATGGTTGTCTGAATATCAGGTTTAAACCCTGATATGCGGAGCCAAGCTTGTCGTCTCAGCATGACGCTAGTGTTGATCGCCCTAGCTGCTGTGTCTGCGGCGTCAAGTGCACACTTGATGGCTGCGTTGGAGATCAGTTTCCCTTCCTCTATAAGCAGTTTGGTGCCCTCTTGAAACTGTGGAGGCAGGTGTTGTACAATCTGCTCTAGGGTGTCGTAATGCGCCCTATCGTAACGTGCTAAGAGTGCTTGTGTATTTGCAATACGCCAAAAGTTGGCAGCTTGTGCCGCCACTCTTTTGCCCCCTGCCTCTAGCACTTTGGACTCCTTGTCTGGGGGAGGAGCTTCACCCGTTGTCTGGGAGTTGGCCCGTTTTCTGGCATTTGCGACCACAAGAGAGTCTAGTGGCAACTGTCCCCGAATGTATGCAGGGTCTGCAGGTGCTGGTCTGTACTTTTTCTCGATACGTGGATTGACCACTCTCGCTCTGGTAGGTTCTTTAAAGATGTCAGCTGCGTGCTTGAGGACTCCCTTGAGCATAGGCAGCGTTTTCACAGTTCTTTCAGAGACTGAAAAAGTGTCAAAGAGAAAGTCCTCTTCTACTGGGTCAGCATGCATGTCCACATCATGATTAGCAGCTGCCCTCTCAATGAGTGCATGAAAACCTGCAGAATCCTCTGTTGGGGATGCACGTGCACTGAAAGGCTGTGGGTCTTGCCCCACACTTTGGGTGCCTTGGTCACCAATGTCATCATATGCATCTGGATGTGCATCTGGTTCATTGATGGGGAAGGTGTATTGGTCCTCCTCATCATATCCCTCACCCTCAGAGTGTTCTGGTGAGGGAGTAGGGCTTCTTCTTGGAGGAGGCTGGATAGGTTCTATGAGGTTAGAAGCGTCCTGAGGAACCCTTTTTTTCTTTAGTGGGATGACATAGGAGTCCAGAGGCTCAGAAGTAATCCTCTTTTGTATAGGGTTAATTTGCCAGTGTTGGCGTCGATGAAGTGCTCAGAATCGTCCTCTGATTCGAGTTCTCGACCTGAAGGTACCCCTGCCGTAGAAGAATCCGACTTCTTTGGCGTCGATTTCGTAGAAAAGGCCTTCGGAGCCTCTTTCGGCGGCAGAAGGTAGAGAAGCTTACTCTTAGGCTTTGCCGGAGTGTCCTTAAGGCGTCTGAGGCGACGGTAACGGAGCCGACGTAGCAGCGGCCTTGTCCCTTATTCTCTGCAGCGAAGCGGCAATGGGGGACACTTCACTTACAGTGGCTTTTGGCGCTGACGAGGATGTCTTGACCTTCCCCTCGGATCCGACGTCATGGTGGCCTTTCGGAGTCTTGGACGCCGATGCAGTTGCCGCCGACCCAGAGTCCTTGGATCGATGCGCAGATGTGCCAGCCGTCGATCCGTGTGCCTGTGTCGCCTCCGACTCCACTACGCGACCGACGGACGGAGTCCCAGTCGGAACCGGAGCCGTGCCGCTGGCCTTGGCGTTCTTAGACGGTGTCGCAGCGGTTGATCCGTGCCGACCACCCTTCTTAGAGGATCCCTCCTCTAGCGCCGATTTTGACCCTGTGGAATCGACCGACTTCTTCGACTTCTGTGGACCGGAGGTCGACGGAGCCGATGCGGCGGCGGGTGCAGTAGTTTTCTGTTGGCCGGCCGCCATTTTAGGGACGCTCGAGTCCTTAAGTTTCGGTTTCGTTTTCGGGTCGGCCATTTTAGGCGTAGCCGATACCGTAGGTTTCGGTTTCGATCCGGCCTGCCCAGCAAGTATGTCCGTGGCCGGGCCTGAAGGCGGGGCCGTGGCTTGCGGTACGGGGTCTTGGGTAAGGCCAACTGGCGATCCCGTGACCCGATCGTGATCTTCGAAACCTTCGGGGCATAGCTCATCCCCTGAGCTATCTGCCGCGGCCCCATAAATCTCTTCGACGTCCCCTACCTCGTCGACGTATTCAAGGCCTTGATCCACGACTCCGTCGTCGTCTACCGGATCCGCCTCGACCTCCGTTTCGGGTGGGGATATCTGGAGATGATGACCCTGTTCATCTTCTTCTTGGTTGCCGAAGATGTTTTCTGGATCCGGGGCCGCTTGTCTGGCCTCCAGGCGCACCGCGCGCCGAAGCTTGAGAGTCTTTTTAGACCTGAATTGAGCGCAAGCCTTACACTTGCCGTCGTCATGGTCCGGTGAAAGGCATTTGTTACAGACCGGGTGCAGGTCTATATGTGGGTACTTGGACCCACAGAGCGGACAGTACTTAAACGGACTCCGCTCCATGCTGGAAAGTCGTGGTCGTGTCGCGATGAGAAGGCCTCGATGTCTGAAGAGTGAAAAAACTCCGCTGAATCCGACTCCAAGAGTCGGAAGAACTCGAGACCGTGCGCAAACAATACCGACGCTATAAATACAAGGCCTTTTGGCCTTAAAAAGTTAGTTTTACTCGGTTCCGACAGAGAGAAGTCGAGACCGCATCCGAACCCAATGGCGGAAAAAAACAATCTGGGGATGGAGCCGATGCCCATGCGCACTGTAGTCCAGGGGAGGAGCCACCTATCTCAGGATACTTCGAAGACTCTTCCAGGACAACAATGTGCGATCATCCGGACCCAACACTAGGCGGCGATCTAATGCTAAGATATGAATTTAGCAGCCCACATGCCTCGAACGGTATTATTTCCTATTGATATAGGTTGCAGGACACGTTTTGTCTTGTTAGACTCAGTTGTGGTCCTTTCTTCATGTAAGCGCTCTGAATTTGTTTAATTACAGATGTATTTTCCCCTGACAAAGGGCACTGCATCAGGACTGATTCCATGTTGGGATTGATACAAATATGTTACACATATGAAACCTTCACGTATATGAATCTACGGACTATTCCGTAAGATATGAATTAATATTGGATACTGATGTTAATAAACATCACATAAACAAGACAAATTGATTCAACAGTTTGATTACTTGTTTTGATTAACATTATTTTCTACCCAAGACTGGGGACATCTCCGATTCAGGAGATGATAGCTGGTTATCTTCAAATACAACACTTTTTGGATTAGAAAGTGAATCCCCAGTAGCAGGCTACACCATTTACAAATTGAAGCATCCTTACGGTGCGTGGGTTTTCACATTTTGCTGACCTCCTTTCTACTGCATAATGCTAGGCCCCATTTAGCCTTCCCCACTTGTCAACGTGCTGCTTATGATGGGGGCATTAGCTGGCTTCAACTTATATTTTGTACTATTTTGCGTCACACCTCTTGGTCATCAATGACTGGCTCAGTGGTCGGACCCGGCCTAAAAGCATGAACTCACCACACTGGGATTCCCAATAATTATGGCGCTGCTCTATGGGTGTGAGCTTCCTGCAGTGAACCGGCTGGTGTTCGCTGGGTGGAGGGCTTCACTTCAACATACAGGGTAGATGAAACTCACTCAGCACACTCCCTTGTGGCATGGCACTTGGTTGAGGAACGTAACGGCGCTGGAGGGGTTCGCTTGATGGGACGCCATCGGTAACACACTGACGTATGGACGGGAACACAAATAGCCTCCTTCCAGGAGCTCCAGCAGACATACACATTATCCAAAACACAATCCATAAATTACTGTTGCTGTGAGAGTACATATCCTCCCACATACGTCAATCCCAGAATCCATCTCAACGGAGGCCAAGGTAATGATGGGGGCCTGAGGTAAGAGAGGTGCGTCTCAGATTTATCGCACCCTAATCTTTAATTACCCTAAAACATTAGATACCCTTAGATTCCACTGGGAGAACTGACTCGGACCTTTGGAAGGAAAGGATTGTCGAGATTCACTAATGGCTCTGTGAGAAGTTGGCCTGATATGCAGTGCTCACTATTCTAGTGATCACTATGTATCAGTCCAAACAACCCTTATTGATGATTGGTTGTAAGTCAACCTTATAGACCAGCTATCCTAGTAGCATGGATACGAGCAGTCTAAGGCTAAGACTCTAGAGGGCGTGTTAAGCCAGCTGTTTTACCATCACATTACCCCTTGAACACCAAGTGAAAGGACACCACACAAGTTGTTATGAAAATTGTGAGAAGTTGGCCTGATATGCAGCGCTCACTATCCTAGTGATCACTATGTATCAGTCCAAACAACCCTTATTGATGATTGGTTGTAAGTCAACCTTATAGACCAGCTATCCTAGTAGCATGGATACGAGCAGTCTAAGGCTAAGACTCTAGAGGGCGTGTTAAGCCAGCTGTTTTACCATCACATTACCCCATGAACACCAAGTGAAAGGACACCACACAAGTTGTTATGAAAATTGTGAGAAGTTGGCCTGATATGCAGTGCTCACTATCCTAGTGATCACTATGTATCAGTCCAAACAACCCTTATTGATGATTGGTTGTAAGTCAACCTTATAGACCAGCTATCCTAGTAGCATGGACAAGAGCAGTCTTTAGGCTAAACTCTAGAGGGCGTGTTAAGCCATCTGTTTTACCATCACATATACCCCTTGAACACCAAGTGAAAGGACACCACACAAGTTGTTATGAAAATAAAGTATATTTATTTATAACAAGACTACCTTGAACTCTTTATGAGTCAGGGAGCTAAGCACATAACAAAACCCTTAAGAAAATACTTTAAGTCGCACAGTTTACACAAATGCCCGAGGGGCACGAAAAACCATATATTACAAAAGTGGAATGCGAATTACTAGCAGGTAAGTAACTATTCTCATAGACTTTAGAAACGCTAGTCCTACAATGCTAAACACTTAGATTAGTTGCAGGAGGCCTGTGGACGTCGTGTGCAGAGTGGGAACTCTCACGCGTAAGGCAGGAAAAAGTCTATGGAAGCTAGAACTCACAAAGTTACTGTTCTCGGGCGAACCCGACTAGCTGGGACGAAAACGGGAGTGGATCCGAACACTTGGAGTGTTGGACTATGCTGGGGCACCGGAGTGCTGGATTTACCTAGCCCAGGGGCTGCGGCTGCATAGGGTTCAAGTTGCGTCGGAAACCCACGTTGACGGACCAGGAGCCTGAAGAAGAAGTTGCTGGCAGGCGGCCAGTGAAGAAAAGTTTGAAGAGATCCAAGCCTGGATCAGGGAAGAGGAAAACCTGAAAGCAGAGGGGACCAAGTTCTTGAATCACTAGCCAGTGATTAAGTGGGCACCAGGATGGCACCGGGCGAAGTCACCGCAGTCAGGTGAGTGGGCGCTGCTGGGCTCTGCAGTCTCTCGGACCAGGAGGCGTTGTCGGCGACCAGGATGGAGGTGCGAGCTGTCCCACGAAGGTTCTTGCTGTCGACGTCGCTGGACCCAGGATTGGGCAACAAGTCTTGGCAAATGCAAGGCCCACGCGGTGGACCTAAAATGGCGTCTTGAGGGGACCAGGAGGGTCCAGGGTGCTCCTCTTTTGGAGGGAAGCACGGGCTAGTCTGGAGCAACCAAACCAGCAGTGTTAGTTGTCGTGGAGCGTCGTGAGGGGGCCACTAGCCAACGGGCAAGCGACCTGGACAACGCGGTGAACAGCAAAAAGCAGAAGGGCCCCACGCCGATCTCGTGGATGCAGGGGGGCTGGACTTCGGTGCTGGAGCTGCTCAGGGTCGGGGCTTCTCTTACCCCAAGGCACTCAGTCGAGGGTCACTCAGGCGTCGTGCTGGACAAGCGTCGTGCAGTTCTGAAGATGGCCGGTCCCTCGAGGTCTCGTCACACCAACGGATCACAGCTGGGCTGATGATGTAGGTTGAGGTCAGGGGTGCCAGGGAAGCCAGTTCTCGTCGTGCTGGAGCAGTCTTGATCCGAAGGAGAGACTGGCAACAAACTGCGATGCTTGGTTGGTGCCTGCTGCTGCAGGGTGACTACTCCTTAGTCACAAGGGAGAAATCTTGAGAAGAGTCTTGAGTTCCTTCTTGTAGAAAGTTGGTTCAGGATTCAAAGATGATCTGCTTTGGAAGGGGGCCAGTTCCTACCTTTATCCTGCAAAAAGGGGCTGGCACGCGACTAAGTCCTGCCCTATGGGTGGGACTAGGAGGGGGGTGGTTACACCCCTCTCCTTTGGCGGGCTTTCCCCAGGCCAGGGGCTGGAGTGCCCCTGGAACTGGTTTCAGCCGGCCTATGCACAGTGAGCACCGGGGTGCCACTTGCAGTCACCTTCCTCTAAAGCCCTGCCTACCTAGAATACACAAAACCCTGTCTGGGACGGTGCTGGCACCGCCCCTGGCAGGAAACCCTTTGTCCTTGCCTCCTGTGCTGGGAGGACTCCCAGCAGCAGGAGGGCAGACTTGTGTCTCGGTGGCAGCATCCATCTTGTGGAGCTGAGGCTATGTCTGACTTTAACCGGGGTTACAGGTTACATACATGTCGTGTCCCTCTAGAAGGGTGGAATGCTAACCCCGTCGCCAGAATGGGCGAGGGGTTAGTATTCCAATTCGTATGAAACCTTACTCGACATGTTTTGATAAAGCGATACCAGAGTTGGCATATAACCGCGAGGTTTATAATGCACTTAAGAGTATATGGTATGCGATATCATGGAAACGGCTAAGGGATGGATCCCGAAAGCCGCAGACAGGCTCAGCTCATGCCAGAGCACTATCTCACACGATTCCAAGCACTCTGCCTTCAGGATTGTCAAGGCCTGCCATAGGAGTGACTGATAGGAGATCTGTGTGTCCATTTTTAGGGTTAGATATAGGTATACTATATCTAAAGCAAAGGGTGATTACACCACCTTGCCCCAGCTGTCAAGCAGCCAGTTGTGTCAGATTTGGATGGCCAGCCAGGGGTGGCATAATACATGCTGCAGCCCCTGGTTGGCCCTGGGAACACCTATGCCCTGGGTACCTAAGGTACACTGTACAGGGACTGATAAGGTGACTCAGTATCCAATTGGATATGTACCTAAGGTACATGGAATCCATTTTACAGAGAGAGCAGTGGGCCTGGGGTCCTGAATAGCAGGGCCCCAGGTCAACTAAGTCAGAAAACCAGCAAAACACCAGGCAAAAAGTTGGGGGCATCCATAGTCAGGGATCTACCTTCCTACAGGCTCCCAGACCTCACAATATCTTCCAGGCTTCTATTAGTGCAAACATACTACTTACACTGGGCATACCTCACGCCTACCAGGTGTTTCAATCAACCCTCGTGTCAGCCCCACGTGCAGTCACTGCTCCCACACTCCGACAGATTTCTTTCAAGCTATTGGGAGGAGGTGGTGGGTGAACTTTATAACGTGTTGGACCAGACAATGGAACTCTCCCTTCTTTTGATCCTTTTGGAGGTGGATGATGGAGTGGGGGCTACCGGGTTGTGTTGGGAACCACCCTTGTGGTAGCTAAAAGAGATTGCAGCTCACTGGAACGCCTACAAATCTCTTACTCTGTCGATGTGGAGACGAGGAGTAGTGGTTAAGTTTCCGATTTTAAAAGAGGTTGACCCAGGCTTTTTGTGGGCTGTCAATATGACTTGTTGTTATGCTACTAAAACAATAAAAATTTGTTTAGCAACTTGTGGTATCGATATTTGTTCAGAGTTATAATTACTGCTATCCTGTAGTTTGAGAGGTGAACGCAGAGTCACTGACTAGCTGTCTTGTTCATTTTATGCTGCTATTATTGTTTTAAAACTCTGCTATCGTGCTACCACTACTTTTAAAAACGTGGAGCCACTTACTTGCTGCTTTGCACATTCTATGCTGCTACTACTGATTTTAATAATCTACTAACTTGTTTCACTGTTAAACAATTGATATCGTTTTTATGAATTTGACGGGGGTACTGTTTTAATTTGAACCGGGACTAGTGGGGGCTCTCTGGCGCTTTGAGGCTGTAATTGACTGGGACGTCCGGACCGGCAGTTACTTCTGCATTCCTCTCTTTGACAACTAGAGGCCCATCTTTGGGCAGTGCACACTCTAGTTGTCTCTTATAAGAATGCGTGCTGCGCGAACGCATAGAGACGTGCGCAGCGTGCACGCCTAAGGCAAGCCCGTCTGCGCCAGCCATGCTGCCTGATCCTCG
This sequence comes from Lissotriton helveticus, assembly GCF_964261635.1. Classification (NCBI taxonomy): domain Eukaryota; kingdom Metazoa; phylum Chordata; class Amphibia; order Caudata; family Salamandridae; genus Lissotriton; species Lissotriton helveticus. The sequence continues at coordinate 772,438,963 of NC_136067.1, read as the reverse complement.
ATGGAACTACCTGGCCCATTGATTCATGGACGCTCTGAACTATTGTTGCTACGACGAGCCCGCCTGCATTTTGCCTAGCAGATGGGCGGTGCTTGAGCACCCTTCTACTATTTGTACCAATTGTGACTTCAGTTTGAGACCAGGGAAGGCCACCCACATGTTTTTGGAGGCTACTGACAGTGATAATAGAAATGGCCCCTCTTTAAAAGCAGCACTGATCAAAATTTGGTCCTTGTACAGGCATTATCATAAGGTCTTTGATCTCATTACTGATAATGAGGTGGACATACTTTTCACGACTGAGACCTAGCTCAATGAGTCGTCGAGCCCTATTATTGAGATGGCAATCCCAGCTGGGTTCAAGATCTCTAGAGTAGACTGCAAAACTGGGAGGGGTGGTGGGGATGCAGTCATTTACAGGGTTAAATGGTGCCTTCGCTGCAAAGATTCCTCTCTGTTAGGTGAGGGTGTAGTCCTTGACTTTAGCTTTTCCATTTCCCCCCTTGAGTCGCTGGGAGGATCACTGGTGTATAAACCTCCGGGGACGTTGGGCCATTTCTTAAAAGTCTTGTCGATTTCATAATTCCCCGAGCTTTACTCAGTATCTTTTCCTGGGTGACCTCAATATCCATCTGGACAATATGGAACGGGGGGAAACGAGGGAATTTGTAGACTATCTTAATACTTCCCAGATTACTCAATGGGTCCAGGCCCGACGCATTTAGGGGGGCATATCCTGGATCCTAATTGCTCCAATTTCCCTATAAAGGTGGTCGACCCTATTCCAATGCCTTGGTCCGACCACTTTTTATCCTACTTTTCCCGTGACCTAGCTGGAAATATCTCCACTAGCCGCACTGCGCATAGCTCGGTCTTTGCTAAAATCGACCCAGTGGCCTTCAGTCATGCTCTCGCTGACTCTAGACAACTTCCCTCTGATGCTCTGTCTAATACTCTGGACAGCTTCTTTAGCTGGATCAGGAGTGCGGTGGGTCGTCCTTGCCCCACATCCCGCCCTAAACTTTCTAGAGATTACCCCTCGAAGTCATGGTACACGCAGGAGCTTAATACTCAGAAACAACTCTGCAAAAAACTTGAACGCCGCTGGCGGCTGGATTACTGACCCCTGGCACAAAAGAAACTTAGGACATAGCAGAAGTCGACATACTCTGCTATTTCCCAGGCCAAAATCGTTTATTTTGCTAATCGGATCGATTTAGCCAGAAATAATGCTAAAGAAATCCTCTCGATCGTCCGAAGTTTTATAGCCCCTCGTGAGTCTATTCCAATTCATTCTTCCATCGCTTGGTGTGAGGAATTGCCAATTTATTTTGCTAATATGATTCGCTCCATCCAGGCTCTTCCGATGAACACCTCTGCCTCAGGAAAGGCGGGGAGCTGCCCATCGACGATGCCGGTGAAAAAGATACCATGCGGCGACCAGTATCCGGGGAGGACGACACCAATATACACCCTGCCTCCGGAGAAGACGGAGTGTCCGAAGACGAGATGCCCAGACGGGATGCCCAGACGTGGGTTCCAGGCACTCCACACCACTTGGAGTCAAGCTAGCCGGGCTGAAGAGAGGTGTTACCTCGAAACCGGGCCGGTCCTCGGATGCTTGATTCCGGTCTGGGAAAGATATGGCTGTTGTAGTTCGGACTGGACTGTTCCCATGGGGCAACAGGGTCAGAGCTGATTTGCATAAAGCCATTATCTGACCCAGGGTGGTGTGGAGTGCAAAAAAACGATGGATTTGGGCCCAGATCTTTTGACTGGGGGAGTGTGTGACATTGATCCACATTCAGTCCATCACTTGTTGTTTTTTGCAATTGCCGCCCTAAGTGCGCTGGGGATGCCCAGACGTGGGTCCCAGGCACTCCACACCACTTGGAGTCAAGCTAGCCGGGCTGAAGAGAGGTGTTACCTCGAAACCGGTCCGGTCCTCGGATGCTTGATTCCGGTCTGGGAAAGATATGGCTGTTGTAGTTCGGACTGGACTGTTCCCATGGGGCAACAGGGTCAGAGCTGATTAGCATAAAGCCATTATCTGACCCAGGGTGGTGTGGAGTGCAAAAAAACGATGGATTTGGGCCCAGATCTTTTGACTGGGGGAGTGTGTGACATTGATCCACATTCAGTCCATCACTTGTTGTTTTTTGACGAATCTGCAGCAGGACTCCTGCGCGGATCTGTAGAGTCCGCCACCTGAGGCAAAACGTTGGCACCACCCGGCATCGCCCGACAGGGTTCCTCCCAGTCACACTGCATCGGTGACCGAAGTGGAGCCGGAGCCGAACTGGCCTCGGGCCGACGCCGAATCGACAGCCGCCTGCGCGGAGGAACGAGAAAGGCCCGGGCAGTGACACGAAGCCTTCCACCAGACGCGGCCCAGAATGCGGCGTAGCCAGGGATGATTCAACCTCCGACAAGGCAGTCACCCGTGGGGAGGAACGAGAGGGTCCCGAAGAGGGACATGGGGTCCCCACCCAGCCACGACCCGGAGCGGGATGAGGAGGGTCCACGGAAACCTGTGGCTCCGCACGGTCCAGCAGTTGCTGGCGCCGTAGCGGTGTCACCTCTGCCTTAGAAAGGACTGAGAGGGGATCGGGGATGCGACCAGAGCCCCAGCGACCTCCCACAACACCACAGGGACTCCCGCAGGAGTTTGCGGCGAGGCAGAGACGCCGTGGTCTGAAGGAGGTGCCCCAGAGGAGCCGCACCCCAACAGCACCACAGCCTCAAAGCCTGGATCCGAACCAGTCGGCGCCCGGGCCGGAGCCCTCAGCAGCGCCGTGGAGGGCTCCATGCAAGGCAAGGGATCCGCTGACGCCCAGGAAGGGAAGGAGGAGGAGACGCCAGCGAGGCCTGCAAATCAGCCACGTAGGTTTCCATCTGGACTCTCGACGCCCCAACACCGGGAAACAGTGGATAGGACAATACGCGGGCCGCTTCACCCACGGAGATCCCACGCCCCCAGCAGGCCGGAAACCAGCCCCCAGGGACAAACTGCAACACTTACCAACTGGGATGCAACGCTCACGTGACATCGGAGAAGGGCGAGGACGGCAACCACGGCCGTTGTCTGAACCCGTATGCCGAAGCAGACCGAGGGGAGGACGCAGACCTGGAGAGCCACTCCGAGAGAGTAGTTTCATCCGGCGCTCCCGCCTCGACTACGTCTTCAACTGATGGCACGCCGCACTATCAGTGGCGCTGTGATCCTCCCCGAAACACCACACACAAATGAGGTGAGGGTCCGTCGACAACATAAGGCGCCCACACGACTTGCAAGTCTTGAAGCCCGAAGGCATTCGCACACTGTTCCACAAAGAAGGGACAATGGAAGGGCCCGTAGCAAGGACCGGATCGGTGTTGCACGCGGAAAAGGAAACAAGCATTTACAATGCAACGGTCTCGCCTTTGCAAAAGTTAGCGCTTTTGGCATTGTAAATGACAAATGTTTTATTTATGTGTTGGTTTTGGAAACAGATAAATAAATGGCATTGTCATGAGCAGTAGAGAGTGAGTAGTAGAGAGTGAGTAGTAGAGAGAGTAGTAGAGTGAGTAGTTGTGAGTAGTAGAGAATGAGTAGAGAGTAGTAAGTGAGTAGTAGAGTGTGTAGTAGAGAGTAGTGAGTGTGTAGTAGAGAGTGTGTAGTAGAGAGTAGTGAGTGTGTAGTAGAGTAGTGAGTGTGTAGTAGAGTGTGTAGTAGTGAGTGTAGTAGAGAGTAGTGACTGTAGTAGAGAGTGAGTAGTAGAGAGAGTAGTGAGTAGTAGAGAGTGTGGAGTAGAGAGTGGAGAGTCTGTAGTAGAGTGTAGTAGAAAGTAGTGAGTGTGTAGTAGAGTAGTAGAGAATGTGTAGTAGAGTAGTAGAGAGTAGTAGAGGGTGTGTAGTAGAGTGTGTAGTAGAACGTGTGTGTAGCAGAGTGTGTAGTAGAGTGTAGTAGAGTGTGTAGTAGAGAGTGTGTAGTAGAGAGTGTGTAGTAGAGAGTGTGTAGTAGAGAGTGTGTAATGTAGAGTGTGTAATGTAGAGTGTATAATGTAGTGTGTAGTAGAGAGTGTAGTAGAGAGTAGTGACTGTAGTAGATAGTGTGTAGTAGAGAGTGTGTAGTATAGAGTGTACAAGAGAGTAGTGGCTGTAGTAGTGAGTGTGTAGAGAGTGTGTAGTAGAGTGTGTAGTAGAGAGTAGTGACTGTAGTAGAGAGTGTGTAGTAGTGTGTAGTAGAGAGTAGTGACTGTAGTAGAGTGTGTAGTAGAGAGTGTGTAGTACAGTGTGTAGTAGAGAGTGTGTAGTAGAGTGTGTAGTAGAGTGTGTAGTAGAGAGTAGAGTGCGTAGCAGAGAGTAGTGACTGTAGTAGAGAGTGTGTAGCAGAATGTGTAGTAGAGAGTAGTGACTGTAGTAGGGAGTGTGTAGTAGAGAGTAGTAACTGTAGTAGAGAGTGTGTAGTAGAGAGTAGTGACTGTAGTAGAGTGTGTAGTAGAGAGTGTGCAGTGATTTGAGTTTTACATCAAATTAAAAACGGGACCGGAACAAACTCATCCTATACATTTTTGTGGTAGGTGCCCACGCATATAGGGTTAAATGATGCGTTAGATGCCACAGGTCCCACCAACACGCTTCCTTTATGATAGGAGAATGCCCAACATCACGGAGATTTGCTCTCTGCTCTTCCCGGATATTTGTATTTTCAAATATATAATGTTATCCTGCTAAACGAAGACGATGCTCAAACTATAAAAGAAGAGGGTTTCACAGATATGTTAGTCCTTCCGGGCAAACGAAATGACCCAAAGAAAGATCAAGTGACAGTTTAGAGCTCCAAGTGAGTCTTAATAAAATCAGTGTCTGGAACGCATAGCATCAAAGACGAGCGGGGCATCAAACTGCAGTGTCATTCAATCAAAGCTTCAAGACTTCTGAGCGCTAGCCGAGAATTATTTTTTGTGAAGCACTAATCACTGTGGAAGGTGCCCCTGCTATCCCAGATGTGAGAAGTCAGTCTGATATAAAAATAAGCAGTATTTGGAATGAATGTATTTGGCAGGGGGAAGGTGGGGCGGCGCAAGACCGTACTGACGAGTGAACAGGAGCCATTTTGTACCGAGTGATTCTGCCTGTGTGCATGTAGACAAACCAGGCAGCAGCATGAGCATGTGATTCGGTAAATAACGAGAGTTCGTCAAAATATGACGGCCTCTTTAAAAAAGGTGTCGTTCTTTAAAATGTGAAGGCTTGGTGTTAATGCTGCACGTTATCGCTCTGCACTGAGAAGGTTTTCTACAACTGGTAGCGCACATATTTCAAAGTGTTTTCATACACAAAAAAGAAAAAAAAAACACTTTGCGTTGTTGTAGCTGCTGCTTGCTACATGTTGGAATGTGTGTTCCAGCGGAGTTTCTTCAAGTTCCCGCTTCCCGCCGGGCCGCCGCGCTGCCTGCGACGACCCGGAAGCGGTTGGGCAGCCGGCCACTCGCACCGCGGCCCCAACCGGAAGTCCCACCCCCATCGCGGCGCGAGAGAGAAGCCACTGTCCGAGGAGCCCCGAGGGCTCCTGATCGAGTCCCGGTCACGAGATGGGGGACCGGGTGAAGAGCGGCCGGGCGCATGAAGAAGGCGGGGCTCTCATGTGGTGAGAGTGCCCCGCAAAGCGCAACCGCCGCCCGAGAGGCACGCCGAGCACCGCCAGAACAGGTGAGTGTGTTGCGCAGGAGGAGGGGTGAGTGGGGGTGGGGTGTGCGCGTGTGTCTGTTGTAGTGTGTCTGTGAGTGCGTGTCTGTCTGCACGTGTGTCTGTTAAAGGGGGGGGTGCGTGTGTGTGTGTGTGTATGCAGTGTGTGTATGTGCGCATGCGTGCGGGAGCCTTTCTGTGCATGGGAATAGCAGGGACGGCGACGCGACGTGCGCGCTCACAAGCTACAATCTCCAGGAGGACAAGCTCGTCACAGTCTGCAGTCTACATTCCCCGGAAAGTGGCGACATAAGTTGTCTCCCTAGACAGCAAAAGCTTCGCTTTTGCTTTCGTCTAGGCGAGACCTAAAAAGTGTTATCTGTTTTGAAAGAGTACAGAAATCCTGGCTTTGGTACCCAACGTCCATCAGTATTAAAGACAATAAGGGGAATGAAGGCTGCGCAAAATTAAGTGAGAGGCCCTATAACTCCATTGCATAACATTCCATTGGGTAGTAGAAAAAAATATTTTTTTAAAAGCTCTTAGAAATGGCAGGTGTCACTTAAATCGCTATTTAAAGGTAAATATTATTCCTGCTCCCCAAGGTGTAACTAACCATCATCAACATTGAGTATTCAGTCAGGCCACTTCACAGACAAAAAGGAGTCATGATGTAAAGGCGTGAAGATTTTCCCTCGGAAACCTGGTGCAACATTTCCAAACTTAGGCGGCATTTGTGACGGCAGGGCAGTTTACAACACGAATGCAAGAAAAATATCCCATATAGTAGGCTTTGTACAAACATTCTCATCAAAATCCACTTTTCTTCTCTTGCAAAAAATGTCTTGTGAGAACCTTCTAGTGGAAAAAAATTTAAAGAAGGAATATCTACCAACTGGCAAAGACATACAAAGTTTACAAAATGTATCGACCTTCGCGAATCGCTAAGATTGTAATCATCTTGGGTGAGATTCAAATTTTGCCCACCTCGATTCAGCATGTGCCTATTGATGTAATCAGCGGAGTAGTAACGGTGCCATGGGCTCTAGTGCACACAAAAAAATGCCCTCTGGACACTGGTTGAGAAGAAAACTCCATAATTAGCAGGGTTCAGTTGGTCCCTCGAGCCTCTGGGCCTCGGTGCCACTGCTCCTGCCACTCCATTGATAGCTACAACCTTGAATATACTGCATTTCCTTTTTCGACAATTAGGGGTTTAAGAAGGCACACATCTAAAACTTGTACATAGAAGAAAATCTGAATAGGAACATAAAATACCACTAATAGTTGAGTCAGTTCCTAGAATCTTGGTTTCCACTTAAAGAACTGCTCTTCAGAATGTAACCACAATGAACACTCTGGTTACCATTGATAACAGGCACAACCAGTCGTTTATGACACAACACTCCCTTGCCTTCGGGGCTAGTTCAAACAGGCTTTAGTGACCGAGAGCTTCACTGTAAATTCTTGGAGTACTTTGAAAGCCCCAGTCCCTAATTCGTGAAAAGATAAGTGGATTGATCCAAAGAATTTCGTAGGGACTTGCCACCGGTGCTGCCAAATGACGGGGTTGCCAAATAACAAGGCAGCTTAGCTCTGATTCCATCTTATTGCTCTTTCTTCCAGACTGCTACACTTTCTCTCGCTTTATTTCACTGTTGTAGATTCTTTTTCATTCCTGCTTTCTCCCATATCACTGATTTCCGATGTTCCTCCTTCTTTCGTCTGTTTTCTAACCTTTCTCTCTCTTGCTCTGTGTCAGAGTATGAGTTTGAAAAATAAGTTCTAGTTCCCAAAAATGAGTAAATGAGTCCCGTGGACCATCACCAGCAGCAACTGACATACGTTAAGCACTAGACAGGTCTCTAAAGAGTGGACTGGGAGGATAACATGAAGTGAAGGTCTGTAGAGCTTCAAGGCACATTAGCCACTGTTACATTTATGCCATATTTGGTAGCTGGCCAACATGATCTATTGTGTCATACTTATCCGATGAACTTGGAGAGCAAATGCAGAGTGAGTATGAAGTCTCCCAAAAACACTGCTTGCAAGCCACATGTATGAATAAACACATATGTGCTCTGAATAGCACCAATGAGCTACATATTACATCTGAGTGCGTCACCAGATGTGACAGAGTACCAGGCAACATGCGCATGGAATGAAGGGCAGTACATACTTGGTGATGACTGCATCCCTTCTTCATGAGTTGGTGCATTTTGTGGCCCTGCACTGCCATCTCAAGAGCACTTTTTCCTCACCATACCAACATACAAATTTGAAGTAGTCTTCATATGTACATCCTAGCTATATACCTTGCTGGCAATGCCTATCTTAAAAGCAGTTTGCACTGGCCTCAAAATGGGCGACGGACCAACTAGGTCAACGAAAAACAGTAGAGTCATTGGGCACATCTATCAATGCCCATACAACAGTATAATCTTTATATGGATAGAACACACATAACTTCAATATTAAATAACAGCAGCCATTAGTAAATGTGTCTCTTAACAAACACATTATTCCTAACCACACACAGCTATGCAGTAGCAACCAAAAAGAAGTGAAAATTGGAAATTCCGGAATCTTAGGAAAAGGACATGCAGATCAAGAAAGGACGACAGTAACACACTAATAGAACAAGGCACTATTCAAATGTCAATAAACATAGTAAATACTCTCCAATCTCAAAGCTTCTGCATTTTGTGTTGTTTTCAGAAGCAAAACGAGACCCTGAGAGATCTGAACAAACCACAAACATACTGCCTTCGTCGTATACGGTTTAGTTCTCCTTGGAACTTGTTTGGCCAAGGAGAACCCAAGAAGCAAAGATTCTCAAGTTTGTCTGCAGAGCGAAATTGGACAGGTGAAATTTTTTTTTTTTAAATGATGGATTTAGTAACTTTATTAATTTAATATTTTCACCAACTCCAGTCACTGCATAGAGCAGGAGGTAACACCGGGATGGTTGTAGCATACTCTGTTCGTTGCTTGCAGGCACTTCATATCACTTCATTTCCTACACAATGTAGCATCATTTGGAAATGAGTGCACCCGAAATTGGGGCATTTTCTCCTAGAATAATGGTTAGGTGGCCTCTGCAAAGAATAGCACTGCTACCTGCAGAGGACAGATTTTTTTTCTAGCCAAAGGGTATCATAAAAAGACTTACTGGTTTCCACACCTGTTTTTTATGGGCACTGTGACACAAAAGACTCCCCCCAAAAAAGTATAGCTGGGAAAATGCCTTAAGTACACTATGAGAGATCTCTCCAATGGCACCCTTTTCCTCCAGGCTTGGTATTTCCTCTAAGCACCCGCTGTAGTTCCCCAGCCAATTCCACACTACACGTCCACAAAGGACGCAAGTAAAAAAAAAAATCAATGCAATTTTATGCCAAATAAAGTGATGTTCAATATGCATTTGGTAGTATAACTCAAAAAGAAGGGGTTACATCTGTGCAATGAGATAGCTTACATAGATGTAACTAATACACGTTTGAGTAAGTTGCATGCCTCCTCGAACGGACGTTCCTGTAGGCATATTAAAGTAGACTGATGCCACCTCTACCTAGCGCCCTCCTGTTTAGCAGAGAGGTGAATGCAGTAGGTAGGTTGAACCAGGTGATAACAGTCGCCCTGGAAAATCATTTATTTAATTCGTGCGCCAAAAGTCGAGAGTAGCAAGCAAGCTCAAAACTCTCCTAAATTGGATTATACGGAGACCGGGTAGCCTCACTTCAATAAAAAGAAATGTGGCCATGCGTTCATTTTGCAATTCAATTTTCTAAATATATTTTTAAAACATCCATCACAAATATAGGCTGTCCTGAAGAGAAACTTTACATTTTCCATTCAATGCCGTCCAAAGGGAATTATTTGTCTGCAGCGGGAAATCAGGTAGGTGTGCATAAAAAGCGCGTCTGCGGCTGGCTGGGCTGAGGGTCCATTCAACTCCTCCTGTCCCGTCCCTGGCAGAAGCCATCTCAAAGGGGAGCTTTTCCAATTGAGCCATGCCTGCCGGTAAACTCTCCTCAGCTCAGCAGTGCCTACAACGTGATGCGCATCACGCTGCTTCAGCGTCCTCATTCACGCCGCTTCCTTTCTGACAAGAATAAAAATAAAAAAGCATTACCCTGCTGCCGTTGTCCTCGTGGTAGGCGCCCACGTGGGACGTGCTCGTGGTGCCTTGGCGGGGCTTGCTGGGCTTGCTTGTGTGCTTCCCAGAGAGACAGGAGATTGGGAACGCGCGCGCGCAGCCGGCGCCGATCGCTTTCCAGAGCGTGCGCGTGACATCTCCTGTCTCCTGGGAAGCAGACTCCGCAACTATAGTATCGCGCCTGCGCGATGCATATGGCTACGCCATATGCATCGCAGGCGCGAGACCTAAAAACTGACATAGGCACGCCGGGGTGGGTTTTATGTGACATCTCTGAAGATGCCTGGGAGGAGTCGCGTGGTGTCGCCCCGCCCCCGGCGCGCAGAGATGCTGTGGCAAAGGTTTTCCAATCCAGTCTCACACCTGGGGATTATTCTACATGAAGGAATCTGCGGCTAGTAGTCTCAATCAGATACAATGCACATCCTGGGACGAGGTGCAAAGTCTCCACCCCCAGGATGGGCAGGGTTCACGAAGGAGAAGCTTTAAAGGCATGCCACCTTTGTGAGCCTCTCCAGACCATTTTCTGCTTTCAGCAACTGGTCCCAGGTGGTTCTACCCCCAACTTTGGGTGGGTGAACCGGCGGGAAAAACAAAGTGAGTAAGAGAGGTGTGGCCACTTCTGCCAACTCCACCCCTAAGGTGGGGAGGCGAGGTGAAGCACAATCAAGAGTCCCAGCCATCTTGAGGATGTTGGGAGCCAGCCAACCAGGGACAGGCTCCTGCCCCCCTGCCACTGGAGAGTGGCAGCATAGGGGGTGTGTCCACCCCAGGGAAGGGACCCATTGGTCCCTGCCCTTTACCTACCTATAACACTCCTAAAATTAGTATTTAGGGGCACCCTGAACCTTTCTTCCTCCGTTCCAGCAACCACAAGAAAAGAAGAAGGACGAGAAGCCGTGCAGAGCTAACAATAGGGCGACGCCCACTGACTTGGCCCAAGCACTACATGCCCGTTTCCCCCTCGAACCAGCTCCTGCAAAACCCTGGCGTGGCCAGCAACCTCAAAAACCCCAAGGACCTGCCTGCCTTCACTTTAAGAGCTGTTTCTCCCGTGAACACTGGACGTGTTTGAACTGCAGCTTCTGGTGCCAGCCAGAAACCGCAAATCAAGCCCACTCAGCACCCGCCGAATCAGGCCGGAGCTTGATTGGAAAAATACCACGAGGAGGTCCCCCTGGCGTCCTGACCTGAGATCCGGTGACCCCTGACCTGCCTCAAGCCTCCAGCCTCAATCCCCCCAACCGCAACCAGAGCGGGTAAGAAAATTCGACGTCCCAAGGTACCCCTACGCCCGACACCCCCCGGCCTTGTGTGCTCAACCCAGCAGAGCCTAACCAATCCTCAACATCCCTACTTACCCCTCAAAGTGGTGGTTGCTCCTGGAAGATCCTCGCCCCCGATCCTGCAGTGTTTCTTTGTCCCGGAGAATCTCCATTGAAATCAACAGGGCAGCCAACTTCAAAACAGCCCCCTACACCCGGCTGCCCTAGTGCCCCTGAGGGTGCACCTTTGGTGCTACTTTGGTCCCCAACTCGGCCTAAGCTAAACCCTAGGAGCTTTGCTCCCATAACCCCATGACCTGCTTGCCAGCAGCCACCAACCGGAGCCCCTCTAGTCTCCATAGGATAACATTGGGTATCAACACTCTGCACTCTGCCGCCCGAGTGCCGCTGAGGGAGCAACAACAGTGCATCACTGGGAGGCTAGCAAGCTCTCTAACTTTGAGTACGGGGAGACCGCAGGCAAGGTTTTAGCCTGGAAATTAAATCAGATCAGGCCAAAAAGCACATCAGGGAAGTAAGAGTGGAGGGAGAGAGCACCGCCAGAACCTCAAACATCGACATAGGGAATGCATTTCATGATTTCTTCAAAAACATTTATAAAGAGGAGATCACAGACGACCCGCTGGTCAGGGCGGGGTGGTTGGAGAAGGTTGACCTTCCCACACTCACCCCAGAACAAAGCGAGCGTCTGGACAGGGCAATATCAGAGGCAGAAGTCAGCAATGTCATCAGGAAAGTGAAGCGGGGCAAAGCTGCCGGGCCAGATGGTCTCCCTGGAGAAATATATCGCGTATTGGCTCCCGCTATAACTCCTGTTTTGACTGGATTGTTTAATGACATCCTATTAAATGGTGCGGTGCCACCCCAAGTCGTGGGGGGAGGCAACTATCGTGCTGATCCTGAAACCAGGCAAAGATCCAGCCGATTGTGGGTCCTACAGGCCAATTTCGCTCCTTAACGACGATTATAAGATTTTCGCTGCTGTTTTGTCAGCACGGCTTGGGAGTGAAATCGGCACAATCATTCATACTGACCAGAAGGGATTTATACGAGGACGCCAGCTAGCGGACCTCACCTATGACTTGATAGGTGCAGTTGACATCGCCTCAACCTTTTCCCTCCCCTTGGCCATTATGACCCTCGACGCTACCAAAGCTTTTGATAGGGTCAACTGGCCCTATCTGGCTGCGGTAATGAGGAAGTTCCAACTCGGGGCCAAGTTTTGTCGAGCGATAAGTCTTTTGTATAGAGAGCCCAGTGCCAGCCTTTCGGTGAATGGTACCTGTACAGAGCCCTTTCAAATAATGAGGGGAACCAGACAGGGTTGCCCCCTTTCCCCCCTCCTATTTAATATCTATATCGAACCCTTCGTTCAAACTCTGAGAGACGAGTCTAACATCCCCTCGTTCGAATTCGGGGGTTGAGCAAAGAGGGTAGGGCTCTACGCCGATGACATTTTAATTTATACCACAGATCCGGTTGAGGCTTTCCCCATAGTCGTAAAGAGGGCGGAGGAATTTGGGCATATGTTGGGATATGAAATCAATGGCGAGAAGACTGAGCTCATGACCTGGAATATAGTTAATCCCCACTTAGTAGTGACCCCTTCAATACGTTACTTGGGAGTTAAGATCACTCAGGATATCGGCACCTTGGCCGAGGCCAATCTTGATCGTGTCTTCCGCGAATGTAAGGCATTATCGAAATCTTGGTCCTTCCTTCAGTTAACGATCTTTGGGAAAGTTAGTATAGTGAAAATGTCTATCCTCCCTAAATTTACTTTTATTTTTAATTCCATTCCCTTGGCTTTTGATTCCAAACAGCTTCAAAAATGTCAATAAGAAATACATTCTTTTATCTGGGGCAACAAAGCAGCAAGGTTGGCATGGAAAAAATTAAGGAGGAGGATGGAAAAGGGAGGGCTTGCACTGCCAGATTTGCAATACTATGCTTGGGCATTTCAGCTCTCCCACTCAAGGATGCTGCTGAAATCCCCAGCTAGTTCCTCAAACGGGAAACTATTTAAGGCTATGCTGATTGGGGCAAATCTCCCACTTGACAGGTTCCTATTTAAGTTCGGTGATCAGAGGTTCTTTAAAAAGGCGAGGCTAAAGATTCTACAAGAACTGGTGAAGTCCTGGGTGCAAATTAAAGCAAAAGCTGGGTTGGCATATTTTTCCAACTATGCCCCAATCTGGGACTCCCCGGGGATTCCCCCATGTCTAAAGGACAGTATTGCAGTCCCCCTATTAGAGGCAGTGATCTCAAGATGGGGAGAATTATTGGTAGGAGGGAGTTTGGTAGTGTGGGAGGTGCTCCATGAGAGAGTAGGGCCAGCCCTATCGAGATTTAAGTACATACAACTAGGTAGCTGGGCCCGGGAACAGACTAGGAAGAATGTACATGTTGGGAGAGGCAGCTTCCTCGAACAACATCTTGTAGCGAGGCAAACGGGGGGTAAGGAAGTTGCCTTCTGGTACTGGTCCATTCTGGAAGAGGCAGACGGCGATTTCAACCTCCCGATGGAGCTGTGGGGAAGGGACATGGGGTTGCAGGATGAGGATCTATGGATAAAGCCTTTGCCCTTTTGTACAAAGTGGTAAAACCAGCTTGGTTGAGACGCAACCACTTGTTTACTGTGCACCGAGCGTACCTTTCCCCGTTAAGGCTATTTAAATACCAGCCAGGAAAGTGCTGTAACAAGTGTCACCTCCCAGCAGCCTCAGACACCCATATGTTTAGGGACTGTCCCCAACATAAATGCATTCTGGGAAGAAGTAAGATCTACTCTGGAATCAATTCTTAATATAAAGATTTCCCTTAGTCTGTCATTAATTATATTCGGTCTGGATGAGAACATCACTGGGGTGGCAAGGACCTTCCTGTTCTATGCAATCCTCTTGGCCAGACGGCAGATATGCACATTTTGGGTAGACGCCAAAGCACCTACACACACCGCCTGGTTGACATCCCTCCTTGAAACATCAAGGAAAGATATGGCCAGATTCTGTGGCTCGCAGAACCTCGCCTTTTGGAACTTGTTGATCCAGCGGAGATGATCAATCGTTTGGGCTTCCGGGGTTATTTTTTTTTTCCCCCGGGTCCTATGATTATGCCCTTACACTCCATGGTCCAGTTTGAGGTCTTGCTCCGAATCCAAAGTAACAACTCTGGTCCAACAGGCAGGAAACTGCCTAGATGGTGTCAGTACTCCTGAAAGCATCTCCCGCCAATCCCGTTAAGTCTGTTCGGACCTAGAAATCGATCATTGTATTGGTCTTATTTCTCTGGACAGTGGTTGGTGTGTTTTTTTCTTTTCTTCGAGAGTCGGGCAAATGAGGACACAAAAAAAAAACCTGAAAGAAAAAAAACGAATAAAAAAAACCGAAAAAAAACAAAACAGTGCATCACTGACCCTGTGAGACCCCTGAGTCTAACCCCAGAACCCTAACTCAAAAGACCTATTACTTACCTCGAAACTGATAACCTGTTTTTCCTCCTAGAATAATATTGACACTTTTTCTCCCAAAAAGTTTCTAAGTGTCGACTTTTGAAAACTAAGAATATTCCTTAAAAATCACACAAAACGCAATTTCTCAACTGTTTTCAGGAAATGTCCCAGTACTGAATCTAGGCAGTCAGCACTGAGTAAGAAAACTAACGATAAAGTAACTTAGCTGCGAATTGAATTTCCTTCCGTAGGATAACATTGGTGATTACATGTAAAAAAATTCTCAAGTGTCAACTTTTGAAATACAAGTATATTCTTTAAAAATCGTACAACTAAAACGCATTTACTCAACGAATTTCAGGAAATGCCCCGTTGCTGAATCTAGGAGCAATGTGTTAGTAAAAGTAATCCGAAAAGTAATTTAATTGCATTTTACTGAAAATGCCTATTGATTCCTATGTACGGAGTCTACTAAGTTTGCGCATTGCATTGCAATCCCTGTAAACTCTATTTGATACAAAGTCCTACTGTATTTTGAAAGTATTCAACAACAGCATCTTGTAGCTGAAAAGTATGGATATGCTTACCTGTACCAGGCTTGCTTGGTTCTAGAAATAAAACAGTATATTTTTTATACAAAAACAATAGGCCTAGAGTTCAGTTCTCGAGTGTGTGAATTCATTAGCTGAGGGTGTACATCAAATGCTTAACACTGTCCTCTGATACTGCCTTTCTGCTCGAACAAGCTACCACTTTAGAGAGTAAGGTTCTATTTAAGTTTAACCTCTACCAAACCTCCGGAAACCCTTGGACTCTATACCTCACTTTGGTGCAGTATATATATACAGCCAGTTTCTTACAGAAGGTGCTGGTCTTCTCCAGCCCGCTCAATCTGGCTTCAGAGCCACTTACAGTACTGAGTCAGCCTTGGTGGAGGTAGCAGAGGCAATTCGGGAATGCCTGGATTTGGGGGGTAGGACCACTCATTTTGCTGGACCTCTCTGCAGCATTTGATACTGTTCCCCTACTCCCTGCTGCTCACGCGTTTGGCAGACTTGGGAATCACTGGCGAGGCCCCGAGTTGGCTTAAATCCTTTCTAGAAGGGTATACTCAGCAGGTATGGCTTTCCCCTCTCTCCTCCGCCACTCAGGAGGTGTCTACAGGCGAGCCTCAGGGGTCATCCCCGAGTCCCCTTCTTTTCAACCTTTATGTCACCCCCTTGATATATTTGACAGAGGATTTAGGAACCAAAATCATAGCATATGCTGATGATACCCAGCTCCTGTTTACCTGGGGTAAATTGAAGTGCTGTCAGCTGTTTTCCATTGGCTGACCTAAAGCCCAATTCAAGTGCAGTGAGGACAAGTTAGGAATCCTCCTTTAAGGGTCCTCCTCCATCCCCTCCACCACCCTCCAGTTCAGGGAGTCCTTGTGGCCTTATGAGTTTCCCTCCTCGGCTTCAACGGGGCTTCCAGCAAAAAATCTAGGAGTCTGGTTTCCCCACTCGGATAAAGAAGTTAGTTGGGAATTGTTTTGGCATACTTAAAACTCTGAGGAAATGTTTCCCACTTCTTCCCAGAGCTGCCAAGGAAACAGTGAGTCAGGCCCTGATTCTTTCTCGGATTGATTATTCCAACGCCTTATACATTGGTCTTCCGAATTATCTCCTGAACAAATTACAGGTTGTTCAAAATGCTGCAGCACGGCTTGTCTTTAATATTCCTATGAGATCAAGTTAGTTAGCATTTGCGCTTACTTCACTGGCTCCCGGTGGCTCAACGAGTGACGTTTAAAGCTTTGACTATGGTGCACAGGGCTCTTTACGCCGGTGGTCCCCCTTATTTACGCAAGCGCTTTATGTTCTGTTCCCCCACCAGGCATCTCCGTTCTTTTCAGCTTTTGGCTCATATCCCCCCGATTTCGGCTCTCAAGGACGGGGGGCTGCTCCCTTGCTGTTAGAGCATCTTCTGCCTGGAACTAACTTCCTTTTGCCCTTCGCAGCCTTTTAAGACCTTCGCCTTTTCAATAAAAATCTGCGAACTCATTTGTTTGTGTAACCTCCCCATGCAAGTTTATATAACATATCTGAAACAAGTTAATTGAACTTACACAGCACAACCTGAAACAGCAGAACATACTTTATTTTAGGATGAAGAAATGTAAAACCTTCCCTGAACAGCCAAATACAAGTTTCAGAAGAAGAGTTAAATTAACTTCTGAGATCTTTAGCTACTTTAAATGGTATATATAGGTGATACCTGGACGACGTCTGGTTTAGTTATTATGGATGTTTTCAGTAAGCTGTTCAGCCGCTGGACCTTTATTTCTTTTCCATCTGCCTCTTCCTGCTTTCCCAAGCAATCAAATTGTTCCTCCTTAGTGCTCTCCGCCAAAGCAGGGCGACAGGGCTCACACAACGAGGCTTCAAACTTCTTCATGTACTTAAACAGGGTTCTAAACAATGCAGTAAAGAATAAAAATAACATTTCTAAGCAGCATATTTAAAATAGTGCAAAACATTTCATACACAAAGAGGTAGCCAAAAAACATTCCTTTAATTGCATAGCTGGAAAATTAAATGATCATGCACACTATGGGCCATATGTATCAAAAAAGTTTTGCGATTCTCAAATTGCGATTTTTAGCTAATCGCAATTAGAGAATCGCAAAATGCAATGTATGTAGGATTTGCTAAAAAATTTGTGAATCCTACATATTCCTTATTTGCGAATCGCAAATTGAGATTCGCAAATTAGGAACACCTTCCCATTTATTCCTATGGGCTAGGAGGCCCATAGGAATGAATGGGAAGACATTCTCAATTTGGAATTACCAATTAGAGAATCGCAAATTGAGAATGCAATTTCAAGGTTGCAAGTGTGCCAAAAGGACACCCTGTTGCACTCCTGAAATATGCATGCAGCACAAGTTACTACTTGTGTAACGATATATCTGTAAGAGACATTAGTTAGTATTAGATTCCTTACCTTAGAATATCCCCAGGCGTCAGACTGGATCCGGAAATTTTTGCGTAGCAGTACCCTTGCGCGTCGGTAGGCGTCGTCTGCGGCTCCGCGTCCGTCGTCGGCGCCGTGATGACATCGTCGGAGTACTTAGACGCCGCCTCCGCGTGCTGACGTCAGTTCTTAGACACAGCTTTTCCGCGCCAGAAACGCAGAGCCATGTTAAAAACCAACACTGGTGCCATTGAAACTAGGGCCATGAAAGGGGACAACCCTAACCCTAGATATTGGTTCGCAGAACGGGGAGGATGGGTGGGTCGGTAAGGAATCTAATACTAACTAATGTCTCTTACAGATATATCGTTACACAAGTAGTAACTTGTGCATCTGAAAGAGACACGTTAGTATTAGATTCCGTACCTTAGAATAGATACCCCAGCAATACCAACCCCGGTGGTGGGTCTGCGAACCAATAATCACACCAGAAAGTCCTGGAGGACGGAACGGCCAAAGAAGCCATCCCTCCGGACTTGACTGTCCAGGCAGTAGTGTCTTGCAAACGTGTGCAGCGATGCCCACGTAGCCGCCTGACAGATGTCTTGTAAGGGCACACCCCTGCCCAGGGCAGTGGTAGCCGCCGTGGCTCGGGTAGAATGAGCCCGCAATCCAGCAGGAGGCTCCTTCCGAGCCAAGGAGTAGCATGCCTGGATACACAGGATGATCCACCGGTAGATGGTCCTCTTGTGCACCGCTTTCCCCTTCTTCGCGCCCACGTAACCAACAAAGAGTTGGTCATCCACCCGGAACTGGCGTGTGCGATCCAAGTAGAATGAGAGCGCACGTTTTGGGTCCAGACGGTGGAGCCGCTCTTCCTCTTTAGAGGGATGCGGTGGCGGGAAGAAGGATGGCAAGGTGATAGACTGCCCGATGTGGAAGGCCGTGACAACCTTGGGCAGGAAAGAAGGTTTGGTACGCAGCACCACTTTGTCCAGATGGACAGAAAGGAAAGGTGGAGTACAAGAAAGGGCCTGGAGCTCACTCACTCTCCTGGCAGAGGTGATGGCAACCAGGAAAGCAGTCTTCAAAGTCAGAAGGCGAAGAGGACAGTTGTGAAGTGGCTCAAAGGGAGCGCACATCAGAAATGTAAGAACCAGGTTCAAGTCCCACTGAGGCATCACAAACGGAACAGGAGGAAACGTGTGTGTGATGCCCTTAAGAAATCTATTAACAATAGGGGACTTGAACAAAGAAGGTTGATCAGGCAGCCTGAGAAAGGCTGAAAGGGCAGAAAGGTAGCCCTTGACAGTGCCCAGAGCAGAGCCCTGCTGGGCAAGAGAAAGAAGGAAGAGAAGGACTTCAGAAAGAGGGGCATTGAAGGAATCCACAGCCTTTGCTGTGCACCATGCCACAAATCTGTTCCACCTGCAGGCGTATACTGACTTTGTGGAGGGACGCCTGGCTGCCAGAATGATGTTACAAACTTCAAGAGGCAAGTCAAATGGCCTCAACTGTCGCCGCTCAATCGACAAGCATGGAGGTGGAGACTGGACAGGTTCGGGTGGAGGACCGTCCCCTGCTGCTGCGACAGAAGGCCCTCCTGAAGAGGCAGACGAACCGGGGGATCGACTGACATACTGAGTAGCTCTGGATACCAGTACCTTCTCGCCCAGTCCGGAGCCACAAGGATGACTTGGGCCCGGTCGCGCTTGATCTTCTTCAGCACTCTGGGCAGAGGTGGTATAGGCGGAAAGGCGTACAACAGACCGCAACTCCACTCGCGACGAAAAGCGTCTCCGAGCGAGTGCCGCCTTGGAAATTCCAACGTGCAGAACTGATAACATTGCGCGTTCTCTTCGGTGGCGAATAGATCTAACCAAGGCTCTCCACATTGCTGAAAGAGGCCTTGCGCCACGTCCGAGTTCAGACGCCATTCGTGATCCATCATGCACCGACGGCTGAGCTCGTCCGCCGTGGCATTCAGAGAACCTGCCAGGTGTTGAGCCACCAGGGTCACGCCCTGGCGTTCCAGCCATTGCCAAAGGCGAAGAGCCTCTTGACAAAGGATCCACGACCCCACTCCACCTTGTTTGTTGCAGTACCACATGGCAGTGGTCTTGTCCGTGAACACCTGCACTACACTCTCCCGGACAGAGGGGAGGAATGCCTTCAGTGCCAGACGAATCGCCCTGAGCTCCAACAGGTTGATGTGGAGCCGGATCTCCGCCGGAGACCAGAGGCCTCTGATCTCCACCTCTCCCACGTGGCCTCCCCAGCCCTGGAGGGACGCGTCCGTCACAACTACGTGCTCCGGTTGGGGGAGGGAGAGGGATCTGCCGCTGACCCAATCGCGGTCCGTAAGCCACCACTGCAGCTGTCTCGCAGTGCCCTCCGAGATCAGGACGTGGTCGGATAGGTTGCCCTGATGCTGGGCCCACTGAAACTTCAGGTCCCACTGCAGAGCCCGCATCCGCCACCTGGCGTGATGCACCAGTAGGATGCAGGAGGCCATCAACCCCAGAAGCCGCAGCGTCAACCTGACCGAAACCTGGGATAACGGCTGAAAGATGGGAATCAGAGCATGAATATCCCGGATCCGCTGTTCGGGCGGATAAACCCGAAACCGCGCCGAGTCCAGAACCGCTCCGATGAAGAGGAGCTTCTGAGAGGGGCACAGGTGTGACTTCGGCACATTGATGGAGAACCCCAGCTGGTGCAGGAGGTCTGCCGTCGTCTGGGGGTGGCTGACGACTGTCTGGGGCGAGCCCGCCTTCAACAACCAGTCGTCGAGGTAGGGGAAGACTGAAACCCCTAACCTGCGCAGATGAGCTGCGACCACCGCCATCACCTTTGTGAACACTCGTGGGGCGCTGGTAAGGCCGAAGGGGAGCACGGTAAATTGAAAGTGCTCGTGGCCAACCATGAACCGCAGGTAGCGCCGGTGGGCAGGCAGGACGGGGATATGAAAGTAAGCGTCCTGCAAGTCCAACGCTACCATCCAGTCTCCTGGGTCCAGGGCAGCCAGGACCTGAGCCAGTGTCAGCATCTTGAACTTCTCCTTCCGGAGGAAGCCGTTGACGTTCCGCAGGTCCAAGATAGGGCGTAGGCCCCCTTTGCCCTTCTTGGGTACCAGAAAGTAGTGGGAGTAGCAACCACACCCTACTTCTGGCCCAGGAACGTGCTCGATGGCCCCCTTGGCCAAGAGGGCCGTAACTTCCTCCTGCAGAAGTCGCAAATGATCCCCCGACACACGGTGGTTCTGCGGTGGCATGGCTGGAGGAGTCGCCTCGAAGGGGAGGGAGTAGCCCCTTCGGACGATTTGCAGCACCCACCTGTCCGACGTGACGGTGCGCCAGTGGAGGTGGTGATGGCGAACCCTGCCCCCCACTGGCATCACATGGGCCTGAAAGCACGGACTAGGAGGGTTTTGAGGCGGATGCTGCGGGGTAAGGTGTGGACTGACCTCGCCGCTGCCCCCGACTGCCCGGACGGCGGTTCCCACGGCCGCCACCGCGTTGGGTATTGCCCTGCGGAGCGTGGCTGGCGGCGCGTGTGGGCGCACCCCTTCCGTGGCCACGAAAGGAGTGAAAGGCAGCCGATTGCTGGCGCTGGCCCGAGAGGCCCAAGGACTTGGCCGTAGCCCTTGAGTCCTTAAA
This sequence comes from Lissotriton helveticus, assembly GCF_964261635.1. NCBI lineage: Eukaryota > Metazoa > Chordata > Amphibia > Caudata > Salamandridae > Lissotriton > Lissotriton helveticus. The sequence goes on along the minus strand of NC_136067.1, from coordinate 772,417,780 downwards.
GCGCTCAAGCGCATGGTCTGCCTTGTCGCCAAAGAGGCGACGGCCATCAAACGGCATGTCCATCAGTGTGTTTTGGACATCGGCCGAAAAGTTGGCGGACCTCAACCAGGCGTGGCGTCTGACCGCCACCGTCGTTGCCATCGCTCTACCTAGCGAGTCGGTGGTATCCAGCCCACACCTGATAGAATACTTGGCTGCATCCCGGCCCTCCACAAGGGCTTGGCCGAGTTTGGCCCGTACCTCCAACTGACACTCTGGCAGCACTTCCGCGACCTTATCCCACACAGAGTGGGTGTAACGTCCCAAGAGGCAGGCGGTGTTGGAAGACCGCAGGCCTAGACTAAGGGATGAGAAGATCTTCTTCCCATACTGGTCATACCTCTTGGATTCCCTGTCCGGCGGGGCCGACGGGAATGCTGTCTGGGAATTGGAGGCCTGGATGACCAGGCTCTCGGGGGTCAATCAATCAATCAATCAGGTCATTTGTAGAGCGCACTACTCACCCGTAGGGTCTCAAGGCGCTGGGAGGGGGGGGGGTGCCGCTACTGCTCGAACAGCCAGGTCTTGAGCTTCTTCCTGAAGGAGAGGTGGTCTTGGGTCAGGCGCAGGTTGGTCGGAAGTGAGTTCCAGGTCTTGGCGGCCAGGTGGGAGAAGGATCTTCCTCCTGCTGTCGCTCTTCGGATGCGGGGGACGGCGGCGAGGGCGTGGTTGGTTGATCTGAGGAGGCGCTTGGGAGTGTAGAAGTTGATCCGGTTGTTGAGGTAGCTCGGGCCTTGGTCGTGTAGGGCTTTGTGTGCGTGGGTGAGGAGTCGGAAGGTGATTCTCTTGTTGACCGGGAGCCAGTGCAGGTCTCTCAGGTGTCCGGAGATGTGGCTGCGTCGGGGGATGTCGAGGATGAGTCTCGCCGAGGCGTTCTGGATCCGCTGGAGTCTCTTCTGGAGTTTTGCAGTGGTTCCGGCGTAGAGGGCGTTGCCGTAGTCCAGTCGGCTGGTGACGAGGGCTTGGGTGACCGTCTTCCTCGTCTCGGTGGGGATCCACTGGAAGATCTTACGTAGCATGCGCAGGATGTTGAAGCATGACGAGGAGACGGCGTTGACTTGTCTGGTCATGGAGAGGGAGGAGTCCAGGATGAAGCCCAGGTTGCGTGCGTGGTCTGTCGGTTTGGGTGCGGTGCCCAGGGCGGGGGGCCACCAGGAGTCGTCCCAGGCGGAGGGCGTGGAGCCCAGGATGAGGACCTCCGTCTTGTCTGAGTTCAGTTTCAGGCGGCTGGTCGTCATCCATTCGGCCACGTCTCTCATCCCTTCGTGCAGGTTGGCTCTGGCGGTGGCGGGGTCGTTGGTCAGGGAGAGGATCAGCTGGGTGTCGTCGGCGTAGGAGATTATGTTGAGGTTGTGTTGGCGTGCGATGGCCGCGAGGGGGCTCATGTAGACGTTGAAGAGGGTGGGGCTCAGTGAGGATCCTTGAGGGACGCCGCAGATGACTTCGGTGGCCTCTGACTTGTACGGTGGTAGGCGGACTCTTTGTGTTCTTCCGTCGAGGAAGGAGGTGATCCATTCCAGTGCCTTCTCCTGGATTCCGATGTTGCTGAGGCGCTGTATTAGGGTGCGGTGGCAGACAGTGTCGAAAGCCGCGGAGAGGTCCAGGAGGATGAGGGCCGCTGTTTCTCCGTTGTCCATCAGAGTTCGAAGGTCGTCGGTGGGGTGGGAGGACAGGAAACATGGGTCACCCGGGGCTGGGCGGTGGCGTCTGGCCACGTTCCTATCTACGGGCGAACCCGTAGCGGGCTTGGACCAAGTGCCCAGAAGAACATCGGTCAAGGCCTCATTAAAGGGCAGCAGAGGCTCGGCCGAGCTTGACTGCGGTTTAAGGACCTCAGTGAGGAGGTTAGTCCTCACGGCCGCGACGGGGATCTCAAGGCCCAAGGCCTTGGCAGCCCTCATCAGCACCACACTATATGTTGCCCCCTCCTCCGAAGCCACGGTAGGAGGGGAGACAAAACCAGTGTCTGGAGAGGTGTCCAGGCCACTGGCCTCCCCAAGGTCTCCTGTCCAGTCCTCATGAGACTGACACTCCCTGGTCAGAGGGTCCTCAGACCACTCCCAGTCCTCTTCATCACCCATCTCCTGAAACTCAGGGTTCTCAGCTAATGGGGCCTGTTCATAGAAGTGAAACTCCCCAAACGACGTCTGGAGCGGCGCCCATCGGGGCCGTCCAGGCGCCGGAACAGGAACGAAGGTGGAACCGGGGACGGCGCCGCCCGAGGACGGCGCCGGAGGCGACACCTGAGGGTTTGACGCCGGGGAGGTCGTAAGGTCCACCGGCGACGAACCAGAACCCGAAGGAGGTCCAGCGGCGTCGGGCCCGAAGGCGCCGGCGGCGCTGGAACAACTGAACCCCTCGGCGCCGGCGGCGTCGGGATAATGGGAACTTGCGGCGCCGGGCCCGAAGGCGTCGGCGGCGCCGAAGCACCCGACGGCGTCGGGGCAGATCCCCCCCGACCCGCTAGGGGTCCCAGACGGGTCCGCTGGGCCCGAAGGCGCCGCGGAGTCCGTCGGAGGAGAGTTTCCTCATGGCCATGAGGAAGCGATCGATCTCCTTCGGTGTCGCGTTGAGCCCAGGGACCGTAGGGTATGGGGCTGGACGCGGCGCCTGCGACTCAGTCGGAGCCGCGTGGGTGGTGTCACCCGAACCCCCGGCCGCATCGCGCGAGCGTCGAGGGGAGTCCGAGGAGCGATGATGCCGCTTGGACTTCTTGTGCTGCTTACCTGACGACGACTTCGACCCGGAGGAGTGCGGCCTACCCTCGGAACTGTGGTGGCTCCGAGCCCGCGACCTGTCCCTCGACCTCCCATGGGATCGGGACCTCTCGCGGCGCGTGACCGACTGCCGGAGTTCGAGCCGCCTGTGGGACCGCTCCCGTCTGGCCTTCGAAGAGAGAGCCCGGCAGTCGGAGCAGGCCTTGTCGTCGTGGTCGACGCTGAGACAAGATAAACACACGCGGTGAGGATCCGTGACCGACATCAGGCGGTCGCAATCATCGCAGTGCTTAAACCCGGGCATCCCTACGGCACCGTCGGAGTCGATAGACTTCGAGAACAATCAAAAGAGATCAAAAAGTTAGTAAAAAAATGACTAGGGTTACTGCTTTTTCCAGATCTGCGCTTGCTGGCGCGGAAAAAAGAAGAACTGACGTCAGCACGCGGTGGCGGCGTCTAAGTACTCCGACGACGTCATCACGGCGCCCACGATGCCGGACGCGGAGCCGCAGACGACGCCTACCGACGCGCAAGGGTACTGCTACGCAAAAATTTCCGGATCCAGTCTGACGCCTGGGGATATTCTAAGGTAAGGAATCTAATACTAACGTGTCTCTTTCAGATTGCACATTTTGCGCACATACATGCCCTAAGGGCATGCATGTGCTACATATGGCTCTTTTAAAAAATCAAAAAAAAATGCTTTTTCAAAGAAAATCGCAAATTACCACCAACTTGAAGTTGATGGTAATTTGCAATTCCTTAAGGCCAAATAGCAAATTTCTGGTGCTTCCAGAATTGCATCTAAGGAATCGCAATTTGCAATTTCTTAATTGCATTTGCAAAATAGAGATTCGCAAATTTTGCAATTCTCTATTTTGCGATGGCCTTTTGGGATGATACATCCCAAAAGGCTTTTTCCAATTCGCAAACGGGCCGATTCTGAGAATCGGCCCGTTTGCAAACGGAAAAAAGGCTTGATATGCATGTCCCTTAATCTTGGTAGGCTTACGTCACATTATTTCCAGTGCTTTAATTACATATGGTCTACCCATCAAAGCAGTCATGATTTCAAGGGCATGATTGGCCATTCACAAAAGAAAATGTGACCACATTTACCAGTCTTAAAGGATCTTCACTGGCTTCTCCTAGAATCTAGAATCAAAATCAACCTCTGCTATTTAACAAAGCACTGTATCTAGACAGACCTAGTTACATATTAGTTTTGCTCAAAATCTCTGGTGTCATAATAGAATACCATAGTAAGGAATCTCACTTTGGAAACGCTAAATTCCAACCAATGCAAGCTAAAGTCAATCCTTCTCTGGATCAACATCAAGAATTTTGAATACCCACCCAAACCATTCAAGAACAGTGCCTGATATCCTTTCCTTCCTCAAAAAAGTAAACCTCTCTACTCACTACATACCTTAACTAACAACTTTCAGGACAAATCTTAGTCCACCTCAGGAAACCCAGATTTCACAAAACTTTATACATATAGAAGTGGTACGCAGATTGGAAGGCTTTGGAGATGTGGTACATTGTACTAGCAGATGCTATAATAGTGATCTACCACAATGTCCCCTATCTCTACCTCCCACCTATCCCTCCGTTCTGAATTCCCGGACCAGCTGTTAGAATTCTGAATGAAGTTGTTATAAGCTTATCATGTACAATCAGGTAATGTTACAGGTAAAGAACTCTAATACCAACTGGTGAGGTGACACTAAAGAAAAACAATTTAAATAAATTTATACCTGTGGGTCTTTTCCACTGACTGTTTTATTGACCAGAAACTGACATCATTCCACTTGGAGATTTTTACAAAATCCTGTAAAAGAATACAGTTTAATAACTACTAAATTTAATTAGAAACTACATGATTTGATTGAAACTCACTAATGACTCAATGAAAACTAAAAGAATAAGCTGTAGGTGGCATGAGAATATTTTGACATTGTCCTTCAATAGACCTGTCACCTGAAAGTATAGATCAGATGCTTTTAGGGCAACCTATAAGGAACCCCATTATTTGGTACAGCCATGCACACAACTTCCAATGAATAACTAATAATAATTCAAAAGAGGGAAAACACATACACAGATAAGACTTCAGACCTTATATTGGCAAAAACTAGTATAAAGGCCCGTACATTTGAACTACAATCGCTGTCGCCACCACCAGCTACCAATTACACACCGTCACTGAGGTTGGGGGTACACCCCTTTGATATTCTCAAGTACACAGCTTAGCTCTGCTGAAGATGCACAATGTTGAAATGTTTAAGACCATCAGTTGGGTTGCTGATTGTCGGGTTCATTGGAGAAAAAAACCTCACAGGGTTATGCAGAAACACTTAACAGGCAGAGCGGCAAATGTTTACAAAGTCATGCACAGGATGTGTGTCCCAACAAACAGAAAATTACCAACTAACAGTGTAACACTGCACCAAGATTTAACAGAGATTACATCAATATTAAAATCAGAACACGAAAGGATTAAAGGGAAAAGTTAAAGTTCATTAACTTCATTTCTCCAATAGCGTGAACTTTTACAATTTCACAAGTTTTTTATTAATTCATTTCTGATCATCCATGGTGATTTTTTTTTTTACTGATAATGAGGGATAAAAATGACATTATGTGATATAATAAAATAAACAGTCAATTGATAGTACAATATGCAAATAGGTCGCTTACTGGTTTATAAACTCCTATTTCAATAAATATAGATATTCGCATCTAGTGTATACAATTATGAATTTAAACACATAGTCAAAATAGAAAAACCGGAGAGGAACAAGGGGCAATCTCAATCAGTTATGTATCAGATATTATCCACTTTCCATTCTGCCCTGATGCACTGATCAAGAGTATTTTCCTTAAAATAGCTACCTACAAAGCAAACTAACCATTGCTGAAAAGACAGAGATTCTGTTTTTAACCATTCTGCAACAATACATACATGGCCAATGATATTGATAATCACAAAAAATGAGGGAAGACTCCCGAAGTTATCACCACAACCAATATGATTGTCTTTGGTTTTGATTTAATTTTAATACTGCTCAAAAAACACATGAATTAAAAAATCTGTCTCTATTAGCTCTCTAGTTCTCTACAAGACACAAACATATTAATTGAGTCAGCATTTGTTGGCCTACACCAAAGACATTCAGAGACAACATTCTGGCTACATCTCCACAACTTGACATTAATATATTGCGGGTTAAAGATTGTTTTATAATTCAGGATCTTAAGGTTAGGAAACCGCAATACTCGAATGCCCATTATCATATTAAGTCTCTGTCTCCAGTTCTGATTCGGACTAGCAATGTCATCCTTCAAAGCTCCATGAAAAGCTGATAATATCCTTTAATTTTGTCTTTTGTATGATACTTTTATAAAGTAGAGCGTTCTTTTTTTACAAACAGCTCATCAATAGCTACATGCCACCTAAAATCTCTTATCTGCAAATATTAAAAACAAGAGTGTTTTGCCAAAGGGAACACTCCCTGCAATTGTTCAAAAGACCCGAGTGTCTTGTTTTAGTAAAGACACCTTAGCATATTATACCTGCAGTTTTTAATGTAGTACAAGTGACATCCCTAGGAACTTCAAGAAACACATTTGAAGTCCATAAAGGAGTAAACTTATTGTATCTTGTAATTTCAACATATTTTCCAGTCTTTTCCACTGTATTCTGGTGGATAGGAAGACCTCAAATGTGAATTGTTTAACGTAATTGTTTTCGGCTTGCATTGAAAGAAAGCCATTAGCCTCCCTTCCTAAGTATGACTGATAAATTGGGGGTACAGTAATTGTGTTTGGATTATAGATGTGTATCAGTGTTCTCATTTGCGTTAATGCTGCTACGTAGTAATAGTACTTAAAATGAGGAAACCCTCATCCCCCTTCAACATTCAGCAATCTGAGAAATTGCAAGGCCCTCCTTGGTTGTTGTAGCCCCAAAGCTGCTAAAGATGTAGATTAATTTCTAAAGCACATTAGATATTATCTCAAAGGGAATAGCCTTAAAAAGATATAAACAAAATACAAGCGAAATCACATTGTTTATAATGTTAAACCTAGCAAAAATTGTTAAATGCATATTTCTTTTTTTAAAACAAATTTACTCTTCGTTTCTTTTAGAAGGGTGTCATAATTTTGATATTATTTAGTCAAACTCTAATACAATATTAACATCTAGATATTATAGCTTTGCCTATAACCCTGGAGTCTCAAACCTTACAAATAAATTAGGTAATATTTTAATTTTGCTTTTAGACACTGTCCCAAATTTCTATGCTTCTGCTTCTTTCTCTTATTGCCATGTCCGGTGCTGGGGTCTTAATGCACTAGTTTCTTACCTTTGGTAACAATATATCTGTAAGAAACATTAGTTAGTTATAGATTCCTTACCTTAGAATTACCCCCAGGCGTCAGACTGGATCCGGAGAGATTTTCCGTCAGCAGTACCTCTGCAGGTCGGAAGGAGGCGTTGGCCGGCTCCATGTTAGTCGTTGTCGTAGTCATGACGTCGCAGCAGCTACTTAGACGCCGCCCTCGCAAGCTGACGTCAGTTCTGTACATGACTTTCTGCGCCAGAAACACAGAGCCATGCAAGACACTGACCACTGGTGCACAAAACTAGGGCCCTGAAAAGATGTCCCTCACCCTAGAAATCAGTTCACAGAACAGGGAGGATGGGGGGGGGGGGGGGGGGGGGGGCGTTAAGGAATCTATAACTAACTAAAGTTTCTTACAGATATATCGTTACCGAAGGCAAGTAACTTCTGCATCTGAAAGAAACACGTTAGTTATAGATTCCTTACCTTAGAAAATATACCCCAGCAATACCAACCCCGGTGGAGGGTCTGCAAACCAAAATCACACCTGAAAGTCCTGGAGAACAGAACGGCCAAAGAAGCCGTCTCTCCGGACTTGGCTGTCCAGGCAGTAGTGTTTTGTGAACATGTGCAGCGATGCCCACTTAGCCGCCTGACAGATGTCATTTAGAGGCACTCCTCTTCCCAAGGCAGTAGTGGCTGTCGTCGCCCTGGTGGAGTAAGCCCGTAGCCCGACTGGAGGCTCCTTATTAGCCAGAGAGGAACAAGTCTTAATACACAACACAAGCCATCGAGAAATGGTGCGTTTGTGTACGGCTCGACCCTTCTTTGCACCCACGTAGCCAACAAAAAGTCGATCATCCACACAGAACTGTTTTGAGTGACCCAAATAGGAGGAGAGCGCACACTTTGGGTCCACACAGTGGAGTCTCTCTTCCTACTTTGAAGGATGCAGAGGCGGAAAGAAGGTGGGCAAAGTAATGGTCTGCCCGATGTGGAAGGCAGTGACCATCTTATGAAGAAAGGATGGACGGGTCCTGAGAGCCACCTTGCCCGGATTAACAGACAAGAAAGGAGGTTTGGAAGAAAGAGCCTGGAGCTCACTCGCTCGTCTAGCGGAAGTGATGGCTACCAGGGAAGCAGTTTTAAGAGTTAAGAGGCATAAAGGACAGTTATGAAGCGGCACCAAGGGATAGAGCATTAAATAAGTCAGTACAAGGTTCAAGTCCCACTGAGGCATAACTAATGGAATTGGTGGAAAAACATGCGTTAAGCCTTTCAAGAAATGGTTAACTAGCGGGGACTTGAAAAGAGAAGGCTGATCTGGTAGCCGAAGGAAAAGCAGAGATGGAAGAAAGGAAGCCATTAATAGTGCCCAGATCAGAGCCCTGCTGGGCTAAAGAGAGAAGGAAGAAGAGTACTTCAGAAAGAGGGGCAGAAAGGGGATCCACAGCCTTTGCTCTGCACCATGCCACAAATGTGTTTCACCTGCAGGCGTTTACTGTCTTTGTGGAGGGACGCCTGGCTGCCAAGATTACGTCACAAACTTCAGGAGGCAGGTCGAAAGACGGCAACTCCGCCGCTCAATCTCCACACAAGGAGGTGGAGTCTGGACAGGTTCAGGTGGAGGACCGTCCCCTGCTGCTTCGACAGAAGATCCTCCCGAAGAGGCAGTCTGATCGGAGGATCGATGGCCATGTTGAGTATCTCAGGATATGAGACTCTTCGTGCCCAATCCGGAGCCACAAGTATGACTTGGGCCCGGTCGCGCCTGATCTTCTGCAGCACTCTAGGCAGAAGTGGTATAGGCGGAAAGGCGTACAACAGACTGCAACTCCATTCACGATGAAAAGCGTCGCCGAGCGAGTGCCGCCTTGGAAACTCCAACGCACAGAACTGCTGATATTGCGCATTCTCTTCGGTGGCGAATAGATTTTACCAAGGCTCTCCCCACTGTTGAAAGAGACCTTGCACCACCTCAAAGTGAATACGCCATTCGTGATCCATCATGCACCTGCGGCTGAGTTCATCTGCCCTGTTGTTCAGAGAACCTGCACGGTGTTGAACCACCAAGGAAATGCCTCCAGACATAGGTTCCACAACCCCACCAGCCCTGTTTGTTGCAGTACCACATGGCGGTGCTGTTGTCCGTGAACACCTGCACTACTCTTCCCCAGACAGAGGGAAGGAATGCATTCAGTGCAAGACGAATCGCCCAGAGATCCAGAAGGTTGATGTGAAGCTCGGACTATGCCGGAGACCAGAGGACTCTGCTATCTGCTCTCCGATGTGGCCACCCCACCCCTGAAGGGAGGCATCCGTCTACACAGTGTGGACAGGTAGGGGAAGGGAGAGGGATCTGTCATTGACCTAATCCTGGTTCATAAGCCACCACTGCAGTTGTTGAGCAGTGCCCTGCGAGATCTGGAAGCAATCGGACAGATTTCCCTGATGCTGGGCCCGCTGGAACTTCAGATCCCACTCCAGAGCCCGCATATGCCACCAGGCATGATCGATCAGCAGGATGCAGGAGGCCATGAGGCCCAGCAGCCTCAGGGTCACTGTGACCGAAACCCAGGACAGAGGCTGAAAGATCGGAATCCTAGCCCAAATATCCCCGACTTGCTGTCCGGGAGGATAGACCCGAAACTGATTCGTGCCCAGAACCGCTCCGATGAAGAGGAGCTTCTGAGAGGAAATCAGGTGTGACTTTGGCACATTCATGGAGAACCCCAGCATATGCATTAAGTCGGCAGTAGTTTGGAGGTGGGAGACGACTGCCTGGGACGAGCCCACCTTCAACAACCAGTCGTCGAGATTGGGGAAGACTGAAACCCCTGATCTGCGCAGATGAGCTGAGGCCACCGTCATCACCTTCGTGAACACCCGAGGGGAGTTGGTAAGGCCAAAGGGAAGCACGGTAAACTGAAAGTGCTCGTGTCCTACTGTGAACTGCAGGTAACGCCGGTGGGCCGTCGGGATGTGAAAATAAGCGTTCAAGTACAACGCTACCATCCAGTCTTGTGGGTCGAGGGCAAACAAGACCTGAGCAAGGGTCAACATCTTGAACTTCTCCTTCCGGAGGAAGCGATTGATGTCCCTGAGGCCCAAGATAGAAAGCAGGCCCTTGTCCTTCTTGGGAACCAGAAAGTAGTGGGAGTAACAACCACAACCTACTTCTGGGACAGGAATGCACTTGAAGGCTCCCTTGGCCAAGAGAGCGGTAACTTGCTGTTGGAGAAGGGCCAGATGATCATCCGACATCCGGTGGTATCGCGGTGGCATGGCTGGAGGGATAGTCTCGCAGGGAAGGGAGTAGCCCCTTGGGATTATTTGCAGAACCCACCTGTCCGAAGTGATGGTGCCCCAGTGGGGGAGGTGATGGTAAATCTTGCCGCCCACTGGCGTTTGATGGGCCTGAAAGGTCGGACTAGGAGGGTTTGGAGGTTGCTGCAGAGGGGGGTGGGGTTGGTGGACTGGCCGACGCGCTGGCCCCCAGAACCACAACGTTGGTTCCCACGTCCCCGGACGAGCAAAAGTTGGGTAACTTGCTGTGGCCTGTGGCCCTGGGTGGGACGCAGTGGGGCACCCCTTCCATAGCCACGAAAGGGGTGAAAAGCATACTGCGCCAGAAGGGAGGAGAGGACCAAGGACTTGGCCGTAGCCCGTGAGTCCTTGAAGCGTTCTAGGGCGTTGTCTGCTTTCTCGCCAAAAAGGCGACGGCCATTAAAGGGCATGTCATTCAAGGTGTTCTGGACACCCCCTGAAAAGCCAGTAGACCTCATCCACGCGTAGCGGTGAAGCGCTACCAACGTTGAAATGGTGATGCCCAAAGAGTCGGCGGTGTACAGCTCACAACGGATCGTAAACTTGGCTGCATCTCTCCTGGCGGCGACAGCCTGGGAGAGCGCTGTCCGGGCCTCCTCCGGACACTGAGGCAGCACTTGCAGCATTGTATCCCACACGAGCGCGAATACCGGCCCAAGAAACATGCAGTGTTTAAGGACCGCAGTCCTAAGCTGGCAGAAGAGAACATTTTCTTCCCAAGATGGTCCAGCTTCTTAGATTCCCTTTACAGTGGAGCGATAGGGAAGGCGCTTTTGGAGGTGGAGGCTTGGACCACCAAGCTCTCCAGGGTGGGGTGTCGGGAGAGATAAGTGGGGTTGCCCGGAGCCGGGCGGTGGCGTTGGACGATCATCCTGTCCATGGGAGCCTCCGTGTTGGGCCTGGACCAAGTGCCCAAAAGGACGTCTGTGAGGGCCTCATTAAAAGGAAGCAGGGGCTCCGAAGAGCTCGCCGCCGGTTGAAGCACCTCAGTCAGGAGGTTAGCCCTAACTAACTCTAGGTTGAGAGCCTAGGAAGCTCTGGGTTGAGAGTCTCGGACGCCCTACGCAACACCACCGTGTATGACGCTTCCTCCTCCGTAGCCACGGTAGGAGGAGACAACATGCCATGGTCGGGTTAAGTGTCAAGACCACTGGCATCCCCCCGTTCCTCTCTCCAGTCCTGCTCTGCATCTGGCTGGTCAGTTAAAGGGTCAACCTGACCCTTCCCAGTTCTCCTCGTCTTCCTCTGGGTGCCACTGTTGTTGGACAGGGACCCCAGGAGTGAATAGGGGTATGAAAACCCCACCCGGCACTGTATCCAACATTGGTCGATGCCGGTCCGACTCCGTGTCCGCGTCAGGAAGGAGGCTAGGGTTGACGCCGGCCGTGAGGCCGACTGGTGTCGAGCACAGCAATGATGCCATTGAAAGCAGCGCTGGTGTTTGTGGAGGGGGGGGGAATAGGGGGAACTGCGGCGCCGGAGCCGCCGGCACCAAAGACCTAGGGCCCCCAACTGATTCCGTGGGCCCAAAAGCACGCCGGCGGGGTCGGTCCGCCCCAAAGATAGCATGCATAGCCTCGTAGAACGTACGAAGCTGGCCGGAAAGGGAGGGAAGCTCGGAGTAAACACTTCAGGCTCTGCACGCGCAGAGCCACGGGATTGGCACCACCCACAAGCCTCGTCGGGTCGGCCGACCGCCGAGGAAAAGGCGAAGAGCTTCTTTGACATCGTCTCATGCTTCGACTTACTCGAGCCAGAGTGCGAAGACTTCGATGACTTCGAGCCAGAATGATGGTGGCTGCGTGACCGCACAACTCGACTGGGACCTCGAATGGCACAGAGCCAACTGCCGTTGTTCAAGCAGCTTTCGGGACAGCTACCGCAAAGCCTTCAGCGTCAACAACTGACAGTCGGAGCGCGACTTGAGGTAGTGGTCGCGCTCCAGGCAAAAGAGGCACACGCACTGCGGATCCGTCACCGACATCAATCTGGTACAAGAACCGCAGGCCTTAAAACCGGGCATCCCTCGTGCACCTGTTCGGAGACAGAGATTCGAAACAAGAAGTCGACAAAAGTCGAGAAACAATTAGTCAAAAAATGACTGAGATACCGCTCTTTCCGGATCTGCACTGGCTGCTGCGGAAAAAGAAAGAACTGACGTAAGCGCGCAAGGGCGGCGACTAAGTAGCTGCCGCAACGTCATCCCAGCAACCACGACACCAAACGCAGAGCCGACCAACGCCACCTTCCCAAGCACGGAGGTACTGCTGACGAAAAATCTTTCTGGACCCAGTCTGACGCCTGGGAGTAATCCTAAGGTAAGGAATCTATAACTCACGTATTTCTTTCAGATAGAGATGTCAGCTGCGTACGCAAGCAATTTCTCATAATGTCCATTCAAAATAACTGAACAGATATTGACACAAAATGACTCCGTATATTGTGAAAAGCAAAAGTGAGCAAGGACAACCTTATCCTGTCTCTATTGTTATTTTAGTCCTTTTTGACTCTTTACTTATGATTTGTAATTGAGCTAATGGTTTTTATAAAGTGTGCACAGCCCTCAAAAAGTCTGCCCAAAACCCATGCATTTCATCGGCGCCCAGCGTTAATTTCAGACTACTGTGTCAAAAGCCTTTTTTGCATCAAGCAGGATCATCACCAAGTGCAGCCCATTACCCAGAGTCAAATCAAAGAAGGCAATTGCGTTGTTAATGTGATAGGTAGTATCTCTCTCTAGTACAAAGCCATGCTGCTACTGGGAGACTGTCTTGGCAATGATCCTGCTCAACAATGTAGTCAATTCCTCAGAGTAGATTTTTGAATCACTATTTATTGATGAAATGGGACAATGGCCCAGGGTTTTTAGCCAATTTATTTACTATTACGAAATACTATTTTATTAGTGTTTGTCCAAGATCCTGGAGGGTCGTAGCCAGCTTTATTCTGCATCTAAACATGCCCTTGTATGAAGGGTTACTGAATGGGAAGGTTTTGCAGATCACCAACGCGTACAAGGGAGGTGATGGCCCCTAGGCAGGCTACCTCCCAAGAAAGTAAATGGGAGACAACATGAGCGCACATGCTCACATGGTTGCCCATAAGTCTTGTAAGAACTATGTTGAGGTTCCAAACTAGAGCTGGAGATGTTCAGGGGATATGACCCTCTTTAGTCCCTCCATAAATGGTTTGACCACTGGTATCCTGAATAAGGATTTGTGTTGTATGTGCTGCATGAAATCTGCGGCTGCTCTTAGATGGAGATGGATGGATGTGCAGGCCAATCCTCCTTTTTCAAATGGAAATGTAGGTAATAAACTCCTGCACTGTGGGATTTAAGAGATGAGACTTGCTGGCAATGCAGTATTAGATAAATCTCATCAAGTTAGCTGCATAACTAGCGTATGTAATAGGCCATCTGGACTCTGAGGATGGACATACTTTTATGAGAAGAATGAAAACTCCAAAGGGTAAGTAACGTCCTTTATTCACTGGTTCTCAAGCACCAACTGACAAGCAGTGTGCCAACATTCTAAGTTGAGCTTCACATCCAAAGTTCCAAGGAGGGAGATACCAAGGGTAGAAGGGCGGAGGGGAGGTAAGAAGGGGAATACCAAGGTAAAGATCAAGGATACTTAGAACTTATTACAACACATACATTCTTGGGAATGGTGGAGGTTTGTCAGAATTCTAGGACCTTAGGTGTAAAATCACAAGATTGAGTTATGCTGGGTTTGGATGCTTGACCTGAACAATCATCTGTGAGAGCAGGCATGGTCTGAGAAGCCTCTCATGAAGGCTGAATGATACCTAGGCAAGTATCCCTGATCCGTGCATCGCCCATGGGCTGTGAGCATCTGGCAGCAAAGTTTGGGCATTTTGTGCTTTTTGCAGGGGCAAAGCAGTCAATTTGAGGTGCGCTCCAACATTGAAAGTATGTGTGAAAGACCTGGGGATGGAGTTCCCACTCATGAACTTGTTGAATAAGTTACTTACCTTTGGTAACAAATTATCTGGTAGAGACAGTATATAGCTGCAGATTCCTTACCTTTGAATTTCCCAGGCATCAGACTGGATCCAGAAACTTTTGCATGACCAGTACCCCTGCGCGCCTCCGGGTGGCTCTGTTCAGCTCCGTGTGATGTCGTTGGCGTAGTTAGCGTCTGTTATGACATCGCAGTTATCTATATAGGTGCCACCCTGCCCTGGAAACATCGGTTCTTTTTCACTTTTTCCAAGGCAGAAGCGCAGAGCCATGAAGTGAACTGATTTATGTGTGTGTCACAACTAGGGCCCTGAAAAGGGAACAACCCTAGTCCTTTAAAATGAGTCAGTGGAGCAGGGAGGTATGGGCGGGTCAATAAGGAATCTGCAGCTAGATATGGTCTCTACCATATAATATGTTCCGAACATCGGTGACTTGTTTTTATCTGATCGAGATTTCTAGGAGCAGATTCCTTACCTTTGAATAGATACCCAAGCCAAACCATCCTGGCGGTGGGCTGAGGACAGACTTTCTAAACTTGAAAGTCCTGCAGGTCTAACAGGCGAAATGCCCATCCCTGCGGACCCTATTGTCCAGGCAGTAATGCCTGGCAAACGTATGCAGAGATGCCTGCATTGCTGCCAGGCAGATATCGGGACTGGAACACCTGAGCCAACGCTGTGGTCGCAGCTTTTCCCCTGATAGAATGGGGCCTTAAGCCCTCAGGAGGCTGCTTCCTAGCCAGGGCATAGCAGATTTTAATGCAAATAACGACCTAGAGCGATTCTGCACTGCCTGACCCTTTTTAGTTCCCAGGTACCCACAAAGAGTTGGTCGTCCACCACTCTTTTGTGTGGTCATGGTAGAACATCAATGCTCTTTTTGGGTCCAGATGGCAGAGACGCTCCTCTGCCTTTGAGATATGCGAGGGTGCAAAAAAGCTTGGGCAGTGTGACCGACTGACCCAGATGGAATGGGGTCACCACCTTTGGTAGGAATGAGGCACGGGTGCAAAGAACCAACTTTTCCACAAATGTCATCAAGTAGGGAGCCCAGCAAGACCATGCCTGCAATTCACTCCGGGCAGATGTTAGCACCAATAGAAAGGCAAGCTTGATGGCAAGTGGCTGGAGGAGACAATTGTGCAAAGGCTACAGGGAGTACACACAAGGTATGTGAGAACCACATTAAGGTCACACTGCAGGATGATAAAGGGCAAAGGAAGAAACATATGTTCAAGCCCTTTTTGAGAAACTATTTACAATTGGGGATTTGAACAAAAAGGGTCTATGCCGGTAGTCGCAAGAAAGTAGACCGAGAAGAAAGATACCCCTTAAGAGTACCCAAATAAGAGCCCTGCTGGGCAAGGGTAAGAATAAAGGGAGAATATTAGATAGAGAAGCAGAAAGAGGGTCAATAGAGCTTTCGGTACAATAGTTTACAAATGTATGCCAAGAGAAAGCATATACTGTCTTTGTGGAGGGCTGACAGGCCGCCAAAATAACATTACATACTTCAGGAGGAAGGTTGAATGCTATCAACTGTAGCCGCACCTTTTCCACGCAATATGGTGGAGAGTTAACAGGTTCGGGTAGAGGACCCTCCCCTGCTGCTGCAACAGAAGATCTTCCTGAAGGGACAGCCTGATTGTAGGATCGATGCTCATTCGAAGCAGCTCTGGATACCAGGCTCTCTTTGCCCAGTCTGGAGCCACAAGAATGACTTGGGCACAGTGGTTCTTGATTTTCTTGAGAACTCTCGACAGAAGTGGTATGGACAAAAAGGCCTACAGGAGGCCTGCGCTCCACTCGCAGTGAAAAGTGTCGCAGAACGGTAGCCGCCATGGAAACTCCAGCACGCAAAGCTACTGATATTGTGCATTCTCTTTGGAGGCAAACAGATCTAACCAAGGCTCTTCCCACTGCTGAAAGAGACCTTGCACCACCTCCGACTGGATACACCATTTGTGACCTGCTAGGCATCGAGAGCTGAGTTCGTCCGCACTGGCGCTCAGAGAACCTGCCAGATGTTGAACCACCAGGAATGTGCCCTGCTGTTCCAGCTATGTCCAGAGAAGCAGGGCCTCTTGACAAGGAGTCTACGACCCCAACGCATCCTGCTTGTTACAGTAGGACATGGCGGTGGTGTTGTATGTGAACACTTGCACTAACTTCCCCTTGACAGAGGGAAGAAAAGCTTTCAATGAAAAGCTAATCGCTCGAAGCGCCAACTAACTGATGTGGAGCATCGACTCTGCCGGAGACCAGTGTCCCCTCATCCCCACCTTCCCAGATGGCCACCCCATCCCAGATTTGACATCTGTCACTACTGTAAGATCTGTTAGTGGAAGGGAAAGGGGTCTGCCTCTGACCCAATCGTGGTTCGTTAGCCACCATTGCAGTTCCTTTCCAATTCCCTCCTAGATCTGTACCATGTCAGAGAGATTCCCCTGATGTTGCGCCCAATGGAACATCAGGTCCCACTGCAGAGCTCACATACGCCATCTGGTGTGATTTACCAACAGGATGCAGGAAGCCATGAGTCCCAGCAGCCTCAGAGTCTTTCTTATCGAAATTCAGGATAGGGGCTGAAACATTGGTATTATAACCTGAATACCCTGGACTCCCAGCTCGGGAGGATAAACCTGAAACTGCAGTGTGTCCAGAACACCTCCGATGAAAGGGAGTGTCTGAGAAAGAGTCAGGTGTGACGTCGGCACATACATAAAGAAACCCAGCGAATACAGGAGGTTCGCAGTAGTCTGGAGGTGGGAGACAAAAGCCTGGGGCGAAGACACCTTCAACAGCCAGTCATCGAGGAAGAGGAAGACTGACATCCCTAACCTGTGCAGATGAGCTATAACCACTGGCATCAAATTGATTAACATTCAAGGGACACCGGTAAGACCAAATGGAAGCACCTTTTGTTCTTTTTTGGTATCGGAAATTAGCAAGAGTAGTGACCATTGCCTACTCTCGCAATCAAACCTTTTCTATAACGCCCTTAGCCAGAAAGAAAGGGAAGGAAATAGCTTTCCTGAATGATCTGCAAGACTCATTTGAACAATGTTATTGACCTCCAACGGAGGAGATGGTGCTGAATTCTCCCACCGAGTAACATGGTCTTGCAGAACCAAACCTGGAAAGCTTGGAGGCTGCATCTGCTAGGGGCCGGGTGGCAGACAACTTCTGACTGGCTACCATTCCCACAGGGTCGGAATTAACCACGTCCACGTCCTCACACGACTTGGGGAGTCTGTGCAGGAGGGTGGCTGGAAATGGCTGACACGTTTGAAAACCCCTTCCATTGCCACAAAAGGGGGAAAGCTAGACTGGCCATCAGGTGTAACCAAGAGGCCCAAGGGTCAGGCAGTTGCACGAGATTTCTTGAAGCGACCAAAGGCCGCGCCTGCTTTCTCACCAAAAAGACGAGTCCTGTGAAAGGGCAAGTCCTTGAGGTTAGCATGGACATCACCTGAGAAGCCCGATGTCCTCAGGCAGCCGTGGCGCCGTAGGGCTACCGGCGACAAAACCGCTCTACTCAGTGAGTCAGTCGTGTCTAAGCCACACCTGAAGGTGAATTTTGGTTCATCTCTCCCATCTGCAGGGAGATGGCGCCGTGCATTTTTCCTGTTCACAGGCTTGGACCATGTGCCTAGGACATCTTCTCAGTGAATCATTATAGGGCAAACCGTGCTCGGGCGAGGAAGCCCCAGGCTGAAGAAACTCGGTCAAAAGATTAGTGTTGAACTGCACTAAGAGTAGCTCCAGGCTAAGGACCTCTGCTGTCCTCCTCACCACCATGGCATACAATGCCCCCTCTTCCATAGCCACACTAGGTGGAAAGAGCATACCAGTTATCTAGGGATGTGCCAATTCCACTGGGATCTCTAAGACCATCATACCAGCCTTGAAAACGACCAGGATTTCTGAGGAGTTGCGCTAGACTGTGTCGAAAGGCAGGCCACAAGCAGCTTCAAAGATCACTTCCGCAAGGCCTCCGGGCACCATGGCCTGGAAATAGGAGCATGACTTCTTGTCGTGGTCACGCTAGAGGCACCCCAAGCAGACGAGATGGGGGTCAGTTATGGACATGGTGCAGTGACAGGCGCTACACGGCTTGAACCTTGTACGCCTAAATAAGACATACTCAAGAAGAAACTCAAGCCCAATTTAGAAAAATAACAGGTATTTTTATATATATATTTATATATATATATTTTTTTAACACCAAGAACTTCGTAATTGGGTAAGCACTCTGCGTTATCAATTTTTAGAGGCAAGTAAAAAGTCACACAACTGCGTTTTTACGCTGTAATGATTTCCTATGGAGAAAAAAACATACTGCATGGAGGTACTTGCAATCGTATTTCAGGGATCCCTTCAGTACTTAAGTTGATTGAGGATTAAAGTCACAAGATCCACCAACAGTTTGGGTTTATCTGCCCTGGGGTTACCGGGATCAGAGGTGCTGGACAGGTTAGTTGCCTTGCATGCTACACACTGTAGGCAAGGGGGTTGGGGGGTGGTGGGGCACCTGGAAATAGGCTGCAGAGGGGGGACTTGGGGACAAGTCAGTAGCTTCCAACGGGTGCTCTGTTCGTGAGGGTTTTGGGGGCAGAGGGTCACAGTTGGTGTTTGTGGACCCAAGTCGGGGAGCTCGGATGCACAGAGTTTTGATCAGCTGGGCCCGTCCGTCAAAGGCACTCATAGTTCTTGGTCAGACCGGCCAAGTGGGACAAAACAGGTCAGCTGGCCCCTGCTGGGATGCTGACGTTCCTCGTTGGCTGGTCGGTCTTTGCAGTGTTGGACTCATGATTAGACTTCAAACAAGAATTGGTTGCTGCCAGGGGTCTGGTACCCTGGGTATTGATGCAGGGTGGCTACTGGGGGTCCTGGTATCTCCAAACTTGGTGGAGAGATGGATCGGACCTCCTCCTGTGCGACTGCTGCTTTGGTGGTCCCAATGGTCAACAGTTGGGTGAACAGGGCGTTGAGGTCGGTGCTTGCACGGAAGTTTAGCCTCTTCTTCAAGGGAGATGCTCCGGCTTGGTAAAGTGCTAATGGCCCTCCTAGGCATTTTGAGGATGCACAGCTACAGGACACGTTGGTGCCTAAGTCCACTGGAAGTCCACATTTCTTACTTCTTCTTCGGCCCTTTTATCCAGGCGTTCCTGGTGTCATGGGGACACCTAAATACTGAACTTAGGGACATTAAGGAAACCGAAGGGCAGTAGCTAATGGGCTACTTACCCTTGAGGTCACTTCAACCCCCTATATGACCACTTCTTGTGGGAGAGGGCATATCCCTGGCCAGAGTTCCTAATTCAACCAAAATCAAAATGGTGGAACCCTTCTTTTGTGGAGGCAGGCAGCCCACAATATGGAGTGTGACTACATTGGTGGTGCAACATGCCTCCTTGCATCGCTAATTTTCCGCCTGTCCTGGTGCCAAATGGGTCTCAGGTTAGAGGTGGCATTTCCCAGGTCTAGGGGAAAGCCGGGTTTGCATATCAAAGACAGCAGAGGCATTGAAGGCCTTAATACACAAGTTACTTACCTTCAGTAACGATATATCTGTAAGAAACATTAGTTAGTGTTGGATTCCTTACCTTAGAATATCCCCTGGCGTCAGACTGGATCCGGAAAGTTTTTGTCAGCAGTACCCCTGCGCGTCGGTAGGCGTCTGCGGCTCCGCGTCAGTCGTCGGAATTGCTGGGATGATGTCGGAGTACTTAGACACCGTCCTCGCGCACTGACGTCAGTTCTGTACATAGCTTTCCGTGCCAGGAACGCAGAGCCATGCAAGAAGCAGACACTGGTGCCATGAAACAAGGGCCCTCAAAGGGAAATACCTTAACCCTAGATATCGATTCGCAGAAAGGGGAGGATGGGTAGGGCGGTAAGGAATCTAACACTAACTAATGATTCTTACAGATATATCGTTACCGAAGGTAAGTAACTTGTGCATCTGAAAGAAACACGTTAGTGTTAGACTCCTTACCTTAGAATAGATACCCCAGCAATACCAACCCCGGTGGTGGGTCTGCGACCAAGATCACACCAGAAAGTCCTGGAGAACGGAACGGCCAAAAAAGCCATCTCTCTGGACTTGGCTGCCCAGGCAGTAGTGCTTAGCAAACGTGTGCAGCGAGGACCATGTAGCTGCCTGACAGATGTCCTGGAAAGGGACTCCCCGACACAGGGCAGTAGTAGCCGCCGTGGCCCGAGTGGAAAGGGCGAGTAGCCCCACAGGAGGCTCCTTCTTAGCCAAGGAATAACAGACCTTGATGCATAAAACGACCCACCGAGAGACAGTCCGATTGTGCACCGCCGTCTCTTCTTAGCGCCCACGTAGCCAACAAAGAGTTGGTCATCCACCCGGAACTGGCGTGTGCGATCAAGGTAGGAGAGCGCACGTTTTGGGTCAAGACGGTGGAGCCTCTCTTCCTCCTTGGAAGGATGCGGAGGCAGAAAGAAGGTGGGCAAGGTGATGGACTGCCCGATGTGAAAGGCTGTAGCCACCTTGGGCAGGAAATAAGGACGTGTTTTTAACACAACTTTGTCCGGATGGACAGAAAGGAAAGGAGGCTTAGAAGATAGAGCCTGGAGCTCACTCACCCTCCTGGCAGAGGTGATGGCAACCAGGAATGCAGTCTTAAGAGTCAGAAGAAGAAGAGGGCAATTGTGAAGCGGCTCGAAAGGAGTGCACATCAGATAGGGTAGAACAAGGTTCAAGTCCGACTGAGGCATCACGAAAGGAACAGGAGGAAACATGTGCGTGATGCCTTTCAAGAATCTATTTACAACAGGGGACTTGAAAAGAGAAGGCTGATCAGGAAACCTCAAGAAGGCAGAAATGGCAGAGAGGTAGCCCTTAAGAGTGCCCAGAGCAGAGCCCTGCTGGGCAAGAGAAAAAAGGAAGAGGAGAGCCTCTGAAAGGGGGGCAGAGAGTGGATTCACAGCTTTTGCTGTGCACCATGCCACAAATTTGTTCCACTTGCAGGCGTATGTAGGAGAGTAGGGTTTGCTTCCTATGGTGACCCCCACTTTTTGCTTTTGCTTTACTGGTTTTCGACTTAGATGTGGCTGTGGGCCTGCTAATCAGACCCACAGCCCAGATGCACTCTCTCTAATTTCACACCATGTACTCTAGGTGCATCCACAATTGGGAATTGGCTCACCTTATCAGCCCCTGTAGAAGTGTACCCTAGGTACTCAGGGCATAGGTGTAACCAAGGCCTAACAGGGGCTGCAGCATGTATTATGCCACAACTGGCTGATCACTCAAACTGATACAACTGGCTGATCACTCAGCTGGGGCAAGGTCGTGTAATCACCCCTTGCTTGGGTATAGTATCTCTATAACTACCCTTAAATATAGACACACAGTAACCTATAAGTCACTCCTATGGCAGGCCTTAACAATCCTGGAGGCAGAGTGCTTGGTTATGTGTGAGATGGTGCTCTAGCATGAGCTGAGCCTCTCTGCAGCTTTCGGAACCATGTCCTTAGAGCTGTTCTATGATATCGCCATACCATATACTCTTAAGTGCATTATAATCCTCGCGGTTGAATGCTAACTTTGGTTTGGCTTTATCTAAACATGTCGTGTAAGGTGTCATACGCTTTGGAATACTACCCCCTCGCCAATTCTGGCGACAGGGGTAGCATTCCACCCTTCTCGAGGGAGAAGACATGTTGTTGCTAACTATCCTGGTTAAAGTTAACCAGAGCCCCAGCATCACAAAATGGATGCTGCTGCCACAGACACAAGTCTGACCTCCTGCTGCTGGGAGTCCTTCCAGCGAGGGAGGCCTGGACAATAGGTTTCCTGCCTGGAGAGGTGCGAGCAGCACCCCAGACAGGATTTTGTGTATTGGGACAGGGAGGGCTGAATAGAATGAGACATGCCTGGGGCACACTAGGTGCTCCATGCATACCCCAGTTCAAACCGGTTGCTGGGGCACTCCAGCCCCAGCTCTGGCGGGAAACTGCACAAAGGTAAGGGGGTGTAACCACCCCCCTTCCTGGTCCCACCCATAGGAGGGACCTAGTGAGTAAACCAGCCCCCTTTAGTAGTATTAAGATAGGAGCTGACCCAGGAGACTTTAGATTAATCCTGGAATTGAACTGAAGACGAATCTCTGGACTCTTCGACATTCAACTGAAGCTGAAGACTGAAGAATCTCCCTTGTGGCCAAAGAGTGACCACCCTGGGCAACCAGGCACCATCCAGCAACTCGACGGCTTGCTTTGTCCCCGTTCCCGCCGGAACCAGAGTACAGAGCCTGACAAGACCTCGACCCCCGGACTCTTCTGACCCCACTGCACGCCTCCAGCACAGCTGAGCTCCGTGGAAGGCGTCGGAATCCGTGGAAGCAGGCAACTAGGAAAGTCTTCAACTTGCTAACAGCGCAGCTCCTGAGGCATCCTCGAAACTGGGGACTGAGACACCCCGACACCGAGCTACACCTGCACCGAAGACCAGCCCTCCACACTCCAAGAGATCTGCGTGGGGCCCTTCTGCTTGTGTTCAGCTCGACGCGTTGTCCGGTTGCTGGCCCGTTGGCTAGTAGCCCTCTGACGACGATCCTTGTGAAAATCCATCGGTGGTCTGGTAGCTCCAGACTGGCCCTCGCTTCCCTGAAAAGGTGAAGTACTTCAGACCCTCCTGGTCTGCACCAGAAGCCTTTTGTGTATCCTGCGTGGGTTGCCTTTGCTTAGGCTTGTTGGCTCCAATCCGGAAGTCGACCCGTCCATCTGCGAGAACCTTCGTGGGACAGCTCCTCACCAGCACCTGGTCGTCCTTGACGCATCCTGGTCCGCGTGGCTGCAACAACAAGCTTCACATCTGCACCTGATTGCTCCTCGACGACATCTGGTTCCTTCCTGGTTCCACCTGGCTAGTGACCTAGACCCTGTCCCCTCTGCTTTCAGGTCTTCTTCAACTCTGATCCACCCTTGGATCCACCCGGAGATCTTCCTCCTGGTCGCCTGCAGCATCCTCTTCCAAGGCTCCCTAGGAAACGACGAGAAAACCCGACACACTTTGACACCTATGCACCCGCAGCCCGTGGTTGAGGTAACGCGAGTACTTCGGTGCTCCTGTAGGGATTGACTATCCTAGGGTCCAGTTTTGCTAGTTGTGTAATCCTAGTTAGACCGGAAGTGTCCTACAACTTCATTACTTACCTTTTTAAGTTCCCATTGACTTTCTATTGACTCTCGCGTGAGAGTACTGACTCTGCACGCGCCGCCTGTGGGCCTCCTACTCTTAACCTAAGGGTCAGATAGTGTAGCCCCAGCGATCCTCTAGGCCCTAGGCCTTTCCTTTTCCTGAGTCGTGGTTCTTATACCACTTACTTAGTATATGGTTTTACGCGCCCCTAGGGCCTAACTGTAAATTGTGCTATTTAAAGTATTTCTAAGTGTAACTTGTTATGTGCTTTGGCCTCTGATCTCAAAGAGTTCAGAGGAGTGTGTTAGTAAATAAATACATATATATTTTATATATATCCTGTGTGGTGTCCTTTCACTTGGTATTCAAGGGGTTACATATGGTAAAACAGCTGGCTTTACACGCCCTCAAGAGTCTTTTAGCCTAAGACTGTTCTGTCCACGCTACCTCTAGGATAGCTGGTCTATAAGGTTGACTTACAACCATCACCATAAGGGTTGTTAGGACTGGTGCAAGGTGCTCACTAGAATAGTGAACATCATATACCAGGCCAACTTCTCACAGCGTATACCGATTTTGTGGATGTACGCCTGGCTGCCAGAATTAAATCACAGACTTCAGGAGGCAAGTCAAATGGCCTCAACTGCCGCCGCTCAATCTCCACGCATGGAGGTGGAGGCTGGACAGGTTCGGGTGGAGGACCCTCCCCTGCTGCTGCAACATAAGGACCTCCTGAAGAGGCAGACAAATCGGACGATGGACTGACATGCTGAGTAGCTCGGTATACCAGAATCTTCCTGACCAGTCCGGAGCCACAAGGATGACTTGGGCCCGATCGCACCTGATCTTCTTCAACACTCTGGGCAGAAGTGGTATAGGCGGAAAGGCGTTCAACAGACCGCAGCTCCATTCGTGACGAAAAGCGTCTCCGAGCGAAAGCCGCCTTGGAAATTCCAACGCGCAGAACTGATGACATTGCGCGTTCTCTTCGGTGGCGAATAGATCTAACCAGGGCTCTCCCCACTGCCGAAAGAGACCTGCGCCACGTCAGGAGTTCAGATTCGGGGCGAGCGGCTAACAAAGACATAAATCAATTGTTCAAAAAATCAGACTTTCATACAACAACAATTGATTTATGTCTTGGTTAGGAGCTTGCCCCGAATCTTGGCTCTAAGCTCCCTGTTTGAATACAAGAATGAAATTAACTTTGTGCCCTGACTAAATTGCTGCTGTAAATTAGGTTCTAGGACCACTGTCTTCTGTATCACGTAGTGCCCAGGTCCAGGACTAACCTTGGGAATATCCCATTTTTTAAAATGGTTACGTCAGAATTCAGACGCCATTCGTGATCCATCATGCACCGGCGGCTGAGTTCGTCCGCCCTGGCGTTCAGGGAACCGGACAGGTGTTGAACCACCAGGGTGACGCCCTCTTGTTCCAGCCATTGCCAGAGGTGCAGAGGTTCCTGACAAAGGGTCCACGACCCCACCCCGCCCTATTTGTTGCAGTACCACATGGTGGTGGTGGTGTCCGTGAACACCTGCAATACACTTCCCCGGACAGAGGGAAGGAATGCCTTCAGTGCAAGACAGATCGCCCACAGCTCCAGAAGATTGATGTGGAACTGGGACTCAGCCGGAGACCAGAGGCGTCTGATCTCCGCCTCTCCCATGTGCCCCCCCCCCCCCCAGCCCAGGAGGGGCGAATCAGTCACAACTACGTGCTCCGGTTGGGGTAGGGAGAGGATCTGCCACTGACTCATTCGCGATCCGTGAGCCACCACTGCAACTGTCTCGCAGTGCCCTTCCAGATCAAGACGTGATCGGACAAGTTGCCCTGATGCTGGGCCCAATGAAACTTCATGTCCCACTGCAGAGCCCGCATCCGCCACCTGGCGTGATGCACCAGAAGGATGCAGGAGGCCATTGTAGGAGAGTGGGGTCTGCAATCCCATGGCCACCCCAGATTTTTGCTTTTTGCTTCACTGATTTACGACTTTCCCTGGCTGTGGGCCTGCTAATCAGACCCCCAGCCTAGCTGTTCTCTCTCTAAATTACAACCATGTACCTTAGGTGCATTTTACCAATTGGTACTGGGCCACCTTATCAGTCCCTGTACAGCATACCTTAGGTATCCAGGGCATAGGTGTACCCAGGGCCTACCAGGGACTGAAGCATGTATTATGCCACCCCTGGCTGGCCACCCAAACAGACACAACTGGCTGCACGACAGCTGGGGCAAGGTGGTGTAATCACCCTTTGCTTTAGATATAGTATACCTATATCTAAACCTAAAATGGACACATATATTCCTATCAGTCACTCCTATGGCAGGGCTTATCAATCCTGAAGGCAGAGTGCTTGGAATTATGTGAGATGGTGCTCTGGCATGAGCTGAGCCCGTTTGCAGCTTGCGGAACCAAGTCCAAATAGCTGTTCCATGATAACGCTATACCATATACTCTTAAGTGCATTATAATCCTCGCGGTTAAATGCTAACTTTGGTATAGCATTATCAAAACATGTCGAGTAAGGTGTCATACGAATTGGAATACTAACCCCTCGCCAATTCTGGCGACGGGGTTAGCATTCCACCCTTCTAGAGGGACACGACATGTATGTAACTGTGAACCCCGGTTAAAAGTCAGACACAGCCTCAGCTCCACAAAATGGATGCTGCCACCGAGACACAAGTCTGCCCTCCTGCTGCTGGGAGTCCTTCCAGCAACGGAGGCCTGGACAAAGGGTTTCCTGTCAGGGGCGGTGCTAGCACCATCCCAGACAGGATTTTGTGTATCCCAGGTAGGCAGGGCTGAAAGGAAGGTGACTGCAAGTGGCACCCCGGTGCTCACTGTGCATATGCCGGCTCAAACCAGTTCCTGGGGCACACCAGCCCCTGAGCTGGGGAGAGACCGGACAAAGGAGAGGGGTGTAACCACCCCCCTCCTGGTCCCACCCATAGGGCAGGACCTAGTCGCGTGCCAGCCCCTTTTCTTAGGATAAAGGTAGGAGCAGGCCCCCTTCCCAAATTAGATAATCTTTGTGAGAAGTTGGCCTGATATATGATGTTTCCAATTCTGGAACCACCCTGTATCAGTCCAAACAACCCTTATGGTGTCTGGTTGTAAGTCAACCTTATTAGAGAAGCTATCCTAGGGGTAGCATGGACTAAGCAGCCTAAAGGCTTAACTTAAGAGGTCGTGTTAAGCGAGCTGTTTTACCACATACAATCCTGTAATACCAAATGAAAGGACACCACACAAGTATATATTATAAAAATATATGTATTTATTACTAAAAACAATCCCCAGTATTCTTTATGAATGAAGGGGCACAAGCGTTAAATCAAAAGCACAGTATAACATACAAAGTTGCACAATTTTTGGATGAGGCCTAGGGGCCACTCAAACCATATACTAAAAAAATGGTATAAGAGATACCAATCGATCAGTGGTTAGGCCTAGGGCCTAGGGAATCGCTGGGAGCAGTCAGGACTAGCAATGCTGAAGTCGGGAAAAGCCCGCGGGATTCGGGTGCAGCACGTAAAGTGCGGCTTACATCAATGTAAAGTCAATGGTGCGTAAAAAGTTACAAAGTTAGAGATTAAGGACACTTCCGCTGAACCTAGAGGAACAAAACTTAAGACACAGACCCTAGAGGTGTGTACCAGTGTGGGGACACCGGCGTTGCAATGTTACCTCACCCACAGGAAGTGGGTGCACAGGGTCGAAGTTGAGTCGGGTTTCGTCACGCTGGTTCTTGGTGCTTGGAGCTGAAAGGGCTGCAGGCGAGGTGAAAGTGAAGTGTCCGGTGGAGTCCAAGGGTGGACTCAAGTTGAAAAGTACCTGAAAGCAGAGGGGACAGAGTCTGGGTCACTCCGCAGTGACCAGGGTGGAACCAGGACGGAACCAGGCAATGTCGGGCGCAATCAGGTGGTTGTCGAGAAGCTTCTCTCCGCTGTCACGTGGGCTCTGGGGCATCTGCGACGTCCAGGAGCGGGTCACGATCTGTCCCACGTAGGCTCTCGCCGTCGGCGCTGTCGGCTTCAAGATTGGAGCAAACAACACTTGGCAAAAGCAATCCACGCGAAACCGGGAGATTGCTTCTCACTCGAACCAGGAGGGTCAGAGTGGGGGCTCCTTTTCAGGGGAGCTGGTGCAAATCTGGAGCAACCAGAATCGCAGGTCAAATTTCAAGTTTCGTCGGTACAGGGGCCACAAGCCGGCTGGCAAGTGACCGGACCAACGCGTTGAGCCAAATGGAGCAGAAGGGCCCCACGCAGCACTCGTCGAGTGTGGAGGGCTGAACTTCGGTGCAAGAGTGGCTCAGGGTTGGGGCTTCTCAAACCCCGGTGCACAGTTTCGAGGGTCACTCGTGGGCTGCACGGTCAGCGTCTCGTGGTCAATTCAAGATGGCGTGCCCCACGCTTCCGGTCGCCTCCACGGGTCTCAGCTCTGCAGGGACTGTGGATCGGGCGGTTGGAAGGCAGGCAAGCTTGATCTCGTCGATCTCTGTCGCTCGAGTTCCGGCGGGAACTGCAACAAAGCAGACGTCGAAGGCTGGATGGTGCCTGTTTGCACAGGGTGGTCACTCCTTGACCACAAAGGAGATTCTTCAGTCTTCTACGTTGAGTAGGATGTCGAAGGGTCCAGAGTTTTGTTTCTTATGTTTCATCAGGATAATCTGAAGTGCATTGGCACTGCTCCCACTCTTATTCGAATCTGGGGGGCTGGATTACCTGCTAGGTCCCCTCCTATGGGTGGGGCCCAGGAAGTGGGTGGTTACACCCCCTTCCTTTGATCCTGGCCGCGCTGGGACGGGGGCTGGAGTGCCCCAGAACCGGTTTGGCCGGATTATGCAAGGAGCAGCCTTGTGCTCCCCAGGCACTGTCTGGTTTCTTTCAAACCTCCCTGCTACAATCCACTATCTCCTGTCTGAGGGGGTGTAACACCGCCCTGCGACAGGAAACCCTTTGTCCAGGCCCCCTTGGCTGAGTTTCGGTCAGCTGCAGGGGGTCAGACCTGTGTCTGTGGCAGAAGCATCCATTTTGTGGACGTGAGGCTCTTTTTAAAATTAAACGCATTTCAGCAAAGTAACATGTCTTCTCCCTCTAAAGGGGTGGAATGCTATCCCCGTCGCCAGAACTGGCGAGGGGATAGTATTCCAAATCGTATGACACCTTACACGACATGTTTTGATAAAGCCAAACCAAAGTTGCTATATAACCGCGAGGATTATAATGCACTTAATAGTATATGGTATGGCATTATCCTGAAACAGCTTAGGGAGTGGTTCCCGACAGCTGCAGACAGGCTCAGCTCATGCTAGAGCTCCATCTCACATTAAACCACGCACTCTGCCTCCAGGATTGATGAGGCATTCCATAGGAGTGGCTCACAGGTTTATATGTGTCCAGATATAGGTTTAGATATAGGGATACTATACCTAAGCAAGGGGTGATTACACCACCTTGCCCCAGCTGAGTGATCAGCCAGTTGTGTCAATTTAAGAACCAGCCAGGGGTGGCAAAAGATATGCTGCAGCCCCTGGTAGGCCTTGGTGGCACCTATGCCCTGAGCACCTATAGTGCATGGTACAGGGGCTGACAAGGAGTCCATTTCCAATTGTGGTATGTACCTATAGCACATGTATTAAGAATTCAGAGAGAGAACAGCAGGCTGGGGGTCTGATTAGCAGGCCCACAGCCTCAGTAGTCGAAAACCAGTGAAGCAAAAAGCAAAAATTTGGGGTGACCATATGTAGGAGAGTAGGGTCTGCAATCCTATGATCACCCAGATTTTTGCTTTTTGCTGCACTGGTTTACGACTTTCCCTGGCTGTGGGCCTGCTAATCAGACCCACAGCCTAGCTGTTCTCTCTATCCAAATTGTACTCAGGTACTGAATTGGCACTGGGCCCTCTCCAAGTCCCTGTACCCAGGGCTGAGGTGTACCCAGAAGTCTCCCAGGGGCTGAAGCATGTATTATGCCACCCCTGGGCTGACTAACTAAACTGGCACAACTGGCTGCACGACAGCTGGGGCAAGGTGGTGTACTCACCCTTTGCTTTAGATATAGTATACCTATATCTAACCCTAAAATGGACACACAGATCTCCTATCAGTCACTCCTATGGCAGGCCTTAACAATCCTGAAGGCAGAGTGCTTGGAATCGTGTGAGATGGTGCTCTGGCATGAGCTGAGCCTGTCTGCGGCTTTCGGGATCTATCCCTTAGCCGTTTCCATGATATCGCATACCATATACTCTTAAGTGCATTATAATCCTCGCGGTTAAATGCCAACTCTGGTATCGCTTTATCAAAACATGTCGAGTAAGGTGTCATACGAATTGGAATACTAACCCCTCGCCAATTCTGGCGACGGGGTTAGCATTCCACCCTTCTAGAGGGACACGACATGCATGTAACCTATAACCCGGTTAAAAGTCAGACAGAGCCTTAGCATCCACAAAATGGATGCTGCCACCGAGACACAAGTCTGCCCTCCTGCGGCTGGGAGTCCTCCCAGAGCAGGAGATAAGGACAAAGGGTTTCCTGCCAGGGGCTGTGCCAGCACCGTCCCAGACAGGGTTTTGTGTATTGTAGGTGGGCAGGGCTTCAGAGGAAGGTGACTGCACGTGGCACCCCGGTGCTCACTGTGCATAGGCTGGCTTAAACCAGTCCCAGGGACACTCCAGACCCTGTGCTGGGGAAAAGCCCGCCAAGGAAGTGGGTGTAACCACCCCCCTCCTGGTCCCACCCCTAGGGCAGGACTTAGTCGCGTGCCAGCCCCCTTTTCCAAGATAAAGGTAGAGACTGGCCCCCTTCCAAATCAGATCATCTTTGGAATCAAGATACCACTTTCCACGAAAGGACTTCACGATTTCTTCCTCAAGATTCTCCCTTGTGGCTAAGGAGTAGTCACCCTGCATCCGCAGGCACCATCCAAGAACACTGCGGTCTGCTGCACGTCCTTCCTCCGGAATCCGACTGCCCAGCTCGACGAGACCCGGCTTCCCTGGCACCTCTGACCTCTACCCACCTCTACAGCACAGCTGAGAACCGTGGGTGCGACGAGACCTCGAGGGACCGGCCATCGCCAAGACTGCACGACTTCTGCACAGCAAGCCCACCGAGTAATTTCCTGGTGAGTGCTTTGGGGTCCGAGAAGCCCCCACCCTGAGCAGCTCCAGCACCGAAGAGCAGCCCCCCAGCATCTCCACGATCGGCGTGGGGCCCTTCTGCTTTTTGCTGCTCACCGCGTTGTTTGGCTACTAGCCCGCTGGCTTGTGGCCTTCCGAACGACGCCCGACGACAACACTGCTGCTAGTCTGGTTGCTCCAGACTGGCCCTTGCTTCCCTCCATCGGAGAAGTACCCTGGACCCTCCTGGTCCGGCTAAGACGCCATTTTAGGTCCACCGCGTGGGCCTTGCATTTGCCAAGACTTGTTGCCCAATCCTGGGTCCAGCGACGTCGACAGCAAGAACCTTCGTGGGACAGCTCGCACCTCCATCCTGGTCGCCGACAACGCCTCCTGGTTCGAGAGACTGCAGAGCCCAGCAGCGCCCACTCACCTGACTGCGGTGACTTCGCCCGGTGCCATCCTGGTGCCCACTTAATCACTGGCTAGTGATTCAAGAACTTGGTCCCCTCTGCTTTCAGGTTTTCTTCTTCCTTGATCCAGGCTTGGATCCATCGAACTTTCCTTCACTGGTCGCCTGCCAGCAACTTCCTTCTTCCAGGCTCCTGGTCCGGCAACGAGATTCCCGACGTCTTTTCAGACCTATGCAGCTGCAGCCCCTGGGCTAGGTAACTTCGGCACTTCGGTGTCCCAGCATAGCCTCACTATCCTAGGGTCAGGATCCACTGTCGTTTTCTCCCTACCAGGTCGGGTTCGCCCGTGAACACTAACTTTGCCTTTACTAGCTTCCATAGACTTTGTCCCGCATCCCGCGTGAGAGTGCACACTCTGCACCCGAGTCCCCTAGGTCTCCTAGAAGTAATCTAACGATTCCCTAGTCAAGTCCTAGCGATTCCAAAGCCTATTAGTACTGTACTTACCTGCTAGTAATTTCGCATTCCACTTTTAGAGTATATGGTTTTTCGTGCCCCTCGGGCATTTGTGTATAACGTGCTAACTTAAGTATTTTCATAAGAGTTTTGTTGTGTGCTTAGCACCCTGTCCTCATAAAGAGTACAGGGTTGTTGTGATCCTAATAAATACATTGTTTATTTTCATAACACTTGTGTGGTGTCCTTTCACTGGGTGTTCAAGGGGTAATGTGATGGTAAAACAGCTGGCTTAACACGCCCTCTAGAGTCTTAGCCTTAGACTGCTCGTATCCATGCTACTAGGATAGCTGGTCTATAAGGTTGACTTACAGCCAATCATCAATAAGGGTTGTTTGGACTGATATATAGTGATCACTAGAATAGTGAACACTGCACATCAGGCCAACTTCCCACACCATAGGATAGCAGACCCTACTCTCCTACAATCTTGAATTACTTTCCACGAAAGGAACTCTTGACTTTCTCTGAAGACTCTCCCTTGTGGCTAAGGAGTAGCCACCCTGCACCAGCAGGCACCATCGAAGCTCTTGCGGTTTGCAGCACGTCCATCCTCCGGATCAAGACTGCCCAGCTCGACGAGACCCGGATTCCCTGCCATCTCTGACCTCTACCTACATCATCCAGCCCAGCTGAGATTCGTGGGTGTGACGAGACCCGTGGGACCGGCCATCTTCAAGACCTGCATGACGCTACACCAGCACGACCCCCGAGAGACCCTCGAGTAAGTGCACTGGGGTTTGAGAAGCCCTAACCCTAAGCAGCTCCAGCACCGAAGTCCAGCCTCCCAGCATCCACGAGATCTGCGTGTGGCCCTTCTGCTTCTTTGCTGCTTGCCACGTTGTCCGGTCACTTGCCCGTTGGCTATTGACCCTCTTGACGACGTACCACGACGTTTTCACCGCTGGTCTAGGTCCCCTAAACTGGCCCTGGCTTCTTGTCCAACAAGAAGTGCCCTGGACCCTCCTGGTCCACTCCAGACGCCATCTTGACTCCACCGCGTGAGCTTGCCTTTGCCAAGGTTTGTTGCTCAAATCCTGAGTCCAGCATCGCCGACAGCCTCGTGGGACAGCTCGCACCTCCAGCCTGGACGCCGACAACGCCTCCTAGCCCGTGTGACTGCAGAGTCCAGCGTCGCCCACTCACCTGGTCGAGGTGACTTCATCCGGTGCCATCCTGGTGCCCACATAATCACTGGCTAGTGATTAAGAACCAAGTCCCCTCTGCTTTCAGGTCGTCTCCTTCACTGATCCAGCCTTGGATCACACCGAACTTCTTCACTGGTCGCCTGCCAGCAACTTCTTCTTTCAGGCTCCATAGACTTCAACGAGGATTCCCAACGTCTTTTGAACCCTATGCAGCCGCGGCCCCTGGGCTAGGTAACTTGAGTATTTCGGTACTCCAGCACAGGTCCACTATCCAAGTGTCCAGATCCTTTGTCGTTTTCAGTCTATCTAGTCGGATTCGTCCGGAAACAGTAACTTTAGAAACGCTAGCATCCATAGACTTCTTTCCGCATCCTGCGTGAGAGTGCACACTCTGCACCCGATCTCCCTAGGCCTCCTGCTGGTAATCTTAAGGTTCAGTAGTGTAGTCCTAGCGATCCTGAAGCCTCTGGATCTTGTTACTTACCTGCTAGTATTTCGCATTCCACTTTTAGTGTATATGGTTTTTCGTGCCTCTCGGGCATTTGTGTAAATTGTGCAACTTAAAGTATTTTCGTAAGAGTTTTGTATTGTGCTTAGCTCCCTGACGCATTAAGAGTTCAGGGTAGTCTTGTTATAAATAAATATCCTTTATTTTCATAACAACTTGTGTGGTGTCCTTTCACTTGGTGTTCAAGGGGTATATGTGATGGTAAAACAGCTAGCTTAACACGCCCTCTAGAGTTTAGCCTGAAGACTGCTCGTGTCCATGCTACTAGGATAGCTGGTCTAAAAGGTTGACTTACAACCAATCATCAATAAGGGTTGTTTGGTATGATACACAGTGATCACTAGAATAGTGAGCACTATATATCAGGCCAACTTCTCACATTGGTGTGCAGCGGTTGGGATTTGAGCTTGCTGTTGTTTTACCTCGCACGTATCCTAAGAATATCAATTGAAAGATCACATAAGTACCCAGGTACATATAACTTAACTTAGAATACTCTGAGTTCTACTGAACCAGCTGTTGTAGTGCAACAGGGCTTAGCACACCCTGACTACAACTCTTAGCAAGGGATCAGTAGGTAAACCCATAGTGTAGGTAGGTGCATCACTTACACCACACAAGAAGCATGTCTACCCATGGAGAGTCTTCAGAGACTCCCCTTGTGGCTGTTGACCCTCCACAGGTCACTTCCAGATATGCAGGCCTTAGCTTCCAGGAGATGAGACAATTGTGTACCTCCAGGAAACTAAAACAGGGTTCTAACCCTACCACTCATTTTCTGTTAGGTCTCTTAGAGACGTATGATGCTAGAAAAGCTTCTCAGACAGATGGGAGCATGCCCCCCTTAGAAGGCACTCGTGGTGACCCAGACTCCAACCTCCCTGAAACAGAAGATGTAGAAGAGGAGGAGGAGGAGGAAGAGGAAGTCTCTGGGGATGAGGCAGACAATGGTCCTGAGCTAGTCAGGCTTACTAGGGCCAACTTAGACCTACATAGGGAAGGATCTGGGGGACCCCCAGTACTGACCCTAAGCAGGCCTAACTTTGTAGTTAGAAGAGATAGGTCTCATTCTAGGGACTCCAATAGATCTGTGCACTCTCATGCCTCTGCTCAGAGGAGAATGATCTCTCCCCAGAGGAGACTGACTTCCCCTCAGAGAAGAGAACATGAAGCAAGGATGAAACAGGCTAATCTGAGGATTCAGAGGGAAGAACTTGCCCTTGCCAAGGAGAAGCTTGCCTTTGCTAGAGAGCAACAGTTAAGTGGGGTAGTCCCCACTGGTGGCAGCAATATCCCTAAGGATAAAGACAGGAGTTTTGATACTAGACCCCTGAGTAAAATAGTGCCCCCCTTTAAACAAGGGGATGACATCCACAAATGGATGACTGCTTTGGAGAGGGCCTGCACTGTCCAGTGCATCCCCCAGAGTCAGTGGGCAGCTATTTTGTGGCTCTCCATTGAAGGTAAAGGTAGAGATAAGCTCCTCACTACTAGAGCTGAGGATGCTAACAATTACCAAGTCTTGAAAATACACTGATTGATGGGTTTGGCTTAACCACTGAACAGTACAGGTTGCTGTTCAGAGACACCCAGAAAATTCAGTCTCAAGATTGGGCCGACTTTGTAGATTGTGCCACTAAGGCTTTTGAAGGCTGGTTACTGGGAAGTAAAGTTACTGATTACACAGGATTGTATAATCTAATTATGAGAGAACAAATCTTAAGTAATTGTCAAAATCAGTTGTTGCATCAGCACCTTATTGACTCAGATCTGACCTCTCCCCAAGAATTGGGAAAGAAGGCAGACAGATGGGTCAGGACAAGCGTCAAGCAGCAGAACCAGATCCAGGGTGGTGGCCAGAAGAAAGCAGATCCCAAGGGTAATGAGAACAAGCAAAATGACCAGAAGTCTTCAACAGGGCCCCAACAATCTAAAGAGGGTGGGTCCCAGAATTCCCAAAAGAAGAAGAATGGTCAGAAGAAACCATGGTGCCAATACTGCAAAAGTAATACTCACTGGTTTAGTGAGTGCACCAAGAAAGGCCCAACTCCTACCACTACTGCCCCTAAGGCACCTGCACCCCCTAGTACAGTTAGTAGTGGTAGTAATCCTCCTAAGGCTATAGTGGGGTTAACCCTGGGAACTGAGGGGGGCACTGACTTAGTCAAAACACCTACTCAGGCTGTTCTTGTTTGTACTGGGGACATGGATATGACCCCTACAATAAGTCCCAGTACTCTGGGCAAGTACAGGCAGACGCCTTTGATTAATGGAAAAATGGCTCAGGCCTACAGGGACACTTGTGCCAGTGTCACCATGGTGACACCTAACTTTGTGGACCCTGACCAGGTAATACTGGGAGCAGACTACCTGGTGACCAATGCTAGCAATGCCACTACCTCCCATAGTATGGCACTTGTTAACTTCTCCTGGGGAGGGGTAAATGGCCTCAAAAGGGTTGTTGTTAGTTCAGACCTCCCTGTGGACTGTCTTTTGGGCAATGATTTGGAATCCTCCTTATGGTCAGATGTGGAGTATAGGACTCATGTGGAAATGTTAGGTTTGTCAGCACATGTCCTTGCTGTGACTAGGTCACAGGCCAAGAAATGCCCAGCTGAACTAGTGCTGGATCCTGGAACAATGGACCAGACACTACCCAAGAGAAAGAGCAGTAGGGGTAAGATTGACTCTTCCCCCCTGCCTCAGGTGATGGATCAGCTCTCTCAGGAGACTGACCCCAAGACCCCAGAAGGAACTGTCCTAGAAGAGCTTGAGCCTGAACAGGTTGAGTTTCTTGGGACAGGGGGGCCTTCCAGGGCAGACTTGAGGCAGGCACAGTTAGACTGTTCCTCTCTTGAACCCCTCAGACAGCAGGCTGCTGCTGAGGCTGCAGGGAATGCCACAGGTGCCCATAAAGTGTACTGGGACGATGGACTCCTTTACTCCGAGGCAAGAGACCCCAAGCCTGGTGCTACCAGGAGGCTGGT
This sequence comes from Lissotriton helveticus, assembly GCF_964261635.1. Lineage (NCBI taxonomy): Eukaryota > Metazoa > Chordata > Amphibia > Caudata > Salamandridae > Lissotriton > Lissotriton helveticus. The sequence continues at coordinate 772,381,470 of NC_136067.1, read as the reverse complement.
CATCCCCTTGTCTCTGAGAGGTTTCCTTCTCACCTTGGCCCATGAAATTCCCCTTGCAGGTCACTTAGGCCAGAATAAGACTTGGGACAGGCTTGCCCCACACTTTCACTGGCCCCATATGTCTGAGGACACTAAGAACTTTTGTCGTTCATGTGTCACCTGCCAAGCCAGTGGCAAATCAGGTGGCACAACAAAGGCCCCCCTTATACCACTACCTGTGGTGGGGGTTCCCTTTGAAAGAGTGGGGATTGACATTGTTGGACCAATGGACCCCCCAACAGCATCTGGGCACAGATTTATACTGGTGGTAGTGGATCATGCCACCAGGTATCCAGAAGCTATTCCCCTTAGAACCACTACAGCTCCTGTTGTGGCAAGGGCCCTGGTTGGAGTTTTCTCCAGAGTGGGGTTCCCTAAGGAGGTGATCTCTGACAGAGGTGCAAACTTCATGTCAGGATACTTGACTGCTATGTGGAAGGAATGTGGTGTCAATTACAAATTCACCACACCCTATCACCCACAATGCAATGGGCTTTTTGAAAGATTCAACAAGACCCTCAAAGGGATGATAAAAGGGTTACCAGAAAAGCTTAAGCGAAGATGGGAAATCCTTTTACCCTGCCTTCTGTTTGCTTACAGAGAGGTCCCACAGAAGGGGGTTGGTTACAGCCCTTTTGAGCTTTTGTTTGGACATCCTGTAAGAGGACCCCTATGTCTTGTGAAGGAAGGATGGGAGTTACCTCTCAAAAAGCCTAAACTTGACATAGTGGACTATGTACTTGGTCTCCGCTCCAGGATGGCAGAGTACATGGAGAAGGCATCTAAAAACCTTGAGGTCAGCCAAAAACTTCAAAAAGCTTGGCATGACCAAAAGGCTGTCCTAACTGTATACCATGCAGGACAGAAGGTGTGGGTGTTGGAGCCAGTGGCCCCAGCAGCTCTCCAAGACAAATGGTCTGGACCCCACATCATCATTGAACAAAAGGGAGAAGTCACCTATTTGGTGGACATGGGAACTCCCAGGAGCCCTCACAGAGTACTTCATGTGAATAGGCTCAAAGCATTTGTTGACAGGGAGGACATGGGCTTGCTCATGGCCACAGATGAGGGACAGGAGGAAGAGAGTGACCCTCTCCCAGACCTGCTCACTCAGAACCCTGATGATGGGTCAGTGGATGGTGTAGTCTTTTCTGACAGCCTCTCTGAGCATCAGCAACAGGATTGTAGGTAAGTCCTTCAATCCTTCAGACAAATGTTTTCTCTGACCCCCAGTCAGACAAACTGGTGCACACATGAGGTGGACACTGGAGACAGTCTGCCTATAAAGAGTAAAATCTACAGGCAACCTGACCACGTCAGGGACTGCATAAAAACTGAAGTACAAAAGATGTTGGAATTGGGAGTCATTGAACCCTCAGAGAGCCCTTGGGCTAGTCCTGTAGTTCTAGTGCCTAAACCTCACACCCAGGATGGTAAGAGAGAGATGAGGTTTTGCGTAGACTACAGGGGTCTCAATGCTGTCACTAAGACAGATGCCCATCCAATACCCAGGGCAGATGAACTGATAGATAAGTTGGCTTCTGCAACTTTCTTAAGTACATTTGACCTAACAGCCGGTTATTGGCAAATCAGGTTAGCTGAGGATGCCAAGGCCAAGACAGCATTTTCTACCCCAGGAGGTCATTACCAGTTTGTGGTGATGCCCTTTGGTTTGAAAAATGCCCCTGCCACTTTTCAAAGGTTGGTGAACCAAGTTCTCACTGGGTTGGATGACTTTTGTGCAGCATATCTAGACGATATTGCTGTCTTTAGCTCCACCTGGGAGGATCACCTGATCCACCTGAGGAAAGTTTTAGAGGCCCTGCAAAAGGCAGGCCTCACTATCAAGGCTACTAAGTGCCAGATAGGGCAGAGTCAAGTTGTATACTTGGGCCACCTTGTAGGTGGAAGCCAAGTTCAACCTCTGGAGAGCAAGATACAGGCCATAAAGGACTGGGCTCCTCCAACCACCCAGACACAGGTCAGAGCTTTCTTGGGCCTGTCTGGTTATTACAGGAAATTTGTCAGAAATTATGGAACCATTGTGACTCCACTTAATGACCTGACAAGTAAGAAAATGCCAAAGAAAGTTCAGTGGACAGTTAGCTGTCAGAAGGCATTCGATGACCTAAAGCAGGCCATGTGCACTGCACCTATTCTCAAGAGTCCAGACTACTCCAAACCTTTCATTGTCCAAACAGATGCTTCTGAGTTGGGTGTGGGAGCTGTTCTATCTCAGCTGAATATTGATGGTCATGACCAGCCCATTGCTTTTATAAGTAGAAGGCTGACCCCTAGAGAGAAACGTTGGTCAGCTATTGAGAGGGAGGCCTTTGCTGTGGTTTGGGCCCTGAAGAAGTTGAGGCCATACTTGTTTGGTACTCACTTCAAAGTTCAGACCGACCATAAGCCCCTCTTATGGCTAAATCAAATGAAGGGTGAAAACCCCAAACTTCTTAGGTGGTCCATTTCCCTACAGGGGATGGACTTTACAGTGGAGCACCGCCCAGGAACTGACCATGGTAATGCAGATGGTCTCTCCAGGTACTTCCACTTAGAGCAAGAAGACTCACCTGGTCAAGGTTAGTTTAATGTCCCTAAGTTTGGGGGGGGGGGGGTTATGTAGGAGAGTGGGGTCTGCAATCCCATGGCCACCCCAGACGACTTTCCCTGGCTGTGGGCCTGCTAATCAGACCCACAGCCTAGCTGTTCTCTCTCTAAATTACAACCATGTACCTTAGGTGCATTTTACCAATTGGTACTGGGCCACCTCATCAGTCCCTGTACAGCATACCTTAGGTATCCAGGGCATAGGTGTACCCAGGGCCTACCAGGGACTGAAGCATGTATTATGCCACCCCTGGCTGGCCAGCCAAACAGACACAACTGGCTGCATGACAGCTGGGGCAAGGTGGTGTAATCACCCTTTGCTTTAGATATAGTATACCTATATCTAAACCTAAAATGGACACATATATTCCCATCAGTCACTCCTATGGCAGGCCTTATCAATCCTGAAAGCAGAGTGCTTGGAATTATGTGAGATGGTGCTCTGGCATGAGCTGAGCCCGTTTGCAGCTTGCGGAACCAAGTCCAAATAGCTGTTCCATGATAACGCTATACCATATACTCTTAAGTGCATTATAATCCTCGCGGTTAAATGCTAACTTTGGTATAGCATTATCAAAACATGTCGAGTAAGGTGTCATACGAATTGGAATACTAACCCCTTGCCAATTCTGGCGACGGGGTTAGCATTCCACCCTTCTAGAGGGACACGACATGTATGTAACTGTGAACCCCGGTTAAAAGTCAGACACAGCCTCAGCTCCACAAAATGGATGCTGCCACCGAGACACAAGTCTGCCCTCCTGCTGCTGGGAGTCCTTCCAGCAACGGAGGCCTGGACAAAGGGTTTCCTGTCAGGGGCGGTGCTAGCACCATCCCAGACAGGATTTTGTGTATCCCAGGTAGGTAGGGCTGAAAGGAAGGTGACTGCAAGTGGCACCCCGGTGCTCACTGTGCATATGCCGGCTCAAACCAGTTCCTGGGGCACACCAGCCCCTGAGCTGGGGAGAGACCGGACAAAGGAGAGGGGTGTAACCACCCCCCTCCTGGTCCCACCCATAGGGCAGGACCTAGTCGCGTGCCAGCCCCTTTTCTTAGGATAAAAGGTAGGAGCAGGCCCCCTTCCCAAATTAGATAATCTTGAATTACTTTCCACGAAAGGAACTCTTGACTTTCTCTGAAGACTCTCCCTTGTGGCTAAGGAGTAGCCACCCTGCACCAGCAGGCACCATCGAAGCTCTTGCGGTTTGCTGCACGTCCATCCTCCGGATCAAGACTGCCCAGCTCGACGAGACCCGGATTCCCTGCCATCTCTGACCTCTACCTACATCATCCAGCCCAGCTGAGATTCGTGGGTGTGACGAGACCCGTGGGACCGGCCATCTTCAAGACCTGCACGATGCTTCACCAGCACGACCCCCGAGAGACCCTCGAGTAAGTGCACTGGGGTTTGAGAAGCCCTAACCCTAAGCAGCTCCAGCACCGAAGTCCAGCCTCCCAGCATCCACGAGATCTGCGTGGGGCCCTTCTGCTTCTTTGCTGCTTGCCACGTTGTCCGGTCACTTGCCCGTTGGCTAGTGACCCTCTTGACGACGTACCACGACGTTTTCACCGCTGGTCTAGGTCCCCTAGACTGGCCCTGGCTTCTTGTCCAACAAGAAGTGCCCTGGACCCTCCTGGTCCACTCCAGACGCCATCTTGACTCCACCGCGTGGGCTTGCCTTTGCCAAGGTTTGTTGCTCAAATCCTGAGTCCAGAATCGCCGACAGCCTCGTGGGACAGCTCGCACCTCCAGCCTGGACGCCGACAACGCCTCCTAGCCCGTGTGACTGCAGAGTCCAGCGTCGCCCACTCACCTGGTCGAGGTGACTTCATCCGGTGCCATCCTGGTGCCCACATAATCACTGGCTAGTGATTACGAACTAAGTCCCCTCTGCTTTCAGGTCGTCTCCTTCACTGATCCAGCCTTGGATCACACCGAACTTTTTCACTGGTCGCCTGCCAGCAACTTCTTCTTTCAGGCTCCATAGACTTCAACGAGGATTCCCGACGTCTTTTGAACCCTATGCAGCCGCGGCCCCTGGGCTAGGTAACTTGAGTATTTCGGTACTCCAGCACAGGTCCACTATCCAAGTGTCCAGATCCTTTGTCGTTTTCAGTCTATCTAGTCGGATTCGTCCGGAAACCGTAACTTTAGAAACGCTAGAATCCATAGACTTCTTCCCGCATCCCGCGTGAGAGTGCACACACTGCACCCGATCTCCCTAGGCCTCCTGCTCGTAATCTTAAGGTTCAGTAGTGTAGTCCTAGCGATCCTGAAGCCTCTGGATCTTGTTACTTACCTGCTAGTATTTCGCATTCCACTTTTAGTGTATATGGTTTTTCGTGCCCCTCGGGCATTTGTGTAAATTTTGCAACTTAAAGTATTTTCGTAAGAGTTTTGTATTGTGCTTAGCTCCCTGACTCATAAAGAGTTCAGGGTAGTCTTGTTATAAATAAATATCCTTTATTTTCATAACAACTTGTGTGGTGTCCTTTCACTTGGTGTTCAAGGGGTATATGTGATGGTAAAACAGCTGGCTTAACACGCCCTCTAGAGTTTAGCCTGAAGACTGCTCGTGTCCATGCTACTAGGATAGCTGGTCTAAAAGGTTGACTTACAACCAATCATCAATAAGGGTTGTTTGGTATGATACACAGTGATCACTAGAATAGTGAGCACTATATATCAGGCCAACTTCTCACAGCCATCAGCCCCAAAAGCCGCAGCGTCAACCTGACCGAGACCCGGGATAAAGGCTGAAAGATCGGAATCAGAGCCTGAATATCCAGAGCCCGCTGTTCGGAAGGATAAACCCGAAACTGCGCCGAATCCAGAACCATTCCGATGAAGAGGAGCTTTTGAGAGGGACACAGGTGTGATTTCGGCACATTGATGGAAAACCCCTGCAAGTGCAGGAAGTCGGCCGTATTCTGGAGGTGGCTGACCACTGTCTGGGGCAAGCCCGCCTTCAACAACCAGTCGTCGATATAGGGGTAGACTGACACCCCTAATCTGCGCAGATGAGCTGCGACCACCGCCATCACTTTCGTGAACACCCGTGGGGCGCTGGTAAGGCCAAAGGGGAGCACGGTGAACTGAAAGTGCTCGTGGCCTACCGTGAACCGCAGGTAACGCCGGTGGGCCGGCAGGATAGGGATGTGGAAATAAGTGTCCTGCAAGTCCAACGCTACCATCCAGTCTCCAGGGCCTGGGGCAGCTAAGACCTGAGCCAAAGTCAGCATCTTAATCTTCTCCTTCCGGAGGAAGCCGTCGACGTTCCGCAGGTCCAAGATAGGGCGTAGTACACCTTTGCCCTTATTGGGAACAAGAAAGTAGTGGGAATAGCAACCACACCCTACTTCTGGCCCAAGAACGTGCTCGATGGCCGCCTTGGCCAAGAGGGCCGATACTTCCTCTCGCAGAAGTTGCAAGTGATCCCTCGACACGCGGTGGTACTGCGGTGGCATGGCTGGAGGGGTCACCTCGAACGGGAGGGAGTAGCCCCTTCGGACGATTTGCAGCACCCACCTGTCCGAAGTGATGTTGCGCCAGTGGAGGAGGTGATGGCGGACCCTGCCTTCCACTGGTGTCAAATGGGCCTGAAAGCTCGGACTAGGAAGGATTTCAGGCAGATGCTGCTGGGGTGGATGTGGGGTGGCCACGCCGCTGTCCCCTGGCACCGCCACGGCGGTTACCATGTCCGCCGCAGCGCTGGATGTTAGACTGTGGCCCGTGGCTGGCAGGACGTGAAGGGGCGCCCCTTCCTTGGCCACGAAAGGAGCAAAAGGCAGAAGAAAGCGGACGCTGGCCCGACAGGCCCAAGGACTTGGCCGTAGCCCTGGAGTCCTTTAAGTGTTCAAGCGCATGATCTGCTTTGCCACCAAAGAGGTGGCTGCCATCGAATGGCATGTCCATGAGGGTGTTCTGGACATCAGCTGAGAAGTTGGCGGACCTCAGCCAGGCGTGGCGGCGAACCGCCACTCTCGTTGACATCGCCCTGCCCAGCGAGTCCGTGGTATTCAGCCCACATCGAATGGAATACCGCGCTGCGTCGCGTCTCGTCCCTCCGCAAGGGCTTGAGCGAGCTTTGCCCGGGCTCCCTCCGGGCACTCCGGCAGCAACCATATCCCACAGAGAGTGGGTGTAATGGCCCAAAAGGCAAGCGGTGTTGACTGACCGCAATCCCAAACTGAGGGAGGAGAACAGTTTCTTGTCAAACTGTTCATACCTTTTGGATTTCCGATCTGGAGGTGCAGTCGGGAATGCGGACTGGGAAGTAGAGGCCTGGATAACCAGGCTCTCGGGGGTGGGGTGGGTGGACAGAAAACTAGGGTCGCCCGGAGCCGGGGGGTGGCGCCTGGCAACATTGCTATCTAGAGGGGAAACTGTAGCGGGCCTGGACCGGGTGCCCAACAGGACGTCCGTGAGAGCCTCATTAAATGGCAGTGGAGGCTTCGGAGAGCCTGCCTGCGGTCTAAGGACCTCAGTGAGGATGTTAGACCTCGTAGTCGCGACGGGGAGCTCAGGAGCAAAGGCCTTGTCCGCCCTCGTCAGCACCACACTATAAGCAGCCCCCTCCTCCGTAGCCACGGTAGCAGGGGAGACAAAGCCAGTGTCAGGTGAAGTGTCAAGACCACTGGCTTCCCCTAGCTCATCTGTTCAGTCCTGAAATGACTGGCACGCCCATGTCAGAGGGTCCTCAGACCCCTTCCAGTCACCCTCGCCATACATCTTCTGAAAATCAGGTGCAAAGGATGGAGCCGGATCATAGAAGAATTGCTCTTCTGCCGGCGTCAAATGCGGCATCGAGCAAAGCCGGATCCGGACCGAGGGAAGAACCAGGGACGACAACCTAGGGGTCGACGCCGGCAGGGTCGTAAAGTCGACCAGCGGTGACCCGAATCCGGATCCAGCGGGGCCCTGCGGCCCCAGGACTAAAGTCGCCGACGGCGCCGAGGCCGAAGCACTCGACAGCGCGGGGGCCGAAGCACCCGGCCCGCTTGGGCTCCCAGCCGGGACCACGGGGCCCGAAGGCGCCACGGAACCCGACGGAGGGGAGAGCGACCTCATGGCCATGAGGAAGGCATCAATCTCCTCCGGCGTCGCATTCGGCCCAGGGACCGGCGGGTATGGAGCAGGCCGCGACGCCTGCGGCTCTGGCGGAGCCGCTTGGGCGGTGTCCCCCAACCCCCAGGCCACATCGCGCGAGGAGTTGGAAGAGCGATGTCGCCTCTTCGACTTCTTGTGCCTCTTACCTGAGGACTTGGAGTCCGACGATTGGTGACGACTCGCCGATCTCCGACGACTGTGGCCCCGCGACCGGTCCCTCAACCCCTTCCTGGACCGGGGACGTGAGCGGTGCGGGGCCGACTGCCGTATCTCGAGGTGCTTACGGGACCGCTCGCGCCTAGCCTTCGACGCCAGAGCCCGGCAGTGGGGGCACGACTTGCAGTCGTGGTTGGCCCCAAGGCTATAGAGGCACCGGCGGTGGGGATCGGTAATCGACATCAGTCGGTTGCAATCGATACAGGGCTTGAACCCGGGCATCTCTACCGGCACCGAGAGTCGTAAAGACTCTAAGAGAGATCAAAAAAAGATTAGTGAAAGTTTAGTACTGCTTTGTCCGGATCTGCGCTTGCCGGCGCGGAAATAAGAAAAACTGACATCAGTGTGCGAGGGCGGCGTCTAAATACACTGACGACGTCATCACAGCGCCAACGACGGACACGGAGCCGCCGCCTACCGACGCGCAAGGGTACCGCTACGCAAAACTTTCCGGTTCCAGTCTGACGCCTGGGGATATTCTGAGGTAAGGAATCTAACACTAACCTGTTTCTTTCAGATGGATCGGAATCAAAGCCCAAATGTCCCAGACTCGCTGTTCGGGAGGACAGACTCGAAACTGCGGCGTGTCCAGAACTGCTCCGATGAAGAGGAGCTTCTGAGAGGAAATGAGTGCGACTTTGGCACGTTGATGGAGAACCCCAGCAAATGTAGGAGGTCGGCCTTAGTCTGAATGTGGGAGACGACTGAGGCGAACTTGCCTTCAACAACCAGTCGTCGAGACAGGGGAAGACTGAAACCCCTGATCTGCGCAGATGAGCTGCAACCGTTGCCATCACTTTTGTGAACACCCGAGGGGCGCTTGTAAGACCAAAGTGCAGCAACAGTAAACTGAAAATGTTCCTGCCCTACCATGAATTGCAGGTAACGCCGGTGGGCCAGCAGGACTAGGATAGGAAAATAAGCGTCCTGCCGATCCAACGCTACCAACCAGTCTTGGGGGTCGAGGACAGACGAGACCTGAGCAAGTGTGAGCATCTTGAACTTCTCCTTTCGGAGGAAGCGATTGGCATCATGAAGGTCCAAGATAGGACGAAGGCCTTTGTCCTTCTTTGGAACCAAGAAGTAGTGGCAGTAACAACCACAACCTACTTCTGGCATCGGAAGGCGCTCTATGGCCCCCTTGGCCAAGAAGGCAGTAACTTCCAGCTGGAGAAGTGTCAAGTGATCCCCCGACATTGCTAAAAATCGGCATGGCAGGCAAGGGTAGTGTTCCTCCGAAGTAGAATTACAAATGGCAATTACATCACAGCATTGCACTGAAACTCCGTGTCACATCACAAACTCAATAAAGTTTTTTGCAACTAGCAACATGACAGGCATAGTTAGCATTTTTATCTCAAAGTTTTTTGCAAATAGCGAGATGACAGGCATAGTTAGCATTTATATCCTACAACACGCCCTAGTTCCATTTAAGGCTTCGCCACAACCAATATGGCCGCCTGATTAGCACTCTATCCTTTCCAGCCAGGCTTGTGCTCCAATACACAGACCCGGAAGCAGCAGTCACGGGGCCCAAAGCGAGGGTAGGATCACAGCTAGTTGCACTCTACCCAGTCGTGAGTATACAATGCTGCAGCAAGTTTGGAAACTCCGGTAAGCTTAGTTACTGACTGTTAAAAAACAGATTTTGCCTTTCCCCTTTTTTCAGCTTCAGAGCAACTACGTGTACGTGCTCTGTGACTCCCCCGTCTAGCTGTAGACCTCTATACTAAGGGTGAGTAGTGTAATTTGAGTGATCCCTTTCACATGTACTAATAACAGAGAGGCGGTCATCTCTACCGCCTAACAGATAACTGCATGAGTATGCAATTGTACATTGTGCTGAGTTGTGCATGCTTTTTCTGGATCAGTCCATACAACAATATGTCTCTATTTCTAACAACTCCCACAATTCGTCCGGTGCCACGGCCACAACTCGCCAGGTGCACTGGCAACACGCTATTCAGCGGTACCTCATTTTGTGTAAATAAGTTGTTGCTTTCCCAGTAATTGACTACCTTAATGTATAGATACTTACGATTCGGCGATGACACATAACATAAATAATTGTTGTTGCTCTAAGCTCTCACGCTGAGTTATGGCGATACCCCACCCAAGCGACACAAGTTTGTGCATGTATGTACAACGTGTTTAGTATCGGTTAACTAAGGGCACGTTTGGGGCAGCACACAATCGTACTTGCTGTTGTGATTTTTTATGATGTGTTTTACCGTGTACGTGGTATCACCACCCGAAACACATCCTGTGGATTGACACATACAATTAAAGCACAAACCGTATATTGGCTAAAGAGGGTTCCTTTATCCCCACACACAGGAACTCAACCTAACCTAGTATTCATTCTCCTGGGCACCCATCGCTCTGGACAATACCACACGACGTTTGGCAGAAGTAATAAGCACTGGCATCCACTATGGCCGTTATCACCACACAAGTACCATTACGGGCACGCCACGACGTCAACAACTCGTGCATGTTCAATTACAACACCACTCAGCTATGTGCTAGGTCTCAGACTCCATAGAGACACCCCTGTTCATTCAGGTTTTAATTGTCCTTTTCCATTACCTGCACGCCACAACGTCGACAAATCGTGCATCTTCAATGACAACATCACTCAGCTATGGGCTAGGTCTCAGTCTCAACACAGACACCCCCTGTTTATTTAGGTTTTAATTGCCATTGTGTTTGTCTGTCCATCCCCTTTTTTCACCCCCTACAGGTCTTTCTCTCCCGCCCAGTATAGGTCTACTAGGGCGTCACTCTATGTTGTCTGGTTACCACCCAATAATTTTGGAACCAGACTTCTAGTAGTGGACCACGTTATTCACTTCTTCAGACTTATTTTAATACACACCACCCGTGCACTACCCTTGCCCTCTCACCGGCACGCACCCTACGGCTTCTTCAAAAAGATCTCCACCAAAGAGCCCCATTTACGGTGAGGCTGTCGGGCATTGCAGCGCCGGCCCGATGAGGAGCAAAGCCAAATGATGAAGCATGACATCCTTCGGGGTGTGTGAGGGCATCACAAATAAAGACTTGTCTTCCCCTTCCCCCTAGGAACTGCAGACCACTTGCAGCACAGTTAACTAGGAGTCCTGTATGCAGGACCTATTTAAATAACGGCTCCTGGTCCCAAACCCCTCCTTTTTGATGTATGAAGCTTCAGACCCTCATTAAAAGAATATAAAAAGATAAACCGAGTGGCATATTTTATATATATATATATATATATATATATATATATATATATATATATATATATATATATATACACATATATATATATATACATATATATATATATATATATATATATATATATACATATATATATATATATATATATATATAGTTCTGTGTCGTTATGTCAATAGGTGGGATGGAGTCATGATGGAGGCTGATGGTGCCACCAGCCAGCGTGCAGAAGCTACTACAAAGAGATTCTGGAAATAGTGTGGCACCAGGGGTGAGTCGCAAAGTTGGGAATTTGGCACAGAAGTATCCACCATAAATTAGTGAAATGGCATCTACATTTAGAACTCTTCTTCTTACCTTAAGTTCTTTTTCCAGTGGCTGGCGCAATAGAGAGATTCTTGTGCGAATAGAATCTGAAAACTGTACATAATAATTATACAGATTCCACAGAACACTGCAGAGTGAATCTAAAAGGCAAAAGAAAGTAAACCGTTAACATGATAGAAAATGTTTTATAAATAGTACTACACAGTTACCCCATCAATTTTGCAATTTCTAGGAGCAATCGTATACACAGCCACCAGTGTTTTTTTTAATTTTACATACATGGGAGGGTACAACATAGCAATTCTAGAAATGCAGAATGGAGCACTGCATTTCTTTAAGCCGCTTATGCTTCAGTGCCCCACAATTTTAAAGTTGAAGACTTTCGACCATCCTACTTAGTACTAAAAAATGCAGACTAATACAATTTTTCAAACTACATATGTATGAAAAGAGCCTAATGTTTCTTAGGAAGACCTTTTGACATTGTGTGTATTAAACCTGAACAATGGTGTTATGCTACACATACTCATAACAAAAATTGTTGCTTTCATTGCATCCGTCCCAACCGACCGGTAATATACACACACACACAAAATATTCTTTAACACTAAAAGGTAGAACAACGTACTCATTTGGCAGAATTCAGAAAGCATGTGTGTCGATATGCTACATGTAGAGCATGGATTTAGCCCAAAGGCAGCACAAGACTATAGAGTTTCAAAGGCAGAGATACAATTGGAGAGAAGCTAGGCAGGTGGGTGAAGGGAGGAGAAATCTGAACTGAGACGGGGATGAACGATTTACTGCGTCATGATGTAGTGTTCTTTAAAGTCCAAACCTGTACAACCTTGGAGCAATAATAGAATTTAAGTCTCAGTTTTAACTAATCCATAGAAAAAAACTGGACATTTCTCCACAAATTGTAAGCTCCGGGTTGGGTAAGGCGAGGGGTCTGCCGCTGACCCAATTGAGGCCCAGCAGCTACCACTGCATGTTGTTTGCATTCTCGTCTGAAATGTGGACATAGTCATAGAGGTTCTGTGCCCACTGGGACTTCAGATCCCATTTTAGAGCCTATGTATGCCCCTGGAAAGCTTGACCAGCAGGATGCAGGAGGTCAAACGTCCCAGCACCCTCAGAGCCATCCTCATTGAGGCCAAGGACAGTGGCTGAACCACCAGGATTATATCCCGAATGTCCTGGTCTTTCTGCTCCTAAGTGAAGGCATGAAACTGCTCCACATCCACAATGACACCGATGAAACAGAGTTTCTTTGAAGAAGTCAGTTGTGACTTTGGCACGTTGATAGTGAATCACAAGAATGTCAAGAGGTTCTTCCTAGTCTACAGGTGTGCTGCAACCACCGTCATCACTTTTGTGAAGAACTAAGTGGCACTGGTGAGACCAAACGGGAGCACAGAGAAATAAAGTGCTCCTGCTGCACCATGAAATGCAGCTAGCGCCTGTGGGCCTGCAGGACAGTGAAGTGAAAAATAGCGTCCTGCAAATTAAATTTCACCATGCAGTCGCCAGGGCCAAGGACAGACCAATGAGCATCTTGTCCTTTCTCAGAAAGGACTGGAGAGGGTGAAAGTCTAAAATAAGGCAAAGGCCTCTGTCATCTTGGTACAAGAGGGGCTTGATTGATCTTCCATCAGTCACTGGGAGGGTGGTGAAAGGGAAGGTTGGGTGAGATTAAACGGAAGGGCATAACTTAGCTGGACAACTTGTAGGACTTACGTGATGGCTTGCTAGCCTGGAAGAACATGTCAGATCCTGCCCCTGACTAGGTGGCCTGTATACCTTCAAGGACACACTAATGAGGTTTTGCAGCTGTGGCAGGGGACTGGGCTGCACGTTGTCCCAGTTGTCTGTATGGTCTGTGGGTGCCACTAACTCAACCACCAAAAGGCTGCAGAGTCTGCTGGGCTGGTTGCATGGGTGGGTGCTTAGATTAATGAAAGCCCCAACCATAGCCATGGAAGGGGAAGAAATGCTGGTAGAACTGACTCGCCAGAGTAGATAGGTCAATGAAGCATGCTGTGGCCCAACTGTCTTTAAAAAGCTTGAGATACGAGACTGCCTTCTTGCGAAAGAGGCAAGAACCATCAGAGGGAATGTCCATTAGGGAAGACCGAACATCTTCACCGAAGCCCATGGACCTCATACAGGCGTGTCTTCTAAGTTTTACACTGGAGCAGATTGTCTGACCAAGGTAACCCGTAACATCCAACCCACAATCAATTGCTAATTTTGCTGCTTGGAGACCGTCCTGAAAGACTTGTGTAAGGGTGGTGTGCAAGCGATCTGGTACCTGACCGGAGCAACAGGAACCCAAAAAGTGTGAGTATAGCAGGCCAGTAGGCAGCTGACATTGATGAATCACCAGGCCAGACTGGTTGAGGGGAACATGCGCTTCCCAAGGCCTTAAAGAACTGGGATTCTCTATCTAGAGTGGTAGTAGGAAAGGCATTGGGGTTCACCTTGCTTGTGGATGCCTGCACCACCAAGCTTTCTTGGAGAGGTTGTTGCGCTTAAAAGGCCAGATTGCCCGGGACAGGGCAGTGATTTTTGTTTACTCGGGGTCCAGAATATAGCTTTGGCCTAGTCTTCAGAAGGGTGCCTGTGAGAGCTTCATTGCAGACTGAGTATTAATTTGTCCGGTTGGATGACTGGAAGGAGAACACTGGCTTTCACCTTCATAGTGGGCAAATGGGGTTCAATAATCTCCGCTACCCTCTGCAACACTACTGTGAAGGAGGCACTTTCTTGGTAGCTGGCACCCTGTGTGGCAGGAGAAGTATCCAGGCATCTTGCCACTCATCATACCAGTTATCATATAGGGTTGAGCACATTTAATAATATTAATAGTGAAGCTTGTAAAGAGCACGGCTACCTCCAACGGAGGCGTCCTGGCGAACATTTCTCCCCTTTATCATAGCGATAGTTATCGGAATCTGTGTAAAAAAAGATTGTAGATATCTAGGGCCTTCCCTGAGGCAAGGGCAATGTATCAGAATCTGATGAGTTGCCGGAAAGCTGCTGCCCAGTGGAATGGGGGGTGTCCTTGGTCAATGTCAAAATGAAGTGAGATTGGAATTGCTGCTTACTCTTATCATCAAGGGGAAACAGCTTCAGGGTCTGCCGCGGGTTATGGCGCCAAGATAGATGTCTGCACCAAAGCCGCTGCAGGCATTTACTAGATGTAGATGTTTCAGCAGACGGCAAACCTGTCGGCAGCCTTCCATGTGTAGGTCTCATGGTTACCTGGAGGCAAACCAGACTGATCCAGCAGCATGCTGTAGAGACCCCACACAGCTTTGCAAAACTTGAGGATTTGCTGTGCCATTGCTGAAGGACCCAGAAAGTCAGGTTGCTCTGGGGCAAGAGTCTGAATCGCTCAAAAGGAGACAGAGTTCGGGAGTGAAACAAAGAGGCTTGTTAACGTTTGCACACCTCAAGAGTTTGAGAGTGGTAAAAAAGGACAAATCCCACTTGTATTACTTTTACTTCCTTTTTAGGTCTCGCGACCTGTCAATGCGCATGCGCAGTGAGCGGAAGCGAGACTATAGGGCTTTACCTAACTGGCGATTTGATGCTGTGCCCGTGCGCTTTTAGGTCAATGCGCAAGCGCATTGACCTAAAATGCGCGTGCACAGCATCAAATCGTCAGCCATCTGTTGTCCAGCTTGGTGCCGCTCCACCCCCTGCGGCATCAAAGGCTATCACGGCCGGCCGGCCGTGCTTTCAGTTTGCCGCTCCACCCCCTGCGGCATCAAAGGCTTTCACGGCCGGCCGGCCGTGCTTTCTGTTTCAGGAGCGCTGCATTGTTTTCACAGCCGGCCTCCGGCCGTGACTCGCATTTCTCCTTCCTTCCAGCGCTGTCTTGTTAAATATTTACTTTCTCGTTGGCTCTGCACACTCATTAGTATACCTGGACAATAGTGTGTTTTTTTCCGTTCAGTTTTCTTTATCTGTGTGGAAGAAGGAACCACATCATTTTAGAATGGTTTCTTACGATTATTTACATGTGTAGAAGGTTCAGTACAAGACTGCACCATGCAGCTTTAAAAAAGCCTACCTTTTCTTCCAGCCGGAGTTATTTAACCGAGGGCTTCTCTGCCTTTTTATCGTTTCGAAAATCAGCTCCATATGAAGGATGACAGGCCATTAGTTAAATGGAAACTTAAAGCTTTCGCTAATGGATATAATTAAAAAGCTTTTAGCATACCTGGAAGCCGCGTTCACTAGGCAAAGCGGTGAATCTTTCGCGCTACTTAAACTCACGGGAACTTCTAATGAGCTGTAAACAAACAGAACGCTTAGTTTACTAAAGCGTTCGTTATGTTATTAAAGCAGTTACTGACAGCGTTATCCTATTCTTTGAAATACAGGCGTAGCTTTGAAAGCTTCATGAACAGGCTCTCCTCTTTGAATTTAATTTTGAAATATAACAGCGCAACAGTTAGTTTAAACAACATGACAGAACTGGCACGAATATAAAGCACCACAATGCCCAAAATGCACTGCTTTGTTGCACCAAAACTCGCTAGCCCAAATGCATGTAAGTGGCATTGAGAACGACAACCCCCATGATTCTAAGTCAGAAGCCATTGATGGGATGCTCCCAATTGGAAATGCCGCCACCTCACTTCGAAGAATCAGAAAACAAGCATTGGCATAGCCAATAGGTCTCGCCTTTGGGACCTTGTGTTTAGTTTTTAACAGTGATGTTGCAGCAAGGATATTGCGCTGCATAATTAAATACTTATAAAGGTCCCAAAGGCGAGACCTATTGGCTATGCCAATGATTGTTTGACTTACTTGAGGACTTCGAATGCAATGAAAGTCTGTGGCAAAAATGAAGCTTCGCTTTGATAGGTCACTGCAGGGAATTTCCAGGTACTTTGGATGAATAGCTTTGCCTTGTGGTCTCGAATGGCCTTCAGATTCATCAAGGCACAGGCGCTATAGGTCTTTGAGTGGTGTTCCGACTCCAAACACCAAAGACAAATCTGATGGAGATCTATTGTAGACATTTGCTATTGACAGTTCGTACCAGATTTGAAACCAGTGGTTTTTGGAGAATGACATTTCACTTGCACACTGGTAGTTTTTGGTAAATTTTGTAGGAATAGCCTTGTGAAGAGACATGGGGTAGCTTTGGATCCATGTTTGGTGGCAAGGAAAGAAAGGAACCTATGTCAACGCGCATAGTTGTCACTTCTATGTGACTCTGCATGTCACTTCCGGAGTGGAAAGATATTGGCGCAGAGCCGCATGAGGCCACCAACCTGCACTGTAATGCTAAACATTTTCCAGATCCAGCCCAACACCAGGGAAATATTCAAAATGTGAGGAACCTGCTGTCAGAAGTATCTATAAGAAATGGACAAGTGTGTGTGTGTGTGTGTGTGTGTGTGTGTGTGTGTGTGTGTGTGTGTGTGTGTGTGTGTGTGTGTGTGTGTGTGTGTGTGTGTGTGTGTGTGTGTGTGTGTGTGTGTGTGTGTGTGTGTGTGTGTGTGTGTGTGTGTGTGTGTGTGTGTGTGTGTGTGTGTGTGTGTGTGTGTGTGTGTGTGTGTGTGTGTGTGTGTGTGTGTGTGTGTGTGTGTGTGTGTGTGTGTGTGTGTGTGTGTGTGTGTGTGTGTGTGTGTGTGTGTGTGTGTGTGTGTGTGTGTGTGTGTGTGTGTGTGTGTGTGTGTGTGTGTGTGTGTGTGTGTGTGTGTGTGTGTGTGTGTGTGTGTGTGTGTGTGTGTGTGTGTGTATTCAATACAGCAGGGTGCACATTCATAAAACACTCTCCTGAAGGAAAAATCACTTACCTTTCCCTTCAATCTGAGGCATCAGCAACACATGACAATGAAAGACTAGAAGCATCTGTAGGCGGGTGCTGAATTCTCCAAGTGTAGCACCCTCAATAAATGCCTTTAGCGTGTTGACCACCGAGGGCAATGTCAACTTCTCAGCTCCTGATGAACATCAAAACAGAAAACAACAAACAAAAGTGCCTTAGACATCAAAAACAATTAGGAAGAAATAGATAAAACTCTGAGAATACAAGAATACAAGACTAGATAGAGATTTCAGTCAATATATGATCAATAGACTCCCACAGACCTACCTGATTCTATCTTGGCATCACTCAAGGATGCTCTGGGATCACTGCAAAAGAAAACGTGATCAACCAAAGCCTATAAAAACTTAATTTGTTAACCCTTCTAGTCTGCATGGAATTCAAGATTCAAAGCATAATCTTCATGACCATGTACACCAAACCAGATCTTCTGATGCAGGAAATGTCTCCATCTTAGGCTGACTACACTGCAAAGAGCATTCTCATCCCAATACTAGACATCAGGAAAAAACACAAATAAAAAAACGAGACAAGCCTTCCTTACATATGCATCAAGACTGTGCAACATGTTCCCACTGAAAATAAATTTGCCTGCACTCCCTACAGCAATGCACATAACACTTGTCTCTCCCCAACTACTTTCCAGACCCTACAACCACCTTGATCTCTTCACTACAACTCTCATTAGCTCAACAAGTAACACCCAAGACTTGTGTAAGCTGCACCTGCAATAAATGCCCGCTGTAGCTAGGCATAACAGAACTTGCATATCACCTTGCTCTGAAAGGCATTTTGTTCACCCTAAGTGCTATGTCTTTAGCATAGAACTGCTTCTAAAAAAGTAATTATGATAATTTAAATAAGTGTAAGAGAACACCAGCCTGACTGGGACACAATTTTCCCCACTAGTAACTTGTAAGTAAAGAAGACTGCCAAATTGGGGTCAACCAGTCACATCTGGAGAACTCGAATGAGCTGAAGCAGTAACTTAAGGGTGACTAACAAGCATTTCTGATGTACTTTCTGAATTCAAACAAACACAATTAAAAATGCACAGATAAGATGTTGCAGAGGTAATGAGGTTTTGGCAAGAAACAAAACTAATATGGTCACTTCTAAAGATGTGCAGAGGCACAAAACTGAAACTGACCAAAAATAAATAAATGAAAAGAGTACTGGGACACAAACCCAATGTGGTAAAAGATATGTCACAGGAGAAAAAATAACTAGCATGCTTCCAAAAACACTACTATCAACATACATTCTTACCACACAAAGATGAACAATAGTCTGAAAACAGTTGAAAAGGTACTTGTAGGTTACTCAAGTGGTCCTAATCCCAATGGCGAAGTATTATGTACGGACTAGTATTTTGAGAGGCAAGTCTAGATTCTTATCAGCTGTAACGATGACAAGGGCTATAATGTTAGGCTTCCATTTCAAGAAAAATAATAGGTACATCAGTGAAAGCAATCTGCAAAAGGGATTTTCCTCCTTTGGGGGCTATGGGTCATTTGAATGAAAGTGCTTGAAGCAGAAATTAGGACGATGCAAACATCACAACGCAAGCATGAGGAGTTAACTTTATAAAGCCATTATAAAGCCAAAGTACTGTGACTTGATGTGACAGTTCTCAAAGGTTTCAAAGGGCATGAATCATACACACAAAAGAAAAGGAGAACATGGCACCAGTTCACCAGATTCTTACCCACTTCTGGTGCGAGAAAACAGAGGAAAATCTCAAAGTCTCTATCAAACTCTGTCTATATATCTGTCTCGAGGTCACACACAAATCACTAAACCTTTCGGATGCTGTGAATGGACGTTTAATAGTTATAACAGGTTTGAAGCTGTAAAACGTAAATATTCACTTGGTTATACATTTAAAGGACTATTTGGAAACCATGTGAGCAAAAGATTAGACTTGCTATTATATTAAACAAGTATACAATAGTTAAGGATACAGTCATATTAAGCAGTTTCATTTTGAAAAAATGGGTTCCGTCCGACAATGTTGTGTTTGAGCTACGAAAAAGAACTTTACCTTCTGCATTCTCCTCGAGTTGGTCCTGCATATAATTTTCAATCAGCTCATAAATAGAAAACCAGTACCGAGAAGATTTTAGAGAATGTCGCTGTACTGCATTGTCGAGCCCAAGAGACCAACAGCTGAAATTATGCAAGATGAAAAATACAGACAGTTAACATTAAGTATTTCCATTTAACTGTTTCAGCCAAAGAAACCACATTAGTTTTGTTATTTTACTGGTAGGGGAGAAGTTACTTATTGCCTCAGGTTGCAAAAGGGTTACGACTCAGGAAAGACTTGGATCTGAATTCTTACACTCTAACTGGAAGAAGAGTAACTAAACAAAACAGAGGTAACTTCAGAAAACTGAGTGGAAGCAATAGTGTATAATCATTAAATGTTTCCTATACCGTACACAGCAGTGATAAGTAAAGCAGGGGAATAAGTAGGCTAAATTACCATTCGTGGTAATAAGATGCTTCTAATCTATAGATTCACTTCTACTCCCAAACCTGTGGTTATTCCAGCCACCTCGTAGTTTACCAGAAGTAGGTGTTCTTATACAGGTGGCTTGAACCCTTACTGGATCAAAGTCCTCTACATGGACTAGAATTGCAATGCTGCCCTACCCTCTTCATATTTTTCTGGCTTTTCCTTTTATTTTGCCCTAGTGAGCTCAACTTTTTGCTAAAGCACTGCAAAGTGCTCCATCATCTTAATAAGCAGTATATCAACAGAGCTAAGCTCTGTAGATAAAGAGGCTTTGGAAGTACCAAGAGTGAGTTCCTGATCTAAAAGAAGGTGTCTTCTTCCTGTTCACCTAAGCACTAAAGAGACAAGCAGTGAGATTACAATCCACAGGTGTACGTTTTTTACATCTACTGCCTTCCCGAAACCTGTACGGCCTCGTGAGAGCAAGGCAGAGGGCATCACAATCCTTTCTTGTATTCAGTGTATATTACTAAGAGTGAAAAGCATCTCTCTCACCTCTGCCACAAAAGTGCCTTTTTGTTGAGGCTATGTCCGGTCCATATCAGCAAAATGCACTGTCCACTTCAAAGTGTTTTTTTTTTCTCAGAGCATGTGCTGCAGGAGACGAGATACTGGACACAAAAAAGTAAAATACATACTCCCTGAATAAAAGGGAACTTCAAGCTTTGAACACGACCAACTTTTGGTTACCTCAAGCTAATCGCTTGCATATCATCCGCACAATCAGAACTTCAAATCATTGCTGAGCAGAAACACTGGCAGAAGTTGAGCCTTTACTGGTGCTTGGTCGTTTACTAGGAGAGCTAAGCTTAGTTGACTACAGCTCTGCATGGAGGAAAACTATATGGATCAAGCTCAAACCAGAACCACATGATCTTTGCAGCACTGCTGGTCAGAACTAAAAGTTAGACCGCAGACAGCATTAACTTGATAGTGAAGCTAAATAGATGCTTTTCTGCCTCAACTTGAGTGAGCCAGCACTGCTCTAGTCTACCCATATCCTTGAAGTGTAGTTGCCTACTGTTCCTACTCTGAAGCACCCATAGTATTTCATTTGGAGTAAGGGTTCTGTGAGGAAAAGGGGTGTATAATATGACATGTTAGTGCTACCTCACTGTGTAATACACTTATCAAATCATTTAGGACCCTTGGGTTTTCATTTGTCAAAACCTCAGCTCAATCCTGGGTAGCTGTGGCACTGAGCAGCAAAGTTTACACAGAGGAACACGGGTTAAGCATTTAAACAGCACCAAAACAATTGAAGAGAGAAATGGACACAACACTCAAGAAATCTGATACCAATTTATAAAAATAATCAGCATGTTTTTAAGAATTTTGACAAAAGAATGAAAAAGATCTACCAGAGAGTTCTGGAGAATTACATTTCACCATCAGTAATAAATCAATGCAATTTCACTCAACCGCAAACAAGCCTTGCCAAAGTCAACAAATTATACACTTAGAAACTTTATCAAAGAAAACTTAGATAAGTGTCAATGCAGTCGGTTAGAAGTACTTGCGGTGTCCAACTCCGACAGGGAGCTAGTCAAGAGGACCAGCAAGGTCCTCGAGAGCAGTTACCTTCATAGGGGAGGCAGTCCTTCAGCAGTTCTGGGAAGTTTATACTTGTTGCAATGGATTCTTATGAGTGATCCTGATGCAAGGGATGAACGATGCTGAAGGTGCTAAAAGGATGCTGTGGATGTGATGCAGTCGACGGGGGTCTTCCTGCAGGTATTCCTCGGTCCACGAAGATGATGAGTGGTACTATTTGCAGGGTCAACATTCCATGAAGTACTCTCTGGTCCAGTCAAACTCCAGTCGCCACTGGACTACCAGTCGCACATTGTTGCAGTCACAGGCCAATCTTTCCTGGGTAGATAACTTTCCTTCTGAGAGTTCCAGCAACTCTCAGACAGCACACCCGAGCTCAACAAACTCGGTGCAACTCTGTGTGTCAGGTCTTGGACTTTTGTGCTGCACAGCGGTGGTAGTAGTGACTCGAAGTCCTTGGGCTATCACCTTGCCCCAGTAGGCTTCTTCAGCTGTTGTGTTCCTGTGCTGCGAACAGGAGGCCAGTCAGCTGGACCTTGGAGTTCTCTTGAATTGACTGGGCTCTGGAGACGGCTTCTCCTTGAGCAGAACACAGTGGCTCTCTTCCCTAGCCACCAGGTGCAGTCCCTGTTGGCGCAGCCTCTCTTAGCTGGTTCCTCGGTGCAGCAAGGCAGTTCCTCCTTGGTCCTACTTCCGAGTCGGTTGAGATGTGAGGTATGGATGCCAAAAGCACCCTCCTTAGGCTCCCTTGTTAGAGTGAAACACACCACTCTCCCCTCTGCCACAAAAGTGACTTTTTGTTGAGACTATGTGTGGTGTAGATCAACAAAAAACCTTGTCCACTTCAAAGTGATCTTCCCTCAGAACATGAGCTGCAGGAGGGAGATGAGATACTGGACACAAAAAAGGAACATACATACCCCCTATGCTCAGAAACAGCCCTCACAGTAGGATGAAGTTGGTAGCCAATGGGCTACCAGGTCCCCTCCAGCCTGGTGACCACTTCCTGCAGAGTGTGGCATCTGACTATCCCAAGTTGCACTATTCTGCCCATTCCCAAGATGGCGAGACCCCTCACTCGGTGTGCAGACCTCACTGGCCCACCCCTGTGGTGTGGAAACTTCAGGGCTACATGCTGCTGGGGAAACCTGTTTGTTAACTGGTTACCCCCCTCTATGCTATGCCAGCCTGTCTACCTCAACAACAGGACAGTCCCCCGTGCTACACAACTGCCTTTCTAAAGCTGCACACTGAAACAAGTTACAATAATTTAGACAGAAAATGTTTGAAATCTTGGAGTGCCCATTTTGGTTACACAGTTCAGGAGTTACACAGCTGAAGGGAGTCTGTGTTTAACCCTACACTCCCCAATTGGGCGACCAAGCCTTTCCACAGTAAAACAGTAGTTTTGCATGTCTTACTGCCTGGACATACAAAAGCATGTCTTACCTGTGCCATAATTTGTACCCTGCCTTTAGAACTCGGTAGGCCTGCCAAAGAGGGGACTTACACATATGTCCAGGGGAAGTGGTGGCCTTTAAATTGCTTCCAATGGCAAGGTCGGGCTAGCAGTGCCTTACATGCCTCGGGTACCATTTACTAGGGACTTACAGGTAAGATAGGCATTTCTAATTGGGTACAGCCAATTCAACACACATTAAGGTCAGGGCACTGGCACGGAGGACTGGTTAGCATGCCTAAGTGCACTCGGAGTAAAAAACCAACAGCATCAGTCTGAAAACTTGAGGGTGACCATTCAAAAAGAGGCATTGCCTTAAGTGTTCATTTTAAATAAACAAAATATAAAAGGTCAATGGCTAAGTATAATTATAATTTATAATTAAAATTCCAGGCTCTGGATTATGGATAGTACTAGGGTTAGATTAAGGTTAAATAGCGAAGTACAATTAATTGAAATTATCAAATGGTTAGGGGTAGTATTAGTGTTCGGTTAAGAATAATGTAATTTATTTAAGAGACCGGGTTAGATTTTTTGGTACACACTTTAAGGAAAAAAAGGAAAATGCTACTTACCAGCATGCATCTGTTCTTGGCATGTAGAGCTCTATTTGTGTATACTTGTGCATTGATTGCCATCTGGTGTTGGACTCGGATGTTTGCACTTTGTTTTTGTCTTGGAAGAAGTCTTTTTAGTCACGAGGTAGGTGACTCCTCTTTAGGACGATAGTGCGCATGGGCATCGACTCCATCTCCTGATTGTTTTACCATGGAGGGTTATGCTCGAGTTAGTAAGAAATCGAAAAGGATGTCCATGTGTAATGTATCTAAGTAAGATAAATCTGGAACAGATAGAAGTATCCGGGGAGGTGGGTGGGCGTATACAAATCTACAGCTCTACATGCCAAGAACAGATGCATACTGATAAGTAGCATTTTCCGTTTGAGAAATATGAGCTGTAGATCGTATAATTGTGCATAGACTACACAGCAGTTATCCTCTTAGCTGTGGCTACCTGTATCTGTTGCAGTGGTTTGAAAAAGGTTTCTTAATACAACCTGGCCCACACTAGCTTGTGGTTTTGCTTGCACGTCTACACAATAGTGTTTTGTGAACGTATGTGGTGTAGACCAAGTTGCTGTTTTGCAGATGTTATCTAGGGCAATGTTTCCTAGGAATGCCATAGATGCCCCTAGTTTACGTGTGGAGTGAGCTCTAGAGGGAATGGTTAATGTGCGTTTGGCTTTAATATAGCATATTTGGATGCATTTACCAATCCACCTTGCAATCCCTGTCTTTGAGATAGGTTTGCCTTTATGAGGTGGGGGGAAAGCCACAAAGAGTTATTTAGTCTTTCTAAAGGATTTTGTTCTTTCACTGTAGTAAAGAATTGCTCAATTTACGTCTAGCGTGTGAAGAGCTCCTTCTGCTACTGAGTCTGGAAGAGGGAAAAACACTGGGCGTTCTACAGACTGGTTAAGATGGAAAGTAGAGATGACTTTAGGTAGAAATTTTGGGTTAGGCCGAAGAACCACTTTGTTGTGATGGATTTACAGAAATTGTTCTTGTATGGTTAATGTTTCAAATATGCGAGAGACCCCCTACGTACCAGGGGAATAGGGTACTTTAACAGTGAAAAAAGGTTTCTTCCTTTGGCAAACCGTTCTTACATGAGACAACCCTAAGTGGTTATCTCAAACTGCCCAATGGGCTCACTCGATCCCCTACAGGATCCCTCACTAACTCATACACTTATACAACAAAAATATAGTTAATTGTTTTTTATTTAAAAAGGTTTATACAAATACAATCTAATGTTAAAAAAGGCTCATAGCGCGCCTGTATTCAAATCATGAACATATTCATAAAAACCATTTCTACTGCACATAAAGTAAAAAGCAATAATAAAAAACAATTAATTCACATTATATCAAACTAGAAAATACAAAAAGAAGAGACATAAAAATTGTCAATAACTTTTGCACGTTTTTTGAGATTTAACATAAACACAATCCTGGACATATATGATTCTTGTCTACAGGCTAGGTTTTTGATCTCTTGATCGTGCAGAGGGGCGTCGACGCGTTTCGATGGTTTTTATTAATGCGTTACCATCTTTCTCAAGACTTTGTTAATGAGTCTCTCCTACTTATGGCACTGGTTGGTTGCCGTTAGTAAGGATCTCCTGTTCACATACTACACGATTTCATGGTTAGTCTCACGTGCTCCATCATATTTTCATCCTGGTCTGTTTGTACATATTGTCTTCGTTTTTCCTCTTCTTATGTTGATTTTTGGGAAATCGTACCTCCGATGCCTTTTTTATATATATATTTACTATCTTTTAATCGTTACTTTTAGGCAAAAAGAATGGTCCACTATATTTTCTTCGGTTCAGATTCTGCCTCAGTGTTCTGTATTTGCAGGTATCTTTTACGGAAATATCCCTTTTTTTTCCCCCCCGTAAATCTGAAAGCTTTATTTCTCGGGGGCGGGTCCTTTTGCCTTAATGCTTGTTCCGTTAGATAAGCAGGCAAAGGTTTCCCGCATCCCACGCAATCCTCAGCTTACCACGGGCGCCTTTCGTCACACGCCAGAAAAATGAAGAGACCGTTTGGCGTTATTCCGTTCTTTTTAAACTTGCCAATGAGGTCTGTCATCAGGAACCAATGATAGACCTAATTGGCAAGTTTAAAAAGAACGGAATAACGCCAAACGGTCTCTTAGTTTTTCTGGCGTGTGACGAAAGGCGCCCGTGGTAAGCTGAGGATTGCGTGGGATGCGGGAAACCTTTGCCTGCTTATCTAACGGAACAAGCATTAAGGCAAAAGGACCCGCCCCCGAGAAATTAAAGCTTTCAGAATTACGGGAAAAAAAGGGATATTTCCGTAAAAGATACCTGCAAATACAGAACACTGAGGCAGAATCTGAACCGAAGAAAAGATAGTGGACCATTCTTTTTGCCTAAAAGTAACAATTAAAAGATAGCAAATATATATATAAAAAAGGCATCGGAGGTACGATTTCCCAAAAATCAACATAAGAAGAGGAAAAACGAAGACAATATGTACAAACAGACCAGGATGAAAATATGATGGAGCACGTGAGACTAACCATGAAATCGTGTAGTATGTGAACAGGAGATCCTTACTAACGGCAACCAACCAGTGCCATAAATAGGAGAGACTCATTAACAAAGTCTTGAGAAAGATGGTAACGCATTAATAAAAACCATCAAAACGCGTCGACGCCCCTCTGCACGATCAAGAGATCAAAAACCTAGCCTGTAGACAAGAATCATATATGTCCAGGATTGTGTTTATGTTAAATCTCAAAAAACGTGCAAAAGTTATTGACAATTTTTATGTCTCTGTATGTCTCTCCTTTTTGTATTTTCTAGTTTGATATAATGTGAATTAATTGTTTTTATTATTGCTTTTTACTTTATGTGCAGTAGAAATGGTTTTTATGAATGTGTTCATGATTTGAATACAGGCGCGCTATGAGCTGTTTTTAACATTAGATTGTATTTGTATAAACCTTTTTAAATAAAAAAACAATGAACTATATTTTTGTTGTATAAGTGTATGAGTTAGTGAGGGATCCTGTAGGGGATCGAGTGAGCCCATTGGGCAGTTTGAGATAACCACTTAGGGTTGTCTCATGTAAGAACGGTTTGCCAAGGGAAGAAACCTTTTTTCACTTGTATGGTTAATGCCTGGAGTTCACTAACTCTTCTAAGAGAGGTGATAGCAACTAGGTAAGCTACTTTCCAGGTGAGGAACTGTAGTTCATATTTATGCAGAGGTTCAAATGGGGGACCAATGAGTCTGGTAAGAACAATATTTAAGTTCCATACTGGAGAGGGTGGAACTCTAGGTGGAATTATTATTTTAAGTCCTTCCATAAATGCTTTGATAGCTGGTACCCTAAACAAAGACAAGTGTTGTCTGTTTTGGAGATAGGCTGCGATTGCAGTGAGATGTAGTCTAATGGATGTACACGCTAGGTTACATTGTTGTAGATGCAAAAGGTAACAGATAATGCTTTGAACAGAAGCATCTAGTGGATTGATTTTGTTATTTGTACAGTACATTACAAATCTTTTCCACTTTGCGGCATAGCAAGTGCTGGTGGTAGGACGTCTAGCCTCTTTAATGATGTTCATACAGTCTGGCGGGATATTGAGGTAGCCAAACTCTAAGATTTCAGGGGCTAGTTCACAAGGTTGAGTTGACTGGTATCTGGATGCCTTGGTTCTGAGTGAGAAGCTTGGGTGAGAGACGTAGTTTTTGACGAGGAACTCCTGATAGTTCCAAAAGGGTTGTGAACCATGGCTGTAGGGCCCATGTTGGTGCAACCAGGATCATTGTGAGGGACTGCTGTTTGAGCTTCCGAACCACTAGCAGGATGAGTGGGAGAGGCGGAAAAGGGTAAGTTAATTTGTCTGACCAGTTCATCCATAGTGCATTGCATTTGGACAATGGGCGAGGATATCCGGATGTGACGCTTGGACATTTTGCGTTTTGGTGTGTGGCGAACAGGTCTATTTCTAGGTAGCCCTACATTTGAAAGCAGAACTTGAGGATGAAGTTCCCATTCGTGGATTTGCGGTCTTTGACAACTGAGCAGATCTGCAATCTGATTGTGTACTCCTGGGAGGTGTTCTGCAAGGAGGTATATGTTTTGTGGAATGGCCCATCTCCATATGCTTTGAGCTAGGCGTGAAAGCTGCAGAGTGAATCCCCCCCGTTTTTGTATGTAATACATTGCTGTCATGTTGTCTGTATGGATCAGGAGAGCTTTGCCTACGAGGTGGAATTGAAAGAATTTCAACGCTAGGAAGATCGCTAGCAATTCCAGATAATTTATGTGGAATTGTTTCTGTTGAGAGGTCTATATGCCCTGAATGGTATGATTTTGAAGATAAGCTCCCGGGCCGGTGAGCGATGCGTTTGTTGTGAGCACTATCTGTGGAACCGGGTTGAGGAACGGCCGCCCTTTGGAAGGGTTTTGAGTCTTCCACCACTGCAGAGAGCGATGTATGCGGCTGTCCACCAACACCAGACCTGTTAGCTGACCTTGAGCATGGTTCAACGGATATTCCAGACACTCCTGTAAGGGACGCATCTGGAGTTTTACGTAAGGAACGATGAGAATGCAAGAGGCCATCATCCCGATCAAGTGCATGAACACTCGAGCTGGTAATGAGTGTTGAGGCGTGAATTTTGATATGAGGGTTTGCATGGTGCTTATTCTGAATGGGCTGGGATATGCTAGAGCTTTTAAAGTGTTTATTGCAGCTCCTAGATATTGTTGTGTTGTAGACAGTTGGAGATGGGATCTGGAGAGGTTGAGGTGTTACTTGGATTTATGAGCCGGTCATCCAGGTAAGGGAAAATGTGAATAAGTTGTCTTCGTAAGTGAGCCACCTACTACTGCGAGGCACTTTGTGAAGACTTTGTGTGCTGTGGTTACTCCGAATGGGAGGACTTTGAATTGGTAGTGTTGGGCGTATACCACAAACCTGAGGTATTTCCTGGGAGCGGGGTGAATGGGAATATGAAAGTAGGCATCCTTTAAATCCAGAGTGGGCAGAAAGTTGCCTTGTTGAAGTAGTGGGAGTACCTGCTGGAGAGTGACCATATGGAAATGGTCTGACTGAATGTACAGGTTTAATGGCCTGAGATCCAGTATTGATCTGAGAGAGCCGTCGTTTTTGTGGATTAGAAAGTACAGTGAATACACTCCTGTGCCTTGATGAGGCAAAGAGACTGGTTCTATTGCATGTTTTTGTAACAGGGAGCGAACCTCTTGTTGTTGGATTTCCCCGATGCACGTCGAAGGATGAATATGCTACTTACCAGTATGCATCTGTTCTTGGCATGTAGGGCTGCTAACATTCATATCTTAGCATTAGATCGCCGCCTAGTGTTGGGTCCGGATGATCGCACATTGTTGTCCTGGAAGAGTCTTCGAAGTATCCTGAGATAGGTGGCTCCTCCCCTGGACTACAGTGCGCATGGGCATCGGCTCCATCCCCAGATTGTTTTTCGCCATTGTGGCAGAAGATGGAGTGAAAAGTGTAAAGGATGTCCATGCTAATGACTGAATACAATAGTATATCTGCAGCTGCAACAGGCACCGGGGAGGAGGGTGGGCGATATGAATGTTAGCAGCCCTACATGCCAAGAACAGATGCATACTGGTAAGTAGCATATTCAGTTCGAGGCATGTGGGCTGCTAAATTCATATCTTAGCCTAGAATACATAGCAGTCCCTCCATCAGCGGCGGTTGCCCGTGCCAGCTGCAGAAACCTGAAAGAGTGTTTTGAGAACAGCCTGTCCTACAGCAGCTTGCTGCTTGGAATGCACATCAACACAGTAGTGTTTTGTAAAGGTATGTGGTGTAACCCACGTGGCTGCTCTGCAAATGTCCTCTAAAGGAATGTTCCCTAGGAAAGCCATGGATGCCCCCAATTTGCGTGTGGAGTGCGCCCTTGGGGGTATCGTTAGAGTGCGCTTGGCCTTTTGATAACATATTTGGATGCACTTAACAATCCACCTGGCTATTCCTGCTTTGGAAATAGGGTTGCCTTTGTGTTGTGGTGCGAAGGCAACAAAAAGTTGTTTTGTCTTTCTAAAGGGTTGTGTCCTATGTAGTACATCAACGCCCTCCGTACATCTAAGGTATGTAGCATTCTTTCCGCTACTGTTTGTGGGTTTTGGAAGAATGCCGGCAAGTCAATAGTTTGGTTGAGATGAAACTGTGACACCACCTTCGGAAGGAATTTGGGGTTAGTGCGTAGCACTACCCTATTTGGATGAATCTGAATGAAAGGCTCTTGGATTGTGAGCGCTTGTAGCTCACTAACACGCCTCAGTGACGTAATAGCTATTAGGAAAGCTACTTTCCACGTTAGGAACTGGAGTTCACACGAGTGCAGTGGCTCAAAAGGTGGTCCCATCAGTCTGGTGAGGACCACATTGAGGTTCCACACCGGAGCTGGTGGTGTTCTTGGGGGAATGACTCGTTTCAGACCTTCAAGGAAAGCTTTAATGGCAGGCACTCTGAAGACAGAGAGATGCTGCCTGTTCTGAAGATAAGCCGCTATGGCGGATAGATGTATCCGAATGGAAGTGTACGCTAGATTGCACTTGTAAAGATGCAACAGATAGCAAATGATGTCAGGGATAGATGCATCTAGCGGGTTGATGTCATTGGCTGTACAGTAAATGACAAAACGCTTCCATTTCGCAGCATAGCATGCTCTGGTAGTTGGCTTCCTTGCCTCCTTGATGATGTCCATGCATTCCGGAGGTAGGTTAAGGTATCCAAACTGTGAGAAGTTGGCCTGATGTGCAGTGTTCACTATTCTAGTGATCACTATATATCAGTCCAAACAACCCTCATTGATGATTGGTTGTAAGTCACCCTTATAGACCAGCTATCCTAGTAGCATGGATACGAGCAGTCTAAGGCTAAGACTCTAGAGGGCGTGTTAAGCCAGCTGTTTTACCATCACATTACCCCTTGAACACCCAGTGAAAGGACACCACACAAGTGTTATGAAAATAAACAGTGTATTTATTAGAATCACAACAACCCTGTGCTCTTTATGAGGACAGGGTGCTAGGCACACAACAAAACTCTTACGAAAATACTTAAGTTAGCACGTTATACACAAATGCCCGAGGGGCACGAAAAACCATATACTTTAAAAGTGGAATGCAAAATTACTAGCAGGTAAGTACAGTACTAATAGGCTTTGGACTCGCTAGGACTTGACTATAGAATCGTTAGATTACTTCTAGGAGACCTAGGGGACTCGGGTGCAGAGGGTGTACTCTCACGCGGGATGCGGGACAAAGTCTATGGAAGCTAGTAAAGGCAAAGTTAGTGTTCACGGGCGAACCCGACCTGGTAGGAAGAAAACGACAGTGGATCCTGACCCTAGGATAGTGAGGCTATGCTGGGACACCGAAGTGCCGAAGTTACCTAGCCCAGGGGCTGCAGCTGCATAGGTCTGAAAAGACGTCGGGAATCTCGTTGCCGGACCAGGAGCCTGGAAGAAGGAAGTTGCTGGCAGGCGACCAGTGAAGGAAAGTTCGATGGATCCAAGCCTGGATCAAGGAAGAAGGAAACCTGAAAGCAGAGGGGACCAAGTTCTTGAATCACTAGCCAGTGATTAAGTGGGCACCAGGATGGCACCGGGCGAAGTCACCTCGACTAGGTGAGTGGGCGACGCTGGCTCTGTAGATCTCACGGACCAGGAGGCGTTGTCGGCGACCAGGATGGAGAGGCGAGCTGTCCCACGATGGATGAAGCTGTCGGCGTCGAAGTTACCCAGGATTGGGCAACAAGCCTTGGCTAATTCAAGCCCACGCGGTGGACTCAAAATGGCGTCTTGAGTGGACCAGGAGGGTCCGGAGTGCTCCTCTTCTGGAAGGGAGCAAGGGCCAGTCTGGAGCAACCGGACTAGCAGCAGTGATGTCGTCGGGCGTCGTTCAGGAGGCCACAAGCCAGCGGGCTAGTAGCCAAACAACGCGGTGAGCAGCAAAAAGCAGAAGGGCCCCACGCCGATCGTGGAGATGCTGGGGGGCTACTCTTCGGTGCTGGAGCTGCTCAGGGTCGGGGCTTCTCGGACCCCAAAGCACTCACCAGGAAATTACTCGGCGGGCTTGCTGTGCAGAAGTCGTGCAGTCTTGAAGATGGCCGGTCCCTCGAGGTCTCGTCACACCCACGAATCTCAGCGTGACTGATGATGTAGGTAGAGGTCAGAGGTGCCAGGGAAGCCGGTTCTCGTCGAGCTGGGCAGTCTTGATCCGGAGGAGAGACTTGCAGCAGACCGCAGTGTTCTTAAGATGGTGCCTGCGGATGCAGGGTGACTACTCCTTAGTCACAAGGGAGAAATCTTAGGAAGAAGTCTTGAGTTCCTTTCGTGGAAAGTAGTTTCAGGATTCAAAGATGATCTGATTTGGAAGGGGGCCAGTTCCTACCTTTATCCTGTAAAAAGGGGCTGGCACGCGACTAAGTCCTGCCCTAGGGGTGGGACTAGGAGGGGGGTGGTTACACCCACTTCCTTGGCGGGCTTTTCCCCAGCACAGGGTCTGGAGTGACCCTGGAACTGGTTCCAGCCAGCCTATGCACAGTGAGCACCGGGGTGCCACGTGCAGTCACCTTCCTCTGAAGCCCTGCCTACCTACAATACACAAACCCTGTCTGGGACGGTGCTGGCACCGCCCCTGGCAGGAAACCCTTTGTCCTTATCTCCTGCTCTGGGAGGACTCCCAGCAGCAGGAGGGCAGACTTGTGTCTCGGTGGCAGCATCCATTTTGTGGATGCTAAGGCTCTGTCTGATTTTAACCGGGGTTAGGGGTTACATACATGTCGTGTCCCTCTAGAAGGGTGGAATGCTAACCCCGTCGCCAGAATTGGCGAGGGGTTAGTATTCCAATTCGTATGACACCTTACTCGACATGTTTTGATAAAGCGATACCAGAGTTGGCATATAACCGCGAGGATTATAATGCACTTAAGAGTATATGGTATGCGATATCATGGAAACGGCTAAGGGATGGATCCCGAAAGCCGCAGACAGGCTCAGCTCATGCCAGAGCACCATCTCACACGATTCCAAGCACTCTGCCTTCAGGATTGTTAAGGCCTGCCATAGGAGTGACTGATAGGAGATCTGTGTGTCCATTTTAGGGTTAGATATAGGTATACTATATCTAAAGCAAAGGGTGATTACACCACCTTGCCCCAGCTGTCAAGCAGCCAGTTGTGTCAGATTTGGACGGCCAGCCAGGGGTGGCATAATACATGCTGCAGCCCCTGGTAGGCCCTGGGTACACCTATGCCCTGGGTACCTAAGGTACACTGTACAGGGACTGATAAGGTGACTCAGTATCCAATTTAGATATGTACCTAAGGTACATGGAATCCATTTTACAGAGAGAGCAGTAGGCCTGGGGCCCTGAATAGCAGGGTCCCAGGTCAACTAAGTCAGAAAACCAGCAAAACACCAGGCAAAAAGTTGGGGGCAACCATAGTCAGGGATCTACCTTCCTACACAAACTCTAGGACTTCAGGAGCCAGATCGCCAGGTTGAGCTGTTGCGGATCTGGATGCTGAATTTCTCCATGGTTCTGCGTCAAAAGTCTGGGCGTGAGGCGCAGTCTTTGATGCGGCACCAACGAGAGTTCGAGGAACGTGGTGTACCATGCTTGGCGCGCCCACGTTGGAGCAACTAGGATGAGAGTCATCGCGTGCTGCCTTAGCTTTCTTGCCACCAGCGGTATCAGAGGGGCTGGCGGAAAAGCGTACGCAAATTTGCCTGACCAGTTCATCCATATCGCATTCCCCTGCGACTGTGGGTGAGGGAACCTGGCGGCAAAGTGTTGGCATTTTGCGTTTTCTTTTGTGGCAAACAGGTCTATCTCCGGATGACCCCACTGCTGGAAGTACGGGTGGAGGACAGATGGGTGTATCTCCCACTCGTGCATTTGATGGCTGTACCTGCTGAGCAGATCCGCCATCTGATTGTCCTTTCCCGGGAGGTGTTCTGCCATGAGGAAAATGTTCCTTTGAATGGCCCACTTCCACATGCTCTGAGCAAGATGAGACAGCTGTGGCGAGTGGGTGCCTCCCTGCTTTTGAATGTAGTACATCGCGGTCATGTTGTCCGTCCGGACTAACACTACCTTGTTGCACAGATGTACAATGAAGGACTTGATTGCCATGAAGATTGCCATCAGTTCCAGATAATTGATGTGCATCCTCTGTTGTTGCGTCGTCCATAGTCCCTGCACTGTGTAAGTGAGCAGATGAGCTCCCCATCCCTGGAGAGATGCGTCCGTTGTCAGGATAATCTGTGGCACTGGCTCCTGGAACAGTCAGCCCTTGCAAAGGTTGTGTGGAGTCCACCAATGCAGAGAGTTGTATGCCCGACTGGTAACCAACACTAGGTCTGTCAATTGTCCCTGAGCCTGTGTCCACTGAATTGCTAAGCACTCCTGGAGCGGGCGCATATGTAACCGTGCGTGAGGGACTATGAAGATGCAGGAGGCCATCATGCCTATCAACTGCATGAACACTCTCGCTGGAAGCGAGTGTTGTGGTCTGAACTTCTGGATTAGAGACTGCATGCTGTCTATCCTGACTTGGTTTGGTTGAGCCATGGCCGTCAGGGTATTGATCGTCGCACCTAGAAACTGCCGGACATGTGCCGGCTGAAGATGCGACTTTGGGTAGTTCAACGAGAAACCTAGATTGTGAAGGAGGTGAATGGTGGTCGACATGTCCGCGGCGCACTGTCGTTCCGACTTGGCTTGAACGAGCCAGTCGTCCAGGTAGGGGTAGACATGGATGTTCTGCCTCCTGAGGTGCGCTGCTACTGTCGCCAGACACTTGGTAAACACCCTTGGGGCTGTGGTGACTCCGAAGGGTAGGACCTTGAACTGGTAATGCTTTCCTTGAATAGTGAACCTGAGGTATTTCCTGTGGGACGGGTGCAGTGGAATGTGGAAATAAGCATCCTTGAGATCTAAGGTTGCTAAGAAGTCCCCTTGGTTTAACAAGGGAAGAATTTGTTGCAGTGTAAGCATATGGAAATGTTCTGATAGTATGTACAGGTTGAGGGGACGTAGATCTAGAATGGGTCTGAGAGATCCGTCCTTCTTTGGAATAAGGAAGTACAGGGAATATACCCCTGTGCCTTCCTCTCCCACCGGCACGAGCTCGATTGCGCCTTTGTGCAGCATTGCCACTACTTCCTGCTGCAATAAGTGCAAGTGCTCTGCGGACATAGGCCTTTGCCTTGGCGGAATGTTGGGTGGAGTGGATTTCAACTCTAGGCAATAACCATACTGGACTAGTTGCCGCACCCACCTGTCTGTGGTGATGTTTCTCCAGACGGGCAGGAACTGCTGCAGTCTCCCCCCGACAGGTGTTAAGTGGTCGGGGGGCAGTGACAGAGAGTCACTGTTTGCTTGGGGTAGAGGAGCGGGAGTTGTTGTTTGCTCTGCCGCGACCTCTGTTGCTGTTATTTCTGTAACCTCCCTTGTTCTGTTTTGTGAACGAGGATTGTGCTCCACCTCTTGAGAATTGCGATTGTTGACCCATTTGTCCTCTGGTGACTCCACGTGCACCTGAGCGACGAAAATTATTGCCACGAAACTGTTGTGATTGTAGGGCCCCCATGGATTTAGCAGTTTCCGTGTCCTTCTTTATCTTTTCGAGGGTGGTGTCAACATCTGGACCAAACAGTCTATCAGGATTGACTGGCTGATTAAGTATGGTTGTCTGAATATCAGGTTTAAACCCTGATATGCGGAGCCAAGCTTGTCGTCTCAGCATGACACTAGTGTTGATCGCCCAAGTGTGCACTTGATGGCTGCGTTGGAGATCAGTTTCCCTTCCTCTATAAGCAGTTTGGTGCCCTCTTGAAACTTTGGAGGCAGGTGTTGTACAATCTGCTCTAGGGTGTCGTAATGCGCCCTATCGTAACGTGCTAAGAGTGCTTGTGTATTTGCAATACGCCAAAAGTTGGCAGCTTGTGCCGCCACTCTTTTGCCCCCTGCCTCTAGCACTTTGGACTCCTTGTCTGGGGGAGGAGCTTCACCCGTTGTCTGGGAGTTGGCCCGTTTTCTGGCATTTGCGACCACAAGAGAGTCTAGTGGCAACTGTCCCCGAATGTATGCAGGGTCTGCAGGTGCTGGTCTGTACTTCTTCTCGATACGTGGATTGACCACTCTCGCTCTGGTAGGTTCTTTAAAGATGTCAGCTGCATGCTTGAGGACTCCCTTTAGCATAGGCAACGTTTTCACAGTTCTTTCAGAGACTGAAAAAGTGTCAAAGAGAAAGTCCTCTTCTACTGGGTCAGCATGCATGTCCACATCATGATTAGCAGCTGCCCTCTCAATGAGTGCATGAAAACCTGCAGAATCCTCTGTTGGGGATGCACGTGCACTGAAAGGCTGTGGGTCTTGCCCCACACTTTGGGTGCCTTGGTCACCAATGTCATCATATGCATCTGGATGTGCATCTGGTTCATTGATGGGGAAGGTGTATTGGTCCTCTTCATTATATCCCTCACCCTCAGAGTGTTCTGGTGAGGGAGTAGGGCTTCTTCTTGGAGGAGGCTGGATAGGTTCTATGAGGTTAGAAGCGTCCAGAGGAACCCTTTTTTTCTTTAGTGGGATGACATAGGAGTCCAGAGGCTCTGAAGTGATCCTCCTTTTGCATAGGGTTAATTTGCCTGTGTTGGCGTCGATGAAGTGCTCAGAATCGTCCTCTGATTCGAGTTCTCGACCTGAAGGTACCCCTGCCGTAGAAGAATCCGACTGCTTTGGCGTCGATTTCGTAGAAAAGGCCTTCGGAGCCTCTTTCGGCGGCAGAAGGAAGAGAAGCTTACTCTTAGGCTTTGCCGGAGTGTCCTTCGGCGTCTGAGGCGACGGCAACGGAGCCGACGTAGCAGCGGCCTTGTCCCTGATTCTCTGCAGCGAAGCGGCGATGGGGGACACTTCACTTACAGTGGCTTTTGGCGCTGACGAGGATGTCTTGACCTTCCCCTCGGATCCGACGTCATGGTGGCCTTTCTGAGTCTTGGACGCCGATGCAGTCGCCGCCGATCCAGAGTCCTTGGATCGATGCGCAGATGTGCCAGCCGTCGATCCGTGTGCTTGTGTCGCCTCCGACTCCACTACGCGACCGACGGACGGAGTCCCAGTCGGAACCGGAGCCGTGCCGCTGGCCTTGGCGTGCTTAGACGGTGTCGCAGCGGTTGATCCGTGCCGACCACCCTTCTTAGAGGATCCCTCCTCTGGCGCCGATTTTGACCCTGTGGAATCGACCGACTTCTTCGACTTCTGTGGACCGGAGGTCGACGGAGCCGATGCGGCGGCGGGTGCAGTAGTTTTCTGTGGGCCGGCCGCCATTTTAGGGACGCTCGAGTCCATAAGTTTCGGTTTCGTTTTCGGGTCGGCCATTTTAGGCGTAGTCGATACCGTAGGTTTCGGTTTCGATCCGGCCTGCCCAGCAAGTATGTCCGTGGCCGGGCCTGAAGGCGGGGCCGTGGCTTGCGGTACGAGGTCTTGGGTAAGGCCTATAGGCGATCCCGTGACCCGATCGTGATCTTCGAAACCTTCGGGGCATAGCTCGTCCCCTGAGCTATCTGCCGCGGCCTCATAAATCTCTTCGACGTCCCCTACCTCGTCGACGTATTCAAGGCCTTGACCCACGACTTCATCGTCGTCTACCGGATCCGCCTCGACCTCCGTTTCGGGTGGGGATATTTGGAGATGATGACCCTGTTCATCTTCATCTTGGTCGCCGAAGATGTTTTCTGGATCCGGGGCCGCTTGTCTGGCCTCCAGGCGCACCGCGCGCCGAAGCTTGAGAGTCTTTTTAGACCTGAATTGTGCGCAAGCCTTGCACTTGCCGTCGTCATGGTCCGGTGAAAGGCATTTGTTACAGACCGGGTGCAGGTCTATATGTGGGTACTTAGACCCACAGAGCGGACAGTATTTAAACGGACTCCGCTCCATGCTGGAAAGTTGTGGTCGTGTCGCGATGAGAAGGCCTCGATGTCCGAAGAGTGAAAAAACTCCGCTGAATCCGACTCCAAGAGTCGGAAGAACTCGAGACCGTGCGCAAACAATACCGACGCTATAAATACAAGGCCTTTTGGCCTTAAAAAGTTAGTTTTACTCGGTTCCGACAGAGAGAAGTCGAGACCGCATCCGAACCCAATGGCGGAAACAAACAATCTGGGGATGGAGCCGATGCCCATGCGCACTGTAGTCCAGGGGAGGAGCCACCTATCTCAGGATACTTCGAAGACTCTTCCAGGACAACAATGTGCGATCATCCGGACCCAACACTAGGCGGCGATCTAATGCTAAGATATGAATTTAGCAGCCCACATGCCTCGAACAAACCCCTTATCGAAACAATACCGTCGAGGGGTAATGATTGCACGTCAAAAGGGTTCGAAGACAATACCGAACCGGAGCGCAGCAATACACATTTAAACACGATGGCGGAAAAAAACAATCTGGAGATGGAGTCGATACCCATGCGCACTATTGTCCTAAGGAGGAGTCACCTGCCTTGTGACTACAAAGACTTCTTCCAAAACAAAAAACAAAGTGCAAACATCCGAGCCCAACACCAGATGGCGGTCTATGCACAAGTATAGGATCTACAGCCCATATGCCTTGAACACATTATTTACCTCCTACATTCTGTTTGTATCTTTTAATGCTGTTGATTCACTTGCTTTGCACACTCCTCTAATTTGTTGTTGGGCTTGGAACATTACAACTTGTTTTTCTTAGAAGAAAGGGTTTTGATGTGACTCGTGGTACTTTCACTTTAACCCACAATGCACCACAACACAGACTTCACAATCAAATGTTTTTACCCACCCCAAATGTAGGTTTGTGTATGTAGCACTATGAAGTTATAAAGTCTATATATCTGGTAATTAGAATCATATCACAACTCTTTCCATAAGTATTAACAAATGTTTGCTTCCAGAGAGGTCGGTAAGGTGCATTTGAGTCTACAGAACTACAAGTCACAAATAGACTGTTGCAGTCAAGTTACATTTTTCAATTTGTAGTGCCATCTACTGTCGTAGGTCACATGCTTTGCACAAACTAAAAGCAATACTGCTTCCTCCTTATACAGTGCTTTGTGGGTAAGTGCATTAGATGAATGGAATGTATGTGTTGCTTTGGGGTAGCATAATTGATTACCTTTGACAATCCACTTTGGAAGCCCTGCCTTAGAAGTAGGAATGTCTATGACCATAAAAATGCAACACAAACTCATTATATTTTCCCAATGGAACTAGTACGGTTAACACAGTACATGATGGCCCGCAAGACACCTCAAATCTGTAATGCTTATTCCTCCAGCAACTGAGGCTTTTGTGTAATACACTTACCAACACTTTTAAGACCATTAGGTTTTGTTTGTCAAACCTTCAGCTTAACCGTTGGTAGCGCTGACTGAGCAGCAACTTCACAAAGGAACATGTGTAAAGCATTTAAAGAACACCAAAAGAATTGAAGAAATCGAGAAGACACCAAAGAAATCAGATACCAATATATAAATATATACTGTATTTCTGTATACTTTTAGACACAACGATAAAGATCCACCAGAGGGATCCAGAGATATAGAATTTACAAGGTACAGTAAACATCGTTATTATATGTAGCGAAGCCCACGGAGCTGCTTGACCGATGTCCGGGACAGGAAACCGGGGTGTCAACATAGTAGTAGCTGCTTTGACCTGGTGGAATGAGCTGCAATCCAGAGGCTACTTTTTGGCCAATGTGTAGCAGATCTTGATGTAGAGTACTACCTAGCGAGAGATGGGTCTTTTCTGCAAGGCCTTGCCTTTTTCCACTCCACTGATCCCCACAAAGAACTGGTAGTTCATCAGGTGTTCTTTAGTACAATCGATGGAAAAGCTCAGACCTCTTTTGGGGGTACAAGCAATGGAGTAACTCCTCCTCAGAGGGGTGAGGCCAAGCATAGAACACGGACAGGTTGGTGGAACAGTGCCACAACTTTACTCAAGAAGTATGCTCGCCTCCGCATAGCCAGTTTGTCTGGGAAGAAGGTTGCATAAGGAATATTGACGCAGAGCTTGCAGCTCGCCCACTAGCTGATGTTAATGATGACCAGGAACACAGTCTTGAGAGTAAGCTGCAAAGTGCAGCTGTGAAGTGGCTCACCAAGAGTTCACATCAAACATTTGTGGACCAAGTTAAGGACCCACTGTGGTATGATGAAATAAAAGGGAGAAAACAGGTGTTGAAGACCTTTCAAAATAGCATCACAACCTGTAATTTAAACAAAGAGGGCCGGTCCAGCAACTGCAAAAAAGGCCAGAAGTACAGAAAAGTAGCCCTCAACTATGCACAAAGCAAAGTCTTGAGGGGCGAGCCAAAAACAACAGTATGTCAGATAACTTTGTCTGGAGGGGATCAATCTAACTTGTGGCACACCAAACCACAAATTGGTCCCAATGACAAATGTATACATTTTTTGTTAGGGAACGCCTGGCTGCAAAGATTACATCCACCACCACCCCCACAGGAGGAAGCTTGAAATTGTCAGCTGTTGCTGCTCAGTCTCTATGCATGAAGGTAGAGATTGTGAAGGCTTGGTGCAGAACCATGCACTAATGTTGTCACAGCAGGTCAACCTGGAGGGGCAGTCTGATCAAAGGACAGATGCTAAAGCCCAGGAGTTCTGGAAGCCCCACTCTCCATGCCCAATCTGGGGCGACTAGGATGACTTGGGCCACATTGATTCTGAGCATCTTCAGAACTCAGGGCAGGAGTGGTATCGGTGGGAAGGTGTACAGGAGTCCTAAGTTCCACTCCTGAGGTGCCTTGGAAACTTCAGCCTGCAGATATTGCGCATTCTCTGCGATGGCAAACAGACGGAGCCATGGTTCTCTCCATTTGCGGAAGGGAACTTTATGCCACCTCTGGGTGTAACTGCCATTCAAGATCTGCATTGCGTTGACAGCTGAGATTGTTCACCCTTTCAAATACCTTGCTAAGTGATTCACTTGATGGACCTGCCATTTCCAGCAGTTTAAGGGAAGAAGAGGAAAGGCTGGGTCCTGTCTCTGACCGGCCGGACCACTCTTATAGAATAAACAAACCAAATTGCCGGGCAGTAATAGTTGATAGACACGAGTACGCACCTAGTATAATAAATTGCTAGGCTGGCAAACCATCTGTGTTTAAGGCACTTGTATTTTTATAAAGAAAGATTATGAAAAGATGTCATGGCAGCAGAAAGAATTCACATCACATTTACAAAGGTTCACACATACATTGAAAAAAACCATGAAGAATACATTAAATCAAAACATACACATATAACAATTGTGAGAACATTAAATCAAGACAACTGTAAAATGCCTCAAAAAAAATTGCTTTGTAGAGGCACCAATCCTGAATGAAATAAAACAAGTGGACAACTAAGATGACAAACTAGCCTACTTGTTATGACCACCACTAGACACATATAAAGCAATTCAACATATGATGCACAACATAGGGAGACACAAAACTATGCAACAATGTAGAGTTGTGTATAAGTTATACTCCTATTGTGCCCTAACGAATCAGTATCTGGGTGGAGCAGGACGCCGACGCGTTTCGAACCCGTTCAGTGATTCCGAGGGTTCTCCTCAGGACAAGGATTGGGGAGGTCGTTGTCGCTGTAAATTGAGTTAGAAACATGGTATCAATGAAAAGCTCACTACTACCTCGCTTCGACTCAACACTGTTAATAAATAGATAAATACCTTATTCTGGGAGTATCAATGTACTACCTGTGGAAAAGGTAATAGAAACCCTAGTTAGTCCCTGTTGCGTAGGATATACTCTGAGCCACTATGTAACAGTAAAAATAAGGGTGATCCCGCTTAGAGGCACATACCTTGATGTTTAAAGTGCAAACGCACGAATGAGGGATGCTGGTGTAACTAAGGTCGGGAGGGGCGCCTAGAGAAAAATGGAAAAAATGGACGAAGTATTATAAAATTTATATCTTAACCCAAAACTGTTTGTAATGTGGATTACTCGTAACTTGGAAGCCAACTGAGTCCTACCTTTGTGTGCAGATAAGTCATTCACGGCACGAACACAAGCGGCGGCCGCCGCGGGTTCGGCAACTGGAAATCAAAAGGGGATGCGGGCGTTAGCACGATTCTTAAAACGCACTCGCACTAGCTATCAAGTTGTGCTCAGAAATGTTTGAAGCAAACTCACATTTTAGGACGAATCAATCGGCGATGTGTTTCGGGCTCCAGACGGCAAAGGAATGACAACGCGAGTGCAGAAAGGGGCGTGTCCAAGAGTATTTGATGCGCAAAGCGTGAGAACGGCCTGATGGAACATGCAGTCCAATTGTACTGCTGCCCGCTGGGTACAGTGGGAAGGCGCACTCAATGGGAGTAATGTATTTTACAAGAAAGGGTCGGATGCAATATTAAGGAATTGAGAAATCAACAATTTGAAAAACAAAAAATCATAAAGTCAGGCGCATATTAACTTGGATGTTGCGGGGGGCTCAGAGACTGAGGGGACACCTCAAGGGAGGCCCCTATAGAGGGTTTAGCAATTTAGCAGACATACTGAGTAGTGATTCTAGCACATGGCTTGGAATCACTACGTGATTGAACAGACACATGAGCAGCAAACAGCGCAGACAAGCAATCGCTGTGGACAGGCTGTCTAGAGATTACTGAGTTCATTAAGGTCATTGAGTCCTACCATGGCAGTGTTGAACCTCAGAATGAGGTAGGCCTCTTTTTGGGCAAGGCGTGCGTCTGGGTCTCCACCTGCTCCTGGAGTGTTCTTAATGTTTGCCAAGATCGTCCATGTCAGATCATTGGATGAATGCCCTTTTCGCAAAAAGTGGGATACCAAGGGTGCTGTCAAAACCTTGTTGTTTATCCTTGATCGATGCTGGATGATGCGTTGGCGCGCTTCCTGGGTTGTTTTGCCAATGTAGACCTTTCTGCACGGGCAAGTAATGGCGTAAACTACATACTTGGTCTTACAGTTTGTAAAGTTATTATGACGCCAATGTTTTTTGCCATCCGTGAACAAGGTCCCTTCTGATGTTAGGCTGCATACTGAGCAGGTCCCACATTTGCGGTGGCCCATTACCGGGCCCATGTTGAAGAGGGTTCCCTGGTTGTCTTTTTTCGGGACACCCCTTGTGGACGAGATCTGTTGTCCGATGCTTCTGTT
The DNA here is from genome assembly GCF_964261635.1 of Lissotriton helveticus. Lineage (NCBI taxonomy): Eukaryota > Metazoa > Chordata > Amphibia > Caudata > Salamandridae > Lissotriton > Lissotriton helveticus. The sequence continues at coordinate 772,338,759 of NC_136067.1, read as the reverse complement.
TTTTTTCAGTGCGAAAAGAGGTTTGCCAATGTCTGGTAGGATTTCTTCGACAAGATGCCAGTTGTTTCTGATTATTTTCTGGACCGGGTTAGTGTGGGGCCCAAACGTGGAGACACAGACCATTCTCTCGACATTGGGTTTCTCACGTTTTTGTAAAAGGTGTTCACGCGGTGTCCATCGTGCCCTCTTCATGGACTGTTTCAGCAATTTTGCCGGATAGCCACGTGCCTTTAACTTATTGGTCAGATTTTCTCCATGGATAGTAAAGTCTTCCGTTCTCGAACAGTTTCTTCTCACCCGTAGATATTGGCCATACGGTAGATTGTTCTTCAGGCTTTTCGGGTGGAAGCTCGCATAGTGGAGCGCATTATTCCTATCCGTTTTCTTCTGGTATAGTGTAGATTGCAGGCCTTCCGGTGTGGATTTGATCTCCACGTCAAGAAAGGGCATGGATCCGCAGTCGTAAGCCAGACTAAACTTTATGTCTGGGCTACGATTATTCAGCCACTGATGGAACTCCTCAAGGGAATCTGATGTGCCATTCCAGATACACCACACATCATCTATGTACCTGAGCCACTGCCCAATATGGGCTCGATACGGATTGTTATTGAAAACAAATCTCTCCTCATATTGGGCCATATATAGTATGGCCATTTCCGGGGCAAAAGGACACCCCATCGCCGATCCCTTTACCTGTAGGAACATTTCATCCTCGAATACGAAGAAGTTTTTTTTAAGGGCGAGCGATGCCAGTTTGACAATAAGTTCAGTAGGCACTCGGTGTGGCCGTGGTCTGGAGTCCAGGTACAGTTCTATCACATCCACTCCATCCTGCTGTGGAATCTGGGTGTATAGGGAAGATACATCCATTGTTACCAAGATTTGGCTCTTGGGATCAAATTCTACTCCTTCAACCTTGGTTAGGAAGTCCATGGTATCTCGGAGGAAGGAAGGGACTTTGATGGTGAACTCCTTCAGGAAGACGTCTACAAACTTTGAGATTGGCTCTAGCACAGAGTCACAACCCGAAACAATCGGGCGGCCTGGTGGTACACTGGAGTCTTTGTGCACCTTTGGAAGGAAATACAGGTGTGGAGTGCGTGGGAAGCGTTTTACAAGGAATTCTGCTTCTTTAGGACCAATGATCCCGTTGTCTCTTGCGTCTTTGACAATCTGTGAGATTTCATGGGTGATCTCCGCCGTTGGATCTTGTGTTATGAGGCGGTACCAGTTGGTGTTGTACACGTGTTTCCTTCCTTCAGCTTTGTAAAGGTCCTTGGACCAAAGGACGACTGCTCCGCCCTTGTCCGCCGGTCTAATCACAGCTTCTTGCTGGTTCTTCAGGGTGGTTATAGCTTGTCTCTGATCTTTGGAAAGATTTGATGGTATATATCTTCTTTTCTTTTCAAGATCATTCAAAGAGGATAGGACAGTCTGCTCGAAGGTGATGATATTCTTCGCCATGTTGTTATTTGGAGGGCAGAAGAGAGATTTATTTCTTAGGCCTGATACCTCTATTTGTGGTTCATAAGTAGAGTCTTTAAAGAACCATCTAAGACGTATTTTTCTAAAGAATTCGATCACCTCCATTTTGACTTTGGTGAAATCAAGATGTGTGCCTGGTACGAAAGACAGACCCAGCTGTAAAAGTTCTTCCTCTGCCTTGGTCAAGATTTTATTGGAGATATTAATAATGGAGGAGTCTTTCAAGACTTGTAGTTCCGCTTGCGTGTTGACATTTCCCATTGCGGTTGCTTGATTTTGGTCCGCTGCTGTTGCTGGCCCTGTCCTAAAAAAGGCCTCTTATGTTGACCTCTATTGGATGATCCTTCCCCCGGGTCAGATTCCGCAGACGAATCAGCAGATGAAGTTTCGGAAAATGTAAGGAATCTTTTTTTGGATCTCCCTTGATATGAATTGAGAAATCTAGTGGACTCGGAGCGAGTGTAGAAGTCTTCTTTTAAATATGGGTACACAACTTCCAGATTAAATGCTTTTTTATCCTTCTCGAACTTTGTTGTTTTGAAATTTATTGTATTATCTTTGAAAGTTGTGATCTCCTTCTCAATCTTTTCAAGGAGTAGTTTCGCCTCCGACTCTGTGTTATTGTCCTTAATATTCTGAAGTTGCTCCTCGATCTCCTCAATCTCCAGTTGCAATGCAGTTTAGCATGGTCCAGGACACCACACCGCCCTGCTTGTTATAATACCACATGGCGGTGGTGGTGTCAGTATGCACCGGCACCAGACTCCCTTATGGACGGAAGGAAGGCTTTCAATGCCGATGGAGGCTGATATGGAGCCGGGCCTCGGCTGGAGACCAGAGGCCTCTGATCTCCACCATTTCTAGATGACTGCCCCAACTCAGAAATGACGCATCAGTCATCACTGTCAACTCTGGGTGGGAGAGGGTCTACCGTGGAACTAATCACAATCCAGTAACCACCACTGCAGATCTTTCTTTATTTCTTTAGAGAGATGTGGTTGGAGAGGTCCCCTTGTTGTTAGGCCCACTGAGGCATCATATTACACTAGAGCCCACATGTGCAAAATGGCATACTTGACCACCAGTATGCAGGAGAACATCAGTCCCAATAGCCTCCAAGTGAACCTCACTGAAATCCAGGACTGAAAGATCAGGATCATAGCCTGAATGTCGTGAACTCTCCTTTCTAGGGGATATGCACGAAACAGCACCTTGTCATGAATAGTTTTAATGCAGGGCAACATTTGAAGAGTGAGGTGGGTCTTCAGCAAGTTGATAGTGAAACCCAAAGATGAAAGAAGGTTCGATAAGCTGGTTGATGACCAGAGGGGCACAAGGGAAATTAAAGGGAAGCACAGCAAAGCACAAGTTACTACTTGTGTAACAATGTATCTGTAAGAGACATTAGTTAGTGATAGATTCCTTACTTTAGAATATCCCTAGGCATCAGACTGGATCCGGAAAGTTTTGCTTAGCAGTACCCTTGGGTGTCAGTAGGTGGCGTCCTGCGGCTCCGCGTCCGTTGCTGGCGTCGTATGCGCCAAGATGACTTCACGGAGACTACTTAGGCGCCATGCATGTGCACTGGCGTCAGTTCTGTACACGACTTTCTGCAACAGGAACGCAGAGCCATGCAAGATAATGACCACTGGTGCATTGAAACTAGGGCCCTGGAAGGGATGACATTAACCCTAGTAATTGGTTCGCAGAACGGGGAGGATGAGTGGGGCGGTAAGGAATCTATCACTAACTAATGTCCCTTACAGATATATCGTTACACAAATAGTAACTTGTGCATCTGAAAGAGACACGTTAGTGATAGAATACTTACCTTAGAATAAATACCCCAGCAATACCAACCCCGGTGGAGGGTCTGTGAACAGGATTACACCAGAAAGTCAAGGAGAACAGAACAGCCAAAGAAGCCGTCTCTCCGGACTTGACTGTCAAGACAGTAATGCTTGGTAAACGTGTGCAGCGAGGCCCACATAGCTGCCTGACAAATGTCCTGCAGGGGAACACCGCGTTCCAAAGCAGTAGTGGCCCTGGTAGAATGGGCACGCAGCCCCACAGTAGGCTCCTTCTTACCCAACGAGTAACAGGCTTTGATGCAGAGAATGACCCACAAGAGATGGTCCGTTTATGCACAGTCCGACCTTTTTTGGCACCCACGTAGCCAACAAAGAGCTGGTCATTCACCCGGAACTACTGGGTGCGTTTCAGATAAAATGAGAGAGCAAGTTTAGGGTCCAGACGGTGGAGCCTCTCCTGCCTTTCGAAGGATGTGCAGGCAGAAAGAAGGTGGAAAAAGTGATGGTCTGCCAGATGTGGAAGGGCGTAACAACCTTTGGCAAGACGGAAGGACGTGTCCTTAGAACCACCATATCCGGATGAACAGAAAGGAAAGGAGGTTTAGAAGAAAGGGCCTGGAGCTCACTCACTCTTCTGGCAAAGGAGATAGCTACCAGGAAAGCAGTCTTCAGACTAAGAAGACACAATGGACAGTTATGAAGAGGCTCAAAGGGAGCGCACATCAGATGTGTCAAAAAAAGGTTTAAGACCCATTGAGTCATTATGAACTGCACAGGAGGAAACGCATGCGTGATGCCTCATAGGAAACAGTTAACAACCGGAGACTTGAAAAGAGAAGGCTATCTGAAGGCCGCAGAAAAGCGGAGATGGCAGAAAGAGAACCCTTGATAGTGCCCAGAGCAGAGCCCTGCTGGGCCATGGAAAGAAGGAACAGAAGAACTTCGGAAAGAAGGGCAGAAAGGGGATCCACAGACTTATCTGTGCACAATGCCATAAACTTGTTCCACCTGCAGGCGTACACCGTTTTCGTGGAGGTACGCCTGGCTGCCAGAATGACTTCACAGTCTTTGGGAGGAAGATCGAAATCTGTCAACTGTCGCCGCTCAATCTCCTAGCATGAAGGTGGAGGCTGGACAGGTTCAGGTGGAGGACGGTCCCCTGCTGCTGCGACAGAAGATTCTCCCGAAGAGGCAGTCGGATTGGAGGGATCGATCGCCATGTTGAGTAGCTCGGGATACCAGTATCTTCGTGCCCAATCCAGAGCCACAAGAATGACTTGGGCCCGGTCGCGCCTGATCTTCTTCAGCACTCTGGGCAGAAGTGATATAGGCGGAAAGGCGTACAACAGACCGCAGCTCCACTCGCAACGAAAAGCTCCTGGCCTACCATGAACCGCAGGTAACGCCGGTGGGCCGGCAGGACGGGGATGTGAAAATATGCGTCGTGCAAGTCCAACGCTACCATCCAGTCTCCAGGGTCGATGGCAGCCAAGACCTGAGCCAGAGTCAGCATCTTGAACTTCTCCTTCCGGAGGAAGCGATTGACGTCTCTGAGGTCCAAGATGGGGCGCAAAGCCCCCTTTGTCCTTCTTGGGGACCAGAAAAGTAGTGGGAACAACAACCACGTCCTACTTCTGGCCCAGGAACGCGCTCGATGGCGCCCTTGGCCAAGATGGCTCTGACTACCTGTTGGAGAAGCGCAAAGTGATCCCCCAACATGCGGTCAAACTGAGGAGACATGGCCGGGGGGGGGGGGGGAGACTCCAAGGGGAGGGTGTAGCTCCTCCAGAGGAGCTGCAACACCCACTTGTCGGAAGTGACAGAACGTCACTGGAGAAGGTAATAACGAATCCTGCCACCCACTGCCGTGGGGTGCAACCCGAAGATCAGACTAGGAAGGCACGCTGGGTCTGGTTCTGCGCAGGCTTTTGACTGAACGAATGGGCAGGGGTGCCTCTGCTATGGCCACGAAAGGAATGAAACGTAGACGTGGCCGGGCACGAAGCAGAAAGACCCAAGGACTTTCCGTAGCTTGAGAGTCCTTATCACCAAACAGGTGAGTGCCGTCAAAGGGCATGTCCATGAGCGAACTATGGACGTCTAGGGTGAACCCAGTGGATCTCAACCAGGCGTGGCACCGAAGCACCACTGTCGTGGAGATTCCCCTACAAAGGGAATCAGCGGTGCCCAAGCCACAACGAATGGCAAATCTAGCCATGTCCTTACCCTCAGCCACAGCCTGAGACAGTACAGTCTGCACCTCCTCTGGGCACTGAGGCAACACCTCCGCCACGGAATCCCACACCGCGAAGAAATAGCGGCCCAGGAGGCATGCAGTGTTCACTGACCGCAGCCCTAAGCTGGCCGAAGAGAAAAACCGCTTGGCAAACGGCTCCCATTTTTTTTAAAGTCCTTATTCGGCGGGGCCATGGGAAAGGCATTCTGAGACGTTGAATCGTAAATGACCAGACATTCGGGTGTAGGATGAGTGGTCAGAAAGGCAGGGTCACCCGGCACCGGGTGAGAGCGTCTGGCGATGTTCTTATCCACAGGGGCCCCCGTGGCGGGCCGTGACCAAGCGCCCCACAAGACTTCGGTGAGGGCATCATTCAAGGGCAGCTGCGGCTCAGATGAAGTGGACGCCGGCTGGAGCACCTCAGTGAGGAGATTTGTCTTCAGAGTCACCGTGGGGAGATCGAGGCTAAGGACCTCAGCAGCCCGACGGAGCACCACCGTGTACGAGGCACCTTCCTCTATAGTGGGCAGGGGAGAGGCAAACCCCAATCAGAGGCCTCCTCCAAGTCGTCCACCCAGTCCTGCTCAGAATCACACTGACGAGCAAGCGGGTCCTCAGACCCTTCCCAGTCCTCCTCCTCCACCGGCGCTGTAGGCACAGGCCTCGGGGCAGGGTCCGGGGAAGGAATAAACTGCGCCGAAAACGGCGTCGGCTGGGGACGAGCCGGCGCCGGCTCCCAATTCGGATCCCAGGCGGGGACAAATCCACTGCGGCGCCGGGGCCGGAGCCAGCAGCATGGGACCTCCTGGCGCAGAGGCTGGAGCCAGGGGCTGAGGATCCTGCGGCACCGGAGCCGCTGGTGGCGCCAGGGCAGGATCCGCCGGTGGAGTCGATGGACCAGCAGGATCCGGACACAGGACTGCGGGGCCCGAAGGAGCACCGGTAGGAGCCCAAGGCCTAAACAAGCGGTCTAAGACAGCAAGGAATTCTTGCATTTGTGTGGGAGTCGCCGACAGACCCGGGTAAGGAGGGTAGGCCGCGCGACTCCCAGCCTCCTGTCCCCTTCGTTCGCATCCGAGGACTGACGGGGGGGGGGGGGAGGTCAGAGAGCGAAAACGCTTCTTTGACTTCTTTTTGTGCCGTCTCTTACCCGAATCCGAGTGTGAAAATTTGGAACCTGAGGAGTGGTGATGAAGGCTCAGCGAGCGGTCACGGTAACGACCCCTGGATCTCGAAAGGCGAGGGACGAATTCCAAACTTCCAGCAACTTCTGGCGCCGCTCCCTCAAGGCCTTCAGGGCCATAGCCCTACAGTCCAGACAGGACAGGGAGTCATGGTGGCGCTCCAGGCAGTGGAGACAGACGTCATGAGGTCCGCCACCGACATATTGAGACTTAAAACCAGGAATCCCTACTAGCACCAGAGATAACCAACACGAGACAAAAAGCCTCAAAAGATAGAAAAAAATGACTGAGGTACGTGCTCTAACCGGATGCACAAGTTACTACTTGTGTAACGATATATCTATAAGAGACATTAGTTAGTATTAGATTCCTTACCTTAGAATATCCCCAGGCGTCAGACTGGATCCGGAAATTTTTGCGTAGCAGTACCCTTGCGCGTCGGTAGGCGTCGTCTGCGGCTCCGCGTCCGTCGTCGGCGTCGTGGGTGCCGTGATGACGTCGGAGTACTTAGACGCCGCCTCCGCGTGCTGACGTCAGTTCTTAGACACAGCTTTTCCGCGCCAGAAACGCAGAGCCATGTTAAAAACCAACACTGGTGCCATTGAAACTAGGGCCCTGAAAGGGGACAACCCTAACCCTAGATATTGGTTCGCAGAACAGGGAGGATGGGTGGGTCGGTAAGGAATCTAATACTAACTAATGTCTCTTACAGATATATCGTTACACAAGTAGTAACTTGTGCATCTGAAAGAGACACGTTAGTATTAGATTCCTTACCTTAGAACAGATACCCCAGCGAACCAATAATCACACCAGAAAGTCCTGGAGGACAGAACGGCCAAAGAAGCTATCCCTCCAGACTTGGCAGTCCAGGCAGTAGTGTCTTGCAAACGTGTGCAGTGATGCCCACGTAGCCGCCTGACAGATGTCTTGTAAGGGCACTCCCCGGCCCAGGGCAGTTGTAGTCGCCGTGGCTCGGGTGGAATGAGCCCGAAATCCAACAGGGGGCTCCTTTCTAGCCAAGGAGTAGCATGCCTGCATACACAAGATGATCCACCGGGAGATGGTCCTCTTGTGCACCGCTTTCCCCTTCTTAGCGCCCACGTAACCAACAAAGAGTTGGTCATCCACCCGGAACTGGCGTGTGCGATCCAAGTAAAATGAGAGCGCACGTTTTGGGTCCAGACGGTGGAGCCGCTCTTCCTCTTTAGAGGGATGCGGTGGCGGGAAGAAGGTTGGCAAGGTGATAAGACTGCCCGATGTGGAAGGCCGTGACAACCTTGGGCAGGAAAGATGGCTTAGTACGCAACACCACTTTGTCCGGATGGACAGAAAGGAAAGGTGGAGTACAAGAAAGGGACTGGAGCTCACTCACTCTCCGGGCAGAGGTGATGGCAACCAGGAAAGCAGTCTTCAGAGTTAGAAGGCGGAGAGGACAGTTGTGAAGTGGCTCAAAGGGAGCGCACATCAGAAATGTAAGAACCAGGTTCAAGTCCCACTGAGGCATCACAAACGGAACAGGAGGAAACGTGTGTGTGATGCCCTTTAGAAATCTATTTACAATAGGGGACTTGAACAAAGAAGGTTGATCAGGCAGCCTCAGAAAGGCTGAAAGGGCAGAAAGGTAGCCTTTGATAGTGCGCAGAGCCCTGCTGGGCAAGAGAAAGAAGGAAGAGAATAACCTCAGAGAGCAGGGCAGCAAGAGGATCCACAGCCTTTGCTGTGCACCATGCCACAAATCTGTTCCACCTGCAGGCGTACACCGACTTTGAGGAGGGACGCCTTGCTGCCAGAATGACGTTACAGACTTCAGGAGGCAAGTCAAATGGCCTCAACTGTCGCCGATCAATCTCCAAGCATGGAGGTGGAGACTGGACAGGTTCGGGTGGAGGACCGTCCCCTGTTGCTGCGACAGAAGGTCCTCCTGAAGAGGCAGACGAACCGGGGGATCGACTGACATACTGAGTAGCTCTGGATACCAGTACCTTCGTGCCCAGTCCGGAGCCACAAGGATGACTTGGGCCCGGTCGCGCTTGATCTTCTTCAGCACTCTGGGCAGAAGTGGTATAGGCGGAAATGCGTACAACAGACCGCAACTCCACACGCGACGAAAAGCGTTGTCGAGCGAGTGCCGCCTTGGAAATTCCAACGCGCAGAACTGATGACATTGCGCGTTCTCTTCGGTCGCGAATAGATCTAACCAAGGCTCTCCCCATCGCTGAAAGAGGCCTTGCGCCACGTCAGAGTTCAGACGCCATTCGTGATCCATCATGCACCGACGGCTGAGCTCGTCCGCCCTGGCGTTCAGAGAACCTGCCAGGTGTTGAGCCACCAGGGTCACACCCTGGCGTTCCAGCCATTGCCAGAGGCGCAGAGCCTCCTGGCAAAGGGTCCACGACCCATCCCGCCCTGTTTGTTGCAGTACCACATGGCGGTGGTGTTGTCCGTGAACTCCTGCACTACACTCCCCCGGACAGAGGGAATGCTTTCAGTGCTAGACGAATCGCCCGCAACTCCAAAAGGTTGATGTGGAGCCGGGCCTCCGCCGGAGACCAGAGGCCTCTGACCTCCGCCTCTCCCATGTGGCCACCCAATCCCTGGAGGGACGCGTCCGTCACAACTACGTGCTCCGGTTGGGGAAGGGAGAGGGATCTGCCACTGACCCAATCGCGGTCCATAAGCCACCACTGCAGCTGTCTCGCAGTGCCCTCCGAGATCAGGATGTGGTCGGACAGGTTGCCCTGATGCTGGGCCCACTGAAACTTCAGGTCCCACTGCAGAGCCCGCATCCGCCACCTGGCGTGATGCACCAGTAGGATGCAGGAGGCCATCAGCCCTGAAGCCGCAGCGTCAACCTGACCGAGACCCGGGATAACGGCTGAAAGATGGGAATCAGAGCCTGAATATCCCGGACCCGCTGTTCGGGTGGATAAACCCGAAACCGCGCCGAGTCGAGAACCGCTCCGATGAAAAGGAGCTTCTGAGAGGGGCACAGGTGTGACTTCGGCACATTGATGAAGAACCCCAGCCGGTGCAGGAGATCTGCCGTAGTCTGGGGGTGGCTGACGAATGTCTGGGGCGAGCCCGCCTTCAACAACCAGTCGTCGAGGTAGGGGGAAGACTGAAACCCCTAACCTGCGCAGATGAGCTGCGACCACCGCCATCACCTTTGTGAACACCCGTGGGGCGCTGGCAAGGCCGAAGGGGAGCACGGTAAACTGATAGTGCTCGTGGCCAACCGTGAACCGCAGGTAGCGCCGGTGGGCCGGCAGGACGGGGATGTGGAAATAAGCGTCCTGCAAGTCCAACGCTACCATCCAGTCTCCTGGGTCCAGGGCAGCTAGGACCTGAGCCAGTGTCAGCATTTTGAACTTCTCCTTCCGGAGGAAGCCGTTGACGTTCCTTAGGTCCAAGATAGGGCGTAGGCCCCCTTTGCCCTTCTTGGGTACCAGAAAGTAGTGGGAGTAGCAACCACACCCTACTTCTGGCCCAGGAACGCGCTTGATGGCCCCCTTAGCCAAGAGGGCCGTAACTTCCTCCTGCAGAAGTCGCAAATGATCCCCCGATACACGGTGGTACTGCTGTGGCATGGCTGGAGGAGTCGCCTCGAAGGGGAGGGAGTCGCCCCTTCGGACGATTTGCAGCACCCACATGTCCGCCCCCCACTGGCGTCACATGGGTCTGAAAGCACGGACTAGGAGGATTTAGAGGCGGATGCTGCGGGGGAAGGTGTGGACTGACCTCGCCGTTGTCCCCGACCGCCGGGAAGGCAGTTCCCACGGCCGCCACCGCGTTGGGTGTTACCCTGCGGACCGTGGCTGGCAGCACGTGTTGGTACACCCCTTCCGTGGCCACGAAAGGAGTGAAAGGAAGCCGATTGCTGGCGCGGGGCCGAGAGGCCCAAGGACTTGGCCGTAGCCCTGGAGTCCTTAAAGCGCTCAAGCGCATGGTCTGCCTTGTCGCCAAAGAGGCGACGGCCATCAAACGGCATGTCCATCAGTGTGTTTTGGACATCGGCCGAAAAGTTGGCGGACCTCAACCAGGCGTGGCGTCTGACCGCCACCGTCGTTGCCATCGCTCTACATAGTGAGTCGGTGGTATCCAGCCCACACCGGATAGAATATTTGGCTGCATCCCGGCCCTCCACAAGGGCTTGGCCGAGTTTGGCCCGTACCTCCAACGGACACTCTGGCAGCACTTCCGCAACCGTATCCCACAGAGAGTGGGTGTAGCGGCCCAAGAGGCATGCGGTATTGGAAGACCGCAGTCCCAGACTAAGGGACGAGAAGATCTTTTTACCGTACAGCTCGTACCTCTTGGAATCCCTGTCCGGCGGCGCCGACGGGAATGCAGTCTGGGAATTGGAGGCCTTGATGACCAGGCTCTCGGGGGTGGGATGGGTGGACAGGAAACATGGGTCGCCCGGGGCTGGGAGGTGGCGTCTGGCCACGTTCTTATCTACGGGCAAAACCGTAGCGGGCGTGGACCAGGTGCCCAGAAGAACGTCGGTCAAGGCCTCATTAAAGGGCAGCAGAGGCTCGGCCGAGCTTGACTGCGGTTTAAGGACCTCAGTGAGGAGATTAGTCCTCACGGCCGCGACGGGGAGCTCAAGGCCCAAGGCCTTGGCAGCCCTCATCAACACCACACTGTAGGTTGCCCCCTCCTCCGAAGCCACGGTAGGAGGGGAGACAAAACCAGTGTCTGGAGAGGTGTCCAGGCCACTGGCCTCCCCAAGGTCTCCTGCCCAGTCCTCATGAGACTGACACTCTCGGGTCAGAGGGTCCTCAGACCCCTCCCAATCCCCTTCATCACCCATCTCCTGATACTTAGGGTCCTCAATCAATGGGGCCTGTTCATAGAAGTGAAACTCCCCAAGCGGCGTCTGGAGCGGCGCCCATCGGGGCAGTCCCGACGTCGGAACAGGAACGAAGGAGGTATCGGGGACGGCGCCACCCGAGGACGGCACCCGAGGACGGCGCCGGAGGCGACACCTGATGGTCCGACGCCGGGGAGGTCGTAAGGTCCACCGGCGACGACCCAGATCCCGAAGAAGGTCTAGCGGGGCCCCGCGGCGCCGGGCCCGAAGGCGCCAGCGGTGCCGGGACCGCTGGACCCTGCGGCGCCGGGCCTGAAGGCACCGGCGGTGTCGGGATTGTGGGGCCCTGCGGCGCCGGGCCCGAAGGCGTCGGCAGCGTCGGGGCCAAAGCACCCGACCCGCTAGAGGCCCGAGACGGGTCCGCTGGGCCCGAAGGCGCCGCGGAGCCCGGAGGAGAGAGTTTCCTCATGGCCATGAGGAAGTGCTCGATCTCCTCTGGCGTCGCTTCTTGCCCAGGGACCGGAGGGTGTGGAGCTGGAAGCGGCGCCCGCGACTCCGACGGAGCCGCGTGGGTGGTGTCACCCGAACCCCCGGCCGCATCGCGCGAGCGTCGGGGGGAGTCCGAAGAGCGATGACGCCTCTTGGACCTCTTGTGCTTCTTACCTGACGACGACTTCGACCCGGAGGAGTGCGGCCTACTCTCGGAACTGTGGTGGCTCCGAGCCCTCTCGCGGCGCTGGACCAACTGCCGGAGTTCGAGTCGCCTGCGGGACCGCTCCCGCCTGTCTTTCGAAGAGAGGGCCCGGCAGTCGGAGCAGGCCTTGTCGTCGTGGTCGACGCCTAGACAAGTTAGGCACAGGTGGTGATGATCCGTGACCGACATCGTGCGGTCGCAATCCTCGTAGTGCTTAAAGCCAGGCATCCCTACGGCACCGATCGGAGTCGTAAGACTTCGAGAAATGATCAAAATGATCCAAAAAGTTAGTGAAAAATTGACTAAGGGTTACTGCTTTTTCCAGATCTGCGCTTGCTGCCGCGGAAAAAAGAAGAACTGGCGTCAGCACGCGGAGGCGGCGTCTAAGTACTCCGTCGACGTCATCACGGCGCCCACGACGCCGACGACGGACGCGGAGCCGCAGACGACGCCTACCGACGCGCAAGAGTACTGCTACGCAAAAGTTTCCGGATCCAGTCTGACGCCTGGGGATATTCTAAGGTAAGGAACCTAATACTAACGTGTCTCTTTCAGATCTGCGTTTACTGGCGCGGAAAAAGAAAGATCTGACGCCAGCGCGCATGGGTGGCGCCTAAGTAGTCACCGTGACGTCATCTCGGCGCATACGACGGACGGGGAGCCACAGGACGCCACCTACTGACGCGCAGGGGTACTGTTAAGCAAAACTTTCCGGATCCAGTCTGACTCCTGGGGATATTCTAAGATAAGGAATCTATCACTAATGTGTCTCTTTCAGAACTGAAAATACTCCTGTCCCACCACAAACCTCAGCTGCGCCAATGGACCTTCGTCAATATTCTTTAGACATGTAGCACATCCGGGCATGCTGCTGTGAAACATGGCCTAAAGTAAAGAAAACAAGCACTGGCCATGCCATAGCACATTTTGTTCTTTACTTTAAGCCATGTTGCAGAATAGTAGGCACTGCTGTGTAACATGGCTAAACAACATTCACAATGCCTATTGGGTTTACCAATGCTTGCATGTAAAAGTGTCTGCACTACACATCTATTAGAAGGTTTAGATGCTCTTTGTTTATTTTCTGTAAGGTTTGAAGGAATAGTATGAGCTCCCTAGAACATAGCAGTGGGTAATGGCAAATGACACTCACTTATTTGAGGTTATTTCCCTACATTCCAGAATAGGTCTATAACCCCAACTTTCCCCAAGGCTAATTTTGGGTGAACGGTGGGAGAGAGGGCAGGTCACTGTTTGGTGGAAGAGATCCTATTACTGTGGGCACCACTGCCTTAGCCGCTCCCATTTCCACGAAAGGCAACTGTGCCACACTGTCCTTGCCATCCTGACTGATGGCCTGGGAAGAACTGTGAAGCTGATAGGATTTTATAGTAGTGGCAGAGATGATTTTAGTGCTAGTCTTTTGCATCCTACAACATTCTGGCCTGGAATGGTAAAGCTGTAGGAGACACATAACATTGTCTGTGTTTTTGTTGATTTTTTTGAGCACAGAGTCAACTTATGGCCCAAACAGGGTTCCTGATTAAATGGTAGGCCAATGAGAAGATATTGTACCTTGCGGCAAAACACAGTAATACGCAGCTGGGCATGTTGGTGAAGCAATATGCTAGTGTTTATTTGCCTAGTGTCAGAAATTTGCAGTATCGAGAACACATCTAAAATTTGCATAGGAGATCACTTTTCCCTTATCAATAAAGTTGCTGGCCCTCATTCTATAAGTATCTGGAATATGTTGCACCAGATCTTTATTCCCTGCCCACTGATATGTACTGTACTTTGAGAGAAGTGTCACTGAGTAAGCAATGAATCATTGGGTACTTGCCCCCACAGTGACAAGCTTGCCTGCGGCACCAATTTTCTTATCGTCTTTACCTAGTGGGAAAGTGAGGACTCATTTCGACCCAACCTATAACCTTTGCACTGTTTAAATCTTTTTGCTTCCTTACTTCAGAGGTGAAGAACATCTATTAATACGTGCCAGGATAAAGGGATCCCAGGGGAGTGTGACAGCAAGTTGGTACTTCACAGATTCATTATCCACCTCGCTGTACATTGAAATGAAAGGTCTGACTGCCCATTTATCCCATTATTCTAGAATATCACAGGTCTCCCTGATCGATAAGGACAGCGGGGGTTTCGCTATTTTTTGTAAAAGAGCCATCGCCCGCTAGTTATACTAGTGGCACACTTCATCACTGGATTCCCACCCTGTATACTTAGTGTATTCAGGCGTGCTTCAATGCTTGACGTATAGGGGGAGCTAGATGGTATGGAGGGATCTAGTGTTTTAAAATTACCTACAGGTATCCCTTCTTTATTAATAAGGTTAAAACCAAAAAAACATTGATGCTAGTCAGAGCTAGAGCCGTAGGTGACAGCTATCACTAACTCCAGCGCCAACTCCCTGGGGCTTATTGCAGAAGGTACAGAAGACGAATATGCAGCAAGAACAAAGTACAAAGAGGCAATAGATGGAAGGGAAAGTGTGAAAATAAAGAAAGAGAGAATGGATAGAGGGGGTGGGGTGGGAGAGCAGAGAAACAGGGAGAGAAATATGGTTGATGGAAGTAAAGAAATACAGATTCAAGGACATTTGCCAGCTGGTTTGAATATTTTTGGTAGGTCTACGTTTGGTTCCCCTTACAGCCATGTTCAAATGTAACCTTTAACTGCTGCTGTCACCATTATTCAGGGAACAGTCCATGAGATCTTTAATACATCTGAATGTGTCCAAATTTTGCAAGAAATAGCTACGGATGCCATTTCAAATATATAAAGGCCGTAGACGTTGCAAGCCTTTGCTCTACAATTGAGGCAAAGGGAAAAAGGAAGAAATACTAATTAACGGAGGAGACTTATGTTAATTAATTGTGGTTTGGTTGATGCGTAGTATAAACTAATCAGAGCAATAGTAGACCAGACTGCTTTTAGGCATGCCTTTCCACCAGTGATGTGCACAAATCAAGTCTGAAGACCCAAAACATATGCCAATAAGAAAACTATACCAAATAATTCACCATAAGAAATATGTAAATAACCTATCAGAAAACAGAAACTATGACTCTTCAGTCTAGGATTGAAATGAATACGTACCTAGAGATTTTTTTCTGAGGCACTGGTCCTCATGTCTCAACTTTGGAATGCGCCCTTAATCACCCTTTAGAACTGAATAAAACCTACAGCACGGTACTCAACCAATAGAACCACACAATAATGTCCCTAAAATCCGAATACATTCCTCCAACACAATGCTGTGAATAGCTTTCATTCCTGCTTCATCTTTCCTCGGTTAAAAGGTTAACTTCTTAACACAGCTATTTACATACTAATCATGTATACAGTGCCACACTTACTTTAATTCAAGCTTCCTCCACTGGATAATGAGCTGAGTGACTGCATCAAGATGTTTACGTAAGGATAGGTCTCGGCTGGCATTGTCTTCCCAATCCTAAAATATAAATGACATTTAAATGCCTTACTTTAATTTTCAAACAATGTGTTCTGGACTCAATCAATAGATCTAAGATTGGCAAGTTTGGTAGTGAAAAAGTGGCGGCCTTAAATGGTACAATATAGCCTTAGAATAGCTGGAGACAGAAATCTTTCAATCATGATGCCTCCACACAGTGACTGCAAACGATACCCTATTGGCAGCCTTACTGTCACACATTGAGAGCATGTAGGAAGCTGGCTCTGTATATACTATACCAAAGTGAAATATAGTGTGCGCAGAGTCCAGTGGATCCACAAAGGTAGGCAGAGGTTAAAGCAGATACTACCTTACTCTATTTGTGGTAGTGTGGGCGAGCAGTAAGGCCGTATAAGAGGATAGTGTTAAGCATTTATTTTACACTCAGGCAAGAAATGATTTCACGCACTCAAGGGCTGAACTCTGACCAATTTGTTTTGTATAAAAATATTAAGTTTTATTTATTTCCTAGAACCAAGTCAGGCCTGGCACAAAATGATACTTTGCAGAAACAATACAGTTGTATGCAATTGTATGTACTTGGTATTGGTTACAGATAAATCACTTTATAAAACCAACTGTTGAATTACTGTACATATACCTTATAATTACTTAGTGAATATTGGTTGGATTACTTTGTAGATTACTTTCCTTACGCAGCATGGTATACCTGGATGCCACACTGGGACCTTTCCTGAATAAAGGTAAGTAAATGCAGTTTTGTTATTCAAACACGCGTATGAATTTTTACAGAATTTCCAACTCCACGCTTAGTTTTTTTTTTTTAACAGAAAAGCAGTCAATGCAATTCGATGGGAGGAAATGGAGCCATCGGTTTACAGGTAAGGACTTAGTTGTAGGAGTTGCTTTTCTAGGGTTAGAACCAAGATTTCCCCAGGGTCAAGGATGCACTCTCAAAGCACCCTCAGCGGCACTAGGGTGGCCGAGTGCAGAGTGCTGAGGCCCAATGTAATCCAATGGGACATAGGGGGCCTCCGGTTGGGGCTTGCTCACGAGCAGGCCACAAGTTTGAGGGAGCAAAACTCCTGGACTTAAGCTCAGGGCAAAGGGGGGCGCAAGTTAGCACCCAAGGTGCACCCACAGCGGCACTAGGGCAGCCGGGTAAAGGGTGCTGTATTGGCGTTGGGTGCCCTCTTACTTTCAATGGGGATTCTCCAGTTTGCAAAACACTGCTGGTTCGAGGACGAAGACCTTCTGGAGATGACCCCCATTGGAGTGGTCAGTTGGGATGCAGAGGGTTTCCTGGACACCATCAGTTGAGCCACCCAAGGCCGTGGGGCGTTGAGTGCCGGGGTTTCCTTTAGCACCTGGTTTTCTTACCAGCTCCTGGTCGCCGTTGGGGACCCTCCAGATTGAGGCCGCAGGCGTCGGATGGAGGCTTGAGGTAGGTCAGCGGTCACTGGTTCTCAGGTCAGGATCGCCAGGGAGACCTCCTCGGGCTGTGGGCGTCGAGTGACTCCAGCTGGAACTAGAGTCTGTGGGTGAGCAAATCAGGTGCTCATGGGAGACAAAGTCAGGTTTGAAAAGGCAGGGCAGGCCCTCTGGGTTCTTGGGGGCTGCTGGCACCAGGATACACCAGGATTTTGCTGTAGTAGGTAGAGGTCGGGACAGGCCGGTAGAGGTGGGGCCAAGTCAGTTGGTGTCCTCCTCTTCTTCTTCAGCGCGGCTCTTCAGTCCTCCTCCTTCTTGTTTCTTCTAGTCTGAGGAGGCAAGGTTTGGGGTTGCCCCTAAATACTAAATTTAGGGGCATTACAGGTTGGTACAGGTCAGGCCCTATGTGTCCTTTCCTTGAGTGGGTACGTCCCTTATTATGCCACCCTCCAGTAGGAGGGGGGCATAAGCCTCACTCTGGTTTGCTGGGTCCCCCAAGATGGCGGGGACTGAGAGTTGTGCTTCACCTCGCCTCCCCCACCTGAGTGGGTACGTCCCTTATTATGCCACCCTCCAGTGGGAGGGGGGCATAAGCCTCACTCTGGTTTGCTGGGTCCCCCAAGATGGCGGGGACTGAGAGTTGTGCTTCACCTCGCCTCCCCCACCTGAGGGGTGGGGTTGGCAAAGGTGGGCCTGATTCTCCCACCCAAAGTGGAGGTCATAACAGGTGGGAGCAAGTTGCTGGGAACAACAAATGGCTGGGATAGCTCACAAAGGCGGCAAGCCTTTGAAGCTTCACCTTTGTGGACCCAGCCCATCCTGGGGGGAGGAGGCTTGGTACCTCGATCCAGGATGTGCTTTGTTTCAGGACCCCGAGAGCGGCAGGCTCTCGCCCAGTGGTCCTGAAACATGAGTGGTGGAGGCAGCTGAAAGCAGCCACTCAGCCTGGACACTAGTGGTAGGTCGTTTTTCAGGGGGCATCTCTAAGATCCAACACTGGCATCAGTGTGGGTTTAATGTGATGAGAAGTTTGATACCAAACTTCCCAGTTTTCAGTAAAGCCATTATGGAGCTGTTGACTTCGTAATCTCAAACTCCCAGACCATATACTCTTTATGGCATTACTGCACTTACAATGTCTAAGAATTGGCTTAGACACTGTAGGGGTACAGGGGTCATGCACATGTACACTCACCACTGGTATAGTGCACCCAGCTAGAGGGGTGAAGGCATGGCACACAGGGATGTGTGCCATGTTGTCTCTTCACTTTGTTCTGTATCAAAACATATAGCCTGCGATGGCTGTGTGTTTTTATAAAGGTACAGGGCCTCTAAAGGTGCACAATAGGCAGTGCAGCCCTTAGAGGCCTTTCCCTGGTCACAGTGCCCTTGGTACCTATGATACATTTTAAAAAGGAACTTACAAGTGGCCAGAGAGCAGCCAAATTGTTTTTGCAACAGTACATTTTGGGGGAAAGAACATAGGCCCTGGGTACCTGGTTGGCAGGAACATAGGGCACACTCAGTCAAAGTACATCAACATTAGGCAAAAAGTGGGGGGCAACCATGCAAAAAAGGGGCAGTTTCCTACAGAGCGTCAGAGCTTTCTTTGTAAATTGTATTTCTACTCCATTAACGAGAACTAAAATTCTTTCAATGGTTCTCAATATTACCACAATATAAAATAGATCTTTCTTTTTCAGACACTTGCATAAAGCAATTACCTATCAAATATACATGACAAGTTGAGAATCAATAATGTTGATAGTCGGTGTGGGTGCCGAGGGGAACATGGCGTCAGATATTCAGCCTGTTGGGAGCTGATGGATGGCACAGTGGCATAAACTTTGAGATGTGAACGTGAGAAAAATGTAGAGCTAGAACTTGACCAGATTATTTTCACCTTGGGGCATGATAAGGAATCAAATCCATCTCTTGGCGCAGTCGGAGCGGGAATCGAAGTGAATGCTGGAAAGTGCTGAGCATTGGGCTCCGCTGGCATTGGAATTCCGGAGGAGGAGTGTGACGGCTGCACACATTACTCCTCCTGAGGAACTTTGGCTTCAGCACCACAGTTAGAGGAGATTCTGCAGCGTGGGGAGAATACGCAGTGCAACAGAGGGAGTTCGGAAAGAACAATTATATGGCATGTGACTAAAAGGTGTCTGTTGGGCACAAACGGCAGGGATCCCTCCAAGGAAACATTCAATATGTATGGGCACTCGGCGGAAACCGGGAAAAATGCAGAAGTAAGTGAACTATCAGAATGGTCCCAACAATTTGGTTTTGCAGGGCAACCTGCTACTCAGGTAGGAGGGTACATACTAAGGTCAGCACGGGTAGTGAGATGAGGAGGGAGTGAGAGGGGCAGAAATTTTGAAATAACCGTAGTTAGGGGAAGTGGGGGTGGATTTTACCAAGCTCAGAGAAGACCTACTACTTCGACTGAGAAGTTAAGAGAGTTGAATCATAGACAAAACATTCGGAAACAGCTTAAGGTCCATTAAAAGCGGTGAGGATACAGCTATCGTTCGAGAGCTGGAGAGGGAAAGCACAAACTCTGATACAAATGGGAAGTTGTGCAAAATAGGTAGAGAAATAAGAGCAGATAACATAAAATCCTCCCTCAGGCCATTCTTTAAGTTACAACCAGAAAACCCAGGAAAACGGGGAGTAGGGGTGGCAGCTAGGGTAAGCATGCCTTCGAGTCAAAGGGAGTACCCTCAAAAAGTTGGTGAGTAGGGAAGAAGAAATGTGGCGTTGCAGGCGGCCGTTACAAATGTGAAATAGATTTGCTTGCCTTTAGGGGCTGGAGGGGGATCAAGGAGATGTGCCTTAGATTATGAAAGATGGCAAGGAAGGTGGACCAAGCAAGGTCCTTACGAAGGATGTTCGAGGGCTCCTTGATAAACTGACTGAAGAGATAAAGACTAGATTTGTTACCTCAGAATAAAATCAGAAGGGCATACAAGAAGCACTAACAATCTATGGGAAAATATTAATAGTTTGGCAGTTGGCAGTACACACCCAAGTGTTGGAAGAGATAGATCAAGATTTAAGTGATATTCTAGCTGCCCAAAAGAAGGGAATGCAAGATATAAAACAGGTGAATAGAGAAATGTGAAAACAAAAGAATAGTATATAAAACAATGTTAGGGTCAACAATATTAGGGTGCTAGGAATTCCAGAAGGCTTGAGGGGAAGTAATTTGAAGACTTTTGTTTCTATTTATTTTAAGGAAACATTATCTCTTGATGTGTCAGAATCAGAGTTAGTGCAAGATAACAAAACAATGCATCGTGACCAGTTTAAGTTAAACCCAAACAGAGGTAAGCCACGGAAAATGTTAATTTATTGACCTACTCCCTAATCGAGCAGATACTAACCCTTGTTCTCAAAACCAGAAAGTTGGAAGCAGGTGAACAATGGATATAGGGGAAATACCTTTTCTTAAAGGAACGGTCACTCACTTTATGTTATCCAGTGACATACTTCATCATCGATTTCCTCTCGAGGGTAGGGGCATGCTGCAACCTCTTTCCCATCGAACATGCAAGCTCTGGTGGTGGTGAATAGGTCTTGGGTTGGGTGGGGACCCTAAATGGCTCGAGGTCATCTCTCTCTTCATTCTGACACTGTATACGAGGAGGGTGAGTCACAACCTCTGTTTCCCTCTGCCGATTTTTTTAATTGCGCTCGCAACTCTGGACAGACAAGGAAAATCGGCCAAGTATATGGATGAGCTTAGAGAATTGAGTGCAAAAGCACAGATGAAGTTCACAGCCATGTTGAGAGTCATGTGGTATAATTAAATGTGCACTTCAGTGAACCCATCAAAGTAGAGGCCATTATTACACAAATGAAGAAAAAAACAACACAACCTACCCAATTTAGCTGAGTGAGCTTTTTGGAGGGAGTGTGTTTTGTGTTTTAGTGTATGGTGGTGGGTGAAAGGGAAAAAAAAGAGGAAAAACACATTTTTTTAAAAACATGCGAAGTCCCAGAGCTCAAAGGGAAATAGAAATCATTCCTACAAATGGACAGGCAGGGTTTCCAAGTGGAGGTGGGGAGAAAGGGGAAATAGTGGGGCACGGAATAAAGCACTTGTTGGGGGGAAAGAAATTGTCCTCAGTCTAAGTATTAAGCAAAAGATATTGAGATGGCAGGCAACTTTAGGTGTTGATGTTGATATATCAGTGAATTCTAGGAGGGAATGCTGGTAAGGGAGAAGTTTAAATTGGGTGTCCTGACATGGAATGTGAATGGTTTGAGGATGAAAAGGAAAAGCGGTTAATAATGGAATATTTACAGAATGGTAGAGCACATGTTATATATAATGTAATCAGAAATGCCTCTATTCAGACATCAAATAAGAGACCTGTGTAAGAAATAGAACTGATTTCAGCAAGTTGTAGCAAAGGACTACTCCAGTTGTTGTAAAGGGGTGGCAATTATAGTAAAGGCAAACCAAGGCATAGAGATAGGAAAGCAGGCAACAGATAGCTTAAGACGAGTAGTGGTAGAGACAAAAATATTTCACAACTTGTTTACATGCGCAGGGTACTATGGCCCCAACAGATGAATCAGAGCCCCTTAAATAGTTAGGTTCTGCCCTAGTTGAGTATTAGTTCGAAAGAGTTGGCTTTAGCTCACAATATACTCCTGGCAGTTACGATTATCGTCAAAATGAAGGCCTGTGATGGAGAAAGATGGAAATATCTGATGGAGACGGTCTCATTTTGGTTTTGAAGGGGGTTTATGAGAGCGTTTAAAGAAATCTACAATACACCAATAGCCAGGGTGCTGGTAAATGAGCGGATGTCTCCTAAGTTGGAAATAAGTCGTGGTATCAGGCAAGGATGTTCTCGCTCTCCATTTCTCTTGAAGTTATACATCGAACCGTTAGAGCTGAAGCTAAGGGAAGACAAAGCAATAGTCCCTTTTGTTTGTATCTGGCTCGAGAGAAAATTAACATTATATGCTGATGATTTAATAGGATATACATCCAGTTTGGTTAGGTGAGCCCCACAAGCTGAGCATGTAATAAAGGAGTTTGGACAAGTATCGGGATATGAGTAAATAGAGCAAAAACCTAAATTACGACATGAAATATGTCCTATAATGGAGGCCCAGTGAAAACAAGTATGAGATATCTAGGTATAAATGTCCAACACGATTTAGATAACATACCAGAGGTGAACTTAGCAAAAGTTGAGGTAGAATTCGGATTTCTATGAAGAAACCGAGGAGAAAGTGAGATAAAGGGGATTTAACAATGTCAGACCTACAGTAGTACTGCTGGGAATTTCAATTCCAAAACTGTAGGATGCTATTGGGGGTCCCGGATTTTTCAATTAGGGAGAAGATCTGGAGGGCAGTTTTGTGTGTCAGAAAGAGAGGGCCTTTTGATATAAATGTGGTTCCCCAAGACACCTAAAGAAAATGCGCTTGACAATACTTTTAGCTATGGCAATATGTTGATATGAAAAAAAGTCGGAGCGGAGGATGCCTTATAGCAGACTGTCCACAATTTGGGAATCCCGGATGCACCTGAATTGTAGTGTAGTTCCTATATTCCCAATAGGCTCTGCGCATTGGAATAATATATCCTTGAGATTAAACGTAGGACTGAGGTCGACCAGGTCTCTATCGAATATATTAAACTAAATAGTGAGTGCCAGCTAGCTCAGGTCACTAGAAACTTTCTCGAATTCACAAGAAGGGATTAGTTTCTGACACCCGCATAAACATGACAACTTTGTTTCCCAAGCATAAGAAATGTATCTCTAGAGTCGCGGAAACAATAGATAAGTATTTCACTCAGTCAATCGTGCATGCTTCGCTTCAACAGAGTTGCAGAGAAATAGAGAGACGGGCATTTTCAATAAGAGGTTTATTGAACAGTCTTCTTTCTCATGCAAGAAAAGTGAACTGCTACAATCGTAATGCAGACTGCAAAGTATAATGCGTACAGCGAGAACAATATTATAAAATAATAATTTACGTGCATTGTATGGTTTCTAAGCCATATAAAAATACATGCATAAATAACAATGACTAAAATACTCAACTGGTGCTTCAAAAAATACGCCTACCCCAATGTACCTAACCTAAGTCTAGTACGCAGGAAGAAGTAAGTATTGTGTAGCATAGGTTTTGTTTTCTTTGCCAAGAATCTATCCAAGATTTCTCTAGGTTCTAATCAGCTCTATACCTTAGTTAGAATGAAGGAGGTCTGGTATCTCTGTCTCGGGACTGGATTTCTCAACACCCCGCAAGAGGAGCTAGGAAACACTGGAGCTGGATTCTCGGCGAGAGAAAGGCAGCCTCTTGATCAGTGCGTCAGCTGGAGGGTCGGCTTCCTTCAGCACTTGCTGTAGCGAGCCGCATATGCCATCTGGCATGTGTCACCTGCAGGATGCAGGAGGCCATCAGGCCCAGAAGCCGGAGGGTCATCCTGACAAACCTGGGATAGAGGCTGAAAGAGCGGAATCATCGCCTGAATATCCCAGACTCGCAGCTTGGGAGGATAAACCTGAAACAGCGTCTAATCCAGAACCGCTCCGATCAAGGGGAGTTTCTGAGAGGGACTCAGGTGCGTCTTCGGCACATTGATGGAGAACCCCAGCAAATGCAGGAGGGCGGCCGTAGTCTGGAGGTGGGAGACGACTGCCTGGGGCGAGCCCGCCTTCAACAGCCAGTCGTCGAGGTAGGGGAAGACTGACACCCCAGACCTGACCAGATGAGCTGCGACCACCGCCATCACTTTCGTGAACATCCGAGGGGTGCTGGTAAGTCTGAAGGGGAGCACGGCAAAATGAAAATGCTCCTGGCCCACCATGAACCGCAGGTAATGCCGGTGGGCCGGCAGGACGGGATGTGAAAACATGCGTCCTGCAAGTCCAACGGTACCATCTAGTCACAAGGGTCCAGGGCAGTCAGGACCTGAGCCACAGTGAGCATCATGAACTTCTCCTTCTGGAGGAAGCGATTGTCCATGATGGGGCGCAAGCCCCCCTTTTCCTTCTTCAGAACCAGAAAGTGGGAATTACAACTTCTCCCTACTTCCTGATCGGGAACGTACTCTATGGTCCCCTTAGCCAGGAGGGCCGTGACTTCCTGACTGAGAAGAGCCAAATGATACCCCGACATGCGGTGGCACCGAGGTGGCATGGCAGGAGGGGAGGACAGAAAGGGGAGCGAGTAACCTTGGCAGATTATCCGCAGCACCCACTTGTCCGATGTGATTTTGTGCCAGTGGTGGAGGTGGTGATGGACCCTGCCTCCCACAGGAGTGGGGTTGCCCCTGAAGCTCGGATTAGGAAGGTTTTGAGGCAGAAGCAGCGGTGGTGGAAGTGGTTACCAGACCAGCCCCTGCGGAACCCCCATCCGCGGCCTCGCTGAGGCTGGTTCTGCACAGGCTTGCTGGAAGAGCGCGCCTGGGTACCCCTGTCCTGGCCACAAAAGGAACGAAACCCCGGCGTGGCAGGGTTTTTCAAGCAAAGACCCAAAGACTTGGCCGTGGCACAAGAGTCTTTAAAGCGCTCCAGATCATTGTCAGCCTCATCACCAAAGAGACGGGAGCCATCGAAGGGCATGTCCATGAGCGAGTTCTGGACATTGGGTGAGAACCCAGTGGAACGCAACCCGGCGTTGCACCGCAACGCCTCCGCCGCGGTCAAACCACACCTGATGGCAAACTTCGCCACATCCCTGCCTTCTGTAATCGCTTGGGAAAGGACAGCCTACACCTCCTCGGAGCACTGAGGCAGAACCTCCGCCACCGAATCCCACACCGCATGGGAGTAACGGCCCAATAAGCAGGCGGTATTAACTGACCTCAACCCCAAACTGGCCGAGGAGAACAACCTATTGCCATATTGGTCCAGCCTCTTGGAGTCCTTATCCGGGGTAGCCGAGAGAAAGGCACTCTGCGATGTCGAGGCCTGAATGACCAGGCTCTCAGGCGTGGGGTGAGTGGTCAAGAAGGTGGGATCACCAGGCGCCGGTCGATGACGACTAGCGACGTTTTTATCCACTGGTGCCCCCAGAGCCGGCTGCAACCAAGTACCCAAGAGGACTTCGGTAAGGGCCTCATTGAAAGGGAGCAGTGGCTCCGACTACGTAGATGCTGTCTGGAGCACCTCCGTAAGGAGGTTGGTCTTAAGGACCACCGTAAGGAGGTCGAGATGGAGAGTATTCACGGCTCGACGCAGCACCATAGTGTAGGAAGCGCCCTCCTCCATAGTAGGCGGAGGCGAGGCAAACCCCAGGTCAGAAGACACATCAAGTTTACCTGCATCTTGAAGGTCATCCACACAATCCTGCTCACCGAGTCACACTGCCGCGCAAGGGGGTCCTCGGAGCCATCCCAATTTTCATTTGGCTCAGGAGTAGAAGGAGCCGGCTGTGGCGGCAGGGCCAGAGCTGGAGAAGGGGCAATGGCCGAACCAGAGCAGTATCCCAATGTGGATCCCAGGTCAAGAACCGGGGCAGGGGTGGGATAAACGTCACCCAGTGCGGCCAGGGGCGGCGCTGCGGCCGGAGCCAATGGCAGCGTAGGGGCCAGCGGTACTGCACCTTGTGGCGCCGGAGCAGAGGGCGCTGGATCCAGTGGCTCGGGGGCTGGCGCCAGAGGCGGTGCCGCCGGGCCAACAGGATCTGGACACGGGACCGCGGGGCCAGCAGGCGCGCCGGCCGGAGCCCTAGGCCTAAACATGCGGTCCATGGCAGCAAGAAACTCTTGCACCTGTTCGGGAGTCGCCGACGGACCCGGGTATAGCGTGAAGGCCGCGGGACTCCCAGGCTCTGGAGGAGCCGCAGGGGCGGAGGCTCTGTCCGCCACGTCCGCCTCCGGGGGGGATGTCGGAGAGCTAACACGCTTCTTTGACTTCTTCTTATGGTGTCGCTTACCGGAATCTGAAGGCGAAGAGGCAGTGATAGGAGTGCCAGACCTCCAGCAACTTCCGGCGCCGCTCCTGCAAGGCTTTAGGAGCCATGGCACGGCAGTCCCGACAGTCCCGGGAGGCATGGTCGGTCTCCACACAGTAGTGGCAGACATCATGGGGGTCCACCACCGACATATTACGGTGGAACGACCCACAAGACTTTTAAAGCCGGGCATCCCTACGAGCACCAGGAGACAAAAGTCTCCAAAAAGTGGTAAAAAAATGACCGAGGTGCGTGCTCAATCCGGATCTGCGATTTTGGCGTGGAAAAAGAAAGAACTGACATCAGCGCGAATGGGTGGCGCCTAAGTAGCCTCCGTGACGTTATCCCGGCACTTACGACGCCAGAGAGGGGCGCGGTGCCGCACGGCCCCACCTACTGGTGCGCAGAGGTACTGCTAAGCAGAAAACTTTCCGGATCCAGACTGATGTCTGGGGAATATTCTAAGGTAAGGAATCTATCACTAACGTGTCTCTTTCAGATATTTGCGTTTGTGAACCCTCGATGTGTGTTTCTTGTAAACATACAATATTCGTACCCAAAGCTTGTAATTCTACCGCTACTGTTTGCCTATTTTTAATGTTGTTTAAACCACAGATATTCATGGACAAAACTCTTAGCACTCCCATCTCGTTAAAATATATTGTCCAGATGTTTGCTCGAAGTTTTGCATGGCCCATTTGTTACTCTGTATCCTGATATTATCATCATACCAGTTTACCTATTGAATTTTCTCTAACTCTTTTTAACAACCTTTCTGACCCTCCACACCCCCCTCCCTCTCCCACCCCACCACCCTCCGCCACTTTTGGAGGTTACCAGCCACAGCCGGGCCAGGGGTTAGACATCCACCAAGTAGAGCCCTGCGCGCCCTCTGAAGCCCCCCCTGAAATGTGACCTTCTGTAGAAATTATACAAAAAAATACATGCCATAATAATCAACAAGAAAGAGAGAAAGACTGAGAAGAAAAAAAATCCCTAAGGTTATTAACATCTGATTCCTGGAATCAATAGCCTGTCTAGCTCTCTTTATCGGGCCAGGGCAAAGGAGTTTCCAAAACTATAGACATTGCGTCCGCTACTTATGTCCCGAGACTTCCTCTAAATACTTTTTAGCCTGAATTTCCGAAACGAAACTACGTTTAGCCCCTTGATAAACAATTTTTAGTCTGGCTGGATTTTGAAGGTACACCTCTGCTCCAAGTTTCTGAAATGGGTCAAAGAGCTGCCTGAGTCTCCACCTGCGCTCAATTGTGGTGTGTGAAAAATCAGGTCTGGTAAAAAAGTTATTCTGTCAAAAGACAGCTTATTTCTGGGTCTCGCCAAGTTGTAAAGAGTTTGTCAGAGTAGGAAGTTACCAAAAAACAAAAGCATGGCACGAGGATGCTGTTGTGATGCCAAGGTGCGTTTAGCAGGAGACAGAAGGAACCTGTGTGCTCTCTGGATTTCTTTATCCCAGTCCCAGGAGTGTAGCTCTGAAAATGCCCCTTTGAGAAGCATAATCATGAATTTTCTGGGGTCATCTTTTTCGACACCTTCTGGTATCCCTAGGAAACTGAGATTGTTGCGCCTCTGCCGGCTTTCTTGCTCCTTCATCTTCCACCCCACCCTCATGCTCATCATTCTGTGGTTTAAGCGTGGTAACATCCTTTTCTAGTTGCTCCGTCCTTTCTTCCACCAAAGCCATTCGATCTGCGATTTCGGCGCAGGTTTTGCCAACCTTCCTGACTGCACCTTGCAGTTTCTTTGCAACCAGGAGAGATCTGCGACTATCTGCTTTGATTTCCTCCTGGAAGCTCTTGATAGACTGCAGAACATCTGTCAGAGCTGGCTCACTTCTTAGATCGCTGTGGCTTCCTCTTTAGGCACTACCAATGATTGTTTGATTACCACCGGAGGCTACAGTGGAATTAGAAAATATTGTGAGTGGGGTATCTTTATAGTCCCACTTCAGTTCTGTGGTGTCCTCTTTGTCGGCTATGTCACAATTCTTTTTCTGGCGACCCCGACTTTTCTTCTCTTGTAGCTTTTTTAAACCATGTTTGTTCTTCTGAGGGTCGGTATTATAGCTACTATACCACGTCCTCCCTTCCTCCCCGCTTGACAAAGAGATGCTAATGTCTGATAACTCTGATTCATCTATAAGGGAGTAGAACTTGTCCTGATTATCGGGCGTTTTCAGTATGTGATCATGCCGCATTTTGCTAGAGGCTTGCAGTGTTAGTAAAGAATTTGCAGATTCTTCTGTGTTATTTGTGCTGCCACTTAGAATACTGATATCGCTGCTGAGACTGCCCATGTTGTCTAAAAGGCCACCTTCTATCGACTGAATCGAAGGTGTTACGATTTTTGCTTTATTGCTTTGGCCTGCGGGGGAGGAGGTGTCTGGAGGCTGTAATTCGCTCAATACCACAGGTGAGGTATGAACAGTCGATCCTCCTTAAATCTGTCCAGCCGTCTCAGTCACCACTCAGGGAGTCTCTACGGGAGAAATAGGATCGTTTTCCACCCCTCTCGCAGCGCCGAAACTGCTAGTGATTAGAGGCTGAGAGTAGCTTGTTACTCTGTGTAATCGAGCGGGACCTTTTTTTGCAGTTGTGGTGATCGCTATGTCATTTTCCCCAGAGTTCTTATCAAAGCGCTCCCCTTTCTCTCCCCCCCTTTGCCTTTCAAGCCCAGGGTGTCCAGCCTTTTCTGCAGAGTAATTGCTAGCGTTGTGCTAGACTGTGAGGGTACAAGCGCATTCTTCACTTTCCCGTCTCTCACCCCTTTGCCTGTCATTCTTACTTGTTTATTGTGGCCGCTGACACAAAGTTGCACTGTAGTTATGCCGGTCTTCAAGAAATCTCCGTAACGACCACAGCGCTGTATGATCTAGCAAATCTTCCTTTGGAGAAGGAGCGCATGACGGCTCCTCGCTGTACTCCTGTGATTCTGTCATGCTGCTGGAGACTTACGCAGGTCAGCGTGAATCCGGGAAGCCCGAGCCAGGCTGGTGTCCTCGCAACCGTGGAGATGACAGAGCTAGAGTCTCTGCGTACAGGTAAGAATTACATGAATAACCCGGGAGCCCCTGGAAGGCTTTTCCTGCTGCATTTCTTTCGATTTGGTGTATTCTTAATAGCTCTTAGGCCTTCTTGCTTGGTTCAGAAGGTATTAAAGATGATTTAAGCAGTCTTTAAGGGGAGGCTCAGTGGAGCATCGAAGCGGCGATGTTAGTCGAACGCCATCTTGCCTCCGGCGCATCGATGCCAACGCCAGTACTTACCCAATTACAAATTTCTAGGTGTTAAATATATATAAATACCTTCTATTTTTCTAAAATTAGTCTTGAGTTTCTTCTTGAGTGTGTGTCTCATTGATTCACTCTGTGTGTTCAACAAATGGTTAGCACTACTCTCCGATAAGCCTAAACTGCTCACCCACACTACCACCAAAGAGAGCATTTGGGATCATTAATTGAAGGCCTGTATGCCAATAAGGGCTGTCTGGATTTTTTACAAAGTGTACCTCATTTAGCTTGCTACAGCATAGTAAATCATTGTTGGACCTGGCCCTCTTGGCAGGGTCATCCCTAAACTTTTTGCCTTCCTCCAATACTCTCTCTGACCTGTTTTTGTTGGTTTAATTACTCTGGGCACTTTACCACTGCTGACCAGTGCTAAAGTGCATATGCTCTCCCTATGTAAAATGTAACTGTGATTGATTTCCATGATTGGTCCATTGGATTTACTGTCAGTCCCTAGTAAAGTGCACCAGGAGTGCCAGGGCTTGTGAATGCCAATACTGCTAGTGGGCCTGCAGCGCTGATTGCGCCACCCACAGAAGCAGCCTTAAAATGTGTCTAGGGTCTGCCATTGCAGAACCTGCGTGCAGTCTGGTACTGTCATGCTGGCTGGGCAAGTGCACACACTTGCCAGCCTCTAAACCTTCCCTTAACTTCATATTAGTCACCCCTATGGTAGGCCTGAGGGCAGGGTGCATTGTAAGAGTAAGGTAGGACATGCTCTGATGTGTGTGGCATGTCCTAATAGTGAATTACTGCCAAATTCGTTTTTCACTATTGTAAGGCTACCTGTTCCCTTTAGGCCAGATGGGCTGCTGGAATTATTACACTCTATAATCCCAGCAGGCTCAGGGAACATGGTAGAAATTAATGTTTGGTATGCCTGAACTCAGAATATTAAAATACTTCTTTTAGTAAAGTTTATTTTAATATCCTGTGTTTGCAAATGCTACTTTTAGAAAGTTAGCATTTGCTTGCCTAACCATTTCAGCCCGCCTCTGCTTTGTGTGTATCTGACTGTCTGAGTTGTATGAGTGACAGGGCTGGGAGGTGACAGGTGGTGAATGGCAGGATGACACCTTAGTGGGAGGTGGGAGTTTCCCTGAACTATGCATCAGGCTGTGCTCTGCCACCACAATGCTGGCTCCGCCCCCCTGGGGAGCGACTGATGACTCAGCCTGCACCTGGCCCAGGAAGGACCGAAGCTTGTCAACAAAGTGCTCCTGGCTGCCCCTGTCCACACAATGCTGGCTCCGCCCCCCTGGGAAGCGGCTGATGTGCCTGCCCTCACACTGAATGCAGAAGCCAGAAGTACCCACCACAAGTGCTCAGAGGCTGAGAGCAGTTATGCAAAGGCCCCCCTGGCCTGTAAGAACAAAAGAAACTGTGTATAAAAGTAGGAGCCCTGCCCCTTGTAAATTAGAATCCTGTTTTACCATGAAGGACCTCTGCCCGACTAGGAGAAGAGACGCTGGGAGGACTGGCCTGCTGCTTGCCTTGCTGAGGGAGGAGAGGAGAAGACTTTTGAAAAGACTTTGCTTCTTTGTGCTTTAAACATTCTCCAAGGGCTTGATTGAGCATGCCCCCTGACCTGGACCCCAGGACTAGTGGGTCCTTGGTGCTTTTGCTCGTCTTGACTTTTGAGCCGTGTGTGCTTCCCTGCTGGAGCCAGACTGCGCCCCTCATCGCCCCCTCCTAGGGCTGTGGCACTCGGGAGCTTGCCAGCCTCTGCCCTGTGAGAGCCTCGCTCCGATCGGAGTCGCTCTCTGCCCCCAGGCTTGGCTTCCTGCTCCTCTGCCCCTTGCCTGCTACTGGAGTGCCTTGAAGCGCTCTCACCCATCCCGCCGGAATTTCCTTTGTGGATTGTGATCCACGCCGGGTCCACAGCTGCACAGTCCGTGCCCTGTGACCCCGCTTCGCAATTCCCGAGGTTGGCCAGGCCGCGCCGCCCCCGCTGAGGAGACCCCCGCACCGTCGTGCCAAGGGTCGCGGGCCGCGCCTGACTGGCTGCATACGCCCGCTGGCATCAAGATCCACGAGTGCCCCCATCGTTGGAGTCGCACAAGCCTGTGCCGACTCTGATCCAAGTGACTGAAGTGTTCTGCAAAGTCTCCCTCGGGGTCGGGGCCCGCAACGCTTTCCTTCCCTGCCCTCCAGCTGTTGCTCGACTGAGAGCCGAGCCGGGAAGTCTCCGAGTGCCCGGAGTCCCCACGGGTGAGTCAGAGCTGAGTGCTCCGTCTGCACTCCCCGTCAGGGACCCCGAGCTACCCCCTACCTGCTGCACTGCTTGCTGGGCCGGCCCGCCCTTAACTCTGTCCTCGAGCTGAGAGGAAGAGCCGGGGCCGGCACAGGCGTGCTCACGCCCGATGCGTGAGAGTTGGTAGGGGCTGTGTCAGTTTCACCCTTGAAGGCAGGAGAGGCGCTGCAAGGCACGCCGAAGGCCCGGGGAGGGTCCCAAAGCCCCAGAACAGAGAGAGGCTTTCTTTTGCAAGGAGAGAACACTGAGAGAACTGTGGAATTTAAGACATCAAGAAAGAGAGTAAAACGAACTATTTTCTTTGAACAAACAAACAACCATTGAAAGCTACAACTAAGAACCTTTGCCTATTTACAACCTGTGGTGCAACAAAAACGTTATTTGGTCTTGTGATAAGTCTGTTGAGTTACATATATATATTTTTACATAAAGAAGCGTATTTTTATATATTTACAGCCTGGTGTCCATTTGTGGGGGGGATTGGTATATTTTACTGTGTGTACTATTAGAAATGCTTAACTAACGCCTGAAGATTAGCCTTGGCTGCTCACGCCACGCACCTAGAGGGTGAGCAAGGGTAATACTAAGGGGTCATCCTTCGCCCTGACTTAGAAGAGAGGGTCCCTGCTTGTCACAAGTGCATACTTGCGCCAACCAGAGACCCCCCAATTCTAACAATCATCCTTTTCAAGAAAAACTTGGGTATCAATACAGTTACGTAGAGTTACTTTAGGTGACGAACACCGGCAGGGAGCTACTCAGGTGACTCTTCCGGGTTAAGCAGACTCGGGAGCAATATTTGAGCGGCAAGTCTAGGTCCCTTGGTCTGCATGGCAGCGGGGAGCAGTGATTCGGGAATCTAGGATACCAATTAGCCCCGCAGGCCTCTTCAGCTGTAGTGGCCTTGTGCTGCGAACAGGAGGTCAAGTCAACTGACCCTGGGGGTCTCGTGCTTTGGATGGGCTCAGGAGTTGACTACTCCATGAGCAGGGCACGTCAAGCATAATCCCTTTTTTAGGGCTCGCTGCGAAAAGCGCGTGAAAGCGCGCTCTCGCAGAGAGCTCAGCCGACAACGAGGGGCGACAGGAGCAGGCCACGCACACATTAAGGAGCATGGCAGAGTCGGATTCTGACCCGCGCCTTGAGATTGGGTCGCGCGCGTCAGAATCCGACTCTGCCATGCTCCGTAGGTTTCAGTTTCGTTTTGACCATCTGCACGACGCGACCGGGCAGATAGTTAGTACCCAGCACTTTCCTTCAGTTGCTGGCGAGGGTGCAGTGTCGTGAGACCACCGCTAGGTCGCTGCCGATACTCTGAGAATATCGCGATTCTCTTCGCCGAAAACAGCAGGCCACACTCTGTTCCTGGAAGTTTCTTTGGGAAAACGGAGGTGTGCAGTGCCGGGAGGCTCCCTTCTAGACCTCATTCAGGACAATTCACTACGGTAAGCGTTCCATGAGCACACACAGGCCCCAGCCGCTTTTTCAGTACGGCAGGCTGTGCCTAATAATGCTGGCGGTGCAAACAGGTGGTCGGGGGCATGGCCTTTGTCCTGGGGGCTGCTCCAGGAGGCGTTGCGGGCTCGCTTTCCCCCCCTGAAGGGAGACGGGGGGGTTTCCCTTGCCCGCAGGGCACGCAGTGTCTTATTTTGCTGCTTCAGGACACTGCTGGCAGGACGCTCCTCGCAGGGCACCGAGAGAAGGTGCACAAGGGGGGTTCGCAGTTTGCAATTTTTCTGCAG
Source organism: Lissotriton helveticus (assembly GCF_964261635.1). Lineage (NCBI taxonomy): Eukaryota > Metazoa > Chordata > Amphibia > Caudata > Salamandridae > Lissotriton > Lissotriton helveticus. Next base: position 772,305,414 of record NC_136067.1, on the reverse strand, counting down.
CGCTTGGGGTGTCACGGGTAGGTTGTTGCGGGGGCATGTGCAGAGGGACAGCCGCAGGGCCTTACCGCTGGACGTTAAAATCTTTGTCCGGTTGTCTTCCGCCCCGACTTCCCCTAATCGTGCTGGCAGCAGGTGTGATATAGGGTGACTCTGGCTCGCAGATAGCAGCAGGAAAGCTTGTCGACCTTGAGGTTCCCGGGGTTTCTGCTTTGCATGCGTACCGCACAGGCCTTCCTAGCGCTGCGGGCTGTACTCTGCTTTTCCGGCGCTAGATGCATAGGTGCAGAAGTGTGTTCCACATATGCCACTGCAGTAAAGATAACAATGTTTGCTACGAGCCTAATTTGCACTGTATTAACACGTCGCTGTCTCCTTTCCCAACACTTCCAGAAACAATTCCAACTTATCATACTCGCCCAGACTGCTTGGCTCCCTTCTTTTTCTGATAAAAAAAGCGTGAATACATTACAATTAGCTTTAAGGCAATTTTACCCTTTGTGATAATCTAAAACATCTTTCGACAAAATGGAGTTGCTTTGTTTTTTTTTGCTTGCTTTGGTGCATTTAATAAATGTATTTATTTATTTTAAAAATATGTTTACAATTTGCTGTTATGGAAATTGAAGTAGAGGATGTGGCATAATAGCCAAAGTCGCTGACTTTAGTGCTGTGGAACAAAGTCCGCATTTCGGGGTCAGCTCAACATCTTGTTTTTTAAATGGCTACTGCATCATGACGTACACGTCATCACACTGGTGTCACTGGAGCGTCTTGACAGATACATGCACATGTGAGATGGTGACGCCAGATACTTGCACATGCGAGATGGGCATGAGCTTATTTTCTTTGTTTTTTGGGCGTTTTTTGGAAATGCCTCTCGTCATTGGAAAACAAGCACTTTTTTTATTTTTGCTCATTCACAACATAGGCGAAACAATTGACATAGCTAGAGATCGAGTTGTGCCTTTGGCTAAACCTATTGCACTTGCCAATTATTCATATTACTGCTGCCAAGAAGGACCACGTGAAGTGTGATAAGTTCAGCCAGTTCGCCCTTTTTTTTTATACAACAGCTCTTTGCATGCTGCGATTTATTAACATATACTTACGATGTTAACAGTGAAACTACAAGTCCCAGCATGCAGTGTGCTTTTGGCTATAAAGCTAGACCTGGCTGAGACCTCATATGTGATATTGGGCAACATTGTAGCTGTGTTGACCTCAGAATCAAGGTGACGCATACAGTGTTAGTATGCAGATTACCACATATGAACACTAATTTTGCTTTATTGCCAAATTAAAGCACCCGCAACTTCATCTTTGACTCTTCAATCTGGTTCACCCTCACACACCCTCTCACACCCTCACCCTCGCACCCGCTCATCCTCATACACCCTCGCCCTCACATCCCCTCATCCCCCTCACACACCCCCACACACCCTCACACCCCCTCAACCTCATACCCCCGCACCCTCACATACCCTCATCCTCAAACCCCCTCACACACACCCTCACACCCCCTCACCCTTACCCTCACCAACACTCACTCACCCTCACACACACTCACTCACCCTCACACACACTCTCACCCCCTCTCACCCTCATCCCCCCTCACACCCTCACACACCCCCTCTCACCCATAAACACCCTCTCACCCTCACACACCCTCTCACCCTCACACACCCCCTCACCCTCACACACACCCTCACCCTCACACACCCCCTCACCCTCACACACACCCTCACCCTCACACACCCCCTCACCCTCACACACCCCCTCACCCTCACACACCCCCTCACCCTCACCCTCACACACACCCTCACCCTCACACACCCACTCAACCTCATACACCCACTCAACCTCATACACCCACTCAACCTCACCCACCCTCTCAGCCTCACACACCCCCTCAGCCTCACACCCCCTCAGCCTCACACACCCCCTCAGCCTCACACACCCCCTCAGCCTCACACACCCTCTCAGCCTCACACACCCCCTCAGCCTCACACACCCCCTCAGCCTCACACACCCCCTCACCCTCACACCCCCCCTCATCCTCACCCTCACACACCCTCATCCTCACATCCCCTCACCCACCCTCACACCTCTACCGCCCTCACTCACTCACTCTACCGCCCTCACTCACTCACTCTACCGCCCTCACTCACCCGCCCTCACTCACTCACTCTACCGCCCTCACTCACTCTACCGCCCTCACTCACTCACTCTACCGCCCTCACTCACTCACTCTACCGCCCTCACTCACTCACTCTACCGCCCTCACTCACTCACTCTACCGCCCTCACTCACTCACTCTACCGCCCTCACTCACTCTACCGCCCTCACTCACTCTACCGCCCTCACTCACTCTACCGCCCTCACTCACTCTACCGCCCTCACTCACTCTACCGCCCTCACTCACTCTATCGTCCTCCCTCACTCGATCTATTTATCGCCCTCACTCACTCGATCTATCTATCTATCGCCCTCCCTCACTCTGTCGCCCTCCCTCACTCTATCGCCCTCATTCACTCTATCTATCACCCTCATTCACTCTATCTATCGCCCTCATTCACTCTATCTATCGCCCTCCCTCACTCTATCGCCCTCATTCACTCTATCTATCGCCCTCATTCACTCTATCTATCACCCTCATTCACTCTATCTATCGCCCTCATTCACTCTATCTATCGCCCTCATTCACTCTATCTATCGCCCTCATTCACTCTATCTATCGCCCTCATTCACTCTATCGCCCTCATTCACTCTATCTATCGCCCTCATTCTATCTATCGCCCTCATTCACTCTATCGCCCTCATTCACTCTATCGCCCTCATTCACTCTATCGCCCTCATTCACTCTATCGCCCTCATTCACTCTATCGCCCTCATTCACTCTATCGCCCTCATTCACTCTATCGCCCTCATTCACTCTATCGCCCTCATTCACTCTATCGCCCTCATTCACTCTATCTATCGCCCTCATTCACTCTATCTATCGCCCTCATTCACTCTATCTATCACCCTCATTCACTCTATCGCCCTCATTCACTCTATCGCCCTCATTCACTCTATCGCCCTCATTCACTATCTATCGCCCTCATTCACTATCTATCGCCCTCATTCACTCTATCTATCACCCTCATTCACTCTATCTATCGCCCTCATTCACTCTATCACCCTCATTCACTCTATCACCCTCATTCACTCTATCACCCTCATTCACTCTATCTATCGCCCTCATTCACTCTATCGCCCTCATTCACTCTATCTATCGCCCTCATTCACTCTATCGCCCTCCCTCACTCTATCTATCGCCCTCCCTCACTCTATCTATCGCCCTCATTCACTCTATCACCCTCATTCACTCTATCACCCTCATTCACTCTATCTATCACCCTCATTCACTCTATCTATCACCCTCATTCACTCTATCTATCACCCTCATTCACTCTATCTATCACCCTCATTCACTCTATCTATCACCCTCATTCACTCTATCTATCACCCTCATTCACTCTATCTATCACCCTCATTCACTCTATCTATCACCCTCATTCACTCTATCACCCTCATTCACTCTATCACCCTCATTCACTCTATCACCCTCATTCACTCTATCACCCTCATTCACTCTATCACCCTCATTCACTCTATCTATCGCCCTCATTCACTCTATCTATCGCCCTCATTCACTCTATCTATCGCCCTCATTCACTCTATCGCCCTCATTCACTCTATCGCCCTCATTCACTCTATCGCCCTCATTCACTCTATCGCCCTCATTCACTCTATCTATCGCCCTCATTCACTCTATCTATCGCCCTCATTCACTCTATCTATCGCCCTCATTCACTCTATCTATCGCCCTCATTCACTATCTATCGCCCTCCCTCACTCTATCTATCGCCCTCCCTCACTCTATCGCCCTCATTCACTCTATCACCCTCATTCACTCTATCTATCACCCTCATTCACTCTATCACCCTCATTCACTCTATCTATCACCCTCATTCACTCTATCTATCACCCTCATTCACTCTATCTATCACCCTCATTCACTCTATCTATCGCCCTCATTCACTATCTATCGCCCTCATTCACTCTATCGCCCTCATTCACTCTATCTATCGCCCTCATTCACTCTATCTATCGCCCTCATTCACTCTATCTATCGCCCTCATTCACTCTATCGCCCTCATTCACTCTATCGCCCTCACTCATTCTATCCATCGCACCACCACAGCATCATTCAGGGGTACCACAGCATCACTCAGCACCACCACAGCATCACTCAGGGGCACCACAACATCAATATCCGCTACCACAGCATCACTGAACGCCACAGCATCACTCGTCGCCACCACAGTATCAATCTGTGCAACCATTCAACATCAACTGGTTCAAATATGTTCTCTCAATGTTTCAAGCTTTATTACAAATGTCACAAAGATGTTAATATTTCACTTCTGTTCTTGGATTTTCGTCACAATAAAATACACTGAACATAATCTTATTTACAAAAGTTTAAGCTATTGCCATTATAAATTACAATAACTTTTATTTAAGTATTTATTTAAAAAAATTAAAAGCCATTGTTATTTGTAATATCAATACATCTAAGTCACTTAAATACAAAACATGTTGCATTACAAATGCTATAGGTGTCACATTTGCAAAAGATAAAAGTACTGGCATTGTAAATGACAAAGCTATTAATTTCGCTATTTTCAAAACCAACACATAAATAAAAAATGTGTCATTTACAAGACCAATAGCTCAAACTTTCATAATGCGAGACCTATTGCATTGCAAATGCTTGTGTTTACTAGCCACCAGGTTAAGCAGGTGCAGTCCACACCAGTGCAAGCTGTCTCAGGGACAGACCATGTGTGCAACCGTAAACGGGTACAGGAGACTTTAGGCAACAAAGTGGCACTTTATAAACCGACGACGCCTGGAATGGCAGAAACCGGTCCCCGGAAGCTTGTCTCCTTTCTGGTGAAGAATTGGCTTGGTAGTTTGGTCTGCCCTGTTCCCATGATGCACTGGGCCAGGGACAGACTAATTTGCATATAGCCAGGTTCTGAGCTGGGATGGGGCAGTGAGCTAAATAACGGTGATGGATCAAGCCCTGATCTTTGGACTGGGTAAGAGTGGTCTGCTTAATTCAGACACTCTGTTCATCACCACCCCCTTTTCTGAATCACTTCATAAAAGCTGCACACTGCAACGAGTTACATTAATTTGGACTTGGGCAACAACTTGAGCTTAATGCAACGAGTTGTTTGATACCATACAGTATCAACTTCGGTAGTCTTAGTCAGAAGTACTATTGAAACATGAAAAAATACATGTTCCACTTTGTAATACACAGCACCCTGCCTTAGGGTCCAATAGGCCTACCTTAGGGGTAACTGATATATATTAAAAAGGGAGAACTTTGTTTTGCTTTGCCATTGCTTTTAATGGCAAAGTGGAGGTAGCAGTTTAAAAACTACACTTCCAGTCTGCGGTGGCACATTAGGAGCCATGTTTTACCTTTCTCACACCCAGAGTGGCACAAACAATACTGCAATTCTGGGGGTGACTCTCTAACTTAAAGGCCCTGGATACCATAAACTAGGAACTTACAATTAAGTTAACATATGCCAAATGGGAATAAGCCAATCGAACAAGTTACTTACCTTCGGTAACGATATATCTGTAAGAAACAGTAGTTAGTATTAGATTCCTTACCTTAGAATATCCCCAGGCGTCAGTCTGGATCCGGAAACTTTTGCGTAGCAGTACCCCTGCGCGTCGGTAGGCGTCGTCTGCAGGCGTCCCCTGCGGCTCCGCGTCGTCGGCGTCGTGCGCCGTGATGACGTCGCTGGAGTATATAGACGCCGCCTCCGCGCGCTGACGTCAGTTCTTTGCACACAGCTTTTCCGCGCCAGAACACGCAGAGCCATGTGAGAACCAACACTGGTGCCATTTGAAACTAGGGCCCTGAAAGGGATGTCCCTAACCCTAGGTATCAGTTCGCAGAACGGGGAGGATGGGCGGGGCGGTAAGGAATCTAATACTAACTACTGTTTCTTACAGATATATCGTTACCGAAGGTAAGTAACTTGTTCATCTGAAAGAAACAGGTTAGTATTAGATTCCTTACCTTAGAATAGATACCCCAGCAATACCAACCCCGGTGGTGGGTCTGCGAACCAATACAACCTACACCAGAAAGTCCTGGAGGACCGAACGGCCAAAGAAGCCATCCCTCCGGACTTGACTGTCCAGGCAGTAGTGCCTCGCAAAGGTGTGCAGCGAGGCCCACGTGGCCGCCTGGCAAATGTCCTGCAAAGGGACTCCCCGGCCCAGGGCAGTAGTAGCCGCCGTGGCCCGAGTGGAATGGGCCCTCAGCCCAACAGGAGGCTCCTTCCGAGCCAAAGAGTAGCATGCTTTGATGCACAGGACGACCCACCGAGAGATGGTCCGTTTCTGTACCGCCCTTCCCTTCTTCTCACCCACGTAGCCAACAAACAGTTGGTCATCCACCCGGAACTGGCGTGTGCGATCCATATAGAATGAAAGCGCACGTTTTGGGTCCAGACGATGGAGCCGCTCTTCATCCTTTGAAGGATGCGGAGGCGGGAAGAAGGAGGGCAAGGTGATGGACTGCCCAATGTGAAAAGCAGAGACTACCTTGGGCAGGAAAGAAGGTCTGGTCCGAAGAACCACCTTATCAGGATGAACAGACAAGAAAGGAGGTTGAACAGAAAGAGCCTGGAGCTCACTCACTCTCCTGGCAGAGGTGATGGCTACCAGGAAGGCCGTCTTTAAGGTGAGAAGACGGAGAGGACAGGAATGAAGGGGCTCAAAGGGAGCGCACATCAGGAAAGTCAAAACCAGGTTCAAGTCCCACTGAGGCATCACGAACGGAGCTGGAGGATACATGTGCGTGATGCCCTTTAAGAATCTTAACACAATAGGGGACTTGAACAAAGATGGCTGATCAGGTAGCCTCAAGAAGGCGGAAAGGGCAGAAAGATAGCCCTTGATAGTGCCCAGAGCAGAGCCCTGCTGGGCAAGGGAAAGGAGGAAGAGGAGAACCTCAGATAGAGGGGCAGAAAGGGGATCCACAGCCTTCGCTGTGCACCATGCCACAAATCTGTTCCACCGGCAGGCGTATACCGACTTTGTGGAGGGACGCCTGGCTGCCAGAATGACATCACAGACTTCAGGAGGCAAGTCAAATGGCCTCAACTGTCGCCGCTCAATCTCCACGCATGGAGGTGGAGACTGGACAGGTTCGGGTGGAGGACCGTCCCCTGCTGCTGCGACAGAAGGTCCTCCTGAAGGGGCAGGCGGATCGAGGGACCGACTGTCATGCTGAGTAGCTCGGGATACCAGTACCTTCGAGCCCAGTCCGGAGCCACAAGGATAACTTTGGCCCGGTCGCGCCTGATCTTCTTCAGCACTCTGGGCAGAAGTGGTATAGGCGGAAAGGCGTACAACAGACCGCAACTCCACTCGCGCCGAAAGGCGTCGCCGAGCGAGTGCCGTCTTGGAAACTCCAACGCGCAGAACTGATGACATTGCGCGTTCTCTTCTGTGGCGAATAGATCTAACCAAGGCTCTCCCCATTGCTGAAAGAGGCCTCTCGCCACATCCGAGTTCAGACGCCATTCGTGATCCACCGAGCACCGACGGCTGAGTTCGTCCGCCCTGGCGTTCAGAGAACCTGCCAGGTGTTGAACCGTCAGAGTCACGCCCTGACGTTCCAGCCACTGCCAGAGGCGCAGAGCCTCTTGGCAAAGGGTCCACGACCCCACACCGCCCTGTTTGTTGCAGTACCACATGGCGGTGGTGTTGTCCGTGAACACCTGCACTACACTCCCGTTGACAAAGGGGAGGAATGCCTTCAGTGCCAGGCGAATCGCCCGCAGCTCCAACATGTTGATATGGAGCCGGGACTCCGCCGGAGACCAGAGGCCTCTGATCTCCGCCTCTCCCAAGTGGCCACCCCAGCCTTGGAGGGACGCGTCCGTCACAACCACGTGCTCCGGCTGGGGAAGGGAGAGGGATCTGCCCCTGACCCAATCGCGGTCTGTAAGCCACCACTGCAACTGTCTCGCAGTGCCCTCCGAGATCAGGACATGGTCGGATAGGTTGCCCTGATGCTGGGCCCACTGAAACTTCAGGTCCCACTGCAGAGCCCGCATCCGCCATCTGGCGTGATGCACCAGAAGGATGCAGGAGGCCATCAGCCCCAGAAGCCGCAGCGTCAACCTGACCGAAACCCGGGATAACGGCTGAAAGATGGGAATCAGAGCCTGAATATCCCGGACCCGCCGTTCCGGGGGATAAACCCGAAACTGCGCCGAGTCGAGAACCGCTCCGATGAAAAGGAGCTTTTGAGAGGGACACAGGTGTGATTTCGGCACATTGATGGAAAACCCCAACTCGTGCAGGAGGTCTGCCGTCATCTGAAGGTGGTGGACGACTGTCTGGGGCGAGCCCGCCTTCAACAGCCAGTCGTCGAGGTAGGGGAAGACTGAAACCCCTAACCGGCGCAGATGAGCTGCGACCACCGCCATCACTTTCGTGAACACCCGTGGGGCGCTGGTAAGGCCGAATGGGAGCACGATAAACTGAAAATGCTCGTGGCCTACCGTGAACCGCAGGTAACGCCGGTGGGCCGGCAGGACGGGGATGTGAAAGTACGCATCCTGCAAGTCCAACGCTACCATCCAGTCTTGTGGGTCTAGAGCAGCCAAGACCTGAGCCAAAGTCAACATCTTGAACTTCTCCTTCCGGAGGAAGCCGTTGACGTTCCGTAGATCCAAGATAGGACGCAGGCCTCCCTTGTCCTTCTTGGGTACCAGAAAGTAGTGGGAGTAGCAACCACACCCTACTTCTGGCCCAGGAACGCGCTCGATGGCCCCCTTGGCCAAGAGGGCCGTAACTTCCTCCTGCAGAAGTGTCAAGTGGTCCCCCGACACACGGTGGTTCTGCGGTGGCATGGCTGGAGGAGTGGACTCGAAGGGGAGGGCATAGCCCCTTCGGACAAGCTGCAGCACCCACCTGTCCGATGTTATCGCGCGCCAGCGGGAGTGGTGATGGCGAACCCTGCCACCCACTGGCGTCACGTGAGCCCGAAAGCTCGGACTAGGAAGGCTTGGATGCCGCAGCGGAGGGAGGCGTGGACTGACCACGACGCTGGCCTCTACCGCCACCACGGCGGAAACCACGGGCGCCACCGCGCTGGGGAGCGCTCTGCGCCGCGTGGCTGGCAGCACGTGTGGGACCTCCTCTCCCTTGGCCACGAAAGGGCCGAAACGAACCCGTCTGCTGGCGCTGGGTCTGGGTCGAGAGACCCAAGGACTTGGCCGTGACCCTGGAGTCCTTGAAGCGCTCCAGCGCGTGGTCCGCTTTGTCACCAAATAGGCGACTGCCATCAAATGGCATGTCCATAAGCGTATTTTGGACGTCTGGTGAGAAGTTGGCAGATCTCAGCCAGGCATGGCGACGAATCGCCACCGTAGTGGACATGGCCCGTCCCAGGGAGTCCGTGGTGTCCAGACCACAACGGATCGAGTACCGCGCCGCATCCCGGCCTTCAACAAAGGCCCGGGTGAGCTTGTCCCGCACTTCCTGGGGGCATTGCGGCAAACACTCCTCGACCGTATCCCACAGGGAGTGGGTGTAGCGGCCCAAGAGGCACGCGGTGTTACAAGACCGCAGTCCAGCACTCAAAGAGGAAAACACTTTCTTTCCGAATTGGTCGTACCTCTTTGATTCCCGGTCGGGCGGAGCCGACGGAAATGCGGACTGCGAAGTGGAGGCCTGGATCACCAGACTCTCCGGGGAGGGATGGGTGGACAGGAAGGCAGGGTCGTCCGCGCAGGGACGGTGACGCCTGGCAACGTTCCGGTCAACCGGCGCACCAGAGGCGGGCCTGGACCAGGTGCCCAGAAGGACATCCGTCAGGGCCTCATTAAACGGCAGCAGAGGCTCCTGGGGGCATGACTGCGGTTTAAAAACTTCCGTCAGGATATTCGGTTTGACCTTCGCGACGGGGAGCTCAAGGTGTAAGGCCTTGGCAGCCCTCATCAGGACCACCGAATAGGCAGCACCCGCCTCGGACGCCACAGGGGACGGAGAGACAAACCCAGGGTTGGGCGACTCGTCCAGGCCACTGGCATCACCCAGATCACCTACCCAGTCCACATCGTACTGGCAGGCACGGGATAGAGGGTCCTCAGACCCCTCCCAACCCTCACCATACTCCTCCTCGTCATACCCATATTCTGGGTCGACGATATAGACATCGGGGTCAACAGGCCCCATCGGCGTCGGGTCCGGCGTCGGCCGACGCCGGTCCGGCTCCGAGTCCGGAGTCGGGGAGGAAAGGGGGGTGGCGCCGCGCGGCGTCGGTGCCGGGGACCCGACGCCGGCCGGAGCCGACGGCGGAGTCGCTGCACCACGCGGGGGCGGTACCCTGGGCTGGCCCACAGGAACCGACGCCGGAGAGGCCGGGAGACCAGCCGGCGACGAACCAGAGGGAGCCAGCGGCGCCGGGGCCGGAGCCACCGGCGGCGCCGGGGCAGGAGCACCCGAACCGCTCGGGCCCCCAGACGGGACCGACGGGCCCGCAGGCGCCGAAGGCCCCGCCGGAGAAGACCTCGCCCTCATAGCAATGAGGAAGGCCTCGATCTCCTCACGCGACGCGCCTTCCCCAGGGACCGACAGGTGTGGGGCAGACGGCGTCGGCGACCCATGCGGGACCGCGGGGGTGGGGTCACCCGAGCCCCCGGCCGCAGCACGCGGGCGTCGGGGGGAGTCGGGGGTGCGATGGCGACGCCCCGACTTCTTGTGCTTACCTGACGAGCCGGAGGAATGGTGGCGACTCCCGGAGCGCCCATGGCGGCTCCGCGACCGCTCCCTCGACCGCTCCCTCGACCTCCGACCGGACCGGGACCGCTCTCGACGCGGGGCCGACAACCGGAGTTCGAGAAGCTTGCGGGACCGCTCCCGCCTAGCTTTTCCAGTCAAGGCCCGACAGTCGACGCAGGACTCCACGTCGTGGTCCGCGCCCAGACACCGGAGGCAGAGTCGATGGTGGTCGGTGACCGACATCATGCGGTCGCACTCGTCACAACTCTTGAAACCGGGCATCCTACCGGCACCGTAAAGATCAATCAGTTAACAAAAAACTTGGTCAAAAGACCGGAGTACTGCTCTTCGGATCTGCGCTAACTGGCGCGGAAAAAAGAAGAACTGACGTCAGCGCGCGGAGGCGGCGTCTATATACTCCAGCGACGTCATCACGGCGCACGACGCCGACGACGCGGAGCCGCAGGGGACGCCTGCAGACGACGCCTACCGACGCGCAGGGGTACTGCTACGCAAAAGTTTCCGGATCCAGACTGACGCCTGGGGATATTCTAAGGTAAGGAATCTAATACTAACCTGTTTCTTTCAGATCAAAAATACACACTTTAAGGTTAGGGCACTGATGCTGAGGTCTGGTTAGCAAAACTCAGTTCACTCTTAGAGTCGAAACACCTGTAGCATGAGTTCAAAACTTTGGGGGTGGCCATACAAAAAGAGGCATTTCCTGTCACTGGGCCACGGAGTACCACAAGGTGCAAGAATAGCAGTCTAAGAGGCAGCTGGCATTCACAGAACACAGAACAAAGGGCAAGAGTAATCGACGAGGAGACCCATTTACCAGAGGACTCTATCCTATTCAATTCCCTGTAAGGCGGAGTAGTGGGCAATGAGTTCAGGTTAAACTTGCTGACCGAATCCTGTAACACAAGCCTCTCAGGAGTGGGATGCTGGGAAAGAAAGTCTGGGTCACCCAGAGTAGGTCAATGGAGCCTTGTGGTCTTTCAAATTACAGGTGGACCTGAGCAGGGCTAGGCCCAGATCGCCAAAAGTGTGTCGTTAGGAGTCTAATTGAATGGAAGGCGGGGTTCAGAATGTGTATGGCCAGGATAAAGGCTATCAGTCAAGACGTTGGTCTTAACTGCATGAAAGGGAACTTGACCATCAAGAACCTCCACCCTTTGTACAATCATAGGAAAGGAGGCGTTGTGCCCATGGCAGTGCATGGAGGCGAAACTAGTCTACTGGCTGGGGAGTTTACAGACCATTTGCATTCTGAAGGTCCTCGCATCAGTTATGCTCCTTATGTGGCTGGGCAAATTAATCCCCAGTATCATAGCCACTATTGGCTGAATCTGTGCCAAACAATTTGTCAAGCACAGGAGTTTTTCAAGAGGGCAATGGCACCATGTCACAGTCAGAAGGATGTCTGAATGACTGCAGATCAGTTAAAGCATGACACAGCCTCAGCAGAGGTCAGGGCAACACCTTCTTGGTGTCAGACAACACTATACGTTTGCCATTGTCATCCTGAGTTGATGGGGCCTGTATTGTTGTCAGAGGATCGTTGTCAGTTGTGGGTTGTGGCGCCAAAGAGGGAACTGGCACCAAAGTCAATCTGGAATGAAACCAGAGGGCCCAGCTGCACCAAGGGTGGACCCGCCAGCGGAAACCTAGTTGGAGTTGAGCGGGTACCCTTCGGAGATGATCTGCTCAAGGTTGAGAATGATGTGGGATAGGAGGAACGCCTTTTAACCAGACTGATGTGAAGGGACCCAGGGACGGTAACCCCCCCCCCCAAATTATTTTTGAAGCAGATTACAAACAACAATCTGAATGGAATAAGCCCATTTCACACAATGCAGTCTATCGCAGGTACACTCCAATCATGTCACAGAATAGTTAACAACTCCCACCCACGTAGGGTAAAGACACAATGAGAAAGACAGACTGACAAGTGAGTTTGAGCAACCAGAATCAGGATCTACAATACTAAAGCTATTAACAACAGAAGAACTTAAGAAGAGAGATTATCAAATCCAAGCCTTAGGACATGGACAAAGGTAACTGGTCAGTGTCATGGGTTCCATCATATATGACACCGTGACTTCACATCTGGGGAAGTTGGAGCTGCCTGGGAACCATGGTACCACCTGTCAACACAGAAGAGCTATTGCACAATTTCAATATCCAGTCTAGCGCCTCAGGGAGACTCATGAGGTGAGGAACGTATAGTTGGAAGTATCCAACAAACAATTAGAAAAATTATGGGAAAAAAAATAATCAAGGTTCCCACATCCCCTGCCCCCAAAACCTCAACAAAATAGATGAAAAATACACTGACCGAGTTCTCCAGGTACAAGACTGTGACATGCATGGAAAAAAGGGAAAATCATCAACGTATTGGCATACATTTATGGAGCCAAAGCAATGCTCAAAGTGACTCTCTGGCCTTTAAAGGGACAGAATACCCTGTGCTCAATAGGTGGTGTGATGAAAGCAATGCCACATTCAGTTTGACGTCTTAAGATACAAATAAGAAATCTGGGGGGAGAAGTACCTACAAGAAATTAGTCATGAATCACTATATTGTCTTACGGCCATATACTTATGGGAGGCAGCAGGAGGAATTTAAAGGATCAACACCATTTTCTTTCAAGAATGCACTTAGCATGTGAAACACTCTTTCCCCTGTTAACATGCACAATGGATAGTTAACTAACCCAATTGCCCCTTTAAAGTTCTTACCTGAGACTTTGTTAACAAAATCTCCAAACCGTTCAGGAATTTGGAAAGGGGGCTGGAAAGCGGAAATCCGCGTATTCTGTCCATTACCACCAACAGCTGAAGAAACAAAAAAAATGTCTGAGGACTGATAATATAGTGAAAAGAAATTATCAAATAGTCTCCCAACATGCACAGTGACTGTCCCACAAAGTAATATGACATCTGACCAGCACATGAGGGATTGAAGCATGGATAAGCAAGCAGCTTCAAGCATCAATATTCTTCACTTGCCTTCTAGACATGTCAGAGGGTGTCATTAGAGGTATTGCACTGAACCAATACATTTAACGTTGTAGTTAATGTTGGGGGAAAAATGTGTCTTCATTAGAAACTGGCACATCTGAAGACTGAATACAGAATGTGTGTAACATAGCTACCTGTAGCACCAGTAACATATCGGTTACACAACTTATAATCCTATATTTTACTTTTTAAAATTAAGAGCTTTGGTTTCCTAAAGTTCACAAGCATGTGCTACTTCTAGTGTGACTCACCAGCCAGCAAACAGCAGTTAGCTAGTAAAACTAATTGAACAGGTAGCTGGATATTACCGTATATGGGAGGAGTGGGAGTTTTTGTTGGGTATTCAAACTACAGATTCCTCACCTGCAGAACATTACCAGGCATCAGGCTAGCTCCCAGGAATTCTACACCAATGCTCCCAGCATGCCAATAAGTGGTGCTGTATGGTTCTGCGGTGACTACAGACTTTCTCCTTCTGCGCCTTCAGACGCAGACTGCAAAACCAAGTGTCTGAAATAGTGTGCACAATCCAAACTTGGGACTTTTTCCAGATGATAGTGGCCACTCTACAGACAGGGAGTTGGCAGTGCAGTAAGGAATCTGAAGTTAAATAGCGCATCCATCAGTAAGAGTATTTCCAAAGGTAAGTAACTTGTTCTTCTGATAGATACTGCTAACCACATATTCTTCAGGTTAAGTAAACCTACCACAGCAGTACTTCCCAAAGGTAGAGGATCGTACAAGTAGACCTACACCAAAAAGTCCTGCAGAAACGAGCAAGCGAAGTGACCTTTCTTCCAGATGTGGCTTTCAAGGCATTAGTGTTTTAAAAAACATATGCACAGACAGCCACACTGTGGTTTGGCAGATGTCTAGAACATTTAGTACGGGAGGGACTATATTGACGCAGACGTGCTACACCACAAGAGGGCAGCCATACAGTCTCGCCCCCTGAGCCTAAGGAGCCCACACGATTATAAAAGAGCGGAGAACAGTGTTTTCTCCATATCTGGAGCAAATTGAACCGGACCATACAAAAACCAGGGGACATTGGTCTAACTGAATCTGAACACAAGGGCTCCTCCTACTCCTTCGGTCCTAATGAAAGCGGCAGACCCATTGGGGAGCAAGTAGGCTGAAACATGTAGATCTGTTTCTATTGTGTGATGTGGGGGGGACACATTATATATCCGAAATACACATCCACCCTCATTTTTAAACGTACCCCTATCTAGGACCTGAATAAATAATTTTCTTCTAGGCAAGCAATAACTTTAGATCTGCTATTCTGATGTGGATCCCAAATAATGGTGGAGGAAAAGAACCGATGGGGGGGGGGGGGGGGGAGGGGGAAAGGAAGTGTAAAGTGGCTGAACATACAGTGCCTGTACTTTAGTTTAAAACAAAAAAAGTGCTTTCATAATCGCAATGAGGGAATCCGTTCTCAGAGTTAAAAACCGTAAAGAACAGATGTGAATCGGCTCAAAGGGCATGCACAAGAGACATGCCAAGAACAAGTCTCACAAAGAAAACACACAGTATGGGTGAGGAAACACATGGGTCAAGCCTATGACAAAATGCATCACAACTGACTTAAAGATGGTTGGTCAGGTAAACAGAAAAGCTGAAAGGGCCAATAAATAATCTACAACAGTGCACACCGCAAGACCTAGTTTGAATGATGAAATAACCAATAAAAGAACATCAAAGAGTTTGGCTTGTAAGGGTTCAGTGTTTGGATTGCCGAACCAGTTAAACTGCTACCAGCTCTCCATGTAGATGAACTTCATGGAAGGTGATATGGCCACAAAGATTAAATAAGCCACCTTGGTCAGCAAGTCAAACAGCCATCTGCCATTGCTCAATCTTCACGTATGAAGAACAAGTTACTTACCTTTGGTAACGATATATCTGTAAGAAACATTAGTTAGTGTTGGATTCCTTACCATAGAGAATGTCCCCAGGGCGTCAGACTGGATCCGGAAAGGTTTCGCTAGCAGTACCTCTGCGCGTCAGTAGGTAGCGTTGTGCGGCACTATGTCCGTCGCTGGCGTCGTATGCGCCGAGATGACATCACAGAGACTACTTAGGCACCACCCATGCGCGCTGACGTCAGTTCTGTACACAACTTTCCGTGCCAGGAATGCAGAGCCATGCAAGATACTGACCATTGGTGCATAAAACTAGGGCAAAAACAACAGTTGATGGACAGAATGCAGAACAGATCTGGGCCTAAAGCCATCGTTTTTTGCTCACCATGCCATTCCAGTTTGAACCCAGCCATATGCAAATCATTCTTGACCCTGTGCCTCATGGGAACAGTCCAGCCCGAACTGCCAAGCCAGGTCCTTCCTGGACTGGAAACAAGCATCCTAGGACTGGTTTCGGGCTTTCAGCCTTCATCAACCAGTATAGCTTGATTCCAGTGGCATAGAGAGCACGGTACTCACGTCTGAGCATACCCGTCCCACTCGGTGTGACAAATGCAAAAACAACAGTTGATGAACAGAATGCAGAGCAATATCATACATTCACCCCAGTACAGAGATCTGGGCCTAAATCCATCGTTTTTTTGCTCGCCATGCCAATCCAGGAAGGACCTTAACCCTAGAAATCAGAGCGCATAACTGGGAGGATGGGTGGGGCAGTAAGGAATATAACACTAACTAATGTTTATTACAGATATTTCGTTACCGAAGGTAAGTAACTTGTTCAACTGAAAGAAACAAGTTAGTGTTAGATTCCTTACCGTAGAATAGATACCCCAGCAATACCAACCCCGGTGGTAGGTCTGTGAACTAAGATCACACCAGAAACTCCCGGAGAACAGAACGGCCAAAGAAGCCGTCTCTCCGGACTTGGCTGTAAAGGCAATAATGCTTGGTAAAGGTATGTAGCAAGGACCACGTAGCTGCCTGACAGATATCCTGCAAAGGGACTCCCGATCCCAGAGCAGTAGTGGCTGCTGTTGCCAGAGTAGAATGGGCACGCAGCCCTACAGGAGGCTCCTTCTTAGCCAAGGAGTAACAGGCTTTAATACACAGAACAACCCACCCAGAGATGGTTTGTTTGTGCACAGCCCGACCTTTCTTGGTGCCCATGTAGCCAACAAATAGTTGATCATCCAACCGGAACTGAAACGACTAATTTGAAAAGAGAAGGCTGATCTGGAAGCCTTAGAAAGGCGGAACTGGCCGAGAGATAGCCCTTGATAGTCCCCAGAGCAGAGCCCTGCTTTGGCAGAGAAAGGAGGAACAGAAGAACTTCTTAAAGAGGGGCAGAAAGAGGATCCACAGCCTTTGCTGTGCACCATGCCACAAATGCATTCCACCTGCAGGCGTATAACGTTTTGTTGGAGGGACGCCTGGCTGCCAGAATGACATCACAGACTTCGGGAGGAAGAGCGAAAGCCGTCAACTGACGCCGCTCAATGTCCACACATGGAGGTGGAGGCTGGACAGGTTCGGATGGAGGACTGTCCCCTGCCGCTGCAACAGAAGATCCTCCCAAAGAGGCAGTAAGATCGGGGATCAATCGTCATGCTGAGTAGCTCGGGATACCAGTATCTTCATGCCCAATCCGGAGACACAAGGATGACTTGGGCCCGATCGCGCCGAATCGACTTCAGCATTCTGGGCAGAAGTGGTATAGGCTGAAAGGCATACAATAGACCGCAACTTCACTCGCGACAAAAGCGTCGCCCAGCGAGTGCCGCCTTGGAAATTCCAACGCGCAGAACTGATGACATTGTGCGTTCTCTTCGGTGGCGAATAGATCTAACCAAAGCTCTCCCCACTGCTGAAAGAGACCTTGCACCACGTCCGAGTTCAGACGCTGTGGTCCATAAAGCACAGGTTGCGGAGTTCGTTCGCCCTGGCGTTCGGAGAACCTGGCAGGTGTTGAACCATCAAGGTAATGCCTTGATGTTCCAGCCATGTCCAGAGGCGCAGAGCCTCCTGACATAAGGTCCAGGACCCCACCCCGCCCTGTTTTCTGGCATGTTGCACTAGCAGGATGCAGGAGGCCAACAGGCCCAGGAGCCGGAGGGTCATCCTGACTGAAACCCGGGATAGAGGCTGAAAGATCGGAATCATGGCCTAAATATGCCGGGCTCGCTGCTAGGGAGGATAGTCCCGAAACTGCGTCGAATCCAGAACCGCTATGATGCAGGGGAGCTTCTGAGAGGGACTCAGGTGCGACTTCAGCACGGTGATGGAGAACCCCAGCAAATGCAGGAGGTCGGCCGTAGTCTGAAGGTGGGAGACTACTGCCTGGGGCGAGCCCGCCTTCAACAACCAGTTGTCGAGGTAGGGGAAGACTGACACCCCTGACCTGCGCAGATGAGCTGCAACCACCGCCATCACTTTCGTGAACACCCGAGGGGCTCTGGTAAGGCCGAAGGGGAGCACGGCAAACTGAAAATGCTACCGGCCTACCGTGAACCGCAATTAACGCCGGTGGGCCTGCAGGACAGGGATGCGAAAATATGCGTCCTGCAAGTCCAACGCTACCATCCAGTCTCCAGGGTCGAGGGCAGCCAAGACCGGAGCCAGAGTCAGCATCTTGAACTTCCTTCCGGGGAAGCGATTGACGTCCGGTGGTCCAAGATCCCCTTTCTCCTTATTGGGGACCAGAAAGTAGTAGGAATAATAACCACTCCCAACCTCTGGCCCAGGAACGCACTCAATGGTCCCCTTGGCCAAGAGGGTCGTGACTTCCTGCTGGAGAAGTGCCAAGTGTTCCTCCGACATGCGGTGGTACTGAGGTGGCATGGCTGGAGGGGTGGACTGAAAGGGAAGGGAGTAACCCTTGCGGATGATCTGCAACACCCACTTGTCCGATGTGATAGCGTGCCAGTGGGGGAGATGATGGCGGATCCTGCCACCCACTGGCGTGAGGTGCCCCCCAAAGCTCAGATTAGGAAGGGTCGGGGGTAGAAGCAGTGGGGGCGGAGGTGGACTGACCCCCAAGCTGATTCCCAGACCTGTCCCTGGGGAAACCGCATCCATGCTGAGGCTGGTTCTGCAGAGGCTTGTTGAAGGAACGTGCCTTGGTGCCCCTTCCGTTGCCTAGAAAGGAAATGAAAACCAGTGGCTGGGCTTTTCGTGGAAAGACCTAAGTACTTGGCCATGGCCCGGGAGTCCTTAAAATGCTCTATCGAAAATGGCTTTATCGACAAAGAGGCGAGTGCCATCAAAGGGCATGTCGATGAGTGAGCTCTAGACAACTGGCGAGAACCCGGTAGATCTCAACCAGGCATGGCGATGAAGCGCCACAGTAGTAGAAATTGCTCTACCTAGTGAGTCGGCGGTGTCCAACCCACCGAATGGTGAACTTAGCCGCATCTTAACCCTCGGCAACAGCTTGGGACAGCACAGCTTGGGTCTCTGCAGGACAATGAGGCAACATCTGTGCAACTGTATCCCACACTGCGTGGGAATAGCGGCCTAATAGGCATGCGGTGTTCACCGACCGCAGCCTTAAGCTTGCCGAAGAGAACAACCGCTTGCCGAACTGCTCCACCTTCTTAGAGTCCTTATCCGGCGGAGCCGTGGGAAAGGCACTCTGGGACGTCCAAGCTTGGATGACCAGGCTCTCGGGCATGGGATGAGTGGTCAGAAAGGCAGGGTCACCCGGCGCCGGGCGTTGATGCCTGGCGACGTTCTTATCCACAGAGGCCCCTGTGGCGGGCCGGTACCAAGTGCCCAGTATGACGTCAGTGAAGCGTCATTAAATGGCAGCAGGGGCTCCGACGAAGTGGACGACGTCTGGAGCACCTCAGTGAGGGGATTAGTTTTTAGGGCCATCGTAGGGAGGTTAAGGTTGAGGACCTCAGCTGCCCGACGGAGCACCATAGTGTATGAAGCGCCCTCCTCCATGGTAGGCGGAGGAGAAGCAAACCCCGTGTCAGAGAAGACATCAAGGTCGCCGGCCTCCTCTTACTCGTCCGCCCAGTCCTGCTCAGAGTCACACTGACGAGCAAGAGTGTCCTCGGACCCCTCCCATTCGTCCTCCACCTCCGCCGTATGTGGTACAGTCCGTGGCGGCGGGGCAGGAGCAAACGGTGTCGGGAACGGCACTGGACGGGGCCGAACCGGCGCGGTGTCCCAATGCGGATCCCAGGTAGGAACAAAATTGTCCTGGAACCAATGGCATCCACTGCAGCGCCGGAGGCGGAGCCGAGGGTGGCGCTGGGCCCGGAGCCGGCAGCGTGGGACCTTGTGGCGCTGTGGCCCCCGGAGGCACCAACAGGATCCAAACACTGGACCGCAGGGTGCGCCAGCGGGAGCACGAGGCCTAAACAGGCGGTCCAAGGAAGCAAGAAATTCTTGCATCTGTGAGAGAGTCGCCGACGGACCCGGTTAAGGTGGGTGTGCCGTGGTACTCCCGGGCTCCGAAGGAGCCGCAGGGGCAGACCCCTGTCCCCATCGTCCGCATCCTGAGACCGACGGGATGACGTCGGAGAGCGACAACGCTTCTTCGACTTCTTTTTGTGACGTCTCTTACCCGAATCCGAGGGCAAAGACTTGGAGCCCGATGAGCGATAACGTTGGCCCCGCGAGCGTTCTCTGGAGCGGCCCCTGGACGGCGCTAGGACAAGTGCCAGACCTCAAGCAGCTTCCGGCGCCGCTCCCTCAAGGCTTTCGGGCCATGGCCCGACAGTCCATACAGGACCGGGAGTCGTGGTCGTTCTCCAGGCAGTAGAGACAGATGTCGTGGGGGTCCGCCACCGACACATAATGTGACGGCAGGCCCCGCAAGACTTAACACCAGGCATCCCTACGTGTACCAGAGTAGATTCAAACTTACAGGAGACAAAAGTCTCAAAAGGATAGACAAAAGGGGACTAAGGTACGTGCACTAAACAGATCTGCGCTTACTAGCATGGAAAAAGAAAGAACTGACGTCAGCGCGCATGGGTGGCGCCTAAGTAGTCTCCGTGACGTCATCTCGGCGCATACAACGTCAGCGACGGACAAGGAGCCGCACAACGCCACCTACTTACATGCAGAGGTTCTGCTAGCGAAAACTTTCCGAATACAGTCTGACGCCTGGGGATATTCTACGGTAAGGAATCTAACACCAACGTGTTTCTTTCGGATAGAGCAGGTAATGGAGACTTGGATGTAGGACACTGCTCTGGTGCAAACCGTGTCGCAACAGAAGTAAAAGGGCCTTTTTACTTTTTTCCTACTATTAACCTCTTTTTATCCATACCAACTAGGTGTAGGAGAGTGGGGTCTGCAATCCTATGGTCACCCCAGATTTTTGCTTTTTGCTTCACTGGTTTACGACTTTCCCTGGCTGTGGGCCTGCTAATCAGACCCACAGCCTAGCTGTTCTCTCTCTAAAATTTACAACCATGTACTTTAGGTGCATTTACCAATTGGTACTGGGCCACCGTATCAGTCCCTGTACCCAGGGCATAGGTGTACCCAGAGCCTACCAGGGGCTGAAGCATGTATTATGCCACCCCTGGCTGGCCACCTAAATCTGACACAACTGGCTGCATGACAGCTGGGGCAAGGTGGTGTAAACACCCTTTGCTGTAGATATAGTATACCTATATATAACCCTAAAATGGACACATATATTCCTATCAGTCACTCCTATGGAAGGCCTTATCAATCCTGAAGGCAGAGTGCTTGGAATTATGTGAGATGGTGCTCTGGCATGAGCTGAGCCCGTTTGCAGCTTGCGGAACCAAGTCCTAATAGCTGTTCCATGATAACGCTATACCATATACTCTTAAGTGCATTATCAACCTCGCGGTAAAATGCTAACTCTGGTATAACATTATCAAAACATGTCGAGTAAGGTGTCATACGATTTGGAATACTACCCCCTCGCCAATTCTGGCGACGGGGGTAGCATTCCACCCTTCTAGAGGGACACGACATGTATGTAACTGTGAACCCCGGTTAAAGTTAACTCGAGCCTCAGCATCACAAAATGGATGCTGCCACCACAGACACAAGTCTGACCTCCTGCTGCTGGGAGTCCTTTCAGCGAGGATGGCTTGGACAAAGGGTTTCCTGTCTAGGGAGGTGCTAGCACCACCCCAGACAGGATTTTGTGTATTGAGGTAGGGAGGCCTGAAAGGAATGAGACATGCCTGGGGCACACAAGGTGCCCTGTGCATACACCGGTTCAAACCAGTTGCTGGGGCATCCCAACCCCAGCTCTGGCGGGAAACCGGACAAACGATAGGGGGTGTAACCACCCCCCTTCCTGGTCCCACCCAGGGGAGGGACCTAGTCAGTGGTGCAGCCCCCTTTAGGAGAATAAAGGTAGGAGCTGGTCCCATTCCAAATTAGATTATCCTGAACTATTCAACACGAAGAAACTCTGGCCTTCGACGTTCTGCTCCACAGAAGACTGAAGAATCTCCCTTGTGGACAAGGAGTGTCCACCCTGCAACTGCAGGCACCATCAAGCGTCCAGCGGCTTCACTTTGTCGTCTTCCCTCGAGGATCCAGACTTTAGAGCCCGACGAGACCCGGATTCCCAGACCTCTCCGACCTCTACCGACATCTGCAGCAAAGCTGAGACCCGTGGGTGCGACGAGACACGTGGGACCGGCCATCTTGAACAAACCTGCACTTCGCTTCCAGCACGACTCCCGAGGTAAACTCGAGCAAGTGCTTTGGGGACTGAGAAGCCCCAGCCCAGTGCAGCCCCTGCACCTAAGATCAGCCCTCCAGCATCCACGAGACCTGCGTGGGGCCCTTCTGCTTTGTTGCTGCTCGACGCGTTGTATGGTCACTTGCCGGCTGGCTAGTGGCCTCCTAGACGACGAACCTTTGAAACTTCACTGCTGGTCTGGTTGCTCCAGACTGGCCCTTGCTCCCTTCCAAAAGAGGGGCACCCCGGACTCTCCTAGTCCGCACCAGATGCTTTCTTCACTCACCGCGTGGGTTGCCTTTGCCAAGGCCTGTTGAGTCCAATCCCGGATCCGACACCGCCGACAGCGAGAGCCTGCGTGGTACAGCTCGTGTCTCCATCCTGGTCGTCGAAGACACCTCCTGGTCCACGTGGCTGCAGAGGCAAGCGTCCACTCTTCACCTGATCGCGACATCTGGTTCCTTCCTGGTTCCACTCCAGTCACTGGCTAGTGACTGTGAACATTGTCCCCTCTGCTTTCAGGTCTCCTTCTTCAACAATCCACCCTTGGATTGCACCGGACATCTTCCTCCTGGTCGCCTGCAGCATCTTTTCTTTCAGGCTCCATTGACTTCAACGCGAGAACCCAACGCACTTTGACACCTATGCACCCGCGGCCCGTGGGTGAGGTAACAAGAGCATTTCGGTGCTCAAGGGTAGTTTAACTGTCCTAGTGTCCAGTTCCACAGTCGTTTTAGTCCTACCTAGTCAGGATTGTCCGTACTCACCTTTAACTTGAACTGTACTGTCCATAGACGTTGTTACGCATCTCGCGTGTGAGTTCACACTCTGCACACGCATTCCGTGGGCCTCCTATTACTTACCTGAAGTTAGTATAGCGTGGTCCCATCGATCCTACAGTCTCTGGACAGCCCCATTCCTTTTATCGACTCTCACATTCCACTTACTTAGTATATGGTTTGTCGTGCCCCTAGGGCACCATTGTAATTTTGTGCAACTTGTAGTATTTTTCGTTAGAGATTGTCATGTGCTTAGCCCTCTGACCTCATAAAGAGTTCAGAGGTGTTGTTATTAATAAATATACGGTTTATTTTCATAACAACCTGTGTGGTGTCCTTTCATCTGGTATTCAAGGGGTTATATTGTGGTAAAACAGCTGGCTTCACATGACAAAAGAGTTTAGCCTAAGACTGCTTTGTCCATGCTACCATTAGGATAGCTGGTCTATAAGGTTGACTTACAACCAATCACCATAAGGGTTGTTTGGACTGATACAAGGTGATCACTAGAACTAGTGAGCATCATATATCAGGCCAACTTCTCACACTAGGAGCAAGAAGAAAATAGTAGCTCACTAGCTAAGTATTTTTAGCATCACTTTCACCACTCCACCAACACTGCACTACACTTTTTTTTCACAAAAAGTGCTCCTACGTAGTTTCGCAAGTGGCAGCACGCCCCAAACAGTAGCAGTTTGGGATGGCCCCAATGATCAAGCATCTCACCTAGGGGCAACCCTAGGTGAGTGAGGGGACACAAGAAAAGAATTTTCTTTTCTCAGATTCAGGGTGTTTTTTTTGCACATCTAGCAAAATCCCCCACCTTTTTCTCTTTGGTTGGGTTCTTGGATCTGTTATCTTGGTTACAAATGCAGACAAGGTGGTACCAAGGAGGGACTAATAAGCCTAATAACGACTGGCAAGCTCGAGTTTTGTAAGGACAATGACAGACGCCAATTAATATGGGCGAAGTGTGGGTAGGGCTTCAAAGCCATACTCCAGTAATGCATGCCTCGCAGCAGCACATGCGCTGCCCAAGGTCAACCTAAAAAGTATTGACACTTGGCATTATCAATGGCAGCAAGTAGATCTAACCAGGGCATGCCTGTAGGAGAGTGGGGTCTGCAATCCCATGGCCACCCCAGATTTTTGCTTTTTGCTTCACTGATTTACGACTTTATCTGGCTGTGGGCCTACTTATCAGACCCACAGCCTAGCTGTTCTCTCTCTAAGTTACAACCATGTACCTTAGGTGCATTTTACCAATTGGTACTGGGCCACCTTATCAGTCCCTGTACAGCATACCTTAGGTATCCAGGGCATAGGTGTACCCAGGGCCTACCAGGGGCTGAAGCATGTATTATGCCACCCCTGGCTGGCCACCCAAACAGACACAACTGGCTGCACGACAGCTGGGGCAAGGTGGTGTAAACACCCTTTGCTTTAGATATAGTATTCCTATATGTAACCCTAAAATGGACACATATATTCCTATCAGTCACTCCTATGGCAGGCCTTATCAATCCTGAAGGCAGAGTGCTTGGAATTATGTGAGATGGTGCTCTGGCATGAGCTGAGCCCGTTTGCAGCTTGCGGAACCAAGTCCAAATAGCTGTTCCATGATAACGCTATACCATATACTCTTAAGTGCATTATAATCCTCGCGGTTAAATGCTAACTTTGGTATAGCTTTATCAAAACATGTCGAGTAAGGTGTCATACGAATTGGAATACTAACCCCTCGCCAATTCTGGCGACGGGGTTAGCATTCCACCCTTCTAGAGGGACACGACATGTATGTAACTGTGAACCCCGGTTAAAGTCAGACATAGCCTCAGCTCCACAAAATGGATGCTGCCACCGAGACACAAGTCTGCCCTCCTGCTGCTGGGAGTCCTTCCAGCAACGGAGGCATGGACAAAGGGTTTCCTGTCAGGGGCGG
Source organism: Lissotriton helveticus (assembly GCF_964261635.1). Lineage (NCBI taxonomy): Eukaryota > Metazoa > Chordata > Amphibia > Caudata > Salamandridae > Lissotriton > Lissotriton helveticus. The sequence continues at coordinate 772,280,163 of NC_136067.1, read as the reverse complement.
TGCCAGCACCATCCCAGACAGGATTTTGTGTATTCCAGGTAGGCAGGGCTGAAAGGAAGGTGACTGCAAGTGGCACCCCGGTGTTCAGTGTGCATATGCCGGCTCAAATCAGTTCCTGGGGCACACCAGCCCCTGAGCTGGGGAGAGACCGGACAAAGGAGAGGGGTGTAACCACCCCCCTCCTAGTTCCACCCATAGGGCAGGACTTAGTCGCGTGCCAGCCCCTTTTCTTAGTATAAAGATAGGAGCAGGCCCCCTTCCCAAATTAGATAATTCTGATTCTTGAAACTACTTTCCACGAAAGGAAATCTTGACTCTTCTGAAGACTCTCCCTTGTGGCTAAGGAGTAGCCACCCTGCACCAGCAGGCACCATCGAAGCTCTTGCGGTTTGCTGAAGTCCATCCTCCGGATCAAGACTGCCCAGCTCGACGAGACCCGGTTTTCCCTCCATCTCTGACCTCTACCTACATCATCCAGCACAGCTGAGATTCGTGGGTGCGACGAGACCCGTGGGACCGGCCATCTTCAAGACCTGCACGACGCTTCTCCAGCACGACCCCCGAGAGACCCTCGAGTAAGTGCACTAGGGTTTGAGAAGCCCTAACCCTAAGCAGCTCCAGCACCGAAGTCCAGCCTCCCAGCATCCACGAGATCTGCGTGGGGCCCTTCTGCTTCCTTGCTGCTTGCCACGTTGTCCGGTCACTTGCCCGTTGGCTAGTGACCCTCTTGACGACGTACCACGACGATTTCACAGCTGGTCTGGTTGCTCCAGACTGGCCCTTGCTCCCCTCCAACAGAGGAGCACCCTGGACCCTCCTGGTCCACTCCAGACGCCATCTTGAGTCCACCGCGTGGGCTTGCCTTTGCCAAGGCTTGTTGCTCCAATCCTGGTTTCAGCAGCACCGACAGCAGACACCCTCGTGGGACAGCTCGCCCCTCCATCCTGGTCGCCGACAACGCCTCCTGGTCCGAGAGACTGCAAAGCCAAGCGTCGCCCACTCACCTGGTCGAGGTGCCCTCATCCGGTGCCATCCTGGTGCCCATCTGATCACTGGCTAGTGATCAAGAACTGAGTCCCCTCTGCTTTCAGGTCATCTTCAACTCCGATCCAGGCTTGGATCCCATCGAACTTCATCACTGGTCGCCTGCCAGCAACTTCTTCTTTCAGGCTCCATAGACTGTAACGAGGATTCCCGACATCTTTTGAACTCTATGCAGCCGCAGCCCCTGGGCTAGGTAACTCGAGCATTTCGGTGCTCCAACGTAGGTTCACTATCTAAGGGTCCAGATCCTTTTTCGTTTTCAGCCTAACTGGTCGGATTCGTCCGATAACACTAACTTTACGAAATCTAGCATCCATAGACTTCTTCCCGCATCCCGCGTGAGAGTGCACACTCTGCACCCGATCTCCCTAGGCCTCCTGCTCGTAATCTTAAGGTTCAGTAGTGTAGTTCTAGCGATCCTGAAGCCTCTGGATCTTGTTACTTACCTGCTAGTATTTCGCATTCCACTTTTGTAGTATATGGTTTTTCGTGCCCCTCGGGCATTTGTGTAAATTGTGCAACTTGAAGTATTTTCTTAAGAGTTTTGTATTGTGCTTAGCTCCCTGACTCAAAACGAGTTCAGGGTAGAACTGTTATTAATAAATATCCTATATTTCTATAACAACTTGTGTGGTGTCCTTTCATTTGGTGTTCAAGGGGTATATGTGATGGTAAAACAGCTGGCTTAACACACCCTCTAGAGTTTAGCCTGAAGACTGCTCGTGTCCATGCTACTAGGATAGCTGGTCTGAAAGGTTGACTTACAACCAATCATCAATAAGGGTTGTTTGGTATGATACAAAGTGATCACTAGAATAGTGAGCACTATATATCAGGCCAACTTCTCACATTGCCCCATTGACCAAAGACTGCCTCTGCCACCTTGGTAAGGACATGCCACATTTGGTCTGTCACAGAATGTTTTCTCAGTTTGCCCACTCTAGCATTTAGGGACCCCTGATAGGTGGTTGGCAACCAGGAAGACGCTCAACCACCTCCAGAAGAAAAGTGCCTCCTCACACAGAATCCAGGACCCCTCTCCACCGGTTTGTTGCAGTTACACATGGTGGTCATGTTGTCCATGAGGATCTGCACATGCCGCCCTCTGATGGCAGACAGAAAAGGTTTAGGGCCAAAAGGATCGCCCAAATCTCTAAAAAACTGATCCGGATTCAGATCTCCATGGAATACCAGAGGCCTCTGACCTCTACCTTTAGCAGATGCCCTCCTACAACCCTAACCCAACAGCAACATCGCTGTCAGAACTGTAAAATGTGGATGGGGGAAGATAGAATGGCTCACAGTTGGTAAGGTTGGCATCTACCACCCACCCCTGCAGATCCTGTGTCGTCTCCTCTGGGTTTTGAATGGAGTTTGAGAGGCGGTCCTGAAGCTGCGCCCCCAGAGATCTGAGGATACATTATATAGCTACATGTGCCATCTGGAGTTCAAGCTAAGGAGGACAATAAGCTTCAGAGTCATCTTCACTCAAACCCAGGACTGATGCCAAATCAGGATCAAATTCTGAATATCCCAGTATCACTGAACAGGAGTAAAGGTTTGAGTGCCACTGTGCCCCGAATCATCCTGATGAATGAAATACCACATGTGGGGCTCACGTGTAACTACAGTACGTTGATGGTAAATCCTAACAAAGTCAAGAATTCTAGCTGTCATCCAGAATTGTTATATGACTAGAGGATGACTTCAAAATTACTCATTGAGGTACAGGAATATTCGCACTTTCAACCTCCAAAAATGGGCAGTGACCACCACCATCATTTCTGTGAACACCCAAGGGATGGTGGTAAGGCTGCAAGGGAGAATAGTACATTTGAAGTGTTCCTGGCCACCTTGAACAGTAGATAGTGCATGTGGGACTGTAGGATGGATATAGCATGTTCTGCAAGTCGAAGGACACCATCCAGTCTCCGAGTCAGAGAGAGAATTTTGAGTGGTGTTCAGTGGGCGAATGCTCAATATAAGCCTGAGGCCTCCATCGTTTAGAAAGAACAAGTGATGTTAACAGCAACCTCCCCCGTTCTTTGAGTTCAGTATCTTCTCTACGGCAAAATTGGACAACAGAAGATTGATTTCTTTTACCAGTTTTGGAAATGTTCCTTCAAATGTTGCTCCAGTGAGCAGGAATGTGGGTTGAAGAAAAGAGCAAGGGCATAGTCCATTTAAACAATCGGTAGCAACCATCTGTCTGAGATAATGAATATATCCAGCCAGGTAAGAAATGCTGTGTCCTGCCTCCTACCAGGAAGGAGTGAGATTGGGAGGGCAAACTAAAGCTGGTGTGTCATGTGCCAAAAGGACTGGGTCAACTGCAGCAGTACAGGTTTGGAAGGCTGGTGTTGTCTATAAGCTAAATTACTGCAATATACTCTGTCTTTTATGTATCAATGGCCCCAGGGAATGTGTTGTGGTGCAACAGTTCTTAAACCGTTCCAGCGCTAAATCATCCTTTTCTCGTAAGAGCCTAGGGCCATTGAAGGAGATGTCCATTCACGACACCCGTATTTCTCCAGAAAACCCAACGGATCTGGTTAACGCATGCCTTTTGAGTACTGGTGCCAATAGCTCTGCCATGTAGTTTGTAGTGTTCATGCCAGCCTGCAACTTCTACTTGGCTGCACCCTGACCTTCATGTGTGGGTTAGGCTAAAGAAGCCCTGAGGTCCCTCAGGACAACCGGCAAGATATTGCTGGCCATATTCCATTATGCGTGGGTGTTCCTCCCCATGAAAAAAACTGCATAGATTGATTTGAGCTCTAGATTAGCCAAAGAATTTGGATTGACCTTACTTGTTGAGGCTTGTACAATCGGGCTCTCCAATGTAGGATGATTGGTCAGGAAGTGTAGGTCACCGTGAGCTGGTCTATGTCACCTAGCCGCAGGTCAACTGAAAGGCGGGGAAAAGCATGGATTGGACCTTGTAGCCATAATGGCATCAGTAAAGGGTTTAATTAAGGATTAGAGGTAGTAGGACGTGGTTGAAGAATCTCAGTTGACACATTTGTTTTTATCTCCTTGTCGGGCAATTGCAATTCTAGTGTGAGAGCTGCAAACAAAGCAGTTTTGTCCATTTGTTGACCAAGTGGAGTCAAGCTCCTGATAAATCTAGGTACAATGCATCATCATCATAATGAAGGGGTAGCACTACCTTCCTTTTCATCATCATGGTCATCATCCATGTTCTGAGGTACACTAACATACTGCACTGGATCAGAATCTGAGCTAAAAAGAGAATGAATTCTCTGCTGATATGGAAGTCGAGGCAGAGGGCTGCGATTATAACCTGACAGTATAACCCCTGGTTGTGCTTTCGTGATTTCATTGTGCAACAAAGGCCTGGAACGAGGAACCATCAGTTCGGAGTCAGACTTGCATCAGGACCAGGTGCCATCAGAGTTGGCGTCAGTCCAGTCTGGAAGGAACCAATGTGGACCATATGCACCTGAATGGAATTCAGTACCACAGCCGATACTTGTCAGTAGGTGGACCCTGAAGAGTATGGTGCCAATATAAGCACCACCATGGCACACTGACATATGTTTCTTTTGTGACTTTTTCCATGCCAAAAGTGCAGCGCCATAACAGAAGGATGTTTGACAGGGAGAAGAACGGGAAGGTCAGTAAAGAGTCCGCTTTTAAATAGAGTCCCCACCAGAAAAAGCATTAGCAACGGTAAGTAACTTGTTCTTCTGACAAAGACGTCTATCTGCAGATTCATCACCTTAAAACAGATGCCAAAGCAATACCTCGCTGGAGGTGAGACTGAACTGGCTCAAACCAAAGAGACTTGGAGGATTTAACAGGCAAAATACCATTCACGATGGGCCGGATTCTCCAGGCAGTAAGTAGTGTTTCATGAACGTGTGGAGTGACGCCGACAGAGCAGCCTGGCAGATGTATGTATCGCCTATTTGTACCGCGCGTGCTGTCACCCAAAGGGTATCCTGGCGCTTGACACTAGAACACCGTGATGTTATGCTGTCGTGGCAATTACACTGTCCTAGGGAAAAGATACGTTTTTAAACCTTGTTTGAAGGAGGAAAGATCCTCGACGATTCTCAGAGAAAAGGGTAAAGAATTCCACAGTTTAGCCGCAGTAAATCTGAAGGCGCGCCCACCCATCCGAGTCCTCACAATCTTGGGAACTGCCACCAGGCATGCTGATGAAGAACGTAGCGCTCTGGCTGGCGTGTACCATGAGAACAGCTTGTGAAGCAGCGAGACAGGCCCCTGCCCATGAAGGGCCCTAAAAACCAAGCATGCTGCTTTGAAATGGATGCGCTGGTAAATTGGCAGCCAATGGAGATCAGAAAGCGCCAGAGAAGAAGAGTCAGAGCACAGCCGTGAAAGAGCCAGCTTAGCAGACATGTTCTGTACTCGCTGCAGTTTGCCAACAAGAGTGGCTGGCGCCCCCAGAAGTAGTGCGTTGCAGTAATCAAGCCTGCTTAAGATGATACTACGCACTACCTCTGGGCGGGCGTGGTCCGGAAGCATAGGGAGTATCTTGCGTAATGTGCGAAGCAACATCATGCAGGTGGCCACTGTTTTATTCACAAACACATCCAGCTGTAGATTAGCTCCAAACATCACACCCAGATTTCGAACAGAATCTGCCGCCATAGCAGTGCCCTGGGAGGGAGACGGCCAAAAATCCGTCGGCAGAGGTCTCGGGGTACGGTCCAAAGAACAATGCAGTACCTCAGTTTTTGAGCTGTTGAATTGCAGGGAGTTTTGACGAAGCCATTCCGCAGTGGCTGTCATACAGCGGTGGAAGGTCTCCTGGGATACTGCATCCCTACCTTCAAAAGAGAAAATGAGCTGCGTGTCATCAGCGTAGTTGGTGACTGCTATACCAAAGGACTTTATCAACCTGACCAGAGGGCGGAGATACAAATTAAATAAAATACGACTAATGGCCGACCCTTGGGGTACGCCCTGTCCCACTTTTTTGATGACAGATCTGTAGGGCGGCAGGGCTACCACCTGATGTCTATCACCGAGATAGGAGACCAGCCAGTCCCGGGCCAGGCCGACCACTCCGATTTCCTCCAGTCTGTTGACCAGGATGGCGTGGCTGACCATATCGAACGCGGCCGACATATCGAGCAGCACTAAAAAGGCTGCCCGACCAAGGTCGACACACGAACTTAGGTCACCCAAAACTACCACCAATGCGGACTCAGTACCATGACCCGGCTTGAAGCCAAACTGAGCCACATCCAGACAGGAGTTAATCGCCATGAAACTGGACAGATGTTTGGTGACCAGTTTCTCCAAGATCTTAACAGGAAAGGGAAGCAACGAGATGGGCCTAACATTCGCCACACAGGTGGGATCCAATGTTGCCTTCTTCAAGAGAGGAGAGACCACGGCCAGTTTCCAACAAACAGAAACTCGACCGGAACTGAGGGACTGGCAGCAGATGGCATGGAGGGGAAGAAAAAGCTCTTTATGGAACATTTTCCATAACTTGTGAGGTAGCGGGTCCAGAGGGGATCCTGAGGACACCCCGTTGGCCAAGGAACAGAAATCCTCGGAAGAGGAAATCTGTACAACTGTACCTGCCTTCCATCTTCCTCCAGTGACCCTGACATAGATATCAATGCGGGGTCAGGCGAAGACTGGGGACAAGGGATGGCCGGGGCACGGAGGTTACTCAGAATAGTAGCAATCTTATCCTCGAAGGCTTGAGCCAAAGAATCGCATAAGGCTTGGGAAGCCGGAACGTCGTTGATGGCACAGGCAGGGCGAGAGAGGTCCTTGACGATCTTAAACAGGGTCTGGGATTTATTCGCTGCTTGCAGCAGCGTCTCCTCTAGAAACCTGGCTTTGGCACAATTAATCTGTGCTTTGTAGTCCAGCAGAGTCTGTTTAAACAGGACTTTGTCAGACTCAAGATACTGCTTTCTCCAAGTTCGTTCCGCCCGCTTACACTGAAGTTTCAGCTGGAGTAGATCTTGCGAGTACCAAGCCCTGGCAAGCTTAGTCCTGTCCCTAGTTTTCCGCAAAGGGGCCATTTGATCCAGTGAATCTGTGATTTGCCGGCTAAGGATCTCATAGCTCTCCTCCACGCTACCTCCCAGTGTAAAGCCCTCTGAGAGCAGGGTTGGCAGGCTCGAATATTTCAAGAGCCTGGACCATTGCCTGCTAAGCTTAGTAGAGGCTCCTTTGCTGCCGCCCCTCGATACAACGGCGGGAAGAGAGAGGGAGAAATGAATAAGAGCATGGTCCGTCCAACACTGAGGGACAATGTCCCGAATAGCAACCTGACAAGTATCCACAAAGATCAGGTCTAAGACATGACCCTTTTGGTGGGTCTGAGACAGCACCAGCTGCTGCAGATGAATATTAAGACAGGCCTGGACCAAGTCTTTATAGGCTGAGTCCATAGGTCCATTCGGCCAGAGATTAAAATCTCCCAGAACCATGAACCTGGCATGGGTATTGGAGAGGTCGTAAATGAGATCTATTAGCTCATGCACAGCTGACAGATCGTTTGCCGGGGTCTGTAACACAGCAGTCCAGAGTGCAGGACACCTCCCTGGCCTTTTAGGAAGAAACCCATTAATTCACAACTCGGGACTTCCCTAATCTCCAACTGCGAAAAATCCAGTTCTTTCCTAAAAATGAAGCCCAAACCACCTCCTCTATTTCCTACACGGGGGTTATGCCTAATTTTGTAGCCCGGAGGGCAGGCTAGACCCAGCTCTACCGCGCTATCGGCTCTGGTCCATGTCTCTGTTAAAAAGAGTACAACGAGAAAGTGACCCACTGTTTGTGGGTCAGCACTGAGTTGCACAGCCATGTACACATGTGGTATTTAATTTAATACTCTTAGTCACAAAGTATTTCAGAAAGTAATCCACTTTATTCCATGTTTTAATCCAAGTTCATCAATCACGTCAAAAGCACAAAATTCATTTCCTTATGTATGTTGCATATTTGAGAATTGCCCATCCAGGCCTATTCAAAAACATTTTAAAAACAGGCTATTTTCCAGTGTTCTGTTAATGGATCCAGACTTACAAGTTCCTCTCTAGAGTATAATAAGCGGGCCAAAGGCGAGGAGGCAGCATTCCCGGCGCCCGGCGCGACCTGTGTGCGAACGGGCGCAAACGGGCATACCTCTGGCGCACCTCCGGCGCGCCCCCGCTCCGCGCCTGCATTCTAGAACCTTAAGTAAGGTCTGGCAAGTGCTCCAGAAACACTAGCACGCTGCCCAAGATGGCGTCTTGGGAGCGTGTCAAACCCCTGAATACACACCCAAGATGGCGGTCGGGAACAACCGAGCACGGAGCTCACCAAAGTGGTGAGTGGTTATACCAATTATAGTGCGAGAAATGCTGCACGAAAAGGGGTCTAGGCGCAGTACTAACAATAAAATAATATAGTGCAGAGTGATTTTAAAATTCGCAAGTGCCGAGCGGCGATTCAGCAGGAGCAGCATTGCACACACAGCAGCGTTACACACACAACAGCGTGGCAGTCAAGTTCTGTGTCTAGGACAGACACTTAGTATTATTAGTGGCCTTAGTACTGGTGGAGATAGAGTACTCCAGATTTACAATCCATCTAGAAATGGGTGTTTCTGCACAGCATTACCTTTTTTTGCTTTAGCGAACCCAATTAAGAGCTGCTCATCAACTCAGTGGTTTTTGGGGCAATTGATATAAAAGAAATACAGGGCTCTTTATGGATCCAGGTGCTGGAGTCTCTCCTCTTCTTTTAAATGAAGAGGTGGAGCGATAATTGTTGGCAGCATGATATTTTGGGCAACATGGCAGAAAGGAGGCATGAGTCCAAGAACCAATATGTCTGGGTAAAAGCTGGTGTAAAGAGGGTTAATCGAAAAAGCTTGAAGATCGCTGACCCTCCCCGCAGATGTAATGGCCATAAAGACTGTCTTAACAGTCAGAAGTCTTAGAGGACAGCTATGTAAGTGTTCGAATGGAGAACACACAAGATAAGTCAAAAGCGAAATTAAAATCCCATTGGGCATAACAAAAGGGGCAGGAAGCAACAACTGTTGTAAGCCATTAAGGAAAAGTGTCACACCCAGTTTCTTGAACAGTGCGGGCCGAACCAGCAACCACAAAAAAGATGAAATGGCAGAAGGGTAACTTGTCACATTGCCCAGAGCGATGCCTTGCAAGTCTAACAGCAGCACAACCCAACAGAGAGGCAGAAAGTGGGTCAACGTGTCGCGAGGAGCACCAAGCTACAAGCTTGTCCCAGTGGCAGGTGTATACTTTTTTTGTTGAGACGCCTTGGTGCTAAATGACGCATAAGTTACTACTTGTGTAACGATATATCTGTAAGAGACATTAGTTAGTGATAGATTCCTTACCTTAGAATATGCCCAGGCGTCAGACTGGATCCGGAAAATGTTTGTGTAGCAATACCCCTGCGCGCCGGCAGGCGTCGTCCGCGGCTCCGCGTCCGTCGTCGGAGTACTTAGACGACACCCATGCGCGCGGACGTCAGTTCTGATACACAGCTTTTCCACGCCAGATACGCAGAGCCATGATAGAACCAACACTGGTGCCATGAAACTAGGGCCCTGAAAGGGGATGACCTTAACCCTAGATACTGGTTCGCAGAACGGGGAGGATGGGTGGGTCGGTAAGAAATCTATCACTAACTAATGTCTCTTACAGATATATCGTTACACAAGCAGTAACCTGTGCATCTGAAAGAGACACGTTAGTGATAGATTCCTTACCTTAGAATAGATACCCCAGCAATACCAACCCCGGTGGTGGGTCTGCGAACCAATAATCACACCAGAAAGTCCTGTAGGACGGAATGGCCAAAGAAGCCATCCCTCAGGCTTGACTGTTCAGGAAATAGTGTCTTGCAAACGTGTGCAGCGAGGCCCACGTAGCTGCCTGGCAAATGTCCTGCAAGGGCACGCCCCGGCCCAGGGCAGTTGTAGTCGCCGTGGCCCGAGAGGAATGAGCCTGCACTCCAACAGGGGGCCCTTTTTAGCCAAGGAGTAACATGCCTGGATACACAAGATGATCCACCAAGAGATGGTCCGCTTGTGCACCGCCTTTCCCTTCTTAGCGCCCACGTAACCAACAAAGAGTTGGTCATCCACCCGGAACTGGCGTGTGCGATCCAAATAGAATGAGAGCGCACGATTTGGGTCCAGACGGTGGAGCCTCTCTTGCTCTTTCGAGGGATGCGGAGGCGGAAAGAAGGTGGGCAAAGTGATGGACTGCCCGATGTCGAAGGCCGTGACAACCTTGGGCAGGAAAGATGGCCTAGTCCGCAACACAACTTTGTCCGGATGGACAGAAAGGAAAGGGGGTTTAGAAGAAAGAGCCTGGAGCTCACTCACTCTCCTGGCAGAGGTGTGGCAACCAGGAAAGCAGTCTTCAGAGTAAGAAGGCGGAGAGGGCAGTTGTGAAGTGGCTCAAAGGGAGCGCACATCAGAAATGTAAGAACAAGGTTCAAGTCCCACTGAGGCATCACAAACAGAACAGGAGGAAACGTGTGTGTGATGCCCTTCAGAAAACGATTTACAATAGGAGACTTGAACAAAGAAGGTTGATCAGGCAGCCTTAGAAAGGCCGAAAGGGCAGAAAGGTAGCCCTTGATAGTGCCCAGAGCAGAGCCTTGCTGGGCGAGACAAAGAAGGAAGAGAAGAACCTCAGAAAGAGGGCGGAGAGATGATCCACAGCCTTTGCTGTGCACCATGCCACAAATCTATTCCACCTGCAGGCGTATACCGATTTTGTGGAGGGACGCCTGGCTGCCAGCATGACATTACAGACTGCAGGAGGCAAGTCAAATGGCCTCAACTGTCGCCGCTCAATCTCCAAGCATGGAGGTGGAGACTGGACAGGTTCGGGTGGAGGACCGTCCCCTGCTGCTGCGATAGGAGGTCCTTCTTAAGAGGCAGACGAACCGGGGGGATCGACTGACATACTGAGTAGCTCTGGATACCAGTACCTTCGTGCCCAGTCCGGAGCCACAAGGATGACTTGGGCCCGGTCGCGCTTGATCTTCTTCAGCACTCTGGGCAGAAGTGGTATAGGCAGAAAGGCGTACAACACACCGCAGCTCCACTCGCGACGAAAAGCGTCTCCGAGCGAGTGCCGCCTTGGAAATTCCAAGGCGCAGAACTGAAGACATTGCGCGTTCTCTTCTGTGGCGAATAGATCTAACCAAGGCTCTCCCCACTGCTGAAAGAGGCCTTGCGCCACGTCCGAGTTCAGACGCCATTCGTGATCCATCATGCACCGACGGCTGAGTTCGTCCGCCCTGGCGTTCAGAGAACCTGCCAGGTGTTGAACCACCAGGGTCACGCCCTGATGTTTCAGCCACTGCCAGAGGCACAGAGCCTCCTGGCAAAGGGTCCACGACCCCACCCCGCCCTGTTTGTTGCATTACCACATGGCGGTGGTGTTGTCCGTGAACACCTGCACTACACTCCCCCGGACAGAGGGGAGGAATGACTTCAGTGCTAGACGAAATCGCCCGCAGCTCCAAAAGGTTGATATGGAGCCGGGACTCCGCCGGAGACCAGAGGCCTCTGATCTCCACCTCTCCCATGTGGCCTCCCCAGCCCTGGATGGACGCGTCCGTCACAACTACGTGCTCCGGTTGGGGAAGGGAGAGGGATCTGCCGCTGACCCAATCGCGGTCCGTGTGCCACCACTGCAGCTGTCTCGCAGCGCCCTCCGAGATCAGGACATGGTCAGATAGGTTGCCCTGATGCTGGGCCCACTGAAACTTCAGGTCCCACTGCAGAGCTCACATCCGCCACCTGGCGTGATGCACCAGAAGGATGCAGGAGGCCATCAGCCCCAGAAGCCGCAGCGTCAACCTGACCGAAACCCGGGATAAAGGCCGAAAGGTCGGAATCAGAGCCTTAATATTCCGGACCCGCTGTTCGGGTGGATAAACCCGAAACTGCGCAGAGTCGAGCACCGCTCCAATGAAGAGGAGCTTCTGAGAGGGGCACAGGTGTGACATCGGCACATTGATGGAGAACCCCAGCTGGTGCAGGAGGTCTGCCGTCGTCTGGAGGTGGCTGACGACTGTCTGGGCGAGCCCGCCTTCAACAACCAGTCGTCGAGGTAGGGGAAGACTGAAACCCCTAACTTGCGCAGATGAGCTGCGACCACCGCCATCACCTTTGTGAACACCCGTGGGGCGCTGGTAAGGCCGAAGGGGAGCACAGTAAACTGAAAGTGCTCGTGGCCAACCGTGAACCGCAGGTAGCGCCGGCAGGACGGGGATGTGGGAATAAGCGTCCTGCAAGTCCAACGCTACCATCCAGTCTCCTGGGTCCAGGGCAGCTAAGACCTGAGCCAGAGTCAGCATATTGAACGTCTTCCGGAGGAAGCCGTTGACGTTCCGTAGGTCCAAGATAGGGGGTAGGCCCCCTTTGCCCTTCTTGGGTACCAGAAAGTAGTGGGAGTAGCAACCACACCCTACTTCTGGCCCAGGAACGCGCTCGATGGCCCCCTTGGCCAAGAGGGCCGTAACTTCCTCCTGCAGAAGTCGCAAATGATCCCCCGATACACGGTGGATCTGCGGTGGCATGGCTGGAGGAATTGCCTCGAAGGGGAGGGAGTAGCCCCTTCGGACGATATGCAGCACCCACCTGTCCGACGTGACAGTGCGCCAGTGGAAGAGGTGATGGGGATCCTGCCTCCCACTGGCGTCACATGGGCCTGAAAACGGACTAGGAAGGTTTTGAGGCAGATGCTGCGGGGGGAGGTGTGGACTGGCCTCGCCGTTGTCCCCGACCGCCGCCACGACGGTTCCAACAGCCGCCACCGCGCTGTTGAACATTCTGCAGTGCGTGGCTGGCAGCACGTGGGGGGGGCGCCCCTTCCGTGGCCACGAAAGGAGCGAAAGGCACCCGATTGCTGGCGTGTGGCCGAGAGGCCCAAGGACTTGGCCGTGCCCTGGAGTCCTTAAAACGCTCAAGTGCATGGTCTGCCTTGTCGCCAAATAGGCGACGGCCATCGAACGGCATGTCCAGAAGAGTGGCATGGACATCGGCCGAAAAGTTGGCGGACCTCAACCAGGCGTGGCGGCGAACCGCCACCGTCGTTGCCATCGCCCTGCCCAGTGAGTCCGTGGTATCCAGCCCACACCGGATGGAATATCGCGCTGCATCTCGACCCTCCGCAAGGGCTTGGGCTAGTTTAGCCCGGACCTCCTCCGGACATTGTGGCAGCACGTCCGCGACCGTGTCCCACAGGGTGTGGGTGTAGCGGCCCAAGAGGCATGCGGTATTGACAGACAGCAGTCCCAAACTCAGGGACAAGAACACTTTCTTCCCGAACTGTTCATACCTCTTGGATTCCCGATCGGGCGGAGCCGTCGGGAATGCGGTCTGGGAAGTGGAGGCCTGGATGACCAGGCTCTCGGGGGTGGGATGGGTGGACAAAAAGCAAGGGTCGCCCGGTAGCTTCTGGCCACGTGCCTATCCACAGGCGGACCTGTGGCCGGCTTGGACCAAGTGCCCACAAGAAGGTCACACAAGGCCTCATTAAACGGCAGCAGAGGCTCATTGGAGCTTGCCTGCGGTTTAAGGACCTCAGTGAGGAGGTTAGTCCTCACGGCCGCGATGGGGAGCTCAGGGTTTAAGGCTTTGGCCGCCCTCGTCAATACTACACTGTAAGCAGCCCCCTCCGTAGCCACTGTGGGAGGGGAGACAAATCCAGTGTCTGGCGAAGTGTCAATTCTACTGGCCTCCCCAAGCTCATATCTCCAGTCCTGTTGAGACTGGCAGTCTTGTGCCAGAGGGTCCACAGACCCCTCCCAATCACCTTCGTCACCCATCTCCTGCAGAGCAGGGTCAGCAGACTGGGCCATCTCATGGAAATAGAAATCTCCACAGGCCGTCGGATGCGGCGCCGCTCCGGCGCCAGATCCGGACCGAAGGGAGGATTGGGGACGGCGTCCATAGTAGGCGCCACCCGCGGGGCCGGCGCCGGTGAGGTCGACCCGGATCCGGAAGCGGATCCAGTGAGGGCCTGCGGCGCCGGGACCGAAGTCACCGGCGGCGCCGGGGCCGAAGCACCCGACCGCTAGGCCCTCCAGCCGGGGCCGTTGGGCCCGGAGGCGCCACGGGGACCCGGCGGAGAAGGGAGGGACCTCATGGCCATTAGGTACTCTCATGCCTCTTACCTGAGGACTTGGATCCTGACGACCGATGTCCACTCCCGGAGCTGCGAGGACTCCGACCCCGCGACCGGTCCCTCGACCTGGGGTGGGACTGGGACCTGCAGCGGCGCGGGCCGACTACCAGAACTCGAGTCGCTTGTGGGACCGCTCCCGCCTAGCTTTAGACGTCAGGGCCCGGAAGTCGGAGCAGGTGCGGTCGTCGTGATTGAGGCCTAAACACTTCAGGCACCGGCGATGGGGGTCGGTAACCGACATCAGTCGGTCGCACTTGGAACAGGGTTTGAACCCGGGCATCCCTACCTGCAACCGTCGGAGTCGAAGACTCGAGTAGAAAAATGATCAAAAAGATCAAAAGGTTTTGTCAAAAAATGACTAAGGGGTAGAGCTTCTCCAGATCTGCGCTAGCTGGCGCGGAAAAAAGAAGAACTGACGTCAGTGCGCATGGCGGTGTCTAAGTACTCCGATGACGCCATTCCGGCGCAAACGACGCCGACGACGGGCGCGGGGCCGCCTGCCGGCGCGCAGGGGTATTGCTACGCAAAAAAATTCCGGATCCAGTCCGATGCCGGGGGATATTCTAAGGTAAGGAATCTATCACTAATGTGTCTCTTGCAGATATAGCAGGTCTCTCAAGGAAGATCAAAGACACTCAACTGTCACCGCTCAATCTTCGAGCAAAAAGCTGAAGAGTGCGCCAGTTCGGGTGCCAGACCCTGCCCTCTTGCTGCGAATGGGCACAATATCCGGAAGACCTATGCTCAAACCCAGGATGTCTGGATACCACACTCACCGTGTCCAGTCCGGAGCCATGAGGATGACTTGGGAACAGTTGGTTCTGATCTTCTTGAGAACTCAGGGCAGGAGAGGTATTTTCGGAAAGGTGTACACAAGTCCCAACTTTCATTCTAAATAGAACAAATCTCCAAGCAAGACCCACCTGGGAAACCACCCCATTCAGAAATTGAGTATTCTTGGTGGTGGCAAAGAGATTGAACAAAGGTTCTTCACATTCTTGAAAGAGACCTTTTGCTACCTCCGGGTACAAATGTGATTTGTGGTCAGCGAACAGAGTTTATCTGTCCTGCTGTTCAGATTCTGCCAGGTGTTGCCCAACTAGAAGATGTAGTAATGTTCCAGCCCTGTCCAGTAGTGCAGGCTGTAGGAGAGTGGGGTCTGCAATCCTATGGTCACCCCAGATTTTTCTTTTTGCTTCACTGGTTTACGACTTTCCCTGGCTGTGGGCCTGCTAATCAGACCCACAGCCTAGCTGTTCTCTCTCTAAATTGACAACCATGTACTTTAGGTGCATTTACCAATTGGTACTGGGCTACCTTATCAGTCCCTGTACAGTGTACCTTAGGTATCCAGGGCATAGGTGTACCCAGGGCCTACCAGGAGCTGAAGCATGTATTATGCCACCCCTGGCTGGCCATCTAAAACTGACACCACTGGCTGCATTATAGCTGGGGCAAGGTGGTGTAATCACCCTTTGCTATAGATATAGTAATGTGAATGTGCTGGATTTGTAAAGCGCACGGCTGACCGTGAGCGTCCCGGCGCTTGCTTAGGGAACCCGTCCTGGTATTCCCCTGTGAGAAACCCCGGCAGGGTGTCCACAAGGTGAAAGCCAGGCATCCCGCCGCGAGGGGCCGTAGTGGAGATTAAGCAAGCTATTGCCCAGAGTCGCAGAGTGTGACCCCGTGAGTTGAGTAGGCACCAGAGCGAGAATTGTTGAGTCCGTGGAATTTTTGAGCCCGAGACCCGCCGAGGAGGTGAATCGAACCCTGGTCCACGGTCGATCTCAGCTTCTGGGTCTGCTGCCTCTAACCACTGAGCCACGCTTCTCCACCTACTCCAGTATACCTATATCTAACCCTAAAATGGACACATATATTCCTATCAGTCACTCCTACGGAAGGCCTGATCAATCCTGAAGGCAGAGTGCTTGGAATTATGTGAGATGGTGCTCTGGCATGAGCTGAGCCCGTTTGCAGCTTGCGGAACCAAGTTCTAATAGCTGTTCCATGATAACGGTATACCATATACTCTTAAGTGCATTATCAACCTCGCGGTTAAATGCCAACTCTGGTATAACATTATCAAAACATGTCGAGTAAGGGGTCATACGAATTGGAATACTACCCCCTCGCCAATTCTGCCGACGGGGGTAGCATTCCACCCTTCTAGAGGGACACGACATGTATGTAACTGTGAACCCCGGTTAAAGTTAAGTCGAGCCTTGGCATCACAAAATGGATGCTGCCACCACAGACACAAGTCTGACCTCCTGCTGCTGGGAGTCCTTCCAGCGAGGGAGGCTTGGACAAAGAGTTTCCTGCCTTGAGAGGTGCTAGAACCACCCCAGACAGGATTTTGTGTATTGGGTAGGATAGGCCTGAAAGGAATGAGACATGCCTGGGGCACACAAGGTGCCCTGTGCATACACCGGTTCAAACCAGTTGCTGGGGCACTCCAGCCCCAGCTCTGGCGGGAAACCGGACAAAGGATAGGGGGTGTAACCACCCCCCTTCCTGGTCCCACCCAGGGGAGGGACCTAGTCAGTAGTGCAGCCCCCTTTAGCAGGATAAAGGTAGGAGCTGGTCCCATTCCAAGTTAGATTAATCCTGAACTACTCTACAAGAAGAAACTCTGGACTTCGACGTTCTGCTCCACAGAAGACTGAAGAAATCTCCCTTGTGGGCAAGGAGTGTCCACCCTGCAACTGCAGGCACCATCAAGCGTTCAGTGGCTTCACTTTGTCGTCTTCCCTCGAGGATCTAGACTTCAGAGCCCGACGAGACCCGGATTCCCAGACCTCTCCGACCTCAACTCAAATCTAAAGCAAAGCTGAGACCCGTGGGTGCGACGAGACACGTGGGACCGGCCATCTTGAACGAACCTGCACTTCGCTTCCAGCACGACTCCCGAGGTAAACTCGACCAAGTGCTTTGGGGATTGAGAAGCCCCAGCCCCGAGCAGCCCCTGCACCGAAGATCAGCCCTCCAGCATCCACGAGATCTGCGTGGGGCCCTTCTGCTTGTTTGCTGCTCGACACGTTGTCTGGTCACTTGCCGACTGGCTAGTGGCCTCCTAGACGACGAACTTTGAAATCTTTGCTGCTGGTCTGGTTGCTCCAGACTGGCCCTTGCTCCCTTCCAAAAGAGGGGCACCCCGGACTCTCCTAGTCCGCACCAGACGTCTTTTCCACTCACCGCGTGGGTTGCCTTTGCCAAGGCCTGTTGACTCCAATTCCGGATCCGACACCGCCGACAGCGAGAGCCTGCGTGGGACAGCTCGTGCCTCCATCCTGGTCGTCGAAGACACCTCCTGGTCCACGTGGCTGCAGAGTCAAGCGTCCACTCTTCACCTGATCGCGACGACAGCACCTGGTTCCTTTCTGGTTCCACACCGGTCACTGGCTAGTGACTTTGAACACTGTCCCCTCTGCTTTCAGGTCCTCTTCTTCACCGATCCCCCCTTGGATCGCACCGGACATCTTCCTCCTGGTCGCCTGCAGCATCTTTTCTTTCAGGCTCCATTGACTTCAACGCGAGAACCCGACACACTTTGGCACCTATGCACCCGCAGCCCGTGGGTGAGGTAACAAGAGCATTTCGGTGCTCAAGGGTAGTCTAACTGTCCTAGTGTCCAGTTCCACAGTCGTTGTTGTCCTAACTAGTCAGGATTGTCCGTACTTACCTTTTAACTTGAACTGTACTGTCCATAGATGTTGTTACGCATCTCGCGTGTAAGTTCACACTCTGCACAAGCGTTCCGTGGGCCTCCTATTACTTACCTAGAGTTAGTGTAGCGTGGTCCCATCGATCCTACAGCCTCTGGACAGCTCCATTCCTTTTATCGACTTTCACATTCCACTTACTTAGTATATGGTTTGTCGTGCCCCTAGGGCACCATTGTAATTTTGTGCAACTTGTAGTATTTTTCGTTAGAGATTGTCATGTGCTTAGCCCTCTGACCTCATAAAGAGTTCAGGTGTTGTTATTAATAAATATACTGTTTATTTTCATAACAACCTGTGTGGTGTCCTTTCATCTGGTATTCAAGGGGTTATATTGTGGTAAAACAGCTGGCTTCACATGCCAAAAGAGTTTAGCCTAAGACTGCTTTGTCCATGCTACCATTAGGATAGCTGGTCTATAAGGTTGACTTACAACCAATCACCATTAGGGTTGTTTGGACTGATACAAGGTGATCACTAGAACTAGTGAGCATCATATATCAGGCCAACTTCTCACATTGGTGTGCAGCGGTTGG
This sequence comes from Lissotriton helveticus, assembly GCF_964261635.1. Taxonomy (NCBI): domain Eukaryota; kingdom Metazoa; phylum Chordata; class Amphibia; order Caudata; family Salamandridae; genus Lissotriton; species Lissotriton helveticus. The sequence continues at coordinate 772,261,671 of NC_136067.1, read as the reverse complement.
GATTTGAGCTTGCTGTTGTTTTTATCAAATATAATCTTGAGATATCATTTGAAAGATCACATAAGGTACCATAGGTACATATAACAAGCTTAGAAATACTCTGAGTTCTACTGAACCAGCTGTTGTAGAAAGGGCCTAACACACCCTAACTACAACTCTTAGCAAGGGATCAGTAGGAAAACCCATAGTGTAGGTAGGTGCATCACTTACACCTCACTAGAAAGCATGTCTACCCATGGAGAGTCTTCAGAGACTCCCCTAGTGGTTAGTGACCCTCCACAGGTCCTTTCCAGATATGCAGCTCTCAGTTTCCAGGAGATGAGACAATTTTGTACCTCAAGGAAATTGAAACAGGGTTCTAACCCTACCACTCCTTTTCTGTTAGGTCTCTTAGAGACATATGATGCCAGAAGGGCTGCTAACACAGACCCCTCTAATCCAGATAGAAGCATGCCCCCCTTAGAAGGTACTCGTGGTGATCCAGATCTCCCTGAAACAGAAGATTTAGATGAGGAGGAGGAGGATGAGGAGGATGAGGAACTCTCTGGGGATGAGGCAGACAAAGGTTCTGTCATAGTCAGCAGACTCACAAGGGCCAACTTAGACCTACATAGGGAAGGAACTGGAGGACCCCCAGTGCTGAACCTAAGCAGGCCTAACTATGGAGTTAGAAGAGATAGGTCTCATTCTAGGGACTCCAATAGATCTGTACACTCTCGTGCCTCTCATGCATCTGCTCAGAGGAGGATGACTTCCCCTCAGAGAAGAGAGCATGAGGCAAAGATGAAGGAGGCTAATCTGAGGATCCAAAGGGAAGAACTTGCCCTGGCCAAAGAGAAGCTTGCCTTTGCTAGGGAGCAACAGTTGAGTGGGGTAGTCCCCACTGGTGTCAGCAATATCCCTAGGGATAGAGAAAGGGGTTTTGATACTAGAAACCTGAGTAAAATAGTGCCCTCCTATAAGACAGCAGATGATATCCACAAGTGGATAACTGCTTTGGAGAGAGCCTGCAAAGTACAGCAGGTACCCCAGAGTCAGTGGGCAGCTATATTGTGGCTCTCCTTTGAAGGTAAAGGTAGAGATAAGCTCCTCACTGTTATAGATGAGGATGCTAATGATTACCAAGACTTGAAAAATGCACTGATTGATGGGTTTGGCTTAACCACTGAACAGTACAGGTTAATGTTCAGGGATACCCAGAAAACTCAGGCTCCAGATTGGACTGACTTTGTTGATTGTGCCACTAAGGCTTTGGAGGGCTGGTTACTGGGAAGTAAAGTTACTGATTACACAGGATTGTATAATCTAATTATGAGAGAGCAAATCTTAAATAATTGTCAGAACCAGTTGTTGCATCAGCACGTGATTGACTCAGATCTGACCTCTCCCCAAGAATTGGGAAAGAAGGCAGACAGATGGGTCAGGACAAGGGTCAAGCAGCAGAACCAGAACCAGTGTGGTGGCCAGAAGAAAGCAGACCAGAAGGGTAATGAGAATAAGCAAAATGACCAGAAGTCTTCAACAGGGCCCGAACAACCTAAGGAGGGCGGGTCCCAAAATTCCCAAAAGAAGAAGAATGATGGTCCTAAGAAACCATGGTGCCAATACTGTAAAAGTAAGACTCACTGGTTTAGTGAGTGCACCAAGAAAGGCCAAACTCCTACCACTACTGTCCCTAAGACACCTGCACCCCCGAGTACAGTTAGTAGTGGTAGTGTACCTCCCAAGGCTATAGTTGGGTTAACCCTGGGAACTGAGGTGGGTTCTGACTTAGTCAGAATTCCTACTCAGGCAGTTCTTGTTTGTACTGGGGACATGGATATGACCCCTACTGTAAGTCCTAGTATTCTGGGCAAATACAGACAAACGCCTTTAATCAATGGAAAAATGGATCAGGCCTACAGGGACACATGTGCCAGTGTCACCATGGTGACACCAACATTTGTGGACCCTGACCAGATCATGCTAGGTTCAGATTACCTAGTGACCAATGCTAGCAATGTCACTACCAATCACAGTATGGCAGTTGTTAATTTCTCCTGGGGAGGGGTAACTGGCCTCAAAAGGGTTGTAGTTAGTTCAGACCTCCCAGTAGATTGTCTTTTGGGCAATGATTTGGAATCCTCACTGTGGTCAGATGTGGAGTACAGGACTCATGTAGAAATGCTAGGTCTCTCCTCACATGTCCTTGCTGTGACCAGGTCACAGACCAAGAAATGCCCAGCTGAACAAGTGCTGGATCCTGGAAGAATGGACCAGACACTACCCAAGAGAAGGAATGGTAGGGTTAAGGCAGAGCCTTCCCCCCTGCCTCAGGTTGAGGATCAGCCCTCTCAGGAGGCTGACCCAGAGACCCCAGAAGGAACTGTCCTAGAAGAGCTTGAACCTGATCAGGTTGCGTTTCTTGGGACAGGGGGACCTTCCAGGGCAGACTTGAGGCAGGCCCAATTAGACTGTTCCTCTCTTGAACCCCTCAGACAGCAGGCTGCTGCTGAGGCTGCAGGGAATGCTACAGGTGCCCATAAGGTATATTGGGAAGATGGACTCCTATACTCTGAGGCAAGAGATCCCAAACCTGGTGCTACCAGGAGGTTGGTCATCCCCTTGTCTCTTAGAGGTTTCCTTCTCACCTTAGCCCATGAGATTCCCCTTGCAGGTCACTTAGGCTAGTACAAGACTTGGGACAGGGTTGCCCCACACTTTCACTGGCCTCATATGTCTGAAGACACCAAAGAGTTTTGTCGCTCATGTATCACCTGCCAAGCCAGTGGCAAATCAGGTGGCACAACAAAGGCCCCCCTTATACCACTACCTGTGGTGGGGGTACCCTTTGAAAGAGTGGGGATAGACATTGTTTGACCAATGGACCCCCCAACAGCATCTGGGCACAGATTTATACTGGTGGTAGTGGATCATGCCACCAGGTATCCAGAAGCTATTCCCCTTAGGACCACTACAGCTCCTGTTGTGGCAGGGCCCTACTTGGAGTTTTCTCCAGAGTGGGGTTTCCTAAGGAGGTTGTCTCTGACAGAGGTGCAAACTTCATGTCAGGATACTTGACTGCAATGTGGAAGGAGTGTGGTGTAAACTACAAGTTCACCACACCCTATCACCCACAGTGCAATGGGCTTGTTGAAAGATTCAACAAGACCCTCAAAGGGATGATAAAAGGGTTACCTGAAAAGCTTAGGCGAAGATGGGACATCCTTTTACCCTGCCTCCTGTTTGCTTACAGAGAGGTCCCACAGAAGGAGGTTGGTTACAGTCCTTTTGAGCTTCTGTTTGGGCATCCTGTAAGAGGACCCCTATGTCTGGTGAAGGAAGGATGGGAGTTACCTCTCAAAAAGCCTAAACTTGACATAGTGGACTATGTACTTGGTCTCCGCTCCAGGATGGCAGAGTACATGGAAAAGGCATCTTAAAACCTTGAGGCCAGCCAAGAACTTCAAAAAGCTTGGCATGACCAAAAGGCTGTCCTAACTGTTTACCATGCAGGACAGAAGGTGTGGGTGTTGGAACCAGTGGCCCCAGCAGCTCTCCAAGACAAATGGTCTGGACCCCATACCATCATTGAGCAAAAGGGAGAAGTCACCTACTTGGTGGACATGGGAACTCCCAGGAGCCCCCACCGGGTGCTTCATGTAAACAGGCTCAAGACATTTGTCAACAGGGAGGACATGGGCTTGCTCATGGCCACAGATGAGGGGCAGGAGGAAGAGAGTGACCCTCTCCCAGATCTGCTCACTCAGAACCCTGATGATGGGTCAGTAGATGGTGTAGTCTTTTCTGACAGCCTCTTCGAACATCAACAAGAGGATTGTAAACAGGTTCTTCAATCCTTCAGGCAAATGTTCTCACTGACCCCCAGTCAGACAAACTGGTGCACCCAAGAGGTGGACACTGGTGACAGTCTGCCTGTCAAGAGTAAAATCTACAGGCAACCTGACCACGTCAGGGACTGCATTAAGAAAGAAGTCCAAAAGATGTTGGAATTGGGAGTCATTGAACCCTCAGAAAGCCCTTGGGCTAGTCCTGTAGTTCTAGTGCCAAAACCTCACACCCAGGATGGTAAGAGAGAGATGAGGTTTTGTGTAGACTACAGGGGTCTCAATGCTGTCACTAAGACAGATGCCCATCCAATACCTAGGGCAGATGAACTGATAGGCAAGTTGGCTTCTGCAACTTTCTTAAGTACATTTGACCTAACAGCTGGTTATTGGCAGATCAGGTTAGCTGAGGATGCCAAGGCCAAAACAGCATTTTCTACCCCAGGAGGTCATTACCAATTTGTGGTGATGCCCTTTGATTTGAAAAATGCACCTGCCACTTTTCAAAGGTTGGTGAACCAAGTTCTCACTCGGTTGGATGACTTCTGTGCAGTATATCTAGATGATATTGCTGTCTTTAGCTCCACCTGGGAGGACCACCTGATCCACCTGAGGAAAGTTTTAGAGGCCCTGCAAAAGGCAGGCCTCACTATCAAGGCCACCAAGTGCCAGATAGGGCAGAGTCAGGTTGTGTACCTGGGCCACCTTGTGGGTGGAGGCTAGGTTCAACCATTGGAGAGCAAGATACATGCCATAAAGGACTGGGCTCCTCCAACCACCCAGACACAGGTCAGAGCTTTCTTGGGCCTGTCTGGTTACTATAGGAAGTTTGTCAAAAATTATGGGTCCATTGTGACACCACTTAATGACTTGACAAGCACGAAAATGCCAAAGAAAGTTCAGTGGACAGTTAGCTGTCAGAAGGCATTCGATGACCTTAAGCAGGCCATGTGTACTGCACCTATTCTCAAGAGTCCTGACTACTCCAAAACCTTCATTGTCCAAACAGATGCATCTGAGTTGGGTGTGGGAGCTGTTCTATCTCAACTGAATATTGATGGTCATGACCAGCCCATTGCTTTTATAAGCAGAAGGCTGACCCCTAGAGAGAAACGTTGGTCAGCTATAGAGAGGGAGGCCTTTGCTGTGGTTTGGGCCCTGAAGAAGTTGAGGCCATACTTGTTAGGGACTCACTTCAAGATTCAGACCGACCATAAGCCCCTCTTATGGCTCAATCAGATGAAGGGTGAAAACCCCAAACATCTTAGGTGGTCCAGTTCCCTACTGGGGATGGACTTTACAGTGGAGCACAGACCAGGCAATGCAGATGGTCTCTCCAGGTATTTACACTTAGAACAGGAAGAATCACCTGGTCAAGGTTAGTTTAATGTCCCTAAGTTGGGGGGGGGGGGGGTTATGTAGGAGAGTGGGGTCTGCAATCCTATGGTCACCCCAGATTTTTGCTTTTTGCTTAACTGGTTTACGACTTTCCCTGGCTGTGGGCCTGCTAATCAGACCCACATCCTAGCTGTTCTCTCTCTAAATTTACAACCATGTACTTTAGGTGCATTTACCAATTGGTACTGGGCCATCTTAACAGTCCTTGTACCCAGGGCACAGGTGTACCCAGGGCCTGCCAGGGGCTGAAGCATGTATTATGCCACCCCTGGCTGGCCATCTAAAACTGACACAACTGGCTGCACGACAGCTGGGGCAAGGTGGTGTAAACACCCTTTGCTGTAGATATAGTATACCTATATCTAACCCTAAAAATGGACACATATCCTCCTATCAGTCACTCCTATGGCAGGCCTTATCAATCCTGAAGACAGAGTGCTTGGAATTATGTGAGATGGTGCTCTGGCATGAGCTGAGCCCATTTGCAGCTTGCGGAACCAAGTCCTAATAGCTGTTCCATGATAACGCTATACCATATACTCTTAAGTGCATTATCAACCTGGCGGTTAAATGCCAACTCTGGTATAATATTATCAAAACATGTCGAGTAAGGTGTCATACGAATTGGAATACTACCCCCTCGCCAATTCTGGCGACGGGGGTAGCATTCCACCCTTCTAGAGGGACACGACATGTATGTAACTGTGAACCCCGGTTAAAGTTAACTCGAGCCTTGGCATCACAAAATGGATGCTGCCACCACAGACACAAGTCTGACCTCCTGCTGCTGGGAGTCCTTCCAGCGAGGGAGGCTTGGACAAAGAGTTTCCTGCCTTGAGAGGTGCTAGCACCACCCCAGACAGGATTTTGTGTATTGGGTAGGATAGGCCTGAAAGGAATGAGACATGCCTGGGGCACACAAGGTGCCCTGTGCATACACCGGTTCAAACCAGTTGCTGGGGCACTCCAGCCCCAGCTCTGGTGGGAAACCGGACAAAGGGTAGGGGAGGGACCTAGTCAGTAGTGCAGCCCCCTTTAGCAGGATAAAGGTAGGAGCTGGTCCCATTCCAAATTAGATTATCCTGAACAATTTTACAAGAAGAAACTCTGGACCTCGACGTTCTGCTCCACAGAAGACTGAAGAAATCTCCCTTGTGGGCAAGGAGTGTCCACCCTGCAACTGCAGGCACCATCAAGCGTCCAGCGGCTTCCCTTTGTCGTCTTCCTTCAAGGATCCAGACTTCAGAGCCCGACGAGACCCGGATTCCCAGACCTCTCCGACCTCAACCTACACCTGCAGCACAGCTGAGACCCGTGGGTGTGACGAGACACGTGGGACCGGCCATCTTGAACGAACCTGCACTTCGCTTCCAGCACGACTCCCAAGGTAAACTCGACCAAGTGCTTTGGGGATTGAGAAGCCCCAGCCCCGAGCAGCCCCTGCACCGAAGATCAGCCCTCCAGCATCCACGAGATCTGCGTGGGGCCCTTCTGCTTGTCTGCTGCTCGACGCGTTGTCTGGTCACTTGCCGGCTGGCTAGTGGCCTCCTAGACGACGAACCTTTGAATCTTTGCTGCTGATCTGGTTGCTCCAGACTGGCCCTTGCTCCCTTCCAAAAGAGGGGCACCCCGGACTCTCCTAGTCCGCACCAGACGTCTTTTCCACTCACCGCGTGGGTTGCCTTTGCCAAGGCCTGTTGATTCCAATTCCGGATCCGACACCGCCAACAGCGAGAGACTGCGTGGGACAGCTCGTGCCTCCATCCTGGTCGTCGAAGACACCTCCTGGTCCACGTGGCTGCAGAGTCAACCGTCCACTCTTCACCTGATCGAGACAACAGCACCTGGTTCCTTCCTGGTTCCACACCGGTCACTGGCTAGTGACTTTGAACCCTGTCCCCTCTGCTTTCAGGTCCTCTTCTTCACCGATCCACCCTTGGATCGCACCGGTCATCTTCCTCCTGGTCACCTGCAGCATCTTTTCTTTCAGGCTCCATTGACTTCAACGCGAGAACCCGACACACTTTGGCACCTATGCACCCGCAGCCCGTGGGTGAGGTAACGAGAGCATTTCGGTGCTCAAGGGTAGTTTAACTGTCCTAGTGTCCAGTTCCACAGTCGTTTTAGTCCTACCTAGTCAGGATTGTCCATACTCACCTTTAACTTGAACTGTACTGTCCATAGACGTTGTTACGCATCTCGTGTGTGAGTTCACACTCTGCACCCGCGTTCCGTGGGCCTCCTACTACTTACCTAGAGTTAGTGTAGCGTGGTCCCATCGATCCTACAGCCTCTGGACATCTCCATTTCTTCTATCGACTTTCACATTCCACTTACTTAGTATATGGTTTGTCGTGCCCCTAGGGCACTATCGTAATTTTGTGCAACTTATCGTATTTTTCCTAAGAGATTGTCATGTGCTTAGCCCTCTGACCTCAAAGAGTTCAGAGGTGTTGTTATTAATAAATATACTGTTTATTTGCATAACAACCTGTGTGGTGTCCTTTCATCTGGTATTCAAGGGGTTATATCGTGGTAAAACAGCTGGCTTCACATGCCAAAAGAGTTTAGCCTAAGACTGCTTTGTCCATGCTACCATTAGGATAGCTGGTCTATAAGGTTGACTTACAACCAATCACCATAAGGGTTTTTGGACTGATACAAGGTGATCACTAGAACTAGTGAGCATCATATATCAGGCCAACTTCTCACACACGGGTGTGGCGACAGCTTAAAGCCATGCGCCACCAATTAGCGGCTCTTGATCCATGATAGGGCGGAATTTGCAGCGCAGCGATTGCGGCATGCCTACTATGCAGGAGGGGGGACAGGTGCGGACGCCTCCTCGCCCACAGGTTGAGGGAGTTCCGCCAAAGGCATGGGGTCAGGGAGATCAATCGGGCGGATGATAAACGCGTGTCGGAAGATGATGCTATAGCTGAAACATTTCGCGATTTCTAGGCCACCCTTTACACTGGTGCCCTGTTTGAAAGCTACGATGGAGCTGCCTTCCTGGATTCTGTTACCCTACCAACTCTGACCAAAGCCCAGACTGACCACCTCGACAGAACGATTCAAACAGAGGAGGTCATCACAGCTATATCTCGTCTCAAGCTAGCGCAAGTTCCCTAGCCGGATGGCTCTCAGCTATCTTTTACAAGAAGTTTTGTACCTTGCTCGCCCAGCTCCTCACCCAGCTGTTTAATTCCTTTGCCGACCCACGAGCGATCCAGAGTGATCTCTTAGGGGTCTCCATAGTGGTAATCCCTAAACCCGGGAAGGATAAATCTAAATGCAGAGCTTATCGCCTAATATCCCTCCTTAACATAGATCTTAAATTGTATACAGGGATTCTAGCCGCTCGTCTTGCCCCCCATATGCCCGGTCTTATTGACCCGGACCAAGCGGGATTAATTCCTGAACGCCAAACATCGGATAATACCAAACGGATTCTACACCTCATCGAGAAGGCTACATGGGTGCCGGGGAATGCATGATGCTAGCCATCGATGCCGAGAAGGCATTCGATCGTGTTCACTGGCCTTACCTGGAGCAGGTTTTAGAACGAGTGGGAATGGGGGAAAGATTTCGCACATATGTCCTCAATTGCTATAAGTTTACCACAGCTACGGCCGAGTGAACGGACACACCTCCTCCCGATTCCCTATTGGAAGAGGCACGAGACAGGGGTGTCCATTGTCGCCCCTTCTCTTTGACCTCTATATGGAGCCTCTAGCTCAGAGAATGCGGCAGAACCCAGTGATTCCCGGGAACAAATGTGGCGGCTATGTCCATATGATTAGCTTATATGCGGACGACGTGTTAATATCACTTGCTAACCCGAGGAGCGCATTGCCGGCATGCTTAGCGGATTTGGATGCCTTTGCTCGGGCCGCCGGATTTAAGGTAAATACGGATAAATCGATGGCCCTGGACCTGTCTCTGTCACGACCCACCCGGGAATATTTGCAAAACCTGCTTCCCATCCAATGGGCGGCGATACAATTCCATATTTAGGGATTCAGCTGCTTTCCTCCCTCCCTGCAGTGGTTACTACCAATTATGCACTACTGCGTGGGAAGATCCGCCAAGAACTCGGCCAATGGAAGCATTACCCCCCTCTCATGGCTAGGCAAAATTGCTGCGGTTAAAATGACCACTCTACCACAGATCCTCTATCTCTTCTGCACCATTCCTCTCCGACCACCTGCAGGTTGGATACAGCAGACACAATCATACCCATCTCAGTTCATCTAGAGTGGTCGGACACCACGACTAAGACGGACACTGGTGACGCTTGCTCCTGAGGAGGGAGATCTTGGAGTCACTAATCTCCGGCTCTACTTTCAAGCGGCTGAACTGCGGCACTTGGCTGAGTGGAGCAGATGGGAATCGGAGAAACACTGGTTGTTTCAGGACCAGGCGGTGGCGGCACGACCCTTGCAAGAAATTCCTTTCCTGCGCAGGCCCAATAGGCCCCCTAATTTGTATGCCTCGTACATTATACGGGTTTCCCTTGAGGTGTGGGATGCCACTAATATCAAACACGAACTCACAACCTTCCCGTCTCCGCTTACCCCATTGATCGACAACCCTGATTTTACTCCTGGTATGGACACGGTTGCTTTTGAAGGTTGGAGGCCCGCTGGATGATGTTTTCTGTATCATATGTATGGCGCCGAGGGGGTCATCCGTTCTCCCAATTTAGGCAGGAATATGGGCTCCCGAGATGGAGAGGCTTAGATATCTACAAGTAAGACATTGGGCGCTTCAATTACAGGTCTGCTCTGAGGCAGACAGACACCTTTCCCCTTCCGAAAGATGGCTCATCACTCGCACGTCAGATAAAAAGCTCATCCCTGATCTCTACAAGATGCTACAGGTCAAGCACACACACACACGTACAATCCCAGCAGAGAGCGGTGGGACAGAGAACTGGGCAGGACACTCAGCCACAAAGAGTGGGACGGGATATACTACAGGGCTTACGGAAATGCTCACGAGGATCGTAACATACTGGTATTATACTCCAGAGCTTTTACATGCAATGGACCGCACCCGGGATGCGAAATGTTGGCATGGCTGTGGCCAGGTGGACAATTTAATACATTTGTTATGGGAGTGTGAACATGTTCAACCTTACTGGACCCAGGTGTTAGATGAGGTGGACAAGCACTTTGAGACCGAGATCCCACGCTTTCCAGCATATGTCCTGCTGGGTCTCCCCAATTCCTTGACTTACCCACTACGATCTCGCAGAGACAGACAGATGGCCATTGCACTGAGGTCAGTGACACAAAACATACTTACACACTGGCGCACTCCCAACACCCCAACCTTTACAGGCTGGCTGCACCGTCTGTGGCATGTACTTGGTATGGAGAAACTGACACTTACCATGGCGGGGGAGGGATCTAAATATGATGAGCTGTGGCAACCCCTTCTGTCGCTCTTAGCTACCGAATTCCGAGAGGTCACATGCCCCCGATATCTCTGGCTGCTGCGCATTACAGATTCACGATGGGCGGACTGCTGAAGGAGGTCACTAGGGGTTTAGCATAGCTTAGGTAGTGGACGTGGAGCACAGGGGAGCTGTGGGGTCGGATGGGTGGGCGGGACCATAGGGGGTGTCTTTTTTCCTTTTCTTAACTGTTATCCCATGTATGTGACATTAGCCGGAAATGCGACCACTGTTAAGAGTTTGCGCCTTTGATGATTCGCTTTGTCCAGTCGTATGTGCCACAGCACTGTTTGATGATAGCTAAACATACGTGGCTATGTTTGTGTGTTGCAAACTTTAAAAATAAATTTAAACCATAAAATGTATTTTATTGTACCCATTAACTTACTTGTGTGAGTGCAGGGTGCTCACACCATTTCTCCAACAACTGTTTAACTTCTTTGGTGAACTCATTAAGCACAGGTTGGCACTGTCGGACCTGCTCAAGATTGGGGTGCTGATAGAAGTCATATGAGCTTTCATGTTGTACAACTATATCCGAGGACAGATCTACTGATACAGTGTTCCGAAGGAGCTTGCTAGACAAGAGCATGCTGCCAAGCAGTTGATCATTCATCTCAGCACCTACAAAACACAAACAAAAATCAGAACAAAAGTAAAGAATGGTCTCAATACAGATAACATACTCCAAGGTGCATTGTCTAACAAGGTTAAGAAACTGTGATTGTGAATATGTCAAGCAGGATATATTAGACTAGGTCTACTGTATCCTGCTTGACATTTACTATACTAAAATTAAGAGGGAATTCATTATCGGGTGCTGTGAGACATGTTTATGATAATCATACAGGAAGGAAATTATACTTAATATTAACAGTCGCACTGTTGTATTAGCTATAGACTCGCAATTATTGTTAAATCTAGTGGCTATATCCTTAATTAAACAGTGGTTCGGAAAATAAACAGCATTGTTGGCACATACTCCTGGACATCTGTAAAACACTGCTTTTGCTTAAATGATGGCAAACTCAATGCTTTCTGAATTAGCAAGAACTGAAGACACTGATACACATGGCATTGGAAGACTGACACCCCTAATCTGCGCAGATGAGCTGCGACCACAGCCATCACTTTCGTGAACACCCGTGGGGCGCTGGGAAGGCCGAAGGGGAGCATGGTAAACTGAAAGTGCTTGTGGCCTACCGTGAACCGCAGGTAACGCCGGTGGGCCGGCAAGACAGGGATGTGGAAATACGCGTCCTGTAAGTCCAACGCTACCATCCAGTCTTCGGGGTCCAGGGCAGCTAAGACCTGAGCTAAAGTCAGCATCTTGAACTTCTCCTTCCGGAGGAAGCAGTTGACGTTCCGCAGGTCCAAGATAGGGCGTAGGCCCCCTTTGCCCTTCTTGGGAACCAGAAAGTAGTGGGAATAGCAACCACACCCTACTTTTGGCCCAGGAACGCGCTCAATGGCCCCCTTGGCCAAGAGGGCCGACACTTCCTCATGCAGAAGTTGCAAGTGATCCCCCGACACGCGGAGGTACTGCGGTGGCATGGCTGGAGGGGTCGCCTCGAAGGGGAGGGAGTAGCCCCTTCGGACGATTTGCAGCACCCACCTGTCCGAAGTGATGGTACGCCAGTGAAGGAGGTGATGGCGGACCCTGCCCCCCACTGGTGTTAAATGGGCCTGAAAGCTCGGACTAGGAGGGCTTTGAGGCGGATGCTGCGGGAGTGGATGTGGGCTGGCCGCGCCGTTGTCCCCTGGCACCGCCACGGCGTTTACCACGTCCACCGCCGCACTGGATGTTAGACTGCGGCCCGTGGCTGGCAGGACGTGAAGGGGTGCCCCTTCCTTGCCCACGAAAGGAGCGAAAGGCAGACTGCTGCTGCGGACGCTGCCCCGAGAGGCCCAAGGACTTGGCCGTAGCCCTGGAGTTCTTGAAACGTTCAAGCGCATTATCGGCCTTGCCACCAAAGAGGTGGCTGCCATCAAACGGCATGTTCATGAGGGTGTTCTGGACATCGGCCGAAAAGTTGGCGGACCTCAGCCAGGCGTGCCGACGAACCGCCACCGTCGTGATCATCGCCCTGGCCAGCGAGTCCGTGGTATCCAACCCACATCGTATAGAATACCGAGCTGCGTCTCGTCCCTCCGCGAGGGCTTGAGCGAGTTTTTCCCGGCCCCCTCCGGACACTCTTGCAGCACGGCCGCAACCGTATCCCACAGAGAGTGGGTATAACGGCCCAAAAGGCAAGCGGTGTTTACTGACCGCAACCCACAGCTGAGGGATGAGAACAGTTTCTTACCAAATTGTTCATACCTTTTGGATTCCCGATCTGGGGGTGCAGTCGGAAATGCGGATTGGGAAGTAGAGGCCTGGATAACCAGGCTCTCGGGGGTGGGAGGGTGGACAGGAAGCTAGGGTTGCCCGGAGCTGGGCGGTGGTGCCTGGCGACGTTCCTATCTATAGGGGGGCCTGTAGCGGGCCTGGACCATGTGCCCAACAGGACGTCCATGAGAGCTTCATTAAACGGCAATAAAGGCTCCGAAGCGCCAGTCTGCGGTTTAAGGACCTCAGTGAGGATGTTAGACCTCACAGTAGCGACGGGGAGCGTAAGCGCCAAGGCCTTGGCTGCCCGCGTCAGCACCACACTATAAGCAGCCCCCTCCTCCGTAGCCACGGTAGGAGGGAAGACAAAGAAAGTGTCAGGGGAGGTATTAAGACCACTGGCCTCCCCTAGCTCCTCTGTCCAGTCCTGGAAGGAGTGACACTTAAGTGTCAGAGGGTCCTCAGACCCCTCCCAATCCCTTTTGTCCTCCATCTCCTGAAACTCAGGGTCAAAGGATGGAGCTGGATCAAAGAAGAGAGGCTCTTTAGCCGGCGTCAAATGCGGCGTCGGTCGACGCCGGATCCGGACCGAGAGAGGGATCAGGGACGGCGGGGTCGTGAGGTTGACCAGCGGCGACCCGGATCCGGAGGGAGCCTGCGGCGTCGGGACCAAAGTCGCCGGGCCGAAGCACCAGACTGCGCCGGGGCCGGAGCACCCGGCCCACTTTGACTCCCAGTCGGGGCCGCGGGACCCGACGGAGGAGAGAGGGACCTCATGGCCATGAGGAAGGCCTCGATCTCCTTCGGCGTCGCGTTCAGCCCAGGGACCAGCGCGTATGGAGCTGGCTGCGGCGCCTGCGGCTCCGGTGGACCCGCGAAGGCGGCGCCGCCCAAACCCCGGACCGCATCACGCGAGCGTCGGGGGGAGTCAGAAGAGCAATGGCGACTCTTCAACTTCTTGTGCCTCTTACCTGAGGACTTGGAGCCCGACGAATGGTGTCGACTCGTCGAGCTTCGATGACTGTGGCCCTGCGACTGGTCCCTCGACCCCCTTCTCGACCGGGACATTGAGCGGCGCGGCCTGAACCCAGGCATTCCCTACCGGCACCGAGAGTCGTGAAGACTCAAAAGAGATCAAAAAGATCAAAAAGGTTTAGTCAAATAATGACTAAGGTACTGCTTTCTTCGGACCTGCGCTTAGCTGGCGAGGAAAAAAAAAGAACTGACGTCAGCGCGCGAGGGCGGCGTCTAAGTACTCAGACTACGTCATCCCGGCACCAACGACGCTGACGACCGACCCGGAGCCGCAGATGACGCCTACCGACGCGCAAGGGTACTGCTACGCAAAATTTTCCAGATCCAGTCTGACGCCTGGGGGTTATTCTAAGGTAAGGAATCTAACTAACGTGTTTCTTTCAGATACTCTGCCTCCCACCCCCTTTGTCTCCACGGTGCGTCTGTCAAAGGAGACTAGCTACTGTAGCTGGCATTTCTGATCCAGACTATAAAGTTTGGCTCAGTAGCACATTGAATTAGACATGGAGATCCTTTCAATCCTAAAAAAAGACTCATACATTAACTTAAACCCAGTTTATGGTGGGTGTGGGAAGTTGGCCTGATGTGCAGTGTTCACTATTCTAGTGATCACTATATATCAGTCCAAACAACCCTTATTGATGATTGGTTGTAAGTCAACCTTATAGACCAGCTATCCTAGTAGCATGGATACGAGCAGTCTAAGGCTAAGACTCTAGAGGGCGTGTTAAGCCAGCTGTTTTACCATCACATTACCCCTTGAACACCCAGTGAAAGGACACCACACAAGTGTTATGAAAATAAACAGTGTATTTATTAGAATCACAACAACCCTGTACTCTTTATGAGGACAGGGTGCTAGGCACACAACAAAACTCTTACGAAAATACTTAAGTTAGCACGTTATACACAAATGCCCGAGGGGCACGAAAAACCATATACTTTAAAAGTGGAATGCGAAATTACTAGCAGGTAAGTACAGTACTAATAGGCTTTGGAATCGCTAGGACTTAACTAGGGAATCGTTAGATTACTTCTAG
This sequence comes from Lissotriton helveticus, assembly GCF_964261635.1. Lineage (NCBI taxonomy): Eukaryota > Metazoa > Chordata > Amphibia > Caudata > Salamandridae > Lissotriton > Lissotriton helveticus. Next base: position 772,246,581 of record NC_136067.1, on the reverse strand, counting down.
GAGGCCTAGGGGACTCGGGTGCAGAGTGTGCACTCTCACGCGGGATGCGGGACAAAGTCTATGGAAGCTAGTAAAGGCAAAGTTAGTGTTCACGGGCGAACCCGACCTGGTAGGAAGAAAACGACAGTGGATCCTGACCCTAGGATAGTGAGGCTATGCTGGGACACCGAAGTGCCGAAGTTACCTAGCCCAGGGGCTGCAGCTGCATAGGTCTGAAAAGACGTCGGGGATCTCGTTGCCGGACCAGGAGCCTGGAAGAAGGAAGTTGCTGGCAGGCGACCAGTGAAGAAAAGTTCGATGGATCCAAGCCTGGATCAAGGAAGAAGAAAACCTGAAAGCAGAGGGGACCAAGTTCTTGAATCACTAGCCAGTGATTAAGTGGGCACCAGGATGGCACCGGGCGAAGTCACCTCGACTAGGTGAGTGGGCGACGCTGGCTCTGCAGATCTCACGGACCAGGAGGCGTTGTCGGCGACCAGGATGGAGAGGCGAGCTGTCCCACGATGGATGAAGCTGTCGGCGTCGAAGTTACCCAGGATTGGGCAACAAGCCTTGGCTAATTCAAGCCCACGCGGTGGACCTAAAATGGCGTCTTGAGTGGACCAGGAGGGTCCGGGGTGCTCCTCTTTTGGAAGGGAGCAAGGGCCAGCCTGGAGCAACCAGACCAGCAGCAGAAATGTCGTCGGGCGTCGTTCAGAAGGCCACAAGCCAGCGGGCTAGTAGCCAAACAACGCGGTGAGCAGCAAAAAGCAGAAGGGCCCCACGCAGATCGTGGAGATGCTGGGAGGCTGCACTTCGGTGCTGGAGCTGCTCAGGGTCGGGGCTTCTCGGACCCCAAAGCACTCACCAGGAAATTACTCGGCGGGCTTGCTGGAAAGAAGTCGTGCAGTCTTGAAGATGGCCGGTCCCTCGAGGTCTCGTCGCACCCACGAATCTCAGCGTGACTGATGATGCAGGTAGAGGTCAGAGGTGCCAGGGAAGCCGGTTCTCGTCGAGCTGGGCAGTCTTGATCCGGAGGAGAGACTTGCAGCAGACCGCAGTGTTCTTAAGATGGTGCCTGCGGATGCAGGGTGACTACTCCTTAGTCACAAGGGAGAAATCTTAGGAAGAAGTCTTGAGTTCCTTTCGTGGAAAGTAGTTTCAGGATTCAAAGATGATCTGATCTGGAAGGGGGCCAGTTCCTACCTTTATCCTGTAAAAAGGGGCTGGCACGCGACTAAGTCCTGCCCTAGGGGTGGGACTAGGAGGGGGGTGGTTACACCCACTTCCTTGGCGGGCTTTTCCCCAGCACAGGGTCGGGAGTGACCCTGGAACTGGTTCCAGCCAGCCTATGCACAGTGAGCACCGGGGTGCCACGTGCAGTCACCTTCCTCTAAAGCCCTGCCTACCTACAATACACAAAACCCTGTCTGGGACGGTGCTGGCACCGCCCCTGGCAGGAAACCCTTTGTCCTTATCTCCTGCTCTGGGAGGACTCCCAGCAGCAGGAGGGCAGACTTGTGTCTCGGTGGCAGCATCCATTTTGTGGAGCTGAGGCTCTGTTTGACTTTAACCGGGGTTAGGGGTTACATACATGTCGTGTCCCTCTAGAAGGGTGGAATGCTAACCCCGTCGCCAGAATTGGCGAGGGGTTAGTATTCCAATTCGTATGACACCTTACTCGACATGTTTTGATAAAGCGATACCAGAGTTGGCATATAACCGCGAGGATTATAATGCACTTAAGAGTATATGGTATGCGATATCATGGAAACGGCTAAGGGATGGATCCCGAAAGCCGCAGACAGGCTCAGCTCATGCCAGAGCACCATCTCACACGATTCCAAGCACTCTGCCTTCAGGATTGTTAAGGCCTGCCATAGGAGTGACTGATAGGAGATCTGTGTGTCCATTTTAGGGTTAGATATAGGTATACTATATCTAAAGCAAAGGGTGATTACACCACCTTGCCCCAGCTGTCAAGCAGCCAGTTGTGTCAGATTTGGATGGCCAGCCAGGGGTGGCATAATACATGCTGCAGCCCCTGGTAGGCCCTGGGTACACCTATGCCCTGGGTACCTAAGGTACACTGTACAGGGACTGATAAGGTGACTCAGTATCCAATTTAGATATGTACCTAAGGTACATGGAATCCATTTTACAGAGAGAGCAGTAGGCCTGGGGCCCTGAATAGCAGGGTCCCAGGTCAACTAAGTCAGAAAACCAGCAAAACACCAGACAAAAAGTTGGGGGCAACCATAGTCAGGGATCTACCTTCCTACAGTGGGATTTTGCTTGAGGCAGGTTTTACTATTTTTTTGGAAAACTAAACAGCTGGGGATTCAACTTGCTGAGTTCTCCAGTGTTACCTCAAGAGTTGGATACCACTGATGCGGAAGGGCTGATTTATCTAAGCAAAGTAGCTACATTCTATTTCATCGATGGCCACCCTACCCACTGACCTCAGTTTTATTATTCAGTTTAGAAACTGAAGGCAAGTCACAAAATCCTCTGCATTCACCTGAGCATATCTCCTTGAAATAACATTTGCAATATGTCAAAGTTACAGAAAATCTAGCAACTACCCTGTAGATGCTACAAAAACATTTGGCATCTGCAGGTTTTAACGAAGTCTTCTAGGAAAGTACCCCTTTTGGCATGGTTAAACTCCCCCCGCAACGTTTTGCCAGACACTGATGCATCTTTGACTGAATGTTCAGTGGGTCCCTGCTAACCAGGTTCCAAGTGCCTGTGTTATTTCTCAAAACCGTACTTTCGGTTCCACAATTGGCCCACATACAAGTCCCTCGTAAAAGGTACCAGTAGTACCAAGGGCACTGTGACTAGAGAGGGTATCTTTCGCATGCATTGTGCCACCCTAAGAGACCCTCACCAAACACATGCACACTTCCGCCTGCAAGTTTTGGTGCAGAAAAAAGTGAAGAGTCGACCTGGCACACATTATGTCAGGCCTACCAGCACTGCAAGAGGCATAGGCAAGCCACCCCTACAGAAGGCCTGGTGCACTACACATCATGTGAGGGCATACCTACATGAGCAAATATGCCCCTATAATGTCTTAGTCCATTCTTAGTGCACAGTAAAGCCATACTGAGTACACAGGCTGGGAGCTTGTCACTACGAGTTCTACGGCTCCACAAAGGCTTCATTGAATTCCATGATATTTGGTACCAAACATCTCAGATAAATGAGCCCAGACTAAAGGCAGTGTTAGATTAATTAATTAATACCAATCCACTAGTGTGTGCTTGACTGGTCAGGAGGGCCAGCTCTAAGGTGGTGCGCCCGGTTCCACCGTCCCGGGTGCTGACTTCACATGGGGGCGCCTGCTTGCTTAAAAGCACCTGCTGCCGCGTTCCTGGCCTCCAGCAATTTTCAGTCAACAATTAAAATGTCAAGAAAACTCTGATGAGGGGTACTGCTACGAAAAACTTTCCGGATCCAGTCTGACGCCTGGGGATATTCTAAGGTAAGGAATCTAACACTACCCTGTTTCTTTCAGATACATTTGTTTCTGGGATTTCCCGCAGTGTGCAAAATAGTCAGGGCGCACTTTCATGTTTCTGATTGAGTGGTCACATGCCCGGCCAGTCACATGACTTGGAACCCAGTCCCTGCTCTGAGGTTTTATTCAAGGAGTCGCAGCTCGCGCTGGTGCTTGTTGATCCACAGAGAAGGTAAAATCGGCTTCTGTTTCTTATTTAGAATGTGTATTTGGCAGCCAATTACGGGTCTTTACAGTTCTACCGCAGAGACCCTCTAAGTGAGCACGATGCTGGTTATTTAAAGACAAGGACGTTGGCCGTAAAATGTGCTGTGATCACAAGGCTTTTCCTGAATTATTTCACCATAGCCCCCATGCCCCCCCCCCTTCTAGGTCTGGTACCTATTTTAGCTAACATCCCACTATCTTTGAAAAAAGAAACAGTAGTAAGCAACTTGAACGTAAAGATCTTTTAATGGGAACTCCAAAGCCCAGGTAATACGAACATAGTGCGTCTCCCTCTCTCGCTCGCTCTTTCTCACTCTTTTCCTTTCTCTCGCGCTCTCCTTCCCACCCCCTGCTGGCAACTGTATGTTCATGCTGCCACTGCTGGTTAATTAGACATCGCTGATTGCCCTCAGAGTTCACATCTCTTTGTGAGTGCAGAGAGAAGAGTTTCCTTATTCTGTCATTATGAATAGATTTTTATTTTTTGATGGAGCGGTTTAATTACAGAATGTGTTTGACCATGATTAGAATGTGCTTGTTTGTTTGTAAGCCTAACCCGTTGATGAGCTGCGCATCAGGTCGCTAACAAGGCATCACAAGTGCACATCAAATGCGGAGTCTGCACCCTTTGGCATAGACCCAGTGGGTATCCGCTTTAATTCTACTATCATCGTAGGGGTTACTTCGGTGTCTGACTCTGTAGTGAGTTTAGGTGTGCCATGTCTCCGAGAGCCATGTGTGTGACAGTGCTGGTTACTATGGCAACGATCTGCCATTCATACCACATGTGCATGCTCTGCCCAGCCACTACCAGCTAACAAGCATTGGTATATCCAATAGGTCTAGCCTTTGGGACCTTATAAGTATTTAGTTATGCAGCACAATATCCTTACTAAAACAACATTAACTGTTGCATTGCTAATCACTTATAAGGTCCCAAAGGCGGGACCTATTGGCTATGCTAATGCTTGTTTATACTAAAGTGGTCACTCCAGTGTTTTTTATAGAATCAATATGTTTTGAAGACAATAAAATGTTTTGAAAACAATCACCAATGTTTTTCTAAACAAGTGTGATCATGCACAACTGACTGTTGGCCAAGGATGAAAAAAGTGGTGACCCTTGTACAGAATAAAGCTGCCGTGTCTGGGGACATGTTTATGTACGTCAAGTACAGGGATTCAGATAGAAGATTGAAAGCCTGGTGTCGAAGAGACAGGAGCAAGCTATTAGGTAAAAGGTCACCTTTTTAGAATCGTGTGGATAGGAGGATGTATGCAAAATGGAGTATACATCACAGGGCTATCCTTAAGGACATGACACCAGAAGGTTTATATGGAGACAGGACTCCACTGGAGACCAAAAGCCTCTGATAGACTAATTACTTACCTTCGGTAACGATGTATCTGGTACAGACACAGTCTAGCCGCAGATTCCTTAACTTAGAATATCCCCAAGGGTCACACTGGATCCGGAAAACTTTCTGCACCAGCACCTCTGCGTGCAGTGGGCGGCGCCGCACGGCTCCGCCCTGACGTCGTCCACGGACGTGACATCAGTGGAGCCATATAAGCCCCTCCCGGCGCGCTCACGTCAGTTTCCGTCAGAGAAATGTTTCCGCGCCACAATGCGGAGCCACCAGCAATAAACTGTGAGAGTATGGGAACAGTGTGCGAAAAGATGAAAAAGAAAAGTAAGTGAATGGTGAAAAACAGCACCATAAAGTACAGTGTCAAGCATTGTATATTGAGAAATAATTAAGGAAAGCGCAGAGCACTGTTCTGAGAAGCAACCCTACAAAAGGGGAGGCTAAACCCTCTCATGAGGCAGAAAAAGATTTGAAAAACATCAGGACAGACAACAGGAAGTCTGCAACCATAATATATAACTGTGAAGGTTATCAAGTCCAGAACACAGGAGCATTGACAATCCACCAGAAGTCAATACCAGAAATGGACGTTGTATCTCCTGCAAGGGAGTTATAAACTGAGGCAGAGCCAGTCGACTTCAAACCAATGGACTGCAGGGGAGGGAAGTGACCACAAGGCCGATGGAGAAAGGGGAGGAGAGGGGTTGAACATGAACAGACCTGAAATCGGACGACCCAGGGCGTAGGGATCTAAAAGGACACATGAGCATACCACCCAATCACGAGAATGGGTGACTCTACCAGATACATTGTTACCGAAGGTAAGTAACTCGTCCATCTGATTCATACATCTAGCCACAGATTCCTTAACTTAGAATAGATACCAACGCCATACCCATAGAGGAGGAGGGTCTGCGAGCAAACCCCACCATGTTCCAGAAGAACTTAGCCATCAACAAGTGACGAAACACAGTGGGGACAGCAATGCCAGCGCAATCAACACCAGACCATGAAGTTCTGAAAAGAGCGGAAAACAATGAGAGGCAAAGGCACCACGAAAAGTTAAAGAATATCTATAAAAAAAAAACGGATTTATACTGGGGTGAGAGAAAGTAGCACAGAACCAGAAACGTTGGTGCAGAAGTGAGAATGCATGGCTTCGTAAAGAAGATGAACTGAACCTAGGTCAGAAGGACCCAGAGAAGCAGATGTGTCGACCGGAATAAAGACCCAGAGAGAGAACAAAACGGTATGACAGTCAGCACATACCGGTCGAGTGTGCACAACAGTGGAAAAAAGCAGTGCCGAACCTGCACCAGCTAAGATACGTGGAACAGCAGTGACTGGATGCCAACCTATGGCCAGGAAGTGCTGGCATTAACAGAAAACAAGACACTCCAGTACGCAGTCACTCTTTCACAAAGTCATGTGAGAGGGGGGACGGAAACAAGCAGAAGCACCCAGAACAGAACCACAGTAAGACTGGTTGTCATGTGGAAGAGAGGAATACACAGAAGCATACAGTGTGGATACCAGAACCTCACCAAGTATAGAGAAATTCCCCTGCAGGGTAGCGTGAGCAGCCCAGATGGGAAGTAAGCATCACCAGGTAGGCAACTGGCAAAAAGGAGCCTCCGGCCAGCCAGACACACATAAGAGCTCGCACCATGGGCAGACCGGGGCAAAGACCATGGACACTGCAGCAAGGTACGTGCCTGCACGACACCGTCATGGGAAGAGCACAGAGTAGACATAAATGAAGAAAGATACACATCTAAAAAGGATGTGTTGCAGAAAACAAAACAAGGGCACGCCATAAGTACCAGTAGTCATGTTGAAGCAGAGTTGGACAGGACAATGGCCAGATCTGTATGCGACATCAACCACCCGTACGGGAGGAGCCACGGTCCCCTGCTAGACAGATAAAGAGATGGAGCAGGACACGAAAGTGGAAACAGTCACGACCAAGGTAATGGCGTAAGGACCCAAGAAAGCGAGCATCCTGAAGAGAACACTCCCCCTGAGAGTGTTACAGCAGGAACCTAAAGCATAAGCCTGGAAAACACCTGAGCGGTAGGCAGCAGGGAAATAGGCAAAAACTCCTGTTTGGGAAGTGCCCAGAAAACGAGGGCACAAGGCAGTGTACAGCATAGACGTACGTGGCTAAGACGCCACCGCGTATAGAGAAGCCTAGACAGGGCTGAAGTACGAGAAAAAACTACCCATCCCGGAGAGTGGAGGGTAGAACTATTCACTGCGGAAGCAGAAGAAAGAACGCAGCCCCCATATGATAGCGAACATACCAGGGTGCCCACACACTATGCGTAAACACTGAAGAATAGTGCTGTGCAGCGGCTCCGCCCTTGCACTACGCGATGGCAGGGTGTCAGCCGCAGAATAACTGTGCCAGAACGGAACAGAACAAGGGGTCCCAAGGGACATTGGCTGGCGAAAAGAAGAGCAGCTACATGGATAAAGAGGAACACATCGAAGCTGAAAAACGCCCCAGGAAAAGGCAGGCGAGGCAGCGCTTCATGGTAGGTGTTAGACCTGGCACCATTGGCATGGGTCTCCCTTCCATTTTTTGCTGTGCCTCATTTATTTTTGCTGGTGTTATATGCTTTGGGCACTGTGCCACTGCTATCCAGTGCCACAGTGCAAGTGCTACCTATTGTAAATTGGTGTATTAATCAGTGGTTTCATGTTTGGATATTTGGTTTACTTGTCAGACCCTAGTACAGTACACGGAGTGTGCCCAGGGCTTGTAAATCCAAATGCTGCTGGTGGGCCTGCAGCACTGGTTGTGCCACCCACAGAAGCAGCCTTGTAAAATGAGTCTAAGGTCTGCCAATGCAGAGCCTGCGTGCAGTCTGGTGCTGGCATGCTGACTGGGCAAGTGCACCCACTTCCTAGTCCCTAAACCTTCCCTTTTCTTCATATCAGTCCCCCCTATGTTAGGCCCAAGGGCAGGGTGCATTGTAAGTATAAGGTAGGACAAGCCCTGGTGTGTGTGGCGTGTCCTAATAGTAAATTACAGCCATTTTCGTTTTTCACTATTGCAAGGCTACCTGTTCTCCATAGGCCAGAATGGGCTGTTAGAGTTATTACATTTTATACTCCTAACTGTCTCAGAGAACATGGTAGAAATTAGAGTTTAGTATGCCTGAACTCAGGATAATAAAATACATATTTTAGTGAAGTTTATTTTAATATTCTGTGTTTGCAAATACCACTTTTAGAAAGTAGATATCTGCTTGTCTAACCATTCAAACCTGCCTCTGCTAGGTTGTGTATTCCTATGTCTGGTTTTATGAGTGACAGGGCTGGGGAATTCCAGGAGACAGGCTTAGTCACCCAGTGGTGAATAGAGAGATCTGCATCTAGATGCGGGGGGAGGAGGAGTTGCACCTGAACCTTGAATAGGGCTGTGCCTGCCTTCCACAATGCTGGCTCCACCCCCTGGGGAGCGGCTGATGTCTCTGCCCTGCACATTGAAAGAATAGAAGGAGTCCTGTAAACAAAAAGCTCCAGGACTGTACTTGCCTTCCACAATGCTGGCTCCAGCTACTGTGGGGCGTCTGATGTGCATGCCCTGCACTGTGAAAGGAAAGGAGAAGTCTGGTAAACCGAGTGCTTCAGAACTGGTTTGGACTGGGCAAGGAATATGCTACTTACCAGTATGCATCTGTTCTTGGCATGTAGGGCTGCTGACATTCATATCTGTGCATAGTGCCTAGTGTTGGGTCCGGATGATTGCACATCGTTGTCCTGGAAGAGTCTTCGAAGTATCATGAGATAGGTGGCTCCTCCCCTGGACTACAGTGCGCATGGGTATCCTCTCCATCCTCAGATTGTTTTGCGCCATTGTGGCAGAGATGGAGTATGATACAGTAAGTGATGTCCATGCTAGAGAGTAATTCTGAGTGCTACAGCTGCGACAGGCACCGGGGAGGAGAGCGGGCGATATGAATGTCAGCAGCCCTACATGCCAAGAACAGATGCATACTGGTAAGTAGCATATTCCGTTCGAGGCATGTGGGCTGCTGAATTCATATCTGTGCATAGAATGGATAGCAGTCTCCCCTTTAGCGGTGGTTGCCCGTGCCAGCTGCAGCAGTCTGAAAAAGAGTTTTGAGAACAGCCTGTCCTACAGTTGCCTGCTGCTTGGAGTGTACATCTAGACAGTAGTGTTTGGTAAAGGTCTGTATGGTAGACCATGTGGGTGCTCTAGATAGCTCTTCTAGAGGAATGTTTCCTAGGAAAGCCATGTATGCCCCTAACTTGTGTGTTGAATGCGCTCTTGGGGGAACTGTTAATGTGCGTTTAGCTTTCTGATAACACATTTGTATGCACTTAACAATCCATCTGGCTATACCTGATTTTGAAATGGGGTTGCCTTTATGCTGTGGTGAAAAGGCAACAAACAGTTGCTTCGTTTTCCTGAAATGTTTTGTCCTGTCTATATAGTACAGGAGAGCTCTCTTAACGTCTAGGGTATGTAGAGCTCTTTCTGCCACTGAATCTGGATTTGGGAAGAACACTGGCAGTTCTATTGTTTGATTGATGTGAAACTGGGATACCACCTTCGGCATAAATTTAGGGTTTGTACGTAGCACTACCCTATTTGCGTGAATTTGGATGAATGGCTCCTGAATAGTTAGGGCTTGCAGTTCACTAACTCTTCTAAGTGATGTAATCGCCACTAAAAACGCCACTTTCCACGTAAGGGATTGTATCTCACACGAGTGTAGAGGTTCAAAAGGTGGTCCCATCAGTCTGGTTAGAACCACATTCAGGTTCCAGACAGGTGAAGGTGGGTATCTTGGAGGAATCACTCGTTTGAGTCCCTCCATGCAAGCTTTAATAGCCGGTACTCTGAAGAGTGAAAGGTGTTGCCTGTTTTGAAGATAAGCTGCTACCGCAGCTAAATGTATACGTATGGAACTGTAGGATAAATTGCATCTGTGTAAATGTAACAGATAGCATATCATGTTTTGAGTTGATGCATCTAGCGGATTTACGTCATTGTTACAATAAATGACAAACCGTTTCCACTTTGCCGCATAGCATGCTCTGGTTGTAGGTTTCCTTGCCTCCTTGATAATATTCATGCAGTCAGGAGGCAAGTTTAGGTAACCAAACTCTATGACTTCAGGAGCCAGATCGCAAGGTTTAACTGCTGCGGATCTGGGTGCTGAATGTCTCCATGGCTCTGCGTTAAAAGACTGGGTGTTAATCGCAGCCTTTGATGAGGCACCACGGAAAGTTCTAGGAACGTGGTGTACCATGGTTGCCTCGCCCACGTTGGAGCAACTAGGATGAGGGTCATTGAGTGTTGTCGTAGTTTGCGTGACACTAATGGTATGAGCGGGGCTGGTGGAAAAGCGTACGCAAATCTGCCTGACCAGTTCATCCATATCGCATTTCCCTGAGACTGCGGGTGTGGAAACCTGGCGGCAAAGCTTTGGCATTTTGCGTATTTCCTTGTGGCGAACAGGTCTATTTCTGGGCGACCCCACTGCTGGAAGTACGGGTGCAGCACTGAGGGATGTATCTCCTACTCGTGCATCTGGTGGCTGTGTCTGCTGAGCAGATCCGCCATCTGGTTGTCCCTGCCTGGGAAGTGTTCCGCCATGAGGAATATGTTCCTCTGAATGGCCCACTTCGACATGCTTTGCGCTAAATGTGACAACTGTGGAGAGTGTGTCCCTCCCTGCTTCTGTATGTAATACAGGGCAGTCATGTTGTCCGTGCGGATTAACATGACTTTGTTGCACAAATGTACTTTGAATACCTTCATTGCCATAAAGATTGCCATCAGTTCCAGCAGGTTGATGTGCATCTTTTTTTGCTGCGTCGTCCATAGTCCCTGCACTGTGTAATGGAGGACATGCGCTCCCCATCCCAGGAGAGATGCGTCAGTCGTCAGCACTATTTGTGGTACAGGCTCTTGGAACGGTCGTCCCTTGCAAAGGTTTTGTGGGTTCCACCAATGCAGAGAGTTGTATGCGCGACCGGTCACCAACACTAGGTCTGTTAATTTCCCTTGAGCCTGGTTCCACTGCCGTGCTAAGCATTCCTGAAGCGGACGCATGTGTAGTCTCGCGTGACGGACTATGAAGATGCAGGAGGCCATCATGCCTATCAACTGCATAAACACCCTTGCCGTGAGCGAGTGTTGGGGTCTGAATTTCTGAATGAGTAATTGAATGCTGCGGATTCTTGCTGAGTTTGGCTGTGCTTTTGCTGCCAGAGTGTCTATTGTTGCTCCCAGGTACTGTTGTACGGGGCGGGCTGAAGATGAGACTTTGGGTAGTTTAATGAGAACCCGAGGCTGTGTAGGAGGTGAATAGTGCGGGACATGTGGCTGGCACACTGCTGCGCTGACTTTGCTTGGATAAGCCAGTCGTCCAGATAGGGATAGACGTGAACATGGTTCCTCCTTAGGTGCGCAGCTACTGTCGCTAGGCACTTGGTAAACACCCTGGGGGCTGTTGTCACCCCGAAAGGCAGGACCTTGAACTGGTAGTGCTGATCTTGTATGGCAAACCGGAGATATTTCCTATGTGCCGGATGTATAGGTATGTGGAAATATGCGTCTTTTAGGTCCAGTGTTGCGAGGAAATCTCCCTGACGGAGCAATGGTAGAACCTGCTGTAGAGTGAGCATGTGAAAATGTTCTGACAAAATGTATTGGTTTAGGGGCCTGAGGTCCAGTATTGGCCTGAGAGACCCGTCCTTTTTGGGGATTAAGAAGTACAGTGAGTATACCCCTGTACCCTGTTCCTGTACAGGTACGAGTTCTAAGGCCCCTTTTGGCAGCATGCTGATGACCTCTTGCTGCAATAAGTGTATGTGCTCTGCGGACATGGGACGGTGTCTTTGGGGTATGTTGGGTGGAGTGTAGGTTAGCTCTAGACAATAGCCGAACTGGATAAGTTGTCTCACCCACCTGTCTGTGGTAATGCTTTCCCAGACTGGCAGGAACTGTTGTAATCGTCCCCCGACCGGTGTTACATGGTCTGGGGGCAGTGACAAGGCGTCACTGTTTAGTATTGGCGGAGGATCTGGAGTTGTTATTCCCTCGTCCTCTGCCTTTGTTGCTGTTGCCACGGAATCCACCTCTAGTGTTTTTAGTATAGGTGGTTTGCGTGTTCCCTTTATTGTATGGAGTCTGCTGGGACGCCTGGCCTCGTGCAGCTCCTCTGTTACCGGAGCGACGAAAGGAGCCTCCTCTGAACTGTTGTGACTGCAAGGCACCCATAGACTTGTCTGTCTCTGTGTCCTTTTTAATCTTCTCTAATATTGTGTCCACATCTGGACCAAATAAATAATCAGGGTTCACAGGCTGATTTAATAATGTGGTTTGAATCTCAGGTTTGAACCCCGAGATGCGTAACCGAGCATGTCTCCTGAGCATGACACTTGTATTGATGGCCCTGGCTGCGGTGTCTGCTGCGTCTAGCGCACATTTAATAGATGCGTTAGATATGAGTTTACCCTCTTGTATCAGTGTCTCTGCTCCCTCCTTGTAGGCATCAGGCAAATGTTGTACCAGTTGCTCTAGTGTGTCATAATGAGCCCTATCATATCTGGCTAATAGCGCTTGTGTATTAGAAATTCTCCATATATTAGCTGCTTGAGCAGCCACCCTTTTTCCAGAAGCTTCTAATATCTTGGACTCCTTGTCTGGAGGAGGAGCATTACCAGTTGTTTGTGAGTTGGCACGCTTACGAGCATTTGATACCACCAAAGAGTCTAAGGGCAGCTGTCCTTTAATATATGTAGGGTCCACAGGTGCCGGCCTGAATTTCCTTTCGATTCTGGGGTTAAGAACCCTTGCTCTTGTGGTTTCTTTGAAAATGTCTCCTGCGTGTTTAAGGACACCTTTCAACATTGGCAATGTTTTGACTGATTTCTCTGAAGTGGAAAAAGTGTCAAAGAGAAAGTCTTCTTCAATTGGGTCAGCATGCATTTCTACATCATGATTGTGTGCTGCCCTTTCTATTAATGCGTTAAACGCAGCCGTATCCTCTGTTAACGAAGTCTTGACAGGATAAGAAGGAGTGTCAGGAATAGTTTGTGACTCCCCCGGGTCGACAGAGTCTGTCCAGGCTGGAGTTTGGTCATCCTGATCCGTGTCCACAGGGTAATTAAATTCTTCATTGTAGTCATACTCCATATCCTCATCATTACGTGTGGGTGAGTATGCAGAGGTGTCTTGGCCATGGTAACTTATAGCCTCAAAAAGGACAGGTGATGTGGAAGAATTCCTTTTCTTTTTGAGTGGAATTTTAGATGTCTCAAGAGGATTTTTTGACCTGATCTTCCTCTGATAAATTGTGAGTGCCTGTGTCGGAGTCGATATGCAGTTTAGCCTGTTCGTCATAGGAGGGCTCATGGTACACAACGTCCTCTTCCAGAGAATGACTCCTTTTCCCCAATGACACCTTTTTGGACGTTTCGATCCCTGTCTTTGGATCGAGCGCCTTAGGCCGTGCCGTCGGGGGCAGTCCGAATTTTATTGGTGGCGTTGTATTTGCCGACTGACTGACCTTCTTCGGGGCTGGCGTCGTCATCGGTCTGACCGACTTTGTCTTTTCGCCAATACGTGGTTGGCCATGCGTTGACTTAGGCGCCTGTTGTGTTTTAGGCGCCGCCTTTTGCCTCGACGTGGTCCTTCGAGCCGGTCTTGGACTTCTGCTCGAGGCCTTTGACGAACTGTGGCCAGTCGACTCGTTGCTTCGGATCGAGACCCGAGTCACTTGTTTGTGTCGCTGTCCGTCGACGTCGACCTCGTCGGCTCGACGTGCCTGACTTTGGATACGGACTTCAGCGTACCAATCTTCGGGTCGACACTCTTTATTTGTGACCCCGCAGGGTTGTCGACCCCCTTTTTCTTCGTCGAACCCGATGGATCCGAACTCTTCGATCCGAAGACTGTCTCCAGCAGTTTTGGTTTCATTTTCGACTCCACGGCTTTCGGTTTCGATTTACCCAGTGACTGGTGTCCGATGGCCGATGCGTCGTCTCTTACCTCGACAACGTTTTCATTCTTGACGCTTCCTTCCTCGTCCTCATAATAGTTGGAGTCATGCTCCGAACCGGGATCTGACCGCTGTTCTGGATCCTCAGTCTCGACGACCTCGTCGTCTTCTTCATCGAAGATATTCACCGGGTCGGGCGCTGGCCTCGTCATCGTCTGCCGCGCTTCGCATTGAAGTCTAAGCGTCTTCTTTGATCTGAATCGAGCACAAGCTAGGCAGTTGGCCTCATTGTGCTCCGGAGATAGGCACTTGTTACACACCGGGTGTACATCGCTGTGTGGGTATTTAGAATTGCAAAGGGGGCATCGTTTGAACGGACTCCGTTCCATCGACAATCGGGCCTCTGGTGTCAAAAGGCCACACGGCTCTCGTCGACGTCCTGCTCAAAAAGAACTGGAACAAGTACTCGGCACCGATCGAAATAACAATACCGACGACCCCGAAGGCCTTTTGAAAAAGTTTCCGAACTTGAGTAAAGAAAGTACATCCGAACCCAATGGCGGAAAAAAACAATCTGAGGATGGAGAGGATGCCCATGCGCACTGTAGTCCAGGGGAGGAGCCACCTATCTCGTGATACTTCGAAGACTCTTCCAGGACAACAATGTGCAATCATCCGGACCCAACACTAGGCGGCGATCTATGCACAGATATGAATTCAGCAGCCCACATGCCTCGAACAGGCCCCTCTCCCCTCAGAGAACAAAGGATTTTGGGGTATAAATATTGGGACCCTGATCCCATGTAATTAGATCACTTTGGACTACAAGAAGAAACCTATACTGAGGAGAGGAACCTGAAGAAACTGAGGAGAGACTATTCTCAAGCTGAAGTGCTGCTTGGGGGATTGGCCTGCAGTGGTTGCCTTACTGCCAAAGAAAGGAGAAAGGAACTTCGTGTACTTTGCTTTCAACTTGTGAAGGATCTCCAAGGGCTTGGAAAAGATCCTGCCTCCTGCTGAAGTCTCAGGGACAACAGACTTCACACCCCAGCTCCCCAGAGATCTTTGGAAGTGCCTGCTGCATCGGAGAGAAGCGTGGCGCAATGATGAGGAAGCGTGTCGCCGTCGCAACTCCGAAGGAGGGTGTCGCCGCAGTAGTTGTTGCACTGCACCGCATCAAGAGAAGAACTCGCAACGAGGTCGGAGCGTGTCGCCGTCGCTGTACCTGCCGTCGCAACTCCGAAGTTGTTCGGAACTGGAGTCGATGCATGCAGCCGGCGCTGAGGACGAAACCGCCAGCGAAGACCTGACATGAGTGCCTTCCACCTCTGTGGGACCCGAAGGCACACCAGGGAGAGGGGGTGACCTAAAGAAAGAGTGGAGGGACTTTGAGTAAGCCTACATTTGGGCCCGTATTGCTCCAACCCCCGAGAAGGGAGGTATGGGGGAGACAAGTGTTGGGCGCCGGTGGCTGGTAAAGACAGAGAGCAACTGGCCCCAGCATCACGTTTACGGGAGGACGACCTCTGTGACTTATGTTTGTGCTTACCCGTCTCAGATAGATGTTCGCGGGAACGACCTCGTGAGCAGGGCCGATCCCGAGAGGGAGATCGGCGGCGCGAAGGTGCAAGAAGGGACAGCCGTGCGGCCAGCAACATCATACGACGCTCCCTTAAAGACTTTAGTTTCATCTGTTGACAGGTGTTGCACTCTTCGGAGTCGTGGTGCCCTCCCAGGCACCACATACAAATGGCGTGCGGGTCCATGACAGACATCTGGCGCGCACAGGTCTCGCATGCTTTAAAGCCCGAAGGCACTGCACACTGTTCTGTGACGCCTTCGGCATCGAGAAGGCCCGAAAAACAGGCCAAGGAACTGCTGGTTTTCCAGGATCCGCGCTGGGACGCAGAAAAGAAGAAAACTGAGGTCAGCGTGCTGGGAGGGGCTTATACGGCTCCAATGATGTCACGTCCGTCGTCGGCTTCATGGTGGAGTCCTCAAAGGGTTTCAAAACTTTTTTTAAGGGGTGACATTGCCTTTTGCACATTGGATAAAATGGAATTGAAAAATTTGGTCAAAGACCAGAGAGAAGGTCCGGATCAGAGTCTGAGGTGAAGAGAAACAAGTTACTTTTCTTCAGTAACACTCTTTCTGGTTTCTTGTGAAATCACCAGGTGCCTGGCTGGATGCAGAGAACTCTTTTCAGGAATTCCCTTGCTCGTTGGTAGTGTCATGCTTCTCTGTGTTGGATCCGTCTCACCCGAAGGGACGTTGAGGCACCTGCAATGTCACCACCATAGTGTGCGGACTTCAGTTTCTTTCTGATATCTGTCCACACCGTCAGATGCAGATCTTTAGTAATCAGATTGTGCCAGTGTTCAGATCTCTAAGTTGTAATCTTATAAGCATGGACTAGCACAGTCCATTCCACAAAATGGGGAGGAGGGTGGGTCAGCGAGGCATATGCCATTCGATCCAATCTCCACAAGAAATACGATAATGAAAGTAAATAACTTGTCCCTAGAACGGATACTTCTAATCGCAGACTTCTCACCTTGTGAATAGATTCCAAAGCAATATTCACTAGGTGGAGGGACAGTGGAATGACTCAGACTATGAAATCTTGCACAGTAGATCGGGCAAAAAGTCCCTCCTACCGGACTTGGCTAACCTGCAATAATGCTTAGTAAAAATGTGAAGTGACACCAACATAGCAGCATGGCAGATGTCCAAGACTGGCACAAACCACACTAGCGCAGTGGTAGCAGCCTTTGCTCTAGCAGAATGAGCGTAAAGGTCTTTCAGGCACTGGTTCTTGGTCAATCCATAGCAGATCCTGATACAGATGATAATCCATCTGGAGAGGGGTCTCTTCTACACAGCTTTTCCCTTTTTCACCCCAGAGAACCGCAGAAAGAATGGATCATTTACTTGACGGTTCTTGGTACAATCAATCCAAAAGCTCAGAGCTCTCTTTGGATCATGGCAATGAGATCTCTCCTCCCCTTTAGATGGATGAGGTGGATGAGGAGGGGCACATAAAGCTGGTAGAATAATGGACTTTCCTAACTGGTTTCAATCAAATGCTGCTTTAGCCCTGAACTCTACCTTGTTCGAGGATGTGGTATATCAGCATTTCCCAAACTGTGAGTAGGGGTTTGAGTGGGTTGCAGACGACTGTGTGTAAGCAATATTTAAAATGATTAGTCCTGTTTGGGCACCAGATTTAAGGAGCTGAACAATGTCCCTCAGCCAAGTTTTAAAACAAATCCTTGCAAATACTCCCAAGCAGAACTCGGGGTGAACCATTCAGTATGTCAAGAACGCTGTAGCAAGACTAATCCTCAACATCCCCGGTCAAAGCCACATCACTCAACACCTCTGTGACCTCCACTGTCTCCCAGTCAACAGAAGAACAACCTTCAGACCCCTCACCCACACATAGAAGGCCCTTCACAAAGCCGGATCCGCATACGTGAATAACTGCCGCACATTTTACGTACCCAACAGATGCCACTGCTCAGCCCAGCTTTCCCTGGCTACCGTCCCACAAATCAGCAAGACCAGAAACGGAGGAATGTCCTTCTAGCTCATCTCCGAGACATGTAGCACCCTTCCCATCCACCTAAGGAAATCCCCTCGGTGACGCAATTCAGGAAGGACCTCAAGACCTGGCTCTTCGGATTAACTCAGCACTTAGTCTGATCCGGTGCAGCCCCCACCCCCACCCCACAGTACCGCGGGAGTAGCCGTGCTTTACAAACCCTGATTGGTATTTATTGATGCGGTCTGTTTACTTCACAGAGCCATTTCAACAGATAAAGTGCTCCCTATACGTGATCATACACAATCATACCTCTTGCATATAAACAATCACACGTAAATGGAGAAACACAGATGTGGCCTAACAGCCAGAGCTGCCAACTTTGGATCTGGGAAGCTAGGTTTGAGTCCAGACATTGACTCATCATAACACCCTTTGACTCTGGGCAAATCACTTTGTCACCTGTGATTATAATAAAATGAATCTGGTTTGTGTAATGTAAACTGATGCTAATGTTAAGTGCTCTAGTGCCCTTAGGCCATGTTGTTACTGTATAAAACTACAACAAACATTAATGGACTAAAAAATACAACATTGGGGCTTGTTTTCCCACAAAAAGAGATGTAAGGCTTTACCCCCGTATTCTGCTGTAGAAGGGGCTTTTCAAATTTGCTAAAAATTACAGGTATCAACACAAAGATTTTTAAAAAGCTTTGTGACTTTAGGTAACAGATGGCACGGGCCAGCACTACTCTCTGAGAAGTGTTTTAGCTACAGATTTTAATGAAGTTCACCATCTGCCATTTCATTTTTAAGGGCAAATCAAAGTAGTGGCCACAGCCCGGTAAAAAAGGGTGTTGTCATGGTTGTGACATTCACAAACAATTGGTGTTAACACACTAAAAAAGAAAAAAAAGAAAGAAAAATAACAACAATACTGCCTGCCTCATTTTAGGAAGCTGGCTCTCTATATAGTGCACTAAAAAGAAGTACACTGTGTTGAGAGTCCAGGGATCCACAATTGGTTTACAGAGGCTAAAGTAGACAGTACTAACGCTCTCTTTTGTGGTAGTGGGAGCGAGCAGTTCGGGTTTTGCTAAGCATTTGTTGTACTCACAGAGGCAATAAATGAGACACACTAAAAGAATAAATCAGAGACTAAATTAGAAAGAACACTTTTTTTAATATATGTTGTAAAACCAAGAAGTTTGTTTAAAAAATAAGTACTGTTTTGGTTATCAATTTATACAGGTAATTAAACTTTTCAAAGTTTCAAAGTTGTGTGCCTTTAAGCATAATGCAATCCTATGGGAAGAAAAGTCATATGCATAGTGGTAAGTATAGTCGGTTTCAGGTGGTTCAACTGGGTTTTGAATTGAGGTGGGCCAAGGTCCAAAGTGCTACCAGCAGTTCTTACGGAACTGCAAAGGTTCAGCCGGGATGCGGTTGGTAGCTGTGTTCTACAGAGCAGGGGAACACCTGGAATCGGGCTGCACAGGGGAATTTAGGGACAAGTGTGAGTGTTCCCAAATGGGGGTGTGGGTCGCAAGGGGTCTTGGAGCAAGGGGGCACAGGGTGGCCCGTGTGCAGAATAGTTCGGTTAGGTGGGCTGAATGCACAAATATGATCCTCGCGGTTAGGGACAAACAGCTGGCAGGGGAAAATCAGGACAGTTGGGCCAATCACGAAGTAGGTCTCAGAGATTCAGACGTCCCTCGATGGCTGCTTGGTCGTGGTACAATGAGAATCTGGATTGGACTCTCGCTATTGGTGTTTGGTGGAGGGCGTCCGGAACCACGAGTATTCGTGCTGCATGGCTCCTGGTGTCCTTGTGACTTCACAATCAGTGGGGAGACAAATCTGACCCTCCAGAACATTGGCACGCTTCCTGGTCATCTGCGGCACCAGTCAGTCCAGGGAGCTGTAAGACGGTGGACCAGACTCTGTTCTTCGATGCCAGCAGACTGCAGGGGAGTAACTTCTTCACTCCAAGGGAGACTGTAGGTAATTTTTGAAGTGATGGAAAATTACCCAAGGCTGTGGTAGACAGCAGGGGCAGTCCCTTCTGCTTTGCTAGCCACCCAGGTTCAGCAAGAGCAGTCAACTTCAGAGCAGCCAATGGGCTACTATGTTCCCTCCCACCTGATGACCACTTATTGCAAAGTGTGGTATCTGTCTATCCCAGGATACACCATCCTGTCCATGGAGTGTGGAGCTCCTTAGCCCAACACAGAGGTGTGGCTACCAAGGCGGCTACATGCCATTGGGAAGTTAATTTGGCAACTGGTTCCCCTCTCATGTACCTAGTGCCAGCATGTCAGCCTGAACAATGGAGCAGCTCCTCCCTTGAAGCTTGCTTTTTGGGCCAACACCTGTGTGGCTTCCTCTCTCCCGCTGGCTGCTATTGTCTTCTTTCCTGGGAGTCATTTGCATGTCACCCTAGGAAGGCAGAAAGCCAGCACAGGGGCAGATCACATGTACAAAAGCGGACAGGCATTAGGGATTTTTAAAATACATTTGTAAAAGTTTCACACTGCAACAAGTTACATTGATTTCGACTTGAGCATCATGTCAGGCTGAACATAAGACAGTTTTTTGATATCTTACACTATCAACTTTAGTAGTCCCAGTCTGAATTTAGAGGGGCTGCCACGGCAGCCTGCAACTCTGCACTTGCGAATATGGCTACTTGCCTTTTCAACAGTAAAAACTACAATGGTGAGTCTTTAACACTGCAACATGTAAAATACATATTGAACTTTTGTAATATAAAGCACCCTGCCTTAGAGCTCACTATGGCTACTTTAGGGATGATTTGCATACAATAAAAAGGGAGGACTTGGTTTTGCCATTACTTTAGATGGCAAAGTGGAGTTAGTTTGAAAACTGCCCTTCCAGTCTGTGTTGAAGATTAGTAGGCATGTTTTACCTCGTCACATCCAGGGTAGCATTCACATCCAATGTAGCACAATCAGTGCTGCAGGCCCTGGAGTGGCTCTCTAACTTACAGGCCCTGGGTACCATATGCTAGGGACTTACAGTTAAGTTAGCTTATGCCAACTGAGTATAAGCCAATCAAATATTGATACTTTAAGGTTAGGGCACTGACACCTAGGTCTGGTTAGTAGGCCTCAGTGTACTTTCAGAGTTGAAAACTCAGCATCACCGGTCCAAAACCTTGGGGGTGACCACACAAAAAGAGGTATTTCCTTACACACTGCCTTCAGTTTGAGCAGACTGATGTGCAGAACTTCTGGAGACCACAAGCCTCTGATCTCTAGATGAGCACCACCCTAATTGTGGATACATCTGTTTCCAGAGTTACAAAGGCTGGTGGTGGTGAGGGTGAGAGGAAGGAGGGGAGGGATAACGGACATCTTCTGAGAGAGGTGTACATTTGCAGACAACCAGATCAAGCCCACTGCAGTGTCACAGGAGATCCTGATGGTGTCCTCCAGATGTTCGCCATGCTAGAAAAGTTGCCTTCAGAGGCACCACTACCTCCCAAAACAGCTCAATGTATCTGATCCTCTGAGGATGAGGGAAGACTTGAAGCAATATCAAGTCCAGGAATGTCTCTATGAATGTGAGCGGTTATAGGTTTCTAGGTGAAACCTGGGCAGGTTAAAGAAAAAGGCCAAGATGAACAGCATGGATGTTGTTGCCTGTGAGTTATGTGACATCATCTGCAGAGAACTGGCGTTAAGCAGCCAGTCGCCCAAGAACAGTAATATTGAGATCTCTAACCTCCTGACATTGGCCACAACCACTTTCTATCAGCTTTGTGAAGACTAAAGGTGCAAATTTTAGTCTGAAAAGGGAGGACTGTGTGTTAGTGAGAGTGAATCCTTTCATGAAAAGGTGATACCTCCTGAGAGATTGCATGATTAGGGTAAATGAAAATAAGGGTCCTACAAGTCAAGGGACACAGACCCATCTGCATCTTACCGCACCAGAAGAACGTCAGCCAGAGACAACATCTTTAACTTTTCCTTGCCAAAGTAAAAATTCAAGAGCCTGAGGTCTAGAATTGAAGCAAGACCGACACCCTTCTTGGGAACCTGGGGAAACCACAACAGCCCCAGTACTCAATTTCCTTCTTTGACAACTCCACTACTCCATTGAGCAACAGGGCAGCCCCCTTCTGCTACAGCATTCGGAAATGGCCTTTTAACTCACGTGACTGCGGGGGAAATGTAGGAAGTGGTCTGTATGGCCTATTCCTTTTTCAACAATCTTAAGAAACCATTGGTCCTAAGTTATGGCTGCCAGGTCTACAGAAAGGAGGGCACCTGTTCTTCCACAAGCTGTAAATGCTCTAAAAAATAAAAAAATAAAAAGTGGCTGTTCAAATGAAGAGGAGGGTTGCTGGATCGGACGCCCACTGCCTTTAGTTCTGCCCCTGTGTTGCCTGAGGAACTGGTTCTGTTAATGGTGAGCTGAAATGGCTGGCACAGACAAAAGCTGACTCCTTTCGAGATCATCTGATTTGCAAAGCTGGCAGTAGTCTTTTGCCAGACACTGTAGGCCCTAAGATGGGGTAGCCACGTTGCCCAACTTAAAACCTCTCAAATGCAGCATTTGCCTTAACCCTAAAAACATCACTCAGTCCAAAGGCATGTCTCTGACAGCTGCTCGGGAATCCCTGGAGAAGCTGGTCAATCAGAGTGAAGTATGCCTTCTGAGGACCACAGTGGAACTCATTGATGTAGCTACAGAATCAGATATGTCCAGGTCAGCTTCGATATTCTGTCAGGTTGGCATCCTGCCCGTTCCAACCCATCTATGCATAGTGGTATTTAAGGTGGGTGAGAAAGTTTGGTAGCACCATCTACAGCATGTCCTAAGATATGCGTACACCTTCCCAACAAACAAGGCACATAGAAAGTAAAGAGTACCAGGCTGTCTTGTAACCAAGCACCTCCAGATTCACTGACTTCCTTTCTGGATGAGCTATTGGAAAGGAGCCTAGGTTTTTGTTTTGAACATGGAGGCATTTATGCCCAAGTATTTGGGGGCTCATGAAAGCTGGATACTCAGGGGTCTAGGGATCGAGTGATTCACCGCCTGGGCAGATGTGGGCCTTTCGCATTCAGTCAGGTCAGAGGTGCAGGCTGAAGGCTGCAGGAACTTGGTTGATGCTGGGCTTGCTTACTATCGAGGGCAGGTCCGTTTTTGCACGTAAAATAAATCACTTCAAGGGGAGCAGGCTCTGATGGACAGTCCATTTCTACATCAGGAGGCATCCAATCCACTAGCCATTTGTAAGGAGTTCCGAAGATGAGGCGGGATCAGATTGGCTGCCTTGCTACTATCAAACGGATCATGTTGGGCAGCCTCAGGCATTTTACATTTATCAGAGTCTGAGCCAAATATGTCATACATTGTTTGCTATTAACAATGAAGAGTACTGCCCCATTGTTACTCCTTGGACCTTTCCTCCTCCACAGTTCATTGAGCTCTCTCAGAGGGATCTCTGTAGGAGTGCTTTTGTTTTTTGACAGCAGATTGGTAGGGGGAACTGGCCCTGTCCGAACAGGTGGTGTTGGAGATGGCACTGGAATCAAGGGAACAAAAACAGGCAAAGATCTATGCATTTGGAAGCTTCCCAACGGTGTAGGGGATGTTCTATGTGGAATAGAAGGGACTAACAGTGCTGAGAGAGGGCCCCCTGGAGTAAATCCAAATTGAGTCTCGAAAGGTCTCACATCTCCATTATGGCATGCATAAAAAATGTTGGGTCGACTTCCCTTATCTAGAAATTCAGGAAGGTAGGAGGTGGCATTGGAAAGGTCACTGAAAGCTGAGGAGCCAATATGGACCCAGGGGTAAAGGCTCAAAGAGACGAGTTCACTCCACCAGCTGCGAATGGAATGACAGCATCACAGGGGATGTAGAACATTCAGGTAACTTAGTTTTAGACAGGGAACACTGGTTAGGTGAAGACTCTCCATGCCTTCTCTTCTTGTACTTTCATTGTTTTTCTTCAAAGACTTGCAAAAAGGAGATGACCTGAAAGGGGAACGAGATCTTGAACTTTGCTCGTCGCAGTCGATAAAAAGTTTAGTCTTACTCTTTTTTTATGGCCTAGGGACGCTTGAGACCGCATTTGTCGCATGACCTTGTGTTGTGCTAAGAATGCAAGCACCAAGGACAGACATCAAGTAGGTCCGAAATAGACATTTGCCCATTACAATCCCAACAGTGATTGAACCATAAAGTTTTTTGAAGGAGACCTCCCTATAAGTGCACTTCAATTAGAGAGGTATGAGAAAATGTTCTGAATAAAACACTGGCAAGCGAAAAGGAGAGCTCTGGATTGTACATGGGTGTGCTTGGATGGCCCCTATTTGGCTACAGAAACTTCAGTATGCTGTTGCTACAGAGGTGGAGCCAGAGCTCAGAATCAGAGCAGGAGAACCATGACAACAGGTAAATATGCCAGCTTTCTTGATTACAACAGTCTTCAGAAGCAGTGATAGACAAAAATACAGATGAGTCTAGCCACAATTACAAAAACAAATGTAACTAGATATAGTTGTAATTAAACAAGGTCACTAGTATTTTTCCAAGAAATTATTGCTAGTATAGCTACACAACAGACCATGACAGAGAAAAAATAAACGGTGAAGCTTACAATCCCTAACAAATACAGTGTTCAGGTTACAGAGAAAACAAAGCAAACAGTTGAACTTCTTTGTTGTTGATCTGTACATAACAAGCATACATACCCATCATGGGATAGAAGTGTGCAATCACAGCTGAACTTGTTTGGTAACAGGAAAGGAAAGTACTGAAGTAATATTTCGCCTGGTGGAGTGGTGTGCTCTGTTGGTACCAGAAGGCTCTAGCAGAGCTCAGACACAACTGCTGATGGATCTGCATCACAGTTAGCATTGAACCCTGGGAGAGGAGGGGTGTCTCATTGGCTGCTGCTTTGGTTTCAAAGATGCCATCATTTGTGTCCATTTCTTCTAAACTGGGGTCAGATGTGATATCTGCAAAGTCCTAGAATGCCAACGAAGAATGCACGTTAGGCTAAGTAGGTTTGTTAGCCATATTAAATGCACAACTAAAAGAACAGCTCCATAACTAAACTTCAATCGTAACATTTTATATACTACTGTACTATTTTTGCCAATCAGGGCCTCAAACAACCACTTTTTAAATTACAAATGAAATGGGTATAATAATTTGACAAACGCTCAAATCATCATCAAATAATCTTTATTCGACTGACTGACTGTCAGCCATAAAATAGCTCTTTCTGGTGGATACTCTAACAGCAGATCCCTCACCATGTGAATATCCCCACACAGAAGACTAGATCCAGAAAGGATAAGTTACTTACCTGTAATCCTAGTTCTCTTCCAGGGGAATACTCATCAAAATCATAAGCACATGAATATTCCCGCCTATGGGTGGGGACTCCGTAAATATATAAATATATAAAACATCCCATATACTAGAAACGCTGAGCAATGTTGTAAGAATGTCCCTTGCACCTAAATATAATTCCAATAAATCAGGGAGAAAGAAACACATTTGAAAACAGCTTTAATGTACAGCAGAAATCATAATCCTGCAAAGAGGAATGAAAGAACAATGCCAGCACATAGGCTGCATAGTAGAAACATCAGCGTAGAAAGCTGAAATGCTAACCCACAGAAAAACACGGAATAAACTGGCACCGTGCCTTTAAGGCAGTCATGACCCCTAGCTTCCCATCATGCCTCTGGGGTGACAGTAGGTCAGTTGTTCTTTGTGGAGACCCGAAGGCCAGGGCACAAAGATGACGTATCTCAATCACTTGCCCAAGGAGGCGGGTGGGTTGCTTATGACTTTGATGGGGATACCCCTGGAAGAGAACTAGGATTACAGGTAAGTAACTTATCCTTCTCTTCCAGGGGATCCTCATCAATAGTCATAAGCACATGAATAGAATAGCAAGCCCATCCCCTCATCCTGCGGGCAAGTGACAAGTGTACAATAAAGATACATTGTTAAAAAAAGACCATTACAAAGACTCCAATTAAGCTAGCATTGGAACATATTTCTCAAGGATGCTTGGCCTACTTAGGTATCTGCTCTGGTGTCAGAATCCAGACAGTAATGCCTAGTAAACGTATGAACCGATTTCCAAGTTGCAGCTTTGCAAATCTCGGCCACTGGTACAATGTGTAAGAAAGCTATTGTAGCAGCCTATCCCCTAGTAAAGTGAGCTTTAGGGGAGGCTCACAGAGGTTTATTCGCTAATTGGTAAGCCAATTTAATACAGGACACTATCCACCTTGAAATGGATCGTTTGGAGGCTGGAAAGCCTGTTGTAACAGAGCCATAGTTTACAAACAATTGATCAGCCTTTCTAATGGATTTTGTTCCCTCCAAATAGAGTTTGAGAACCCTCTTGAGGTCTAATGAGTGAAGAGACCTTTTTTACTGGTGTAGCAGGATTTGGAAAAGTAGAGGGGAGAGAAATGTTCTGATTGATATGGAAGTCAGACACAACTTTGGGTAGGAAAGACGGGTGAGTTCTCATAACCACCCTATTGTGATGGAAAACAGTATACGGTTCCTTGGATTTCACTCACTCTGCGTGCTGATGTAATAGCCACCAGAAAAGTTACTTTCCATGTAAGGTGTTGTAATGTGTCGCAAAAGAAGGGGACCCCTGAAACTAGTGGGAAGTACACCTAGGCAGGGAAAATACAGTCATGTAAACATTATAGGACTACTTCATACTTAACAAGCCCCTATGACCTAATTAGGGGAAACATAATAGTGACAATCAAAACAAGGTTATTATAGAAAAATACAAAATATTTATTAATGCAATAATATTATCTGATTATTCAATATGTCATAAAAAACTATTAATTACATTGGAGAACAGAATGAACAAACATTTACTACAGAGACTTTCACAGGCGCACAACATTCTTACCATTTATATTCAATATCATATATACTAGACACACACAAACTTTAATGTTGAAGCACAAGTTACTTACCTTCAGTAACGATATATCTGTAAGAAACAGTAGTTAGTATTAGATTCCTTACCTTACAATATCCTCAGACGTCAGACTGGATCCGGAAAGTTTTGCGTAGAAGTACCCCTGCGCGTCAGTAGGCATTGTCTGCGGCTCCGCATCCGTCGTCGGCGCCGTGATGACGTCGGAGTACTTAAGACGCCGCCCTCGCGCACTGACGTCAGTTCTTATACACAGCTTTTCCGCGCCAGAAACGCAGAGCCATGATAAAAACCAACACTGGTGCCATGAAACTAGGGCCCTCAAAGGGATGACCTTAACCCTAGATATTGGTTCACAGAACGGGGAGGATGGGTGGGGCGGTAAGGAATCTAATACTAACTACTGTTTCTTACAGATATATCGTTACCGAAGGTAAGTAACTTGTGCATCTGAAAGAAACAGGTTAGTATTAGATTCCTTACCTTAGAATAGATACCCCAGCAATACCAACCCCGGTGGTGGGTCTGCGAACCACTAATCACACCAGAAAGTCCAGCAGAACGGAACGGCCGAAAAAGCCATCTCTCCGGACTTGGCTGTCCAGGAAGTAGTGTCTAGCGAACGTGTGCAGCGAGGCCCACGTAGCTGCCTGACAGATGTCCTGCAAGGGGACTCCCCGACCCAGGGCAGTAGTAGCCGCCGTGGCCAGAGTGGAATGGGCCCTCAGCCCAACACGAGGCTCCTTTTTAGCCATAGAGTAGCATGCCTTGATGCACAACACGACCCACCAAGAGATGGTCCATTTGTGCACCGCCCGTCCCTTCTTAGCGCCCACGTAACCAACAAAGAGTTGGTCATCCACCCGGAACTGGCGTGTGCGATCAAGATAGAAGGACAGTGCACATTTTGGGTCCTGGCGGTGGAGCCTCTCTTCCTCTTTCAAGGGATGCGGAGGCGGAAAGAAGGTGGGCAAGGTGATGGACTGCCCGATGAGGAAGGCTGTGACTACCTTGGGCAGGAAAGAGGGACGCGTTCTCAACACAACCTTGTCCGGATGGACAGAAAAGAAAGGAGGCTTAGAAGAAAGATCCTGGAGCTCACTCACTCTCCTGACAGAGGTGATAGCAACCAGGAATTCAGTCTTAAGAGTAAGAAGACGAAGAGGGCAATTGTGAAGTGGCTCGAAAGGAGCGCACATCAAATAAGTAAGAACAAGGTTCAAGTCCCACTGAGGCATCACGAAAGGAACAGGAGGAAACATATGAGTGATGCCCTATAAGAACCTATTTACAACCGGGGACTTGAAAAGAGCGGGCTGATCAGGTAGCCTTAAAAAGGCTGAAATGGCCTTGATAGCCCTTGATAGTGCCCAGAGCAGAGCACTCCTGGGCAAGAGAAAGAAGAAAGAGGAGAACCTCAGAAAGAGGGGCAGAGAGTGGATCCACAGCCTTTGCTGTGCACCATGCCACAAATGTGTGCAGGCGTATACCGATTATTGGACAGCGTATGCCAGACCAACTTCTCACAGGGGCCAGTGCACCCCCAAGCCCAGTCAATGTACTAGAGATCCCTGCCAGAAGCCCCAGAGGTATAGGCAGGGCAGAGGAGTACCGGGGAAGAGGACTATCCCAAGACTCCAAGGAGAAGAGGTAGAAACGAAGACAAAGGCCTCCATCTAAAAAACACATACAGTGAAGAAGGCAGCCAAACCTATCACAGATTGAAGTAAGTAAGCTTTATTTCGATACAGTACATATCCTAAAAGCAATACAAAGCATCAAATAAAACAATACAATTTACATAATATAAAATACCTTCAGGTTTGATAATAAAAGCAATAAAAGCAATAAGAGCGAGATGCGCAAATAAGGGTAGCATTAACATTTGAACACCCATACGGAATATAGTTCATCAAGGGGCACTTTACTGAAGCAGCAGCTTCCTTGAGGTTCTTATACGCCAGGCCCAACCTAAAAATTTTGCCATACAACATGCAAAAAATGGGCGGGCATCTGAGCATAGTATGCGTAGGGCTTCTGAGTGTGATCTTGTTCCTAGGCTCCTACACAATGGTTTTAGCCATTTCGATCTAGGTGCTGCATAAGCCTTACACTCAAACAGTAAGTGGGCGATGGACTCAACCCTTGAAGCACAGAACGGGCAATGTGGAAGCGTTTGAAGTGGAGGTTTCCAGGTAGAGGTAAACGAGCCTAGGGGGAGGACACCCACTCTAAATTTAAAATACAGTGATCTGTCTCCAGAATTATGAATCAGGTCCAGATAGGGTTCCCTATAGGGGATCTCTTTGACCAACAAGAACTTGGCAACAGATTTGCAATGGTTGGAATTGTGTATTCTCTTATTGTGTACCCATAGCCAATACACCCTCTTCAGGAACTGCTTGGGGGGTGCGGTTTTGTTGACCCAGGCGTCACCCAAATCCAGCTCATAAAGCAGGCGTTTGACTTCCCTAAACCAGGGTATCTTACTGCAACCTGGAAGCGACAGAAGGTCTTTTAGGGCGTCAGCGTAGCTACACAATTCGGGGACGTTCCAGATCCGGGACCAGAGAAGCAAAGGTCGTAAATTAGCTTGCTCACAGATTGGGCGAGTGCCTGTATCTAACAGTAGTGGGATTGTAGGAGTACTATGGGGCAACCTCATCAAATCCTTGTGGAAATTATTTTCAAGGTGGGCCAGGGTATCAACTTTCTGTAAGCCCCACAGTTCAGCCCCATACAGGGCGGTACTCACAACCCGCGCTCTGTAGATATCTATCAATGCCCCGATTGGTTTTAAGGATGAGGCTCGCTGTTCCTTAAGCAAGGCTCCTGTGGCCCTTTTGTGAGTCAGGAATACCTTTTGGTGGTGTGCCTTCCAGCTCATGGTATCACAGAGCCGTATTCCGAGGTAATCAAATTCCCTGACTCTTTCAAGGGGGATAGAGTCTAAGGCAGGAGGGGTAACGGATTTCTTAGGAGGGTTAAGGACAAGGAATTTAGTCTTGCCTATATTTATTGCCAATCCCCTAGAGTCACAAAAAGATTTAAAACTTGTGAGCAATTTCTGAATGCCCGCAGGTGTTTTGGATATCAGAAGGGTGTCGTCCGCAAACAGGAGAGTTGGAACTTTTCTGCCCGCCAGGGTGGGTGCATCTGCTGGATGTTCCAAGAGATGCTCCACCACTCCGTTTACATAAAGAGAAAACAGAGTGGGGGCAAGCACACACCCCTGGCGGACACCCCTGTCTACTGGGATACGAGATGTTTTTTCTCCCTGGACACCCCATCTGATCTGGGCGAAATTGTCTTCGTGGAATTTTCTGAGCAAAAGCAGCAAGTAGGGTGGTAGGCCTAGTCCATCGAGGACATTCCAAAGTAGTGCCCGTGGGACCAGGTCGAAGGCAGTACGCAAGTCTATAAAGACTAGGTACAAACTGCCCCCTCCCAGTACCACCACCTTCCAATATATCATTAGGAGAAGGAATGTCTGCTCGATGGTGCCTGTCCCTGATCTGAATCCTGCCTGAAAATCAGACAGAATTTTTCCCTCGTCAACCCACTGCAGAATCCTACCCAGAACCACCTTGCCTGCCACCTTTTGGGTTGAATCCAGCAAACTGATGGGACGGTAGTTGGCTGGATCGTCCCTGCTGCCTTTCTTAAATATTGGCACAACTTCAGCGCCCCTCCAAGAGTCAGGAAAGGAGCCTCCCATCAAGACCTCGTTTAGCAGTGAAGCAATTAATCTGCTCCATACTGCTGGATGGGACTTCAAAAGGTCGCCTGGGATTCCATCGGGGCCCGGTGCCTTGTTAGAAGCAATACCACCAATTGCCCTTTCAACTTCCTGGTTAGTGAAGGGGTCAACGATGACAGGGGAGAAGACTGTTGGGCTGTTCAAGAGGCCCGGGCCCGGGCATGCAAGGGATATCCCCTGAGTCTCAGAGTATAGTTTGGAAAAGTGAGCAAACCAAACGTCACCGGGAATGTTGCAGGTTATCTGCTGGTCAATGGGCTTGTCCCTTGCTCTTAAAAGATCCCAAAAACCCTTCGAGTCCTTCCTTTTACTTGCCTCAGTTAACTCACACCAAAAATAATATTCATAATTCTCCTTGGCCTCAGTCACCGTTTTTTTATAGAATTTCCTTGCGGATTTGATAATGACTGGATCCCTATTCTTTACTGCAGTGATGAGATCCCCCCCTAGCAGCTCTACATTTGGAGGAATACCATTTAGCTCTAGCTTTGTTGGCACCATTAGCTACAGACCTGGCCTTGGGTTGAGGAATAACAAACAAATCACTCAAGGATACTACGGTCTCTATGGATTCCGGGTTGGTGGCAGCATCCCGGCGCCATTTGAAAGAGAAGCGCACAAGGGCATACTTGGAGACTCTCACGTTTTATTTTGCTTCTGTGTTCGTTTGCATCATTTTAAAAGTTTTATTTGGCTAACTGTGATTTAAAACGGTTATTTTAACAGCGAAATTTCCCATAGGCTGTTGTAATTATTACTGCTCCGCTTAAAGCTTGCAGCGCAGCTGATTAACAGCGCAGCCTTCCCTACCTTACTCAGTAGCTCCTCTGCTCCGGTCCACCGCGGCTCCCATGCCGATTGAGTGGAGGGCGGCTCATTTACCGCAGCGACTGGTGCTGGTCTGGTGGTGAGAGCGGGCGCCATATTGGGAGGAGTCCGAGAGCACAGGGACCTGAGGCAGCGGTCCAGCTGCTCAAGGCTCCTTCACATAAAACGCAATGTGCTGGAGGGAGCGCAGCGGACGAGCGCAGCGGGCGCGACGTAGGCGCGCCGGAGTCGCGCTAGAGTCAAGCTCGTCTGCGCTCGTCCGCGAGCGTCCGGGACTAGGGGCTGGGGATTCCGCCTGCTCCTACATATACACATCTGCTGATTTATTAGCGCTACGGCCAACAACATCGATGTGTCCTCCCATTCCCCACAGCACGGCTAAACGAACTGCCAGTTTAGGCATTAGCAACTCTGTCACGTCGATAGCCGACTCTGTTCCTAAATACGCGATGCTCACTACCCCACCCAGCACTACTTGTACATTTAAGTGTAAATACTTAAATACTCGTTCCATGATCAAACATCAAACGGATATTTTCCTGTTATTAGCGGATTCACATCTTGACATGTTGCTATTATCCGAAACCTGGCTTACCCCGGACTCACTGCCGGACATCTTAGCAGCGTTACCAGCGGACTTTTACATTCTGTCTGCCATTCGTCCGGGAGGGAAAGCTGGGGGAGGAGTAGCTATCATTGTTAACAAAAAACACCAACTTAGACAACTGTCATCTCTGCCTCTGTCCAATACAGAAAACTTAGTTGCTAAATTGGATACCCCCAATGGAACACTTGTACTGGTGCTAATGTACCGTCCTCCGCAATATATGGCTACATTCCCTTCTACCTTAGCTGAGTCATTGGCTCCTTTGGTCACCAACCATTCCAAACTCCTTTTGGTTGGCGACTTAAACCTCTGGTTTGATAACACAGTGTCAGACCCACAAGCTGCTGAGACAAAGGAACTTCTTGACGATCTCAATTTGATACAATTTATCGATATTGAGACCCATCAGAAAGGTCATAGCCTCGACCAAATTTGGTCGTTGAATTTACCTATCTCTTCAATAGCTATAAAACCCTGCAGCTGGTCTGATCATCACTGCATAAGCTTTTCTTTCCAACTAGAAAAGAACACTCAATTTAAGCTACAAACCTGTAGGACTATTAGGAAATGGACTTCCATGGATATGCCCATGTTTTTAAATTTTCTAAATGCCTCTCTTCCCCTGGAGAGCACTAACGTGGAGGAGGCTGATTCTCGGCTTAAAGAATGGCTTTCCTCCGCGATTAATATTTATGCTCCACCTACTCGCCTTTGCAGTGCTAGGAGCAAGGATGCACATAAATGGTTTACTCCTCAGCTAAAAAAACTAAAACTGGAAGTGAGGCAACAGGAAAGGGCATGGCGCTCTCAGTACTGCCCCCTAGCCAGGGCTACTTATTGCCTAGCAAGAAAGGCTTACCAAAAAATATTACTAACTCAAAAAACTGCCTATTTTTCATCTAAAATTTTAAATTCTACCAATAAGTCAAAGGAGATCTTCAGGATAGTGAACGACCTCTGTAACGATGAAAGAACTTCTCCTCCGGTTGTTCCTACACAAGCTTTATGCAATTCCCTGAATGATTTCTTTAATGAAAAGATTTTACTGATCAAACAGCACATCTCCACTCTTCCAATGTGTGCCCCTGTGGATGACATTTTTTTAAACCCCCTAACTTTACACTCTTTTCCCCTTATGGACTTGAAAGTCTTTTCAGAGCTATTAGCTAGAGTCAAATCGGGCTCCCCTATGGACGTCTGTCCCCCTCAAATCATGAAGGAAATTGGTCGTGCCATTCCTAATAGTATGCTGTCCCTGCTAAACAACTCGCTCATCTCAGGGACGGTTCCTAGCAGTTTTAAGCAGGCTTTATTGATACCCCTTACGAAGAAACCTGGTGTGGATCCATCGGACCTCACGAATTACCGGCCTATATCCCTGCTGCCCTTTTTGTCCAAAATGCTGGAGGCCCATGTTACCAACTGCCTCTCAAATTTTGTGGAAGAATCGGGCTATTTGCAACCCAACCAAGCGGGATTTCGGCCTGGCCATTCTACTGAGGCAGTCATACTGGCTGTCCAGAACATCTTGAGGTCCAATGCTGACAATAATCTTCACCAAGCCCTTGTGCTCCTCGACCTGTCTGCCGCATTCGACACGGTTGACTATTCCATTCTGGTCAACCGTGTCGAACAGGCAGGCCTTAGAGACTCTGCTTTGGCTTGGTTGAAATCGTTCTTATTTGAACGCACCCAGTCTGTCTGTCTAGGATCTTTTTCAGCTCCTAAACTTAATTCCTTCTGCGGGGTCCCTCAAGGCTCTTCCCTCTCCCCCTTATTATTTAATTTGTATATGCGGCCCCTTCTTTTTGCTCTGAGTAAACACAAAGTCACTGTATATAACTATGCAGACGATCTGCAGCTAGTTTTTACACTCAATTCCCCAAATGCTGTGGAGGATTTTCAATCAACCATGACTCTGATCCAGAACTGGATGTCTTTAAACCATCTAAAATTAAATCCGGGGAAAACCGAGCTGATTTTGCCCGGCAAGAGTGAAATTGGCTGGAGCCCCAATTTCTGGCCCACGGACATGGGCCTTCCCCCAAAGAAATCACAAACAGTAAAGAGCCTGGGGGTTACTCTTAGCGAGGACCTTTCTTTAAAATCTCAGATCGGTACGGTGGTGTCCTCTGGTTTTTTCCAATTGAGAAAAATCAGGAAAATTGCACACCTCCTTACCCACTCTGCCCTAATCCAGGTGGTCATGGCTCTAATCCTCTCCCATATTGATTTTTCTAACAGTCTCTATTTAGGCCTACCTATAGGCCAACTTAGAAGACTGCAGTACCTGCAGAACCAAGCCGCGAGACTGATTTGTAATGTTCCCAAATGGGTCTCGATCAAATCAGGCTTGGAGACCTTGCATTGGCTTCCTGTGGCTCAAAGAGCTGAATTTAAAGCTGGCTGTATTATTTTTAAGGCTTTGCAAGGGAAGGGCCCTTCCTTTATCAAACAGCTGATTGGCAGATACGTTCCTTCACGTAGCTTGAGGTCAGCCCACAAAGACCTACTCGAGGTACCTCGCTTTAAGAAGAAACGACAGGGAGGTAGCAGCTTTCATTTTTTAGCAGCAACCCTGTGGAATTCTTTGCCGCCAGTTCTCAGGCAGTGCAAGGAGTTTCTTGCCTTTAGAAAGGCATTTAAAACGCATCTATTCACACAGGCATATTTGAAATAGAGACTTTCGTTGTTTTATCCTTGTTATGTTTTTTATCTCTTTCCAGCGCCAAGAAGCCTTTGGGCGTATGCGCGCTTAATAAATTTTAATTAACATAACATAACATAACATAACATGAATAATGGTAGCACTTTAGTGTTCGGTGGGCATAAAGTGTCAAGCCGGGATACCACCACAGACAAGATGGTCCCAGCTTGCATCAGTCTAGCCTCGTCTTCTTTAACTTTAGCCCACTTCAATCGTCTGCCACAGTTCGTTGGTACAATGTTATGGGATGATTTCCAGATGTGGGAAGGCTTGACCTGGTTCTTCATCTGCCACGGGGAAGACCAGGTTAGGGAGAGGGGGTTGTGGTCGCTGTCGGAAGACGTGATGACCTCCATGTCATGGTGAAGAGGCCAGAGATTATAGTTCAACATGATAAAATCTATTCTGGAGGTATGGCCCGTCCTATTATATGTGTGGGCACCCCCAGGATCCGATTTGGATCGACCATTCGTTGAGCGCAAGTTGTGTTCCATGCAAAGTGCAGTGATGTCTATCGCACTTTGCGTCCATTTTGGAATTGGGTCGAGAGTCAAAATCGGTATTCCTCTTTTAGTGTCCTCATCGAAAGAATCCAAAATGTCCTCCCTTGCCAGTGGTTCAAAGCAACAGTTAAAGTCGCCTGCAAGGAGGACGTAGGAGTTAATATTGCAAGCAGCTAGATCTTTACTTAGGCCTGTTGATGGCAAGCTGGATGACCCATTTCTAGCACCTCTCAAGTACAGATTAAAAACCTCTAGCATCCTTCCCCCATCACAATGAATTGAAATCCTCTGTAGGTCAGGAGATTGGGTGGGCCTATGACTCACCTTTAGGCCCAGAGCAATACTGACCCATATCAAGAGGCCGCCAGATGGGCGACCCTTAGATCCGCTTTGCTGGTGAGCTGGGACAAAGTAGGTTGTGAACCCTACCCTATGTTTAGGTTCCTGAGACCAGGTTTCTTGCAGAATGCAGATGTTAAAAGGCTCTAAGAACGCATTCCATTCCGGGTTATCGAGGTTGCGAGCAAGCCCTGCCACATTCCAGCTTACAATCTTTAACAGTGATACCTCTAAGGAGGAATGGTTGATGGAATGGGTAAGTGCAAATGGAGAGGACACAGCCAATGACGGTGGCCTATCTAAGGGCTCATTTTTAGAGTTGTTAGGAGCCATAGTATCCTCCAGTGGGTAAGCCGGTGCTGGGGTGAGCCGGGGTAATGAAGACAGTGGAATATAGGAGGGGACCAACTGGGACTCCCTACCATAATGACAAGGCTCACCTAGGATGGTCGAATCAGCCAATGCAACCTTGAAGTACACAGCCAGGACAGAACGGGGCCTCAGTGAACAGGGCAGGCGCGGAAAAAATAATAGTCTCACAAGGCTCCAGCAGAACAAGAAGCTGGAGCACCAGGGCCCACGCAAAGGACCCTGGCAGCGGAGCAGGCAGACGCTGCTGGCCGCTGACAAGCGCCACCAAACAGAACGCCCAAACTACGCCAGGCTCAAAACAAGGGCATGGCCAGAAAACAAAATCCCGAACGACTCCTAGAAGGAGACCGCTCCGAATAGAGCCGAACCACGCAGAAGTAGGACCAGCCGGAAACTAAGAGGAGAAACAAGTAAGATGGACCAAGCCGTCAATACAGGAAAGAATCCAATCTGGAATACCAGACAGAGGGCCAAGCCAAACGACGGACAAAAAGGGCAAAAACACTGCAGCACAACACCGTAGACGGCAAAGCCACGACCAAGAAGCCACACCAGCGGAATACAGCAACACCAGGACGGGCGAGGAACCTGCAAAGGGGTGTCCACACCCTCCCAGCAAAAGATAAAGCTATACAATAGCTACAGGTACCCCACTTAGGGTAGGACACGTCCCAAAGAAATTATGGGAACCACTCTTAGGGAAGAAAATCCTGCATCAGAGAACAAAACCATAAAACCTGCGGCAGAAACCACAGAAAGCTTAGTAATCAGCCAAAAGGTATGCTCTTGCCAAACAAGGGCTGAACCAGCAGCCAACAGAAGAGAGGGGCCAACCAAGGGACCCCGAGGGCACAGCACACCACACAGAAAGTGTAACGGTCACTCCAAACACCATTCCAGGAGCAAATGGGATAGCACCTCCCACAAAGTCCCGGAGGATCAACAAACCAGCCTACTGAGGAGGAGGAGGGGGATGGAGCCCTGCAAGAAGACCCTGAATGGCGGAGTCCGCATGAGTGTTAAACAGAAGGACCCCGTCAAAGGGCAAGTCAACCAGACGCTCACTAATATTTTCAGGAAAAACAGTATCACATAGCCAAGCATGGCAACGGAGAGTCACAGAAGTGGCCATAGCACGGCCGAGAGCATCGGCAACATACAAGGTCGCACGACAAATAAACGCGCCCAACTCTCTACCATACAACACATGGCCCCGCAGATCAGCACGGGCACCCTCATGGGAGACGTTAGAAAGAAGGAACTCCACAGAGTCCCACAGGCTGGAAGTAGCCCTAGCCAATACACAAAGTGTTGACAAGGCAGCACTGGAAGATGTGAAAACTTTATGCGCCCATTAATCCAGCCACCGGGCGTCCCGAGACAAAGGAAACAACACCACAGGCAAGGACGGAAAAGCCGTCAGTAGAAGAAAACCTTGAGTAGAAGGGTGGAAGGAAAGGCAGACCGGGTTGTTTGGAGCCGGACGGTGGTGATGCAGGAGGGGCTGAGGCACCGGATCACCCATGGCAGGGAGACCCCAAGCCCCCAGAAGAGAATTTATGGAGTGATGCTTCAAAAGTAAGGAACAGCTCCCGTCCACCAGAGCACTGGTGGAGAACTTCCAAAACGGTTATCCGTATGAAATGGAGTGAGAAGTTCACCCATCCGCAGAATACTAGTGGCTGTGGAAATAGCCCGAACAAAGGCAACACTGGCCTCAGTAGCGCATCGCGGAGGAGAAAGTTATTCCTCAGTGGGCGACGGCTGCAGACTGAGCGTCCATCCCCAAGTCCAGGGGGAAGTGGCCAGCCCTGGAATAGTGGGGGTTCCACAGATGAATGGGGAACCTGGGGGCCTAGGGGAAGGTGGCGAGACCGGTGGAAAAGCCAGCCGTGAGCCACGGAAAGAAGGATTCGAGGATTTAGGCCATGGGTACGACGAGGAGCGCTCTCTGGAAGATGCCGGTGAAAAGGCAACAATGAGGCACCCTGTCTCCGGGGAGGAAGACACCAACAGATGACAGACCTCAGGAGAGAAAGGAACCTCAGGAGACGAATCAAGAACCTGATGCCGGCATGGCTCCGTGGAGTCCGCCACAGGCGCCTGATCAATGTCGAACAGCGCTCGAATGAGTATTTGCGGCACCGGATCGACCTCTGACACCACATGCTCCCCAGGAGAATGGGGTGGGGTCGATACCGGTACGGCGAAGGAGCGCCGCCGAAAAGGTGCCGGTTCGGCCTCAGGCGGGGCAGCCGCCCACGTTGAGGACAGAGAGGTACTTGGGAAAGCACCCCAGGTCCCAGCCTCCACCCGTGACTCCACCTGAGCCGGGGAGAAAGGCTCCAGCCTCTGGTGAGGCAGCCGCCTGCTCAGAGGACCGATGGGGGACTCGGGGGCAAGCCCGAAGTCCCGGCGATCTCCTGCGACACCACAGGGAGCCCGTAAGGATTTGCGGTGAGGCAGGGACGCCAGGTGCCAAAGAGGGGAGCCCCGAAGGACTACACCTTGACAACAACATCCTCCTACGACCTGAAGCCGCGGAAGTCCACGCGCGAGGCAAGGGATCCGCGGCCGTCTCAGGAGGTGGGGGAGGGGCCAAAGAAGCCTGCAGAGGCTGTCATTTGGGCCCTAGTCGCCCCTAAGCCGGGAAACTGCAGGTAGGAAGGTGACAGGCGGGGGCGCACGTCCCTAAGGGAGCCGGCGCCCACCGCTGAGGGAGGACAAGGCCTCGGAGACAAGCTGAAGAACCTACCAGCCAGCGAACAACGCCCTTGGGGCCGTGGCGAGTGACGATGTTGCAGACGGAACCGGCGGCTCCTTGCTTTCCAAGGTAGGGGACGGACGCTGGGATGACACCGACCTGGACAAGCAGGCCGACAGCAATTTCATCCGGCGCTCCCGCCGTGACTTAGGATTAAGGTGCTGACAAGCTTCACAATCCGTCTAGTCATGGTGCTCGCCCAGGCACCACATGCAAATCGGGTGAGGGTCCATCGCTGACATGGTACGTGCACAAGAGGTATACGTCTTTAAGCCCGAAGGCATTTGCACACTGTTCCACTGAACATCAAAGCGTGAAAAAGGGAAGAAGGCCTGAAAACAGGTCAGGACACAGAAGAGAAAAAAAACTGACGTAGGCATGCCGGGGTGGGACTTATATATCCTCGCTGACGTCACGGACGCGAACGACGTCAGGGGGAGTCACGTGGTGCCGTCCCTCCAGCGCGCAGGGATGCTGTGGCAAAAAGTTTTCCGGA
Source organism: Lissotriton helveticus (assembly GCF_964261635.1). NCBI lineage: Eukaryota > Metazoa > Chordata > Amphibia > Caudata > Salamandridae > Lissotriton > Lissotriton helveticus. Next base: position 772,207,619 of record NC_136067.1, on the reverse strand, counting down.
TCCAGTCCCACACCTGGGTATAATTCTACGTTAAGGAATCTGGGGCTAGTAGTCTCTATCCGAGGACAGTGTTAAGCATTTGATGTACACATAGTCAGCAAATGAATTTACACACTCAAGAACTGAACGCTAGGTCAATTGTTTTTGTATAAAAAATATACTGTTTATTTTAGGAACCAAGCAAACCTGGTACAGGAAAGCATTAAATACTTTTCATTAAAAAGTTACTGGCTATAGAACTGTTCGAAAATGTAATTAGAATTGTACTTTGTTTGATTTACAGGGGAGCAGTAGAATGCAACACCTAGCAAATACAGTACATTGGAATGAATAGGCTTTTTTTTTTAATAAATTACAGGTTTGTTACTTTTCATATTACTTTTTCTAACAGTGCTGGATCCTAGATTCAGCACTGGGACATTTCCTGAAAACAGTTAAGAGAATTCGTTTTGGTTATTTGTGTGATTTTTAAAGAATATTCTTAGTTTTCAAAAGTTTACACTTAGAAACTTTTTGGGAGAAAAAGTGTCAATGTTATCCTAAGAGGAAAAACGGGTTATGGGTTTCGAGATAAGTACTTGGTCTTTGGAGTTAGGGTTCTGGGGTTAGACTCAGGGGTCTCCCAGGGTCAGTGTTGCACTGTTGTTGCAGCCTCAGTGGCACTAGCGTGGCCGGGTGCAGAGTGTTGAGGCCCAATGTTATCCTATGGAGGATAGGGGGACTCCGGTTGGTGGCTGCTGGCAAGCAGGACACGGGGTTGTGGGAGCAAAGCTCCTAGGGTTTAGCTCAGGGCAAGTTGGGGACCAAAGTAGCACCAAAGTTGCACCCTCAGCGGCACTAGGGCGGTCGGGTGCAGGGTGCTGTTTGGAGGTCGGGTGCCCTGTTGATTTCAATGGAGATTCTCCGGGACAAAGAAACACGACAGGCGGGGATTCTCCGGGACAAAGAAACACGGCAGGCGGGGATCTTTCTGGAGTGACCACCACTTCGTGGGGGAAGTTGGGATGTTGAGGGTTGGTTGGGCACCACTGGGTTGGGCACACAAGACTCTGGGGCGTCGGGTGCAGGGGTGCCTTTGGATGTCGGATTTTCTTACCCGCTATGGTGGTGGTAGGAGGGGTCCTCTGGATTGAGGCTGCAGACATCGTCAGGAGGCTTGAGGTAGGTCAGGGGTCGCCGGATCTCGGGTCAGGATCGCTGAGGGGCTAACCTTGTGGTATTTTTCCACTCGAGCTCGGGCCGGGTTCGGTGGGTGCAGAGTGGGCTGGATTTGACGTTCCTGGCTGGCACCAGAAGCTAGAAGCTACAGTTTAAACACGTCTGGTGTTCACGGGAGAAACAGTCTTGAAAGTGAAGGCAGGCAGGTCCACCGGGGTTTGTGAGGTAGCTGGCTGCTGGACACGCCGGGGTATCGCAGGAGCAGGTTTGATGGGAGACAGGCCTATAGGGCTGGGGTCAAGTCAGTGGGCATTGTCCTCTTGTTAGCTCTGCACAGCTTCTCGTCCTTCTTTTCCTCTTTTCTTTTAGTTGCTGGCTCTGAGGAAGCAAGGTTCAGGGTGCCCCATAATACCAAATTTAGGGGCGTTACAGGTAGGTAAAGGGCAGGGACCAATGGTTCCCTTCCCTGGGGTGGGTACACCCCCTATTCTGCCACTCTCCCAATGGCAGGAACTCGAGGATGTGCTTCACCTCGCCTCCCCCACCTTAGAGGTGGAGTTGGCAGAGGTGTGCACACCTCTCTTACTCATTAGTTTTTCCCGTCGGTTCTCAAGCCCAAAGTGGGGGGTAGAACCAGTGGGGACCAGTTGCTGAAAGCAGCAAATGGTTTCGAGAGGCTCACAAAGGCGGCATGCCTTTGAAGCCTCTCCTTCGTGAACCATGTCCATCCTGGGGGAGGAGGCTTAGTACCTCGTCCCAAGATGTGCATTGTTTCAGGCCCCCGAGAGAGGCAAGCTCTCGACCCAGGGGTACAGAAACATGTCTGGTAGTGGCAGCCTGGGTGTGAGTGTTTGATTGATTCAGATGCTCCGTCCATCACCACCCCCTTTTGTACCGCTTTTGGCCGCCATAAGTGTGGCAGGGTATGGAGGACCTTATGCTTTTCCGGAAAGCTATTAAGACTTTCTTGTTTTAAAATGCTCCTCCGGGGTCTCAATTATTAGTTTCTGTTATGTCCTACCTTGTCACTGCGCCAGGACGCTCCTTCGCTGGAGCAGCTGTGCGCATAATAAAAATCAATAACATAACATAACATAATGTGAGTCCCTTGCTCACTTTGCCACTGGATTCAAGCAAGCCGGGCTGAAGACGGCTGGAATGCCAGAAACCGGTCCTCGGAAGCTTGTTTCCGGTCCAGGGAAGACATGGCTTGGCAGTTCGGGCTGGACTGTTCCCATGAGGCACAGGGCCAGACTGATTTGCATATAGCCATGTCTGAACTGGGGTGGCAGAGTGGGCTAAAGAACGGTGATGGATTAAACCCAGATCTTTTGACTGGGTGTGAGTGTTTGATTGATTCAGATGCTCCGTCCATCACCACCCCCTTTTGTACCGCTTTTGGCCGCCATAAGTGTGGCAGGGTATGCTCAGACGTGAGTCCCTTGCTCACTTTGCCACTGGATTCAAGCAAGCCGGGCTGAAGACGGCTGGAATGCCAGAAACCGGTCCTCGGAAGCTTGTTTCCGGTCCAGGGAAGACATGGCTTGGCAGTTCGGGCTGGACTGTTCCCATGAGGCACAGGGCCAGACTGATTTGCATATAGCCATGTCTGAACTGGGGTGGCAGAGTGGGCTAAAGAACGGTGATGGATTAAACCCAGATCTTTTGACTGGGCATGAGTGTTTGATTGATTCAGATGCTCCGTCCATCACCACCCCCTTTTGTACCGCTTTTGGCCGCCATAAGTGTGGCAGGGTATGCTCAGACGTGAGTCCCTTGCTCACTTTGCCACTGGATTCAAGCAAGCCGGGCTGAAGACGGCTGGAATGCCAGAAACCGGTCCTCGGAAGCTTGTTTCCGGTCCAGGGAAGACATGGCTTGGCAGTTCGGGCTGGACTGTTCCCATGAGGCACAGGGCCAGACTGATTTGCATATAGCCATGTCTGAACTGGGGTGGCAGAGTGGGCTAAAGAACGGTGATGGATTAAACCCAGATCTTTTGACTGGGTGTGAGTGTTTGATTGATTCAGATGCTCCGTCCATCACCACCCCCTTTTGTACCGCTTTAGGCAGCCACTCAGTCAGGTCGCTAGGAGTTGGTCGAGTTTCAGGGGGCATCTCTAAGATGCCCTCTGTGGTGCATTTTACATTAAATCCCACATTGGCTCAGTGTGGGTTTAATGTGCTGGGAAGATTGATACCAAACTTCCTAGTCTTCAGTGTAGCCATTATGGTGCTGTGGAGTTTGTAATGACAACCTCCCATCACCATATACTCTTAATGGCAGCACTGTATGTACAGTGCCCAGGAATGGACCTGAGTACTGTAGGGGTATAGGGCTCATGTACCTGTACCCTCACCACTGGCATAGGGCACCCAGCTAGAGGGGTGACTGATGTATGGCAGGGAGTGGTTTGTGGACATGGCACACAGGGAATTGTGTCATGTTGACTCTGCACTTTGTTCTGCACCAAGACATGCAGCCTGCAAAGGCAGTGTGTGAGTGTCAGGGTGCAGGGCCTCTAAGGGTGGCACAATAAGTGCTGTGGCCCTTAGAGGCCTTCTCTGTTCACAGTGCCCTGGGTACCTTTGGTACCATTTACCAGGGGCTGACATGTGGCCAGAGATGCCAATTGGGTTTAGGCTTCAATGCAGTTTTAGGGAAGGAACATAGGCCCAGGGTAACTGAGAAGCAGGAGTCCAGGGCACACTCTGTCAAGAAACATCAGCAATTCAGCAAAAAGTGGGGGCATACCATGCAAGAAAGAGGGCACTTTCTCACACAGCTGGTTTTCTTATGTCGAAAAGAGGAGCAGGCTTAGCAATCCTTTTCTTCGTGCTCTTATGATAGACAAAGGTTGCAGACCTTGTGATGGTCACTGTGAGGAAATTTAGCTCCATACCGGGGCATTTTTTAAATGGAGTCCTTTCCATTTGCTCTAGGCCCTAATGGCGCAGATAGGCCCAAAGGCCCGCGTCGACATCCGGAATCGAGGATTTGGGAGTGTGCGAGTCGAAAGGCACGCAAACAAAACAATAACGTCAAGTGTGATAAGTTGCGCGTCTAAAGAGGTTTGGAAGACGGTACCGAAGCGGAGCGCAGCAAGTCACACCGAACCCGATGGCGGAAAAAAACAATCGGAGGATAGAGTCGATGCCCATGTGCACTATCGTCCAAGGGAGGAGTCATCCATCTAGTGACCACAAAGACTTCTTCCAAGAACACAACAAACTGCAAACATCCGAGCCCAACACCGGATGGCGATCTATGCACAAGTATGTATTCTGCAGCTCATATGCGTCGAACGATTATGTTTAGGGCTGTGAAAAATAGGAGGAGCTGCTCCATCTTTCACAGTGTTTTTGCCGGAGCCAAACTTGAGCTCATAGGATTGAAAGGCTCTAAAGACCCATGTAGGAACAATTGAGCCTATTACTTCAAAAGATGACAAAACAGATTCAGCTTGTAAAGGTCTTTGTGTGCAATCCGTTACGCAGATAGGAAGAAGTCCCATATACAGCCTATTACGTCAAGAAATAATTTCTTGAGGAGTTATTCAATGCCACCAATGTACCTTATCATAGACTGGAAACCTTATCCGAAATTCCTTCTCCTCTTCTTCATCTTCACTTTTTTCTGTCACATGACTTTTACTTTTGGTCTTATACAGACTGCTTTCCTCTGCCTCTCGTTTTCGTTCACAGCTCTCCTGTTCTTCCCACTCATTAATGATGGCCTGGAAAATAAACATAAGATGCGCAAAGCAATGAAAAATGCTAAAAGAGCACAAGGTGCAAGCCTGAACAAAGAGACTCAGGATTTCCAATGTATTATGATTCAGTTATTAATTCACATTTAACTTGGAAAATCATTATTAACAAGCAGCCACTTCCTTTGCTTACAGCCACCAAACACATCCTTTTTTTAATTTAAAAAACTGTTCTGGCCATTACTGTTGAAAGGGTCGACAAAGTCCTAATCCTGTACATGTTTACATATCCTCAAAAAATGTAACTTAACAACTTGGGCAATCACATGCCATTTAAGGCTCTACGTATAAGCTTTAACTAGTGACAATTCACTTGGAGTACTCAAGTATCCTTAATCCATGAGTGAACAGCAAAGCCAGTCTAGTGTTTTTATTGGTATTTTGGTACCGACAGTCTTGTTTACCCAAGTATAAATTCAGTATCAAAGGTACTTGAGTGGACTGGGTGAGTTACTTTCACAAGAAATTGTTAAAAATAGAGAGCTCATAATTTTCTGTTGTAATTCTCACATTCTTAAAACCATTTTTAGGCATTTTATTTAGTAACTATGTCAAGATTAGGGTATTTTATTAAATTCACTTCACTGGAGTAACGTTGCTTACCATCTCAGGCAAAAGGTGTGTCATACATCTAGTGATTCAGCATGATACTGCCAGAATCAATTGTTAGCCACCTCTTCCGAGACAGCAGCAAGCATGTCCTGTTATTTTTATTGTGCTATTTATGGACAACCTTCAGGTGTAAAGAAATTCTGGGGCACATTACTGAACAGTTTGCATTATAGTGATAAGTGCAAATATGAATGACACTGCTTCATAGCTATGGCATACATTTGCAATTTTTTTTTTTTTTATACTATAATGTGTCCTTAAATAAAATAAATCTTACCTGACAGATATGCCTGAACAACTTCAGTGATTTTTGGTCCATTTCACCAACACAAAGAACATGTGAGCGCAGATAGAGCAAAGCATTCACCAGCAGCTGCTCTTTCGTGGGACAAGCCCGCGGATCATTCACTTCAGATATGTTTGCAGTTGAATATTTCAAAGAGAGCTGCTTAATGCCTCTGAGGCTATCCAGGGAATTTACTGAGCACAACACATCAGCATGGGAGAGATACGAAGGAAAAGAGGGGTTCAGAGAAGGAAAGGCTATAAGAGAAGTGACGAGATCAGTGAGTTTAGTTGGAGTAACCAAACTGCTGTTTAGAACTGTGTAGACTTCAGCAGCCATAAGTCTCATGCCATGCTGCATCTGCAATATGGCTGCCTGCAGTGGAACTGCAACATCTGGGTACAAGGTATAATCTTCTGCCAATTTGTTCCGGAACTTATGATGCGACTGCTGCCATGTTGCTTCTTCATTCAAAATATTTTGAATTGATTGCCGTGACTTAGGGCCGTTTCCAAGTAAGATCTGTGTAAGACGGTAAGTAAGGTCCTGGACATGGGAGACCTGTGCAATACGTTCAACATAATTTTTTATCTCCTGGTATAGGTTGACATATGAGGGTTTGTCTGGTCGGTAAGCTTGTTTTTTAGAAAGGTGCGCTATGTGTTCTCTGAGATACTGCATTCTTTGTTCCAGTATCCTGACAATACAAAAAACAGCAAATTAGTTAGACCGCTCATAATAATATTCTTCTAACAGGTATTTAAAATTAAAAGTAGCTCCTAAGGGCATTTCCTAATCATCGATCTAAGTAACCTTCTTTAATAGGGTTCGGACAAGATGTGTGCACACCTTATACATTTTCAACACCTAAATGCAAAACATAAAAAAAAAATACTCAATGGAGGAGTCATTGGACAATTTTCTGGCATATCCAAAAACAATTTATAAATGCTAGTTTTCAGTGACTTCCAGTACGAACTGTCTAATTCCCTGAAGCACATGATATTGCACTCTCATAACATATCCTCACTGTATAAGGTGAATATGTTGAAAGACTAAACATCTTAAAATGGCTGACAGGTAAATGCTTAAACAGAGAACAGGTCAACTTGACAGTTTCTTAAAATGTTTGCAGGCCTGTTTTAGCGAAGTTCAAGGTCATAAATTGTATGCATTAGGATTAGGGGCTTAGAAATACAGTATCCAAATAGCTGATACTCTTCAGTGTTATTTATTTTCTTAAACTGCACTGTTTGCTCAGTATGCATAACCTCCACTTGTATTTGCTTGCTTTACACTGGAGCATATTGGCATAGGCACAGAAAATAGAGTAATTGCTGCAAGAGGAAGCAGACACAGGGATTTAACAGAGAACACTAAAAGCAGCTGGCAGTGACACTTCAGTTTGAGCTACAGATCTCCTCAGTTCCATTGCTCTATAAAAAGAGAACAGATCCACAGAACTAATAACTGAGCAGCTTTATTACTGAAGAAATGCCAAAGCTAACAAAGGAGATTGCGTTAAAGTTTCTACGATCAAAGATAAGAATGTATAAGTCATTCACAATGGTGTTGATGCCAATACTCAAAAATACCCTTCCACTAGAACAAACAGCAGGGAGGCTAGCGCCAACACTCCACATCGAGTGAAATCTATATTGAGGTAACTCTGCTTGCTCTGCAGGTGACCTTCTTTCACCAGCTTGGCTCTCTACTGACCTTTGCTGGTTTAAGTGAAGAGTGTTTGGCCCCGGATGAGGAGAAACTTAAGTTAATGAGTTCAGAAAGCAATAAATATGTCAAGGACCAGTCAATGAACACGTTGTTCGTATACACTAAAACAAAAAAATGGAATTCAACAGTATTTAGTTTCTCTAGACCCAAAGCATTCAATGGTTCTGTTCACTTGCATATTCCCCACAAAAAGGAGATTGTAGCAAAAGCCTCCATTAACTTTCTTCTCAATTACTGCAGATCCCCAGTCCACTGAGAAATCATAACACTGCAGAAAAACTTCCAGCAAAACATGGAATAAATTATATGATTCCCATCTTTACAAATGCTACGCCTACCCCTACAAATGGATGGGAAACCCTGAAGATTCTGTCTTATGAATGCATCTACAGAAAAACATCCAGATACATCTATGAGAACAGAAAGCATTCCTGGACAAGCATCCCAGATGGTCAGAAAACTGCCAGACACCCTGCAAATATCGCAAGACACAAAGCAGTCAATGCTTTAAATTCTGCAGCCACAAATAAGGATGACCACACTAGACGCCAGCAATAATGCACACACCAGGCCTTCCAAAAGACAAACGGACAACAGAATTGTTCAAATTCCCATCCTCTTCCTACAGCTGTGCTACACTGCATATGGCTGCTCATTCATTAATCCATCAACTACATCAAAGTAAACAAAGCAAATTTTAACCATGGCAAACTAAATAGTATATTCACACGTAAAACATCCAGAAAATCAAGTAGTACCTGATGTGTGGATGAGAATACGCACTGCCTTCAAGTGGTCTTCCCGTATGTAATTCAGCAGATAAATTACGGGTCTTCCACTCACACTCCAGCTGGTAAAACTAAAAAAGAAAGCATTTAAAATATGTTAATTTTAAGAAATTCATCTTTGTTAGGACCCATTATAAATTAACAATAATTACATAGAGAATTAACAACGTTTCTCATGAAAACTCAGTTCCTTGAGAATTACAGCTTCTCAAAATACCAGAAGTGTCTAACTGGAACGTCCAAAAGTTGGGTCACAAAGCCACCAAGAAATAGGGTCGGAGGGTGAAATACACTGTCATGGCTTGTGCAATATGTTTAGGGAATGACTTTACTAGGACTTTTTTTTTTTGCTGATTCCCAATGTTTTCCATATCACCTTAAACGCAAAAGATAATCCCCTTTAAGAACAACTTTAAAAAGGTCATAGCGATAGCGTTCCATGTTAATGGCAATGTGGGGGATTATCACAGCAGGAACATGCCTCAAATAACTTCTGTATACACATTTACAGACATTTAACTTATATGCCCACTATCGTAAGCTAGCCTTTGCAGCGTGATTATTGTTAGGGTTAATAGTGGGTTGCATTTGACGACAATTCAATTTTCTAGTCATGTGCTTACATTTTGGAACATAATTAATGTTGATGTACAAGTACAATAATTTGTATTTGAGAAAGCCAGACTTCAGAAATGTTTCTTAAGTGACATGGACTTAACTCATAAGGCATCTAAGAAGACCAGAGGAAGCTTCACTTTGAGGAAAGGACACTTTCAAAAAGACTTCTTAATTTTGGGGTGGGGGTGTTCTATGAGGCAGTGTCAAGGATACAACTTGAATCCTTTATTTTTAGTCATAGAAAAGCAATTGCCATATTTATTCATAATTTCCCAATCCCTCCAAGCAAACTGTAGTCTACCATGGAAGTCATTTCAGAGCATTGCTTCATGTACCGCACATGGTGGCTTTCACAAGCCTCGTAACGTAGGATAGGGATGTGAAGCCTCTTCGGATTCTGAAGCAGGAAATGGTTAATGGGCAGTAGCCTGTGGGTGTGTGATGCGGTAATGTCATTTACCAACAATGTCACAGTACCACAATCCAGTTGCACTCTAACTGGATAACCAAGATACTCTCCTGGAGCATTTGATTCTCAGGGTCACAAATACAAACGGTCAAGGCTCACTCTAGGAGGACAAGGGGTGCCATGATTCAAGAGCTACAACACTATTCGGATACATGATCCTGCAGAAAAACAGCCTTCTACCGTAACAGGCGCACAGAGAGGCTCTGGAGCTGGAGCTATACCCCCTCATCTGTAGAAGGAACCCTCATGGATATGCCAGGCATGAGCTCACAACGTTGGTATACACTTTCTTTCGGCAAAACTATTTAGACTTGTATCAGCCTACTTATCATGGCTTTATAATCCTAGCAAGGTCTATGCTGTATGCCCTACTTCCTAAGTGGCACAAGTGCCAATGTTCCCGATGCGGGACACTCCTGAGTATCCCCGCGGGCAATAAATGTCATATAACATAACAATGTTCTGTTACAGTTGAACATCTATGAAGGCCTGGTCCTTCTAACATCACTTACTCCAAATAATCGCAGGCTCAGAATGAATCCATGGCATTGAGGGCCAAGTAAAGGGAGGGAAGTTTTGAAGGACATATGTGAGGTGTAACAGGGGAGGCCAGAGGGATTAGGTAGGAGTGTGACACTCCTATAGTTGCATTACTGGGCTGGTAATCAAGCCTGGAGTGAAAGCAGGAAACAATCTAAAGGTTTTCATCACCCAACAAGTAATAACTGTACATTTATCCCTCTATAACCTTGCATATAAGCTGAATATAGCAATTTTTCATGGAGGAAAAAAGCCAAAAATGGAACAAAACTGGGATAAAACAGTTAGAATTTCCCCCTTGCATCATTCTGGCCAAATTTCTGCCAGAAGTCTGAAGAACAAGTTACTTACCTTCGGTAACGATATATCTGTAAGAAACAGTAGTTAGTATTAGATTCCTTACCTTAGAATATCCCCAGGCGTCAGTCTGGATCCGGAAACTTTTGCGTAGCAGTACCCCTGCGCGTCGGTAGGCGTCGTCTGCAGGCGTCGTCTGCGGCTCCGCGTCGTCGGCGCCGTGATGACGTCGCTGGAGTATATAGACGCCGCCTCCGCGCGCTGACGTCAGTTCTTTGCACACAGCTTTTCCGCGCCAGAACACGCAGAGCCATGTGAGAACCAACACTGGTGCCATGTGAAACTAGGGCCCTGAAAGGGATGTCCTTAACCCTAGGTATCAGTTCGCAGAACGGGGAGGATGGGCGGGGCGGTAAGGAATCTAATACTAACTACTGTTTCTTACAGATATATCGTTACCGAAGGTAAGTAACTTGTTCATCTGAAAGAAACAGGTTAGTATTAGATTCCTTACCTTAGAATAGATACCCCAGCAATACCAACCCCGGTGGTGGGTCTGCGAACCAATACAATCCTACACCAGAAAATCCTGGAGGACCGAACGGCCAAAGAAGCCATCCCTCCGGACTTGACTGTCCAGGCAGTAATGCCTCGCAAAGGTGTGCAGCGAGGCCCACGTAGCCGCCTGGCAAATGTCCTGCAAAGGGACTCCCCGGCCCAGGGCAGTAGTAGCCGCCGTGGCCCGAGTGGAATGGGCCCTCAGCCCAACAGGAGGCTCCTTCCGAGCCAAAGAGTAGCATGCTTTGATGCACAGGACGACCCACCGAGAGATGGTTCGTTTCTGTACCGCCCTTCCCTTCTTCTCACCCACGTAGCCAACAAACATTTGGTCATCCACCCGGAACTGGCGTGTTCGATCCATATAAAATGAAAGCGCACGTTTTGGGTCCAGACGATGGAGCCGCTCTTCATCTTTTGAAGGATGCGGAGGCGGGAAGAAGGAGGGTAAGGTGATGGACTGCCCAATGTGAAAAGCAGAAACCACTTTGGGCAGGAAAGAAGGTCTAGTCCTAAGAACCACCTTGTCAGGATGAACGGACAAGAAAGGAGGTTTAACAGAAAGAGCCTGGAGCTCACTCACTCTCCTGGCAGAGGTGATGGCAACCAGGAAGGCCGTCTTTAAAGTGAGAAGACGGAGAGGACAGGAATGAAGCGGCTCAAAGGGAGCACACATCAAGAATGTCAGAACCAGGTTCAAGTCCCACTGAGGCATCACGAACGGAGCAGGTGGATACATGTGCGTGATGCCTTTCAAGAATCTCAGTACAATAGGGGACTTGAATTAAGATGGCTGATCAGGTAGCCTTAAGAAGGCGGAAAGGGCAGAAAGATAGCCCTTGATAGTGCCCAGAGCAGAGCCCTGCTGGGCAAGGGAAAGAAGGAAGAGGAGAACCTCGGAAAGAGGGGCAGAAAGGGGATCCACAGCCTTTGCTGTGCACCATGCCACAAATCTGTTCCACCGGCAGGCGTATACCGACTTTGTGGAGGGACGCCTGGCTGCCAGAATCACATCACAGACTTCAGGAGGCAAGTCAAATGGCCTCAACTGTCGCCGCTCATTCTCCAAGCATGGAGGTGGAGACTGGACAGGTTCGGGTGGAGGACCGTACCCTGCTGCTGCGACAGAAGGTCCTCCTGAAGGGGCAGGCGGATCGAGGGACCGACTGACATGCTGAGTAGCTCGGGATACCAGTACCTTCGAGCCCAGTCCGGAGCCACAAGGATAACTTGGGCCCGGTCGCGCCTGATCTTCTTCAGCACTCTGGGCAGAAGTGGTATAGGCGGAAAGGCGTACAACAGACCGCAACTCCACTCGCGCCGAAAGGCGTCGCCGAGCGAGTGCCGTCTTGGAAACTCCAACGCGCAGAACTGATGACATTGCGCGTTCTCTTCTGTGGCGAATAGATCTAACCAAGGCTCTCCCCATTGCAGAAAGAGGCCTCTCGCCACGTCCGAGTTCAGACGCCATTCGTGATCCACCGAGCACCGACGGCTGAGTTCGTCCGCCCTGGCGTTCAGAGAACCTGCCAGGTGTTGAACCGTCAGAGTCACACCCTGACGTTCCAGCCATTGCCAGAGACGCAGAGCCTCCTGGCAAAGGGTCCACGACCCCACTCCGCCCTGCTTGTTGCAGTACCACATGGCGGTGGTGTTGTCCGTGAACACCTGCACTACACTCCCGTTGACAAAGGGGAGGAATGCCTTCAGTGCAAGGCGAATCGCCCGCAGCTCCAACATGTTGATATGGAGCCGGGACTCCGCCGGAGACCAGATGCCTCTGATCTCCGCCTCTCCCAAGTGGCCTCCCCAGCCCTGGAGGGACGCGTCCGTCACAACTACGTGCTCCGGTTGGGGAAGGGAGAGGGATCTGCCTCTGACCCAATCGCGGTCCGTAAGCCACCACTGCAACTGTCTCGCAGTGCCCTCCGAGATCAGGACATGGTCGGATAGGTTGCCTTGATGCTGGGCCCACTGAAACTTCAGGTCCCACTGCAGAGCCCGCATCCGCCACCGGGCGTGATGCACCAGAAGGATGCAGGAAGCCATCAGCCCCAGCAGCCGCAGCGTCAACCTGACCGAAACCCGGGATAACGGCTGAAAGATGGGAATCAGAGCCTGTATATCCCGAACCCGCCGTTCCGGAGGATAAACCCGAAACTGCGCCGAGTCGAGAACCGCTCTGATGAAAAGGAGCTTTTGAGAGGGACACAGGTGTGATTTCGGCACATTGATGGAAAACCCCAGCTCGTGCAGGAGGTCTGCCATCATCTGAAGGTGGTGGACGACTGTCTGGGGCGAGCCCGCCTTCAACAACCAGTCGTCGAGGTAGGGGAAGACTGAAACCCCTAACCGGCGCAGATGAGCTGCGACCACCGCCATCACCTTCGTGAACACCCGTGGGGCACTGGTAAGGCCGAATGGGAGCACGATAAACTGAAAGTGCTAATGGCCTACCGTGAACCGCAGGTAACGCCTGTGGGCCGGCAGGACGGGGATGTGAAAATACGCATCCTGCAAGTCCAACGCTACCATCCAGTCTTGCGGGTCTAGAGCAGCCAAGACCTGAGCCAAAGTCAACATCTTGAACTTCTCCTTCCGGAGGAAGCCGTTGACGTTCCGTAGGTCCAAGATAGGACGTAGGCCCCCTTTGTCCTTCTTGGGCACCAGAAAGTAGTGGGAGTAGCAACCACACCCTACTTCTGGCCCAGGAACGGGCTCGATGGCCCCCTTGGCCAAGAGGGCCGTAACTTCCTCCTGCAGAAGTGTCAAGTGGTCCCCCGACACACGGTGGTTCTGCGGTGGCATGGCTGGAGGAGAGGTCTCGAAGGGGAGGGAGTAGCCCCTTCGGACGAGCTGCAGCACCCACCTGTCCGATGTGATAGTGCGCCAGCGGGAGTGGTGATGGCGAACCCTGCCACCCACTGGCGTCACATGGGCCTGAAAGCTCGGACTAGGAGGATTTGGAGGCTGCTGCGGGGGGAGGTGTGGACTGACCTCGCCGCTGTCACCGACCGCCACCACGGCGGAATCCACGGCCGCCACCGCGCTGAGGAGCGTTCTGTGGTGCGTGGCTGGCAGCACGTGTGGGACCGCCCCTTCCGTGGCCACGAAAGGAGCGAAACGAACCCGTTTGCTGGCGCTGGGTCGAGAGACCCAAGGACTTGGCCGTGACCCTGGAGTCCTTGAAGCGCTCAAGCGCGTTGTCCGCTTTGTCGCCGAACAGGCGACTGCCATCGAATGGCATGTCCATCAGGGCACTCTGGACATCCGGCGAGAAGTTGGCGGATCTCAGCCAAGCATGGCGACGAATCGCCACCGTCGTGGACATCGCCCTTCCCAGCGAGTCGGTCGTGTCAAGACCACACCGTATGGAATACCTCGCCGCGTCCCGGCCTTCAACCAAGGCCTGGTTGAGCTTGTCCCGCACCTCCTGCGGGCATTGCGGCAGACACTCCGCAACCGTATCCCACAAAGAGTGGGTGTAGCGGCCTAAGAGGCATGCGGTATTGCAAGACCGCAGTCCTGCACTCAGAGACGAGAAGACCTTTTTGCCAAACTGGTCATATCGCTTAGATTCCCGATCGGGCGGAGCCGTCGGGAATGCGGACTGGGAAGTGGAGGCCTGGATCACCAGACTCTCAGGGGAGGGATGGGTGGAGAGGAAGGCAGGGTCGTCCGAACACGAACGGTGACGCCTGGCAACGTTTCGGTCAACAGGTGGACCGGAAGCGGGCCTGGACCAGGTGCCCAAAAGGACATCCGTCAAGGCGTCATTAAACGGCAGCAGAGGCTCCTGTGGGCATGACTGCGGTTTGAATACCTCGGTGAGGATGTTAGGCTTCACCTTAGCGACGGGGAGCTCAAGGCTCAAGGCCTTGGCAGCCCTCATCAGTACCACCGAATAGGCAGCCCCAGCCTCCGACGCCACAGTGGGAGGCGAGACAAACCCAGGGTTAGGCGATTCGTCCAGACCACTGGCATCACCTAAATCACCAACCCAGTCCACATCGTACTGGCATGCTCGTGACAAAGGGTCCTCAGACCCCTCCCAACCCTCTCCATAATCGTCCTCATCGCCATAGTTCGAGTCAACGATATAGACCGGCTCCTCGGAGCCAAGGGGCCCCAACGGCGCCGGACTCGGCGTCGGACGACGCCGGTCCGACTCCGCATCAGGAGTCAGAGAGGGAATGGGGGTGGCACCGCGCGGCGCCGGCGCCGGAGCCCCGACGCCGGCCGGAACCAACGGCGGAGTCACGGCGCCGCGCGGAGGCGGTACCACGGGCTGCCCCGATGGAATCGGCGCCGGAGAGGCCGGTTGACCAGCCGGCGACGACCCTGAAGGGCCCAGCGGCGCCGGGGCCGGAGCCGCCGGCGGCGTCGGGGCAGGTGCACCCGAACCGCTCGGGCCCCCAGACGGGACCGACGGGCCCGCAGGCGCCGTAGGCCCCGCCGGAGGAGACATCGCCCTCATAGCCATGAGGAACTCCTCAATCTCCTCGCGCGACGCGCCTTCCCCAGGGACCGACGGGTATGGGGCGGACCGCGTCGGCGACCCACACGGGGCCGCGGCCACCCGAACCCCCGGCCGCATCACGCGGGCGTCGGGGGGAGTCGGGGGTACGGTGACGACGCCCCGACTTCTTGTGTCGCTTACCTGAGGAACCGGAGGAATGGTGACGACTCCCGGAGCGCCCATGGCGGCTCCGCGATCGCTCTCTCGACCGCTCCCTCGACCTCCGGCCGGACCGGGACCGCTCTCGACGCGGGGCCGACACCCGGAGCTCGAGCAGCTTGCGGGACCGCTCCCGCCTAGCCTTACTCGTCAAGGCCCGGCAGTCGACGCAGGACTCCACGTCGTGGTCCGCGCCCAGACACCGGAGGCAGAGTCGATGGTGGTCGGTGACCGACATCATGCGGTCGCACCCATCGCAACTTTTAAAACCGGGCATCCTACCGGCACCTGAAAGAGTTAGATGTAACAAAAACTTGGTCAAAAGACCGGAGTACTGCTCTTCGGATCTGCGCTAACTGGCGCGGAAAAAAGAAGAACTGACGTCAGTGCGCGGAGGCGGCGTCTATATACTCCAGCGACGTCATCACGGCGCACGACGCCGACGACGCGGAGCCGCAGGGGACGCCTGCAGACGACGCCTACCGACGCGCAGGGGTACTGCTACGCAAAAGTTTCCGGATCCAGACTGACGCCTGGGGATATTCTAAGGTAAGGAATCTAATACTAACCTGTTTCTTTCAGATATGCTATAATAAACTGTCAGACAATATCTTGCTCTGTGTTCATGGGCCCTATTCACAGACCAAGAAAAACTTAGTGAGGTGCAGCCACTGATCTGTGTGCGGGAATTGGAGAGAATACCCCTGGGAACACTTTCTGAAAAGGGGAATATCGAGGGGTTATAGGATAACAGCAACATGAACACATTTTGGATAGTTACACTTTGCACTTGTTTAAAAAGGTAAAAAATGGAAAGCAAACATTTTTGCTGCTCTTTAGCGAGTTACTGCTCTTCTTTTAAAAAATGTGTTTTGAAAGGCAACATGTGGAATGAAATATTTAGAGTCTATGAATAATAATGAAGATGCATCCCTACAGAAAGCACAAGTTACTTAGCTTCTGTAACGATATATCAGTAAGAAACAGTAGTTAGTGTTAGATTCCTTACCTTAGAATATCCCCAGGCGTCAGACTTGATCCGGAAACTTTTGCGTAGCCGTACCCTTGCGCGTCGGTAGGCGTCGTCCGTGGCTCCGCGTCCGTCGTCGGCGCCGTGATGACGTCAGAGTACTTAGACGACGCCCTCGCGCGCTGACGTTAGTTCTTTTACATAGCTTTTCCGCGCCAGAAACGCAGAGCCATGATAAAAACCGACACTGGTGCCATGAAACTAGGGCCCTCAATGGAATGACCTTAACCCTAGATATCGGTTCGCAGAAAGGGGAGGATGGGTGGGGCGGTAAGGAATCTAACACTAACTACTGTTTCTTACAGATATATCGTTACCGAAGGTAAGTAACTTGTGCATCTGAAAGAAACAGGTTAGTGTTGGATTCATTACCTTAGAATAGATACCTGCGAACCAAGATCACACCAGAAAGTCTAGGAGCACGGAACAGCCAAAGAAGCCATCTCTCCGGACTTGGCTGTACAGGCAATAGTGTCTAGAGAACGTGTGCAGCGAGGCCCACGTAGCTGCCTGACAGATGTCCTGCAAGGGGACTCCCTGACCCAGGGAAGTAGTAGCCGCAGTGGCCCGAGTGGAGTGGGCATGCAGCACCACCGGAGGCTCCTTCTTAGCCAGAGAATAACAGGCCTTAATGCACAAAACTACCCATCGAGAAATGGTTCGTTTGTGCACCGCCCGTCCCTTCTTAGCGCCCACGTAACCAACAAAGAGCTGGTCGTCCACCCAGAACTGGCGTGTGCGGTCCAAATAAAATGAGAGAGCATGTTTTGGGTCCAGACGGTGGAGCCTCTCTTCCTCTTTCGAGGGATGCGGAGGCAGAAAGAAGGTGGGCAAGGTGATGGACTGCCCGATGTGGAAGGCTGTAACAACCTTGGGCAGGAAAGAGTAACGTGTTCTTAAGACAACTTTGTCCAGATAGACAGAAAGGAAAGGAGGCTTAGAAGAAAGTGCCTGGAGCTCGCTCACCCTCCTGGCAGAGGTGATGGCAACCAGGAATGCAGTCTTAAGATTAAGACGACGGAGAGGACAATTGTGAAGTGGCTCAAAGGGAGCGTACATCAAATAAGTTAGAACAAGGTTCAAGTCCCACTGAGGCATCACGAAAGGAACAGGAGGAAGCAAGTGAGTGATGCCCTTCAAGAATCTATTTACCACAGGGGACTTGAAAAGGGAAGGCTGATCAGGAAGCCTTAAGAAGGCTGAAATGGCAGAGAGGTAGCCTTTGATATTGCCCAGAGCAGAGCCCTGCTGGGCAAGTGAAAGAAGAAAGAGGAGAACCTCTGAAAGGGGGGCAGAAAGGGGATCCACAGCCTTTGCTGTGCACCATGCCACAAATCTATTCCACCTGCAGGAGTATACCGTTTTTGTGGAGGGACGCCTGGCTGCCAGAATGACATCACAGACTTCAGGAGGCGAGTCAAATGGCCTCAACTGCCGCCGCTCAATCTCCACGCAGGTAGGTGGAGACTGGACAGGTTCGGGTGAAAGACCGTCCCCAGTTGCTGCGAGAGAAGGTCCTCCTGAAGAGGCAGACGAATTGGGGGATAGACTGACATACTGAGTAGCTCGGGACACCAGTATCTTCGTGCCCAGTCCGGAACCACAAGGATGACTTGGGCCCGGTCGCGCCTGATCTTCTTCAACACTCTGGGCAGAAGTCGTATAGGCGGAAAGGCGCACAACAGACCGCAACTCCACTCGCGTCTAAAAGCGTCGCCGAGCGAGTGCCGCCTTGGAAATTCCAATGCGCAGAACTGATGACATTGCAGGTTCTCTTCTGTGACGAATAGATCTAACCAAGGCTCACCCCACTGCCGAAAGAGACCTTGCGCTACGTCCGAGTTCAGACACCATTCGTGATCCATCATGCACCGACGGCTGAGTTTGTCCGCCCTGGCGTTCAGGGAACTTGCCAGGTGTTGAACCACCAGGGTGACGCCCTGGTGTTCCAGCCATTGTCAGAGGCACAGAGCCTCCTGGCAAAGGGACCACGACCTCCGCCCCGCCCTGTTTGTTGCAGTACCACGTGGCGGTGGTGTTGTCCGTGAACACCTGCACCACACTTCCCCAGACAGAGGGAAGGAATGCCTTCAGTGCAAGCCGGATCGCCCGCAGCTCCAGGAGATTGATGTGGAGCCGGGACTCCGCCAGAGACCAGAGGTCTCTGATCTCCGCCTCTCCCATGTGGCCTCCCCAGCACAGGAGGGACGCATCCATCACAACTACGTGCTCCGTTTGGGGTAGGGAGAGGCATCTGCCGCTGACCCAATCGCAGTCCGTAAACCACCACTGCAACTGTCTTGCAGTGCCCTCCGAGATCAGGACATGGTCGGACAGGTTGCCCTGAAGCTGTGCCCACTGAACCTTCAGGTCCCACTGCAGAGTCCGCATCCGCCACCTGGCGTGATGCACCAGAAGGATGCAGGAGGCCATCAGCCCCAGAAACCACAGCGTCAACCTGACCAAGACCCGGGATAAAGGCTGAAAGATCGGAATCAGCGCCTGAATATCCAGAACCCGCTGTCCGGGAGGATAAACCCGAAAATGCACCGAATCCAGAACCGCTCCGATGAAGATGAGCTTTTGGGAGGGACACAGGTGTGACTTCGGCACATTGATGGAAAACCCCAGCAAGTGCAGGAGGTCGGCCGTAGGCTGGAGGTGGCTGACGACTGTCTGGGGCAAGCTAGCCTTCAACAACCAGTCGTCGAGATAGGGGAAGACTGACACCCGTAATCTGCGCAGATGAGCTGCGACCACCGCCATCACTTTCCGGAACACCCGTGGGGCACTGGTAAGGCCAAAGCGGAGCACGGAGAACTGAAATTGCTCATGGCCCACCGTGAACCGCAGGTAATGCCGGTGGGCTGGCAGGACTGGGATGTGGAAATAAGCGTCCTGCAAGTCCAACGCTACCATCCAGTTTCCGGGGTCCAGGGCAGCTAAGACCTGAGCCAAAGTCAGCATCTTGAATTTCTCCTTCCGGAGGAAGCCATTGACGTTCCGCAGGTCCAAGATAGGGCATAGGCCGCCTTTGCCCTTCTTGGGAACCAGAAAGTAGTGGGAATAGCACCCACACCCTACTTCTGGCCCAGGAACTCGCTCGATGGCCCCCTTGGCCAAGAGGGCCGATACTTCCTCTTGCAGAAGTTGCAAGTGATCCCCCGACACGCGGTGGTACTGCGATGGCATGGCTGGAGGGGTTGCCTCGAAGGGGAGGGAGTAGCCCCTTCGGACGATTTGCAGCACCCACCTGTCCGAAGTGATGTTGCGCCAGTGGAGGAGGTGATGGCGGACCCTGCCCCCCACTGCCGTCAAATGGGCCTGAAACCTCGGACTAGGAGGGCTTTGAGGCAGATGCTGCGGGGCTGGATGTGGGTTGGCCTCGCCGTTGCCCCCTGGCACCGCCATGGCGGTTACCACGTCCGCCGCCGCGCTGGATGTTAGACTGCGCTCTGTGGCTGGCAGGATGTGAAGGGGCGCCCCTTCCTTGGCCACGAAAGGAGCGAAAGGCAGAAGATGGCGGATGCTGGCCCGACAGGCCCAAGGACTTGGCCGTAGCCCTGGAGTCCTTGAAGCGCTCAAGGGTGTTCTGGACATCAGCCGAGAAGTTGGCTGACCTCAGCCAGGCGTGGAGGCGAACCGCCACTGTCGTTGACATCGCCCTGGCCAGCGAGTCCATGGTATCCAGCCCACATCGAATGGAATACCGTGCTGCGTCTCGTCCCTCCGCAAGGGCTTGAGCGAGCTTTGCCCGGGCACCCTCCGGGCACTCCAGCAGCCCAGCCGCAACCGTATCCCACAGAGAGTGGGTGTAACGGCCCTAAAGGCAAGCGGTGTTGACTGACCGCAACCCCAAACTGTGGCCGGAGAACAGTTTCTTTCCAAACTGTTCATACCTTTTGGATTCCCGATCTGGAGGTGCAGTCGGGAATGCAGACTGGGAAGTAGAGGCCTGGAAAACCAGGCTCTCGGGGGTGGGGTGGGTGGACAGAAAACTAGGGTCGCCCAGAGCCAGGCGGTGGCACCTGGCGTCATTCCTATCTACAGGGGAAACTGAAGCCGGCCTGGACCAGGTGCCCAACAGGACGCCTGTGAGAGCGTCATTAAACGGCAGTAGAGGCTCCGGAGAGCCTGCCTGCGCTTTAAGGACCTCAGTGAGGATGTTAGACCTCACAGTTGCGACGGGGAGCTTAAGAGCCAAGGCCTAGGCAGCCCTCTTCAGCACCACACTATAAGCAGCTCCCTCCTCCATAGCCACGGTAGGAGGGGAGACAAAGCCAGTGTCAGGTGTAGTGTAGAGACCACTGGCTTCCCCTAGCTCGTCGTTTGTCCAGTCCAAAATGACTGACACGCCTGTTTCAGAGGGTCGTCAGACCCCTCCCAGTCACCCTCGCCCTCCAGCTCCTGAAAATCAGGTGCAAAGGATGGAGCCGGATCATAGAAGAATTGCTCTTCTGCCGGCATCGCATGCGGCGTCGAGTGACGCCGGTCCAACTCCGGATCCGGACCGAGGGAAGAACCGGGGACGGCGCTGGTCGGGGCAGGTTGGGTGCCGGTTGGGGGGGGTGAGGGGGGGTGTAGAGGGGGGGTGTCGTAAGGTCGACCAGCGCCGGGACCGAAGTCGCCGACGGCGCCAGGGCCGAAGCACCCAGCCCGGACCGTGGGGCCCGAAGGCACCACGGAACACGACGGAGGAGAGAGCGAACTCATGGCCATGAGGAAGGCATCGATCTCCTCCGGCGTCGCGTTCGGCCCAGGGACCGGCGGGTATGGAGCAGGCCGCGACGCCTGCGGTTCCAGCGGAGCCGCGTGGGCGGTGTCGCCCGAACCCCCGGCCGCGTCGGGGGGAGTCGGAAGAGCGATGTCGCCTCTTCGACTTCTTGTGCCTCTTTCCTCAGGACTTGGAGCCCGACGACTCGCCGAGCTCTGACGACTGTGGCCCCGCGACCAGTCCCTCCACCCCCTCCTGGACCGCGAGCGGCGCGGGGCCGACTGCAGGATCTCGAGGCGCTTACGGGACCGCTCCCGCCTAACCTTCGACGTCAGAGCCCGGCAGTCGGGGCACGACTTGTCGTCATGGTCGGCCCCAAGGCAATAGAGGCACCGGCCGCGGGGATCGGTAACCGACATCAGTCGGTTGAAATCGGTACAGGGCTTGAACCCGGGCATCCCTACCGGCACCGAGAGTCGTAAAGACTCGAAGAGAGATCAAAAAAAGTTTAGTGAAAAAGTGACTAAAGTACTGCTTTTTCCGGATCTGCGCTTGCCGGTGGGGAAAAAAGAAGAACTGACGTCAGCGCGCGAGGGCGGCATCTAAGTACTCCGACGACATCACGGCACCAACGACTGATGTGGAGCCGCAGACGACGCCTACCGACGTGCAAGGGTACAGCTACACAAAACTTTCAGGATCCAGTCTGACGCCTGGGGATAGTCTAAGGTAAGGAATCTAACACTAACCTGTTTCTTTCAGATATGGCTTATCAATGGGGAGGTAAACAGTCAAGATGAAAAGAACAAACTCAAAAAAGCAAAAAAAAAAAAAAAAAAAAGTGCTAGCACACCTGAAGAGGATTCAATATCGCAAACATCCTAGCGTCTAGGCCCTAGAGTTTACTTACTATTGGCTCCATGGCCAATGTAATTCTGGAGGTTTTGGCTCAGTTTGACTCTAAGCTCCTAGGAAATGATTAGGTCTTTAGCTTCACTTTATCAGAATATTCATGACTCACACATATCACTTCCACCACCCAATAAACACATTCATTGTTCACTCATGTTCCAGATATGGTGAAAGCAAGGTACTCCACCTATGAGATCTAAAAATACTTTTTAGGGGGGGGGGGGGTGGGGATCGGGGGGTAAAAACTTCTGAGAAGCAGATGTAGATGTATTCAACCCACAGCCAAGCCTTTTTCTTTAATACCGTCAGTTGCAGTAACAAGCCTTAAATGTGGACAAGGCTGGGGATGAGAGCTCGTCCAAAGAAAATCTATATCCTGGGAGGCAAATAACAGACATATAACCTTACGGAATAAGCATTGGCAGCATCAGATGTACGGTTTGAAAGTACCCAAGCAAGGATTTTTTTCCTAAAACAAGAAGCATGCTACCAATGTCTGGGAATGCTAGGTACAGAAGGTAAAGTGGTTCCAGTTAAACACCACAGTAACAAAAGACAGTTTAAAACTGAAATAAAATCTTTAATGTCAGAACAATTTAAATGTGTTCTAAACAGACTAGGTGGAATATTTTGTTTCACTGCATTATGTATCACTGGTCTTCAAACCATTTAATTAAAATTAATTGCAACCGAAATGCACACAAGAATACAAATAAATACTGGAAGGCCACAGCAGCAGCCAAGCAAGCCTTGTGGATCCAGAAAAAACATACCTCCTCCTTGGCATACTTCAATTTGTATTTCTTCTTCACCGCCGAGTCAAATGTGGTTTGTGGAAGCCAAACATGAATCTGGAGCAAACCCATGTTCACCCACAAGCAGCCTCGTTTAGCCAGCTCAGGGAGGTCCCTTATGTCATCACCTTCTCCAAAAAACTGCTGTACGCAGGTTAGTAGGATACTGATTACATCATCAGGAATTCGTTCGTGTCCAACTTCTCCTTCCAGCACTTCCTCAAGAAAGCGCAAAGATCCAATGTTCTTTTGTGGAAGCATTTCACAGTTCTGTAAATATTCTGCTTGCAGGTGGCTTGGCAGAAGGTGTTTCAAAAGGGTTAACTGCCTGCATAACAGTAGTCCCTGCATTTTGGCATCAGTATTCCTACAGACACAATACAAAACATTTATTTTTCTCAATAGACGAATTTAAATATTTCTGTAGTCACTGAACATTTTTGCCTTAGAACATGACACTGAGGTGGAATACCGTGTTTGAAGAGCAGATAATAAATCTATTTCTATACACTAAGCTGGGACTATGGAACAGTTTTCTCCTTCAATGGTGCTAAAGTGGTGCTGTGGTGAGTTAGCAGTTGCTATGCAGTGGTCTGTGTGTATGTACTGCTGTCTAAAATAACGACCAAAGGGTCATAATTGTGATGTACACCTACTGGTAAGCCAGGTTACTCTTGTAAAGCATTTGAATCTTTCTGGGTAGCAAGGATAAGCTATCAAGGTTTAATTCAGGCGGTGGAAGGGGTCAGAAATTCTGATTCAATATGACACAGTAAAATCACTCAATAGAATTAATGTCCTGTCAGTGGTTTACTTCAGAAAATAAATTAGAAAATAGCACAAGAGGGTATGTAAATGATTCAGTTACAATTACTAAAATAATACATACTCAAGCAACCAACTGGGTGCTAGGGTTTGAAATGTTATTAGAGCTGCTTTGTCTTTAGTGCTACATTTCAAATAAGGAACACGTTACTTACATTTGCCACCTATCTTTCTGGAGGATACTCTACTCAACCGCAGATACCTCACCTTGTGAACATTCTCTAGGCATCAGACCGGATCTGGAAAGTTAAAATCAGTACACCTGCATGACGGTATGTGGCTTCATGCCACTCAATACAGACACTGTTCCGCTCTGAAAGTTACAGAAGCCACAATAAGCACCACCCATGTGCACTGAAATCAATTGTTTTCTTAGGTTGTACCTGCCCTCAGAACCACAGCCCATCAGCAGATTGGCATGACCAGTGCACAGGTCTTTAGATTAGGACCTTTTTAGACGGAAAATGAATGCAGTTGACAGAACGAGGTTGTGGGAAGTTTGTTATAAAGTATCTATAAGAAAAGATTGTTACTGTAGGAAGCTGGCTCTCTATATAGTGTGCTAAAAAGAAGTACACCATACTGAGGCTAAAGTAGATAATACTGACAGTCTCCTTTGTGGTAGTGTGGGTGAACAGTTAGGCTTATCAGAGGGGAGTGCTAAATATGTGCTGTACTCAGAGGCAATAAATGAGACGCACTCAAAGAATAAACCCAAGGCAAATTTAGAAAAATAACAATTATTTTTATATATGTGTCCAAACCAAGAACTACGTTCAAAGGTAAGTTCGGAATTTCTTACAAATTTTGAAATATCAGCAAATAGTTCAAAGTTGTGTGCAATTTTGCACCATGCAATCCTATGGTAGGAAAAAACAGGTAGGTAAAACACAGAGCACAGACAGTTGTAGGGGCTCACCTTTCAGGTTTAGAGTAGCAAGAAGCCAAGGTCCAATGTTCCACCAACAGTTCGTCGGGTGCGTCTCAAATTTCGCCAGGAGCTTGTAGCTGGCGCGTTGACGGGGAAGGGGTCCATCTAAAGACAGGCTGCTCAGGAGGACTGATGGGCCAGTCCGAAAGCTCCCAAACATGGACTAGGATCAGAAGGGTCTTAGGAACATGGGAGCACAGCCGGTTTGTCGTTACCCAGGCCTGGTGGACTGAGTGCAGAGCAGGTATGCTGGCCGGGCACAGTGCGTAAAGGTGCCCATCTCAGTCAGGGGTCAACAGCTGGCAGGGGCATATTCAGGACTGCTGGGCCACTCTCGAAGTGGGTCTCAGGGGTCTTGAGGTCCCTAGGTGGCTCACTTATAGACAGGCAGGACCTTTGTGACATCAATCTACTCGATTCAAATTTCTGAGCATATCTCATATGGGAAATCCAGACAAAGCCTCAGAAGATATCAGGACTGATGGGAGTTTATGAACATAGTCGAGCAGCCTGCATACATAAATTTAGTATTTGACTTCAAGGCCGCCAAGTAAATGTCTGCAAACTTACCAGGAAGGAAAAAGGATTTTAGCTGGCACGGACAATCTCCATGTGTGCTGCTTCAGAGTATTGTGTTAGGGTGAGGCACAGGATCATCCTGGTATGAAAGCCAGAGGGGTGGCCGAGTGCTTAGAGATAAGAGTATGGTATATCCTCCGAGCCCAGTCTACAGTAATCAGAATCAGCTGTGCACAATTCTCCTGCATCTTTTTTTAGTACTCAAGACTAAACCTTCGTTAGTACTGAAGACTTTTAGTAAAAGGGTTTATGGCACCAATGACATTTTTTTAGCATGTGCAAGGTTTCTAGTTTCCTTTGACACGCTCTTTGAGCACTGTGGCGGTGTTCCTAGAGTTTTTACCCACTTGTGATAATCGCAATACTTATGATGATCTTAAAATACTGGATTTACTCTCATTTGAAGCTTTTAAGGACTTATCTTTCTACTGTGACACACTTTTTCTGCTTAACACACACTTATTTTAAATTGTAGTTTTAGTGGGACCTATTCTACGTAAACCAGATGTTTTCCAATACATTCTAGGAATTCATGATTTCATGGTTTCCTGACAAAGGCTCACAGCCGAAAAGTATGTAGCAAACGATTCTTCAGCCATGTGAATGATGCATTTGTTTCTTTAGTGACGCAAACTACATATGATATTCTGACCCCACTTGGCTATTTCAACTATAACTATTATTGTGGCAGAGACTCTTTATTAGTGAGAAATGTGTAATATGGAATGTAATACTGTGTATAAAAGGTTTGGTGAAGAAAAACACATAAATCATTAATGTACCCATAAGCACAAATTACAGTTTTTATATATCGGTGGATTCCTAATCATTATGGAAATGCTAGATATGGTATGAATGTGGGAGTATGAAAGAACATTATACAATCACCGGACAGGGCTTTTATTAGCGGTCAATCAGTTATGGCGCCTGCAGTGTGTCACGTAAGGTATAAATTAAATTAAATTAAATATGTTTCTCTATCCGTGACGGTGCTACAGATCGGAGGAAAAACCCAACACCTCTAATGGGACCTAGATCGGCACACACTAAATACAAAAAGGGGGGGATCTGTGCACACGCCTGATTCAGTGTGACCTCAATGTCACCATTCATTACACACAAATGCAAACAATAAAGCCGATGCACATGTAGTCTTGAGTGATGATTATCTTCACGTTTTCTTTTAATCTCAAAATTATAACCGGCGGAGAGCACTACAAATCTTGCAGTGCATTAAGTGGCAAAGCCGGCCCGTTTGGAGCCCTGACGAAGTCGAGGACTTAAAGCCCTGACAAAACACGTGTTGGCTGGGACTTGAGATTAAAAGAAAACGTGAAGATAATCATCACTCAAGACTACATGTGCATCGGCTTTATTGTTTGCATTTGTGTGTAATGAATGGCGACATTGAGGTCACACTGAATCAGGCGTGTGCACAGATCCCCCCTTTTTGTATGAAAGAACATTATATTTAGGAATAACAAACTAGAGACGTGGGTTTAGAAAATGGCTCTATTTTTAGCTTATTGTGTACTAAAATGTAACTATTGAGAATTAATTTGCAATCATTTTGTACTAATAAATGTTTTTGGAGATAAATTATACATCTGGCTGTATTTATATCTCTTTAGGAATCCTTGAAGGTCCACTAGTCTAATAGGTTTCTAAGTGTTTTTTCTTACAATCAGTATCAGTGGAAATGCTTACAGTAGTTGCACCTAAAGGAATCCACCAAGGAACCATATAGAGGGAAGAGTATGTCACAAAACTGATGACAGTTACTGTTCCGTGCCGCCACTAGGAAAATTATCATATGGTGAGCCCACTTCCAAAGACAAATCGCTACCCAACCTAAGGCCCACGATCCCAAACGACCCTGTCTGAGGATGTAATGAATGGTGATAGTGTTGTCTGACAGAATCTGAATGTTGCTCCCCAAAATGTAATGTAGAAATATCTTTATGGCAAGGCAATCTAGCCACAGCACTAACATATTTATGTGCTCATCATGGCCCAAAGGCCCCACAGAATCATCTTGCCCAGACTGGCACCTCAGCTCAGCGGTGTCCATAACCATAGGAGCTTGAGCCTGCAGAGGTCTGAAGGAAGGAGAGTCCAAAAGGCTGCAGGGGTAAACCAAAAGTGTAGATCCAGATGAATAGAGTGAGAGATTTGAACTTAAGCTGTGAAACCTCCTCAATGCTGGAGGCAATGTGACCCAAGCAAAACTGAAGGGTTGTTATGAGCCAACGGGTGTGTGACACCAGCAGGATGTACAAGGCCAAGCAGACGTAAAACCTGCAACAATGTGATTCAATGTCAAGTCACCAATTTCAAAATCAACACCTGAGCATCTGTGGAAGAAGAAAGGTCTTCATGGCGGTTGTGTCAGATACTGCCCCTCTGAATGTCAGCCTCTGTTTCGGAGAGAGGTGGAACTTCTGGTTGTCGATGATATCTTTTTTGTGTAGTATTTCTTTATTTATTTATTTATTCAAAGTTTTATATAGCGCGAACAAGATCCTTACAGATATCAGAGCGCTTCACAAAGATAGGGTAGGGGCAGTAGGAATGAACACAGATAATGGGAGCAGTATAATAGTCACTAACATGGTAGGAAAATAATAACATACATAAGACATATCAATATACAATCAGGTAAACAAGTAATGTAAGGCGCACAAATTATTGATCCCACTAAAGAGGTGTTCAGGTACACCTTGGGTGTGTGGATGGCTTATACCAATGATTTAGTATAGAGAGAGCACTAAGTGAGGGCATCGGGAGAGTGGATCAGTAGACCAACGTGTATCATATATTGGTCGGTAGTAAGAGAGTAGCGTAGTAGTGTCCCCATCAAGTAGAAGTATAGTGCCAAAGGACAAGGTGAACAGTGATGCAAAGCAATGCAGAGTCTCAGATTCAGCACCTATGAGGATCAGGAGATCTTGGCCAGAAGGATGGTTTTGAATGATAAGAATATACAACATGAGTCATCATCTTCCAAACAGATACAATAGACGAATATAACAGTAATTTGGATGACTCTTGTATCCCAGTACTAGGATAGTGGAATCATGAGAGAAGAGTTGGGAGAGGGGGTGGGAGGGAAATGGGGGAAAGGGGCATCTGCCTGAGGGAGGGAAGGGTGCTAGTGAATGGGGGGGTGCGGAGGCGGGATGGTAAGACTGAGTGATCTCTGAATTTGTGCCCATTGGTATGTAATTGTGTACTATCCCGTGTGGTGTTAATGTCCAGGAAAGTAACGGTATGTGTTCAGAGACTTTCAATATCACTTTGTAGGTAATAAGTTACCAGGTATCTTGCGCTCGTACCTCTGGGCGTGACTCCTTACGCCCTTTATCAACGCTAAAGTGTCTCTGGTGGTGGTGGTGCCTGGTTGCATCCCTCGATGGTGGAAGGGGATTGGAAGCCTGGGGGATTTGCTTGTTCCTAGCTGGGCAATTAGGCATGGGTATTACTGGGACATTTGAGTCTTTTGAGATTAGCATGCATGCGGGAGCGTGTGTGTGGGGTGAAGAGGTGCTGTTAGTGAGAGGCGCCCCTTTTTGCCCCATCCACTACAGTTGATGTGGGCAAGCGTTGTCATCAGACTGGGTGTAGGCAGCAGAGAGGGGTGTGGTGGGATCAGATATACATAACTATCCGGCGTTGTCTGTGATCTCCTTCCCGTTTCTGATGGGAAGGGGGAGTCTCGTTGCCAAGGACCCGTGGGTCTTCGATTTGGCGTGGCCAGGACGGGGGAGGAGGGGTGAAGGTGGGAAGGAGGGGCGAGGCTGGAAGAGAAGGTGGGGAAGGGAATGGAGCGGGACCGGGGGTGGTGCGGGGGTGGGTGGGGGAGGAGTGTAGGGGTGGTGCGGGCACAAGCAGAGGGATAAGCGGAGGTTGGGGAAGACAAATATATGGAGACAGGGGGAGTGCCAGAAGTGGCCCTGATTGCTATAGGAAACAAAAAAGATGGGGGAGGTAAAGAGATCGGGTACATCATGCATGTATGGTCTGTGAGGGGTGTGTGTGTGTGTGTGTGTGTGTGTGTGTATGTATGTATGTATGTAGGAGTGGGTAAACTGGCTCAGGGACGAGGATGGAGGGGGTAGACTAGTTGCGTGGAATTATATAGTTTGTTGCGGTCTGCGTGTCCACTGTCAAGTGCTGTGACTGTTGTGGGTGTTATGGCCCTAGCAGGGGTGGAGGTTGGGGAGTGTGGCCGATGTAAGGGATGGGTTCAGAGTCTCCCCCTCGTCGTTCTCGTCTGTGCACAAAAAAGGTGTCCGTGTTTGTAGGAACAGGTCAAATTGATCATGTAGACTCGTTCAAGCGAGGATGTGTGGATCATAGCCTGTAAACAGGCCTCCTGTGATGGTGTATTTGGCGACCTCCATTGTCGTTAAAATACACATCTTAGTTGTGGCCAGTGCCGTATTAAAGGGTGGGTGTTGATGATAAAGCACAAGTAGCGTCATTGTCATTTAGAGGTTCCTTTACCAGAACTGGGTACTTTCAATAATCAGACATCCAAAGATGGAAATATCTGGACTCCTGCCAGTCGCAGTGAAGCTGCCACAAAAGTCAGCACTTTGTTAGGAATTATGAAAGGCTCATCACTGTGTACACAGTAGATCTATGAATTGACTCCTCCTCTTTCCCGAACCTCAGGTGACATCAGTAGTGGAAAAATTGGAATACATAAAAAAACAACTTTAACATTCAGGTAAGCCAACCAGTCTCCAAGATTCAGGGCCAGGAGGACTTCACTCAGGGACAGCATCTTGAACTTGTCCTATTGAATGCAAGTTCTGAAGGTGATGATTAAGTATGGGTCTTAGAACTCAGTCCTTCTTGGGGACTAAGAAATAAAGCTAACTGTAGAACACGTTACTTTGCTTTGGTAATGCCTTTTCTGGTTGAGTCTATCAAAGAGCAGATTTCTCGCCTTATGAATGTTTTCAGGAGCCAGAACGAACCCGGGAAAGTTTGTATCCATTCCCTAATGCGTTGACGAGAAGCATAGTGTGGCTTCATGTAAAGTCTGTACATAATGTTGGACCACTATATCTGCACCACTTCAACGCATTGACGTCACTTTCCTTCAAAACTCCACCCGTGCCAACAAAGTGGAGCCCTTGAAATCAGAATATGGCAGTGTGCTGACTTTAAGACTGGAATATTGTTAATGAACTATACAAGTTCATTCAACAGAAGCATAGGGTGGGTGGTGGGTCGGTGAGGAATATAGTTAGGTAGTCTCTCTACCAGAAAGGGTGCACCTGAAGATAAGTAACTTGTTCTTTTGGTAGTGACTTCTAACCACAAATGCCTCACCTTGTGAATAGATACCAATGAGGCATACCTTCCCTGGGGGTGGGTCTGTGGAATAGCACAATCCCTGTAGACAGGATCAGACTAAACGCCTGATCCCACTGGTACTTGCTATCAGACAATGAATGTGAACATGTGTTGAGACATCCATGTCGCAGCCTGGCAAATGTCCTGATTTGGCACCATGCGTGCCATCGCAGTGATAGTAGTCTTCACTTTGGTGTAAGTAGCACGCAAAGCATTCTGAGGACTGCTTCTTGGCTAGCAAATCTTAATTAACCTGGAGATGGGTAGTGTTTGCACTGCTTTGCCTTTCTTAGCAATCAAGAACACAATGGAAAGTTGGTTGTCTTGTCGGTAATCCTTGGTATGGTCCACTTAGAAGCTAAGTGCCCTCTTAGGGTCGAGGTGATTAAGTCAATTTTCCCCCAGGATGGATGAGGTCTAGCAAAGAAAGCTGCCAAGGTGATGGATTGCTCTATGTGGAAAGGCTTGACTAACTTGCGCAGGAATGCCGCTATTGTTCAGGAGACCAATTTATCTGGAAAGGAGGAAGTGTATGGCGGAATCACTGACAATACCTGGAGTTCACTCACTCGCCAACCCTATGTTATGGGGATGAAAAATACTGTTTTGATATGAAGTAGGTGAAGAGGACAACTATGCATTGCTTTGAAGGGAGCACATATTAGGTAAGTGAGCACCAAACTAATGTCACCCTGCGGCATTACAAAGGTTGTGGCAACAACATGTGGATGAGTCCCTTCAGAAAAAGCATAACAGGTGACTTGAAGAGGGATGGTTGATCGGGTAGAGCTAAGAAGGCTGAAAGGTAACCTTTAACCATTGCCTCAGCAAGGCCTTGCAGGGATAAAGACTAAAGTGCTTTTGCGGGGGAGATGGGTGGTGTTTGGGTAGCTCGTTGACCCTGGTGGATTGGATGCTGGCAGCCTGATTACGAGCCTGGACCACGTAGGCATTTGGAGGCTTGCTGCAGCTGAAGAGCATATATTCAGTGCCTTTGTTGGTAGCCCCTACCGAAGCCTCAAAAGAGGCCCGTCAGTTAGGAGAGCAACGAGCTAGTGGAGAACAACTCAGAGAGCGGATAGTGGTTTTACCCTCATCTCTCAACAGCAGATTCTGCCTTCACTCCTAGCAGCCTAGAGCCGTTGATAGGCATGTCCGTAAGAGACAGTTGGACATCAGCTGAAATGCCTGTGTAGTAAATTCAGGCATGGTGTGTAAGCATCACTCTGGTGCTGACTGCCCTATCCAGACCATCAGTAGTGTCCAGGGAATATTTTGTCACAATTTGTCTATGATCTTGATCGCCTAACAGAAATTGGTATTGCAGGCTCGGCATGGAATTGGATTAGATCCTTCTTGAAGGATAGATCACAGCAAGTATGGCTTCCCCCATGTGCCTCTGCGCCATCCCTTTTGTCAACTTGCGTTCCGCCGGGGTCATCGCTTAGCCCTCTTCTTTTTAACATCTATGTGACTCCGCTGGTTTATCTTGCGGAGTCACTGGGGGCTAAGGTGATGGCCTAGGCGGATGATACGCAGCTTCTGTTTTCTTGGAGGAAGGGTGATGACTCGGTCGATGTGGTGCAGCACTGTCTATCTTCTGTGTTCCATTGGTTGGCGAACGCACAGCTGAAGTGCAACGAAGAAAAATCGGAAGTACTCCTGTTCGGTTCGTTTCCAGGGGATTTCAGAGATAGGCTGTGGCCTCCTGACTTTCCCCGCCCCATGGCGTGCAAGGGTTCCGCCAGAAATCTGGGGGTTTGGTTTGATGAAAATCAGAACTTTTCTACACAGGTGAAGAAGCTGACAGGTACCTGCTTCGGCATTCTGAAAATCCTGAGAAAGTTTCTCCCCCTTTTGCCAGTTAGCGCCAAAGAGACGGTAGTCCGGGCTCTGATTTTATCCCGATTGGACTACGCAAATGCTCTTTTGGTGGGTAGTCCTGGATATCTGACGAGGAAATTGCAGGTAGTTCAAAATGCGGCAGCTAGACTACTTCTGGGACTCTCATCTTGACGGAGTGTCCGGACTCATCTACGCAACCTGCATTGGCTCCCAGTTGAGTCCTGACTCAAATTTAAAATGCTGTCCATTGTTCATCGGGCCCGCTATGGGCTAGGCCCGATCTACCTGCAGAATAGATTTGTCTTCTACAAACCTACTTGAGAACTGCGATCATCTGACCAGCTTCTAATACAGAACCCTCGCTTTTACCGCCACAGGCTTGGTTGGAGCTCTTTTACTCGCAAAGCAGGTTTGGCTTGGAATATGCTACCGCTGGCGCTTCGGAGTGTGCATGACCCTTTGATCTTTAAGAAAAGACTAAAAACGCTGCTTTTTTGAGCTCTTTAATCTGAGTTTGGAATGACTTTCTGGAGTTAGCGCCGGGATAATGAGTAGCTGTGCGCTGTATAAATAGAATATAACATAACATAACATCAGACTAATCAAGGTTTGATATGCCTCGTGTGAGATCATTGACAAAATGTCCCCATTCTGTCTAATAATGCATGTGGTATTCACCGACTTGAGGACTGGGCTTGTGAGAAGAACATCAGTTTTGCGAATGTTTCCATCATTTTATTATTCTCTTTCAGGCAGGGTTAGTAGGGAATGCATTGGGGTGCAAAGGGCTTGCAGATGCTTGGACGCCAAGACTCATTGGAGTGTAATGTTTTGATGAGAAGTCCAAATCTTCGGAAGCAGGCCAGTGCCGCCTCGCTACCTGTGTATTGACAGGAGGGCAAGATCCTGGATTTCACTATGTACCTATTAGAACATTAGTTAAAGCCTTGTTAAACTGGAGGAGAGGCTTCTAAGTGTATTGTGTTGGAGAGTAGTCATGACTTATTTTGTCGGAAGAAAAAGGCCATGTGTCTCAGCAGCCCTCAGGATAACTGTGGTAAAGGTGGCTGACTTCTTCAGTAGCCACAGTACGATCCGGTGAGGAAAGGTCAATGTCTGGAAGGTGCCAAGATCACTGGCATCCAAAAAATCATCAAAAACGTTGCCGTTGTCACATAGGTTATCACTGTTATTTTTAAAAGTGCCTTTAACACATTGTGGGGTGAAGTCTGGTTCAGAATGGGCATAGTGTCTGGGTTTGGGCAATGGAGTGTGGGTATGGTCATCTGACAACACAATCTGCAATTCTTCTGGAGCCGGTGACACCAGGATCAATACACTTGCTGCTGGCATTGGTTCCAAATGCAATGTCCGGCACAGACCCGGTCATGTGGCTGTCGATAGAGTTTGTCCAAGATTTTCACCAGAGCCAAAGTCTCAGACATAGCCTCAAGGTGAGGGTGAAGAATGCAGTCAGTGTCAAAGGGAGATAAGCCAATGCTAGACCGATTTGAGAGTTCTTGAATCTGTAGGTGCTCCAGAGGAATATAGTGTAGCACTGAAAATATGGTCCATGGCCACCTTCTGTTCCTGCAGCATCCCTGTACGTTTGTAACAGGGCTGAAGAAGGAGTAGCATTGAATTCTGTCCTGAATGGGGAAGAGGGCACTACTTTGTGTCCTTGAGGTACCTGGGGCATCACGCAACTTCAAGTGGTAGGAGTGGCAGGATAAAGGAGACCCATGTTTTCGTTTTTCATGCTTCTTTGGAACTTCCTTGAATCATCCGAGTCCGGCTACCTCAAAAATGACCTGTCACAGAAACAGCCTCTGGAGTGGGAGTGCATCCGTGCTTGGAGGCCGCAGATGGTCTTCTTGTTCATCTTTGCGATGCACTGACACAACACGGAGTAGTATTTGAGGTCAATACACCAGAAACAGACATCCATCAGTGATAGTCATGACACTGTAGTTTTATGGGTTGACGCGGCACACTTACAGAAGATTTGAGGGAAAAGCCTCAGCAAAGAGTTACAGGAATAGATAAGCCACTGATCCACAACAGCAGCCACAGAAAGAAAGGAACTGACATCAGCACGTGGAGTGGTGCAGATAAAGTGGCCCCGAAATCATATCCATGCCGATGGTGGTGGTGACATCTGCTACTGTTGGCTTCATTCACTACAGCCATCCAAGCAAACAATTAGCAGTATAGTCATAGGGTATTCAGAGAGACTAAGAAGGCTGTCTCTAACTGGACTGAA
Organism: Lissotriton helveticus; assembly: GCF_964261635.1. Classification (NCBI taxonomy): domain Eukaryota; kingdom Metazoa; phylum Chordata; class Amphibia; order Caudata; family Salamandridae; genus Lissotriton; species Lissotriton helveticus. The sequence goes on along the minus strand of NC_136067.1, from coordinate 772,172,851 downwards.
CCGCCCTGGAATAGACACAAAACATCTGATATTGGTGGTGGGTGGCTAAGCCTGGAACACAAGCTGAAACACTCCAGGAAGCAGTAAGCTTCCTCTCCTAACAGACACTCGTCATCAAAGAGCATGTCCGTGACTGAAGCTTTCACAGCACCAGAAGAGCCAGTGGAATGTATTCAAGTGTGTGTGTAGCATGACCGCCCATCATCCCCTTTGGTTTTGCTTTGTTTGCCCTAAGTTGGCAGGGTATGCCCAGACTTGGGTCTCTTTCTCACTTTGCCACTGGATTCTAGCTAGACTGGCCGATGACTGCTGATTAGCCAGAAACAGGTCCCAGGATGCTTGTTTCCGGTCCAGGGAAGAAACGGCTTGGCAGTTGGCGTGAACAGTGGTATATTTACGTTTTGAATACTGTCTGCAATGATCTGAACTCTAAGGAGGGAAGGGAGCGACTCATTGGGGCCACATGAGAGAGGATATGTTGTGACTGTGGTATGATGGGACTAGTAAGTATCTAAGTACCTTTATAGTTGCTATCTCCAGTTCGGAGTGCCTCTAAAAATTGATAGGATACACAGTTCTAACTGGATGATAGGGCCACATGCTATTCGATTTAGCCTTGATATATTAACATAAGATCAACATGTTCAAAAATTAATTAAGACTTTTTCTGTTAATATGTCAGGCTTGGATATCATATCGACATCCTTGATTAACAATAGTAGTGTTTTGATCAGGGTTGCAGTAAATGTATGTTGTTAGAATGGATAATAGCCTAGAGTTCTGTCAGGGACATGGTATTGTTATTTATTTATAGGAATTTCTGAAGAAACTCTTAGTTTTATCACGCTTTTATTCTTAAAAATTTCTTTTTTTCTATGCACAACTAAATAGACAAAATATCGGGTCTGTAGATCGACTGCTTAGGTTTTATAGAACTATTAGTCTATCTTCGCTTTCAATGAAAAGTAGAACGTACTTGTCCATTGGCGTTCTAGTTGTTTCTGGTTTCACGTGACTGGAAACGGATGAGATTTGCTCGGCTGATTTTGCCGCGAATCTAGGGTATTTAAAATCCAGAATCAGGAAGCAGGGTTTGTATTGCTTTTTCTGAAGATTTCCGGAGGCGTATGCCCCGTGAGCCTGACTTCGAGAGATGCAGGTATGTGAGACGGGGACCCACGGTTATAGTTAGTGCTCTCTGTATTCTTCTGGTTTATAATGGTAACGCAAATCCCTTTTTTGTTTAGACCGCTGGCGGTACTGCTTTTAACAAACGTTGGGATCCTAAGTTAAACTATGTACATCTAGAATGACGTGGGAGTGATTTGGACTGCGCGTTCCTTTACATTTCATTGTATCAGAAGGTAATATGTTCGAGGATGTATGGTCTGATAGTGAGGTTGTAAAGAACAAGTTACTTACCTTCGGTAACGATATATCTGTAAGAAACAGTAGTTAGTATTAGATTCCTTACCTTAGAATATCCCCAGGCGTCAGTCTGGATCCGGAAACTTTTGCGTAGCAGTACCCCTGCGCGTCGGTAGGCGTCGTCTGCAGGCGTCCCCTGCGGCTCCGCGTCGTCGGCGTCGTGCGCCGTGATGACGTCGCTGGAGTATATAGACGCCGCCTCCGCGCGCTGACGTCAGTTCTTTGCACACAGCTTTTCCGCGCCAGAACACGCAGAGCCATGTGAGAACCAACACTGGTGCCATTTGAAACTAGGGCCCTGAAAGGGATGTCCCTAACCCTAGGTATCAGTTCGCAGAACGGGGAGGATGGGCGGGGCGGTAAGGAATCTAATACTAACTACTGTTTCTTACAGATATATCGTTACCGAAGGTAAGTAACTTGTTCATCTGAAAGAAACAGGTTAGTATTAGATTCCTTACCTTAGAATAGATACCCCAGCAATACCAACCCCGGTGGTGGGTCTGCGAACCAATACAACCTACACCAGAAAGTCCTGGAGGACCGAACGGCCAAAGAAGCCATCCCTCCGGACTTGACTGTCCAGGCAGTAGTGCCTCGCAAAGGTGTGCAGCGAGGCCCACGTGGCCGCCTGGCAAATGTCCTGCAAAGGGACTCCCCGGCCCAGGGCAGTAGTAGCCGCCGTGGCCCGAGTGGAATGGGCCCTCAGCCCAACAGGAGGCTCCTTCCGAGCCAAAGAGTAGCATGCTTTGATGCACAGGACGACCCACCGAGAGATGGTCCGTTTCTGTACCGCCCTTCCCTTCTTCTCACCCACGTAGCCAACAAACAGTTGGTCATCCACCCGGAACTGGCGTGTGCGATCCATATAGAATGAAAGCGCACGTTTTGGGTCCAGACGATGGAGCCGCTCTTCATCCTTTGAAGGATGCGGAGGCGGGAAGAAGGAGGGCAAGGTGATGGACTGCCCAATGTGAAAAGCAGAGACTACCTTGGGCAGGAAAGAAGGTCTGGTCCGAAGAACCACCTTATCAGGATGAACAGACAAGAAAGGAGGTTGAACAGAAAGAGCCTGGAGCTCACTCACTCTCCTGGCAGAGGTGATGGCTACCAGGAAGGCCGTCTTTAAGGTGAGAAGACGGAGAGGACAGGAATGAAGGGGCTCAAAGGGAGCGCACATCAGGAAAGTCAAAACCAGGTTCAAGTCCCACTGAGGCATCACGAACGGAGCTGGAGGATACATGTGCGTGATGCCCTTTAAGAATCTTAACACAATAGGGGACTTGAACAAAGATGGCTGATCAGGTAGCCTCAAGAAGGCGGAAAGGGCAGAAAGATAGCCCTTGATAGTGCCCAGAGCAGAGCCCTGCTGGGCAAGGGAAAGGAGGAAGAGGAGAACCTCAGATAGAGGGGCAGAAAGGGGATCCACAGCCTTTGCTGTGCACCATGCCACAAATCTGTTCCACCGGCAGGCGTATACCGACTTTGTGGAGGGACGCCTGGCTGCCAGAATGACATCACAGACTTCAGGAGGCAAGTCAAATGGCCTCAACTGTCGCCGCTCAATCTCCACGCATGGAGGTGGAGACTGGACAGGTTCGGGTGGAGGACCGTCCCCTGCTGCTGCGACAGAAGGTCCTCCTGAAGGGGCAGGCGGATCGAGGGACCGACTGTCATGCTGAGTAGCTCGGGATACCAGTACCTTCGAGCCCAGTCCGGAGCCACAAGGATAACTTGGGCCCGGTCGCGCCTGATCTTCTTCAGCACTCTGGGCAGAAGTGGTATAGGCGGAAAGGCGTACAACAGACCGCAACTCCACTCGCGCCGAAAGGCGTCGCCGAGCGAGTGCCGTCTTGGAAACTCCAACGCGCAGAACTGATGACATTGCGCGTTCTCTTCTGTGGCGAATAGATCTAACCAAGGCTCTCCCCATTGCTGAAAGAGGCCTCTCGCCACATCCGAGTTCAGACGCCATTCGTGATCCACCGAGCACCGACGGCTGAGTTCGTCCGCCCTGGCGTTCAGAGAACCTGCCAGGTGTTGAACCGTCAGAGTCACGCCCTGACGTTCCAGCCATTGCCAGAGGCGCAGAGCCTCTTGGCAAAGGGTCCACGACCCCACACCGCCCTGTTTGTTGCAGTACCACATGGCGGTGGTGTTGTCCGTGAACACCTGCACTACACTCCCGTTGACAAAGGGGAGGAATGCCTTCAGTGCCAGGCGAATCGCCCGCAGCTCCAACATGTTGATATGGAGCCGGGACTCCGCCGGAGACCAGAGGCCTCTGATCTCCGCCTCTCCCAAGTGGCCACCCCAGCCTTGGAGGGACGCGTCCGTCACAACCACGTGCTCCGGCTGGGGAAGGGAGAGGGATCTGCCCCTGACCCAATCGCGGTCTGTAAGCCACCACTGCAACTGTCTCGCAGTGCCCTCCGAGATCAGGACATGGTCGGATAGGTTGCCCTGATGCTGGGCCCACTGAAACTTCAGGTCCCACTGCAGAGCCCGCATCCGCCATCTGGCGTGATGCACCAGAAGGATGCAGGAGGCCATCAGCCCCAGAAGCCGCAGCGTCAACCTGACCGAAACCCGGGATAACGGCTGAAAGATGGGAATCAGAGCCTGAATATCCCGGACCCGCCGTTCCGGGGGATAAACCCGAAACTGCGCCGAGTCGAGAACCGCTCCGATGAAAAGGAGCTTTTGAGAGGGACACAGGTGTGATTTCGGCACATTGATGGAAAACCCCAACTCGTGCAGGAGGTCTGCCGTCATCTGAAGGTGGCGGACGACTGTCTGGGGCGAGCCCGCCTTCAACAGCCAGTCGTCGAGGTAGGGGAAGACTGAAACCCCTAACCGGCGCAGATGAGCTGCGACCACCGCCATCACGTTCGTGAACACCCGTGGGGCGCTGGTAAGGCCGAATGGGAGCACGATAAACTGAAAATGCTCGTGGCCTACCGTGAACCGCAGGTAACGCCGGTGGGCCGGCAGGACGGGGATGTGAAAGTACGCATCCTGCAAGTCCAACGCTACCAACCAGTCTTGTGGGTCTAGAGCAGCCAAGACCTGAGCCAAAGTCAACATCTTGAACTTCTCCTTCCGGAGGAAGCCGTTGACGTTCCGTAGATCCAAGATAGGACGCAGGCCTCCCTTGTCCTTCTTGGGTACCAGAAAGTAGTGGGAGTAGCAACCACACCCTACTTCTGGCCCAGGAACGCGCTCGATGGCCCCCTTGGCCAAGAGGGCCGTAACTTCCTCCTGCAGAAGTGTCAAGTGGTCCCCCGACACACGGTGGTTCTGCGGTGGCATGGCTGGAGGAGTGGACTCGAAGGGGAGGGCATAGCCCCTTCGGACAAGCTGCAGCACCCACCTGTCCGATGTTATCGCGCGCCAGCGGGAGTGGTGATGGCGAACCCTGCCACCCACTGGCGTCACGTGAGCCCGAAAGCTCGGACTAGGAAGGCTTGGATGCCGCAGCGGAGGGAGGCGTGGACTGACCACGACGCTGGCCTCTACCGCCACCACGGCGGAAACCACGGGCGCCACCGCGCTGGGGAGCGCTCTGCGCCGCGTGGCTGGCAGCACGTGTGGGACCTCCTCTCCCTTGGCCACGAAAGGGCCGAAACGAACCCGTCTGCTGGCGCTGGGTCTGGGTCGAGAGACCCAAGGACTTGGCCGTGACCCTGGAGTCCTTGAAGCGCTCCAGCGCGTGGTCCGCTTTGTCACCAAATAGGCGACTGCCATCAAATGGCATGTCCATAAGCGTATTTTGGACGTCTGGTGAGAAGTTGGCAGATCTCAGCCAGGCATGGCGACGAATCGCCACCGTAGTGGACATGGCCCGTCCCAGTGAGTCCGTGGTGTCCAGACCACAACGGATCGAGTACCGCGCCGCATCCCGGCCTTCAACAAAGGCCCGGGTGAGCTTGTCCCGCACTTCCTGGGGGCATTGCGGCAAACACTCCTCGACCGTATCCCACAGGGAGTGGGTGTAGCGGCCCAAGAGGCACGCGGTGTTACAAGACCGCAGCCCAGCACTCAAAGAGGAAAACACTTTCTTTCCGAATTGGTCGTACCTCTTTGATTCCCGGTCGGGCGGAGCCGACGGAAATGCGGACTGCGAAGTGGAGGCCTGGATCACCAGACTCTCCGGGGAGGGATGGGTGGACAGGAAGGCAGGGTCGTCCGCGCAGGGACGGTGACGCCTGGCAACGTTCCGGTCAACCGGCGCACCAGAGGCGGGCCTGGACCAGGTGCCCAGAAGGACATCCGTCAGGGCCTCATTAAACGGCAGCAGAGGCTCCTGGGGGCATGACTGCGGTTTAAAAACTTCCGTCAGGATATTCGGTTTGACCTTCGCGACGGGGAGCTCAAGGTGTAAGGCCTTGGCAGCCCTCATCAGGACCACCGAATAGGCAGCACCCGCCGCGGACGCCACAGGGGACGGAGAGACAAACCCAGGGTTGGGCGACTCGTCCAGGCCACTGGCATCACCCAGATCACCTACCCAGTCCACATCGTACTGGCAGGCACGGGATAGAGGGTCCTCAGACCCCTCCCAACCCTCTCCATACTCCTCCTCGTCATACCCATATTCTGGGTCGACGATATAGACATCGGGGTCAACAGGCCCCATCGGCGTCGGGTCCGGCGTCGGCCGACGCCGGTCCGGCTCCGAGTCCGGAGTCGGGGAGGAAAGGGGGGTGGCGCCGCGCGGCGTCGGTGCCGGGGACCCGACGCCGGCCGGAGCCGACGGCGGAGTCGCTGCACCACGCGGGGGCGGTACCATGGGCTGGCCCACAGGAACCGACGCCGGAGAGGCCGGGAGACCAGCCGGCGACGAACCAGAGGGAACCAGCGGCGCCGGGGCCGGAGCCACCGGCGGCGCCGGGGCAGGAGCACCCGAACCGCTCGGGCCCCCAGACGGGACCGACGGGCCCGCAGGCGCCGAAGGCCCCGCCGGAGAAGACCTCGCCCTCATAGCAATGAGGAAGGCCTCGATCTCCTCACGCGACGCGCCTTCCCCAGGGACCGACAGGTGTGGGGCAGACGGCGTCGGCGACCCATGCGGGACCGCGGGGGTGGGGTCACCCGAGCCCCCGGCCGCAGCACGCGGGCGTCGGGGGGAGTCGGGGGTGCGATGGCGACGCCCCGACTTCTTGTGCTTACCTGACGAGCCGGAGGAATGGTGGCGACTCCCGGAGCGCCCATGGCGGCTCCGCGACCGCTCCCTCGACCGCTCCCTCGACCTCCGACCGGACCGGGACCGCTCTCGACGCGGGGCCGACAACCGGAGTTCGAGAAGCTTGCGGGACCGCTCCCGCCTAGCTTTTCCAGTCAAGGCCCGACAGTCGACGCAGGACTCCACGTCGTGGTCCGCGCCCAGACACCGGAGGCAGAGTCGATGGTGGTCGGTGACCGACATCATGCGGTCGCACTCGTCACAACTCTTGAAACCGGGCATCCTACCGGCACCGTAAAGATCAATCAGTTAACAAAAAACTTGGTCAAAAGACCGGAGTACTGCTCTTCGGATCTGCGCTAACTGGCGCGGAAAAAAGAAGAACTGACGTCAGCGCGCGGAGGCGGCGTCTATATACTCCAGCGACGTCATCACGGCGCACGACGCCGACGACGCGGAGCCGCAGGGGACGCCTGCAGACGACGCCTACCGACGCGCAGGGGTACTGCTACGCAAAAGTTTCCGGATCCAGACTGACGCCTGGGGATATTCTAAGGTAAGGAATCTAATACTAACCTGTTTCTTTCAGATACATATATATTGACCTATGAATTTCAAATGGTGAGCGGATTAATATCAGCGGCTATGCACACAATGTGATGGCCAGTTTTTAACTTGATTAAGAGGGCGGATTGGGGTAACACAATTTAGTCCAGTCAGTCCTTCAAACAATAAGATTTAATCTGAAACTAGTCCTCCCTCTATTCAATTGAAATATCGCTCAAGATACGCAACGCTGCATAATGAACAAGTTACTTACCTTCGGTAACGATATATCTGTAAGAAACAGTAGTTAGTATTAGATTCCTTACCTTAGAATATCCCCAGGCGTCAGTCTGGATCCGGAAACTTTTGCGTAGCAGTACCCCTGCGCGTCGGTAGGCGTCGTCTGCAGGCGTCCCCTGCGGCTCCACGTCCGTCGTCGGCGTCGTGCGCCGTGATGACGTCGCTGGAGTATATAGACGCCGCCTCCGCGCGCTGACGTCAGTTCTTTGCACACAGCTTTTCCGCGCCAGAACACGCAGAGCCATGTGAGAACCAACACTGGTGCCATTAGAAACTAGGGCCCTGAAAGGGATGTCCTTAACCCTAGGTATCAGTTCGCAGAACGGGGAGGATGGGCGGGGCGGTAAGGAATCTAATACTAACTACTGTTTCTTACAGATATATCGTTACCGAAGGTAAGTAACTTGTTCATCTGAAAGAAACAGGTTAGTATTAGATTCCTTACCTTAGAATAGATACCCCAGCAATACCAACCCCGGTGGTGGGTCTGCGAACCAACACAATCCTACACCAGAAAGTCCTGGAGGACCGAACGGCCAAAGAAGCCATCCCTCCGGACTTGACTGTCCAGGCAGTAGCGCCTCGCAAAGGTGTGCAGCGAGGCCCACGTAGCCGCCTGGCAAATGTCCTGCAAAGGGACTCCCCGGTTCATGGCAGTAGTAGCCGCCGTGGCCCGAGTGGAATGGGCTCTCAGCCCAACAGGAGGCTCCTTCCGAGCCAAAGAGTAGCACGCTTTGATGCACAGGACGACCCACAGAGAGATGGTCTGTTTCTGTACCGCCCTTCCCTTCTTCTCACCCACGTAGCCAACAAACAGTTGGTCATCCACCCGGAACTGGCGTGTGCGATCCATATAAAATGAAAGCGCACGTTTTGGGTCCAGACGATGGAGCCGCTCCTCATCTTTTGAAGGATGCGGAGGCGGGAAGAAGGAGGGTAAGGTGATGGACTGCCCGATGTGAAAAGCAGAAACTACTTTGGGCAGGAAAGAAGGTCTAGTCCTCAGAACCACCTTGTCTGGATGAATGGACATGAAAGGAGGTTTGACAGAAAGAGCCTGGAGCTCACTCACTCTCCTGGCAGAGGTGATAGCAACCAGGAAGGCCGTCTTTAAAGTCAGGAGACGGAGAGAACAGGAATGAAGCGGCTCAAAGGGAGCGCACATCAAGAAAGTCAGAACCAGGTTCAAGTCCCACTGAGGCATCACGAACAGAACAGGTGGATACATGTGCGTGATGCCCTTCAAGAATCTCGTTACAATAGGGGACTTGAACAAAGATGGCTGATCAGGTAGCCTCAAGAAGGCGGAAAGGGCAGAAAGGTAGCCCTTGATAGTGCCCAGAGCAGAGCCCTGCTGGGCAAGAGAGAGAAGAAAGAGGAGAACCTCGGAGAGAGGGGCAGAAAGGGGATCCACAGCCTTTGCTGTGCACCATGCCACAAATCTGTTCCACCGGCAGGCGTATACCGACTTTGTGGAGGGACGCCTGGCTGCCAGAATCACATTACAGACTTCAGGAGGCAAGTCAAATGGCCTCAACTGTCGCCGCTCAATCTCCACGCATGGAGGTGGAGACTGGACAGGTTCGGGTGGAGGACCGTCCGCTGCTGCTGCGACAGAAGGTCCTCCTGAAGGGGCAGGCGGATCGAGGGACCGACTGACATGCTGAGTAGCTCGGGATACCAGTACCTTCGAGCCCAGTCCGGAGCCACAAGGATAACTTGGGCCCGGTCGCGCCTGATCTTCTTCAGCACTCTGGGCAGAAGTGGTATAGGCGGAAAGGCGTACAACAGACCGCAACTCCACTCGCGCCGAAAGGCGTCGCCGTGCGAGTGCCGTCTTGGAAACTCCAACGCGCAGAACTGATGACATTGCGCGTTCTCTTCTGTGGCGAATGGATCCAACCAAGGCTCTCCCCATTGCAGAAAGAGGCCTTTCGCCACGTCCGAGTTCAGACGCCATTCGTGATCCACCGAGCACCGACGGCTGAGTTCGTCCGCCCTGGCGTTCAGAGAACCTGCCAGGTGTTGAACCGTCAGAGTCACGCCCTGACGTTCCAGCCATTGCCAGAGACGCAGGGCCTCCTGGCAAAGGGTCCACGACCCCACTCCGCCCTGCTTGTTGCAGTACCACATGGCGGTGGTGTTGTCCGTGAACACCTGCACTACACTCCCGTTGACAAAGGGGAGGAATGCCTTCAGTGCTAGGCGAATCGCCCGCAGCTCCAACATGTTGATATGGAGCCGGGACTCCGCCGGAGACCAGATGCCTCTGATCTCCGCCTCTCCCAAGTGGCCTCCCCAGCCCTGGAGGGACGCGTCCGTCACAACTACGTGCTCCGGTTGGGGAAGGGAGAGGTATCTGCCTCTGACCCAATCGCGGTCCGTAAGCCACCACTGCAACTGTCTCGCAGCGCCCTCCGAGATCAGGACATGGTCGGATAGGTTGCCCTGATGCTGGGCCCACTGAAACTTCAGGTCCCACTGCAGAGCCCGCATCCGCCACCGGGCGTGATGCACCAGAAGGATGCAGGAAGCCATCAGCCCCAGCAGCCGCAGCGTCAACCTGACCGAAACCCGGGATAACGGCTGAAAGATGGGAATCAAAGCCTGTATATCCCGGACCCGCCGTTCCGGAGGATAAACCCGAAACTGTGCCGAGTCGAGTACCGCTCCGATGAAAAGGAGCTTTTGAGAGGGACACAGGTGTGATTTCGGCACATTGATGGAAAACCCCAGCTCGTGCAGGAGGTCTGCCGTCATCTGAAGGTGGTGGACGACTGTCTGGGGCGAGCCCGCCTTCAACAACCAGTCGTCGAGGTAGGGGAAGACTGAAACCCCTAACCGGCGCAGATGAGCTGCGACCACCGCCATCACTTTCGTGAACACCCGTGGGGCGCTGGTAAGGCCGAATGGGAGCACGATAAACTGAAAGTGCTCGTGGCCTACCGTGAACCGCAGGTAACGCCGGTGGGCCGGCAGGACGGGGATGTGAAAATACACATCCTGCAAGTCCAACGCCACCATCCAGTCTTGCGGGTCTAGAGCAGCCAAGACCTGAGCCAAAGTCAACATCTTGAACTTCTCCTTCCGGAGGAAGCCGTTGACGTTCCGTAGATCCAAGATAGGACGCAGGCCCCCCTTGTCCTTCTTGGGTACCAGAAAGTAGTGGGAATAGCAACCACACCCTACTTCTGGCCCAGGAACGCGCTCGATGGCCCCCTTGGCCAAGAGGGCCGTAACTTCCTCCTGCAGAAGTGTCAAGTGGTCCCCCGACACACGGTGGTTCTGCGGTGGCATGGCTGGAGGAGTGGTCTCGAAGGGGAGGGAGTAGCCCCTTCGGACGAGCTGCAGCACCCACCTGTCCGATGTGATAGTGCGCCAGCGGGAGTGGTGATGGCGAACCCTGCCACCCACTGGCGTCACATGGGCCTGAAAGCTCGGACTAGGAGGATTTGGAGGCTGATGCTGCGGGGGGAGGTGTGGTCTGACCCCGCCGTTGTCCCCGACCGCCTCCACGGCGGAATCCACGGCCGCCACCGCGTTGAGAAGTATTCTGCGGTGCGTGGCTGGCAGCACGTGTGGGACCGCCCCTTCCGTGGCCACGAAAGGAGCGAAACGAACCCGTTTGCTGGCGCTGGGTCGAGAGACCCAAGGACTTAGCCGTGACCCTGGAGTCCTTGAAGCGCTCAAGCGCGTGGTCCGCTTTGTCGCCAAACAGGCGACTGCCATCGAACGGCATGTCCATCAAAGTATTTTGGACATCCGTCGAAAAGTTGGCGGATCTCAGCCAGGCGTGGCGACGAATCGCCACCGTCGTGGACATCGCTCTGCCCAGCGAGTCGGTCGTATCAAGGCCACACCTGATGGAATATCTCGCCGCGTCTCGGCCTTCAATCATAGCCTGGCCGAGCTTGTCCCGTACCTCCTGCGGGCATTGCGGCAGACACTCCGCGACCGTATACCACAGAGAGTGGGTGTAGCGGCCCAAGAGGCATGCGGTGTTGCAAGACCGCAGTCCCAGACTCAGGGACGAGAAGACCTTCTTGCCATACTGGTCGTACCTCTTTGACTCCCGGTCAGGCGGGGCCGACGGGAATGCGGTTTGGGAAGTGGAGGCCTGGATCACCAGACTCTCAGGGGTGGGATGGGTGGACAGGAACTTAGGGTCGTCCGGACACGGACGGTGGCGTCTGGCCACGTTCCTATCAACAGGCGAACCTGAAGCGGGCCTGGACCACGTGCCCAAAAGAACGTCTGTCAAGGCTTCATTGAACGGCAGCAGAGGCTCCTGTGGGCATGACTGCGGTTTGAAGACCTCGGTGAGGATGTTAGGCCTCACTTTAGCGACGGGGAGCTCAAGGCGTAAAGCCTTGGCAGCCCTCATCAACACCACTGAATAAGCAGCCCCAGCCTCCGAAGCCACAGTAGGAGGCGAGACAAAACCAGGGTTAGGAGAATCATCCAGACCACTGGCCTCACCCAAGTCACCTGTCCAGTCCACGTCGTACTGACACTCGCGTGACAGAAGGTCCTCAGACCCCTCCCAACCCTCTCCATAATCTTCATCCTCACCATATTCTGAGTCAACGATGTAGACCAGCTCCACGGGGCCAATGGGCCCCATCGGCGCCGGACTCTGCGTCGGGCGACGCCGGTCCGACTCCGCGTCCGGAGTAGGAGAGGGAGTGGGGGTGGCGCCGCCCGGAGCCGGAGCCCCGACGCCAGCCGGCGACGGAGTCGCGGCGCCGCGCGGAGGCGGCACCATGGATTGCCCCGATGGAATCGGCGCCGGAGAGGCCGGAGGACCAGCCGGCGTAGACCCCGAAGGGCCCAGCGGCGCCGGGGCCGGAGCCGCCGGCGTCGGGGCCGGAGCACCCGACGGCGTTGGGGCAGGAGCACCCGAACCGCTCGGGCCCCCGGACGGGACCACCGGGCCCGCAGGCCCCGTCGGAGGAGACAGCGCCCTCATGGCCATGAGGAACTCCTCTATCTCCTCTATCTCCTCTATCTCCTCGCGCGACGCGCCTTGCCCAGGGACCGACTGGTATGGAGCAGGCAGCGTCGGCGACCCACGCGGGGCCGCGGCTACCCGAACCCCCGGCCGCATCGCGCGAGCGTCGGGGGGGAGTCGGGGGTGCGATGACGACGCCCCGACTTCTTGTGTTTCTTACCGGAGGAATGGTGACGACTTCCGGAGCGCTCGTGGCGGCTCCGCGACCGTTCTCTCGACCGCTCCCTCGACCTCCGGCCGGACCGGGACCGCTCCCGACGCGGGGCCGACACCCGGAGCTCGAGAAGCTTGCGGGACCGCTCCCGTCTAGCCTTAGTCGTCAAGGCCCGGCAGTCGACGCAGGACTCCACGTCGTGGTCCGCGCCCAGGCACCGGAGGCAGAGTCGATGGTGGTCGGTGACCGACATCGTGTGAACACACCCGTCACAGTTCTTAAAACCGGGCATCCTACCGGCACCTTAAGAGTTAGAGTTATCAAAAAACTTTGGTCAAAAGACCGGAGTACTGCTCTTCGGATCTGCGCTAACTGGCGCGGAAAAAAGAAGAACTGACGTCAGCGCGCGGAGGCGGCGTCTATATACTCCAGCGACGTCATCACGGCGCACGACGCCGACGACGGACGCGGAGCCGCAGGGGACGCCTGCAGACGACGCCTACCGACGCGCAGGGGTACTGCTACGCAAAAGTTTCCGGATCCAGACTGACGCCTGGGGATATTCTAAGGTAAGGAATCTAATACTAACCTGTTTCTTTCAGATTAATAGGTTTAGCTCAATGGTTTCTAATTTTGTTTAACTGATAGTTCGTAGCTATTTTTTTGTTTTAGTTTAGCATGGAGTACTGTTTTTTCTTTGGTTTCAGATGTTAACTGAACCTAAAGGTAGCCAGCACGTAGAATATTGCGTGACCTCCTTTTGATAACATTCTGCAAGAATAATCAGTAATAGAGGTTCGTTTGAAACCCTCATAAATTGATATATGATAAGATAAAATTCATACACTGTTTATAACTGGGAATTTGTCTTCCTATTTTATTTATTTCTTGGATGCAGACATTGACAATTTTCTCAAATAAACTCGATTTCTGGAGGCCTCTTCAGTCCTAGGATTGACAGGTACTTAGTTGAGACTCTGCATTGATATGTGGCCCTAATATTAAAACAATAGGTGTGCGGCTAGCAGGGTTTTCTGGTCATTGACTGCTGCATAGGCTTATTGTAATTTGGCCAATCTGCACAGGTTATCTTGTGCAATGCCTGGTTCCAAATTTGCAGAATAAGTAAGATATATTTGGCATTGTATGCATTAAGGTTTTTGACACTATCTATATGGAAGTCTTTATGCCCTATCTATTTGATATATTTGCTGTATGAATGTTGTGTTAGTATGATTGTATTTTGCCACCTGATCATATTTTTTAGCACCACCATGGATATATATCTATTGAACAATGAGTTTATGTATCTTTTTTGTATTTATTGTGATATGTTAGTTATGTGATAGGATTTAAAACTCTTTGTTTTTTATTCATTACAGATTTTAATGTGTTAATTGGGAATGAATTATGTTTTCCTGAAGAATGTGTTGGCCGTTGATTATTTGCCCACAGAAACGCATCGATGCTCATAAGAGAGGAAACTTTATGTCTGAGGAGATAATTTATCTGAATGAAGTTTGAAATACAAATCAGAATTGATCCCTGTTTGACTATTGTACTTTCTCTCGTTAAATAGGAACTATTCCTTCCTTACTGTATTCCCGATTGTGTGTTTTTATGATATTCTTATATATGTTATATTAATGACATTTTTTCTTGATATTGTAATAGTTTTTTTAAATGATTAGCACTGTATCTGTGACAGGGAATATCTATTTTCGTATTGTAGGAGAGTAGGGTCTGCAATCCTATGATCACCCAGATTTTTCGCTTTTTGCTGCACTGGTTTACGACTTCCCCTGGCTGTGGGCCTGCTAATCAGACCCACAGCCTAGCTGTTCTCTCTATCCAAATTGTACTCAGGTACTGAATTGGCACTGGGCCCTCTCCAAGTCCCTGTACCCAGGGCTGAGGTGCACCCAGAAGTCTCCCAGGGGCTGAAGCATGTATTGTGCCACCCCTGGATTGACTAACTAAAACTGACACAACTGGCTGCACGACAGCTGGGGCAAGGTGGTGTACTCACCCTTTGCTTTAGATATAGTATACCTATATCTAACCCTAAAATGGACACACAGATCTCCTATCAGTCACTCCTATGGCAGGCCTTAACAATCCTGAAGGCAGAGTGCTTGGAATCGTGTGAGATAGTGCTCTGGCATGAGCTGAGCCTGTCTGCGGCTTTCGGGATCCATCCCTTAGCCGTTTCCATGATATCGCATACCATATACTCTCAAGTGCATTATAATCCTCGCGGTTATGTGCCAACTCTGGTATCGCTTTATCAAAACATGTCGAGTAAGGTGTCATACGAATTGGAATACTAACCCCTCGCCAATTCTGGCGACGGGGTTAGCATTCCACCCTTCTAGAGGGACACGACATGCATGTAACCTATAACCCGGTTAAAAGTCAGACAGAGCCTTAGCATCCACAAAATGGATGCTGCCACCGAGACACAAGTCTGCCCTCCTGCTGCTGGGAGTCCTCCCAGAGCAGGAGATAAGGACAAAGGGTTTCCTGCCAGGGGCGGTGCCAGCACCGTCCCAGACAGGGTTTTGTGTATTGTAGGTAGGCAGGGCTTTAGAGGAAGGTGACTGCACGTGGCACCCCGGTGCTCACTGTGCATAGGCTGGCTGGAACCAGTTCCAGGGTCACTCCAGACCCTGTGCTGGGGAAAAGCCCGCCAAGGAAGTGGGTGTAACCACCCCCCTCCTAGTCCCACCCATAGGGCAGGACTTAGTCGCGTGCCAGCCCCCTTTTACAGGATAAAGGTAGAGACTGGCCCCCTTCCAAATCAGATCATCTTTGAATCCTGAAACTACTTTCTGCGAAAGGAACTCAAGACTTCTTCCTAAGATTTCTCCCTTGTGACTAAGGAGTAGTCACCCTGCATCCGCAGGCACCATCTAAGAACACTGCGGTCTGCTGCAAGTCCTTCCTCCGGAATCCGACTGCCCAGCTCGACGAGAACCGGCTTCCCTGGCACCTCTGACCTCTACCCACCTCTACAGCCCAGCTGAGAACCGTGGGTGCGACGAGACCTCAAGGGACCGGCCATCTGCAAGACTGCACGACTTCTTTCCAGCAAGCCCGCCGAGTGAATTCCTGGTGAGTGCTTTGGGGTCCGAGAAGCCCCCACCCTGAGCAGCTCCAGCACCGAAGAGCAGCCCCCCAGCATCTCCACGATCTGCGTGGGGCCCTTCTGCTTTTTACTGCTCACCGCGTTGTTTGGCTACTAGCCCGCTGGCTTGTGGCCTTCCTGACGACGCCCGACGACATTTCTGCTGCTGGTCTGGTTGCTCCAGACTGGCCCTTGCTTCCCTCCATCGGAGAAGTACCCTGGACCCTCCTGGTCCACTCAAGACGCCATTTTAGGTCCACCGCGTGGGCCTTGCATTTGCCAAGACTTGTTGCCCAATCCTGGGTCCAGCGACATCGACAGCAAGAACCTTCGTGGGACAGCTCGCACCTCCATCCTGGTCGCCGACAACGCCTCCTGGTCCGAGAGACTGCAGAGCCCAGCAACGCCCACTCACCTGACTGCGGTGACTTCGCCCGGTGCCATCCTGGTGCCCACTTAATCACTGGCTAGTGATTCAAGAACTTGGTCCCCTCTGCTTTCAGGTTTTCTTCTTCCTTGATCCAGGCTTGGATCCATCGAACTTTTCTTCACTGGTCGCCTGCCAGCAACTTCTTCCTTCCAGGCTCCTGGTCCGGCAACGAGATCCCCGACGTCTTTTCAGACCTATGCAGCTGCAGCCCCTGGGCTAGGTAACTTCGGCACTTCGGTGTCCCAGCATAGCCTCACTATCCTAGGGTCAGGATCCACTGTCGTTTTCTTCCTACCAGGTCGGGTTCGCCCGTGAACACTAACTTTGCCTTTACTAGCCTCCATAGACTTTGTCCCGCATCCCGCGTGAGAGTGCACACTCTGCACCCGAGTCCCCTGGGTCTCCTAGTAGTAATCTAACGATTCCCTAGTCAAGTCCTAGCGATTCCAAAGCCTATTAGTATTGTACTTACCTGCTAGTAATTTCGCATTCCACTTTTAGAATATATGGTTTTTCGTGCCCCTCGGGCATTTGTGTATAACGTGCTAACTTAAGTATTTTCATAAGAGTTTTGTTGTGTGCTTAGCACCCTGTCCTCATAAAGAGTACAGGGTTGTTGTGATTCTAATAAATACACTGTTTATTTTCATAACACTTGTGTGGTGTCCTTTCACTGGGTGTTCAAGGGGTAATGTGATGGTAAAACAGCTGGCTTAACACGCCCTCTAGAGTCTTAGCCTTAGACTGCTCGTATCCATGCTACTAGGATAGCTGGTCTATAAGGTTGACTTACAACCAATCATCAATAAGGGTTGTTTGGACGGATATATAGTGATCACTAGAATAGTGAGCACTGCACATCAGGCCAACTTCTCACATTGGTGGCAGCGGTGGGATTTGAGCTTGCTGTTGTTTTACCACACATGCCCTAAGAATATCTTGTGAAAGATCACATAAGTACTAAAGGTACATATAACTTAGCTTAAAATACTCTGAGTTCTACTGAACCAGCTGTTGTAGCTCCTAGGGCCTAGCACACCCTAAACTACAACTCTAGCAAGGGATCAGTAGGCAAACATATAGTGTAGGTAAGTGCACCACTTACACCTCACTAGAAAAGCATGTCGACTCAGGGGGACTCTACTGAGACTCCCCTGGTCAGTGTTGACCCTCCACAGGTCACTTCAAGATATGCAGCTCTCAGTTTTCAGGAGATGAGACAAATCTGTGTCTCCAGGAAACTGAAGCAGGGGTCTAACCCCACCATTCCCTTTCTGATAGGTCTCTTAGAGACATATGATGCCAGAAAGCTCTCTCAGTTACATGAGAGCATGCCAGCCTTAGAGGGAACCTCTGGGGATCCAGACCTCCCCAACACTGATTCAGCAGTTGAGGAGGAGGATCAGGAGGTACTCTCTGGGGATGAGGTAGACAAGGGTCTTGAGGTAGTCAGAAGGCTAACTAGGACCAACTTAGACTTACTTGGGCTAGGATCTGGGGGACCCCCAGTACTAACCCGAAGTGGGCCTAACCTTGGAGTTAGGAGAGATAGATCTCTTTCTAGGGACTCCAATAGATCTCTGCACTCTAATGCCTCTTCTCAGGGGAGAAGGAATCCTCCACAGAGGAGATTTACTTCCCCTCAGAGAAAAGAGCATGAAGCTAGAATGAGACAAGCTGAACTGAGGATTGAAAGGGAAGAACTTGCCCTGGCCAAAGAAAAGCTTGCCTTTGCTAGAGAGCAGCAGATGAGTGGGCTAGCTCCCACTGGTGGCAGCAATCTCCCAAGAGATAGAGAGAAGGGTTTAGATACTAAACACCTGACTAAAATAGTGCCCCCCTTTAAGCAAGGGGATGATATCCAGAAATGGATGGCTGCTCTGGAGAGGGCCTGCACTGTGCAGGGCATTCCCCAGAGTCAGTGGGCAGCTATACTGTGGCTCTCCTTTGATGGTAAAGGTAGAGATAAGCTCCTCACTACAAGAGTGGAGGATGCTAACAATTACCAGGTCCTGAAGAACACACTGGTTGATGGGTTTGGTTTAACCACTGAGCAGTACAGGTTGCTGTTCAGAGACACCCAGAAAACTCAGTCTCAGGACTGGTCTGATTTTGTGGATTGTGCCACTAAGGCTTTGGAGGGCTGGTTGCTGGGTAGCAAGGTTACAGATTACACAGGATTGTATAATCTAATGATGAGAGAACAAATTTTGAACAATTGTCAGAACCAGTTGCTGCACCAGCACCTTGTTGATTCAGATCTGACCTCTCCCCAAGAATTGGGAAAGAAGGCAGACAAATGGGTCAGGACAAGGATCAAGCAGAACCAGAACCAGAACCAGGGTGGTCAGAAGAAAGCAGACCAGAAGGGTAATGTTAAGAATGAGCAAAATGACCAGAAGTCTTCACCAGGTCCCCAACAAACCAAAGAGGGTGGGGGTCAGGCTTCCCAGAAGAAGAAGACTCAAGAAGGCCAGTCAAAAAGGTGGTGCCAGTACTGCAAAAGTAAATCTCACTGGTTTAGTGAGTGCACCAAAAGAGGAGGACAAACTCCTGCCACTACAGCCCCTAAGGCAACTGCACCCCCTAGTACAGTCAGTAGTGGTAGTGTACCTCCCAAGGCATTAGTTGGGTTAACCTTGGGTACTGAGGGGTCTGACAACCTAGTTGGCACACTCACTCAGGCTGTCCTTGTCTGTACAGGGGATGTGGATATGTCCCCTGAAATAAGTCCCAATACTTTGGGCAAATACAGGCAGACACCTTTGATTAATGGCAAAATGGCTCAGGCCTATAGGGACACTTGTGCCAGTGTCACCATGGTGACACCTAACTTTGTGGACCCTGGACAGATCATGCCAGGTACTGATTTCCTGGTGACCAATGCCAGCAATGTCACTACTAGTCATAGTGTGGCAATTGTGGCTTTCTCCTGGGGTGGAGTGAAGGGACAAAAGAAAGTTGTAGTCAGTTCAGACCTCCCAGTTGATTGTTTGTTGGGCAATGATTTGGCGTCATCACAATGGTCAGCAGTGGAGCAGAGGACTCACATGGAGATGTTAGGCTTGCCAGCACATGTGCTTGCTGTGACTAGGTCACAGGCCAGAAGATGCCCCACTGAACAGGTGCTGGATCCTGAAATTATGGACCAGACCCCTCCCAAGAAGAAGAGCAGTAAGGGTAAGGCTTTGCCTTCCCCCTTGCCCCAGGTTGAGGATCAAGTCTCTGAGGAGGCTGATCTAGAAGAGCTGAGGGAAACTGAGCCTAAAGAGCTTGAACTTGATCAAGTTGAGTTTCTGGGCTCAGGGGGACCCTCCAGAGCAGACCTGGGGAAGGAACAGTTGAGCTGCCCTTCCCTTGAACCCCTCCGACAGCAGGCTGCTGCTGAGGCTGCAGGGAATGCCACAGGTGCCCACAGGGTATACTGGGAAGATGGACTCCTGTACTCTGAGTCAAGAGACCCCAAGCCTGGTGCAACCAGGAGGCTGGTCATCCCCTTGTCTCTGAGAGGTTTCCTTCTCACCTTGGCCCATGAGATTCCCCTTGCAGGTCATTTAGGTCAGACAAAGACTTGGGACAGGCTTGTCTCACACTTTCACTGGCCCCATATGAATGAGAATACCAAGGAGTTTTGTCGCTCATGTGTCACTTGCCAAGCCAGTGGTAAGTCAGGTGGCACAACAAAGGCCCCCCTCATACCACTACCTGTGGTGGGGGTTCCCTTTGAAAGAGTGGGGATTGACATTGTTGGTCCAATGGAACCCCAGACAGCATCAGGACACAAGTTTATACTGGTGGTGGTGGACCATGCCACCAGGTATCCTGAGGCTATTCCCCTTAGGACCACTACAGCCCCTGTAGTGGCAAGAGCCCTAGTTGGAGTGTTCTCCAGAGTGGGTTTCCCTAAGGAGGTCGTTTCTGACAGAGGTACAAACTTCATGTCAGGATATCTGACTGCTATGTGGAAAGAGTGTGGTGTGAACTACAAGTTCACCACACCCTATCATCCACAATGCAATGGGCTTGTTGAGAGATTCAACAGGACCCTGAAAGGGATGATTCATGGACTACCTGAACCTCTTAGGAGAAGATGGGATGTCCTGATCCCCTGCCTTTTGTTTGCTTACAGAGAGGTCCCACAGAAGGGGGTTGGCTACAGCCCTTTTGAGCTTCTGTATGGGCATCCTGTAAGAGGACCCCTGTGTTTGGTGAAGGAAGGATGGGAGAGACCTCTCAAAAAGCCTGCAACCAACATAGTGGACTATGTACTTGGTCTCCGCTCCAGGATGGCTGAGTATATGGAGAAGGCATCTAAAAACCTTGAGGCCAGCCAGGAACTTCAAAAAGCTTGGCATGACCAAAAGGCTGTACTGACTGTGTACCAGCCAGGACAGAAGGTGTGGGTGCTGGAGCCAGTGGCCCCAGCAGCTCTGAAAGACAAATGGTCTGGGCCCCACACCATCATTGAGCAAAAGGGAGAGGTTACCTACTTGGTGGACCTTGGAACTCCCAGGAGCCCTCTCAGAGTGCTCCATGTTAACAGGCTCAAGGCATATGTTGACAGGAAGGACATGAGCTTGCTCATGGCCACAGATGAGGGACAGGAGGAAGAGAGTGACCCTCTCCCAGACCTGCTCACTCAGAATCCTGATGATGGATCAGTTGATGGTGTTGTCTTTTGTGGCAGCCTCACTGAACATCAGCAACAGGATTGCAGGCAAGTCTTGCAATCCTTCAGACATATGTTCTCTCTGACACCCAGCCAAACTGATTGGTGTACCCATGATGTTGACACTGGAGACAGTCTGCCTGTCAAGAGTAAAATCTACAGACAGCCTGATCATGTTAGAGACTGCATCAAAACTGAAGTGCAGAAAATGTTGGAGCTGGGAGTCATTGAGCCCTCAGATAGCCCTTGGGCTAGCCCAGTAGTTCTAGTGCCAAAGCCTCACACCCAGGGTGGTAAGAGAGAGATGAGGTTTTGCGTAGACTACAGAGGCCTCAATGCAGTCACTAAGACTGATGCCCACCAAATACCAAGAGCAGATGAGCTTATAGATAGATTGGCTTCTGCCAACTTCTTAAGCACATTTGATTTGACAGCTGGGTATTGGCAAATCAGGTTAGCTGAGGAAGCCAAACCTAAGACAGCATTTTCTACCCCTGGAGGGCATTATCAATTTGTGGTAATGCCCTTTGGACTGAAAAATGCACCTGCCACCTTCCAAAGGTTGGTGAATCAAGTCCTCACTGGGCTGGATGACTTCTGTGCAGCTTATCTTGACGATATTGCTGTCTTTAGCTCCACCTGGGAGGATCACCTGGTCCACCTGAGGAAAGTGTTAGAGGCCCTGCAAAAGGCAGGCCTCACTATCAAGGCCACAAAGTGCCAGATAGGGCAGTCACAGGTTGTATACCTGGGCCACCTTGTAGGTGGAGGCCAGGTTCAGCCACTGGAGAGTAAGATACAGGCCATCAAGGACTGGACTCCTCCAATCACCCAGACTCAGGTTCGAGCTTTCTTGGGCCTGACTGGGTACTATAGGAAGTTTGTCAGAAATTATGGGTCCATAGTGACCCCCCTTAATGACCTGACAAGCAAGAAGATGCCAAAGAAAGTTCAGTGGACAGCAAGCTGTCAGAAAGCATTCAATGACCTAAAGCAGGCCATGTGCACAGCACCTATCCTCAAGAGTCCAGATTACTCCAAGCCATTCATTGTCCAAACAGATGCTTCTGAGTTGGGTGTGGGAGCTGTTCTGTCTCAACTGAATTTTGATGGTAATGATCAGCCTATTGCTTTCATTAGTAGGAGGTTGACACCCAGAGAGAAAAATTGGTCAGCTATCGAGAGGGAGGCCTTTGCTGTGGTCTGGGCCCTGAAGAAGCTGAGGGCCTACTTGTTTGGCACTCACTTCACCATTCAGACAGACCATAAGCCCCTCTTGTGGCTAAATCAGATGAAGGGTGAAAACCCCAAACTGCTTAGGTGGTCCATTTCCCTACAGGGGATGGATTTTACAGTGGAGCATAGACCTGGGACTGATCACAGCAATGCTGATGGGCTCTCCAGGTATTTCCACTTAGAGCAAGAAGACTCACCTGGTCAAGGTTAGTTTATTGTCCCAAAGTTTGGGGGGGGGTCATGTAGGAGAGTAGGGTCTGCAATCCTATGATCACCCAGATTTTTTGCTTTTTGCTGCACTGGTTTACGACTTCCCCTGGCTGTGGGCCTGCTAATCAGACCCACAGCCTAGCTGTTCTCTCCATCCAAATTGTACTCAGGTACTGAATTGGCACTGGGCCCTCTCCAAGTCCCTGTACCCAGGGCTGAGGTGCACCCAGAAGTCTCCCAGGGGCTGAAGCATGTATTGTGCCACCCCTGGATTGACTAACTAAAACTGACACAACTGGCTGCACGACAGCTGGGGCAAGGTGGTGTACTCACCCTTTGCTTTAGATATAGTATACCTATATCTAACCCTAAAATGGACACACAGATCTCCTATCAGTCACTCCTATGGCAGGCCTTAACAATCCTGAAGGCAGAGTGCTTGGAATCGTGTGAGATAGTGCTCTGGCATGAGCTGAGCCTGTCTGCGGCTTTCGGGATCCATCCCTTAGCCGTTTCCATGATATCGCATACCATATACTCTTAAGTGCATTATAATCCTCGCGGTTATGTGCCAACTCTGGTATCGCTTTATCAAAACATGTCGAGTAAGGTGTCATACGAATTGGAATACTAACCCCTCGCCAATTCTGGCGACGGGGTTAGCATTCCACCCTTCTAGAGGGACACGACATGCATGTAACCTATAACCCGGTTAAAAGTCAGACAGAGCCTTAGCATCCACAAAATGGATGCTGCCACCGAGACACAAGTCTGCCCTCCTGCTGCTGGGAGTCCTCCCAGAGCAGGAGATAAGGACAAAGGGTTTCCTGCCAGGGGCGGTGCCAGCACCGTCCCAGACAGGGTTTTGTGTATTGTAGGTAGGCAGGGCTTTAGAGGAAGGTGACTGCACGTGGCACCCCGGTGCTCACTGTGCATAGGCTGGCTGGAACCAGTTCCAGGGTCACTCCAGACCCTGTGCTGGGGAAAAGCCCGCCAAGGAAGTGGGTGTAACCACCCCCCTCCTAGTCCCACCCATAGGGCAGGACTTAGTCGCGTGCCAGCCCCCTTTTACAGGATAAAGGTAGAGACTGGCCCCCTTCCAAATCAGATCATCTTTGAATCCTGAAACTACTTTCTGCGAAAGGAACTCAAGACTTCTTCCTAAGATTTCTCCCTTGTGACTAAGGAGTAGTCACCCTGCATCCGCAGGCACCATCTAAGAACACTGCGGTCTGCTGCAAGTCCTTCCTCCGGAATCCGACTGCCCAGCTCGACGAGAACCGGCTTCCCTGGCACCTCTGACCTCTACCCACCTCTACAGCCCAGCTGAGAACCGTGGGTGCGACGAGACCTCAAGGGACCGGCCATCTGCAAGACTGCACGACTTCTTTCCAGCAAGCCCGCCGAGTGAATTCCTGGTGAGTGCTTTGGGGTCCGAGAAGCCCCCACCCTGAGCAGCTCCAGCACCGAAGAGCAGCCCCCCAGCATCTCCACGATCTGCGTGGGGCCCTTCTGCTTTTTACTGCTCACCGCGTTGTTTGGCTACTAGCCCGCTGGCTTGTGGCCTTCCTGACGACGCCCGACGACATTTCTGCTGCTGGTCTGGTTGCTCCAGACTGGCCCTTGCTTCCCTCCATCGGAGAAGTACCCTGGACCCTCCTGGTCCACTCAAGACGCCATTTTAGGTCCACCGCGTGGGCCTTGCATTTGCCAAGACTTGTTGCCCAATCCTGGGTCCAGCGACGTCGACAGCAAGAACCTTCGTGGGACAGCTCGCACCTCCATCCTGGTCGCCGACAACGCCTCCTGGTCCGAGAGACTGCAGAGCCCAGCAACGCCCACTCACCTGACTGCGGTGACTTCGCCCGGTGCCATCCTGGTGCCCACTTAATCACTGGCTAGTGATTCAAGAACTTGGTCCCCTCTGCTTTCAGGTTTTCTTCTTCCTTGATCCAGGCTTGGATCCATCGAACTTTTCTTCACTGGTCGCCTGCCAGCAACTTCTTCCTTCCAGGCTCCTGGTCCGGCAACGAGATCCCCGACGTCTTTTCAGACCTATGCAGCTGCAGCCCCTGGGCTAGGTAACTTCGGCACTTCGGTGTCCCAGCATAGCCTCACTATCCTAGGGTCAGGATCCACTGTCGTTTTCTTCCTACCAGGTCGGGTTCGCCCGTGAACACTAACTTTGCCTTTACTAGCCTCCATAGACTTTGTCCCGCATCCCGCGTGAGAGTGCACACTCTGCACCCGAGTCCCCTGGGTCTCCTAGTAGTAATCTAACGATTCCCTAGTCAAGTCCTAGCGATTCCAAAGCCTATTAGTATTGTACTTACCTGCTAGTAATTTCGCATTCCACTTTTAGAATATATGGTTTTTCGTGCCCCTCGGGCATTTGTGTATAACGTGCTAACTTAAGTATTTTCATAAGAGTTTTGTTGTGTGCTTAGCACCCTGTCCTCATAAAGAGTACAGGGTTGTTGTGATTCTAATAAATACACTGTTTATTTTCATAACACTTGTGTGGTGTCCTTTCACTGGGTGTTCAAGGGGTAATGTGATGGTAAAACAGCTGGCTTAACACGCCCTCTAGAGTCTTAGCCTTAGACTGCTCGTATCCATGCTACTAGGATAGCTGGTCTATAAGGTTGACTTACAACCAATCATCAATAAGGGTTGTTTGGACGGAAATATAGTGATCACTAGAATAGTGAGCACTGCACATCAGGCCAACTTCTCACACGTATACAATGTCTGATATGTTTTTATTGATCCTTTGAATAAATTGCATATATTTTATGTTTACATTTCCTCTTTGTTCATTTTACTGGTGTGCAATAAGTGTCTATGGCAAAAGTAATGCTGAATGTATGATACTTACCCAAAGGGGATTTCTCTTTAGACAACTGTCCCCATGAGGCACAGGGTTAGACTGATTTGCATATGGCCATGTCTGAACTGGGGTGGCGGAGTGAGCTAAAGAATGATGAGGGATTAAACCCAGATCATATGACTCGGGGTGAGTGCTTGCATTGTACAACACTCTGTCCATCATCCCTTTTGGTTTTGCATGACATCCATGCCCATGGACCGAGCCCTGGCGAGAGCTCTTTAAGATCTGCTTAGATACAACCAATCCATCAGTTGCTCTGGGAAATTGATCACTATAAGCTTTTTCTAATTACCACAAAGCATGAACATTTCAATAAAAATGATAGGTGGCACCACCAGTGTAGTTGGCAAGGGTTCCAGAAGCAAAGACGTTGCTGTCCATAGAATCAAGTTTCTTTGACCCTCCATCAGAAGGCACTTTGCGAAAAGCATTCAAATGTTGCTTAGAGGAATATTTTTGTGCAAGCAGACTTTCTGGTGACTGGTTAAATGATAAAAAGTGGGGAAAACGCAGAGCTGGTCTATGATTCCTGGCAGTCTGTGGACTGGTGGATTCAAAAACAGTTACAATGCCTCGGTCATAACATCAAACGTCCCCTCCGCAGAGAGCCAGGGACATTCCTCTGAGAAAAGGCCAAAGGGGTAAGGGATATCCCCATTTTGGTAAGGAATCCTTGCCACTCACAGATAAAAGTCAATATCACATTAATATTGCTAAGGAGACTATAAGCTGTATAATCAGCTTCCTCCTTGTGGTTATAGTCCTGCAAGAAAATGCCTCTTTTGTTAGGTCACCCCGATTTTGGACCCATGCAGAGGATTTTTTCAACTCAGGGTGCACAGAGATCAGCTAACCACACCTCAGTGCCAGAGTCCTGTCCCCAAAACGTGTGTTACATTGGCAATACCCAATCAGCATAGGTTAACATATTTACAATCCCGTAGTATATGGGACCCGGGGTAGCCCAGGCATGTAAGTTAGAGAGTCACTCCAGGGACTGTTGCCAAACTGGTTTTCCAGGTGCATGAATCCCTTCCGGAGCCACACACCTGGGTCGGACAAGGGAGCTCTGGGAATCAAAAGAGCGGTTCTGCCATGTTGGAAGTGGGCAGAAACATGCATCTTGGGATAACCAGATGGCACACTTACCAGGAAGTGGTCATCAGGAGGGAGAGAATCGACTAGCCCATTGGCTACTGACCGTGCCTATACCCTGACGGCATTTTCTGAGAACCCAGAACTCGGATCTAGACTGGAAGCAGCAAAGGACTGCTGAGCTGCACTGAGGAACCAGCAAAGAGAGGCTGAACTGGCCTGGACTGCACGTGCAGAAACTAGTGGCTTGCAAAAGAGAAGACACTGCGCCTGCGGTGTCCAGCTCGCGGAGGAGTGGTCTACAAAGTACAGTCGAAGAATGAGATTTCAAGTGTCTGTTGGCTGACATCCTGCTCTCAGCACAGGACTGCAACAACTGTGTAGGAGAGTAGGATATGCTTCCTATGGTTACCCCCACTTTTTGCTGTGTTTCACTGGTTTATGGACTTTAATCTGGCTGTGGCCCTGCTAATCAGGAACACAGCCTAGCTGTTCTCTCTCTAAATTGGTTACCTGTACATTAGGTATACTCCAGATTGGATACTGGGTTACCCTTGTGAGTCCCTAGTATATGGTGCCTTAGGTACCAAGGACATAGGTACCCCAGAGACCTACCAGGGGCTGACGCATGTATTATGCCACCCCTGGGAAGCCTATAAGTCACTCCTACGGCAGGCCTTGACAATCCTGAAGGCAGGGTGCATGGTTATGTGTGAGAGGGGGACCTAGCATGAGCTGAGCCCCTCTGCAGCTTTCAGAATTCCTTCCTTATAGCTGTTCTATGATATAGCCATACCATATACTCTTAAGTGCATTATAATCCTCGCGGTTAATGCTAACTTTGGATTGGCTTTATCAAAACATGTTGTGTTTGGTGTCTAACACTTCAACCCCCGCCCCCAGTTCTGGCGGCGGGGGTAGAATTCCAACCTTCTAGAGGGAGAGACATGTACACACTTACTTACCCGGTAAATGTTTAAAAGAGCCTCAGCATCACAAAATGGATGCTGCTGCCACAGACACGAGTCTGATTGGACGAAACTCCGACAGGAGAGGCCTGGACAATAGGTTTCCTGTCCAGGGAGGTGCCAGCACCTCCCCAGACAAGCTTTAGTGTATTGGGCCAGGGTGGGTTGCATTCCGTAAATGCTTTTCAGACACCACCTGGGGCACACAAGGTGTCCCATGCATTTCCCAGTTCAAACCGGTTGCTGGGGTACTCAGCCCTAGCACGAAACTGGACAAAGGGTAAGGAGTGTAACCACCCCCTCCCCAGGTCCTCCCATAAGTGGGACCCTAGAGTTAGTCCAACCCCTAATCTTGGTATAAGTATAGGAACCCAGTCCATAGGACGTTAGATTACCCTGGACAAAACTCTGAAACAAAAATCTTGGACCTTCGACATTCCATATCGACTGGAAGAAATCTCCCTTGGGGTCAAGGAGTGATTCCTCTGTTCAAACAGGCACCAAAGAAGCATCTTGCCGGTCTACATTTTTAAGGCTCCGGCCGGATCCCGAAGAATCTGAGACACAGGACACAGACTTCCAGACATCTCCGAGGTTGACAGCTACAGGTCTCAGCTTCGCTGGGGACTCCTATCACGAGAGACGTGGGACTGGAACTCCTGAACATACTGCACATTTGCTAGTGCATCGACTTCCCGAGCTTTCCCGAAGTTGTGCATTGGGCTACTTGTAGTCCAAGCCCTGATCACCTTTTGCCTCGAAGATCGTGGGCCTACACTCCACGAGTGTTCCGTGGGCGTGCTTTCAGCATCTCAGCTCAAGGCGCCTTCGCGATCCCTAGTCCATCGACTGGTGGGTCCCCAGGAATGACAATCCTTTGTCCCTTGGGTTTTCCTGGTTGCTCCAGACGTGCTCTGACTTCCCTCAAAGGGTGAATCCCTCAGACCTTGCTGGTCTGCACCGATGCCAATCTGGGCATCTTGCATGGGTTGCTGTTGCCAAGGCTTGATGGGTCCAATCCGGATACAGACGCTGCAGCACTCGACAACCGACGTGGGACAGCTCGAATACAGCTCCTGGTCTTCGATGCCTCCTGGACCTCGTAGCTGAAGAATCAAGCTTCACCTACTTCACTTGAAAGCACCTGACATCGGCTGGCATCTTTTTGTCGCCATCCTGGTCACTGGCCAGTGACCCAGACTCTTTCCCCTCTGTTTTCAGGTTCTTCAGCTCTCCGATCCACCCTTGGATCCATCCGGACACTTTTCTCCTGGTCGCCTGCAGCACTTCTTTGCAGCTCTCCATTGGAATTGACGACGAAACCCGACACGAAAAGACACCTATGCACCCGGCTTTCCTGGGTGAGGTAACACAAGTACTTCGGTAATTCCGTGGGTCTTGACCCTCGAAGTGTCCAGTACTAAAAGGGTTTTACCGTAGTCCACTCCTAAGTGTCCTTAAACTTTAACTTTGTAACTTTGACTTTCGCCATAGAAGTCAATGGTGATTCGCGGCTGTGTTTAGACACTGCACGCGTCCCCCGTGGGTCTCCTGCGTCCCTACCTTGGGTGGTTCCTGGTGGCCCCAGCAGTTCTACAGGCCCTAGGCCTAACTTCTATCACTCACGTGGTTCTCATACCACTTTCTTAGTATATGGTTTGTGAGGCCCCTAGGGAAAAACGTATACTGTGATAATTTACTGTGTGCTATTTAAATTCTTGTATTGTACTTTTGCCTCTAGTCTCAAAGAGACTAGAGGGGTTGTGTTTAGAATAAATACATATATTTTATAGATATACCAGGTGTGGTGCTCTTTCATTTGATCATTGAAGAGATTATAGACTGGTAAAACAAATTGTTTACATTCCTTCAAGACTTAGCCTGAAGGCTGCTCTCCACAGCTACCACTAGGATAGCTTTCTATAAAGGTTGTCTAAACCTACCATCAACAAGGGTCATTTGGACTGGTGCAAGGTGCCCACTAGAATAGTGGACATCATATGCCAGGCCGAATTCTCACAAACTGAACAAGCCTTCTGGGCCAAGTTGGTAGCCACAATCTTCAAAATGCCGTCAACCTAAGCTGTGCTGCATCAGAGACCACTGGTCCTCAGAGAGTCCCCTTAGTGCAGCTTGGTCACCCAGAAGACTGGTTATCGTTTAGGGAAGCATTTGGCTGTGACCACAATAACGAGTGACTGGTAGTCAGTCCAGTGGCGAATGAACTTCTGCCAGATTAAGAGGAATTTGAGGGATATTGACCCGGTTACCAGGACCGCCTCACCAACTCCTTGGACAGAGGGTTAGCTGCAGGAAGACACCCATTGACGCATTGAATCCACAGCATCCTTGAGCATCTCCAGCACCTTGTATCCCTTGCGTCAGTGCCACATCTTTGTAAACCACTGCAAAGGGATAATAGTGCCTGGAACTGACTGAAGACACTTTCCCCTACGGAATAGAAAGCTTCAGAGGGGCTTGCTTGTCGCCTTGACTAGCTCCCTCTCAGAATTGAGAGCCTGAATTAACTCTAACCGACCACATTATAAACTATCCAAAGTTTTTGTTTTGCTCAAGAAGTTTCTACGTGTCAAATTTGTTGAATTTGCCAATGTTTGTTCACGGTTGAGTAAAAAGTGCATATTTACTGTACCTTGTATAATCTATATGTCTAGAATCCTCCCGTGGATTTTTTTTATTGTGGTGTTGAAAAATACATAAAAAACGCAGTATAAACTGGTGTCGATTTCTATAGTGTCTTGTTGATTTCTTTAATTGTTTTAAGTGCTGTTTAAATGCTTCAGACTTGTTCCTTTGTGTAAGCCTTGCTGCTCAGAGCCACAGGTATCCAGGGTTGAGCTAAAGGGTTTAACAAACGAAATCTACTGCTCCTAAAAATTGTTTAAGTGTATTATTACACGATGAGGTCGAACACCACACCATATAATACACCCCATTTTCAGACCTGCATGAGTGTGTGAGTACAGCCAAAAATATTCTTCACCCGGGCAAATCGGAGCATTTCGAAGGTGTCCAGCAAAGAAACCTCATTGAAGTACATTTAAGCTTTTTCCATTGCTGCTCAGATAATATCTTCTGACATCAACAGCTTGTAGACCGGTGCCCTAGTCAGCTCAGTGGGTGAAGTCTCTGTCAATGCCAAAGCTGTCTTCGGGGGGGGGGGGATTAGATCATAGACTGATCACTCCTTCAGCTTCCCTTTTTCTTGACTGAAGAGGAGGAAGACCAATTTTGTTTTTCACGTTCGTGGTGCATCTCACCAGAGAGGCACAGAAGGAGGAAAACTTCACAGGGGTTTCCTAGACTTCCCCTGACTCACTCACTCACTCTAATCACACTGGAGTTCATCTTGTAGCACACTTTAGACAATGAAGCACTGTGAAACTTCACCAGGCGCCACAGTTAATTTGCAAGACGGTTGGCCACAGACCACTGACTTCATGACGTGGAGCTGGGCTTCAAGAAAAAAAATGTCATCTCATTATGCCATCAAAAAATTAGACAAAAAAAAATCAAACAGCACCTCTCCAGAATATAAAGTAAATTGAGGCAGGGGTGGAGTCCCCATCTGTAGAGGTGAAAAAAAGGAACAGGTGTCCACACCGCTCATGGCACTTATATAAGGACCCATAACATCACATTAAGTACAGGGATCCATAACCAATTTCAAGAAGTGCCGCCTTGCTGCTCAGAGTAGTCATGGCTGAGAACTATTCTGAGTCTTTTCTGGCATCTACTAAGATAAAAAAGCCAAGCAATGGTACATTATCATAACAATTCATCTGCTCTAGCAACTACTTTGCCCTCACAATGTGAAAAACTCCCACTACTCATGAAAAGTCAACTTGCCTGAATTCCGCTGAGGAGGAAATACTGAAGTTAGTCCACAAGGCTGTGCTGATGTCTTCAAGCTGCTGTGTTCTCATGAGCCATTCTCCCAGAGTAACGTGAGCAGTCAAAAGGTCTGGGAGAACACTCACATCCCATTTGAGGGTATTATTGCTGCTAGTGAGAACTTCAAAAAAGCACTTGGACAAAACAGCTGTGCTCAATAAACCAGGACCCTACAATAGATGTGAAAAAATAGACAGTAAAACCTTTCACACTTAAAGTATAAGACAAAACAAAGACACACCATAGTCAGGTACTGACAACAATTAACACATTTGTGTGTGACTAAGAAAAGATAACAGAGAAATAAAGCAGATGGCAACTCCGATTTCATGCCATTAAGTTTATAGTAACACAGTTAAGTCAAAGGAACCCAGTTTCAGATTTCTTGGGACTCTAGACCAGTCAGTGGTTACTGGGCAGTTGTCCATGTGGATAGTGTTTTGTTTGCCACAGGTGCCCAGGGCCACAAATCTGTTAACTCCATTTGGATTGCTTCCATGTAGCACTTGACTGTAGGAACCGAAAGTACAAGTAGTCAAGACTTCCTCTAGGAGTTGGTGTCACTCACATTCAGAATGACAGTAAATTACACTCAATAACATTTATTTCCAGTTAGAACTTTACCTTAGAATAGTTAATTTAACAAAGAAGACTGACACAAAAAAAGTAGATGCTGGCACCTTGTGAAGAACAGATGCATATTAAATTGTTTTAAAATTGTAATTGTAAATTTTATATAATTACTACCACTGATGCACAAGTTACTACTTGTGTACCGATATATCTGTAAGAGAAATTAGTTAGTGATAGATTCCTTACCTTAAAATATCCCCAGGCATCAGACTGGATCCGGAAAGTTGTGCTTAGCAGTTCCCCTGCGCGTCAGTAGGTGGCGTCTTGGGGATCCGTGTCCGTAGATGGCGTTGTATGCTCCAAGATGACATCACGGAGACTACTTAGGCGCCACCTCATGCACGCTGGCATCAGTTCTGTGCACGGCGTTGTGCCAGGAAAACAGAGCCATGCAAGATACTGACCACTGGTGCATTGAAACTAGGGCCCTGAACAGGATGACCTTAACCCTAGTAATTGGTTCGCAGAATGGGGAAGATGGGAGGGGCGGTAAGGAATCTATCACTAACTAATGTCTCTTACAGATATATCGTTACACAAGTAGTAACTTGTGCATCTGAAAGAGACACGTTAGTGATAGATTCCATACCTTAGAATAAATACCCCAGCAATATTAACCCCGGTGGTGGGTCGGCGAACCGGATTACACCAGAAAGTCACTGAACAAAACGGCCAAAGAAGCCGTCTCTCCGAACTTGACTGTCAAGGCAGTAATGCTTGGTAAACGTGTGCAGCAAGGCCCACGTAGCTGCCTGACAAATGTCCTGCAAGGGAACGCCGCGCCCAAGGTAGTAGTGGCTGCCGTTGCCCTGGTGGAATGGGCACGCAGCCACACAGGAGGATCCTTCTTAGCCAACGAGTAATAGGCTTTGATGCAGAGATCGACCCACCGAGAGAGGGTCCGTTTGTGCATGGCCAGACCTTTTTTGGCACCCGCGTAGCCAACAAAGAGCTGGTCATCCACCTGGAACTGCTGTGTGCGTTTCAGATAAAATGAGAGCGCACGTTTTGAGTCCAGACGGTGGAGCCTCTCCTCCTCTTTCGAAGGATAGGGAGGCGGAAAGAAGGTGGGCAAGGTGATGGTCTGCCCGATGTGGAAGGGCGTAACAACCTTTGTCAAGAAGGAAGGACGGGTCCTTAGAACCACCTTGTCCGGATGAACAGAAAGGAAAGGAGGTTTAGAAGAAAGGGCCTGGAGCTCACTCAATCTACTGGCAGAGGTGTTCGCTACCAGGAAAGCCATCTTCAGAGTAAGAAGGCGCAAAGGACAGTTATGGAGAGATTCAAAGGGACCGCACATCAGATATGTCAAGACGAGGTTGAAGTCCCATTGAGGCACTATGAATGGCACAGGAGGAAACTTGTGTGTGATGCCTTTCAGGAAACAGTTAACAGGGGACTTAAAAAGAGAAGGCTGATCAGGAAGCCGCAGAAATGCGGAGATGGCAGAAAGATATCCTTTGATAGTGCCCAGAGCAGAGCCCTGCTGGGCCAAGGAAAGAAGGAACAGTAGAACATCGGAAAGAGGGGCAGAAAGGGGAATCCACAGACTCATCTGTGCACCATGCCACAAAATTGTTCCATCTGCAGGCGTATACTGTTTTAGAGGAGGGACACCTGGCTGCCAGAATGACATCACATACTTCGGGAGGAAGATGAAGCTGTCAACTGTCGCCGCTCAATCTCCACGCATGGACGTGGAGGCTGGACAGGTTAGGGTGGAGGACTGTCCCCTGCTGCTGCAACAGAAGATCCTCCCGAAGAGGCAGTCGGATCAGGGGATCGATCGCCATGTAGAGTAGCTCAGGATACCAGTACCTTCGTGCCCAATCCGGAGCCACAAGAATGACTTGGGTCTGTTCGCGCCTGATCTTCAGCACTCTGGGCAAAAGTGATATAGGCGAAAAGGCGTACAACAGACTGCAGCTCCACTCGTGACGAAAAGCGTCACCGAGCAAGTGCTGCCTTGCAAATTCCAAAATGCAGAATTGATGGCGTTGCGTGTTCTCTTCGGTGGCGAATGGATCCAATCAAGGCTCTCCCCACTGCAGAAAGAGACCTTGCATCACATCCGAGTTCAGACGCCATTCGCGATCCATCAAGCACCAGCGGCTGAGTTCGTCCACCCTGGCATTCAGAAAACCTGCCAGGTGTTGAACCATTAAGGTAACGCCCTGATGTTCCAGCCACGTCCAGAGGCGCAGAGCCTCTTGACAAAGGGTGCAGGACCCCACTCCGCCCTGCTTGTTGCAATACCATATGGAGGTGGCGTTGTCCATGAACAACTGCACTACACTTCCCCGGACAGGGGGAAGGAACGCCTTAAGTGCCAGTCGGATCGCCTGAAGCTTCAAAAGATTGATGTGGAGCCGGGACTCCGCCGGAGACCAGAGGCCTCTGATCTCAGCCTCTCCCAAGAGGCCTCCCCATCCCAGGAGGGATGCATACGTCACCACTTCGTGCGCCAGTTGGGGAAGGGAGAGGGATCTGCCATTGACCTAATCGCGATTCGTGAGGCACCACTGCAAGTGTTGTGCAGTGCCCTACAAGATCTGAACGTGATCGGACAGGTTGCCCTGATGCTGTGCCCACTGGAACTTCAGGTCCCACTGCAGAGCTCGCATATGCCACCTGTCATGTTGCACTAGCAGGATGCAGGAGGCCGTCAGGCCCAGGAGCCGGAGGGTCATCCTGACTGAAACCCGGGATAAAGGCCGAAAGATCGGACTCATAGCCTGAATATACCAGACTCACTGCTCGGGAGGATAAACCCTAAAGAACAAGTTACTTACCTTCGGTAACGATATATCTGTAAGAAACAGTAGTTAGTATTAGATTCCTTACCTTAGAATATCCCCAGGCGTCAGTCTGGATCCAGAAACTTTTGCGTAGCAGTACCCCTGCGCGTCGGTAGGCGTCGTCTGCAGGCGTCCCCTGCGGCTCCGCGTCCGTCGTCGGCGTCGTGCGCCGTGATGACGTCGCTGGAGTATATAGACGCCGCCTCCGCGCGATGACGTCAGTTCTTTGCACACAGCTCTTCCGCGCCAGAACACGCAGAGCCATGTGAGAACCAACACTGGTGCCATTAGAAACTAGGGCCCTGAAAGGGATGTCCTTAACCCTAGGTATCAGTTCGCAGAACGGGGAGGATGGGTGGGGCGGTAAGGAATCTAATACTAACTACTGTTTCTTACAGATATATCGTTACCGAAGGTAAGTAACTTGTTCATCTGAAAGAAACAGGTTAGTATTAGATTCCTTACCTTAGAATAGATACCCCAGCAATACCAACCCCGGTGGTGGGTCTGCGAACCAATACAATCCTACACCAGAAAGTCCTGGAGGACCGAACGGCAAAAGAAGCCATCCCTCCGGACTTGACTGTCCAGGCAGTAGTGCCTCGCAAAGGTGTGCAGCGAGGCCCACGTAGCCGCCTGGCAAATGTCCTGCAAAGGGACTCCCCGGTTCAGGGCAGTAGTAGCCGCCGTGGCCCGAGTGGAATGGGCTCTCAGCCCAACAGGAGGCTCCTTCCGAGCCAAAGAGTAGCACGCTTTGATGCACAGGACGACCCACCGAGAGATGGTCTGTTTCTGTACCGCCCTTCCCTTCTTCTCACCCACGTAGCCAACAAACAGTTGGTCATCCACCCGGAACTGGCGTGTGCGATCCATATAAAATGAAAGCGCACGTTTTGGGTCCAGACGATGGAGCCGCTCCTCATCTTTTGAAGGATGCGGAGGCGGGAAGAAGGAGGGTAAGGTGGACTGCCCGATGTGAAAAGCAGAAACTACTTTGGGCAGGAAAGAAGGTCTAGTCCTCAGAACCACCTTGTCTGGATGAATGGACATGAAAGGAGGTTTGACAGAAAGAGCCTGGAGCTCACTCACTCTCCTGGCAGAGGTGATAG
This sequence comes from Lissotriton helveticus, assembly GCF_964261635.1. Taxonomy (NCBI): domain Eukaryota; kingdom Metazoa; phylum Chordata; class Amphibia; order Caudata; family Salamandridae; genus Lissotriton; species Lissotriton helveticus. The sequence continues at coordinate 772,137,147 of NC_136067.1, read as the reverse complement.
CAACCAGGAAGGCCGTCTTTAAAGTCAGGAGACGGAGAGGACAGGAATGAAGCGGCTCAAAGGGAGCGCACATCAAGAAAGTCAGAACCAGGTTCAAGTCCCACTGAGGCATCACGAACGGAACAGGTGGATACATGTGCGTGATGCCCTTCAAGAATCTCGTTACAATAGGGGACTTGAACAAAGATGCCTGATCAGGTAGCCTCAAGAAGGCGGAAAGGGCAGAAAGGTAGCCCTTGATAGTGCCCAGAGCAGAGCCCTGCTGGGCAAGAGAGAGAAGAAAGAGGAGAACCTCGGAGAGAGGGGCAGAAAGGGGATCCACAGCCTTTGCTGTGCACCATGCCACAAATCTGTTCCACCGGCAGGCGTATACCGACTTTGTGGAGGGACGCCTGGCTGCCAGAATCACATTACAGACTTCAGGAGGCAAGTCAAATGGCCTCAACTGTCGCCGCTCAATCTCCACGCATGGAGGTGGAGACTGGACAGGTTCGGGTGGAGGACCGTCCCCTGCTTCTGTGACAGAAGGTCCTCCTGAAGGGGATGGCGGATCGAGGGACCGACTGACATGCTGAGTAGCTCGGGATACCAGTACCTTCGAGCCCAGTCCGGAGCCACAAGGATAACTTGGGCCCGGTCGCGCCTGATCTTCTTCAGCACTCTGGGCAGAAGTGGTATAGGCGGAAAGGCGTACAACAGACCGCAACTCCACTCGCGCCGAAAGGCGTCGCCGTGCGAGTGCCGTCTTGGAAACTCCAACGCGCAGAACTAATGACATTGCGCGTTCTCTTCTGTGGCGAATAGATCTAACCAAGGCTCTCCCCATTGCAGAAAGAGGCCTTTCGCCACGTCCGAGTTCAGACGCCATTCGTGATCCACCGAGCACCGACGGCTGAGTTCGTCCGCCCTGGCGTTCAGAGAACCTGCCAGGTGTTGAACCGTCAGTCACGCCCTGACGTTCCAGCCATTGCCAGAGACGCAGGGCCTCCTGGCAAAGGGTCCACGACCCCACTCCGCCCTGCTTGTTGCAGTACCACATGGCGGTGGTGTTGTCCGTGAACACCTGCACTACACTCCCGTTGACAAAGGGGAGGAATGCCTTCAGTGCTAGGCGAATCGCCCGGAGCTCCAACATGTTGATATGGAGCCGGGACTCCGCCGGAGACCAGATGCCTCTGATCTCCGCCTCTCCCAAGTGGCCTCCCCAGCCCTGGAGGGACGCGTCCGTCACAACTACGTGCTCCGGTCGGGGAAGGGAGAGGGATCTGCCTCTGACCCAATCGCGGTCCGTAAGCCACCACTGCAACTGTCTCGCAGCGCCCTCCGAGATCAGGACATGGTCGGATAGGTTGCCCTGATGCTGGGCCCACTGAAACTTCAGGTCCCACTGCAGAGCCCGCATCCGCCACCGGGCGTGATGCACCAGAAGGATGCAGGAAGCCATCAGCCCCAGCAGCCGCAGCGTCAACCTGACCGAAACCCGGGATAACGGCTGAAAGATGGGAATCAAAGCCTGTATATCCCGGACCCGCCGTTCCGGAGGATAAACCCGAAACTGCGCCGAGTCGAGAACCGCTCCGATGAAAAGGAGCTTTTGAGAGGGACACAGGTGTGATTTCGGCACATTGATGGAAAACCCAAGCTCGTGCAGGAGGTCTGCCGTCATCTGAAGGTGGTGGACGACTGTCTGGGGCGAGCCCGCCTTCAACAACCAGTCGTCGAGGTAGGGGAAGACTGAAACCCCTAACCGGCGCAGATGAGCTGCGACCACCGCCATCACTTTCGTGAAGACCCGTGGGGCGCTGGTAAGGCCGAATGGGAGCACGATAAACTGAAAGTGCTCGTGGCCTACCGTGAACCGCAGGTAACGCCGGTGGGCCGGCAGGACGGGGATGTGAAAATACACATCCTGCAAGTCCAACGCCACCATCCAGTCTTGCGGGTCTAGAGCAGCCAAGACCTGAGCCAAAGTCAACATCTTGAACTTCTCCTTCCGGAGGAAGCCGTTGACGTTCCGTAGATCCAAGATAGGACGCAGGCCCCCCTTGTCCTTCTTGGGTACCAGAAAGTAGTGGGAATAGCAACCACACCCTACTTCTGGCCCAGGAACGCGCTCGATGGCCCCCTTGGCCAAGAGGGCCGTAACTTCCTCCTGCAGAAGTGTCAAGTGGTCCCCCGACACACGGTGGTTCTGCGGTGGCATGGCTGGAGGAGTGGTCTCAAAGGGGAGGGAGTAGCCCCTTCGGACGAGCTGCAGCACCCACCTGTCCGATGTGATAGTGCGCCAGCGGGAGTGGTGATGGCGAACCCTGCCACCCACTGGCGTCACATGGGCCTGAAAGCTCGGACTAGGAGGATTTGGAGGCTGATGCTGCGGGGGGAGGTGTGGTCTGACCCCGCCGTTGTCCCCGACCGCCTCCACGGCGGAATCCACGGCCGCCACCGCGTTGAGAAGTATTCTGCGGTGCGTGGCTGGCAGCACGTGTGGGACCGCCCCTTCCGTGGCCACGAAAGGAGCGAAACGAACCCGTTTGCTGGCGCTGGGTCGAGAGACCCAAGGACTTAGCCGTGACCCTGGAGTCCTTGAAGCGCTCAAGCGCGTGGTCCGCTTTGTCGCCAAACAGGCGACTGCCATCGAACGGCATGTCCATCAAAGTATTTTGGACATCCGTCGAAAAGTTGGCGGATCTCAGCCAGGCGTGGCGACGAATCGCCACCGCCGTGGACATCGCTCTGCCCAGCCAGTCGGTCGTATCAAGGCCACACCTGATGGAATATCTCGCCGCGTCTCGGCCTTCAATCATAGCCTGGCCGAGCTTGTCCCGTACCTCCTGCGGGCATTGCGGCAGACACTCCGCGACCGTATCCCACAGAGAGTGGGTGTAGCGGCCCAAGAGGCATGCGGTGTTGCAAGACCGCAGTCCCAGACTCAGGGACGAGAAGACCTTCTTGCCATACTGGTCGTACCTCTTTGATTCCCGGTCAGGCGGGGCCGACGGGAATGCGGTTTGGGAAGTGGAGGCCTGGATCACCAGACTCTCAGGGGTGGGATGGGTGGACAGGAACTTAGGGTCGTCCGGACACGGACGGTGGCGTCTGGCCACGTTCCTATCAACAGGCGAACCTGAAGCGGGCCTGGACCACGTGCCCAAAAGAACGTCTGTCAAGGCTTCATTGAACGGCAGCAGAGGCTCCTGTGGGCATGACTGCGGTTTGAAGACCTCGGTGAGGATGTTAGGCCTCACTTTAGCGACAGGGAGCTCAAGGCGTAAAGCCTTGGCAGCCCTCATCAACACCACTGAATAAGCAGCCCCAGCCTCCGAAGCCACAGTAGGAGGCGAGACAAAACCAGGGTTAGGAGAATCATCCATACCACTGGCCTCACCCAAGTCACCTGTCCAGTCCACGTCGTACTGACACTCGCGTGACAGAGGGTCCTCAGACCCCTCCCAACCCTCTCCATAATCTTCATCCTCACCATATTCTGAGTCAACGATGTAGACCGGCTCCACGGGGCCAATGGGCCCCATCGGCGTCGGGCGACGCCGGTCCGACTCCCCGTCCGGAGTAGGAGAGTGAGTGGGGGTGGCGCCGCCCGGAGCCGGCGCCGGAGTCGCGGCGCCGCGCGGAGGCGGCACCATGGGTTGCCCCGATGGAATCAGCGCCGGAGAGGCCGGAGGACCAGCCGGCGTCGACCCCGAAGGGCCCAGCGGCGCCGGGGCCGGAGCCGCCGGCGGCGTCGGGCCGGAGCACCCGACGGCGTCGGGGCAGGAGCACCCGAATCGCTCGGGCCCCCGGACGGGACCACCAGGCCCGCAGGCGCCGTAGGCCCCGTCGGAGGAGACAGCGCCCTCATGGCCATGAGGAACTCCTCTATCTCCTCGCGCGACGCGCCTTGCCCAGGGACAGACGGGTATGGAGCAGGCAGCGTCGACGACCCACGCGGGGCCGCGGCTACCCGAACCCCCGACCGCATCGCGCGAGCGTCGGGGGGAGTCGGGGGTGCGATGACGACGCCCCGACTTCTTGTGTTTCTTACCCGAGGAACCGGAGGAATGGTGACGACTTCCGGAGCGCTCGTGGCGGCTCCGCGACCGTTCTCTCGACCGCTCCCTCGACCTCCGGCCGGACCGGGACCGCTCTCGACGCGGGGCCGACACCCGGAGCTCGAGAAGCTTGCGGGACCGCTCCCGTCTAGCCTTAGTCGTCAAGGCCCGGCAGTCGACGCAGGACTCCACGTCGTGGTCCGCGCCCAGGCACCGGAGGCAGAGTCGATGGTGGTCGGTGACCGACATCGTGTGAACACACCCGTCACAGTTCTTAAAACCGGGCATCCTACCGGCACCTTAAGAGTTAGAGTTATCAAAAAACTTTGGTCAAAAGACCGGAGTACTGCTCTTCGGATCTGCGCTAACTGGCGCGGAAAAAAGAAGAACTGACGTCAGCGCGCGGAGGCGGCGTCTATATACTCCAGCGACGTCATCACGGCGCACGACGCCGACGACGGACGCGGAGCCGCAGGGGACGCCTGCAGACGACGCCTACCGACGCGCAGGGGTACTGCTACGCAAAAGTTTCCGGATCCAGACTGACGCCTGGGGATATTCTAAGGTAAGGAATCTAATACTAACCTGTTTCTTTCAGATCTGCGTCCTAGCCAGAACTGCTCCGATGAAGGGGAGCTTCTCAGAGGGACTCAGGTGAGACTTCGGCACATTGATGGATAATCCCAGCAAATGCAGGAGGTCGGCCATAGTCTGAAGGTGGGTGACAACTGCTTGGGGCGAACCCACCTTCAACAACCAGTCGTTGAGGTAGGGGTAGACTGACACCCCTGACCTGCGCAGGTGAGCTGCGACCACTGGCATCACTTTCGTGAACACTCGAGGGTCGCTGGTAAGGCCATAGGGGAGCACGGCAAACTGAAAATGCTCCTGGCCTACCGTGAACCGCAGGTAACGCCGGTGGGCCGGCAGGACAGGGATGCGAAAATATGCGTCCTGCAAGTCTAACGCTACCATCCATTCTCCAGGGTCGAGGGCAGTCAAGACCTGAGCCAGAGTCAGCGTCTTGAACTTGAGGTCCAAGATGGAGCGCAAGCCTCCTTTGTCTTTCTTGGGGACCAGAAAGTAGTGGGAATAACAACCACGTCCTACTTCTGGCCCAAGAATGCGCTCAATGGCCCCCTTGGCCTAGAGGGCCATAACTTCCTGTTGGAGAAGAGCAAAGTGATCCCCCGACATGCAGAGGAACTGAGGTGAAATGCTTGGGGGGGGGGGGGGTAGACTCGAAGGGGAGGGAGTAACCCCTCCGGGTGAGTTGCAGCTCCTACTTGTGGGAAATGAGAGCACGCCACTGGGGTAGGTGATATCGAATCCTGCCGCCCACAGGCGTGGGGGGCCCCCCCAAAGCTCGGACTAGGAAGGCTTTCAGGCGGATGCCGCGGGAGGATAGGTGGACTGACTCGCACGCTGGCCCCCTGTGCTGCCACGGCGGCCTCCACGCCCACGGCCGCACTGAGTTTGGTTCTGCGCAGGCTTCTGACTAAACGAGCGGGCAGGGGCGCCCTTTCTGTGGCCATGAAATGAATCAAAAGTTGATGTGGCCGGGCGCGTGGTGGAGAGACCCAAGGACATGGCCGAGAGTCCTTAAAACACTCCAGCGCACTGTCAGCTTTATCGCCAAACAGGCGAGTGCCATCAAACGGCATGTCCATGAGCGAGCTCTGGACATCTGACGAGACCCCTGTAGATCTCAACCAGGCATGGCGACGAAGTGCCACAGTCGTAGAAACCGCCCTACCGAGAGAGTCTGCGGTGTCCAAACCACACCTAATGGCTAACTTAGCTGCATCTTTACCTTCGGCAACAGCTTGGGACAGCACAGCTTGGACCGCCTCAGGACACCGAGGCAACACCTGTGCGACTGTATCCCACACCGCGTGGGAATAGTGGCCCAATAAGCATGCGGTTTTCACCGAGCGCAGCCGTAAGCTAGCCGGAGAGAACAACCGCTTGCCGAACTGCTTCAGCTTCTTAGAGTTCTTATCCAGCGGAGCCATGGGAAAGGCACTCTGGTACGTCAAAGCTTGGATGACCAGGATCTCGGGCGTAGGATGAGTGGTCAGAAAGGCAGGTCACTCGCAGCCAGGCGATGCCGTGCGACGTTCTTATCCACAGGGGCCCTTGTAGCTGGCTGCGACCAAGTGCCCAGTAAGACGTCAATGAGGGCGTCATTAAATGGCAGCAGGGGTTCCGACGAGGTGGACGCCGTTTGGAGCATCTCAGTGAGAAGATTAGTTTTTAGCGCCACCGTAGGGAGATCAAGGTTGAGGACCTCAGCTGCCCGACGGAGCACCACCGTGTAGGAGGCGCCCTCCTCCATGGTAGGCGGGGGAGAGGCAAACCCTAGGTAAGAGGAGACATCAAGGCTGCCGGCCTCCTCTAAGTTGTCCGCCCAGTCCTGCTCAGAGTCACACTGACGAGCAAGAGGGTCCTCGGACCCCTCCCAGTCGTCCTCCACCTCCACTGCACATGGTAAAGACTGCGGAGGCAGGGCAGGGACCGGGGAAAGAACAAACTGCATCGGGGATGGCGCCGGACGGGGCCGAACTGGCGCCATTTCTAAATTCGGATCCCAGGTAGGGACAAAATTGTCCTGGACTTGGGGCGGAACCATATGTATCCACTGCGGCGCCGGAGGTGGACCTGAGGGCGGCGCTGGGGCCGGAGCCGGCAACGTGGGACCTTGTGGCAGCGTCGACAGCCCAACAGGACCGGACACGGGACCGTGGAGTCCAAGGGAGCGCCGGCCTGAGGCTTAAAAAGGCAGTCCATAGCAGCAAGAAATTCTTGCACCTGTGCGGGAGTCGCCGACAGACCCGGGTAAGGTGGGTAGGCCGCCGGGCACCGAAGGAGCTGCAGGGGCAGAACCCCTGCCCCCCTCAGCCGCATCCGGGGACAGATGGGGGGGGGGGGGGGGGGGGGGGGACACGTCGGAGAACGACAACGTTTCTTCGACTTCTTTTTGTGTCGTCTCTTACCCGAATCTGAGGGTGAAGACTTGGAGCCCGAGGAGCAATGATGGTGGCCCCGCGAGCGTTCTCTAGAACGGCCCCTGGATCGTGAGCGGCGCTGGGACGAGTGCCAGACCTCAAGCAACTTCCAGGGTCGCACCCTCAAGGCCTTCGGGACATGGCTTGACAGTCCAAACAGGACCGGGAGTCGTGGTCGCGCTCTAGGCAGTAGAGACAGACGTTGTGGGGGTCCGCCACCGACATATTGCGAAGGCAGGCCCCGCAGGACTTAAAACCAGGCATCACTATGTGCACCAGAGAAGACTTACAGGAGACAAAAGTCTCCAAAAAGGTAGTCAAAAAGTGACTAAGGTACGTGCTCTAACCGGATCTGCGCTTACTGGCGCGGAAAAAGAAAGGACTGACTTCAGCGCGCCTGGGTGGCGCCTAAGTAGTCTCCGTGACGTCATCTCGGCGCTTACGATGTCAGCGACGGACACGGAGCCGCACAACGCCACCTACTGACGCTAGCGAAAACTTTCCAGATCCAGTTTGACGCCTGGGGATATTCTAAGGTAAGGAATCTATCACTAACGTGTCTCTTTCAGATGTATAAAATTGAAAATTAATTAATGTTAATGTTGGCATGGATCCATAGCAGAGGTGTCACTTTAATATACATATAGCATCCGTCCTAGCCGCCAGTATGCTTTATTTAGACCTGACCTCTTCCTAAAAAGAAGTGGTCTGTTAAGACGATATTCACATGCACTCTGGGACATGGTCAGCGAGATCTTACAGGCAGTCCTTGAAGAATGTTGAGCCTCCTTGGCTGAAACCATCTAGGATGGTCAAGAAACAGCCAAATACATAATAAATTCCAGACTGGACACTACTGACTGCTTGGGTAGTTGTAGCTATTGTGGTGCTGTGATATCAAAGATAGAGGAGATCCTTAGGCTTCTCAGGAGACATGCAGGAATCACTCATGGACATGCCTTTCAAAATCTCTCGCCTATATGGCAAAAAGGGTGATTCAGCCCTGGAAGTACTTTAAAGAGAGCTGAGCCAAGGGAGTTACCTTAGGTTTTTATTGTCCTGCTACACAATTTCCTCAGCTCTTTTGTCCCATTAGATATATTTCAGAGGTTTGGAAAACTGGCAGCTCCACCGCCCACCACCCCTGCAACAGTCATCCCAGTCCTTTCGGGGACATCAATGGGGACCAAGCAGACAACACAAAGGCCACAAGGGGCAACAAACCTATCGGTATCCTGCCCCTAAGGTAACAGTCTCTAAACCACTGTAGTTTGCCCTTAGTGGCACATGACCCCTCCCCATCCAACGCCTGTGGGAGATACCAAAAAAGGTATGGGGGAAAACTAAATTGTTCAGATCGTTAGTGTGCTAGAATGTTCATGGAAATATTGTGATCTGCATGAAAGGGTCAGTCCAAGTAAGAAAAAAAAACTTATTTGACACCAACAATATAAACATTTATGTTCCCTCCTTTTCGTTACGCTATTTCCACTGACAACCCATGTCAATTCATGCCTGAGCTTGATTTATCAGCCACACACCTTCACAGAAGGGTCCAAGAGCGACTTCTGCTTTTTCTCCTCATCTGCACAGGCCTCTGGCTTCCACAACGACCAATACTCTGGGTCAGTCGTTACAGTACTGCTCCAGAAGGACTCCAATGTACTGTTTAACAAATCTGACCACAACAAAGTCACATCTCCATGTTGAATCTGAGGTGGATAAAGAGAAACGGAAACTCAGAGTTCAATACATCTGCAACACTTATAACAATTTCCACTATGTAACACTGTATTTTCATGCAATCTAAATTGAAAATGTCAGAGCTGTTGCCTATTTTCTTACTGTTCATAGGATAGGGATACATTTTACTACCTTCTTGAGATGCAACAGGTACCAAAAACTCTTCAACTGCTGTGCTGATGCTGGCGTGCACTTAAGGCAATAGGCAGCATGCGGTCTCAACTCTGAAAGTATGCCAGAACTTTGCTTGTTATTCTCTCTGTCAAATGCAACAAACAGAAAAAGAATAAATCAACTCAGAATAGTGCGTTAGACTTGCAAAAGTTGTGCCACCTGACATATCAGTTTTAGTAAAAAGTTGAACTGGATGGATACCAACTGAAAAAAAAAGTGAAATCAAGTAAGACTCATATGTAACTTTGGCACAGCAAACAGGTTTAAAAAACAGATGTATGTACTATATATACACAAGTTACTTCCCTTCGGTAATGATGTATATGGTAGAGATGTTGTCTAGCCACAGATTCCTTAACTTAGAATTATCCCCAGGTGTCAGACTGGATCTGGAAATTTTTCGCAGCAGCACCTCTGCGCGCCGGGGTACAGCGCCACACGACCCCGCCCTGACGTCGTCCACGGATGTGACGTCAGCAAGGTCATTTAAGTCTCTCCCGGGGCGCTGACGTCAGTTTTCTTCAGAGAAACTTTTACGCGGCACAACGCAGTCACCAACAAAACTGTGAAAGTATGGGAACAGTGTGCGAAGGAGGAGAAATCCCTAAAACAAAGAAATCGGATGGTGCGTAAGAGGAGTATGAGACAAAGAGGGCGCAAGCAATGCGGAACCTGCGGGCCGTGGAAGGCAGTGCCAGACACGAACAACTTGTTTAACACCGTAACAGTCAGGTTACTGTCAGCCCACAAAAGCACAGCCCAACTTGTGGATGCTGAATGAAAGTTGCAAAAGGAAGGAGGGGTAACCACCCCAGGGTAGGATGACCTGAGACCTGCCAAGGACAAGCCTATGGTGGGGAGGGGGTGAAAGCCCGCAAGGAGGCGCTGAACCGCCGAGTCGGCGTGGGTATTAAACAGAAGGACCCCATCAAAAGTCAGTCCAAAAAGGCGCTCCCGATTATTCTCTGGGAAGACACCATCCCGCAACCAAGCATGTCGTCGTAGTGCAACAGAACCGGCCATAGCCCAGCCTAAGGAGTCTGAGATATCAAGGGCCGACCGGATAGGAAATTCTGCCAGGGCACGTCCGTCACAGACATGATAGAGGAGGTCAGCACGAGCACCCTCAGAGGTTGAAGAGAGAAGAAACTCAGCAGATTCCCAAAGGGCAGCAGTAGCCAGAACCAACACACACACTGTATTGAGGGAGCAAAGAGCCACCCTAGTGGAGGCGAAAATATTACGACCCAACGACTCCAGCCATCTAGACTCCCGGGAGGGAGATAGCAACAGCGGAGGCAAAGAAGGAAAGGCAGTTTGCAGAACGAGCCCCTGAACGTCCGGATGAACAAACAAGCAAACCGGATAATTCGGGGCAGGGTGGTGGCGGTGCATGATGGGACGAGCAGCCGGATCACCCGACGCCAGCCGAGCCCAGGTCCCCAGAAGGGCAACATAAAAGGAGGTTTCGAAAGGCAGAAGCGGCTCTACATCCCCCGAACAGTGGTGGAGAACCTCCAACAGGGGGTCAACAGGCAGGGGAACTGAAGGGGGCTGCATACGCAGAATGCGGGCGGCCATGGAAACAACCACTACAAAGGCCGCACCAGCCTCGGTAGCCCTCCGAGGAGGGGACAGTAACTTATCCATGGGTGAGGGCTGTAAGCTAAGCCGCCCACTCCAAGGGGATGGTCTGATGAAAGGAGGAGCAGACCAATGTACAAAGGGAGGAAGCCCCATGGACGAATGAGGGTCCTGAAGGGGCTCTTGAGGAGGCGGAGAGTCCGCCGGAGCCACAAAAGTCCGGGAACTAGTGCCTCCTACAACAGGAGGAAGGGAGGTTGATGACCTCGGTGACAGGAATTACCAGGGACGGGCGAGCAACGCACACGGGAACCAGACTGCAACCAAAGCCGCAAACGGAACCCTCTGCTACTGGGACCTGCCGCCGAGAGGCCGGGGGCCAAGACGACTCCGACTGGGACAAGCAAGCCGAAAGTAGCTTCATCTGGCGCTACCGCCGGGACTTCGCTTGAGTTGATGGCAGGCGTCGCAATCTGTCGAGTCGTGGTGTTCGCCCAGACACCACATGCAGATAAGGTGTGAGTCAGTCGTGGACATTTGCCGTGAACAGGAGGCACACATCTTAAAGCCCGAATGCAGCGCACACTGTTCCAGACGGAAAAGCATCAAAAGGGCCTGATAACAGGCCAGAGGAACCGCTTACTCCGGATCCGCGTTGCACGCGGAAAAAAAGGAAACCGACGTCAGTGCGCCGGGAGGGACATATATGACCTCGCTGACATCACATCCGTAGACGTCAGGACGGGGTCGTGGTGCTGCTGCAACCATTTTCCGGATCCAGTCTGAGGATCATTCTAAGTTAAGGAATCTGCGGTTAGATGTCTCTATCAGATACATTTGTCACTTGATGAGCAGCAAGGCAATTTCAGCACAGGTTATTGGACATGTATACACACACACACACACACACACCCCCACACACCCACACACACACACACCCACCCACACACACACACACCCACCCACCCACCCAAACACCCACCCACCCACCCCTCTGTTTTTCTGCACACACATCATTTTGTTTTTCTGATTTCCATTTGTTTTGCCTTAACCAAGTGTGTTGGCTCTAACATTCAACTAAATATAGAGCTAGATGCTAAGGTTCCATCACAAGATTCAGGCTAGAGGATCTATCAGAAGAAAAAACAGACTCAAAACAGGAAGCAAATTTGCTAGAAGTTTGCAATGGTTTAATATTTTCCTTAGAGCACGAATTGGGTGGAGGACAAAAATTGAAAGTGAAGGCGCGAGACTGTATCCGGAAAAACGTTTTGCCACAGCATCCCTGCGTGCCGGGGGGACAGGACCATGTGACTCCGTCCAGGTGTTGTCGGCGTACGTGACATCAGCAAGGTCACGTAAGTCCCACCCTGGCACGCCTACGTCAGTTTTCTTCGGAGAACTTTTCCGCGCCACAACGCGGAGCCAGTACGCAAAACTGTGAGAGTATAGTAACAGTGTGCGGAAGAGCAGAAAAAGTGTAAAAAGGAATGGTGAGGAACAACACCATAAAGACCAGGCACTGCAGTACCCAAAGGCAGGGAAAATAATAAAAAACAGAGCCCAGCCCTGAGCAGCAACCCTGCCAGTACGGAGATAGCCCCCCTTGGAGACAAAGAACATATGTAAAAAATGTCATAACATGTTGCAGGACTATAACCCCAACCACAAACAATGAAGGGGAACCAGTCCGGTACAAACCAGGAACGGCAAAACTCCAAGACAGCCCCATCACAGAGTGTGACAACCATCATAAGGAACAAAGGGCAGAGGCCCAGCCAAAAGACCCCAACCTTGAGGATAGCAGAGGGCCCAGAACCATAGTAATAAATGTAAAGGAGGGGGAGGTAGGCCCCAACCTGGAGCTACCAGAGCATAAGGGCTCCGAACTACCTATAAACCTATCCTCCAATATGCCAAAAGGAAAGGATAGGGAACAAATAAACAGGATGAACATCCCGTCAGAAAGAAGGGAAGAATGTACTCATAGAAGACACAGCCGCCCACAGGGAACTGAGTGCAGAAGACCAAGCCAACAGTCCTCGCAGAACTGGGAGGAAGGGCGGGCCGTGAAAGAATCTGCGGCTAGAATCGTCTCTACCGGATACATCGTTACCTCTGATCGAGACTACTAGCCGTAGATTCCTTAACGTAGAATAGACACCCTAGCCATACCCAGAGGGGAGGAGGGTCTGCAAGAGGACCCCACCCGCCTAGACATAACAGAGTCCCACAGGGGATGGTTCCAGCTGAGAGGGCAAAGAGCCCCGTCCCCCAGGCAAGGGGAACCCCTACACTTAGAAGACCACCGACCCCAGAGGGGACGCGAGAAGACAAGAAAGAGGTAGCCCGTCCTCACTCAGCAGAGGAAAAGAGGGCAAGGCGAAAGGAGGCCAAAGCACACCACACCCATACGAGGCAACAGTACCTCCACCCAAGGTCAAGACAATAAGAGGAGCACAGAGGGTGAAGAATAACCTAGAGACTCTAAGGAAAAGAGGAAGAACAAAGGCAAGCCCCCCCACCGGGAACACACCCAGTGAAGAGGGCAGCCAAGCATATCACAGCCTGAAGGTAACAGACCAGAGAGAACGGCGCCGTCAGCAATAAGCAGGCGGAAGAAGACAGGGAAACCAGAGGTCACCTAGGAAGAACCATCCAACGCTCAGCAAGGACAGACTGTGCCCGAAAGGGGGACAAGAACACAAGAGCCATCTGATCCCCAGGGAGGAGAGACAGAACTGAATGCAGGGCCCACTGGAAGAAGTGGACAAGGCAAGGATGACTGTCCCACTAAAGGGCCAAAAGGTCACAATGGTGCAGAAAGACAGTAGGTCGGCACCGGCAAGCACAACCAGACGCCGAGAGCACTGCAGAAGGGTGCTCTCAGGGCAAACCAGACATCAGCCAAAGACGGAGAGCAAGAGGGCGAAGAAGGGTCCGGACATGCTCCAGGGAGTCATCTGCACACACAGCCCAAAAAGAAGTGGAACCAGACAGAGCCAAGACGCCAGGACGCAGATAGCAGGCCAGACCAGGCGAACAGCGCAGTGACCCCGGAGAAGAACACTCAGGGGCGCAATTCAAGCCATTCCAACAAGAGGATTGCATCCGCAACATACCGTAACACCACGGAGAGCAGAGGCCCGAAGGCGACCATAGCTCTCCAGCGCCTGACAGAGCTATATAACATCTACCACTGCCCCACATAGGGCATGTTAAGTCCCAAGCCATGGGAACCTCTTAGGATAAAATTTCCGCAGCAGAGGACAACAGAAATACTCACAGAAAAACCCGCAGAAGGCTTGTCAAGCAGCCAAAGAGAAAAAACACAGAAGGCCTAGTCTCAGGACCACCATGGTGTAGAAACCCACCAAAAACAAACAGTCACGAAGGGCCGGCCAGCAGCCAACAGAACCACAGTCCCAACAAGGAGGACTCGAATGCACAGGAGGCACACAGAACACACAACTGGGGCGACTCACCCCAACGGAAGAACACCTCCCAAAAACCAGATCAACTCACAGGTCACTGAGGGGGAGAAGGAGGAGGAGGAATAGGAGGAGGAGGTGGCCGAAGCCCCGCCAAGAATCTCTGAATGGCCGAGTCAGCAGGGGAGTGAAACAAAAGAACGCCATCGAAAGGAAGGTCCACCAGCTGTTCCCAAACGTTCTCCAGGAACACACTGTCCCGAAGCCAGGCATGGCGACGAAGTGCAACCGAAGAAGCCATGGCACGACCCAGCACCTCCGAGATGTCCAGAGCGGAGCAGAGAATAAACACCGCCAGCTCCCGGCCATCCAACACATGTGCCTCAAATCAACACAGGCACCCTCCTGAGAAGAGGCAGACATAAGGGATTCCGCCGAATCCCACAAGCAAGAAGTGACCCTAGCCAAAACACACCGCGTGTTAAGGGCCTGCAGAGCCGCACTTGAGGCGAATATATTGCGCCCACAGGAGTCAAGCCAGTGGGCCTCCCGTGACGGGGGAGACAATAGCGGCGGCAGAGAGGGAAAGGCATTCTGCAAAAGAAGGCCTCTGGTAGAGGAGTGGAGGGAAAGACACCGGATTACACGGCACCGGATGGTGGCGGTGCAGAAGGTGTTGGGGGACCGGGTCCCCCATAGCGGGACGGCCCCAAGTCCCCAAAAGAGGAGAATGGAGGAAACTTTCGAAGGGAAGCAGCAGCTCCATACCACCAGAGCCCTGATGGAGAACTTCCAGAAGATGATCCACAGGGAAATGGGCAGCTGGCTCACCAATGCGCAAAATTCCCACACCTGCCTCCGTAGGGCTCCGCGGAGGGTAAAGCAGCTCCTCGGTATGCGACGGCTGCAAGCTAAGGCGGCCATCCCCCAAGCCAACCATAGGAATGAAGGGCCAGGTCCGGAAAGTAGGAAGAGGGACCGAGGAGTGGGGGACCTGCGGCTTCTCTGGCGAAGACCGTGGCCGCGGAGACGGCGAGGAGTCGTCCTTAGACGACATCGGGGAAAAAGCCACGCCGCGTCGGTCCGTCTCCGGTGAGGATGACACCAGCAAGCCTCGAACTTCTGGAGAAGAAGCACCCGAGGATGAGTCATCGGCCAGAAGCCGGCCTGGCGCCGTAGAGTCCGCAATCTGAGGCAGGACATCGTCGTCCGACGCCAGGGGAGACGACGGAACGACTGCCGCCACAGCGCTCGCGCAGGAGATCGGGACTGGGCCGGAGCTGGGGCAGCGAGGGAACCGCGCGGGAAAGGCGTCGACCTGACCTCCGACGAGGCAGCCACCGGCGTGGATGGGTGAAAGGGAACCAGGGGAAGGACGAGGGGTCCTGCGCCAAACTCGGACTGTGACCGGACGAGAAGGGCCCTCCGCCAGCCCCTATGGCGCCGCTAGGGCCAGCAGCCGCTGGCACCGAAGCGGCATCACTTCGGCCTCGGACGAGGCCACTGCCTGTCCCGAGGACCGAGTGGGACTCGGAGATGCGACCAGAGTCCCGGCGACCTCCCGCGACATCACAGGGACTCCTGCAGGAGTTAGTTGCGATGCAGAGGCACCGTGGTCCGAAGGAGGGACCCCCAAAGGCCTGCACCCCAACGGCACCACATCCTCCGAACCTGGATCCGAACTAGTCGGCGATGCTACGGAGGGCCCCGCACACTGCAAGGGATCCGCTGAGATCCCAGGAGGGGAAGGAGGAGGCGATGAAGTCAGCGAGGCCTGCAAAGCCGCTGCATATGTCTCCATCTGGGCCCTAGTCGCCCCCACACCGGGAAACGGCAGATAGGGGGATGACACGCGGGGCCGCACTACCCGTGGAGAGCCGCGCCACCAACAGACAGGGAACCGGCACTCGGGGACAAACTGCGACACTTACCGATAGGTGAGCAACGCTCTTGCGGCCTGGGAGAAGGACGATGTAGAAGACGGAGGCCATGTTTTGAGAAACTTCCGCAGGGGCTGGGCGAGGTGACGACGCCGACTTGGACATGCGGGCTGAGAGAAGTTTCATCCGGCGCTCCCGCCGGGACTTCGGTTTCATCTGCCTGCACGCCTCGTAATCAGTGGAGTCGTGGTGTTCCCCCAAACACAACATGCAGATGGGGTGAGGATCCGTTGCCGACATCAGGCGTCCACAAGACAAGCACGTCTTAAAGCCCGAAGGCATTCGCACACTGTTCCCATACACACGCAATAGCGAAAATGAAATGCCTGAATAAGCCCGGAGCACAATTCGGATACGCCTTGCACGCGGAAAAGGAAAAAACTGATGTAGGCGCGCCAGGGTGGGACTTATGTGACCTCGCTGACGTCACGTGCGCGGACAACGCCTGGGCGGAGTCTCGTGGTGCCGTCCCCCCCGGTGCGAAGGGATGCTGTGGCAAAAAGTTTTCTGGATCCAGTCTCATGCCTGGGGATAATTCTGTGTTAAGGAATCAGCGGCTAGTAGTCTCTATCAGATATAAAATACTAAATTAATTGTGCATGATGTAATGAAAGGACTCAGTATAACAATGTAGCTTTTTTTTTTGTCTGGGCCATCAAACGTCTACATTGACAGAACATGTACAGAGTCCCAATTTGTGTTGCTGTTGGAAATTGTAAAATGAGGCATCCGCATGGAGACAGCACTGACAGCTGGCTCAAGTGGTTATGCATTGAAAAATCTCTACTAAACAGAAGGCTGTGAAAAGAAAAATTCATGCCTGAAACATTAAGAATTCTAAAAATGTAAAAGAACAACTGCATTGATCTGAACCAGGAGAATCACATAGAAGGCATTTACAACTCAAAACATTGAATTGGAAGAGGTATTTATGCTCTCAGAAAAAACATCAGTTTATTCCATGTCCTATGTTGTCACCACATGTTGCTTTCCTGTAGGAGAACACATCTTGTAACCTGGCTACTGCTTTCACTGAAGGTCAGCGAGGCAGAGAATCACCTGTAAAAGGTCTTGTTTGAGTTTTACCTTTCACCGCATACATGAGCAATGATATCAGCAGTCAGTTTGTACTGCCAAAGCAAAGCTAGGTATTCCATTGCAGGCCATGTCTGAACCTTGCTGGATAGCTGGATTAAAGATTCTGTGTCTGTCCGGATGTCAACAGCATCATCACCAGGTAATACTTCAGAATGACAATTCAGAACACCAGTCTCCTTCAGTTTGGAACAGATCAGATCCACAGAGCTCTTTATTTCATCTGCATAAAACAAAGAAAAAAATGGCCTGAAACAACCATACTCTAGCACTGTGACAGTACATAAGTTTGGTCTGTAGAGTCAAATATCCCAAAAAATCACTAAGTGAGTAAACCCATTTTTTTTATCTCAAATCTGTTATATAGGAAAATGTATACATGCAAATTAACAAACGTATAACTTAGATTATCAACGGGCCAAGGATAATAGTAACCTGATTGTTTTGCACATGCAGCACAGCAACATGCTGAATCTCAAGAATCTAGACAATAGTGGACTCATACGGAGTCATTTTGCTTGGAAAGTGAGGAGAAGTATGTGTTAATCAAATTTAAGTTGCAACATTGTTGATAAAGGATACACAAACGATCATGCAAATGGCAACTGCTTACAATATTTCTTTGCATAAAAGAAGTCTCTACAATTAGCACAGCCACTTGTGTTGGTGTCATGACACGCAAAAGGGATGGCAAGGGTGGAGGAATAGTCTCTAATTCTGCTTGGTGTCCAATTTAGAATCCCAAGTTGTATCAACTGGCTGAATGGGACTGATAAAGGCTCTGAGTCTTGTATAATGCCTCACCCTAGGGAGCAGTGGCAGACCTAAAGATTCCAGGCGAATCAAAAGTGCAGCACAGAATCCTAACTGGAAATAGCACTAAGCTGATTCCTATGCTAGCTCCTTGTTTATTCCGAACCAGAGGAGATGGGAACACTAAGAGCCAGTCCTGTAAAGAATGCTACAGTGCTGGTACAGCAGGAGAGCACGAGTGTGTGTTGGATTGAATTATATGACAAACAACTGTTGCCAGTCTTAAGAGGAAGAGTATAGAGCAGACCCTGAATCATTTATCATGGCCATAAATGCCACAACAAAGATAGAAAAAAGCAGGAAACAGCGAATTTCTTTGTACATCATTCTACCTCAGCTATCAGTAAAAGAAAAAAGGGTTCAGTTCGCCAGCCCCCTTCTAAAGAAACCAAGATAAAGGAGGAGAAGACCAAATAACGTATACTGAAAAGAAACAGGGGGAAAAAATAGAAAATGCAGTGCAACACTCATCATCCTCCATCAGCCTGTTGCAAGCAGATGGCATGAGAGGAGGAGTAGTCATGAAGGGGAACAAGTATTTCCACCAAACAATTTGGAGAACCCATCGGTCTGATGTTATAGACCTCCAGTGGAGCAGGTGATGCCTTATCCTGCTTCCCACCTGGTGGCCATGACTGTAAACGGGCAGACTATAAGTGTTAGAAGGCTGTGGTGGATGGGTGGGAGTTGAGGGCGATTGGACTGGCCCCACCTCGAGCTGCCCGACCAATGGGGTCAGTGGGTACCACGTCCTCAGTCACACAGAGGCTAGGAAGCTTGCGCGCCATATAGGCTGGATATAGACATGGCTGGAAGCCCCTTCGTGGCCACAAAAGGTGGGTATGGTTTGGAAAGCGGCCATGGAAAGGCCCAAGGACCTGGTCATAGCACTGCTGTCCTTAAAGAACTCCAGTGCTGAATCAGACTTGTCTCAAAAGAGACCCGAGGCATTTCCATAAATGGGGTTTGGACATCCCCAGAAAAGCCAGTTCTCAGCCAGGCCTGGCCCCGACCCTGTGCAATACAGGGGGCGAAAGCCTGATTGAGTCCTATGAAGAAGATCTTTTGTCTCAAAGATGGAAAGATGCCGATTTACCCATTTTTCATCCACCTTAGCGGCAAAAGGAAGCAATGTTATTGGCATGACATTTTAAGGCTTGGGTGGATACAGACAAGGTTTCTTTAATAGATGCACCACAGAGACATGCTTCCAGCATTGAGGGGCCCAACCTGCCTCAAAGGAACGGTTGAAGAGGTCAAAGCATAGGCAAGATCACTGACAATGGGATTAATGGCCCAAAAGGCATGCCGTGTTGACGGACCGCAGTGCAAGGCTGGTGAAAGAAAACATTTTTTCCCTAAGGTATCCAGCCTTCTGGATTACCTATCCAGTGGGGTGGTAGGGAAAGTGCCAGGATTTACAAGGGATGTAGAGTTTGGACCACCAGCTCTCTGGGGTGGGGTGTAAAGTGAAGCAGCCTGTGGTGGGCTTCACCAAGTCCCAAGCAGGACGTCTGTACGGGCTTCATTAAATGGGAGAAGTTGCTCTGAGGAGGATACTCCCAGCAGAAGCACCTCCATCAAGACACTGCCATTGAGGGAAGGCTAAGGTCCGGGACCTCATCCGCCCTTCTCACCACCAATGCAAAGAACGCTCCCTCCTCCATAGTCACAATAGTGGGAGAAAGCAAGCCAGTATCTGGATAAGTGTCCTGTCCACTGGCATCTGCCAAGTCTTCACATCAGTCCATTTGGTGACCTAACAGCTGGTTTTCCTCAGGATAAATCATCCCCTCCCAATCCTTCCCGAGTCCTTGCCTATGGGAATAGGGCTAGGGATCCGGCCTGGAAGGCATGGTTCCAGCCGTAGTCGGACAACGGCCCTCCAGCTCCATGTCTGTCAGGGATCAGAATGGGGGCAGAGTGGGAGCGTCAACATAAGTTCTGGTGTAAGAGAAAGACGAGGTGGTACGACCGGTGCCGGTCCAGATCCCTCTGTGGATCTTAAGGGCCTGACTGGCACAGGACCTGCTGGTGTGGAACAAGTAGGGGACCCTCCTAACCCACAGGGCCTGAAGGTGCGCCAGCGGGAAAGGGCCACTCAAATATGAGGTGCATGACCTCATAAAACTCTTGGAGTTAAGAGGGAGTAGCTTGGGCTACCGGAAACACAATATTTCGGGCACCGTGACCAATATCAGGACCTTACTTACGCCCGGGATGGACACTGTTGCGGCGAAGGAGCTTGGGGAATCACTTCCTCAAGGCCTTGGGTGCACAACAAGGCAATCGGAGCAGGTCTTTCCATTGTGGTTACTTTCCATGCTTCAGAAGCATGCAAGATGTGGGTCAGTCACAGACATCTGTCGAAGACCGGCACCACCGGGCTTGAAGCCGGTCTTCCTAGTTAACATCCATGCCACACTAGGTTAGGAATGTTCAAAAAACATTGACAAAATGTCGAAAAAGCTCAGTCAAAAAATGACTGATGGGGTAGGTCTCTCTGGATCTGCGCTGACTGGTGCGGAAAAAAAGGAACTGATGTCAGCATGCTGGGGTGGCGCCTATATAGGCACGTCACTTTCAGTGCGGAGGACGCCAAGAACGCCTCGCTGAACCGAAAGACTCCACCTACAGGCACACAAGGGATACTTCTCAGATCCTAGCCAGTCTGACTCCTGGAGATAATTCTAAGGAAAGGAATCTGTAGCTAGAAGACTATCAGATATGGCATCATTTCCAGCACCAGCAAAGAGTTTGTGCGTCCTGCTCGTCAGGAGGAGCTATTTAAAGTTTCCTGATCCAGTGTGACATCTGGAATATGAAAAGGTGAGGAACCTGCGGGTAGAGGTATACATCTTAAGTGCCTGTGCTGCGTCATCTTGGGAAACACTAGATCCATCCTCTGAAATGAGCACATAATCTGAAATGTTTTTAGGTCACAGTGATCCTTAAGTTGCAGGGCTAACAACCATTGCCAGGACAGATGTTTACTAAAGTGGTTAAATCATGGTCGTAATCATGGTGGGATACATTTTCAATAATGACCCAGAAAGACTATTTGGAGTCAGAAACTGATTTTGATATAACATCTCTCTTCTAGTCACAAAAATGGATACGTTGCATTCTGTCTCAACAAAGAAATGGAAAATTCCCACAAAGAAATCAAAACTAGTGCAGTGGTTAGAAGATTTAAATATATTTGCCTGATTGCTAAGGACTATCGATTAACATCGTAAGGGCCCCATACTCAAATTATGGTTTTAGAAACAGGCTAAATGTAGAGAAAGGAGGGTCTGATTTAGAACATCCTTGAAAAGAAGTCAATAAATCATCAGAAGGATCTATTAAATAATTCTGTAAGATGAATTTAATGATCAGGTGAGTAGCAGGTTAACTCAATTGAATCAGACAATTCCATGTATAGTTTGTCTCCTAATACCATATATTACACAGCCAGAAATACATGGACCAGTTACAGGGAACTGGTCATATTCAGACTAAGGGTGACAGACAAACTGCCTCTGAGGTTTGCAGGTAAAAAGATAGATAGCCCTGAACTAACAATCAGATGCCATCAACCACCTCTTACCCTACAGCCTCAATAGAGTCTCAATTGCTGTTAAATAACCATTTAGAAATGAGGAGCACCTTCATTTGGCTAATAGGTTGTTGAGAACAACCAGGTAAAAACGTGAGGCAGGCTAGAACAAACATGGCAGGTCATTTTTACAAGCCACCTTCTATTTAAGAACTTCTATTTATAAAATCCAAGATAGTAAAATGTTTCCTCCACCGCCCTCCAAGGTAGCGTCCATGCTATATAAATCCCCACTGAGAGTAAGATAACATACAAACATAACATCAATTTTCAAAGCAATCCTAGTTGATTGGTTAGTTAATTCTGATTCGTAGAGATACTCTATATCACAGTAAGAATATCCTTGTGCCATCACAAAACAGTTAAACTCTTACAAATGTCTGTTTTAACGCTGCATGCTAGACCGGGTTTACAAGAGCATGATATACTTTTCGTGATAGTAAAATTAATTCAAATAATTGATACCATGAACACTTCTGTTAATACCCAAATTAAACAACTTGCATTCTGAAGTATGGATAGTACCATTCTCACATCAGCCATTATCAATTACCTGTGTTGACATCTTGCAAGTAATTAGCAGTGAGCGTCATGCCCCAGGCACGCAACAGGCCCTCCTTCACATCCCACCCTGAGACCATTGCTTGTAGGCGGTAGATATCTTGCTGCCTTCCATGCTCTCCCATTACAGGCCTCACATCAACAATCTGCAAGGCTTGACCAAGAACCTTCAACTGGTCAACAACCGCCACCACTGATTCTTCCTATAATACAAAAACACACAATGTATAACTCTGCTCGACACAGTACAGTTATTCTTGACAGCATAAAAACATTCAGCATTATGGAACACATTTGTTGTGTTAGAGCCTCCAACAAACAATGCTTCTTACAGGCAGTCTGAAAGAATGGGTAATTTGGCGATCTGTAAGGAAGAGATTTCAGCCACCTAGGTCAGCCCTATGATTCCACTTCAATGAATATGATGCGCTCTACTTTTAATAGACCAACAGTGTACAGAATGAAAAGCTGCAGGACTTATGAGCAAAGGCCAAGTACAGTAAGTCTGACAGACTGTACAAGAGGTAGAGGAGAGAGTCCAATGTGGTTAACAGACATCTAAAACGTTTATCAACTTGAAGATGTCTTTCTGCTTAGCTAGATGCCTTGTAATCTCCTAAAACAAAATCTACTCATCATTCAGAGTAGTTTAAATTCTCAAAAAATATATGGTTACCAATAAAATGGGCAGAATGTTAAAAATGTGAATACATTTAAAGTTTACTTATGTATTATGGGTTGCGACCATGATATCATAAAAATAATTCCTAAGTTTGGATGATCTGAAGTCAATGTTAAAGAATTGTATAATACTTTTTCAGTAGAAACGGACAAAACCACACATCTGGCAAATACACGATTACTAAAAAATTCAATGTGTTCTTTTCTTGATAATATTTGCAGTCACATAAATCAGCATATTCCATCATAATGCAAGAATTAAAAAACATATGCTGCAACTAACGGACCTTGTATGGAAGAGGCCGTCCCAGCATCTTCTGCAGCCTCTTGAGAGCCACAGAAGCTCCTGAAGGACTTGATAAGCAGCTCTGAATGTGCAAAGAAATTGTTTTAATCTCTTGGGAAATCCTGAAAGCATACAAAAAATAGAAAATGCAGGTTATAATACAAATGCTTAATTGAAAGATTATATGACTAATCTTTATTTAAGTTACTTAGCACCATGGCAATACAAAACAAAAAAAAGACAAATACATAAAATATACATACAATCATTATTCCTTTTAGTTACACTCCTTGGTGCTCATCATTAAAAAAACACTGAAAATATTTTACCTGAACAGGGCAATTGTTTTTCAACAACTGCTAAAGAATATCCACTTTAACTTGAAACCTGAGGACATCCACTACTTAAGCACAGATTCACTGCCTCTTTATATGTATATATTCCATGCCATAAACAATCCCTGTGGAACCAATTTTTTCTCTCATGTAATAGGAGTTTATATCCATATAAGTGACCTAGGGATTTTATCCTGTGCTGAAAGAGCCAGCATATTTACTTGTGAGCTTTGTTGAACTATTGCAATTTGAAGGAATCACACAAATATAGCCATATGCCTGATCTAAGTATGTATAGTAAAATGAAGACATCATTGCGACTCAAAATCAGAGTATGATTCGAAGCATATGAGGAATGTTTTTTAATACTTTAAATCCTTACTGTAAAGATGATATTTGTATATAACACCCTCCTAATAGGGTTCCTTGAAAGGTCCCAAGAGGCTAGCTGTCTCGCATATGCTACATAATTCAAACTTATCCAATGCATTTCTAAGTAACCACTGGCAAAGCTAATAGGTCGGGCCCTAGCTGCCGATCTCTTGGCTTTGCCGGGGCCTGTTTCATTTCGTCATGCTTATTGCACAACTTTATTGCAGTGGAAGCTATCTGGTCCTCAATTATATATTTACTGAAAAATCCAACGGTTACAGGGACGTTAGTCAGACCCTCCAGGATTTCGCGATTTTCCCAAAAATCGCAAAATCTGCAGTTTTGTAAAAATGCCGCGATTTTTACAAAATTGCCCGCGGAATTTCAGAAATCTTTTTTTTTTTTACTACAAAGGCTTGTGAAAACAGATATTTTCACCTCTCAATTCCCAACGTTTGTGAAACGGAGGACCTCTTGTGGCCATCTCGTTGAAGCGCTTACTTTCTCTTGTCCGTTAGTACAGTTAATCCCCCAGACACCAGTGGTAAACAGCTAAGATGCACACAAACTGAGCCTAGTAACCCTTGATTGCAGAGAAATGCACTAGTTTATACATAGTGGAAAAGATGAAACACTAAGAACGCGGAGGTCATTTCTGGTTTCAGCACACAAAGTTCCACTGTCTCTGAGAGAGCAGCAAATAAGACCTCGGGATGTAGATTCACATCTGACTGGAAGTGGACTCTTGGAATGGGATTCGCCCCGCACATGTCATTTAGAGATTCTCAAAGTTAAGTAACAGGGCCTCTTGACAGGGACAGAATTAGAAGGGCAAAGAGGCTTACTCCTATTTATATAGGATTTCGCAGGAGAGGCTAGTTTTGAGGGCGGTTATCGCAGCCGAACTAAGCATGTTAGTTTGTCAATTAACAAGTGCTTAGCTTTGCTTGCTATCTCTAGAGTTCCTTTGATGCCTCATACCGTCCAACGGTTCCAAAAAGTGTGAACTTGCTCCCAGTGTGCACGTCTTTCACTAGCACTGGAGCGCCTAGGTTAGCATCAGAGGAATAAGCACAACAACTGGTGATCGTGTGGCCAGAGAAGCCTCTATCAGGTGAGGTGGTTTGATTTCATCCACCGCACTTCTATTGCTGAGGTGTCCAGTGTTCTAGTGGGGAGCGTTTCGGTACAACCTCACAAAAGAATACAGTGCCCATTCAGATATGGGTCCAGTGGTATACACAAGGTGAAGGACATAGTATGCACAAATATTTTCCTTTGCCATGGGCAAGGGGTCATCGAGAAGTGATCCTGATATGTCATATTTCCATTGATCTGAGGTAATTTGTGACCTCTTGACTCTGGAACGGGGGCCCACTGTTGCAGTGCTTTCAAGAATCTGAGCTGCACGTATCTTTTCCAGTATGGGGGTGACTTCTTCTCTTGACATGGTTGATACCATTTCCACTTTGGGTTATTTGGAGGGGCTTTGAGCGACTTTGTGGCCCCCACGAGCCGTAGCTCGCAACGTGAAGGAAGGACTCGTCTGGCCTGAACACTGCAACTTTGTGGCCCCAACGAGCCGTAGCTCGCAACGTAAAGGAAGGACCTCGCACCGCATCCCGCTTCTCTCCCCCCCTCCGAGCCGCACTGCTCACCCTGCCGCTGATGTGGAAAGGCTGCAACGCATAGAGCGGCTGGGTACGACTCGCACCACCGCAGCGTACAGTCCGCTTCGCACCGTGTTCAAAGGATTACCCGAGCACCTACTTTCAAGGCACGGCGCGTACGCCGCACCGGAACTCAAACGCACCGCACAAAGCACCGTCCCCTCGCACAACGTGACTCTGAAGTCTACGATCCGCACCCAGGATGTCTACGAGCCTGAGATTGCACCGTAAAAGGAGGACGCTGCCTGCAACGCTTCTGTTTTCCAAAGCATCGTCCGTGACAAACTTTCCCATCTAAGGTACTGTGTACGACTCGCACTCTGTGTTCGAGAGCATCGGACATAAGCATCCGCTACGCGCGTTAGACTCTGTTGGTTGATTTCATCACCGTAGGGTCGAACTGACAGATACGTATTGCACAGACTGTTTAAACTACGCATTTTAACAAGAACCCCATTGCTAACAGTATTGTGGTATATTTTGACATTATTTGGTCTTGTGCTAAGCCTTATATAAAGATTCACTATTTTTGATACAAACCCTAGTGTGGTGTCAATTTGTGGTGTTGTCCCTGAGTACTGTATGTGCTCACAAATGCTTAACCTATAACGCCTCTGAGAAAAATCGTCTGCTTGCGCTTAGCTACCTAGAGGGTGAGCAGGGGTTATTTTAAGAAGGTAATCCCCTTATCCTGACTAGAGGAGAGGGTCCCTGCTTGTCACAAGTAATTGCCTGTGTCAACCAGAGACCCCCAAATCGAACACTGACCTTGCCGTTGTCCCTGCGGCACCGCCACGGCGGTTGCCACGCCGCAACCGCGTAGAGGTTGGTTCTGCGGCCTGCGGTTAGCTGGACGTGTGGGGGCGCCCCTTCCTTGGCCATGAAAGAGGAGGAAGTTTGCTGGCGTTGGCGTTGGCATAGGCCCAAGGACTTGGCCGTAGCCCTGGAGTCCTTGAAACGCTCCAACGTCTGCCTTGTCGCCAAAGAGCCGACGGCCATCAAAAGGCATGTCCATAAGGGTGGCTTGGACATCCCCCGAAAAGTTGGCGCAATCGCCCTACCTAGCAAGTCCGTGGTGTCAAGTTCACACAGTATTGAATAGCGTGCTGCATCCTGTCCCTCCTTAAGGGCTTGGGTAAGCTTTGCCTGGGGCTCCACCGGGCACTGCGGCAGCACTTCCGCAACCATATCCCACAGAAAGTGGGTGTAACGGCCCAAAAGGCAGGCGGTGTTTACAGACCGCAACCCCAAACTCAGGGAGGAGAACAGTTTCTTCCCAAACTAATCGTACCTTTTGGATTCCCAATCCGGAGGAGCGGTCTGGAATGCGGTCTGGGAGGTAGAGGCCTGGATCACCAGACTCTCGGGGGTGGGGTGAACGGACAGGAAGCTGGGGTCGCCTGGAGAAGGGCGGTGGCGTCGGGCCACGTTCCGATCTACGGGGAGGCCCATAGAGGGCTCGGACCAGGTGCCCACCAGAACGTCAGTGAGGGCTTTGTTGAACGGCAGTAGAGGCTCCGAGGAGCTTGCCTGCGGTTTGAGCGCCTCAGTGAGGAGGTTAGTCCTCACGGCCGCGACTGGGAGCTCAAGAGCCATGGCTTTGGCTGCCCTAGTCAACACCACGCTGTAAGCAGCCCCCTCCACCGTAGCCACGGTAGGAGGGGAGACAAATCCAGTGTCGGGCGAAGTGTCCAGACCACTGGGCTCCCCCAGCTCGTCTGCCCAGTAGTGGCTCAACTGGCACTGCAGTGCCAGAGGGTCCTCAGACCCCTCCCAGTTCTCCTCGTCATCCATCTCCTGATAGTCAGGAAAAAATGATGGAGCTGGGTTGTCAGTGAAGGCCTCACCGATCGGCGTCGAAGACGGCGCCGGATCCGGACCGGGGCTGGAACCGGGAACGACGGCGTCCGGGGACGGCGCCAGCGGAGGGGTCGTAAGGTCGACCGGCGATGTCACGGATCCAGGCCTGGATCCTGAGGAGCCCTGCTGCGTCGGGACCGGATTCGTTGACGGCGCCGAAGCACCTGACGGCGCAGGGCCGGAGCCGCCGGCCCACTAGGGCTCACAGACGGACCCGCAGGGCCCGAAGGCCCCTCGGTGGGTTCCGACAGGGGGGGGGGGAAGGGCGACCTCATGGCCGTGAGGAAAGCACTACTCTCTTCCGGCGTTGCGTGCAGCCCAGGGACCGGCGGGTATGGAGCTGGACGCGGCGCTTGCGGCTCCGGCGGAGCCGCGTGGGCTGTGTCGCCCGAACCCCCAGCCACGTCACGCGAGCGACGGGGGGAGTTGGAAGAGCGATGACGCTTCTTCGACTTCTTCTTGGAGTGCCTCGACTTACCTGAGGACTTGGAGCCTGACGAGTGATGTTGACTCGTCGAGCGGCGATGACTGAGGCCCCGTGACTGGTCCCTCGATCTCCTCCTGGACCGGGACTAATCCAATCCATAGGCCAAGAGGATAGACCAAAGCTTTGACCTAACTGGTCTGAGAAACTAGACCAAGCGACAACCTGATGTAATATAATACAAATACTATGTGACGCTGAATATTGCAACTGAGTTAGCACAACTACAGCATTGAAACTTACATGTGATTTTCATGTTCCGTAAGCATCGGTGGCATTTTCTCTATAAGAAGCTTCTCCAGCCAGTGCCAATGAAGTGATAAGAGAGCCAGCCCCATAGAGTCAACAGAGACAGAGTTTGAGATGGACCAAAATCGATCTCGCCAATGTAAGCGATTTAGAACCTGCAGAACAAGAAGAATTGTTAGCACCAATATAAGGCTTGACTCAGTATCTTAAATAAAAAGAAAATAAGAGTCTAATAAAATGGCATACAAAATGTACACAGACATTAGCTTGTATCATTTCAAATGGGTTAAAATATTCAAGTAGACAATGACATCCGTGCATTTCAAACGTTTTAGTGTATACCGACAAAAACCTTTTTTTATAAAGTGACACCAAAAATGTAAAAATAAAATTAACTCTGCAGGGTAAGAGTACTCACTGCAACCAGCTCATCTAGTGCTGCCTGGAGGTTTGGACACAGTGCACTACCTGTACTTTGCATTTTGTTCATCGTGAGTTATTACATTGTAATTAAGCACATCAGAAGACTTTACATCACAGGAATTATTTCACTTCACAGGCCTTTACTGAGCAGGTGAGTTAAATGTGAAATTGTGGAGTCAATTTTTGCAATATATGTGTATACACATACATAAGTGTGTATATATACATACACACAAAGGCAGAAATAAATAATGGCACGGTAAGGTGACTTTAAATGTATTTTAAATTGCACAAGCTTGAATTATTTTATTTACTAATAATTTAAGTAATTTCTTGTATTTATGTTTAAAATCCTATATTAATAAAAGAACATAGGTTAATTAAAAAAGAAAGTAATGAAAAAAGACAATATTATTTAACACGAAATATGAATGGACTATTTTAACAATGTTTCATTTAAAATACAAGCATGTGGTTTTAAAAATATTTTTTTTAATTTTAAAGTTTGTGTTTTAAGTGTGGTAAAGAGACTTAAGGTTTAGGGTAGGTAGTGCTTAGTGATAGCAAGGTGATTTTATGGCTCAGAACTGGGTAGTATTTAGGAGTAATAAGGATTATGCTACTTACCAGTATGCATCTGTTCTTGGCATGTAGGGCTGCTGACATTCATATCTGTGCATAGATCGCCGCCTAGTGTTGGGTCCGGATGATTGCACATTGTTGTCCTGGAAGAGTCTTCGAAGTATCACAAGATAGGTGGCTCCTCCCTCGGACTACAGTGCGCATGGGCATCCTCTCCACCCTCAGATTGTTTTTCGCCATTGTGGCAGAGATGGAGTATAGTACAGTAAGAGATGCCCATGCAAAGAATGAATGCTACAGCTGCGACAGGCACCAGGGAGGCGGGTGGGCGATATGAATGTCAGCAGCCCTACATGCTAAGAACAGATGCATACTGGTATGTAGCATATTCCGTTCGAGGCATGTGGGCTGCTGAATTCATATCTGTGCATAGAATGTATAGCAGTGCCTCCCCTAGTGGTGGCTGCCTGTGTCAGCTGCAGCAGTCTGAAAAAGAGTTTTGAGAAAAGCCTGTCCTACAGCAGCTTGCTGCTTGGAATGTACATCTACACAATAGTGTTTGGTAAATGTATGTATGGTTGACCATGTGGCTGCTCTACAAATTTCGTGTAAAGGAATATTCCCTAGGAAAGCCATGGATGCCCCTAGTTTGCGTGTAGAATGAGCCCTAGGGGGGAACTGTTAAGGTGCATTTTGCCTTTAAATAACATATCTGAATGCACTTAACGATCCATCTGGCTATACCTGATTTTGAAATAGGGTTGCCTTTGTGTTGCGGTGAGAAAGCAACAAACAACTGTTTTGTCTTTCGAAATGCCTTAGTTCTATCTATATAGTAGAGGAGAGCTCTCTTGATATCTAGAGTATGTAAGGCCCTTTCCGCTACTGTCTGTGGATTTTGAAAGAACACCGGCAGTTCTATTGTCTGATTTATATGAAAATGGGATACCACTTTTGGCATGAATTTAGGGTTGGTTCTGAGAACTACTCTATTTGCATGTACTTGAATGAATGGCTCTTGAATAGTTAGAGCTTGCAGCTCACTAACTCTTCTAAGTGAAGTAATGGCAATAAGGAAAGCCATCTTCCAAGTAAGAAACTGTAGTTTGCATGAGTGTAGTGGTTCAAAAGGTGGTCCCATAAGTCTGGTTAAAACGATGTTTAGATTCCAGACTGGTGATGGTGGGTGTTTTGGTGGAATTACTCGTTTGAGTCCTTCCATAAATGCTTTAATTGCTGGCACTCTAAACAGTGAAAGGTGTTACCTGTTTTGGAGATATGCTGCTAACACATCTAAATGTATCCTGATGGATGAGTAGGCTAAATTGCAGCATTGTAGGTGCAAGCGATAGCAAATGATATTCTGCGTAGAGGCATCTAACGGGTTGATATTGTTGTTACTGCAGTAAATGACGAAACATTTCCATTTAGCTGCATAACATGCCCTGGTAGTGGGTCTTCTTGCCTCTTTGATAATATTCATGCAGTCTGGAGGCAAGTTTAGGTATCCAAACTCTAGGATTTCAGGAGCCAGATCGCCAGGTTTAGCTGTTGCGGGTCTGGGTGTTGGATTTCTCCATGGTATACTTCGACGACTCTTCCAGGACAACAATGTGCAATCATCCGGACCCAACACTAGGCAGCGATCTATGCACAGATATGAATTCAGCAGCCCACATGCCTCGAACTGGGTTTTTAGGGTTCAGAGATAATGATGTATAAGGTAGTAAGGAGTCTATAAGGTTCAGGATGGATAGCAATTAGTGGTAGTGAAGCTTTTAGAGTTCAGGGATGTCTAGTGTTTAAGGGTAATAAGGAGTTTAAAAAAAGATTTATGGAAGGGTCGAGTTTACAGGTTGTAGGGGTTTACACGGGTCAGGAACAGGTATGGTGAAGTGTTCAGGGGAAGAATGAAGTTTGTATGGTTCAGAGATGGTAATATTTCAGAGTAGTAAGGATTTAAAAAAAATATCATAATTTCAGGGATGGGTAGTGTTCAGGGCTAGTCAAACAAGTTACTTGCCTTCGGTAACTATGTATTTGGTAGAGAAATAGTCTAGCCGCAGATTCCTTAACTTAGAATATCCCCAGGCGTCAGACTGGTCCGGAAAGTTTTGCGCAGGAGCACCTCTGCGTGCCTGTGGGAGCGCCGCCGCACGGCTCCGCCCTGACGTCATCCATGGACGTGACGTCAGTGGAGCCATATATGCCCCGGCGCGCCGACATCAGTTTTCGTCAGACTTTTGCGCATCAGAACGCAAAGCCATCACCAAAAACTGTGAAAATATGGGAACAGTGTGCAGAAAAAGAAAAAACAAGGTATGGCGAATAAACATCACTATAGAAAGACAGTGCCAAGCACTGTATACTGTAAACTGAGGGAGGGAAAGAAGAGCACCACTCTGGGAGAGACCCCTGCAAGTGTAAAGTCCCAACCTCCCTCTGAGGCAGAAGAAGATGCAGAGCATAGGCAGGATAGAACCCTTGGCCTGTGTGAGCCTGTGCCACCAGAGGCACAAGACCAACCATTGAGCTATAGCTCCCCGGTGAACCGTCACAGCAGCCGGCAGCAAGGCTGCAACCACAAGAAATGACAGTGAAGGACAACCAGTCCAAAATCCAGGAGAAAGGACAAACTACTATAAAGCGTCACCTAAAAGGAGACGTCAAATCCAAATAATGGAGCTTTGTCAGAAACTGCAACCGCTAGAGTGCAGGGGAGGCAAGAGACCTCAAGCGGTTGTAGTAGATAGAAGGGAGAATTAGACTCACATCGGACAACCCAGGATAAGGGTTGTAAAGAACACGCGATAAGAGCATACCGTCCAATCACAAGAATGGGCAGAGCAAAGCCACGAAACAGAATGTAGCCTTGTGAGTCGGAGTGAAGAGGAAACGTCACCCCGCAGAGGAATAAAGCCACCCAAGGGGAGGTGAAAGCAAAAAGCCCAACCTGAAAAGCTTGTCGCAGGAAGGGGAGGACGGGCGGGCGGTAAGAAATCTGCAGCTCGACTATGTCTCTACCTGATACATCGTTACCGAAGGTAAGTAACTTGTTCAGCTGATAGAGACGTCTAGCCCCAGATTCCTTAACTTAGAATAGATACCAAAGCCACACCCATAGAGGAGGAGGGACTGCGACTAAACCCCACGAAAGTCCAGAAAGAACCTAGTGGTCAATAACATGACCAAAGGAGTGTCGTCTGCCAAAGGACGAAACACAGTGGGGACAAAATGACAGCGCAGCCAACCACCAGATCCCTGCGCTCTGGAGAGAGCAGGAATCAAGGGAAGGCTAGGGCACCACATCCCATCCAGAAGAACACGAAAACCCCCACATGTAGAGGGGATGAGAGAAGAAAAGTACCAAGCCAGAACGCTTGCACCGGAGTAAAAAAAATGCAGAAACTCAAAAGAGGCATGAAGGATCCAAAGGGTCCAAGGTGTCGACAAGAAGCCAGGGCTAGCCCAGCTAAATTACTCAAACAGCGTAAAACATTGTTAAACCTGCTCCCGTAAAGATACCAAGGCAGCAGGACACTGACCCCTGCCCAGCATGAGGAGACATGGAAGAAAAACACACCTAGTAAGTAACTGAAATTAAAAGAAAGTGCAGCACTTCACAGGGAGTAGTACTGAACCTTATGGCATGAAAGAACCACAGGATGCGGCAGTCGACAAAGCCAACCCCAAGGGACCGGATAAGTGGTATGGTGGAGAGAACGCGTAGCGCCCCCACGTGCATCACAGTGGAAGAGTACTGCGGTGACCCTTACCAGACAGATGTGGAGAGCATTGAAAGGATGCCCATAAACAGCCCAAAAGTCGCTCATATGCGGCCAGAAGTTACACCAGCAAGCAATACAGCAGGAGCAGCCGCGAGGCACCCAATAGCAAGAAGCAATGGGCTGCACAAGCCATGAGGAATAACATAATAGCCTCAAGAAGATGCTGAAACCCGTACAAACCAAGGCACTCAGGTTCATTGAAAAGAACCTGCAGCTCATACAGATAGTGGAACTAGTCCAGGCTCTAAGCAGCGTCTGTCGTCAGTCTGGAAGAGAGAGCAGTCCTCTTGCAGGACAATTTAGAAGAAAAGAGAAGCCTAACAAGGGAATAGTACTTAGGACCAACTCACGGGTCCTAGACGCCAGGAAGAGCGGAGTACAAGGAGAACCGGCTCCATGAGTCCACCACATTTAAGAATGCCACAGGAACGTAGAAATCCCTGTGCGAAAGCAGCAGGGATGTTGAGAAAACGGCTGGGGAACAAGCCAAGGGCCATAACAACCCACAACAAGAGAGGTCTACGGCAACTACCTACTGGGGAGAACCCAGGAGGGGCCGACACCAAAAAAAAAAAAATAGACCTAGACCCGGAGTCTAAGCATTACAGACAATAGGGCAATGCTACCCTGCAGAACGCAGTAAAAGGAGGCATACAAGACCAAGAGGGATACCTACAATGAAAACTCCACAGGAGCGTACAAAGGCAGATACCTGCCACCAGCCAATACCCCACATAGGGCAAGGGGCAACCCCTGGCAAGAAGGGGGGTTCCTCTTGGCAAAACAGACAGTCCGAGGACTTGAAAACAAAAACAGCCCAGCCAGACTGCTATACAGACAATATAGAGGCACCAACCTGCCTCTGATAAAAAACTTGTCTTAAAGGAAGACCGCAACCAAGAAGAAAAGTCAGCCAGTCAGTGGCGCGGCATAATTACGGTAGCCCTGACAGTAGCATGGAGATCGCAGAGTCAGCGTGGGACCCAAAAAGGTCTATTCCATCAAATGGCATGTCCTGGAGTCTCTCCCGGATATTATCAGGGATGTGACTGTCACGCATCCAGGCATGATGGCGCAAAGCCACCGACCATGCAAGAGCATGGCCCACAGAGTCCGTGGTATCCAGGGAGGAGCGTATAGTAAAATGAGCCATATCCTTGCCGTGAAGGATAAGACAGTAACTCCGGGCGCAATTCCTCCGGAAGAGAAGGAAGAAAGTTAGCCACGAAGTCCCAGAGTGCGGAGGACGCATGTGCAAACACGCAGGTAGTGTTTAAAGCGCAGATGGCTGCGCTAGAAGAAGCAAAAAGCTGTCTGTCACATGCATCCAGCCACCGGGATTCCCAGGTGGGAGGAAACAAAGTCAAAGTGGAGGAGTCTTGTAAACCAAAAGCCACCTAAATTACCAGGCCCTGGGCAGCAGGATGGTGGGGACAGACAGAGTGGATCTCCCCAGGGCAGGATGGTGCCTACCAGCAATGGTCAGATCAACCGGGGCTCCGGAAGAGGGCCGTGCCCATGTGCCAAGCAGGACTTCCAATAAAGCACCCCCAAGGGGTAGCAAGGGTTCCACTGTGATGTGCTCGAGTTGAAGCAAACTGTTAAGGGATCAGAAATGAGGGGTACCACAGGAGGCTGAAAGTCAAGGATAGCAGCTGCCCTGGTGATAGCCCACGCGTACGCGACCCCCAACTCAGTAATCACCCTAGGAGGGGACAAGAGACCATCTGTAGGAGACGGTTGGAGGCTAATTCTACCAGTCGCCATAAAGAGGGGGGCTGGGGATTGACCAGAAGGCCATGCCACACTAGGAACCTGCACCAGTGGCTCCAGACGAGGGGAAGCAACAGCATCCGAAAAGGCTGTAGGGGATACCAGTATCGCTCGACTCAGCTGAGGGGACAGAAACAAGGAATCCGGAGCAACCTCAGGTATGGGCACCAATGTTGATGAAGGATGGGCACCGGCGGCGATGGATGTGTCGACAGTGGCGTCCGTGGGCGCCTCATCGGAGTCAACAGGAAGTCGACGGCCTCCACGACGGAAGCACCCTCGACGCCAACGGGTGTCGGAAGAAGTGAGCTGGACGTGACCTTAGACGATGAGCCTGGCTTTGGGTCCTACGTGGAGCCTAGCTACAAGCTAGAAGCTCGGCGTGGTCGACGCCGCACCAGCAGGAAGCTGCACAAGGCTATGCGTTGAGTGCTTGGCGTTGAACCCGGCATCGTCAACATCCCCGGCGTCGCAGGCGCCGCCTCTGTCGTCCGCGCAGGAAGCTGCACAGGGCTATGCGCTGACTGGCATAATGTTCTACAGCGACCAGGACGGTTTGCTCCACGGCCCAACTTCGTTGCCTCGGCTCCAGAGTCGGAGTCGGTGTACACAAACCTGGCCGGGGAAGGATCCGCTGCCGAGGACATGGCCTGAGTAACCACAGCCTCTGTGGGGCCCAAAGGCGTGTCAGGGAGAGAAGGAGACTCAAAGTAGGCCTGAAGAGCCCAGGAGTAGGACTCCATTTGGGTGCGCTTCGCTCCAATTCCTGGGAAAGGAGGGTAAGGAGGAGGTGACCCCCGGGCACCCATAGCTGACCTCGTACGAGAGGAGTGGGCGCCAATGGCACGCCTAAGAGAGGTGGACCTCAGTGGACTCTTGTGGCTCCGCTTACCTTTTTTAGGGCGCGGGAGCGGCCTCGGGAGAAAGCCCCTTCTGGAGAGGGAGAGCGGCGACTGGCCTGGACAGCCACGCGGCCAACAGTTTCATACAGCGTTCCTGAAGGGACTTCGGATTCATCTGTTGAGTCACCGCATTGCTTGGAATCTGGTGCACACTAAGGCACCACATGCAAATAAAGTGCTGATCAGTGCCAAGACATCTGTCGCGCACAGGCCTCACAGGCTTTGAACCCGGAGGGCATTGCACACTGTTACGGTACGACACCAACAGTGTCGAGAAGGTCCAAAAGTAGGGCAGGAACTGCTGGTTTACCAGATCCACATTGTGACGTGGAAAAGACGAAAACTCATGTTGGCGCGCCAAGGCGGGACATATATGGCTCCGCTGACATCACGTCCATGGACGACATCAGGGCGGAGACGTGCGGCGCCGCCCCCGGCGCCCAGAGGTACTGCTGCGCAAAATTTTCCGTTCCAGTCTGACGCCTGGGAATATTCAAAAGTTAAGGAATCTGCGGCTAGACGTCTCTATCAGATAGGGATTTTAAGGGTAGGAGATGAATAACAAAATTAGATTTAGAATAAGTAAATTAGTAGAATAGGTTAAATACATTAATACATTTAAAAGAGAATTATGAAATAACTAAATATAATGTATTTTTAGTAGTAAAACGTTTTTTGGAGCAATATACAGAATAAAGAAGAGAAACAATAACAGAAGGATTGCTAATAGACCTGTGTGTTCAATTTTAGGTTCAGGAATCTATTTCACAAATGCATTTTCAACCAAAGTTCAAACCTAACAAAGAGGAATTTGCCACTTCGAGAACTGCAGAGCACCTGCTTAACAGAAAACGAATGAGGTTTGTAGGCCAAGCCTACTAGACAGAGAAATTTGTCTGGTTGGAAAGACCTATTGTGGGCTTCTGTAAAACTTAGTGGGCATTGAGTTCATCCACTGCTAACCATTGGTTGGCTTTAATGTCACACTTATCGGCTTCCTTTTTATTCAATGGCATTCCCTGCCTCAGTTTGTCCATCATATGATTGTCTCTCCCAAGAGTTTAACATCTTTAACAACTTTGTTACTGGTTTACTCGCATCATTCTACTACTCCAAGAGAGTGTGTATGTTTTAAGCTTATTCTCGTAGGCTTATTCCCCCCACAACAAATTCATCTCCTAGCACTCAGTCTCTGTGTTCCCCTTTATAACTCCAATGCAGACATCTTTATCATTTTATTCTCCATCAAGCAACTCCTTTGACCACCCCCCCCCCCAAATGTGGCTCTCTCCCTCAGATCTCCACCTCCTGTATGCTCAGTGTCTGCCTTTGCAAATGTCTGTATTTTACTTTTATGTGAGACAACTACCTACAATGTGCAGATACAAAACATGAGCTTCATTTTGCTTTCTCCAGCATGTGTACTTTTGTACCTATCCAAACACTCACTCACCACCCAGTCTCTCTACTATTGTTTCCACACCTGCAAAACCACCCTGGGTCCCCATGCTCAGTCTTGTTCTCCCATTCCACAGTCTACTTTCTTCCTTGTATGCTTGAAATCAGTTTTTCTACATCACATAGTTTTTGATACCGATTCTCTACTATTGGGTCTTTTCAAATACTTGTTTATTTCAGTATTTCTGTTCTGCCTTTTTGAAAAGATTTTAAAACAAAAACAAAAAACAACAGGATATTGTAGCTCTGGGTGTATTTTAGGAATTTATAGCACCACAAAATTAAACATGCTGTAGATCAGAAGGTGAATGAGCAATAATGATATCTTTAAATGTTGTCTTTATTTTGTCAACATCTGACGTGCGTTCAGAGATATAGCTCAAATGTCAAACTATGCCTTTTAATACATCACTGCTTATTTTTTTAACATCAAGATTGTTTCTTACTTTTTTTTCTGACTGTAAATTGAGAGGATTTATTAAAGTGAACTATGAGACAATCTTGTTGGGGGCAGGGATTATAAAAGGAAAAGCTGTAGGATATATATTTTTTTTATAAAGAACAAAAATTAAACTACTAACTAAACTGAACAAATATTTCAAAATATAGCAGCAGTTAAAACACAAACGAAGTATATTTTTAGTAATTTTGAAGTCTGATGAAAACGCACAAGTTACTTACCTTCGGTAATGATATATCTGTAAGACACATTAGTAGTGACAGATTCCTTACCTTAGAATTACCACCAGGCGTCAGACTGCATCCAGAAAGTTTTCATCAGCAGTACCGCTGCTCGTCAGTAGGCATCGTCGAGTCGTCGCCGTTCTTGTCGCAGAGATGCCGTCGCGGCAGCTACTTATACGACGCCCTCACGCACTGACGCCAGTTCTGTACACTACTTTCCGTGCCAGGAACGCAGAGCCATGCAAGATACTGACCACTGGTGCCTTGACACTAAGGCCCTGGAAGGGATAACCTTAACTCTAGAAATCAGGTCGCAGAACGGGGAGGAAGGGTAGGGCGGTAAAGAACCTATCACTGCTAATGTTTCTTACAGATATATCGTTACAGAAGTTAAGTACCTTGTTCATCTGAAAGAAACACATTCCTTAACTTAGAATAGATACCACAGCAATACCAACCCCGGTGATGGGTCTGGGAACCAAGATCACAACAGGAAGTCCCGGAGAACAGAACGGCCAAAGAAGCAGTCTCTCCAGATTTGGCTGTCCAGGCACTAGCGCTTAGTAAAAGTGTACAGTGAGGCCCACGTAGCTGCCTGACAGATGTCTTGCAGGGGGAAATCACTTCCCAATGCTGTAGTGGCTGCCGTCGGCCTGGTGGAATGGGTGCACAGCCCCACCGGAGGCTCCTTCTTAGCCAGAGAATAACAGGCTTTTACACACAAGACGACCCATTGAGAGATGGTCCGTTAGTGTACTGCACAACCTTTCTTGGCGCCAACGTAGCCAAAGAAGAGCTGGTCATCCAACCAGAACTGTTCTGTGTGGTTCAAGTAAAACGAGAGCGCACGTTTTGGGTCCAGACGGTGGAGCCTCTCTTCCTCTCTAGAAGGATGCAGAGGTGGAAAGATAGTGGGCAAAGTGAGGGTCTGCTTGATGTGGCAGGCAGTGACAACCTTTGGCAGAAAGGATGGAAGGCTTCTGAGCACAACCTTGTTCGGATGGACAGATAGAAGAAAAGGAGGTTTACAAGAAAGAGCCTGGAGCTCACTCACTCTCCTGGCAGAGGTGATGGCAACCAGGAAAGCAGTCTTCAAAGTCAGAGGACAGTCGTGAAGAGGCTCAAAGGGAGCACACATTAAATATGCAAGAACCAGATTCAAGTCACACTGCCACATTACGAAAGGAATAGGAGGGAATAGATGAGTAATGCCTTTGAGAAATCTATTTATAACAAGGGACATGAAAAGAGAGCTGATCAGGGAGCCTGAGAAAGGCTGAAATAGCAGAAAGATGGCCCTTGATAGTGCCCAGAGCACAGCCCTGATGGGCCAAAGAAAGGAAGAACAGAAGAACTTCTGAAAGAGGGGCAGAAAGGGGAGGAACAGAAGAACGTCTGAAAGAGGGGCAGAAAGGGGAGCCACAGCCTTTGCTGTGCAACATGCCACACATTTGTTCCACCTGCAGTCATGTACCAACTTAGTGGAGGGATGCCTGGCTGCCAGAATGACGTCACAGACTTCAGGAAGCAAGGTTAAAGGAATCAACCGCTGCCGCTCAATCTCCATGCAAAGCGGTCGAGACTGGACAGGTTCGGGAGGAGGACCGTCCCCTGCAGCTGCGACAGAAGATCCTCCCGAAGAGGCAGTCGGATCGGGGGATCGATAGTCATACTGAGTGGCTCGGGATACCAAACTCTTCGAGCCCGGTCCGGCGCCACAAGAAGGACTTGGGCCCGCTCGCACCTGATCTTCTTCAGCACTCTGGCCAGAAGTGGTACAGGCGGAAAGGAGTACAACAGACCACAACACTACTCGCGACAAATAGCGTCTCCTAGCAAGGGCCGCCTTGGAAATTCCAACACGTAGAATTGCTGACATTGCGCGTTCTCTTCGATGGCAAATGGATCTAAACAAGGCTCTCCCCACTGTCGAAAGAGACCTTGCTCCACTTTCGAGTGAAGACGCCATTCGTGATCCATCATCCATCCGCCCTGGCATTCAATGAAGCTGCCAGGTGATGAACCACTAGAGAAATGCCCTGCTGTTCCAGCCATGTCCAGAGGCACAGAGCCTCCCGACATAGGGTCCACGACCCCATTCCGCCTTG
Organism: Lissotriton helveticus; assembly: GCF_964261635.1. Taxonomy (NCBI): domain Eukaryota; kingdom Metazoa; phylum Chordata; class Amphibia; order Caudata; family Salamandridae; genus Lissotriton; species Lissotriton helveticus. Next base: position 772,097,496 of record NC_136067.1, on the reverse strand, counting down.
TTTGTTGCAATACCACATGGCGGTGGTGTGGTCTGTGAACACCTGCACCAATTTTTCTTTGACAGAGGGAAGGAATGCTTTCAGTGAGAGTCGGATCGAGTTAGGGTTCTGGGGTTAGACTCAGGGGTCTCCCTGGGACAGTGATGCACTGTTGTTGCACCCTCAGTGGCACTAGGGCAGCCGGGTGCAGGGTGCTGTTTTGAGACCGGGTGCCCTGTTGATTTCAATGGAGATTGTCCAGGACAAAGAAATACTGTAGGCTCAGGGACAAGGATCTTCCTTGAGCGACCACCACTTTGAGGGGTAAGTTGGGATGTTGAGGGTTGGTTAAGCACTGCTGGGTTGGGCACACAAGGTCGTGGGGCATTGGGTGCAGGGGTGCCGTCGGGTGCAGGGGTGCCTTGGGACGTTGGATTTTCTTACCCGCTCTGGTCGCTGTAGGGGGGTCCTCTGGATTGAGGCTGCAGACGTCGTCTGGAGGCTTGAGGCAGGTCGGGGGTCGTCTGATCTCGGTTCAGGATCGCCGGGGAAATCTCCTCGTGGTGTTTTTCCACTCAAGCTCTTGCCGGGTTCGGTGGGTGCAGAGTGGGCTGCATTTGCGGTTCCTGGCTGGCACCAGAAACTGCAGTTTAAACACGTCCGGTATTCACGGGAGAAACAGTCCTTAAAGTGAAGGCAGGCAGGTCCTCCGAGGTTTTTGAGGTTGCAGATAACTGGACATGCTGGGGTTTTGCAGGAGCAGGTTCGAGGGGAGACAAGCCAGTAGGGCTGGGGTCAAGACATTGGGCGTCGTCCTCTTGTTAGCTCTGCACGGCTTCTCGTCCTTCTCTTTTCTTGTGGTTGTTGGATCTGAGGAAGGAAGGTTCAGGGTGCCCCTAAATACTACATTTAGGGGCGTTACAGGTAGGTAAAGGGCAGGGACCAATGGGTCCCTTCCCTGGGGTGGGTACACCCCCTATTCTGCCACTCTCCAGTTGGAGGGGGGCAGGAGCCTGTCGCTGGTTGGCTGGGTCCCCCCATCCTCAAGATGGTGGGGACTTGAGATTGTGCTTTGCCTTCCCCACCTTAGGGGTGGAGTTGGCAGAGGTGGGCACACCGTTCTTCCTCACTTGTTTTTCCCGACGGTTCTCCCGCCCAAAGTGGGGGGTAGAACCAGTGGGGACCAGTTGCTGAAAGCACCAAATTATCTGGAAAGACTCACAAAGGCGGCATGCCTTTGAAGCTTCTCCTTCATGAACCCTGCCCATCCTGGGAGAGGAGGCTTGGCACCTCATCCCAGGATGTGCATTGTTTCAGGCCCCCGAGAGCAGTAAGCTCTCGACCCAGGGGTCCAGAAACATGTCTGGTGGTGGCAGCCTAAGCAGCCACTCAGTCAGGTCACTAGGAGTTGGTCGAGTTTCAGGGGGCATCTCTAAGATGCCCTCTGTTGCGCATTTTACATAAAATCGCATACTGCCATCAGTGTGAGCTTAATGTGGTGAGAAGTTTGATACCAAACTTCCCAGTCTTCAGTGCAGCCATTATGGTGCTGTGGAGTTCATAATGACAAACTCCCAGCACCATATATTCTTAATGGCAGCACTAGACTTACAGTGCCCAGGAATGGACCTGGGTACTGAGGTGGTACAGGGCTCATGCACCTGTACCCTCACCACTGGCATGGGGCACCCAGTTAGAGGGGTGACTGATGTATGCCAGGGCAGTGGTTTGTGGGCATGGCAGAAAGGGTTTTCATGGCGGCTGTCTGAAGGTAACGCCTTACGCGATTCTGCAGAGCCACAAACAGGAGCAATAGAGCCCTTTTGTCTGCATTGAAATTGGGCATATCTAGGCTGTAGGAGAGTAGGGTCTGCTTCCTATGGTCACCCCCATTTTTGCTTTTGCTTTACTGGCTTTCGACTTAAATGTGGCTGTGGGCCTGCTAATCAGACTCACAGCCCAGATGCACACTCTCTAAATTCACACCATGTACTCTAGGTACATCCACAATTGGGAATTGGTTCACCTTGTCAGCCCCTGTAGAAGTGTACCCTAGGTACTCAGGGCATAGGTGTAACCAAGGCCTACCAGGGGCTGCAGCATGCATTATGCCACCCCTGGCTGGCCACTCAAACTGACAACTGGCAGATCACTCAGCTGGGGCAAGGTCGTGTAATCACCCCTTGCTTAGGTATAGTATTCCTATATCTACCCTTATATATAGACACACAGTAACCTATAAGTCACTTCTATGGCAGGCCTTAACAATCCTGGAGGCAGAGTGCTTGGTTATGTGTGAGATGGTGCTCTAGCATGAGCTGAGCCTGTCTGCAGCTTGCAGAACCATGTCATTATAGCTGTTTTGCCATACCATATACTCTAAAGTGCATTATAATCCTCGCGGTTGATTCTAACTTTGGTTTGGCTTTATCTAAACATGTCGTGTAAGGTGTCATACGCTATGGAATACTACCCCCTCAGCAATTCTGGTGACGGGGGTAGCATTCCACCCTTCTAGAGGGAGAAGACATGTTGTTGCTGACTATCCCGGTTAAAGTTAACCAGAGACCCAGCGTCACAAAATGGACGCTGCTGCCACAGACACAAGTCTGACCTCCTGCTGCTGGGAGTCCTTCCAGTCACGGAGGTTTGGACAATAGGTTTCCTGCCTGGAGAGGTGCGAGAACCACCCCTGACAGGACTTTGTGTATTGGGACAGGTAGGGCTGAATAGAATGAGACACTGCCAGGGGCACACTAGGTGCTCCATGCATACCCCAGTTCAAACCGGTTGCTGGGGCACTCCAGCCCCAGCTCTGGCGCGAAACTGGACAAAGGAAAGGGGGTGTAACCACCCCCCTTCCTGGTCCCACCCATAGGAGGGACCTAGAAAGTAATCCAGCCCCTTTTAGTTGTATAAAGGTAGGAGCTGAGTCCTGAGACTTTAGATTATTCCTGGAATCGAAACTTGACACGAAACTCTGGACCTTCGACATTCTGCTGAAGCTGAAGACTGAAGAATCTCCCTTGTGGCCAAGGAGTGACCACCCTGGGCAACCAGGCACCATCCAGAAAATCAACAGCTTGCTTTGTCGACGTTACCGTCGGAACCGGAGCACAGAGCCTGACAAGACCCAGACTTCCAGACCTCTCTGACCCTCTCTTCACGACTGCAGCACAGCTGAGATGCGTGGAGGCGACTAGACATGTGGGACCGGACATCTTGGAAAGCCTGCAACTTGCTAACTGTGCAGCTCCTGAGGAATCCTCGAAGCTGTGCACTGGGGACGGGGGATCGAAGATCAGCCCTCCACACTCCACGAGTTCTGCGTGGGGCCCTTCTGCTTGTGTTCTGCTCGACACGTTGTCCGGTTGCTGGCCCGTTGGCTAGTAGCCTCTGTGGCGACAATCCATTTGAATCACATCGCTGGTCTGGTTGCTCCAGACTGGCCCTTGCTTCCCTGCAAAGATGAAGCACCTCAGACCTTGCTGGTCTGCACCAGAAGCCTCTGTTGTATCCTGCGTGGGTTGCCTTTGCCAAGGCTCGTTGACTCCAATTCGGAAGTCGACCCCTCCATCTGCGAGAACCTTCGTGGGACAGCTCTTCTCCAGCACCTGGTCGTCGCCGAAGCCTCCTGGTCCACGTGGCTGCAAAGACAAGCTTCAAGACAGCACCTGATTGCTCCTCGACGTCGTCTGGTTCCTTCCTGGTTCCACCCGGTCACTGGATAGTGACCCGGACTCTGTCCCCTTTGCTTTCAGGTCCTCTTAATTCTCGATCCACCCTTGGTTCCACCCGGACATTTTCCTCCTGGTCGCCTGCAGCATCTTTCTTCAAAGGCTCGGATTCAACGGCGAAACACGACATCTTCACACCTATGCACCCGCTTCCTGTGGGTGAGGTAACACGAGTACTTCGGTGCTCCCAAGGGTATTGACTATCCAAGTGTCTAGGTTTTTAGTTGTTTCCTCCAAGCTAAACCGAGAAGTGTCCTAAATCCTTCTTTTTCTAACTTCTAAGTTCCCATTGACTTAACATTGACTCTCGCGTGTGTGTAAAGACACTGCACGCGCCGCCTGTGGGCCTCCTACTTCTAAACTAAGGTTCAGATAGTGTAGCCCCAGCGATTCCCTAGGCCCTTCCCTTTCTCGTGACGTGGTACTTATACCACTTTCTTAATATTAGGTTTGCTTCGCCCCTAGGGCCTAACTGTAAATTGTGCAACTTAATGTATCCTGATTAAGTAACTTGTTATGTGCTTTGGCCTCTGATCTCATAAAGAGTTCAGAGGAGTGTGTTAGTAAATAAATACATATATATTTTATATATATCCTGTGTGGTGTCCTTTCATTTGATATTCAAGGGGTTACATATGGTAAAACAGCTGGCTTTACACGCCCTCAAGAGTCTTTTAGCCTAAGACTGTTCTGTCCACGCTACCACTAGGATACCTGGTCTATAAGGTTGACTTACAACCATCACCATAAGGGTTGTTTGTACTGGTGCAAGGTGTTCACTAGAATAGTGAACATCATATACCAGGCCAACTTCTCACATTGGTGTGCAGCAGTTGGGATTAGAGCTTGCTTGCTGTTTTACCACTTGTAATCTTGAGATATCATTTGAAAGATCACATAGGTACCTATAGGTACATATAAAAACAAGTCTTAGTATACTTTAGTTCTACTGAACTTAGCTGTTGTAGAGCCTGGGCCTAGCACACCCTGACTACAACTCCTAGAAAGGTTCTGTAGGAAACCAAATAGTGTAGGTAGGTGCAACACCACACCTCACTAGAAAACATGTCTCAGACACTGAACCCCAGTATTTCTCTGCCTGCAGAAGTAGATCCCTTGAGGACTGCTTCGAGATATGAAGCCTTAGCCTTCCAAGAATTGACAATTGTGTACTTCTAGAAGGCTAAAACAGGGTTCAAACCCTACCATCAAGTTCCTGGTTGAGCTCTTAGAAGAGTATGATGCTCAACAGCCACCTAAGACAGGTGACACAGGTAGTACAGATGAAGTCTTTCACTCTTCAGATGATAATGCGGATACCCCAGTACCAGATGAGGAAGAAGGGGGGTGGAAGAAGATGATACTGATCTTGAGACAAACAGCCAGGTCCCAGTCAGAAGACTTAGCCGGGCTAACTTAAGCATGCATGGGAGACAGTATGGGCAGACCCCATACAGACCCCCAAGTGGGCTTATCCAGAGGCAGAGGAGAGGAAGATCCAACTCCAGGGAATCTCTCCAATCTCATGCTTCAAATAGCTCTCATGGCCTTGTTCAGAGAGGGATGACTTCCCCTCAGAGAAGGGAACATGAGGCAAAAATGAGAGAAGCTGCTCTTAGGATTGAGAGTCAAGAACTAGAAGATGCCTTGGCCAAAGAGAAGCTTGCTCGTGCTGGAAAGCATAGAGAGAGTGGGTTAGAACCCACTGGTGGCAGCAAAATCCCTAAGGATAAAGATAGGTCCTATGAGAATAGACACCTAAGCAAGATTGTGCCCCCTTACAAAGAAGGGGATGACATCCACAAATGGATAACTGCTTTGGAGAGAGCCTGCAAAGTACAGCAGGTACCCCAAAGTCAGTGGGCAGCAATCTTATGGCTCTCCTTTTCTGAAAAAGGTAGAGATAATTCCTCACAGTTAGTGATGGGGATGCTAACAACTACTCTGTCCTGAAGAGTGCTCTGATTGATGGGTTTGGCCTAACCACTGAACAATATAGGTTGTTGTTCAGAGATACCCAGAAGAGACAGACTCAGGACTGGACTGATTTTGTTGATTGTGCCACTAAGGGTCTGGAAGGCTGGTTATTGGGAAGTCAAGTTAAGGACTATACAGGATTGTATAATTTGATCATGAGAGAGCAAATCCTTAGCAACTGTCAAAACCAGTTATTGCATCAATACCTGATTGACTCTGATCTGACCTCTCCCCTACTTGTGTAACGATATATCTGTAAGAGACATTAGTTAGTGATAGATTCCTTACCTTAGAATATCCCCAGGCGTCAGACTGGATCTGGAAAATTTTGCGTAGCAATACCCCTGCGTGCCGGCAGGCGTCCTCCGCGACTCCGCGTCGTTAGCACCAGAATGACGTCATCGTAGTACTTAGACGCCGCCCACGCGCGCTGACGTCAGTTCTGATACACAGCTTTTCCGCGCCAGATACGCAGAGCCATGATAGAACCAACACTGGTGCCATGAAACTAGGGCCCTGAAAGGAGATGACCTTAACCCTAGATATCGGTTCGCAGAACGGGGAGGATGGGTGGGTCGGTAAGGAATCTATCACTAACTAATGTCTCTTACAGAAATATCGTTACACAAGTAGTAACTTGTGCATCTGAAAGAGACACGTTAGTGATAGATTCCTTACCTTAGAATAGATACCCCAGCAATACCAACCCCGGTGGTGGGTCTGCGAACCAATAATCACACCAGAAAGTCCTGGAGGACGGAACGGCCAAAGTAGCCATCCCTCCGGACTTGGCTGTCCAGGCAGTATTGTCGTGCAAACGTGTGCAGCGAGGCCCACGTAGCTGCCTGGCAAATGTCCTGCAAGGGCACTCCTCGGCCCAGGGCCGTGGTAGTCGCCGTGGCCCGAGTGGAATGAGCCCGCAATCCACCAGGGGGCTCCCTCTAAGCCAAGGAGTAACATGCCTGGATACACAATATGATCCACCAAGAGATGGTCCGCTTGTGCACCGCCTTTCCCTTCTTAGCGCCCACGTAACCAACAAAGAGTTGGTCATCCACCCCGGAACTGGCGTGTGCGATCCAGATAGTAAGAGAGCGCACGTTTTGGGTCCAGACGGTGGGAGCCTCTCTTCCTCTTTTGAGGGATGCGGAGGCGGAAAGAAGGTGGGCAAGGTAATGGACTGCCCGATGTGGAAGGCCGTGACAACCTTGGGCAGGAAAGAGAGTCTCGTCCGCAACACAACCGTGTCCGGATGGACAGAGAGGAAAGGAGGTGTAGAAGAAAGAGCCTGAAGCTCACTCACTCTCCTGGCAGAGGTGATGGCAACCAGGAAAGCAGTCTTTAAAGTAAGAAGATGGAGAAGACAGTTATGTAGCAGCTCAAAAGGAGCACACATTAGGTAAGTAAGCACAAGATTCAAGTCCCACTGGGGCATCACGAAAGGAACAGGAGGGAACATGTGTGTGATGCCCTTCAAAAACCTATTTACAATGGGGGACTTGAACAAGGAAGGCTGATCAGGTAGCCTTAAGAAGGCGGAAAGGGCAGAAAGGTACCCCTTGATAGTGCCCAGAGCAGAGCCCTGCTGGGCAAGAGAAAGAAGAAAGAGGAGAACCTCAGAAAGGGGTGCAGAGAGTGGGTCCACAGCCTTTGCTGTGCACCATGCCACAAATCTGTTCCACCTGCAGGCATATACCGACATTGTGGAGGGACGCCTGGCTGCCAGAATTGCATTACAGACTTCGGGAGGCAAGTCAAATGGCCTCAACTGCCACCGCTCAATCTCCAAGCTTGTAGGTGGAGACTGGACAGGTTCGGGTGGAGAACCGTCCCCTGCTGCTGCGACAGAAGGTCCTCCTGAAGAGGCAGACGAATCTGGGGATCGACTGACATGTTGAGTAGCTCGGGATACCAGTATCTTCGTGCCCAGTCCGGAGCCACAAGGATAACCTGGGCCCGGTCGCGCCTGATCTTCTTCAGCACTCTGGGCAGAAGTGGTATAGGCGGAAAGGCGTACAATAGAACGCAACTCCACTCGCGACGAAAAGCGTCTCCGAGCGAGTGCCGCCTTGGAAATTCCAACGCGCAGAACTGATGACATTGCGCGTTCTCTTCTGTGGCGAATAGATTTAACCAAGGCTCTCCCCATTGCTGAAAGAGGCCTTGCGCCACGACCGAGTTCAGACGCCATTCGTGATCCATCATGCACCAACGGCTGAGTTCGTCCGCCCTGGCATTCAGAGAACTTGCCAGGTGTTGAACCACCAGGGTCACGAGCTGATGTTCCAGCCACTGCCAGAGGCGTAGAGCCTCCTGGCATAGGGTCCACGACCCCACCGCGCCCTGTTTGTTTCAGTACCACATGGCGGTGGTGTTGTCCGTTAACACCTGCACTACACTCCCCCGGACAGAGGGGAGGAATGCCTTCAGTGCTAGTCGGATCGCCCGCAGCTCCAAAATGTTGATATGGAGCCGGGACTCCGCCGGAGACCAGAGGCCTCTGATCTCCGCCTCTCCCATGTGGCCTCCCCAGCCCTGGAGGGGCGCGTCCGTCACAACCACGTGCTCCGGGTGGGGTAGGAAGAGGGATCTGCCACTGACCCAATCGCGGTCCGTGAGCCACCACTGCAACTGTCTTGCAGTACCCTCTGAGATCAAGACATGATCGGACAAGTTGCCCTGATGCTGGGCCCACTGAAACTTCAGGTCCCACTGCAGAGCCCGCTTCCGCCACCGGGCGTGATGCACCAGAAGGATGCAGGAGGCCTTCAGCCCCAGAAGCCGCAGCGTCAACCTGACCGATACTCGGGATAAAGGCTGAAAGATCGGAATCAGAGCCTGAATATCCCGAACCCGCTGTTTGGGAGGATAAACCCGAAACTGCGTAGAGTCTAGAACCGCTCCGATGAAGAGGAGCTTCTGAGAGGGGCACAGGTGCGACTTCGGCACGTTGATCGAGAACCCCAGCAAGTGCAGGAGGTCGGCCGTAGTCTGGAGGTGGCTGACTACTGTCTGGGGCGAGCCCGCCTTCCACAACCAGTCGCCGAGGTAGGGGAAGACTGACACCCCTAACCTGCACAGATGAGCTGCGACCACCGCCACACCCATAGGGCGCTGGTAAGGCCGAAGGGGAGCACGGTAAACTGAAAGTGCTCGTGGCCTACTGTGAACCGCAGGTAACGCCGGTGGGCCGGCAGGACGGGGATGTGAAAATAAGCAATCTGCAAGCCCAACGCCACCATCGAGTCTCCGGGGTCCACGGCAGCAAAGACCTAAACCAAAGTCAGCATCTTGAACTTCTCCTTCCGGAGGAAGCCGTTGACGTTCCGTAGGTCCAAGATAGGGCGTAGGCCCCCTTTGCCCTTCTTGGGTACCAGAAAGTAGTGGGAGTAACAACCACACCCTACTTCTGGCCCAGGAACGCGCTCGATGGCCCCCTTGGCCAAGAGGACCGTGACTTCCTCTTGCAGAAGTTGCAAGTGATCCCCCGACACGCGGTGGAATTGCGGTGGCATGGCTGGAGGGGTCGCCTCGAAGGGGAGGTAGTAGCCCCTTCGGACGATTTGCAGCACCCACCTGTCCAACGAGACAGTGCGCCAGTGGAAGAGGTGATGGCGAACCCTGCCCCCCACTGGCGTCACATGGGCCTGAAAACACGGACTAGGAAGGTTTTGAGGCTGGTGCTGCGGAGGGAGGTGTGGACTGGCCTCGCCGCTGTCCCCGACCGCCGCCACGGCGGTTTCCACGGCCGCCACCGTGCTGTTGAACATTTTGCGGGGCGTGGCTGGCAGCACGTGTGGGGGCGCCTCTTCCATGGCCACGAAAAGAGAGAAAGGCACCCGACTCCTGGCGTGTGGCTGAGAGGCCCAAGGACTTGGCCGTAGCCCTGGAGTCCTTAAAACGCTCAAGCGCATGGTCTGCCTTGTCGCCAAAGAGGCGACGGCCATGGAACAGCACGTCCGCGACCGTGTCCCACAGGGTGTGGGTGTAGCGGCCCAAGAGACATGCGGTATTGACAGACCGCAGACCCAAACTCAGGCACGAGAAAACTTTCTTCCCGAATTGTTCATATCTCTTGGATTCCCGATCGGGCGGAGCCATCGAGAATGCGGATTGGGAAGTGGAGGTCTGGATAACCAGGCTCTCGGGGGTAGGATGGGTGGCGAAAAAGCAAGGGTCGCCAGGGGCCGGGCTGTAGCATCTGGCCACGTTCCTACCCACAGGCGGACCTGTGGCGGGCTTGGACCAGGTGCCCACAAGAACGTCACACAAGGCCTCATTAAACTGCAGTAGAGGCTCATTGGAGCTTGCCTACGGTTTAAGGACCTCAGTGAGGAGGTTAGTCCTCACGGCCGCGACTGGGAGCTCAAGGCCCAAGGCCTTGGCCGCCCTCGTCAACACTACACTGTAAGCAGCCCCCTTCTCCGTAGCCACGGTGGGAGGGGAGACAAATCCAGTGTCTAGCGAAGAGTCAATTCCACTGGCCTCCCCAAGCTCATATGTCCAGTCCTGAAAGACTGGCATTCTTGTGCCAGAGGGTCAACAGACCCCTCCAAATCACCTTCATCGCCCATCTCCTGCAGAGCAGGGTCATCAGACTGGGCCGTCTTGTGGAAATAGAAATCTCCAAAGGCCGTCGGAAGCGGCGCCCAGCGGCGCCGCTCCGGCACCAGGTCCGGACCGAAGGGAGGATTGGGGACGGCGTCCACAGTTGGCGCCGGGGGCGACACCCGCGGGGCCGGCGCCGGTGAGGTCGACCGGAGACGACCCGGATCCGGAAGCGGATCTAGTGAGGGCCTGCGGCGCCGGGACCGAAGTCGCCGGCGGCACCAGGGCCGAAGCACCCGACGGCGTCGGTGCCGAGACACTCGACCCGCTAGGCCCTCCAGCCGGGGCCGCTGGGCCCAGAGGCGCCACGGGACCCGGCTGAGAAGGGCGGGACCTCATGGCCATGAGGTACCGCTCGACCTCCTCTGGCGACGCGCCATACCCAGGGACCCGATGGTGTGGGGCAGGAGGCGACGCCTGCGACTCCGTCGGAGCCGCGTGGGTGGTGTCTCCCAAACCCCCGGCCACATCGTGCGAGTGTAGGGGTGGGTCGGAGGAACAATAACGTCTCTCCGACCTCTCATGCCTCTTACCTGAGGACTTGGATCCTGACGACCGATGTCCACTCCCGGCGCTGCGATGACTCCGACCCCGCGACCGGTCCCTCGACCTCCCGTGGGACCGGGACCTGGAACGGCGCGGGGCCGCTGCCGGAGCTCGAGTCGCTTGCGGGACCGCTCCCGCCTAGCTTTAGACGTCAGGGCCCGGCAGTCGGAGCAGGTGCGGTCGTCGTGGTCGAGGCCTAAACACCTCAGGCACCGGCGATGGGGGTCGGTAACCGACATCAGTCGGTCGCACTTGGAACAAGGTTTGAACCCGGGCATCCCTACCGGCACCGTCTGAGTCGAAGACTCGAGTAGAGAAATGATCAAAAAGATCAAAAAGTTTAGTCAAAAAATGACTAAGGGGTAGAGCTTCTCCGGATCTGCGCTAGCTGGCGCGGAAAAAAGAACTGACGTCAGCGCGCATGGGCAGCGTCTAAGTTCTCCGATGACATCATTCCGGCGCTAACGACGCCGACGACGGACGCGGAGCCGTGGACGACGCCTGCCGGCGCGCAGGGGTATTGCTACGCAAAATTTTCCGGATCCAGTCTGACGCATGGGAATATTCTATGGTAAGCAATCTATCACTAACGTGTCTCTTTCAGATACCAGAACCAGGGGAATGATCAGAAACAAAAAGACCAGAAGTCTTCACCATGCCCCCAAAAGTCACATTGGGAGGGTGGCTCCAAAACGAAAAAACAAACAAGAAGGTCCAAAGAAGCCCTGGTGTGGATACTGTAAATCAGTCTCTCACTGGTTTAGTGAGTGCACCAAGAAGGGCACAGCACCAACCACCATTGCCCCTAAGGCAACTGTTCCCCCTAGTCCAGCTGTTAGTGGTGGTTCCCAGCAAAAGGATGTAGTAGGGTTGACCCTGGGAACTGAGGTGGACTCTGGCCTAGTCAGAGTACCAACTCAGGCTGTTCTTGTCTGTGATGGGGACATAGCAATGTCCTCTACTGTAAGTCCCAGTAATCTGAGCAAGTACAGACAGACACCTTTTATTAATAATAAGATGGCTCAGGCCTACAGGGGCACTTATGCCAGTGTCACCATGGTGACACCTAACTTTGTGGACTCTGAACAGATCATACTAGGTGAAACCTACCTAGTGACCAACGCTAGCAATGCCACTACCTCCCATAGTATGGCAGTTGTTAACTTCTCCTGGGGATGGGTAACTGGCCTCAAAAGAGTTGTTGTGAGTTCAGACCTTCCAGTAGAGTTTCTGTTAGGTAATGATCTTGAAACCTCAGTTTGGTCTGAGGTGGAGTATAGGACCCATGCACAAATGCTGGGAATATCAGCACATGTCCTTGCTATGACCAGGTCACAGGCCAAAAAGTGCCTACCTGAACAAGTGCTGGATCTTGGAACAATAGACCAGACACTACCGAAGAGAAAGAGCAAGAGGGTTAAGGCAGTGCCTTCCCCCCTGCCTCAAGTTGAGGATCATCCCTCCCAGGAGGATGATTCTGAGATCCAGGAGGATGATTCTGAGATCCAAGAGGGAACTGTCCTAGAAGAGCTTGAGCCTGATCAGGTTGAGTTTCTTGGGACAGGGGGACCCTCAAGGGCAGATCTGAGGCAGGCACAATTAGATTGTTCCTCTCTCGAACTCCTCAGGCAGCAGGCTGCTGCTGAGGCTGCTGGGAATGCTCAAGGTACCCATAAAGTGTATTGGGATGATGGGCTCCTTTATTCAGAGGCTAGAGACCCCAAGCCTGGTGCTTCCAGGAGGTTGGTTAAACCTCTGCAATTTAGGGGCTTCCTTCTTACCTTGGCTCATGATATTCCCTTAGCAGGACACCTGGGCCAGAACAAGACTTGGGACAGGCTTGTCCCTCACTTTCACTGGCCCCATATGTCAGAAGATACCAAGGAGTTTTGTCGCTCCTGTGTTACCTGCCAAGCCAGTGGCAAATCAGGTGGCACAACAAAGGCCCCCCTTATACCACTACCTGTGGTGGGGGTACCCTTTGAGAGAGTGGGGATAGACATTGTAGGACCAATGGACCCCCAAACAGCATCCGGGCACAGATTTATACTGGTGGTAGTGGATCATGCCATCAGGTATCCAGAAGATATTCCCCTGAGGACCACAACAGCTCCTGTTGTGGCAAGGGCGCTACTTGGAGTTTTCTCCAGAGTGGGGTTTCCAAAGGAGGTTGTCTCTGACAGAGGTGCAAACTTCATGTCAGGGTATCTAACTGCAATGTGGAAGGAGTGTGGTGTGAACTATTAGTTCACCACCCCCTATCACCCACAGTGCAATGAGCTTGTGGAGAGATTCAACAAGACCCTCAAAGGGATGATAAAAGGGTCACCTGAAAAGCTGAGGCAAAGATGGGACATCCCTTTACCCTGCCTTCTGTTTGCTTACAGAGAGGTCCCACAAAAGGGGGTTGGCTACAGCCCTTTTGAGCTTTTGTTTGGGCATCCTGTAAGAGGGCCCCTATGTTATGTGAAGGAAGGATGGGAGTTACTTCTGAAAAAGCCTAAGCAGGACATAGTGGACTATGTACTTGGTCTCCACTCCAGGATGGCTGAGAATATGGAGAAGGCTTCCAAAAACCTTGAGGCCAGCCAAGAACTTCAGAAAGCTTGGCATGACCAAAAGGCTGTGCTGACTGTGTACCAGCCAGGACAGAAAGTGTGGGTGTTGGAGCCAGTGGCCCCAGCAGCACTCCAGGACAAATGGTCTGGACCCCATACAATAGTTGAACAGAAGGGAGATGTCACCTACTTGGTGGACCTTGGGACTCCCTGAAGCCCCCACAGGGTGCTTCGTGTCAACAGACTTAAAGCATTTGTTGACAAGGCAGTCATGGGCTTGCTCATGGATACAGATGAGGGGCAGGAGGAAGAGAGTGACCCTCTCCCAGACCTGCTTACTCAGAACCCTGAAGATGGGTCAGTAGATGGTGTAGTCTTTGCTGACAGCCTCTCTGAACATCAGCAACAGGACTGCATACAAGTTCTTCAGTCCTTCAGACATCTGTTTTCCCTAACCCCAAGTCAGACAAGCTGGTGCACCCATGAGGTGGACACTGGTGACAGTCTGCCTGTCAAGAGTAAAATCTACAGGCAACCTGACCATGTCAGGAACTGCATTAGGACAGAGGTCCAAAAGATGTTGGAGCTGGGAGTTAATGAGCCCTCAGAGAGCCCCTGGGCCAGTCCAGTAGTCCTGGTGTCAAAAACGCACACCCAAGATGGTAAGAGAGAGATGAGGTTTTGTGTGGACTACAGAGGTCTCAATGCTGTCACTAGGACAGCTGCCCATCCCATCCCCAGGGCAGGTGAGCTCATTGATAGATTGGCTTCTGCCAAGTTCTTGAGCACATTTGACCTGACAGCAGGCTACTGACAAATCAGATTAGCTGAGGATGCAAAAGCCAAGACAGCATTTTCGACCCCAGGAGGACATTATCAATTTGTGGTAATGCCCTTTGGTTTGAAGAATGCACCTGCCACTTTACAAAGGCCGGTGAATCAAGTTCTCACAGGACTGGGTGACTATTGTGCAGCTTATCTAGATGATATTGCTGTCTTCAGCTCCACCTGGGAGGATCACATGGTCCACCTGAGGAATGTTTTAGAGGCCCTGCAAAAGGCGGGCCTCACTATCAAGGCCACCGAGTGCCAGATAGGGAAGAGCAAGGTTGTGTACCTGGTCCACCTGGTAGTTGGGGGTCAGGTTCAACCACTGGAGAGCAAGATCCAGACAATCAGAGACTGGACTCCTCCAATCACCCAGACACAGGTCAGAGCTTTCTTGGGCCGGTCTGGGTACTACAGGAAATTTGTGAAAAACTATGGGTCCATTGTGACACCACTGAATGATTTAACTTCCAAAAAGATGCCAAAGAAAGTTCAGTGGACAGTTAGCTGTCAAAAGGCATTTGATGACCTGAAGCAGGCCATGTGTACTGCACCTATTCTGAAAAGTCCAGATTACTCCAAACAGTTCATAGTCCAAACAGATGCTTCTGAGTTGGGTGTGGGAGCTGTACTTTCACAACTGAATATAGATGGTCAAGACCAGCCCATTGCTTTCATAAGCAGAAGGCTGACCCCTAGAGAGAAACGTTGGTCAGCTATAGAGAGGGAGGCCTTTGCTGTGGTTTGGGCCCTGAAGAAGCTGAGGGCATACTTGTTTGGCACTCACTTCAAGATTCAGACAGACCACAAGCCCCTCCTTTGGTTAAATCAGATGAAGGGTGACAATCCCAAACTTCTTAGGTGGTCTATTTCCCTACAGGGGATGGACTTTACAGTGGAACATAGACCTAGGACTGACCATGCCAAAGCACTCTCCCGATATTTCCACTTAGAACATGAAGACTCAACTGGTCAAGGTTAGTTTAATGTCCCTAAGTTTGGGGGGGGGGGGTTGTGTAGGGGAGTAGGGTCTGCTTTCTATGGTCACCCCCACTTTTTGCTTTTGCTTTACTGGTTTTCGACTTAGATGTGGCTGTTGGCCCGCTAATCAGACCCACAGCCCAGATGCACTCTCTCTAAAGTCACACCATGTACTCTAGGTGCATCCACAATTGGGAATTGGTTCACCTTGTCAGCCCCTGTAGAAGTGTACCCTAGGTACTCAGGGCATAGGTGTAACCAAGGCCTACCAGGGGCTGCAGCATGTATTATGCCACCCCTGGCTGGCCACTCAAACTGACACAACTGGCTGATCACTCAGCTGGGGCAAGGTTGTGTAATCACCCCTTGCTTAGGTATAGTATTCCTATATCTCCCCTTATATATATATAGACACACAGTAACCTATAAGTCACTCCTATGGCAGGCCTTAACAATCTTGGAGGCAGAGTGCTTGGTTATGTGTGAGATGGTGCTCTAGCATAAGCTGAGCCTGTCTGCAGCTTGCGGAACCATGTCCTTATAGCTGTTCTATGATATAGCCATACCATATACTCTTAAGTGCATTATGAACCTCGCGGTTAAATGCTAACTTTGGTTTGGCTTTATCTAAACATGTCGTGTAAGGTGTCATACGCTTTGGAATACTACCCCCTCACCAATTCTGGCGACGGGGGTAGCATTCCACCCTTCTAGAGGGAGAAGACATGTTGTTGCTGACTATCCTTTAAACGCCCGTGGTACAAATTGAAGCTAGATGATTTTCATCATTTTCTCAGCACCAACCCTATATATAACTGCCTAGATTATGACCGGCTCTGTGAATGGATTTTGCGAGGTCTAGATGCTCTAATTCCTGTCAAATGGGTGAAGGGGCGCATTTCTGTCACCAGCTCTAATGACTCTTTAACCACTCTCAGGAAAGCTTGTAAACAGGCTGAGCGTGATTGGAGGAAAGAATACGCTCCCGAGAAAAAAAGGTCTTACCTGTCGAAAGTCAAAAATTATCACAGAGCAATCTGTAAAACATGCGCAGCCTATTATGCCAAGGAGATTGGCACCAGTCCTAATCCCACCAAATGCATGTTTAAAATCCTTAAAGATCTTAGAACCAGGAAAGCAAATACCTCAGTTGTCTCATCCACGCGTCAGTGTGATGAACTGGCAACTTTTTTTGTCAACAAAGTGCGTACCATCTATTCATTCTTTCCCGTTTCCAGCACCCTACCAGCCTATGTGAGGCCAAGTGAAGGACCCACGGTCTCTCTGCTATTCATTCCGTCCCTTTCGGAGGACGAATTCACTCGGCTTAGTGGCAAAATTAAATCGGGCTCTCCCTTGGACCCCCTGCAGCCATCACAGTTCAAGGAATCCCTTTCTATTTTTAGAGAACCTCTTTGTAAAATAATTAATAGCTCCTTGTCTTCCGGGATCGTTTCTGCTCCTTGGAAGCAAGCCTGGGTTTCTCCCATTCTGAAGAAACCCAATTTGGACCCCACCAAACCTGAGAGTTTCCGACCAATATCCCTCTTGCCTTGGGTAGCAAAAATCGCCGAAGCTCATGTTAACAACATGCTAACCCGGTTCGTGAATGACCATAACATCCTTGACCCTTCTCAAAATGGGTTCCGGCCGGGACATAGTACGGAAACTGCTCTTCTGGCTACTACTGAACAACTGCGTTCTCGCATGGACAAAGGTCAAAGTGCGGCGCTGATCTTGTTAGATCTAAGCGCCGCCTTTGATACGGTGTCCCATGAGATCCTTATCGGGAGACTTGAGGAGGTAGGCATAGAGGGCTTAGCCTTGGACTGGTTCCGCTCATTTCTGGCTAATAGATCTTTGAGTCTCGGCTCCCCCTTTCTCCTCCCAGATCCATTCCATTGAGCAAGGGGTGCCTCAGGGCTCGGCCCTGAGCCCATTACTCTTCAACTTATACGTCCAGCCTCTGGCTGCGCTCGCCAAGCAATGGACCTCACAATGGTCTCCTATGCTGACGATACGCAGCTGGTGATCACCTTGGCGGACGGCTCTTCCCCCGCAGCCTCCAGATTCAAAGACGGCATTACGCCAGTTGCCGACTGGATGGCAGCTAACTGTTTACAGTTAAATGCCGGGAAAACGGAGGTACTGCTGGTGGGAAAGAATGTCAACCTGTGGAATGAGCAGTGGTGGCCGTCCGCCCTAGGGTCTATACCATCTCCTAAAAACGAGGTAAAGAACCTCGGTGTCATGATGGACTCCTCCCTGTCTTTTCAAGCCCACACTAAGCAGCTAGCTGCCTCGTGTTTTGGCACCCTGCGAGGTCTTAGACCTATTTTAAAAATACTTTGACCCCCCGGTTCGCCAACTTATTATACAAGCCACCATCCTCTCCCGCCTCGATATGCGAGCTTCCTCCTGTTGGGGGCAAACAAGGCGGAAATACAGAGAATGCAGCGTATCGAAAATGCTGCTGCTAGTGTTTTGGTTGGACTACCGCGCTTCTGCTCTGCGTCTAGTACTATCCGAGAGCTGTACTGGCTTCCTATCGAAAGGCGTATTCACTTCAAAACTCTCTGCCTTTCCTTTAAAATTCTGAAGCTCGCGAGCCCCGCCTTGCTGGGCAATCTGATCACCACTATGTTCCTTCCCGCCCTCTTCGTTCGGCAGAACTCCACCTGGCGGTTATGCCCAAGATCAGGCTAGCTAGATCGGGTGGGCGCTCTTTCAGGTACCTCGCGCCCAAATTACGGAATTCCCTTCCCGTTCATATCCGCGCTATTGATTGTCTGTCCGCTTTCAGGAAAGCCGTCAAGACCTTTTTGTTCCCTTCATCTCAGTAGTTTCTAAATTCTTAATTTGTTCAGTCTGGTACATTTCTGTTGTATCCTTTAGTGGTCAGCGCCGGGACACCCTTCGCTGGGGCAGCTGTTGCGCTTTACAAAATGGATAACATAACATATCCCGGTTAAAGTTAACCAGAGCCCAAGCATCACAAACTGGACGCTACTGCCACAGACACATGTCTGACCTCCTGCTGCTGGGAGTCCTTCCAGTCACGGAGGTTTGGACAATAGGTTTCCTGCCTGGAGAGGTGCGAGCACCACCCCAGACAGGACTTTGTATATTGGGACAGGGAGGGCTGAATAGAATGAGACACTGCCTGGGGCACACTAGGTGCTCCATGCATACCCCAGTTCAAACCGGTTGCTGGGGCACTTCAGCCCCAGCTCTGGCGCGAAACTGGACAAAGGAAAGCGGGTGTAACAGCCACCCTCCTGGTCCCACCCATAGGAGGGACCTAGAAAGTAATCAAGCCCCTTTTAGTTGTATAAAGGTAGGAGCGGAGTCCTGAGACTTTAAATTAATCCTGGAATCGATACTTGACACAAAACTCTGGACCTTCGACATTCTGCTGAAGCTGAAGACTGAAGAATCTCCCTTGTGGCCAAGGAGTGACCACCCTGGGCAACCAGGCACCATCCAGCAAATCAACGGCTTGCTTTGTCGACGTTCCCGCCGGAAACCGAGCACAGAGCCTGACAAGACCCAGACTTCCAGACCTCTCTGATCCTGTCTTCATGACTGCAGCACAGCTGAGATCCGTGGCGGCGACGAGACACGTGGGACCGGACATCTTGGAAAGCCTGCAACTTGCTAACTGTGCAGCTCCTGAGGCATCCTCGAAGCTGTGCACTGGGGACTGAGAAACACCGAACCCGAGCTCCACCTGCACCGAAGATCAGCCCTCCACACTCCACGAGTTCTGCGTGGGGCCCTTCTGCTTGTGTTCTGCTCGACGCATTGTCCGGTTGCTGGCCCGTTGGCTAGTAGTCTCTGTGATGACAATCCATTTGAATCAAATCGCTGGTCTGGTTGCTCCAGACTGGCCCTTGCTTCCCTGCAAAGGTGAAGCACCTCAGACCTTGCTGGTCTACACCAGAAGCCTTTGTTGTATCCTGCGTGGCTTGCCTTTGCCAAGGCTCGTTGACTCCAATCCGGAAGTCGACCCCTCCATCTGCGAGAACCTTCGTGGGACAGCTCGTCTCCAGCACCTGGTCGTCGTCGACGCCTCCTAGTCCACGTGGCTGCAAAGACCAGCTTCAAGACAGCACCTTATTGCTCCTCGACGTCGTCTGGTTCCTTCCTGGTTCCACCCGGTCACTGGCTAGTGACCCGGACTATGTCCCCTCTGCTTTCAGGTCCTCTTCATCCTCGATCCACCCTTGGATCCACCCGGACATCTTCCTCCTGGTCGCCTGCAGCATCTTTCTTCAAAGGCTCCATAGGATTCAACAGCGAAACCCGACACATCTTCACACCTATGCCCCCGCTTCCTGTGGGTGAGGTAACGCGAGTACTTCGGTGCTCCCAAGGGTATTGACTATCCAAATGTCTAGGTTTTTAGTTGTTTCCTCCTAGCTAAACCGGAAGTGTCCTAAATCCTTCTTTTTCTAACTTCTAAGTTCCCATTGACTTAACATTGACTCTCACGAGTGTGTAAAGACACTGCACGCGCCTCCAGTGGGCCTGCTACTTCTAAACTAAGGTTCAGATAGTGTAGCCCCAGTGATTCCCTAGGCCCTAGGCATTTCCTTTTCTCGTGACGTGGTACTTATACCACTTTCTTAATATATGGTTTGCTTCGCCCCTAGGGCCTAACTGTAAATTGTGCAACTTAACGTATCCTGATTAAGTAACTTATGTGCTTTGGCCTCTGATCTCAAAGATTTCAGAGGAGTGTGTTAGTAAATAAATACATATATATTTTATATATATTCTGTGTGGTGTCCTTTCATTTGATATTCAAGGGGATACATATGGTAAAACAGCTGGCTTTACACGCCCTCAAGAGTCGTTTAGCCTAAGACTGTTCTGTCCACGCTACCACTAGGAGAGCTGGTCTATAAGGTTGACTTACAACCATCACCATAAGGGTTGTTTGGACTGGTGCAAGGTGTTCACTAGAATAGTGAACATCATATACCAGGCCAACTTCTCACATAGGCCCCCAGAGAGGCCGGTTTTTATAAAGGGGAGGTTAATTCTGGCAAAAAGTCCTCAAATGTGTGAATGTAATCCACAAGTTGTGAGGCAGATCACCCGATGAATGTTTATTTGTTCGAGACCCAGATCAACAAGAGGCTAATTTTACTTGAAGTTACCCTTTTTATCTGGGACTTGCCCAATAGGGTATAAGGCTGTGACCTGAGTAGGCAAAAAGTCGAATACTGCTAATAAGAAACATCGTAGGGGACATAAAAGATAAACCCCATTAAGATATTCATAGAGGAAGCAAAGGTGGAAGGAATTCTTTATTCTTGTCCTGAAGATGGTGCAGGTAATCATATAGCTCCACCGATACACGTCGACCCAATCTCTACTATTAAATCTGAAACGGGACTAGCAGCATAGAGACCGATTTTCACTGTCCCATACACTGTTTATAGTTTTTTCTCAGATTATCACAGTAAGGGCGGACTGTTGCAGCCTCATTCAGTTTCTCCTTCCGTGTGGTGTATTTTTTTACTGATGCAAATCCGCTGCTATGTTATATGTTTCCTTGAGAATTAGGAATTTTAAATGTTTAGTTTTTATGTTTTGATAATTTTAGTGCTTATTTTTAATATTGAAATGCAATGACTTGTCATTGAAAAAAACTTTTTTAAACACGGTCTGTTTTGTAATAAAAAAATATTTGTAATATCGGTAGTGTACCAAGTGTATGAATGTGGTGTGTGTGAATTTGAATTATAAAATTGTTTTAGAGTCCAAAGGGTAAAATCTGTTTAACGACAAAGGGATGTGTGCCATGTCGACTCTTCACTTTGTTCTGCACCGACACACAGCCTGCAAAGGCACTGTGTGACTGTCAGGGTACAGGGCCTCTAAGGGTAGCACAATAAGTGCCGCAGCCCTTAGAGGCCTTCTCTGGTCACAGTGCCCTGGGTACCTATAGTACCATTTACCAGGGGCTGGCATGTGGCCAGAGATACCAATTGGTTTTAGGCTTCAAATGCAGTTTTAGGAAAGGAACATAGGCGCTGGGTGCCTGATTACAGGAGCCCAGGGCACACTCAGTCAAAGAACATCAGCAATTCAGCAAAAAGTGGGGGCATCCCATCCAAGATTGAGGGCACTTTCTGACACGCTGCTACCACCGCCATCACTTTCTTGAATACCAGAGGGGCGCTGGTAAGGCCAAAGGGGAGCACGGTAAACTGAAAATGTTTGTGGCCTACCATGAACCGCAGGTAACGCTAGTAGGCCGGCAGGTCTGGAATGTGGAAATATACGTCCTGCAAGTCCAATGCTACCATCCTGTCTCCAGGGTCGAGAGCAGAAAAGACCTGAGCCAGAGTTAGCATCTTTAACTTCTCCTTCCGGAGGAAGCGATTGACATCCCTACCGTCCAAGATAGAATGCCGGCCCACATCCACGTCCGCGCTGAGAGTGCTTCTGATGCGGCCTGTGGCTCTGAATCGAGCATGCTGAAGCGCCCCTTCAGTGGCCACGAAAGGAGCAAAAACCTTAAGGCGGAGGAGGGCGAGTGGCGGATTTGGCCGTAGCCAGCGAGTCCTTAAAACACTTCAACGCACTATCTGCCTTGTTCCCAAAAAGGTGAATGCCATCAAAGGGCATGTCCATCCCGGTGTTCTGGACATTACCCGAGAAGCCAGTAGTCCTCAGCCAGGCGTGGCAGCGGAACACCACTGTTGTGGAAATCGCTTTGCCCAGCGAGTCGGCGGTGTCAAGGCCACATTGTATTGAGAATTTGGCTACATCTCCCCCCTCAACAATAGCCTTCAAGAGCACTGTCCGAGCCTCCTCCGGATACTGAGGCAGCGCTTGACCACCGTATCCCACACAGAGTAGAAATAACAGCCCAAAAGGCATGCGATGTTCACAAACCCCAGCCCTTAACTTGCGGAAGAAAAAATCTTCTTTCCAAATTGTTCCAGTCTTTTGGATTCCCTGTCCGGGGAGCAGTAGGGAATGCGCTCTGGGACGTTGAGGCTTGGACAACCAAGCTCTCAGGGGTGCGGTGTTGGGAGAGAAAAATGAGGTTGCCCGGGGCCAGGCACCGAGCACAGAGCCTGACAAGACCCAGACTTCCAGACCTCTCTGACCCTGTCTTCATGACTGCAGCACAGCTGAGATCCGTGGAGGCGACGAGACACGTGGGACCGGACATCTTGGAAAGCCTGCAACTTGCTAACTGTGCAGCTCCTGAGGCATCCTCGAAGCTGTGCACTGGGGACTGAGAAACACCGAACCCGAGCTCCACCTGCACCGAAGATCAGCCCTCCACACTCCACGAGTTCTGCGTGGGGCCCTTCTGCTTGTGTTCTGCTCGACGCATTGTCCGGTTGCTGGCCCGTTGGCTAGTAGTCTCTGTGACGACAATCCATTTGAATCAAATCGCTGGTCTGGTTGCTCCAGACTGGCCCTTGCTTCCCTGCAAAGGTGAAGCACCTCAGACCTTGCTGGTCTGCACCAGAAGCCTTTGTTGTATCCTGCGTGGGTTGCCTTTGCCAAGGCTCGTTGACTCCAATCCGGAAGTCGACCCCTCCATCTGCGAGAACCTTCGTGGGACAGCTCGTCTCCAGCACCTGGTCGTCGTCGACGCCTCCTAGTCCACGTGGCTGCAAAGACCAGCTTCAAGACAGCACCTTATTGCTCCTCGACGTCGTCTGGTTCCTTCCTGGTTCCACCCGGTCACTGGCTAGTGACCCGGACAATGTCCCCTCTGCTTTCAGGTCCTCTTCATCCTCGATCCACCCTTGGATCCACCCGGACATCTTCCTCCTGGTCGCCTGCAGCATCTTTCTTCAAAGGCTCCATAGGATTCAACAGCGAAACCAGACACATCTTCACACCTATGCCCCCGCTTCCTGTGGGTGAGGTAACGCGAGTACTTCGGTGCTCCCAAGGGTATTGACTATCCAAGTGTCTAGGTTTTTAGTTGTTTCCTCCTAGCTAAACCGGAAGTGTCCTAAATCCTTCTTTTTCTAACTTCTAAGTTCCCATTGACTTAACATTGACTCTCACGAGTGTGTAAAGACACTGCACGCGCCGCCAGTGGGCCTGCTACTTCTAAACTAAGGTTCAGATAGTGTAGCCCCAGTGATTCCCTAGGCCCTTCCCTTTCTCGTGACGTGGTACTTATACCACTTTCTTAATATATGGTTTGCTTCGCCCCTAGGGCCTAACTGTAAATTGTGCAACTTAACGTATCCTGATTAAGTAACTTATGTGCTTTGGCCTCTGATCTCAAAGATTTCAGAGGAGTGTGTTAGTAAATAAATACATATATATTTTATATATATTCTGTGTGGTGTCCTTTCATTTGATATTCAAGGGGTTACATATGGTAAAACAGCTGGCTTTACACGCCCTCAAGAGTCGTTTAGCCTAAGACTGTTCTGTCCACGCTACCACTAGGATAGCTGGTCTATAAGGTTGACTTACAACCATCACCATAAGGGTTGTTTGGACTGGTGCAAGGTGTTCACTAGAATAGTGAACATCATATACCAGGCCAACTTCTCACATAGGCAATGGCGTCGGGCCACGTTCCTATCCACAGGAGCTCCTGTGTTCGGCCTGGACCAGGTGAACGTCAGAAAGTGTCTCATTAAAAGGCAGCAGTGGCTCTGCAGACGTAGCCGCCGGCTGAAGCACTTCTGTAGGATGTTAGTCTTGACGGCCACAGTAGGGAGTTGGAGGGCCTCGGTCGCCTACGCAACACCACTGCGTAACTTGCACCCTCTTCCATAGCCACGGTAGGAAGAATGAGCATGCCAAGGTGAGGAGAGGTGTCAAAACCACTGGCTTCCCCCAGTTCCTCTGCCCAGTCCGGATCATACGCACACTGAGCTGTGAAGAGGGTCCACAGACCCTCCCAGTCCCCCCCTTCCTCCGAAGGCTGATGGACAGGCCAAAAATAAGGAGGCTGGACATAGGGGTAGAAAGGCCCCATCGGCGTCGGAACCGGCGTCGAGTGACGCCATTCCGGCTCCGTGTCCATGTCGGGGATGAAACTGGGGGTGAGGTCCCCCAGTCGGGACTGTGGGGCCCAAAGATGCGCCGGCGGGGCCCGATGGCCTAAAGAGGTGGGCCATGGCTGACAGAAATTCCTGCAGCTGGCCGGAGTCTTTTAACGAACCTGGGAAGGGCGGTTAGGCCGACGGCGACACCGTAGGCTCCGCAGGAGCAGCAGGGGAGGCACCACCCTCATCCGCGACGGGCAAGGGAAGTCATAGATCTATGCTGCTTCTTCGACTTCTTGTGCTTTGTCTTACCTGACACCGAGTGCGAAGCCTTAGATCCAGAAAAATGGTGATCGCTCCGCGACCGTTCCCTCGACCTCCCATGGGATCGGGACCTTGAGCAGCGCGGATCCGACTGCCGGACCTCAAGCAACTTAAGGACTGCTCCCGCAAAGTCTTAGGCGCCATGGCCTGGCAGTCGGGTACGACTGGGGGTCGTGGTCGCGCTCCAGGCAGTAGAGACAAAAGCCCTGGGGGTCCGTCACCAACATCATCGGATGACAGTCCCCACAAGACTTGAAACTGGGCATCTCTACTACACCAGGAGTCGATCGACTCAAAAAAATTCAGACAAAAAGCCAAGAAAAAACCCAGTCAAAAAATGACTGGGGATACCACTCTCTCCAAACCTGCGTTTGTTGGCACGCAGAAAGAAAGAACTGACGTCAGCACGCGAGGGCGGCATCTAAGTAGCTGCTGTGACGTCATCTCGGCGAACACAACGCCAACGACAATGCGGAGCCGCACAACACCACCTTACGATGCCTTGAGGTAATTCTAAGGTAAGGAATCTATCACTATGTGTTTCTTTCAGATAGTGAACTTATACATTTATGTTTTTTTAAAACTACAATACAAAGAAATTGGCAACAGGGAAAAAGGTGGGGCGTGGCCAAGACGGCGATCATGGCGGACGCAGCTTGAGTGAGCTCCGTCCCGCCGGCACCTTATCCTTCTGATATCCTGCGTCGCCCCGACCGACCTACACCCTAATTTGTGTGGCGGAGAGCGGTTCCCGCGGGGGTCCCCCGACAGCGATCTCGGAGTCCTGGCAGCCCGGGATCAGTGATTTACGGCGGCTGGGAGCCCGCCTGGCGACGAGGCCTGCACCACACGCCACAGCCGGGACCTCCGCTGCAGCGCGGTCCGACCGGAAGTAGCTGAGAGCCGGGTGGCGCCGGCCGGAAGTGCCGCCTCGCCCGCGACACACTGCGCAACGCTGCGGAGCGGCGGAGAAGATTGGGCAGCCATCCGGAGCAAGGGCGGACGCGGCGGCTGGGGAAGAGAGCAGTCGGAGCGCACACGGAGCTCGAGGTGGGGGTAAGGAGCCGTGGTGCTGCGGGGGAGGGGACGTGTCTGCCCCTTCGGCGGCGGTCTCGAGCCGCGGGGCACGGCACTACTGTCAAGGCGGGAGGGCGAACGCTCTGCCAGCTCTCCTGCCTGTTCCCATCTCTGTTGAAGCGTGCCCCTGCCGGGCACTGGCGCCACACACCTGGGGAGCGCTCGGCGGTTACCTCGGACCGCGGCGGGGGCTGAGGAGACCCCCTCCCCCCCCCCCCCCCCCCCCCCCCTCCCGGACTATTGCAGGCCGCCAAACCGGCAGACAGGCCCACTTTTGGCACCTGAGAGCGTGGTGCGGACTCTGGGGCGCCCCAGTCAGGCTATTTCGTGGGGTGGACGACCCCCCATCGACCGCGTGCACCGTGGTGCAGCGCCTCTCCGACCGCTGACGGGGCGGTGACCAGTAGCTGCTTCATCAAAGCGTGCGCCACGCCTGATCGCAGACGGGGCCACAATATCCTTGGGCGGCCTCGGGGACACTTGCTGCCTGCGACCACTCCTTCAGCCGGAGGTGCCCCTAGTCTGTCGGCCCCCCTCACCTGGGGTCACTATTCCGCCGGCGACATGACGAGAGGGGGCAACAGCGGGACTGCTCCCAAACAGGGACCGATGGACAAGTTCGCGGGCCCCAATGGAAGTGCTGGGGCGTCCGGGGGTCCCCAGGGCTCTGGGCCGGACAACGCGGCGTTGATGGCAGCGATCACACAATCAAGGGACATGCTCGACGCGAAAATCGGAGCAGTTGGGGCCGATGTGACCTTGCTCAGACAGGATCTGCGCAACGCAGTGGCACGAATCACTGAAACAGAAACCCGAATCACTGAAGTTGAAGACGACGTGGTGAATCTCAAAAAGAGAGTTGCCGCCATGGAAGGGATACAGAAGGGACTGGCACTGCGGGTGGAGGACGCGGAAGGAAGAGCCAGAAGGAATAACCTACGCTTTATAGGCTTCCCGGAGAACTGCGAGAAAGGAAATATGGAGGCCTTCCTGACCCAGTGGCTGGAGGGGTGGCTCCCCCCGGACTCCCTGTCGCGCTGCTTTGTGGTGGAGAGGGCACACCGAGCGCTGCTTCCCAAACCGCCCACTGGGGCTCGCCCGCGCTCGGTGATAGCCAAACTGCTCAACTATCATGATAGAGATGTTATCCTACGGCAGGCCCGCGCTCAGGACCCACTGATGTTTGAGAATCATAAGATCCTTGTGTTCCCGGATTACACTAAACTAGTTCAGCAGCAGAGACAGTCCTTCACTGCGGCAAAAGCACGGCTGCGGGAACTTAAGATTCCCTACGCTCTACTATTTCCGGCTCGCCTGCGCGTGGTCTTTCAATCTCGCACTCAGTTCTTCAACTCCCCGGAAGAAGTGTTTGAGTGGACGGACGAGACGGTGCGAGTCAAGGTGAACACCCCCCCTCGGAGGGGCTCGGACTCGTCAACCACCGACAGACCCCCGAGAACGCCCAGACGATCGCGCAGTAAGAGTAACTGGAGGTCGCGCTCTCGGAAGCGCCCGCCTCCGAGTGCTGCCACGGCGGACGCTCCGGAGGAAGCGGCTTCTTCTCCTTCGTCATCCTGAGACCCCCACGCTTGTACTGGTGCACACCGTGGAACTACGGGGTGGGTGAGCTGCCTTGGTGGCGGGAGCAAGCCGCTCCTCTTCGACAAGCCACATGCTGATTGACTTCATGACTTTCTGTTCATGGGTGAACGGTTGGCCGGGAGACGCTCGTGCGAGAGCGGGCCTACTCCCGGAGTTCATTCCCAGGTGTTGAGTGGGAAGTAGTTGGGTTCTTTGTGGGTAGTTGGGTGGGATCCATTGGTGCAGTGGGTCTTGGGCCTCCCGTTGGAGGGCTGAGATTGCCTGCATCGCGACAGGTACTTCAATGTTGCTGAGGTATGGGGTGGGGGGTTGGAGGGGAGGTTGTTGGTGTGGTTGGGGTCTGGGGAAAGTTTGCAGGGGGAGGGGCGGGGGTTTGGGGGTTCCGGGGAAGGTGGGGAGGGAAGTTGGGAAGGGCCTTAGCACGGTGTACATGGGAAACTGGAGACGACTGAGCATGTGTGTGTGGCCTCAGTGGCCCGACGATTTCGGTATCTGGATGATTGATGGCGGCTGAAGCACTGGGGACGAGCCCCCCATTGGCCTCAATGCGAATTTTGAGCTGGAATGTGCGAGGGATGCTCGACAAAATTAAACGAAGTGCAGTTCTACGGCTGGGGAAGACTGAACGAGCGGATGTGTTGCTCCTTCAGGAGACACACCTCTTGGGCACCAGGGTCCTGAGTCTACGCAGATACGGGTATGATCAGGTGTTCCATGCTGGGTTTACACGAGGGTCCAGAGGAGTTGCAATTCTCATTCACCGTAGGGTCTCCTACACGCATGAAACACAATGGCTGGACGTGCATGGTCGGTATGTCTTTGTTAAGGGGAGTCTGGGGAGTGAGCCGGTGGTTTTCGGGAGTGTGTATGCTCCACCCCCGCTCCAAGATGCCCTGATTGAACGGCTGTTCGGGCTATGGACGACTCTCCCACATGTGTTGACAGTAGTGGGTGGTGATTGGAACGATGTGATGGATGGGAGACTTGACCGTTGTAGACCTGGGGGTGGTCAACTGTCGGATGCCTCTACGAGGCTGAGTAGGATGGCGCAGGGGATGGGATGGATTGACACTTGGCGCCACCAGCATGCATGTGATCGTGAATATACATTTGTCTCTGCGGTCCACAAATCCTTTTCGCGCCTGGACTACCTATTCGTCCCGCAACCCTGGTTGGGCAGAGTTGACTCCACCTCCATACTTCCGAGGGGCCTGTCGGATCACTCCCCGGTCGCCCTGACGTTGAGCCTCGGTGTGCGGCGACAACCGTTTCGCTGGCGCCTCTCTGTGTGGCACTTGCAGCGCCACGACTATCAATCGCACATGAGGGAGGCTATCTCGCACTACTGGTCAGAGAATGAGGACCCGAGCATGGATGCCATGACCCTATGGGAGGCCCTCAAGCCAGTCCTTCGGGGCGTGGACATTGCGTGGTGCGCCGCGCATCGTAGGGCCCGCAGACAAGAGGTGGAAGAGGCGGCTGCCCGGGTGCGAAACCAGGAGACCAGATGTCTCACGGGGGAGGATGGAGTGGCCGTGGACCAGCTCCTGCACCTCCAGCGATCATACACCTCGCTATTATTAGATGAAGCCCGACAGGCTTGGCTCGCTACGCAGAGCAGGATCTATCAATGGGGGGACAAGTCTAGCACAATGCTATATAGGCTGTGTCAAAGCACTTATCAAGCCCAGCCCCTGCCGGGTCTCCGAGATGCCGCGGGCGGCCCTATCTCGGCCCCTGAGGTCCTGGCCCAGATGTTTGCCCAATATTACGAGACTCAGTACGCCCCCCGGGAATCTCTCCCAGCGGCGGAGATTGACAGATTTCTCGCGGACCTTCCACCCCGGGCGCTCTCGGACGAGGCAAGGGCCCGCCTAGACCTCCCGCTGTCGGCAGAGGAGCTTGGGGAAGCTCTGGGTGGCCTGAACACGGGCAAGGCCCCTGGGCCCAATGGGTTCCCCTGCGAATTTATGAAATTGTTTCATCTCCAATTGGGGATGCGCTATAGGAAGGCACTGGAGGCGGCTCGGGAGCTTGGCAGATTGCCAGCAGACTGGCGACACGCCGAGATTGTAGTGTTCTGCAAACCGGGAAGGCCCCAAGATAGCCCAGACTCTTATCGGCCGATATCTTTGCTGAACTTCGAAGCGAAAATATTGGCTAAGGCGTTGGTGAACCGTCTTCTCCCCTACATCACGGACCTGATCCATGCCGACCAGGCAGGCTTCATGCCCCACAGGGCTACAAGACACAACATACGTCGCGCTCACCTGGTGGTGGAAGCGGCACGAGCAGCGGGCATCCCCGCGGCCCTCCTGCTAGCGGACATGGATCGGGCCTTCGATTCCCTGAGTTGGTCATACCTCCGAGCCCTCCTCCTCCGGCTCAATTTGGGCCCACGCTTCCTGTCGTACATTCATCTGTTATATACGGACCTGACGGCGACGGTCAGAATAGCGGGAGCTACCTCTGACACATTCCTCATCGGCCGTGGCACCCGACAGGGATGCCCTCTCTCGCCTTACCTATTCGCCCTGGCGATGGAACCGCTTGCGGCCTGGGTGAGGATGGATGCTCAGTTGCATGGTGTGGAGTGGGTAGGGGGCCCGACTGACAGGATTGCGCTATATGCGGACGACGTCCTGTTCTTCCTTACGGACCTCAATAAATCGGGGCCGAGGGTCCTTGAAATAATGCGCATTTTCGGTGAAGTGTCGGGCCTCCGGCTCAATCCGCAGAAGTCGAAGTTGTGGGTCCTGGGCGACAGGGGGACTGTGGGTCCCTGGGCCTCGGTCCTTCAGGAGGCGGCGGGAGGCCTTAAATATCTTGGTGTCTTTCTGACTGATGTGCAGGGAGTGTCATGGTCCCGTAATGTAGTGCCTGTTTGGGACAAGGTCCGCTCGGATATGCTGATGTGGTCCAGGATGCCCCTGAATGTCTATGGCCGTTCGGCCATTTTTAAGATGGTGGCCCTACCCCGAATTTTGTATCAATTGCAGAACTACCCGTACCCAGTTCCACAGCAGTGGTTTCGTCAGGTGAACTCGGCCCTAGGTCGGTTCCTATGGGCCGGTGGAACGATAAGAGTGGCGCTCCGCACCTGCTTCCTGTCGACCTACTGTGGGGGACTGGCCACATCTGATGTCCAGTCCTACTATCAAGCATCGCACCTACTTGTTCTTAACGAATGGTGGTACGGGGATCGCAATGACCCGACCTATGCCCTAGAGAGGTATATGATGGACCCACACACGCTCCATACTATTTTATACTCGGCGACTATCCGGAAGAGACTTCCGAGGGTCACACAGGTAATCTTCAAAGTGTGGCGCGATGCGCTTCGCCGCATGGGATGGTGGAACACGCTCACGGGCGAGACTCCTCTATGGCATAATGGGAGGTTACCCGGCCTGGCTGCGCTCCGGGGCTTTGAGGGCTGGGATGCCATAGGCATTTCGGCGCTGGGCCACGTCCTGAAGGGCACAGTCCTCAAATCGTTCCAGATGTTGCAGGATGAATTCGATATGCACCGGTCCCAATTCTTCAGGTACCTACAGCTCCGCCACGCCCTGACC
Source organism: Lissotriton helveticus (assembly GCF_964261635.1). Classification (NCBI taxonomy): domain Eukaryota; kingdom Metazoa; phylum Chordata; class Amphibia; order Caudata; family Salamandridae; genus Lissotriton; species Lissotriton helveticus. The sequence goes on along the minus strand of NC_136067.1, from coordinate 772,066,711 downwards.
CCTACACTGGCGGACTTGTCGTCCTTGCCGGAGTTTAGTCCCCTAGAAGCAAAAGTCTTTATGGGGGAATTGGAATCGAAAAAAATCTCAACCATATATCAAACATTAGTTACGCATTGCTCCCCCTCTCTTGATAAGTTGCGGGCGGTCTGGGAGGGCGATCTGGGAGACTTGGAGGAAGAGGACTGGAGAGAAGCCCTGGAGGCCCCTAGGGGAGCAGCGATAGCGGTGCGCCTGCGCTTTATTCAATTTAAATACCTGCACAGGGCATACTTCACGAGGGAACGATTGTGGAAGGCGGGGCTGATAGCCTCCCCGGATTGTTTGAGGTGTGGCAGTGAGGTTGGCTCCTTCTTACATACAGTATGGGGATGTGCACGGCTGCAGAGGTTTTGGACCGGTGTGTGGGAATGCTTGGAGGAGGTGTTGGCATGGGAGCTCCCTCGCACGCCACAGCTGGGCCTGCTCCACGTTATGGAAAACGTTGGGGGTAATCTGTATAAACGGCACTTGCTCCTTCTGGGTCTTACAATAGCCAAACGGGATATAGCTCAAGCCTGGAAAGCCCCCAAGGCTCCGTTAGTGGGGGTGTGGAAGCGGGGCATGGACTTTAGCATGGGATTGGAACGCCCGATCTTTGAGGCCAGGGGCTGCCCCAAGAAACACTATAGGATCTGGAAGAAATGGGCTGATTATAGAGGCCTATTGCTGGACCCCCCGGCGCCACAAGCCTCTGATATGGATTGTGTCTATACTACCCCCTTGTGAACTGACCGCCTGTCGCTACCATGCTGCTTTGGCTCCTGTTTCTGGACAGTATGAACACCGTGCAGGGAGGGGGGTGGGACCCGGGTGGGGATGCGGGGAGGGGGGTGTTGGACAATGTTGACTGAATTTCTTGAACGCTGTTGCTCCTTTATGCTCACTGTCTTTCTGCAATCTTGGAAGCAGTGTTTCTTTTGTATTCTGTCAACTGCCATAACACTAATAAAATTTGTTCTGAAAAAAAACAGGGAAAAAGGTGACATATGTTCAGGCTTACTCAGTTGGTCACGAAGAAGCACCAGTTACTTACTTCTGTAACAATATATCTGTAAGAGACATTAGTTAGTGATAGATTCCTTACCTTAGAATATCCCCAGGCGTCAGGCTGGATCCGGAAAAGTTTTTCTGCTGAGCAGTACCTCTGTGCGCCAGTAGGTGGCGACCTGGGCACTGCGTCAGTCACTGGCGTCGTGGGCGCCGAGATGACTTCACGGAGAGTACTTAGGTGCCACCCATGCGTGCTGACGTCAGTTCTGTACACACCTATTCCACGCCGAAACGCAGAGCCATGCAAGAAACTGAAAATTGGTGCATAAAACTAGGGCCCTAAAAGGGGATGACCTTAACCCTAGTAATCAGTTCGCAGAATGGGGAGGATGGGCGGGGCGGTAAGGAATCTATTACTAACTAATGTCTCTTACAGATATATCGTTGCACAAGTAAGTAACTTGTTCATCTGAAAGAGACACGTTCGTGATAGATTCCTTACCTTAGAAAAGATACCCCAGCAATACCAACCCCGGTTGAGGGTCTGCGAACAGGATTACACCTGAAAGTCACGGAGCGCGGAACGGCCAAAGAAGCCGTCTCTCCAGACAAGACTGTTAAGGCAGTAGTGCTTGGTAAACGTGTGCAGCGAGGCACACGTAGCTGCCTGACAAATGTCCTGCAAGGGAACACTGCGTCCCAAGGCAATAGTGGCCACAGTCGCCCTGCTCAAATGGGCACGCAGCCCCACAGGAGGTTCCTTCTTGGCCAAGGAGTAACATGCTTTGATGCACACAACGACCCACCGGGAAATGGTCCGTCTGTGCACAGCCCGACCTTTTTTGGCACCCACGTAGCCAACAAAGAACTGATCATTCACCCGGAACTGCTGTGTACAATGCAGATAAAATGCGCACGTTTTGTGTCCAGATGGTGGAGCCTCTCCTCTTCCCTCGAAGGATGCAGAGGCAGAAAGAAGGTGGTCTGCCCGATGTGGAAGGGGGGGGCAACCTTTGGTGCTCATACAGAGTAGCTCGGGATACCAAACTCTTCTAGCCCAGTCCGGGGCCACAAGAATGACTTGGGCCAGGTCGCGCCTGATCTTCACCACTCTGGGCAGAAGTGGTATAGGCGGAAATGTGTACAACAGACAGCAGCTTCCCTCGCGATGGAAAGCATCGCCGAGCGAGTGCCGCCTTGGAAATTCCAACGCGCAGAACTGATGACATTGCGTGATCTCTTCGGTGGCGAATAGATCTAACCAAGGCTCTCCCCACTGCTGAAAGAGTCCTTGCGCCACGTCAGAGTTCAGACGCCATTCGTGATCCACCATGCACCGGCAGCTGAGTTTGTCCGTCCTGGCGTTCAGAGGACCTGCCAGGTGTTGAACCACCAAGGTAATGCCTTGATGTGCCAGCCATGTCCAGAGGCGCAGAGACTACTGACACAGGGTCCACGACCCCGCCCGGTTTGTTGCAATACCACATGGCCGTGGTGTTGTCTGTGAACACCTGCACTACATTTCCCCGGACAGAGGGAAGAAATGCATTCAGTGCAAGCTGGATCGCACGCAGCTCCAGAAGGTTGATATGTAGCCGGGACTCCGCCAGAGAGCAGAGGTCTCTGATCTCCGCCTCTCCCATGTGGCCTCGCCATCCCAGGAGGGACTCATCAGTCACCACTGGGTGCTCCGGGTGGGGAAAGGAGAGGGATCTGCCACTGACCCAATTGCGATTAGTGAGCCACCACTGCAACTGTCGTGCAGCGCCCTCCGAGATCCGGATGTGATCTGACAGGTTGCCCTGATGCTGTGCCCACTGGAACTTCAGGTCCCATTGCAGAGCCTGCATATGCCGTCTGGCATGCTGGACCAGCAGGATGCAGGAGGCCATCAGGCTCAGGAGCCGAAGGGTCATCCTGACTGAAACCTGGGATAAAGGCCGAAAGAGTGGAACCATAGACTGAATATCCCGGACTCGCTGCTTGGGAGGATAACCCCGAAACAGTGACGAATCCAAACCCACTCCGATGAAGGGGAGCTTCAGAGAGAGACTCAGATGCACCTTCGGCACATTGATGGAGAATCCCAGCAAATGCAGGAGGTCGCGCGTAGTCTGGAGATGGGTGACGACTGCCCGGGGCAAGCCCGCCTTTAGCAGCCTGTCGTCGAGGTAGGGGATGACTGACACCCCTGACCTGCGCAGATGAGCTGCAACCACCCTCAAAACCTTTGTGAACACCCGAGAGGCTCTGGTAAGGCCAAAGGGGAGCACGGCAAACTGAAAATGCTCCTGGCCTACCGTGAATCGCAGGTAGCGCCGGTGGGCCAGCAGGACAGGGATGTGGAAATAAGCGTCCTGCAAGTCCAACGCCACCATCCAGTCTCCAGGGCAGCCAGGACCGGAGCCAGAGTTAGTATCTTGAACTTCTCCTTCCGGAGGTAGCAATTTACGTCTCGGAAGTCCAAAATGGGGCGTAGGGCCGCCTTTTCCTTCTTGGGGACCAGGAAGTAGTGGGAATAACAACCACTCCCTACTTCCTGATCGGGAACGCGCTTGATGGCCCCCTTGGCCAAGAGAGCCGTGACTTCCTGACGGAGAAGAGCCAAATGATCCCCTGACATGAGGTGGTACCGAGGTGGCATGGCCGGAGCGGAGGACAGAAAGGGGAGTGAGTAACTTTAACAGATTATCTGCAGCACCCACTTGTCCGAGGTAATTGCGCGCCAATAGATTAGGAAGGCTTAGAGGCGGAAGCAGCGGGGGTTGGAGGGGAACCGACCCATTCGCTGGTTACCAGACCCTCCCCGGCGGAAGCCACGGCCGCGGCCACGCTGGGGCTGGTTCTGCACAGGCTTAACGGAGGAGCGTGCTTGGGTGCTCGTACCCTGGCCACGAAAGGAACGAAACACAGACGTGGTAGGGGCCTTTGTGGACCCAAACACTTGGCCGTGGTGCGCAAGTCTTTAAAGCGCTCCAGGGCACTGTCCACTTTGTCGCTAAAGAAACGGGAGCCATCAAAGAGCATGTCCATGAGCGAGCTCTGTATATCGGGTGAGAACCCAGTGGAACGCAACCAGGCGTGGCACAGCAACGCCACAGTCGTGGAAATCGCCCTGCCCAACGAATCAGCAGTGTCCTAACCACACCGGATGGCAAACATCACCGCATCATTGCCCTCCGCAATCGCTTGGGAAAGGATAGCATGGACCTCCTCCGAACACTGAGGCAGAACCTCTGCCACCGAATCCCACACTGCTTGGGAGTAACGGCCCAACAAGCAGGCGGTATTAACTGATCTCAACCCCAAACTTACGGAGGAGAACAACCTCTTACCATATTGGTCCAGCCGCTTAGAGTCCTTATCCGGCAGAGCTGAGGGAAAGGCACTCTGCGATGTCGAGGCCTGAATGACCAGGCTTTCAGGCTTGGGGTGAATGCTCAAAAAGGCGGGACCACCAGGGCCGGACGATGACGCCTAGCGACGTTCTTATCCACCGGTTCCCCGAGGCCAGCCGTAACAAAGTACCCAGGATGACCTCAGTAAGGGCCTCATTGAAAGGGAGCAACAGCTCCGACGACGAAGACGCCTTCTGGAGCACCTCCGTAAGGAGGTTGGTTTTAAGGGCCACCGTAGGGAGGTCGAGATGGAGGGCCTCCGTGGCGCGCCGCAGCACCATAGTATAGGAAGCGCCTTCCTCCATAGTAGGTGGAGGCGAGGCAAACCCCGGGTCACAAGACACATCAAGTTCACCCACATCTTGAATGTCATCAACCCAATCCTGCTCGGAATCACACTGCTGCGCAAGGCGGTGCTCGGAGTCGTCCCAGTCCTAGTCTGGCTCCGGGGTAAAAGGAGCTGGCTGCGGCGGCAGGGCCGGAGCTAGAGAGGGGGTCAGTGGCGCCAGGAGCAGCGCCAGCTTGGGCCGCTTTGGAGTCGCATCCCAACGTGGATCCCAGGCCGGAACAAAATTGTCAGGGAACCTGGGTAGAGGCGCGAAAAACGGCACCCAGTGCAGCGCCTGTAGCGGAACCAGGGGCGGCGCTAAGGCCGGAGCCAAGGGCAGTGTCAGGTTAGTAACCAATGTTCCACGGGAGCGAAGAAGAATCCCCACACCTCCAAGGCACAGAAGCAAGAATGCGAATAAAATACACACTCCTGTCTACTGTCCCCTAAAAGTATGAGGGAATTACCCTAGGAGTGTCCACCACTCTCCTCATACGAGGGGGTAAGCAGGGTATAGCAGGAGTAGTCGTAGGTGGATGTCCAGGCTAGAAAACAAAATAGGCAGTACACATATATCATTCCTTCACTAACCTTCAAGCAGGAGTCATTGACATGCGTGATTATTCAGGTGTGCTTACCCCAATTGTAGATTAGGCAGGCTTTCTCGAGGAGTTCTAGGAAGGGTAGCCAGGATAATGAGCCACGGGCTATGAGGAATAGAGCTCTCGAGGGACATACACACCAGACCAACACAAAAACAAAAATGGGGTATGTGAGGAGCACCGGCCGGCTGTTGTGGGCTGAAACAGCGGAGCAGTACACACACACACGAGGAGAGACACCCGGCCCTCAAAGGAGGTAAGGGCGGAGCGCTCACTCTCACAGGAAGGGTTTAAACAAAAAGCACTCGCCATGTATTTCATTCATACAACAGAAGCGAGAAAAAGAATCAGAGCGAAATGACGCCCGCAAAATGATTGAGAAAAGCAAGGGTAGTCGCGAGTAAACTCTCGCGTAGGAATTCAAGAAATGCCGAAGCTCGGCAAAGACGCTCTCACTCTCAAACAACCATCCAGCGGCAGCAGGGACAGGGGGATGAAGGCACGGAAGCGGGGAAGGATCCAAGGAGACTCGCAGGTTTCCACAAGACGTCACCGAACCTCGAGCCAGGAACCAGGAAGTGAAGAGGGGGCGTGGTACCGGAACAGTAAGCGTCTAAAAAGAACAGGCTGTTTGTTTGTAGGGACCTGGGTAAAAGGCCACAGCCTAACAACCTCGCATGTCAAGGCTATTGATTCCTAACAGGCAGCGCCGGGGACGGAGCCAGCGGTGCTGCACCTTGTGGAGCAAGGGCCGGAGCTGAGGGCGCTGGATCCAGTGGATCCGGGGTTGGCACCAGAGGCAGTGCCGCCGGGCCAACAGGATCTGGACACGGGACAGCGGGGCCCCCCGGCGGGAGCCCCAGGCATGGCAGCAAGAAACTCTTGCAGCTGTTCTGGAGTCGCCGACGGACCCGGGTATAGAGGGTAGGCCGCGGGATTCTCAGGCTCCAGAGGAGCTGCAGGGGCGGATTCCCCGTCCCCCACATCCGCCTCTTGGGAGCAACGGGGGGACGTTGGAGAGAGCACACCCTTCTTAGACTTCTTCTTATGGCGTCGCTTACCGGATTCCGAAGGTGAAGACCTCGAGTCCGAGGAGCGTTGGCCCCGGTCCAGCGAGCAGTTCCGGAGCGGCGGTGAGAGGAGTGCCGGACCTCCAGCAACTTCCTGCGCTGCTCCTGCAAGGCCTTCAGGGCCATAACCTGGCAGTCTCGACAATCCAGGGAGTCATGGTCATTCTCCAGTCAGTAGAGGCAGACGTCATCGGGGTGCACCACCGACATATTACTGTGGCACGACCCACAAGACTTAAAGCCGGGCATCCCTACGTGCACCAGGAGACAATAGTGAGAGACAAAAAGCCTAAAAAAAGTGGTCAAAAAGCGACGAGGTACGTGCTCAATCCGGATCTGCGCTTTCGGCGCGGAAAAAGAAAACTGACGTCAGTGCGCATGGGTGGCGCCTAAGTACTCTCCGTGACATCATTTCGGCGCCCACGACACCAGTGACGGATGCGGAGCCGCAGGACGCCACCTACTGGCACGCAGAGGTACTGATAAGCAGAAAAACTTTTCCGGATCCAGCCTGACGCATGTGGATATTCTAAGGTAAGGAATCTATCACTAACGTGTCTCTTTCAGAGACTATATTTTAAAATATCTTGTGGGTTAAGATACCTGCTCTCTAGCATATTTCTGTGGATAAATAACAAGTTACTTACCTGAGGTAGGAATATGCTACTTACCAGTATGCATCTGTTCTTGGCATGTAGGGCTGCTGACATTCATATCTGTGCATAGATCGCCGCCTAGTGTTGGGTCCGGATGATTGCACTTTGTTGTCCTGGAAGAGTCTTCGAAGTATCACGAGATGGGTGACTCCTCCCCTGGACTACAGTGCGCATGGGCATCTTCTCCATCCTCAGATTGTTTTTCGCCATTGTGGCAGAAATGGAGATAGTAAAGTAAGAGATGGCCATGCCAAAGATAATGCTGCAGCTGCGACAGGCACCGGGGAGGAGGGCTGGTGATATGAATGTCAGCAGCCCTACATGCCAAGAACAGATGCATACTGGTAAGTAGCATATTCGGCCCGAGGCATGTGGGCTGCTGAATTCATATCTGTGCATAGACTGTATAACAGTATCTCCTCTAGCGGTGGTTACCTGTGCCAGCTGCAGCAGTTTGAAAAAGAGTTTTGAGGACAGCCTGCTGTTATGCTTGCACGTCTACACAGTAGTGTTTTGTGAAAGTGTGTATGGTAGTCCATGTGGCTGCCTTACAAATGTCTTCAAGAGGAATATTCCATAGGAAAGCCATGGATGCCCCTATTTTCCTTTTAGAGTGTGCTCTTGGGGGGACGGTTAAAGTGCGTTTGGCCTTTTGATAGCATATCTGAATGCATTTAACTATCCATCTGGCTATTCCCGACTTTGGTATTGGATATCCTTTATGTTGTGGTGAAAAAGCAACAAATAATTGCTTTGTCTTTCTAAATGATTTTGTTCTGTCCACATAATAAAGCAGAGCTCTTTTTACATCTAGTGTGTGTAGGGCTCATTCAGCTGCTGACTGTGGATTTTGAAAGAACACTGGCAGTTCTACTGATTGATTAATATGGAAATTGGAGACGACCTTTGGCATAAACTTAGGGTTTGTTCTAAGAACCACCCTGTTAGCATGTACTTGCATGAAAGGTTCTTGAATTGTTAGTGCTTGTAATTCGCTAACTCGTCTGAGTGAGGTAATGGCAATCAAGAATGCTGCCTTCCACGTTAAGAATTGCAGTTCGCATGAGTGTAGAGGTTCGAAAGGAGGTCCCATAAGTCTGGTAAGTACTATATTTAGATTCCAGACTGGGGAAGGAGGGTGTCTTGGAGGGATCACCCTTTTAAGACCCTCCATAAAAGCTTTGATTGCTAGAAACTCTAAACAGTGAAAGGTGTTGCCTGTTTTGAAGGTATGCTGCTATAGCAGCGAGGTGTAGTCTTATTGAAGAGTATGCTAGGTTGCATCTTTGAAGATGCAGCAGGTAACATATAATGTTTTGTATGGAGGCATCTAAATGGGTTGATTTGGTTATTGTTGCAGTAAATAACAAATCTCTTCCATTTAGCTGCATAGCACGCTCTTGTCTTGCCTCCTTAATGATGTTCATGCAGTCTGGAGGCAAGTTAAGGTATCCAAATTCTAAGACTTCCGGAGCCAGATCGCTAGGTTCATCTGATTGGGAGGGGGGGTGTCTGATTTCTCCATGGTTCTGAGTTAGAAGATGGGGTGCAAGGCACAGTCTTTGATGGGGAACTACTGAAAGCTCCAGGAACGTTGTGTACCATGGTTGTCTCGCCCATGTGGGAGCAACTAGGATTATTGTGAGTGACTGTTGCCGCAGTTTGCGTGCCACCAGCGGAATCAGTGATGCTGGGGGAAAAGCGTACGCAAATTTGCCTGACCAGTTCATCTATATCGCATTGCCCTGTGACAACGGATGTGGGAACCTCGCGGCAAAGTACTGGCATTTCGAGTTTTCTTTTGTGGCAAACAGGTCTAGCTCTGGGTGACCCCACTCTTTGAAGAATGGCTGGAGAACTTGGGGGTGAATCTCCCATTCGTGTAGTTGTTGGTTGTGACTGCTGAGCAGGTCTGCTATCTGATTGTCTTTCCCTGGAAGGTGTTCTGCTAGGAGAAAAATGTTTTTGGGAATTGCCCACTTCCATATGCTCTGTGCCAGGTGGGACAGCTGTGGAGAGTGTGTTCCTCCCTGTTTCTGGATATAGTACATTGCGGTCATGTTGTCCGTCCGGATCAACACAGTCTTGCTGTACAAGTATTTTTGGAATGCTTTCAGGGCTCGCAATACCACTAGCAACTCTAGTTGGTTGATATGCAGTTTCTTTTGTTTTGTTGTCCAGAGCCCTTGTACTGTGTATTGAAGGAGATGGGCTCCCCAGCCTGTCAGTGATGCGTCCGCTGTTAGTACTAGTTGTGGAACCGGCTCTTGGAACAGTCCCCTTTGGAAAGGTTTTGTGGGTTCCACCACTGAGTTGTGAGTACGAAGGTCTACCAACACTAGGTCTTTTAGTTGTCCTTGAGCCTGGTTCCATTGCCGTGCTAGGCATTCTTGCAATGGAAGCATTTGAAGTCTGGCATGGGGGACAATGAATATGCAGGAGGCCATCATGCCTATGAGCTGCATGAAGACTCGAGCTGGCAGAGTGTGTTGTGGCAGAAATTTGCGAATGAGCATCTGCATGCTGGCTATCCTTGCTGAATTTGGATATGCCTTTGCCACTGACTTATCTATAGTGGCTCCCAGATATTGTTGTGTGTGGGACGGTTGCAGATGCGATTTTGGGTAGTTTATTGAAAACCCTAGGCTGTGTAGCAGCTGAAATGTTTGAGACGTGTCTCTTGCACACTGTTGGTATGATTTCGCTTGTATTAGCCAATCGTCTAGATATGGGAACACATGGATGTGTTGCCTCCTGAGATGTGCAGCTACTGTCGCTAAGCATTTTGTAAACACTCTTGGGGCCGTGGTTACCCCGAAGGGCAGGCCCTTAAATTGGTAGTGTTGACCCTCTATTGTGAACCTGAGTTATTTCCTGTGAGCTGGATGGATGGGTATCTGAAAATACGCATACTTGAGGTCCAGTGTTGCTAAGAAGTCTCCTTGTTGTAGCAACGGGAGCACTTGCTGTAGTGTGATCATATGGAAGTGCTCTGACAGTATGTATTGATTTAGGGGTCTTGTTGAAAATGGCAATGTATATGCACATAAGCGGCGTTCATTTGTGTTCACTGTACCCCTTGTTGTAAGCAGAACGGATATCGCTAAACACTGACTGTGTTATCCCGCCAGCATAAACCCATGCACACACGTACACGACAGCCATTTTAGGCACCATGGCCTCTCTGCCCGTTTGTTCCCGGCACCCCTCCCCGCGCGCACTGCTCATGCATCGGCCATAAGACCCTCTCCCTCTGCGTGACCCTGCCCTAGAAGTAACCCTCCTGCTTGACCCACACCCCCCATTTCCTCCCAAGAACACCCTTCCCCTCAGCTGACGACCCCCCCAGCTGCACTTGGCCTTTCGACCCGGTCCCAAGTCCTAAGACCAAGCCTCGTGGATGTACACCCCCCCCTTTTCCTGCCCAGCATAACAAAACAGTGATACACCAGCCGAAGTGCCCGATCTTATCGCCTGCCCAACCTTTGATTTGATCATCCCCTCCTGCCCTTGTGTCCTATAGGAATGTCCGGCTGAGAGATCACAATCTCTTGTTACATTCAGGAGGGGAGGATGACATCTGAGCGACTGGTATGGGAATAGGCCTGAAGCTGGGATTCCAAGCATGCTTTCTCCTATTTTCAAAGCGTCTTTATTGCAATAAGGAATGTTTGTGCATCATAAACATGTGTATAAAAGACGAAGCCTCAGAGAAACTTGCCAGAGCACCTCCTGAAGACACTATGCGAGTGTCTGAAATGACAGGCTCTCCTCACGAGAAATAAAACTCTGTTCTTGTTTTCCTGCTTCCAGCGCCCGTCTCTTTATTTGGTAATTGTTCAAGATGGGAACTAAGAGGCGCCCTGCGCCAGCAGCCTGGGCATCAGGTGCGTTATGGGCTGACTTTTCCACAGTCTGAGGTCCAATATTGGTCTGAGGAAACCGTCCTTCTCGGGTATAAGGAAGTATAGGGAGTATACTCCTGTCCCTTGGTGTTGGAAAGGGACTGGCTCTATAGCTCCCTTTTCCAGCATGCATTTCACCTCTTGTTGGAGCAGGGTGATGTGTTCTTTGGACATAGGACGGTGTCTGGGTGATATGTTTGGTGGGGTAGAAGTGAGTTCCAGGCAATAACCATACTGGATAATTTGTCTCACCCACCTGTCCATGAGAATTGCGTTCCAGACAGGTAGGAATTGTTGGAGTCTGCCTCCGACCGGTGTTAGGTGGTCTGCAGGTAGCGTGATGCAGTCACTGTTTTGTGGCAGTGGAGGCTCTGGTGGTATTGCCTCCACGTCCTCTTCCCTTATTATTGTTGCCCCTATAACCTCCTCTGTTGGGAGTTTTTTTGTGAAGGAACCTTGTGTGTTGCCTCTGTATGAAGATGACGTTTGTGAGGTATTGCCTCGTGTAGCTGCCCTGTATGAGGAGCGTCGAAAGGAACTTCTATGTTGCTGAAACTGCAATGCACCCATTGACTTTGCGGTTTCTGTGTCCTTCTCCATTTTATCTAAAATGGTGTCGACAGCAGGGCCAAAAAGAAAGTCCTGATTGACTGGCTGGTTAAGAATGGTGGACTGCACTTCGTTCTTAAAGCCCGAAATACGCAGCCATGCATGTCTGCGTAGTAAAACGCTAGTGTTAATAGACCTGGCTGCGTCAAAAGCACATTTGATGGAGGCGTTTGTAAAGAATTTTCCCTCCTGTATGAGGTCATCAGCTTGGGCTTTATAAGGCTCAGGCAGGTGTTGCATTAAGCTTTCGAGCTGGTCATAGTGTGCCCTGTCGTAACGTGCTAGCAGAGCTAGTGTATTCGCAATCCTCCATGAATTGGAGGCCTGTGCTGCTACCCTTTTACCTGAGGTCTCTAGTATCTTTGATTCTTTATCGGGGGAGGGGCTTCCCCCGTTGTCTGTGAGTTGGCCCTTTTGCGTGCATTAGCCACCACCAGTGAGTCTATTGGTAACTGCCCTCTGATGTAGGTAGGGTCTGTAGGGGCTGCTCTATACTTCTTCTCAATCCTGGGATTGATTACCCTTGCCCTGGCTCTATCTTTAAATTTGTCAGGTGCGTGCTTTAACACTCCCTTTAACATAGGAAGTGTTCTGGCACTTTTTTCTTTAGTAGGGAAGGTGTCAAATAAGAAGTCTTCTTCCACAGGGTCATTATGCATGTCTACATTGTGGTACTGCGCTGCCCTGTCTATTAGTTGGTTGAAGACAATGGTGTCATCAGTAGGTGATGGCTTAGTTGGATAAGAGGATACATCAGGGATGGGATGGGTGTTATAAGGGTCAGTTGGCTCCTACCATGGTTCATTTTGGGTTCAGGATCTTGTGGATAATCATACTCAGGCTGTGGATTTTCCCCTGTGTTCCCCTCGTTGTCCCCATAGTGAGGAGAGTAAGGAGCAAAAGGTGTAGTAGGCATAATGGGATAGAAAGGAATGAAGGGTCTAGAGGGAGAGGTCGCAAAGTCCTTCTGCTTTAGTGGAATAGGGGAATGAAAGCCAGTGTCCAGTGGCCTCTTCTTCCTGTGCAGGATTGTGACTTTCCCAGTGTCTGGATTAATATATATTTTTGCCTGGTCGTCTAATGGATCTGGATGGAAGAGTTCTTCCTCTACAGTCCTTGGTTGTGTTTTCGACTTTTTTGGGTTGATAACACCTTCTGCTTCAACGACCTTTGGTGCCTTAGTGCTTTTCTTCGGCTCGGGCCCTTTCTTCGGGTCGACAAGTGATTTCGGGTCGACCGGGTCTTTCGGTTCGACACGTTTCTTGTGCTCGACAGGCATTCTTGGGTGACTGTCCTTTCCGGAGTTGATGGTCTTTTTGGGATCGACTGGTGTTTTCGGAGCACTTGTCTTTGGGTCAATAGCCTTCTCCGGCCGGGTTACAGGTTTCGATACAGCACCCATTCCGTCGGCGACCTTTGCGGGGTCGGCGGCTCTCGGTACAGCTGGCTTGTTCGGGTCGACGACCTTCTTTGGTTCGGCGCCCTTCGGCTGGGTGTTCTTGTTCGGTTCGACGACCTTCTTCGGGTCGACGCTTTTATTTGCGTCGACGCCCTTTGGCTGAACGGCTTTTTTCGGGTCGACGCTTTTCTTTGGGTCGACGCCTTTGGACTGTACGGCCTTCTTCGGTTCGACGCCCTTCGGGTCGACGACCTTTTTGGGCTCTGGAACCTTCTTAGGGATGACGTTACTTGGCCCTGGGGTCTCTGAAGGCTTAGGTTTCGGAGCCGAGCCGGATGGCGGGGCTGTCTAATGTTTTTTCGGATTTTGGCTAAGGCCTGTTGGCGATGCCTCGACCGGAGCCTTCGGTAACAGGGTAATTGGTGTCGGGGGCAGTGTACTCACGATTTCGCCCGGTGGGATGTCGTCATCGGAGTCCGAGTAGTCCTCGGCGGTGACGATCTCTAGGTCCGAATCTGGTACTTCCGGAAGTTCTTGGTCATCATCTAAGATGTTGTCCGGTTCTGGTGCCTGTCGCTGCATCTCTTGTCTAGCGGCCCGTCGAATCCGAATGGTTTTCTTCGACCGAAATTGGGCGCAGGTTGGGCATGTTTCTTCCTTATGGTCTGGTGAAAGGCACTTGTTGCATACTGAGTGTTTATCAGTATGCGGGAACTTGGAGTGGCATTGTGAGCACCTTTTGAACGGGCTCCTTTCCATCGACAGCAGGCCCACGTGGCATCGAAAAGGCCCAACTGCCCGGTCGAGTAAAGAGGTACCGAGCGAGAACAATACCGTCGAAGTCGAAGGCCTTTTGGCCTTTTAGAAAAGTTTTGTTTCGATTCCGAAGTTGGAGTATAGGAGTAACATCCAAACCCAATGGCGGAAAAAAACAATCTGAGGAAGGAGAAGATGCCCATGCGCACTGTAGTCCTGGGGAGGAGTCACCCATCTCGTGATACTTTGAAGACTCTTCCAGGACAACAAAGTGCAATCATCCGGACCCAACACTAGGCGGCGATCTATGCACAGATATGAATTCAGCAGCCCACATGCCCCGAACACACTTATTCTGGCAGAGACTATCTAATCGCACACTACTCTCCTTAGAATATTCGCCAGGCGTCTAACTAGATCATGAAAACCTTGAGCAGTACCTCTCCCCACAGACAGGTGGCAATGGTTGGCTCTGTGTCAAAGTTGACCGCATTGGAAAGGACATAGTGGTTTCCACATAAGCACCACCGCGGCACACCCATCAGTATCCTTTGTGACTGTTTACATGCCACAGAAGGGGGGAGGATGGGAGAGTTAGTGAGTAATTTGTAATTGGGAGTCTCTACCAGAAAAAGCATTACTGAGTAATGTATTCTTCTGACAGACTTCTAACTGCAGATTTCTCACCGTAGAATGATTACCCAAGCAAAACCTCACTGGAGATGGGACTGTGAACTGGCTTTAACCAAAAGGTCTTGGAGGGGAGAGCGGGTAAAATGGCCATCTCAATAGTTCTGCCTATTCAAGCAGTGATGCTTTATTAACATGTGGAGTGATGTCCACGTGCCAGCTTGGCAAATGTCCCACTTGCCAATGTAGTAGCAGTGGCCTTGGCCCTGGTGGAATGGGCTCCCAAGTCCTCAGGGGGCTGCTTCTTTGCTAGTGCGTAGCAGATCTTAGTACAGAGTACAAACTGCAGAGAACTGGTCAGTTTCTGCACAAACGTGCCACTTTTGCTCCAATGAAGAGCTGATCATCCACCAGATATTCTTTGGTGCAATTTTCAGATGGGGAAAAAATGTAAGCAGCATGAAGTTCTAGCTGATATGAAAAGGAGTGACCACCTTCAGTAGAAAAGAGGCAGGCGTCTGAAGAACTAATTTGCCTAGAAAAAAGCTTGTGTAGGGAGGGTGAAGTGATAGAGCTTGAAGCTTGCTGATCCTCCTGGCTGATGTAATGGCCACCAGGAAGACAGTCTTGATTGCCAGCAGAAGCAGAGAGCAGCTGTTCAGGGGCTCAAAGGGAGAACACATGAGTTATGACCAAAATAAATTGAGATCCTATTACATAATGCCGATTTGTAGAGCATACAAATCACATGCAATGGCTTAAGGAGGTGTGTATGCATGGGGTTCCCACAGAATTATTCAAAGTACCTGTTCTTCAGCTTCTTGTGAAACTCAAGAAGCAAGGAGGCGTCTCTGGTGTGTTACGGGAGGCTGTTCCATGCTTGGGTCCAATGTAATAGAAAGAGCGAATACTTGAACTGCTACATGAATTCGTGGGGTATGTGCGAGTTATAGTGAGGCTGAGCATAGGTGTCTTGAAGGGTTGTGGAAGTCTATGAGGCTGTTATAGTAAGTGTATTGTGTGTTGTGTAGGTCTTTATAGATGTGTGGGACGAGTTTGAATTGGCAACTGTTTATGAATGAAGAACCAGTGGAGCTCCCAGAGGTGAAGTGAGGAAGCTTGAGTATGAATCTTGTGGCGGCGTTCTAGATGGTGTTAAGTCTATTGAGGAAACGCGCCGCGTCGGCAATGATGGCTATGACTTTGTACTGTATTTTAAATGAATGATCCTCTATCAAATAAAGAAGAAAACAAGTATTTTCACATAAAATTGGAGCTTCGTATATTTTCTTTGGGGGATTGTTTACTCTGTTCTTGAGTAACTTTAAACTAAGAATTACTAATCTTGTGATACTCTCTATGATTAGTCAACATATGGGTATGTGCTGAGCCTATCTGAATCTAGTTCATTTAGCCACCTGGTGGAGTCCCACAGTGAGTCCTTGTTACCAAAGGCTAGTAATTCTGCCTTGTCGATATTCAGTTTAAAGCAGTTGGTTCTCATCCATTCTACTATCAAGCTCATGCAATTAATTCTGGTGATGTGTCTTATCCGTTAGGGAGAGGATTTGTTGAGTGTCTTCTGTGTAGTAGATGATGATGCCTTGAGACCTGGTGATGTTGGCGAGTGGCTCAAGGTAGAGGTTCAACAGGGTCAGGATGAGGGATGAACCCTGGGGGATCGACATACAAGTTTCTTGGCCTCAGATGTGAAGGGTGGCACTCTAAATCTTTGCGTTCTTCCTGTGAGGAAGAGACCAATCCAGTTGAGTGCTGGTCCTTGGATTCTGCAATCATGGAGTCTTTTGATGAGTGTGTTGTAGGACACTGGTGTCAAAAGCTACAGAGGGGTCGAGCCGGATGAGGACAGCTGTTTAGACTCAGTTAGGGAAGGTCCTGATATTGTCGGTGCATGTGATGAGTGAGGTTTCTGTTGTGTGATTCTTTCTGAAACCTGAGTTTTGTCCAGTAGGTGTTCGAGCTCAAGGTGGCTTATGAGTTGTTTGCTGGTGGCCTTTTTTGCTGGGTAGGGAAAGCAGGGAGGTAGGTTGGAGGTGGCTAGTTTGCTGTGGTCAGCTGAAGGTTTCTTTAGGAGGGTGATGACCACTGTGCACTTTCAGACTTCTGGGAAGGTGGCAGAGGAGATGTAGGTGTTTATGATGTGGGTGAGAGCTGTGTTAATTGGGGATGCAACAAGGTTATAGATGTGGTGGGAGCACATGTCCGAAGGGAACCCAGAGTCGTTGAGCTTCATGATTGCGGCTGTTTGTTCACTAGTGAATGACTTGAATCTGATGAGGTAGTTGTTATGATTGGTGATAAGTTCGCTTGGATCTGATTGGGCCGTGAAGTTGCTGTAGATGTTTGTGATTTTGCTGTTGAAGAAGCTGGATAGGTCATCAAAGAATTCTTAAGAGGGGTGATTGACGGAGGCCACATGTGTAGTGAATCTTTGATGATCAAGAAGATTTCTTTGCTGCTTTTGGGAGTTACCTTTGATACGTTTAACTAGCTTGCTTTTCTTGGTTTCTCCATATTTTTGGTGGTATTTTCTTAGTGCAGCCTTAAAAGTGGTCGGTCTGTGTCTTCGTGGCTGCCTCTTCACTTTCTCTCTAGTTGTTTGCAGTATCATTTGGTGTCCCAGAGGTCCTTTGTGCACCAGCTGTCTTGCTTGTTGGATTTTCTCTGTTTGTTGAGTTTGATGGGTGAGAGGGAGGCAGCACAGTTCCTGATCCAGTTGCTAAAGTTGTTGATATCCTTGTTGATGTTGTCCGAAAGGTTGAGAGGGTCTGTTTTGTGTCTCAAGTCGAAATTAATGTGACAGGCTGGCATGGGATGAAAAGTGGGGAAACCAGTTGGCAAACTGTTTTGCGCAGCGGCATATAGTCCTGAGGTAGACACACAGCGCGGAAGGGCTGGGGAGGTCTACACAATCGGGTGGGTCTTGCCATCTTGGGAGTGTGCCTGAATGGTGCATCCTAGGATAGCCACATGCCACGCTCCACAGGAAGTGGTCTCCAGGTGGGAGGGAACCTAGTAGCCCATTGGCTATCAACCACCATCGGGTGCACTACGGAACCTTTCCAAGCATAAAGGGGGCACCCTTGACACCCAGACCTCAGATCTTAAGCGACTTAAAAGAAGGACCGAAGAAGATCTGCCCTGCTGCACCAAGGGATCAGCAAAGAGAGACTGCATTGATGAGGACTGCATCTGCTGGCTATCGAAAAGAGGGACTGTGCCTGCCATGTGATGCTCGGGGAGAAGCGGCCTCCAGAGCCTAATCAAGCAAAGAGAACTCAAAGGACCTGCCGACTGGCCTCCGGTTTGCAGCACAGGGATACAACAGCATTCACCACCATGCATCGCTGAGGAACAAGACCTGGATGTGCAGAGTTGCACCAGAGTTTACTGAGCCTGGCAGTGCTAGCGGAGAGTTGCTAAGACCCTCAGAAGGAACGTTATCAACCCAGAAAGGAATGGTCTGTGACCGAGACAACAGGCGACTGGACTTAGACTAGACCGTAGAGGACTTTGTGGGACGTCGACCCTGCAACTAGGACCCCCCCTCATCATCTTCATAGAGCAAGGAATCCCTGCAGTAAGAACCCCGCCGACTGTATCATACCCACAGCACCCTTCGAGCATCTTCAGCAACCTTCTTCACTTGTATCTGGACCACTCCAAAGGAATCCATTGCAATGCAGATAGAGCACCTGGAACTGCTGAAAGCTGCTTCTTTAGTGAAGGCAACTGTCCTTGAGGACTTCGCTGGTCCCCCTGACAAGCCCCTTGTCATGGTTGATCGCCCCAAGTACTTGTAACCGACAGGATTGACACCTACGTTTTTCTTAAAAAAAAAATGTAAGTGTCAAATTTGTTGCCTTTGCCATGGGTTGTTAGCGGTTGAATTAAATTGCTTGGATTTACTATTACTTTTTAAATCTATATCTCTGGAACCCTCCATTGGAGTTTTTTCTTTAAAGTGTCTAAATTCTTATAAAATACAGTCTATTCTTAGAAATTAGTGTTGGATTTTTTTGAGTGTTGTGTTGATTACTTCAAATCTTTTGGTGCGGTTTAAAAGCTTAACACTTGTTCCTCTGTGTAAGCCTTGCTGCTCAGAATTAAGCTGAGTGGTTTACAGACAAAACCTATTGGACCTACAGGGGTTGGTAAGAGTATTACACAATGAGGTTGCACAATCGCACCAACAAATATACCTGATTTACTAATATATACCATTTACCGTATACACTTCACCAGTATAACAGGCTATGTTCTACAATTCATTATCAAATAAACAAGAAACAGTACTCGCCTCTGCAATAGCCTCATCAGTTAGTATCCTCGGGTTGGACTGCACACAGTGCAATAGCAATGCATCCCAAAGTTCAAAGAACACAGCAAGGTGGGAGACAATGGCATGTGGAAGACTGTTGAAGATTCCTGGATCTTAAACAACAAGTTCAGAAAACAATCAGAACACATTGTAAGGATTGTCACACTTCTATAAACCTAAATGGCTTGAAGTACAAATTACACAAATGAGATACTGACGTTTGACTGTACAGCAAAGAAAGCCCAACAGCTGAATAATATTGTACACTGCATTTTTGTATACTTGTGTTTTAGGATGCAACATGGACTAAACATTTGTTCTGCAGCTTAAGTTTTCACACAGTCAGTGATTTACAATTTGCAATTCATTGGACTTCATGTAAACAATGCTCCCTTAGCAAATCTCTGTAATACAAAGGAATTCAAAAACATTTTAGTTGCTTTATAAAGAGGAATTCAGAAGCGCATGCTGACATAGTCAAAGGTAACAGAAGCCCCTCAAATGCCATAGATACACATACATAGCGTCACTGAAGAAAAAAGCTAAAAAAGGAATATGCTACTTACCAGAACGCATCTGTTCTTGGCATGTAGAGCTGCAGAGTCGTATACTGTGCATTAGATCGCCACCTGGTGTTGGGCTCGGATGATTGAAGGTTGTTGTCTTCTTGGAAGAAGTCTTTGTAGTCACGAGATAGGTGTCTCCTCCCTTGGACAACACTGCGCATGGTCATCGACTCCATCCTCAGATTGTTTTTCGCCGTGATGGGAAATGATGGAGTTAGTAGAAGTAAAGTTAAAGAAGGGATGTCCATGCGTGTGCATCTAATTAAGATGATAACTGGAACGGATACAAGCCCCGGGGAGGCGGGAGGGCGTATACGACTCTGCAGCTCTACATGCCAAGAACAGATGCATACCGTTAAGTAGCATATTCCGTTCGAGGCATATGAGCTGCAGATCGTATACTGTGCATCGATTGTGCAGCAGTGTCTCCCCTAGCGGTGGTCGCCTGTATCCGTTGCAGTATTTTGAAACAGTGTTCCAAGGACAGCTTGGCCTACTACAGCTTGCTGCTTGGCTTGCACATCAACACAATAGTGTTTAGTGAAGGTGTGTATTGTAGACCATGTCGCTGCCTTGCATATGTCCTCTAGTGGTATATTTCCTGAGAAAGCCACAGAGGCTCCTAGTTTGCGAGTAGAGTGTGCTCTAGGAGGAACTGGTAGTGTACATTTAGCTTTTTGATAGCATATTTGTATACACTTTACAATCCACCTGGCAATTCCCCCCTTAGAGATGGGGTTGCCTTTGTGTGGAGAGAAAGATACAAATAATTGTTTTGTCTTTCTGAAGGTTTTAGTCCTATCTGTGTAGTATAACAGGGCTCTTCTAACATCTAAGGTGTGTAAAGCCCTTTCTGCAACAGAGTCCGGGTTTTGAAAAAACACAGGTAGCTATACTGATTGGTTAAGGTGAAAAGGAGTAATAACTTTTGGCAGGAATTTTGGATTAGGCCTAAGTACCACTTTGTTAGTATGTATCTGAAAAAATGGTTCTTGTATTGTGAATGCTTGTATTTCGCTAACTCTTCTGAGAGAGGTGATGGCAAAAAGAAAAGCAGTATTCCATGTTAGGAACTGTAATTCACACTGATGTAAAGGCTCGAAAGGGGGTCCCATAAGTCTTGTAAGGACCACGTTTAGGTTCCATACTGGAGCAGATGGTAACCTAGGTGGGATTATACGTTTTAATCCTTCCATAATAGCTTTGATCGCAGGTACTCTGAATAGAGATAGATGTTGTCTATTCTGTAAATAGGCTGCTATTGCTGCCAGATGTAGGTGTATGGAAGAATAAGCTAAATTGGACCTTTGTAGGTGTAGTAGGTAGCAAATGATATTTTGGATGGAAACATCCAGTGGATGTGATTATTGTTGCAATATTTTGCAAATCTTTTCCACTTAGCGGCATAACACGCTCTGGTAGTGGGTTTTCTAGCTTCTTTAATTATGTTCATACAGTCTGGTGGTAGGTTTAAGTAACCAATCTCTAAGACTACAGGAGCCAGATCGCCAAATTCAGTTGGCTTGGTTCTGGGTGTCTTATTTCTCCATGGTTCTGTGTTAACAGGGAGGGCGAGAGCTTTAATTTTTGATGTGGAACAAGTGAAAGATCCAGCAGTGTGGTGAACCACAGCTGGCGTGCCCATGTGGGAGCTACTAGTATTAGTTTGAGAGACTGTTGTCTAAGTTTGCGCACTACTAGTGGAATGAGTAGGAGAGGCAGAAAAGCGTATGCAAATCTGCCTGACCAGTTCATCCATATTGCACTCCCCTCAGACCGTGGGTGTGGAAACCTGGCGGCGAAGGTTGGACATTTTGTATTCTCGTGGGTGGCAAACAGATCTATCTCTGGATGCCCCCACATTTGGAAGAATGGCTGAAGAACTTGAGGATGTATCTCCCATTCGTGAATCTGTTGTGACTGTCGACTCAACAGATCTGCTATCTGATTGTGAATTTCTGGAAGGTGCTCTACTGTCAGGTGTATGTTTTGAGGAATGGCCCATCTCCAAATGTTCTGTGCGAGCTGGGACAGTTGCAGAGAGTGTGTCCCCCCCCCCCCTGTTTTTGTATATAGTACATGGCTGTCATATTGTCCGTCCGGATTAAGACAGCTTTGTTTTGTACTTGCACTTGAAATGTTTTGAGTGCTAGGAAAATTGCTAGCAGCTCTAGATGGTTGATATGGAACAGTTTTTATTGGTTGTTCCATTGGCCTTGTGTGGTATAGTGTAAGAGATGGGCTCCCCATCCTGTGAGGGATGCATCTGTTGTGAGCACTATCTGTGGAACAGGCTCTTCGAACAGCCGTCCCTTTGTCAACTTTTTGGTGTTCCACCATTGCAGAGAGTGATATATACGGCTGTCCACCAACACCAGGTCTGAGAGCTGACCTTGAGCCTGATTCCACTGTTGTGCTAGACATTCTTGTAATGGGCGCATTTGCAGTCTTGCATGTGGAACTATGAAGATGTAAGACGCAACCATGCCTATTAGTCTCATGAACACTTTGGCTTGGAGAGACTACTGGTGTTGAAAAATGGAGATTAAGGTTTGAATGCTCTGTATCCTGGCTGGACTGGGATACGCTAGAGCTGTAGATGTGTCTATGGTAGCTCCTAGATACTGATGAACGTGCGAAGGCACTAGATGCGACTTGGTGTAGTTTATGGTAAACCCTAAGTCGTGCAATGTCTGAATTGTTTCCTTTGTGTGATGGACACATTGACTGTATGATTTTGCTTTTATGAGCCAGTCGTCTAGATAAGGGAAGACATGTATCTGTTGTCTTCTGAGATGTGCCACTACTACTGTTAGTTTATAGAAGGGGGGTTTTGCCCAGACATAGTCACTGGGACCTGGGTTCTATAGGTACTGAGAGGAAGGGGTCCCAGTGTATATAGGGAGCAATTAAATACAATTCAAGTGAGTTAATCAAAAACAATTATTTTGATCCGCAAAGTTTTATTCACAGTGGGATCCAGTATATTGAATATACATAGCATAAAATACAATCAACTGTATTGAAAGTCATACAGTGCCCCGAGGAGGGAAGGGGGAAGTGATAGTGAATAGGTAAGGGAAGTGATGGGATTGTGTGACAGTAAAATCAATCCTTCAAAAACTTGTTCATGCTATAATTAGTATAGCAACAACTGCCATTAAACATGGCGACATTATTTGAAAAGTGGCATACAACACAAGGTACAGTGTATATACAGAATATTGGCGTGAGGTTGCCGCAATTGAAAAAACAGTCGACGTTTCGACCCTCAGAAGTTGCAGGACAGTTTAACCTTGCTGTGGGGTCTTCATCAGGACCAGGGGGTGGGGCAGGGGACCTAATAGAAGTATAATAAATTAAAGTTAGAGGGTTGCTACTCCGGCCTCGAGTTATCACATAGGTAGAGACGGACAAAGTCCATGATAGAATCTTTTTGATAGTTAATTATAAAGAAATGGAATCTACTGTGTTCCGGCAGGTCCAGAACATAGAACAGGGTAAAACCTTATTAATTGCGGAAATTAGGGCGCCTGAGTAGGAAAACCAGCATGGTACAAGACGGCCCACCACTCGCAAAAGGCATTCAATAAAAGGAACTGCTGCTACAAAATAAAGATGGAATCTAGGATTGAGGGCTAACAATTAGCGCAAGTCCAGAGGCTGAAAAAATAAATAAAAAACATAAAAAACATACCACAGGGTCAAAAGTCCGCCGTGTGGTCTTGAGTGAGGAATGGAAGACAGTGGAGCTGCATCTGTAATGATGAGCGTACATTAATTACATATCTGTATTGAAAGGGGGGCAGACATTGGAGAAGATTACAACAATGTCCGGTTGGGGACAGTGAAATCGTGCTTACCGATGGTGGCGTCCTGTTTGGTATCAGGATTCGGTAAGTTCAGACATCGTGGGGAATGAATCCGTGATTGGTCTACTAGGGCAAGAACAGAGGGACCGTCAAGAAAACAGACCACTGTAGAATGATTTAAGGCGGGAGGCGGACAAGGAGCGAAGCCATACTCACTCGGTAGGAATGAATCTGAGAGCTCCGTACGAGGGCAGCCGATCAATGCCGCGTTTCCTGGTTTGGGGAAGGAGTCATGGTAACAAGTCACGTGGTGACCGTAGACATCATAAAATTAGAAGAAAGACTATCAATGCCGTCTGCCATGGTTAATAAAACTAAAGGGTGCTGTTGTTGAATAAGGAGTTTTGAATATCGTTTATCCATTATATTTCATCAAGCAACAATAAATAAATGCGAATGCGATGTTAAGATAAAATAGACATAGAAAACCACTATAGTCTTAAAACGACATGTTGGTGAATTCTGGGCGTACCTCTCAAACATGAGGGTAAAGGCCCGACAATTAGTGAGTCAACAATTACAATCATATATAGTTTGAGACACAGCATTTGGACAGTGGTGTGCCTTTCAAACATGAGGGTAAAGCCACATTTTGAATGTCAGAAGTAATTAAATGGAGAAAGAAGGGTAGGATACTTATAAATTCAATGATGAAAAATTTGAAACTAATATAGGCAAACAGACCCATCATGGTAGTGTAGCCAACTTTTGTTCCATATGCCAACAGTATGTCGAATCAGATTCTAGCTTATGAAGCTGTTGTCTGGCGTGATGTGCAACGGGTTCTTCAAGACAAAACCTTTGTTCGATACAACACCAGCAAACCCCAAAAGACAGCTCTACAGTCATTGGCCAATAACCATCAAGTCGTGATCAAGCTTGCTGACAAAGGCGGTGCCATTGTTATACAGGATCTATCTGCCTATAAATCTGAGATTCTACGTCAACTACAGGATGATAATTGCTACCAACTATTGAGGTCTGACCCCACCAGATCCATCGCTACAGAGATCCTAGAAGTAACCCAGGAAGGTCTGAGTTTAGGCTTCCTGTCTGAGAATGAATTTCACTTTTTGAATAACAAACATCCTCGTCTGGCAACACTATACACTTTGCCCAAACTCCACAAAAGCATGGACAATCCTCCGGGTCGCCCAATTGTTTCTGGCTGTGGTTCCATATTGGAACCTTTGGGAAAGTACATTGACTTTTTTATTAAACCACTTGCTGAGGCTACTCCATCATACCTTCGAGACACGATGCATACCATCAACATAACTGAGAGTATACCCTATGATCCGTCAAACCAAAGATTAGCTACTTGCGATGTAGTCTCCCTCTATACTTGCATTCCCCAACAGGAAGCTCTTACAGTGATAGCCAGATGTCTTCAGAAACGTCCTGCACCTGTTCAAGTACCCTCAGAGTTCATTGTAGCCTTGCTCAAAATCGCAATGACCCGCAATTTCTTTCTGTTTGACAACAACTTTTATCTTCAAACTTCTGGTGTAGCCATGGGTGCTCCCTTTGCTCCCGATGTAGCCATTCTGTACATGGCAGCATTTGAAGAAGATACTATTCTCAGTCAATCGAACCCATTCAGAGACCAAGTGGGCCTCTGGATGAGGTACATCGATGACATTTTAATGATTTGGAACGGCAGTCATGACCAATTGAACAGTTTCTTTACTTGGCTCAACCAACAATCCCAATATGTCAAATTTACAATCCAATCGGACAGCAACACTATTGACTTTTTGGATGTCACTATTTATCACCACTCTGGAAGACTCTGCACCAAACTATATCGAAAAGCATCTGAGAGAAATTCCCCATTGGCTTATAATAGTCATCATCCTCGCGCTCTTCGGGATAACCTGCCTTTTGGGCAATTTCTGAGGATACGGAGAAATTGTTCAAATAAAGACGACTATTTTTCTGAATCACAGGATCTTTCAAACCGCTTGCTATATCGTGGTTACCCAAGACGTTTGATCAAAAAAGCCCGCAAACGTGCTTGGTTCTATCCCCGTGAAGAACTATTAATACCCAAAGATAGAACCAACCATGAAGAGAGTCGTATTGTCTGTGTCACCACTTTCAATACCAAAAGTAACAGCATCAAAGGAATCATCAACAAGCATTGGCATTTGGTATCGGATGATATCAAACAACCTGAGACACCACTTCATGCATTTAAGAAAGCCAAGAGCATTAAGGATTATGTTGTCTGCTCTTTCCTATCCCCTGACAGTCAACCTACGATCAACACCTTGTGGAACTTACCACCAGTCATTGGTCATTTCAAATGTGGCCAATGCAAGGCTTGCGATTCCACTATTCAGACTAAGGAGTTTGTACACCTCCATCTCACTGTCAAACTCAAATCCTTCAGCAATTGTAATTCCAATAACATCATTTACGCCATCGTTTGCCCATGTCACAAAATCTACATTGGCCAAACTCAGCAAAAAATAAAAGCTCGGATACTACAACACATGAGCCGAATTCGATGTGATGTTCAAGGCGCACCTTTAGTAGAACATTTCAAGCTGAATTCGCATCCCCCTGAAAGTTTACAATGGTTGGTCATTGAAAAAGCAACGATGGGACAACGAGGTGGCAACATCTCGGACATTCTAAACACCCGAGAACTGAAATGGATTTACTTTTTTAATTCAATTGAAACTGGTCTCAATGAACTGGACAGCTCATTTTCCCAATTGGCTACACTACCATGATGGGTCTGTTTGCCTATATTAGTTTCAAATTTTTCATCATTGAATTTATAAGTATCCTACCCTTCTTTCTCCATTTAATTGCTTCTGACATTCAAAATGTGGCTTTACCCTCATGTTTGAAAGGCACACCACTGTCCAAATGCTGTGTCTCAAACTATATATGATTGTAATTGTTGACTCACTAATTGTCGGGCCTTAACCCTCATGTTTGAGAGGTACGCCCAGAATTCACCAACATGTCGTTTTAAGACTATAGTGGTTTTCTATGTCTATTTTATCTTAACATCGCATTCGCATTTATTTATTGTTGCTTGATGAAATATAATGGATAAACGATATTCAAAACTCCTTATTCAACAACAGCACCCTTTAGTTTTATTAACCATGGCAGACGGCATTGATAGTCTTTCTTCTAATTTTATGATGTCTACGGTCACCACGTGACTTGTTACCATGACTCCTTCCCCAAACCAGGAAACGCGGCATTGATCGGCTGCCCTCGTACGAAGCTCTCAGATTCATTCCTACCGAGTGAGTATGGCTTCGCTCCTTGTCCGCCTCCCGCCTTAAATCATTCTACAGTGGTCTGTTTTCTTGACGGTCCCTCTGTTCTTGCCCTAGTAGACCAATCACGGATTCATTCCCCACGATGTCGGAACTTACCGAATCCTGATACCAAACAGGACGCCACCATCGGTAAGCACGATTTCACTGTCTCCAACCGGACATTGTTGTAATCTTCTCCAATGTCTGCCCCCCTTTCAATACAGATATGTAATTAATGTACGCTCATCATTACAGATGCAGCTCCACTGTCTTCCATTCCTCACTCAAGACCACACAGCGGACTTTTGACCCTGTGGTATGTTTTTTATTTATTTTTTCAGCCTCTGGACTTGCGCTAATTGTTAGCCCTCAATCCTAGATTCCATCTTTATTTTGTAGCAGCAGTTCCTTTTATTGAATGCCTTTTGCGAGTGGTGGGCCGTCTTGTACCATGCTGGTTTTCCTACTCAGGCGCCCTAATTTCCGCAATTAATAAGGTTTTACCCTGTTCTATGTTCTGGACCTGCCGGAACACAGTAGATTCCATTTCTTTATAATTAACTATCAAAAAGATTCTATCATGGACTTTGTCCGTCTCTACCTATGTGATAACTCGAGGCCGGAGTAGCAACCCTCTAACTTTAATTTATTATACTTCTATTAGGTCCCCTGCCCCACCCCCTGGTCCTGATGAAGACCCCACAGCAAGGTTAAACTGTCCTGCAACTTCTGAGGGTCGAACGTCGACTGTTTTTTCAATTGCGGCAACCTCACGCCAATATTCTGTATATACACTGTACCTTGTGTTGTAATGCCACTTTTCAAATAATGTCGCCATGTTTAATGGCAGTTGTTGCTATACTAATTATAGCATGAACAAGTTTTCGAAGGATTGATTTTACTGTCACACAATCCCATCACTTCCCTTACCTATTCACTATCACTTCCCCTTTCCCTCCTCGGGGCTACTACTGTTAAGCACTTTGTGAACACTGGTGGTGCTGTTGTGACCCCGAATGGAAGGACTTTGAATTGATAGTGCTGTCCTTGTATGACAAACCTTAGATACTTCCTGTGAGCAGGATGTATAGGAATGTGAAAGTAGGCGTCCTTTAGGTCTAGTGTTGAAAGAGAATCCCCTTGTTGTAGTAGTGGGAGTACTTGCTGCAGAGTGATCATGTGAAAATGATCTGATTGTATGTAATGGTTGAGGGGTCTGAGGTCGAGAATTGGTCTTAGTGTCCCGTCCTTCATGGGAATTAGGAAGTACAAGGAGTAAACTCCTGTTCCCTGTTCCTCTAAAGGAACTACTTGAATAGCATCCTTTTGTAGAAGTGCTAGAACTTCTTGTTGAAGTAGAGTAATATGGTATGTGGACATTGGACGCTGCCTGGGAGGTATGTTTGGGGGGGTTGCTGTGAGTTCTAGGCAGTAGCCATATTGGATAATTTGTCTTACCCACTTATCTGTTGTGATGGAATTCCAGACAGGTAGGAACTGTTATAATCTGCCCCCCACAGGGGTGGAATGCTGTGGGGGAGGCAGAGGGAAGTCACTGTTTGGGAGTGGAAGAGGAGCGGTTGTTGTTATTACCTCTACCGCTTCCCTTGTTATTAATTCCTCTGTATCCTCCTCTGAAGTAGCTCTTGTTAGAGGAGGTCTGTGTATTTGCTTTAAAAGAGGACGTTGTATCTGCGCCGGTTTGCTTAGAGCCTCCTCTATATAAGGAGCGGCGAAAAGAACTTCTAGTCTGTGTGGATTGTAATGCACCCATAGACTTAGCTGTGCCTGTGTCTTTTTTCATCTTTTCTAGTGTGTTGTTTACTTCCGGCCCGAACAATTGGTTTTGATTGAAGGGCTGGTTCAAGATGGTGGTCTGTACCTCTGTTTTAAACCCTGAAATGCGTAACCACGCAAGTCGTCTGAGTATAACACTAGTATTGACTGCTCTGGATGCTGTGTCAGCTACATCTAGTGCACATTTAATTGAGGCATTGGATATTAACTTGCCTTCCTGTATGAGCTCTGTTGCCTTATCTTTGTACTGATCTGGGAGGTGCTCCATCAATTTTTCTAATTGGTCGTAGTGAGCACTGTCATAGCGTGAGAGCAGGGCTTGTGTGTTTGCTATGCGCCATATGTTTGTTGCTTGCGCAGCAATCCGTTTCCCTGACGCCTCAATAACTTTAGATTCTTTGTCAGGCAGGGCGTGTCACCAGAGGTCTGGGAATTAGCTATTTTTCTTGCATTAGACACAACTAAAGAGTCTAGTGGCAGATGTCCCTTAATATAGACTGGATCAGATGGTGCTGGTCTGTATTTCGTTTCTATTCTTGGTTTTAGTACCCTGCAGCGTACCAGGTCTTTAAATATTTCTGGAGCATGTTTAATGACTCCTTCGATCATAGGTAGTATTTGCGTAGACCTTTGTGACTGCTCAAATGTATCCAGTAAAAAATCCTCATCAATGGCATCAGAGTGCATTGAAACTCCGTGGTAAAGGGCTGCTTTATTTAATAAATGATTAATCCCAATATTATCCTCTAGAGGGGAAGGTTTTGTTGGGTAGGACTGAGGATCAGGAATGTCTGACACATTGTGTGGTGGGAAGCCATACATGTCACCCTCTTTAGGATATTCAGGATTGACATCTTCATCTAAAGGGTATTCCTGTGGCTCTGGTATGTCATTCCCCCCACCTAGATCATACTCCTCGTCAGTGTGGTGTGATGATGCAGGAGATTGAACAGGAGAAACTGTAGGTTCAATGTAAGGAGGGATAGGAGAGGGAGAAGGTGAAGGAGAGGAAGGATGCATTGGAGAGGTTGCACAGTCCTTCTTTTTGACAGGAACCACAGGTAGAAGTGGTGTGTCTGCTGGTTTCTTCTTATAAGGAATAGCCTCTACAGGTCCAGTCTTTAGATTGATATATACTTTCTTTTGTTTAGGATCTGGTCTAAACAATTTTTTCTCCTTTACAACCTTCTTTGGCATCGATTTTTTCGGGGCCGATAGGGGTTGTTTTGCGTGTTTTGCTGTAGGAGGCGTTATTGAGTCCCGTGGAAAGGTTTTTGGTGCCGAAGGTGGTTTCGGCTTAGTAGGAGTCTTTGTTACCGAGGTTGGAGATTTTGGAGTGGAGACAGGTCTCATTGGCCTTGCGGCGTCGGACTCTGGCTCCCATCTTTATTTTTGGAACCGGAAGGCTTTGGAGTCGAAGCTCTTTTTGGATCCGGTACAGTCTTCGGCACCGATGCCTCTCTTGGTTTGGGTGCCGAAGGCTCTTTTTCTTTGGGTACCGAAGGGCGTTTTGGCTTCGGTGCCGAAGGATGTGTGTGCTTCGGTGCCAATGGAAGAGGTGGAATTGGCACATGTGGTTTTGTCGGTGCCGAGGCACCGGAAGGCGTAGTTGTTTTCCTCGGAGCCGAGCCCGAAGGCAGAGCGTCGAAGGGGGTATTTCAGTCTCGACTGGGCCCCATGGGCGCAGTGCTGACCGTTGCCTTTGGTTTGGGTAGTGTCTGTTGTGCAGGGGCAGGGGTACTCACGGGTTGTCGAGATGGAATCGAGTCGTCTGAGTTCTCTGCCCCCGATATGATCTGGAGATCAGGCAAGTCTTCCTCGGCGACGAGTGGAGCCTCGTCCTCTGAGATGTCTTCGAATGGATCCTCGTCCTCGGAGACATCTTCTTCGACGATCTCCTCCTCAAAGATGGCCTCCGGTGCTGGTGCTGATCTCCTCATCTCGTGTCGACGAGCCCTCCGATCCCGAATGGTCTTCTTCGATCGGAAGGATGCACAAGCTGTGCAGGTCGACTCGTGGTGGGTCTGCGAACCAAGATCACACCAGAAAGTACTTGAGAACAAAACAGCTAGAGAAGCCGTCTCTCCGGACTTGGCTGTCCAGGGAGTAGTGTTTTGTGAACGTGTGCAGCGATGCCCACGTAGCCGCCTGACAGTTGACATTTAAAAGCACTCCTCTTCCCAAGGCAGTAGTGGCTGCCGTCTCCCTGGTGGAGTGAGCGCATAGCCCGACTGGAGGCTCCTTTTTAGCCAGGGAGTAACAAGGTTAATGTACACGTTACTTACATTCGGTAACAATGTATCTGGTAGAGACGATTCTAGCCCCAGATTCCTTAACGCAGAATTCTCTTAAGGCGTGAGACTGGATCAGGAAAATTTTTCTTTTCCCAGCATCTCTGCACGCCGGGGGGCGGCACTGCGTGACTCTGTCCTGACGTGGTCCGCTGGCGTGAAGTCAGCGAGGTCACACAAGCCCCACCCCAGCGTTCTGACAACAGTTTTCTTCAGAGAACTTTTCCGCGCCATAACGCGGAGCCATCACAAACAAAAACTGTGAGCCTATGGGAACAGTGTGCGAAATAGCAGACAAACAGAAAGGAAAAAAGCTAATGGAGGGGAACAGCCCATTCG
Source organism: Lissotriton helveticus (assembly GCF_964261635.1). Lineage (NCBI taxonomy): Eukaryota > Metazoa > Chordata > Amphibia > Caudata > Salamandridae > Lissotriton > Lissotriton helveticus. The sequence continues at coordinate 772,035,832 of NC_136067.1, read as the reverse complement.
GGAAAGTGCCAGGCACCGTGGCACTGAAAGTCATAGAAGGGAGAAGCAGTCACAGCCACTGCAAAGCAACCCCACAAACAATACAACATTCTCCCTGGAGACAGGAAAAGCATATGAAAAACTGTGCAGCAGACGAAGAAGCCTGCAACCACAGCCCATTAACAGTGAAAGACAAAAGAGCAACGACAATTCACCCAAAGACAACACCACCACCAGGGAGAGTCGCATCCCCTGAAAGGAGCCAAGGCTGAGGCCCAGCTAAGAGACCCCAACTCAGAGGACTGCACATGAGTCAGAAACTCCAAAAAGGGTAGGGGAAATATGAGAAGGCACCACACTGGAAGCACCCGAGTGCAGGGACGCAGGAGCACCCATGAACCCACCAGTCACGTACCAGAAAGGAGGAATGGATGCAAACCCAACAATCAAGCATCCCGCTAGGGAGGAGTGAAAGAGGGCACTCGCAGAAAACAAATCACCCAGAGGCAGGCACGTGCGGCAGAGCAAGCAAAAGGCCTTCGCAGAACGGGGAGGAAGGGTGAGTCGTGAAGGAATCTGCAGCTAGAATCGTCTCTACCAGATACATCGGTACGGAAGGTAAGTAACTTGTACATCTGATAGAGACAACTAGCCGCAGATTCCTTAACGTAGAATAGATACCCTAGCCATACCCACGGTGAAGGAGGGTCGGCGAGAGGACCCCACCAGCCTGGATATAACAGAGGGTCCCATAGGGGACGAGCCCGACGGACAGGGCGAGAAGCCCTGTCCCCCCAGGCAAGGGGAACCCCTACAGTCAGAACACTACTGATCCCAAGGGGGATGCGGAAAGAAGAAAGGAAGAGGAAGCCCGTTCACACTCAGCAGAGGAAACAGGCGCAAGGCAAGAGGAGGCCAAAGCACCCCACGCCTACATCAGGCAACAAAAACCTCTATCCAGGGCCACGGCAAGGTAGTAAAATAAGATCAATCCAGAGGCACCAAGGAGGCAAGGCAGAAAGAAAGCAAGTCCCCCCTCACCAGGAACACACCCAGCGAAGAGGGCAGCTGATCCTACCACAGGTAGAAGTCAATAGACCAGACAGAACAGCGCCTACAGCAATAAAGCAGGCGGAAGCAGAAGGAGCAGCCCTGGGGCACCCAGGAAGACCGGGCAGGGTGCGCCTGAAAGAGGGAGTAACAGAAATCCATCTCAGCCCCCAAGACAGAGAGCCAGAAGGCGAAGAAGGCCCGGACACACCTCAGGAAGGAGTCCGCACACACGACACAAAAAGATGTGGAACCAGAGCCATGACGTCAAGCCGCAGACAGCAGGGCAGACCAGGCTAACAGCACAGCAACTCCGGAGAAGGGTACCCCGGGGCACCGCCAAAGGCATTCCGACACCTAGAAGGGAATTGCATCTGCAACGTACTTAAACGGCAGGGAGAGCAGAGACCTGAAGGCGACGACAACTTCCAAGCACAGAACAAGTTATATAACAGCTACCACTACCCCCACTGGGGTATGTTAGTCCCAAAATATGGGAACCCTCTTAGGAAGAAACTTCCGCAGCAGAGGACAACAGAAAGGACCGCGGGGAAAAAAGCCCAGCAGAAGGCTTGTCAAGCAGCCAAAAGCAAACGACAGAAGGCCTAATCTCAGGGCCAACCAGATGCAGATAATTATGCAAAAACACACAGTAAAAAGGGCCAGCAAGCAGTCAACAGAGCCACAGCCCCAAAAACTCCTAGTCACATGAATCACACAAATCACACAACTGGGCGACCCGCCCAAACGAAAGAACAGCTCCCAAGAACCAGATCAACCTACAGGTCACTGAGGGGGAGGAGAAGATGGAGGAGGAGGAGGAGGAGGAGGAGGAGGAGGAGGAGGAGGAGGAGGAGGAGGAGGAGGAGGAGGAGGAGGACTAGGAGGAGGCCGAAACCCCGCCAAGAACCTCCGGATGGCCGAGTCTGCCGGGGCGTGGAAAAAAAGAGTGCCATTGAAGGGAAGATCCACCAGCCGTTCCCGAACATTTTCCGGGAACACACTGTCCCGCAGCCAAGCATGGCGGCGAAGGACAACTGAAGAAATGATGCCAGGACCAAACAACTCCGAGATGTCCAGAGCGGAGCGAAAAATAAACTCAGCCAGCTCCCGGCTATTTAACGCATGGTGCCGCAAGTCAACACAAGCACCCTCCTGATAATCTGCAGATCAAAGGGATTAAGCAGAGTCTCACAAGCAAGAGGCAGCCCTAGCCAAAACACAAAGTGTTAAGGGCCCGCTCAACCGCACTGGTCGAAGCGAACATATTGCGCCCTCAAGAATCCAGCCAACGAGCCCCCGCGATGGTGGAGACAACAGCGACAGCAGGAAGGGAAAGGCAGTCCGCAAAAGGGGCCCACTGGCAGAGGGGTGGAGGGAAAGGCACAACGGGTCACGCGGTCCTGGAAGGTGCTGGTGCAGAAGGTGTTGGGGCACCGGATCCTCCATGGCGGGACGCCCCCATCAGAGAAGAACAGAGAGAACACTCAAAGGGAAGCAGCAGCTCCCTCCCACTAGAGCCCTGGTGAAGAAATCCCAAAAGATAATCCGCTGGGAAATGAGCTGCCGGAATCACCCATGCGCCGAATTCCGACAGCTATAGAAACAGCACGAGCGAAGACCGCAACAGCATCCGTAGGACTCTCGGTGGTGAAAGCAGCTCCGCTGTTGGCTGCAAGCTAACGCAGCCATCCCCTAAGCTAATCCAAGTGGGGAAAGGCCAGGTCCGGAAGGAAGAAAGAGGAGCCGCGGCAATAGCAGGCTCCCAACCTCCGGGGAAGAGGGGACGTCCGAAGACGAATCCACGCCCTGACGCCTGTCCGGTGCCGTAGAATCCGCAACCTGGAGCAGGGCGTCGCTGTCATCCAGCGCCACCGGAGACGCCAGACAGGCCTCCGCAACATCACACAGCGCTGGAGACGGGGCGGGCTCAGAGCTGAGGCGCCTAGGGGGCGGCGCTGGAGCGGCGCCGGCTCGACCTCCAACGAGGCAGCTGCCTGCGTGGAGGGTCGAGAGGCACCCGCCAGCCTCGACCCATTAGTGGGCGAGGGGGCCCACCGACCCCTATGGCGGCACTAAGGCCGACTTGACCTCCGGCGTGCCAACCGCCTCCGCGGAGGGATGATAAAGGCCAAAGGAGGGACGAGGGCTCCCCCGCCAGCCTCGACCCATGACGGGACGAGGGGGGGTCCGCGTATCCCTGTGGCGCCGCCAGGGACAGCAGCTGCCAGCCACGTAGCAGCGTCACCTCGGCCTTAGACAGGATCACCTTGTCAAAGGGCCGAGAGGGACTCGGAGATGCGACCCTAGCCCCGGCGAACACCTGCAGCACCACGGGGACTCAAGTAGGAGTTTGCGGGGAAGCCGGGGCGCTGTGGTCCGTAGGAGGGACCCCCGTAGGGCCGCACCCCAATGGCACCACATCCTCCAAGCCTGGATACGAACCTGCCGGAGTCGCCGGTGACGCCGCGGAAGGCCCCGCACCGCACAAGGGATCCGCTAACGTCCCAGGAAGTGAAAGAGGAGGAGGAGGAGCCAGCGAGGCCTGCAAAGCTGCTGCATGTGTCTCCATCTGGGCTGGACACCCCCTCACCAGGAAAGGGTGGATAGGGGGACGATACACGGGGCAGCATCACCCGCAGAGAGTGTACACCCCCAAAAGTCCGGAAACCAGCCCCACGGGGACAAACTGTGACACTTACCAACAGGCGAGCGAGGCTCTTGCGGCACAGGAGAAGGAAGAGAGCGACGACGATGGTGGCTGCTTCGAAAACCTTCCACAGAAGCTGATCGAGGCGACGAATTCGAACTAGACATGCGAGCCGAGAGAAGTTTCATCCGGCGCTCCCGCCGCGACTTCGGCTTCAACGGTTGGCATGCCTTGCAGTCAGTGGAGCCCTGATCTTCCCCCAAACACCAGATGCAAATCAGTTGAGGGTCCGTCGCCGACATCAGGCGTCCTCAAGACGAACACGGTTTAAAGCCCAAAGGCATCCGCACACTGTTCCCACAAATCAATAAGCAGTAGTGAAGGGAAAGGTCTAAACAGGACCAGAGCACAAACCGGATCCACGTTGCACGCGGAAAAGGGAAAAACAGATGTCAGTGCGCCGGGGTGGGGCTTGTGTCCTCGCTGACGTCACGCCCGAGAACGTCAGGGCAGAGACACGTGGTACCGCCCCCCGGCGCGCAGAGATGCTGGGGGAAAGAAAAATTTCCTGGATCCAGTCTCACGCCTGGGGATAATTCTACGTTAAGGAATCTGCGGCTAGTAGTCTCTATCAGATACACAACACGACCCATCGAGAAATGGTGCGGTTGTGTTCAGCCCGATCCTTCTTTGCACCCATGTAGCCAACAAAAAGTTGATCATCCACCCGGTACTGGTTTGTGCGATCCAGATAGAAGGAGAGCGCACGCTTTGGGTCCAGACGGTGGAGCTGCTCTTCCTCCTTTGAAGGATGCGGAGGCGGAAGGAAGGTGGGCAAATTAATGGTCTGCCCAATGTGGAAGGCAGTGACCACCTTAGGAAGAAAGGGTGGACGGGTCCTGAGAACCACCTTGTCCGGATGAACAGACAAGAAAGGAGGGTTGGAAGAAAAAGCCTGGAGCTCACTCACTCGTCTAGCGGAAGTGATGGCTACCAGGAAAGCAGTTTTAAGATTTAAGAGACATAAAGGACAGTTATGAAGACGCTCAAAGGGAGCGCACATTAAATAAATTAGCACAAGATTCAAGTCCCACTGAGGTATAACAAATGGAATTGGAGGAAAAAGATGTGTTAAGCCTTTCAAGAAACGGTTAACTACCGGGGACTTGAAAAGAGAAGGCTGAAGGAAGGCAGAGATGGCAGAAAGGTAGCCGTTGTAGGAGAGTGGGGTCTGCAATCCTTTGGTCACCCCAGATTTTTGCTTTTTGCTTCACTGGTTTACGACTTTCCCTGGCTGTGGGCCTGCTAATCAGACCCACAGCCTAGCTGTTCTCTCTCTAAATTGACAAGCATGTACTTTAGGTGCATTTACCAATTGGTACTGGGCCACCTTATGAGTCCCTGTACACAGGGCATAGGTGTACCCAGGGCCTACCAGGGGCTGAAGCATGTATTATGCCACCCCTGGCTGACCATCTAAATCTGACACAACTGGCTGCATGACAGCTGGGGCAAGGTGGTGTAAACACCCTTTGCTATAGATATAGTATACCTATATCTAACCCTAAAATGGACGCATATATTCCTATCAGTCACTCCTATGGAAGGCCTTATCAATCCTGAAGGCAGAGTGCTTGGAATTATGTGAGATGGTGCTCTGGCATGAGCTGAGCCAGTTTGCAGCTTGCGGAACCAAGTCCTAATAGCTGTTCCATGATAACGCTATACCATATACTCTTAAGTGCATTATCTACCTCGCGGTAAAATGCTAACTCTGGTATAACATTATCAAAACATGTCGAGTAAGGTGTCATAAGATTTGGAATACTACCCCCTCGCCAATTCTGGCGACGGGGGTAGCATTCCACCCTTCTAGAGGGACACGACATGTATGTAACTGTGAACCCCGGTTAAAGTTAACTCGAGCCTCAGCATCACAAAATAGATGCTGCCCCCACAGACACAAGTCTGACCTCCTGCTGCTGGGAGTCCTTCCAGCGAGGATGGCTTGGACAAAGGGTTTCCTGCCTTGGGAGGTGCTAGCACCACCCCAGACAGGATTTTGTGTATTGAGGTAGGGAGGCCTGAAAGGAATGAGACATGCCTGGGGCACACAAGGTGCCCTGTGCATACACCGGGTCAAACGAGTTACTGGGGCATCCCAGCCCCAGCTCTGGTGGGAAACCGGACAAAGGATAGGGGGTGTAACCACCCCCCTTCCTGGTCCCACCCAGGGGAGGGACCTAGTCAGTAGTGCAGCCCCCTTTAGGAGAATAAAGGTAGGAGCTGGTCCCATTCCAAATTAGATTATCCTGAACTATTCATCAAGAAGAAACTCTGGCCTTCAACGTTCTGCTCCACAGAAGACTGAAGAATCTCCCTTGTGGACAAGGAGTGTCCACCCTGCAACTGCAGGCACCATCAAGCGTCCAGCGGCTTCTCTTTGTCGTCTTCCCTCGAGGATCCAGACTTCAGAGCCCGACGAGACCCGGATTCCCAGACCTCTCCGACCTCAACCTGCATCTACAGCAAAGCTGAGACCCGTGGGTGCGACGAGACACGTGGGACCGGCCATCTTGAACGAACCTGCACTTCGCTTCCAGCACGACACCCGAGGTAAACTCGACCAAGTGATTTGGGGTCTGAGAAGCCCCAGCCCCGAGCAGCCCCTGCACCGAAGATCAGCCCTCCAGCATCCACGAGATCTGCGTGGGGCCCTTCTGCTTGGTTCCTGCTCGACGCGTTGTCTGGTCACTTGCCGGCTGGCTAGTGACCTCCTAGACGACGAACCTGTGAATTTCCACTGCTGATCTGGTTGCTCCAGATTGGCCCTTGCTCCCTTCCAAAAGATGGGCACCCCGGACTCTCCTAGTCCGCACCAGACGCTTTTTCCACTCACCGCGTGGGTTGCCTTTGCCAAGGCCTGTTGCCTCCAGTCCCGGATCCAACACCGCCGACAGCGAGAGCCTGCGTGGGACAGCTCGTGCCTCCATCCTGGTCGTCGAAGACACCTCCTGGTCCACGTGGCTGCAGAGTCAAGCGTCCACTCTTCACCTGATCGCGACGACGACATCTGGTTCCTTCCTGGTTCCACTCCAGTCACTGGCTAGTGACTGTGAACATTGTCCCCTCTGCTTTCAGGTCTCCTTCTTCAACAATCCACCCTTGGATTGCACCGGACATCTTCCTCCTGGTCGCCTGCAGCATCTTTTCTTTCAGGCTCCATTGACTTCAATGCGAGAACCCGACGCACTTTGACACCTATGCACCCGCAGCCCGTGGGTGAGGTAACGAGAGCATTTCGGTGCTCAAGGGTAGTTTAACTGTCCTAGTGTCCAGTTCCACAGTCGTTGTTGTCCTATCTAGTCAGGATTGTCCGTACTCACCTTTTCTTTGAACTGTACTGTCCATAGACGTTGTTACGCATCTCGCGTGTGAGTTCACACTCTGCACACGCGTTCCGTGGGCCTCCTATTACTTACCTGAAGTTAGTGTAGCATGGTCCCATCGATCCTACAGCCTCTGGACAGCTCCATTCCGATTATCGACTTTCACATTCCACTTACTTAGTATATGGTTTGTCGTGCCCCTAGGGCACCATTGTAATTGTGTGCGACTTGTAGTACTTTTCGTAAGAGATGGTCATGTGCCTAGCCCTCTGACCTCAAAGAGTTCAGAGGTGTTGTTATTAATAAATATACAGTTTATTTTCATAACAACCTGTGTGGTGTCCTTTCACTTGGTATTCAAGGGGTTATATTGTGGTAAAACAGCTGGCTTCACATGCCAATAGAGTTTAGCCTAAGACTGCTTTGTCCATGCTACCATTAGGATAGCTGGTCTATAAGGTTGACTTACAACCAATCACCATAAGGGTTGTTTGGACTGATACAAGGTGATCACTAGAACTAGTGAGCATCATATATCAGGCCAACTTCTCACAGCCGTTGATAGTGCCCAGTGCACCATGCCACAAATGTGTTCCACCTGCAGGAGTATACCGTCTATGTGGAGGGACGTCTGGCTGCCAAGATTACGTCTCAAACTTCAGGAGTCAGGTCAAAAGAAGTCAACTGGCGCCGCTCAATCTCCACGCAAGGAGGTGGAGACTGGACATATTCGGGTGGGGGACCGTCCCCTGTTGCTGCAACAGATGATCCTCCCAAAGAGGCAGTCGGATCGGAGGATCGATGGCCCTGTTGAGCAGCTCAGGGTACCAGACTCTTCGTGCCTAATCAGGAGCCTCAAGAATGAGTTGGGCCCGGTCGTGCCTGACCATCGTCGGCACTCTGGGCAGAAGTGGTATAGGCAAAAAGGCGTACAAAAGACCGCAACTCCACTCGCTATGAAAAGTGTCGCCGAGCAAGTGGCGCCTTGGAAATTCTGACATTGCCCGTTCTCTTCGGTGGCAAATAGATCTAACCAAGGCTCTCCCCAATGTTGAAAGAGACCTTGCACCCCCTCCGAGTTAAGATGCCAATCGTGATCCATCATGCACCTGCGGCTGATTAGTCCACCCTGGCGTTCAGAGAACCTGCCAGGTGTTGAACCACCAAGGAAATGGCTTTATGTTCCAGCCATGTTCACGACCCCATCCCGCCCTGTTTGTTGCAATACCACATGGCGGTGGTGTTGTCAGTGAACACCTGCACTACTCTTCCCCAGACAGATGGAAGGAAAGCCTTCAGTGCACCACGAATCGCCTGGAGCTCCAAAAGGTTGATGTGAAGGCCAGACTCCGCCAGAGGCCTCTGATCTCCGCCTCTCCCATGTGGCCGCTCAATCCCATAAGGGAGGCATCCGTCACCACAGTGTGGTCTGGTTGGGGAAGGGCGAGGGATCTCAATTAACACAATCCTGGTTCGTAAGCCACCACAGCATTTGTCGAGCAGTGCCCTCCGAGATCTAGGCGCAATTAGACAGATTCCCCTGATGTTGCGCCCACTGGAATTCCAGGTCCCACTGCAGAGCCCGCCTATGCCACCTGGCATGATCGATCAGCAGGATGCAGGAGGCCATGAGGCCCAGCAGCCTCAGGGTCATTCTGACCGAAACACGGGACAGAACCTGAAAGATCTGAATCATAGCCCGAATATCCCAGACTCTGTTTGGGAGGTTAGACCCGAAACGGTGTCGTGTCCAGAACCGCTCCGATGAAGAGGAGCTTATGAGAGAGACTCAAGTGCGACTTTGACACATTGATCGAGAGCCCCAGCATATGCAGGAGGTCGGCCGTAGTCTGGAGGTGGGAGACGACTGCCTGGGGCGAGCCCGCCTTCAACTGCCAGTCATCGAGATAGGGGAGAACAGTGAACTGAAAGTGCTCGTGGCCTACCGTGAACCTCCGGTAACGCTGTGGGCCGGCGGGATGTGGAAATAAGCATTCTGCAAGTCTAATGCTACAATCCAGTCTTGCGGGTCGAGGGCAGACAAGACCTGAGAAAGCCTCAACATTTTGAACTTCTCCTTCTGGAGGAAGCAATTGACGTCCCTGAGGTCCAAGATAGGACTCAGGCCCTAGTCCTTTCTTGGGAACCAGAAAGTAGCGAGTGTAACAACCACGACCTACTTCTGGGACAGGAGCGTGCTTGATGGCTCCCTTGCCCAAGAGTGCCGTAACTTCCTGCTGGAGAAGTACCAGATGATCCTCCGAAGTGCGGTGGTATCGCGATGGCAAGGCTAGAGGGGTAGTCTCGAAGGGGAGGGAGTAGCCCATTAGGACTATTTGCAAAACCCACCTGTCCTAAGTGATGGTGCACCAGTTGGGGATGTGATGGCGAATCCTGCTGCTCACTGGCTTTTGATGGGCCTGAAAGGTCGGACTAGGAGGGTTTGGAGGCTGCTGCAGAGGGGGGGTTGGTGGACTGGCCTGCCTGCTGTCCCCCGACACCTCGCCGGTTGTTTCCATGTCTCTGGCCGCGCCAAGGTTGGTTAACTTGCTGCGGCCTGTGTCCCTGGGTAAGATGCGGCAGGGCACCCCTTCTGTAGCCACGAAAGAGACAAAAAGCAGATTGCGCCGAACGGGAGGAGAGGCCCAAGGACTTGCCCGTAGCCAGCGAGTCCTTGAAGCGCTCTAGGGTGTTGTCTGCTTTGTAGCCAAAAAGGCAAGGGCCATCAAAGGGCATGTCCATCAGTGTGTTCTGGACATCCCCTGAAAAGCCAGAGGACCTCATCCAGGCATAGCGGAGTAGAGCTAACAATGATGAAATGGTTCTGCCCAGAGAGTCGGCGGTGCCCAGCCCACAACAGATCTTGAACTTTGCTGCATCTCTCCCAGAGGCAACAGCCTGGAAGAGCACTGCCCGGGCCTCCTTCAGACACTGAGGCAGCACTTGCGCTACCGCATCCCACATAGAGTGCGAATAACGGTCCAAGAGACATGCGTGTTTACGGATGTCGGTGAGGGCTTCATTAAACGGCAGCAGGTGCTCCGAAGAGCTCCCTGCCAGTTGAAGCACCTCAGTCAGGAAGTTAGTCCTGACCGCCACCGTAGGAAGCTCGAGGTTGAGAGCCTCGGCCGCCCTACGCACCACCACTGCGTATGCCGCTCCCTCCACGGTAGGCGGAGACAACATGCCAAGGTCGGGTGAAGTGTCAAGACCACTCGTATCCCCCAGCTTCTCTCTCCAATCCTGCTCACTCTCTAGCTGGTCAGTTAAAGGGTCACCTGACCACTACCAGTCCTTCTCCCCTCCTTGGCTACCAAACAGACTGAAAATGGCCAGAGTGGAACACAGGGACAAAAGTACCCATCAGCATTGGATCCGGCGTCGACCGATGTCTGTATGGCTCTGTGTCCACGTCGGGATAGAGGCCGGGGAGCCGACCAGCGCCGAACGCGGTAGTGGTGCCGGAGGAAGCGGCGCCTGCGGAGGTGTAATGTGGTCAACCGGCGCCAATCCGGATCCAGACCTGGATCCAAGGGGGGCCTGCAGCGCCAGAGCCGCCGACGGCAAAGACCTAGACCCCCAAACCGAGTCTGCGGGGCCCGAATGCGCTCCAGCTGGGTCGGTACGCCCTAAGATGGCATGCATTGCCCCGTAGAATGTACGAAGCTGGGCGGGAGTCGCTCCGGGCCCAGAAAAGGAGGGAAGCTCTGAGTCGACCAATCGTGCTCAGCGTGTGGAGCCGCGGGAGGGACACCACCCGCGGGCCTCGTCGGGTCGGCCGACCGACGAGGAGAAGTCAGAGTGACGATGCTTCTTCGACCTTCTTAGGCTTCGACTTACCTGACCCCGCAAAGCCTTCGGCATCAACAACTGACAGTCGGAGCACAACTTGGGGTTGTGGTAGCGCTCCAGGCAAAAGAGGTACAAGCGGTGCGGATCACCGTCATCAGACGGTTTCAGGAACTGCAGGCCTTAAAACTGGGCATCCCTTGTGCACCTGTCTGGAGTCGAAGACTCGAAACTCGAAGTCGAGAAAAACTGGCTGGCGCGGAAAAAGAAAGAACCGACGCCAGCGCGCGAGGGCGGCATCTAAGTAGTTTTTGTGATGTCATCCTGGCACCGATGACACTAACGACGAGTGCGGATCCGACCAATGCCACCTTACGAGGCGCAGAGGTACTGCTGACGATAAATCTTTCCAGATCCAGTCTGACCTCTGGGGGTAATTCTAAGGTAAGGAATCTATAACTAACTTGTTCCTTTCAGATAAGTGCATTTTACCGGCTGCCTAATTTTGTTAATAGATCATATTTCCAATTCTGCACCGATAGATATTTTTTACGAAAATAATGATCCACAACACCAATTAGGAAAGTGACCAAATTCATATTTTGTTTCTTACCTACCCCTTTTAAGAAGGACTGGATTAGAATGACCTGGATTTTACAACTGTGTATAATTTGAATAATTAGGTGGCATTGATAAGTAGGTGTGAGAAAATGTCTGACAATTAGGTTTCAGACTTACAATGTGTTTGTTGCTGTATTGCAAAAGAAATGCAAAGGCACAGAATGAAATTCACTTTATAGAAAAAGCACCTTTGCTTAGCTCTAGTGCAGAGACTGCTTAGTGTTCCTTTGAAATTGCACATAAAAAATAAAGAAACCTTTTCCAGTGAAACAAACCTGTGGAAACCATAAAGAAAGTTTTTCCATTTACTCATCTGTTCCTCTTGAAAAGTTGATGAGACATAACATTGTGTTATACTTTTCCCCATGCACTCTGATAAGTGTGATATAACGTGTCACCTTTAGCATATCACTTTTGCATGAAGCGATCCCATAATGGAAGAGGAGATTTCGGTGACAGACGAACAAGTTACTTACCTTCGGTAACGATATATCTGTAAGAAACAGTAGTTAGTATTAGATTCCTTACCTTAGAATATCCCCAGGCGTCAGTCTGGATCCGGAAACTTTTGCGTAGCAGTACCCCTGCGCGTCGGTAGGCGTCGTCTGCAGGCGTCCCCTGCGGCTCCGCGTCGTCGGCGTCGTGCGCCGTGATGACGTCGCTGGAGTATATAGACGCCGCCTCCGCGCGCTGACGTCAGTTCTTTGCACACAGCTTTTCCGCGCCAGAACACGCAGAGCCATGTGAGAACCAACACTGGTGCCATTTGAAACTAGGGCCCTGAAAGGGACGTCCCTAACCCTAGGTATCAGTTCGCAGAACGGGGAGGATGGGCGGGGCGGTAAGGAATCTAATACTAACTACTGTTTCTTACAGATATATCGTTACCGAAGGTAAGTAACTTGTTCATCTGAAAGAAACAGGTTAGTATTAGATTCCTTACCTTAGAATAGATACCCCAGCAATACCAACCCCGGTGGTGGGTCTGCGAACCAATACAACCTACACCAGAAAGTCCTGGAGGACCGAACGGCCAAAGAAGCCATCCCTCCGGACTTGACTGTCCAGGCAGTAGTGCCTCGCAAAGGTGTGCAGCGAGGCCCACGTGGCCGCCTGGCAAATGTCCTGCAAAGGGACTCCCCGGCCCAGGGCAGTAGTAGCCGCCGTGGCCCGAGTGGAATGGGCCCTCAGCCCAACAGGAGGCTCCTTCCGAGCCAAAGAGTAGCATGCTTTGATGCACAGGACGACCCACCGAGAGATGGTCCGTTTCTGTACCGCCCTTCCCTTCTTCTCACCCACGTAGCCAACAAACAGTTGGTCATCCACCCGGAACTGGCGTGTGCGATCCATATAGAATGAAAGCGCACGTTTTGGGTCCAGACGATGGAGCCGCTCTTCATCCTTTGAAGGATGCGGAGGCGGGAAGAAGGAGGGCAAGGTGATGGACTGCCCAATGTGAAAAGCAGAGACTACCTTGGGCAGGAAAGAAGGTCTGGTCCGAAGAACCACCTTATCAGGATGAACAGACAAGAAAGGAGGTTGAACAGAAAGAGCCTGGAGCTCACTCACTCTCCTGGCAGAGGTGATGGCTACCAGGAAGGCCGTCTTTAAGGTGAGAAGACGGAGAGGACAGGAATGAAGGGGCTCAAAGGGAGCGCACATCAGGAAAGTCAAAACCAGGTTCAAGTCCCACTGAGGCATCACGAACGGAGCTGGAGGATACATGTGCGTGATGCCCTTTAAGAATCTTAACACAATAGGGGACTTGAACAAAGATGGCTGATCAGGTAGCCTCAAGAAGGCGGAAAGGGCAGAAAGATAGCCCTTGATAGTGCCCAGAGCAGAGCCCTGCTGGGCAAGGGAAAGGAGGAAGAGGAGAACCTCAGATAGAGGGGCAGAAAGGGGATCCACAGCCTTTGCTGTGCACCATGCCACAAATCTGTTCCACCGGCAGGCGTATACCGACTTTGTGGAGGGACGCCTGGCTGCCAGAATGACATCACAGACTTCAGGAGGCAAGTCAAATGGCCTCAACTGTCGCCGCTCAATCTCCACGCATGGAGGTGGAGACTGGACAGGTTCGGGTGGAGGACCGTCCCCTGCTGCTGCGACAGAAGGTCCTCCTGAAGGGGCAGGCGGATCGAGGGACCGACTGTCATGCTGAGTAGCTCGGGATACCAGTACCTTCGAGCCCAGTCCGGAGCCACAAGGATAACTTGGGCCCGGTCGCGCCTGATCTTCTTCAGCACTCTGGGCAGAAGTGGTATAGGCGGAAAGGCGTACAACAGACCGCAACTCCACTCGCGCCGAAAGGCGTCGCCGAGCGAGTGCCGTCTTGGAAACTCCAACGCGCAGAACTGATGACATTGCGCGTTCTCTTCTGTGGCGAATAGATCTAACCAAGGCTCTCCCCATTGCTGAAAGAGGCCTCTCGCCACATCCGAGTTCAGACGCCATTCGTGATCCACCGAGCACCGACGGCTGAGTTCGTCCGCCCTGGCGTTCAGAGAACCTGCCAGGTGTTGAACCGTCAGAGTCACGCCCTGACGTTCCAGCCATTGCCAGAGGCGCAGAGCCTCTTGGCAAAGGGTCCACGACCCCACACCGCCCTGTTTGTTGCAGTACCACATGGCGGTGGTGTTGTCCGTGAACACCTGCACTACACTCCCGTTGACAAAGGGGAGGAATGCCTTCAGTGCCAGGCGAATCGCCCGCAGCTCCAACATGTTGATATGGAGCCGGGACTCCGCCGGAGACCAGAGGCCTCTGATCTCCGCCTCTCCCAAGTGGCCACCCCAGCCTTGGAGGGACGCGTCCGTCACAACCACGTGCTCCGGCTGGGGAAGGGAGAGGGATCTGCCCCTGACCCAATCGCGGTCTGTAAGCCACCACTGCAACTGTCTCGCAGTGCCCTCCGAGATCAGGACATGGTCGGATAGGTTGCCCTGATGCTGGGCCCACTGAAACTTCAGGTCCCACTGCAGAGCCCGCATCCGCCATCTGGCGTGATGCACCAGAAGGATGCAGGAGGCCATCAGCCCCAGAAGCCGCAGCGTCAACCTGACCGAAACCCGGGATAACGGCTGAAAGATGGGAATCAGAGCCTGAATATCCCGGACCCGCCGTTCCGGGGGATAAACCCGAAACTGCGCCGAGTCGAGAACCGCTCCGATGAAAGGGAGCTTTTGAGAGGGACACAGGTGTGATTTCGGCACATTGATGGAAAACCCCAACTCGTGCAGGAGGTCTGCCGTCATCTGAAGGTGGTGGACGACTGTCTGGGGCGAGCCCGCCTTCAACAGCCAGTCGTCGAGGTAGGGGAAGACTGAAACCCCTAACCGGCGCAGATGAGCTGCGACCACCGCCATCACTTTCGTGAACACCCGTGGGGCGCTGGTAAGGCCGAATGGGAGCACGATAAACTGAAAATGCTCGTGGCCTACCGTGAACCGCAGGTAACGCCGGTGGGCCGGCAGGACGGGGATGTGAAAGTACGCATCCTGCAAGTCCAACGCTACCATCCAGTCGTGTGGGTCTAGAGCAGCCAAGACCTGAGCCAAAGTCAACATCTTGAACTTCTCCTTCCGGAGGAAGCCGTTGACGTTCCGTAGATCCAAGATAGGACGCAGGCCTCCCTTGTCCTTCTTGGGTACCAGAAAGTAGTGGGAGTAGCAACCACACCCTACTTCTGGCCCAGGAACGCGCTCGATGGCCCCCTTGGCCAAGAGGGCCGTAACTTCCTCCTGCAGAAGTGTCAAGTGGTCCCCCGACACACGGTGGTTCTGCGGTGGCATGGCTGGAGGAGTGGACTCGAAGGGGAGGGCATAGCCCCTTCGGACAAGCTGCAGCACCCACCTGTCCGATGTTATCGCGCGCCAGCGGGAGTGGTGATGGCGAACCCTGCCACCCACTGGCGTCGCGTGAGCCCGAAAGCTCGGACTAGGAAGGCTTGGATGCCGCAGCGGAGGGAGGCGTGGACTGACCACGACGCTGGCCTCTACCGCCACCACGGCGGAAACCACGGGCGCCACCGCGCTGGGGAGCGCTCTGCGCCGCGTGGCTGGCAGCACGTGTGGGACCTCCTCTCCCTTGGCCACGAAAGGGCCGAAACGAACCCGTCTGCTGGCGCTGGGTCTGGGTCGAGAGACCCAAGGACTTGGCCGTGACCCTGGAGTCCTTGAAGCGCTCCAGCGCGTGGTCCGCTTTGTCACCAAATAGGCGACTGCCATCAAATGGCATGTCCATAAGCGTATTTTGGACGTCTGGTGAGAAGTTGGCAGATCTCAGCCAGGCATGGCGACGAATCGCCACCGTAGTGGACATGGCCCGTCCCAGTGAGTCCGTGGTGTCCAGACCACAACGGATCGAGTACCGCGCCGCATCCCGGCCTTCAACAAAGGCCCGGGTGAGCTTGTCCCGCACTTCCTGGGGGCATTGCGGCAAACACTCCTCGACCGTATCCCACAGGGAGTGGGTGTAGCGGCCCAAGAGGCACGCGGTGTTACAAGACCGCAGCCCAGCACTCAAAGAGGAAAACACTTTCTTTCCGAATTGGTCGTACCTCTTTGATTCCCGGTCGGGCGGAGCCGACGGAAATGCGGACTGCGAAGTGGAGGCCTGGATCACCAGACTCTCCGGGGAGGGATGGGTGGACAGGAAGGCAGGGTCGTCCGCGCAGGGACGGTGACGCCTGGCAACGTTCCGGTCAACCGGCGCACCAGAGGCGGGCCTGGACCAGGTGCCCAGAAGGACATCCGTCAGGGCCTCATTAAACGGCAGCAGAGGCTCCTGGGGGCATGACTGCGGTTTAAAAACTTCCGTCAGGATATTCGGTTTGACCTTCGCGACGGGGAGCTCAAGGTGTAAGGCCTTGGCAGCCCTCATCAGGACCACCGAATAGGCAGCACCCGCCTCGGACGCCACAGGGGACGGAGAGACAAACCCAGGGTTGGGCGACTCGTCCAGGCCACTGGCATCACCCAGATCACCTACCCAGTCCACATCGTACTGGCAGGCACGGGATAGAGGGTCCTCAGACCCCTCCCAACCCTCTCCATACTCCTCCTCGTCATACCCATATTCTGGGTCGACGATATAGACATCGGGGTCAACAGGCCCCATCGGCGTCGGGTCCGGCGTCGGCCGACGCCGGTCCGGCTCCGAGTCCGGAGTCGGGGAGGAAAGGGGGGTGGCGCCGCGCGGCGTCGGTGCCGGGGACCCGACGCCGGCCGGAGCCGACGGCGGAGTCGCTGCACCACGCGGGGGCGGTACCATGGGCTGGCCCACAGGAACCGACGCCGGAGAGGCCGGGAGACCAGCCGGCGACGAACCAGAGGGAACCAGCGGCGCCGGGGCCGGAGCCACCGGCGGCGCCGGGGCAGGAGCACCCGAACCGCTCGGGCCCCCAGACGGGACCGACGGGCCCGCAGGCGCCGAAGGCCCCGCCGGAGAAGACCTCGCCCTCATAGCAATGAGGAAGGCCTCGATCTCCTCACGCGACGCGCCTGCCCCAGGGACCGACAGGTGTGGGGCAGACGGCGTCGGCGACCCATGCGGGACCGCGGGGGTGGGGTCACCCGAGCCCCCGGCCGCAGCACGCGGGCGTCGGGGGGAGTCGGGGGTGCGATGGCGACGCCCCGACTTCTTGTGCTTACCTGACGAGCCGGAGGAATGGTGGCGACTCCCGGAGCGCCCATGGCGGCTCCGCGACCGCTCCCTCGACCGCTCCCTCGACCTCCGACCGGACCGGGACCGCTCTCGACGCGGGGCCGACAACCGGAGTTCGAGAAGCTTGCGGGACCGCTCCCGCCTAGCTTTTCCAGTCAAGGCCCGACAGTCGACGCAGGACTCCACGTCGTGGTCCGCGCCCAGACACCGGAGGCAGAGTCGATGGTGGTCGGTGACCGACATCATGCGGTCGCACTCGTCACAACTCTTGAAACCGGGCATCCTACCGGCACCGTAAAGAAGTTAACAAAAAACTTGGTCAAAAGACCGGAGTACTGCTCTTCGGATCTGCGCTAACTGGCGCGGAAAAAAGAAGAACTGACGTCAGCGCGCGGAGGCGGCGTCTATATACTCCAGCGACGTCATCACGGCGCACGACGCCGACGACGCGGAGCCGCAGGGGACGCCTGCAGACGACGCCTACCGACGCGCAGGGGTACTGCTACGCAAAAGTTTCCGGATCCAGACTGACGCCTGGGGATATTCTAAGGTAAGGAATCTAATACTAACCTGTTTCTTTCAGATAGCAAAATGTTCAACTGCACCAGCTGAACCATGTGCCTATCAAACGAGAAGGGACTGTGCCTGAGTCCTGCTTGTGGAGAAGTCATCTGTGGATCCCAGTCAAAGCAAGAGGCTCCAAAGGTCAGTTGGCTGACTTCATGTATGGCACACAGGTCCACCACAGCTGAAGAAGCCTGCTGGGGCGAGTTGGTAGCACAAATCTTCAAGCCACAAGTTTTCCTCGCCATGCAGCACCAGAGACCAGGACCCGATGCTCAAAGTTGCACTTGAATCTGCAAGACCCGGGAGAGTCACTCAGTGCAGCTTGGCCACCCAAATGGTAAGTCACAGCTCCAGGAAGGATTTCTGTGCAACTAGGATACAGGGTGACTGGTAGTCCATGCTGACTGGACTTCTGCCAGACTCAAGAGGACTTCGAAGGACATCAACCCTGTGGCTAGGACCACCTCACCAAGCCTGTGGACCGAGGAGTAGCCGCAGGAAGATCCACATCGACCGCATCACATCACAGCATCCTTTGGAATCTTCAGCATCCTGCATCTTTTGCATCAGGACCACTTCAAAAGGAGTCTATGGCAAGTAGATAAAGTGCCTGGAAATGGAGGCTGCTTTTTCTCTGGCTGTAACTGGGTGAGAGCCTTGCTGGTCCCCCTGACTGGCTCCTTCCGGGAGTTGGTCATCCAAAGTAACTCTAACCGACTGCAATACAGCTAGCCAAAGTTTTTGCTCAAAAAGTGTGTATCAAATTTGTTGAGTTTGCAAATGTTTGTTACTGTTGAATAAAAGTACATATTTTGTGTACCTTACAAAATAAATATCGCTGGAATCCTCTAATGGATCTTTTTCATTTTGGTGTGTAGTAATACATAAAATCTGCTTTATTTTTTATAAATTGGAGTCAGATTTCAAGTGTCTGGGGTTTTTCTTCTTCAGTTGTTTTGACACAGTTTAAATGCTTTACACTTGTTCCTCTGTGTAAACCTTGATGCTCAGAACCACAGTTACCCAGGGTTGAGAGCCAGAGGGTTTAACAAACACACCCTACTGGTCCTAGAGGGTTTGGCAAGTGAATTGTACTGCAAGGTCACAAAACACCCGCATATAATACACCCCATTTCCTCACAAGAGAATGCTAAGCCAACCAGTAAACTTGGGCTGATAGACAATACATTGGAGAAAAAGGGTACCATAATGAAATTTGTTTCTCTAATGTTAGAATTGGGGGTCTCTGGTTGGCGCAAGTATGCACTTGTGACAAGCAGGGACTCTCTCCTCTAAGTCAGGGCAAAGGATGACCCCTTCGACTTACCCTTGCTCGCCCTCTAGGTGCGTGGCGTGAGCAGCCAAGGCTATTCTTCAGGCGTTATTCAGTTAAGCATTTGTAATAACACACACAGTAAAATGTACCAATCCCCCCACAAATGGACACCAGGCTGTGAATATATAAAAGTACGTTCCTTTATGTAAAAATATATATATATGAGCAGTTCCGACTTATCACAAGACCAAATAACGTTTTTGTTGGGCCACAGGTTGTAAATAGGCAAGCGTTTCTTCTGTTACAGTTCAAAAATGTCTCTTTTGGCTTCTTTTTACTTCAAAAACAGTTCCTCGACAGATTAGGTAAGTTTCTACCCCTCTGGGGCCTCAGGGACTTGGCTCTGCGCTTCGTAGCGATTCGACGTGCTCTGGGCGGGTGAAATCCCGGCACCCCTTCTGTTACTCACGCTTCTCGCGTGAGCCGGGGTACGCGACGTACCGCTCCCACCAATGAAGCGTACGGGGCTGTCACCGAGGCGACGCGTTGCTTCCCCCGAGGCTCTGAGGTGAGATTGAGCTGGGGAAAGGCGCTGTGAGGCACTTCAAGACTGAGCCGGGCGTCGGGCGGTGATCAGGGGGGAAGCGCACAGCCGAGACGAGGGGACGTACCTGGACCTACTAGCGACGCACAGGGCAACGGGGAAAGAAGAACGTTGCGGGCCCGAGCCCGAGATAGGCCCTGTGCGCGGTAGTGGTCAGTGAGGCTTGTAGGGGGGTTCCGGTCCTCGCGGTGCACTCCTCGAGAGTGCGGCAGTCCCGGAAAGTGCTGAGGGATCTGGTCAGAGGCGGAGCGCAGGAGTCCTCTGCACGGATGGTACAGAGGGGGGGTCCCCTTCAAGATGTGGCGCGGCCTCTCCTGGGACGACAAGGGCAAAGCGGGGCGGCCGGGTGCAATGGTATGCACGGGCGGCCGTCCAGGTTGCAGGCTGCTCTCGTCTCCTGGATTCCGGCGGAAGGGGCTGAAATCGCGCTCAGGCTCTCCGTGAAGCAGGCGGGGGTAGAGGAGCGGCCGGCCTTAGCCCTGGGGCAGAGAGCGACTCCGAGTGGAGCGAGGCTCTCAAGGGCAAGAGGGCAGGCTGGCTCCCGGGTACCACGGCCCTAGGAGGGGGCGAGAGGGGGCAGACTTCACCTCCGGCGGGAGGAAATACTCAGCCTCAGATAGCAGACGAGCCAAAGCACAGGAGAACCCACTGGTCCTGGGGTTCAGTTCAGGGGGCAAGCTCAATCAAGCCTTGGAGAATGTTTCAAAGCACAAATATGCAAAGTCTTTTCAAAAGTCTTCTCCTCTCATTTCTCAGCAAGGCAAGCAGCAGGCCAGTCCTTCCAGCGTCTTCTTCTCCTTCTAGTCGGGCAGAGGTTCTTCGTGGGAAACAGGATTCTGATTTACAAGAAGCAGGGCTCCTACTTTTATACAGCATTTCCTTTGTCTTCTCAGGCCAGGGGGGCCTTTGCATAACTGCTTTCAGTCTCTGAGCACTTGTTGGGTGTACTGGCTTCTGCTTTCAGTGTGAGGGGCAGGCACATCAGACGCTCCACAGGAGGTGGAGCCAGCATTGTGTGGACAGGGGCAGCCAGGAGTACCTTGATGACAGTGCTTCGCCCTTCCTGGGCCAGGTGCCGGCTGAGTCATCAGTCGCTCCCCAGGGGGCGGAGCCAGCATTGTGGTGGCAGAGCACAGTATGATTAGGAGTCCAGGGGCACTCCTACCTCCCACTAAGGTGTAATCCTTGCATTCACCACCTGTCATCCCCCAGCCCTGTCACTCACACATCCCAGACAGTCAGATACACATCCTAGCAGAGGCGGGCTGAAATGGTTAGGCAAGCAAATGCTAACTTTCTAAAAGTAGCATTTGCAAATACAGGATATTAAAATAAACTTTACTCCAGGCATACTAAACTTTATTTTCTACCATGTTCCCTGAGCCTGCTGGGATTATAGAGTGTAATAATTCCAGCAGCCCATCTGGCCTAAAGAGAACAGGTAGCCTTACAATAGTGAAAAACGAATTTGGCTGTAATTCACTATTAGGACATGTCACACTCATCAGAGCATGTCCTACCTTACACTTACAATGCACCCTGCCCTTTGGTCTACCATAGTGGTGACTAATATGAAGTTAAGGGAAGGTTTAGAGGCTGGCAAGTGGGTGCACTTGCCCAGCCAGCATGACAGTACCAGACTGCACGCAGGTTCTGGAGTGGCAGACCCTAGACACATTTTAAAAGGCTGCTTCTGTGAGTGGCGCAACCAGCGCTGCAGGCCCACTAGCAGCATTGGCATTTACAAGCCCTGGCACTCCTGGTGCACTTTACTTGTGACTGACAGTAAATCCAATGAGCCAATCATGGAAATCAATCACATATACATTTTGCACAGGGAGAGCATATGCACTTTAGCACTGGTCAGCAGTGGTAAAGTGCCCAGAGTCATTAAACCAACAAAAACAGGTCCGAGAGAGTATTGGAGGAAGGCAAAAAGTTTAGGGATGACCCTGTCAAGAGGGCCAGGTCCATCATCTAACCTTTTGACCGGGCACCAAACAGCACCAAGAAAAACAAATGCAGTCCATGCTACCGTTTAAATGATGGACAACATTCTCGCAAAAGGGCAACAAGCCATATCCAAACACCCAGTCGCACTACTGGGAAATTCAAAACATTGTCATAAACTAACAAGTAGGAGATTCATGACTTTATGATGGAAGTTCTTGCATACCTAAAGAAGAGCACTACAAGCGATTCTAGCCAGAATTTCATTAGGGCCTAGTTCTGGCATATGTGCCCATGCAGTCAGCAGAGACCGTATTAAAGGATAAGTTGCTTACTTTCGTTAACACCTTATCTGGTAGAGGCAGGATCTAGCTGCAGATTTTGTACCTTTGAATAATCCCCAGGTGCCAGACTGGATTCCCTTAACTTTGCACAGCAGCACTTCTGTGCATCGGTAGGGGGCGAAAGCGACGTCCATAGGAAATGATGTCAACAGAGCCTATATAAGCACTTCCGCGACCCGCTGTCAGTTCATCCGTGACCACTTTCTGTGCCACAACGCGGAGTCACTTTGGAAACTACTAGGAAACAGTGTGCCCAAAAAAAAAATTATTTTTGTAACATGGCTCTTGTAAGTAACTTATCCATCTCATAGAGGCATCTAGCCGCAGCTTCCTTACCTTTGAATTAGATATAGATATCCAAGCAATACCATCCTTGGAGGAGGGTCTGCGAATTGGTCCAGTAAGTACCCTGACCAGGACTAGTCTGTCTCATAGGAGGGAGAGGGCAAGGGAGAGGAGAGGAGAGGGGAGGGGAGGGGAGGGGAGAGGAGAGGAGAGGAGAGGAGAGGAGAGGAGAGGAGAGGGAGAGAGAGAGAGAGAAAAAGAGCGAGAGAGAGGGTAGAGGGGGGAAGAGAAATAGAGAGGAGGGGGGGGAGGAGGAGGAGAGGTAGAGAGTGAGTGTGTGTGTCCGGCTGCCGGAAAGGTAAGGAAGAAGACTCCCACCAGAAATATTGCGGAAACCTGTGTGTACTGAAATCTGCAACTATGGGAAAAGCATGGGAAAGACACCCACGGTAGAGAAGAAGATGGGTTGGAAAGAACTTTTCATAGAAACACAACACTAGACTACCCCGAACAGGAACTGGACCATTAGTGGAAGAGGGAAAAGGAGATGGACAGTTGCTAATACCACTGAAGCAAAGCTCTTTGCCACAGAAGCAAGCACCGTAAAGAGCACTAACCAATGTCGAAAGAAACCATGGCGAACAATAACAACAAGAATGGGCAGAGATCATCTGTGGTCATGGAAAAAACTTTGAAAAATAAGCAGGCCTTCTCGGACCAATCAATGTAGGACCCATAGAGGAGGCCGCTGGTGTCCCCGACCATCCAGGTGGGTGTACGATGGAGGAGGGGGTAGAGGTCTCCAATCCTCCGTGGCCTTTTCGGCCGACGCTGGCCAGTTCCAGGGCCTGGCCGGCGGCTTCCGGTTTTGGCCCCCCCCGGTGTTGTTCAGTTGCGAGCCAGGTGCCTCGCACGCTCTGGCTCCCGGCTCGGGCTGGTGGAGGGCCTAGGCTTCTGGGGTGGCGTGTTTCCAGCCCCGGTCGCCGCAGGGGAGCCGGACGCTCAGTGGAGTGTGCCCCTGCGGTCCGCTGTCGGGTGGTGGGGAGTTGTGGCAGCAGAGTGCAGCGGGGCGCGCACCCGGTGCACACGAGATGGAGCACTGCAGGGGGGGGGCACAGCGGAGTGCGGCGGGGCACAGCGGAGTGCGGCGGGGCACTCGGCGGGTTAGAGCACTGCAGGGAGGACACAGCGGAGTGCGGCGGGATGCGCACCCGGTGCACGCGGCGAGATGGAGCACTGCGGGGAGGGCGCGGCGGGGTGCACGCCAGGTGCACACAGCAAGGTGGAGCACTGCACGAGCACTGCAGGGAGGGCACAGCGGAGTGCAGCGGGGCGCACACGTGGGGCACGCAACGAGATGGAGCGCTGCAGGGAGGGCGCAGCGGGGTGCGGCGGGGCACACGCCCGGTGCACGCAACGAGGTTGGGCACTGAAGGGGAAACAGCGGTGTGCTGCGGGGCGCACACCTGGTGCACGCAACGAGATGGAGCGCTGCAGGGAGGGCGCAGCGGAGTGCGGTGGGGCACACACCCGGTGCACATGGCGAGGTGGAGCACTGCAGGAACAGCGCAGCAGGGTGCTGCGAGGCGCACGCCCGGTGCGCACAGCGAGGTAGAGCACTTCAGGGAGGACACAGCGGAGTGCGGCGAGGCACGCAACGAGATGGAGCACTGCAGGGAGGGCACAGCGGGGCACACACCCGGTGCAAGCGCGAGATGGAGCACTGCAGGGAGAGCTCAGCGGAGTGCAGAGGGGCACACACCCCAGGGATGTGGAATTTAATGGAGCATCTACTTGTCCATGGGGCAGGTTGCTTCGTGGATCTACTTGTCCTGTGGAAGGGTCCACTTGTCCCTTTGGTGCCATGTGCTGCGGCAATGGATTGTGGCAGTGATCTCATATATTTGTTTGTTTGGACTCTGATGTAGCCTCTCTGGTTGTGCCAGGGCTCATGCCGTGGTGGTGTTTGGGTGCTTGCAGTCCCCTTGTGTTGCCGCCTTTCCACAGGTCTGTATACTGGGGCGAAGTGGTGGGCGGTAGTTCCAGGGTTAGAATGCCCTTTTGAGACTGTCCAAACCTACTAACTTAGATGTTTTAAGGGTTTTCAACAACTCTTTCTAACCTGTTCTCATACTGAGAAATGTTGGCAGTTTACTCCTGACAACGGCAGATGCAAACCTTCTTCCAGAGTTGGGGAAAAAGTGGTTGGAGGTAAAGTGAACATGCAAACACTCATATTTTCGCATGAGCAAATCTACATATGCAACTTTGGCTCATGCTAAAATGCAGTTCACAAATATTTTCTAGGAGTATTATTTCTTGTCCAACTTCTGTAAACCCTTGGGAATTCACAAAAGCCATATAGCTTCACTTAATTCAAGGACATATACCAGGGGTGCACTTAGGAGACTTTCTTCAATAATTGGGCCCCTAATTTG
Organism: Lissotriton helveticus; assembly: GCF_964261635.1. NCBI lineage: Eukaryota > Metazoa > Chordata > Amphibia > Caudata > Salamandridae > Lissotriton > Lissotriton helveticus. Next base: position 772,011,223 of record NC_136067.1, on the reverse strand, counting down.
GTCTGGCGTTGACCATGACTTTTTGAGTTTATTAAAATACTGTCTCTCTCACTGTATCGTCTGGCTTCACTGTGAGTAACAGCATTCTGCTCTTTCATAAGGAGCATATCGGCCCACAAAGTAGTTTTGTTCAGTGCCAGTAACTGTTGTGTGCTTTTTGAGACCAAAAACAACTTCTGCCAATGATTGTTATAATGGTGAGGGCCAGACAGCTCCTACACCAGTGAGGTTTTACAAAAACCATGTCAAAACAAGTCACACATTGACAAAACTAAAAAGCTGACCACCAATTTCAGGTTTACTGGCTTTGCCAATGCTTGTTTATTTTTATTTCCCATAATCTTATTGAAACTGGTTACAATGATTTTCCATTATGAATATTTTTAGGAAATACTAGTATGCATCAACACGTTACTAAATTATGCTGCAAAGAAATTGTACCTACAATTTTACAGTGTGTTAGAAAAATGTTTTTTTTTCTGCTTTAATTTTTTTATGGGGTACAAAAGGTATTGGTGATGGACGGAGCATCTGAACCAATCAAACACTCACACCCATTCAACAGATCTGGGTTTAATCCATCACCGTTCTTTAGCCCACTCTGCCACCCCAGTTCAGACATGGCCATATGCAAATCAGTCTGACCCTGTGCCTCATGGGAACAGTCCAGCCCGAACTGCCAAGCCATGCCTTCCCTGGACCGGAAACAAGCTTCCTAGGACCGGTTTCTGGCATTACAGCAGTCTTCAGCCAGGCTTGCTTGAATCCAGTGGCAAATTATTTTTTTATGAACATTTTATTTTGAAAGCAAAGAATAATCAATCTTGCTTTCAAGCTTCTGCAAATATTTGCATCGAATCAGAGAGCATTCTGGGAGCATTATAATAGCCTCATATTGCTCAACTTTGAACACGTGTGTACACATTTTAATACTGGAACCACTGTCAGTAATACAGTCAGAGCTTACAACACTAATTAGAGCACTCACCCTAATAATAAAGGCTCTCAAATAATGAACCATACATACAAGTTTGAACAGCATTAGCAAATGGACAACAATATTACCCAAACTGCAGACTGGCAGCCAAAATCGCCCTCACTCTATCTTACCTTTGCCTCAAATTGTAAAGCGCTCTGATATCCTCCGGGATCAAGTTCGCGCTATATAATACGTTATAAATAAATAAAAAACTGCAAAGCAATGCAAGAGTGAAGGGTCTGCAAGGCACGAGGAAAACAGCAGCAACTGAAACAAAAACGCTTTCCCTTCTAGGACAGCCTAACATGAGCGTCTATCGAGAGGTTCACATAGAAAATGGAGGAAGACAGACAAAACAGAATGTACACATGGGGGGTGTGTGTATATATATATATATATATATATATATATATATATATATATATATATATATATATATATATATATATCCAACAAACAGGAACCAAATTTGAACTGAGACCACAGGAAGCTTGTAGATAAAGCTCTTTTATTCCAAGCTTCCTGTGGTCTCAGTTCAAATTTGGTTCCTGTTTGTTGGATGTTAAGCGGCTTGCCTGGTCGCGAACGTGAGATCCACCGCTTGCGGGTCCGTTTGACACCATCGGTGTACGAACATTGGAAGGAAACACAAACCGGCGCTTTACAGGGAGTGTCCTGTTTGAAGCTCCAATCTGCATCTACAAAGCTGTGCTGCTGCTCGTTGTGACTACATGCCAGCCCACTGGGGTTTTAACTTTATTTCACTGTGCATGAAGACAAAAGCACACCCACTGTGAATGACGTCCTGCACTACATGTTCCAGAAGGCCACAGTGTGGCCATGCCTATCAGAGCAAGGGGCATGTGTTATATAAGTGCGGAGAGAAGAGTGCTTTTGTTTCCATCAGAATTTCACGCCGCTGAGGAAGAGATGACATTCTCGAAACGCGTCCGGCGTTTATGTATTTGGGACATGTTTGCACAGCGTGCGCCTGCTGGCAAGATGCCGTTTGGAATAAAAGAGCTTTATCTACAAGCTTCCTGTGGTCTCAGTTCAAATTTGGTTCCTGTTTGTTGGATATATATATATATATATATATATATATATATATATATATATATATATGTGTGTGTGTGTGTATACATAAAATACTATATACTATAGAAGGTTAATTGGATCTACTGGCATGCAGCAAGTCACCCACTTAGGGAAGATTACACTCGGACACAATCCGGACCACTGGACTACGTATCCCAGACTAACATGGAATAAAGCTGTCTTGGGAACCGCCCACTAGAGGGCCACGTAGCAAACAAAGTTGTTTGAAAGCTACGAGTGCGAGTTGCTGTGTGCTTTCCCTGCCCAGAAGAAGCATCATAGCTTCGAAATGCGTCCACAAGTTGTAGCTACGAGATTTGGGGGCAAGTTGTGAGGAGAAATGTCGAAGGACTGGTGAGCTGTTGTGTGCCCTCGAAATCTGCTTTAGGGCTTTGATATATATATATATATATATATATATATATATATATATATATATATATATATATATATGAGGTATGTTTAGTTCCCAAAGCAGGCAAGCGCAGCACAGGCAGCCACACGAACAAGCAGGAACCAGCGAGACCCAAGAAGGTGCAAATTTTTCTTTATTTAAAGTTTAGCCCAGCACCAGTCCGCCATGACGCGTTTCGGCTAGAGATAGCCTTGATCACATGTCAGCGTCAAGGAGGCTGACCACCCATTTAAAGTGCAAGAGTGCCATCACATGTTATGGAAAACAAAGAAATACTATTGTTTCCAAAGTCTTAAAAATACATTGCAGCTTAAATGCCAATGTTCGCACATAGAATATAATATACACAGCAATAAATCGTGATATAATAACAGTAAAATACATATTACAAACACAATTTATAAAACCCCAGTAATCAAGTATAATTATTAGAATTCATGGCTACGGCTAGAAAAACTTCTAAAATGAATATAAAAGTTAAGAACCTAATAAATATTTATAAATAGTAATATTATTGCCTTAAAAATCCAAAAACCACAGTTATATATACAAAATTGAGACAAATAACTGCGAAAGTTGTGCAAGAACATATCTGCAAATCCCTGTTGTCATGGATTCAGTAACTTGAGTGGATATTAAGCCCATGTGAGCTTTATACTAGCACTGAGGTAAAAGTACAAGCTGTTATGTGCAAAAACGCATAATTAGTGCAAAAACATGTCATATGGCAATAAAGTGCTACCAAAAGAAGTGCAAAATAGTTAAATCATGGATCTATAAAAGATCATTTACAAGATTTAGGTCAAAGAGGGTCCAGGATGCATGTTGAGATAACATTCCTCTAGTCTAAATAGAATATATACAGGGCAATCACAGTACTGATAAGAAAGTGCAATGTGCATACCAGAAAGTAACCAAAATTACTACAGATAGGTGTGGCAATCCTCCCCAATGTTGAGCCCTTGCGGTGACTTGGTATCAAGTGATATAATATAACGGGTCTCTAGCTTACGCAGCAAAGACTCTCTGTCACCTCCCCTCCTCTGGGGAGGAACACAATCTATCACATAGTACTTCAGCAATGAGGCGTCTTTCCCATGAGTTTTTTCAAAGTGCCTGGCTACTGGGTAAGCCACATCTGCATTGGTGATAGCACGCAGATGTTGTAGAATTCGCTTGTGGACTTGTGGCCTTGTACTGCCCACATATCTAAGCCCACAAAGGCACTCTAAAACAAACAGCAAACTCAGATTTGCAGTTTAGTTTTTGCTTGATTTTAATTGGGAATGGGGAAAGTGGTGTACTGACCTCAATTTTGCTGATGCCATGTTTACAGGCTTTACAGGTGGAACACCTAATGAATCCTTTGCTGTCATCTAACCATGAACCTGTAGATACCTCAGGGCTGCTCGAAACCAAGCTGTCTTGCATAGACCGTGCTTTACGGTATGTAATGCTGGGGTATTTGGGCATGGCAGGGCCAATAACAGGATCACTGGCTATTAAGGACCAGTTATCCTTAATAATTTTATGGATAAATTTGTGCTGATTACTGTATCCAATAATCAACCTGGTCTCCTCACATGGTCTATGGACAGGTAGCTGCTGTCGTGCCACTCCTGAGCCCAGGAGTGCAGATCTGTCCATTTTATTAGCTCTCAGTGTGGCACTGTCTAGGGTTTCAGGTTTGTAACCCCTTTGGAGAAATCTAGCCCTACAGTGGGATTGAGCCAGGCGACACTCCTCTTCACTGCTGCAAATTTTCCTGATGCGGAGCATCTCCCCATAGGGGATACTCCGTATCAAGTGTGCTGGATGGTGACTACCAGCGTGCAGCAGTGTGTTACCCGCTGTTGGCTTCCGGTATAGCTTGGTATGGAGGCTACCGTCCTGGACAAAGATTTCCACATCCAGGAACACAATGGAATGTGTACTGACGTTACTAGTGAATTGAATATTAAGATTATTGACATTCAATTCTTGTATAAACTCACTTACTTCACTCTCAGTACCATCCCAAACTAGGAACAGATCGTCAATGTACCTAAACCAGAGTTTCACCTTGGTGTTCATGGTGGCAGTGTATTTCTTCATGAGGACCTGCTCCTCCCAGTACCCCATATGCAAGCAGGCGTAACTGGGAGAAAAGCAGGCCCCCATTGCCACCCCCCTGGTCTGCAAGAATAGCTGGTTGGCAAATAGGAAAACATTGTTTTCTAAACATATGGAGATCATGTCTGATAACATTTTCAAATGTTCCTGAAAACAAGCTTCTCTTTTCCCAAGAAAATGTTGAGTAGCTTTCAAACCATCTTGATGGAATATGCTGGTGTATAATGAAGTAACGTCCATGGACACCAGAATATAATTGGAATTCCATCTGAAATCAATGAGTCTCCTAAGTAGATCGCTGGTGTCAAGGATAAAGGAAGGAAAGCCTTTTACATAGTCTTGTAAGAAGAAATCGATGTACTTGCTCATGTTCTCCAACAGGCTGTTACATGCCGAGATAATGGGCCTGCCAGGAGGCTGCTGGTAATCCTTGTGCACTTTCGGAATGAAATAAATTACAGGGGTAACCGGATGATCCTTCTTTAGAAACTTGTACTCATCCATAGTAAGCAGGCCTTTACTCCTCCAGGCGGAAAGTTTTAAGTAAATTTCATTCCTGGCTTTAAGAGCATCTTGCATAGTAATACGCCTGTAACAGTCCCCATCGTTAAGTTGTTTGAGAGCTTCTTCCAAGTACATCTTACGTGGCCATAAGACCACGTTGCCGCCTTTATCAGATTGTCTTACCACCAAATGCTTATTGGCCTTGAGCTTCTTTATCAGTTTGTGGTACTCATTGTCCCTGTGATAGTAGCGTTTAGTTGCATGAGCATTCCTGATCTGTAATTAGTTCAATTGTGTGGTGACAAGTTCATGAAAGGTATCCACATTGTCTTTAATCATCAAAGGATAACATTTGGATTTCGGTTTCAATGGTGCTGGGTATGTGTATATATATATATATATATATATATATATATATATATACACACATACATACATACATACATTACCTACTGGCGGTCGCCAGTAGGTATATATAGTTAGGATTTTTTCTCTATGGGTTTTTTGAAAATTCTATGTCTAATAACTTTGGCGTTTGTGGACGGAATTGGCTGAAATTTTCAGGAAAATGGCACATTTTGTTTCTGAGCAGCCCTTGAAAATTTGGGGGGGGTTCGTCAAGGGGGGGCTGAGAAAAAAGGGGGGTCCCAAAACGTGTTTTTAACATTGAGTTTTCCATAGGGCGGTTGGCCTCACTTTTAGCCCGAACGGGTGAATGGATTTGCACGAAACTTGGCAAAATTGTAGGGACTGGTAGCCCGATGTGCCTTTTGTAGGTCTCAATATATGTGCTACAGTGGATTTTGAGAAATTAACGTTTAAAAAAAGATATATATCTGTAACAGCGGACCGGGCAGCGCTCCAGGACGCGTACTTTTCACGCAACGGAGCTTTGTGAAGCGAAGCTGATTGGTTCTCCGGCGTCTGTCAACATTCCAAACAGTCCGTAGCGGCCGCCATCTTGTCTCTCGGTAGGATCGAGAGACAAGAGGAGGCCAAAGCGAAGGGGCAAATGACCATAAGGGGGAATAGTAGATCCTCGCTGACCCCCTACGTTTGATGTGGAGGTTTTAAAAGGGCCCCGCGGGGCAAAAAAAAAAAAAATAATAATAATCGAACGGCTGAATGGATTTGCACGAAACTTGGCAAAATATTAGGGACTGGTAGCCCGATGTGCCTTTGCTAGGTCTCAATATATGTGCTCCAGTGGATTTTGAGAAATTAACGTTCAAAAAAAGATATATATCTGTAACAGCGCTCCGCTTCGCGTACTTTTCGCGTTACGGAGCTTTGCGAAGCTGATTGGTTCTCCGGCGTCTGTCAACATTCCAAACAGTCCGTAGCGGCCGCCATCTTGTCTCTCGGTAGGATTGAGAGACAAGAGGAGGCCAAAGCGAAGGGGGAAATGACCATAAGGGGGCATAGTAGATCCTTCCTGACCTCTTAGGTTTGATGTAACATTTTGCCAAGTTTGGTGTAATTCCGTTCAGCCATTCAGGCTGTAGACGTATGTAAATGTCCTATGGAAAATTGCATGGGGAAAACACATTTGAAAGTGTTGAAATTTAGAACCAATTAAAATGTTACTTTGGTTTTGTATTTGTGTGTGATGAAAGTTAATTGGTTATGTATATATTTCAAATGAGAGGAAACCACAGCCATTTTGTGATACTACTGTCTGAGGTACATTTGTGAGGAATTTTTGGTGGTGAATTTCTGGTGTTTGATTTACACAGTACTAACACTTCTCCTACTTTTAAAAAGGTGAGTTGTTAATTTGTAAGGGGAACTATGTTGTACACTTGAAGATAATTTGAAAAATGTTTTCTGTTATTTATTTGCAGTCCTTCTGTTATACTAAATACTTGATAAAGTTAGTTTTATATTATGTATTACTAAAAACGATAAATGAAAGTGATTATTTTTTTCTGCAATTTACAGCAAGCAATTTCAAAATAAAATGGCTCACAATGAAGAGACCGTGGCAATTTCTTTTGAATTGTCCACTACATTGATTGAAATTGAGAGCACCAATAATGAAATATTGTCACAAGGAGGACATGACTTGTATGATTCCATTAGATTGATTGAAATGGACAGCACCAAGAATGAAATATTGTCACAAGGAGATGACTTGAATGATTCCACTACATTGATTGAAATTGAGAGCACCAATAATGAAATATTGTCACAAGGAGGAGATGACGAATGATTCCACTACATTGATTGAAATTGAGAGCACCAATAATGAAATATTGTCACGAGGAGATGACTTGAATGATTCCACTACATTGATTGAAATTGACAGCACCAATAATGAAATATTGTCACAAGGAGGAGATGACTTGAATGATTTTTTTGATCAATCTCTTGATGGCGAATTTATCGAGTGTTTGGAGACCATAGAGTTACAAGAATCATCATTGGAGACTTTTCATGAGGACATTGCTGATGAGGACATGTTACTAGTTCTTTCAAATTTAGAAAATTCTGAAGAATAAATTTATATTTAGAAATCAAAAATTGTTTGAGACATTATTCATTTTTATTTTTAATTTATGAGGTTGTAGCGAAGTGATTGTAGTATAAAATGAGACTTATAGTATAGAGTGCAACATTTTTATGTTACATGGTAAGTTTACTCATATTTACTTCCCTTCTGCCACTATATTATCTCCAATGTGTATTTGACATCTCTTCTTCATCTCCGGCCTCCTTTCTCTCACTGTGTGTCTCCGATGCATCTTATCGCTGCTATTTTGTGTAATTACAGAAGAGAGTAAAATAAAATAGTTCGGAACGTGAAAAGGGGGCAAAGTAGAGTACTCCTCACCCCCTAGGCCTTTTTAGGCGGTCCCAAAAGGATCAGTTTCTGCTTTCCTGAGAGATTATGGTATGAGTTCCATATACCACAATAACTTGCATTACAACATGCAAGATATCTATCTCCTATTACCAACTTTTGGAGATATTCGCGCTAAGCGCGAATATCTCCAAAAAGTAACACCTGCCCTGAGCAGTTCTTAGCCATGTTATCCAATGGGAGGTGGATAACATGGCTAAGAGCATTAGCTCGGTAATGCATGAATATCGCTGAGTTTTTAGCGATATTCATGCATTGCGGCCGTTTATTATCGCATTTGCGATAAACCTTGATAATAGCAAGGTTTATCTTCGATAATTTCTGACGATGCTTAGTGGTAAAAAATTCGTTGGTAAGCATCGTTAGCGATAAATATCGCTTAACTTTGGTAATATGCCCCAACGTCTGTTAACGTTCGATTCGAAGGAAATGAGGAAGTGTTGAAAAACATTGTCTGCGCCATCTTGCCTTTTTTGAAATGCCACACTTTTGTCGTGCACGGCAGCCATTTTAGATGTCTTGACCAGACCCACTCTCTGCACGCTGTCGATTCGTAGCATGGCTCCTCACCCACGCAAGCATCTTCCCCAGGCACTGGTCACCACCGCTCTCTGTCTTATGCATGGGCAATAAACCTCCCCCCATCTGCGCTGCTCTTCCCTGAGAATCACACTCTGTGCCCGCCCGACACCTCCCTTTCGCCCTATTCACTACCGCACCCTCTGACACTCCTCTTCCTCTGTGTCCGATTGTCCAGGCTATCAGCTAGCCCTGCAGATGTAGTTTATGGCCCCAGCTGTAAAGAATCACCCCTCTTCAAAGGAGTTATAGTAGATCAAGGCCCACACCCGATGAGATCCGTCACACCACACGTGTTCCTACTATCTGAAAACCATCCTGTATTGTGATTGGGGAGGGGACCGAGCCTGAAGCGGAAGATTCCAGGAATGACTCTTTGTACATCAAAGTTTTTACAATTATGTGTCACATTAAAAATATATAGCACTCCAACAAAGTAGTAGGAATATAAAACTTTAATAACATATAAATATATACAACAAAACAAAAACAGTAAAAACATTTAAACAACGAAGAGACCGTGGCAATTTCTTTTGAATTATCCAATAGATTTATTGAAATTGACAGCACCAATAATGAAATATTCTTGTCAGTAGCGGTCTGTTGTGCGAATAGTTCCAAGGCAGCAGAACGCGCTGAAATCTAGATGGCACGAAGGTGATGTCTAGTAAGTTGCCGCCCAGCAAATAACGGCGTGGGGCGCCGCGGGGGTGAGTGAGTCCAGTAGGCACCACAGCTATTCTTACCGGCATTGCAGAATTACTGCTGGGGACAATGCCTGTGCTGTAGCAGGGTCACAGCAGAAACAAAAAGGATTCTGTTGAAGATGTTGTTGGTTTTCAATTTGAAAACAGTTCTGGTGTCAACTGCTATGCTAATGTAGTGGTTAATGTTTTGTTTTCTCTAGAAAATGTAAAAGAGGGGGAGGCAGTCCAAAGTTCCGTTAAAAGGGCAAAGGAAAGGATCGGTGGTTTGAACTATCAGTCAAAAAGGGGAGGGGGTGCAATAATTTTTCCTACCGGGTCACACTGTGCTTTCACCGGAAGTGAGGTCTGCAGGATTCTAGTAATTCAAAGTGAGGCTGGCGCCAGCATGGGAGCGCCGACGTCCCGCGGATACAGTTTCGTCACTCCACGGGCGATCATGGCAGTCATTCCCCATCGGGGGTCGGAGACTCCCGCGGCTCCTCTAGAATCTTCAAGGTCGTGGAGGACTACGGTGGTGGAGTCAACCAGTGACCGGGCCATTTCTTTATGCTGGGCCCGCTCTTGCCAGGTCGACCGCCATTTTGAGAGTTCGGCAGCTACCGGCGATCGCGGGGTCACATGAGCGGACGGGCTCCACCCTGCCGGGCGAGACGTTGCAGCATGGCCACAGTGGAAGAACCCTTTTCCGGGCGCCTGGAGCGCTGAGGGTGCAGCTGGGAAGCCTCCACCTGGAAAGGCGGGAGAGGCCTGTTCGCACCGTCTCTCCCTCCCAGTGCACCCCACGGCGTCTCGCTTGAGATTTGTTATGGCCGGACCAGGCGATGAGGACGAGGGGGGGGGGGGGGGGGGTCGGAGGCATGTGCAAGACATCCCCCCCCCAGTGTTGTCGCAGCCATTATTCAAGAAAGAAGAAGTGTCCCGTCCGTCTTCGGGCCGGGCTTCCGGTAGATGTTGGCCGGACGCCCCTGGCTCTGGCCCCATGAACGGGTTTCTTGGTTTATCGGCTGCAGTCGGATCCCGTCGGCCTCGGCCCCCCGACCGTTGGTGGCCGGACCGGAAGAGCATGTGGCGGGACTACCTGCAACTCTCAAGGGCCACCGCGGCCGGACTGGGAGAGAGAGGGGAGGGTCGAGGAGACATTCCCCCCCCCTGCAAATGTTCAGCGTTGTAAAGGCAATCCCCTGGCCGGGTCCCGCTGGCCTCGGCCTCTCCTCCGGCTACACCCTACGTTAGGATCTCCTGGCCGAGGCGTGGCAGCAGGACCTGCCTTATATGGGCTGCTCCCGGCTGGGCGTAGCCGGAACCCTGCCCCACCTTGGAAGTTTCCAGAGTGGGGGCGGATGTTCTACTGACTTGCATTTTCCCTGGTCTATCGATTTTTTTGGCGTGACAGGCGGTGGGACAGCGAGGGGTGATTTGGTTTCTCTTACTGTTTTTCTGGTCTCTCACCACTGGCATATTTTAACGTTTTCTTGTTTCTAGGACATTAATAGGTTTTATCATTACGTTATGTTATCGTTTCTTTGTTCGTTGTTTAATAAAAGTTCATGTTCATCAGTGGCCTACTGATTTTCGTTTTCCTATTCTTTTCTTTCCAGGTTGTTTCATGCTAAAGTTTCTGTTAACAGGATACAGTGATCACTTCGTTATTATTGCATATGTCCTTTTCACTAGGGGTGCTCTCTGGTCGGGCCAGATGACGTATCTCTAGTAAATGGTCCGGGTGAAACAGGTGCATCAATCAGTGGGGAGTAGATAGGCATGACAGATTACAACGGGGGAGAAAGGTCCGCATTACGTACCCTTTCACTACTTGCAAAGATTTTCCTACGTTTATTTGCAAACAGGGAATACCTCCAAAAAGAACTAATTTCCAAACAGTCAATGTTCGGACAATCAATCAATCAATGAGGAATGAAATAGGTACGACGTGTTAAAGGCTTGCGTTACCTACCCTTCACTATCTGCAAAGGGAGAGAGAATATTCCTATTCTTCCTCGTTTGCAGGCAGAGAAGATCCTTAAGAGAATTAACTTCGAACAATTCAATGCTCGATTCAAACAATCAACAAGGGGTACTGTGAACACAAATGAACGCCGCTTATGTACATACGCATTGCTATTTTCAACAGGTTGTTCCTAATGTTTCTATTTTAGCGAGGTCAAAAAGAGATCCCATTAGTGGCCTACTGATTTTGCTCGATTCCTTTTGTTTTTTTACACGATTTTTCGCTATCTGCAAAGACTAAACAGAGTATTGCGACTCTGTGCTTGTTTGTAAATAGAGAATGAACCAAAGAGAACAATCAATCAAATGGAGAGAGAAGCAGGCACGACGGATTACAAAGGGGGCAAAGGGCTGCGTTAACTACCCTTCACTATCTGCAAAGAGAGAGTACTCCTAATAGAAATGAGGGGTGGGGGGCAGCATTCAAAGCAGATCAGTGTGCATAAACACGAAAATGTTTTTACTTACCACGTACTTGACATTCGACAGCTTATGATATTTGCTATTAAAAAACCATTGAAATTCACTGAAAAAACCATAGGTTATAGACCATATATAGTTAGGAATTAGCATTTACAAAACCTTGAAAATTCACTGAAAAAACCATAGGTTATAGACCATATATAGTTAGGAATTAGCATTTAAAAAACCTTATTTTACTCACACAAAACCATTGAAATTCCATATATAGTTAGTTGCACTAACTATATATCGCGCACCCGCAATCCACTGCTGATCATGTCACATATTACATCATTCATGACATGGTCAGTGACATCACTGATGACATCACTGATGACATCTCAAATGACATCACTGATGAGATCACTGATGACATCATCCAGTGACTGTGTGTTTCTGTAAAGTTTAAATATGTTTTACATATTGAAGAATGAGTAGATGTATAAGTGTCTGGACGAAGGATTTAGTAGGTGCATGACTGAATGTATGAGTGAGTGATTAAATGTGTCTCACTGAGGGCATGGGTTAGTGACTAAACTGTCTTAATTTGTGCATCATTATGTCTGTTGTTCTGTAAACTGCTGCATGTGTTGATCAGTAGCTATATGATTAACTATATGGGTTATTGATTGATTGTCCAAGTATTTGTATAGGAGACTGAGTGTGTGTGTGGCTGGCTGGGAGGTGTGTGACTCTGTGCAGATCAATGTGTACTTGTATCAATGATTGTATAAGAAAGTAAGTATGTGTTAGTATATGTTTGAAAATGTAAGGTGCTCTATGTTTAACTGTATAGACAAGAAAATTGAAGTGTGATTGATTCTTTACAGGACTGACTAGGTGTGTGAGTAACTCCATGGATGAGTGGCAGAGTGTAAGTGTCTGTATAGGTGTATGAGTGCATATGATAGTGTTGTAAAGATGAGTGATTGTATGTATGAATGATTGTATGAGTGAATGTGTGTGTAGACGTAGGAATCAGTGAGTACGTATGTAGTAACTAGTATTGATGTGTCAATGGTTTCAAAAATTATACTCTGTATTTAACACTGGGTGAAACAGAGGTTATATTAGAGTGTGAGGAGATGCATTGTATTGTCACATGCATGATATCATCAGTGATGTGGTCATTGATGTCAAATGAGATGTCATCAGTGATCTCATCAGTGATGTCATTTGAGATGTCATCAGTGATGTCATCAGTGATGTCACTGACCATGTCATGAATGATGTAATATGTGACATGATCAGCAGTGGATTGCGGGTGCGCGATATATAGTTAGTGCAACTAACTATATATGGAATTTCAATGGTTTTGTGTGAGTAAAATAAGGTTTTTTAAATGCTAATTCCTAACTATATATGGTCTATAACCTATGGTTTTTTCAGTGAATTTTCAAGGTTTTGTAAATGCTAATTCCTAACTATATATGGTCTATAACCTATGGTTTTTTCAGTGAATATATATATATATACATACATACATATATATATATACATACATACATATATATATACATACATACATATATATATATATATATATATATATATATATGCTCCAGAGATGCCCATCAGGCAGGGATGGCAGGAAATGGCATTCCAATCGAAAATTACAGCTCCTCGTGTCGAATTAGCCTGACGCGTTTCAGAGCTTTAGCTCTTTCCTCAGAGGCTCGACAGTCCGGTGTGTGCTGGTTCTGACACGCCCCCAATTATATACTGACCCTCTGATGGGTTACTCCAATGAGTGTTCGCAAAGTTTGTTGGGACATGTAGTGTCAGAAATAATTATATCCTTCAAAAGGATGCTGCACAATTCACGCTGATGTCTGTTACTTGTCTGCGTGCATCCCTGCCTGATGGACATCTTTGGAGCTACAATTTTTACGCGGCGGTCCAGCCGCGAGGGATTGCACTACCCTGTGAACTCTGGGGGCCACGGGGTTCGGATTTCAGCCGAGCCTCATCTGTGGGACAAGCAACAAGGATTTAAGGACGGACTTGCATTCTGAGGCCCATCTGAGGGCTTTTAAATAACAGACATCAGCGTGAATTGTGCAGCATCCATTTGAAGGATATAATTATTTCTGACACTACATGTCCCAACAAACTTTGCGAACACTCATTGGAGTAACCCATCAGAGGGTCAGTATATAATTGGGGGCGTGTCAGAACCAGCACAAACCGGACTGTCGAGCCTCTGAGGAAAGAGCTAAAGCTCTGAAACGCGTCAGGCTAATTCGACACGAGGAGCTGTAATTTTCGATTGGAATGCCATTTCCTGCCTGTACCTAATAAATGGCTTTGTGCAGTTACTTGTCTGCGTGCATCCCTGCCTGATGGGCATCTTTGGAGCTACAATTTTTACGCGGCGGTCCAGCCGCGAGGGATTGCACTACCCTGTGAACTCTGGGGGCCACGGGATTCGGATTTCTGCCGAGCCTCATCTGTGGGACAAGCAACAAGGATTTAAGGACGGACTTGCATTCTGAGGCCCATCTGAGGGCTTTTAAATAACAGACATCAGCGTGAATTGTGCAGCAGCCATTTGAAGGATATAATTATTTCTGACACTACATGTCCCAACAAACTTTACGAACACTCATTGGAGTAACCCATCAGAGGGTCAGTATATAATTGGGGGCGTGTCAGAACCAGCACACACCGGACTGTCGAGCCTCTGAGGAAAGAGCTAAAGCTCTGAAACGCGTCAGGCTAATTCGACACGAGGAGCTGTAATTTTCGATTGGAATGCCATTTCCTGCCTGTACCTAATAAATGGCTTTGTGCAGTTACTTGTCTGCGTGCATCCCTCCCTGATGGGCATCTTTGGAGCTACAATATTATATATACACACACATACATATATATATATATATATATATATATATATCCCCAATTTTCGCCCCAATCCAGTGGCAAAGAATAAACCGCACTCACACGGGGGGAACGTTGGTTATCGCTTCTTTAATGGAACGCAAACAGACACGTTTCGGCTGGAAGCCTTCGTCGGTATTTACACCACCAGGAAATTACATCATTGATAAAGTTTCAGTGACACATGCTATACCAGTAGCGGCTCAACCAAGCAGCAAACTGCATGAAATCATAATAAAGTTGGAGAGGCTGTACGAACGCGAAGTGAGAAAATGGTGGGAGGCCACTAGCCTGCAGAGCTACATTGAGGACAAGCGTGTTCCGAGAGGATTGCGAGTACATACCGTACCCTCATACGAAAATCCGGACCCCAGCTATTAACCGACTGGGCAGAACTTACAGCCCAGTACTGTGAAGGAACCTTGAGGATTCTAGTTCAATATGCCTGGAGTGATAGAGAGAAGGCATTGGCAGAAATACAAACCTTGGATGAAGAACTGAGTAAAGAAGAGGATAAGAAACTTATTGAGGACCTCAAGGCACAGATGAAAGTTCGGCTCAATAAGTATGAACAGAAAATCAAAACCCAAAAGCAAGAAAAATATAAACGGGATGAGAACGATTATCTGCGGTGGAGAGTTCGGACATATACTAAAAAGTTTGACCCTCCAAGGAAGGAGGTCAACCAGAAGTTACAGCAGAAGGTAACATCAAGAGCCGAAACTTCGAAGTCTGAAGTCACTGAGAATGAGTCAAGTGATGACCAAGAAAAACAAGGGGAAGAGAGGCGATTACAAACAGTCCCTTTTCACGACGAATTCAAAGTGATCAGACAATCGTGGCTCCGTGGCGGCAAGAACAAGCCACCAGAGCAAGACGCCGGAAAACCCGTCGAGGAGGCAGAGGCAGGAAGAGGCAGAACTCAAAGTTGGAACAACAGGAGCAAGAAAAAGAACAACAGACGATAAACAATGGAGAGAATCTGACGGTGGTTAATCGAACAACAAGGCAGCTGACTGAGGTGGAATTAAAATTACTGAGGCTTGGACTTACCTTTTGCCCAAGCAACAGAATGGAGTTTACACAAAAATGCATCGACTTGTTTTGTTATATCCGGAAACTCAAATTACATAAGTATTTTAAATTGAGACCACACAGTAAGCCAACAACAACGCAAGGGAAGAGATTAACAGCAACAGATGCACTAACTGGGAAAGATCTGGAATGTATTGAAATCCTACAAGGTCTAAGAAATGAGGAGGGCGATTCACAAAGCACTACAGAGACATCAGCTCAAAGAGCGCTGAGACAACAAATAGAGCAAGATAGAGAAGAAAGCCCCTTCAAACCGACATCGACTTTCAATCCCCAGATGCCCTGGGATTCAATAGATGCATTTTCTGAGGCAGTGGTCAATGATCTTTTAAAATTTCGGATAAAACAGTGTGAAAAGGTGCCAAGAAGTAATATCACTATGGCAGAGAGAACTGCACTACAAGGTCTTGCAAGTGACTCTACAATCATAATCAAACCATCAGATAAGGGCGGCAATGTGGTCCTCTTGACAAGGGAATTTTACCGGCAGGAGGCAATGCGTCAACTATCAGACACCAAGTACTATCAACCGACAACAGTATATGCATATAAACAGTGTCGAATTGTATGATGCGATGATACGTAAATGGTATGACATTGGAATGTTAGGGACAGATGAACACCTGTTCCTGCGGAGCACCAATCCTACCATTCCTACGTTTTACCACCTCCCTAAGCTACATAAAAACAATAAGGAACCACCCGGGAGACCCATTGTGAGCTGTTGAGGCTACGCAGAAATAGCTCCAAAGAGGAAGACTGAGATAGCTGTGAGTGATTGCATAAAAATATTCAGAATGAGAGGGTACAAACAAGGGTACAAACAAGAAAATTAGCCTGAACAAAGTGAAACTAATTCCCAGAATGAAATTGTTACAGGATAAGAACAATAGTGAGCTGAAAAAGGTTGATGGGAAGTTCCGCATGATTACACCATACTCATCGGAATCTAATGAACTAAAAAGGATACTGCGCAGGAATTGGCACATTCTAAAAGCAGATGCCGTAATTAGAGAGGATTTACCAGCATTCCCTTTGATAACATTTGAGAAATCTAGATCATTGAAGGATCTACTAGTGAGGAGCCATTTGGAGAAGATCCCACCAAGGGTCGGAACACTAAAAGACATGAAAGGTTTTTCCCCCTGTGGAAAGTGGAAAGCCTGCGCAGGTAGTAAACGAGTCCTATCCTATACTCTCCCTGATATTGGTAAGGCCAAGACAATAAGTAAATTTATTACCTGTAGCACTCCCTTTGCTGTCTACTGCCTGGTCTGCCCATGCAGGCTTAGGTATGTAGGGAGCACGGTACATCAATTAAAGATTCGAGTATTGGAACATATGAGAGCCATAGACAAGGTGGACCCTGCATACCCGGTCGCGAGGCATTTTGCTGAGTTACACCAAAAGGACCGAAACAAGTTGCAATTTTTTGGACTTGATTTTATCCCTTTCAGTATTAGGGGAGGAGACCAGTTACGAAAGCTGCGTCGCCTTGAATCTAGGTACATTATTGACCTAAGAACCAAGCACCCTGGTGGCATGAATAGCGGGGAGGACTTATTGGTTCACTTGGGAAAGTAAAGCTAGTAGAAGAGAGGCTTCACTTTAGTTCCTAGAATACACTCAATAAATTGTGCACCAGATGATGAGGGAAAATAATCACATGAACAGTATAGGGTTTTTATATTAATTGCAAATTAGAGCTGTTTTGTATGTAAATCTAAATGGGGGGGCTCCCCCATGAGATGATGGAGGTAGAATGTTTTTTGTGGGCTGCTTATTAAATGATATAGCACTGTGAATTGAAATGTATGGAACTGACATATAATGAGACATGAATGTATCATCAAGGAATTGGATATGGAATAGGATGTGCTTATGTTTCTTTTGAATTAGAATTTAGTACAGGGTGTGGCGAATTACTTTTAGAAGGGACTATTGCCGATAGACGGCTTAATAAGAATTCCTGTAGGTCATTTTCAGCACAAAAAAGCTCGACAGGTAATGGTCGTCTATTATTGCATAAATAAATGCACAATGGATTTGCTGTTTGATGCAGGAGATTCCCGGTATAATAACAACTGGGATATGTGCCGATACACGACTGGATTGTGTTTAACTTCTTGTGTGCTAATGTTTGCATTTGCAGAAATGCTTAGCGTTGATGCGAATTCCAATATGGCATTCGCATTGACACAGAGGTTATTAGTCCCTTCTTAGTGTCTAGAACAACACTGAAACTTTATCAATTTTGTAATTTCCTGGTGTAGTAAACACTGACGAAGGCTTCCAGCTGAAACGCGTCTGTTTGCGTTCCATTAAAGAAGCGATAACCAACGTTCCCCCCGTGTGAGTGCGGTTTATTCTTTGCTACTGGATTGGGGGCGAAAATTGGAGCATTATATACTATTGGACTCCCACTGCCGCTTGCCGCACCCGCCGAGGAGTGCTCTGTATCGAGCGAAAATATATATACACACATATATATATATATATATATATATATATATATTTACACACACACACACACATATACACACCCATATACACTGTAGAATAAAACATACCCAAATACCCAAGAAGAGTACATAGAAACATTCACAACAGTGGACACTGACCAAGATGTGCAGTGGCTGGTTTGCAATCCACGTGGTCCCCCATAAAGGTATATAGGGAGTATAAAATATCACCCATCCAGAAAAAATGCAAGCAAAGGGACATTAACACTACCAACTGAATGGTGACAATCAGGCAGCTAAGAGATGACTGAAAGAGAAAACAGCAGGCGAAAGACATCCCCACTAGGACAGAGAATCGAAGACCACTATCAAGGACTAAAAAAAGAGCAAGGTGAACAAAGGCCAACACAAGGGAGGCCTATCCAGATAACAAGTCTCCATCTTACAAGAAAGAATAGCAGAGAACAAGCATTTACAATGCAATGGTTTCGCCTTTGTTAAAGTTAGAGCTATTGGCATTGCTCTTGACATTTTTATTTATGTTTTTTTTAACATAAATAAATGGCATTGTCATTGACAATGCCACTAGCTTTATCTCTCGCAAATGACACACACAGAGCCCCCCCACACACACACACCCACACAGAGCCCCCACACACACAAAGCCCTCCACACACAGCCACACAAAGCTCCCCACACACACAGCCTCACAAAGCTCCCCACACACACAACCACACAAAGCTCCCCACACACACAGCCACACAAAGCTCCCCACACACACAGCCACACAAAGCTCCCCACACACACAGCCACACAAAGCTCCCCACACACACAGCCACACAGAGCCCTCCACACACACCCACATGGCACAAGCAGGCAACAGGGGCACACGGAGGCACAAGCAGGCAACAGGGGCACACGGAGGCACAAGCAGGCAACAGGGGCACACGGAGGCACAAGCAGGCAACAGGGGCACGAAAACAGGCACAAGCAGGCAACAGGGGCACGAAAACTGAGGCACAAGCAGGCGACAGGGGCACGAAAACTGAGGCACAAGCAGGCAACAGGGGCACACGGAGGCACAAGCAGGCAACAGGGGCACATGGAGGCACAAGCAGGCAACAGGGGCACACGGAGGCACAAGCAGGCAACAGGGTCACGAAAACAAGCACAAGCAGGCAAAAGGGTCACAAGCAGGAATTGTAATTTAGACGGGGCTGAAGTGGAGAACGGTCAGTAGGGAAGTAGTGCGGCTGGTGCAGTGGTACCAAGCCGAAAGGTGAGAGGGGCTGTCTGCACCCCACTTTGGACAGTTTCCACTACCTAACAGGGATTGGTGGGAGGGGGGCGTACTTCTTGCTTGCTTTAGGGCTGTTACTTCGGGGACGCAGTGCACGCTCCTGCCTGCTGCCGCCGGGACACGACAACAGGCAGGGAGAGGACAGGCTGGGAGAGGGCAGGGAGGGGACAGGCTGGGAGAGGGCAGGCTGGGAGAGGGCAGGCTGGGAGAGGGCAGGTTGGGAGAGGGCAGGCTGGGAGAGGGCAGGCTGGGAGAGGGCAGGCTGGGAGAGGGCAGGCTGGGAGAGGGCAGGCTGGGAGAGGGCAGGCTGGGAGTGGGCAGGCCGGGAGTGGGCAGGCCGGGAGTGGGCAGGCCGGGAGTGGGCAGGCCGGGAGTGGGCAGGCCGGGAGTGGGCAGGCCGGGAGTGGGCAGGCCGGGAGAGGGCAGGCCGCGAGAGGGCAGGCCGCGAGAGGGCAGGCCGCGAGAGGGCAGGCCGCGAGAGGGCAGGCCGCGAGAGGGCAGGCCGCGAGAGGGCAGGCCGCGAGAGGGCAGGCCGCGAGAGGGCAGGCCGCGAGAGGGCAGGCCGCGAGAGGGCAGGCCGCGAGAGGGCAGGCCGCGAGAGGGCAGGCCGCGAGAGGGCAGGCTGCGAGAGGACAGGCTGGGAGAGGGCAGGCTGGGAGAGGGCAGGCTGCGAGAGGGCAGGCTGGGAAGCAGAGAGGGTCTTACCTGAGAAGTCTGCCAGCGCGGAGCTCTCCGGGGCGCAGAGCAGCAGCAGGGCCCAGCAGAGCAGGGCGGGGTGCAGGCGGCAGGGGCTCGCAGAGGTGTCTCCTGGGGCAGCCGCCCAGGTCCACCATGGTGCGGCTCCGAGCCCCAAGCCTCTGGTGGTGGTGCTAGTGCTGCTGCTGGACACGACTTTTACGTAGCTGCTGCTTTGTGTTAAGAGTAATTGTAATAATCTTGTAACTTAATTACGTAATTTGTAAACCCATAAATAGTTTACCCTTGACAAACGAGCAGAGTGGGCGATGCAAGTAAAATGTTAAAAGAGTCGGTGGCCGAGCAAACACTGAGAAGGGAGATGGCAGAAGGGAAAAGAAGTTTGTTAGTCACTTCCCGCAATATTAGCTGACCATGGACGGCACAAGAGGCCTCTGGGGACAGGGGGCTGCTGGGGGTCCTTGTTTTGCTGGCGCAGGACGGTGGGGTCAGGCATGGGCTGGTGGGGGGTGCCTGCTGGGCGACCTAAGGGCGGGTGGGGAGGGAGGAATGCGAGGAAATGCAAGGCCTTGTGGCCTGAGTTGCGGTGCTGTCTGAGGGCAAGAGGTCTCGTGCCACCCTCGGGCAAGGGGGCATCGCATAGATGACAATGGAGTGGATCCACTCCCGGACTTGACCCGATGCGGGAGGGGGGGCTCGTAATTAAGGGGTAACAAAGGTTTCGGAAAGTGAAGGGACGAGGCGGTGTCTTGCGGGACAGTGGCGCGCGGCAGGATGGTGCGGGGGCGCCGCGGAGCTCAGCACAACATCAATAGGAGCAGAGGGGAGGGGGCGATGACAAGGAGATCAGGCGCGAAGCAGGGGATAGGCAGGCACAGGTCATGGCCTGGAAGGACAGGGGAGGGGTGGTCTTTTATGGGGCGGGCAGGTTGGGTTGCGATGGGGATGGGCATGCGAGAGATTCATGCGGATGCATTGGGTGCTGTTTATACAAGTTGGTAACAGCATTAGAAGAAGAGAGTGATGTCAACGCGTAACTATGACTCATTCACTGCCGATTAAGGTGCAGGAACGCCAGGTAGAAAAGACACTTCACTGGTTTCTAAATATTTATTTGTTTATTATTTGTTTATGCATTTTTGTGTAGCGCGGACTTTGCCCAGGGGCGTCGGAGCGCTTCACAGTGGGAACAGAGGTGATGCATGATGAGAGCAGATTGCAGAGGCAGACGTGGCGTTACATGGGGTAGAGGTAACGGTTGTGAGCAAGCATAATGCATGGGGTGGTAGAGAGTGCACAGGAGGAAGGGGTGACGGGCGTGCAGGTTACAAGAGAAGACGGGCCCACGCGCTCTCAGCGCTTCCTGCCGCCTCCGCTGCACAATCAAATATCCCCAAAGCGCTCCTGGCAGAACAGTATGTTAGCCCCTTTCTTGCGCTGGGATCGGGCAAACTCTCTTACCCTGGTCGTCCGCTGCTCCGTCCTCTTCGATCCGAAGGACGCCCTCTTCTTCTGATGGCAGGGCTTCTCCGGTCCCGACGTAGGCGCTCGACCAATCATAGCGCGGCCCCTTCGCCGAGACCCTGATGTCGTCAGCTCCGTGGTCGATCGGCCAATCACTGTGCGGCTCCCTTGGCGAGCTCCCGGTGACGCGGTGATGCTGGAAAAGCGCTCGGCCAATCCCGGATCGCTGATGACGATCTTGAAGACGAACACCACGCCAACCCCATCTCCACACCCGAGTAGAGCAACAGACCACCCCCACCTTTTCGCCGAGTACACGAACCCGCCCGGGGAGCGGCGCAGCGAAGACTGATCCACCTCCATTAATTCAGCAACCACTGCCTTTTACCACCCCTCCCCACCCTGCGCAAACACTGCATAGTGGGCGCTGCGCTCCCCGGGCCAGGGGGCAGTGACTGGGGCCGTGAAGGGAGCCATTCACTCGGGAGGGTAACGGCCAGGTGGTGTCTATGGGGAACAAGCACCACGAGCACACAGACATCGGGGAGGGGGTGGGTGGGAGCGGCGCACGGACAGGTGGGGGGGGCGGGAACGGCGCAGCACATTTATAAACAAAATGCTCCTTACCTGATTGCCTCGTGGGAACTCGAATCTTGCAGCCAACTGCAACAACAAACACTTGTAAAATGAAGAAAACAGGCTGACTCAAAAAAAAAAAATAACACACACCCACCGCCGCAATGACGATCCGAAGTGGGTGGAGAGCGAAAAAATCGCGGGAACGCCCCCGAATCTGGTCCGGCCTTGACGGACAGATCCGGCTCCCAATGGCTAGCCTCCATTTATGGAGCTAGCCAATTGGAGCCGGGGGACGTTCCTGAAGCACATATAGTAAACAATAGATTTCTCTGGGGGCAGAGCTAAAGCTCCGTGCCCCAGGCGAAACCTAAAAAGGGGACTTCGCTGAAGCAGCGGAGAAAGACCAAGTATTAGGTGTGGGAAGACGAACATCACAAGCGGAGGTCCGTAACCAAACGATCAGTATAAGAACTAAAATAACAGATGGACTGGCGGCGCATACAGCATAACAAGTGGGTAGGCCACTTAGACAATGTGTTTAGAGGAGAAAGGCCCCTAAAATGGCTGCAAGGTATAACTAACAGCAAGAAACCCATAGTATACCACCACTATGGAGGAGAAGGAACCCTACCTCCGCCAGAAGGGAGAGAAACAATAGCAAATGTCACAAGCAAAAAGAAATCCCCAGTTTCCAAGGGACCACCTGTGTCTAGTCAACAACTCCTGTAACATCAAGAGTGAGGATCCAGGTGCCACCCGAAAGCAGTATGTTCCCACTCATGAGGCCAAGGGATAAAGAACCTCCAAGGAGTTGGAAGCTTATCCTCGCTCGTGAGAAGTGAAGGAAACTCTCCAGAGAATCCGAAAGGAGTACCCAGCCTCCACACGAACAAACCCCAAGAGAGGGAGGTCAAAGAACACATGTCCAAAAAGAACACAAGTTCCGTAACTAATGTTGGAGTGGTATAGGAAGTGTCATGGAAATATTTCCAACAAAGCACTAAAACATGCAGTGGCATAGAAGAGAAGAATCAGCAGAGTAGACCACTCATGCCAAGAAACAGACTAGCTGCATTCACAGGGAACCTTGAGAGAAAGAGAAATGTCCAGAGGCCTTCGTACCCGTGCAGAACAGGAACTAGCGCAAGGAGGCGCGAAGCCAGACAGTTTTAAACATCGCCTAGGGCAGAAGCTGACAATGTACCCTAGATCAAGAGGTTTGCCCCCGTCCCTCGCGTCTGCCAGGAAGGAAGGGCACTATATAAAGTGCAAGCAAAAGACCCCTAGCTAGGGAGGAGAGTGAAATCAACTAAACAGAGGAGGTGGTTGGGGGCGGGAGGGGGGAGCAAGGAGACAGTTCAGGTAGCAATCAAAAAAACCTGCAGGAAAAAGGAGCACCACATAGGTAAAAGAAAACCTAATGGCACTGTTCCAAAACAGTTCATACGTAAAAGGAAACCCAGGTGACCATACCCGATACAAGATCAGTACAGGGGAAAAGAGAGAAATGGATGGTATAGCAGGCAGGGCTTAAGAATTCGCTCCATCCAGACAATTCCGAAAACGGTGTAAAGAGAAGTGCTTGAGCACCAAAAACATATTGGCCATCAAAAGGCATGTCCAACAGCCTCAGAAAAAAGGAGCGATGCGTAGCCAGGAAGAGTACAGAAAAAAGTCAAGGCCCGTCTGGAACAATCTTTGGTATCCATGCCTCAGTTAATTATGCAATTTACCTGCTTGACGGCCATCCTGGAGCAGCTGAGTAAGAATATCCTGGGTGTCATCAGGGACGGAGGGGAGAAGACGCGAGACCGAATCCCAGAACACATGAGAAAAACAGCCTAGAACACAAGCATTATTAAGGGACCGCAAAGTGAAACTGTTGGCAGAAAATATATTTTTGACCAAGAGCATGTAGACTTTTAGATTCCCTGTCTGGAGGGACATCAGGAAGGGAGCTGATGTAGGGGGAGGCTGTAGCCGCCTGAACCACAAAACTGCATGGAGTAGGCAGCCGGAAGAGGCAGATCAGGTCTCCAAGGGCAGGATGGTGCCTAGGAGCTATAAACAGGGCCACAGTGGCACTAGAAACTGGTTCAACCCAAGAGCCCATTAGAATATCAAAGAGGGCTTCACTAAAGGGGAACACAGGCTCAGCCCCCAACTGGCCCTGATGAAGCACCATAATTAGGTGATCAATGACCCCTTCTAAAGAATGGAGTTGCAGCTCCAGAACCACAGCATCCCTCCGCAGATTCTCAAAAAAGCAGAGCTAGCCTCAGTAGCGAGGCCAGGAGGATAA
This sequence comes from Lissotriton helveticus, assembly GCF_964261635.1. NCBI lineage: Eukaryota > Metazoa > Chordata > Amphibia > Caudata > Salamandridae > Lissotriton > Lissotriton helveticus. The sequence continues at coordinate 771,986,719 of NC_136067.1, read as the reverse complement.
AACAAGCCAGTGGATGGAGAAGAGTCAAGGGCGTTATTCTCACCAAGGTCAGACATGCATTGAAAGTCCGGAGGAGGCTGAGCAGTGTAACTTATGTCACCACAGACATCACCACAATACTGGACTCCTGAGGGAAAAATAACAGGGGGCTCCTCTGAAGGTGGAGGAAGAGGCGACATATCGGGGTCGGGGAGGAGAGCCAACGTAGCAGCAATCAGCCCTGGCGGATCCAACACTGGCATCACAGGTGTGAACCCAAAGGGCTGTGCAACTGAGCAGACACAGATTTGATCATGGATCCAGAGTGCCTCACCGAGGGAGGTCCCACCAGCATGGAGTCAGTCAAGTCTCTTCCGGCCTCCTAGGTGCAGAGATGCGCACCAGAGGAAAGGAGGAGAACCAAAAATAGGATGAGGGGAGAGGCATTATTCAATAATCTGTTCCAGAGTCGCCTTGGCCCGGGGAATACCGGAAGGAGTGGGGCAGACTCCACAACTGGAGGAATTGGAGACGTGTCAGACACCGCCCAAATGCAGTAAAGTATGGAAAGACCGCTCCAAGCTGTTCTCAGAGGGAGAAGATGACCGCGATTGACAAGGATCTTCTGACCACTGCGCCGCTAAAAGTTTCATGCGGAGCTCCTGCAAGGTCAACGACCAAAGCTGAAGACATGAGTCGCAACCTTTAGAGTCAAGGTACATGCTCAGACACCAAATGCAAATATAATGCGGGTGCGTGGTGACATTGTAGTTCACAGGACACTGAAAACATCCAGAAAAGGGCACACTGTGTTGTCAGCAATTGTCGAGATAAGCCAAAATGGCAAGTGGTACCGCTCTCCGGATCAATATGGAAGCGAAGAAAGGAAGAAACTGACGTCAGCGCATCAGGGAGGGGCTTATATAGACTGTTGACATCACTTCCTATGGACGACAATGTTACGGAGTTGTTCGACGCCCCCTACCAACATGCAGAGGTATTGCTGTGAAAAGTTTTCCTGATCCAGTCTGGCACCTGCAATAATTTAAAGGTATGGAATCCACAGCTGGATGTCTCTATCAGATACAGATTTTTACAAGCAGTAAAGTAACGTTTCCTACCTTCGGTAACACCTTTTCTGGTATTGACTATCTAACCACAGATTCCTTACTTTTGAATATTCCCCAGGCGTCAGACTGGATCTGGACAATCTTGACTTCAGCATGCTGGTAGGTAGCGCAGATGGCTCAGCCCAACATCATCCACGCCAGATATGACGTGCGCTGTGCCGATATAGGCGCTACTACAGCACGCGGATATCAGTTTCTTTCATGATATATTCAGTGTCCACAGATGCGGAGCCACATCAAAATGGTTGTGTGATGTGACCGTGTGCAGAATCTAGGGAGGTCCTTCTAGAGCAAATAGCCAAATTCGCACATTGGGGAGGTAGGGAAGATCGGTAAGACGTTACATACCTCCGGTAATGCTTTATCTGGTAGATTATCTAGCCGCAGATTCTGTACCTTTAAAATTTTCCCCCAGAAAATTTTCCCCCAGGCGGCACACTGGATCTGGAACTTTTTGGGGGAGCAATACCCCTACCTGCCTGTAAATGTTGTCATTTAGCTCCAAGTGGAGTCGTCATCCACGCTGTAAGTGACATACGCACCGCCTATAGGCGCCACCCCGGCGTATTGACAGTTTTTTTTTTTTCAACTCTCTTGCCGGATGTGGGGCGCCATGAAGAACACTAACCATTGGTGTGGAAAACTCGGACACTGAAAGGAAAACAGCCTTGACCTTAGAAATCTGTTCACAGAGCGGGGAGGATGGGTGGGACATCTAGCAGGCTCTATGAACGCCAGGGTGGACAAGTTCTGCCGAAGATGCCAAGCGGATCACGAATGGCGTCTCTACCCGGAGGTGTTGCAAGGTCTCTCAGCAGTAGGGAGAGCCGTGGTTAGATCTGTTCACCACCACCAAGAACGCAGAATGACGGACTTCTGCACACCCCGCCCTGCTAGTTGCAGTACTATATGTGGTAGAGTTATCCATGAATACCTGAACCAGCCTCCTTTGGTGGATGGCAGGAAGCCTATCACTGTGAAGCGGATGGCCTCAGGTTAATGTTGAGTCAGATCTCCGCCAGAGACAAAACTCATCCGATCTCGGCCTCTCCCAGATGGCCACTCCATCCCAGAAGCATTATATCGGTCACTACTGTAAAATCTAAGAGGGAAAATTAGAGGGGCCTGCCGCCGACCAAATCACGATTCAACAGCCACCACTGCAGATCTCTTGCGGCCTCCTCCAAAAACTAGAGCGTATCGGAGAGAGTCCCTTTGAAGCTGTATCCACTGAGACTTCAGATCTCACTGCAGAGCCGCATATGTCATTTGGCATCCTTCACCAGCAGGATGCAGGGGGCCATTAAACCCGGAAGCTTCAAGATTCAGTTTCAGCAAATTCCAGGACTGTGCCTGAAAAATCAGGATAAAAGCTTGAATGTCCTGGACTCTCCTTGCTGGAGAGTATGTGCAAAACAAACTGTGCCCAGATGAAAGAGAGCGTTTGTGAAGAAGTCAGGTTTGACTTCAGCACGTTGATAGTGAACCCCAACGAATGTAGAAGGTTCGGCATAGTCTGGAAGTGGGTAACGATTGCCTGTGTTGAGGCCGCCTTCAGTAGCTAGTCATCGAGGTAGGGAAAGACTGCGACCCAGACCTCTGAAGATGAGCAGCAACGACCCCCATTACTTTCTTGAACATCCATGGGGCACTGGTGAGGCCAAGGGGGAGCTCAGTGAACTGGAAATGTTCCTGACTCACCGTGAATGGCAGGCAACATCAGTGGGCTTGCAAGAAGGAGATAAGAAAGTAAACTTCCTGCAGGCCAAACGTACAATCCAGTTTCACAGGTCTAGGGCGACGGACCCTGGGCACTGAAGAGCATCTTGAAACGGTCCTTTCTTAGGATGATCTTAAGACGGTGCAGGTCTAAAACAACCTGGAGGTCTCCATCCTTCTTGGGCCCCAGACAGTAGCAGGAAAAACCATCACATCCTACTTCTGGGGAAGGCACACTCTGGTTAGCCCAGTTGGCCAAAGGGTTTACACTTCGTGTCGCAAAACGAAAAGAAGGAACAACATTGACAAACTGAATTTTGGGGAAGGTTGGCACGTCAATCTACTGTTCTATTCCTCAGATACAAGACCCTTTCCATGGTGCGTCTAACACGTTTAGGAGGGGAAAAAAAGCAATAAAACCGCATACAATTCAAGATATTAACACATAAGTTAAAATGATGAGTGATATCTACTGTAACAAACATTCCTATCCTTAGAGAGAAGAGAATGTACTTCCTATGTCCTGTCATGTATTCTTTTACAAGTGAATCACCCGGATACATTCAAGATGTGAAAATACCTTTATGAAGTTCAGTAGATAGTTTAAAGGCACTTGCTCTGCTCATTTTTTTGCCACTAGTGGAGTTCAGTAACATCTTCTCAATATAGGTCTGCTTTTCGCGGTTGAGAAACAATATTGATCTGATAGGAAAAAAACATATTTAGAACTAGTAACATACAGGTGTATAATCAAAAGAATTTACAACCATAAGTAATCCCATGTGTCCCTGAGAGCCAAAATTAAATGCATCAAGGGCAAAGATAGCAGGAAAAGGTTGATTGGCACTCCTTCAAAAATATATTTCAGAGGCTTAATAAAACGAGCAATGATTCCAAATAATCTCCATGACTGATAATTATGATGGAGATACAGAAATCTTACATTTTCTCTTAAATATAGCCAAGACAGCTTGAGAACAAGTGTATAAGCTCGCACGTAAAAAACACTGGTAATGAAAAGGCTCAAAGTAATTGTGCTGCTCATTGCAAAAGCTCAGTTACATTTTGATAGGGAATTCTTACAAAACAGTAGGGTGATGAGAAAATATTTAAACGGGGCAATCTCAGACTTAAGGAATGCTAATACTATTAAGTTTTCCAAACTTCAATGTGCAGGCATGAAGAATTAGAAAAGCGCAAGGCATGCTTCAAAGTTTATATAGGTCTCACAACAAGACAAATAGTTTGCATGCAAGTGCACCTTATAAATAGAACATCGGCATTTAAATTATAAAAATCATTCTCCAGACAAGTATGGGGCATTTTATAGAGCAATCTTTAGTTTAGTTTTCAAATCCTGTCATAACTCCAAACGTGTTCAACAACCACCAGGATTGATTAACTCCTTAGAACTTTATTCACATGAAGATCTATTACATTGCAGAAGGCACCACAATTTTATGAACATATGTATCGGCTATTTGGTGGAACATCTCTCATTTCTCTTAAGATTTTAAGGTAACAACTTCAGTTTTCCTTCAAAATTTTCTTTGCAGCTTACCTGTTGGCCAACGATGTCAGAAGCTTAAGACGCTGAGCTACCTCTACATCAAAGTTTGTTGAATTTCTCATTATATCCAAACGCTGCATGTTCCACCGGAGATCCAATGGAATGCCATAGACATCTGCAAAACAAAGTACAGTACACTGAGAAACTGTCAATGACTCACTGTAGGAAGCTGGGTTTTAATGCAGTAGTGCCAATGTAATGGCACACCGTGTAAAAACGGCAAATGACCCTTATTGGTTTACGGGGCTTAAATTAATAATCCCAAGTGCTGTATTTGTGGTAGTGTGGTCAAGAAGCTTAGGCTTATCAGAGGGTAGTGTTAAACATGTGTTGTACACACACAGTCAATAAATGTGAAACACTCAAGAAGAAATTCAAAAGCAATTTAGAAAAATAACAGATTTTTACCTAATTTTAGAAACCAAATCACCTGAATCAGGTAAGTACATATGGAGTTAGACTTAAGCAGTATTAGAAAAATACAGTCAATTTAACGGTTTTGAGCCGTGAGCCTCAAACGCTGTAATGTTATCATATAGGAGAAAGATTCTCTACATCGAAATACTTGCAAACGGTTTACAGGGTTCTTCTCCTGAACTTAAGGTGCTTAGGGGCCAAGATGCAAGAAAACTCCAGCAGTTCGGTTTTACCTACCATGGTAAGTTTGGGTGCAGAGGTGCTAGTCGCGTTAGTGCTCGAAACTACCATGCAGTAATGTCAATAGAGGAGTACCTGCAAAAAGAAAGGCTGCAAGTGGGGACTGGAGGACCAATCTGTTAGAACCACAAGGGGAGTTCGGCTCTTGAGGATCTATGAAGCACGTAGACAGTCCATTTACGTGGACCCGGGCTTGGGTGCAGAGGTGTTTTGTCCAGTGGGTCGCTAGAATCAAAGGCTTTCACTTGGTTTCAGTGACCTGGAAAGAGAGAGCAAACAAGACTGCAGGGCTACTCTTGGAGATCCTGACATCCCTAGTCAGCAGGTCGGTGTTGGTGTCAGTGGTGTCCAGGGTGGCCACACAACAAGCTTTGGAGCTTGCCAGGGCTCCGCTACCCAGAGGAATCTTGCAGGGAGGCTCGGGGAATGCTCAGCATCTCAAGACTTGGTGAAACAATAGGCCTGACCTTCTGCACTTTCAATGACCTCCTCCTAGCGAGTTGCTCCCACGGTGGACCCGATTGTCAGTAAAATAGTGAAAAGGGTATATGTGGTCCGTGCCTGCAGATGCAGGGAGATGGCTCCTCCACCTCAAGGGAGGTACTGCTTGGTTGGCAAAGTACTGGACGGTCCTTCAAGAGTTTGGGGAGGCTATTCAACGGCAACGGTACACCCGCCGGCGGAGACCCGACCTGAGTCCCTACCCCACCTGTGGGGCCTGAAAGCGCACCAGGAAGGGGGGCAAAGACAGAAAAAACTACAGGGCCCTGCAGTAGTCCTCCATCTGAGGCAGAGTCGCCCCAGCACCCGGAAATGGGGGGTACGCGGGGTCCCACTCCTGAGGGCCTGAGTCCAGCAAAGATCAGGAGCCAACATGATGTCGACACGAAGCAGACGACCTCCGCGACTTCTGTTTGTGCTTACCGGAGGTAGGGGAATGATCGTACCGGGCCCGGGACCTCCCCCGACAGGAACGTCCTTCTGCATGTACTTGCGCTGCGGGGATAGCTCCGGCGGGAAAGGAGACCACATTGCGTGGGGTCCGTACTGGACATCCGGGCGGGCAGTAATTTCATGCGGCATTCCCGGAGGGATTTTGGCTGCAGCTGTCGGCAAGAGTCGCACTCCACGGAGTCATGGTGCTCCCCCAAGCACCACATACAGATTTGGTGTGGCTCCGTCACTGACATCTGTCGGGAACAGGACCGACACAGCTTGAAGCCCGCAAAGGGCATCAACACACTGTTTCTCGACGCCAAAAGGGCGTTGAAAAGGCCTGTAGATAAGCAAAAGGTATTACTTTCCCGAATCCGCGTTAGGACGCGGAAAAGAAGAAAAACTGTCAGCACGACGGGAGGGGCTTATCTGGATCCATTGTCGCCGAGCCGGGCGATGTCGCTTTCCCGGCATGCATAGGTATTGCTGGGGAAAAAGGATTTTCCGGATCCAGTCTGACACCTGGGGAAATATTCTAAGTTAAGGAATCTGCGGCTAGATGTCTCTATCAGAAATAGGGTCCACAATGGCACCCTGCCCTGTTTGTTGCAGTACCACATGGCGGTGGTGTTGTCTGAACACCTGCACCGCTTTCTCTTTGACAAGAGTGTGAGACAGAGGCTCTATATTTACTGGACCAGAATAAGGTACAGTGTGAATAGAGTCCACAAACCCCAGAGGTATAACAGAGGTTAAAGCCAGGTGTGACCTTACTCTCTAAAGTGGTAGCTTGGTCGAGCAGTAAGGCAGTACTAGAGGACAGTGTAAAGCATTTGTTGTACAAACTCAGTCAGCAAAAGGTTTCACACACTCAAAGACTGAACTCCAGGCAAATTGTTTTTATATCAAAGATATAGATGTTTTATTTCTAGAACCAATAGGTATCTAAATATACTGTTCTCTATATGAGAGGTCTCAGATGAGTACTTTGCAGAAGGGCAATAAAATTTGTAAACACAATAGATACAGGGGTTGTCGTAGGCAACACAATTCTCCAGGGGTGACCAGCACGTCGAGAGGTAAGTTGGGATCTTGGAGCACAGGTAGGTACCCCAAAGGGAGGAACAGGGGGCTGTAGGGCGCCGGGTGCAGGGGTGTCTTTGGGTTACCCTCAAGCTGATCGCGGTTGGGGTGGCCCCTAGTTCGGAGTCTGCAGGCGTCGTCTGGTTCATCGAGGAGGGTCTTTGGGCACTGGACTTCGGGTCCTAGTCGCCGGGGTGACGTCCTCGTGGTCTTGGATCACTCGGGCACGGGCTGGGCTCGGCGGGTGCAGAGTGGGCTGGTCCGGAGCTTCCTGGCTGGCACCAGAGGGGTTGTTGCAGCAGAGCCTCTGCTGATGGGGAGTCCCATTCTTTAAGAGGGTCAAGGCAGGCAGGTCCTCTGGGTGTCCCAAGGTTGCTATCCGCAGGAGTCGCCGGGATTTAGGCAGGAGCAGGTTCCAGGATCGACAGGCCGGTAGGGCTGGGGCCAAGTCAGTTGTTATCGACCTGTTAGCAGCTGCGCGGCGGGTCTTCTTCCCCTTGGTCTTCTTTCTTCTTTTCTTATTGGGATCTGAGGAAGGAAGGTTCAGGGAGCCCCTAAATACTGAATTTAGGGGCGTTACAGGTAGGGCAAGGTCAGGGCCCAATAGGTCCCTGTCCTGGGGTGGGTACACCCCCTAGCCTGCTCCTCTCCTGTGAGAGGGGGGCAGTAGCCTAGCTGTGATTGGGCAGGGCTCCCCATCTTCAAGATGGCCGGAGCCCGGGGTCGTGCTTCACCTCGTCTCCCCCACCTGAGGGGTGGGGTTGGCACAGGCTGGCACACACCCCTTCCTGACGTAGCTTTTCCCGCCAATCTTCCCGCCAGAGTGGGGGGCAGGACTGGTGGGTGCCAGCTGCTGGGTACAGCAAAAGGTCTCGGAGAAAATCTAAGAGGCGGCATGCCTTTGAAGCTTCCGCCTGCCCATACTGGGGGAGGAGACCTAGCACCTCGCCCAGGATGTGCATTGTTGCAGGCCCAGGAGAGCGGGGGGTTCTCAACCCAGGGGTCCAGCAACATGTCTGCTGTGTGGCAGCCTCTGCAGCGACTCAGCCCAGACGTGGATGGTAGGTTAGGTTTTCATGGGGCATCTCTAAGATGCCCTCTGGTGCATTTTACATTAAATCCCACACTGGCATCAGTGCGTGTTTAATGTGCTGAGAAGTTTGGTAGCAAACTTGTCAGTCTTCAGTGTAGCCATTATGGTGCTGTGGAGTTCGTAATGACAACCTCCCAGCACCATATACTCTTAATGGCATCACTCCACTTACAGGGCCCAGGAATGGCCCTAGGTACTGTAGGGGCACAGGGATCATGCACCTGTGCTCACACCTCTGGCATAGGGCACCCAGCCAGAGGGGTGACTGAATTATGCCAGGGCAGTGGGTTCTGTGGGCATGGCACACAGGGGTGTGTGCCATGTCGACTCTTTGTTTAGTTCTTTACTTAGACACTCCGCCTGTAAAGGCAGTGTGTGGGTGTCAGGGTACAGGGCCCATGAGTGTGGCACAATAAGTGCTGCAGTCCTCAGGGGTCTTCACTGGTCACCATGCCCTGGGTACCTACAGTACCATTTACTAGGGGCTGACAGGTGGCCAGAGATGCCAACTGGGTTTTAGTTTTTACACAGTTTTAGGGAAGGAACATAGGCCCTGGGTACCCGGTTAGCAGGAACCCAGGGCACACTCAGTCAAAGCACATCAGCAGTTCAGAAAAAAGTGGGGGCATACCAATGCAAGAAAGATGGCACTTTCTCACACAGAGGGAAGGAATGCCTTCAGCGCAAATCGGATTGCCCGAAGCTCAAGAAGGTGGATATGGAGCATGGACTCTGCCGGAGACCAGAGGCATCTAATCGCCGCTGCTCCCATGTGGCCCTCCCATCCCAGGTGGGACGCATCCGTCACCACTGTGTGCTCCGGTTGGGGAAGGGAGAGGGATCTGCCCTGGACCCAATGTCGGTTTATGATCCACCACTGCAGCTGCTGTGCAGTGCCCTCCGAGATCTGGACGTAATTGGACAGGTTCCCCTGATGCTGCACCCACTGGAACTTCAGGTACCACTGCAGAGCCTGCATTTGCCATCTGGCATGAGTGACCAGCAGGAGGCCATGAGGCCCAGCAGCCTTAGGGTCCACCTGACTGCAACCCAGGATAGAGGCCGAAAGATCTGAATCACAGCCTGAATATCCTGTACTCGCCGTTCGGGAGAATAGGCCGGAAACTGCGTTGTATCCAGAACCACCCGATGAAGAGGAGCTTCTGAGAGGGAATCAGGTGCGACTCCGGCACATTGATGGAGAAACCCACCAAATGCGGGAGGTCGGCCGTAGTCTTGAGGTGGGAGACGACAGTCTGGGGAGAGCCCACCTTCAGCAGCCAGTCGTCGAGATAGGGGAAGACTGGAACCCCTGATCTGCGCAGATGAGCTGGGACCACCGCAATCACTTTCGTGAACACCCGTGGGGTGCTGGTAAGGCCAAAGGGGAGCACGGTAAACTGAAAGTGCTTGTGGCCGACCGTGAACCGCAGGTAACGCCGGTGGGCTGGCAGGACGGGGATGTGGAAATAGGCGTCCTGCAAGTCCAACGCTACCATCCAGTCTCCTGGGTCTAGGGCAGCTAGGACCTGAGCCAAAGTCAGCATCTTGAACTTCTCCTTCCGGAGGAAGCCGTTGACATTCCGTAGGTCCAAGATAGGGCGTAGGCCCCCTTTGCCCTTCTTGGGTACCAGAAAGTAGTGGGAGTAACAACCACACCCTACTTCTGGCCCAGGAACGCGCTTGATGGCCCCCTTGGCCAAGAGAGCCGTAACTTCCTCTTGCAGAAGTTTCACGTGATCCCCTGACACGCGGTGGTACTGAGGTGGCATGGCTGGAGGGGACGCCTCGAAGGGGAGGGAGTAGCCCCTTCGGACGATTTGCAGCACCCACCTGTCCGATGTGACAGTGCGCCAGTGGTGGTGGTGATGGCGGCAACGGCCCCACTGGCGTCACATGGGCCTGAAAGCACAGACTAGGAGAGTCTTGAGGCGGATGCTGCAGGGGCAGGTGCGGACTGGCCTCGCCGTTGTCCCCGACCGCCGCCACGGCGGTTTCCACGCCCGCCACCGCGCTGGATGGTAGTCTGCGGCCCGTGGCTGGCAGGACGTGTGGGGACTCCCCTTCCTTGGCCACGAAAGGGGCGAAAGGCAGCAGATTGCTGGCCCGGGGCCGAGAGGCCCAAGGACTTGGCCATCATTCTGGAGTCCTTAAAGCGCATCGTCTGCTTTGTCGCCAAAGAGGCGACAGCCATCAAATGGCATGTCCAGAAGGGTGTTTCAGACATCAGCCGAAAAGTTGGCGGACCTCAACCAGGCGTGGTGACGAATCACCATCGTCGTTGCCATAGTTCTGCCCAGTGAGTCCGTGGTATCCAGCCCACACCGGATGGAATACCGCGCTGCATCTCGACCCTCCGCAAGGGCTTGGGTGAGTTTAGTCCGGACCTCTTCTGGACATTGTGGCAGCACGTCCGCAACCGTGTCCCACAGAGAGTGGGTGTAACGGCCCAAGAGGCATGCGGTGTTGACTGACCGCAATCACAAACTCAGGGAGGAGAATACCTTCTTTCTGTATTGCTCATACCTCTTGGATTCCCGATCGGAAAAAGCCTCCGGGAATGCGGTCTGGGAGTTAGAGGCATGGATATCAAGACTCTCGGAGTGGGGTGGGTGGACAGGATGCAAGGGTCGCCCGGAGCCGGGCGGTGGCGCCTGACCACGTTCCTGTCTACAGGCGGACCTGTAGCGGGCTTGGACCAAGTGCCCAGAAGAAAGTCTGACAAGGCCTCATTAAACGACAGCAGAGCTTGCCTGCGGCTTAAGGACCTCAGTGAGGAGGTTAGTCCTCACGGCCACGACGGGGAGCTCAAGGCCCAAGGCCTTGGCAGCCCGCGTCAGCACCACACTATAGGCAGCCCCCTCCTCCGTAGCCACGATAGGAGGGGAGACAAAACCAGTGTCGGGCGAAGTGTCCAGACCACTGGCCGCCCCAAGCTCACGTGTCCAGTACTGAGAAAACTGGCACTCACGTGCCAGAGGGTCCTCGGACCCCTCCCAATCCCCCTCGTCACCCATCGCCTGGTACTCAGGTGCAAAGGATGGGGCCGGGTCGTAGAAATAGAAATCTCCCATCGGCGTCGAATACGGCGCCGGACCCGAATTGAGGGTAGGACCAGGGACGGCGTCGTCCTGGGACGGTGCCAGGGGCGACACCCTGGAGGCCGGCGCTGGCGAGGTCGTAAGGTCGACGGGCGACGACCCGGGTCCGGTACCGGACCCGGCGGGACCCTGCGGCGTCAGGAACGAAGTCGCCGACGGCGCCAGGGCCGAAGCACCCGACGGCGCTGGGGCCGAAGCACCCGGCCCGCGTGGGGACCCAGTCGGGACCTCTGGGCCCGAAGGCGACACGGAACCTGACGGAGGAGTGAGCGACCTCATGGCCATGAGGAAGGCTTCGATCTCCTCCGGCATCGCGTTCTGCCCAGGGACCGGCGGGTGTGGAGCAGGCCACAACGCATGCGGCTCCGGCGGAGCCGCAAGGGCGGTGTGAGAAGTTGGCATGATATATGATGCTCACTAGTTCTAGTGATCACCTTGTATCAGTCCAAACAACCCTTATGGTGATTGGTTGTAAGTCAACCTTATAGACCAGCTATCCTAATGGTAGCATGGACAAAGCAGTCTTAGGCTAAACTTTTTTGGCATGTGAAGCCAGCTGTTTTACCACAATATAACCCCTTGAATACCAGATGAAAGGACACCACACAGGTTGTTATGAAAATAAACAGTATATTTATTAATAACACCTCTGAACTCTTTATGAGGTCAGAGGGCTAAGCACATGACAATCTCTTACGAAAAATACTACAAGTTGCACAAAATTACAATGGTGCCCCAGGGGCACGACAAGCCATATACTAAGTAAGTGGAATGTGAGAGTCGATAAAAGGAATGGAGCTGTCCAGAGGCTGTAGGATCGATGGGACCACGCTATACTAACTTCAAGTAAGTAATAGGAGGCCCACGGAACGCGTGTGCAGAGTGTGAACTCACACGCGAGATGCGTAACAACGTCTATGGACAGTACAGTTCAAGTTAAAGGTGAGTACGGACAATCCTGACTAGGTAGGACTACAACGACTGTGGAATTGGACACTAGGACAGTTAGACTACCCTTGAGCACCGAAATTCTCTCGTTACCTCACCCACGGGCTGCGGGTGCATAGGTGCCAAAGTGTGCCGGGTTCTCGCGTTGAAGTCAATGGAGCCTGAAAGAAAAGATGCTGCAGGCGACCAGGAGGAAGATGTCGGTGCAATCCAAGGGTGGATCGGTGAAGAAGAGGACCTGAAAGCAGAGGGGACAGTGTTCAAAGTCACTAGCCAGTGACCGGTGTGGAACCAGGGAGGAACCAGATGCTGTCGTCACGATCAGGTGAAGAGTGGACGCTTGACTCTGCAGCCACGTGGACCAGGAGGTGTCTTTGACGACCAGGATGGAGGCACGAGCTGTCCCACGCAGGCTCTTGCTGTCGGCGGTGTCGGATCCGGGATTGGACTCAACAGGCCTTGGCAAAGGCAACCCACGCGATGAGTGGAAAAGACGCCTGGTGCGGACTAGGAGAGTCCGGGGTGCCCCTCTTTTGGAAGGGAGCAAGGGCCAGTCTGGAGCAACCAGACCAGCAGTGAATATTCAAAGGTTCGTCGTCTAGGAGGCCACTAGCCAGCCGGCAAGTGACCAGACAACGCATCGATCAGCAAACAAGCAAAAGGGCCCCACGAAGGTCTCGTGGATGCTGGAGGGCTGATCTTCGGTGCAGGGGATGCTCGGGGCTGGGGCTTCTCAGTCCCCAAAGCACTTGGTCGAGTTTACCTCGGGAGTCGTGCTGGAAGCGAAGTGCAGTTTCTTCCAAGATGGCCGGTCCCACGTCTCTCGTCGCACCCACGGGTCTCAGCTTTGCTGCAGATGTAGGTTGAGGTCGGAGAGGTCTGGGAATCCGGGTCTCGTCGGGCTCTGAAGTCTGGATCCTCGAGGGAAGACGACAAAGTGAAGCCGCTGGACGCTTGATGGTGCCTGCAGTTGCAGGGTGGACACTCCTTGCCCACAAGGGAGATTCTTCAGTCTTCTGTGGAGCAGAACGTCGAAGGCCAGAGTTTCTTCTTGTTGAATAGTTCAGGATAATCTAATTTGGAATGGGACCAGCTCCTACCTTTATTCTCCTAAAGGGGGCTGCACTACTGACTAGGTCCCTCCCCTGGGTGGGACCAGGAAGGGGGTGGTTACACCCCCTATCCTTTGTCCGGTTTCCCGCCAGAGCTGGGGCAGGGATGCCCCAGCAACTGGTTTGAACCGGTGTATGCACAGGGCACCTTGTGTGCCCCAGGCATGTCTCATTCCTTTCAGGCCTCCCTACCTCAATACACAAAATCCTGTCTGGGGTGGTGCTAGCACCTCCCAAGGCAGGAAACCCTTTGTCCAAGCCATCCTCGCTGGAAGGACTCCCAGCAGCAGGAGGTCAGACTTGTGTCTGTGGTGGCAGCATCCATTTTGTGATGCTGAGGCTTGAGTTAACTTTAACCGGGGTTCACAGTTACATACATGTCGTGTCCCTCTAGAAGGGTGGAATGCTACCCCCGTCGCCAGAATTGGCGAGGGGGTAGTATTCCAAATCGTATGACACCTTACTCGACATGTTTTGATAATGTTATACCAGAGTTAGCATTTAACCGCGAGGTTGATAATGCACTTAAGAGTATATGGTATAGCGTTATCATGGAACAGCTATTAGGACTTGGTTCCGCAAGCTGCAAACGGGCTCAGCTCATGCCAGAGCACCATCTCACATAATTCCAAGCACTCTGCCTTCAGGATTGATAAGGCCTTCCATAGGAGTGACTGATAGGAATATATGTGTCCATTTTAGGGTTAGATATTATAAGTATACTATATCTACAGCAAAGGGTGTTTACACCACCTTGCCCCAGCTGTCATGCAGCCAGTTGTGTCAGATTTAGATGGCCAGCCAGGTGTGGCATAATACATGCTTCAGCCCCTGGGTACACCTATGCCCTGGGTACAGGGACTGATAAGGTGGCCCAGTACCAATTGGTAAATGCACCTAAAGTACATGTTTGTCAATTTAGAGAGAGAACAGCTAGGCTGTGGGTCTGATTAGCAGGCCCACAGCCAGGGAAAGTCGTAAACCAGTGAAGCAAAAAGCAAAAATCTGGGGTGACCATAGGATTGCAGACCCCACTCTCCTACAGGCGGTGTCGCCCGAACCCCTGGCCGTGTCGTGCGAGCGTCGGGGGGAGTCAGAAGAGCGATGTCGCCTCTTCGACTGCTTGTGCCTCTTACCCGAGGACTTCGATCCCGAAGACCGATGACGACTCCAGGAACTGTCGTGACTCCGGCCCCGCGACCGGTCCTTCGACCTTCTCGCGGACCAGGACCTCGAGCGGCACGGGGCTGACTGCCGGAGCTCGAGTCGCTTGCGTGACCGCTCCCGTCTAGCTTTCGTCGTCAGGGCCCGGCAGTCGGAGCAGGACTTGTCGTCGTGGTTGTGAGAAGTTGGAATATGATGTTCACTATTCTAGTGAGCACCTTACAACAGTCCAAACAACCCTTATGGTGATGGTTGTAAAGTCTACCTTATAGACCAGCTTTCCTAGAGGTAGCGTGGACAGAACAGTCTTAGGCTAAAAGACTCTTGAGGGAGTGTAAAGCAAGCTGTTTTACCATATGTAACCCCTTGAATACCAAATGAAAGGACGCCACACAGGATATATATAAAATATATGTATTTATTTACTAACACACTCCTCTGAACTCTTTATGAGATCAGAGGCAAAAGTACATCACAAGTTACTTAGTCAGAATACGTTAATTTGCACAAAATACAGTTAGACCCTAGGGGCGAAGCAAACCACATACTAAGAAAGTGGTATAAGTACCACGTTACAGGAAAAGGAAAGGCCTAGGGCCTAGAGAATCGCTGGGGCTACACTACCTGACCCTTAGGTTAGGAGTAGGAGGCCCACAGGCGGCGCGTGCAGTGTCTTTACACACACGTGAGAGTCAATGTTAAGTCAATGGGAACTTAGAAGTTAGGAAAAGAAGGATTCAGGACACTTCCGGTCTAGCTAGGAGGAAACAACTAAAAACCTAGACACTTGTATAGTCAATACCCTTGGGAGCACCGAAGTACTTGCGTTACCTCACCCACAGGAAGCGGGTGCATAGGTGTGAAGATGTCGGGTTTCGCCGTTGAAGTCTATGGAGCCTTGGAGAAAGATGCTGCAGGCGACCAGGAGGAAGATGTCCGGATGGATCCAAGGGTGGATCGAGGATGAAGAGGACCTGAAAGCAGAGGGGACAGTCTGGGTCACTAGCCAGTGACTGGGTGGAACCAGGAAGGAACCAGACGACGTCGAGGAACAATCAGGTGCTGTCGTAAGGCTTGTCTCTTCGACCACGCGGACCAGGAGGCGTCGAGGACGACCAGGTGCTGGGGGCGAGCTGTCCCACGAAGGTTCTCGCAGACGGAGGGGTCGACTGCCGGATTGGAGTCAACAAGCCTTGGCAAAGGCAACCCACGCAGGATACAAAGAAGGCTTCTGATGCAGACCAGCAAGGTCTGAGGAGCCTCACCTTTGCAGGGAGGCAAGGGCCAGTCTGGAGCAACCAGACCAGCGAGGTGATTCAAAAGAATTGTCGTCACAGAGGCTACTAGCCAACGGGCCAGCAACCGGACAATGCGTCGAGCAGAACACAAGCAGAAGGGCCCCATGCAGAACTCGTGGAGTGTGGAGGGCTGATCTTCAGTGCAGGTGGAGCTCGGATTCAGGGCTTCTCAATCCCCAGTGCACAGCTTCGAGGATACCTCAGAAGCTGCACAGTTAGCAAGTCGTGGACTTTTCAAGATGGCCGGTTCCACGTGTCTAGTCGCCTCCACGGATCTCAGCTATGCTGCAGGCGTGAAAAGAGGGTCAGAGAGGTCTGGAAGTCTGGCTCTGTGCTCAGGTCCCGGCGGGAGTGTCGACAAAGCAAGCCGTTGATTTGCTGGATGGTGCCTGGATGCCCAGGGTGGTGACTCCTTGGCCACTAGGGAGATTCTTCAGTCTTCAGCTTCAGCAGAACGTCGAAGGTCCAGAGTTTCGTTTCAAGTTTCAGTTCAGGATCTAATCTAAAGTCGCAGGACTCAGCTCCTTCCTTTATACAACTAAAAGGGGCTGGATTACTTTCTAGGTCCCTCCTATGGGTGGGACCAGGCAGGGGGGTGGTACACTACCTTCCCTTTGTCCAGTTTCGTGCCAGAGCTGGGGCTGGAGTGCCCCAGCAACTGGTTTGAACTGGGGTATGCATGGAGCACCTAGTGTGCCCCAGGCAGTGTCTCAATCTATTCTTAGACTAGACATCCCCATCCACTGCTCATACCTAAGACCACTTAGGCTTACAGCCCCTCAACCTCGCAAACTCACCCACGTTTCACCCCCCCCTCCTCTGCCTACGCCTCTTCCATCATGGAAGGCACAGGCGAGCACACATACAAAATCAACTACCTACCAGGGCTCTCCAAAAAAAACGCCAAACACTACAAACACAACTTCCCGAAGGCACACCCTGAAACACCGTGTGTGGACACCTACTTCTCACAGGTCAATGGAGCCACGAGCACCGATATCATCTTCCACACTCTGCTTAGAGCACAGTGGAGGAAAGTGCTCCTCTCCATTCTCACTAGCTCCACCACCAGTAAAACGCTCACGGCCTGACGCTCTCTATCACGCCTACCCAAGTCTTCCCAGGCAGAGCCACCATCACCATCTACAACTACGGGATCATTCTATTCCAAGCCACTGATAGGAATCTCGACCGACTCGATCACCTGTTCCCTACCTTCCTAGAACACATCACCAAAGGACGGTCCCCCACCTCACACACACCAGGATGCACCACAACCCCCAACTCCATTCCCCAATATAACCCACCCTGCCCAACTCAACAGCGGAATAACACACACCCCTCGCATACCCCCAATGCTATAGTTAGCCAAACACCCAACGTAATCCCCCCACACCCCTCTCACATTGACTAAGATCGTCCCCCTTCACACATCCCACTTACCCCCACCCCTCCTCCCACCCATCCCACACCTCCTACGAGTCTCACTGAACGCACAACCGCCCGGAACATATCCCCCCCACCCCCATGGCAGATCTCCCTCCCACCCTATCTCCCCCCCACTCTCACGCCCCACTTCTCCACCCTCCCAAACAGGCATACAGAACATACCGTAACATCCTCCCCTCTCTCCCCCCCCACACTCAGCCCCCAATACCTTCCTACCTCCCCTATTGTCTTCAGTCTTCACTCTCCCTTCAACTCACCGGCATCGCCTCCCACCGACATCTCCGCCCCTCCGTCCCAGCCTACCCTGACTTCACCCACACTCCACGCCCACATTATCTCCCAGCCTTCGACTGCCACCCCACCCACTACTACCGCAGAACACTCCTCTAATGACTGCATACCCCACCCCCCCGTCACCAGCTCGCTCTCCAGCTCCCTAGTCAACAACGCCACGGCCCTCATCTCCAACGCTAGCCCCAACCCACCGCTGGACCTGATCTTAACAACCCTCCTACAAGTCAAAGACGAGCTCCAGACCATCAAAGAATTCCTCCACATACACCCCAGACAACCCCGATTTACAACCAACACCTCCGTATCCAACAAACGCCACACCTTCCTCACAGGCCCTCGCACTCAGCACGCTCCAGGGGTGAGACGGCTGGGCGCATACTCTCCACGTTGGCCCACTATCCCCGACCGCAACAACATACACCGCCCTCATCGCGCCCATAACTCCCTGTCGGATCATGACTTAGACACCCTCCTCCGCTCATTTGGCCCTGGCCCGGTAAAGCACACAGCGTCCACACAACGCCCCATACCCACAATTCTCACAAATCCCATTAGGCACCCAACCCTAAGCAGCAGAAGCTCCGTCCCCAACAATCTCAGAAAAATACCCCTCGCTCTAGAACACCCGACCCCCCTTCTCACCCCCAAACTCAAATGCATCCTACTCAACTGCAGATCGGCCCAAAGGCACTCCTCCAACATTGCAGATCTCGTCACATCAATGGATCTTGACCTAGCAATTTTGACTGAAACTTGGCTAACTGATGCCTCTACACCTATTATGGACATACTAGTACCCCCCAATTACAACATCATTAGACTCGACAGGACCGGCAAGACGGGCGGGGGAATCGCATGCATATTCAGGAGCAGCCTCTCTGTTGCTAAAGTCTCTTCCCCCTCCCTCACGTCTTGTGAACTCTTCTGTCTTGATATCTCCAGCGAGGGCAAACCAGTATGTGCTCTACATCTCATCTATCACCCACCTGGGGATAACCTCATCTTCACCCAACAACTCATGGACACGATCTCATCCAACGCTGGTCGGCAGATCACACAAATCTACCTGGGTGACTTCAATCTCCACTGGAACGATCAGAAAGACGCAGTGGTGAATAGTCTCAAAACTTTCCTTAGCGCGCTTGACCTCACCCAAATATGCAACAGCCCTACACATGACAAAGGCTCCATACTTGATCTCATCATCGCCAACGAAGACTCTACCCAACTAGGGGCAATCCAACCTTGTGATTGGTCAGACCACCACATTATCACCTTCTTCATTAAGGAAAAAATCAAACCAACCACGGCTCAACCCACCAAATCTACGATCTGGAAAAGGGACATGAAGAATCTGAACCCCAACTCCCTGCCTCCCCACCTCTCCAATCGCCTCCTTCCCCCTCCTGACGCCTCTGATGTTCAATTACTGACTGACCACTACCTCGACGCTATGAACTCAATAATTAATGAAGCCGCCCCACTGCAACTAAAGAGAGTCTCCACTAAGATCTCGAACCCTTGGTATGACGGCAGACTCAATGAAGACAGGCGTGCTATGCGAATGGCAGAGCGCACATGGAAATCTGACCCCTCATCACGGCATCGCAAAACGCTTAAGAACAAGAGAAATGCCTACTTTAGGAAAATCAAGCGTGCAAAAGCTGACTTCTTCAGCCTTCAGTTGGACCAAGCAAAAAACAGACCAAGAAAACTGTTCGAACTAGTCAAAACTCAAACGAAGACGCAAGCCTTACTATCAAACGACACAACAAACGACATCCCACACTGTGAAGACTTTTCTGCCTTCTTTAAGGTAAAGACCGACAACATAAGGTGTGACCTCCTTAATGATGTAAGTCGATACCCGAGCCACATCAAAAGACCCGACACCCAACCTAATAATAACGCATCTTGGTCGTCATTCGACACCTACTCTGAAGAAGCAATACACAAGCTGCTCGGCACCTTGAAACCCTCTAATCACCTCACAGACCCCCTACCTGCTAATGCTGTAAGAGACTCCTCCCACTCTGGACTAAAATCATTAACAGCTCCCTTCAGCAAGGTCTCATCCCAGACTCCCTCAAGGTGGGGCAAGTCACACCTATACTCAAGAAACCTACAGCTGACCCGTCTGACCTGAACAATTACCGCCCTATCACCAATATCCCCACCCTGGGCAAACTGCTGGAAAAATGTGTGCAACTCCAACTAACAAAGCATATTGACCGATTCGAACTCCTCGACCCTCATCAATCAGGCTTCCGAGCGAAACACAGCACGGAAACGGCCATGACACAATTGATGACGCCCTCCAAATCCTTGATCGCAACGACTCCTGTCTCCTCATCCTCCTGGACCTCTCCTCAGCATTTGACACGGTCAAACATGAGAACCTATTGGAGCTCCTAAATACCAGAATGGGCTTATCAGGGACTGTGCTCAAATGGTTCACTTCCTTCCTTCACAACCGGTCTCAGAAGTTCAAGATCAACAATGTGCTGTCCTCACCTGTGCCAGTAGATTTAGGCGTCCCACAAGGATCTTCCCTCTCACCCACGCTGTTCAACCTCATCATGGAACCACTTGCTTCCTTGCTCCAAGCTTCCAATGTACACTTCCATATGTATGCCGATGACACTCAACTTTACCTAAAGGTACAATTCCCGGAAGATATCAAACTTCTGAACTACACACTCAGAAACACCCAATCGTGGTTGGCCGACAATCACCTCAAACTAAATGCGCTGAAAACTGAGTTCCTACTGATATCACCCCCTGCGAAAATTACCACCACCCAAATCTGGCTCAATCACCTAACAGCATTCAATGTCCAACCCACCATCGTGGATTCTGCGAAATCCTTAGGCATCACACTTGACGCAAAGCTCAATATGCAACAGCACATTAGCAAAGCAACGAAAGGAGCCAACTTTCAAATCAACACTATGAGGAAACTCAAACCCTTCCTCCCAGCCAAGGACTTCCAAACTGCTGTACAAGCCCTAGTCATCCCCCGCATAGACTACGGAATTGTGGCTCTCAGCGGACTCCCTCTAACAACAACCGCACCCCTAAGAGCCTCCTTGAATGCTGCCGCGAGACTCATTACTGGCTCAAGGAAACACTCTCACATAACTCCTGACTTGAAATCCCTGAAATGGCTTCCCTTTGAAGCTAGAATGCAGCTGAAAATTGCCGTTATGACACACGCGGCCATACACCTCAAGGCACCCATCTACCTCACTCAAAAGTTGTCTATATCAGGAGGCTCGAGATCCAATAGAAGTGCAAAAAGTCTGCTCATGAAACCTCGCAGATTCCGTAAGGAAAAAACTTATAAACGCTCCTTCTCAGGGATGGCACCCAGGATCTGGAATGCACTCCCTCCGGAAACAAAGCTTACCTCCTCCACTGCACTCTTCAAGAAAGAAGTGAAAGCCATCCTTATGGCCAAGTTCACCTGAACCTTACTGTTGTAGTTCAGAGACTTTGCGTCGACTTTGTAACATTGATTATTTGATGGTCCAATAACTTTATACTCATGCATGACTGTGATCTTATTATGCTACTCACCTACTACCCATTACTATACGGCGCACATCTCCCCCTGATCCCCCTACCCCTTGTTCTCTGGATTTCTAAGTAAGTGATATAGATATCCTTTTAGCCTGAGCCCTCCTGATTCCTTCTGCAGCTGGATCAAAGACTCTGCACCATTTTATATTATTGTCTATTTTAAGTGTTTATTGGTACCTGCTGATATACATTGTAGCTGGATCAAAGACTCTGCACCGCCTTATATTGTTATATTTATAACAGCACATGACTGCTATTCTAGCATGCTAGCGTTTACTATACTGTACCCAATTATTATGTTTATTCACCCTCCTGTTGCCCACTCCTGTTGCCCACTGTGAAGCGCTCTGATATCTGTAAAGATCTTGTTCGCGCTATATAAAACTTTGAATGAATAAATAAATAAATTCAGCCCTCCCTGTCCCAATACACAAAGTCCTGCCTGGGGTGGTGCTCGCACCTCTCCAGGCAGGAAACCTATTGTCCAAACCTCCGTGACTGGAAGGACTCCCAGCAGCAGGAGGTCAGACTTGTGTCGATGGCAGCAGCGTCCATTTTGTGACGCTGGGGCTCTGGTTAACTTTAACCGGGCTAGTCAGCAACAACATGTCTTCTCCCTCTAGAAGGGTGGAATGCTACCCCCATCGCCAGAATTGGCGAGGGGGTAGTATTCCAAAGCGTATGACACCTTAGACGACATGTTTAGATAAAGTCAAACCAAAGTTCGCATCTAACCGCGAGGATTATAATGCACTTAAGAGTATATGGTATGGCGATATCATAGAACAGCTATAAAGACATGGCTCCGAAAGCTGCAGACAGGCTCCGCTCATGCTAGAGCACCATCTCACACATAACCAAGCACTCTGCCTCCAGGATTGTTAAGGCCTGCCATAGGAGTGACTTATAGGTTACTGTGTGTCTATATATAAGTAGGTATAGGGATACTACACCTAAGCAAGGGGTGATTACACGACCTTGCCCCAGCTGAGTGATCAGCCAGTTGTGTCAATTTGAGTGGCCAGCCAGGGGTGGCATAATACATGCTGCAGCCCCTGGTCGGCCTTGGTTACACCTATGCCCTGAGTACCTAGTGTACACTTCTACAGGGGCTGATAAGGTGAACCAATTTCCAATTGTGTATGTACCTAGAGTACATGGTTTGAATTTAGAGGGAGTGCATCTGGGCTGTGGGTCTGATTAGCAGGCCCACAGCCACATCTAAGTCGAAAAACCAGTAAAGCAAAAGCAAAAAGTGGGGGTGACCATAGGAAGCAGATACTACTCTCCTACAGTGGTCAGGGCCCAGACAGTGAAGGCACCGGCGATGGGGGTCGGTAACCGACATCAGTCAGCTGCAGTCGACGCAGGGTTTTAACCCGGGCATCCCTACAGGCACCGTCGGAGTCCATGAGACTTCGAAAGATGATCAAAAAGGATCGAAAAAGTTAGTCAAAAATTGACTATGGTACAACTTTTTCCGGATCGGCGCTTGCTGGCGTGGAAAAAAGAAGAACTAACGTCAGCGCGCGAGGGCAGCGTCTATGTACTCCGGCGACGTCATCCCGGCGCCGCCGACGGACGGAGAGCCGCAGACGACGCCTACCGACGCGCAAGGGTACTGCTACGCAAACGTTTTCGGATCCAGTCGGACGCCTGGGGATATTCTAAGGTAAGGAATCTATCACTAACGTGTCTCTTTCAGATGCAAACATGCTGGGGTTCTTCTTCTATGGCCACTAAAGGAGCGAAAAGCAGAAGGCGGAGGAGGGCAAGTGGCCAAAAGGCCCAATGGACTTGGCCGTAGCCCGCGAGTTCTTAAAACGGTCCAACGCACTATCTGCCTTGTTGAAAAAGACAAATGCTATCAAAGGGCACGTCCATCAGGATGTTCTGGACATCCCCGAGAAGCCAGTAAGTCCTGAGCCAGGCGTGGCGGCGGAGCCCCACTGTCGTGGAAATCGCTCTGCACAGCGAGTCGACGGTATCAAGGCCACATCGTATTGTGAACTTGGCTGCATCTCTTCCCTCAGTAAAAGCCTGAGAGAGCACTGTCCGTGCCTCCTACGGACACTGAGGAAGCACCTGGGCCACAGTATCCCACACAGAGTAGGAATAACGGCCCAATAGGCATGCAGTGTTCACAGACCGCAGCCCTGACTGGCAGAAGAAAAAATCTTCCCAAATTGTTCCAGTCTCTTGGATTCCCTGTCTGGGGGTGTGGTAGGGAATGCGCTCTGGGACGTTGAGGCTTGGACAACCAAGCTCTCAGGTGTGGGATGTTGGGAGAGAAAAGTGAGGTTGCCGGGCGATTGCGTCGGACCACATTCCTATGCACAGGAGCCCCAGTGTTGGGCCAGGACCAGGTGCCCAAAAGAACGTCAGAAAGTGCCTCATTAAAGGGCAACAGTAGCTTCGCAGAGGTAGCCGCCGGCTGAAGCGATTCTATCAGGAAGTTAGTCCTGACGGCCACTGTAGGGAGTTGGAGGTGGCGGGCCTCCGCGGCCCTACGCAACACCACTGCATAACTTGCACCCTCCTTTTTAGCCACGGAGGAGTGAGCATGCCACAGTCAGGAGAGGTGTCCAGACCACTGGCATCCCCTAGTTCCTCTGCCCAGTCTGTGTATACTCACACTGAGCTGTGAGAGGGTCCACAGACCTCCTCGGGGTAGACATAGTGGTAGAAAGAACCCACCGGCTTCTGAATCGGCGTCGAGCGATGCCGTTCCGGCTCTGTGTACATGTCAGTGCTGAGACCGGGGGCGACGTTGTCTGGTGCCACGGGTGACGTCAGAGGTGGTGCCCATGTGGTTGACATCAGTGGAGGTGTAACGAAGTCAACCGGCATAGACCGGGATACATATCTGGATCCTTGGGGGCCCTGTGGCGCCGGGGCCAAAGCCGACAGCAATGCCGGAGCCGCCTACAGTGAAGGGCGAGGGATCCCACCCAGTCGGGCGTGCCGGCAGGGCCCGACGGCCCAAAGTGGCGGGCCATGGATGACGGAAACTCCTGCAGCTGGGCCGGAGTCGCCGACAGACCCAGGAAGGGAGGTTAGGCCGACGGCGACAATGTGGGCAGCAGGGGGGGGGGGTGGGGGCACCATCCGCAACCTCAGCCACGCCACGCGACAGGCGAGGGGAAGTCGTCGAGCGATGACACTTCTTCGACTTTTTGTGCTTAGTCTTACCTGAACCCGAGTGCGAAGACTTCGATCCCGATGAACGATGGTGATGGCTCCATGACTGGTCCCTCGACCACCCACGGGACCGGGTCCTTGAGAGGCGCGGAGCAGACTGCCGGACTCCAAGCAACTTTCGGGATCGCTCCCTCAACGTCTTTGGTGCCGTGGCCGGGCAGTTTAGGCACGACTTGGGGTCGTGGTTGCGCCCCAGGCAGTAGAGACAAACGCGGTGCGGGTCAGTCACAGACATCATCCCAGGACAGTCCCAGCAAGACTTAATACCGGGCTTGTTGGCGCGGAAAAAGAAAGAACTGACATCTGCGCGTGAGGGCGGCGTCTAAGCTGCCGCGACGTCATCTCAGCGACCATGAAGCCAACAACAGATGCGGAGTCGCACAACGCCACCTTCTGACGCGCAGGGGTACTGCTGATGAAAACTTTCCGGATCCAGTCTGACGCCTGGGGGAAATTCTAAGGTAAGGAATCTATCACTATGTGTTTCTTTCAGATACATGCTGTAGCCCATAGGGACCCTCTTTAATACCCATAACCTGGGTCCTAGAGGTACCATTTGTGTGTAAGTGCCATCTTTCTTACATGGTATGCCCCCACTTTTTGCTGAATTGCTGATGTGCTTTGACTGAGTGTGCCCTGGGCTCCTGCCAATCAGGTGCCGTGGGCCTGTGTTCCTTCCCTATAACTGTATTGAAGCTAAAACCCAATTGGCATCTCTGGCCACATGTCAGCCCCTGGTAAATGGTACCATGGGTACCCAGGGCATTGTGACCAGAGAAGACCCCCTAAAAGGTGCAGCACTTATTGTGCCACCCTCAGGGACCCTGCACCCTGACACACACACACACACACTGACTTTGCAGGCCGAGTGCCCTGGTGCAGAACTAAACAAAGAGTCGACGTGAAACACATCCCTGTGTGCCATGCCCACAAGACCCTGGCATACCTCAGTCACATCTCTAGCTGGGTGCCCTATGCCAGTGGTGTGGGCACAGGTGCACGAGCCCTGTGCCCCTACAGTACCCAGGGCCATTCGTGGGCACTGTAAGTGCAGTGATGCCATTAAGAGTAAATGGTGCTGGGAGGTTGTCATTACGAACTCCACAGCACCATAAATGCTACACTGAAGACTGACAAGTTTGATATCAAACTTCTCAGCACATTAAACCCGCACTGATGCCAGTGTGGGATTTAATGTAAAATGCACCAGAGGGTATCTTAGCGATGCCCCCTGAAAACCTAACCTACAATCCACGTCTGGTCTGAGAGGCTGCCACACAGCAGACATGTTGCTGGACCCCTGGGTGGAGAGCCTCCCGCGCTCCTGGGACTGCAACAATGCACATCCTAGGCGAGGTGCTAGGTCTCCTCCCCCAGAATGGGCAGGGGGAAGCTTGAAAGGCCTGCCACCCTTGTAAGCTTCTCCAGACCACTTGCTGTACTCAGCAACTGGCCCCCATCAGTTCTGACCCCCACTCTGGCAGGAAGACTGGCTGGAAATCCTTAGTCGGGGGGGGGGGGTGCCAGCCTGTGCCAACCCCCAACCCCCAGGTGGGGGAGGCGAGGTGAAGCACGACCCCAGGCTCCGGCCATCTTGTAGATGGGGAGCCCTGCCCAATCACTGCTAGGCTCCTGCCCCCCTCCCACAGGAGAGGAGCAGACTAGGGGGTGTACCCACCTCAGGACAGAGACCTATTGGTCCCTGCCCTTGCCATACCTGTAACGCCCCTAAATTCAGTATTTAGGGGCACCCTGAACCTTCCTTGCGCAGATCCAGATAGGAAAACAAGAAAGAAGAGCAAGAAGAAGAAGACCCGCTGTGCAGCTGCTAACAGGACAACACCAACTGAATTGGCCCCAGCCCTAACTGCCTGCCGACCCTGGAACCTGCCTCTGCTAAATCCTGGCGAATCCTGCAGACAGCAACCATGGACAACCCGGAGGACCTGCCTGCCTTGACCCTCTCAACGACTGGTACTCCCGTGAGCAGAGGCTCTGCTACAAAAACCATACCCCTGGTGCCAGCCAGGAACCGCGAATCCAGCCCACTCTGCACCTGCCGAGCCCGGCCTGTGCCCGAGTGACCCAAGACCATGAGGATGTCCCCCTGGCGACTGGGACTCGAAGTCCAGTGCCCAAAGACCCTCCTCGATGACGCCTGCAGCCTCAGAACCAAGGACCCCCCACCGCGACCAGCCAAGGGAAAGATTTTCCAGACACCCATAGACACCCCTGCACCCCAAGGCCCCGTGTGCCCTCCTTTACTTACCTCTTCTCCAAGAACCCAACTTACCTCTCAAAGTGGTGGTCGCACCTGAAGAATCTCCATCCCCGAGACTGCAGCCTTTGTTAACTTGGTAACTTTTCCATTGGATAACATTGAGTGCCAGACGGCTCAATAGGACCCTGCACCCAGTCGCCCGAGTGCAGCTGGAAGTGCCACTACTACCCTACTCTACTTCCCCACTTTCCCTGAGTAAGTGACCGGGAGCTCAGCTCCCACAGCCGCGTGGGCCTGCCTGCTTGCTTGCAGCCACCAACCAAAGGCCCTCTACCCTCCATTGGATTGCATTAGGCCTATTCTCTCTGCACCCAACTGCCCCTGTGCCGCTGAGGGTGTAACAACGGTACCTTTCTGACCCTGGGAGACCCCTGAGTCTATGCCCAGAACCTTAACCTCACCAGTCCAGTACTCACCTGAAAGCCGATATCTCACTTTCCTTCCATACGCTAGCATTGACTGGTTTTCACTGAAATTTCTTCTGTTGATTTTTGAAACTTTAAAATATCCTTCTAAAATCAGCCAAATAACTTTTTCCGAAATACTCACCTGGGATCAGGAGAGAAGCCAGTGCTGTACTTTCTAGTTCGGTATTGAACCGCAAAAGTAATCTTAACTGTACCTACCAGTTACCTGCATTTTCTCCCATAGGAAACCATTGACTGATTTTCTCTGAAATTTCTTCGAAGTGTCGATTTTTGCAAATTACAAATATTCCTTAAAAATCGTACCAACTACTGAAACGTAAACACTTACCTGTCTTAGGTAGAGGTCCCAGTGCTGGATCTAAGAGCCCAGTACTGGGTCACAAAAGTAACGAGAACCTACTTTACCAGTGACTTGAATTTCCTTCCTTAAGATAACATTGCTAGTTTTTCTCTGAAAAGTTTCTAAGTGTCAATTTTGAAAATACCTTTATATCCTTTAAAAAGTACAACTGTAACCAAAAAGCTTTTACTTAACTGTTTACCACTTAGGTCCCGGGACTGAATCCAGGATCCAGTCCTGTGGTTAGCAAAGTAATCCTGAAAGTAAACAATTGTATTTTTTATAGAAAAACTAATTGAGCTCAATGTTAGATTGTGTTTAGAATTGTGTTGCCAATTGCAACCCCAGTAACTATTGTACTTACCAAGTTTATTGCCTCTCTGCAAAGTAATTACCAAAGTCACTCATATTGAGGAAAGTATATTTAGATACCTGTTGGTCCTAAAATAAAACAACTGTATCTTTTTATATAAAAACAATTGGCCTAGAGTTCAGTTCTTGAGTGTGTGGAACCTTTTGCTGACTGAGTGTGTACAAAAAATGCTTTGCACTGTCCTCTGATACTGCCTTACTGCTCAACCAATCTACCACTTTAGAGAGTAAGGTTATATCTAACTTTAACCTCTGTCATACCTCTGGTGATTGGGGACTCTATACACACTGTACCTTACTTTGGTCCAGTATATATAGAGCCACTTTCTTACAGCTAGCTTGTCCAAAATTAGGCTCAGAGCTGGAGGCTGCATCAGTCAATAAACAAAGTATGATTGTATTTGTACATCCATCATCTCCACGTTACTACTGCCTACCAACACCTGCAAAACTCCATACATTGTAAGGAACTGCAGAAAATAACTGAGTCAATTTATGACCAATTGTCTAATAAAATATTCACAGTCAGGCTCGCAGCCACTAAAACACGAAATTCTGCCTGCATTAACATATGTTGCACTAATCGATTATGCACAAACAGCTAAAATGAGGCATTCATTAAAGTCCATAAGTTTTTCTCAAATTTTTTGTTTCACTGAAACTTTTTACCAAAGCCAAAATTAGGGCAGATAGATTTGAACTGATCTAGCGGAAAAAAGCAGCACCGCAATTGAGGGTTTTACAGGTATAGGGAAGAGTATTTTATTTTACCATTCCGTCACATTACAGCTGGCTACCAACTTTTTGAATGAGAGTTATAGCAGCAGCAACGGGAATGACAAGGGCAAGATAAATGAATAAGGTTAAGTTTATGGAGTGTGCAACATTCTTCTGAGGAAGACTATCATGCATGGTCATGATTTTCCACTGACAGGGCACTCACAAAAGGTGATGTTGACACAGCAGCAAATGTTCAGTTTGAGGGTAGCATTAAAGTACGAGTTACTTAACTTCGGTAACGATGTATCTGGGAGAGACGATTCTAGCCACAGATTCCTTCACGTAGAATTATTCCCATGCGTGAGACTGGATCCAGAAAACCTTTGCCACAGGGGGCGGGGCGACACCACACGACTGCCCAGGTGTCGTCCGCGTACGTGACGTAAGCGAGGTCACATAAGACCCACCCCGGTGTGCCTATATCAATTTTCTTCGGAGAACTTTTCTGCACCACAACGCGGAGCCACCAGACAAAAAACGGTGGGAGCATGGGAACAGTGTGCAAAAGAGTAGAAAAAAGGAGAGACAAACAACCCCATAAGGAACAGTGCAACACGGCAGTGTCCAAAGGCAGGGGCAGAAGAAAGAACAGAGCAGAGCCCTGAGCAGCCACCCTGCCAGTACATAGACAGCCTTCCCTCTGAAACAAGGGAAATGCGTAAAAAGCCATGATACACGGAACAGGCCTACCACCCCCATCCAGAATAAGGAAGGGGTGACAGTCCCAAGACAGACAGAAACATAAACCTCCAAGGCACCCCAGCATATAGGGCAACCACCCTCCAAGGAATAAGGGCAAGGCATAGCCAGATGACCCCTATTGGGAGGTAAGCACAGGGGCCAGGACCCTGAGCAGCAACAGGAAGGGAAGGGAGGGAGGGGAGGACATAGATTGAAGGTAAAACCCCCCCCCCCAAACCTGGAGTAAGCAGAGAAGCGGGGCACAGAAGCACCGTAGTCCCATCCTCCTAGAAACCAAAAGGAGGAATGAACCACAACTAGACGGAGCCACCTGTTAGGAGCAAAAGAAGGCACTCACATGAGACTCAGCCCCCCCACCAAGAGGCGAGTACCGAAGACCAACCCAAAGGTCATTGCAGAACGGGGAGGAAGGGCGGGCCGTGAAGGAATCTGCGGCTAGAATAGTCTCTACCAGATACATCGTTACCGAAGGTAAGTAACTCGTACATCTGATAGAGACTACTAGCCACAGATTCCTTCACGTAGATTAGATACCCTTGCAATACCCACGGGGAAGGAGGGTCTGCAAAAGGACCCCACCAGCCTGGACGGAACAGAAGGTCCAATGGGGGACCAGATCTGCGGGCCAGAAGAGAAACTTCATCCCGCCAGGCAAGAGGAACCCCCACAAGGAGAACACCACCGACACCAGAGGGTGTATGAGGATAAGGAAACTGAAGAGGCCCGTGCCCTCACAGCAGAAGAACCAAGTGCAATGCTAGAGAGGCCGAAGCACCTGACTCCCTTACAAGGCAACAGAGCTTCCATCCAATGCCAAGACAGGAAGAGGAGGAGGAGGAAGAAGAAGAAGGCCAGAGAGCCCAAGGAAAAGAGGGAAAGGAAGGCAAGCCCCCTCCAGATGGGAACTGGCCAACCAGAAAAGCGGCAACAGTCGTAAGCTACCGAAGGCAAGAAGAACAGCCCGTGCCCCAGAAAGACTGGGCAGTCTACGCCTGACAAGGGAACACTCAGATCACCACAGCCCTCAGGACAGGGGCAGGAAGGTGAGAAAATGCCCGGCTACAACACTGCGAGGGGCCGCGCACATGACCTCAAGAAGCAAAAGCAACATACAGAAACGCCATGGAGAACCGGCACCCGAAGGCTGCCAGAACTCCCTAGCAGAGCGCAAGCTATATAACAGCTGCCACTACCCCACATAGGGTACGTTAAGTCCCAAGATATGGGAACCCTTTTCGGAAGAACTTCCGCAGCAGAGGAAAAAACAAAAGGACCACGGGGAAAAAAACACCCCCACAGAAGGCTGGACAAGCAGCCCAAGAAAGCAGAAGGCCTAATCTCAGGGCCAAGTCTGTGCAACAACTCCAGCAAAACACACACATAGTCAACAAAGGGCCGTCCAGCAGCCAACAATGCAAAAGATAGTCCCAAGGAGGACTCAATGGCCAGCAAGCACACTCCACAGTCAGAACACACGGCCTAAGAAGGCCCAGTACCAGCCCAACTCAGCCGTCACTGAGGAGGGAAGGAGAAGGATAAGGTGGAGGGGAAGGAGGAGGTGGAGGTGGAGGAAGAGGAGAAGGAGGAGAAGGAGGAGGAGGACGGAGCCCTGCTAGTAACCTTTGGATGGAAGAGTCAGCCGGGGCATGGAACAACAGGATGCCGTCAAATGGAAGATCAATGAGCCGTTCCCGGATATTTTCAGGGACCACACTGTCCTGATGGCAAGCATGGCGACGGAGGGCAACTGAGGAAGCCATGGCCTGGTCCAGCACCTCCGAGATGTCTAGAGTGGAGCGGAGAATAAACGCCGCTAGCTCCCGGCCATCCACAGCATAATGCCGTAAGTCCACCTGGACCATCTCTTGGGAAGCTGTGGCTCCCAGAGACTCAGCCAAGTCCCAATAACAAGAGGAGGCCCTAGCCAAAACACATAAGGTGTTAAGGGCCCGCAGGGCGGTGCTGGTCAAGGCAAACATGTTGCGTCCCCAAAAATCCAGCCAGAGGGCCTCCCGGGACGGGGGAGGCAAAAGGGCCGGCAGTGAGGGAAAGACAGTGCGCAAAAGAGGACTGGCAGCAGAGGGGTGGAGGGAAAGGCACGCCAGGTCAGGAGGCGCAGGAAGATGCCGGTGCAGCGGGGGACGCCTCCAAGCTCCAGTCAGGGAAGAAAGGAGCGAACCCTCAAAGGGAAGTAAGATCTTCCTCCCACCAGAGCCCTGGTGGAGAAACACCAAGGGATGGTCCGCCAGAAAGTGAGCAACCGGGTCACCGATGCGCAGAATGCCCACAGCCGTGGACACAGCGTGAGCAAAGGCCGCACCCGCCTCCGTAGAGCCCCGCGGTGGAGAAAGCAGCTTCTAAGTGGGCGACAGCTGCAAACTAAGGCGGCCGTCCCCGAAGCCAAGCGGGACGGGCAAGGGCCAGACCTGAAGTCAGAAGGAGCCGAAGAATGAGGGACCTGCCGCTCTTACGACGAATACCTTTGCCTCAGGAAGAGCGGGGAGCCGCCCTTCGACGACGCCGGTGAAAAAGATACCACGCGGCGACCAGTCTCCGGGAAGGACGACACCAATATACAGCCTGCCACCTCGGCCTTAGACAGATCCACCTTGTCAACGGACCGAAACCAGAGTCCTGGCGACCTCCCGCGACACCACAGGGAGTCCCGCGGGAGTATGCGGCGAGGCAGAGACGCCGTGGCCTGATGGAGGTGCCCCAGAGGACCCGCACCCCAACAGCACCACATCCTCCAAGCCTGGATCCGAAGCAGTCGGCGCCAGGGCCGAAGCCGCTGGCGGTGCCGCGGAGGGCCCCATGCAAGGCAAGGGATCTGCCGACGCCCTGGGGGGGGAAGCAGGAGGAGACGCCAGCGAGGCCTGCAAAGCTGCCGTGTATGTCTCCATCTGGACTCTCGATGCCCCAGAACCGGAAAACGCTGGATAGGACGACACGCGGGCCGCATCACCCGAGGAGAGCCCACGCTCCCGGCAGGCCGGAAACTAGCCCCCGGGGAACAAACTGCGACACTTATCCACCGGGGAGCGACACTTATCCACGGGGAGCGACGCTCACATGACATCGGAGAAGGGCGAGGACGACGACCACGGCCGTATCTGAAGCTGTCCGTCGAAGCAGACCGAGGTGAGGATGTCGACCTGGAGAGACGCACCGAGAGAAGTTTCATCCGGCGCTCACGCCGAGACTTCGGCTTCAACTGTTGGCATGCTGCACAATCAGTGGTGCCGTGATCCTCCCCCAAACACCAAATACAAATGAGGTGAGGGTCCATCGCCAACATAAGACGCCCACACGACGTGCAAGTCTTGAAACCCGAAGGTATTTTCACATT
Source organism: Lissotriton helveticus (assembly GCF_964261635.1). Classification (NCBI taxonomy): domain Eukaryota; kingdom Metazoa; phylum Chordata; class Amphibia; order Caudata; family Salamandridae; genus Lissotriton; species Lissotriton helveticus. The sequence continues at coordinate 771,954,151 of NC_136067.1, read as the reverse complement.
GTTTCACAAAAAGAAGGGACAGTGGAAGGAAAAAGAGGGCCCATAGCAAGGACCGGATTCGCGATGCACGCAGAAAAAGAAAAAACTGGCGTAGGCACGCCGGGGTGGGTCTTATGTGACCTCGCTGACGTCACGTACGCGGACAACGCCTGGACGGAGTCGCGTGGTGTCGCCCCGTACCCGGCGCACAGGGATGCTGCGGAAAAAGTTTTTCGGATCCAGTCTCACGCCTGAGGATAATTCTACGTGAAGGAATCTGCGGCTAGTAGTCTCTATCAGATTCAGTATTCACCTAGCCATATCGTAAGGGCTAGAACAATGTCCAAATGATTCTGGAATCAGGTGAACTCTCACCACTTACGGAACAGACCCTACGCTAGGACTTTATGGGGCTTAATGAGTCGTTGCTTACATCAGGTGAGCAATGGACCTTTAAAAGCGCTGACTGGGGCAGGAATTATGCACAAGTTACTATTTGTGTAACGATAGATCTGTGAGAGACACCGGTTAGTGATAGATTCCTTACCTTAGAATATCCCCTGGCGTCAGACTGGGTCCAGAAGGTTTTTGCCAGGCAGTATCCCTTCGCGTCAGTAGGTGGCGTCCTGCAGATTTGTGTCCGTCACTGGCGTCGTCAGCGCCGAGATGACGTCACGGAGAGTACTTAGGAGCCACCCATGCACGCTGACGTCAGTTCTGTACATAACTTTCCGCGCCAGGAACGCAGAGCCATGGAAGATACTGACCATTGGTGCATGAAACTAGGGCCCTGAAAGGCCTAACCTTAACCCTAGTAATCAGTACGCAGAACGGGGAGGATGGGTGGGACGGAAAGTAATCTATCACTAACTAATGTCTCTTACAGATATATAGTTACACAAGTAGTAACTTGTGCAGCTGAAAGAGACACATTAGTGATAGATTCCTTACCTTAGAATAGATACCCCAGCAATACCAACCCCAGAGGTGTGTCTGCGAACAGGATTACACCAGAAAGTCACGGAGCACAGAACGGCCAAAGAAGCCGTCTCTCCGGACCTGACTGTCAAGGCAGTAGTGCTTTGAAAACGTGTGCAGCGAGGCCCACGTAGCTACCTGGCAAATGTCCTGCAAGGGAACGCCGTGTCCCAAGGCAGTAGTGGCTGTAGTTGCCCTAGTTGAATGGGCACGAAGCCCCACAGCAGGCTCCTTCTTGGCCAAAGAGTAACATGTTTTGATGCACAGAACGACCCACCTGCAAATGGTCCGTTTGTGCTCAGCCCGACCTTTGTTGGCGCCCACGTAGCCAACAAAGAGTTGATCCACCCGGAACTGTTGTGCACGCTGCAGATAGAAAGCAAGCTCACATTTTGGGTCCAGACAGTGGAGCCACTCCTTTTCCCTAGAAGGATGCGGAGGCGGAAAGAATGTGGGCAAAGTGATGGTCTGCCCGATGTGGAAAGACCTGACAACCCTTTGCAAGACAGAAGGACGAGTCCTTAAAACCACCTCGTCCGGAAGAAAGTGCCTGGAGCTCACTCACTCTTCTGGCAGAAGTGATAGCTACCAGGAAAGCCGTCTTTAAGGTAAGAAGACGTATGAAGGGGCTCAAAGGGAGCGCACATCAGGTAAGTCAAGACAAGATTTAAATCCTACTGAGGCATTATGAAAGGCACAGGAGGAAACATGTGTGTAATGCCTTTAAGGAAACGGTTAACAACCGGGGACTTAAAAAGAGAAGGCTGATCAGGAAGCCTCAGAAAGGCAGAGATGGCAGAAAGATAGCCTTTGATAGTGCCCGGGGCAGAGCCCTGCTGGGCCAAAGATAGAAGAAACAGAAGAACCTCAGAAATAGGGGTCACAAGGGGATCCAAAGCCTTTGCTGAGCATCATGACACAAATTTGTTCCACCTGCAGGCGTATACCGTTTTAGTGGAGGGACGCCTGCCTGCCAGAAGCACAAGTTTCTTACCTTCGGTAACGATATATCTGTAAGAAACAGTAGTTAGTGTTAGATTCCTTACCTTCGAATATCCCCAGGCGTCAGACTGGATCCGGAAAGTTTTGCGTAGCAGTACCCCTGCACGTCGGTAGGCGTCGTCTGCGGCTCCGCGTCCGTTGTCGTGATCGCCAGGATGACGTCATCGGAGCACTTAGACGCTGCCTCGCGCGCTGACATCAGTTCTCATACATAGCTTTCTGTGCCAGGAACACAGAGCCATGCCAGAGACTGACACTGGTGTCATGGCACTAGGGCCCTCAAAGGGGGATACCGTAACCCTAGATATCGGTTCGCAGAACGGGGAGGATGGGTTGGGCGGTAAGGAATCTAACACTAACTACGGTTTCTTACAGATATATCGTTACCGAAGGTAAGTAACTTGTGCATCTGAAAGAAACAGGTTAGTGTTCGATTCCTTACCTTAGAATAGATAACCCAGCAATACCAACCCCGGTGGTGGGTCTGCGAACCAAGATCACACCAGAAAGTCCTGGAGAACGGAACGGCCGAAAAAGCCCTCTCTCCCGACTTGGCTGTTAAGGCAGTAGTGTCTAGCAAACGTGTGCAGCAAAGCCCACGTAGCTGCCTGACAGATGTCCTGCAAGGGGACTCCCCGACCCAGGGCAGTAGTAGACGCCGTGGCCCGAGTGGAATGGGCCCTCAGCCAAACAGGAGGCTCCTTTTTCACCAAGCAGTAACAGACCTTGATGCACAACACGACCCACCGAGAGATGGTCCGCTTGAGCACCGCCCGTCCCTTCTTTGCGCCCACGTAACAAACAAAGAGCTGGTCGTCCATCCGAAACTGGCGTGTGCGGTCTAGATAAAAGGAAAGCGCAAGTTTTGGGTCTAGACGGTGGAGCCTCTTCCTCTTTTGAGGGATGCGGAAAGAAGGTGGGCAAGGTGATGGACTGCCCGATATGAAAGGCTGTAACCAACTTGGGCAGGAAAGAAGGACGAGTTCTCAAGACAACTTTGTCCAGATGGACAGAGGAAAGGAGGTTTAGAAGATAGAGCCTGGAGCTCACTCACTCTCCTGGCAGAGGTGATGGCAACCAGGAATGCAGTCTTAAGAGTCAGAAGACGAAGAGGGCAAATGTGAAGTGGCTCAAAAGGAGCGCACATCATATAGGTTAGAACAAGGTTCAAGTCCCACTGAGGCATCACGAAAGGAACAGGAAGAAACAGCTGTGTGATGCCTTTCAAGAATCTATTTACAACAGTGGACTTGAAAAGAGAAGGCTGATCAGGAAGCCTCAAAAAGGGTGAAATGGCAGAGAGGTAGCCCTTAATAGTGCCCAGAGCAGAGCCCTGCTGGGCAAGAGAAAGAAGAAAGAGGACAACCTCTGAAAGGGGGGCAGAAAGTGGATTCACAGCCTTTGCTGTGCACTATGCCACAAATGTGTTCAGCCTGCAGGCGTACACCGATTTTGTGGAGGGACACCTGGCTGCCAGAATCACATCACAGACTTCAGGAGGCAAGTCAAATGGCCTCAACTGCCGCCGCTCAATCTCCACGCATGGAGGTGGAGGCTGAACAGGTTTGGGGGGAGGACCGTCCCCTGCTGCTACGACAGAAGGTCCTCCTGAAGAGGCAGACGAATCTGGGGGGATCGACTGACATGCCGAGTAGCTCTGGATACCAGTACCTTCGTGCCCAGTCCGGCACCACAAGGATGACTTGGGCCTGGTCGTGCCTGATCTTCTTTAGCACTCTGGGCAGAAGTGGTATAGGCGGAAAGGCGTACAACAGACCGCAGTTCCACTCGCGACGAAAAGCGCCTCCGAGTGAGTGCCGCCTTGGAAATTCCAACGTGCAGAACTGATGACATTGTGCGTTCTCTTCTGTGGCTAATAGATCTAACCAAGGCTCTCCCCACTGCAGAAAGAGACCTTGCGCCACGCTCGAGGTCAGAAGCTATTTGTAATCCATCAGATCCCAGCGGCTGAGTTCGTATGCCCTAGCGTTCAGAGAACACGGCAGGTGTTGAACCACCAAGGTAATGCAGTGATGTGCCAGCCATGTCCAGAGGCGCAGAGCCTCTTGACATAGGGTCCACGACCCCACCCTGACCGTTTCAATGACATATGGCGGTGGTGTTGTCCGTGAACACCTGCACTACACTTCCCCGGACAGAGAGAAGGAATGTTTTTAGCACAAGTAGGATCTCCCTTAGCTCCGAAAGATGGATATGGAGTTTGGACTCCGCCGGAGACCAGAGGCCTCTGATCTCCGCTTGTGATATACGGCCGTCCCAACCCAGGAGGGACGCATCCGTCAGTACTGTATGCCCCGGTTGGGGAAGGGACAGGGAGCTGCACTGACCAAACACTGGTCCGTGAGCCACCACTGCAAGTACTGTGTAGTGCCCTACGAGATCTTGACGTAGGTTGATAGATTTCCATGATGCTGAATCCACTGGAACTTGAAGGCCCACTACAGAGCCCGTTTACGCCACCTGGCATGATTGATCAGCAGGATGCAGGAGGCCATGAGGCCCAGCAGCCTCAGTGTTGTGCTGAACAAAACCCAGAATAAGGGCTGAAAAATGGGAAGCATAGTCCGAATGCCATTGACTCACTGTTCGGGAGGATAACTCCGAAACTGCACCGTGTCCAGAATCGCTCCAATGAAGAGGAGTCTCTGAGAGGGAAGCAGATGTGAATTGTGCACGTAGATGGGGAACCCAAGCAAATGCAGGAGGTCAGCCATAGTAGCCATAGTGTAGGTAAAGCCAGAGGGCGTGCAGGACGGGAAGTGCAAAGGAGGCGCCCAGCAGGCATAATGTACCATTCAGACTTGTGCAGACAAGAACTGAGGCAGTGTGAGCAACTTGAACTTCTCCCTTCGGAGGAAGCGATTAACGTCCCGAACCCATAGGACAGGACGTAGACTGTTGCTCTCCGCTTACACCATGAAGTAGCAGAAATAACAATCACGACCTACCTCAGGCGTCGGAAGGCGCTTGATGGCCCCGTTGGCCAGAGAGTCCCCGACGTGGGAATACTGAGTTGGCATGGTTGGAGGGGTAATGTGGAAGGGGAGGGGATTGCCCCTGAGGACCATCTGCAGAACTTGTGTCCGAAGTGATGGATGCGCCAGAGGCAGAGATGGCGAGTTCTGCCACCACTTTTCGTTTGGCGGGCCCGAAACAGCCTATTAGGCCGCTTAGGCCCTGCCTATGGAGTCGGACGGATGGTGGCACATCGTCCCCTTAGGCAATTGCCTAGGAGAGCACCATCCGAGCCACCGCCGGACACTGAGGAAGCACCTGTGCCACAGTGTCCAACACAGAGCCTGCATAGTGGTGCGAAGGCCATTTAGAGACCTGGACAACCGGACACTCAGGCTAAAGGGTTTGTGTGACATAACCGGGGTTGTCTGGAATGCACAGGAGCCCCTTAGGATGGGCTAGGCGTTGAACAGAACGGCTGTGAGTGTTCCATTAAGTGCAGCAGTGGCTCTGTGGAGGAAGCCACCGGCTGAAGCCCTTCAGGAAGGAGGGTGTCCCGATAGGCACTGAGGGTAGGAACCACCCCTACACAAAACCACAAAAAACAAAGCAACCACTTCCGTAGACACAGAAGAAGGGGACAGTGGCCCAGGGTTTGGAGACAAGTCCAGCTGTACTGGACGCTCCAGATTGATAATCCAGTGTGGTACATCCTCACACTGAGCTGCTAGAGGGTCTTCAGACTCTTCACAGTATTCCCCATCGTCTACTGGCCAGTAGAGAGGCCAAGCTCAATATCGACCGGCCCTGGAGGTAGCGCCGAGGGTGGCGCTGAGGACGGAGCCAGCGGAGTCACTGAGGCTGGATCCAAAGGCGATTTTGTGGCCAGAGCTGATGGCGATGCCGAATCTGGGGCCATTTAACGGGGCCGAATCCATGGTGGTGCCGAGTCCGGATCCACCGGCTGTGCCGAGGCCGGAGCCAACAGCGGCCCGAGGTCAGAGCCAACGGCCGCGCTGAGGCCGGAGTCAACGGAGGCGCCGAGGCCGGAGTCAACGGAGGCACCAAGGTCAGAGGCAATTAATTTTTTATTTTTTTATTTATTCAAAGTTTTATATAGCGCGAACAAGATCTTTACAGATATCAGAGCGCTTCACAGGGGTAGGGGCATCAGGAGGGTGACTAAACAGACTAATGGGTACAGTATAATAGTCAGTAGCATAATAGGATAGCAGTCATGTACAGATAAAATACCAATAAACAATCAGGTAATCAGTAATATGAGACGGCGCAAAGTCATTGATCCAGCTACAATAGGGTTCAGGTAAACTTTGGCTGTAGGGATGGCTTATACCATTTTCTTAGAATTAGAGAGAACAAGGGGTGGGGGCATCAAGAGGGTGAATCAACAAACTAATGTGTACCATATAGTGGTCGGTAGTAGGAGAGTAGCATAATAGGGTCGCAATCAAGTAAGAATATAATGCCAATAGACAATCAGGTAACCAAAGATAAAAAGCGATGCAAAGTCTCTGATCCAACAACCTTAAAGTTCAGGTGAACTTGGCCATAAGGATGGTTTTCACCTCTTTCTTGAAGAATGCAGTGGAGGAGATAAGCCTGGTTTCAGGAGGGAGTGCATTCCAGATCCTAGGTGCCATTCCTGAGAAGGCGCGTTTGTATGTTTTTTCCTTCCGGAATCTACGAGGTTTCAGGAGTAGACTTTTTGAACTTCTGTTGGATCTCGAACCTCCTGATATAGACAACTTTTGAGCGAGGTAGTTGGGTGCCTTGTGGTGCACGGCCGAGTGTGTCATAACGGCAATTTTTAGCTGTATTCTGGCTTCAAAAGGCAGCCATTTCAGGGATTTTAAGTCTGGGGATATATGCAAGTGTTTTCTTGAGCCAGTAATGAGTCTCGCGGCAGCGTTCAGGGAGGCTCTTAGGGGTGTGGTTGTTGATAGCGGGAGTCCGCTGAGGGCCACAATTCCATAGTCTATGCGGGGGATGACTAGGGCTTGTACAGCAGTTTGGAAGTCCTTGGCTGGGAGGAAGGGTTTAAGTTTCCTCAATGTGTTGATTTGGAAATTAGCTCCTTTTGTTGCTTTGCTAACGTGCTGTTGCATGTTGAGCTTGGCGTCAAGTGTGATGCCTAAGGATTTCGCAGAATCCACGATGGTAGGTTGGACATTGAGTGCTGTTAGGTGATTAAGCCAGATTTGGGTGGTAGTAATTTTCGCAGGAGGTGAGATCAGTAGGAACTCAGTTTTCAGAGCATTTAGTTTGAGGTGATTATCGGCCAACCAAGATTGAGTGTTTTTAAGTGTGGAGTTCAGAAGTTTGATATCTTCCGGGGATTGTAGCTTTAGGTAAAGTTGTGTGTCATCGGCGTACATATGGAATTGTACATTGGATGCTTGGAGCAAGGTGGCGAGAGGTTCCATGACGAGGTTGAACAGTGTGGGGGAAAGGGAAGATCCTAGTGGGACGCCTAGATCTACTGGCACAGGTGAAGACAGCACATTGCTGATCTTGAACTTCTGAGACCGGTTATGTAGGAAGGAAGTAAACCATTTGAGAACAGTTCCGGAAAGACCCATTCTAGTGTTTAGCAACTCCAGTAGGTTCTCGTGTTTGACCGTGTCAAATGCTGAGGAGAGATCAAGAAGGATGAGGAGGCAGGAATCATTGCGATCAAGGATTTGGAGGGCGTCATCAATTATGTGCGTCATAGCCGTTTCCGTGCTATGTTTCGCTCGGAAGCCTGATTGATGAGGGTTGAGGAGGTCAAACTGGTCAATGTGTTTTGTTAGTTGGAGTTGTACACATTTTTCCAGCAGTTTGTCCAGGGTGGGGATATTGGTGATAGGGCGGTAATTGTTCAGGTCAGCCGGGTCAGCTGTAGGTTTCTTGAGTATAGGCGTGACTTGCCCCACCTTGAGGGAGTCTGGGATGAGACCTTGTTGAAGGGAGCTGTTGATGATTTTGGTCCAAAGTGGGAGGAGCACGGGGATGAAGTCTTTTACAGCATTAGCAGGTAGGGGGTCTATGAGGTGATTAGAGGGCTTCAAGGTGCCGAGCAATTTGTGTATTGCTTCTTCAGAGTAGGTGTCGAAGGACAACCATGATGCGTTATTTTTAGGTTGAGTGTTAGACATTCTGGTGTGGCTGGGGTATCGGCTTACATCATTGATGAGGTCACTTCTTATGTTGTCGGTCTTTAGCTTAAAGAAAGCAGAAAAGTCTTCACAGTGTAGGGTATCGCTTGTTGTGCTGTTTGATTGTAAGGGTTGTGTCTTGGTTTGAGTTTTGATTAGTTCGACCAGTTTTTTTGGCCTGTGTTTTGCTTGGTCCAGATAGGGGGCTAAAGAAGTCAGATTTCGCGCGCTTTATTTTCCTAAAGTAGGCATTTCTCTTGTTCTTAAGCGTTTTGAGATGCAGTGAAGAGGGGTTAGATCTCCAGGTGCGCTCTGCCATTCGCAAAGCACGTCTATCATCATTGAGTCTGCAGTCATACCAAGGGTTTGAGTTCTTGGTGGAGACTCTCTTCAGTTGCAATGGGGCGGCTTCGTTGACTATTGAGTTCATAGAGTCAAGGTAGTGATCGGTCAGTGACTGAACATCCGAGGCGCCCGAAGGGTGAAGGAGGAGACTGCAGATGTGGGGAGGCAGGGAATTGGGGTTAAGATTCTTCATGTCCCTTTTCCAGATCTTGGATTTGGTAGGTTGAGCCGGGTTAAGTTTAACTTTTTCGTTGATAAAGAAGGTGATAATGTGGTGGTCTGACCAGTCACAGGGTTGGATCGCCTCCAGTTGGGTAGAGTCCTCTTTGGCGATGATGAGATCGAGTATCGAGCCTTTGTCGTGTGTTGGGCTGTTGCATATTTGGGTGAGGTCAAGCGCGTTAAGGAAAGTTTTGAGACTATTCACCACTGCGTCTTTCTGATCGTTCCAGTGGAGGTTAAAGTCACCCAGGTAGACTTGAGTGATCTGCCGACCGGCATTGGATGTGATCGTGTCCATGAGTTGTTGGGTGAATGTGAGGTTGTCCCCAGGCGGGTGATAGATGAGATGTAAAGCACAAGCTTGTTTGCCCTTGCTGGCGATATCGAGGCAGAAGAGTTCACAGGAAGTAAGGGAGGGGGAGGTGGCTTTAGTAACGGAGAGGTTGCTCCTAAAAATGCATGCAATTCCCCCGCCCGTCTTGCCGTGCCTGTCAAGTCTAATGATGTGATAATTGGGGGGGACTAGTATGTCCATTATCGGTGTAGAAGCTTCAGTTAGCCACGTTTCAGTCAGAATGGCTAGGTCTAGATCCATTGTTGTGACGAGATCAGCGATGTCGGAGGAGTGTCTCTGGGCCGATCTGCAATTGAGTAGGATGCATTTGAGTCTGGGAGTGAGAAGGGTGGTCGAGCCTTCTAGAGAGAGGGGGACTTTTCTGAGGTTGTTAGGGACGGAGCCTCTGTTGCTTAGGGTCGGGGGCCTGAGGGGATTTGTGAGAATTGTGGGTATGGGGAGGTGTGTGATGGTTATGTGTTTTACAGGACCTGGGCCAAAAGAGCGAAGGAGGGGGCATAAGTCGCGGTCCGACAGGGAGTTGAGGGCGCGACGGGGGCGGTGGGTGTTATTGCGAGCAGGGATAGTCGGCCAGCGCGGGGAGAGTTGGATGCGAGGGTATGTGGGGAGGGTGGGGCGTTTGTTGGGTAGTGGAATGGTGGGAGGTTGACTGGGGTGTGAATAGAGACGTTCTTTGATGGTGTGGAGATCTTCTTTGACTTGTAGGAGATCTTCTTTGACTTGTTGGAGGGTGGATAAAATCATGTCCAGAGGTGGATTGGGGATGGTGTTGGTGATGAGAGCCGTGGGCGAGTGGTTGAGTAGTGAGCTGGAAAGCGAGCTGGGTACCGAGGGGGGGGGATATGCTAGCGTTATTGGAGGGTTCTGCGGTACTATTGAGTGGGATGGCATGCAATGTGTGAGAGAATTTGTGGGCGAGGGGAGTGGGTGAGGTAGGGGGAGGGTGGGAGGCATAGGTAGAGACGTCGGTGGGAGGCGGCTCCGGTGAATTGAGGAGTGAGTGAAGGCTGAAGACAATGGGGGTGGCAGGAAGGTAGTGGGGGCTGAGAATGGGAGGGGAGAGAGGGGGGGATGTTAAGGTAAGGGAGGTGGTATGTTCTGTGGGTCTAGTTGGGAGGGTGGGGAGGTGGAGAGTGAGAGTGGGGGGGGCTAGGGTGGGAGAAGGATCTGCCGCAGGGGGGCGGGGGGGGGAGATAAGCTCCGGACGGTGGAGGGTTCAGAGGGACTCGTGGGGGGTGTAAGGTGGGGGGAAGGGAGGGTGGGGGTATGGAGGATGTATGAGGGGGAGTGTTCTCTGCCAGTAGATGCGGGGTGAGGAGGTGTTAGGTCGGGTGTGTGACTGACTATAGCGCTGGGGGGATGGGAGAGGTGGGTGTCAATCCGCTGTTGAGATGGGAAAGGCAAGTTAGATAGAGGATTGGAGTTGGAGGGTGTTGTGTAGCTTGATGTGTTCGGAGTGGAGGTCCGCCGTTTGGCGATGTGTTCTAAGAAGGTTGGGAACAGGTTGTCGAGACGGTCGAGGTTCCTATCAGTGGCTTGGAATAGTATGGTCCCGTTGTTGTAGATGGTGATGGTGGCTTTGCCTGGGAAAACTTGGGATGACGTGATAGACAGCGTTAGGCCATGAGCAGATTTACTGGTGGTGGAGCTAGTGAGAATGGAGAGGAGCGCTTTCCTCCACTGTGCTCTACGCAGTGTGTAGAAGATGATATCGGTGCTTGTGGCTTCATTGGTCAGTGAGAAGTAGGTGTCCACAAACAGGGTTTCAGGGTGTGCCTTCAGGAAGTTGTGTTTGTAGCGTTTGGCGTTTTTTTGGGAGAGCTCGGATGGGTAATTTATTTTGTATGTGTGTTTGCCCATGCGTTCCATAGTGGATGAAGCGTAGGTAGAAGAGGGGTGGGTGTACGTGGGTGAGTGTGTGAAATTGCAGGGCTGTAGACCCACGTAGACTTACGTATGGGCAGTTGGTAGGGAAGACTAGTCTAAGATGGCCACCCCAATGAAGGACTAGTCAAAGATGGCTGCCAGAATAGCATAAATGGAGACAAGAGTAGTAGTCCTTTCTCTGTTGTTGGTGTGCCTTAGAGAGATAGTTTCCCTTTCTGCTCAGGGGCAGGTCGCGTTAGTCCATCTTCTGTGTTGTTAGGTGGGGAGGAGAGAGATTAGCTTCCCTGCTGCTTGGAGGCGAGGAGAGAGTCTTATCTCGGTTTTGTTGACCTGTGACCACGTTGGTATGTAGCCTCATGGTCATCTGGTGGGCAGTGGAGGCGATTTATGGCTCCGGTATATGGCCCCAGCCATTTTAGGAATGGAGAGTGAGAAGAGTGAAAAGCCCGCCATGTCGCGAAGATAGTTTGCAGGCAGATAACTTTATAGGATTCAGGGCAGGGAATGCAAAGCCGGCATGTTCGAGATAAAAATTAAAAGTATACGTGCAAATACCTTCAGGACATCACGGTTGTTAGGCTGCACTGAGGCTGTTCAAATCTGATGCAGAAAGTAGATTTGTGCAGTTGAGGGTTAAGTAGAAGTAGGCACTCCATTAGTGGATACTAGCCGATGTTCGTGCAATCAGTATTCTTTTCGTTTATTCATTGCAATTCCTGGGCATTTCCTGGGGGGGGGGGGCTATTAGGCTCCTTCTCTCCGTGTGCAAGGCTTCGTGTGGATCCGCCGCCCCACCGCCCAGCTCTCCTGCCAGCACCGCAGCCCAACCGCCGTTGAGCAGCCGCCCCGCTGCCCCTCACTTCCACAGCTCACACCGTGCAGTCGGCGAGATGGGAGAGAGGCCTGATGCACCCCCGCCACAAGCCGCGCAGACCGGGGCCCGATGCTCCAGTGCAGGGACCAGTCCTCCGGCGCCTCCGCAGCGCCCACCGTCCTCCTCGCCTTCTTTCCGCACTGCTGCATCCCCAACACACCACAGACCGCACGGCAGTGTACCGCAGCCCCGGCCACAGCGCCTCGACCACAGCGCCTCCTCACTGCCCGTCAATGGCTGCAGCCCCGGCAGGCAGTCCCAGTGGCGTCGACAGGGGGAGCCGAAGGGGATCCAATGACCGATCCGCTGACCGCCAGTGACCGGCGATCCCAGCAGACAGCCACGGCAGGCAGCCGCAGCAGCGTCGGGGCCCCAGACAATGGTGTAGGATCCTGTGACGCCAGGCCTGCAGGATCCCCACACAGGACCGCCGGGCCCGAAGGCACACCAGCGGGAGCCCAAAGCCTAAAAAGGCGGTCCATGGTAGCAAGGAACTCTTGCATCTGTTTGGGAGTCGCAGACAGACCCGGGTAGAGCGGGTAGGCTGCGGGACTCCCAGGCTCCAGAGGAGCCGCAGGGGCAAGAGCGACTGGGTGACTTTGGAGAGCGAACACGCTTCTTCCACTTCTTTTCATGGCGACGCTTACCGGAATCTGAAGGTGAAGACTTGGCGTCCGAGGAACGATGGCTCCAGTCCAATGAGCGGTCCCGGGAACGGCCCTTAGACCAGGAGCGGCGGTGTGACGAATGCTGGGCCTCCAGCAGCTTTTGGCGCCGCTCTCGCAAGGCCTTGGGGGCCATGGCACGACAGTCATGGTAGTCCTGGGAGTCGTGATCGGTCTCTAGGCAGTAGAGGCAAACATCTTGGGGGACCGCCACCGACATATTTCAGCGACAGGCCATACAAAACTTAAAGCCGGGTATCCCTACGTGCACCAGGAGAAAAAAGTGGGGAGACAAAAGTTTCAAAATAGCAGTCAAAAGGTGACCAAGGTACGTGCTCATTCCGGATCTGCGCTTAGTGGCATGGACAAAGAAAGAACTGACGTCAGCACACATGGGTGGCGCCTAAGTACTCTGCGTGACGTCATCTCGGCACTGACGACGCCAGTGACAGACGCCGAGCCGCAGGATACCACCTACTGACGAGCAGGGGTACTGCTAGGCAAAAACTTTCCGGATCCAGTCTGACACCTGGGGATATTCTAAGGTAAGGAATCTATCACTAACGTGTCTCTTGCAGATAAAGAAAGAACCGAGGTCAGCACGCATGGGTGGCGCCTAAGTAGTCTCAGTGACTTCATCTCGGCGCATACGACGCCAGCGATGGACGCAGAGCCGCACAACGCCACCGACTGACGGGCAGGAGTCAAGTCAAGTCAAAGGCATTTGTAACGCGCACATATCACATCCAAAGAGTATCATGGCGCTTGCAGATGGCTCTGACGAGAGAGTAGAGCGGCTTAGTTTGCAAAAAGCCATGTCTTCAGCTTCTTGCGAAAGCAGCTGTGTTCAGAGATAATGCGGAGGTTGAGAGGCATTTTATTCCACGAGGCGGGGGCAAGAAAAGAAAAAGCGTGACCTCCATTCCTGGAGGTTTGTATTCTAAGAGGTGTAAGCAGAGACTCTGTGCTAGATCTGAGTTTTCTTTGAGGCTGGTACCATGTTAACTTTTGAGACCAATATTTTGGACCCTTTCCGTACATATTTTTGTGGACTAGACATAACGTTTTGAACAGGATTCACTTTTTTACCGGGAACCAATGAATGCTATTCAAACAAGGGGCCGATGGGGATCTTCGCTTTAGATTGAGAACCAGCTGAGCTGCAGTGTTCTGAAGAACCTGGAGTCTGTTCAGGTGGTGCTCATTTATGGCTAATAAAAGCGCATTCCCGTAGTCCATTCTATTTATGATTAGACCCTGAACTAGGGGTTTCCGTGCCTCAGCGGGGACCCACTTAAAGACCTTTCTAAGGCTACGCATAAGTCCAAAGCAGGTGCCTACAATATGGTTGATGGGAGTACTGCTAGCAAAACTTTCCGAATCCAGTCTGACACCTGGGGATATTCTAAGGTAAGGAATCTATCACCAATGTGTCTCTTTCTGATAGCCACCCTACCGCATGATGAGAAAATCGGGATGTGCACGGTGAACAGTTTTTAAAGATGGAAAAATCATCCCTTGGTTTGTTGATCAGAAATATGGCTATTCCATTTGTAATTAGTGCTAAGAGCATGGAACTATACATTTTTATACCAAGACTCAAGAACTTATAAACCAGTTTTTGTAGACCAATGTATCTTTTTTAATAATTTTTCATTTCACTCAATAGGGTTTGAAATCAATCAAAAGTATAAATGTGCTGACTTTCTGAATATATGAATGGTATTGACAAAAATAATGAATTTCAATTCTGTCACATATTCCTTTAAGCACTATTAATTAGTTTACAATTCACTCTTTTTCCAAATGGTATTGTGAATTTTCCCCTTAGTACTTTCAGCTTCATTCTTAAAATGTCAACGAATGGAACCAAAGTCCTGCAGAAGCCCTCTTTGGCATAAGACATGGAACGTTCAAACCCGAAGGTGGGGAAAAAAATTATCTAAAGAGGAATCATTGTCCTGGTGCTTTGTAGACTAAAAGGGAGGGGAGACAAGCATCTTGTAACAGAAGCTTCATAGAAGAAAAACAACGTCTAAGTATCGCCATCCAACACTAGATGGTAGAAGTATGAAGAGTGTGTGTATCTACGTCACACATCTAAAAAAATATATTTTTGAGCTAAGATCTGAAATAATAAGATGTGTAGCATGTACGACTCACAAGCAGCAGTGATTATACAAGACAACACAAGCCACATCCTGCTAAGAACTATTTATATGTGACAGCAGAATCTTGTGGGCTGAGATCTGCAGACTAAAGACAAGACATTACACCCATTTATTTATTTTAAAAAAAGGCAGATATCATCACCACGCATCAAAAGTTGCCTTCATGATTATTTCTTATAGTCTTCAAATACTGAATGCCAATATATAATATAAAGGAGAGCACAGTTCAGGAAGCGAACTGCATGATTTACCTGCCATGTTTGGCTGCAGTCGTTTGATGACATCACGAATTCCATCAGAGAGAGAGCTTGAAAATAAGTTGTTCAAAGCATCAACCCCAGCCTTTAGCTGGATGCACACAGGATCTGCCATGAGTAGAAGATTATGTTAATGAGTTATGTACAGTGAACAATTGCTGACAGATTAGCCTAAATGTATAGTAGAGGACGCGCTATATAGATTATTTGAGTCAATAACTTCTCCAAATGTATGTTTATGTGCTTAAACACCATATGTACTCCCTGATACTGTTCACATAGGCATTGACATTGAGCTAGAACAGACAAAGTAACTCATCCCAAGATCCTGTAGTCTGTTGAGTATGTGTACAAGAGTAATCTGAAGATTTTACATTTGCAAAATATTTCTTTTCCACCAAATAATAAAAAAAAAATTAAGTAAACCTCTCAATATACTTTCGCAACACGAAGTAAAAACGATCACGAAGTCCTTTTAGTAAAAGATAAAATATTGAGCAAACAAAGGAAAAAAATTACTTTCCTCAGTACTGGTGGGCATCTCAATCAGAAACATACATACTCATCACTCATCATTCACAGTCAAGCAATATATGTCTGTGTTGAACTAGAGGTCATGTACCCACCAACCCAAACAAAGAAATGTCTTAGTTGAAGTAGCTGATCTTTTGGGGTTGGCACTGACTAAATCAAAAAAACATTATTTTCACTCATTACTGTCAACGAACAGGAGAAGAAAGCTACATGACAATAAAAGTAGACAAGTAGCTTTCACTGCTATCTTAGTCCAGCAGTAGCATGTGACAGCATGGGCCAACTCTCAAATTCAGCTAGATTAAAAAGACTGGAAACAAAGCCACCATCACTGTGGTGCAGCTATTAATATGCAAGAGCTCCTGGACTGAACAGGTATAGAAGGCCACCACTATGTAAATGGCACTCCTTTTTATACAATGCTAACAGAAATGGAAAAGTTAACTCTAGATGACTTAGGCACAATCTTATGTCAGAGTCCGACTACAGCACCACGTAAGGCTGACTCTACAGCAGCCTGACAATATATTTTCAGGGTGTTCTCCTATAGCTCAGGAATGAGTCTCTTCACTCACATGGCACAGAATTGGTCGACAGCTATTTTTTCAGACTAGATTGCTAGGCTTTCTCTTAAAAGTCAAAGTAAAAAGGTGCGATTATTTTCAAATTCTAATTCAGTTGCAACTGCCCTCTTGCACTCATTTGGATGGAGGAAATGCAATTTCCTCCAAGACCAAGCCCTCAATGGCACCCATGTAACCTTTAGAAGCGGGGTACATGCTATTACACGACTAGGGTCAGGAGCAATTAACTAAAAATCACACAAATCCTCAGAGTGCACTGGCACCAATCATGGGGGCTAGGGTTCCTCTTAATATTGGGCACTATTAATCTTAGAAACTGTTCCATCTAGTACAGCAACATAGCGGCTAAAGACGCTGAATTTTAACTAGAGATCTGGGCAGAGAAACTTGTAAATTTAGAATTTCTTTTCTAGATATGTGACCTGAAATTATCTTGGCATGTATTACAATTACTGTTTTCCTGAATTGTTGAGTATTTAATGTAAAAGGATTCAGAGTCTATTTGAAAATGCCTGTACAGCACATTGCATTTTAGAGTGTATGAAGCATTGTCATAAAATAATGCATTGAGTGAATTCAGTAGCATAACTGGTACATAAATACCTTGGGTGCAAAACTGACCGGAAGTTAGTAGGACAAAGGACAGTGACTGAATAACTGTCATAGAAAATTTTAAATGAAATGGACATAAAACAGAACAATAACTAAGAGCCTAAAATAGAAGAACAAATTAGGAAAAATAAAAAGGTCTCTCTAATTTACCAAAATGAGATGTTTTTGAAAAGATTAGAAGCTAATAAAGTGAATGTTGTCTACGTACCCCGACCGTGTGGTATTTTCTTATTCAAATCATTAAGCCACCTCACTCTCAGCATGCAGTCTGAAAAGGCTGCTTTCTCTGTGACCAGCTTCACAGCTGCAGCAATGACTTCAATATCCTCCGTCCAGTGGGCCTCCATTTCCACAGCACAGAAACGGAGGCTATCCGGATTTGTCGACTGCATAACTTTCTGAAGATCCTGTACAGTCAATGGCAATATTCTGGAAAAAAAACAATCAATATGCTACTGAATTGCATTAGCTGAATCGTGACGCTAAATAGTACCACCAAAGTATCAAAAATGGGAAAAGCAAAAATGAGATATTAGTAAGTAAAATAAACATCAAATTCATGGTGAGATTTCATAAATTCTATGGTCCTTTAATTAACATTTCAATAATCTCAAAATATCTTCGAAATAAATTCAATGCTTTTTTACATCAACAAAATATCTCGAAGACACAGCCCATGCACCGTCTAGCCGAGACTTAAAAATAACAAATTTGTTATGTTAAGACACCAAAACAAAAAGATTCACTGGAGGATTCCGGAGAAACAGGTTTTACCAGGTATAGTACATAACAACTTTTCACTTAACCATGAATAAGCATTGGCAAATCTTTTCCAAGAAAAGCTGGATAAAGTATCAATGTGGTTACTTAGATTTACGTTAGGTGATCAACTTCAGCAGGAAGCCAGTCAGGAAAGTCAGCAAGATCCACAGAAATAGTTACCATCTCACTAAAAGCAGTTTCCAGTGCCAGTGGCCCCTTGCCATTGAGCTCTATTGAAGCAGAACTGATGCAAGGGATACAGGATGCTGAAGATGCTGTGCTGTTGATGAGAGACTTCCTTGGGATACTTCTTGGTCCACGAGCTTGGTGTCAGGTTTCTCACCAAGTAACCCAACATCACCAGGCACAACTTCCTAGAAGGGAAGAAAGCTGTCGCAACCCAGATGAACAGCTGCCTGAAACTCAACTCAGAAAACAGAAGTCCTCATCCTCGGCTCCACCCGCTCAGCATTGGACACCTGGTGGCCTCCCCACCGCCCTCGGAAACCCACCTACCCAGACAGCCCATGCACGTAACCTATGCATCATACTGGACTCATCGTTCACAATGAATCACCAGATCAACGTCGTCTCCTCCACATGCTTCAACGCCATCCGCATACTAAGAAAAACATTCCAATGAATACCCTCCGACTCCAGGAAAACGGTCACTCACGCCTTTATCACCAGCAGACCGGACTACGGCAACACCAGAATCAACAAGAAACTCCTCCGCAAACTCCAGCCGTTCCAGAACCCCGCAGCCAGACTAATCCTCGATATCCCATGGCACAAACACCAAACAAAAGGATAACTTTAAAACTGCTCACGCACGCATACATGGCCCTCCACAACATCGGACCTCAATACATTTACAACTGCCTCTCGTCCCACGCACCCAAGAGAAACCTACGATCAGCCAACCTCTCCCTAGCCACCATCCCACGCTTCAACAGGAACCGAGCGGGTGGAAGGTCCTTCTCCTACCTTTCAGCCAAGACATGAAACAAGCTCCCCCTCCACCTTCGGCGAAGCGCGACAATGCACAAACTCAGGAAAGAACTCAAGACCTGGCTCTTCAAATTACCCCAACACCCCCTCCCCCCCTCCCCACCAAGCGCCTTGAGCCCCAACAGGTGAGTAGTGCGCTTTACAAAACACTGACTGATTGACTGATCTTGGCCACAGTGGTTGGCATTCCTTGAAGTCCTCTCAAGCTTGGCAGAAGTCCTGTTGCCACTGGGCTACCAGTCGCCCCACATAGCGGTTTCCTTCTTTTGGTGGTTAACTTGCCTTCTGGGTAAACCAGCTGCCATGCGAGTCTCCCTGGTCCAGCAGACTCGGGTGCAATTTTGGAGTGTTGGATCTTGGTTCTTTAGGCAGAACTGGGGCGAGGAGTGACAGTTCGGGGACCTCAGCTTCCAACTCCTCAGTCAGGCTACCTCAGCTTTTGTCGCCCTGTGTTGCAAACTAGAGGTCTGATCCTTTGAGTATCTTGCATCTGACTGGGATCAGGAGTCCATTTCGCCATAAGTAATACACAGCAGGCACAGTTCTTTGCCAGCCCAGTTCAACGATGGTGGTGTTTCTCTTCGACAGGTAGTAGTAGATCAGGTCAGTCCATCTTTAATCCTCTTCTGCAGCCCAGTCCAATGAGATTTCTGCTCTGGGTATCGGGGGATCCCTTTTTATTCCTACAAATTGCCCTCAGAGGCGGTCACTAGCCAAGAAAAGGTGCCATCTAGCTATCGCAGAATGCTCCATTCTGCCCACGTCCAACATGGCAGAACCATTTAATTCATGTGCAGAGCTCCCTAGCACAAAGGGGTGGCTACCAGGGGGGGACACTCCCTTGAAAAACAGTTTTTGTCCCCTCTGTCCCAAGTGCCAGCCTGTCTACCTAAACAATAGAGCAGCCCCTCTGAGTGTTTGCCATTTGCCCTTCAAAGGTGGCTTCCCCTTTGAAGCTCTCATTTTGAGCCAACACCCATGTGGCTTCCTGCCAGAGAGATGTAACACCTCTTCTCCACGAAGGCTTCTATTATGTCCTTTCTTGGGAATCGAGCGCACGTCTCCATAGGAGGGCTGAAAGAGTTCTCTGGGACGAACCTCATGTGAAACAGAAATTTGGACGCAGGAGATTGTGGACAACTAAGTGGCAATTTTTTCAAAGTTGCACATAGCAACACATATTTTGACTTAGGCATCAAGTCAGGCTTACTGTAAAGGGTTGCTTGATACAGTGGAAAATCAACTTTGGTTGCACCATTAAGGAGTTAAAACAGCTAAGGGATCAACGGTCAACCCTGTATTCGCCAACGGGGCCACAAGTTCTTTTCACAGACAAAATTGGATGTTGACTGGAAGAATACGTAAAACCCATTTTCTGCTTCTTAATATGATACACACTACCTGTGAGATAGTGACATCTTTCTTGCACTGGTATGCCCCCACTTTTTTCTGAACTGCTGATGTGCTTTGACAGTGTGCCCTAGGGCCCTGCCAACCAGGTACCCAGGGCCTGTGTTCCTTCACTAAAAGCTGTGTTGAAACTAAAACCAAATTGGCATCTCTGGCCACCTGTCAGCCCCTAGTAAATGGTACCCTAGGTACCACGGGCATGGTGACCAGAGAAGACCCCTGAGGACTGCCGCACTTATTGTGCCTCCCTCAGGGGCCCTGTACCCGGACACCCCCACACTGCCTTTGCAGGCTGAGTGTCTAGGTACAGAGCTAAACCAAGAGTCGACATGGCACAACCCTGTGTGCCATGCCCACAGAACCCACTGCCCTGGCATATTTCAGTCACCCCTCTAGCTGGGTGCCCTATGCCAGAGGTGTGGGCACAGGTGCATGAGCCCTGTGCCCCTACAGTACCCAGGGCCATTCGTGGGCACTGTAAGTGCAGTAATGCCATTAAGAGTATATGGTGCTGGGAGGTTATCATTACGAACTCCACAGCACCATAATGGCTACACTGAAGACTGACAAGTTTGGTACCAAACTTCTCAGCACATTAAACCCGCACTGATGCCAGTGTGGGATTTAATGTAAAATGCATCTTAGAGATGCCCTCTGAAAACCTAACCTACAATCCATGTCTGGGCTGAGTGGCTGCAGAGGCTGCCACACAGCAAAGATTTTGCTGAACCCCTGGGTGGAGAGCCCCCCGCTCTCCTGGGTCTGCAACAATGCACATCCTGGGCGAGGTGCTAGGTCTCCTCCCCCAGGATGGGCAGGGGGAAGCTTCAAAGGCATGCCGCCTCTGTGAGCTTCTCCAGCCCATTTGCTGTACCCAGCAACTGGCCCCCTTCAGTTCTGACCCCCACTTTGATGGGAAGATTGGCGGGAAAAACTACGTTAGGAAGGGGGGTGCCAGCCTGTGCCAACCCCACCCCGCAGGTGGGGAAGACTAGGTTAAGCACGACCCCTTGAAGATGAGGAGCCCTGCACAATCCCAGCTTGGCTCCTGCCCCCCTCCCACAGGAGAGGAGCAGGCTAGGGGGTGCACCAACCCCAGGACAGGGACCTATTGGTCCCTATCCTTGCCCTTCCTGCAACAGCCCTAAATTCAGTATTTAGGGGCTCCCTGAAGCTTTCTTCCTCAGATCCCGATACCAAAAGAAGAAGGAAGATCACGAAGAAGACGTGCCGTGCAACTGCTAACAGGACGACAACAACTGACTTGGCCCCAGCCCTATCGGCCTGTCGATCCTGGAAACTGCTCCTGCCTAAATCCAGACGACTCCTGCGGACAGCAACCTTGGGACACCCAGAGGACCTGCCTGCCTTGACCCTCTTAAAGACTGGGACTCCCATCAGCAGAGGCTCTGCTGCAACAACGCCCCCTGGTGCCAGCCAGGAAGCTCCAGACCAGCCCACTCTGCACCCGTCGAGCCCGGCCCGTGCCGGAGTGATCCAAGACAACGAGGACATTCCCCCGGCGACTGGGACCCAAAGACCCTCCTCGACGAAACAGACGACGCCTGCAGACTCAGAACCAGGGCCCCCCCTAACCGCGACCAGCTGAGGGTAAGCTTTTCCGACACCCAGACACACCCCTGCACCCGGCGCTCTACAGCCCCCTATGCCTCCCTTTGGGGTACCTACCTGTGCTCCAAGATCCCAACTTACCTCTCGACGTGCTGGTCGCCCCTGGAGAGTCTCCACCCCCGAGCCTGCATCTTTGTTCCCTTTTGACCTTTTCCATTGGATAACATTGAGCGCCCGACGGCTCAAAAGCACCCTGCACCCAGCTGCCCGAGTACCGCTGGCTGTGCCACCTTTGTCCTATCCTGCTTCCCCCTTTGCCCTGAGCAAGTCACCAGGAGCCCAGCTCCCACAGCCGCTTGGCCTGCTAGCCAGCAGCCACCAACCGGAGGTCCCCAGTCCCCCATTGGATAACACTGGGCCTAACTACCTCTGCACCCGGCCGCCCCTGCGCCGCTGAGAGTGAACCAACTGTACCTACCTGACCCTGGGGGACCCTGAGTCTATGCCCAGAACCACAACTTCACCAGTCGAGTACTCACCAGGAAACCGGTAACTCACTTACCTGCCATTGAATAACATTGACTGGTTTGACTCAAAAAATCTTCTGTCTACTTTTGAAAACTTGAAATATTCATATAAAATCATCCGAATTCCGAAATACTCACCTGCGATCAGGAGAGGAGCCAGTACTGTACCTTGTAGCCCTGTGCTGAAACGCAAAAGTAATCCCTAGCGGGTTTACTAGTAACTTGTATTTTCTCCATAGGAATCCATTGTCTGCTTTTCTATGAATTTTCTACTTTTGAAAACTAGAAATATTCTTTAAAAATCATACGAAATACTGAAACGTAATTACTTACCTGTTTTGAGTTGAGACCCCAGTGCTGGCCACAGGAGACCAGAACTGGATTACAAAAGTAACGAGATCGTACTTTACCTGCAACCTGAATTTTCTCCCATTGGATAAGATTGCCAGATTTCTGTTGAAAAGTTTCTAAGTGTGAACTTTTAAAATAGCTTTTTATTCCTGAAAAATCACCACAATACCTAAAACGTTTTTGCTAAACTGTTTCCATCTTAGACCCCAGGACTGAACCTAGGAGCCAGTCCTGGAATTACCAAAGTAATCAAATCAAATCAAATCAAAAGAGACTTTATTTCGGTTATATTTCAAACCATAAAAGTGTACATATATATAACAGTTAAAAAGCATTACACACATTATTGCCATATATAAAAT
This sequence comes from Lissotriton helveticus, assembly GCF_964261635.1. Lineage (NCBI taxonomy): Eukaryota > Metazoa > Chordata > Amphibia > Caudata > Salamandridae > Lissotriton > Lissotriton helveticus. The sequence goes on along the minus strand of NC_136067.1, from coordinate 771,931,557 downwards.
CATTATGCAATACAAATTTCCTTTGTCCCAATATCAGTATACATACAGGATAGTTATAAAGTGCAGACAGTGCTTAATGAAGTGCAAAAAGCGTAATTTAAAAAGAAGTCCAATGAATTTGGCAGTTAGACAGAAAAAGTATATAGGGTCATTGATCCAAACAGGTTCTCATTCTAACGGTTAATTTTAAAAACGATATTTGCAGAACACTGTCCTGATGCAGAAACTGTAGGTAAATAAGAGCTGGTCTGATTTGATTAAAACCAAGTTTTCTTAGTAGGGCAACAAGGTAACGTCGGCGGGGATATTCATAAAACCTACATAAAAACATAAAATGCAGCATATCCTGTGGAGACTTCCCGCGCAGCCACAGGGAGCTGCACATTTGCTAAAAGTATCCGACTTGGGTCTAATTAAAAGGTGATGAAAGATGTTAAATCTAAACCTCGACAACAGAAATTTTTCATGCGAACTGAATGATCCTGCCAGGTAGGGCTCTATGCTAACACATGTTTTTAACATAGCATATTTCCTAACACTTGGCTTTAACAGTTCCACACTCTCTCTATCGGCCAACTGATACTTACAAAAAGCAGTTTTAATTGCTGTTACGTCCCCCTTTACAATCCCACCGGGGCGAGTAAACAGATCTGAACGCCCCAGCTTTGCGAAACAGTTTTTCAAGTATTTTAGCCAGGGGATGCACATGGAGTTATCCTGAGATACAAGATCTCTCACAATCTGATGTGTAAGAGGTATTTCCTCATTTAACCAGAGGTTAACCCAACAAATCAGTGGCCTTAGAGCAAAGTTGTCACGTAGGTACTGTGTCCCTAGTTCCTCATGAACTACAAAGTTAGGGGTACTAGGGGGGGCACATAGAAGGCGTTTCAGAAAAATATTTTCAGAAACCTGTAGTTGTTCTCCTGATACGTAGCCCCATAGTTCGCTGACATGCACTGCAGTAGCAACTGACTTGGCGTTATACAATTTAACCATTGCACTAACTGGTTTCTTCCCCAGTTTTGTTGCAAGGTTAAAAATTGATGCGTTGACCCTCAACATTTCCCCTTTTTTCTTGGTCAAATGCAGGCCCCAACTAAGTTTAGAGTCTAATAAAACGCCAAGATATGAGAATGTTTCTGTAACCGGGATAGGCACATCATCAAGTTTAAAAACAAATTTCCTTTTTGGCTGCCGGACAACATGCATAATATACGATTTAGAATTATTGACCAGTAGATCCCTGTCGGTCATAAAAGCATTAAAAGCATTTAAAAGCAGCTGAAGCCCCTTCTCCGTCCTTGAAATTAAAACAGCATCATCTGCATATAAAAGAACAGGAATACCCCGCCTGCCCACTCTCGGACAGTCTGACTGTACCATCTGTAGAGCAGCATCCAATTCATTTATATAAAAATTAAAAAGAAAAGGGGCAAGAATACATCCTTGGCGTACTCCCTTCTTTATGTCAAACTTATCAGTGGTATCACCATTTGCAGAGTATCTAACGTTAGCGCTGGTGTGATTGTGCATGTCCACCAGGAAGTCAACAATCACTGTGTCAACTCCCCTCTCCCTCATGTATTGCCACAGCCTTCCCCTGTTGACACAGTCGAAGGCTGATGACAAGTCCATGAAGGCGAGATGGACCGTTCCCTTCTGCGCCACCGTATATTTACTAAGAATAAGAAACAAGTTAAGAAACTGGGTTGTGGTAGAACGCCCTACACAGAACCCATACTGGGAGATAGACATAATATTATTATCATTTGCCTAGCATGTAAGCATGTAATTCTCCGCAGAAGGATTCTCCCCATGATTTTGACCATCGAGTCAATTAAAGAAATTGGCCGATAACAATGGGGGCTTCCCCTATCTCCCTTTTTAAAAACCGGCACAATAGTCGACAGTCCCCAGGCCGCTGGACAACCTGCACGAGCAGCAGCATTAAAAACTGCCACTAAAATTGGTGCCCAGAAAATCGGCTTTGATTTAAACAGGTCTGGGGGAATCCCATCCGGACCTGGTGCCTTGTTTGCTGTTAAACCTTCTATGGCCTCAATCACCTCCCTGTTATCAAACTTGATGGTTCCTCCACTATCCCCTGTGGCTAACCCCACATTTACGGTGTCCTCTGAACAATACAAAGTTTTAAAATGCCGCTCCCAATCCTCTTTTGCTATACAGCACTCAAGCCCGTCCCCTGGTTCTTCCACCAGAAATGGTTTTTTGACTAGCGCCCAAAATCTGGAGCTACAGTTAAGTGTGGATGGATCTAATATCTCACACCATGCTTCTTCTTTCAGGTACTCCTTATGAGCTTTAAGGACAGACTTGTAATCTTTACGACATGCTCTGACATTCTCCTGAATTCTCGGAGAAGCTGACAGAGCTAGCCTAAGATTACGAGCCGCTTTGGAGCAATCGTGGTTAAACCACCTTGGCCCACCTCTCTCCCCACTATTTTTAACTGGGACCGTTAACAGCTCTGACACCTTCCCCGACAGGTCTTGATAGGCAGTTAGCACCTCCTGCGGATCTGCTCCTTTCCTATTACCAAAGTAATCTACAAAGTAATCACCTGTGCTTATATAAGGGAATCCATTGAGCTCAATGCTAAATTGTGTTGCCCACTGCAACCCCTGTACCTATTGTCTTTACAAAGTTTATTGCCTTTCTGCAAACTACTCATCTGAGACCTCTCATATTGAGAACAGTATATTTTTGATGCCTGTTGGTTCTAGTAATAAAACAACGATATTTTTTTATATAAAAACAATTGGCCTGGAGTTCAGTCTGAGTGTGTGAAACCTTTTGCTGACTGAGTATGTACAACAAATGCTTTACACTGTCCTCTGGTACTGCCTTACTGCTCGACCAAGCTACCACTTTAGAGAGTAAGGTCACACCTGGCTTTAACCTCTGTTATACCTCTGGGGTTTGTGGACTCTATACACACTGTACCTTATTCTGGTTCCAGTATATATAGAGCCACTTTCTCACACTACCTATATGGCCCGAGAGGCCTACTGTGGGGTTTACTTACACATACTAAAGCACAAGTTACTACTTGTGTAACGATATATCGGTAAGAGACATTAGTTAGTATTAGATTCCTTTACCTTAGAATATCCCCAGGCGTCAGACTGGATCCGGAAATGTTTGCCGAGCAGTACCCTTGCGCGTCGGTAAGCGTCGTATGCGGCTCCGCGTCCGTCGTCGCGTCGTGGGCGCCGTGATGACGTCGTCGGAGTACTTAGACGCCGCCTCCGCGTGCTGACGTCAGTTTTTAGACACAGCTTTTCCACGCCAGAAGCGCTGAGCCATGTTAAAAACCAACACTGGTGCCATTGAAACTAGGGCCCTGAAAGGGGGTAACCCTAACCCTAGATATCGGTTCGCAGAACGGGGAGGATGGGTGGGTCGGTGGGTCGGTAAGGAATCTAATACTAACTAATGTCTCTTACAGATATATCGTTACACAAGTAGTAACTTGTGCATCTGAAAGACACGTTAGTATTAGATTCCTTACCTTAGAATAGATACCACAGCAATACCTACCCAAGTGGGGGGTCTGCGAACCAACAATCACACCAGAAAGTTCTGGAGGACAGAACGGCCAAAGAAGCCATCCCTCCGGACTTGGCTGTCCAGGCAGTAGTGTCTTGCAAACGTGTGCAGCGATGCCCATGTAGCTGCCTGACAGATGTCTCGTAAGGGCACTCCCAGGCCTGAGCAGTTGTAGTCGCCGTGGCTCGGGTAGAATGAGCCCGCAATCCAACAGGGGGCTCCTTTTTAGCCAAGGAGTAACATGCCTGGATACACAAGATGATCCACCGGGAGATGGTCTTCTTGTGCACCGCTTTCCCCTTCTTAGCGCCCACGTAACCAACAAAGAGTTGGTCATCCACCCGGAACAGGCGTGTGCGATCCAAGTAAAAAGAGAGTGCACGTTTTGGGTCCAGACTGTGGAGCCGCTCTTCCTCTTTAGAGGGATGCGGAGGCGGGAAGAAGGTTGGCAAGGTGATAGACTGTCCGATGTGGAAGGCCGTGACAACCTTGGGCAGGAAAGATGACTTAGTACGCAACAAAACCTTGTCCGGATGGGCAGAAAGGAAAGGTGGAGTACAAGAAAGGGCCTGGAGCTCACTCACTCACTCTCCTGGCAGAGGTGATGGCAATCAGGAAAGCAGTCTTCAAAGTAAGAAGGCGGAGAGGACAGTTATGAAGTGGCTCAAAGGGAGCGCACATCAGAAACGTAGGTACCAGGTTCAAGTCCCACTGAGGCATCACAAACGGAACAGGAGGGAATGTGTGTGTGATGCCCTTTAGAAATCTATTTACAATAGGGGACTTGAACAAAGAAGGTTGATCAGGCAGCCTCAGAAAGGCTGAGAGGGCAGAAAGGTAGCCCTTGATAGTGCCCAGAGCAGAGCCCTGCTGGGCAAGAGAAAGAAGGAAGAGAAGAACCTCAGAGAGAGGGGCAGCAAGAGGATCCACAGCCTTTGCTGTGCACCATGCCACAAATCTGTTCCACCTGCAGGCGTATACCGACCTTGGTTCCAGGCTCCTGGCTGCCAGAATGACGTTACAGACTTCAGGAGGCAAGTTAAATGGCCTCAACTGCCGCCGCTCAATCTCCAAGCATGGAGGTGGAGACTGGACAGGTTCGGGTGGAGGACCGACCCCTGTTGCTGCGACAGAAGGTCCTCCTGAAGAAGTAGACGAACCGGGGGATCGACTGACATACTGAGTAGCTCTGGATACCAGTACCTTCGTGCCCAGTCCGGAGCCACAAGGATGACTTGGGCCCGGTCGCGCTTGATCTTCTTCAGCACTCTGGGCAGAAGTGGTATAGGCGGAAAGGCTTACAACAGACCGCAACTCCACTCGCGGCGAAAAGCGTCTCCGAGCGAGTGCCGCCTTGGAAATTCCAACGCGCAGAACTGATGACATTGCGCGTTCTCTTCGGTGGCGAATAGATCTAACCAAGGCTCTCCCCATTGCTGAAAGAGGCCTTGCGCCACGTCCGAGTTCAGACGCCATTCGTGATCCATCATGCACCGACGGCTGAGCTCGTCCGCCCTGGCGTTCAGAGATCCCGCCAGGTGTTGAGCCACCAAGGTCACGCCCTGGCGTTCCAGCCACTGCCAGAGGCGCAGAGCCTCCTGGCAAAGGGTCCAAGACCCCACCCCGCTCTGTTTGTTGCAGTACCACATGGCGGTGGTGTTGTCCGAGAACACCAGCACTACACTCCCCCGGACAGAGGGGAGGAATGCCTTCAGTGCTAGACGAATCGCCTGTAACTCCAACAGGTTGATGTGAAGCCGGGCCTCCGCCGGAGACCAGAGGCCTCTGATCTCCGCCTCTCCCATGAGGCCTCCCCAGCCCTGGAGGGACACGTCCGTCACAACTATGTGCTCCGGTTGGGGAAGGGAGAGGGATCTGCCGCTGACCCAATCGCGGTCCGTGAGCCACCACTGCAGCTGTCTCGCAGTGCCTTCCGAGATCAGGATGTGATCGGACAGGTTGCCCTGATGCTGGGCCCAATGAAACTTCAGGTCCCACTGCAGAGCCCGCATCCGCCACCAGGCGTGATGCACCAGTAGGATGCAGGAGGCCATCAGCCCCAGAAGCCGCAGCGTCAACCTGACCGAGACCCGAGATAACGGCTGAAAGATGGGAATCAGAGCATGAATATCCCGGACCCGCTGTTCGGGTGGATAAACCCGAAACCGCACCGAGTCGAGAACCGATCCGATGAAGAGGAGCTTCTGAGAGGGGCACAGGTGTGACTTCAGCACATTGATGGAGAACCCCAGCCGGTGCAGGAGATCTGCCGTAGTCTGGAGGTGGCTGACGACTGTCTGGGGCGAGCCCGCCTTCAACATCCAGTCGTCGAGGTAGGGGAAGACTGAAACCCCTAACCTGCGCAGATGAGCTGCGACCACCGCCATCACCTTTGTGAACACCCGTGGGGCACTGGAAAGGCCGTAGGGGAGCACGGTATACTGAAAGTGCTCGTGGCCAACCGTGAACCGCAGGTAGCGCCGGTGGGCCGGCAGGACGGGGATGTGAAAATGAGCGTCCTGCAAGTCCAACGCTACCATTCAGTCTCCTGGGTCCAGGGCAGCTAAAACCTGAGCCAGAGTCAGCATTTTGAACTTCTCCTTCCGGAGGAAGCCGTTGACGTTCCGCAGGTCCAAGAAAGGGCGTAGGCCCCCTTTGCCCTTCTTGGCTACCAGAAAGTAGTGGGAGTAGAAACCACACCCTACTTCTGGCCCAGGAACGTGCTCGATGGCCCCCTTGGCCAAGAGGGCCGTAACTTACTCCTGCAGAAGTCGCAAATGATCCCCCGATACACGGTGGTTCTGCGGTGGTATGGCTGGAGGAGTCGCCTCGAAGGGGAGGGAGTAGCCCCTTCGGACGATCTGCAGCACCCACCTGTCCGACGTGACTGTGCGCCAGTGGAGGTGGTGATGGCGATCCCTGCCCCCCACTGGCATCAAATGGGCCTAAAAGCACTGACTAGGAGGGTTTTGAGGCGGATGCTGCGGGGGAAGGTGTGGACTGACCTCGCCGTTGTCCCCGACGGCCACCACGGCGGTTTCCACGGACGCCATCGCGTTGGGTATTACCCTGCGGAGCGTGGCTGGCAGCACGTGTGGGTACACCCCTTCCGTGGCCACGAAAGGAATGAAAGGCAGCCGATTGCTGGCGCGGGGCCGAGAGGCCCAAGGACTTGGCCATAGCCCTGGAGTCCTTAAAGCGCTCAAGCGCGTGGTCTGCCTTGTCGCCAAAAAGGCGACGGCCATCGAACAGCATGTCCATCAGTGTGTTTTGGACATCGGCCGAAAAATTGGTGGACCTCAACCAGGCGTGACGTCTAACCGCCACTGTCGTTGCCATCGCTCTACCTAGTGAGTCGGTGGTGTCCAGCCCACACCGGATAGAATATCTGGCTGCGTCCCGGCCCTCCACAAGGGCGTGGCCTGTGAGAAGTTGGCCTGATATATGATGCTTACTAGTTCTAGTGATCACCTTGTATCAGTCCAAACAACCCTTATGGTGATTGGTTGTAAGTCAACCTTATAGACCAGCTATCCTAATGGTAGCATGGACAAAGCAGTCTTAGGCTAAACTCTTTTGGCATGTGAAGCCAGCTGTTTTACCACAATATAACCCCTTGAATACCAGATGAAAGGACACCACACAGGTTGTTATGAAAATAAACAGTATATTTATTAATAACAACACCTCTGAACTCTTTATGAGGTCAGAGGGCTAAGCACATGACAATCTCTTACGAAAAATACTACAAGTTGCACAAAATTACAATGGTGCCCTAGGGGCACGACAAACCATATACTAAGTAAGTGGAATGTGAGAGTCGATAAAAGGAATGGAGCTGTCCAGAGGCTGTAGGATCGATGGGACCACGCTATACCAACTTCAGGTAAGTAATAGGAGGCCCACGGAACGCGTGTGCAGAGTGTGAACTCACACGCGAGATGCGTAACAACGTCTATGGACAGTACAGTTCAAGTTAAAGGTGAGTACGGACAATCCTGACTAGGTAGGACTAAAACGACTGTGGAACTCGACACTAGGACAGTTAAACTACCCTTGAGCACCGAAATGCTCGTTACCTCACCCACGGGCCGCGGGTGCATAGGTGTCAAAGTGCGTCGGGTTCTCGCGTTGAAGTTAATGGAGCCTGAAAGAAAAGATGCTGCAGGCGACCAGGAGGAAGATGTCCGGTGCAATCCAAGGGTGGATTGTTGAAGAAGGAGACCTGAAAGCAGAGGGGACAATGTTCACAGTCACTAGCCAGTGACTGGAGTGGAACCAGGAAGGAACCAGATGTTGTCGTCGCGATCAGGTGAAGAGTGGACGCTTGACTCTACAGCCACGTGGACCAGGGGGGGTCTTTGACGACCATGATGGAGGCACGAGCTGTCCCACGCAGGCTCTCGCTGTCGGCAGTGTCGGATCCGGGATTGGACTCAACAGGCCTTGGCAAAGGCATCCCACGCGGTGAGTGAAGAAAGCGTCTGGTGCAGACTAGGAGAGTCCGGGGTGCCCCTCTTTTGGAAGGGAGCAAGGGCCAGTCTGGAGCAACCAGACCAGCAGCAAAGATTTCAAGGTTCGTCGTCTAGGAGGCCACTAGCCAGCCGGCAAGTGACCAGACAACGCTTCGAGCAGCAAACAAGCAGAAGGGCCCCACGCAGATCTCGTGGATGCTGGAGGGCTGATCTTCGGTGCAGGGGCTGCTCGGGGTTGGGGCTTCTCAGTCCCCAAAGCACTTGGTCGAGTTTACCTCGGGAGTCGTGCTGGAAGCGAAGTGCAGGTTCGTTCAAGATGTCCGGTCCCACGTGTCTCGTCGCACCCACGGGTCTCAGCTTTGCTGCAGATGTAGGTAGAGGTCGGAGAGGTCTGGGAATCCGGGTCTCGTCGGGCTCTGAAGTCTGGATACTCGAGGGAAGACGACAAAGTGAAGCCGCTGGACGCTTGATGGTGCCTGCAGTTGCAGGGTGGACACTCCTTGTCCACAAGGGAGATTCTTCAGTCTTCTGTGGAGCAGAACGTCGAAGGCCAGAGTTTCTTCTTGTTGAATAGTTCAGGATAATCTAATTTGGAATGGGACCAGCTCCTACCTTTATTCTCCTAAAGGGGGCTGCACTACTGACTAGGTCCCTCCCCTGGGTGGGACCAGGAAGGGGGGTGGCTACACCCCCTATCCTTTGTCCGGTTTCCCGCCAGAGCTGGGGCAGGGATGCCCCAGCAACTGGTTTGAACCGGTGTATGCACAGGGCACCTTGTGTGCCCCAGGCATGTCTCATTCCTTTCAGGCCTCCCTACCTCAATACACAAAATCCTGTCTGGGGTGGTGCTAGCACCTCCCAAGGCAGGAAACCCTTTGTCCAAGCCATCCTCGCTGGAAGGACTTCCAGCAGCAGGAGGTCAGACTTGTGTCTGTGGTGGCAGCATCCATTTTGTGACGCTGAGGCTCGAGTTAACTTTAACCGGGGTTCACAGTTACATACATGTCGTGTCCCTCTAGAAGGGTGGAATGCTACTCCCGTCGCCAGAATTGGCGAGGGGGTAGTATTCCAAATCGTATGACACCTTACTCGACATGTTTTGATAACGTTATACCAGAGTTGGCATTTAACCGCGAGGTTGATAATGCACTTAAGAGTATATGGTATAGCGTTATCATGGAACAGCTATTAGGACTTGGTTCCGCAAGCCGCAAACGGGCTCAGCTCATGCCAGAGCACCATCTCACATAATTCCAAGCACTCTGCCTTCAGGATTGATAAGGCCTTCCATAGGAGTGACTGATAGGAATATATGTGTCCATTTTAGGGTTAGATATAGGTATACTATATCTACAGCAAAGGGTGATTACACCACCTTGCCCCAGCTGTCATGCAGCCAGTTGTGTCAGATTTAGATGGCCAGCCAGGGGTGGCATAATACATGCTTCAGCCCCTGGTAGGCCCTGGGTACACCTATGCCCTGTGTACAGGGACTGATAAGGTGGCCCAGAACCAATTGGTAAATGCACCTAAAGTACATGCTTGTCAATTTCGAGAGAGAACAGCTAGGCTGTGGGTCTGATTAGCAGGCCCACAGCCAGGGAAAGTCGTAAACCAGTTAAGCAAAAAGCAAAAATCTGGGGTGACCATAGGATTGCAGACCCCACTCTCCTACATGGCCGAGTTTGGCCCGTACCTCCAACGGACACTCTGGCAGCACTTCCGCAACCGTATCCCACAGAGAGTGGGTGTAGCGGCCCAAGAGGCATGCGGTGTTGGAAGACCGCCGTCCCAGACTAAGGGAGGAGAAGATCTTTTTACCGTACTGCTCATACCTCTTGGATTCCCTGTCCGGCGGAGCCGACGGGAATGCGGTCTGGGAATTGGAGGCCTGGATGACCAGGCTCTCGGGGTGGGGTGGGTGGACAGGAAACATGGGTCGCCCGGAGCCGGGCGGTGGCGTCTGGCCACGTTCCTATCTACAGGCGAACCTGTAGCGGGCTTGGACCAAGTGCCCAAAAGAACATCGGTCAAGGGCTCTTTAAACGGCAGCAGAGGCTCAGCTGAGCATGACTGCGGCTTAAGGACCTCAGTGAGGAGGTTAGTCCTCATGGCCGCGACGGGGAGCTCAAGGCCCAAGGCCTTGGCCGCCCTCATCAACACCACACTATAGGTTGCCCCCTCCTCCGTAGCCACGGTAGGAGGTGAGACAAAGCCAGTGTCGGGCGAAGTGTCCAGACCACTGGCATCCCCAAGTTCACCTGTCCAGTCCTCCTGGGACTGACATTCACGTGTCACAGGGTCCTCAGACCCCTCCCAATACTCCTCATCACCCATCTCCTGATAGTCAGGGTCAGAAAATGACGGAGCCGGCTCATGGAAAGTAAACTCTCCGAACGGCGTCTGAAGCGGCGCCGCTTCGGCGCCGGAACCGGGTCGAGGGAGGCATCGGGGACGGCGCCGCTTGAGGGCGGCGTCGGGGGTGACACCTGGGGGGTCGGTGCCGGGGAGGTCGTCAAGTCCACCAGCGGCGACCCGGATCCGGAACCGGATCCAGTGGGACCTTGCGGCGTCGGGCCCGAAGGCGGCGTCGGAGCCGAAGCACCCGACGGCATCGGGACCGAAGCCCCCGACCCGCTAGGGCCCCCAGACAGGTCCGCTGGGCCCGGAGGCGCCGCGGAGCCCGTCGGAGGAGAGAGGGACCTCATGGCCATGAGGAACCGTTCGATCTCCTCCGGCGTCGCGTTAGGCCCAGGGACCGAAGGTTATAAAGCCGGACGCGGCACCTGCGACTCCGACGGAGCCGCGTGGGCGGTGCCACCCGAACCCCCGGCCGCGTCGCTATGATGGCTCCGCTCCCGCGACCGGTCCCTCGACCTCCGTCCGGACCGGGACCTCTCATGGCGCGGGGCCGACTGTCGGAGATCGAGTCGCTTATGGGACCGCTCCCGTCTAGCCTTCGAAGTGAGGGCCCGTCAGTCGGAACAGGCCTTGTCGTCGTGGTCAGTGGAGACACCGACGGTGAGGGTCCGTTACCGACATCAGTCGGTCGCAATCCTCACAGGGCTTGAAACCAGGCATCCCTACCGGCACCGAATCGGAGTCGAAGACTAGAAAAATGAGATCAAAAGATCAAAAAAGATTTAGTCAAAAAGTGACTAAGGTACCACTTTTTCCGGATCTGCGCTGCTGACGCGGAAAAAAGAACTGACGTCAGCACGCGGAGGTGGCGTCTAAGTACTCCGACGACGTCATCACGGCGCCGACGACGGACGCAGAGCCGCAGACGACGCCTACCGACGCGCAAGGGTACGGCTACGCAAAAATTGCCGGATCCAGTCTGACGCCTGGGGATATTCTAAGGTAAGGTATCTAATACTAACGTGTCTCTTTCAGATAAGGAGGTTTTGGGCTTTGTCATGGCGGTAAATGGCAAAGTAGAGTCTGCAGTGAACACTGCTCTTCCAGCCTGCATTGGCAGACAGGGAGACATTTTTCCTTTGTCACCCGCAGGGTGGCACAATCAGTGCTGCAATACTTGGGGTAACCCTTTAACTTTAACCTGGGTATCCTATACTAGGGACTTACAGGTAAATTAGCTTATGCCAATTGAGTAAAATATACATAAGTTAAGGTCGGGACACTGGCACAGAGGTCTGGTTTAATGAGTCGAAAAGCACAAGATACTACTTGTTTAACGATATATCTGTAAGAGACATTAGTTAGTGATAGATTCCTTACCTTAGAATATTCCCTAGGTGTCAAACTGGATCTGGAAAGTTTTCTGCTTAGCAGTACCCCTGCGCGCCGGTAGATGGCGTCATGTGGCTCTGCGTCCGTCACTGGCTTCGTACGCGCTGGAATGACATCACAGAGACTACTTAGGCGCCACCCATGCGTGCTGACGTCAGTTCTGTACATGACTTTCCGCGCCGAAACGCAGAGCGGCCATGAACAGAAAGGAAAGGAGGTTTGAAAGAAAGAGCCTGGAGCTCGCTCACTCTCCTGGCAGAGGTGATAGCGACCAGGAAAGCCATCTTCAGAGTAAGACGACGTAAAGGACAGTTATGAAGAGGCTCAAAGGGAGTGCACATCAGAAAAGTCATGACAAGATTCAAGTCCCATTGAGGCATTACGAAGGGCACGGAAGGAAAAGTGTGCGTAATGCCCTTGAGGAAAGGGTTAACAACTGGGGACTTAAAGAGAGAAGGCTGATCTGGAAGCCACAGGAAGGCAGAAATGGCAGAAAAATAACCTCTGATAGTGCCCAGAGCAGAGCCCTGCTGGGCCAATGACAGAAGAAACAGAAGAACCTCAGAAAGAGGGGCAGAAAGGGGATCGAAAGCCTTTCCTGTGCACCATGTCATAAATCTGTTCCATGGGCAGGCATTTACTGTTTTAGTGGAGGGACGCCTGGCTGCCAGAATAACATTACAGACTTCGGGAGGAAGGAGGAAGGTCGAAGGCAGTCAACTGTAGCAGCTCATTCTCCATGCAGGGAGGCAGAGGCTGGACAGGTTCGGGGGGAGGACCGTCCCCTGCTGCTGCGACAGAAGATCCTCCCGAAGAGGCAGACGGAACGGGGATCAATGCTCATACTGAGTAGCTCGGGATACCATACTCTTCGAGCCTAGTCCGGAGACACAAGAATAACTTGGGCCCGTTCGCGCCTGATCTTCTTCAGCACTCTGGGCAGGAGTGGTATAGGCAGAAAAGGCGTACAACAGACCGCAGCTCCACTTGAGACAAAAAGTGTCTCTGAGTGCGTGCCGCCTTTTAAAATCCAACGTGCAGAATTGATGACATTGCGAGTTCTCTTCGGTGGTGAACCAAGGCTCTCCCCCTTGCAGAAAGAGACCTTGCGCCACGTACAAGTTCAGACGCCACTCGTGATCCACCATGCACCGGCGGCTGAGTTTATCCACCCTGGAGTTTAGAGAACCTGCCAGGTGTTGAACCACCAAGGTAATGCCTTGATGTTCCAGCCATGTCCAGAGGCGCAGAGCCTCCTGACATAGGGCGGGGTGGGTTTGTGGACCCTGTTTGTTGCAATACCACATGGCGGTGGTGTTGTCCGTGAACACCTGCATTACACTCCCCCGGACAGAGGGAAGGAATGCCTTCAGTACAAGCCCGATCGCCCGCAGATCCAGAAGGTTGATATAGAGCTGGAACTCCGCCGGAGACCAGAGGCCTCTGATCTCTGCCTCCCCAAGTGGCCTTCCCATCCCAGGAGGGACGCATCCATCACTACTGTGTGCTCCGGTTGGGGAAGGGAGAGGGATCTGCCATTGACCCAATCGCAATTCGAGAGCCACCACTGCAATTGTTGTGGAGCGCCCTCCGAGACGAGATCGGACGGGTTGCCTTCATGCTGTCCCCACTGGAACTTCATGTCCCACTGCAGAGCCGGCATATGCCATCTGGCATGCATCACAAGCAGGATGCAGGAGGCCATCAGGCCCAGAAGCCGGAGGGTCCTCTCCTGACCGAAACCCGGGATAGAGGATGAAAGAGCGGAATAATAGCCTGAGTATCCTGGACTCGCTGCTTGGGAGGATAAACCCGAAACAGCGTAGAATCCAGAACCGCTCCGATGAAAGGGAGCTTCTGAGAGGGACTCAGGTTCGACTTCGGCACATTGATGGAGAACCCCAGCAAATGCAGGAGGTTGGCCGTAGTCTGGAGGTGGGAGACGACTGCCTGGGGCGAGCCCGCCTTTAACAGCCAGTCGTCGAGGTAGGGGGAAGACTGACCCTTGACCTGCGCAGATGAGCTGCGATCACCGCCATCACTTTCGTGAACACCCGAGGGGCGCTGGTAAGGCTGAATGGGAGCACGGCAAACTGAAAATGCTCCTGGCCTACCATGAACTGCAGGTACGCCGGTGGGCCGGCAGGACGGGGATGTGAAAATAGGCGACCTGCAAGTCCAATGCTACCATCCAGTCTCTAGGGTCCAGGGCAGTCAGGACCTGAACCAGAGTCAGCATCTTGAAGTCCCGGAGGTCCAAAATGGGGCGCAGGCCCCCCTTGCCCTTCTTGGGGACCATAAAGTAGTGGGAATAACAACTCCTCCCTACTTCCCGATCTGGAACGTACTCAATGGCCCCCTTGGCCAGGAGGGCCGTGACTTCCTGACGGAGAAGAGCCAAACGATTCCCCGACATGCGGTGGGACCGAGGTGGCATGGCTGGAGGGGAGGACAGAAAGGGGAGCGAGTAACCCTGGCATATTATCTGCAGCACCCACTTGTCCAATGTGATTTTGCACCAGTGGTGGAGTTGATGATGAACCTTGCCTCCTACCATCGTGGGGTGCCCCCTGAAGCTCGGATTAGGAAGGCTTGGACGTGGAAGCAGCGGGTGTGGAGGTGGACTGACCCGCCCGCTGGTTACCAGACTCGCCTTTGCGGAAGCCGCGTTCGCGGCCACGCTGAGGCAGGTACTGCGCAGGCTTTGTGTAGGAGCGCGTCTGGGCACCTCTACCCTGGCCACGAAAGGCACGAAACTCAGGCATGGCAGGGCTCTTTGTGGAAAGACCCAAAGTCTTAGCCATGGCCCGTGAGTCTTTAAAGCGCTCCAGGGCACTGTCCGCCTTGTCGCCAAAGAGGCGAGAGCCAGCAAAGGGCATGTCCACGAGCGAGCTCTGGACATCAAGCGAGAACTTGGTAGACAGCAACCAGGCATGGTGCCACAATGCCACAGTCTGCGAAATTGCCCTGCCCAAGGAATCAACAGTGTCCAGACCACACACCTGATGGTAAACTTCGCCGCATCCTTGCCCTCCTCAATTTCTTGGGAAAGGACGGCCTGGACTTCTTCAGAACACTGAGGCAGGACCTCTGCTACCATATCCCACACTGCGTGGGAGTTACAGCCCAATAAGCAGACGGTATCAACCGACCGCATCCCCAAGCTGGCCGAGGAGAACAACCTCTTGCCATATTGGGCCAGCTTCTTAGAGTCCTTATCCGGCGGAGCTGTGGGAAAGGCACCCTGTGACGTCGAGGCCTGAATGACCAGGCTCTCAGGCGTGGGATGAGAGATCAAGAAGGCAGGGTGACCAGGCGCCGGGCGATGACGCCTAGCGACGTTCATATCCACTGGTGCTCCCGAGGCCGGCCGCAACCAAGTGCCCAAGAGGACTTGGGTAAGGGCATCATTGAAAGAGAACAGCGGTTCAGACGACAAAGACACCGTCTGGAGCAACTCCATAAGGAGGATGCCCGAGGAACCAACCTTAGGGAGGTCGAGATTGAGTGTCTCCGCAGCTCAACGCAGCACCATAGTGTAGGAAGCGCCCTCCTCCATAGTAGGCGGAGGGGGAGGCAAACCCCAGGTCAGAAGACACATCAAGTTCACCCGCATCTTGAAGGTCATCCACCCAATCCTGCTCGGAGTCACACTGAAGCGCAAGGGGGTCCTCGGAGCCGTCCCAGTCCTCATCCAGCTCCGGGGTAGTAGGAGCTGGTGGCTGCAGCAGTGCCGGAGCCAGAGATGGGGCCAGTGGTGCCTGGAAAGGCACCGTCTGGGGCCGAAATAGAGCCGCATCCCAATGTGGATCCCAGGTTGGAACAAAATGGTCCGAGAACCGGGGCAGGGGTGGGAAAAACTGCACCCAGTGCGGCCCCTGTGGCGGAGCCAGGGGTGGCGCTGGGGCAGGAGCCAAGCGCAGCGCCGGGGCAGAAGCCAGCAGTGCTGCACCTTGTGGCGCCGGGGCGGAGCAGCGGGCGCCGGATGCCAGAGGTGGTGCCGCTGGGCCAACAGGATCTGGACACATGACCGCAGGGCCCGCAGGGCCCGCAGGCGCGCCGGTGGGAGCCTGAGGCCAAAACAGGCGGTTCATGGCAGCAAGAAAATCTTGCACCTGTTCGGGAATTGCAGACGGACCTGGGTATAGCGGGTAGGTCGCGGGACTCCCAGGCTCCGGTGGAGCCGCAGGGGCGGAGCGCCCCTGTCCCCCTCGTCCGCCTTCGGGGAGCGACAGGCGGATGTCGGCGACCGAACACGCTTCTTCAACGACTTCTTATGGCGTCACTTACCGGAATCTGAAGGTGAAGACTTGGAGTCCAAGGAGCGACTGCACCGGTCCCGCGAACGGCCCCTAGACCCGGAGTGAGAGGAGTGCCGGACCTCGAGCAACTCCCGGCACCTGTCCCGCAAGGACTTCGGGGCCATAGCACGTCAGTCCCGACAATCCTGGGAGTCATGGTAGGTCTCCAGGTAGTAGAGGCAGACATCATGGGGGTCCGCCACCAACTTATTACGGCGGCACAACCCACAAGACAATGCCGGGAATCCCTACGTGCACCAGGAGACAAGAGGAGACAATAAGTCTAAAAAAAGTGGTCAAAAAATGACAGAGGAACGTGCTCAATCCGGATCGGCGCTTTCGGCGCGGAAAAAGAAAGAACAGACGTCAGCGCACATGGGTGGCGCCTAAGTAGTCTCTGGGGCTTTATCCCGGCGTGTACGACGCCAGTGATTGACGCGGAGCCGCATGACGCCACCTACCGGCGCGCAGGGGTACCGCTAAGCAGAAAAGTTTGCGGATCCAGTCTGACACTTGGGGAATATTCTAAGGTAAGGAATCTATCACAAAAGTGTCTCTTTCAGATACCAGCAGCATCAGTCCAAAACTTTGGGAGTGACCATACAATGAGACATTACTTTACATTATGTTATGTTATCCGGTTTATTAAGCGCACAGTGCCCCAGCTAAGGGGCGTCCTGGCGCTATCACATGAGGAGACGATAACAATTTGGGCTAGCCAGGAAATTGCCAGAAGAGACTAAGATTATGGGAACAGAAAGGTCTTAATAGCCTTTCTAAAGGATGTCAGACAGTTAATAGCGTGGATGTGAACCGGAAGAGAATTCCAAAGCTTAGGCGCAAGATATCGAAAGGCCCGACCTCCTGTCCTGGAAAGCCAGATTCTGGGCACCGTAGCTAAATGTAGCTCTGCTGAGCGAAGGGGGCGCGACGGAATGTAGTGTGAAATCAAATTGCTCAGCAAAGCTGGACTAGCACTTTTCAGGATCTTAAAGGAAATACAAAGTGTTTTGTAGTGAATGCGTCTGTCAATAGGGAGCCAATGCAATTTACGGATAGTGCTAAAAACTGAGCAGAAACGTGGCAGACCCACTAAGGCTCTGGCCGCCGCATTTTGGATGCGTTGCAGTCGTGTTATCTCTGCTTTGTTTGCCCCCCAAAAAAATACATACAGTCCCATACCTAGTTGGAGAAGGAGACAAAACACAATATCGTATTGAAGACCGATAATTATCTAAATCACCAATGCCAAACTGCAGTTTCCCACAATCCTTTACAACCTACCTGCCACTCTTAAGATTCAGCCTGTTCAGGCAATATGTTAGCACTTGCCCATCTTGAAACACAGTGGAGAGGGCAGAGTCCTCAGCAGACAGCAACACTGAAGGGACGGTATCAGGCCACAGACCCAAGGCAAGCAAAGAATTGCCATAGGACTCACTGGACGTCAAGGTGGAAATATGCTTTAGGATAATCTCTTCAACACACTACAAAAGAAAACAAAATTGCAAAACTGTCTCTAATCTCCATTGTAATAATTTGGTTGAATTGCATGCTTTTCACAAAGATGTGCTTGTTTAGTCAGATAGTAATTAGAGAAACTCATTTGATTAATTAAACAAAAGCTTAATTTAGAATAATTATTCAGAGAGTGAACATTTTTCATGCAACGGCAGTTCAAATAAATTCTCTATGGAGCAAGCCTATTAAGCATTCACAAGAGTGGCCATTTTTCTATAAATGCTTTTGAAGTGTTGCGTAGGAACTGTCATTTCTATTCACAATACCCATTTAGTTTGAAATGGAGAACTTCAAGTTGACTTAAATTCATGATCTGCAAAGTGAATAGTGGTTCAATGAGCAGCATCTTCAAAAGCTGTTGGATAATGTAATCTCCCCTTGTGGGCACTACTTATTCATAAAAACTGATGTAATGCCCTTCGTGCCAAGTCAAATGGTAAACATCAATTTGATTTCCCTCCCAAAATCTTTTTCAAAAAAGCTCAATAAGAAACATGAAAACAGATGAAAATGCTAAAGCGGGTTAGACATGGCTTCCATCAGCAGATGAGTGTCTGACCTTAGATCGCTAATTACATGTTTGCTGCACAAAGAAGAGCACACTGATCTGGCCATAACTCTATGGTGTGAAAACTGTTCCTATAAAATGTGTCTGGCTGCCCCAAAGCCATCTCGAACCACTTCAGAAAAATATATCCTCAAGTGGTCCAGCAAAAGGGGAATAACCATCTGTGCCATCGACTAAAGAGCTTGGGACTTATGTTCCAAGAGACACAAGGCGTTACATGATTTAACAAAACAAGGACTTCCCCATTAACTCAATCCAGTAAAATTCTGCTGGATGGGAAGGAGGATGATGATGGTTCGAAACTGCACCGGCAGTGGTGAAAATGTGCATTCTTAGCAGATGAATAACTAATATGCTCTTGGAACTAGATGGATAGTACAAGGACATGGTAATAATGGCTGGGCATATGGGATTGACTAATCTACAAAATTAACATCAACTACAGATTTTCATGCCTATTTGGAACATTTTATGGGTAGTGAATGATATAAAAGTTAAGTAGGAATGCAAACATGTCAATCTACACCTATAGGGTGAGAGGAAAAGAAAACTAAGCTTAGGCTAAGGAGAGAGGTAGCATTTAAAGGACTAACTGAATGTTATATACACAGATATATAAGAAAAGGCTTTGAGGATACAGGGGCATTATTTCTGCATGCAACATGGAGAGGGAGCACTAACCAATAAAAAGAGAAGCTGGCTCAAATCTTGAATTATGTAAATTTTTATCAAGAGTAGAAATACACCATTAAGACTCAAATAATCATTATAGTAGTGTTGATGAAAAAAAACAAATGTATAAAACCAGTTGTTGAATGTATAGTCTTTCTACCTTTATTCTACACAAGTTACATTTAACTATAATATAAATGTTTTCATTGAAAGGTATAAAAAAAGAAAAAGAGGAGCCTTAGTCCCTCGGCGACAGATAGAGGTGAAAATGCTGAGACATCTGGAAGATAGGCTGTGATGGCAAGCAACTAAGTGGGCAGCCCGCAAAGAAGCTGGCCTCATCAAAGAGAACATGAAAGGATGTTACACGGCTTCTTTAAAAGCAATCAGTGATCTGCTCAGACTCCAGATTGAAGTATTTAGAGAATGTTAGGCTTAATCTCAGCAACTGGCAAAGGCAATTCAAGGGCCTCAGCCAACTTGTACAAAACCACTTTAACAAATATAAAGTTCTCGGAGGAACTGTCAAAGGACAGCCTCAGGAGAATCGACTAACTCACAGAAGTTCTGGAAGCCCAAAATGGAGACATCTTCACAGTAAAAAAATAATAATAATTTAAAAAGCAAGTTTACCTCATTACTAGACTCGAACAAAAGAATAACTTTGGCGGAGGTATGACAAATTCCATAGGTTGCCCCATATAGGTTTTTGCTCTCTGCTCCATTGCGCCCAACCCTGGACAATCCCAAAAACGGAGCTGCAGCCGTAGATGACAATTATTAGTAGCAATGCAGATATATATATATATATATATATATATGTATATATATATATATATATATATAATAAGGCCATCAGGCGAACAACGGAGACTTACAAAGTCACGACTGTGAGGAGTTGGCTGTCACAGGGATAGACGCTGGCAGAGGAACGGTCAAAGGACCGACCGTCCTTTTGGAGGCTGGAGATGCACAAGGAGGAACTGGAGAGGGTGGGGCATAGCCATCAAAAGAAGGTGAAAGATGCCACATTAGAGTAATCGGAATCAGAACCAGGGGACGGAAATAAGGGCGTGATCCGGAAACACCGGACCCACTGCCAGAATGGGGCCTGGCACTGACAATAGGCTCTTTCCCACCAAAGTAGGATGTGATTCCAAAGAATACATGGAGGTCAGAGTTGGAGAACATATTCGCCAACCAGAAGACCTATCCTGCATCCGAGAGTAAAACTAACATGAAGACGAGTCTTCCACCTGGTAAGTCATTAATTCGGAATGAGAAGTGTTAATCTAAACTAGGACAGTGCTCTGTACCAATCCCAGAAGCAGGTTCTGCAGACATGCTAAACTGGATGTTCAACGTTGCCATAAGATGCAAAAGAAGTCTTCAGCAGTCCACAACAGATTTCTGAGGTAATAAATCAGATGGGAAAGGGGCCAGGGGTTTTACCACCCCCTCGGTCAAACATATCCCAAATTTTTTATGCTTTGGTACTCCCTTGGCACAAATGCAGACATCAATCGGAGATCAATACACACCAATATTTAGACCAATTATAACTGGTCTAACTGGGGACTCTGAGCTCAGTGACTGTCAAAATCAGACCACCAACAGGAATATGGTGCTCCTCCAAGATTGGAAAAATCTACAAACTTTCAAGTAAAACATCCATACCACCTTTAACACCAGTTGGCTTAGTGTATGGTTTGTCTTGGGCGGTACTTAGTTAGCTTTTGTCTTCTTTGCTCAGTGGAGACGTGCACATAAGTTTAGGGAGGTCGTAGCCAGGAATATACTCTCTGCTCGATTGCTACTCTTACTCGAAAACTGGGCATAAGCAAGGGAAAGCCTGAAATCCTGCCCTACTACTATGATCGGGTCAGGTAGTCTGGAGTCGCTCTCAATGGGATTGTCATCAGCATGTTAATGGAGGCAAACATGACAATGAGGATGGCTGCTCGAAATTTCTATGGGAGCTGGATCAAAAGCACATATGAAGTCCACTGAGGGTAGAGATGGTGACCACAGCAGACTATAAAAGGTGATGACTTGAACCCACCTGGGCCCTGAACAATCAAGAACTCCAGCCCACTTAAAGTGAAAAGCTTTGACAAGAGACCAATAAAGAAATGTGCCCAACCAATACCATACCTTCAGCACTGCAAAGAACAATATCCCTTCAGTAACACTCTTTGTGGTAGATACGCTATGCAACCACAGATTCAACACCTTTATAAAAATCCCTAGGCATCAGACTGGATTCAGAAGATTCCAAAAGGACGAGTTACTTACCTTCGGTAACAATGCATTTGGTAGAGACACAGTCTAGCTACAGATTCCCTAACTTAGAATATCCCCAGGCGTCAGCCTGGATCTGGAAAACTTTCTGCAGCAGTACCTCTACTCTCCGAGTGGGTTCCGCCCTGACGTCATCTACGCACGTGCTGCCAGCGGAGTTATATAAGCCCCTCCCGGCACGCAGACGTCAGTTTTTGTCAGAGAAACTTTTCCGCACCTCAACGCAGAGCCACCACCAAAAACTGAGAATATGGGAACAGTGTGCAAAAGTTGAAGAAAAATAGAATCACAAAGGACAGTCCAGGCACTGTATCCTGCAAACCAGTAGAAGGATGAGCAGAGCACCACTCTGAGAAGCACCCCGAAAAATGCGAAAGCCAAACCACCTGTGGAGAAGGAGGAAGATGTGAAAAAACAGTACAACAGATGACAGAAGCCTGCAACTATAATGTATAACCGTGAAGGACCACAAGTCCAGAACATAGGATCAAAGAAAATTTCACCATAAGACGTCCTAAGAAGAGACGTTGCAACCCCAATAAAAGACCAATAGAATGTGGCAGAGCTGATAGACATGAATCAATGGGTCTCAGGGGTGGTAAGAGACCCCAAGGCGACGGAGAAGGGGAAAGCGGAGGGTGGGAAAAAACCTGAATAGATCCCACACCGTACAATCCAGGTACAGGGTTGGAAAGGACACATGACATATAGGCACACCGCCAAATCAATTGAATGGGTGTAGTAGAGCAATAAAAACAGAATAAAAACTGTGTGTTGGAGTAAAGTGAAAAAGTCACCCTGTAGAAAGGCAAGCCACCCGGAGGGAGGCGAGTACAAGCGCCGTATGTTGTTGTGAATTGCACCTTTTAAAAAATGTAAAACCACTCACTTGTTTTGATTCTGTGCAACTCCTCCCGCCCCGGTCCGTCACGACGTGTTCTGTGCCGATTGAACGGAGGGCAGGGAAGGAAGGAGTTGAACTTCAGGATGTGCGCGCTGCGGCAAAGAGACGGTGGCAGAGTCTGTCGGGAGCTGCTGTGTAGTGCGGCAAATCTACTGGGCACTACAAGCCCTGTATGCTGTTGTGAATTGCACCTTTAAAATTTTTTAAAACAACTTACTTGTTTGATTCTGTGCAACTCCTCCCGCCCTGGTATGCACACGTGTTCTGTGCCGATTGAACGGAGGGCATGGAAGGAAGGAGTAGTACTTCCGGCTTCCCAGTTCTAGACCCAGTCAGCGGTCTAGTGTGGAGGCGGGAGGGGACTACTTAGGGCACATGTCAGGAAGGACGGGCAGCGGACGAGCCGCCAGCACGCCAGAGGAAAGCCTGTCCGCGGCCTGGGGCCAGGTCCCCTGCCCATTTAGCAACCGCTTACAATTACACCTCTGAAGAACTTCAGTCGATGCGCCCCTCCTTATCTAACTCATGTGCGCATAGTATACAGATAGGTCTTACAGGGCAAAAATGTGATCACTGCCCCTACGCATTGACGACTAACCAGGGGAATATTGGAAAGGGATCCGACTTCCAAATGACACTGGTTAACTGTAGGTCTCTAAGCAAGCACAAACATGAGCTCTACGATCTTCTCATGGATAACCAACCTGATATCATGCTATTGACCGAAACATGGCTGAACGAGGATTCTGTACCAGATATCCTCGAAGCCCTCCCCCTAAATTATGAGATTTTAAGACTGGATCGCCCTATAAGCAAAGGGGGGGGGGCATAGCAATGATCCATAAACTGTCGATAGAATGCTCTCTGGAGATGTTGGCTGTAGAGAACAGCGAGGCGGGTCTCTTTACTATTGCAGCAAACAACACCCATGTCAATAAAGGCCTTCTGATATAACGACTACCTGGCCCAGTTCTACAATTTGCTATCAGTCTTAGGGAATGTCATACAACTAGTACTGCGGTATGCCAGGGTACTGGTGTTGGGTGACCTCAACCTACACTTTGATGACAGGGATAATATCCCGGTGCAGGAGCTCTGCCAGGAGCTGGCTGAGCTTCAGTTAGTGCTACAATCCACTCTCCCGACTCACCAGCATGGACACTTTCTTGATCCTATCTTTGCCAATTGAGGTGAGCTTAGGGTTGACACTCCAATCCTTGTCCCATGGTCAGACCACTAAGTCATCCCATTTAGTATTTTTATTCCTAAATCCCAAGTTGTGTTAAAATCAGACTCAGGCAGACCCCTGAGGAAATGGGCCAGTTTCTCAGCAACCAAGTTCAATCTTGCTCTACAGCAGGGGGGACCTCTAGGTACAGCAGGGGGGGACCTCCAGGAGTGAGGGAAGTTGAAACGGCCTGTAGGGATTTAGATCAACGTATTATCGAGGCACTTGACAAGGTGGCCGCATGGGCCCCCAGTGCTCCTAGGAGGCAGGCTAGATCCGCACCATGGTTCAACGAAGAGCTGAAGGGGCTGAAGTCCTCCTGTAAATGTCTGGAAGGTAGGTGGAGAGAAGATTTCTCAGAAAACAGGAAGGCCACATATAAATCCAGTCTTAAGCAGTATCATGCTTTAATAAGGAAGACGCGAGCTGCGTACTACAATATGAAGATTGAACTAGCAGAAAATTCCTCTAGAGAGCTATTTGTGGTTTTCAAGGAGCTCTCGTCCCTTGATAGAACCTCTGCCCCTAGTAAAGACTCTGTTGAATCTTGCAACGTGATAGATTATTTGTCTGACAAAGTTTAGAAGATCTACTCAACCTTCCCGGAGGAGGCACGTAAAGGGAAATCTGATAAGACGGGAGTATGTAACATGGAGGAGGCTTCCTGCCTCTCCAGTTTTAGCCTTCCCTCTTTGGACGACCTCAAATTCATAGCTCTGAACATCAAGTCAGGCTCCCCGAGAGATCCTATGAAACCAAGAAATATGAGGGAGAGTATGGACATTCTGGAGCCCTTACATTAGGCACCTCATCGGACTCTTTTGAGGCAGGATTAGTTCCCCAAAGGTGGAAAGAGGCAGTGGTTGTCCCCATTAAAAAAAAAACGGGGTCAGCGCCAGCCAGTTGGAGAATCTTCGACCTATATCTCTCCTGCCTTTTTTCGCCAAGATTGCGGAAAAGACTGTCAATACTCAGTTAACCAGGCACATGAACCAGGCCGGGCTACTCCACCCCACGCAATCGGGCTTTCAGGCAACCTATTCCACAGAGTCAGCGCTGCTTTTGTCCACTGAAACCATCCGCGATCAGGTCGATGCTGGATAAACGGTGGCGCTGATTCTGCTGGACCTTAGTGCAGCATTGGACACCGTGGCTCAAACCATACTCCTTCAGCACCTTAAGGAAAGTGGACTGACCAGCCTGGCTCTGAAATGATTAAGCACTTTTCTACAGGACAAGAGCTTTCAAGTATCCCAAGGGCCGTACTATTCCAAGAATATCAGGTTAGATCAGGGGCTTCCCCAGGGCTCTATACTTCGGCCTACGCTTTTTAATCTGTATTTGGCCCCTCTGTCAAAAATCATTGAAAAATACGGCATCAGTGTCGTGTCATATGCGGATGACACGCAACTGGTAGTATCTCTGTCCCAATCCCAGGAAGTACCCGCCGCTAACTTCTCCACATGCCTACAAGAGCTTGCAGTTTGGATGGCTAACAACTGCCTAAAGCTGAATGGAGATAAGACCGAGGTCCAAGATGTGGGTAAGGGTCCCTCGATATGGTCATCCAGATGGTGGCCGCAGACTCTGGGTACCACCCCCACCCCTAAGGAGGAGGTGAAGAACCTGGGGATGTGGCTAGATTCTAATCTCTCCTTCGACTACCACACCAGAACTGAGGCGGGAAAGTGCTTTGGCATAATGAAAGGCCTCTGGAAGATCTTAGATTTGCTCCCGGTAGCTGCCAGGAAAACCTTAGTCCACGCACTTGTCACCTCTCGCTTGGACTACGGAATGCACTGTATATTGGCGCCAGTAAAAAGAGCGTGCAAAGATCACAATGCATCCAAAACGCAGCTGCCCACCTAGGCCTGATGCTTCCCAGGAGAGCCTCGTACAAAAATGCCTGAACTACTTTCCACTGGGTCCCAGTAAAGGAAAGATTTTTTTTCAAGGCCCTATGTATCAGTCAGCGGATCTTGATGAGGAAGGGCCCGAACTACCTTTACAACCTACTGTCCCCCCTATACTCCTACCAGGGTCTTACGTTCTTGGGGCTCAGGGCTGGTTCAGGTCCCAGTTATAAAAAGAATGAGAATGGGGGGCCGATCTTTCCGCAACCTGGCTGCTAAGCAGTGGAACCTGCTTCCCCTGGAGCTTCGGATGGAAAAATCGGAAAAAACCTTTTGGAGAAAGCTGAAGACATGGCTTTTTCAGTCATAGAGCTTTTTTGGTCTCTGCGTGCTCTCTGGTTTCACATCTCACGTAGCAACCTCTGGCCGCAGCGCGGGGACACACTAGTTCGTGTAACCAGGCGCTTTACAAATTTCTTTATTATTATTAGAAAACCCCACCTGAAAAGGTCCTCAAAGAACGGGGAGGACAGGCGGGCGTTAAGGAATCAGCGGCTAGACTGTGTCTCTACCAGATACATCGTTACCGAAGGTAAGAAACTCGTCAATCTGATAGAGACATCTAGCCACAGATTCCTTAATTTGGAATAGATACCAAAGCCATACCTCCTACGAAAATTCAATAACTATTTTTTTTAAAAGATACCAAAGCCATACCCATAGAGGAGGCGGGTCTGCGACTGAACCCCATGAAGTTCCCGAGGGAACGTAGCCGTCAACAAGGTGACGAAACACAGTGGGGACACAAGCCAACACAGCCACACCAGGCCATAAAGATCATAAAGGAGAGGAAAACATGGAGAGGCAAAGGCACCACAAGCTGTCCAAGAACAGCATGAAAACCCCTGTATGTATACCGGGTGAGAGAAAGAAAACACAAACTAGATATGTAGGTGTGAAGCACAAGTTACTACTTGTGTAAGAATAATCCGTAAGAGACATTAGTTAGTGATAGATTCCTTAGAATATCCCAAGGCGTCAGACTGGATTCGGAAAGTTTTTCATCAGCAGTACCCCTGCGCATCGGTAGCATGGGAACCACTCTTAGGGAAGAAACAATCCCGCATCAGAGGACAAGATCATAGACCTGCGGCAGAAACCACAGAAGGCTTAGTAGTCAGCCAGAAAACGCATTTGTACCAAAAAGGGGGGCTGATCCAGCAGCCGATTCAAGAGCGAGGCCAACCAAGGACCCAGAACACAGTATCCCTCACAGAAAGTGTAACACCCGTCCAAAAACCAAGATTTTACCCGTTCCAAACTTAAGGAATTAAGAAGCAACTTTCCCTTTTGGTGCTTATAGGGATTGAACACCATATATTTGGTCTTACTACAGTTGATTACAAGCCCCCTAGAGTTACAGGCCCCATCGAATCTATTGAGGAGGTGCTGGATTACCGTTGGGGTTCTTGCAATCAATAGGGTGTCATCCGCAAATAGCAAGCAGGGAAAAATTCTGCCCGCCATTTTTGGAGGATCTCCATAACAATTGAAAAGCTCACCTATAACTCCATTTAAGAAAAGTGTAAATAAAGTAGGGGCCAGGACACACCTATGGCGGACACCTTTTTGGATATTTTTGTTGCCTGTGAGTCCATCATTCGAATTCCACCTAACCTTTGCGAAATTATTTACATGCAGGCGCACCAGGATATTAAGCAGATATGGTGGTATACCCATATCTCTCAGGACGGACCACAGTTGAGTTATATTAAAAGCTGTTTTTAGGTCCATGAACACAACGTACAGGTGACCTCTATTCATGACCACTTCCTTCCAGATTAACATAAGGAATCTGAGGACCTGATCCGTTGTGCTCGTGGACTCCCTGGAGCCCGCCTGGAGATCGGAGTACATGATTATTATCCATCCTCTGTTGGATTCTGGCTAATATAACCTTCCCAAAGATGTTTGGGGAGATATCAATGAGGCTGATGGGTCTGTAGTTTTCAGGAGAGCCCTTTTCTCCCTTCTTGAAAATGGGGATAATTTCAGTGCCCCTCCAGGACAGTGGGACCTCTCTCCCTTCCAGGATGGCGTTGAAAACTCTTGTTAGTAATACCCCCCATATTTCAGGGTCTGCCCTAAACATTTCTCCTGGCAGTTTGTCCAAGCCAGGTGCCTTGCCCTTTCTTAATTGAGTTTATAGCCAGAATAGTCTCCTCAACCGTGATTGATATTTCTTCCCTTGGCGGCAGAAGGAGCGGGGCTTCCAGGGTATCAATTTTTTTTCCTCCCCCCTCGGGGCTACATACAGTCTCCCAAAATACTCCTCCCAAGTTTGGGGCTGCAAGTGGAAACTATATTCTGTTTTCAAGCTGCTAGAGCCTTTGGCCATTAAGTGCCAAAATGTTTTGACTGTTCCTCATCTTTGAGGATCCACAAGGACTCTCCATTTCTCAGCCCCCCAATCTTTTCTAGCGTTTTTCTGGCTGCAAAGATAGTTTTTCCTGGTCGCTATGTGGAAACTTTGCTCGACATAGCGGGCATCTTTTGAACTGAGTTCTTTCCATGTGGTGTAGGCCGCACGGCGTCAGTAGGCCCAGCGGCCCGCGTCTATTACCGGAATGGAACTGATGGCGTCGAAAGTATTGCAGTCGATGTCGAGGGTAGTTTGTAGAAGTTTGAGGAAGTGCTGCGCTTCGAAATTGCTGAAAAGTGTTTTTCTAGCCGGAGCGGAGAAACTTTCATCCGAACCCAGTGGCGGAAAAAAACAATCGAAGGATGGAGCCGATGCCCATGCACAGTATTGTCCAAGGGAGGAGTCACCTATCTCGTGACTACAAATACTTCTTCCAAGAAGACAACAACCTGCAATCATCCGAGCACAACATCAGGTGGCGATCTAATGCATAGTGTACAATAAGCAGCTCATATGCCTCGAACATGGTATTTATCAAAAAAACTGCACGAGTCAGGATCATTAAGCTTTGAGTTGATACCCGCACCATTCCACGACAGAATTGTTAAATCACTAACAGTCGCAATATTTATCTGGGGATCACTATTATTCAGTTGTTTTCCCTCATACTCGGGATACATATTAGGCTGAGCGATTGTACTAGAACGACTTAAATTATCCTTTACCCGTTTATTTAGTTGTGCCCATTTATTACAATAAGTCCCTTACCTTCACCTAACATCTGACTAGGGGCTCTATTGAGTCTATCTAGATCGTCTAGATTTGAAAGTGGCTGGTATCTATTTCTGAGTTCAAGACTCCTGGTCCCTCTGTTAATGGCTTCATGCAAGGTGCCATGCCTACTCGTCATCAATGCCCCCTCATTTGGTGTTAGATTCCTATAAAAGAAGGCAAATGGCACTAGACTCCCCGCCCTACTCTATGCAGACGATGCTGTTTAAATGGGTCGCACACCAAATGCTTTGAGGATTTTAGTTAGGGGATTCGTAGATTTTATGTATAGTCTTGACCTTTGTACCAATTTTAAAAAATCGTTTTTAATGTGTTGTGGCCCAAAAAAACGCCACATTAATAGGATCACTTTGGATTGTCATATAGTTACTGCTTATCTATATACTGTGTTAAGTTAGCATGAGCTTAGTAAATGTTTAAACACCATTTTTTCTTTTGCTGCTTCTGCACACGACACTTAATTGTTGATTTAGCTTTCAACCTACAAGAGCGTTGTGGTTTACATGAGAATAATATGTTATTGCTCTGATATCAGCTTTGCTTAGTAAACTATGTCTGTACAGAGAGTGCTGAAGCTTCAAGGATAACTCGACACAGAATTGTTGTGAGGTCTGATCTACGCACTCTCATAGACAAAACATAAGTGCAGCTCCTGCCAAATTCTGGCTTTAGGCGCGTTTTATATTGCTTTGCTTAGAGCACACACACACACAATTGATGCGGTTCGCATGCAGAGAGAGCTGGTGGAAGCTGATGTGATCTCTTCATACTAGGATCGTGAGGTATGGGGCCGCCCTTCTAAAAACCCAAAGAGACCTTCTTAGATATTAATATAATATGCTAGTTAGGGAGGGTGAGAATTAGGTGTTAACCCTTATTCATTACAGCATTTTAGTATGCTGTCACCATTTGCTTTTTATGGACTAGTAACTATGCTGATAACTTTGCTTCTGATAATATGTTTTCTTGTATTATCTAAGATACTGCGTTTGAGAAAACGGCATTAGTAAATAAATATTTCAAATGTGCACGTGTCCTCATTTACTCCACATTCTGGTTTGAAATGATTGTATAACGAAAGAGTGTTCATGTGTTCCACGTGACCTGAGGTATCGTAAGTTCATGTTCTGGTTTATCTAAACATTGGGAGTTTGTTATGACCAATGAGAGACTGTAGCTAGCCTGGCAAGGGGATTTTGGGTACTGAGGTGAGTTTTGGGCCACCCTAATTCGCCGAGGTTCCAAATCTCTATGCACAGTTCTGTAGGAGAACGGAATTCCCGCTACATGGCGCCCAATCGTTGGTGGTCTTATATCATGACACTCGAGTTGTATATCATACAAACCTTAACCCCGTCACTGTCGTTTCTGGAAAACGGTTGTGTCGGACGAAACCTACCTATTTTTGAAATAGGTCTTTTCAAGCTTGAATCTCTCAAAAACGGTTTCCTTGAATTACTACCCAGTTGTGCTACAAAGTTTACTTTGTTTTTCTAAGCTCCAGTGCAGTCATGGCTCAGCCTGTGGACATTCCGCAGCATAGTCGCATTGCGGTGCGCAATGATTTGCAGACTAACAATGTTCCCGTTGATGGCTTGGCTGTGATTTTGGTGGTGAGTGCGGACGCAGCTTACCCGTACGAACTCTTTTATTCGTGGGTGACATTTTCGGCTGTGGACGCAAATTCTAACGTGTTCCACACTTACACTCCCTCACCTGTGCCGGCTGAATATACTCCGTACAGGGCACTGAAAATACCTATTGATCATTGGCAGCATCGCGTTTGGTTTGGTGGCGCCCTACCCCATTCTTTAACCGCTCCGAGGTTAGGTCCTCTGTCCATTCCAGGCGCAAATTGGCCTGTTCTGGCTGGCTTTACTCCTCATCCTCAACACGGCAATTGTACCTTGGCGGAGGTTCGTAGACTACATGTAGTTTCTATTGCCGTGATTCGTGCGTTAGTGCAATACATACGTCGTCATCTCCCAGGTGGGCCCCCGGGGGGTCCGGCTCTTCCAGCGGGACAGGGCGGTTTAAAGCTCAGTCCTGTGATGGTCAATGCAGTGATGGGTAAGCGTCCCCACGAAAAGGATGATTTTCCTTTCTGGCTTGCCGAGAAATTTGACCAGCTGGAAGCAGTATTTCCTAATACAACTCCTGGTGATAAACATAGAATCTTAACGATTAGTTTACCGAAGGATTTGGCACCCGAACTCGTTGACTGAGAACTGGGGAAAAACATTTGCGGCGGTCTATGCGAGGTGTTACGGTACTCCGTCTATGGCTGTCCTGCCTATGATCATTAAACGTGTTCAAGATGATGATCACGGACCGGAGGCAGCGGTTGAATTGGGTATGCGCCTGTGTGGCTCTTTTGATATAGTTTGCGATCTCATTCTTGCTAATGTCAAGGGGGATGCAGTGAACTTTCAGGTAGCTAATGCTTTGGAGGCGGTTCCCGATGCCGATAAACCCAGGCAGTTAGCGAGAATTAATGTGACTGCTTATAGAAAAGTGGGTCGCAATAGCAAGGGTCTGAAACCTTTTTCTGTCAAAGAGAAAAAGCAACCCCAAGGGCAGACTTCTGAAACGGAGGTTCAGCCCCAGTCCAAAAAACAAAATTGGCCTAAAAAACAGAAACAGGGTAAGCAACAACAACAGCAGAAACAGGAGTCTCACCCTGCGTCTCCGATGCCTGCGCAAACAGAACGTGTTTATGACTTGCGCGATCGTGCAATGATTAAATCACCTGATCGTTTTCAGGTTTCTGATCAACGCTCTCCTCGTTCCTTTCAGGAATCATCGGCCCCGAAGACCGGTGGTGGAGGAGGCGGAAGGGGACGGGGTGGTCAGCAAGGACGTGACCAACCCCGCCAAACAGACGGCAGGACGGCCCTACGCCGAAGAGACCGCAGTTTGCCAAAAAGAAAGTTGCGGCTTTAACAGCGCATCGATATGCCACAGATAGTGAGAACGCGGCTTCGGAATCTGACATGGGCTCTGACTTTGCTGGACAGCGCGGCGGAGATTACCATTGTGAGAGAGGCCCTGCGTCCACTACTGAAGGTGACAGCGACTGATATTTATGTTGTGATATAAACAGCCGAGAGTTGCTCCCCCTGATAGACTTTATGAAATTGTCCTGTTAATTGAAGGTGACATACAACGTACCATCAAAGGGGTATTTTGGGAAAATCTTTCGTCTACGTATGACATTTTGCTTTCGGAGGCTGACTGGCCCCCACCTTTTGTGCTCGCAGCGCCGCGATGGGAGGAGGTAATCCTCCCGAGTTTCGCGAACACTGTCTCAAAGGAGCATGCGCAACATTTTGCAGAAGAGTGGGCTAGGGCTCTAGCGCTGGCTCTGTACCGCAACAAATGTGGTTGGGATAAATTGTCCCCATGCCACGAGATTCCTTTACGGTCTCAGCCGCAGCCTCAACCTCAATATCCCATACGGCGTGAAGCCAAGGCTTCCGTCGCGGCAATCCTTGAACAATTGGAATATCAGGGAGTTATTGAAACATGTGCGTCACCGATGAATAACCCCCTTTTTACTGTGACTACTCTTGTTGTGAGTGATTCTTACTACTGTGTACAGTCTTACAATGAAAACTTGTTCTTTTGGATTCAGAATGATTTTCGTGATTCCAAAGGTAGCACAATAAAACACAAGATGATCTGGGTTCGAGTGGCTGAGCTTAAGGCTAAGTTGCCACTTGTTTTTGTGATTCATACTCTCGGCCATCCGCGTGTGGGAGTTCACGCTGTCGGTAACTCGCTTGCTGACGAAGCGGCGAATCAGCGGTGTCTACGTATTTAGTTGCAGCAGTTACACGGTCCAAAAGTAAGATTCATGATGACATCTTGGCAGCTGTTGCTGCCACTGAGAAGGGAGGTAAACATCCTACGGGGTTCCCTTCGAAGTACACATACCACTTAAGTCCCGATAAGGTTCATTTTGTGAAAATTCCTGAAGTTGGTGAACGTTTGATTCCCAACTCGGATCGCAGGGCTAGCTTGATTACAGCGGCGCATGAAGGTGTGGAGTCTGTGCATGCGGGCGTCTTGGCCACTGTAGCTCATTTACAACAACGTTTCTGGTAGCGGGGACTGTACAAACAGACGCACGATTATGTCCTTCAATGTGACATTTGCCAGCAGATTAAACCTTCGACTGCTGCGCGTCCGCCACAGACACAGTTGTACATTTCTAATAAACCACTAGGTTGTGTTTATTTAGATCACTGCGGTCCTTTTTCCTCTGATACTGCGTATAAGTACATCTTAGTAGCAGTTGATTCATGCACACGCTTTGTGTGGGTTTTGCCCCATCGCAGCTCTGATTCACGGACTGTCATAAGAGATTTGCGTGTCTTTGTGGGGATTTTTGCCTGTGGTACCTTCCATTCGGATCAGGGTCCGGCTTTCGCCTCTAAGGCGTATAAGGATGCCATGACTTCGATGGGGGTCCAAGTCAAGTTTTCGTCTCCCTACAGACCTGAGGGTAATAGTGTAGTGGAGCGAATGAACCGTGACTTAAAGCAATCATTGACAGCTCGAGTTATAGGCACTGGCAGAAACTGGTTGGCCCACCTCAATGGTGTGCAGCGTGCTCTTAATAATCTCCCTAGAAGTTCTATGGGTGGGCGGACCCCATACGAAATGCTCTTTGGCATCAAGATGTACGTCCCTGACCTTGATGGTCTAGACTCCGTGGCTCGCGCCACAACCTTTGACGTAGATGAACATTGCAATGTTTTACAGGATCCTCAAAAGACCAGAGACAGTCTTGCAAAGGAACATTTGCCCTCCACATCGGATGATGTGTTGCAGATCCGGTAGTTGGCTGGCTACCCCAAATTGGAGAATTGGTTCGAAAGAAGATCGATAACAAGAAAGAATTTGGACCTTCCTATCGAGCTCCGGTTCCAGTCCTTGGAGTGAAGGGCACAAGAACAGTCATTTTACCTCCGCTTCCAGGTCGTAAGGAACACAGGTTTATCTCAATTGACAATGTCAAGATACACAGAGTGGCCGATTCTTCTTAGTATGACTCTGGCAGTTTCCTGTCCTTCCATTGTGAGAAATTCTATTTTGGCCACTGCTTCTAATCCTGACCCAGAAGTGGCCATCGAGTTACATACAATTTCCAGTCCTTTATTAAGTACTTTGCCTGGTACAGACCATGATGATATTGACTACACTTACCCCACTGACTTATCTATGCCAGATCTGCAGACACGTTTGGCCACAGAATCCATATTTTCATTTGACTCTGTTTCCAATGCCTCAAAGAGACCCTCACGGTTTGAAGTTTATGCGAGTTTATTTAAAAAACATTTTTTGATTCCCCTTGGACATATATTTGGCTGGTGCTTTTTTCAATTGATCTTTTTATGTCAATTGGTTTTGTGTTTTATTTTTTTCGAATTGTCAATGGACACTATGTCGAGGAAAGAACATGCATTCGACATCTCAATGGAACTTTGGCCCCGCTTTCCTCATCGCATTCTGCACACAGACTGAAAAGAGACTTAACATTTGTTAACATCACTGCTTGGCCTGTCCTTGATGGGATTGTGTGGGATGCCGTTAGATTTCAAATTCATGGCCCTACCAAGAATGTTAATGTCCCTAATGTGCTTAGAGTAAACATGGGGGATGTAGTGAAACAAAACATACGTTCTGATGATTGGGATGTTCAGGCCGTAGAGACTTTGTTTTCTGATTTGAAATACTATGCTGCCTTTGATGCTGAGGATTTGTACTTGGAATCTGCTAATTATGGTGATTTGTTTGCTTTCAACATTTTGGCAATCACTTCTTACATAAAACTACTTCCAGAAGGAATACTGTTAATTATACGCAATGGGAGCATTGCCCAGCACCGAAACAAGGCAGTTCAAGTACTTTTTTGAAAAAGTACACTTATTTTACCGACTTCAATCAGTCCAATCCCGAGTCATTTTATTTTAGAATGACACTGAAGCCAATGTCCAAGGTTAGACTTACCGATACCAAATTATTGTACTCAATGTCCTTTCTTGATCAGCTGGCTATTGGCGGCTATGAATTGTGGAAGGAAACTACTGACCTTAAATCGGTTTGGGGTTCTAAAAGCTGGCAGGTACAAGGCACAGAGGCTTTGCACCGAGCATGCCTGATCCCAAATCACATGTTTCTGAATTCTACTATTTCTCAAACAACATGCTTTGGATTGGCTACTTCTAAAAAGTTAAATACTCCTACCATCCCTGAGTTAGAAGAATATTCTGGCTGGAATAATTGTACTACTTTTTCCATTAGAGATTTGCAGACCCTTTTGCTAAATTCATCCTTTAACATTTCCAGTATGGATCCAGAAGGTTGGCTGATGTGGCACACAAGTGCTGATTCATGTCAGCACCGTTTTTTGGGTTTGTCTGATGGCTTTAAACAGGTCAAACCTGATGCACGTTTTGACTCTGACCATTCTGTCAAAACATATTCAGTGGGCAAATTATGTCAAAATTGGCTAAAACATTCTACATTAGCTGCAGTTAAACTGCATCTATCCAAGCTGAATGAAGATGTGGATTTAAATGATTTCATAAAAGGCCCGGCTAGTGGTAGATCCAAAAGATGGATATATGCGATTTACAATGAAATATGGAAGACATCACAGATTGAGGCGGCGACCCGCCTTAGAGCTATTGATCAAGCTAATCTAGAAAAAGTGCTTGCAGTAGTCGATAATAGTATTAACATGCTTTCTTCCTGCATTTACACGTTAGATAATAGTGTCCTCTGTAGTGGATATTGTGCGGGATGAAGTGTCTGTATTGTACCATGGTCAAAATCCATTGCGTTCTATCATGCAATTTAGGTGGACCCTGCAGACGTTGAAATCTGGCAAGGTGCCATGGACCTACATGAATGTGTCCTCTCTCTTTGCCCCTTTTAATTTGACTGACAAGCAGCGCTTGCTTTCCATGCGCGATGAGTCTTTTTCAATGTTACATATTGAAAGGTTAGAATCCTTGCCTTTCTCTGTGGCAGAGGCCACTGCTGCAACGTGGCTTATCCACGGTTTGATAACATTGCCATTTGCTTTATATAAATTTACAAATTGTATGTGATATGTTGCTATAGGTCGATATGAACCATTAGGTAATGCATTTCTTCATGAAGTCTGGTCCCTCCCATTTACTTATAGATGTTTAAAAGACGGACAAGAAGTTTATCTGAATGGGGAGGAGTGTACAGAGACACCAGATCACTCCTTAATGTGTAGACACATTCAATTGCACGGTTCTTGTAATCAGGACCGGCCGAATTTAGCCTGTGTTTTGAAAGGCACACCAGTTCCCGCAATCATTCCCACTTTTACTTTACTGGCAAACGGTAGTTATTTACTTTTAAATAATGAAGATTGTTGTGGGTTAATTAGAGGTGTTGCTTATGTGGTAACTGTATCAGAGCGTGTGGTGTGTTGCAAAAATGTACTTTACCCACCCCCGCATGGGAAAGGGGATGTTTCCATCTGGCCGCGCATCCCAACCTTGACAGCGGAGTTCAATGGCATGAGTAGAATAAGAGCTCTTTTGTCCCAAAAAGAAGTGGCCTTAAGTTCGGCTCGGGAAACATTTGTGCTTCACATAGCTAACACCCGCACAGAAGTTCAGGCCCTTTTAAATACTGATTTGCCGTTGCATTTCAGCGAGCTGGTTCATTCAATCTTTACCGCGTCCTCAACGACTGGGCTGGCGCATTTTTTAAGAATAGTTAGCAGCGGTCTCGTGACTTCATTTGAGAAAATATTTGGGGTCATTCCTGCTTTCTTCCATTCTATTTTTTCAAGTCTGTTTGGTGGATTCCCGGTTTTGCTGGCACTGGCGGCAGGCGTTCTGGTGATATTTTGCTTTATTAAAAATGGATGCCCTTCCTGTGCAAGAAGCCGCTCAGCCCGTCCTGGCACTGTTTCGCAACAGGATGCTTGAATACTATGGCACTTTGCCGCTTGCGACTTTGAGCACGGCATATGGATTATCGTTTTGATTTTCCTATTTTACATGTGTCCAGCCTGTGTTTCATTGCCTGAGCTGTGACTTTGACTGGGCCCTTGATTTGTGTCTCTGTAAGACGGTATCTCCTGACGTCGATTTTAATCAGCTGATGAGTCCCGTCGTAACTCACGAGTTGGTTTGTTCTGGCGAAAGGATTATGGCCTTGGCAGCGATGCATGGACTAATGGGTCATTGGAACATTCATGAAGCAGCGCACGATTTCTTGGCACATATCTTTCTTGAGAACCCACCGAGTTGTCCTCTGATGATGATAGAGGTTCCGGTCCTAGAAGAGCACGTATGTTCTTTCCCACTGTTAAATTGGATGGCTGAACTGTTTTCGGATGGAGGCTGTTGCTGCATATTTTGCATATTCGGTCTTGCCCTAAAAACTTTCCACGTTTCGGATCACGGCCCCTTGTATTCTACTGACCCATTGGCTTGAGTAAAAGTGAACACTATATTGACATTTTTGGAAAAAAAATTTGAATTGATTCATGAACAAATTTTTTTCCGTCGATTCTTGAATTATGAATATTGCTCATCGTTCTTGAACTCTGCTTTCATGAGGAGGCCCTTATCTTATCTTATCCGTGCTCGGATCATGGGGGGGGGGGGTGTCATATAGTTACTGCTTATCTATATACTGTGTTAAGTTAGCATGAGCTTATTAAATGTTTAAACGCCATTTTTCCTTTTGCTGCTTCTGCACACGACACTTAATTGTTGATTTAGCTTTCAACCTACAAGAGCGTTGTGATTTACATGAGAATAATATGTTATTGCTCTGATATCAGCTTTGCTTAGTAAACTATGGCTGTACAGAGAGTGCTGAAGCTTCAAGGATAACTCGACACAGAATTGTTGTGAGGTCTGATCTCCGCACTTTCATAGACATAACACAAGTGCAGCTCCTGCCAAATTCTGGCTTTAGGCGCGTTTTATATTGCTTTGCTCAGAGCACACACACAAACTTGATGCGGTTCGCATGCAGAGAGAGCTGGTGGAAGCTGATGTGATCTCTTCATACTAGGATCTTGAGGTATGGGGCCGCCCTTCTAAAAACCCAAAGAGACCTTCTTAGATATTAATATAATATGCTAGTTAGGGAGGGTGAGAATTAGGTGTTGTTAACCCTTATTCATTACAGCATTTTAGTATGCTGTCACCATTTGCTTTTTATGGACTAGTAACTATGCTGATAACTTTGCTTCTGATAATATGTTTTCTTGTATTAGCTAAGATACTGCGTTTGAGAAAACGGCATTAGTAAATAAATATTTCAAATGTGCACGTGTCCTCATTTACTCCACGTTCTGGTTTGAAATGATTGTATAACGAAAGAGTGTTCATGTGTTCCACGTGACCTGAGGTATCGTAAGTTCATGTTCTGGTTTGTCTAAACATTGGGAGTTTGTTATGACCAATGAGACACTGTAGCTAGCCTGGTATGGGGATTTTGGGTACTGAGGTGAGTTTTGGGCCACCCTAATTTGCCGAGGTTCCAAATCTCTATGCACAGTTCTGTAGGAGAACGTAATTCCCGCTACAGGATCAAGATTCATTGCTATGCACTCGCACTTTTCCCTACCTGGGCATTCAATTCTCTGCTAACGGCTCCTGGACCCCACACTTGGCCTATGGACGGTCTAAATTTATTAAAGCAATAAATTCAGTATTGACTCTCCCTAAGCCAAAAAGACTAGAGGTGGTACTTTCCCTATTAAAAATTTATAGGACACAATGTGTTCCTATTATGACTTATGGGGCCGAAATTTGGGGACATACAAATCTAAAAAATGCACAGGCTGAGGAGAATAGATTCTGCAGAAGGCTCTTGGGTATACCAATCTCATCATCTACTTTTTTAAGTCACACTGAATTAAAACTGGCTTACTTGGAGGATTACATCAAGGTCCGACCTGTCCTGTTTTGGATAAAGGTCTGGAAAAATCCAGAAGCGTCTCTGACCAGGGAAATCTTGGCTGACTGTTTAAAATGTGACCAGGGCATTAGAATTCCCTGGCTGGCTAAAGTACGGGCGAGCCTGGCATCAGTCAACCTCGAGCATATCTTTGATAGCCCTGAAGATTTAGACGGGATCAACGGGAAGACCATCCATAACATCCTTTACAAGTATTATGGGGAGACAAGATACAAACAAGAATCCGTTAAAAGCACTGTGAAACAGTATATCCAAATAAAGTGACACCGAACCTATTTTGTGCACACCTGCCGGATATCTCCTTAAAGACATCACATGTTGGGAGCGTAGCTTTCTATTTCGTTTAAGAGCAGGATCTTTAAAATACTTACTGTGTTTCCCCATGGGCTATCAGCCCAGCATTGAGAATTTGGCTTGCCCATGTCAAAATTCAGGGAAACAAACAATGGTGCACTTTCTGTTTTTTTGCTCCTTTTATCAAAAGTATAGTAAACTCCTCTTGATACCATTTTTTAGAGCTAAAGGTACAAAGGATTTTAAAGTGGCATACAAGACTGTCCTCCAGCTTAAAGAGGATGGCATTCTATACCGTGTGTGCACCTTCTTAAAAATGGCCATCCGTTCCGCTCGCATTCGTTCATTCCGCCTGGTATTCCATCGACTAAGGTCAGTTCTCAGCTTCGTTTCATCCGCTGTGGGATTACAGGTATTTGGTGCGACGAGAGAGAGAGAATTCAGTCGGAATTCTCTCGAACAGTCAGTCTACAGGATCTTCATTGGTGTTTCGGAGAGTGCATATTTGAACAATGTTTGGACAGTATTGAAGGATTGGTTTCCTAAATGTCATTTAGTTGGGTTGGACAGTGAAACCCCTTTACTTAAAGAAATCTCTGGTACTGACTTTCACTCCATCTTGCGTAGTAGTCACTAGATATACTGCGCCCAGAGCTTTGAGACTTAGAAAGAGAAGGTCCTATTTCTAATCACTTCTACAGAAAGACTTTGGCATATGATTTGTAGTGAATGTAGCTAATGGTCAAACTCTACATTGTCTCCATCTTCAAGTAGGTGAAAATATATATATATATATATATATATTTATATTTAGACTTACCAGCTCTATCAACGGCTACTAGTCCAGCAACTACAATTGAAGATAGACAGTAAACGAACCTATTTCACCATAACTGCTACAGTATTCAAAACTAACATTTGAGAGAGAAGCTATCCCCACTGTTATCACAGGTAAAAGATTCAGGGAGAGTCTGAGCGAGGGAGGGCAGTGAGGGCCACAGAGAGGTCAGGTACTTATTGTGAGAACTTGTAACCTTGTGCTTGTTATTACAGGTGATGGAAGAGCCTGTCACTTGGGAACTTCAGCAGAACTAGACACCGCAGGGGCAGTCTCTTTTTCTCCCAAATCCCCTTCCCCCCCTCTACTGTATCTGAATTTATTCGGCGGCAGTGGACTTGGGGATTTGGGAAATTTACTTCTGACCCCTTGGAATCAAGGTTCAGGTACTCCGCATTTCGACACCTGATCCATGTTACAGCATTTAACAACAGATCTATATCCGCCTCTAATTTTTACAGTCTCACAATTAATGGGCAGAGAGTTCTTGCCAAAGTTTTTTCTAAGAGGCATATTAGCATCTCAGGAGAGTTGGAGGGGGGAGGGGGAGGGGGAGGGTGGGGGGAGAAGCTCTGCATTCTTAGGTTTGTCGATAAACTTGCTCCCGGTAGCCACGATTAGGCCTTTACTGTTATTCTTTGACCTGGTATGGGTAGAACAGGAGGGTTCAAGATGTTTAGTCTTTCTCCTTTTTTTCAGGGCCATAATATTTTCTGATTGGTCAGGTGCCTGTTCTGGAGTCCCCTGGCTGTGCATTGACTCCGGGTAAAATATAGTGAGTGATGAAGATTTTTTTAATAGTTCACCAAAAGTGATAACCTCGATTGTGTTAATAGTACCGGTTTCCGCTAGGATGTTATCAGTTAGACAACCACCTTCTATTGATAGCCTTATTTCCGCTGTTTGTATCTCCTTTTCTATCGCCTTCGTTGCCCGTAATAGATATCTATCTAGTGTGGATGTCCCCGAGGTCTTTGGGGTTGTAAGCTTAGCGCCTCCTGATCTCCGTTTTGCCGCCATTTGCTAGTAACTCGTGCAACAGGTATAAACCCAGAGCCAAGTGTTGTGGCCCCGCCCCACCTCCTCTGGGGACTCTGGAAAGTGGAGTCCCGGGCGCGTTAGGCAGCGTGGCAGTCCCCCGTGGACTGTTCCGGTGCGCAGCAGCAGGCTGGCATGCAGGGGAACGATACGTTTTTGATATGGGAGATTTGAATTGATTGAATAATACTCCTTTATATTGTAGGAAACTTTCCGCTACAATTTTCCATTTCAACGTTGTTTCTATGTGGGATTAGGGGTTGGCCATATAAGGTTGCCAGCCATATAAAAGGGAGACTTAGCTCCTGTTTTTTGCCCTTTAATCTATTCTTCATTCTTCGTAAATAACCTGTCTAGTGCAGACACATGCAGTTTGTTAGATATCCAAGATAATATTTAGTCTCAAATCCCATACATTTCAGTGTTATTTACAAGCCCTTACTGAATCCAAATTTCTGAACCCCTCCATTGGAAAACTTTGTAACTGCTGGCATATTTTTCTATATACAATTAAAACTAAAATGTCGCCCCAACATAATGTTCAGTAACCACCGACTACAACAGGTATGACTTTTCTAACTACAAGTGTCCTGGCTTATTTAAGGTCTGTTTCTAGCGTGGCTGCTTCCAAAGGAAGATTTCTAATGATGCCAAAATCACTTTGGTCGAACTGTAATATATGGGCTAATAAGGTGTAAACTGCCCCATTAGGTGTTACCTCTGACAGGTGCTTCATGACAAAGGAAAGATTGTGTTGTAACAGATTTTGTCATCACAAGGGAAACACCACAATTGATTTTTTTATTTTATGTTAAGGGTATCTACTCTACAATTACGCAGGAAGCCTTCAATAGAGAAATGTAGAAATTCAAACCCAAAGTAACTTTCAACATGCACAGTAGGCGTATATGAGATCAATGGTTGCCTTGTAATCCCCAAAGCAAAGCAGTGAGATGACATCTTGTAGGTTGCCATCTTGAAGTGCTCCTCCTGAGAAGTTGGCCTGGCATATGCTGTCCACTAGTTCTGGTGGGCACCTTGCCCCAGAGAAAACAACTCTTATTGATGATAGGTTTAAAGATTTATTGGAAGCTATCCTCGTGGTAGCTATGGCGAGCGGCCTTCAGGCCAAGTCTTGAAGGAGTGTAAAGCAGCTTGGTTTATCAGATTATAACCTCTTGACTGTCTAAATGAAAGGAGAAACACACAAGATATATATAAAATGTATACATTTATTACTGAACACTCTAGTAATCTCTTAATGAGATTACAGAGCAAGATACTCAATAACAACACTTTAGAATTTCAGTAAATAACACAATACACAATGGGCCCCAGGGGGAGACCAAACCATATATAAAGAAAGTGGTATAAGAACCACGACTGGACTAGAAACGTGGCCTAGAGCTTGTAGAATCGCCGGGACCCCAAGGAACCACCCAAGG
This sequence comes from Lissotriton helveticus, assembly GCF_964261635.1. NCBI lineage: Eukaryota > Metazoa > Chordata > Amphibia > Caudata > Salamandridae > Lissotriton > Lissotriton helveticus. The sequence continues at coordinate 771,889,586 of NC_136067.1, read as the reverse complement.
TAGTGACACAGGGGACCCACGGGGGATGTGTGCAGTGTGTGAACACAGCCACGAGCTCCGTTAGCTTCTATTGCAAAAGTCGCTGTTGGAATTTTAAAGATAAAGGACACTTAGGAGAGGATTTTGAGCAAACCCATTTAGACTTAAGGGGTTCTAGGGCCAACACCCACGGGAGCACCAGAGTACTCGAGTTAACTCTCCCAGGGAAGCCAGGTGCATAGGTGTCAAATGATGTTGGGAATAGTCGTCATTTTCAATGGCGACCTGCTGCAAAGTGCTGCTGCCGTGAAGAAGAAAAGTGTCCGGTGTGATCCAAGCCTGGATCGAAGATGTGAGGAACCTGAAAGCAGAGGGGACAGAGTCTGGGTCACTTGCCAGGGGCACGGTAGACGAATGCCCAACGATGTCGGGTGCTTCCGATGCGAAGAGGTGAAGTTTGACTCTGCAGCCAGGAGGACCAGGAGGTGTTGACGATGACCAGGAGCTGGATTCAAGCTGTCCCACGAAGGATGTCGAGTGGTGCGGTGTCGGTTCTCGGATTGAACACAACAAGTCCTGACAACAGCAACTCACGCAGGAAGAGAAAAGATGCTTCAGTGTGGACCAGCAAGGTCCAGGGGACTCCCCAAGCGATGGAGAGTCAGGGCACATCTGGAGCAACCAGGGAAGCCCAAGGAAAGGTAAAGTTGCCTTCTCAGGGACCCACAAGTCGACAGACCAGAGATCGCACAGGTACCTCGAGAGAAAACACAAAGGGCCGGCTCACGGAACACTCGTGGAGTGTAGGCCGGCAATCTTCGGTAAAAATGCTGCTCGGGGTCTGGGCTACAAGTAACCCAATGAACAGCCTCAAGGATAGTCAAGAAGCATATGCACTTGCAAATGTGCACGGTGTTCAGGGGGTCTGGTTCCACGGTCCCCACGAAGGCTACGGGTCTCCGCTTTGCTGGGAGCTCGGGTTGGCCTCTGGGAAGTCTGGGAACTCACCTCCTGTGTTGCAAATTCTTCGGAGTCCTGCAGGAGCTTTGGAGATGCAAACCGGTCAGATGCGTCTTTGGTGCCTGCCACGCAGGGGAGTAATTCCATTACTCCAAGGGAGATCCTTCAGTCATCTAGCGCCGCCGAAGTTCCAGGATTCAGTATCAGAGTTTCGTCCAGGTAAATCTCAAGTCCTGTAGTCAGGGGTTCCTACTTTATACCCAAGGAAGAGGTGGAACAAACTCTGGGGACCCACCTATGGGAGTGTTTGGAAAGAGGGTAGCCCCTGCAACCGGTTTGTACTGAGCTATGCACAGGGACACCAAATGTGCCCCCAGTGCTGACTTCAAAGCACTCTTGGAGTGCACCCTCCCAGCCCCAATACACTAAATCCTGTCTGGTAGGTGGTTACTGGGACAGGAAACCTATTGTCCAGGCCTCCCCTGCCAGAAGTTTGTCCAGCAGCAGGAGGCCAGACTCATGCCTGTGGCTGCAGCATCCATTTTGCGATGCAAGGGTTCTGTTAAGCTGGTCCCGGGTGTACCGGTGTGGTCATGTTTCTCCCTCTAGAAGGGTGGAATCAAACCCGCACCACCAGGAATGGCCGGGGAGGTGGGGGTGTGGGGGGATGGCAAACACAACAGGTTTCCTTGCAGCCATTCCAAGTAAGCATTTACCGCGAGGTTATAATGCACTTAAAAGTATATGGTCTGGCTGCATCACAGAACAATCCCAGAGAATAGATTCCGAAGGCTGCAGAGGGAGCCCTGCTCATGCATGGGTACCCTCTCACACAAAACCCAGCACCCTGTCTTTAGGACTGATAAGGCCTGTCATAGGTGTGACGGATAGGTTTATATGGGCAGTGATTTAAGGTAGATGTAGGGAACCTATATCTAAGTAAGGGGTGTCTACAACTCCTTACACAGGCTGCTGTAGCAGGCCTGTTGTGTCATTTTGGAAGGCTGCCCAGCGGTGGCATAATACATGCTGCAGCCCCTGGTAGGCCTCTGGGGTACCTATGCCCTTGGTACCTAGTGTACCATATACTAGGGACTCATAAGGGTACCCCAGTAACCAAACTGGTGTGTACGTAAAGTACATGGAATCAATTCAATTTATAAAGCTTTATTCGACATTTGTCATAAAAGCATTCACCTAACCCTATACAATAAATACTACATATAAAAATCCTTCTAAAAATACATATTAAACATTAAATGTCGAATAATACATGGTAAAAAGTACGTCAAAATTACAACACATTATTAGATTTTAAAAAGTAACATTCCTCTAGGTTAAAAAACAAAGAACAATGATCCATGTCGCAAAAGCAAGATTAAGAATATACATAATTTCATTGTAATGCAATAGCCGTTAATGATCGGGTACGGATTAGCCATGACCAAGCCAAAAATTTTGCTACACCAACCACAAACAGTGTTGAACAATCTGTTTCGAGTATCCTAAGGGCTTCGGAATGGCTTCGGGTACCCAACTTTGAGCACACTGGATTTAACCACTTACGTCTAGGGGACGAATACAGTGGACAACAAAACAAGAAATGGGCAATATGTTCAGTTTCTTCTTTACAATGGTGACAATTCTCATCCCATGCCGGGGACCAATGCTTCTTGAACGCATTCAAAGGTAGTGTACCAATGCGAAATTGAAAGTAAAGTTTTCTGTCGTATGGTTTTTCAATAAGGTCCCAAAAAGGTTCGTAAGAGGGGTACATTTTTGTATTTAAAAAGCGAGATGTTAAATTTACGCTTGTGCTGTCACTAAACATTGTAAAATATACCATTTCCCAGTATAGCTCTTTTAGCTTTTCCTTAGTAGGAAAGCAAGCTAGGTCTTTGTTGTCCCATAAATAGTCCAATTTCAATTTTGTAAGGAGCCCCCGCAACTCCCTTAACCATGGGATAATATGGAAACGATCAAATTTGATGACATCCATCAATGCTGCTGCATAGTGGCTTAATTCTGGGGTCACCATAACTCGTCTCCAATATAGGAGGGGCCGGAGCCTCGCTACATCCTCAACAGATTTTCTTCCCAGATCTAGTTTTAACGGGATTGTTGGTGTGCTTTGGGGGACCATTACGATCCCTCTTAAAAACCTATTTTCCGCTCGGCCCAATTCACTCAGGTTTGAAAAACCCCATAGTTCCGAACCATATAAACAAGCCCCCAGAACTTTCATGGAATAAATTTCCATCACACAGTTTACAGGCTTTGTCAGTGAAGTACGGTGTTTTAACGAAATAGCGCCTGCTAGCTGTCTAAACTTTAGTAGGGTTGTGGTTATGTGTTGCTTCCAGCTCATGTTTTCTTGCAGAGTGATACCTAGGTATGAAAAAGAGTCCACTCTTTCTAATGGTGTTCCTTTGTATTTTATTACACCCTTAAAAGAGGACTGCAGATTGAGGCACATGAATTTCGTTTTAGTAGTATTTAATTCTAGGCCCCTTTCATCACAATATACACCAAAGGCATCAACTACTTTTTGTAACCCACTAGGGGTGCGGGAGAGTAAAAGTGTATCGTCCGCAAACATGAGGACTGGCACACGGGAGCCGGCTATTACAGGGGCGTCACTAGCAATCTTCTCTAAGTGTTCAACGATGCCATTTATATAAATAGAGAAGAGGGTTGGCGCTAGGACACACCCTTGTCTCACCCCACGTTCGACCGGAAAGGGATCAGTTACATCTCCTTGTTTGCCCCATCGTATCCTTGCAAAATTATTTTCGTGCAGGCGAACGAGGAGTGTGAGCAATTCCTGGTTTAAGCCTGCGTCCGCCAAGGTCTGCCAGAGTTTTTCCCTGGGGACCAGGTCGAAAGCGGCTTTTAGATCTACAAAAACTGCATACAATGTCCCCTTCTTCAGGATAACATTTCTCCAATAGATTGTTAGGAAATGGAGGACTTGGTCGACGCTACTAGTTAGGGGCCTGAACCCAGCTTGATAAGATGACAGAATATTGTTTTCGTCGATCCATTGTTGCAGTTTATTTTGCAGTAATCGACCCATTAGCTTTTGTGCTGTATCAATCAAGCTAATGGGTCTATAATTTTTAGCCAGGGATCGGTCACCTTTTTTATATATAGGGATTATTTCGGCTCCCTTCCATGAGGCAGGCACTTTCCCTCCCATAGCCACTGCATTAGCCAGCATTGTAAAGTAGCTGCACCAGGACTTCCGATCAGATAAAAAAATATCAGCCGGAATTCCATCCATGCCTGGTGCTTTCCCCCCTGCTACGCAATCCAGTACAATACTCACGTCCCTCTCAACGAATAAAGGTGCTTTGTAGTAAACTTGCGGAGGAAGACTAACATTATTAAACATGGGGTTACAGGCATACTGTGGTTGAAAATATTCTATCCAACTATTTTTTGCGACATTATTAGCAGGCTGGGGTGCTATGCCACCCTTTGCCCATTTTACTGAAGCCCAGAAGCGCTTAGAATCCTTGGAAGCACATACCTCCTTGAGTTCTCGCCAGCAATCCTCGTCCCAACGCTTCTTTGCTAGTTTTTGAACCTGTCTATACTGGTTTCTTGCCAGCCTTACTACTTCTGGCCTTCCTGATCTTAATTCCCTGCTAAGATTATCTCGTGCTGCCCTACAGCTCTTATCATACCACCCTCTAGTTTCTTGGGCTTTCTTTATTTTATTTGTAGATATTTTTTTACGAAGAAAGCTTTGGATTCTAGAAAAAAGTATCTCGTGGGCAGCCATCATATAGTCAATAAAATCGGTCCGTCCATAATGAGACTTAATCTTAGCGACTTCGCCCACCACTACTTTCCTTAGAGTTTCTAATTTAGCAATATCTTCTAGGAGCATACTCCACTTCAAATATCGAGTGTTATTTGAGCTTACAAGGTCCCGCGTAACCATGTGCTCCTCTATAGGATGTTCGGGTTTGTCATGGTAGGTATGTAGCGTCAGACACAATGGATTGTGATCACTTTCAATCTTATCCTTCACTTCCATATCCACCAATTTGTCCCAAGCCCTTACATCCAGGAGTATATAATCTATCCTACTGGCCGCTCGACCATTATCAAAGGTATTGTTCCCCATAGAATCTGACAATGACCGCCCATTGGCTGCTCTAAGTCCTCTAGAAAGACAAAAACTTTTCAGTTGGATTGCTACCGTGCTCCATTTCCTAATTACTGGGATATCTAGTTGGGGAATTCCCCACTTGGTATCCTCATCTTCGGCCAGGATCTTGTCTTCCTCACCCAAGGGTTCAAAGGTAGTGTTAAAATCCCCGCCTATATGGAATCATTTTAGAGAGGAAGCAGCTAGGCTGGGTCCTGGATAGCTGGGCCCTACCAGCCTAAAGTCGAAAAACAGTGAAACATCAGCAAAAAGTGGGGGTAACTTTAAGAAGCAGATCCTACTTTCCTACAGCACCGACATGATATATCTGTTCAATGGCCTGGGGTCAAGGATTAGCTCAAGCGTAATGTCCTTTTTGGGACCCCCATGGCTTTTATGGAGTGATAGAACAGATACTATTGCCCCCTTTTAGAAGCAGTGCATGCACTTTCTCCTGCAGCAGCTTCTGATGTTCTTGGCTGAGGGTTTGATAGAGAGGTGTAGTATTAACATCAAGCTGCATCCACAGTGAACAATATATAGAACTTCAAGTCAAGTCAAAGTCAAAGATAGCTTTATTTGGTATTTGTAGAACAAACCATAAAAGCACATTAGAATATATAAACATTACATCCATATCATACATTAAACATATTATCCTAGTTTTAAAAATATTTCAGAGTTTGATGAAACATGTAAAAAGACAATTCATAAAAGAGTTAAAAAAGTTAAAAAGGGTTAGAAAAAGGGACCTAGGTTATTTGTAATGTACTATAGAGTGTAATAAGGTACAATATAATACAAACATACAAACAGTTTTTTAACATTAGACCATCGTCCCTCTGCATCTTACTGCATATTTCAGAAATGAAATAGCTGCATGCATGGTAAGTTCATCTTGCAATAAGTAAAGTCTAATCAAGGCTGGTTTACATTGCCTCAGTCCCCACGTCTTAAGAATGGGTAGCAGATATCGCTTTCTACCCCACTCATAGTATTTGCAAAAGAAAATGCAGTGAATGTTTGACTGGGTTGATATGTCGTCACAAGGACATTTAATTAGGGGAACAGACCAGTCATTTGGGGCGGGGAAGATATCAGCCTATAAAAACAATCTGTTCTCATCCGTGTCAGTAGCATTCTATGATAGCTAGAGAATGCCGGGTCCAGGTAAGGATGTAAGCCCGGCCCATGAGAGATGAGACGGTGGGAAATAACCGTAGATTTATTACCATCCATGAACCACCGCCTATCTTCTAATAAGGTAAGGCAAATTTCCTTTAGAGTTTTCTTGGACATTTACATGCATGAGCTGGGTGTCGTGTACAATTCTGAATGACCAATAGAATATAAAAAAAAATTAACATAGGAAAGCCAAGTGAACTTGCTAGCAGCTAATTGGTTCATGCAATCTTGAATAACATCCCTACTAAAAGCTGTGTCCTTTGAAGACCATATCTTGTGCCACAACATGACTGGGGTTATCTTTATGGTATCAGTGATGTGGGCTCGATCTAATTCTTTGTGACATATGGTCATGGAGACAGATCTTGGGACTGCAAGCAAAAACCTAAAAAAAGCCTTTTCCACTATTTGAATTTGTGTGCAGTCGGCCGTCCCCCATATACCTGCACCGTATGTTGCGGTTGATACGCACTTCGCTGCATAGATCTTGAGCAGAGAATCAACTGGTTTCCCGCCCAGTCTCTTGGCGAATTGTTTTAATGCCTCTATGGTGCGGGTGAAAGCCAGGCTGCGAGTGGTAATAGCTGTGGACCATGTTCCCCTGTTGTTAAAAGTAATGCCTAGATATGAAAATGTTTTTGTCAAGCTTATCTTTGTTTCGTTAACGAAGGTTTTGCAGTCGGTTTTAGAATTATTTGTTGAGGTGCAACTCATGGTGAAAGTTTTACCCACGTGGATCTTCAGCCCTCTGGTACTCATGAAAGTTCAAAAACCAGTTAGAGCCTTCTGAAGGCCTATCTGGGTTTGTGACATAATAACGGCGTCATCGGCATATAAAAGTAATGGTACCGATTCGCCGTTTATTTTGGGGTAATCAACTTCCAAGATTGTTAAGAAATCAGCCACTTCGTTTATATATAGATTAAAAAGAAAAGGGGCAAGAATACAGCCCTGCCGTACGCCCTTTTCTATGGGGAACTTTTTAGTTCGTTCTCCATTTTTGCCATATCGTACCGTGGCTCCTGCGTCTCTATAGAGTTCCTTAATGAAATTCAAAACGTGTGGATTTATCCCCATCTTAGTCAGGGTGTTCCATAGCAGATTGTGATCTAAGCAATCAAAAGCCGAGCTTAGGTCGACAAACGTCAGAAACAAGTTCCCTTTTTTGACTATCGTATATTTGTTCATAATCAGTGTCAAATTAAGGCCCTGCTCGACCGTACCCAGGCCGCTCTTAAAACCGTATTGGAGTTTAGAAAGAACCCCTTTACGTTTGGCCCAGGTTTGCAATTTTGTCAATAATACCCTGCCCGCTACCTTCATCAGGGAATCAAGGAGGGAAATGGGTCTGTAACATTTTGGGTCCTGCCTATCACCTTTTTTATAGATAGGGATTACAATGGCTTCGTGCCATGTGGCAGGAAAGCCTATTTGACTATAGGTATTCAGTACGTTTGTCAAAAGTGGGGCCCAGAGTTCTAAGTTTTCTTTGAATAAATCAATAGGTATTCCGTCTGGCCCTGGGGCTTTTGAATTAGCACTCTCTCGGATGGTTTGCTCGACCTCCAGTGGAGAGAAAACAATATTCAAAGGAAAGGAGGTCATAGTAGTTGGTACTTCAGACTGTAGTGCTATGTCAGAAAGATGCGAAGTCACATAAAAATTTGACGTCGCTAGATCAACATTTTTTTTTATACAAAGCCGTAAAGTAACTGACCCATACATCCTCGGGTATAGCGATCTCCAAGGAGTCGGTCTTATTCTCAGCAAAAAAAGGGGCATTGACTTCTCTCCAGAAAGAGATCTTGTCCCTAAGGGCACTAGCCTAGATTAGGGCCTCCCAAGCTAGAGTTTTAAGTTCATTCTTTCTACGTTGTAGTGTCTGTTTATAAAGTGATCTAGCAGCTCTAACAAGACTGGTATCTTTCGGTAAGATCTTTATTGCCTGTATGAGAGCTTTATGGGCTTTGGTACAGGCCGAATCAAACCAGCCGGCTGATCTAGATTTCTCTCCAGCTTTTTGTTTCCTCGTTAGTTTATCGTTTATACTGGCGGCAATCTTATCATATGCCACTCTAATCAAGTGAGGATTAGGATTTTGCTCTAAGCATGTTATAAAGTGCTCACGATTTTTGCTGATAACCTCTTCTAAGAATTTTTTGGGGTCGACCGTGGCCCATTTAATAGCATACCCGTTTTTTCTTGACAGGAAGATGTTATTGCGATATAGTCTTTCCGATGTACTTATTTCATGACTGTCAAGACTGCCAGCGACAAGGCTGACGCCTATTGGGAAATGGTCACTCATAGCTAGTTCTTCAGTTTTAAACCCTTTTGCGGAACCCTGATTATTGTTGGACATCAGCACGAAATCTATCACGGTACCTGCCCCTCGGCCGTGAAATGTAGGTTGGAAAGCAACCATAGGCTCACTCAATTCGTTAGCGTATCCTAGGTCCCAGTCATGCATAAGTTGGTTAAACAGGTTGCCAAATACAGTGTGTTCAAAGTGCGTGCAAGGTTCCCCTTTTAAATTTGTTAAGCCGCAAATTTTTGAATCACCGTGGGGACACAAATGGCAATTAAAGTCTCCAACTATGAGAATGCAATCGGTCTCCCCTACTCCTTTGTTTAGGATAGAGGTCAACTCACTTGTAAAAGCTTTGGCGTCCTCTTTCTTGACGTTATTATATAGGTTAATCAAAAGAGTGCACCGCCCTTTCCCTTTTACCAAAAAGCCCTGCAGTGATTTACACTCTCTGTTTTTAAGCCTCCCACTTCGTATGTCTTCACTGTCATATTAGCCAGGTTGGAAATGTACGTACACAGGCCTCCAGATCCCCTATCTCGATTTCCCTGAGTGGCAGGGGCATAGAAGGTGCTAAAGCCCTGTATATGAGTCGCCTCTTGGTCCCAGCACTCCTGTAGACATATAATATCGTATTTATCTACGAAGGCTAGGAAGGTTTGGTCCTTGGCTTTATTGGAGAGACCTGCAATATTCCACGATGTTAATGTCAGGCTGGCTCTCCTCTTGATCTGTAATGGACCATCTTTCGATTGGGGTAAGCTCATGGTGGTGGATACATTTTGCCATGACTTGTTCAGAGTATCGATAGTTATGTTGTCACGGAACAATGTATCGATATTCCTATTAATGTCAGTGGTGAGGGGACCCTCCGCAGTTGGTTCTATAGCTGAATGTTGGGAGGGTAAATGGGCCTGAGATACTGATATTTGACTCGAGATGGTAGTAATGTTTGTCAATGTGGAGCTAATATAGAAGGGAGTCTGATTATTATTATGAGAGTAGTGTGCTAAATCTGGAGCCAAGAAAACGGGGGGGGGGGGGGGGGGGGGGGTGGTAGATGCCTGGTAAACCCCTAGTGTATACCATGTTGGTCAATCAACCATTTCTAAACAGTCGTATCTATTTTTTGTAGGGAATCCTCCCCAGCCTTCCAAGTTAAAGTGTTCTCTTACTTACCTGAGGTTAGCTCCCCCCCACCCAAACCCTCACCCCACTCCTGACAGGTGTTGTTGTGCGATTTGTAGGGGGATACGACGGGCTGGAGAGGAGGGTGGTAATTTATCACCGGGGCCCTCTCCTGAGAATCTTTTACCCGTAGCTCAGCATTTGACAGGGAAGGCACCTCTGGGGTCTTTCTCGGCAATCTTGTCCTCCTGGAGGAAAGCTGCTGTTAGACGCTAGGGTATTGCCTTGTTATAGCTTCTGTGACACCTCCTCCTCTCAACTGTTAGTCCCAAAAACTAGACCTGTAGGTTTGGGTTTGAAGTCCCCCCATAACCTTAGTTGCATCTCTGTTCTCCTTTATTTTCTCTAACATTGAATATTCCCTGTGGGCTAAAAACCTTGCTTTTACTAGGTCTTTGAAGTTTGTATCTGCACAACTGCTCATGCACTTCAGCATGGGCAAGAAGTGGACTGATCCTTCAGTCTTAGAGAGTATTTCAACCAAGGAGTTGTTTTTGTCCTTTATCACATGCAGCTTCATCTTGACGTGATCTTCAGCACTCTGAATGATGGCATGTATTCCATTGTGTCAATAGTGAGGCCTTAATTAGGTAATGCTCTAAAGATGAATCTTTGTGTCGGTCTACAGTGTAGTCATGCAGGTGTTGACTACATCAAGAGTTGAGATGAGATCCTCAAATAGATCATGAGGATTTAAGCTTAAGTTTGTGCTCAGAATCTGTGTGAGAGGATGGATTTAGTGAAGGTTAATATACGGATGACTGCACTGGATGTGCAGGACTGATGTCTATAGGACAATGTTTTTTTAGTAATGGGGAATACTCTAATTTCTTCCAATATGGCGTCATATAGAGAGAGATAACTCTTATTACGTTGTGCAGAGCCAGGTTTCTGAAATGTGGGGCATGCAAGTGTTTACCTTGTGTTAGAATAGATGTACAGTTTAGTTTGCTGGTGCCTGTCTTGGAGTCGAGACTCCTGTTGAGGCAGAGCCCCAAAGGGGGAATCCTCAAACAGGGTGGGATGTCTGTGTCCAGATTTTCTTGAATGTCCTGGAGAAAATACACATTCAAACCGAATTCTTGCTTGCAGTAGGAACTGGAAAAGCAAGTAATATCGGAGGGTAACCATGTACTTTGTGGGAGCCATGAAAAATCTCCAGGAAAATATCCATTATGACTGGTATACAGGCACCTAAAATTTCTAGTATTCTTTGGACTCTACAGTAGGTACTAGACGAACAAGTTACTTACCTTCGGTAACGATATATCTGTAAGAAACAGTAGTTAGTATTAGATTCCTTACCTTAGAATATCCCCAGGCGTCAGTCTGGATCCGGAAACTTTTGCGTAGCAGTACCCCTGCGCGTCGGTAGGCGTCGTCTGCAGGCGTCCCCTGCGGCTCCGCGTCGTCGGCGTCGTGCGCCGTGATGACGTCGCTGGAGTATATAGACGCCGCCTCCGCGCGCTGACGTCAGTTCTTTGCACACAGCTTTTCCGCGCCAGAACACGCAGAGCCATGTGAGAACCAACACTGGTGCCATTGAAAACTAGGGCCCTGAAAGGGATGACCTTAACCCTAGGTATCAGTTCGCAGAACGGGGAGGATGGGAGGGGCGGTAAGGAATCTAATACTAACTACTGTTTCTTACAGATATATCGTTACCGAAGGTAAGTAACTTGTTCATCTGAAAGAAACAGGTTAGTATTAGATTCCTTACCTTAGAATAGATACCCCAGCAATACCAACCCCGGTGGTGGGTCTGCGAACCAATACAATCCTACACCAGAAAATCCTGGAGGACCGAACGGCCAAAGAAGCCGTCCCTCCGGACTTGACTGTCCAGGCAGTAATGCCTCGCAAAGGTGTGCAGCGAGGCCCACGTAGCCGCCTGGCAAATGTCCTGCAAAGGGACTCCCCGGCCCAGGGCAGTAGTAGCCGCCGTGGCCCGAGTGGAATGGGCCCTCAGCCCAACAGGAGGCTCCTTCCGAGCCAAAGAGTAGCATGCTTTGATGCACAGGACGACCCACCGAGAGATGGTTTGTTTCTGTACCGCCCTTCCCTTCTTCTCACCCACGTAGCCAACAAACAGTTGGTCATCCACCCGGAACTGGCGTGTGCGATCCATATAAAATGAAAGCGCACGTTTTGGGTCCAGACGATGGAGCCGCTCTTCATCTTTTGAAGGATGCGGAGGCGGGAAGAAGGAGGGTAAGGTGATGGACTGCCCGATGTGAAAAGCAGAAACTACTGTGGGCAGGAAAGAAGGTCTAGTTCTAAGAACCACCTTGTCTGGATGAATGGACAAGAAAGGAGGTTTCACAGAAAGAGCCTGGAGCTCACTCACTCTCCTGGCAGAGGTGATGGCAACCAGGAAGGCCGTCTTTAAAGTCAGAAGACGGAGATGACAGGAATGAAGCGGCTCAAAGGGAGCGCACATCAAGAAAGTCAGAACCAGGTTCAAGTCCCACTGAGGCATCACGAACGGAGTTGGAGGATACATGTGCGTGATGCCCTTCAAGAATCTTAACACAATAGGGGACTTGAACAAAGATGGCTGATCAGGTAGCCTCAAGAAGGCGGAAAGGGCAGAAAGATAGCCCTTGATAGTGCCCAGAGCAGAGCCCTGCTGGGCAAGGGAAAGGAGGAAGAGGAGAACCTCAGACAGAGGGGCAGAAAGGGGATCCACAGCCTTTGCTGTGCACCATGCCACAAATCTGTTCCACCGGCAGGCGTATACCGACTTTGTGGAGGGACGCCTGGCTGCCAGAATGACATCACAGACTTCAGGAGGCAAGTCAAATGGCCTCAACTGTCGCCGCTCAATCTCCACGCATGGAGGTGGAGACTGGACAGGTTCGGGTGGAGGACCGTCCCCTGCTGCTGCGACAGAAGGTCCTCCTGAAGGGGCAGGCGGATCGAGGGACCGACTGTCATGCTGAGTAGCTCGGGATACCAGTACCTTCGAGCCCAGTCCGGAGCCACAAGGATAACTTGGGCCCGGTCGCGCCTGATCTTCTTCAGCACTCTGGGCAGAAGTGGTATAGGCGGAAAGGCGTACAACAGACCGCAACTCCACTCGCGCCGAAAGGCGTCGCCGAGCGAGTGCCGTCTTGGAAACTCCAACGCGCAGAACTGATGACATTGCGCGTTCTCTTCTGTGGCGAATAGATCTAACCAAGGCTCTCCCCATTGCTGAAAGAGGCCTCTCGCCACATCCGAGTTCAGACGCCATTCGTGATCCACCGAGCACCGACGGCTGAGTTCGTCCGCCCTGGCGTTCAGAGAACCTGCCAGGTGTTGAACCGTCAGAGTCACGCCCTGACGTTCCAGCCATTGCCAGAGGCGCAGAGCCTCCTGGCAAAGGGTCCACGACCCCACACCGCCCTGTTTGTTGCAGTACCACATGGCGGTGGTGTTGTCCGTGAACACCTGCACCACACTCCCGTTGACAAAGGGGAGGAATGCCTTCAGTGCTAGGCGAATCGCCCGCAGCTCCAACATGTTGATATGGAGCCGGGATTCCGCCGGAGACCAGAGGCCTCTGATCTCCGCCTCTCCCAAGTGGCCACCCCAGCCTTGGAGGGACGCGTCCGTCACAACCACGTGCTCCGGTTGGGGAAGGGAGAGGGATCTGCCCCTGACCCAATCGCGGTCCGTAAGCCACCACTGCAACTGTCTCGCAGTGCCCTCCGAGATCAGGACATGGTCGGATAGGTTGCCCTGATGCTGGGCCCACTGAAACTTCAGGTCCCACTGCAGAGCCCGCATCCGCCACCTGGCGTGATGCACCAGAAGGATGCAGGAGGCCATCAGCCCCAGAAGCCGCAGCGTCAACCTGACCGAAACCCGGGATAACGGCTGAAAGATGGGAATCAGAGCCTGAATATCCCGGACTCGCCGTTCCGGAGGATAAACCCGAAACTGCGCCGAGTCGAGAACCGCTCCGATGAAAAGGAGCTTTCGAGAGGGACACAGGTGTGATTTCGGCACATTGATGGAAAACCCCAGCTCGTGCAGGAGGTCTGCCGTCATCTGAAGGTGGTGGACGACCGTCTGGGGCGAGCCCGCCTTCAACAGCCAGTCGTCGAGGTAGGGGAAGACTGAAACCCCTAACCGGCGCAGATGAGCTGCGACCACCGCCATCACTTTCGTGAACACCCGTGGGGCGCTGGTAAGGCCGAATGGGAGCACGATAAACTGAAAGTGCTCGTGGCCTACCGTGAACCGCAGGTAACGCCGGTGGGCCGGCAGGACGGGGATGTGAAAATACGCATCCTGCAAGTCCAACGCTACCATCCAGTCTTGTGGGTCTAGAGCAGCCAAGACCTGAGCCAAAGTCAACATCTTGAACTTCTCCTTCCGGAGGAAGCCGTTGACGTTCCGTAGATCCAAGATAGGACGCAGGCCTCCCTTGTCCTTCTTGGGTACCAGAAAGTAGTGGGAGTAGCAACCACACCCTACTTCTGGCCCAGGAACGCGCTCGATGGCCCCCTTGGCCAAGAGGGCCGTAACTTCCTCCTGCAGAAGTGTCAAGTGGTCCCCCGACACACGGTGGTTCTGCGGTGGCATGGCTGGAGGAGTGGACTCGAAGGGGAGGGCATAGCCCCTTCGGACAAGCTGCAGCACCCACCTGTCCGATGTTATCGCGCGCCAGCGGGAGTGGTGATGGCGAACCCTGCCACCCACTGGCGTCCCGTGAGCCCGAAAGCTCGGACTAGGAAGGCTTGGATGCAGCAGCGGAGGGAGGCGTGGACTGACCACGCCGCTGGCCTCTACCGCCACCACGGCGGAAACCACGGCCGCCACCGCGCTGGGGAGCGTTCTGCGTCGCGTGGCTGGCAGCACGTGTGGGACCTCCCCTCCCTTGGCCACGAAAGGGCCGAAACGAACCCGTCTGCTGGCGCTGGGTCGAAAGACCCAAGGACTTGGCCGTGACCCTGGAGTCCTTGAAGCGCTCCAGCGCGTGGTCCGCTTTGTCACCAAACAGGCGACTGCCATCAAATGGCATGTCCATGAGTGAATTTTGGACGTCTGGCGAGAAGTTGGCAGATCTCAGCCAAGCATGGTGACGAATCGCCACCGTTGTGGACATCGCCCGTCCCAACGAGTCGGTCGTGTCGAGACCACAACGGATCGAGTACCGCGCCGCATCCCGGCCTTCAACTAAGGCCCGTGTGAGCTTGTCCCGCACCTCCTGGGGACATTGCGGCAGACACTCCTCGACCGTATCCCACAGGGAGTGGGTGTAGCGGCCCAAGAGGCACGCGGTATTACAAGACCGCAGTCCAGCGCTCAAAGAGGAAAAGACCTTTTTACCAAATTGGTCATACCGCTTTGATTCCCTATCGGGCGGAGCCGACGGAAATGCGGACTGCGAAGTGGAGGCCTGGATCACCAGACTCTCCGGGGAGGGATGGGTGGATAAAAAGGCAGGGTCGTCCGAGCATGGACGGTGACGCCTCGCGACATTCCGGTCAACCGGCGCACCAGAAGCGGGCCTGGACCAGGTGCCCAAAAGGACATCCGACAGGGCCTCATTAAACGGCAGCAGAGGCTCCTGGGGGCATGACTGCGGTTTAAACACTTCGGTCAGAATGTTCGGCTTGACCTTCGCGACGGGGAGCTCAAGGTGCAAGGCCTTGGCAGCCCGCATCAGGACCACCGAATAGGCAGCACCTGCCTCAGACGCCACAGGGGACGGAGAGACAAACCCAGGGTTGGGCGACTCGTCCAGGCCACTGGCATCACCCAGATCACCTACCCAGTCCACATCATACTGGCAGGCACGGGATAGAGGGTCCTCAGACCCCTCCCAACCCTCTCCATACTCATCGTCATCATACCCATATTCTGGGTCGACGATATAGACGTCGGGGTCAACGGGCCCCATCGGCGTCGGATCCGGCGTCGGCCGACGCCGGTCCGACTCCGCGTCCGGAGTCGGGGAGGAAAGGGGGGTGGCGCCGCGCGGCGTCGGTGCCGGGGACCCGACGCCGGCCGGAGCCGACGGCGGAGTCGCTGCACCACGCGGGGGCGGTACCACGGGTTGGCCCACAGGAACCGACGCCGGAGAGGCCGGGAGACCAGCCGGCGACGAACCAGAGGGAACCAGCGGCGCCGGGGCCGGAGCCGCCGGCGGCGCCGGGGCAGGAGCACCCGAACCGCTTGGGCCCCCAGACGGGACCGACGGGCCCGCAGGCGCCGAAGGCCCCGCCGGAGAAGACCTCGCCCTCATAGCAATGAGGAAGGCCTCGATCTCCTCACGCGACGCGCCTTCCCCAGGGACCGACGGGTATGGGGTAGACGGCGTCGGCGACCCACGCGGGGCCGCGGGGGTGGGGTCACCCGAGCCCCCGGCCGCATTACGCGGGCGTCGGGGGGAGTCGGGGGTGCGATGGCGACGCCCCGACTTCTTGTGCTTACCTGACGAGCCGGAGGAATGGTGGCGACTCCCGGAGCGCCCATGGCGGCTCCGCGATCGTTCCCTCGACCGCTCCCTCGACCTCCGACCGGACCGGGACCGCTCTCGACGCGGGGCCGACACCCGGAGCTCGAGAAGCTTGCGGGACCGCTCCCGCCTAGCTTTTCCAGTCAAGGCCCGACAGTCGACGCAGGACTCCACGTCGTGGTCCGCGCCCAGACACCGGAGGCAGAGTCGATGGTGGTCGGTGACCGACATCATGCGGTCGCACTCGTCGCAGCTCTTAAACCCAGGCATCCTACCGGCACCGTAGAAAGATTAAATTTTTTACAAACACTTGGTCAAAAGACCGGAGTACTGCTCTTCGGATCTGCGCTAACTGGCGCGGAAAAAAGAAGAACTGACGTCAGCGCGCGGAGGCGGCGTCTATATACTCCAGCGACGTCATCACGGCGCACGACGCCGACGACGCGGAGCCGCAGGGGACGCCTGCAGACGACGCCTACCGACGCGCAGGGGTACTGCTACGCAAAAGTTTCCGGATCCAGACTGACGCCTGGGGATATTCTAAGGTAAGGAATCTAATACTAACCTGTTTCTTTCAGATCTTTACTATTATCTCTGTACCTTCACAATTTGCTGGGTCTTAAATGTATTGTGACATTACCATGACTTGAACTGTGGCTTTATAAGCCACTACCCACCGCTAACCTTAGCAGCTGGAACTCAGAAAAACTCCAGTTGCCTTAACTGGGATGGAGCCCTTACAGTCTGGCTGATGAGATGGTTGGGTATTGAGAGTTTTTGGGACACATCTTTTAATTCTATACAGTAATTAAAACTCAGCAGCTGATGCTTCTGTCTACAATGTTATCCAGGATGTAATTCAATGTTTGGCACACAAAGGCTCAGTCTAGCCTTCTTTTAGGCGTCAAGACTGCCATTTTACAATTTTTTTTTAAAAAGTAACACTTAAAAAAAGTACCTGAACAATGAGCTTTCTTGTCTAGCAGAAAGCCCACATGCGTTGTCTTAATCACTCATTAGACACGGTAGAGAGCAGAGGGCCACAAGTCTTTGGTATAGAGTGATTGATTAGGGTGTTTACATAGCATTAATACCACGGTTTCAGCTTTCAGACACATGAAAGTACTAATTGAGCAAATAAATCAGCCTATACAACCAACATGTAACAAGGATTCACATCGCAGAACGAAAACACAATCTATGACTTATTTACCTTTTGGCTGCTCTGTAAAGGTTGCGAACAGGCATAAACTTCCCAACATGCTCTTTGGAAGGCCTTCATAAGGCCAAAACCTCGCTGCAACTGCTGAGTTATAAGCATAGACACGTTGATCAAAGAAGAGAGAGATGATGCTGGAGAACCTAAAAAGAAAACGCAAGTGAACAAGTCATTTTGCGGCTTCAGTACAGACAATATCTGATAATGAACAATAGAGTGACACACCAAAGACTTGCAAAGCTATTTCATTTGGTATTTGGGCCATCAGAGTTTACTTGAGAGCAATGCAGCATGACTCAAACTGGAGGTCCAGTCTGAATAATCACAGAAGATTTAAGGCATTTATATTTAGGTAAAATAGGGCAGTCAAAATGTAATAATCACAAAAACTCTGGGTGCCAGTACCTCAAAGGGCTAAAATACAAACCCAAACCCTATTGCAGCTACGTGAAAAGTGCTACATTTTTAATACTTGGGTCCTGTGGTCCATTTTATCAAAGAAAAAAAAAAGATTTTGAATTTCTCAGCAGCCTGAGGGAAGTTCAGGTTCACTACGGGTTATGTCACACCATTTTGCCATCTGCCCTAGATTCTAGGCAGCAAATGATGCAAGGAGGGACAACTACGTTAATTTAAGTATGTGTGCCGAGTTACCCAAAAAATCAAAATAGGATATGTAAGACTCAAAACCCATTGTGCTTAACTGGAAAAGGGTATCACCGATTTTCACAAACGGAATTCATGGTGCTATCTAACAAGTTACTTACCTTCGGTAACGATGTATCTGTGAGAAACATTAGTTAGTGTTAGACTTTTTTACCTTAGAATATCCCCAGGCGTCAGACTGGATCCAGAAAGTTTCCGCTAGCAGTACCTCTGCGTATCAGTAGATGGCGTCATGCGGCTCCGCGTCTATCGCTGGCGTCGTATGCGCGAGATGACGGCACAGAGACTAATTGGGCGCCACGCTTGCGCGCAAATGTCAGTTCTGTACACTACTCTCTGCGCCAGGAATACAAAGCCATGCAAGACACTGACCACTGGTGCATAGAACTAGGGCCCTAAAAGGGATGACCGTAACCCCTAGAAATCAGTTCGCAGAACAGGGAGGATGTGTGGGGCGGTAAGGAATCTATCACTAACTGATGTCTCTTACAGATATATCTTTACACAAATTAACTTGTGCATCTGAAAGAGACATGTTAGTGTTAGATTCCTTAACCTGGAATAGATACCGCAGCAATACCAACCCCGGTGGAGGGTCTGCGAACTAAGATCACACCAGAAAAATCAGGAGTACAGAACGGCCAAAGAAACCGTCTCTCCAGACTTGGCTGTCAACGTAATAATGCTTGGTAAAGATATGCAGCGAGGACCACGTAGCTGCCTGACAGATATCCTGAAAAGGGATTCCCCGTCCCAGAGCAGTAGCGGCTGCCGTTGCCCGAGTAGAATGGGCATGCAGCCCCACAGGAGATTCCTTTTTAGCCAAGAAGTGACAGGCCTTAAAGCACAAGTTACTTACCTTCGGTAACGATATATCTATAAGAAACAGTAGTTAGTATTAGATTCCTTACCTTAGAATATCCCCAGGCGTCAGACTGGATCTGGAAAATTTTGCGTAGCAGTACCCCTGCGCGTCGGTAGGCGTCGTCTGTGGCTCCGAGTCAGTCGTCGGCGCTGGGATGACGTCGTCTGAGTACTTAGACGCCGCCCCCGCGCGCTGACATCAGTTCTTATACACAGCTTTTCTGCGCCAGAAAACGCAGAGCCATGATAAAAACGAACACTGGTGCCATAAAACTAGGGCCCTGAAAGGGGATGACCTTAACCCTAGATATCGGTTCGGGGAGGATGGGTGGGGCGGTAAGGAATCTAATACTAACTACTGTTTCTTACAGATCTATCGTTACCGAAGGTAAGTAACTTGTGCATCTGAAAGAAACAGGTTAGTATTAGATTCCTTACCTTAGAATACATACTCCAGCAATACCAACTGCGGTGGTGGGTCTGCGAACCAATGATCACACCAGAAAGTCCTGGAGAACGGAACGGCCGAAAAAAAGCCATCTCTCCTGACTTGGCTGTCCAGGCAGTAGTGTCTTGCGGACGTGTGCAGCGAGGCCCACGTAGCTGCCTGACAGATGTCCTGCAGATATCAGTATGCAGCAGTACCTACACGGCTTAAAGCACATTGCTTTAGCAGGAGACACCCTTCGCACACTTTTAAAATTTGGGGAAAAGTAAAGTGGAACACTTGCTAAAAGAGTAAGGAGTAGCACTGGATCTGTGCCGGAGCAGTGAAAAGAAAGTAACAGGCGTCAGACTGTGTGGTTAGCACTTCTATGCAGCTCTGCTGGTCATCTTCGGAGTGGAATGAGAAGTTCTTTAAAGTTTCTGGATCCAGTCTATGCCTGAGAAATAATCATAAGGTAAGGGATCTGTGGCTAAAGTATGAGTTACTTACCTTCGGTAATGATGTATCTGGTAGAGATGTTTCTAGCCGCAGATTCCTTCACATAGAATTATCCCCACGCGTGAACTGGATCCGGAAACTTTTTTGCCACAGCATCCCTGCGCGCCTGGGGCGGGGCGGCATCACGCGACTCCGCCCAGACATCGTCCACTTACGTGACATTAGCGAGGTCACATAAGACCCGCCCCAGCGCGCCTATGTCAGTTTTCTTCAGAGAACTTTTCCGCACCACAACGCGGAACCACCAGATAGACAGTGGAAGCATGGGAACAGTGTGTGAAGAGCAGAAAAAATAAAAAAAGAAACAGTGACTAACACCACCACCAGAGTAGTGCCAACATCGCAGAACCCAAAGGCAGGGAAAGAAGAAAGAACAAGCAGAGACCTGTGTAGCCACCCTGCCAGCACATAGACAGCCTCCCACCCCTGTGCCCCTGAGGCAAAGAACATGCGTAAAGGTCATTATACACAGAGTAAACCACCACCCCCATCCTGAGCAAGGAAGGGAACGAGTCCCAAGACAGACAGGAACAACAAACCTCCAAGCCAGCCCAACAATCACCCACAATGCACAAGGGCAAAACATGGCCAGATGACCCTTAATCAGAGGATAGCAATGGAAGGGAGGGAGGGAGGGGGAGGGAGGGCAGGGATGGAAAGCAATCCCCCCAAAACCTGGAGTAGCCAGAGCAGCAGGGCACCGGAGCACCGGAACCCCGTCCTCCAAAGAACCAAAGGAGCAATGAACCGCCCCCAGATGGAGCCACCCGTCAAGAACAAAGAAGGCACTCACAGGAGACACAGCCCCCCACCGGGAGGCGAGTACCGAAGACCAACCCAAGGGTCCTCGCAGAATAGGGAAGGAAGGGTGGACCGTGAAGGAATCTGCGGCTAGAATCGTCCCTACTAGATACATCGTAACTGAAGGTAAGTAACTCGTACATCTGATAGAGACTACTAGCCGCGGCGGAGAAAGCAGCTCCTCCGTGGGCGAGGTCTGCAAACTAAGGCGGCCGTCCACGAGGCCAAGCGGGACGGGCAAAGGCCAGATCTGGAAATCAGAAGTAGCCGAAGAATGAGGGACCTGCCGCTCTTCCGACGAACACCTCTGCCGAAGGTAGGGCAGGGAGCCGCCCTTCAAAGCCGGTGAAAAAGACACCTCACAGCGAACAGTCTCCGGGGAGGACGACACCAATATACAGCCTGCCTCCGGAGAAAGAGCGTCCGAAGACGAATCCGCGGTACGACCCCTACACGGAGCCGTAGAGTCCGCTGCCTGAGGCAGGATGTTGGCACCATCCAGCATCACCGGACAAGGTTCCTCCAAGTCACCCCGCACCGGAGAGGAGATCGGAGTGGAGTTGGAGCCGAACCGGCCCAGGAGCGTCGCCGGAACGACGCCGACCCGACCCCCGTCGAGGCACCCACCTGCGTGGGGGAACGAGACAGGCCTGGGGAGTGACCCGAAGCCCTCCGCGGCCCAGAATGAGGCAGAGATCGCTTGGCAACCAATGAGGCGTGCCAGGTGCGATTCAACTTCTGACAAGACAGCCACCCGTGGGGAGGGACGAGAGGGACCCGGAGCGCGACGAGGAGGGTTCACCAACACTTGTGGCTCCACATGGTCCAGTGGCTGCCGGCACCGTAGAGGCGTCACCTCAGCCTTAGACAGGACCACCTTGTCAAAGGACCGAGAGGGGCTCGGGGATGCAACCCGAGCCCGGCGACCTCCCGCGACACCACAGGGACTCCCGTGGGAGTGTGCGGTGTGGCAGAGTCGCGTGCTCTGAAGGAGGTGCCCCGGAGGAGCCGCACCCCAACAGCAGCACATCCTCCAAGCCTGGATCCGAACTAGTCGGCGCCGGGGACGAAGCCAACGGGGTCGCCGCGGAGGGCCTTGCGCAGGGCGAGGGATCCGCTGGCGCCCCAGGAGGGGAAGGAGGAGGAAGAGACGCCAGCGAGGCCTGCAAAGCCGCCACGTATGTCTCCATTTGGACTCTTCACGCCCCAACAACCGGGAAACGGTGGATAGGACGACACACGGGGAGTCCACGCCCCCAGCAGGCCAAAAACCAGCCCGCGGGACAAACTGCAACGCTTACCCACCGGGGAGCGATGCTCACTTGACATCGGATAAGGGTGAGGACAACGACCACGGCCGTATCTGAAGCCGAAGCAGACCGAGGGGAGGACGTCGACCTGGAGAGACGTGCCAATAGAAGTTTCATCCGGCACTCCCGCCGCGACTTCGGTTTAAACTGTTGGCATGCCGCGCAATCAGTGGTGCTGTGATCCTCCCCCAAACCCCACATACAAATGAGGTGCGGGTTCGTCGCCGACATAAGAAGCCCACATAACGTGCAAGTTTTGAAGCCCGAAGGCATTCGCACACTGTTCCACCAAAAAGAAATGGAAGAAAACGGGCCCTTAACAGGCCCATAGCAAGGAACGGATCCACATTGCACGCGGAAAAGGAACTGACGTAGGCGCTCTGGGGTGGGTCTTATGTGACCTCTCTGACGTCACATACGCGGACGACGCCTGGGCGGAGTCGCGTGATGCCTCCCTACCCCCGGCGCGCAGGGATGCTGTGGCAAAAAAGTTTCCGGATCCAGTCTCACGCCTGGGGATAATTCTACGTGAAGGTATCTGTGGCTAGTAGTCTCTATCAGATAGTATCCATCAGTAATTCGTTTTTCTTCGGTGCGTGGGTAATTTTCATTGAAACCAGTTAATGGTTCAGTTTAAATCCTCTAAGTTTTTTGTGACATTTCAATTTCTTGGAAACAACGTTTCCTTTTTCACTTTTTTGGCTCTAGAGTTCTCGCCTGTGCTTCCAGACTCAAATGCAGAAATAAGACTCTAAACACTACAGACACAATTCAAGAACTATCAGGATGTGCAATAATGCACAGTATGGGAATCCCAAAAATATTCATGGTGCAAAACTTGATCTCATTTTCTCAAGGATTCCAATGCAAAATCATGTCCAGCCTATTGACAAGGTTCCCGAAATTCCAAAATATCAAGATTATTTTGGTGTGATGGGAGCAAAAGAGGAGGAGGCAGACTGAACAGGATACAACCAAAAATATAGTTGCTGCTGATGTGGTTTGTCACACAAGAGTTACATTCCTTTAGTTTTTGTACTGTTAGAGAAAGCTTTTCATCAGAAACCCAAACCAGTTACTGTCAATAGCTCGCTCACCTTAAAATGTTTCTAGGCATGTCTCAAAGTTAGGTTTTGGTGTTGCTAGAAAACTTAGTGGACCATTTTCAGCTCTCTGCGAACAGTGTGGCTGCCCATAGAGTGAGATAAAGCATCCTCAGGGTGTAATCCAATTTACACTGATTGCTACCTAGCACTGAGACAACCCAGGATCAGGAAAAAATGTTCTCATATGGTCTGTGAAAGCTGGGCACAGTAGGAGAAGCCATCTACCAAACAGCTTGCGAGGAGAGACTGAAGACAATTCAATTGGTTGCACTCAAAGCCAAACTGCCTGGTCGTGTTGCTTTAGAGAATGTAGGAAACGAGGATCTGCTTTCATGGTTACCCTCACTTTTTGCTTGGTGTCAGTATGTTTTTGAAGAGTCTGACTGGGATCCTCTAATCAGGACCCCCTGTCACTGTGCTTTCTCCTAAAATTGACCACATTATGTACTTCTGTACCTCCACAATTGGCTACTGGTGTATCCTTTTAAGTTCCTAGTATACAGTACTATGGTACTCAGGGCACAGGCACACCAATGACCTCCCATGGGCTGCATCATGTATTTTGCCACCCATGGGAGTCCACTTAAACTGGGACTACAGGCCTGCCATTGCAGCCTGTGTGAGTCAGTAGTTACACCTCTCCAAATAGATACAAGTTTCCTTATATCTAGCGTCACTACACTTAAAACCTATATGTCACCCATAAGGCAGGCTCTTCAGTCCTGAGGGCAGAGTGCTTAGTTATGAGAGTGTGGGTTCTCCTGCATGAGCAGGACACCCCTACAAACCCAGAGTCGATTCTCCAGGTTTTTAAGTGCAGTCAGCCATTTTAATACATATAGTGGACATCAGTCATTAAGAGATGTCTAACACTATAGTGCACGCACTGAACCGGGTCAGATTTGGTATCAAACATGTTGAAGTCATACCAAAACTCCGATTCCAGTGTTGGAGGTTATGATCCCATGTACTGGGGGGTTCCCTTGCGGTACCCTCCTGGACGACCGGTAACAGCCTTTCAGGGTCTGCAGCAAGCTAGTGCTGGTGCCGACCACAGACACAATTTTGCCCTCCTGCTGCTGAGCACGGGCAGGGGAACGTAGAACAATATGTTTCCTGTCACAGGGAGGTGTGACCACGTCCCAGACAGGACCTAATGTATTGGGCTGTAGTGGGGTGCTTGCCAGCACCACCAGACTACTTTGAAGGGCACATTTTGTGCCCTCCTTGCATTCTCCAGTTTGAGCCTGTTTAGGGAGCTCTTGGCTCCTGCTCTGGCAAGAAACGGGACAAAGGACATGGGTGTAGTCTACGTTCTGGCCAGCCCCTCCTTTTCCCTACGGTACATAAGGGCTTACCTGTGGATGGTTCCTTAGATTTGTCTTGGGACAAGACTCGAGCATAAAACCACATCAGTCTTCGACTGTCTGGACACTTGGACTTCATTGTGTGATGTATTCCTATAGGTTCTGTATCGATCCCCCTATTCCTGACCCTGTTCTGGTTAATAATTAACTAGCAGCCATCCCACGGTACAAGAAACCGTTATCTGATTAAGCCACACCACGGCACAGGAACGCGTTATCTGATTAGGTCATAACGCTTGCCATCTAATTAGGCAAGCACTATTCCTCCAGCCCCTGATAAGGCATACGGAGTTCTCAAAACAAATCAAACCTATGACAACCTGGGAAAATCCCTGCGGCCATTGTTTTGATTTCACCGAGAACTTCAGCAAAAGAATGTGCGAACGAGCCCGTTCATATGACATCCTTATTGACGTATCCATGTCCATCCTTACGTCAATCTCGGCACCTTACAGGTATAAATATTACCGACATTGCCTTAAGCAAACACACGCGGTGGTGACGAGATCGGAGCAGCGAGACTTGCCGAAGAGGCCAGCACAGAGCGGACCCCACTGGCGTTGCCCTGCCTTCCTGACGCGCTGAGAACGAGACGCTGCTTTTCTCCTGCCGAGAAATCCAGCTCCGGCGCTTCCAAGCAGCCCTCGCAGGCAGCTGGAATATCAAGACCAGAGACGAGAGATACCAGCCCTCTACCATTCTAGATCTCAGGTACAGAACTGAATAACCCCTTGCAGAGAATTCTTGAGTCAGTCACTTGGCAAAACAAACTTAACTTAAACTGCTACTTATCTACTCCCGCCCACGTATTACGCTTAGGTCAGGTACACTGGGGTAGGCGTGGTTAGAAGCACCAGTTGAGTACGATTACTCAAATGTATATATGTATGTATCTATTTTATCAGTTTTAAATATCATATGGCTTAGAAACCATATCAATGCTTCTGCAGTATTATTTTATACTCCTGCTGTTATTGTATGCACTTTACTTAACCATAAGTATCGCAATAATATCGATTCATTTCTCTTGTACGAGAAAAGAGACTGATCAATAAATAACATCTTTTATTGAACACGCCCGTCTCTTCCTTTTCTCTACAATCTGGTGAAACTAAGAATGCACTGAACTGACTGAGTAAAATAAGTTGTCTTTTGTTTTCACACGACTCTAGAGATACACTCTTGATTAGGGGAGAGCAAAGTTGTCATGTTCTATGGTTGTCAGAAACTAAATCCCTTCTTGTCTATCCAGGGAGGTTAAACTCCTCCTTTCCTATTCGAGAAAGTTTCTAGTGAACTCTGAGCTAGCTGGCAAAACCAAAAACTTTAAGTCTAATATCGTCAGTAGAAGACCTAGTTAACCTCTGTCCTAGGTCTATACTATTGAAGGTATTATTCCAATGCGCAGAGCCTATTGGGATAATAGGAACTACACTACAATTGGACTTTGTCTGGAACCGAGACTGCACCAAGGAAAACTCGTGCTGCTCCTTGTCTCGCTGTTCTTCAAGTCTTCGTCATCTATGTCTGTGCTTCTTCCAGGATCTTCACCAGACATGTGGGCTTCAAGGACATCCAAAATCTCCCTTGGAGCGAAGGAGTTATTCCCCTGCATCTGCACACAACGCAACAAAGCTGACCAGTCTGCTCCTCCAGACGTACCACAGACTTTGAAAGGCTCAGCAACATAGGTGGTGGTTCTTAAACTCCCTCAAGGCCTGATCTGTCCTCTCTGCAATTTTGAGGCCAGTATCCCTCGTCGGAAAAGCTGGGACCGAACCCCTGTGCAAAGCATAGACTTGCCATTGTCAAAGCCTCTTGGCTCTGTACTCCAGAAATCTTCAGGCTACAAGAGGCTTCCGACATCGGTGGCCATTGCTCTTCTTTGCCTCCTGATCACCTTTGAGTGGCATAGACTCTGTCCCCCTCTGCTTAAAGGTTCTCCTCTTCAAGAATCCACCCTTGGATTCCACCAGTCTCTTTCACAGTCTTCTATAGCAGCATATTCTTTGAAGTCCTCCACTCTGGTTAACAGCGGTTTCCAACATCCCACATATGCACCCAGCTTCCCTGGTGTAGGTATCCTGGTTCCTGGTTCCTGGGTTAACCACGGATGGAATGATCCTCTAACCTTCTGTCTTCCACATGGTTTCTTCTAGGTCCACTGGGAAGGGTCCTTCTTATAAACTGGAACCGCGACTTTGCCGTTGGCTTTTATTGGGCACATGCCTGTGTTTCCATTCTGCATACAGCCTCCCAGGGGTTGCGTTGAGGGTGGCGTTGTCGTATCTCAGTCGGTTGGTCTGGGTCCGGCGAGGTCCAGGGGTTATGGAGCTGGACGCGGTCCAGGCGTGGACGGTCGTAGACGGGCTTGCCTTTGGCGCGCCAACGGCGCGCCCGCTGCGCGATCTCCGCCATAAATGGCGAAGTGGGAGGGAGGAGCAGCTGGGAGGCGGGAGCGGGGCGGCGAATAGGAAGGGGGGAGATGGTACAGAAGAGAAAAGGGGCGGGCCGCAGGGGAGCAGCGGCGGGGAGTGGGGGGATGCACAGAGTGGGAGAGAAGGTCGCGGAAAAGGGCAGCGAGGAACCAAAAATACAATTACAATACTAAAGGCACAATTACAGTATCAAAGACCACTAAAACCATCATACGGGTTGACTGGATTAGCGCTAGGTGTATCACTTAACTAAGTGTGCACCATATACTGAGCCAGCCTCCTACAGTGACAAATAACAATAAAAGTGATGATTAATTTCAATGAGGTGGGGAGATTTATCAGACTGGGTTAATGGCATAATGAACCCCACCAGGTAAAACAGGTTAAGGAGATATAGACATAGAAAGGTGTTGGTACAGGTTGGTATGTTCATCCTGAAATAAGTAAATATTCTCAAAGGAAAGCTATCATCATGTGCAACAAGCACAAGAATCTGAAGCGACCTCATCATGCACTCACACCTGTTTCAGGAAACTGAACGAACCTTTAACCAACAACATACTGTAGTCCATATCCACATACAGGTAAAGGTAATGTCTGTGCCTATGAGTACACTGCCAATTACTGCATAGCCTAGGATTAAGAGGTAGTATGCACCCTCATTAAGAATGACAGTACACTCTGGGTGTCCCAAGTCATACGTTCTCTGCTCTGATTATCAATGGAGGAAAAATGGAGCTCCTCTAGACTTGCATAACTGTAGAGTTCATCTGCTGGAAAAACATAAGTTAATTCGGAAAAAGGACAGGGAGGCAAAGCATTTCTGAGCAGTTCTGATGACTTTAGTCCCAAAACAGACTATGCAACCCCTTCTGAGCTCATAGTTGCAGGTCAAATAAAGTATGTGGTTTCTCTCGTGGACATGAGCAGACAATCAGTTTCATCAAGTCAACATTGAAATCACAAAAGACAATTTATGTATTCTACGATGAGCGTGTATGTATGGAAACACAATGAATATGCTACTTACCAGTATGCATCTGTTCTTGGCATGTAGGGCTGCTGATATTCATATCTATAGCATAGATCGCCGCCTAGTGTTGGGATCCAAATGATTGCACATTGTTGTCCTGGAAGAGTCTTCGAAGTATCACGAGATAGGTGGCTCCTCCCCTGGACTACAGTGCGCATGGGCATCGACTCCATCCTCAGATTGTTTTTAGCCATTGTGGCAAAGATGGAGTGTAACAGTGTAAGCGATGGCCATGCTAAGAGTAAGTGTAAAAAAGTCTGCAGCCGCTACAGGCGCCGGGGAGGAGGGCGGGCGATATGAATGTCAGCAGCCCTACATGCCAAGAACAGATGCATACTGGTAAGTAGCATATTCAGTTCGAGGCATGTGGGCTGCTGAATTCATATCTATAGCATAGAATATATAGCAGTCCCTCCATTAACGGCGGCCGCCTGTGCCAGCTGTAGAAGTCTGAAAAAGTGTTTTAAGAACAGCCTGCCCTACAGCTGCCTGCTGCTTGGAGTGCACATCTACACAGTAATGTTTAGTAAATGTGTGTGGTGTAGACCATGTGGCTGCTCTACAAATATCTTCCAAAGGGATATTACCAAGGAAAGCCATAGAGGCCCCAACTTGCGAGTGGAGTGGGCTCTGGGAGGGACAGTCAAAGTGCGCTTAGCCTTGTGATAGCAAATCTGAATGCACTTAACGATCCACCTGGCTATACCTGCTTTGGAAATGGGGTTGCCTTTGTGCTGGGCTGAAAAGGCAACAAAGAGTTGTTGTGTTTTCCTAAAGTCTTTGGTCCTATCGATGTAGTACATCAAAGCTCGTTTGACATCAAGAGTGTGGAGCATTCTTTCGGCCACTGTCTCTGGGTTTTGAAAGAACGCAGGCAGTTCAATGGTCTGATTGACATGGAACTGCAAAACCACTTTAGGAAGAAATTTAGGGTTAGTGCGCAGCACCACCCTGTTTGAGTGAATCTGCATGAATGGCTCTTGTACAGTGAGCGCCTGCAGCTCACTAACACGTTGTAGAGAAGTAATAGCAATGAGAAAAGCCACTTTCCACGTTAAGAACTGAATCTCACATGAATGTAGAGGCTCAAAAGGTGGGCCCATCAACCTGGTGAGGACCACATTGAGGTTCCATACAGGAGCTGGCGGGGTCCTGGGAGGGATGACCCGCTTCAGCCCTTCTAGGAAGGCTTTAATGGCAGGCACCCTGAAAACGGAGAGATGCTGCCGGTTTTGGAGATAAGCCACTATGGCGGATAAGTGTATCCGAATGGAAGCATATGCAAGATTGCATTTGTAAAGATGCAACAAATAACATATGATGTTGGGAATGGACGCATCAAGCGGGTTGATGTGGCGTTCAGTACAGTAAATGACAAACCGCTTCCATTTTGCTGCATAGCAGGCTCTAGTGGTGGGCTTTCTTGCCTCCCGAATGATATCCATGCATTCAGGAGGCAAGTCGAGGTAGCCAAACTTTAAGACCTCAGGAGCCAGATCGCCAGATTGAGCTGTTGCGGATCTGGATGCTGAATGTCGCCATGGTTCTGCGTCAAAAGCCTGGGTGTGAGGTGCAGCCGTTGATGCGGTACCACGGAGAGTTCTAGAAACGTGGTGTACCATGGCTGGCATGCCCACGTTGGAGCAACCAGGATGAGTGTCATCGAGTGTTGCATCAGCTTTCTTGCAACCAGCGGTATGAGAGGTGCTGGGGGAAAAGCGTACGCAATCTGCCTGACCAGTTTATCTATATCGCATTGCCCTGCGACTGTGGGTGAGGGAACCTGGCGGCAAAGCTTTGGCATTTTGCGTTTTCCCTCGTGGCGAATAGGTCTATCTCTGGATGACCCCACTGCTGGAAGTACGGGTGGAGTACTGATGGATGTATCTCCCACTCGTGCATTTGGTGGCTGTACCTGCTGAGCAGGTCCGCCATCTGATTGTCCGTGCCCGGGAGGTGTTCCGCCATGAGGAAGATGTTCCTCTGAATGGCCCACTTCCACATGCTCTGAGCCAGATGAGACAACTGTGGAGAGTGTGTACCTCCCTGCTTTTGGATGTAGTACATGGCCGTCATGTTGTCCGTCCGAATCAACACGACCTTGTTGCACAGATGTACTTTGAATGCCTTCAGCGCCATGAAGATTGCCATCAGTTCTAAGTAGTTGATGTGCATCTTCCATTGCTGCGTTGTCCATAGTCCCTGCACCGTGTAGTGGAGTACATGAGCTCCCCATCCCTGGAGAGATGCGTCCGTCGTCAGGATAATCTGTGGCACAGGCTCCTGGAACGGTCGGCCCTTGCAAAGGTTGTGTGGATTCCACCAATGCAGAGAGTTGTATGCCCGACCGGTCACCAACACTAGGTCGTTCAACTGTCCCTGAGCCAGAGTCCACTGATGCGCCAAGCATTCTTGGAGCGAACGCATATGTAACCTCGCGTGCGGGACTATGAAGATGCAGGAGGCCATCATGCCTATCAACTGCATGAACACTGTCACAGGAAGCGAGTGTTGCGGTCTGAACTTTTGGATTAGCGACTGGATGTTGTTGATCCTCACTGAAGTTGGCTGAGCCGTGGCCGCCAGGGTATCTATCGTCGCGCCCAGATACTGCCGCACATGGGCCGGCTGAAAGTGCGACTTTGGATAGTTTAGTGAGAAGCCCAGGCCGTGAAGAAGGTGAATGGTGTGGGACATGGCGGCGCACTGCTGGGCTGACTTTGCCTGAACCAGCCAGTCGTCCAGATAAGGGTAGACATGTACGTTCTGTTTCCTGAGGTGCGCCGTCACTGTCGCCAGACATTTGGTGAACACTCTGGGGGCCGTGGTCACTCCGAAAGGAAGGACCTTGAATTGATAATGCCGATTCTGAATGGTGAATCTGAGGTATTTTTTGTGTGATGGATGGAGTGGAATGTGGAAGTAAGCATCCTTGAGGTCCAAGGTTGCGAGGAAGTCTCCCTGATTGAGTAACGGAAGAACTTGCTGCAGCGTTAGCATGTGGAAGTGTGCTGAGAGAATGTACTGGTTTAGGGACCTGAGGTCCAGAATAGGCCTGAGGGACCCGTCCTTCTTCGGGATTAAGAAGTACAGGGAGTACAATCCTGTGCCTTCTTCCTCCACTGGCACGAGCTCTAGAGCGCCTTTTTGCAGCATGACAAGAACCTCCTGCTGCAATAAGTGCAAATGCTCTGTGGACATAGGACGGTGTTTTGGTGGTATGTTGGGTGGAGTGGATGTGAGCTCCAAACAATAACCGAACTGGATAAGTTTCCTGACCCACCTGTCTGTGGTGATGTATTTCCAGACTGGCAGGAACTGCTGGAGTCTCCCCCCGACAGGTGTGGAACGGTCGGGGGGCAGTGACAGGGCGTCACTGTTTGTTGGAGGCGGAGGAACGGGAGTTGTTGTTGCCCCTGCCTCTGCCCTTGGCGCTGTTGCCCCGATAACCTCCTCTACTTTGCTTGGGGTAAGAGGATTGCGCCCCACCTTTATTGAATTGTGTTTGCTGGGACATCTGGCCTCTGGAAACACCTCTATTGCCTGAGCGACGAAAAGTGCGCCCCCTAAACTGTTGGGACTGGAGAGCTCCCATGGACTTAGCAGTCTCGGTATCCTTTATTTTTTCCAAGGTGGTATCCACCTCAGGACCAAATAATCTGTCAGGGTTTACCGGCTGGTTGAGCATGGTAGTTTGGATCTCAGGCTTAAACCCGGAGATTCTGAGCCATGCCTGATGTCTCAACATCACACTGGTGTTAATTGCCCTGGCTGCAGTGTCCGCAACGTCTAGTGCACACTTAATTGAAGCGTTGGAGACAAGCTTCCCTTCCTGGATAAGCATCTCCGCTGCCTCTTTATACTGGTCTGGGGGATGTTGCAACAGGGTCTCTAGCGTGTCGTAGTATGCCCTGTCGTACCGAGCCTAGAGTGCCTGCGTGTTAGAGAAACGCCAGATATTGGCCGCCTGAGCTGCAACTCTCTTTTCTGATGCCTCCAGCACTTTGGATTCTTTGTCCAGGGGAGGAGCTTCACCAGTGGTCTGCGAATTCGCCCTTTTGCGGGCATTAGAAACGACCAGGGAGTCCAATGGCAACTGGCCCTTGATGTAGGTTGGATCGCCAGGTGCCGGTCGGTATTTTTTTTCAATTCTAGGGTTGACTACCCTTGACCGCGTGGGTTCCTTAAAGATGTCCGCAGCATGTTTCAGGACCCCCTTTAGCATCGGGAGAGTCTTCACAGTCTTTTCAGCTGTCGAAAAAGTGTCAAAGAGGAAGTCCACCTCCACAGGGTCAGCATGCAGCTCAACGTCGTGGTTCTTTGCCGCCCTCTCGATCAAGGCATTGAATGCCGCAGAATCCTCAGTGGGAGAGGTCTTGACGTTGTAGACCTGAGGGTCAAGGGCGGGTTGCTGATCCCCTTGGTCTCCTGCCTCCACCCATGAGTCCTGTTGTTCATCAGGATCTGTGTTGGCAGGAAAGTTGTATTCCTCGTCCACATCCCCAGCATCCTCAACATCCGAATAAGTTGGTGAGGGTGTGGCAACTCTTGGAGTCCGAGGAGCCAGTGGTTCGACCAAGACCGGTGAATCCGAAGCAGGCTTTTTGCACTTTAGAGGAATTGTGTATGACTCCAAAGGCTTCGTCGCCGTAATCTTCCGTTTGTAAAGCGAAAGCTTCCCGGTGTCGGCATCGATGAAACGCTCCGACTGCTCCTCTACCAATGGTGGTCGATGCTTCAAGCCCCCAGCCGGGTGAGTAGGCTTTGACCCCGCAGAACCCTGCAAGTTCGCTTCGGGCACCGACCGTGGTGCGAAGGCCTTCGGTGCCACCTTCGGCGGCAACGTGAAGAGGATCGGCGTCGATGACTTCTACGTGGGGACTGACTGCTTCGGGGCGGAAGGTGTCTTGGGGTCTTCCGTCGAAGGCTTGTCCCTGATACGTTTCAGGGAGTCCGAGACCTGCTTCGTAAAGGAAGCGGATAGCTTCGTCGACACGACAGACTATCTTGGTCCACCAACGTGTGAAGACTCGAGCATCGATGACTTGGTCTGTTCCGGCCGAGGCTTTATCGGGTCGGCGGCCTGGGTAACCGTTTTTGGGGCCCCAGTCTTCGGCTCGACGCCCTTCTTGGACTTCGGCTCGACGCCTCTGCTTGGCTCTGGCTCGACGCCCGTCTTGGACTTCGGCTCGATGCCCTTGCTTGACTCCGGTTCGACGCCCTTCTTGGACTTCTGCTCGACGCCTTTGGTCAACTTTGGCTGGACGCTCTTGCCCGACTTCACCGGGTCGACAGCTTTCTTCGGCCTGGGTTGTCCCGACACCTCGGAAGACGAGGGTGTCGACAGGGGAGCAGACGTCTTCGGTTTCGATGGCGTTTCAACCACTTTCGGTTTTGTTGACACCGAAGGTTTCACTTTCGGTTTAGTTTTCGACAAAGGCGGCTCCGCCGAAGTGTCCGTAGGCGGGCCTGGAGGCGGGGCCGTGGATCCTGGTAGAAGGTCTTGGGTAAGGCCGAGTGGCGATCCCTCGACCTGAGCTTTTGTAATTGTTCGAACGGAGCTATCTTCCATGGCCCCATTGTCGTCTCCTACCTCGTCGACGACTTCTTCTACGTCTAGGCCTTCGACATCCACCTGATAATCGTAGTCTATTTCCTCCGCTGGAGGTGAAATCTGCAGCTGAACTTCGTGTTTGTCTGCTTCCTCGCTGTCGAAGATGTCCACCGGTGCCGGGGCCGACTGCCGGGCCTCCATGCACGCCACGCGCCGATGCCGAATCGACTTCTTCGAACGAAACCGTGACAAGCCATACAGTTGGCTTCATCGTGGTCCGGCAACAGGCACTTGTTGCACACCGGGTGGACGTCGATGTGTGGGTACTTCGATCCGCACACGGGACACTTCTTGAACGGGCTCCGTTCCATGTTGCGTCGTCGAAGGTCTTGCTGCGTTGACTGGGCCTCGATCACCGAAGAGTCACGAGACTCCCTGGATGTCCAACTCGGGAAGCGAGTCTGAACAGAACTGGGCACCGAACGCAAACAATACCGACGGTACGAAAAAGGCCTTTTGGCCTCGAAAAAGTTTATGTTGAGTCCGAACTGGAGATAACGAAATTACATCCGAACCCAATGGCGGAAAAAAACAATCTGAGGATGGAGTCGATGCCCATGCACACTGTAGTCCAAGGGAAGAACCACCTATCTCGTGATACTTCGAAGACTCTTCCAGGACAACAATGTGCAATCATCCGGACCCAACACTAGGCGGCGATCTATGCTATAGATATGAATTCAGCAGCCCACATGCCTCGAACAATATTGTACTGATCAGATGAAACTAGAGGCATTTGCAGTACTTCACAACATATCACAATCATTGTCTTCAAACAGATTGGTGCATGTCTAGGAATTAAACTGAATGTTGGAATCGCAGGCACACAGACAAAATAAGTACCATCAATAAGAAGAGGGTGCATAGACACTTCTTTGTAATGTGCACTTCAATAGTGAGTGTTCCCACTTGCAGCACTGAAGTGAAGCGAGAATTCAATGCAACTGTTTTTAATTTAATAAGTTGCAAAACAATTCAAAGTATTATTAGGAATTCGAAATTAAAACCTTAATGGGGCACTGCTCTCAGGTACATTGCTTACCTACTACAGTGTCTTTGATTTCCTTGTGCACTGCCATCAGTTTATCACACACTGCATCCCCAACCAGGCCAAATCCATGCAGTAGCAACTTCAAATCAAACTGGTCCAACTCGTTGTCATCATTATCCCCAGGAATGTAAATCTCAATTCCACGATTTCTCATTGCTCTGGATATCTCACCATGGGCAGGATCCATGGAAAGGAACAACCTGTTGGATACCATTTAAAACAAGATACAAATCACTCACAGGACACAATGTGCACACAGACACCATGCCAGCATAAGCACATTTGCAATCTAGAATATGAACCAGGAAACTGCTACACAACAGAACATGCAATACAAAAACATCAAAAGAGTTAGTGGGCGACTAAGGAATTAATTATAAAGTACATGCTCACTCCCAGCCCCATCCAGCTCTTTCTGCCAATATGTACTGCATGAGAACAAAGGGGCGATAGCATGGGTAGCTGATGGGAGTAGCACAAACAAAGGGTGCCATACTAGGTTACCGGATGCACTAATAGCTACGGCAGTAACAACTATTGGTGATCTTGAAAATTCCAGCAGAGGTAGTATTTTCATAAAAAAGGCAATTACCGTTTTCAGACATTAATTAGTCTATTACTCTGATTTTTTGGAGAACTTAAGTACACATTGA
Organism: Lissotriton helveticus; assembly: GCF_964261635.1. Lineage (NCBI taxonomy): Eukaryota > Metazoa > Chordata > Amphibia > Caudata > Salamandridae > Lissotriton > Lissotriton helveticus. Next base: position 771,854,288 of record NC_136067.1, on the reverse strand, counting down.
GGTCATAAATGGACAGAAATAGTAAAATAAAGAATCAATGATTGTGAATGTATACATAACAGTTCAAGGTTGCACTTCAGCATTAAGGCCTACCGAGACCAGAAAAAAAAAAATAAATAAATAAATAAATCACACAAGGATTACATAGTACATTAACTGTAAATCACACTTTCAGAAACATATTCTATTCATTTTAATAGTAACAGTAGTTAAATTCATTGTGCCATCTTTGGGCAAAATCATTTTTGGACTTTTTTCAGTTGCCAAAAGAAAAATTGAGACCCAAGATATGATTTAATTTTAACAAGCTTGTTTGTTTTAACAAGAACGTTTCTGCCTATACTACACTGATTATATTGTTAAGTACACCATATGTACTAAGATCTGAATTTACTCAATTACATTTGTTTACATATTTATTGTAGACATCTATACACATGTAGTGGAAAATAGACATAAAAATAAACCATCTTCACACATCTTGAATGGTGAAATGTAACACCTAGATGAGACACTGAGCTCTAATGTTCTACCATTTTAGGTGCGGTGTGAAGAATTGCGGACAAGTCAGGGTGGGCTTTGTCTCCACCAAACCGAGTATTACTCACTTTCCTTATTCTATTAGCTGTTTAGTAAATCATTCCACCTTACAGGAAGTGCTACCATTCAAATGCAAAAGGCAATATTTTACATCTGAAAAGTACACTCAAGCATCACATGGTGATACTCAATTCTTAACCTCTTATATGTAATCTATACAGTATGAAATCCTTATTTGCTACTTTTTTCTCACTGTCTCCAAAGCAAAGAAGGCAGGCTTTACTGCAATGTACAAGTTACTTACCTTCGGTAACGATGTATCTGGTAGAGACTATTCTAGCCGCAGATTTCTTCACGTAGAATTATCCCCAGGCATGAGACTGGATCCGGAAACTTTTTGCCACAGCATCCCTGCGCGTCGCTCGCGTACATGACGTCAGCGAGGTCACATAAGACCCGCGCCGGCGCGCCTACGTCAATTTTCTTCAGAGAACTTTTCCGAACCACAACGCGGAGCCACCAGATAAACTGTGGGAGCATGGGAACAGTGGCCGAAGAGCAGGAAAATTGGAAAAGAGCAACCCAAGGGTCCTCGCAGAACGGGGAGGAAGGGCGAGCCGTGAAGGAATCTGCGGCTACAATCGTCTCTACCAGATACATCGTTACCGAAGGTAAGTAACTCGTACATCTGATAGACTACTAGCCGCAGATTCCTTCACGTAGAATAGATACCCTAGCAATACCCACGGGGAAGGAGGGTCTGCGAAAGGACCCCACCAGCCTGAACAGAACCGAAGGTCCCACAGGGGACCAGATCTGCAGGGCAGGTAAAACCTCGACTCGGGCAGGCAGGAGGAACCCAACAAGCAAAACATCACCGACCCCCAGGAGATGGAGGAGGGAGAAAGAGGCTGTAGAGGGCCGTACACTCACAGCAGAGGAACCAAGGGCAAGGCCCGGAAGGATGAGCACCCCACTCCCCTACAAGGCAACATATCTTCCATCCAATGCCAAGACAGGAAGAGGAGAAGAAGCCTAGAGGCCCCAAGGAAACGAGGGAAAAGAAGGCAAACCCACCCCAAATGGAGGGCGACATGCTAGCCGGAAAGGCACCGACAGTCAAAAGCCGCCAGAAGCAAGAAGAACAACCCGGGGCCCCAGGAAGGCCGGGCAGGCGGCGCCTGACAAGGGAGAACAAAAAATCATCCCAGCCCTCAGAACAGGAGCAGGGGGGATGAGGGAAAGCCCGGGCACACCACTACGAGGGGCCGCGCACACGATCTCAAGAAGCAAAGGAACATACATAAACACCATGGAGAACGGGGACCCGAAGGCGACAAGAGCTCCTTAGCAGAGCGCAACCTATGTAACAGCCACCACTACCCCACATAGGGTACGTTAATTCCCAAGATATGGGAACTCTCTTAGGAAGAGATGGAAGTGGTGTGCTTGCTGCAGAACACAATAGTTCTCCTTCATACAGGCTACCTTCAAACCAGACACCAGTTGTACCAGACGGGTGGGTGTTGTGTTGCCACATTCCATTTGTTACTGGAAATTTCTATCTACATCATGAAATGCAGCTCTTTTCAATCGTCTTTTGTTGATGTCGGGTCACCTAGGTACAGTGAGCTGTGAGGAGCAAATTTGCCAATGGCTCAATCTCTGCGCTCCAGATGCTGCATGCTCTCTAGATCGAGCCAAAGTCTGAATTCCTGCATGCGGTTTAGCTGATGACCCGTAGAGAGCAGGAGAGATTACCGGTCTATAAGAGGTGTTGCACTGTGACTGCAAGGATACAAGACATACTAATCCCAGGAAATCTGCACTCATTACCTTCAGTCACACTTTTTCTGGTGGATACAATGTTGTAATACAGAAATCTCACTTTTAGAATAGTTGCAGGTGCCAGAGAGGGTATGTATTTTCAACAGCAACTGCTCCGGAGTGCCTGTAGAAGGCACAGTCAGAATCTCTGGTGGCCTAACAGCGCCCAACAAGTGACAGCACAGAACCACATACAGGCAACACCAATGCGCTCTGACATTTCTATTTTACACTCCAATGACCTCTCGGACTCCGATCTATCAAGAGAAACTGGAGGTCACAGTATTGCCGAAACTAACTTGGGATCATTTCAACAGGTACAAGAGTCCACTTCAGAAAACGAATATGTTACCTACCTTGTAAGCACCTTTTTTAGTAGCGCGTACTGCTGCAGATTCACATGCTAAGCAAACTCCTGTCATCTAGTGTTGGGCTCAGACTCTACAATTTGTTTTTCTCAAAGTAGTATTTTTATCACTGATGTGACATCAAGTCTTCTCTTCGATAAAATGTGCATGTTTCAATTGCTACACTGATAGATTGGTTAATTATTTCCACCATAATGGCGAGTAAGGATGGAGCTAGTGAAGTTACTCTAAAAGCTTGAAGGGTTGATTTACGGATATGTTTGTGTATCATTCTAAGTATATATTGGTGCAGTCTGAAAGGGGTTGATTACATAGTGCACTTAGACCATGGGATGTCATCGTTCAGCCCATGGATAGGTATTTTGAGGCAAAACACCCACCGCTGTACTCTTGAAAAAAGAGACCTAGTATTCCCTTTATTTGCCTCAATTATTGTCCACTTCAGATTATCCGCTGAGTTGTTGGACTCAAGAAAATCGGAGCACATCTTAATGCTGGTCCTCTTAGAGCGTATTGTATTGCGGTGTCCGGTAATGCGTGTTTAAAGATTACTGCAGGAGCATGTAATCAGGTATATGCAATTTTTCATGTTACAATTGGTATGGTGCCTTGGCTACCATGTGTGCTGCAGACCAATGGCAATTGTCTTGGTAGTTTGTGTAAGGGGACAAACTATGCACAACCTACAGGGATAGTGCCCCTGTACATGGGGGATTACCCAAAGTGTGATCTGGCGTTCCTTCGGTGAACTCGGTCAAGTGTGGACAAGTATGTCTCGCAAGTTGTCTGTGCGTTTGCATGCAAAGAGGGGTGCATTGCCCACCTCTAAAGTCTGTGTGTTCAAAATAGCCCTATTTAAAAAAAAATATTTTCTGAATGTTATTTCATAATTGGGTGAAGGTTGCGACATGTAAGCTCGTCCATTGATGATTTTTCTTTGTTTTCCGGGAGGCTGTCTCAATGGTTATTCTTCGCTCTTTTGTATGATCTTATGGAGGGTAGTGGCGATCTACCAAGTTGGATCTCAGGGTAGAAGCTTGTAGTTCATATTCTTTCAAGGTGTTAGTTACAATGAGGCGAAGGAACTGGCCCACTGGGAGTTTGTCCCGTACAGTCTTCGGTTCATGGTTCATAAATTAACAGGCTGTTCCTATCAGTGGGCTTTCTGTAGTTGGTTGTTAGTAACCTTCCTCTGGAAATGAGAAGGTCCCGAAAGGGTATAAATTGATCTGAAACAGTGCTGGTGAACTTCAGAAAGAGGTTGAGTGTGTTAATCCAACCACAGAATTCAGCACAGATATTGACATCTCCTCACCAGAAGACAAGCACATCATCTATGTATTTGCACCAGGTAAGTATGTTCTTAAATAGGGATTTTCTCCAACGAGGATATGGTCACCTTGAAATGCCGACAAGTAAATGCAGGCCAGGCTCGGAACAAAGGTGCTCCCCATGATAGTGCCCTGCACCTGATGGTAACGTTGTCCTTTGAATTGAAAAATATTCTCATAGAGAGCTAAGGCAGCACATTCCAGGATGAAGCTGGGGGTGTTTTGGATGAACAAGGTGTCTCTGTCATGAGGATAGCCTCCAGCACTTTTACCTTGCTTCCTGAGGATTGTTAGTGTACATGGCTTTGACATCTAAAGTGACCAAGAGATCGATATTCTAAGGCTCCGTGAAGCTCTGTATGAGGTTCAACACCTCTGTAGTTTCCTTCAGGTAGGTAGGAGTCTTCATCACAATGGGTCTCAGAAAATTATCAAAAAGTGTACTCGAGGAGCGGGCCGATCCCTGAGACAATGGGTCAGCCTGGTGTCAAAGTGACACCTTTGTGGATCTTGGGAAGAGTGTTAAAGTAAGGAATCCTGGAGTGGGTGTTATGCAGGAAATCAGCCACATTTTTCATGATCCTTTCGTCTGCTCCAGAAATGAGCAGTTGGATTCTGGTAGTTAGGCTAGCCGTGGAATAATGCCAATTGGAAAATAATAGTGGGTGTTCTGTAGTTGCCGTAGACATTTGTCGTCGGTCGAGAGATCCTGGAGGACAATGGCCCCACCTTTATCAGCTGGCTTTATGACAATTGTGTCGTCCTCCGTTATTCCTCATATGAGTTTCTTTTCTTGGTTGGATAAGTTGTGGAAAGGAGGACGTATGGTAGACCTATCCAACTCCTTCAGAACCGTATTTTCGAAGGCATTGTGGACGATGGATGAGTAAATTTGGACCGGTTGCGTAACCCTGAGTCATCTGTCGTAGGGGGTGGTTTGTCTTGTATTGAGGCACACAGTCTGATTTTGCGGAAAAACTGTTGTAATTCAAGGTTGAGGCAAAAAGGTTATTCCTTAGGCATAGGAACAAAGCCTAGCCCTCGTCTCATCACTGTTCAGTTTACGCGAGGAAAGGTTCATGACCTGTGTTTTGTCACAGTTGTGCGACTCCTCAGCAACATCTGTGCTTCCGGTTCCTGCCAGTGTACACTTTTATGCGGCCTCATTGTGCATGCAATACACTTATCGTCCACTTTAGAAGCTTTAGGTTTTGTTTGTCAAACCTTCAGATCAATCCTGGATAGCTGTGGCTCTGTGCAGCAAGGCTTACACAAAGGTACAAGTGTAAAGCATGTAAACATCATCAACAAAACAAGACAACGAAATCCGACACCGGTTTATAAAAATAGACTGTATTTTCATGTATTTTTAGACAACACAAGGAAAAAGCTCCACAGCCGACTTCTGGAGATGCAGAATTTACAAGGTATAGTAACTCAAACCATTTCACTCAACCGCAAACAAGTACTGGCAAATTCAGCAAATTTGACACTTAGAAACTTTTTTAACTAAAAAGTTTGGACTAGGTGTAATGCTGTCACTCATATCACTTTAGGGGACCAACTCCAGTGGGTAGCAGTCAGCAGGTGAAGCAGTCTCTAGTCCGTTCCGGGCCCTTTTAACATTTGCATGGCTTTCCTACAGATCTAGTCTTGATGCAAGGGATGAAGGATGATGAAGATGCTCAAAGGATGCCGTGGATGCGATTAGGTCGATAAGGGGCTTGCTGTGACTACTCCTCGGTCCCCGAAGGGGATGAGGTGGTACTGGTCACAGGGTTAACAACCCTCAAAGTCCTCTTGTTAGTAGCAGAAGTCAAGTCTCCACTTGAATACAAGTCTTCCAGTATCGCAATCATGGCCCAATAAATCCTGGGTTGATAACTCATCCTTTGGTGGACCCAGCCGACTTTCGACGACACCTCCAGGTTCCGCGAACCTGGGTGCAACTTTGTGTGACAGGATCTGATCACTGGTACTGCACTGCGTCTGTTGGAGGTGGGCTGCAGACGTTCGGCTACCAACTTGCCCCAGCAAGCTCCTCAGCTGTTGTGCCCTGTGCTGTAAACGGGCGGCAGCTCACTTACTCTTGGAGTCTCTTGGCTTTGACTGGGCTCTACAGACTACTTAGCCTTGAGCAGGACACAGCAGAGAGTCCCTCTCCTTTGCTAGCCACCAGGTTCAGCAGGTGGAGTCCACGCAGGTGCAGCCTCTCTGCCAGTTCCACAGTGAAGCAGGCCAGTCCTTCTTCAGTCCTCCTTCCAGTCCAGTAGAGACCCGAGTTCAGAGTGCCAGGGTACCCTACTTAAGCTCATTAAATGCCTTCAGGGCAGAAGGTATTTGGTAGCCAATGGGCTAGCGGGTTCCCACCCACCAGCTGACCACTTCCAGCGAAGTTTGGCATTTGGGCATCCCTGGATGCACCATTCTGCCCACTTCCAACATGGCAGTACCTCTCTCCCAGCATGTGGAGCTCCCTAGCCCCGCCCACATGTGTGGCTACCAAGGGGGCTACAAGCCCCTGGAAAAGCGGTTTGGCAACTGGTTTCCCCTCTCCTGTCCCAATGCCAAATGGCTTCCTACAGGGGTGAGGTGACACCTCCTTCCAAAGCAGGCCCCCATTGGATCCTTTCCTGTGAGTCGTTAGCACATCTCCCCAGAAAGGCAGAAACGTGTCTCAGTGACAGGACCCTATATGCAACCAGTATAGTCAAAGGGGACTAAAAGGAACAAAGTGGCAACTTTGCAAAAGCTGCACACTGCAACTAGCACACATTTTCATGACAACTTTGTAAAAGTCATGGGGAGCTGGGAAACAAACCAGGGCGCACTACAGGAAGAAGGAGGGAGGGGGGCAATCATGTGACTGTGACTAGTAACAATACAAATGTTGATTGTAACCCCATTGGCAAGGACTTTAGCCCCCCCATGTAGGACTCTTGTAAATGGTACCCCCGGTACCCAGGGCATGAGTACTAAAGAGGGTCCCTAAGAGCTGCAGCATTTATTATGCCACCCAAAGGGGCTCATACACAAACTGCATGCAGACTGCCATTGCAGGATGTGCCAAATGGTGCAAGCTATTCTGCAATCATGACACTTCCAACTCCCTGTGTGCAATGCCATAGTGCAATGCCAAAGTACACTACATGTACTATATGCAAGTCTCCTCTACAGTAGGCCCTAAGGCACGGTGCACTATAGTACATGTGAGGGCATGAGCAGATATGCCCCAGTGATGCCTAGTTTCATAGCTAGGTATTGCAAGCGATCAGGAAGCCATTTTAAAGGTATGTACTATGCACTGGTCATTAAAAGTCACACAGCTACATAATGACTTCACCTCGTCTTAATAAATCTGTACTGAAGCCAGTACCAGATGTATTAAGAAGTGCACCTGAGTGCAACTTGGAGGTGCACTCGGAAGCCACAGTTGTCTCTAGGTGTGTTGACTGACTGGTATTTCCAACCTGCCACCAGAGGCTGGTTTCTAGCCCCCTGCAACAATGCCTGCTCTGCAGAAGGTGTGCTCACCACCTCCATTAGCATGGAAAGCGATTTAGCATATCAAGGTCAGAGGCTTCAAAGCCTTTCCTGCCTTTGACATGCAACTCTGGCTTACTCACCAGACCTGGGGCCCATTTGGCACCAGAGCCGAAGGGAAATTGGATATTCAGGAGGCGTGTTTCCCTCATAGTCTAGTCACAACCCTAAGGAAGGCTACCTCAAAGGAACAGCAAAATAAGTGTTTCACCATCTGGATTTGTGGTGAAATAGGGACTTCTGGCTAAGGATAATGCCCACTCCCCAACAGGAAGTCAGCATATTGGGGGCGTAGTCGCTACAGTGGCAGGTAGCCCATTGGCTACTACCATATATTCCCCTAAAGGCCCCTAAGTTGAGTATTTAGGGATCCCCCAGACAGCAGGTCCTCAGATTCGGCTTCCTTGGAACTTAAGGACAAAGAAGACATGACACAGTCAGAACCACTGAACTGGTACCGAAACAGACGCCAAACTCTGCCTTGCAGCGTACTTCTCAACAAATGCAAAGGCTCGAACTACAGCTGTGCATCTTCCCCAACACTTAAGAGGACTGTTTAGTCCTTTGACAACCAGCTATAATCTCCCTTGGAGAGGAGGAGCCACCCCCGCCCCCTCATCTTCAGGCACCGATCGTATCTGCCCGGTGCACCATATGGTTGTCCACTCGGCCCACTGAGATAGAAACACTTCAGGAGGAGGTTTCTGTGGCTCTAGGAGGTCACTTCAGTTCAGTAAAACTTTATTTCGATGATTAAAAACGATCATAAAAATTCATTATACAAATTCATCAATTACATTTCTGAACCATGAAACATTAAAAACAAAGTTTATACAGTTAAAAAATATGATATTATGTACATCATAGCTCAACCTCTCGTGTTTCTTAATTTTACTGCAACTTTTAAAAACCTCATAATAGAGCATAGGGTGCGCATATCAGTTGCTCTTTGCAAAAACAGTAATGCAGTTTTGGCATGGCGAAATTTTAGCTCTTTAAAAATGTCTACAAGGAATCTACGACGAGGGATTCGATAAAAGGAACATAAAAGTACAAAATGAAGGGTGTCCTGCGGAGACCTATTGTCGCAGCCGCAGGCACCCTTCTGCTCAATTGTTAAAGTAAAACCAGGCGGATAAGCTAAAATATTAGGTAACAAATTGAGCCTAAAACGGCACATTAAAAATCTATCTTGCTGATTATACATCAAAAATAAATAGGGTTCCATAACCTCCCCGTTACTTACTAAGCGGTGTGCAACTACTGATGTTTTTAGTAAGTCAGAATTTTGTCTGCCCAGATCATATTTTTCTAATAACAATTTTTTGATCCGATATTTACAGGAGGTGTCAATCAAGGTCGGATCCCTGAACAGTATCTGGTGATCTATGCTCCATAGTGTGTCCGTGACATAATTTAACCATGGGATTTGAAGGCACTTATCTTTTTGTAAACAGTCTTTGGCTATTATCCTGCTTAGCTCCGCTTCCGGATTTACCCAGATTCGGAGCCAAGTCAAGATAGGTCTCACCTTAACCTGGTCGGTGATATATGGGATCCCAAGCTCAGTGTGTGCAATTCCTGCTGGGATACTCTGTGGTGTCTTCAAGATTTATTTTCCTCTACTTGTAATTGTCTTACATCCCTAAAACCCCAGACCTCTGCCCCGTACATAGCCTTTGCTGTGCTTACCGCTCTGTATAAATTCATTACTTGTTCTGGTGACCAGCGACCCAGCCTGCGGGCAAAGTTTAATATAGCACCGTTTGCAGAGACCAGTTTTCTACACCTTTCCTCAATTAAGAAATCAAACTTGATCTCCCCATCGAATAGAAGACCCAGGTATGAGAAGGTGGTTACGGTTTCCAAAATGTGGGCCCTATTTTAAATACATATTTCTTGGGGTTTTTTTTGCCCGCCACCATTACAAAGGATTTGCTCAAGTTCACGGAAAGATCTAAGTTGTCCATGAACTTCACAAATCCATCAACAAGATGTTGCAAACTCAGTGCTGTTCGTGCAAGCAGGACCGCGTCATCCGCGTACAACAGTACCGGTATATGACGCGATCCTGCTTTGGGGCAGTCAGTTTCCAGAGCAACCAATGTTCTTTCTAGGTCATTTATGTACAGTGAGATTAAAAAGGGAGCAAGGATACACCCCTGCCTCACTCTGCTAGTGCACGGGAAGGGATCGGTATTACCGCCCCCCCCGGCGCTATAGCGGACCTTAGCAGTAGTGTTCCAATGTAGTTCTTTTAGAATGTTTATAAGTCCAGGATCAATTCCCAAGTTACTCATCAGGGCCCAGAGTTTATTCCTATTTACGTTATCAAAGGCCGCAGCCAGGTCCATAAATCCCATGTAAACTGTTCCGTTGCTAGCCTTTGTGTATTTGACAACTAATAGGTAGAGGTTGAGACATTGATCGCTGGTTGATTTACCCGATCTAAATCCATATTGGGTATCTACTAGGGCAGTGGTTCCCAAAGTGTGCGCCGCGGCACCCCGGTGCGCCGTGATTAGAAGCCAGGGGCGCCGCGGCGCAGGATGTGTATTCAATGAGTGATTGCCAGAGAAAGCCTCACACATGCCAGACATTGCCCCGCAGTCTTGGGATCCCCCCCAGAGTTTGGAGTGCACACGGGGGACAAGAGTGGGGGGGACAAAGGGACAAAGGAAATTCTCCTCTGTGATTAACAGGACCATTAGCGCGCGAAAGCGCTATGCATAATGATGACCTTGTAACTGCATCCTGATACCTGTGATCAGGCTGCACGCTTGTAGGGGCTAAAGGAATTTAACACCCCTGCCTCTCCCATCTCTCCTCCGTCCTCTGGCCTGTGTCTGAGCCCAGGCTGCTGCAGCTCGAGCTGCTGTTTCTGGCGTCTTAACACATACGTTTTTACAGGTCTTCAAAAGCGCATTTACGTTCCTTTGGAACTGGTTAAGGAGGGTTTGTTGTTTTGTTGACTGATTCCAGTATCCCATGTGTCCCCACTCTGCCTATTCGATATTTCACACTTTTTATTTTATTTTTACTGCCTCAGTGGGGGAATGCATGTAGTGAAAAGACATCTCACAAGTAGGGACTACACATTTTCCCATGTTCACAGAGTCTGCAAGAGAGCATTTTGTTAAGAATAAATTGTTACTTCATTTTCATTTTTGTTGTAATTTAGCCGTTAATGTTGGTTTTCCACAAGGGGATGTCTGGGGAGTCCATAGGATCGCCTTTATCCCACGTAGAAGCAGGCAGGGTCAGAGGCCTGGTGGAGAGTGTTAGGTGGGTGGGTGGGTGCGGGGTCAGGGGCCTGGTGGAGAGCGTTGGGTGGGTAGAGGGTCAGCGGCCTGGTGGAGAGCGTTGCGTGGGTGGGTGCGGGGTCAGAGACTGTTTACGAATTTATGCTGATGTGAAACGCCTCTTGCGCGTGCTCTTTGTAATTTTACTACGTCATCTGATTCAGTGCTCCCCAAAAGCAGCACAAGTCCCCCTACCAAGTATTTGTTTGCAGTTTTATATAGCGCAAACTCCACCGTAAGGCATCAGAGCGCTTTACATTAGCGGCATTTACGTTCCAGACGGACACATTCATTTTTAGACACGGGGAGTCCATCATGCTTTTGAAATGGTGCCATTGTTCCAGGTGGCAGCCCCCTCCATTGGGTGGGAAGGGTGAAGGGGGGTGGCCGAGAAGGGTGCAAGGCAGAGGGGAGAAGGGTGCAAGGCAGAGGGGAGAAGGGTGCAAGACAGAGAGGAGAAGTGTGCAAGGCAGAGGGGAGAAGGGAGAAGGGTGCAAGGCAGAGTGGTTGCAAATAAAGTTTTATGATAGTGATGGCTACTCTCTGAATCCTTCATCACGTCTAGGCTTTGATCTTCATGTAGACCAGTGGTTCCCAAAGGGTGCACCGCGGCACCCCGGTGCGCGGGTAAAAAAATGGTGGGGAGTCACGGCCAACTGCCAATTAGGTCAAGGGAGCCACGGGTCAAAAAAGTTTGGGAACCACTGTACTAGGGTGTGGTGCTCTTCTGTCCATGCGGTGAGGCGGTTTAAAACCGCCCTACCCAGTAGTTTGGCTGACACGTCTATCAGCGATATTGGTCTATAACATTGAGGATTGTCCCTACTCCCCTTCTGAAAGATAGGGACAATCAATGCTGTAGACCTGGATCGCGGGAGCCCAGATTTTATCGCTTCATTTAACACCCTAGTCATAATGGGCGCCCAGAGTTCAATGTTACTTAGGTAAAGGTCTGGTGGTGTGCCATCGGCCCTGGTGCCTTGTTTCGAGTCAGACCTTGGATGGCCTCGGTGATTTCTTGTAATGAAAATTCTAGATCCGTCGGCCGTGCCCCGCCCCAACCCTCTACCAAAGCTGTATCGCAGGGGTGGTTGTAAAGGCCCTTAAAATGAGTCACCCGCTGCTCCGGGAGTATGTTAGTACTAATCACCGGGGCACTGCTGTCTTGAAAACAGGGCCTGTTGATGATTTTCCAAAATTCAGTATAGTCCCTGTTTTCCTCTGCTTCCCTCAGGTCGGCCCAGACTTCGTTTTGCAGCGTGGTCTTCCTCTGTTTGATCTGGGTTTTGTAAATAAGTCTACAGAGGGCTACTTTCTGCTTGTCTCTCGGGAGAGTCTTAAGGCAGAGTTTTAGATCCCTCAGTGCCCGGGAGCAATTAGCATCAAACCATCGTGGTTGTGTTATTTCTTTTGTGGGACCTTTAGTTTTCAGTAGTCCATCAATCACATTGGATAGGGACTCGAACGCTGAGACCACCTCACTGCCCTCTACTGTCAGTTCTAAACAAACATGTATTCGATTTTTTCCTCTTTCTATTAAGGTTCTATAGAATTCCTGGCCATTGATTTTTGACCATCTTAATCGTCTCCCCTGGTCCGTTGGCCGCACCTCAATGTCTGCCAGATCACTCCTTATTGAGAGACTATTATACAAAATGTTGAGAATTAGGGGATTGTGGTCACTAAAGGGACTCCAGTCTGTTCTCACCTCTTTAACCTGATCTTTTGCAAAAGTAGATATTATCATAAAATCTATAATGGATGAGCAACCTCTGCCCTTGAATGTTGGTGTGAGAGTACCATCTTGTTTCGGGACCACCAGGTCTATTGTGTGCGTAAGAGCATAATTGTCTAAACTTAATTAGTAATTTTCCCTCCTTGTTATGCTCAAAATGTGGTCCGCTTTCTATTGGGCAAGATGACCAGTCGGGGCTTACGGGGAGAAGTTTTGGGCAAAGGTGGCAATTAAAGTCACCCATGACCAGGACAGTTGGTTCCGCACCCCCTTTCCTTTGCTCGGTTTCTTCATTTAATCTGCTCTCTAGTTCCTGGATAACTACATAATTCCCATCTACAGGCCCCGAGTTGTAAAAATTTAATATCGACAACCTCAGCCCTTGCCCTTGGAATACCACTGCCTGGAGAGTATGTGTTGAAAATGGGATCCCTGGCTGGCCAGGGCTTGCGCCAAAGTCAGCCAGAGACCACCACTCCTAAGTCAGGGCAAGGGAGTTACACGCCAAGATAACCCCTGCTCACCCTCTAGGTAACGTGGCGCAAGCAGCAAGGCTAAACTTGGAGGCGATGTGAGTTAAGTATTTGCGCACGCACCCCAGCAACAACACCCAAGGCCCACCACAAAGGAAACTCCACACAAGGTTATATAAAAATAGCCTTTGTATTACACTAAAACACATTAGATAAGAACACACACTTTACAATGTGCCAACAGGCACGGGCAGAATTTACAGGGGATATGTACAAGACAGGGCCACCTGGACCACTGTCAGGAATCAGCACTTTTTAGAAGTAACACTTTTAGAAATAGCACTTAGAACATAGCATAGAAAATCACTGTAGCAAGAAATAGCACATAACCAGTAATCACTGGTAACCAGGACCTCACTAGCACCACCTGTACTAGGAGAACAACCACCTAAGTATTACAATACCTGTAGGGGTATAAGCACATAACACATGATGTATAACATACATTCAGAGGTGCAAGGAAGGAAAACACATGATGCAGAATCTACATTCAGCGGTGTGAGAACAAGGCACATGACGCATAAAAACACATTCAGAGGTGCAGCACAGTAGAACACATGATGCATAAAAACATTCAGAGGTGTAGCAATAACAATTGCGCAGAAATCACATTGGCACATAAATCATAAATGCGCCAAACCCACAGAAGTCACCACCTGTGACAGTCCCTAGGCCTGTCGTGTATTTCTATAGGTTCTGAATCAGTCCCCCTATTCCTGACCCTATTCTGGTTAAACTAACTATCAAGTTAACTAACAGTCAGCCCATGAGGCAAGAAAACCCCATGATGCAGATACCGTTATCTGACGCAGTCACACTACGGCACAGGAACGTGTTATCTGATTAGGTCATAACGCTTGAGATCTAATTAGACAAGCGACATTCCTCCAGCCCCTGATAAGGCATACGACGTTCTCATAACAAATCAAACCTATGACAACCTGGATAATCCGTGCGGCCATTGTTTTGATTTCACAGAGAACTTTTGCAAAAGAATGTGCTAACGAGCAAGTCGTATGACATCTTTATTGACGTACCTATGTCCATCCTTACGTCAATCTCGGCACCTTTAAGGTATAAATATTGCCGACCTTGCCCTATGCAAACACACGCGTGGTGACAAGACGGAGCAGCCATACTTGCCGAAGCCGAGAGCAGAAGCAGACCCCGCTGGCGCAGCCCCGCCTTCCTGACGCGCTGAGAGACGCGCTGCTATCTCAAGCCGAGAGACCCAGCACCGGCGCTTTCGGGCAGCCCTCGCAGGCAGCCTGGAATATCGAGAGCAGAGAAAGAGATACCATTCCTCATTCATCCTAAATTCCAGGTACAGAACTGAATAACCCCTCACAGAGAATTCTTTAGTTATTCACTTGGCAAAAACAAACTTAACTTAAACTGTAACTTTCTATTCCCGCCCACGCATTAGACTTAGGTCAGGTACACGGGGTAGGCGTATTTAGAAACACCAGTTGAGTACGTTTAGTCAAATGTATATGTGTATGTAAATATATTTTAATCATGGCTCAGAAACCATATCAATGTTTTTACAGTATTATTTTATACTATTGCTTTTAATGTATGCACTTTACTTAACTATAAGTATTGCAATAATATCGATCCATTTCTCATGTATGAGAAAAGAGACTGATCAATAAATAACACCTTTTTATTGAACACGCCCGTCTCTTCCTTTTCTCTACATTCTGATGAGACTAAGAATGCACGTACTGACTGAGTAAAATAATTGCCTTGTGCTCACACGACTCTCGAGATTGACTCTTGATTAGGGGAGAGCAAAGTTGTCATGTTCTATGGTTGTCAGAAACTAAATCCCTTCTTGTCTAATCAGGGAAGTTAATCCTTCCTTGAACATTCGAGAAAGTTTCTAGCGAACTCTGAGCTTAGCTGGCAAACCCAAAAATTAAGTCTAGTATCGACAGTAGTAGACCTAGTTAACGTCTGGCCTAGGCCTTTACTGCTGTAGGTACTATTCCAATGCGCAGAGCCTATTGGGAAGATAGGAACTACACTACATGGCGCCCAACGCGTTTGGAAAGGGCGATAAAACTAACGTAAGACATTTAGAGTAACTCAGTCGTGCTTTCTCACTCAGACCCCTTTTCCCAAATACTCCAAAGACGTCTGGAGTGGGTGAAAGGTTATATCCTCCAAAACCTCGCAGGAGGGAACTCCTATGTATGGTTCTTGGTCAAGTCAACGTTGAAGGATAAACAGTTCCAAAATATTGTACATCTAATCTTTGTTCCATAAAGAAACCTGATCTGCAAACAAACATAATACCATCCTGTCTGTAAAATGGCAGAGAGTGATGATGAAAGAGAGGCAGTTAGATTAGCAACTGAACTCGCAGATGCTGATGCTACCATGCAAGCAGCAGACGCGGATATAATACTCATTCCGGTCATTAAAAGGAGATCTATAACCTTAAAACTTATAGAAAATAGACTGACACCTAGAGGTGGCACAGTCATATTCGTAATTGAGGCACACGAATATCGGCAGACAGAGGTATACTATTCATGGATACATTTTCCAGCAGCAAATGCTGTAACAAAGTACTTCCACTATTACAAAGTAGAGGAACCTCCTGAAACGTACACTCCTTTCGAGGAGGTGGAAGTACCACTCAAATTCCAAGAGCATTTGCTCTTATTTGATGGCGCCCTAAAACATAACAATCACATTACAAGGCTCGGTCCTTTAGGAAGACCAGGAGCAACGTGGCCGGTCTTAGCCGGTTACACACCACATCCAGACATCGAAAGAATGCCTGCAGCAGAGCTGTTAATACAGCTAAAACAACTACTAAAAATTCATAGACAATTAGTTCAGTATGTAATGCGGACTTCAACAATTCAGCCAGCGATTAAACTTCCACAGCTGACCCCTCACCAGGGGAACACAAATAAAATCACACCACAGAACATCCAATCCTGCCTAGGTAAAGTTCCAGCTAAACGGGAACAAATACCATTCTGGTTGGCACAGAAAATCACCCAAATAGAGGCGGTGTTTCCTGACACCACCCCGCTGGAAAAACACAGGATTCTGACTATATGTCTCCCAATGGGAATCGCACCACACATTGAGGACTGTGACACTTGGGGTACAGTCTTTGCTTCCATCTACACAAAAACGCACGGTGTTCCATCCATTTCGGTAATACCAGATGTGCTAAAACAAATTCAAGATGAATACGGTCCAGAACCTGCTTTAACTCTTGGTATGAAATTACTAAAAGACTTCAAGCAGGTCTCGGCTATATTACTAGCCAACATAAAAGGTGAAGCAGCAAACGTGGCGATCCGCCAGAGGTTAAAAGAGACAGATATAGCAGACCAACCAGCTGAAATTGCCAGAATCATAGAAAAATCCTATGAAGAACTAGGCAGAGATAGTCTAGGTGGAATACCAGTAAAACCGCAACTGACTACAAGTCCAGAAAAAATATTTTTTAATAATAATAATTCACCAAAAAAGAACTGGGATGGAAACAAACAATCCAATCCTAAAGAAAAGAAATTCCCGTCCAGAGGAAGGTCTCCGAGGCGAAGAGAGAAATCTCCAAACCAAAGACAGAGGTCACCGCAGAGTGACCCCTCTGGGAATAGATATAACCTTAGAAATAGGGATAATATTAAAAAACCTGATAGATAAAGACATTGATACACGTCCCTCTCAATCTTTTCAGAATTCCTCGCAGAAATCGGAAAGAAGAGGACGATCAGAAGAGCACGCCAAGTCCAAAGACAAGGAATCTGCTCAGCTAAAAAAGAAATTACAATTTCCAAAAAAGAAGGTAGCCAGTATCAAGGTAGTTAACAATGCCGAGAATACTGAGGACACAACTGAAAAACGGAGAGTGGGCTCAGACAATGCTAGACAGCGCAGCAGAGGTGAGCATAGCTCGCAAAGTCCTTATGAATCATCTGGAGACAGTGGACACGAATGAATACCTTCAAGTGGAAACTGCAGACACCAGAGTTAGCAAGCCCCACAAAATATACGAGATAACATTACGTATAGAGGGAGATAAGACTAGGAAAATAAGGGGACTATTTTGGGATAACCTCTCCAAAGGCTATGACATCCTTCTAGCTGAAAAAGACTGGCCACCAGAGTTTGTCAGGAAATGCCCTCATGGCGAAGAAGTAATTATGCCTGCCTTCTCGAATCAAATACCGATTCATAAAAAATACACACTTGCTAGAAAGTGGGCAGTGGCCTTAGCACCTGCTTTATATAAAAATCATGTAGGATGGGATGAGGATTCTCCTCCTCACAAAATCCAGTTAAAATCACAACCTACTGCACAAAGGCAGTACCCAATTAAGCAAGAAGCTAAAAAACAGGTAAATGAAATACTAGATCAGCTAGAATACCAGGGGGTGATTGAAACTTGCACCTCACAAATGAACAATCCATTGTTTCCGGTCTCCAAACCAGACAATTCGTACCGTCTAGTTTTGGATTACCGACACCTTAACACATGTTGCAAAACCTTTGCAGTGCAAAACTCACACAGTGCTGCACTAATGAATAATATAGTGCGCAAAAAATACAAAACAACCTTGGACATCTCCAATGGATTCTTTTGTCAAAACATAGCACCGGAGAGCAGATATTTAACTGCATTCTCAGTAAATGGCACTCAAAAACAATTCTGTCGGTTAGCCCAGGGGTACAAGAACAGCCCGGGGGTATTCTCAGCGAGAGTAACAGAATTACTACAACTATATGATGATGAAGCGTTATCTTATGTCGATGACATTTACTTAACAGATGATGACTTGGAGACTCACTTGAAAAGGGTGAACACCATAATACTTGGGTTCGCTGCAGAGGGTTACAAATTCAACTTCAAAAAGTCCAGAATTGCCCATCTAAAAATTCTATACGAAGGATATGAATTATCAAGTATAGCCTGGTTGACAATTTTTTAAGAACTAGAAGAATTAAAAAATCTAAAATATGAAAAGACGTATCCTCTGCCAATCGACATTCTGCCTCTACGACATTACGCCTGTGTAATCTATACAGACGGACATGCTCAACCCTCCGTTTGGGGAGAACAAGCATACAATCCCACATGTGAGATTACAAAAGAAGTGTGGCGCGGAGGTAAACTAAGACCTCTATTAACAAAATCACACTCAGTAGAAACTAATTCAGAAAAACAAACTGAAATAATAGCTTTGAAAATGGCGCTAGATAATGCGGATCGCGAATTCCCGACACTTATAGTGTCAGATTCATATTACTGCGTCAAAGCATATAACAAGGATTTGCAGACATGGATTCAGAACGGTTACAAAGATGACACAGATGCACCAATAAAGCAGAAACTGCTCTGGGAACAAGTAGCTCTTTTGAAAAAAGAACTACCAAAGACTCACGTGACACACTCACTGAGTCATCAGCGTGATGGCGTTCACGTTGTGGGGAATTCATTGGCTGAAACAGCCACAGCGGCAGCCACTAAACCAGCTCCCGTAGATCGAAAAAAGCGTACATTAAAATACATTGACGGTGAAACAATGCTGGCAGTGAAAACGTCATCAAAAGGCGACTGCTCAGCGTTACCGATCAACTATCCACTCAATTATACATACATAATCGATGCAAACTCCGTCCCTTTTGCTCGAATCCCTGGAGTGGGGGATAGAGTGATTCCAAACATGGACAGGAGAAGCTTGTTAATCGCAGACGCACACATGGGCGAGGGTCTCAGACACCTCAAACTGAAAAATTCTCTGGAAGAATTACAATCACGGTACTGGTGGCCAGGCATGAGCCTGCACTACACCATGTTTGTAAAAAACTGCCCAAACTGCAACAGAGATCGCAGTGAGGAGAGAAACAGTTTAATACCTCGTCGTATCAAGGCAGATAATATTACCAGTAAAAAGAATGGCTTAAAATTAACATATACAGGCTAGTTTCCACTTATAATGTAGATCCTCAGCACTCGGCTGACGTCCGGACTGTTATACAAAGATTTGCGAGTCTAAATGGCATATACGCTAAGAGCATGTTACGTTTGACCATTGTTTTCACTCAGGCATACCAGCCTGGGGGGAAACATGGCCAAATGAGCACAGCCCAGCGGGAATCTTCTCACTTCCTTCCTGAGGGTACGGGATGGTGTAAAGAAAAAACCAAGGCAGAAAGCAATCTATAATAGAAAGGATATTAGGTTCGGGAGCTGGGTGGGTCAAACATCTAATAAGTGTCCAACGTAGTCTAAATAACTTGCCAAGAAATTCTCTGAAGGGATTCAGTCCGTACGAATTATTATTCGGAACTAGGATGTTGATCTCTGACCTTGATAGTCAGACTTCAGTGGTAATAGAAAAAACCTTTGATGTCAAAGACCGTTTGGCTATTTTGCAGGACTTAAACAAAACAAGAAAAGACCTGAGCAACATACAGTTGAAACAACAGCCAACGACCACTGAAGAATCACCACCTGTCCCAGCAAGACCTGTCTGGATTCCAAAAGTCGGGGATCTAGTCAGGGAGAAGATCGCGGTAAAGAAGGAATTTGGGCCTTCTTACAGAAAAGCAGTTCCTGTCTTGTCTGTCAACGGGACAAGATCAGTTGTACTACCGCCACTTGCTGGAAAAAAGGAGAACCGAGTTGTATCCATCGACCTGGTAAAACCACAACATGTGGCCGATAACAAACAGTAGGCCAAGTGGACTCCCAATAAGTAGCAGAACACCAAGGTTTGCTACCAGTACAGAGGTCCTAACAAAGAGGCTCATCACATTCGAAACGCCTGCAGAAGAACAAGAAAGACTATGCAACAATGCAATAGAACTCAGACCTCTGAAAACCCAAATAAAGACATTTAGCAGAGACACACCAATCTATACTGAAGTACCAAGTGAAAATGCAAAAAACAAAAATCCTGAACCAATTGGAACAATTGACAGAACTGCATCTGGTTACTTCATCAACTTCGATGATTCCTCTGACGGCTTCAGTGAATCAAAGACACAGCCATCATCAAAATCCTTTAAAGACAAAGCGAAGGAACTTTTGAAACAACTGAAAGAAACATATCTGATTTCTCCATGGATTGAATTTTGGGTGGGTTTTGGTGCATTTATCCTCATACTTTGGCTCATCATGGTATTTACTTTGGGACGCTTCATTGAGGGAAAATATGCTAAAATGGACACAGCAAGTCAGAACATCAACTTGGTCCTCAAACCACACACATCTTCACACGTCGAGAAAAGAGAACTTTCTCCAGAACTTTCTTCAGCCAACTTCACAGCCAATCCGATACCTGGTGGGGTAGCCTGGGACAACACTGACTATGAAATTTATGGTCCGGTCGAGATCCTGAAATATCCACACCAAATCAAGATCTCTGAGTGATTTTGCAAAACCAAACTCATTTGCTGATGATTGGGACTTCGAAAGCATTAACAATATGATGTCTGATTTAGTAATGTCTGCTAAATTTACAAAACATGATTATTTGCAAGGTTCTACAAATTATGATAGTATGTATTGCTATAACCATTATGGTAACCATTTTTTGCATAAATCGGCACAACCTAGAAATGTTTTAAATTATAATCAATGGGAACATTGTGCTACACCTCCAAAAGGGAGCTCTAGAACTGTGTATGACAAATATTCATATTTTTCAGGTTTTAACACAAGTAATGCTGAAACATTTTATTTTAAATTGTCAAACAAGACAGGGATGAAAACCATGATAACCAACACAAAATTGATATATTCAGATTCGTTCTTTGAAAAAATGAATACTTTTGGATTTGATTATTGGGACAAAAATGTTGATTTGAAAAGTGTTTGGGGTACAAAAGAATGGCAAGTACAGGGTTTAGAAGCTTTGTTTAGAGCCTGCATGATCCCAGAACAAATGATATTTTTAAATGACACTGTTCAACAAACCACCTGTCTTGGCTTAGCCAAAATCAAAGATTTAATTAAACCGTCTATTCCAAAGCCAACAATGTTTAGCAATAGCTCTGATACAGATGAAGAGATCGACGTAAACCATATACTTAACCAAAACAGAACACATCCTGATTGGAAACAATGGTTGATCTGGCCCACAGATACAAATAACTGTCAAGATAGATTCCTGAATAAAACACAGGGTTTCAAAATGACCAGGCCAGACCCTAGATATCCCCAAAGACATCACCCAGGGATAATAACCTACAGTGTGGGCAAATTATGCCTTCAATGGCTACAGACTTCCACACTGCCTGAAATTAAGCAACACCTAACTTTACTTACTGATGGTGCTGACTTGCGTGATTTCATACTGGGACCACGCAAACAGCGTCAAAAGCGTTTCATAGCAGCCTCTGTATATGCAGCATACAATGAGGCCTGGAAGGTTACTCAAATTGAAACAGCAGAAAGAATACGGGAAATTGACCGTATCAATTTGGAAAAATCACTTTCTGTAGTGGACAATGGGTTAATGACTCTGTCCTCCAGAATTTTTTCATTGGACAGCATTGTGTCTTCAGCAATCGATATATTATCGCAAGACTTACTGTTATTACAACATGGTCAGTCACAATTGCGTTCTATTGTACAGCTTGGCTGGACGTTACAAAATCTGCGTTCAGGCTATGTGCCTTGGCGTTTAATCAACACAACGTCACTATTCCAAATCTTTAACCTTACTGATAGACAAATCGGTATGGCGCAAAAGGGTGCTGATTATACAATCTTGAGCATTGAAAAACTAGAAAGATTACCAATGACAATATCAGAACGACCTGTCAGTGAATGGATAATCCACGGAATCATAAATATTCTAATCTCAACCTTCAGGTTTCAATACTGCCAAAAATATATACAGGCTGGCATGTACGAGAAATTGGGAAAGGGGTACCTTAAAACAACATGGAACCTGCCCTATTCACATGCATGTGTCAGTAATAAAGGACAGAAAGTGTTTCTTAGTGGCAACAATTGTGCTATGTCACTAAGCGGCACGCTTCTGTGTAACGGAATTAGTTTGCATGGAGCCTGTGAAGGGAATTCATACAACCTTTCATGTCACCAGCAAGGCGCACCTGCAACTGAAATAGAACCATTCTTTCAAAGACTCTATAATGGGAGTTACATTCTTATTGTAGACCGCAGATGTTGCAGTCTTATGCCCGGGACTCCTTATCTAGTAACTACAACGGCGAAGGTCAAGTGCTGTGGACGCTCTTTATTCCCCAGCTCCTTTCCAGACAGGGAGGCAAGGGCATGGCCCAGTTTGAAAATTACTTCTATTCAAATAGACACTTTAAGCAGAATGAAAACAGTGCTTCTTCAGACGCCTACAAGGCTCACGTCATCAAAAGAAACGTATGATCTACAAGTCGCAAGGACGACTGCAGAGATACATACATTATTATCAACTAATTCCCCCGTACATTTCGCGGAAATCCTAAGCGAAATCTTAAATATTTCTGATACCACTGGGGTCTCAAAGGTATTTAAGACAGTATTTTCGATGGCATTAACACCATTCAAAGCCATACTGGGTATTTTTCCAGATTTCGTCCATTCGATTTTTGGCGGACTTCCCCTGATCCTGGGACTAATTGCAGGAATCCTATTCCTAGTCCTTATTTTTCGTTATGGCAACCCATGTCACAGATCAAACTCTCGCGACAATGGAAGACACGATCCTAGCCATTGGATACCGGGACCGGATATCAAAAATCCTGGGACTCTCCCGGCTTAGAGACCTAAACATGACTTGGTTTCTATCATTTCGACCAATGTGGCAAAGGTGTGTTTTACCTGTACTAAGGTGTCTGCTATGCGGAGAAGAATGCGTGTTAGACACCTGTCTGACGCTACAATCGGATGCGCCAGTGGATGCAGATACACTGTTGGTTCCTACCAAGGTTCACGCTTTGTGCTGCCCTCAAAGGCTGCCAATCCTGATGACGGCATTCCTGGAATCTTCACCACTACGATTGAAGAGTAGTGAAGTTCAAGATGAAAGCAGCATCGAACAGGTACGACCTTCTGTCAGCAATGCAAATCAGAATGTCAATGGAGACAATCATGCGCACGAATGCATGGTTACCCCTATTTCCGACTTAGTGGAACTTTCCCATGAAGCTGTTGACAGTTTTTTCGAAAGCCTGAATGATATGATGTTCTCTCCAGAACAGAAATAGAGACTTTTGAGTAAACTCGCACACGGCGTTCCCTGAATTCGGCCTTCAACTTTAAAAATAAAGTCACATGAACAATTACAATCCAGTTCACGGACAGCAATTTTTTCAGCATGCCCCTTAAAATATTTTTCTACATATTTTTTCCCGGGACACTGATCTTCTGCTTAAAGTAAGAAACTATTCCTAGAGAACTAAGATTTCTATTTTTAGATACTTTATATAGACTTTAGCTGCCCGCTGGTATGTTCACAAATATTTTATTATGTGATGAAATGGTCTCGGACTTCCTTTCTGTATAGCCATATTAAGAGCCATTTCATGTGTATTTCTCATATACCAATAAGCAATAATGCATAACAATGCGTGTTTACTTTTGCATTTAATTCATAGCTTAAGTGCATACAATATATGACTGCAATTTTTCAGTATATTTGAAAATTTCGAAATGCATTTATGTATTTTGGGGTGGTAAGGTATACACTATACTCTATAGTATGTTGTACTATGTTATACTATGCATAGATTAGTAGATATGACCATAGTTAGCGTGGAGTGGGTGTCGTGTATTTCTATAGGTTCTGAATCAGTCCCCCTATTCCTGACCCTATTCTGGTTAAACTAACTATCAAGTTAACTAACAGTCAGCCCATGAGGCAAGAAAACCCCCATGATGCAGATACCGTTATCTGACGCAGTCACACTACGGCACAGGAACGTGTTATCTGATTAGGTCATAACGCTTGAGATCTAATTAGACAAGCGACATTCCTCCAGCCCCTGATAAGGCATACGACGTTCTCATAACAAATCAAACCTATGACAACCTGGATAATCCGTGCGGCCATTGTTTTGATTTCACAGAGAACTTTTGCAAAAGAATGTGCTAACGAGCAAGTCGTATGACATCTTTATTGACGTACCTATGTCCATCCTTACGTCAATCTCGGCACCTTTAAGGTATAAATATTGCCGACCTTGCCCTATGCAAACACACGCGTGGTGACAAGACGGAGCAGCCATACTTGCCGAAGCCGAGAGCAGAAGCAGACCCCGCTGGCGCAGCCCCGCCTTCCTGACGCGCTGAGAGACGCGCTGCTATCTCAAGCCGAGAGACCCAGCACCGGCGCTTTCGGGCAGCCCTCGCAGGCAGCCTGGAATATCGAGAGCAGAGAAAGAGATACCATTCCTCATTCATCCTAAATTCCAGGTACAGAACTGAATAACCCCTCACAGAGAATTCTTTAGTTATTCACTTGGCAAAAACAAACTTAACTTAAACTGTAACTTTCTATTCCCGCCCACGCATTAGACTTAGGTCAGGTACACGGGGTAGGCGTATTTAGAAACACCAGTTGAGTACGTTTAGTCAAATGTATATGTGTATGTAAATATATTTTAATCATTTTAAACATCATATGGCTCAGAAACCATATCAATGTTTTTACAGTATTATTTTATACTATTGCTTTTAATGTATGCACTTTACTTAACTATAAGTATTGCAATAATATCGATCCATTTCTCATGTATGAGAAAAGAGACTGATCAATAAATAACACCTTTTTATTGAACACGCCCGTCTCTTCCTTTTCTCTACATTCTGATGAGACTAAGAATGCACGTACTGACTGAGTAAAATAATTGCCTTGTGCTCACACGACTCTCGAGATTGACTCTTGATTAGGGGAGAGCAAAGTTGTCATGTTCTATGGTTGTCAGAAACTAAATCCCTTCTTGTCTAATCAGGGAAGTTAATCCTTCCTTGAACATTCGAGAAAGTTTCTAGCGAACTCTGAGCTTAGCTGGCAAACCCAAAAATTAAGTCTAGTATCGACAGTAGTAGACCTAGTTAACGTCTGGCCTAGGCCTTTACTGCTGTAGGTACTATTCCAATGCGCAGAGCCTATTGGGAAGATAGGAACTACACTACAGGCCAACTGGCCTCTCTAGGGCTAGGACGCCCTGTGTCCCAGTGTCAGGGGCCTAAACGTGGCAGTTGCCCACAAAGTGCTGGGCAACGGGTGGAAGCAATGGCGGGGACAACGTTGGAGCCTCCCAGGCTCTAGAACAAATACAATGTCACCCAAGAGCCTATCAGCGCTCGTAACCAATGTGCGCTGTGAGCCTTTCTTAGAGCTCTAAACAAATGAATGGCCCCTGTGAGCCTCGCTGGGATCTTAACCAACAATGGGGGCACTCAAGAGCCTCTCTGAGCTTGTAGGAAAGAATCCCCCCAGAGCCTATCTAGGCTCTAAACACAACTGCGGGGCGGGGAGCCTTCTCAGGGCTCTAAATCAACAAAATGGGCCACGTGGAGCCTCTCAGGGCTCACAACACCAAGCAATGCCCCAAGAGCCTCGCAGGCTCTGAATAACAAAGAAAATGTGCCGGTCGTTGGGGCCTCGGGCCCTGGCACAAGATGCGGGCAAATCGGCGGAGTCCCCCTCCTCAACTGACAATGGCCCCCGGAGCCCTCTCAGGGCTCGAACTCAAGGTGCAGCACTTGGGGGGGGGGGGGGGGCTCTGCCAAACGGGGCCGCCCTTAGGGACCACAAAACATGGGGAGCCTCTCCGGCTCAACAGCCAGGCCCGGAGCTCTCCACCCGCCCGTCCACACTCACCGGGCTCCAAGGCGGAGGCTCCGAAGTCGCGCTGGGTCTGGTCCCGTCTCCGGCTTGCCAATGGAACTCGGGGCACCTCCGGCGGGGCAGTCACTTCTCTCTGGAGCCTCCACGGCTCCCTCCGCACTCCTCTCCTTCGGTCCCGAGGCCCCGCCTTCAACCAGGTGAGCCGCCGGCACTTCCGGGTCGCGCTGCTGAGGGCACCCAGTAGCAGCGCGGCCCTGGGGACGTGGAGGCGGCACTTCCGGGTCGCACTAGGCAGCGGCCCGGCAAAGATTTCAATGCCCCTGGGCTGCGGCGGTGATTTTCGAGGGGCAATGCCGGGTGGGCACCGGCTGGTTTAAAATCACAATAAATCGAGGTGGGCACTCGATATTAGGGCGGCAATGTCTCTGGCAGGGTGGGCACCTGCCAGGGGACTTTCAGATCGGCAAAATGGGTCAAATGCCGGGTGGGCACCGGCGAAGCACGAGGGAGGCGCTCTCAAGCGCCAAGGACAAATACAGTGTTCCCAGCGCTAGGAACAGGGTCACAGCGCTCCCAAGCGCTGGAGGGCAGGATCAAGCGCTCTCAAGCGCTATAAGGAAAATAAAAGCGCTACCAGGTCCCAAAAGTCCAGGGACCAGCACAGAAGTTCCTTTAAGCAGGCAGGGGGGCAAGGCTGGGCCCAGAGCCAGCTCACTGGGTCTCCAGGCAGGGAGACAGTCCAAGTGGCGGTCCTTTGGCCCAGCAACAGCAGCAGCCCCCTCAGGCAGGATCCTGGAAGAGAAAAGTTTGTGTGGGGACACAGCTCCATTATTATACACCACATTCCTTTGTCTGTAGGTGCAGGGTGGGGGAGAAACCAGTCGCAGCTGGTTTTGGAGCACCCTTGATGGCCCAACCACCCCTTTCATTCACTGGGGAGGCTAGGGTCGTTAGACGCACCACAGGGGGCGGAGCCAGCATTGTGTGGGGGAAACCCAGCCCCATCCAGGAACCAGGTGCACTCCTCCCCAGCCATCAGCATGCTAATCTCCACTCTCACCACCGGGCAGACCCATCATGACTCATGGAGCCTGGCATCCCAGCCAGCTCCAGCCAATCACACGCCAGCACCTTCACAGCACACACATAGCCATGTCTAGAAGTGGTACTTCCGCACAAGACACAATCATGCCACATACATCATTGCGAAGCATTTAATCACACGAGTTCACACATACCAAACTCGAGCATGCACACCTCACGCATCAGGAACTACCAGGGACACAGACATTCCCCATTCATTCCTATGGGAGGGCAGGCCTATCTCACCACATGCACTCAAAGTGCGCACGCACTTTCCACTGGGACACAGTGAAAGTGCGCACAACCTAAAAATCACCATCACCAGGTCACGATTAAAAGCAAAAAAAGTTTAGGGGTGAACCTGCCAGAAGGGCCAAGTCCAACAGTATGTGATGCCCAGGGAGGTTGTGTCCATGTGCCATTTAAATCAAGATCAACATACAAGGCTAGCCCTCCCTTTGCCCTGTCCGATCTGCCTTCTTGTGCTGGCACAAAAAAGCATTTGTAACCATCTAACTGGTAGGGAGAGGAATCAACTTCCCACGTCTCCTGAAGTGCTATGTGGGAACCACTGATATACTTCCTCCAGTCCTCGTTTTCAAATCCCCCCCAGGCCAGCTATATTCCAAGACAGTAGAGCAAGCCCTGCCCTATTTCCTTTAAGTCCCTTTAGATCCTGATCATTAGGACTGTGCTCAGCCTTCTTAGGCAACTTTACCCCATTGTCGCCCTCTTCGCGGGAAATTAGGGATTCTTCTGTCCTCTTTACTTCTTGACTTTCCCTAGCCCCCTTTCCAGTACGTTCAGTTCCCACCCTTGTGGTCATCTTTTCTAGCCCGTTCCCTGCTGGGGGTAGTCAGTCATTTTCATCAAGGGACTGTAGGGGACTAAATCTATTTGCCCACTGTGGGTAACCTCGAGGTGGTATAAGCTGACCTGGTTGATTGTGCATTCTGTCCCATTGTCTAGGCGGTGCCCTTCCTGTACTCCAATTGGAATAGGTCGGAGTAGAAGTAATCCGTCTCCTCGGGTAAAAATATCCCAATGGCAAGGTGCGTATAGTACTGGTCTGGTTTCTGTTTGGGTTGCCTAGTATATATTCCACTAGGTTGGTGTCTCTAAAGTTCGCCACAATACAGTCCCCTGTGATGTCTTTCTTTCTGCCACCTAACCAATTTACTCGTCTTACATGGAGGATCTCACCACATTCCCCACTGTTCAAGGGCCTATGTATATTCAGCCATTTAGTTATCTTATTTTTTAGTTCTAGGTGTGATTCTTTTTCTACAGCCCTGAGTTCAGGTACCCCAGCAAAGACAATGACGTAAGGGCATGCTTCAGGAGGCAGATTTATGTGTGGGGGAGAATTTCCTAGTCTATCATTCAACGGGTGGCCTATTTGGTTTACATTAGTTAGTCCTTGAGTTGTGGGATTCCCTGTTTGCCCCATTTGCGTACATGTTCGCTGTTGGACCTTATCTGTGTTCTTAGTTCCCTCCTTCTGGTTGTTTCCCCTCTCTAGGTGTACTGAAGGTTTGGGTGATTCATGTACCTGTGCGATCGTACATTGCATGTTACTAAAGCAGTTGTTTTTACCCGCCATTTGACCAATTGTCGTATTGGTTATTTGGTTGGGGTCTGGAGTAGAGTTACTACTTGTGGGGCCCTTGGTCTTTCCCTGTTTAGTCCGTTTGTTTGCTATTTTGTCTAGCCTACTGACAATCGGTTTTAATTGGCTAGTGATAAGGTCTCCAATTACCTCATCCATCCATCCTGGTGGTCCTGAATGGTGTGGCACTACTTCTACTGTGATTGCCTCTTCATTGTCTTTTGATCGATTCACCATTGTGCTTGATTTATTTGTCCTAGATTGGCCCTTCCTGCACCCCGTTGTTTAGGTCTTTTACATGTAATTACATTGCTGTCCCTGATGACGTCTGACCCTGTCTGTACTACCAGCTGTGCACAGGGGATACCCTCGATTGAGTTACCCAGTATCTCCGTATGGGAAATTACAGATGTATTTACATCCATGGATTGTGTGGGTGTGACTAGGATAGGTATTGGAGAAGTGGACAAGCTCCTGTCCATACGCTCAATCTCCCCTGTCACTTTCCTCAGCATCAGATCAATCGCAGTAGGTTTTGTTCTATGAGACAGTGGTACATTTGGCTCTAAGCTTAAAGGGTTTGGTGTACCGGATAAGTGTGCTTTACTTGTAGCCGAGCCCGTTTTTCGGGGTTTAGACATGGTAAGACTTGGAGGAGAGTGCAAGAGCTTACACTATCACCTGGCACTGTCCTTCCTCTAAAAAACAATTAAGTGCGTTCTCTCTATTTAGTATCACAGTATAAAGGTGATTGGTTCTTTCCCTTCCCACCAGTACCTAATGATCTAGTATTCGTATCGTCCTGATCAGGTAATTCAGCAATATGTGGGCGTCCTGGTGTCCTCCCGAAAACAAAATGAATCGATTTAAAGTACCTTATGAGGAGAGTCAAGAGTCAAGGGGGGTGGCCCAGCCCGGCCTCCTCTGGCCACAGACGGCCCGCCCTTTGCCCGGGCTTCTCCCGCGATGCGGGGAGTAACGCCGCAATTTGAGCGCCTCCTGGCGCGCTTTCCGGGCTAGCGGCTTCCGGCCGCACGGGCTGCTGGGCGCTGTAGTTCCCTGGCCCAGGCCCGACCTCCACACAGCGGCTGCTCCGAGTTGGTGCAGGTGAGCAGCGGCGGGAGGCGAGCGGGCGCAGCCGAGGCAGCAAGGGGGCAAGGGGGCAAAGATTGCAGGTCTGAAAGCAGGCAAGGGTCACTGGTGCTATCCCTGGCGATTTCAGGTAGGTCCCCCGCTCCACCGGGAGTAACGCCGCAATTTGAGCGCCTCCTGGCGAGCTTTCCGGACTAGCAGCTTCCGGCCGCACGGGCTGCTGGGCGCTGTAGTTCCCTGGCCCAGGCCCGACCTCCACACAGGGGCCGCTCCGAGTTGGTGCAGGTGAGCAGCGGCGCGAGGCAAGCGGGCGCAGCCGAGGCAGGAAGGGAGCAACGATTGCAGGTCTGACAGAAGGCAAGGGTCACTGGTGCTACCCCTGGCGATTTCAGGTAGGTCCCCCGCTACACCGGGAGTAACGCCGCAATTTGAGCGCCCCCCTGGCGCGCTTTCCGGGCTAGTGGCCTCCGGCCGCACGGGCTGCTGGGCGCTGTAGTTCCCTGGCCCAGGCCCGACCTCCACACAGCGGCCGCTCCGAGTTGGTGCAGGTGAGCAGCGGCGGGATGCGAGCGGGTGCAGCCGAGGCAGCAAGGGGGCAAAGATTGCAGGTCTGACAGCAGGCAAGGGTCACTGGTGCTACCCCTGGCGATTTCAGGTAGGTCAGTCCAGTCTCTATGCTGGGCTTCAAGACGCTAGACCCTCCAGGAGCACCCCCCACATACATACCCTGAGTATAACGGCATTTGCATCAGCAAAGGCTTGTTCTCCCGGACACCACCTTGGAAGCCTTCCTGCCTGTCGAGGGACTTCAGGAGCGATGAGACCAATGACCAGAGTGGCCCTGTTCTCTTGTTTTCACTAGTCTGCAGGTATACAGACAACTGTGGGAGTTGCAAACGCTAGTGGCCAGCCAGTCAACCACCTCTGCTTCTGAGCCTCCCTTCGCCCCCTAGGCCTAGGGGTACCCATGACATGGTACCCTCTTTGGGTTCAGCCAGACTTGTGCCCAAGCCCCCCACTGCAGCCTCTTTGTTTTAGGTCCCCTTGAGTTTGTCACTGTAGCACTCAAGGATACCATCACGACCAGCACCTCTGCGCCCGGACAAACCAGGGCAGGTAAATTAAAAATGCTGGTGGTACTCTGGACCTTGGCCCCCTTACACTTTAAGACCCGAAAGGCACCCCTAAACTCAGACTGCAAATATGGTTTTGCTAAATGAGTTTTATCTCCTATAGGTGAACATTGTAGCGTTATGGGGGTGAATGTTTTGCCATTGTGCAACATTCCGTCCATCATCTTGCGTGTTTTTAGCGTTCGAGGCTCATGCCTCAAAACCATTATTCGAGCTATTTTACTTTTTACTTATTCTAACGATATTGGTGTCTAAATTCATATAAAATCCGCTTTATTTTTCTAAATTGGTCTCGGATTCCTTATTGTGTGAAAAATGTATTGCATGTGTGTATAACAAATGCATAACACTCCCATCTGATTAGCCTAAGCTGCTCGACCACACTACCACAGAGTACTAGGTATTATTAAAGTAAGCCCTGCAAACCAAAAAATGATCGTCTGGACTTTCTGCACAGTGTGCCTTTACATTGGCATCACTACATAAAAAGCCAGCTTCCTACATAAACCTATTTATCTACAAAAGCAACGTACCAAATCAAAATAGGTAGCTGTGTGGTGTCAGAGATGTCCTTAAAAAAAAATAATTTGGAAAACACACTTTCACATACAGGGAAAAGAGTGAGCAATTTTAGTTGTCTAATTTATAGGAGGGTGTGCAAACTTAATTGGGTTAGAGGGCTTCCTTTGCATGACTATTTCCAAAGCAGAACAAATGCAGCACAAAATTACATAAACATTTAAGTAAATCCTAACTTTCTCTTGATAGATTGGTCACAAAAAGCGTTTTAGAAGCATCCACAGGTACAAAAACATCTTTGTGACTACGTTTGCACCCCATTCACTCTATACAAAAACTAACATTGACAAAAGATGAAACTTAATCAAAAAAGAGATAAGTACCTGAAACTTGAATGAGGCGTTATAGTGATGGTGGAGCCGTCAATAACTCCTCTCTCACTTATCGTCAGAACACCTCCAGGCTCCAGTAAAGCATTTAAGCGGTCCAAGACGGATGCACTGCAGAAAAAAAGGTGTGTATGTGCATAATTCAGCTATAAATTATTCAGACAATAATAAAGTGGAAACAATTAAAATAAAAAGGGAAAACATGGGAATTGTAGATCACTAAACTACACTTCTCCAGTTCTGTAATTGCCACTCACATTCTTCTAACACAGTGTATCGAAATTGTCAGTTTTGTTCAGTAAAAACTGAAAAACGCCAATAAGTAAACCGGGTCAAAACACTTCCCTTGAGCTTCTACTTAATGGACAAATTACTTACCTTTGGTAATAACTTACCTGGTAGGAACTATCTAGCCCTGTCCCTAGAAATTAGTTCGCAGAGCAAAAAGGATGGACGGGTCAGTAAGAAATCTTCTTCTACCTAATTCTCTACCCGATAAGGCGCTATCGAAGGCAAGCAACTTGTTCATCTGATAGACGTCTAGCCACAGATTTGTTACCTTAGAATAGATACCGAAGCAATAACTCCTAGAAAGTGAGTCACCAAAACAATCCCACACCAAAAAGTCAAGCAGGACCGAAAGAGCAAAGTGCCAATCCCGACTTGCCTGACTATCCAGGCAGTAGTTTTTGTGAACCTGTGCAGAGAGACCCCTATTGCCTGGCAGATGTCCAGGACCGTGACTCTGTTTTGCTAACACATTGTTCACAAGCTTAGGTAGAATGACACGCAAACCCTCAGGGGGTTGCTTCTTGACCAACGCATAGCAGATTTTAATGCAGAGCATGATCCATCAGGATATGGTCCATTTACACGGAGTTTTTCCCTGCTTTGCTCCTACAGACCCCCCGAAGAGTTGGTCGTCCACCGAGAACTCTTTTGTACAGTCAAGGTAGAATGACAATATTCTTTTTGTGTCTAGTCGGTAGAGTCACTCCTCTTCCTAAGAAGGATGTAGGAGAGAATAAAAAGAAGGTAGGGTAATGGACTGCTCTACATGAAAGCAAGTGACCACTTTCAGCAGGAAAGTGGCTCTACTGCAAAGAACCAGCTTGTCTGGGAAGATGTTCAAGTACAGAGGCTCAGATGACAAAGCTTGAAGCTCACTGACCCTACAGATAGAGGTTATCACCAATAGGAAGGCCATCTTGACGGTAAGGAGCTTTCGAGGACAGTTGTGCAGTGGCTCAAAGGGCTATTAAGGAGAACAACGGTCCTTAGGGTTAGAAATTTTAACAATTCAATGAAATATAGACTCTAATCAGTACTATATCAGAAAGTTTTTCAGTACCCAGCCGGGCCTGAATTTTTATTCAAGTATAAACATAAATAAAAAGACCACTAGAGAGGTCTGATTCAGAGACTGATAGGGTACAAGCCTGTACCTATCCAGAGCACACTCGAACAGGGTTCGGGGGTGAAAAAGGTAAGAAAGGAAAGAAGGTAAAGAATATCAGGCAAAGAGAACATGGGAGCCAACTGTCCCTTGCATCATTAATACATTTGCAAAGCAAGTTCAGACAGACAATTACTGTAACAATATTAACACAATAGACAGGTTACAGAATTGTAAAAAGTGTCGACGGCGTTTCGATCCCTGGCTCCTAGTGAACTGGGATCATCATCAGGACTTTATAATATTTTGCCTGTTTGTACTTTTTGAAAAAAGCCTTTCAGAGCATTAATTAATCTGCTCCAGTGGGTCGAGGGAAGGTTGAAAACGGTGGAAGGAGAACTGGTGCCTCGAGTTTCTACTTGGTAGACATAATAATGTCGACCGCTTGTAATGATTCTTCCAAATCGAAGATATGCATTAGATTTCAAGCCACACGGGGGTGGGCCCTCGAATTATTTCCAGATCTTTAGTACACAGACGCTGCTGCCTTGCTCACGATTCGAGCAGAAATCAGTCGGTGTGCTCAATGGCACTGTATCGACTCAACGAGAATCCGGAAAAAAAAAGTGGCTCAAAGGGATCGCACAATAGAAAGCAGAGTACTAGATTAAGGTCCCACTGAGGCATGATGAATGGGGAAGAAGAAAACGTGTTGAAGACCTCTCAAAAACCTATGTACAACAGGGGATTTGAACAGGAAAGGCTGATGTGGCAACCACAGAAAAGCTGAGACGGCAGAAAGAACACCCTTTAAGGTGTCCAAACCAGAGCCCTGCTAGGGAAGAGAAAGAATAAAGAGCAGGACTTGAAAGAGGGGGGCGGAATGAGGGTCAATCTGTCCCTGCACACCATGTCACAAACGGCTCACAACTGCAGGCGTATATTATCTTGGTAGAGGGATGCCTGGATGCCAAAATAACACTGCAGACTTCGAGCAGAAGGTCAAAAGCTAGCATCTGTCACCACTCAATCTCCACTCATGAAGCCAGAGCGTTGCCAGGTTTGGGTGGAGGACTCTCCTCTGCTGCTGCAACAGAAGATCCTCCAGAAGTAACAGCCTGATTGGAGGATCGATGGCCAAGCTCAACAGCATGGTATGCCAAACTCAGAGGGCCCACCCCATAGCCACAAGAATGACTTGGGGCCAGTTACTCCTGATCTTCTTAAGAACTCTGGTCAAGAGTGGCATAGACGAAAAGGCGTACTGGAGGCCTGAGCTTCACTCTAGATGAAGTGTCTCCAAGCGAGTGTCACCTGGGAAAACCCAGCTAGCAAAACTGTAGACATGAGTGTTCTCAGTGGTGGCCGAATGATCTAGTAAAAAAGAAAGGTTCCCTTTTGGGATCGTTTAGCTTAAGAGCCACTCATACTACACAGTTCAGCTCACATAAACCTTATAATATTACAGATCGTACAATCAACACAAGAATGCACTTACAAAGAAAATAACTAAATTTTGTGATATATTTTATATAGTTATCATTAGAACAACCAGCAATGGTACCTACTGCACAAATTCATAAAACAATGTATAAAAAATGTACACAAACGACATTTAAAAACCTCAAAATGAGACAATATTGCATAAAAAGACAGGAGATATTCAGACAATTTAACTTTGTCTTGATAGTGTTACTTCGGATACAGTTAGGACAACGGAGGGCAAGAGTTCTAATTCCCTATCACCATGACACTGTTGGCCTTCCCGAATTTAACAAAAGCTAGGGCGTCAACGCGTTTCGTGGTATTAAATCGATTGGACCACCTTCTTCAGGACAAATGTAATATCTATCTCCTTTTTGACTGGTATCACCTAGTTCAAAATGAAACAAAACATTCATTTACCTTTAATAAATACAAACAAAAACATCTCAACAATAATACAAAGATTTGATCAGGCCATTACTGTGCAATCTCATAAATTCTTAAGTCTAATGCATGTACAGCGAGGCTAACATTCTCCTAGCCACAACCATAATCAAAATTATTTTTTATTTATTAGATCAAAGGTAGTTTCCTAAACATTGCGGGCTAATCATTGCAAACCTGTAATAGACCCGGTTCCTAATTACACATTAATCTTTGTAAGTGCTCCATTGGTTATAAACACACCAAACTCATTCATCCTTCCATACCAATCATTCATGTTCCATAAATATTGAGACTCACCCGTGCTGTCGCACATAAGTGAAAAACTCCTCCTCAAATTGATAAAAGAGGTGAAATACTGAAATGTTGAAAATAAAATCTGTGGAGTATAGTAAAATCAATGTTATTACTCCTACTGAGGTAATGTAGGGTGGTCTACAAAAAAAAGTAAATTGTAATAGATTGTATATAAGGAGCATTACCTCTATTCAATGAAATATTCATTCTTTAAATCGATTTCTTTATGTGGTTTATCGAGCCACCTGAAGGCTGGCTCTGTCAATAAAAACACAGGTACACAAAATGATAATATCACGGCTCGCTAACTAGGTTAGGAACTTCAGCCAGTTAAATTCTAAGGCTCGCTTTACTGAATTCTATCATTACCTTCTTATTAACTGCCAGATATTTATATGCGATTGTCCACCAGTAGCAATATTTGTCTCTCCATTAATCTCAGGGGATTCACCTATATGAATAGAAATATTAAAACCCTTTGTATATTAATTTCGTATCCCTAAGTTACAACGTCAAAGCCTTTTGACGTAAATCCAACCGGCGCGGTCTCACCTTATTAAAATGGTGATTCAGATGTTGCGCCCATTTGAACTTCAGGTCCCACTGCAGATACCTCATATGCCAGTGGGGGCTGACTTTGCCAGCGCATCGTCAGCACCTGAGCTGGACCTGCTGGCGGAAGGTCTATTAGATTCCACAAAGGATCTGTGAGGCCATAAATATTGTCAAAGGGAAATGAAAAAGTTGCAGCACCGCTTATTTGAGGGCCACAATATGCTGCAGGTTAGATTATGGCCAGGGAACTAAGGGCACTTCGGCTTCAGATATGGTACTGGTTCCAAGAAAGAGTCAGAGTCAGAATTTTACTTTGCTGAATGTCCTTGTTCTTTGACCTTAACATAGACCTACTTGAATAGGATGCGCATGAACGTAGTAGGCCTTGTGACTTAGTTCAAGACAGCTTGGCTTCCTTTTTAGGTTTCGCCTGGCGTCCGCTTCATAGCAACGTTCGCCAGGCGAAAACTTTTGAGAAGCAGTCTGGAGCTTTGTTCCGCCTCTCTGTCCCATTGGCTAGCTCCATAAATGGAGGCTAGCCATTGGAAGAGGGAGGCGTCCGTCATTGTCCGAGGCGATTCATGGGCGTTTCCATACATTTTTTCCCTCTCCGCCCCTTTTAAAACGTCATTGCGGCGGTGGGCGGTGTTTTTTTTTTTTGCGGAAGGTTTGTTTTGGTCATTTGGTCAGATGGCGGGCGGGCAGTAGCTTACTTGAGAAGCTCCGCCGTGCCGTCTTGAACCAGCGTGTGCCCGTTCCCGCCCCCTCCCGCTGTCCTTGTGCCCGTTCCCGCCACCCCCCCGCTGTCCTTGTGCCCGTTCCCACCCCCCCCTCCCGCTGTCACGCTGACAATTATTAACCTCCCGCTGGTACATTAAAACACGTATTGTGGCTGTTAATATCACTAGAGATGTTTTGTTTTTCGCAGCACCTACCGACCCTGTTCTTCTGATGTCCCAGGCCCCCTGAGACGGACTGTCCTTAGGAGGGCACCGCTGGGAGCACGTCCGTGACTCTCAAGAGGGCAGCATTACCACCAGAGATGAGTCATGGGCGAGGTGTGTTACCGGGAGAGACGGCCTACCACCCACTCAGCAGTAGCTCTAGCCCGGCCTTGCCCCCCTCAGGGTGAGTCACAAGCTGGGCACTCCCGCCTTCTTCCAGAGCAACGCCCGGGTGCTGCCCACGGGTTATATCCCAAAATGCAAAATAAGTCCTGGTTGTTTACAGGCCGGAGTATGGACATGCTGACGGCGCCGTACATGCCCTGTGGCTACCGGACACCTTAGTCATTGCCCGTTTTACTTTCTAGGAAGTGTTGCGAGATTTACAAAGACCCCATAGAAATAAAGTCTATCAAAAAAGTAAGCCAAATTGGGCCCAATAGTGCTACTCCGTCTGAGGCACTGTGATACAGCCAGGATTGAAGGTTAACAGGAGGCTCTGCCCCTCTTGAGCATGGGATAAATCAATCTTGCACTGCACCATAGTCATGTATAAATTATTCTTTGAAGGCAGCAGAGAGATAGACTTCTCGTTCTCCTCCTCTCTGCTTTACGATTTGTTTCAGGGAGCGCACGAGGCAGGCAGGTCTGCGGGGATGTCTGTTATCTGTGAGGTATATCTCGGTGGCCAGGAAAAGACCCTGAATCTCGAGCTAAAAAAAACAACTTCTAACGTAGTCTGCGTCTGATCTGAAGCCCTCTTATTTTCTTGAGCGAGGTTGGTGCCTTGCAAAAATGCAAAAAATAAAACTGGATTCTGCCTTGGTACAGCAGCAAAGAAGATTTCGCTTCAAGGGACCTCCTCTATTTATAGCATGCCTTTCAAGCTATGGCCTTAGACACTTGTTCAAAACAATCATTGGCATAGCCAATAGGTCTCGCCTTTGGGACCTTATAAGTGTTTAGTTCTCTTTAGTTGTTTGGGTGCAAGGGTGTTCATGATTTTAGACATGGCATTGATGTGGTGCTCAGTGAGTCATGAGAGTGCTGAAGGGTACTCTATCTGTTGTCTGAGAATAGCATAGCAGGATAAATCAGAGTGCTAGGGAGTGCAGAGTGCAAGGGAGTGCAGAGTGCTAGGGAGTGCAGAGTGCAAGGGAGTGCAGAGTGCAAGGGAGTGCAGAGTGCAAGGGAGTGCAGAGTGCAAGGGAGTGCAGAGTGCAAGGGAGTGCAGAGTGCAAGGGAGTGCAGAGTGCAAGGGAGTGCAGAGTGCAAGGGAGTGCAGAGTGCAAGGGAGTGCAGAGTGCAAGGGAGTGCAGAGTGCAAGGGAGTGCAGAGTGCAAGGGAGTGCAGAGTGCAAGGGAGTGCAGAGTGCAAGGGAGTGCAGAGTGCAAGGGAGTGCAGAGTGCAAGGGAGTGCAGAGTGCAAGGGAGTGCAGAGTGCAAGGGAGTGCAGAGTGCAAGGGAGGGCAGAGTGCAAGGGAGGGCAGAGTGCAAGGGAGGGCAGAGTGCAAGGGAGGGCAGAGTGCAAGGGAGGGCAGAGTGCAAGGGAGGGCAGAGTGCAAGGGAGGGCAGAGTGCAAGGGAGGGCAGAGTGCAAGGGAGGGCAGAGTGCAAGGGAGGGCAGAGTGCAAGGGAGGGCAGAGTGCAAGGGAGGGCAGAGTGCTAGGGAGGGCAGAGTGCTAGGGAGGGCAGAGTGCTAGGGAGGGCAGAGTGCTAGGGAGGGCAGAGTGCTAGGGAGGGCAGAGTGCTAGGGAGGGCAGAGTGCTAGGGAGGGCAGAGGGCTAGGGAGGGCAGAGGGCTAGGGAGTGCAGAGGGCTAGGGAGTGCGGAGTGCAGAGGGCTAGGGAGTGCAGAGTGCAGAGGGCTAGGGAGTGCAGAGTGCAGAGGGCTAGGGAGTGCAGAGTGCAGAGGGCTAGGGAGTGCAGAGTGCAGAGGGCTAGGGAGTGCAGAGTGCAGAGGGCTAGGGAGTGCAGAGGGCTAGGGAGTGCAGAGTGCAGAGGGCTAGGGAGTGCAGAGTGCAGAGGGCTAGGGAGTGCGGAGTGCAGAGTGCTAGGGAGTGCAGAGTGCTAGGGAGTGCAGAGTGCTAGGGAGTGCAGAGTGCTAGGGAGTGCAGAGTGCTAGGGAGTGCAGAGTGCTAGGGAGTGCAGAGTGCTAGGGAGTGCAGAGTGCTAGGGAGTGCAGAGTGCTAGGGAGTGCAGAGTGCTAGGGAGTGCAGAGTGCTAGGGAGTGCAGAGTGCTAGGGAGTGCAGAGTGCTAGGGAGTGCAGAGTGCTAGGGAGTGCAGAGTGCTAGGGAGTGCAGAGTGCTAGGGAGTGCAGAGTGCTAGGGAGTGCAGAGTGCTAGGGAGTGCAGAGTGCTAGGGAGTGCAGAGTGCTAGGGAGTGCAGAGTGCTAGGGAGTGCAGAGTGCTAGGGAGTGCAGAGTGCTAGGGAGTGCAGAGTGCTAGGGAGTGCAGAGTGCTAGGGAGTGCAGAGTGCTAGGGAGTGCAGAGTGCTAGGGAGTGCTAGGGAGTGCTAGGGAGTGCAGAGTGACTAGGGAGTGCTAGGGAGTGCAGAGTGACTAGGGAGGGCTAGGGAGTGCAGAGTGACTAGGAATGCTAGGGAGTGCAGAGTGACTGCAGAGTGACTGCAGAGATTAAGCTAAGGAGTGCAGAGTGCTAGGGAGTGCAGAGTGCTAGGGAGTGCAGAGTGCTAGGGAGTGCAGAGGGCTAGGGAGTGCAGAGGGCTAGGGAGTGCAGAGTGCTAGGGAGTGCAGAGTGCTAGGGAGTGCAGAGGGCTAGGGAGTGCAGAGGGCTAGGGAGTGCGGGGTGCAGAGGGCTAGGGAGTGCAGAGGGCTAGGGAGTGCAGAGGGCTAGGGAGTGCAGAGGGCTAGGGAGTGCAGAGGGCTAGGGAGTGCAGAGGGCTAGGGAGTGCAGAGGGCTAGGGAGTGCAGAGGGCTAGGGAGTGCAGAGGGCTAGGGAGTGCAGAGGGCTAGGGAGTGCAGAGGGCTAGGGAGTGCAGAGGGCTAGGGAGTGCAGAGGGCTAGGGAGTGCAGAGGGCTAGGGAGTGCAGAGGGCTAGGGAGTGCAGAGGGCTAGGGAGTGCAGAGGGCTAGGGAGTGCAGAGGGCTAGGGAGTGCAGAGGGCTAGGGAGTGCAGAGGGCTAGGGAGTGCAGAGGGCTAGGGAGTGCAGAGGGCTAGGGAGTGCAGAGGGCTAGGGAGTGCAGAGGGCTAGGGAGTGCAGAGGGCTAGGGAGTGCAGAGGGCTAGGGAGTGCAGAGGGCTAGGGAGTGCAGAGGGCTAGGGAGTGCAGAGGGCTAGGGAGTGCAGAGGGCTAGGGAGTGCAGAGGGCTAGGGAGTGCAGAGGGCTAGGGAGTGCAGAGGGCTAGGGAGTGCAGAGGGCTAGGGAGTGCAGAGGGCTA
Source organism: Lissotriton helveticus (assembly GCF_964261635.1). Lineage (NCBI taxonomy): Eukaryota > Metazoa > Chordata > Amphibia > Caudata > Salamandridae > Lissotriton > Lissotriton helveticus. The sequence goes on along the minus strand of NC_136067.1, from coordinate 771,813,968 downwards.
GGGAGTGCAGAGGGCTAGGGAGTGCAGAGGGCTAGGGAGTGCAGAGGGCTAGGGAGTGCAGAGGGCTAGGGAGTGCAGAGGGCTAGGGAGTGCAGAGGGCTAGGGAGTGCAGAGGGCTAGGGAGTGCAGAGGGCTAGGGAGTGCGGAGGGCTAGGGAGTGCGGAGTGCAGAGGGCTAGGGAGTGCGGAGTGCTAGGGAGTGCAGAGTGCTAGGGAGTGCAGAGTGCTAGGGAGTGCAGAGTGCTAGGGAGTGCAGAGTGCTAGGGAGTGCAGAGTGCTAGGGAGTGCAGAGTGCTAGGGAGTGCAGAGTGCTAGGGAGTGCAGAGTGCTAGGGAGTGCAGAGTGCTAGGGAGTGCAGAGTGCTAGGGAGTGCAGAGTGCTAGGGAGTGCAGAGTGCTAGGGAGTGCAGAGTGCTAGGGAGTGCAGAGTGCTAGGGAGTGCAGAGTGCTAGGGAGTGCAGAGTGCTAGGGAGTGCAGAGTGCTAGGGAGTGCAGAGGGCTAGGGAGTGCAGAGGGCTAGGGAGTGCAGAGTGCTAGGGAGTGCAGAGTGCTAGGGAGTGCAGAGTGCTAGGGAGTGCAGAGTGCTAGGGAGTGCAGAGTGCTAGGGAGTGCAGAGTGCTAGGGAGTGCAGAGTGCTAGGGAGTGCAGAGTGCTAGGGAGTGCAGAGTGCTAGGGAGTGCAGAGTGCTAGGGAGTGCAGAGTGACTAGGGAGTGCAGAGTGACTAGGGAGGGCTAGGGAGTGCAGAGTGACTAGGAATGCTAGGGAGTGCAGAGTGACTGCAGAGTGACTGCAGAGATTAAGCTAATGACAATGCCATTTATTTATCTGTTTTCAAAACCAACACATAAATACAAATTTTGTCATTTACAATGCCAATAGGTCTAACTTTTCCAAAGGCGAAACCATTGCATTGTAAATGCTTGTTATTGATAGCCTTTAGCATACACCAAGGAGCATGTTGAAGCGCTTCGAGTAATATGTAGTGCAGAGGCAACACAGGCAGCTGTTGTGCAGGTTTGTGACATGACAGAAGTCATCTTGTTTTGGCAGGTAGTAGGGTGGGGGGGGCAAAAGGAGAAGGGTACATCACTGCAACCTCCCCTAAGAAACTGGAGGAAACACTTTGTTAAAAGGGATGAATTTTGTAGGAGCAGAGATACAGATCCACGTCAAACGCCGCGGAAAAAGAAGATCTGGCGTCAGAGCAAAGGCATAACGTCTACATACAGTTCTGTGTTGTCATGACAGTAGACGAGCTGGACCAATGGTGCCATCTACTGATGTGCAGAAGATATTGCAATGTTTCCAGACTCACTCTGGCATCTCGAAGATTTACAAGGTGAAGAATATGCGGCTAGAACTATCCATCAGAAAAGGAAATTCAATTAGCCAAATAAACAATAGAATACGTTTTTCTGAAAACACCACTGTAGTAGCCCTATTTCAAAACCCGAAAATAAAGGGCTAATGTAGCCTTTACCATGCTGGGTAAGCACTGTGCTAATTAGATATTTACCTTTAACCCCTTCGACGCTGATGACGAGCTGGGCTCGTCATGAGGTAGCCTCCTCGCACGCTCATGACGAGCCCAGCTCGTCACGTAACATGCGCTTTTGAAAAAGTCAGCGTACGAGCGGAATTCCGCCCGCACGCATGCGGTTAAGGATCTCCAAATGGTGCCAAACATTCAAATCACACAGTACAGAATCAGTGAGGCAATGTGTTTGAAGGAAATAAACTGGAAGAATTCTTACTTTTATCAGCTTTTTAGCAAAAGCCAATAAAAACCAGAATGCAGGAGGGTTTTCTATAATTCAGAAATAACTTAGAAAAAATCTAAGATCATGGGAAATAAACAATTCACTGTTATGGCATTCTCCAAGATAACCTCAAAAAGTAAATTATGCTCAATCCCGCGGCAGGGTTCCAAGGATGTTGTGAAACAGGTAAATACATTACTGAGAAAATAAGTTCTGCAATGAGGCATCTACTAGAGTATCATTTCTGAAGTTAGAGTTTATGCAGTAATCCTCAGCAAATCTGTGCATCAATCTCTAGGATGAGGCTTTACAAATATCTGGAAATAGCACATTCTGCAGCAGAGCAGCAGTAGCTACTTTGTCATGTGAAGAATGTTCCTTAAGTTTACCAGGACAGCATCTGATAGCTTTTTTTCTAGCACGTAATTATAAAAAAAGAACAACTTACTATCAGTAGCACTCTTTATAGTAGATACTCTAACTGTAGACTACACACCTAAGAACAATCCAGATTCGCTAGACTGGGTCTGGAATGCTTTTGCTAGCAATGCGCCTGTTAGCCACAGGTGGCAAAGTGTGGATTCGCACTGACTCAACCACACCCCAAAAATGACAGAGGAGACACAGATAAATGCACTCCTGCAAACGGACATCAGCTTTATCTCTTTTTCCTATCCCAGACACGGTTTGTGTATAACTGGTAGCAATAGTGTGCAGATTCCTAACTTAGGACTTTTTTAGATGGTAAAAAGAAGCCACTCCACAGAATGGGAAGGTGGGAGGGCAGTGAGGAGTCTGTGGTTACCATATCCACCAGAATTATGATGGATGCGTCTAACCACAGATTACTCACCCTAGAATAGATACCAAAGCAGCACCTGCCAAAGGTGGATGGTCTGTGGAGTGGATCCTGCATAAAGCGGCACCTGCCAAAGGTGGATGGTCTGTGGAGTGGATCCTGCATAACAGAGTTGGGGAAATGTCCTTCCCGCGGAACCTGCCTGTCAAGGCGATAGTGCTTCATGAACGTATGCACAGACACCATGAGACAATGCAGTGGTAGCAGCCTTGAACGTGGTGGAATTGGCTCACAGACTTATTGTCCAGTGCATAGCAAATCCTAACAAAGGATTATCCAGCTCAACAGAGTTCTTTTCTACAAATTCTTCACTTACTCGCATCGGAGAACCCCACATACAGCTGATCGTCCCCAAGGAGTTCGTTGGAATGATCAATGTTAAAGCTTAAACCCTTCCTCTTTCGATGGGTGAGCAAATAAAATGCGGGTATATGGATTACCCAGCATTAAATCGAGTCACAACTTTAGGCAAGAATGCCACCGACGTGCACTGAAAAAGAAAGCTATGGCGGGGGCACTGAAAGTACTGTAAGTTCAGTCATGCGACAAGCAGATAATCTCAATGGAGAAGATAGTCTTTATAGTCGGGAAATGCAAAGAAAAACTATGCATCGGATCGAAGGGTATTCACATGAGAAACTTTAGGACCAAGTACAAGTCCCACAAGGGCACCACACATGGTTTGGGGGGCATGGGTGATAAATATCACAACAAGTGATTTAAAAAATAACTGTTGGTGCAGCAAAAGTAGAAATGTCATAAGGGTTGAAAATTGATGGGCCAAAGACAAAGGAACAATAAATAATATCCTACAGCTTGGCTTGTAAAGTGTCAATCCAGAGGATACAACACCAGTCCACAAATGCGTTCCAGTATGCGGCTTAAGTGGACTTTGTGAAAAAAAGGTTTAGTTGTTGAGGAGGACATCAACCACTTCGCGCACCAAATCAAATGCAGTCAACTGCCACCGCTCAATGTCCAAGCATCGAGGTGTAGACTGCATAGGTTCAGATAAAAGTCCATTCTCAGTTGTTGAGGCAAGAGATCTAAGTGGCAGCCTGATCAGAGGTCAGGTGCTCATGCTCGGACACTGTGGCACCACTCTGCTGGCCTAATCCGGAGCCACTAGAATGATTTGGGCTGGTCATTCTTTACTTTTTGCCGTACCTGGGCCAGGAGAGGTAGAAGCAGAAAGGCGTACAGGAGTCCAGAGAAGAAGGGGAGTGTGGAAATTGGGAGGAACTCTGTCCCTGATGGCTGGGATGCTGCCTGCTGGACCAACAGCTCCTCCTTGCTGTATGAGCAGTGGGGCTGGCACAGGCAATATGTTAGGCCTCTGGAATATCCCCTAAAAGGAAATACATTGTTATGGTGATTACCAAACTGGTTGCCAGACTGGAGCTGAAAGGGCCAGGGGACATGGTGCGGCGCAATTTTCTTTAAAACATTTAAGAACGGAGTCTTTCTCTTCATCAAACAGGTGGGAGCAGTCGAAAGGCATGTCTTAAGGACACCGGGTCATCCCAGGAGTCCATGGATCTCACCAATGCGTGCTGCCAAAGCACCAAGCTAGTGACCACATACTTGCCTAGGCAAATGCGATATCTAGGCAAGAGCAGGAGGCAAACTTGGCCGTATCCCAACCATCTTGAATGATTTGGACTAGTAAAGGTTGCAGGACTTACTATATCAAAAAGTGTGCAAGTATAAAGCGCTAGTAGGCAGCTCACAGTTAATGCCTGCATGGAAAATATTGCTGAGAAGAACATACGCTTGCCTAAAATTGCCCAAAGTATCCATTTGTTTCGACACCCTATCAGGGAGAGTAGTTAAAAAGCATCAGGGTTTCCCTTGCTAGTGGATCCCTATATCACCAAGTTCTCGGGTGTTGCATGCTGGGTCAAGAAATTGGGTCGCCTGGAGAAGGTGTGTGACGACGATGGATTTATCGGTTGATTGAAGGGCCAGAGCATGGCTTAGCCCAAGTGCTCAAGGTGTCGGATAAGGAGCCAGGTCCACTGGCCTCCTGCAACTCCATGCACCAGCCGCCTGTATTATTTGAGGGGCATTTACTTCCCCATCCCTTGATTATCATCTCCATGTGGCTTACTCTGATCAGAGGTCCAGTCCAAAAAGATTGAGCAATGTATGTGCAACTGTGAGCAAGATCAGGCTCAGGAGTGTCTTGTAGAGCGGCACGAGAACCAGGAGAGGGTACATGCCCTCGATTCAGGGCAGGTTCTCCCGCTGCTTCGCCACATACAGTTTCCCATCAAATGTTTATCTGTTTAGACAGCCCCCACAAGGCTTATTAAATACCCTGTAGTCTTAAAGGGGGTAAGGGGGTTACCAGATCCTCTTCACAAGTGAAGAAAAAGAAGGAGCAGAGCTCGGCTAAGCATCTGGAGGCGTGAAAGGAAAGGAACGGTCATCAGCATGCATGGATATATGCGGCTCTGTTCGTCACTGCCAGAGCTGAAAGGAGTCAACACAGGTTAACACAGCACCACCTGGTAGTATGTAGGAGTACTGCCTTTGAAGTTTCCGGATCCCGCCTGCCGATATTCACTAGGTGAGGAATCTGCTTTTAGAAGTATCCATCAGAAAGTTGGTGCAAAATCTGCGTGCAACTGTGCGGCACTGGCATAGTGCCAGAATCCAAGTTATTGAGCATTGGCTCTGCCAAATTAGGTTCGGGGTTTATCCTCAGTTAAGCTCAAGGCGAATTCAGCTCGAGTCAGATACCACAATAGGTTGTGGGTCCCCCTTCAGCAGCATCGGTGTCAGCATCAAAGTCCAAGGAGCAGGCAAAAATGTTGCCTTTGGGCTCAAAGTCAGCACCAACACCGGGGTGGAACCTGAAGTGGGTTTGAGTGGCACAGACAGTGCAGAGGACAGATCCTTAAAGATCAAAGGTAACCCAGAGGAAGCCCAAAGTGTGTCAAAGATGCACAGCATGGCATTTCACCTACGATGTACCTACAAAACCGGAAACTGGGTTCATCCGGACCAAGCCCTTGAAGCATGCTGACACTCTTGCGCCTTTTCAGGAAAATCTAGAATGGTGGGAAAGGACTGAATCTAATTTAGAATTCTTATGCTTCTTTTATGACTTACCTAAAGACTTCCACAGTGATGACGATATACCGCAGAAAGTCCTTTGGAGCAGGTCCTCACTCTTCTTCAACCGGGAGTAGACCTGCATGGAATTTGCAGAAATTTGCAACGAGAGCTTTGCTTCACGTTCCCGGGTGGCTTTTGGATTCTTGTAGGTGCAGTTGGAGCATGCTTCGAGCTGGTTGGCACATCAGTGTATCTTCCTAAGAGTGGTGCATCAAACTCAACCTCAAGAAGCATACCTCTTGGGGCTCTCTATGCGAAAGACGCTACAATGTTTAAACCCTGTTGTCTTAGGAGGTGACGTGTTCCCTCGCATATTGAAAGAATTTAGAGAAAAATTGAGAAAACAACACTCTTCAAGGTATGCAGAATAGGAGCAGAACTCCAGGTTTGAGTTGGAAGGCACAGAATGAAAGGAACTGTCTCAGCGTGCAAGGCTGCCACTTATATGCGGCTCCATTCATCACTTTACGAGTGGAGCGAATGATGATATGGAGCCGCACACTGCTTTTGAGTATTTAGGATCCAGCCTCAGAATATTCAGGAGGAGTGGAAATCTTCAGTTAGAAGTCCCATTGAGGCATGATAAAGGGTATAAGAAGAAACCAATACATAAGTCTCTTTAAAAACTGACCAACAATTAGAGACCTAAACAAGGAAATTTGATCAGGAAGAAGAAATACATAAGAGCTGAAATATAACCTTTAATAAGCTTACAAAAAAACAGAGATAACAGAGGTGAAGGTATCAGTTCGACCACCTCCTGCAGCAGTTTAATGAGCTTAGATGTCCCTATCACTATCTAGGGTTCAAGATGAAGGCTCTGGAAATTGGCTTACAGAACCTGCCCTGCAACAAGGAGAGGAGATCTGCTCTTAAAGGCTGTGCGAGTGGGTTACCAAGGTAGGGCTACAGAAGGAATGCATATCACATCCTCCTTGGCACGTTTTGGGTCATTAGTATAACTTTGGCCCTGTCCTGGTGTGGCTTCCTAAACACTCGTGGAAGGGTATGGTGGAGGGGAATGCATAGCAAAAAGTTACACATCAACCACAATGGTATCCCCCCTCATCCCCTGGTGCCGTACAACAGAAAGCGGAAGGCAAACTGACGCCAAAGCACATTCTTGCAAGTGGTGAAGAGGTCCCTGTGAGGAATGCCCCACCTGGTGAAGATGGCCGGGACCATCTCTGGGTGGAGGTGTCACTAATTGTCGGCAAGATGACATCAGTTCAAGTTGCTGGCTCTTGTGTTCAGCAAGCCTGGCTAGATTGGCAACTATATATATCCTATGAGTCTGAACCTAGACTCACAGACTCTGAGCTTCAAGGTAGAGAATGCACAAATCCCTGCTTGCTGACATACATTTTGGTTGTGCTGTCAATATCTGGATGGACCTAACGCAAAGGGAAGGCAGGAAGGCTTTAAGTGTTAAGTGTTAAGAAAATCACAGGTAGCTTCAATAGGCTATTTCATTTTTTCCTTCCCTCCACACCGCTTGACAGGGAGTCAAATAAAAGCTGGAGGCAATGGAAAAAAGGCATTTTTAGCGAAAAACCTCTTATTTAGGCCTATGACTGCTACATGCCTTCTCACTAGGTATATACATTTGCTGCGCAAAATGGCGGCCTTGGTAATATCACGTTCTCTGACCAAGATGCTACCCAATAGATCCTCAAGAGAGTAAACTGTGTGACCCGGGCCACGGGATCCTCTGTCTCTCTAAGACATCATGCTTGGCTGTATTCTATGGACTGCACTTATCTCGTGTCTTTAAATTGTGCCTTGGGCCTGGACACCAACAACCAACCTCATGAGCGTCTGAGACAGACATCAGTCCATCACAGGAGCAGCACAGAATAAACATTGAACTACTAGGGAGTGACACCTATTACACACCGCACAGAGGTTTTGAAGAAAAAAAGAGAACTTCTTGGACAGCAGCACTGCAGTTCCTTCGAAGGATGAGGGGAAAAAAAGCAACTGACATCAGAGCACCGGGGTTACATTAGGGAAATAGAAGAGTAAATTACATTAACACAAATGATAGCTTCCCAAGATCTTACTTTTATGCAAGCAAACTTTGTCATTGCTCTTCAACCCTCAGGACGGTTATTTGTTTTACACTTTTGACATACCTACAGAAGTTGACATTGTCCATGAGAAGCCAGTCCCCGGATTGCAAGGCCTGGACTAGCATTCCATCCACCCACTCAAAAGTTCCAAGGTTTCGGCCACCGGAAGACTGATGGAGTTGGTCTTTATAAGTCTGAAAAGCGGTAGCCAGACTGACAAACTCTGAAAAAATACAACTAGATGTTAACAGATGTTCAACCAATAGAACATAGATGCAAACTGGAATTTTTCAAAGTTTTCACAGTAATCGGGCCAAAAGATTAAGCAAATACGGACTAACTATTTCATGAACACTTCAATTCACATCTCTAGATAAGGACTAATTGGGGTATGGTGCTTTTCACATACATCAAACATTGAGAATTATGTGCAGTTGCGCATTATCCTTTTAAGCAAAAGTAAGGCATATGTTACTTACCGTGTAAGCATCTATTCGAAGTGTGTAGTACTGTAGATACATATGTTTAGCATTAATCTGCCATCTAGTGTTGGGCTCTTACGATTACAAGTTGTTTTTCTTCGAAGAAGTCTTCGAGTAACGAGGTATAGTGACTCTTCCTCCGGTGTGCATTGCGCATGTTCCTCGGCTCTTTTGTTTTGGCTCATCGGGTGACCGTTAGAAAGGAGCAATAAAGTGACCGAATAAAGAGAATATGCATATCAATTTGAGTGTGCCAAGTATGTTTTAAATAGCTTGAAGTAATACGACTGAAAGCTTCCGGGGAGGCGGGTGGGTGCATAAGACTTTATGGAACAACAAGCTACGAATAGATGCTTGCAGGTAAGAAACATATTCCATTCGTAGCATGTTTAGCATCGAATGGAAAGACGTGCACCCTTTTGCGGGGCTAGCCATCAGTTGAATTACTTGTTTGAAGTCTTAAGTACAGCTTGACCCACTCTTGCTTGTTGACTGGTGAGGACATCAACACAATAGTGTTTAGTAACTGTATGTGGGTTATTCCAAGTAGCTGCTTTACAAATAACCTGTATAGGGATATTTCTGAAAAAAGCCATAGTGGCTCCTTTTTTACATGTGTAATGAGGTTGTGGCGGTGCAAGCATCCTTTTGGCTTTTTGATTGCATGTCCGAATGCATCGGACTATCCATCTAGCAATTCCTACTCTGGATATTGGTGCCCCTGGATGTGGTTTGCTAAAAGCAACAAAGCTCGCTTGTGTTTTTCTACATGCTTTTATTCTGTCAATATAAAACATGACAGCCCTTTTAACATCAAATCTATGTAGTAGTCGTACTGTGAGGTGAGCTTGTGGTTGAAATGTGTGTATGAACTTTCTCACACCTTTTGTACTGAGATAAGCTTTGGCTGTAACTGAATTGAGAGTTGGTTCTAGGAAAGGCTGAATTTTCAATGGTTGCATGCAAGACTTTTGTATGTTTAGGGTAAACCCTGGTTTGTTCAGAAGACTGATAACCTGCTGAGTGTGTTGAAGGCACTGTTGGTAGGTTTGGCCTTTGATGATCAATTGTCTAATTTGGGGAAACATGTATTTCGTCCCTTCTGAGATGAGCCGCCACTATTGCAAAGCACTTGGTGAAAAAGGCAGTGTGTTGGATGAATGGGGATATGGAAGCATGTAAACTTGAGATCTAGTGCAGCCATAAAATCTCCTTGCTGTAACAGTTAAATCACCTCTTGTAGTGTGACTATGTGAAAGTGTCCTGAGATCTAGGATAGGCCTTAATATGATTTGCCCTTTTTAGGAATAAGAGCCTCCTGGCATAGGGTCCACGACGTCATGGCGGTGGTGTTGTCCGTGAACACCTGCACTACACTCCCCGGACAGAGGGGACGAATGCCTTCAGTGAAATCCGGATCGCCCGCAGCTCCAGAAGGTTGTGGAGCCGGGACTTGGCCGGAGACCAGAGGCCTCTGATCTCCGCCTCTCCCATGTGGCCTCCCCAGCCCTGAAGAGACGCGTCCGTCACAACTACGTGCTCCGGTTAGGGAAGGGAGAGGGATCTGCCGCTGACCCAATCGCGGTCCTCGAGCCACCAATGCAACTGTCTTGCAGTGCACTCCGAGATCCAGACATGGTCAGACAAGGTGCCCTGATGCTGGGCCCACTGAAACCTCAGGTCCCACTGCAGAGCCCGCATCCGCCACCTGGTGTGATGCACCAGAAGGATGCAGGAGGCCATCAGCCCCAGTGTCAACCTGGCCGAGACTCGGGATAACAGCTGAAAGATCAGAATCAGAGCCTGAATATCCCAAACCCGTTGTTCGGGAGGATAAACCCGAAACTGCGCAGAGTCTAGAACCGCTCTAATGAAGAGGAGCTTCTGAGAGGAGCACAGATGTGACTTCCGCACATTGACGGAGATCCCCAGCTGGTGCAGGAGGTCGGCCGTAGTCTGGAGGTGGCTGACGACTGTCGGGGGCGAGCCCGCCTTCAACAACCAGTCGTCGAGGTAGGGTAAGACTGAAACCCTAACATGCGCAGATGAGCTGCGACCACCGCCATCACCTTCGTGAACAACCGTGGGGCGCTGGTAAGGCCGAAGGGGAGCACGGTAAACTGAAAGTGCTCGTGGCCCACCGTGAACCGCAGGTAGCGCCTGTGGGCCGGCAGGATGTGGAAGTACGCATCCTGCAAGTCAAACGCCACCATCCAGTCTCATGGGTCCAGGGCAGCTAGGACCTGAGCCAAGTCAGCATCTTGAACTTCTCCTTCGAGAGGAAGCTGTTGACATTCCTGAGGTCCAAGATAGGGCGTAGGCCGCCTTTGCCCTTCTTGGGAACCAGAAAGTAGTGGGAATAGCAACCACACTACTTCTGGTCCAGGAACGCGCTCAAAGGCCCCCCTTGGCCAAGAGGGCCGTAACTTTCTCCTGCAGAAGTTGCAAGTGATCCCCCGATGCGCGGTGGCACTGCGGTGGCATGGCTGGAGGAGACGCCTCAAAGGGGAGGGAGTAGCCCCTTCGGACGATTTGCAGCACCCACCTGATTGAAGTGATGGTGCGCCAGTGGAGGAGGTGATGGCAAACCCTGCCCCCACTAGCGTCAAATGGGCCTGAAAGCTCGGACTAGGAGGGCTTTGAGGCGGATGCTGCGAGGGTGGATGTGGACTGGCCTCGCCGTTGTCCCTGGGCACCGCCACGGCGGTTACCACGTCCGCCACTGCGCTGAATGTTAGTCTGTGGCCCGTGGCTGGCAGGGCGTGTGGGGGCGCCCCTTCCGTGGCCACGAAAGGAGTGAAAAGCAGTTTGCTGCTGACGCGGAGCCGACAGGCCCAAGGACTTGGCCGTAGCCCTGGAGTCCTTAAAGCGTTCCAGCGCATGATCTGCTTTGCCACCAAAAAGGTGGCTGCCATCAAACGGCATGTCCATGATGCTGTTCTGGACATCGGTTGAAAAGTTGGCGGACCTCAAGCAGGCGTGGCGGCGAACCGCCACCGTCGTGGACATCGCTCTGCCCAGTTAGTCCGTAGTATCCAGCCCACATCGGATGGAATACCGTGCCGCATCCCTACCCTCCGCGAGGGCTTGAGAAAGTTTTGCCCGGGCCCCTTCCGGACACTCAGGCAGCACGGCCGCAACCGTATCCCACAGAAAGTGGGTATAACGGCCCAAGAGGCACGCGGTGTTCACTGACCGCAGTTCGCAACTAAGGCAACTAAGTTTCTTCCCAAACTGTTCGTAGCTCTTGGATTCCGATCTGGGGGAGCAGTCGGGAATGCAGATTGGGAGGTAGAGGATAACCAGGCTCTCGGGGGGGTTTGGGTGGGGGGGGTTCGAGGACAGGAAGCTAGGGTCACCCGGAGCTGGGCGGTGGCGCCTGGCGACATGCCTATCCACAGGCGGACCTGTAGCGGGCCTGGACCAAGTGCCCAACAGGACATCCATGAGAGCCTCATTAAACAACAGCAAAGGCTCCGGAGAGCCAGCCTGCGGTCTAAGGACCTCAGTGAGGATATTAGGACTCACAGTAGCGACGGGGAGCGTAAGCGCCAAGGCTTTAGCTGCCCTTGTCAGCACCACACTATAAGCTGCCCCTTCCTCCGTAGCCACGGTAGGAGGGGAGACAAAACCAGTGTCAGGGGAGGTGTCCAGACCACTGGCCTCCCCTAGCTCCTCTGTCCAGTCCTGATAAGACTGACACTCACGTGCCAGAGGGTTCTCAGACCCCTCCCAACACTCCTTGTACTCCATGTCCTGGTAGGCAGGTTAAAAGGATGGAGCCGGATCATAGAAGAACAAGTCTTCGGCCGGCGCTCCGGCGCCGCTTCCGGACCGAGGGAGTGATCGGGGACGACGTCGTCTAGACGGCGCCGGGGGCGACACCCTGGGGGTCGGCGCTTGCGGAGGGGTCGTGAGGTCGACCAGCGGCAACCCGGATCCGGCAGATCTGACAGGGCTAGACGGCGCCAGGGCCGAAGCAACCGACGGCGCCGGGGCCGAAGCAACCGACGGCGCCGGGGCCGAAGCACCCGACTGTGCCGGGGCCGAAGCACCCGACTGTGCCGGGGCCGAAGCTGCCGGCCTGCCAAGGCCCCTAGTCGGGGTCGCAGGGCACGAAGGCGCGCCGACAATCCGCGACGGAGTTAAGTGAGTCCTCATGGCCACCAGGAAGTCACGAATCTCCTCCGGCGTCGCATTAAGCCCAGGGACCGGTGGGAGTTTGCTTGGATGCGACTCCGGCGGAGCCGCGTGGGCGGTGTCGCTCGAACCCCCGGCCGCATCGTGCGAGCGTAGGGGGGAGTCAATTCAATTTCAAGAAGTCTTTATTCGATAATTAAATCATAAAAGACATGTAACACAATTTACAATAGCTAAAATACATGTACAATTCCTAAAATAGAATAAGGTAATATTAAAACAGTCAAAGACCATATTAAATCATTTATACAAAACTTCATTGAAAATTCATTAAAAATTACAATAGATCCTTTATCAAATAACCTTAGTAGTCCAGGCACACTAAGCGGGAACACATTTACACATAGTCAATTGCAGATCAATGAAATACGCTGGAACCTAGGCCGAGTTGATAAGTCTTGCTCTTAGGATCCAGGCCCAACCTAAGAATTTCGCTACTCCAGTTACAGTTAAGGGTGACAGGTCAGACTTAAATAACCTACTAGCATTCACAGCTGAGCGTGTTCCCAAGTTTCTACAAACTGGGCTAAGCCACTTTGCTCGAGGGGCAGTGTACAACGGGCAGGCAAAAAGAAAATGGTTCACACTTTCATCCTGCCCTGAGCACCTAGGACAATGCCCCGGGCCTCCCTTACCCCACTGTTTAGTATATTCCCTTAAAGGCAAAGAACCGCACCTAAACTGATGATATACTTTGCGGTCCAAAGGCTTAGTTATAACATCCCAGTAATTTTCAAAACTGGGGACATCTTTCATAACGACAAATGTGCCAGTAAGGTTAGTATCTGTCAGTCCAGAGTGTCTATTGTTCACCACCCAGTCCCAATATTGCTGCTTTAGATCTTTCTTAGAGGGAAAAGTTGCAGTGTCAGGGTTTAACCAGAGTTCCTCGTGGCCCATGGTGCACAGGGTGGTTCCTAAGGCTTTGAACCAACCAATATTGGGGGAGCCAGGAAGATCCCTAACCTCTAAGCATGCTCTTGCGTAAAGCTGAAGTTCGGGCGTGGTCCAAAGTCGTCGCCAAAAAGATAATGGACGAAATCTAGCCAGGTCCTCCACAGGCTGGCACCCAAGATCGTACAAAAGTGGGATCCGTGGGGATGACTGTGGAAGGCCAATGGCCGTCCTTAGAAATTTATTTTGGGCAACTTTCAAGGGGTCAAGGTTACTATAGCCCCAAAGCTCCGCTCCATACAAAACAGATGGTAGAACTTTCATACCATAAATTTTCATTAAAGGAGACATGGGCCTGGAAAAGGAGCTTTTATGTTCTTTGAGCAGGGCTCCTCCTATCTGCGTATGCTTTAATGCCAATAGGTTAACCTGTTGAGACCAACTAAGGGTCTCACTAAACGTAACTCCGAGATAGCTAAACAGTTTTGTCTGTTCCAAAGGTGTACCACCCATAGTGACCCTAGCTGTAATCGAGGAGTGTCCTCTTAGTACCATAAATTATGTTTTTGACACATTTACCTCAAGCTCATGCTCGCAGCAGAACAGTTCAAACCTTGACAAGGCCTGTTGGAGGCCCTGTCTGGTCTTGGATATTAAAAGGGTGTCGTCTGCGAACATGAGCAATGGGATTTTCATTCCAGCCAGGGATGGGGCATCAGTAGGATGATTTGCAAAGTATTGAATAACCCCGTTTATATATAAAGAAAACAGGGTGGGTGCTAAAACGCACCCTTGCCTGACACCTTTAGCGACTGGAAATGTATCTGTTACCTCCCCTGGTTTACCCCAATGTACTTGGGCATATGTATGAGCATGTAGGTTGACCAGGAGGCTTATAAGAGGAGCCGGCATACCCAGCTTCGCTAAACAGTCCCACAGTTTAGCCCTTGGTACAAGGTCAAATGCAGACCTTAAGTCCACAAAGGCTGCGTAGAGGTTACCTTTGCCTAGGGTGACGGTTTTCCAATAAAGGAGAATAAACCAAAGAGCCTGATCTAGGGTGCTCACATGTGACCGAAAGCCAGCCTGGAGTGGGGTAAGAATGTTAAACTCATCAATCCAGTCTTGAATCCTACCAAGAACAAGGCGGGCTATGATTTTTTGTACCGCATCTATTATGCTGATCGGCCGGTAGTTGGAAGGAACCGACCGATCGCCTTTCTTGTAGATTGGCAGGATTTCTGCCCCAAACCAAGACTCGGGGACCTGAGCACCAGAGGCTAAAGCATTTGCCAATTGAACTATATAGGGGACCCAGAGGTCCTGATCCTCTTGGAATAAGTCAGCTGGGATGCAATCCGGGCCGGGTGCCTTGCCCCTTGGGATGGATTACAGGATATGTTTAACTTCACTACTCATAAATTTAAGAGGAGCAGTCGGAATAGGACATGATATGTCATCCTGAGTATTACTACCATTCCTAAATTGATCCTCAAAGTAGCAAACCCACTGAAGTTGACCAACCGAGGCAGGGCTTGGGCGATCTTCCTGTGATTTGTCCCATTTTAGTAAATGCCAGAACTGACATGTTCCGGGAGCTACATGCTTCGGTTAACTGGGCCCACCGTTCCTCGTCCCAGTTGGACTTAGCTTTATGCCTTGCATTTTATAAGCCTTCCTACAAGACCTTATTTGGCTGTGTTTTTTTTGTTTTATTGAATTAAACAGATCCCCTTGGGTTCGACGGCAATCCTCATCAAACCAGGATGTAGTTTTCTGTTTCCCCCTCCTACCCTGCTTGGAGATGGTCTTTACAAATAGCTTTTTCAGCTTTGCAAATAGACTAGTGTGGATATTAGTGATTATTACATTAATATCCTCCTGTGACCCACAACTAGAAATTACTTCCAGAGAGTTTGATACCAGTGTTCTAATCTCCTTACGTGCCTCAACATTAACAGAGACTTTAGGCCACCGTACCCTTCTCATGTCGTTACTAAGTACAACTTCATCCTGAACGACATTTAGCCTACAGCTCTCTAGCCCCAGAAAACTGTTATCCCTTAGTTCCATCACCAACGGATCATGATGACTTTCCGGACGGCTCGAGACCACCATATCCTCAACTGTGGCCCACATCTTTACATCAACCAAAATGTAATCTATACGGCTACTGTGTCTGCCGTTGCTAAAGGTATGTCTACCTGTCCTATCCGTACGCACTCTACCGTTTAGTGCTCGCAAGCCCTTATCCAGACACAACCCTTTTGTGGAAAAGTAAATTTTGCCATGTCCTGTGTCCCTACGTGTCCCCCATCTTGTGTTGTATGTGCATGATTAATATGCATATGTATTCCCCATGATCGATTAAAGACGCAATTACAGTTGTGTCCATCTCTAGTATGCCAGTTCCTAGTTTTCGTGAATACAACGAGTATTAGGCCTATGTAAAGCTACGTTGCCACGTTTCTTAGTGTGCACGTTATTTCATTGTAAAGTCTCCGTTTCCAGGCCTCAAAAGGGCCCGGACTCAGATTCAGCTCCTGTCTCCTGAACCCTCGCTGAGGAGCGATACAGCCCCCACCTGTATCCCTGACCCTTCACTTACTTCCTGCCTCACAGCGCCCGGCTCGGCCTGGCTCTGCCTGCCAGTCTGCCAAGAGTATGTTATGATTCTAGTTATCAGTCCAGCCCTCCTTCTCTGCATTCCTAAGCTACTGAATCGCATCAATAGTTTCAGTCATCGTCTAGCCTTTACGTCTCCATGTAAGAGAAATACTGTATTTATGGTCATTTAATATTCCTCAACACACACTACATGTAGAATAATGCATGCACCAGTCTTAGTGTCTGTTAGCCTTTGCCCTGATAACTTTTGGATTCTATCAACATGTTCTCTAAACATCAGATACTAGATAGTGTTTAGGTACATGTCGCTCTGACTCTCCAGACTTTCGTCTCTCCTTCTAGCTCAGAAGTCATAGCCCCCAGCTTCTCCCTGGTAACACGTCATTGTCAGTTTGCGCGCACCACTAGGTCAGAGGTCCCGGCTCCTTAGGTAGCCCCCTCCATGTTTCCGCCCCATTTATGACATATTCTGTTACATTTACATCACCTGTCTATGTTCACGCCTCTTGTTACACCTACTTTCACCCTTATCTTTCGCGACTGTTACAAGCCCCACCCACTGTTACGCCTACTGTATGTATTGTAATGCAATTGTTTTAACTATATATACTTGTGTCCTGTTATTAAAAGCCAGCGCGCTCATTTCCAGCTCCTGCCCGACAGCTGTCGGGGCCCCCCTGTTGGCTAGCCATCCCAGATCTTGCCCGTGCAGGTTGTCCTGTTCCTGTCCTTTATGCTGTATTAAAACCTGCAAACTCCTACTACCTCGAATCTTGACTCTTATTTATTGAGCTATCTGTTATTGCTATGTCCAGTCAAAAATAGAGGTATTATTTATTTATTTACCACACTTTAATGAATGTAGCAGATTACGTCCATTTCCTAATCGGGGCTAACTCAAGCTGGGGAATCCCCCAAGTCATATCCTCAGCCTCAGTGAGTAAGCCGTCCCCTACACTCAGGGGTTCAAAACAGGAATTAAAATCCCCCATTACAACCGTGAACCCATTTACATATGCACCTGACAAAAAGTCATCCAAGATGTGGAGGGTTGTAGCCACCCTTCCACCCCGGGTACCCCTGACATAGATATTGATCAACAGAATATCAAGGCCTTTAAGAGTTCTTATTCTAACCATCAATATGTCGGGGCTATCAATTAGTACCTCCTCTACTCTTACTCCCTCATATTGACGAACCCAAATAGACAGGCCTCCCATAGCGCGCCCTCTATGGCCTTTGATTGCTGGTTTGCTAAAATTTAAGTAACCAACAAGGAACACCGATGAGAGTGCCCAGGTTTCCTGGAATGACCAAACATCACCTTGTTTTATGAAATCCACCCATTCCGTATTACACATTCGAGACTCGAGCCCAGCTATGTTCCAAGTACCAAACTTGGTACCGCTTGAAACCCCCCCCGGCAGTAATACTAACCTTTACTATATCATCATCCATAGTGCCCCTAAAACTTCTATCCATTGGGGTAACATCGTCACTCCTATTGTTAGTTTCGACCACCCCATAAACTACTGACTCAGATTTCCAGCCCCCATATCGCAACCCCCCGTTATGGCCTTTCACCTTATCATCAACCTCTACAGTCGCTACATCCTGAACCACCATATCTATTTCCTGTTTCCTACCCCAAGCCCCGTCAGAGAGATCATGCTTCTCATTACCACAATGTATTAACTTCTCAATTGATGATATCCCATGATGGGGGACCATTTCTGGGGTAAAAGAAGTACCCGCACAATCTGAGTTATCCTTCGGGACTACGAATGAAAAAACAAGTCAATCATTATAGTCCAACCCCGACAATGGTTCATACAGATTTTGCAGAGGAATATTCCAATGCTCATTGTACCGGATGGAATTAGTACGGTTACTTACTAAGAGAAAGTGACTAGAAGGATAGCGACGCGAAAGAAGGGGGTAGGGAGTATTGGTGTTATTAGTTGGATGGGAGAAGAAGGATGTATAATTTGGCACGTTCAGGAAGGGAGTATATCCACTAGAGCTGGAGTAAACAGGAGGTCTAAGCAAGGCCTCTGGGTAAAAATAGCTCAAATTGCGAGTGGAAACACCCCCTTCCTTATTTCCAGGGTACCAATCACTAATATGTGAGACCACTCTGTGATCTTTAAAATTAACGATGACTATGTCGCCCTCTATATCTTTTGGACGGAGGCCAACCCAGTGACACCTTCTTACCGAAATAATATCACCGTTTAAGTGAGCTGGGAGGGGTCTATTTGTTCTTAGCCAAAAGATAACCTTATTTTTCAAGTTTACATTTTGTTCAGGGTTTCCATTTGTGATCGGGGGAACACCAGTTAAAAGGATCACAAAGTTTGATGATTCCGGGGGTAGATCCACTATATTCTTACGAAATAAGGATGTTCTATGGGTTGCAGTTTTTATTTTATCAACCCCTGGGGGCATAATTTGCTTATTTAAAGTAGGAGTCGGTTTATTCAAAGCCAGCACGTGCTTTACTTTAGCTGGCTTGAGTGCTAATGTAGATTTAATTGATGATGGGGTGGCGTTAGTGTTTGTGACGGGTGGATTTCCATTTATTTTAGGTGGTATACTTGGAATCAGGGTTGTGGTGGTGGGGTTGCCTTTCGTTTGAAGCTGATCCTTAGAATTCATTATGTGGGGGATTTTATTCGGATCAGCATTTGCTAGAAGGCTATCCATTTTTCCCCCAAAACCCTAACTCTCTCCATAAGTGGGAGCATATAGGATTTTAAGATTTGCTCAAAGAGTTCTATGGAGTCTTTTTTGACAAGGGTGATGAATCTTCAGTGGTGGGTAAAATGGAATGGATATGGGAACCTGGAGAAGCCACCCTCACGGACGGGACAGTTATTTTAGCTTTGGGTGTTACTACCGGGGGTGGAGGGTTCAGATTGTTAAGACATTTTCTTTTAACCCCACCCTTTCTCCTCTTCTTCCTAGGCGGGGAACGAAAAACCCTACGTAGGTTCATAGGCTTATTTCCAGTGCCATTTTTACTATGTATCGGAATTAACTTGGTAGGAACTGTACTATCAATTGAGTGATTAGACAAAGTAGAGTGGAGTTGTAGGGCTTTAGTTGGGCTGCTGGGGTGTTAAGGTCTATAAGGCTATTAGAAACAGTAGGTGGACTAATACAGTTAACATCACTATTGATTCCAGAGTTAATAACAGATGTATTAAGATCACGAAAAATGCTGGGGAAATGATCAGTACAGAACAGATCGGCATCTCTGTCCAGCCTACCAGTACTTCCCGTGTCTTGAGTAGAAGTTCGATCAAACGGGAGGGGCAGGGGTTTTTGTTTCAAATGTTCGATGGATCGACGTCGGTCAGCACGTTTCTCTGCTAAAAGAAGTTCTTTGTCTATTTCCTTGTTAGCCTTCTCAAAATATTTATCCAAAGGCCCAAGGATCGAGACCCCAACACAAGATGGAAGTGAGCTGGACATAACTGTGGAAAATCTTAGGGTATTGGGTACTCCAAAGACCAACTAACCTGAGAACGACAGAGGCGAAGTGTAGGCCCAGCCCGGCCTCCTTAGGCCCTTGACAGCCACAGACGGTCCCGCCCTTGTCCCGGGCTTCTCCCAGGACGCTCCCGCGCAGCGGAGATGACGTGTGCTGTTTATAGGGGAGTAGTAGAGGGGGGCGTGGCAAACAGGGAGAGCGGCCCAGGTGACTCGGGTCAGGTCAGGTCAGCTACAGGGACTCCTGGGAAACGGAGTCCGAGTACCGACACGCTCGCAGCCCTGCTTTGTATTTCGCCCACAGCAGTCTTTAAATGTTCATACTCCCCAGTGCCCACAGAGAGCAAGCGCCGCGACGCGGGACCCGCGAAGCGGGTCCGGCTAGAAGTAGCGCTTTTGATGAGGAAAAGGCGCTCAAGATTTCAATAGCGCAAGTGAGCTCCAGCAACAACAGGGGTCCAGTCCCAACAGGCAGGCACAAATTGAATGAAATCCCCAATGGATTTTATTTCTTTTAAATCAAGTACTTCACAGCCGACGCACGTTTTGCCCCCAGCGGGCTTCCTCTAGGCACAAACGCCACCTTCGCTCCGTTCTTTCCGCAACCGTAGGGGGGAGTCATTAGAGCGGTGTCGCTGCTTTGACTTCTTGTGCCTCTTACCTGAGGTCTTGGAGCCCAACAAGTGGTGACGACTCGACGAGCTGTGATGACAGTGGCCCCGCGACCGGGCCCACGACCTCCTCCTGGACCGGGACCTCGAACGACGCGGGCCCGACTGCCGGAGCTCGAGGCGCTTATGGGACCGCTCCCGCCTAGCCATCGACGTCAAGGCCCAGCAGTCGGGGCACGACTTGTCATCGTGGTCGAGCCCCAGGCAATGTAGGCACTGGCGATGGGGGTCAGTAACCGACAGTCGGTCACAGTCGGAGCAGGGCTTGAACCCGGGCATCCCTACCGGCACCTACGGAGTCGTACAACTTCGAAAAACGGATCAAAAAGGATCGAAAAAGTTAGTCAAAAAGTGACTAAGAGTACCACTTTTTCCGGATCGGCGCTTGCTGGCGCGGAAAAAAGAAGAACTGACGTCAGCGCGCGAGGGCGGCGTCTAAGTACTCCGACGAAGTCATCACGGCGCCTACGACGCCTACTGACGCGGAGGGGTACTGCTACGCAAAAATTTCCGGATCCAGTCTGACGCCTGGGGATATTCTAAGGTAAGGAATCTAATACTAACCTGTTTCGTTCCGATATCTCCTTGCTGTAACAGTTAAATCACCTCTTGTAGTGTGACTATGTGAAAGTGTCCTGAGATCTAGGATAGGCCTTAATATGCTTTGCCCGTTTTTAGGAATAAGAAAATAAAGGGAGTATACTGCATTGTTCTAAGGGTACTATTTCAGTTGCTTTTTTTTTGAAGGCAAGAAAGAACCTCTTCCTGTAAAAGCAGAAGATGTTCTTTTGGCATTTTGTGTGGTTTCGGTGGAATTGTGGGTGGAGATTGTTCGAGTTCTAAGCACTACCCATCTTTGATTATGGATAACACCCATTGGTTTGTGGTGATATGTTGTCATGGTGAATAAAAGGGTTGTAAACTTCCTCTGACTGGTGTTATGAGGTAGGTGTAGGTGGTCACTGTTTTGGAGGGGTAACGTTTTTGGTAGTGGCTGCGCGGCCTAATCTTCATTTCTATAACTTGTTTTATAAAACAGATCCTCTGGTAAATTGGCTCGAACAGGAACCATGCTGCATATTGCCATTGCTTGACTCAGAGGAGGAGCCTCCTCTGTTTGCAGCCCTGTATAGGTCCCTACGAAAGGAACCATGGTGTTGATATGTCTGTAGGGCCCCCATCGCTTTAGCTGTTTGTGTCTTTTTTAGGTCGAGGCTTGACAGCGCATGTGCTGTCTGCAAGACTGTTGTAATAAGCATAGCGAGTGTAATCCCGCCTGTTGGCCGCCATTGGTTAACTCTTGCTTTAATATTATTGCTTGGCTCCTAATTGGTCGGTGCTCCGATACATCACTTCCGTTTTTATCGGAAGCAGCACCGACCAACTACAATTTTATTACGCCGAAAGTGTTTGTGTAGTATTTTGGGACTACTTGTTTTATTGTGTGTCATCACGACGCATAGTATGGCGCCCAGTTTCATGTTTTATTTTGTAACCATGGCGCCCGCTTTCACGGGGCGCCATGAATATAAGTTAAATTGCTCGGGCGTCGTGGTTTATATTTTATCACGGCGCCCACTTTCATCATTATGTAATACTTATATCAGCTTCCCTATGGTTGCATATGTAGTAGAGGCACGCGCACTGAAACAGTGCCTAACGCTTGCTTTGATGAAGTGTGACCCATCTCAGCATTAAAGAGAAACAGCCGTGCTCTGAGATGGATTAAGGTATGCTGGGCATTGCAGTTTGCGCAGCTTCCCATCACAAGCTTTGCACACTGAAATTGCTGGTTGCAGTTTCCTGCTTTCCGCAGTAACTTTCTACTGTGTGGCCATGATAGAGAGGAAGAATTCGGCGAGTGTGACTCGAGTTTACTGTGTGTACAACAGAAGAGCCTGGCAAGCCAGAGTGACTCTCTGCTTGGCTCAATATGTGCAGGGGGTAGGGTGGGTGGAGAAGGAATGTGTCCTAACTTTATTGGCATGCCACCTTTTAAGTAACTGTAAATAAAATTCAGGTGTCTTCAACAAAAAAATAAATGCAGTTACATTGGGAAATGCAGTCTTTTACCGATGAAAAATCAAATAGTTAATGTGAGCGCTGCTGATGTCTGATTTTGACCAGAGACAAAAGCACTGAGGATATATCTTTATAGCATGCACTATCTCAACCCAGTCACTCTCACGGCTTACAAACACTCAGTCATCTTACTTCCAACCCACCCACTCTCACAGTGCTCTCCTCAACTCTTCTCCCCGGCAAGTGCCTCCCAAATGCAGGCCCACACTCTTTCACATCCGCATGATTCAAATACTGGTGGCACTTGAGCCTACCAAACCCGGCTGCCACCTTCCTCTTCCAGCAGGAAAGCAAGATCATGGGCTTCAGGAATGTAGAAAGGATGCATGGTTAGGGAGGATTGCATACATTTGGCTTAACAGAGCAGGCATCAGGGCTGAGAAGGGCATGAAACGCGAAGAGGAAGCAAGAGCCAGAGAAGCAGCACCTCCAAGCTAGAGAGGCAGCAGGCGTGTAAAGGCGGGAGTGTAATGAGCCTAGCTGTAGGTAGGGTATTCGTTGGTGTCTGGAGACTCATTCCAACTAGCTGGTGGCTCCATATTATTGGAAATATAAAGTTTTCGATGCTGGGCATTATAAACCATTTTCATGTGAGGTGCACAAAGATTTACAGCTCCCACAATGCATCATGTTGCAGAGCGCTTTACTGGCTTAAAAGACAGACATGCAGTGCCAAAGTAAGCACAGTACCGAATACACTTTGCAGAATGCAGTTTTAGTGCTTTCTTATTCCTGTCTCTGGGCAGTGCCGTTTTTAATGCCACCTTCCTATTGTCCTTTTGCTTTGGAGGGTATTCTGGTCGGTGTTGGCACCATTCTATATGGCCGATGTTTTCTGAAAGCAGCACTCAATACAGATTGTTTCTTGGCAACTTTTATCTTGCTTGTAATTTCTCAGTTGACAGAATAAACCTACTATATAATCATTTATTTTCTTTGCCCCGGCATACTTTTGTGAGCTTCAAGAATAACCTTGTTTTTTCTATGAGCAGGAATTCTGTTTTAGCTTCAGATGACATTGGTGCGGGCAGGTTGGGGGCAAGGAAGGGTCTGGATGATAGGAATGTGGCTGTGATAAGGTTTTTTTTTTAGATTATTACTGTTTTTGATGTGGCCCAGGTTGTGTATTTTTTTTTTAGAGTAATGGTAGTATTGGGTGCATGTATCTTAGACACCGAGGTTATGTGTGAAAACAAGTTGAGCTGTTTGTGACTCTCTCTTGTATGTTTGTGAGTACAGCAGATTAGACGGCAATAGGGATCGCCTGAGCATATAGATTATACTGCTCAACTGTGGAATCATTATGCAATGTTGTGTATTTGCAGGAACATGCAAGCACTTAGGAAGCATTTGAAATGCAATAGGTCTCGCATTTGCGAGGGTTTCAGCTATTAGCATTGCAAATGAAAATGCCTTTTACTTATGTGTTTTGAAAACTTGCAAGCGTGCGGAAACATACACTTTGTACTTATGGTCTTTGCTTACAAGAAACAAGGCTCACAGTAACTGTGGAATCATTATGCAATGTTGTGTATTTGCAGGAACATGCAAGCACTTAGGAAGCATTTGAAATGCAATAGGTCTAGCATTTGCGAGGGTTTCAGCTATTAGGATTGCAAATGAAAATGCCTTTTACTTATGTGTTTTGAAAACCTGCAAGCGTGCGGAAACATACACTTTGTACTTATGGTCATTGCTTACAAGAAACAAGGCTCACAGTAACTGTGGAATCATTATACAATGTTGTGTATTTGCAGGAACATGCAAGCACTTAGGGAGCATTTGAAATGCAATAGGTCTCGCATTTGCGAGGGTTTCAGCTATTAGCATTGCAAATGAAAATGCCTTTTACTTATGTGTTTTGAAAACCTGCAAGCGTGCGGAAACATACACTTTGTACTTATGGTCTTTGCTTACAAGAAGCAAGGCTTAACAAGATAAAAGACCGGCTCTTTTACTGCCAGCCTTGCTTCTCATAAGCTTCTCATTTACTGCCAGCCTTGCTTCTCATAAGCAAGAACTATAAGTACAAAGTGCGTGTTTATGCACCCCTTGCAGGTTTTCAAAATGTATAAATAAAAGGCATTGTAATGTATAACGCCAATAGCTCAAACTCTCACAAGTCCGAGACCTATTGCATTGCAAAGGCTTGTTGAGCTTTTCTAGCACTTCATCCAACTGTGGCCCGATCAAATTTTGGCCATCAAAAGGTAAATTGAGCAGGTGCTGCTGTACACCCGGGTACTCTAAGCCATGCATGACATCTGATGAGGATATTGGTAGAATCTAAGGCACATTGTTTATTGGCATTGGATATAGCTCTGCCCTCTTCTACCAATTGTGTTGCACACTGTTGGTATTGGTCAGGGATGTGCTGCATTTCATCCCATGTAGCTCAATCATAATGAGTAGACCCACAGTGTGAGAAGTTGGCCTGATATATGATGTTCACTAGTTCTAGTGACCACCTTGTATCAGTCCAAACAACCCTTATGGTGATTGGTTGTAAGTCAACCTTATAGACCAGCTATCCTAATGGTAGCATGGACAAAGCAGTCTTAGGCTAAACTCTTTTGGCATGTGTAGCCAGCTGTTTTACCACAATATAACCCCTTGAATACCAGATGAAAGGACACCACACAGGTTGTTATGAAAATAAACAGTATATTTATTAATAACAACACCTCTGAACTCTTTATGAGGTCAGAGGGCTAAGCACATGACAATCTCTTACGAAAAATACTACAAGTTGCACAAAATTACAATGGTGCCCTAGGGGCACGACAAACCATATACTAAGTAAGTGGAATGTGAGAGTCGATAAAAGGAATGGAGCTGTCCAGAGGCTGTAGGATCGATGGGACCACGCTACACTAACTTCAGGTAAGTAATAGGAGGCCCACGGAACGCGTGTGCAGAGTGTGAACTCACACGCGAGATGCGTAACAACGTCTATGGACAGTACAGTTCAAGTAAAAGGTAAGTACGGACAATCCTGACTAGTTAGGACAACAACGACTGTGGAATTGGACACTAGGACAGTTAGACTACCCTTGAGCACCGAAATGCTCTCATTACCTCACCCACGGGCTGCGGGTGCATAGGTGCCAAAGTGTCGGGTTCTCGCGTTGAAGTCAATGGAGCCTGAAAGAAAAGATGCTGCAGGCGACCAGGAGGAAGATGTCCGGTACGATCCAAGGGTGGATCGGTGAAGAAGAGGACCTGAAAGCAGAGGGGACAGTGTTCAAAGTCAATAGCCAGTGACCGGTGTGGAACCAGGAAGGAACCAGGTGCTGTCGTCGCGATCAGGTTAAGAGTGGACGCTTGACTCTGCAGCCACGTGGACCAGGAGGTGTCTTCGACGACCAGGATGGAGGCACGAGCTGTCCCACGCAGGCTCAAGCTGTCGGCGGTGTCGGATCCGGGATTGGACTCAACAGGCCTTGGCAAAGGCAACCCACGCGGTGAAGGGAAAAGACGTCTGATGCGGACTAGGAGAGTCCGGGGTGCTCCTCTTTTGGAAGGGAGCAAGGGCCAGTCTGGAGCAACCAGACCAGCAGCAAAGATTCAAAGGTTCGTCGTCTAGGAGGCCACTAGCCAGCCGGCAAGTGACCAGACAACGCGTCGAGCAGCAAACAAGCAGAAGGGCCCCACGCAGATCTCGTGGATGCTGGAGGGCTGATCTTCGGTGCAGGGGCTGCTAGGGGCTGGGGCTTCTCAGTCCCAAAGCACTTGGTCGAGTTTACCTCGGGAGTCGTGCTGGAAGCGGAGTGCAGGTTTGTTCAAGATGGCCGGTCCCACGTGTCTCGTCGCACCCACGGGTCTCAGCTTTGCTGCAGATGTGAGTTGAGGTCGGAGAGGTCTGGGAATCCGGGTCTCGTCTGGCTCTGAAGTCTGGATCCTCGAGGGAAGACGACAAAGTGAAGCCGCTGGACGCTTGATGGTGCCTGCAGTTGCAGGGTGGACACTCCTTCCCCACAAGGGAGATTCTTCAGTTTTCTGTGGAGCAGAACGTCGAAGGCCAGAGTTTCTTCTTGTTGAATAGTTCAGGATAATCTAATTTGGAATGGGACCAGCTCCTACCTTTATTCTCCTAAAGGGGGCTGCACTACTGATTAGGTCCCTCCCCTGGGTGGGACCAGGAAGGGGGGTGGTTACACCCCCTATCCTTTGTCCGGTTTCCCGCTGGGGCTGGGATGCCCCAGCAACTGGTTTGAACCGGTGTATGCACAGGGCACCTTGTGTGCCCCAGGCATGTCTCATTCCTTTCAGGCCTACCCTCCCCAATACACAAAATCCTGTCTGGGGTGGTGCTAGCACCTCCCAAGGCAGGAAACCCTGTGTCCAAGCCATCCTTGCTGGAAGGACTCCCAGCAGCAGGAGGTCAGACTTGTGTCTGTGGTGGCAGCATCCATTTTGTGATACCAAGGCTCGAGTTAACTTTAACCGGGGTTCACAGTTACATACATGTCGTGTCCCTCTAGAAGGGTGGAATGCTACCCCCGTCGCCAGAATTGGCGAGGGGGTAGTATTCCAATTCGTATGACACCTTACTCGACATGTTTTGATAATGTTATACCAGAGTTAGCATTTAACCGCAAGGTTGATAATGCACTTAAGAGTATATGGTATAGCGTTATCATGGAACAGCTATTAGGACTTGGTTCCGCAAGCTGCAAACGGGCTCAGCTCATGCCAGAGCACCATCTCACATAATTCCAAGCACTCTGCCTTCAGGATTGATAAGGCCTTCCATAGGATTGACTGATAGGAATACATGTGTCCATTTTAGGGTTAGATATAGGTATACTATATCTACAGCAAAGGGTGTTTACACCACCTTGCCCCAGCTGTCATGCAGCCAGTTGTGTCAGATTTAGATGGCCAGCCAGGGGTGACATAATACATGCTTCAGCCCCTGGTAGGCCTGAGTGCACCCATGCCCTGGGTACCTAAGGTACACTGTACAGGGATTGATAAGGTGACCCAGTATCCAATTAGATATGTACCTAAGGTACATGGAATCCATTTTAACAGAGAGAGCAGGAAGCCTGGGGTCCTGAATAGCAGGATCCCAGGCCAACTAAGTCAAAAACCAGCAAAACACTAGGCAAAAAGTTGGGGGCAACCATAGTCAGATATCCACCTTCCTACACAGAATTTGTGAAATTCATGTGGTTGGCCACTTGTACTGCAACCTGTTTACCTGCGACATCATATTTCCTACTCTTCTTAGCTGTAGGAGGTACATACCCTGTGTCTTGTGAATTTGCTTTCTTTCTGGCAGTGTACACTACAAGTGAATCTGCTGTGACTTGGTCCTGAATATACCCATGGTCCAGTGAACATGCAATTATTTTTGTTTCAATAAGATAGGTGACTACTCTAGATTTCACCGGCTGCTTAAATATGTCCTGAGCATAATAATATACCTGTAAGCATAGGGAGCAATTTCGCCATCCTTTGTGACCTATTACGTGTTCTACCAGGAAATCCTCTTCTCATGGGATAGTTTGTACGCTTATTTTGTGGTATGTAGCAGCCCTACTGATGATCTCATGATAAGTTGATGGATCCTCTAGTGATGATGGTTTGGATGGGTACATACTAGGGTCTGTCATCCAATGCATCGGGCAGTATTGGGAACTCCCTGTAGGTCTGTGAACTAAGAAATATTGTACTCTTGATGTTGGTGGTCACCCTGAGGTGATTAATTTGGTGAAGGTAAAGGTTGCTCGGAAGGCAAGTGTTCTAGAGAGTTATGCACTAACCTTAAAAGTAGAGTAGGTGAAGATGGAATAGGAGATGAAGGAATAGGAGTCGTCGTCGTAGAAGGAGGGAAACAAATGGGGCTTGTACCCCTGTCCTTCCTCTTTTTCTTTAGTTGGTTGATTGGTTGAGGCCCAGCAATGTCCTCCTCAAAATACTTCCTCCTTTTTGGAAGTGTGAGGGAACAAGGTGACAGTGATTTTGAACATAGCTTCTCAGTATCTGGGTGCACAAAGTCTTTTGTCCCTTGTCCAGCTTGTCTTGCAAGCGTTCAAGAATGGGCTGCAATTGTTTTTGCTGTGACTCTGTACTACTTTTAGTAGTTTTCGATGTGGAAGGTGTTGAAGAGTAGCGCTTATTGGGTGCAGGCTTTTGCATTTCTGGTTTTGATGCAGATGGCTTGTGCGTTAGTTTTGATGCCGAAGGTTTTGCAGCCGAGCCATCTTTCGGTTCCGAGACCTTTTTCGGAACAGAGGTGCCTTCGGTTCCGAGAGCTTGCCTGACTTTGGTTGTGCTAATGTAGTCTGTTTCAGTGCGGGTGCCAAAACAAACTTTAATGCTTTATATTTTTCGATGCTAGTTGAAGGCTTTCCAGGCGTAGTGTTTTTTATTTGTGTGTATGTTGATGGAGACCTCCATGGCCAGAAGGGAGTGGAAAGCCGGTGTGGGTGGTTTGGGCGGCTGTTGCCAAGGTACTCATGTGCCCCTGTATGGAGTTGGGCTCAGAGTCCGGACTGTCCTCACTGCTAGCCAGCAGTACCTGCACGTCTGGTATTGCCGTATGTACCTCTGCATCTTCCGGTTCATGATGGAGGTCTGGTGATTGGTCTCCAAAGATATCTGG
The DNA here is from genome assembly GCF_964261635.1 of Lissotriton helveticus. NCBI lineage: Eukaryota > Metazoa > Chordata > Amphibia > Caudata > Salamandridae > Lissotriton > Lissotriton helveticus. The sequence goes on along the minus strand of NC_136067.1, from coordinate 771,785,090 downwards.
TGCATTTTGCATGTGTCGCTGCATATTTGTGTGACTTAACGACATTCCATCTGCCATTCAACCGGAACACTAAACACGCCGCACAGGAGGTCTCTTCGTGTTCTGGTGACAAACATAGGTTGTAGACTTCGTTTTGTTCTTGCCTGGCGCATTTTGTGAGGCAATTAAGGCAAAAGCTGAAGGGTCATGTTTTCCATTCCTTGTGGATGTAATCTTCTAGAATGGAGACGAAAAAGCTGTAGAACAGAAGGCCTGAGCCCAGTCAGATGCCGTGAAGTGATCTATGCGGTACAAAAGGGAGTGGTGATGGACGGAGCATCTGAACCAATCAAACACTCACACCCAGTCAACAGATCTGGGTTTAACCCATCACCGTTCTTTAGCCCACTCTGCCACCCCAGTTCAGACATGGCCATATGCAAATCAGTCTGACCCTGTGCCTCATGGGAACAGTCCAGCCCGAACTGCCAAGCCATGCCTTCCCTGGAACGGAAACAAGCTTCCTGGGACCCGTTTCTGGCATTTCAGCCGTCTTCAGCGAGGCTTGCTTGAATCCAGTGGCAAAGTGAGCAAGGGACTCACATCTGAGCATACCCTGCCAACGGCTTCTTGTGCTTCATCTTACCTGACCCAGAGTGAGAAGACTTCAATCCAGACGAAAGATGGTGATAGCTCCGCGACCGGTCCCTCGACCTCCCACGGGACTGAGACCTTGAGAGGTGCAGAGCAGACTTCCGGACTTCAAGCAACTTTTGGGACTGCCACCGCAACGTCTTCGGGCCATGGCCCGGCAGTCGAGGCACGACTTGGGGTCGTGGTCGCGTCCCAGACAGTAGAGACACACGAGATGCGGGTCCATCAGTGACCTCATCCGATGACAGTCCCCGCAAAACTTGAAACCGGGCATCCCCTAGGACACCAGGAGTCGATTGACTCGACAAAGCAGAGACAAAAAATCTCAAAAAACGTAGTCAGAAATGACTGGGGGTACCACACTCTCCGGACCTGCGCTTGCTGCCGTGGAAAAAGAAAGAACAGATGTCAGGGTGCAAGGGCAGCGTCTAACTAGCAGCAGCGACGTCATCTCGACGACCACGACACCAACACTAGACGCGGAACCGCACGACGTCACCTTCCGACGTGCAGGGGTACTGCTGCCGAAAATTATCAGTTTCCAGTATGACGCCTGGGGGTAATTCTAAGGTAAGGAATCGATCACTATGTGTTTCTTTCAAATGTGTGGCATTTACACAATAAAAAAAGCATTCTAAGCCATTGTAGGAAAGTGGGTTTCTGTTGCAGTAACCTCCCCACTTTTTACCAGACTACTGATGCACTTTTTCTTGGTGTGCCCTGGGTCCCTGCCAATCAGGTTCACAGGGCCTGTGTTCTTTCCCCAAAACTATCCCAATTGGCATCTCTGGCCACAGGTCAGCCCCTGGTAAATGATACCACAGGTACCCAGGGCACTGTGACCAGGGAAGACCACTAAGGGCTGCAGCACTTATTGTGCCACCCTTAGAGGCCCTGTACCCTGACACTAACACACACTGCCTTTTCAGGCTGAGTGTCTTGGTGCAGAACAAAGTGAAGAGTCAACATTGCACACATCCCTGTGTGGCATGCCCACCTACCACTGCCCTGGCATACATCAGTCACCCATCAAGCTGGGTGCGGGTACAGGAGCGAAAACTCTGTACCCCTACAGTGCCCAAGTCCATTCATGGGCACTGTAAGTGCAGTGCTGCCATTAAGAGTATATGGTGCTGGGAGGTTGTCATTACGAACTCCAAAGCACCATAATGGCTACACTGAATACTGGGAAGTTTGGTATCAAACTTCTCAGAACTTTAAACCCACACAATGCCAGTGTGGGATTTAATGTAAAATGCACAACAGAGGAAATCTTAGAGATGTCTCAAGAAACTCTACCAACTCCTAGTGACCAGACTGAGTGGCTGCTTAGACTGCCACCACCAGACAAGTTTATGGACCCCTGGGTCGAGAGATTGCTGCACTCGGGGGCTTGAAACAATGCACATCCTGGGACGAGGTGGCGAGCCTTCTCCCTCAGGATGGGCAGGGTTCACGAAGGAGAAGCTTCTAAGGCATACCACCTTTGTGAGCCTCTCCAGACCATTTGCTGCTTTCAGCAACTGGTCGCCACTGGTTCTACCCCCCACTTTGGGCAGGAGAACCGGCGGGAAAAAACAAGTGAGGAAGAGAGGTGTGCCCACCTCTGCCAACTCCACCCCTCAGGTGGGGGAGGCGAGGTGGAGCACAACCTCAAGTCCCCGCCATCTTGAGGATGGGGGAACTCAGCCAAGCAACAACAGACTCCTGCCCCCTCCCACTGGAAAGTGGCAGAATAGGGGGTGTACCCACCCCAGGTAAGGGACCCATTGGTCCTGCCATTAACCTACCTGTAATGCCCCTAAATTTAGTATTTAGGGGGCACCCTGAACTTTCCTTCCTCAGATCCAGCCTACCTACAAGAAGAAAAGGACGAAGAGCCGTGCAGAGCTAACAAGAGGACGACGCCCACTGACTTGGCCCCAGCCCTACAGGCCTGTCTCCCCTCGAACCTGCTCCTGCGAAATCCTGGCGTGTCCAGCAGCCAGCAACCTGACAAACCCCGGAGGACCTGCTTGCCTTCACTTCCCAGACTGTTTCGCCTGTGAACACCAGATGTGTTGAAACTGCAGCTTCTGGTGCCAGCCAGACTGCAAATCCAGCCCACACCGCACCTGCTGAACCCGGCCTGAGCTGGGGTGTGGAAAAACACCACGAGGAAGTCCCCCAGCGATCCCGACCCGAAATCCGGAGATCCTGTGACCCCTGACCTGCCTCAAGCCTCCAGATGACGCCTGTAGCCTCAATCCAGAGGATCCCTCCTACTGTGACCAGAGCGGGTAAGAAAATCCAAACGTCACAATGCACCCCTGCACCTGACGCCCCATGAACTTGTGTGCCCAAACCAACGGTGCCTAACCAACCCACGACATCCCAACTTACCCCTCGAAGTGGTGGTCGCACCCAGAAGATCCTCGTCCAGAGCCTGCTGTGTTTCTTTGTCCCGGAGGTTCTCCATTGAAAACAGGGCACCCGACCTCAAAACAGCACCCTGCACCTGGCCAACCAAGGGCCGCTGAGGGTGCACCTTTGGTGCTACTTTGGTCCCCATTTTGCCCATACCTTAACCCTAGGAGCTTTGCTCCCACAACCCAGTTGCCTGCTTGCCAGCAGTCACCAACCGGAGGCCCCCTTTACCCCATTGGATAACATTGAGCCTCAACACACTGCACCCGTCCACCCTAGTGCCGCCGAGGGTGCAACAACAGTGCATCACTGACCCTGGGAGACTCCCGAGTATAACCGCAGAATCTTAACTCCCACAGTCGATTACTTACCGGAGAACCGTTGAACAAGTTACTTACCTTCGGTAACGATATATCTGTAAGAAACAGTAGTTAGTATTAGATTCCTTACCTTAGAATATCCCCAGGCGTCAGTCTGGATCCGGAAACTTTTGCGTAGCAGTACCCCTGCGCGTCGGTAGGCGTCGTCTGCAGGCGTCCCCTGCGGCTCCGCGTCGTCGGCGTCGTGCGCCGTGATGACGTCGCTGGAGTATATAGACGCCGCCTCCGCGCGCTGACGTCAGTTCTTTGCACACAGCTTTTCCGCGCCAGAACACGCAGAGCCATGTGAGAACCAACACTGGTGCCATTTGAAACTAGGGCCCTGAAAGGGATGTCCCTAACCCTAGGTATCAGTTCGCAGAACGGGGAGGATGGGCGGGGCGGTAAGGAATCTAATACTAACTACTGTTTCTTACAGATATATCGTTACCGAAGGTAAGTAACTTGTTCATCTGAAAGAAACAGGTTAGTATTAGATTCCTTACCTTAGAATAGATACCCCAGCAATACCAACCCCGGTGGTGGGTCTGCGAACCAATACAACCTACACCAGAAAGTCCTGGAGGACCGAACGGCCAAAGAAGCCATCCCTCCGGACTTGACCGTCCAGGCAGTAGTGCCTCGCAAAGGTGTGCAGCGAGGCCCACGTGGCCGCCTGGCAAATGTCCTGCAAAGGGACTCCCCGGCCCAGGGCAGTAGTAGCCGCCGTGGCCCGAGTGGAATGGGCCCTCAGCCCAACAGGAGGCTCCTTCCGAGCCAAAGAGTAGCATGCTTTGATGCACAGGACGACCCACCGAGAGATGGTCCGTTTCTGTACCGCCCTTCCCTTCTTCTCACCCACGTAGCCAACAAACAGTTGGTCATCCACCCGGAACTGGCGTGTGCGATCCATATAGAATGAAAGCGCACGTTTTGGGTCCAGACGATGGAGCCGCTCTTCATCCTTTGAAGGATGCGGAGGCGGGAAGAAGGAGGGCAAGGTGATGGACTGCCCAATGTGAAAAGCAGAGACTACCTTGGGCAGGAAAGAAGGTCTGGTCCGAAGAACCACCTTATCAGGATGAACAGACAAGAAAGGAGGTTGAACAGAAAGAGCCTGGAGCTCACTCACTCTCCTGGCAGAGGTGATGGCTACCAGGAAGGCCGTCTTTAAGGTGAGAAGACGGAGAGGACAGGAATGAAGGGGCTCAAAGGGAGCGCACATCAGGAAAGTCAAAACCAGGTTCAAGTCCCACTGAGGCATCACGAACGGAGCTGGAGGATACATGTGCGTGATGCCCTTTAAGAATCTTAACACAATAGGGGACTTGAACAAAGATGGCTGATCAGGTAGCCTCAAGAAGGCGGAAAGGGCAGAAAGATAGCCCTTGATAGTGCCCAGGGCAGAGCCCTGCTGGGCAAGGGAAAGGAGGAAGAGGAGAACCTCAGATAGAGGGGCAGAAAGGGGATCCACAGCCTTTGCTGTGCACCATGCCACAAATCTGTTCCACCGGCAGGCGTATACCGACTTTGTGGAGGGACGCCTGGCTGCCAGAATGACATCACAGACTTCAGGAGGCAAGTCAAATGGCCTCAACTGTCGCCGCTCAATCTCCACGCATGGAGGTGGAGACTGGACAGGTTCGGGTGGAGGACCGTCCCCTGCTGCTGCGACAGAAGGTCCTCCTGAAGGGGCAGGCGGATCGAGGGACCGACCGTCATGCTGAGTAGCTCGGGATACCAGTACCTTCGAGCCCAGTCCGGAGCCACAAGGATAACTTGGGCCCGGTCGCGCCTGATCTTCTTCAGCACTCTGGGCAGAAGTGGTATAGGCGGAAAGGCGTACAACAGACCGCAACTCCACTCGCGCCGAAAGGCGTCGCCGAGCGAGTGCCGTCTTGGAAACTCCAACGCGCAGAACTGATGACATTGCGCGTTCTCTTCTGTGGCGAATAGATCTAACCAAGGCTCTCCCCATTGCTGAAAGAGGCCTCTCGCCACATCCGAGTTCAGACGCCATTCGTGATCCACCGAGCACCGACGGCTGAGTTCGTCCGCCCTGGCGTTCAGAGAACCTGCCAGGTGTTGAACCGTCAGAGTCACGCCCTGACGTTCCAGCCATTGCCAGAGGCGCAGAGCCTCTTGGCAAAGGGTCCACGACCCCACACCGCCCTGTTTGTTGCAGTACCACATGGCGGTGGTGTTGTCCGTGAACACCTGCACTACACTCCCGTTGACAAAGGGGAGGAATGCCTTCAGTGCCAGGCGAATCGCCCGCAGCTCCAACATGTTGATATGGAGCCGGGACTCCGCCGGAGACCAGAGGCCTCTGATCTCCGCCTCTCCCAAGTGGCCACCCCAGCCTTGGAGGGACGCGTCCGTCACAACCACGTGCTCCGGCTGGGGAAGGGAGAGGGATCTGCCCCTGACCCAATCGCGGTCTGTAAGCCACCACTGCAACTGTCTCGCAGTGCCCTCCGAGATCAGGACATGGTCGGATAGGTTGCCCTGATGCTGGGCCCACTGAAACTTCAGGTCCCACTGCAGAGCCCGCATCCGCCATCTGGCGTGATGCACCAGAAGGATGCAGGAGGCCATCAGCCCCAGAAGCCGCAGCGTCAACCTGACCGAAACCCGGGATAACGGCTGAAAGATGGGAATCAGAGCCTGAATATCCCGGACCCGCCGTTCCGGGGGATAAACCCGAAACTGCGCCGAGTCGAGAACCGCTCCGATGAAAAGGAGCTTTTGAGAGGGACACAGGTGTGATTTCGGCACATTGATGGAAAACCCCAACTCGTGCAGGAGGTCTGCCGTCATCTGAAGGTGGTGGACGACTGTCTGGGGCGAGCCCGCCTTCAACAGCCAGTCGTCGAGGTAGGGGAAGACTGAAACCCCTAACCGGCGCAGATGAGCTGCGACCACCGCCATCACTTTCGTGAACACCCGTGGGGCGCTGGTAAGGCCGAATGGGAGCACGATAAACTGAAAATGCTCGTGGCCTACCGTGAACCGCAGGTAACGCCGGTGGGCCGGCAGGACGGGGATGTGAAAGTACGCATCCTGCAAGTCCAACGCTACCATCCAGTCTTGTGGGTCTAGAGCAGCCAAGACCTGAGCCAAAGTCAACATCTTGAACTTCTCCTTCCGGAGGAAGCCGTTGACGTTCCGTAGATCCAAGATAGGACGCAGGCCTCCCTTGTCCTTCTTGGGTACCAGAAAGTAGTGGGAGTAGCAACCACACCCTACTTCTGGCCCAGGAACGCGCTCGATGGCCCCCTTGGCCAAGAGGGCCGTAACTTCCTCCTGCAGAAGTGTCAAGTGGTCTCCCGACACACGGTGGTTCTGCGGTGGCATGGCTGGAGGAGTGGACTCGAAGGGGAGGGCATAGCCCCTACGGACAAGCTGCAGCACCCACCTGTCCGATGTTATCGCGCGCCAGCGGGAGTGGTGATGGCGAACCCTGCCACCCACTGGCGTCACGTGAGCCCGAAAGCTCGGACTAGGAAGGCTTGGATGCCGCAGCGGAGGGAGGCGTGGGCTGACCACGACGCTGGCCTCTACCGCCACCACGGCGGAAACCACGGGCGCCACCGCGCTGGGGAGCGCTCTGCGCCGCGTGGCTGGCAGCACGTGTGGGACCTCCTCTCCCTTGGCCACGAAAGGGCCGAAACGAACCCGTCTGCTGGCGCTGGGTCTGGGTCGAGAGACCCAAGGACTTGGCCGTGACCCTGGAGTCCTTGAAGCGCTCCAGCGCGTGGTCCGCTTTGTCACCAAATAGGCGACTGCCATCAAATGGCATGTCCATAAGCGTATTTTGGACGTCTGGTGAGAAGTTGGCAGATCTCAGCCAGGCATGGCGACGAATCGCCACCGTAGTGGACATGGCCCGTCCCAGTGAGTCCGTGGTGTCCAGACCACAACGGATCGAGTACCGCGCCGCATCCCGGCCTTCAACAAAGGCCCGGGTGAGCTTGTCCCGCACTTCCTGGGGGCATTGCGGCAAACACTCCTCGACCGTATCCCACAGGGAGTGGGTGTAGCGGCCCAAGAGGCACGCGGTGTTACAAGACCGCAGCCCAGCACTCAAAGAGGAAAACACTTTCTTTCCGAATTGGTCGTACCTCTTTGATTCCCGGTCGGGCGGAGCCGACGGAAATGCGGACTGCGAAGTGGAGGCCTGGATCACCAGACTCTCCGGGGAGGGATGGGTGGACAGGAAGGCAGGGTCGTCCGCGCAGGGACGGTGACGCCTGGCAACGTTCCGGTCAACCGGCGCACCAGAGGCGGGCCTGGACCAGGTGCCCAGAAGGACATCCGTCAGGGCCTCATTAAACGGCAGCAGAGGCTCCTGGGGGCATGACTGCGGTTTAAAAACTTCCGTCAGGATATTCGGTTTGACCTTCGCGACGGGGAGCTCAAGGTGTAAGGCCTTGGCAGCCCTCATCAGGACCACCGAATAGGCAGCACCCGCCTCGGACGCCACAGGGGACGGAGAGACAAACCCAGGGTTGGGCGACTCGTCCAGGCCACTGGCATCACCCAGATCACCTACCCAGTCCACATCGTACTGGCAGGCACGGGATAGAGGGTCCTCAGACCCCTCCCAACCCTCTCCATACTCCTCCTCGTCATACCCATATTCTGGGTCGACGATATAGACATCGGGGTCAACGGGCCCCATCGGCGTCGGGTCCGGCGTCGGCCGACGCCGGTCCGGCTCCGAGTCCGGAGTCGGGGAGGAAAGGGGGGTGGCGCCGCGCGGCGTCGGTGCCGGGGACCCGACGCCGGCCGGAGCCGACGGCGGAGTCGCTGCACCACGCGGGGGCGGTACCATGGGCTGGCCCACAGGAACCGACGCCGGAGAGGCCGGGAGACCAGCCGGCGACGAACCAGAGGGAACCAGCGGCGCCGGGGCCGGAGCCACCGGCGGCGCCGGGGCAGGAGCACCCGAACCGCTCGGGCCCCCAGACGGGACCGACGGGCCCGCAGGCGCCGAAGGCCCCGCCGGAGAAGACCTCGCCCTCATAGCAATGAGGAAGGCCTCGATCTCCTCACGCGACGCGCCTTCCCCAGGGACCGACAGGTGTGGGGTAGACGGCGTCGGCGACCCATGCGGGACCGCGGGGGTGGGGTCACCCGAGCCCCCGGCCGCAGCACGCGGGCGTCGGGGGGAGTCGGGGGTGCGATGGCGACGCCCCGACTTCTTGTGCTTACCTGACGAGCCGGAGGAATGGTGGCGACTCCCGGAGCGCCCATGGCGGCTCCGCGACCGCTCCCTCGACCGCTCCCTCGACCTCCGACCGGACCGGGACCGCTCTCGACGCGGGGCCGACAACCGGAGCTCGAGAAGCTTGCGGGACCGCTCCCGCCTAGCTTTTCCAGTCAAGGCCCGACAGTCGACGCAGGACTCCACGTCGTGGTCCGCGCCCAGACACCGGAGGCAGAGTCGATGGTGGTCGGTGACCGACATCATGCGGTCGCACTCGTCACAACTCTTGAAACCGGGCATCCTACCGGCACCGTAAAGATCAATCAGTTAACAAAAAACTTGGTCAAAAGACCGGAGTACTGCTCTTCGGATCTGCGCTAACTGGCGCGGAAAAAAGAAGAACTGACGTCAGCGCGCGGAGGCGGCGTCTATATACTCCAGCGACGTCATCACGGCGCACGACGCCGACGACGCGGAGCCGCAGGGGACGCCTGCAGACGACGCCTACCGACGCGCAGGGGTACTGCTACGCAAAAGTTTCCGGATCCAGACTGACGCCTGGGGATATTCTAAGGTAAGGAATCTAATACTAACCTGTTTCTTTCAGATAATCTGTTTTCCCTCCATAGGATAACATTGACACTTTTGTAAGTGTGGAGTTTTGACATCTAAAAATATTCCTTAAAAATCACACAAATAACCAAAATGTGTTTACACACCTGTTTGCAGGAAATGTCCCAGTGCTGAATCTAGGTATCCAGCACTGAGATAGAAAAGTAATGTGAAAAGTAATGTTAAAAGTAACTTACCTGCAATTTACGGAAAAAGTCTATTCATTTCAATGTACTGTATTTGCGAAGTGTTGCATACTACTGCTCCCCTGTAAATCAAACAAAATACAATTTCTATTGCATTTTCAAACTGTTCTATAGCCAGTAACTTATTACTGAAAAGTATTTAATGCTTACCTGTACCAGGCTTGCATGCATCTAAAAATGAACAACAGTATATTTTTATACAAACACAATTGGCCTAGAGTTTAGTTCTTGAGTGTGTGAATTCATTTGCTGAGTGGGTACATCAAACGCTTAAAACTATCCTCTGATACTGCATTACTGCTCGACCAAGCTACCACTATTAGAGAGTAAAGTTCTGTAAGAAACTGGCTTTATATATACTGCCCCAAAGTGAGGTACAGTGTGTATAGAGTCTAGCGGTCTCCAGAGGTTTGGCAGAGGTTAAAGTTAGATAGAACCTTACTCTCTAAAGTAGTAGCTTGGTCGAGCAGTAAGGCGGTATCAGAGGACAGTGTTAAGCATTTGATGTACACACTCAGTCAGTAAATGGTCTCACACACTCAAGAACTTAACTCCAGGACAATTTTTCTGTATAAAAAAATATTATGTTTTATTTCTAGAACCAAGCAAGCATGGTGCAGGTAAGCATAAAAATACTTTTCAGTATAAAATTACTTGTATTAACACAGTTCAAAATAGCAGTGCAAATTGTACTCGTTTTGGTTACAGTTTTAAGAAACCAGTTTGCAACACATTGCTGGTATAGTACATTCAATTGAATGCTTTTAAGTAAAATGCAGTTAATTACTTTTCAGTTTACTTTTACTAACACAGGACTGGATCCTGGATTCAGCACTGGGACTTTCCTGAAAACAGATGAGAAAAAGCGTTTTGGTTAGTCGGCTGATTTTTAAGGAATATTTGCAGTTTTCAAAAGTCGACACGGAGAAAAAGTGCCAATGTTATCCTATGAGGAAAAATTAGTTATTGGTTTCAAGGTAAGTAATCGGTCTTTTGAGTTAGGGTTCTGGGGTTAGACTGAATGGTCTCCCAAGGTCAGTGATGCACTGTTGCACCCTCAGCGGCACTCGGGCGGCTGGGTGCAGAGTGTTGAGGCAAAATGTTATCCAATGGGGTATAGGGTGACTCCGGTTGGTGACAGCTGGCAAGCAGGCCACAGGGTTGTGGGAGCAAATCTCCTAGGGTTAAGCTCAGGGCACGTTAGGGACCAAGTTGGCACCAAGGGGGCACCCTCAGCGGTGCTAGGGCAGCCGGGTGCAGGGTGCTGTTTTGAGGTCGGGTGCCCTGTTGATTTCAAGGGGAATTCTCCGGGACAAAACACTGCAGCCTCGGGGATGAGGATCTTCCAGAAGTGACCACCACTTCGAGAGGTAAGTTGGGATGTAGAGGGATGGTTAGGCACCGCTGGGTTGGGCTCACAAGGCCGTGGGGCGTCTGGTGCAGGGGTGCCTTTGGACATTGGATTTTCTTATCCGCTCTGGTCGCGGTAGGGGGGGTCCTCTGGATTGAGGCTGCAGGCGTCATCTGGAGGCTTGAGGCAGGTCAATGGGTCACCAGATCTCGAGTCATGATCGCCGGGGGACCTCCTCATGGTGCTTTTTCACTCAAACACGGGCCGGGCTCGGTGGGTGCAGAGTGTCCTGGATTCGCAGTTTCTGGCTGGCACCTGAAGCTGCAGTTCAAACACATCCAGTGTTCATGGGAGAAACAGCTTGGAAAGTGAATGCAGGCAGGTCCTCTGGGGTTTTGAGGTTGCTGGCTGCTGGACACGCCGGGGTTTCGCAGGAGCAGGTTTGAGGGGACATAGGCCTGTAGGGCTGGGGCCAAGTCAGTGGGCGTCGTCCTCTTGTTAGCTCTGCATGGCTTCTTGTCCTTTTTTTCTTGTTGTTGCTGGATCTGAGGAAGAAAGGTTCAGGGTGCCCCTAAATACTAAATTTAGGGGTGTTACAGGTAGGTAAAGGTCAGGGACCAATGGGTCCCCTCCCTGGGTGGGTACACTCCCTTTTCTGCCACTCTCCAGTGGGAGGGGGGCAGGAGCCTGTCCCTGGTTGGCTGGCTCCCCCCATCCTCAAGATGGCAGAGACTCGAGGTTGTGCATCACCTCGCCTCCCCCACCTTCGGGGTGAAGTTGGCAGAGATGGGCACACCTTTCTTCCTCACTTGTTTTTCCCGCCCAAACTGGGGGGCGGGGGGGTAGAACCAGTGGGGACCAGTTGCTGAGTACAGCAAGTGGTCTGGAAAGGCTCACAAAGGCGGTATGCCTTTGAAGCTTCTCCTTCGTGAACCCTACCCATCCTGGGGGAGGAGGCTTGGCACTTCGTCCCAGGATGTGCATTGTTTCAGGCCCCCGAGAGCGACAAGCTCTCGACCCAGGGGTCTGGAAACATGTCTGGTGGTGGCAGCCTAGTCAGCCACACAGTTAGGTCACTGTGAGTTGGTAGAGTTTCAGGGGGCATCTCTAAGATGCCCTCTGTCATGCATTTTACGTTACATCCCACACTGGCATCAGTGTGGGTTTAATGTGCTGAGAAGTTTGATACCAAACTTCTCAGTCTTCAGTGTAGCCATTATAGTGCTGTGGAGTACTTAATGACAAACTCCCAGCACCATATACTCTTAATGGCAGCAGAACTGCACTTACAGTGCCCAGGAATGGACCTGGGTACAGGGCTCAGGCACCTGTACCCTCACCACTGGCATAGGGCACCCAGCTAGAGGGGTGACTGATGTATGCCAGGGCAGTGTTTTGTGCGCATGGCCCACAGGGATGTGTGCCTTGTCGACTCTTTGTTTTATTCTGCACCAACACACGCAGCCTGCAAAGGCAGTGTGTATGCGTCAGGGCACAGGGCCTCCAAGGGTGGCACATTAAGTGCTGCAGCCCTTAGGGGCCTTCTCTGGTCACAATGCCTATGGTACCATTTACCAGGGGCTGACATGTGGCCAGCGATGCCAATTGTGTTTAGGCTTCAATGCAGGTTTAGGGAAGGAACACAGGCCCTGGGTACCGGATTGGCAGGAGCCCAGGGCACACTCAGTCAAAGCACATCAGCAAAAAGTGGGGCCATACCATGCAAGAAAGAGGGCACTTTCTCAAACGTTCTATCTAACTTTAACCTCTGCCTATCTGTGGGGACACTTGGACTCTGTACACAATATACCGCATTTTGGTGTAGTATATAGAGCCAGTTTCTTACAGCCATTGATAGATAAGCCCGCAAAAACTATGTAACTCAGTAAATAGATACGTCTAATGGACATAACAGTATATTTAATTTCATACATTGACCTACAGTACAACAACATACACATTAAGAACTAGATACCCATTTCTTTTTTTTTTTACTATTAAGTTTTGTAATCGATCTTTTTTGATCAGTATTTAGAAAAAAAACTTGCAGTCTACAGAATTTACTCCTGGCAGTGCTCAGTCTAATTTTCAAACATGTATAGCCTTCTAGGTTGACCAACTGGATTGACACTTTTTACCCTACAAAATGCCAGTAGATAAAAACCGGAAAAATAGAAGAAACTTTACCACCAATTAGAAATTTCTGACTGGTTATGAAAGTTGGGGAGATAGCTATGTTAATACATCAAACATTTAAGTGATTCCATTAAAAAAATAAACTATCTCGCACACCACTTTCTTTCCAATTCAACATTAATATTGAAATGTTGTCATATAATAGCTATCTTATCAGGCCCCTTGGAGAAATCGCAAACCTTGGGTATTTTTACAACCCAAAATGGGGAAAAACCAGAATGCATATTTGGTCTGAACATTAATGTTTAGCTAACGTACAAGTTACTTTCCTTCGGTAACGATGTATCTGGTAGAGAAGATTCTAGCCGCAGATTCCTTAACATAGAATTATCCCCAGGCGTGAGACTGCATCTGGAAAACTTTTTTGCCACAATATCCCTGCGTGCCGGGGGGACGGCACCAAGTGACTCCGCCCTGACGTCATCCGCGTTCGTGAAGTCAGCGAGCATACACAAGTTTCACCCAGGCGCGCCTACGTCGGTTTTCTTCGGAGAGCTTTTCCGCGCAACAACGCAGAGCCATCACAAACAAAACTGTGAGAATACTGGAACAGTGCGCGAAACCCCAGCTATACAGAAGGGAAAGAAATGAGAGGTGAGTTTCAGCACCATCCAGAATAGTGCCAGGCACTAAGGCACGTACTCGTGGAATGAAAAAATAGAGCGCAGCTAGTGCAAGCAAGCCTACAACCAACATAACAGCCTCCCTGGAGGCAGAAAGGATGTGGAAAAGGGCACAGCTGATGAAGAAGTCGGCAACCACCGCCCAGAGCCAAGAAGGGGTCCAAGGGCAGAATGGAAGAGCAATGATAACTCAAAACTAGACTTCTTCAGCCTCCAGCTCGACCAAGCAAAAAACCGTCCGAGAAAATTGTTTGAGCTAATCAGAACACAATCCAAGGAACAACCCCAACCACTCAGCGCTGTGCGCGAAGCTCCCTCCTGTGAAGATTTCTCTGCTTTCTTTATCCAAAAAACTGACAACATAAAGAGTGATCTCCACATTGACGCAAGCCTCCACTCCAAACCCCAATGCATAGCACTCACTGAACCAAAAAACAATGCTACATGGTCATCCTTTGGCACCTACTCTGAATTGGCAAACTGCTCAGCACCTTGAAATCTTCCAATCACCTCACAGACCCCCTTCCTGCTAACGCTGTAAAAGACTTTACCCCTTTGCTTCTCCCACTCTGGACTAAAATTATCAATAGCTCACTTCAACAAGGAACCATACCTGACTCCCTCAAAGTTGGACAAGTCACACCTATACTAAAGAAACCTACAGCTGACCCCTATGATCTGAACAATTACCGTCCCATTACTAATATCCCTACTCTCGCCAAACTACTGGAAAAATGCGCACAATTACAATTGACTAAACACATTGAACAGTTTGATCTCCTCAACCCTCATCAATCAGGCTTCCGAGCAGGACACAGTACAGAAACTGCTATGACTCACATAATTGACGACGCACTTCAAATGCTAGACCAAAACGACACCTGCCTCCTCATCCTTCTTGATCTCTCTTCAGCATTCAACACCGTTAAACATGAGAATTTACTCGAACTACTAAACACAAGAATGGGTTTATCTGGAACTGTTCTCAAGTGGTTCACTTCCTTTCTACACAACAGGTCGCAGAAATTCAAGAGCAACAACCTGATGTCCTTGCCAACACCTGTAACGCTGGGCGTCCCCCAAGGATCCTCCCTATCCCCAACTCTGTTCAACCTAGTTATGGAACCTCTCACCACCCTGCTACAGGCATCCAATGTACACTTTCACATGTACGCCGATGACACCCAACTTTATCTCAAATTACAATCCCCTAAAGACATTTTGCTACTGAACTCAACGATCAGAATCACCCAATCCTGGCTAGCCGATAACCATCTCAAACTCAATGCTCTGAAAACAGAGTTCCTTCTGATCTCACCTCCAGCGAAGATCTCCACCACTCAAATTTGGCTTAAACACCTAACAGCACTCAATGTCCAACCCACCATCGTGGACTCAGCAAAATCTTTAGGCATAACACTCGACACCAATCTCAACATGCAGCAACATATCATCAAGGCAACTAAGGGAGCGAACTTCCAAATCAATACCCTGAGGAAACTTAAACCTTTCCTCCCAGCCAAAGACTTCCAAACCGCAGTACAAGCACTAGTCATCCCCCGAATCGAATATGGCAGCGTCGCCCTCTGCGGACTCCCCCTAACTACTACTGCACCCCTAAGAGCTTCTCTAAACGCTGCAGCGAGACTCATCACTGGGTCAAAAAAGCACTCTCATATCTCTCCTGACTTTAAATCCCTGAAATGGCTGCCTTTTGAAGCCAGAATACATCTGAAAATCGCCTGCATGACACACAAGGCGGTACACCTGAACTCTCCCGGCTACCTCACTCAGAAGCTGACAATCTCTGGCGGTGCTAGAAAGACTAGAGGCACAAACAATCTTTTGCTGAAACCTCATAGATTCCGGAAGGAAAAAACCTATAAACGCTCCTTCTCAGGAATGGCACTCAGGATCTGGAACTCACTCCCTCCCGAAACTAGGCTCATCTCTTCCACTACACTCTTTAAGAAAGAAGTAAAAGCTATCCTCATGGCAAAATACACCTGAACTATTACTTCGGACTCTTTTATAGACTCTGCACCGATCTGTACTACCTGTTTGACCCCGTTGTTTATTTGTATTACCTGTATTATTGATTTACATGATTCTGATTTATCTATCTGACTATGCTCGCTCATGTACTCCTGCTGTGTAAAGCGCTCTGATATCTGCAAAGATCTTGTCCGCGCTATATAAAACTATCAAAATAAAATAAATGACAAGTCATCCCACAACAGCACCAGCAGGGGGGATCCCCTAAAAGTACCAAGGGTCGAGACCCATCCAGGGGATCTCAAAGACTAAGAGTCAGAAGTGCAAGCAACACAAGGAAGCAGGGCACAAACGAACCCTACATTGGAGACCAAATGCATGGGCACCTAAGCAACCAAGAATTCGCCACCCAATCACCAGAAAGAAGGAATGGAGCAACCTACAACAACCACCAGACGAGCATCCTCCTACGGAGGGAGTAAGAAAAAGGCACTCGCAGAGGAACTTCGTCCTGTAGCAGTTGAGTGCAGGACGAAGAAGTGCAGAAGACCGAGAAGGGTCCTCGAAGAAACGGGGAGGAAGGGCGGGTCGTGAAGGAATCTGCGGCTATAATCGGCTCTATCAGATACTTCGTTACCAAAGGTAAGTAACACTTACATCTGATACAGACTACTAGCCGCAGATTCCATAACGTAGAATAGATACCCAAGCCATACCCAAAGGGGAGGAGGGTCTGAGAGAAGAACTCTCCAGCTCAGACGAGCACAAGACCCCAGCAGTGAACCAGTCACGGGGACAGGGAAAATAGCCCCGTTCACTGCAACAGGGGATGAATCACAGGTCCTAAGCTGAAGAGAACCTCAGCATCATGGAGCAAAACCTGCCCCACAGGGGATGTATTAGAACGACAAAAAAGGGCAACCCAGCCTTCACCAACAGGAGAAGCAAAGGTAATACGAAGGAAGCCAAAACACTTCAAGCCCAGTCAACGTACCAGGGACCTCCACCGGAAGCCCCAAGGTACAGACAACGCAGAGGAAGAAGAGCCACCAACAGGCTCCAAGGCGAACCGGCAGAAGCAATGCAAAGCCGTCCACTGGGAAACATACCCAGTAAAGAGGGCAGCCGAGCCCATCACAGCCTGAAGAAAAGACAGAAAGGCGCCTCAGCAATAAGGCAGGCGAAGAATAAGAACGTAATCTCATAATGGCACCGCAGAATATAAGCAGGAGCTCCAGGGCCCACGCCAAGGCATCCGGCCACAGAACAGAAGAAGGCAGGGGCAGCCAGTCGCTGACAATGCTACGAAACGAAATCCCCCGGACCACGTCGGGCTCAGAACAAGGGCAAGGCCAGTAAACCGTCCAGAACGACCCCTAAAGAGGACCGCCCCGGACAGAACCAATCCACGAAACAGTGTGATCAGCTAGAAGAGAAGAGGAGAAACATGTAGGACGGACCAAGCTGTCAACAAAAGAAACGGTAGGAAAGGGCAAAATACCGCGGCACAACGCCGTAGACGGCCAAGCCATGCCCCAGTAAGGGCTAAAGACCGCACCATCGTAATACAGCCACACTAGGGAGGGCGACAAACCCACAAGGAGTCATCCACACCCTCCCCGCGTAAGACAGGGCTATACAACAGCTACATGTACCCCACGTAGGGTGGGACACGTCCCAAGAAAGCATGGGAACCACTTTTAGGGAAAAAACAATCCCGCATCAGAGGACAAAATTATAGACCTGCAGCAGAAACCACAGAAGGCTTAGTAATCAGCCAGAAAGCACAGGTGTACCAAAAAAGGGGGCCTGACCAGCAGCCAACTGAAGAGCGGGGCCAACCAAGGACCCCGAGGGCACAGTAACCCTCACAGAAAGTGTAAAAGCCACTCCAAAAACCAAATACCAGGAGCAAGTGGGATAACGCCTCCCACCAAGACCTGGAGGATCAGCAAACCAACTCACTGAGCAGGAGGAGGAGGATGGAGCCCCGCAAGAAGACGCTGAATGGCAGAGTCTGCATGAGTATTAAACAGAAGGACCCTGTCAAAACGGAGGTCGACCAGACGCTCTCTAATATTTTCAGGAAAACAGCATGGCGACAGAGAGCCACAGAAGTGGCCATAGCACAGCCAATAGCATCAGCAACATCCAAAGCCACACGAAGAATAAACACGGACAACTCTCTACCATCCAACACATGGCCCCGCAGATCAGCACAGGCACCCTCATGAGACACAAGAAAGAAAGAAGGGACTCCACAGAATTCCACAGGCTAGAAGTAGCCATGGTCAGCACACACACAGTGTTAAGCGCCCTCAAGGCAGCAGTGAAAGAAGCGAAGACATTATGTCCCCATGAATATAATCACCGGGCCTCCCGAGACGGAGGCAACACCACCACAGGCAAACACAGAAAAGCATTTTACAGTAGAGCCCCTTGAGTAGAAGCGGGGAAAGAAAAACAGACAGGGTCATACGGAGCAGGACAATGGCGGTGCAGTAGTGTCGGAGGCACTGGATCGCCCGTGGCAGGTCGCACCCAAGCCCCCATAAGAGAATTATGGAGTGACGCTCAAAAAGGAAGGAACAACTCCCATCCACCAGAGCCCCGGTGGAGAATCCCCAAGAGGTTGTCTGTAGGAAATGGAGTGACAGGTTCACCCTGTGAGAAGTTGGCCTGATATATGATGCTCACTAGTTCTAGTGATCACCTTGTATCAGTCCAAACAACCCTTATGGTGATTGGTTGCAAGTCAACCTTATAGACCAGCTATCCTAATGGTAGCATGGACAAAGCAGTCTTAGGCTAAACTCTTTTGGCATGTGAAGCCCGCTGTTTTACCACATATAACCCCTTGAATACCAGATGAAAGGACACCACACAGGTTATGAAAATAAACAATATATTTATTAATAACAAACACCTCTGAACTCTTTATGAGATCAGAGGGCTAAGCACATGACAATCTCTTAGGAAAAATACGATAAGTTGCACAAAATTACAATAGTGCCCTAGGGGCACGGCAAACCATATACTAAGTAAATGGTATAAGGAAATCGATCGAAGGAATGGAGCTGTCCAGAGGCTGTAGGATCGCTGGGACTACACTATCTTAACTTTAGTTAAGTAATAGGAGGCCCACGGGACGCGGGTGCAGAGTGTGAACTCACACGCGGGATGCGTAACAACGTCTATGGACAGTACAGTTCAAGAAAAAGGTGAGTACGGACAATCCTGACTGGTTAGGACTAAAACGACTATTAATCTGGACACTAGGAGAGTTAATCTACCCTTGAGCACCGAAATGCTCTTGTTACCTCACCCACGGGCTGCGGGTGCATAGGTGCGAAGTCGTGTCGGGTTTCTGCGTTGAAGTCTATGGAGCCAGAAAGAAAAGATGCTGCAGGCGACCAGGAGGAAGATGTCCGGTGTGATCCAAGGGTGGATCAGGAATGCTGAAGACCTGAAAGCAGAGGGGACAATGTTCAAAGTCACTAGCCAGTGACTGGAGTGGAACCAGGAAGGAACCAGATGTCGTCGTCGCGATCAGGTGAAGAGTGGACGCTTGTCTCTGCAGCCACGTGGACCAAGAGGTGTCTTCGACGACCAGGATGGAGGCATGAGCAGTCCCACGCAGGCTCTCGCTGTCAGCGGTGTTGGATCCGGATTTGGAGTCAACAGGCCTTGGCAAAGGCAACCCACGCGGTGAGTGGAAACGGCGTCTGGAGTGGACCAGGAGGGTCCAGGGTGCTCCTCTTTTGGAAGGGAGCAAGGGCCAGTCTGGAGCAACCAGACCAGCAGTGTAGTTTTCAAAGATAGTCATCTAGGAGGTCACTAGCCAGCCGGCAAGTGACCAGACAACGCGTTGAGCAGAAAACAGGCAGAAGGGCCCCATGCAGATCTCGTGGAGGCTGGAGGGCTGATCTTCGGTGCAGGAGCTGCTCGGGGTTGGGGCTTCTCAATCCCCAAAGCACTTCGTCGAGGTTACCTCAGAAGTCGTGCTGGAAGCGAAGTGCAGTTTCTCCAAGATGGCCGGTCCCACAGGTCTCGTCGCACCCACGGATCTCAGCTGTGCTGCAGATGTGACTTGAGGTCGGAGAGGTCTGAGAATCCGGGTCTCGTTGGGCTCTGCAGTCTGGATCCTCGAGGGAAGACGACAAAGTGAAGCCGCTGGACGCTTGATGGTGCCTGCAGTTGCAGGGTGAACACTCCTTGCCCACAAGGGAGATTCTTCAGTCTTCTGTGGAGCAGAACGTTGAAGTCCAGAGTTTCTTCTTGTAAAGTTCTTCAGGATAATCTAATTTGGAATGGGACCAGCTCCTACCTTTATCCTGCTAAAGGGGGCTGTACTAAGACTAGGTCCCTCCTATGGGTGGGACCAGGAAGGGCGGTGGTTACACCCCCTATCCTTTGTCCGGTTTCCCGCCAGAGCTGGGGCTGGAGTGCCCCAGCAACTGGTTTGAACCGGTGTATGCACAGGGCACCTTGTGTGCCCCAGGCATGTCTCATTCCTTTCAGGCCTCCCTACCTCAATACCCAAAATCTTGTCTGGGGTGGTGCTAGCACCTCCCAAGGCAGGAAACCCTTTATCCAGGCCTCCCTCGCTGGAAGGACTCCCAGCAGCAGGAGGACAGACTTGTGTCTGTGGTGGCAGCATCCATTTTGTGATGCCAAGGCTCGAGTTAACTTTAACCGGGGTTCACAGTTACATACATGTCGTGTCCCTCTAGAAGGGTGGAATGCTACCCCCGTCGCCAGAACTGGCGAGGGAGTAGTATTCCAATTCGTATGACACCTTACTCGACATGTTTTGATAATGCTATACCAAAGTTAGCATTCAACCGCGAGAATTATAATGCACTTAAGAGTATATGGTATAGCGTTATCATGGAACAGCTATTAGGACTTGGTTCCGCAAGCTGCAGACAGGCTCAGCTCATGCTAGAGCACCATCTCACATAATTCCAAGCACTCTGCCTTCAGGATTGATAAAGCCTGCCATAGGAGTGACTGATAGGAACACATGTGTTCATTTTGGGGTTAGATATAGGTATACTATATCTACAGCAAAGGGTAATTACACCACCTTGCCCCAGCTGTCTTACCAGCCAGTTGTGTCTGTTTAGATGGCCAGCCAGGGGTGGCATAATACATGCTTCAGCCCCTGGTAGGCCTTGGGTTCACCTATGCCCTGGGTACCTAAGGTACAGCGTACAGGGGCTGATAAGGTGTCCCAATACCAATTGGTAAATGCACCTAAAGTACATGGATGTCAATTTAGAGAGACAACAGCTCAGCTGTAGGTCTGATTAGCAGGCCCACAGCCAGGGAAAGTCGTAAACCAGTGAAGCAAAAAGCAAAAATCTGAGGTGACCATAGGATTGCAGACCCTACTCTCCTACACACCCATCCTCAGAATACCTGCAGCCGTGGAAATAGCCTGAACCAAGGCAACACTGGCCTCGGTAGGGCGCCGCGGAAGTGAAAGCAATTCCTCAGTGGGTGACAATTGCAGACTGAGCCGCCCATCCCCAAGTACAGGGGGAGGCAGCCAGCCCCGGCACAGAGGAGGATCCACAGAGGAATGGGGAACCTGAGGGGACCCAGGGGACGGTGGAGAGGCCGGTGGAGAAGCCGGTGGAGAAGCCAGCCGCGAGCCACAGAACGAAGGGTTCGAGTATTTTGGCCGTGGGGACGGCGAGGAGCCTTCCCTGGAAGATGGCGGTAAAAAGGCAACTACACAGCATCCTGTTTCCGGGGAGGAACACACCAACAGATGACAGACCTCAGGAGGCGAAGGGACCTGAGGAAACTAATCCAGAACCCGGCGCCATTTATTGGAGTCCACCATCGGCGCCTGATCAGCGTCGACCGGCGCCGGAATGGGCATCCGTGGTGCCGGGGCAACTCCTGCCACCACATATAATCAAGGAGAATGAGGCGAGGCCGGAGCCGGACTGGCGAAGGCGTACTGCCTAAAAGGCGCCGGCTCGGCCTCAGATGGGGCAGCCGACTGAGCTGAGTACCGAGGGGGACTCGGGAAGGCGCCCAAGGCCCCGGCCTCTACTCGCGACTCCATCGGAGCCAGGGAGGAAGGCTCGACCTCTGGTGAGGCAGCGGTCTGCTCAGAGGACCGAGGGTGGCTCAGGGGCACCTGCGACGCCACAGGGAGCCTCGTAGGGATTTGTGGCAAGGCAGTGACGCTAGGAGCCGAAGAGGGGAGCCCCGAAGGATCACACCCTGATGACGCCACCCTACTACGACCTGGAGCCAAAACCTTCGGCGCCGGCGGCTCAGCAGAAGTCCCCGAGCGAGGCAAGGGATCCGCGGACGTCTCAGGAGGTGGAGGAAGGGCCAAAGAAGCCTGCAGAGCCGTAGCGTAGACTAATTTGGGCCCTAGTTGCTTCTGCGCCGGGAAACAGCAGTGAGAGAGGCGACAAGCAGGGGCGCACGTCCCGGAGTAGACGGCGCCGGCCGCGGGAGGACAGAGCCTCGGAGAGGCTAAAGAGGCTGCGGCAAAAGATGTCGCAGACAAAACTGGCGACTCCTTGCCTACGAAGTAGGGGACGGACGCTGTGACGACACCGACCTGGAAAGCGCGCCACCAGCAACTTCATCTTGCACTCCCGCCGTGGTTTCGGCTTACGGTGCTGGCAGTCGTCGCAACTCTCAGAGTTATGGGCTCACCCAGGCACCACATGAAATAGGGTGAGGGTCCGTCGCCGATATGGGACGTACACAAGAGGTACACGTCTTGGAGCCCGAAGGCATTCGCACACTGTTCCACTGAACACCAAGCGTGAAAAGGGATAGAAGTCCTGAAAAACTGGCCAGGACATAACCCGGATCCGCGGTGCACGCGGAAAAGAGAAAAAACTGACGTAGGCACGCCGGGGTGGGACTTATGTACCCTCGCTGACGTCACGAACGCTGACGACGTCAGGGCGGAGTCACGTGGTGCCGTCCCCCCTGCGCGCATGGATGCTGTGGCAGAAAAGTTTTCTGGATTCAGTTTCACGCTTGGGGATAATTCTAAGTTAAGGAATCTGCGGCTAGTAGTCTATCAGATAAAGGGCTTTAACTGACGGGCTCATATGTTAAATAAAGGGCTCAGCACAGGGGAACAGGAAGCATGAGGGGGAAAACTCCAAGCGGAATCTTTTTTGAAGGGTAGGTAATGGTTATGTTAAAGGCAAGCCACACAAAGAAAAACAGAATTCAGATGTGTATGATAATTCCAGATGTGAAGACTCTGGATGCAAATGCTCTAGTGGTCCAAACGTGGAAGCACAGTGACAGCGCAGCTACTCAGTTTCTAGTGCACAAGGTAAAAATAAATTAGACTTCGATTATACCTTAAAGCACACACTACTGTAAAAAGATCTCTAGAAAGAAGTCGCAATACCCAAAAATGAGCAAGCAAACTTAATAAGTGCAACAAAGAGATCAGAAGGGCAACAAGTTGTTGGTCTGATATACAACTAAATACACAAATAACCATATATAAATACATAAACACACAATTCCTTCTGAATGCATATCTATTTTCACAATTGACAAATATTAATTACAGTCAACAGGGACAGTGAGAAAGCAAAAGGTGTACACCTAGCAAGAATGACTGATATATTATTAGGTAATATATAGTGAGTTCTACCAAAGCTTTCTGAACCTTATTGTTAGTGAAGACTTTTATGCAAGTTATTAGACATATTTACAGACTATATACCAAACGCCCAAACAAACATCACTGGCAAAGATTATAAACCCAAAGCCCAAAACAGAAATCACCCTAGACAAACAATATTTATTTAAGAACAAAACTGTTATAAGACATGAGGTAAACAAGCCAGGCAGGCTTTAGAGTTACGCATCACTCTACCTACCCGTTTTCGAGAAGGAGTTTGTTTTTTTATTCATCCTGTGGATAAGTCCAATAATTGCTTCAACTTTGTTCAGAAGGTCTGTGCTGTTATTTCGATTGCGGTCATCAACCGATTTGGGTTTACAATGTAGACTGAAAGAACTCCAGGCACGGAGCAGCACATCACAATCTTCTGGAAAGATATCTGTAGCCAGAAGACTATCCCTGATGAGAGCACTCAAAAACTCTTCCACCTTCTCTAAAAGACACTGCCATGGTCTATTGAGGTCTGCCTGTAGCAATCAATGGTGCAACAGCATTAGAACAAAGAAACGGAATTAGAATACAAGAAAGTGTCATAAGATCTGGTTTACAGCTTCAAGACATATTTCAATTTCCTCAAACTTACAGGCAATCAGTGATCGA
The DNA here is from genome assembly GCF_964261635.1 of Lissotriton helveticus. Classification (NCBI taxonomy): domain Eukaryota; kingdom Metazoa; phylum Chordata; class Amphibia; order Caudata; family Salamandridae; genus Lissotriton; species Lissotriton helveticus. The sequence goes on along the minus strand of NC_136067.1, from coordinate 771,761,204 downwards.
TTTACACACAAAACATTTTAAAGGCAATATAAAGGCCCAGGACTAAGAAATGTTAACAACTGGAATTGGCATTAAATAGGGGTTTCCAACAGTTAATACTTTAATGGTTTTCCACATTGGCAGTCTAAGCATTTCTGTTTCACAAAGCAGAAAATGAAAGTAACCAAATGAAAATTTCACAATTTACAAATCATTTTCAGCTAACCTACACCTAGATTATTACTAACTGAAGGAGCAGCTTCACAATACCCAGAACACTTCACAATCTTTTGTTGATCTGTTTTTTCTATTATATTCAGCCAGCTGCTACACCTTTAATTACAGGGGAATGAGACAAAATACTGTATTTATCTTGCTATGCAGACATCGAAATCTGTATGATTGCATTGCAACAGCGTTTCCACACTGCCTTCTCCTGTGCACCGCCTAGATCATTGGTTATTAATCTTTTGACTTCTGTGAACCCCCACTTGATCATTACCTGAACCTGGGGACCCCCAATGAATTATTACTGGAATCTGGGGACCCCAACGGTATCATTACTGGAAAGGGGGACCATGGCCTAAGCATGTTTGATCATTTGAACCGCGAAACAATAGAATGCACACAAAATAAAGAAGGAAAATGCTACTTACCAGTATGCATCTGTTCTAGGCATGTAAAGCTGCAGACATTCATACTTGTGCATAGATTGCCATCTGCATAGATTGCCATCTTTGCATAGATTGCCATCTAATGCAAAGAGGCACGGATGCTAACACCTTGTTGCTGTCTTGGAAGAAGTCTTTGTAGTCACGAGATAGGTGACTCCTCCCTTGGACAATAGTGCGCATGGACATAGACTCCATCTTTAGATTGTTTTTCGCCATGATGGGAAATTATGGAGTTTGTAAGAAACAGAAAAGATGTCCATGTGAATGTATGTAAGTAAGATAACACTGGAACAGATACAGGCTCCGGGGAGGTGGGTGGGAGCATGAATCTCTGCAGCTCTACATGCCAAGAACAGATTCATACTGGTAAGTAGCATTTTTCCGTTCAAGGCATATGAGCTGCAGATTTCATACTTGTGCACAGAATGTACAGCAGTTTCTCCCATAGCGGTGGTCACCTGTATCGACTGCAGTGGTTTGAAAAAGTGTTTTAAGAACTGCCTGGCCTACACAAGCTTGTTGCTTTGTGTGCACATCTACACAATAGCGTTTAGTGAAGTTGTGTGTAGTAGACCATGTCGCTGCCTTACATATATCTTCTACGGGGAATGTTCCCTAAGAATGCCATGGAAGGCCCTAGTTTGCATGTAGAATGTGCTCTTAGGGTAATTGTTAATGTGCGTTTTGCTTTGTGATAGCATATTTGAATGCATTTGACTATCCACCTGGCAATTCCAGCTTTGGAGATGGGATTGCCCTTGTGAGGTGGAGAGAAAGCCACAAACAATTGTTTTGTTTTTCTAAAGGCTTTAGTCCTGCCGATATAATAACGCAGGGCTCTTTTGACGTCAAGCGTGTGAAGAGCTCTCTCTGCTACGGAATCAGGGTTTTGGAAAAATACTGGGAATTCTACGGATTAAGGTAGAAATTACTTTGGGAACAAATTTTGGATATGTTCTGAGAACCACTTAGTTAGGATGCATTTGTAAGAATGGTCTTGTATGGTTAAAGCCTGGATTTCACTTAGAGGTGATTGTGATAAGGAAAGCTACTTTCCATGTAAGGAACTGTAATTCGCATTTGTGTAAAGGCTCAAATGGGGGACCCATGAGTCTAGTAAGACCAATGTTTAGATTCCACACAGGAGAGGGTGGCAGTGTGGGTGGAATTATCCTTTTAAGGCCTTCCATAAAGGCTTTGATAGCAGGTACTCTAAATAATGACAAATGTTTTCTATTCTGTAGGTAGGAGGCAAATGCGGCCAGATGTAGTCTTACAGAGGAGTATGCCAGGTTACATCTAACAAATAGCAAATGATGTTCTGAATTGAAGCATCTAGCGGGTCAATTTTGTTGCAGTAAAAGACAAATCTTTTCCATTAAGCTGCTTAGCAAGCTTTAATAGTGGGGCGTCTGGCTTCTTTAATAATGTTCATACAGTCGGGTGGGAGGTTGAGGTAACAGAACTCTAGGATTTCAGAAGCCAGATTGCTAGATTCAGTTGTGCTAGATCTGGGACTCTTATGTCTCCATGGTCTGTGTTAGCAGGTTTGAAGAGAGTTGTAGTTTTTGGTGTGGAACTACTGAGAGTTCTAGAAGTGTTGTGAACCATGGCTGCCGTGCCCATGAGGGAGCAATTAGGATCATTTTGAGAGACTGCTGTTTGAGCTTGCATACTACTAGCGGGATGAGTGGGAGTGGCGGAAAAGCATACGCAAATCTGCCTGACCAGTTCATCCATATTGCATTGCCCTTGGTCAACGGGTGTGAGAACCTGGCGGCGAAGGTTGGGTATTTCGCGTTTGCGTGTGTGGCAAACAGATCTATGTCAGGGTGGCCCCACATGGGAAAAAGGGTTGAAGAACTTGCGGATGAAGTTCCCACTCTAGTATCTGCTGAGTCTGACGGCTCAATAGTTCCGCAATCTGAATGTTCACTCCTGGAAGATGAAGTCTTGCATGAGGTACTATGAAAATGCAAGAGGCCATCATTCCTATGAGTTGCATAAACACTCTGGCTGGAAGTAAGTGTTGCGGTTGAAATTAGGAGAGGATTTGCATACTGGCTATCCTGGCTGGATTGGGGTATGCTGGAGCTTTGGAAGTGTCTATTGTGGCTCCTAGGTATGGATGTAGGTAGGAGCCCGCAATATGGCCATGTCTGAACTGGGGTGGCAGAGTGGGCTAAAGAACGGTGATGGGTTAAACCCAGATCTGTTGACTGGGTGTGAGTGTTTGATTGGTTCAGATGCTCCGTCCATCACCACCCCCTTTTGTACCGCTTTGTTCGCCATAAGTTGGCAGGGTATGCTCAGACGTGAGTCCCTTGCTCACTTTGCCACTGGATTCAAGCAAGCCTGGCTGAAGACGGCTGTAATGCCAGAAACCGGTCCTAGGAAGCTTGTTTCCAGTCCAGGGAAGGCATGGCTTGGCATTTCGGGCTGGACTGGTCCCATGAGGCACAGGGTCAGACTGATTTGCATATGGCCATGTCTGAACTGGGGTGGCAGAGTGGGCTAAAGAACGGTGATGGGTTAAACCCAGATGTGTTAACTGGGTGTGAGTGTTTGATTGGTTCAGATGCTCAATCCATCACCACCCCCTTTTGTACCGCAGATCCACAAAGGCACCCTCCTGAGAAGCGGCAGACATAAAGGACTCCGCCGAGTACCACAAGCAAGAAGAGGCCCTAGCTACAACACACAAAGTGTTAAGAGCCCGCAGAGCAGCACTGGTGGAGGCGAACACATTACGCCCCCAGGAGTCAAGCCAGGGGCCTCCCGCGATGGGAGAGACTACAGCGGTGGCAGGGAGGGGAAGGCATACCGCAAAAGAGAGCCCGTTGTAGAAGGGTGGAGGGAAAGACACACCGGATCACGTGGCGACGGATGGTGGCGGTGCAGAAGGTATTGGGCCACCGGGTCCCCCGTGGCGGGGCGGCCCCAAGCCCCCAGAAGATAATAATGGAGCGAACCCTCTAAGGGAAGCAGCAGCTCCCTACCACCAGAACCCTGATGGAGGACCTCCCGAAGATGATCGCGGGGAAATGGGCAGCTGGATCACCCATGCGCAAGATTCCCACAGCCGTGGAAACAGCGCGAGCAAAGGCAGCACCCGCCTCTGCAGGGCCCCGCGGCGGAGAAAGCAGCTCCTCAGTAGGGGACGGCTGTAAGCTAAGGCGGCTGTCCCCTGAACCAACAGGAGGAAGGAAGGGCCAGGTCTGGAAAGGAGGAAGAGCGACCGAGGAGAAGGGGACCTGTGGTGCCTCCGGCGAAGACCGTGGCCGCAGTGACGGGCGAGGAGCCGTCCTTAGACGACACTGGGGAAAAGGCCACGACGCGGCGGCCCGTCTCCAGCGAGGATGAAAGCAGCAAGCGCCGAACATCTGGAGAAGAGGAGGCATCCGAAGACGAGTCAACGACCTGACGTTGGCCTGGCACCGTAGAGTCCGCAATCTGAGGCAGGTCATCGTCCGGCAACACGAGACCAGGGCTGGGCCTGAGCAGCAAGGGAACGGCGCTGTAAAGGCATCGACCCAACCTCCGACGAGGCAGCCACCTGCGTGGAGGAGCAAGAGGGACCCGGGGAAGGAGGAGGGGACCCCTGCCAGCCTATGCCCGTGACGGGACAAGAAGGGACCTCCGCCAGGGTCAGCAATCGCCGGCGCCCAAGCTGCATCACCTCGGCCTCTGGTAAGGCCACCACCTGTCCCGAGGGGGGCTCGGGGATGCAACCCGAGCCCCGATGACACCACAGGGACACCCAGAGGAGTTTGCGGCAAAGCGGAGGCGCCGTGGTCTGAAGGAGGGACCCTTGAAGGGCCGCACCCCAACGGCATCACATCCACCGAAAATGGATCCGAGCCAGTCGGGCCGGAGCCACCGGCGATGCTGCGTTGGGCCCCGATCGCGGCAAGGGATGCGCAGATGTCCCAGGAGGGGAAGGAGGAGGAGGAGGAGGAGGAGAAGCCAGCAAGTCCACCACATATATCTCCATCTGGGCTCTAGACGCCCCGACACCAGGAAAAGGCAGATAGGGGGACAACACGCAGGGCTGCACCACCCACGGAGAGCCCACGCCCTCAACAGGCTGGGAACCAGCCCTCGGGGACAAACTGCGACACTTACAGACAGGTGAGCGACACTCTTGCGGCCTGGGAGAAGGGCGATGTCGAAGACGGAAGTGGCTATTACCGAAATCGTCCACAGGGGGTGGGCGTGGAGACGACGCCAACCTGGACATGCGGGCTGACAGACATTTCATCCGGCGCTCCCGCCGGGACTTGGGTTTCATTTGCTGGCATGCTTCACAATCAGTGGAGTCATGGTGTTCTCCCAAACGCCACATGCAGATGGTGTGAGGATCCATCGCCGACATCAGGCGCGCACAAGACAAGCAGGTCTTAAAGCCCGAAGGCATTCGCATACTGTTCCCACACACATGCAACAATCGAAAGGGAAAGGCCCGAAGCAGGCCAGGACCACAATCCGGATCCGCGTTGCATGCGCAAAAGTAAAAAACTGACGTAGGCGCGCCAGGGTGGGACTTATGTGACCTCACTGACGTCACAGACAAAGCCAAGGCGGAGTCGTGTGATGTCGTCACCCCGGCGCACAGGGATGCTGTGGCAAAAAAAATTCCGGATCCAGTCTCACGCCTGGGGATACTTCTACGTTAAGGAATCTGTGGCTAGTAGACTATCAGATCATTATTTAGATCAGGATCCATATTATAGTCATGCCATGGGTCTGGTTCCTGTGGTGGATCATCAGGATCAGTGTCTAACGGCACTATGTCTTCATCTTCTTGCCTATCCTCCTGTGCCTCATCACTATCCAGTGGTTGTGGAGAATGTGGTGGTGAGATGAGCAAATTAGGTTTAATTGGTGGAGGGGGTGAAGGTGGTTTTGAAGTATTAGTAGCTATATGCAATTTCTTTGGCGGAACTGGTGCTTGTGGTAAAAGTTCTGGTTTCCTTTTTGAAGGTGGTTTGGTCTGTGACCAGTCTTTGGATGGATTAAGATGGTGGTGTGCTTTGGATCGGGGAGAAAAAGTTCTTCGGTATTGACAGTTTTCTTTGACGTGGAAGATTTCTCCTTAGAACCTGGTTTTGGCTTGTCCGGTATGGAAGCTTTCCCTGGCTCCGAGACATTCGGTGGGGGTTGTTAAGGCTCAGAAGATGGTTGTTTAGGAGGCTTAGTTATGGGAACTTTGTCCTTTAATGATTTCAGCTCGGAAGTTTTATCAGACTGTTTTGGCGCGGAGGCCTTATATGGCTGTTTCAGTCCCGAAATTTTCTCCGGCTGCTTCGGTGAAAGGAGTTTTTGTGTGTGCTTCGGTGCTGAGAGCTTTTGTGGCTGTTTCGGGGCTGATGTCTTCTCTGGTTGTTTCGGTGCTGAAGATGGCTTTTCGGGACCGGGTAGTTGGCTGGAGCCAGAAGGCTTTTGTTTGTCCTTCGGCGCCGGGCCGGAAGGCGGGGTACTCGAAGTTTTTGTTTGGTGTGGACCCTAGCTCGAAGGCGAAGGTGTCACCGGAGTCTTAGTTATGGGCTTGTGTAGAGCGGGGGTCTCAGTACTCACATCCCTTTGAGCCGGGGTGATGCCATCTTCGGCGTCGGAGATGTCTACTTCAGAGTCTTGGACCTGTTCTTCCTGTTCTGGATCCGGAAGGCTCTCGGGGCCGGCATGGAAGATACCCAGATGAAGCCTGTGCCTCGCTGCATCTCGTGGCGTCGAGCTCGACGATCCCGGATGGTTTTCTTGGACTTGAAGGATAACCAAGCCTCACAGTCGTCCTCTCTGTGTTCTGGAGAGAGGCACAGGTGCTAGACCGGATGGAGGTCCAAGTGTGGAAATTTAGCACCACACTGAGGACATTTCTTAAAGGGAGTCCGCTCCATCGATGTCAGTCTGTACCAGCGTGGGTAGGCCCAAATGCCTGCGCGATCAAGACAATACTGTTGGTTAGCTGTGATTGCGCGTCGAAAGTGTGTTCGATAACACCGACCGGGAGCGCAGCAAGTCCCATCCAAACCCGATGGCGGAAGATGGAGTCGATGTCCATGCGCACTATCGTCCAAGGGAGGAGTCAACTATCCCCTGACTACAGAGACTTCTTCCAAGACAACAACAAGGTTCAAACATCTGAGCCCAACAACAGGAGGCGATCTATGCACAAGTAGGTATTTTGCAGCTCATATGCCTCAAACACAAGGTTTTAGCAAAGAAATACAAAAATGAAATATTTTATTTAATGCACAAATTAACTTTAAAAAGTCAAAAATTTAATTTTAATAAAAAAGGTTGGAGCCTTTTGTAAATTCAACTGATACTACTCATCATCCATACTATATTTTGATTGATGCATTTTCACTGCTCCACGAATCCATCTGAGGATATTAACTTAATTTTTAGCCTCCAATTTCAAATTTCTTCACATTTACAGAACGTGTTAGAATTTTCAATTTGCCTTTGGCTTCTTTTTTATACACACATCTGTTATTATTTAATTTTCTAAGCAGTCACTGACCCCCCTGAGTAGGTTTCGCTGACCCCCAGGATTCACAGGACCACAGGTTGAACCACTGCAATGCATCACTACACTGACTAAAAGATAACAGTTTTGTGGTTGCCACAGAGGAAAATACAGACAAAAAGGATTCTACAATCTTACTCCAACTACTGCAAGGCACATTTTGAGTTTAGAAGACCATAACCATTCTCACTTACTTTGAATATACCAATGACATTAGAAAACAACTTTGATGTTGCAATATATCACAACAAACTTTAAACAGCTCTAGCACGATTGCACTACTGTTGTGTTCATTGAAGGAAAATTACAGCAAAGTGAAAAGGTGTAGAAGGGCAAGGCAAATCAGCTCTCCCAAAAAATGAACAAGATGTTTACTCCAGCTCAAAGTTAGCCTTCTGAGGTACCCAACTAGGAAACACAAAGCATGACAGTGAAAATAACAGGCAATACTAAGACCAGCCAGTGTCAGATACTCAAATAAGTGTATGACATTTGTTCAAAGGTAAGCAAAATTAACGGTAAAGCACAAGTTACTACTTGTGTAAAGATATATCTGTAAGTGACATTAGTTAGTGATAGATTCCTTACCTTAGAATATCCCAAGGCGTCATCCTGGATCCGGAAACTTTTCATAAGCAGTACCCCTGCGCATCGGTAGGTGGCGTCGTGCAGCTCTGCGTCAGCTGCTGGCGTCGTAAGCGCCGAGATGACGTCACGGAGGCTACTTAGGCGCCACCCATGCATGCGGAGGTCAGTTCTCTACACGACTTTCTGCTCCAGGAACACAGAACCATGCAAGAAACTGACCACTGGTGCCAAGAAACTAGGGCCCTAAAAGGGATGACCTCAACCCTAGAAATCAGTTCGCAGAATGGGGAGGATGGGTAGGCGGAAAGGAATCTATCACTAACTAATGTCTCTTACAAATATATCGTTACACAAGTAGTAACTTGTGCATCTGAAAGACACGTTAGTGATAGATTCCTTGCCTTAGAATAGATACCCCAGCAATACCAACCCCGGTGGGTGGGTCTGCGAACAAGATTACACCAGAAAGTCACAGGGAACAGAACGGCCAAAAAAGCTGTCTCTCCGGACTGGACTGTCAAGGCAGTAATGCTTGGTTAACGTGTGCAGCGAGGTCCACGTAGCTGCCTGACATATGTCCTGCAAGGGAATGCTGCGTCCCAAGGCAGTAGTGGCTGCTGTTGCCCTGGTAGAATGGGCACAGCCCCACAGGAGGCTCCTTCTTAGCCAAAGAGTAACATGCTTTGATGCAAAGAATGACTCAACGAGAGATGGTTCGTTTTTTGCACGGCCCAACCTTTTTTGGAGCCCACGTAGCCAACAAAGTGCTGGGAACGCAGAGCCATGCTAGAAACTGGCTCATGCCATGAAACTAGGGCCCTCACAGGGATGTTCTTAACCCTAGTAAACAGTTCACAGAACGGGGAGGATGGGTGGGGCGGTAAGGAATCTATCACTAACTAATGTCTCTTACAGTAGTAACTTGTGCATCTGAAAGAGACACGTTAGTGATAGATTCCTTGCCTTAGAATAGATACCCCAGCAATACCAACCCCGGTGGTGGGTCTGCGAGCCAAAATCACACCAGACAGTCATGGAGAACAGAACGGCCAAACAAGTCGTCTCTCCGGACTGGACTGTCAAGGCAGTAATGCTTGGTAAACGTGTGCAACAAGGCCCAGGTAACCGCATGACATATGTCCTACAAGGGAACTCCGCGTCCCAAGGCAGTAGTGGCTGCGATTACCCTGGTGGAATGGGCACGCAGCCCCACAGGAGGCTCCTTCTTAGCCAACGAGTAACAGGCCTTAATGCAGAGAACGACCACCGAGAGATGGTCCATTTGTGCACGGCCTGACCTTTTTTGGCACCCACATAGCCAACAAAGAGCTGGTCATCCACCCGGAACTGCTGTGTGTGTTTCCGATAAAACGAGAGCGCACGTTTCGAGGCCAGACGATGGAGCCTCTCCTCCTCTTTCAAAGGATGCGGTAAGAAGGTGGGCAAAGTGATGGTCTGCCCGATAAGGAAGGGCGTAACACCTTTAGCAAGACGGAAGGACGGGTCCTTAGAACCACCTTGTCCAGGTAAACAGAAAGGAAAGGAGGTTTTGAAGAAAGGGCCCGGAGCTCACTCACTCTTCTGGCAGAGGTGATTGCTACCAGAAAAACCGTCTTGAGAGTGAGAAGATGCAAAGGACAGTCATGAAGGTGCTCAAAGGGATCACACATCAGATATGTTAAGATAAGGTTTAAGTCCCATTGAGGCATAATGAACGGCACGGGAGGAAACATGTGCGTAACGCCTTTTAGGAAACGGTTACCAACCGGAGACTTAAAAAGAGAAGGCTGATCTGGAAGCCGTAGAAAGGCGGAGATGGCCGAAAAATAACCTTTGATAGTGCCCAGAGCAGAGCCCTGCTGGGCTAAAGAAAGAAGGAACAGAATGACTTCAGAAGGAGGGGCAGAAAGGGGATCCACAGGCTTAGCTGTGCACCATGCCACAAACTTGAATGTGGGAATGTGAAAATATTCGTCCTGAAAGTCCAACGCTACCATCCAGTCTTCAGTGTCAAGGGCAGCCAGGACCAGAGTCAGCATTTTGAATTTCTTCTTCCGGAGGAAGCGATTGACGTTCTGGACGACCAAGATGGGGCGCAGGCCCCCTTGTCCTTTTTGGGGTCTGGAAAGTAGTAGGAAACCACTCCCTACTTCCGGTCCGGGAAGGCACTCGATGGCCCCCTTGGCCAAGAGGGCCGTGACTTCCCGCTGTAGAAGTACCAAATTATCCCCCGACATGCGGTGGCATGCTTGGTGGGGAGGACTGAAAGGGAAGGGAGTAACCCTGCGGATGATCTGCAACACACACTTGTCCGGCGTGATAGAACGTCAGTGGGTAGGTGGTGGCGGATCCTGCCACCCACTGGCGAGGTGTGCTTCATAAAGCTCGGATTAGGAAGGTTTGGGTGTAGAAGCAGCGGGGGAAGAGGTGTACTGACCCCCACGCTGATTCCCAGAGTGGCCAGGTTCTTTGCAGAAAGGCCTAAGGACTTGGCCGTGGCCCTCGAGTCTTTAAAACGCTCCAGGGCACTGTCGGCCTTGCCTCCAAACAGGCGAGTGCCATCAAAGGGCATATCCATGATCAAGATCTGGACATCGGGTGAGAACCCAGTAGAACACAACCAGGCGTGGTTACGCAGCGCCACAGTTGTAGAAATCGCCCTGCCCAACGAGTCAGCGGTCTCCAAACCACACCGAATGGTAAACTTAGCCGCATACTTACACTCAGCAATCGCCTGGGAAAGGAGAGCCTGGACTTCTTCAGGAAACTGGGGCAACACCTGAGCAACGGTATCCCACACCGCATGGGAGTAACGGCCCAATAAGCAGACGTGTTCACCGACGGCAGACGCAGGCTGGCCGAAGAGAACAACAGCTTACCGAACTGTTACAGCTTCTTAAGAGTCCTTATCCGGCGGAGCCATGGAAAAGGCACTCTGCGACGTCGAGGCCTGGATGAACAGACTCAGGCGTAGGATGGGAGATCAGAAAGGCAGGATCACCAGGCGCCGGGCAGTGGCGCCTGGAGACATTCTTATCCAAAGGGGCCCCCGTGGCCGGCCGCGACCAAGTGCCCAACAGGACTACGGTGAGGGCGTCATTAAGAGGGAAGTAGTGGCTCCAATGAAGTAGATGCCGTTTGGAGCACCTCCGTGTGGAGGTGTTTTATGGGCCACCGTAGGAAGATCGAGGTTGAGGACCTCAGCAGCCCGACGGAGCACCATCGTGTAGGAAGCGCCCTCCTCAATTGTAGGAGGGGGAGAAGCCAACCCCGGGCCATAAGAAACATCGAGGTCGCCTGTGTCCTCCAGATCATCAACCCAGTCCTGCTCGGAGTCACACTGCCAGGCAAGAGGGTCCTTGGAACCCTCCCAGTCATCCTCCACCTCCGCTACAGGAGGAGTCTGTCGTGGCGGAAGAGCCGGAGCCGGGACAAACGGCATCAGAAACGGCACCGGCCGGGTCCGGACCGGCGCCGCGTCCCAATGGGGATCCCAGGCAATAACAAAATGGTCCTGGAACCGGGGAAAGGGTGGAACGAACTACACCAACTGCGGCATCGAAAGCGGAGCCGACGGCGGCACTAGGGCAGACCTCGTTGGCGCCGGGGCCAACGGCGCAGGATCCTGTGGCGCCGAACCTGGATCCGACGGGCCAACAGGATCTGGACACGGGTGGGGCGGGGCTCAAAGGCGCGCCGGCGGTAGCCCGAGGCCTAAAAAGGCAGTCCATGGCAACAAGAAACTCTTGCACCTGTTCAGGAGTCGCCGACGGACCCGGGTAGGGCGGGTAGGCAGCGGGACTCCCAGGCTCCAAGGGAGCCGAAGGGGCAGAGCCCCTGTCGCCCTTGTTCGCATCAGAGGACAGACGGGGTGACGTCGGAGAGCGAAGACGCTTCTTCGACTTCTTTTTATGCCATTGCTTACCGGAATCCGAGGGCGAAGACTTGGGAGCTGGAAAGCGACGACTATGGCCCCGCGAGCGGTCCCGGGAACGGTCCCTGGACCCGGAGCGGCGGCGGGACGAATGTCGGGCCTCCAGCAGTTTCCGGTGCCACTCCCTCAAGGCCTTCGGGGCCATGGCTCGACAATCCAGGGAGTCGTGATCAGTCTCCAGGCAGTATAGGCAAACATCGTGGGGGTCCTCCACCAACACATTCCGACGGCAGGCACCGCAGGACTCTAATCCAGGCATCCCTACGTGCACCAGGAGAGCAAGAAGAGAAAAAAGTTTCAAAAGAGTAGTCAAAAAGTGACTAAGGTAAGTGTTCTATCCGGATCTGCACTTGCTGGTGCGAAAAAAGAAAGAACGGACGTCAGCACGCATGGGTGGCGCCTAAGTATTCTCCGTGATGTAATTACGGCGCATACGATGTCAGCGACGGAAGTGGAGCCGCAGGACGCCACCTACTGAAGCACAGCGATACTGCTAAGCAAAACTTTCCGGATCCAGTCTGACGCCCGGGGATATTCTAAGGTAAGGAATCTATCACTAACGTGTGTCTTTCAGATAAGGCATTTTGAAGGGCACAGGAGTAAACCTGTAATGCCTTTCAAGAAACGGTTAACAACAGGGGACTTAAAAAGAGAAGGCTGATCTGGAAGCCTTAGAAAGGCGGAGATTGCCGAAAGATAACCTTTGATAGTGCCCAAAGCAGAGCCCTGTTGGGCCAAAGATAGAAGGAACAGAAGGGCCACAGAAAGAGGGGCAGAAAAGGAATCCACAGCCTTCGCTGTGCACTTTGCCACAAATTTGTTCTACCTGCAGGAGTATACCATCTTAGTGGAGGGACGCCTGCCTGCCAGAATGATATCACAGACTTCGGGAGGGAGATCGAAAGCTGTCAACTGTCACCGCTCAATCTCCACACATGGAGGTGGAGGCTGGACAGGTTCGGGTGGAGGACCTTCCCCTGCTGCTGCGAAAATCCTCCAGAAGAGGTAGTCGTATCGGGGATCAATAGCCATGATGAGTAGCTGGGGATACCAGTATCTTTGTGCCCAATCCGGAACCACAAAGATGACTTGGGCCCGGTTGCATTGAATCTTCTTCAGCACCATGGGCAGAAGAGGTATAGGGGAAAGGCATACAACAGAATGCAGCTCCACTCGCGACGAAAAGCGTCGCCGAGTGCTGCCTTGGAAATTCCAATGCGCCGACTTATATTAGTTGTAGATTCCTTTCCTTAGAATTTCCCCCAGGTGTTTGTCTGGATCCAGGGATTTTTCAACAGCAGTACCCCTGCGTGTCGGTAGGTGGAATCAGTCTGCTCCGTGTCTATCGTCAGCACCAAGATGACATCGCGGAACCTATATAGATGCCGTCCATGTGCACTGACATCAGTTCGTATCAGATTTTCCACACCAGAAGAGCAGAGCTATGAAAGACACTGACAACTGGAGCATCAAAACTAAGGCCCTTTAGGGAAGTCCCTATCTCTAGAAATCAGTTCGCAGAGCAGGGAGGATGGGTGGGGAGGTAAGGAATCTACAACTAATATAGGTCTCTACCAGATACATCGTTCCCTAGGGTAATTAACATTTTCATCCGATAGAGACTATTTGTTTTGGACTCCCTACCTTCAGCAATACCAACCTTGGAGGAGCGTCTGTGAACCAAGATTACACCGAGAAGTCCTGGAGGACCGAACAGGCAGAGTACCAGTCCATCTAGACTTGAAACCATGCCGTAGTGTCTGGAAAACATGTGCAGGGATGCGCAAAAAAGGGCGTGACCACTTTAGGTCCTTCGTACGAGGCACCACTTTATCTGGATGGACAGACAGATAAGGAGGCTTAGAAGACAGAGCCTGAAGTTTGATAACTCTGCAAACAGAGGTGATGGCAATAAGGAAAGCAGTTTTAAGAGTTAGAAGTCTGAGAGGGCAATTATAAAGAGGCGTGAAAGGAGTGCACACAAGAAAGGTCAAGACTAAATGCACATCCCACAGAGGCAATATGAAAGGGGACGGAGGAAAAAAAGTGAGTAGGGCTATAATCTAATTACAAAGGGCGACTTGAACAAGGAAGCTGATCTAGAAGTCTCAGAAAGGCAGGGATAGCTGCAAGATAACCTTTAGCCTGCCCAAAGCAGATCTCTGCTTGGCCAGAGAAAGGGTGTACAAGAGAACCTCTGAAAAAGGGGTAGAGAGGGGATAAACAGCCTTTGCTGTGCAACATGTCACAAATTTGTTCCATCTACACAGCCTTTGCTGTGCAACATATCACAAATTTGTTCCATCTACAGGTATATACCAAGTTAGTCAAGGGAAGCCTGGCTGACAAGATGACATGCACCACACTTGGGATCCAAGGGAGTGACTCCCAAGAGAACATATCGCTCTCTATCTGAATATGAAAACTCACTAAAGATATGTTCTGCTAAAAACGGGAGTTGTGTATTAGGCACAAAGGGAAGGAGTCCTTTTTTAAGGACGAGAACCCTCACTCACCCAAGGGTGACATGCTTCATCATTGGGCTCCCTCCTCACATCGGGCCGCAAGGTCCCAGATGTGGGCTACGACGCTCCACCTAATGCAAAGGGTGGAGAGGAGCTGAGGTGTTTTCAAACAAGGGGATGCCACAAGGCAGAGTAGGCGAGGGAGGGGCAGAGTGTAGTGAAAAGTGTGTGTGACAGGTTAAAACTATCTCAAGGGCTCAAATTATTGATTCAGAAGCGACCATGGATAGGATTAAAAAATAATAAGAGGACTGGAGGTTCAATACAAATATACCCCTTTAGAGGTCAACATGTTTCTGCCTTTGTTAGACTCCAATCGGAGTTCATGGGCATTCTTCAGGACCAAATATAAGTACTAGTCACTCTGTAAATATATACCAAATAGCTATACTGGCCGGAATCATATGTGGACATGAGAAACATAGGTAGTTAATACACCATCTCCATCTGCTAGAGGATAGGCTCTCTGCAGCAACAAGGTACACCGCAGTTAGTTTGGATCATAGAACACAGTGCTCAGTCAAGTGTACTGTGTAACGCAGGGTCCTGGCGAAAGACAGTCTATCTTCTCTAGCAAATGGAGATGGTGTATTAACCACCTAAGTTTCTGATGTCCGCATACGATTCATCCAAGGATGGGCTCTAGATCAGAAGAACCTGCAAGCACAGGGGGCAGAGTCCATGCCACTCGGAGGTGGCCAGGAGTCACGGAACAGCAATGACCAACGATGACCGAAGATGTAGGAGTGATGACGGTGACCCTGTTGCTGCAGTTGTGAGGACCAGGTGACGCTGTGGAAGACCATGAGCTATTCACAAGCAGTCCCACATTGGAAGTCGAGAACGAGAGGGTCGGTGGCCAGCGGGGGCAAGCCTTGGCAGCAGAAACACCTGTGGTAAACGATGAATTAGCAACGTTAGGACCAGCAAGGTCCAAGGGACTCACCAATTGCAGGAGAGTCAGAGCAGGCCTCGAGCAAGATGGGGAGCAAGTAGGGGAGCCCACTGAAGCAAAAGAAGACCCTCAAGAGACCCACAGGCCAAAGACACAGGATTTACAAGATGACCTTGAGCAGCTCACCAAAGATGCAAGCCAATGGTGCAGAGGATGTGGTGTGGACGAAAATCTTGGCAGGAACAGATACTGGAGGCTGGAGCTTCTTGTAGCCCCAAGATCTCTGGAGTACATGAGCCAACAAGCCTGGGCAACAGGAAGTCGACATGGTGCACAGGGTTTCAGTTCCAGCAGTTCTGACGAGGGATACTGGCTTCAAACTTGCTAAAAGGGCAGGTCAGGCCTTGAGGAAGTTGCAGAACCACCACCTGTGTTGCTGAGCCTTTCAGTGTCTGTGGGACATCAAGCAGTCAGCTTTGCTAAGGTGCCTACAGATGCAGGGGAGTAACTTCTTCATTCTTAGGGAGATGCCTTTGGATGTCTTTGATGCCCACGGGGCTGGAGAGGAACCTGGCAGAAGCACAGGCACAGATGACTAAGAAGGCTTGCAGAACAGCGAGACCAGGAGCAGCAGGAGTCTTCCTTGGTGCAGTCTCAGTTCAAGGCGAAGACCAGGTGCCCAGACAATCGTACTTGAAGTGGTTTCAGGTTTGAATCTTATCCCATAACAAATCTGTAGAGCCACCCACAGGTAAGCCATTAAGAACCCTAGAGAAAGGGCTGGGATGATTTAAGGGTCCCTCCAAGAGGAGGGGCTGGACAAAGAGGCGGATACTCCCATGTCCTTTGTCCAGTTTCACGCCACAACAGGAGTCGAGGGCTCCCTGATCTGGCTCAAAATGAAGTTGCATACTGAACTCAGAAGCAACATTAGCGACGCGCGGAATACCAGGAGATACATTGGAGAGATACCTACAATATAAATATACAAAGGAGATACTTGTTTGTCAGACTTGGCGCGTCGCAAGTAAAGGAACCCCAATGTGGGTCGGAATTATCACAATATTGCGGATGTGAAGCATTAGCCTTGAGGAAGTCGCGGGACAAACCCCCCGAATGCGACGAAACACGTGTTGGCTGTTGTGACTACTATAAAGAAGATAAATGATGGAATAAAACAACGAACAACCTCTTGGATTCTTCAGAGAATTATTTACCTGTTTGAACATTATTATTGAACTGTCTTCAACCATAATAGGGAAACCTTGATGCAAATTTGACATGTGCTGGGGAGTGTAATAATTTATAATTTTGAGTGTAGGCTCAAGTTTTATAGAGTTTAGTGGTTCTCTATACCTTTCAGCACCGTCCCAAATAAGGATTTCTTTGCCAAATATATATGTGTGAACTCCACCGATAAGCGCCAATACCCTAGGATTAATACCACACCTCGATTTTTATCAAAATGGAATATGGAAGTAGGAAACCAAATGTGCCCTTCAAAGCAATCTGGTCGCACTGGCAAGTGCCCCCACCCCAGCCCAATACACTAAGTCCGGTCTGGGAGGTGGTTACACCTCCCTTTGACAGGAAAACTATTGTTCTACCTTCCCCTGATCGAGCTCAGGTCAGCAACAGGAGGGCAGAATCGGGTCTTGGGTCGGCAGCAGCATTAGCTGTTACCGTTAGTACCGGAGCTTCCTGAAGGAGTCCCTCAGTGCATGGAATCATACCTCCAACTGGGATATGATTCCAACATGTTTGACACCAAACATGCCCAGCTTCGGCACAGACAATATATACTTTGCCATTGCGTAATGACGCATGGCCACTATATATCGAAATGGCTGACAGCACTTACAAAGCTTGGAGAATAGACTCCTGGGTTTATAGGGGTTCCTGGCACCATCACACTCATAACCTAGCACCCTATCTTCAGGATTGAGAGGCCTGTCACTTATAGGTTTTAAGTGCAGTGACCTCAGATATAAGGACACTTCTATCTGTTGTAAGTGGTGCTAGCAATGGCAGGCCTGTAGTAACAGTTTGAGTGGTTTATCATGGGTGACATAGTTCATGCTGCAGCCCATGGGAGACCCCTGGTGTACCTATGCCAAGGGTACCTTGGTACCATATACTAGGGACTTACATGGGTACACTAGTAGCCAATTAGAAAGGTACCTAAGTACTTACCACTGTCAAATTTAGGGAAAAAGCACATTGACTGGGGTCCTAAGTAGCAGGATCCCAGTCAGACTAGTCATAAAACAGAATAACACAAGCAAGAAGTGGGGATAACCCCGAAAGCACGTCCTACTTTCCTACATAAATGTCGATTGACCAGCGTCAGTCCAGATCCAAGAACGGATCTACGGGGAATTACTTGAGCCCCCAACCGACTCGGCTGGGCCTAAAGACATTCCACTTGGGCTGCCTAAAAATGAGGTAGAAGGCCTCTCAGAACTTTAGAATTTGGGCATGAGGAGCCCCGGCTCCCAGAAAAGCGGGTGCAGGAAGCTGGCTCTGTATATACTATATTAAAGTGAAGTATAGTGTGCACAGATCCCAGGGAGTCCAAAGAGGTATAGAAAAGGCTAAATTAGGAAAATACCAACAGCTCTCTTTGTGGTAGTGTGGGTGAGCAGTTAGGCTTTTCCAGAGGGCGTGTTAAGCATTTATTGTATTCAAACAATCAAGACTGATACACCTACTCCGAGACTGAATCCAGACCAACTGGGTAAGTATAAAAAAGGTATACTTGTATTTTATGTCTACGACCAAGCAGGACTTGGTACAGGTAGGTAAAATATACTTTCAATTGTAAATCTTTACACAGAAATGCAATTAAGGATGGATTTGCAGTTGTTACTAGTTTGTATCAGTTTAAAATGCAGTTGGAATTAGGTAGGTAAGTAAGTACTTTCAGAATACTTTTAATTACTTCGTACTGGGGGTGGTATGTGTGAGAAGTTGGCCTGATATATGATGCTCACTAGTTCTAGTGATCACCTTGTATCAGTCCAAACAACCCTTATGGTGATTGGTTGTAAGTCAACCTTATAGACCAGCTATCCTAATGGTAGCATGGACATAGCAGTCTTAGGCTAAACTCTTTTGGCATGTGAAGCCAGCTGTTTTACCACAATATAACCCCTTGAATACCAAGTGAAAGGACACCACACAGGTTGTTATGAAAATAAACAGTATATTTATTAATAACAACACCTCTGAACTCTTTATGAGGTCAGAGGGCTAAGCACATGACAATCTCTTACGAAAAATACTACAAGTTGCACAAAATTATAATGGTGCCCTAGGGGCACGACAAACCATATACTAAGTAAGTGGAATGTGAAAGTCGATAATAGGAATGGAGCTGCCCAGAGGCTGTAGGGTCGATGGGACCACGCTATACTAACTTCAGGTAAGTGATAGGAGGCCCACGGAACGCGTGTGCAGAGTGTGAACTCACACGCGAGATGCGTAACGTCGTCTATGGACAGTACAGTTCAAGTTAAAGGTGAGTACGGACAATCCTGACTAGGTAGGACTAAAACGACTGTGGAACTGGACACTAGGACAGTTAAACTACCCTTGAGCACCGAAATGCTCTTGTTACCTCACCCACGGGCCGCGGGTGCATAGGTGTCAAAGTGCGTCGGGTTCTCGCGTTGAAGTCAATGGAGCCTGAAAGAAAAGATGCTGCATGCGACTAGGAGGAAGATGTCCGGTGCAATCCAAGGGTGGATTGTTGAAGAAGGAGACCTGAAAGCAGAGGGGACAATGTTCACAGTCACTAGCCAGTGACTGGAGTGGAACCAGGAAGGAACCAGATGTCGTCGTCACGATCAGGTGAAGAGTGGACGCTTGCCTCTGCAGCCACGTGGACCAGGAGGTGTCTTCGACGACCAGGATGGAAGCACGAGCTGTCCCACGCAGGCTCTCGCTGTCGGCGGTGTCGGATCCGGGATTGGACCCAACAGGCCTTGGCAAAGGCAACCCACGCGCTGAGTGAAGAAAGCGTCTGGTGCGGACTAGGAGAGTCCGGGGTGCCCCTCTTTTGGAAGGGAGCAAGGGCCAGTCTGGAGCAACCAGACCAGCAGTGAAGATTCAAAGGTTCGTCGTCTAGGAGGCCACTAGCCAGCCGGCAAGTGACCAGACAATGCGTCGAGCAGCAAACAAGCAGAAGGGCCCCACGCAGATCTCGTGGAGCAGTGGCGGCTGGTGACATTTGAAAGTGGTGAGGCGTAAAGGAAGGGTCTGAATGTGTGTTGTGTCGCAAGCGAACCTGAGTGACTAAAGGGGAACTGCGGGATCCTCACGCCAAGAAAATCTTGAAGAACAACAAAAAAAGGACCAAATGGTGCAAGTTAAACCACATTTCAAGAAAGCAAGGATATTTATCAAAGTAATTAGGATATGTAGTCTTGAAATTATTAAACACATTTAAAATTGTTCCATATCGTGCTTCATTCCTGCTTCCACCCATGCCATCGATTTAGACTGACTACATTATTTTAACAATAGGGTTGAAAATAATCGCCAGCTGCACATGTTACACTTCATTTAACAAAGGCTGCTCTTGAAATCGCAAGTTAAAGATGAGTACCTCACGATTACATTGCAAACATTTGCATTACATAATACCCCAATCTGTGACCTGCTGCGCCTACTGTTCGAGACCACACAGGGCCCGCGTTCGTATCTCACACATCCTGTGCTATTCTTAGCCGAGGTTGTTTGCAATTCGAAGTCCTCGGCTAAGAATAGCACAGGTCGTTTGGCATAAAAAGTTGTCAGAATGCATAACTATAAAATTAACCAGACTGTGTTTGCGTCGTTCCCTCGCAGGGCGAGCTATGTGCAGGAGGTGCTCAGGAAGTACTGGGTGAGCCCAGTCAATCAATACAGGGTGTGCTGGTGTGATGCCAGGGAGCCACAATGTAAAGAAACCGCCGCCGCGCTGCCTTTTTTCTTAACTCAAAACAGAAAATATTAAAGTTATTTGTTTAAACTCACCAGTTCCAATCAGACATTTCTAGACTTCGACTGCACGCATGATTCTATCTCTCTCGGGGTTTGTGGAGCGAGGCTGCCTGGTGCTATGTATAAATATAAAAAACTTACCTTGGATTCCCGAGACTGCAGACCTGGATTTTGAATGTTGCCGCCCGCTGCGTCTGACGTGGTGTAAGTGGTGTGGGCTCTCGTCACTGAAGGCTGCAGGCAGCCTCCCTCCCCTCCATGGCAGCCGGCGCTGATTGGTTCGGCCAGCTGCCCTAACCACGTCATTTCTGCTGTCTGCATCCTGCAGAACGGAGAGTGGGATGAGGCTTGGGGGAGCGGCTTGCCCACTGTTGCTAATACTGTCTGTTTGGACAGCCTCTCAGGCTGTCCAAACAGTCTGTATTCACAACAGTGGGCAAGCCACTCCCCCAAGCCACTCCCCCCTGCCCTGAGGCTCGACTCGTAATCAGGAAGTTCTGCTGACTGCTTTCTCGCCGTGCGAGAAGGGCAGGCAGAAACAAATGGTAGTTATAAATAAATAACTACCATTTGTTTCTGCCTTCTTCTCGCACGGCGAGAAAGCAGGGGGGGCGGCGGGCTGATCTTCGGTGCAGGAGCTGCTCGGGATTGGGGCTTCTCAGTCCCCAAAGCACTTGGTCGAGTTTACCTCGGGAGTCGTGCTGGAAGCGAAGTGCAGTTTCTTCCAAGATGGCCGGTCCCACGTGTCTCGTCGCACCCACGGATCTCAGCTGTGCTGCAGATGTAGGTTGAGGTCGGCGAGGTCTGGGAATCCGGGTCTCGTCGGGCTCTGAAGTCTGGATCCTCGAGGGAAGACGACAAAGTGAAGCCGCTGGACGCTTGATGGTGCCTGCAGTTGCAGGGTGGACACTCCTTGCCCACAAGGGAGATTCTTCAGTCTTCTGTGGAGCAGAACGTCGAAGTCCAGAGTTTCTTCTTGTAGAATAGTTCAGGATAATCTAATTTGGAATGGGACCAGCTCCTACCTTTATTCTCCTAAAGGGGGCTGCACTACTGACTTGTGTCTGTGGTGGCAGCATCCATTTTGTGATGCTGAGGCTCGAGTTAACTTTAACCGGGGTTCACAGTTACATACATGTTGTGTCCCTCTAGAAGGGTGGAATGCTACCCCCGTCGCCAGAATTGGCGAGGGGGTAGTATTCTAAATCATATGACACCTTACTCGACATGTTTTGATAATGTTATACCAGAGTTAGCATTTAACCGCGAGGTTGATAATGCACTTAAGAGTATATGGTATGCGTTATCATGGAACAGCTATTAGGAATTGGTTCCGGAAGCTGCAAACGGGCCCAGCTCATGCCAGAGCACCATCTCACATAATTCCAAGCACTCTGCCTTCAGGATTGATAAGGCCTTCCATAGGAGTGACTGATAGGAATATATGTGTCCATTTTAGGGTTAGATATAGGTATACTATATCTACAGCAAAGGGTGTTTACACCACCCTGCCCCAGCTGTCATGCAGCCAGTTGTGTCAGATTTAGATGGCCAGCCAGGGGTGGCATAATACATGCTTCAGGCCCTGGGTACACCTATGCCCTGGGTACAGGGACTGATAAGGTGGCTGAGTACCAATTGGTAAATGCACCTAAAGTACATGGTTGTCAATTTAGAGAGAGAACAGCTAGGCTGTGGGTCTGATTAGCAGGCCCACAGCCCGGGAAAGTCGTACACCAGTGAAGCAAAAAGCAAAAATCTGGGGTGACCATAGGATTGCAGACCCCACTCTCCTACAGTATGCCTAGATACCACACCTTAGGATTTCCCAATACACGGTAAGTAAGACTTTTTATATTTAGCAGTTTAGTTCTCTTTTCTCCATACAAGCATCAGTTACAAACTTAAAACATGTTAAGCCCAAAATCTCTTAACATGGGTTCTTAACTGAGAAACCGCAAATATTTTTTCTCCTATAAGTATGTAACATACGAGTTGTAGTTTTGGGGGCTAGGACCAAGGTCCCCAAGATTTAGATGGGCACTCGAGTTCCACCACCCGCAGCGGGGGGGGGGGGGGAGGGTGGGGGGTGGGCAGAGTGCAGTGGCCTTCGGTTAGGGCCATTCAGTTGTGGGAGTAAATGTCCTGAGGTTAAGGTCAGCACTGCAGGGGCCAACAACCAGCACAGGAGCTGCACCATCAGAGGCACTGGCTCGGCCGGAAGCCGGAAGCAGGGTGCCAAAAAGTCATCGGGGACCCTGTGCTTTTCAATGGAGACCTTCGGTTCAGTTAATATGCTGCAGGCTCGGGCAGGGAGAATTCCTGAACGCGGCCACCGGCTGGAGTGACCACCCTGTGCAAGCAGGCACCATCAAGCGATCAACGGTTTGCTTTGTCGATGCTCCCGCCGGTGCTCGAGCACAGAGCCTGACAAGACCCGGACTTCCAGACTTCCAACAGCCCGATCCACAGTCACAGCAGAGCTGAGACCCGTAGAGGCAACGAGAGACGTGGGACCGGCCATCTTGGAAAGCCAGCGAATTGCTTTCCGTGCAACTTCTGAGGCACCCACGAAGTTGTGCATTGGGGATTGAGAAACCCCAGCCCCGAGCACCAACTGCACCGAAGATCAGCCCTCCACATTCCACGAGTTCTGCGTGGGGCCCTTCTGCATTTTCCTGCTCGACGCGTCTGTCCGATCACTTGCCCGTTTGCTAGTGGCCTCTGTGACGACGAAACTTTTGATCTACAATGCTGGTCTGGTTGCTCCAGACTGGCCCCTGCTTCCCTGAAAAAGAGAAGCCCATCAGACCTTGCCGGTCTGATCAAGAAGCCATCTTCAACTCCTGCGTGGGTTGCCTTTGCCAAGGCTTGTTGCCTTCAATCCGGAAGCCGACACCGCTGACCGCGAGAGCCTTCATGGGACAGTCCGTATCCAGCTCCTGGTCGTCATCGACACCTCCTGGTCCACGTGGCTGCAGAGACAAGCTTCACGACATCACCTGATTGCTTCGCAACATCACCTGGTTCCTTCCTGGTTCCATCCTGGTAACTGGCTAGTGACCCAGACTCTGTCCCCTCTGCTTTCAGGTACTCTTCATCCTCAATCCGCCCTTGGATCCAACCGGACACTTCTCTGCTGGTCGCCTGCAGCATCTTTCTCCAAGGCTCCATAGGAATCAGCGACGAAACCCGACACACTTTGACACCTATACACCCGCTTCCTGTGGGTGAGGTAACGCGAGTATTTCGGTACTCCTGTGGCTATCTAGTGTCCTAGTTTCAAGTAGCTTTTTCCTAGTCCGTCCGGAAGTGTCCTAAAAGAACTAGTTTCCATTTCTTTCGTTCCCATTCAAACTCTATGGTAACTCACGTGCGTGTAAAGACACTGCACGCGTATCCCGTGGGCCTCCTGCTCCCTATCCTTTGGTAGTACAGTGTAGCCCCAGCGATTCTCCAGGCCCTAGGCCTTTACTTTGTCTGTGACGTGGTCCTTATACCACTATTTTACTATAAGGTTCGAAGTGCCCCTAGGGCATTACTGTATTTTGTGAAACTTATTGTATGTTTATTAAGTATCTTGTTATGAGCTTGTGCCTCTGACCTCAAAGAGTTCAAAGGATTAATTTAGTAATAAACACATATATATTTTATATATATCCTGTGTGGTGTCCTTTCATTTGGTATTAAAGGGATTGCATATGGTAAAACAGCTGGCTTCACATGCCCTCTTGAGTTTAGCCTAAGACTGCTTTGTCCATGCTACCACTAGGATAGCTGGTCTATAAGGTTGACTTTACAACCATCACCATAAGGGTTGTTTGGACTGGTGCAAGGTGCTCACTAGAATAGTGAACATCATATACCAGGCCAACTTCTCACACAATGTGTCACTCATTATTTGTAATTTGGCTGATACTGCTGGCAGGCGCTGGTAACACCAATAGGTGCTCTATTTGATGTACGTACAGTGTTTTGTGACACGTGTGTGCCATAACAGAAAACTCACACAAAGGCACTAAAATACTGGTCATTGCGCTACTTACGGCAAAGAGTGATTCAATGTGTCACGCATTTGCCAAACGATTGTCACTCACTCACACTAAGGCAGCTGATAGTTCTGCCATCTTTCTTTGCTGTTGCACCCTCTACAGGCTTGCTATAGCTCCCCGGGTACCTCTTGCTTTTTCTGTGCTCTTGCCTTATGTGTATCTTTCGCCTATGCCCTCATGATGCTCCTGTGCCTCTATTTGCACTTGTGCCGCGGTCCTCGCTTGAGCTGCTGTTCAAACCGTTCCCAAGCTGCATTGCAACGGTAACGGCTCTTGGGGGAAGCGAGCGTGCATCGACTACCGACCTCGTGCCCCAGCCTCTAGCACTCTCCTCACCGGGCACGTGCACCCTCAGACATTTCCACCAAGCGCGTGCTGATCTCTCCGACCACCTGCAGTGCCCTACTACACAGTGCGAGCACAACAGCTCTCGTCCTGTTACCCGGAAGCGCTACCGACCTGAAAGATGGCGGACTCGGCTCAGCAGCTACCGGCCACCCCGAGCCGGCACAAGAAGAGTCTGGGCCTCCTAACTACTAAGTTTGTGTCCCTCCTGCAGGAAGCCAAGGATGGCATGCTGGACCTCAAAGTGGTGAGAGAGAGAGCACGGCGTCAGGTTGCAGCATGAAGAGCGCAAGTCATAAATGGTGAAAAGAGAGCACGGAGAGTATTGAAAGTGTTGAGGAAAGTCTTGAACGGAGACAGGCGAAGAGGGGCATGAAGACTAGCTCCAAGACAGTGAAAGTAAAGCAAGGAGTGTCATGTGAGATACCAGAGGCTTTTGAGGCATCAGGGAGTGCTACAGCTGTGAGGGTAGCCACAGAGAGTGACTGAGTGGACTAAAAGCGAAGCATTGACAGTACTGGACAACAAGCATTGGGTAGGCTCATGCCTAAACAGCGAGACGGGGAGACGGGCAGCAGGAGTCTGTAAGCCCCGTCCTGTTCAGACTGGGGGTATGTTTTTTTGATTGACTGAAGACGTCACAGAGAGCAAGAATCGAAAAAACATGCCCCCAATCCGAAAAAGACGGGGCTTAAATTGACAGACAAACCTCTTCTTCAATGGCTGGCCGCCGTTTAGGAAGCCAGCCAATGGAGAAGAGGGGCTGGTTTCAGCCCCACTACTAGAAAACATAAAATCTCGCCAGCGAGACTGCGCAAGCGCAGCCTACGCTAGCCGAGACCTAAAAAGGACTGGAAAAATGACCAAAGGACTGTCCTGCTGCACAGTGGAACCGACAAACAATTCACCACATAATATTCTGAGTCAATTCAACATAAGAAAGAGAAAATTTAATTAGCACACATGGTACTTTCATTAAATGCAATTATAAATCAATGCATTAATGTTACTGCATGTATCTGTTTAAATACGTTACTGGTGCATATGATATTTACAGTGCTCACAATGTGATAGAAGAAAAAGGGGTATTTGGGTAATGGGGTTAAATTGGCAAGTGAGGGACAGGGTAAAGGTATGGTGACATAGACACAATCACTATTATATTACAATAAGACCTTTCCAGCCCGATATAGGTCTAGAGTTCCCATGTATCCATAACACATAGGCACATAATTTTTGAATTTTTTATTCCTATGGATTTGGAGGTATGCGGTAGATGGTCTACGTTTCGACCCCCGTAGGAAGAGGGTGAGTTATTACTTGTTGTGGGGTCTTCATCAGGACAAGGTAAAGAGCACCTAGAAGTAATGAAAAAGGTTCAGTGTGAGAACTGTATATGGTTAAAGAAAATAAGTAGGTAATCAGAGTGGAACCTACTTGGGGTAGGAGATTCAATCAATGAATAATCCTATTGGGCCACACAGTGGTTCCTTAGCATCTGCAGTGACATAAAAAATCTAATTGTTACAATGAGGTAGAAGATTTCAGACACCTCAAGCACCATGTAAGTGGTACAGCGACTCACTCGGCTGTGAAAGCGTTATCTGGGGTCAACAATCTCCCGATGATAGTTGCCAACAGTCAACAGATGGGGTCTGTGGGGGAAGAGACAGGGGTTCCTCATCAAGGACAGGTATAACATTCTTAGTGGAAAACGATAAAAGTGAATTAGCAAAAGCGCAGTGGAATTAGAATAGCAGGTCAGGGCTATCTAAATAAATAACTAACAAAGAAGGAATGAAACTTGAGCATGGACACATTTCTAAATACACTAAGAGATGTATCGCGTTGTGGTAATCGATGTTTGTGGTCCGAGCGCCACATCCAGGCTAATATGAGGCAAGAGACGGGAAGCGCTTTATTGTCATTTACCGTGTCAGGGATGAAGGCGTTAGTGAAAAGCATGTCACGCCGCACCAGCAAAGATTGCTGAATGTTAAATACCGTAGCCTCACCACGTCGCTCCACCTCGAGAAACAACATACACGTCAAACGCGCTATTGCCATGAACCGTGTCAGGGTTGAGGACGTAAATGATCAGCTAGTCACCCTCACCTGCAGTAATAGTTGAATACTACATAATGTGGCCTCGCCACGTCGGTCTTATTCAGAAAGGCATTAAAAGTCTAAACATACAGAGTCTACATTCGAAGGGGGGGTGGGTCAAAAAAGCCGCGGTTGGCGTGTTCGGCTCTTACCTCTGTCGTTTCTCAGTGATGATTGTAAGTGATTCCACTCGTAACTGGCCCGTAAGTTAAAGGCTGAAAAAAGGGCGTGTCCGCACCGCGAGGTGCATCTGCTGGGTGCTGGTTAGAGGCTTTTCACCCGTTTAGCCAATGGGAGCATAAATAAGCGCTTCCCGTCTCTTGCCTCATATTAGCCTGGATGTGGCCTTTGGACCACAAACATCGATCACCACAACGCGATACATCTCTTAGTGTATTTAGAAATGTGTCCATGCTCAAGTTTCATTCCGTCTTTGTTAGGTATTTATTTAGATAGCCTGACCCCTGACCTGCTATTGTAATTCCACTGCGCTTTTGCTAATGAACTTTTATCGTTTTCCACAAAGAATGTTAGACCTGTCCTTGATCAGGATCTTCCCCCACAGACCCTATCTGTTGGCAACTCTCATCAGGAAATTGATGACCCCAGATGACTCTTTCACAGCCGAGTGAGTCGCTGTACCACTTACATGGTGCATGAGGTGTCTGAAATCTTCTACCTCATTGTAACAATTAGATTTTTTATGTCACTGCAGATGCTAAGGAACCACTGTGTGGCCCAATAGGATTATTCATTGATTGAATCTCCTACCCCAAGTAGGTTCCACTCTGATTACCTCCTTATTTTCTTTCACCACATACAGTTCGCACACTGAACCTTTTTTCATTACTTCTAGGTGCTCTTTACCTTGTCCTGATGAAGACCCCACAACAAGGAATAACTCACCCTCTTCCTACAGTGGTCGAAACGTAGACCATCTACCGAATACCTCCAAATCCATAGGAATAAAAAATTCAAATAATATGTGCCTATGTGTTATGGATACCTGGGAACTCTAGACCTATATCAAGCTGGAAAGGTCTTTTTGTAATACAATAGTGATTGTGTCTATGTCACCATACCTTTACCCTGTCCCTCATTTACCAATTCACCCCCATTACCCAAATACCCCTTTTTCTTCTATCACATAATGAGCACTGTAAATATAATATGCACCAGTAACGTATTTAAAAAGATACATGCAGTAACATTAATGCTTTGATATATAATTGCATTTAATGAAAGTACCAGCTGTGGTAATTACATTTCCTCTTTTTTTCTGTTGAATTGACTCAGAATCCTGTGTGGTGAATTGTTTGTCCGTATAGGTTTAACTTAAATGAACAACCACGACCATTTTTTGAACGTAGCGTACGATCTACCCAGGCCGGGTAGTTGTTTTTTTGGGTATACCCAGTTAAAACTTAACGCACAGTGGAACCAGCAAAACAAAAAAAAAAAAACGGATGCTTCAGTATGGATTGCACCTGCTGGACCAGGTGGCTAGCAAAGGAGATAGACTGCCTGTTGTGTCTTACTCGGGGAACAGCCAAAGCCAACAGACTACAAGAGTCAGTAAACTGGCCACCTTTTCACAGCACTGGGACACAACAATTGAGAAGCCTGCTGGGCAAGTTAGTAGGCACAAACTCTTTAAAATGCTGACGTGCAGCACCACGGCCCAAAAAAACAATGCACAAAGTTGCACTAGAGTTCGCTGAACCCGGGAGTGGTGGAGTAGAGCTCAGACCACCAGCCGGCGAGTTATCAACCCAGGAAGGATTGGCCCGAGATCGTGATACTGGGCAACTGGTATTCCAGTGGCGGCGGGACTTTTGCCCAGACAGAGAGAACTTTGAGGAAAGTTGACCCTGTAACCAGGCGCTATCAAACACTCCATGGGCAGAGGAGTAGTCGCAGAAAGACCCCCGTCGACCGCATCACATCCACTGCATCCTTTGAGCATTTTTAGCATCCTTCATCCCTTGTATCAGTACCACTTCCATAGGAAAGCCATGCAAAGGGTAAACATTTCTGGAACTGACTGGAGACTGCGTCTCCTGCGGACGTAACTGTTTTAGGGCCTTCCTGGTCCCCCTGGCTGGCTCCCCACTGGAGCTGATCTCCTAAAGTGACTCCAAGTGACCACATTACATTGCACTAGCCCAAATAATTTTGTGAAAAAGTTTCCAAATGTCAAATTCATTGAATCCGTCAATACTTGTTAGTAATTGAGTGAAAATGCCTTGATTTGCTATAACTTGTAAAATCTATATCTCTGGAACCCTTTGGAGGATCTTTTTCGTTGTGGTGTCCAAAAATAAATAAAAATACAGTACATTTTTATGAATTGGTATTGGATTTCTTATGTGTTTTGTCAATTTCTTCAACTGCTTTGGCGCTGTTTAAATGCTTTACACTTTTTCCGTAGTGTGAGCCTTGCCGCTCAGAGCGACAGATACCAAGGGTTAAGCGGAAGGTGTGACAAAGAAAACCTATGGGTCCTAAAGGGGTTGGTGAGTGTATTGCATTATGCCCACACAACCACACCATGTAATATACCCTATTCCTCCACAAATATGATACAGAAAGAAAAAGGTTTTAGTGCCTTCTGAAGCCCAAGATATGACCACACATCATTTTATAGTGTTTACTCAACTGGCTTTAGGATTTTATATTTTTATTTTTTTAACCTCTGCCAAAAAATCAAATTACTTCCAAGAGTGGCACTTGTTTAGACTCTGATGACATCTGTGCTCAAATTCAAATTAAAAAATAGCTTTATTCGATTTGTTAGAGAAATCATAAAAGCACAGATAAAAATACATTATCACTATTAATAATAAATTCATATAAAACTTAAGAAAATACCCAACAGTAGGCCGAAAGAATTTCAATTCATTGTAGATCTACATCTGATTACACTTTTAAAAAACATAGCAACTAAGTACATGGTAATCTCATCTTCTAGCATACGTAATTTCAATAATGCCAGTCTACATGGTCTCAAACCCCATCGTTTCAGTAGAAGTTTTAAATACTTGTTCCTAGGCAATGTATAAAATTTACAGAACAAAGTACAATGTATAAGTGACTGCTGTGAGGTATCGTCACAGGGGCAAAGTATCAGGTCTTTTAGCCAAGTATTCAGTTCAGGGAACGTAATTAACCTAAAGAAGTGTCCCCCCCCCCCCCCTGAAACAAGTCAGGAACATCCTAGTGTAACAACTCTGAGTATGTACTAAGTAATCCTGAATCCCGGGTCTCTGTGAAATTAAATAATTCTCCATCACTGAGAACTTCTTACCCTCTAGCTGCCACCGTTTGGTCTCTAACGAGACAAGACAAATCTCTTTCAATTTTTTTCGCGATATTGTTGCTAGCAGGGCCGGGGAATCAAAAAATTCAGGGTACCCGATCTCCTGCAGAAGATCCTTGACATAGATAAACCAGTTGATATTTAAAGCCCCCTGTAACTTAAGACAGTCCTGTATTATGTTCCTATTTAGTTCAGTCTCATATGAGGTCCATATCTTATGCCACAACAACACAGGACTCACTTTGATAAGATCTGTGACATAGGCCAGACCTAGTTCCTTATGGCAAACAAATGTGGAGGTGGACTTAGGTACGGCTAGCAGGTATCTGAGGAAAGCATTTTCGCACAGTTGAATCTCGTGGGTGTCTGCGATCCCCCAGACTCCTGCACCATATATTACAGTTGAAACACATTTTGATTTGTAAACTTCCACCAGAATGTGTACGGGTCTGCCCCCTAACTTGTTTGCATAATGTTGAACTGGACCTATAGCACGAGAAAACGCGAATTTTCTTGTGTGGGCGGCTGCCGAGCATGACCCCTTCCTGTCAAATACGATCCCCAGATAGGAAAAGGTTTTGGTTTGTTCTATCTTAGAGTTCGCTAGGGAAATCTTGCATTGTACATTTCTTTTATGGGTACAACACATAGTAAAGGTTTTCCCTATATTAATTTTTAAACCCCTAGACTCATAGTCTGAAAAAGAACTCAGCGCATTTTGTAGGCCAATCTGGGTCCTGGCCATAATTACCGCATCATCGGCGTAAAGTAGGATGGGGGCAGGATTACCAGCTATTTGAGGAAAGTCTAGTTTCTCATTCATTACATGGGTTGCCACATTATTGATATAAAGATTAAATAAAAAAGGTGCTAATATGCAACCTTGCCGTACTCTTTTTATTAGGAATTTTCTGGAGCATTGGCCTTCTCTACCGAATCGTACTTTTGCACCTGCTCCCCGGTATAATTCTTTAAGAAAATTCAAAATATTAAAATCGATACCTAATTGTAACAGGGTATCCCACAGTATTTCGTGGCTCAGGCAATCAAACACCGAACTGAGATCGATGAAGGTTAAAAAGAGGTTGCCTTTTTTGGCTGCCACATGTTTACCAATAATTATTGCTAGGTTCAGCCCCTGTTCCACAGTGCCCATCTGTACTCTTCAATTTTATGATTTTTACTCACAAAGTATTATCAAGGGGTCAGAGGTACCAGACACAAATAATACAAAGTATCGGTGTAGCTATGATGCATTTTCCGCTCTTCTTCAATGGTCCCTGCCACCGGGTTTAACAATGGGGATCTCAGTGGCAGGGGACATTGAAGCTGCGAAGAAAATGCATCATAGCAAAATTGAATTGTAGCAAGTTTAAAAATAGGGAAAAATATTTCACCTAAACAACCAAGGGTTCCATCAAAGCAGACTTATGGGTGATGTCATAGGGTGCCCAGTGCCTGGTTCCAGTAGTGAGACAGTTCACTTAACATCAGTTAAGGCCACAACTGGTTATATGTTTTCAAGAGAGAGGATATATAATAGTGGGTCTGCAACTGCTATGAAACTCCTAGGGTTATCAAACTTGAGGGGCTTGTATAGTGGTGAAGCCTCTGCATTGGCCGGGGCCATTCAGCAGTTGTGGATACAAACCCAAAGCCTTAACAGATCCCTCCCATTACCCCCCTCCAATGGGAACCAGACAACAGGGTTAGGAAACAGCAACAACTTTAATCAAGGATTTCTCTGGTCAAGCAAGATGGATCAAACAATACCAGAACCAGGAAAGATAGATAGAGTCGACCGGGCCAGATCTTACAAGGAGGGTGTGAAGGTGCAAATCCTCTAGGTTGCTTTGCTACTGGACAAGGGAAGATAAAGGCTCCTAAAATAATATAAAATATGTAGGTGAGAGGGAGCACCAGGTCGTTGCAGGTAACCAACTCCATAAAACAAGCACTGCTGGCATTTCACTTTTGTTTTGCTTCCAGGGGAGCTGTGAAGCAAGGATCCCATCGCTCCCAGATCGTCTTGTTTTCTTTAATCATCCTGCACGACAATGTTTTCAATCAGCTGGACGCTATGCATGTTTCCCAGTGGCTAGAGCTGCGCTCACCTGGCCTTCCATAGATTGCTGTAACAAGGTGGTTCAAGGTAATGTTTGGCCTGAGACTGAGAGAGCTACCACCAGCACAGTTTCTGCTCCTGTCAAAGTGCCTACCCAAAACTAACATGAAAGGTCTTCCTAGATGGCCAGATTACCTACAAGTTCCTGGGTCTGAAAACCCTGTATTTTGCAGCGATGCAGGCACAAGCATGAAGACCAGACCAACCAAAGTTATTCCTTTTCCAGAATTCAAGTTATGCTACCGATCATGGAGAAATGTATTGTCTTTGCAAATTTTCAGAGGCTTATGGAGCAGGAAGTCCAAGGCCAAATATGTTTGGACTAGTCAAGTGGTCACTCCAGACAGGGCCTAACATACGGCCACTGGTTTAGGTTACTGCCATTACAACACAACAACAGGGTTTCACTAGAGCAAAGGAAAACATACACAAATTAAAAGGAAGCAGATGGCAACCTTCAACCACACAACAGGTGAACTGGTGTCATCATTGGATATTGAGCAGGGGGTGTTCAAGCTGTAGTGCTCACCCTGGAATAAGACAGACTTGCATGAGAGCTATCTCATGTGGCTATGCACTCAGTCTTTTTCTTGGGGCCCTAAGACAGTCTAAGGTTACTGGGATTTTGCTGTTTCCCACAAGTGGACTTGATCCACAAATCTATGGCACTACAACTAATTGACTTAAAACTCATTTTTAGCAGTGCTGTGCAGTCAAAGCCAACTCTAAAAGGTTAAGTGTTTAGATAGTCCAAATGAAGAATAACACTACAATAGGCAACAACTTTCAAAAAACAAAAAGACTTAAAAAACAGAGATGTAAATAGAACATTTCATGCACAAGGAAAAACAAAGTCGTAGCACCTTCTAAGCCACAGTTCAAACCCGAAACATTAAGTTCTCTCACACTAAGTGCTACAATGTAGTTTAACACAGAGCTGTTTAGCCAAGGTTATTCGTAAAGGGATGCTTTGGGTCACCTCAGGTCTTTCTTTTCTGAAGCATCTGAGGCCATTATTAAAATATGGGAAAAAGTAACCAGATGCCGGCAGGGATTGTGAAACACTGGAATGCTGAAGAATAAATGGTGTACCCGTAAAAATAGCACTGACAGATTTTATGATGGCAGCGGCAACAACATGACGGGTACCTAAAGAGTCACCAGGAAGAATAATCACCACTGGTAACTGGCCTGGTTCTGTGTTGAGTGTGCCTACACCTTTGGTCACCAATATTTCCATAAAAGCTAAAGATTCAATTCCAATGGTTCCAGAATCAGGGCAAACTTCAGCAAGAAAGACTAGGCTTCATACAGAAGTTCCAGCCAGACTACCTTATGGCCAAGTTTAAGATGAAGGGTGCGACCACCACTTCGAGAGGTAAGTTGGGATCTTGGAGAAGAGGTAAGTACCCCAAAGAAGGGCACAGAGGCCGCAGGGAGCCGGGTGCAGGTGTGTCTTTTGGTGTCAGGAAATCTTACCCTCGGCTGGTCGCGTTTGGAGGGGTCCCTGGTTCTGAGGCGGCAGGCGTCGTCTGGATCATCGAGGAGGGTCTTTGGGCACTGGACTTCGGGTCCCAGTCGCCAGGGGGACGTCCTTGTGGTCTTGGATCACTCAGGCACAGGCCGGGCTTGGCGGGTGCAGAGTGGGCTGGATTCACAGTTCCTGGCTGGCACCAGGGGTATTGCTGTTTGAGCAGAACCACTGCTCGTGGGAGTCCCAGTCTTTTGGAAGGTTCAAGGCAGGCAGGTCCTCTGGGGTTGTCGAGGTTGCTGTCCGCTAGAGACGCCGGAGTTTCGCAGGAGCAGGTTCAAGGATCAACAGGCCTGTAGAGTTCTGGGGCCAAGTCAGTGGGCGTCGTCCTTTTGTTAGCAACTGCACGACGGGTCTTCGTGTTTCTTGGTCGTCTTGTTGCAAATCGGGATTTGAGGAAGGAAGGTTCAGGGTGCCCCATAATACTAAAATTAGGGGCGTTACAGGTAGGGCAAGGGCAGGGGCCAATGGGTCCCTGTCCTGGGGTGGGTACACCCCCTAGCCTGCTCCTCTCCTGTGGGAGGGGGAAAGGAGCCTAGCTGTGATTGGGCAGAGCTACCCATCTTCATGATGGCCGGAGCCCGGAGTAGTGGTTCACCTCACCTCCCACACCTGAGGGGTGGGGATGGCATTGGCTGGCACACCCCCTTTCCTCACTTAGGTTTTCCCGCCAGAGTGGAGGTCAGAACCAGTGGGGGCCAGTTGCTGGGTACAGCAAATGGCCTGGAGAAGCTCACAAGGCGGCCTTTGAAGCTTCCCCTTCCCATCCTGGGAGAGGAGGCTTAGCACCTCGTCCCAGAATGTGCATTGTTCCAGGCCCCCCGAGAGCGGCAGGCTCTTGACCCAGGGGTCCAGAAACATGTCTGGTGGTGGCAGCCTCAGTAGCCACATAGTCAGGACACTGGGAGTTGGTTA
The DNA here is from genome assembly GCF_964261635.1 of Lissotriton helveticus. Lineage (NCBI taxonomy): Eukaryota > Metazoa > Chordata > Amphibia > Caudata > Salamandridae > Lissotriton > Lissotriton helveticus. The sequence goes on along the minus strand of NC_136067.1, from coordinate 771,726,698 downwards.
GGTTTCAGGGGGAATCTCTAAGATGACCTCTGTTCTGCATTTTACATTAAATCCCACACTGGCATCAGTGTGGGTTTAATGTGCTGAGATGTTTGATATGAAACTTCTCAGTCTTCAGTGAAGCCATCATGGTGCTGTGGAGTTTGTAATGACGGCCTCCCAGCACCATATACTCTTAAATGGCAGCACTGCACTTACAATACCCAGGAATGGCCCTGGGTACTGTAGAGGCACAGGGCTCATGCACCTGTGCCCACACCACTGGCATAGGGCACCCAGCTAGAGGGGTGACTGATGGATGCCAGGGCAGTGAGCTTGTGGGCATGGCAAACATGGATGTGTGCCATGTCGACTCTCTGTTTAGTTCTGTACTTAGACACTCAGCCTGCAAATGCAGTGTGTGGGTGTCAGGGTACAGGGCCCCTAAGGGTGGCAAAATAAGTTTTGTAGCCCTTAGTGGTCTTCCCTGGTCACCATGCCCTGGGTACCTAGGGTACCATTTACTAGGGGCTGACTGTTGGCCAGAGATGCCAATTGGGTTTTAGTTTCAACACAGTTTTAGGGAAGGAGCACAGGCCCTGGGCACCTGGTTGTCAGGAGCCCAGGGCACACTCAGTCAAAGCACATCAGCAATTCAGCAAAAAGTGGGGGCATGCCCATGCAAGAAAGATGGCACTTTCTCACAGCAGAGAACTTTCTCGATTTACAAAAGCAATAGAGTTGCTCCTCCACCCATATATATATCTTTTTCAGGGCAGCTGGGCTGCAGGAACTTCAGGACTCCTGGGCAGTCTGTCGAACTGTCCCTATATAGGTACTTCAAGAGAGATGGGCCTTGTGTCCATTCTGTGGATCAGGTAACTTCTTACAAGCAAAGTATAGATCCTCTTATATGTAGATGATGGTTCCTTCTCTCTGGAGATCAAGAAACAAGTTCTTCAGGTGTTTACAAACTTAAGCCGATGCTAACAGAGAATGGTAACCAAGCAGAGATTCCAGTCCTAACTCTTGTATTCTTTCTTGGGCTTGTGCACAAGGCTCCTCAGGGTCAAGCTGATACCAGAATGAGGGGCCAATACTTGTATGTCCCTGGTGGCCAAGCTGTATAACAGTCAAACAGAGATACAGTAGTTTTAGAGAGTTATAGGGATGCTTCAATCTTATCTTAAACAGCATCATATGGTAACTCGTATTGGCTAGAAGTGTGTGCATCCTGCCCCAGAGACCAATTTGGACTGTCTCAGGAGAGGATGGGTGTAGGAAGGTAGGATTCTTCTAGCATGGTTACCCCCACTTTTTGCCCGGTGTCAAGTGTGTTTTAGGCTAGTCTGACTGAGGTCCTGCTAATCAGGACCCCAGTCACTGTGCTCTCTCCCTAAATTGGACTATGGTAAACACTTTGGTGCCTTCGTAATGGCCTACTCTTCGGAGTACATAGTATGTGGTACACCAAGGTACCCAGGGCATAGTAACACCAGGAGTTTCCCATGGGCTGCAGCATGTATTATGCCACCCATGAGAGACCACTCAAACTGTGACTACAGGTCGACCATTGCAGCCTGTGTGAGCTGGTGCTAGCACCACTCACAACAGATAATTTTACTTATATCGGAGGTCACTGCACTCAGAACCTGAAAGTCACCCCTAAGGAAGGCCTTTCAATCCTTAAGGCAGGGTGCTTGGTTATAAGTGTGAGGGTGCAAAGCATGAGCATGACACCCCCAACAAACCAAGGAGTCGATTCTCCTGGCTTTGTAAGTGCGGTAAACCATTTTATCCATATAGTGGACATCAAGTCAACTACGAGATGTCTAACTATATATTGGCAGCACCAAAACTGGTCATGTTTGGGATCAAACATGTTAGAATCCTACCCCAACACCGATTCCAGTGTTGGACGTAGGATCCCATGTACTGGGGGTTCCCCTAGGGAGCCCCCCTATATTCCCAGTATCAGCCTTTCAGGATCTAACGGTACAAAAGGGGGTGGTGATGGACGGAGCATCTGAACCAATCAAACACTTACACCCAGTCAAAAGATCTGGGTTTGATCCATCACCGTTCTTTAGCGCACTCTGCCACCCCAGTTCAGACATGGCTATATGCAAATTAGTCTGACCCTGTGCCTCATGGGAACAGTCCAGCCCGAACTGCCAAGCCATGCCTTCCCTGGACCGGAAACAAGCTTCCGAGGACCGGTTTCTGGCATTACAGCCGTCTTCAGCCCGGCTTGCTTGAATCCAGTGGCAAAGTGAGCAAGGGACTCACGTCTGAGCATACCCTGCCACACTTATGGCGGCCAAAGCGGTACAAAAGGGGGTGGTGATGGACGGAGCATCTGAACCAATCAAACACTTACACCCAGTCAAAAGATCTGGGTTTGTTCCATCACGTTCTTTAGCCCACTCTGCCACCCCAGTTCAGACATGGCTATATGCAAATCAGTCTGACCCTGTGTCTCATGGGAACAGTCCAGCCCGAACTGCCAAGCCATGCCTTACCTGGACCGGAAACAAGCTTCCGAGGACCGGTTTCTGGCATTACAGCCGTCTTCAGCCCGGCTTGCTTGAATCCAGTGGATTTCAGTGAAAAACTAGCAATGTTATCCTATGGAAGGAAATTCAAGTCACAGGAAAAGTAGGTTCTCGTTACTTTTGTAATCCAGGACTGGACTCCTAGGTTCAGTACTGGGGTCTCTACCTAAGACAAGTATTTACGTTTTAGTAGTTGGTACGATTTTTAAGGAATATTTGTAATTTTCTAAAGTAGACAAAAGAAATTTCAGAGAAAAGCAGTCAATGGTTTCCTATGGGAGAAAATACAGGTTATGGGTAAGTACAGTTCAAATTACTTTTGCGTTTCAGTAGTGGGCTGTGAGGTACAGTACTGGCTCCTCTCCTGACTCCAGGTGAGTAATTTGAAATTAGTTACTCGGCTGATTTTATGGGAATATTTTAGAGTTTCAAAACTTCACACTTAAATGATTTTTCGAGTCAAACATGACAATGTTATCGAAAGGCAGGAAAGTGAGTTATCAGTTTCCAGGTGAGTACTCGACTGGTGAAGTTCAGGTTCTGGGCACAGACTCAGGGGTCACCCAGGGTCGGGAAGGTACAGTAGTTACACCCTCAGCGGCACAGAGGCAGCCAGGTGCAGAGAGAATAGGCCCAATGCAATCTAAAGGAGGGTAGGGGGCCTTCAGTTGGTGGCTGCAAGCAAGCAGGCCACGCAGCTGTGGGAGCTGAGCTCCTAGTCACTTACTCAGGGCAAGTGGGGAAGTAGAGTAGGGTAGTAGTTGCACTTCCAGCAGCACCTGGGGCAGCTGGGTGCAAGGCGCTTTTGAGCTGCCGGGCGCTCAATGTTAACCAAAGGGAAAGTTAAAAAGTGAACAAAGGCTGCAGGCTCGGGGATGGAAATTCTTCAGGTGCGACCACCACTTCGAGAGGTAAGTTGGGATCTTGAAGAAGAGATAGGTACCCCAAAGGAAGGCAAAGGGGACCGTGGGGCGCCGGGTGCAGGGGTGTCTTTTGGCATTGGGAAAGCTTACCCTCAGCTGGTCGCGGTTGGGGGGGGGTCCCTGGTTCTGAGGCTGCAGACCTATTCTGGGTCGTCGAGGAGGGTCTTTGGGCACTGGACTTCGGGTCCAAGTCGCCGAGGGGACGTCCTTGTGGTCTTGGATCACTCGGGCACGGGCTGGGCTTGGCGGGTGCAGAGTGGGCTGGATTCGCGCTTCCTGGCTGGCACCAGGGGTATTGCTGTTGGAGCAGAGCCTCTGCTCAGGGGAGTCCCAGTCTGTTAGAGGGTCAAGGCAGGCAGCTTTTCCGGGTTGTCCAAGGTTGCTGTCCACAGTAATCGCCGGGATTAAGCAGGAGCAGGTTCCTGGATTGGTATGGTCTGATATGGACTGGTATGGTTCGAGCCTGAACTAACCTTCAGGGCACATGCCCAGAAAGTGGCAGGCACATGTTTCGGCCTGCTCCGAACTGTGCGGAAAGTCCTCCCACTGCTACCCTTCCAATCTAGAAAATTACTAATTCAGGGACTGATCCTGTCCAGACTGGATTTTAGTAATGCTCTGCTCCTGGCAGCCCCGGAAGCCACTATCAACACCCTACAACGAGTACAAAACGCTGCTGCCAGGATGCTCCTGGGTGCCCCAAGAAGAGCATCAGCAAAACCATTGTTGAAAACCTTGCACTGGCTCCCAGTGCGCGAGCGCATCTCCTTTAAATCATCATGCATTGTCCACAAAGCTCTTCAAGGCAAAGGACCCCAGGCCCTAAGTAGCCTGATACGCCCGTACAGACCCTCACGGGCCTTGAGATCGGACCTTGAAAACCTGGTCATAGTCCCCAGAATTAGGAAAGCCCGCTCGGGAGGCCGTCGCTTCTCGGTAAATGCAGCAAAGACCTGGAACGCCCTCCCCAGACACATTCGCACTGAACCGTCCCTTAGCAAATTTCGCAAATGTCTCAAATTTTTTCTTTTTCCCAAAGCCTCTTAAATTCCCTTGCCCCCTTCAGAGCTTCTTATTTTCGCATGGTAGCGCTGGGACGCTTACGGGCAGCCATGCGCTTTATAAATCCAATTTCATTTCTGGATCGACAGGCCGGTAGGGCTGGGGCCAAGTCAGTTGGTGTCGTCTTGTTAGCAGCTGCACGGTGGGTCTTCTTCTTGATCTTTTCTTCTTTTCTTATCGGGTTCTGCAGAAGGAAGGTTCGGGGTGCCCCTAAATACTGAATTCAGGGGTGTTACAGGTAGGGCAAGGGCAGGGACAAAAAGGTCCTTGTCCTGGGGTGGGTACACCCCCTAGCCTGTTCCTCTCCTGTGGGAGGGGGGCAGAAGCCTAACTGTGATTGGGCAGGGCTCCCAATCTTCAAGATGGCCGGAGCCCCGGCCGTGCTTCACCTAGCCTCTCCCACCTGAGGGGTGGGGTTGGGACAGGCTGGCACACCCCCCTTTCTGACGTAGGATTTCCCGCCAGTCTTCCCACCAAAATGGGGGTCAGAACTGGTGGGGGCCAGTTGCTGAGTACAGCAAATGGTCTGGAGAAGTTAACAAGGGCGGCAGGCCTTTGAAGCTTCCCCCTGCCCTACCTGGGGGGGAGCCCTAGCACCTCGCCCAGGATGTGCATTATTGCAGGCTCAATGAGAGCGGGGGGCTCTCCACCCAGGTGTCCAGCAACATGTCTGCTGTGTGGCAGCCTGGGCAGCCTCTCAGACCAGACGTGGATTGTAGGTTAGGATTTCAGGGAGCATTTCTAAGATGCCCTCTGGTGCATTTTACATTAAATCCCACACTGGCATCAGTGTGGGTTTAATGTGCTGAGAAGTTTGATATCAAACTTGTCAGTCTTCCGTGGGGCCATTATGGTGCTGTGGAGTATGTAATGACAACCTCCGAGCACCATATACTCTTAATGGCATCAATGCACTTACAGTGCCCAGGATTGCCCTGGGTACTGTGGGGGCACAGGGCTCATCCACCAGTGTCCACACCACTGGCATAGGGCAACCAGCTAGAGGGGTGACTGAGGTAAGCCAGGGCAGTGAGTCTTGTGGGCATGGCACACACACAGGGATGTGTACCATGTCGACTCTTTGTTTAGTTCTGTACTTGGACACTCAGCCTGCAAGGGCAGTGTGTGGGTGTCAGGGTGCAGGGCCACTAAGGGTGGCACAATAAGTGCTGCAGCCCCTAGGGGTATTCTCTGCTCACCTTGCCCTGGGTACCTAGGATACCATTTACTAGGGGCTTATACGTGGCCAATTGGGATTTAGTTTCGACAGTTTTAGGGAAAGAACACAGGCCCTGGGTACCTGGTTGGCAGGAGCCCAGGGCACACTTAGTCAAAGCACATCAGCAGTTCAGCAAAAAAGTGGGGGCATACCAATGCAAAAAAGATCGCACTTTTTCACACTTCCCCATTGAATTGTATTGAGTATGCGGCTGTATTTCCACTCTGCAAACGGCCTCAGTGAGGTCCCTGGGTACTTCCATGGGTGGTTCCTTGGGTCCCCAGGTCTTCCAAGTCTTCTGGGTCCAGTCTAGACTTCAATCGCAGTTCGCATTTCACTTTATTAGTATATGGTTTGGTCTCCCCCTGGAGACCACTGTGTATTTGTGTTACTTACCTGTTCTACTATCGAAGTATTGTGTGTATTATTATTATATCTCCGGGTAGGAGACATTCCTATGTGTTTGAGTGTTTACAATAAATACATATTGTGGTTCTTTATCACTTAACCTACACTATATGATTAGCACTGGTAAAACAAGCTACTTTACACTCCTTCTGGACTAAGCCAGAAGGCTGCTCGCCACAGCTACCAATAAGAGAGCTTTCTCTGGTTGTCTAAGAACACAAAAATCACTATAAGGGATGTCTGGATTAGTGCAGTGTGCTTCACTTAAATAAGTGTGCATCATATACTAAGCCCGCCTCCTACAATGGGTATTCACCTGTCTGAAGCTCCCACTGCCAGTGGAGATGGCCATAGCAAAGGAAATAGGGCGGAGGAGTTTTCACTGTAGCATGAGAAAGTGCTGAGACACAGGATTTGGGATGGCCACCACCACTTTTCTTTTGGTGGCTGGGGAAAGAAATAAATGGTATGTGCTGGCTCCAGTGATGGGCACTGGCAGCTTAGACACAAATGAAGTGCAATTAACTCCAGTATTCGCCCATCAAGAGAAACACATGTAAAAAAGAACAAGTTACTTACCTTCGGTAACGATATATCTGTAAGAAACAGTAGTTAGTATTAGATTCCTTACCTTAGAATATCCCCAGGCGTCAGTCTGGATCCGGAAACTTTTGCGTAGCAGTACCCCTGCGCGTCGGTAGGCGTCGTCTGCAGGCGTCCCCTGCGGCTCCGCGTCGTCGGCGTCGTGCGCCGTGATGACGTCGCTGGAGTATATAGACGCCGCCTCCGCGCGCTGACGTCAGTTCTTTGCACACAGCTTTTCCGCGCCAGAACACGCAGAGCCATGTGAGAACCAACACTGGTGCCATTTGAAACTAGGGCCCTGAAAGGGATGTCCCTAACCCTAGGTATCAGTTCGCAGAACGGGGAGGATGGGCGGGGCGGTAAGGAATCTAATACTAACTACTGTTTCTTACAGATATATCGTTACCGAAGGTAAGTAACTTGTTCATCTGAAAGAAACAGGTTAGTATTAGATTCCTTACCTTAGAATAGATACCCCAGCAATACCAACCCCGGTGGTGGGTCTGCGAACCAATACAACCTACACCAGAAAGTCCTGGAGGACCGAACGGCCAAAGAAGCCATCCCTCCGGACTTGACTGTCCAGGCAGTAGTGCCTCGCAAAGGTGTGCAGCGAGGCCCACGTGGCCGCCTGGCAAATGTCCCGCAAAGGGACTCCCCGGCCCAGGGCAGTAGTAGCCGCCGTGGCCCGAGTGGAATGGGCCCTCAGCCCAACAGGAGGCTCCTTCCGAGCCAAAGAGTAGCATGCTTTGATGCACAGGACGACCCACCGAGAGATGGTCCGTTTCTGTACCGCCCTTCCCTTCTTCTCACCCACGTAGCCAACAAACAGTTGGTCATCCACCCGGAACTGGCGTGTGCGATCCATATAGAATGAAAGCGCACGTTTTGGGTCCAGACGATGGAGCCGCTCTTCATCCTTTGAAGGATGCGGAGGCGGGAAGAAGGAGGGCAAGGTGATGGACTGCCCAATGTGAAAAGCAGAGACTACCTTGGGCAGGAAAGAAGGTCTGGTCCGAAGAACCACCTTATCAGGATGAACAGACAAGAAAGGAGGTTGAACAGAAAGAGCCTGGAGCTCACTCACTCTCCTGGCAGAGGTGATGGCTACCAGGAAGGCCGTCTTTAAGGTGAGAAGACGGAGAGGACAGGAATGAAGGGGCTCAAAGGGAGCGCACATCAGGAAAGTCAAAACCAGGTTCAAGTCCCACTGAGGCATCACGAACGGAGCTGGAGGATACATGTGCGTGATGCCCTTTAAGAATCTTAACACAATAGGGGACTTGAACAAAGATGGCTGATCAGGTAGCCTCAAGAAGGCGGAAAGGGCAGAAAGATAGCCCTTGATAGTGCCCAGAGCAGAGCCCTGCTGGGCAAGGGAAAGGAGGAAGAGGAGAACCTCAGATAGAGGGGCAGAAAGGGGATCCACAGCCTTTGCTGTGCACCATGCCACAAATCTGTTCCACCGGCAGGCGTATACCGACTTTGTGGAGGGACGCCGGGCTGCCAGAATGACATCACAGACTTCAGGAGGCAAGTCAAATGGCCTCAACTGTCGCCGCTCAATCTCCACGCATGGAGGTGGAGACTGGACAGGTTCGGGTGGAGGACCGTCCCCTGCTGCTGCGACAGAAGGTCCTCCTGAAGGGGCAGGCGGATCGAGGGACCGACTGTCATGCTGAGTAGCTCGGGATACCAGTACCTTCGAGCCCAGTCCGGAGCCACAAGGATAACTTGGGCCCGGTCGCGCCTGATCTTCTTCAGCACTCTGGGCAGAAGTGGTATAGGCGGAAAGGCGTACAACAGACCGCAACTCCACTCGCGCCGAAAGGCGTCGCCGAGCGAGTGCCGTCTTGGAAACTCCAACGCGCAGAACTGATGACATTGCGCGTTCTCTTCTGTGGCGAATAGATCTAACCAAGGCTCTCCCCATTGCCGAAAGAGGCCTCTCGCCACATCCGAGTTCAGACGCCATTCGTGATCCACCGAGCACCGACGGCTGAGTTCGTCCGCCCTGGCGTTCAGAGAACCTGCCAGGTGTTGAACCGTCAGAGTCACGCCCTGACGTTCCAGCCATTGCCAGAGGCGCAGAGCCTCTTGGCAAAGGGTCCACGACCCCACACCGCCCTGTTTGTTGCAGTACCACATGGCGGTGGTGTTGTCCGTGAACACCTGCACTACACTCCCGTTGACAAAGGGGAGGAATGCCTTCAGTGCCAGGCGAATCGCCCGCAGCTCCAACATGTTGATATGGAGCCGGGACTCCGCCGGAGACCAGAGGCCTCTGATCTCCGCCTCTCCCAAGTGGCCACCCCAGCCTTGGAGGGACGCGTCCGTCACAACCACGTGCTCCGGCTGGGGAAGGGAGAGGGATCTGCCCCTGACCCAATCGCGGTCTGTAAGCCACCACTGCAACTGTCTCGCAGTGCCCTCCGAGATCAGGACATGGTCGGATAGGTTGCCCTGATGCTGGGCCCACTGAAACTTCAGGTCCCACTGCAGAGCCCGCATCCGCCATCTGGCGTGATGCACCAGAAGGATGCAGGAGGCCATCAGCCCCAGAAGCCGCAGCGTCAACCTGACCGAAACCCGGGATAACGGCTGAAAGATGGGAATCAGAGCCTGAATATCCCGGACCCGCCGTTCCGGGGGATAAACCCGAAACTGCGCCGAGTCGAGAACCGCTCCGATGAAAAGGAGCTTTTGAGAGGGACACAGGTGTGATTTCGGCACATTGATGGAAAACCCCAACTCGTGCAGGAGGTCTGCCGTCATCTGAAGGTGGTGGACGACTGTCTGGGGCGAGCCCGCCTTCAACAGCCAGTCGTCGAGGTAGGGGAAGACTGAAACCCCTAACCGGCGCAGATGAGCTGCGACCACCGCCATCACTTTCGTGAACACCCGTGGGGCGCTGGTAAGGCCGAATGGGAGCACGATAAACTGAAAATGCTCGTGGCCTACCGTGAACCGCAGGTAACGCCGGTGGGCCGGCAGGACGGGGATGTGAAAGTACGCATCCTGCAAGTCCAACGCTACCATCCAGTCTTGTGGGTCTAGAGCAGCCAAGACCTGAGCCAAAGTCAACATCTTGAACTTCTCCTTCCGGAGGAAGCCGTTGACGTTCCGTAGATCCAAGATAGGACGCAGGCCTCCCTTGTCCTTCTTGGGTACCAGAAAGTAGTGGGAGTAGCAACCACACCCTACTTCTGGCCCAGGAACGCGCTCGATGGCCCCCTTGGCCAAGAGGGCCGTAACTTCCTCCTGCAGAAGTGTCAAGTGGTCCCCCGACACACGGTGGTTCTGCGGTGGCATGGCTGGAGGAGTGGACTCGAAGGGGAGGGCATAGCCCCTTCGGACAAGCTGCAGCACCCACCTGTCCGATGTTATCGCGCGCCAGCGGGAGTGGTGATGGCGAACCCTGCCACCCACTGGCGTCACGTGAGCCCGAAAGCTCGGACTAGGAAGGCTTGGATGCCGCAGCGGAGGGAGGCGTGGACTGACCACGACGCTGGCCTCTACCGCCACCACGGCGGAAACCACGGGCGCCACCGCGCTGGGGAGCGCTCTGCGCCGCGTGGCTGGCAGCACGTGTGGGACCTCCTCTCCCTTGGCCACGAAAGGGCCGAAACGAACCCGTCTGCTGGCGCTGGGTCTGGGTCGAGAGACCCAAGGACTTGGCCGTGACCCTGGAGTCCTTGAAGCGCTCCAGCGCGTGGTCCGCTTTGTCACCAAATAGGCGACTGCCATCAAATGGCATGTCCATAAGCGTATTTTGGACGTCTGGTGAGAAGTTGGCAGATCTCAGCCAGGCATGGCGACGAATCGCCACCGTAGTGGACATGGCCCGTCCCAGGGAGTCCGTGGTGTCCAGACCACAACGGATCGAGTACCGCGCCGCATCCCGGCCTTCAACAAAGGCCCGGGTGAGCTTGTCCCGCACTTCCTGGGGGCATTGCGGCAAACACTCCTCGACCGTATCCCACAGGGAGTGGGTGTAGCGGCCCAAGAGGCACGCGGTGTTACAAGACCGCAGCCCAGCACTCAAAGAGGAAAACACTTTCTTTCCGAATTGGTCGTACCTCTTTGATTCCCGGTCGGGCGGAGCCGACGGAAATGCGGACTGCGAAGTGGAGGCCTGGATCACCAGACTCTCCGGGGAGGGATGGGTGGACAGGAAGGCAGGGTCGTCCGCGCAGGGACGGTGACGCCTGGCAACGTTCCGGTCAACCGGCGCACCAGAGGCGGGCCTGGACCAGGTGCCCAGAAGGACATCCGTCAGGGCCTCATTAAACGGCAGCAGAGGCTCCTGGGGGCATGACTGCGGTTTAAAAACTTCCGTCAGGATATTCGGTTTGACCTTCGCGACGGGGAGCTCAAGGTGTAAGGCCTTGGCAGCCCTCATCAGGACCACCGAATAGGCAGCACCCGCCTCGGACGCCACAGGGGACGGAGAGACAAACCCAGGGTTGGGCGACTCGTCCAGGCCACTGGCATCACCCAGATCACCTACCCAGTCCACATCGTACTGGCAGGCACGGGATAGAGGGTCCTCAGACCCCTCCCAACCCTCACCATACTCCTCCTCGCCATACCCATATTCTGGGTCGACGATATAGACATCGGGGTCAACAGGCCCCATCGGCGTCGGGTCCGGCGTCGGCCGACGCCGGTCCGGCTCCGAGTCCGGAGTCGGGGAGGAAAGGGGGGTGGCGCCGCGCGGCGTCGGTGCCGGGGACCCGACGCCGGCCGGAGCCGACGGCGGAGTCGCTGCACCACGCGGGGGCGGTACCATGGGCTGGCCCACAGGAACCGACGCCGGAGAGGCCGGGAGACCAGCCGGCGACGAACCAGAGGGAACCAGCGGCGCCGGGGCCGGAGCCACCGGCGGCGCCGGGGCAGGAGCACCCGAACCGCTCGGGCCCCCAGACGGGACCGACGGGCCCGCAGGCGCCGAAGGCCCCGCCGGAGAAGACCTCGCCCTCATAGCAATGAGGAAGGCCTCGATCTCCTCACGCGACGCGCCTTCCCCAGGGACCGACAGGTGTGGGGCAGACGGCGTCGGCGACCCATGCGGGACCGCGGGGGTGGGGTCACCCGAGCCCCCGGCCGCAGCACGCGGGCGTCGGGGGGAGTCGGGGGTGCGATGGCGACGCCCCGACTTCTTGTGCTTACCTGACGAGCCGGAGGAATGGTGGCGACTCCCGGAGCGCCCATGGCGGCTCCGCGACCGCTCCCTCGACCGCTCCCTCGACCTCCGACCGGACCGGGACCGCTCTCGACGCGGGGCCGACAACCGGAGTTCGAGAAGCTTGCGGGACCGCTCCCGCCTAGCTTTTCCAGTCAAGGCCCGACAGTCGACGCAGGACTCCACGTCGTGGTCCGCGCCCAGACACCGGAGGCAGAGTCGATGGTGGTCGGTGACCGACATCATGCGGTCGCACTCGTCACAACTCTTGAAACCGGGCATCCTACCGGCACCGTAAAGATCAATCAAAAAACTTGGTCAAAAGACCGGAGTACTGCTCTTCGGATCTGCGCTAACTGGCGCGGAAAAAAGAAGAACTGACGTCAGCGCGCGGAGGCGGCGTCTATATACTCCAGCGACGTCATCACGGCGCACGACGCCGACGACGCGGAGCCGCAGGGGACGCCTGCAGACGACGCCTACCGACGCGCAGGGGTACTGCTACGCAAAAGTTTCCGGATCCAGACTGACGCCTGGGGATATTCTAAGGTAAGGAATCTAATACTAACCTGTTTCTTTCAGATACACACACACGCCTACTACTACACAATATATAATCTTAATTATTAACCTCTGCGGAGCCACAACCATAAGCCAATGATGCAGTCATCAGCTCCCTAGGCTTCCAGAGTATATTATGAATGCTTTCTATCAGTTGTACCAACCATTACATTTTAAACCTCCAGTTTCTGTAGTTTTAGCCAGAATCATTCCATAAGTGGGCATATAGCTCCTCTATTCCATACATACACATCAGTCGTATACCATGTAACAATGGTTTTATATGCAAATCCTTTAAGACTTTGTTGAGCAATATTACCTTTTTCCAACTACACAACTGTAATCATCACCATCCAGACTAAGGACTCCATTCTATCAGTTACTACAATCACTAACATAATATATAAGAGTGTTTGGTTGAACATGTGCTATTTTACTCGTATGGACATTTACTCTACCAACAGCTTTTCCAGGATTCTTGGCTGATGCACCAACACTTGCACTTCTTCCAGAGGAGATGGATAATATTTTATTATATTTGATGCCATGGCTAAATGAGCTCTAGTGTCACTTTTATAGTGGGTTTTAATTAAAAAAGAAACAAAGTAGAATACAAATATAAAACAACATTTTCTACCGTAGGGTACGTTTTTAACACATGAACCAAATTTACTGTTAATGATGAAAAACAATTTTACCTGCTCAAATCCTCCCAAGAGTTCTGTAGTATCCATAGCACTGTTCATTGCCATAACCTTCAACCTATGGCCTGTTAGCTGCGCCAAAAGGTGAACAAGACTGGTTTTGCCAACAGATGAAGGACCTGCCAATATTACCATTGAGTTCATCTGCACACACTTCATGATGGATTCAAGTGGCTGCAGAGAACGGTGAAGGAGGGCAAGATGTTCGCTAGAAGGGGGAGGGACATAGGTTCCACGTGAAAGAATGGAATAACCAATCTGAAATTAAATTGAAAGCATTAGTGTAAACCAGCAGACTAGATGTAATAAACTAAAGAATTTGAGATAAAGTTACTTCACCCACCTGAACTTTATAAATAGTAGAGTGAACAGATTGTGTCCCCATGTACACACTGGAATCTTGACCAAATATGTCTTTGAATACTTCAACAACCTAAGTGAATAAAATATGAAGTGATTTCCTGATGAGAAGGCTTCAAGAATGAGTTGAAATCCTCAGACATTTTATTGATCCTTTTTTCTCCACCATCTCTTCATAATTGCTTCTTCTAGCACAACACACTTCATTACTAGTTTATTATAGCTTAAAGTTGCATGCTTTCACAAACTAGTACAATTATTACCCAGCACCAGGCCAATACTACATACCCTGAATGCAAGACAATGACCATTGTTAAAGTGACACCCCAGGACTGAAACAGCAGCAGATACAGAAGGTCAGAGCAATAATTAGGACAAACACACAATTTCTGCCGAAGCCCTTTCATGTCAACCAAGGTATACAGCTACCAGCTTTTTCCAAAAACCATGGTCAGATGCTGAATATGCTCTTTCATATGCTGGATGTCAGAAGGGAAGTAATGTAGTATCTGCAGAAAATAAGTCAAATCAGGAAGGGAAATCAAAGTTTCTGTTTTGGACCAGCAAACAAGGGCTCATCCGTCACTATGGAGACTATTGTAAGTTGAGTAGTCAAAACAGTCGCACAAGTTACTTACCTTCGGTAACGATATATCTATAAGAAACAGTAGTTGTTAGTGTTAGACTCCTTACCTTAGAATATCCCCAAGCGTCAGACTGGATCCGGAAAGTTTTGCGTAGCAGTACCCCTGCGCGTCGGTAGGCGTCGTCTGCAGCTACGCATCCGTCGCCGGCGTCCTGGTCGCCGGGATGACGTCGTCTGAGTACTTAGACATCAGTTCTTGTACATAGCTTTCCGCGCCAGGAACGCAGAGCAATGACAGAAACCGACACTGGTGCCATGAAACTAGGGCTCTGAAAGGGATGACCTTAACCCTAGATATCGGTTCCCAGAACGGGGAGGATGGGTGGGCGGTAAGGAATCTACCACCAAATACAGTTTCTTACAGACATATCGTTACCGAAGGTAAGTAACTTGTGCATCTGAAAGAAACAGGTTAGTGTTAGATTCCTTACCTCAGAATAGATACCCCAGCAATACCAACCCCGGTGGTGGGTCTGCGAACCAAGATCACACCAGAAAGTCCTGGAGAACGGAATGGCCGAAAAAGCCATCTCTGCGGATTTGGCTGTCCAGGCAGTAATGTCTAGCAAACGTGTGCAGCGAGGCCCACGTAGCTGCCTGACAGATGTCCTGCAAGGGGACTCCCCGACCCAGGGCAGTAGAAGCCGCCGTGGCCAGAGTCGAATAGGCCCTCAGCCTAACAGGGGGCTCCCTTCTAACCAAGCAGTAACAGACCTTGATGCACAACACGACCCACCGAGAGATGGTCCGTTTGTGCACCGCCCATCCCTTCTTCGCGCCCACGTAACCAACAAAGAGCTGGTCGTCCACCCAGAACTGGCATGTGAGATCAAGGTAGAAGGAGAGCGCACGTTTTGGGTCCAGACGGTGGAGCCTCTCTTCCTCTTTTGAAGGATGCGGAGGCGGAAAGAAGGTGGGCAAGGTGATGGACTGCCCGATGTGAAACTTTGTCCGGATGGACAGAAAGGAAAGGAGGCTTAGAAGATAGAGCCTGGAGCTCACTCACTCTCCTGGCAGAGGTGATGGCAACCAGGAATGCAGTCTTAAGAGTCAGAAGACAAAGAGGGCAATTGTGAAGCGGCTCGAAGGGAGCGCACATCAGATAGGTTAGAACAAGGTGCAAGTCCCACTGAGGCATCACGAAAGGAACAGGAGGAAACATGTGCGTGATGCCTTTCAAGAATCTATTAACAACAGGGGACTTGAAAAGAGAAGGCTGATAAGGAAGCCTCAAGAAGGAAGAAATGGCAGAGAGGTAGACATTAAGAGTGCCGAGAGCAGAGCCCTGCTGGGCAAGAGAGAGAAGTAGGAGGAGAACCTCTGAAAGGGGGGCAGAAAGAGGATCCACAGCCTTTGCTGTGCATCACGCCACAAATTTGTTCCACCTGCAGGCGTATACCGATTTTGTGGAGGGACGCCTGGCTGCCAGAATCACATCATAGACTTCAGGAGGCAAGTCAAATGGCCTCAACTGCCGCCGCTCAATCTCCACGCATGGAGGTGGAGGCTGGACAGGTTCGGGTGGAGGACCGTGCCCTGCTGCTGCGACAGAAAGTCCTCCTGAAGAGGCAGACGAATTGGGGTATCGACAGACATACTGAGTAGCTTGGGATACCAGTATCTTCGTGCCTAGTCCGGAGCCACAAGGATGACTTGTGCCCGGTCGCGCCTGATCTTCCTCAGCACTCTGGGCAGAAGTGGTATAGGCGAAAAGGCGTACAATAGACCACAGCTCCACTCGCGACGAAAACCGTCTCCTAGCGAGTGCCGCCTTGGAAATTCCAAAGCGCAGAACTGATGACATTGCGCGTTCTCTTCGGTGGCGAATAGATCTAGCCAAGGCTCTCCCCACTGCTGAAAGAGGCCTTGCGCCACGTCCGAGTTCAGACGCTATTCATGATCCATCATGCACCGGCGGCTGAGTTCGTCCGCCCTGGCGTTCAGGGAACCTGCCAGGTGACGCCCTGGTGTTCCAGCCATGTCCAGAGGTGCAGAGCCTCCTGACAAAGGGTCCATGACCCAACCCCGCCTTGTTTGTTGCAGTACCACATGGTGGTGGTGTTGTCCGTGAACACCTGCACTACACTTCCCCAGACAGAGGGAAGGAATGCCTTCAGTGCAAGCCGGATCTCACACAGCTCCAGAAGGTTGATGTGGAGCCGGGACTCCGCCGGAGACTTGAGGCCTCTGACCTCCCTCTCTCCCATGTGGCCCCCATCCCAGGAGGGAAGCATCGGTCACCACGACGTGCTCCGGTTGGGGTAGAGAGAGAGATATGCCTCTGACCCAATCGCGGTTCGTGAGCCACCACTGCAACTGCTTTGCAGTGTCCTCCGAGATCCGGACGTGGTCGGACAGATTGCCCTGATGCTGTGCCCACTGAAACTTCAGGTCCCACTGCAGATCACACATCCCCCACCCGGCGTGATGCACCAGAAGGATGCAGGAGGCCATCAGCCCCAGGAGCCACAGCGTCAATCTGACCGAGACTCGGGATAAAGGCTGACAGATCGGAATCAGAGCCTGAATATCCCGAACCCGCTGTTCGGGGGGGATAAACCCGAAACCGCGCTGAGTCCAGAACCACTCCGATGAAAAGGAGCTTCTGAGAGGGGCACAGGTGTGACTTCGGTACGTTGATGGAGAACCCCAGCGAGTGCAGGAGGTCAGCCGTAGTCTGGAGGTGAGAGACGACTGTCTGGGGCGAGCCCGCCTTCAACAACCAGTCGTCGATATAGGGGAAGACTAAAACCTCTAATCTGGGCAGATGAGCTGCGACCACCGCCATCACTTTCGTGAACACCCGTGGGGTGCTGGTAGGGCCAAAGGGGAGCACGATAAACAAAGTGCTCGTGGCCTACTGTGAACCGCAGGTAACGCCGGTGGGCCGGCAGGACGGGGATGTGGAAATATGCGTCCTGCAAGTCCAACGCTACCATCCAGTCTCCTGGGTCCAGGGCAGCTAGGTCCTGAGCCAGTGTCAGCATCTTGAACTTCTCCTTCTGGAGGAAGCAGTTGACGCTCCGTAGGACCAAGACAGGGTGTAGGCCTCCTTTGCCCTTCTTGGGTACCAGAAAGTAGTGGGAATAGCAACCACGTCCTACTTCTGGCCCAGGAACGCGCTCTACGGCCCCCTTGGCCAAGAAGCCCGTAACTTCCTCCTGGAGAAGTTGCAAATGATCCCCCGACATACAGTGGTACTGCGGTGGCATGGCTGCAGGGGTCGCCTCGAAGGGGAGGGAGTAGCCCTTCAGACGATTTGCAGCACCCACCTGTCCGATGTGATGGAGCGCCAGTGAAGGAGGTGATGGCGAACCCTGCCCCCCACTGGCATCGAATGGGCCTGAAAATTTGGACAAGGAGGATTTTGAGGCAGATGCTGGGGGCGGGTTTGGACTGACCTTGCCGGTGTCCCCCGGCACCGCCACGGCAGTTACCACGTCCGCAACCGCGTTGAGGTTGGCTCTGCGGCCTGTGGCTACCAGGGTGTGAGGGAGCGCCCCTTCCTTGGCCAAGAAAGGCGTACGTTTGCTGGCGTAGGCCGAGGCCCAAGGACTTGGCCGTTGCCCTGGAGTCCTTGAAACGCTCCAGCGCACTGTCCGCCTTGTCGCCAAAGAGGCGACGGCCATCAAAGGGCATGTCCACAAGGGAAGCTTGGACATGCCCGAAAAGTTGGCGGACCTCACCAGGCGTGGCGGCAAACCGCCACCGTCGTTGCAATCGCCCTGCCTAGCGAGTCCGTTTTATCCAGTCCATACCGAATGGAATAGCGTGCTGCATCCCTTCCCTCTGCAAGGGCTTGGGTAAACTTTGCCTGGACCTCCGCCGGGCAATGTGGCAGCACTTCCACAACCGTATCCCACATAGAGTGGGAGTAACGGCCCAAAAGGCAGGCGGTGTTGACAGACCGCAACCCCAAACTCAGTGAGGAGAACAGTTTCTTGCCGAACTGGTCGTACCTTTTGGATTCCCGATCCGGAGGGGCGGTCGGGAATGCGGTCTGGGAGGTTGATGCCTGGATTACCAGGCTCTCCGGGGTGGGGTGAACGGATAGGAAACTGGGGTCGCCCGGAGCCGGGCGGTGGCGTCGGACCACGTTGCGATCTACAGGGAGGCCTGTAGAGGGCTTGGACCAGGGCTTCGTTGAACGGCAGGAGAGGCTCCGAGGAGCTTGCCTGCGGTTTGAGCACCTCAGTGAGGAGGTTAGTCCTCACAGCCTCGACTGGGAGCTCAAGAGCCAAGGCCTTGGCTGCCCTAGTCAACACCACGCTGTAAGCAGCCCCCTCCTTCGTAGCCACGGTAGGAGGGGAGACAAATCCAGTGTCGGGCGAAGTGTCTAAACCACTGGCCTCCCCCAGTTCGTCTGCCCAGTCCTGGCTTAACTGGCACTGCAGTGCCAGAGGGTCCTCAGACCCCTCCTAATCCCCCTCGTCATCCATCTCCTGAAAGTCAGGAATAAATGATGGAGCCGGATCGTCGGTGTAGGGTTCACCAATCAGCGTCGAAGACGGTGCCGGTCTGACTCCGGATCCGGACCGGGGTGGGGTTTGGGGACGGCGTCGGGGGCAACACCCTTGGTGACTGCGCCGATGGAGGTGTCGTAAGGTCGACCGGTGTCGTCACGGATCCAGGCCTGGATCCTGAGGTGCCCTGCAGCATCGGGACTGAAGTCGTCGACGGCACCGGGGCCAAAGCACCTATATCTAACCCCAAAATGGACACATATATTCCTATCAGTCACTCCTATGGAAGGCCTTATCAATCCTGAAGGCAGAGTGCTTGGAATTATGTGAGATGGTGCTCTGGCATGAGCTGAGCCCGTTTGCAGCTTGCAGAACCAAGTCCTAATAGCTGTTCCATGATAACGCTATACCATATACTCTTAAGTGCATTATCAACCTCGCGGTTAAATGCTAACTCTGGTATAACATTATCAAAACATGTCGAGTAAGGTGTCATACGATTTGGAATACTACCCCTTCGCCAATTCTGGCGACGGGGGTAGCATTCCACCCTTCTAGAGGGACACGACATGTATGTAACTGTGAGTCTCTCTGTGTTGCTAAAGTTGTTGTTTGCACCATCGATTTCCGAGCGCTTAGAGGCCTGCAGGTGATTGGGCGCGTTACAAATCAAAAATAACAATAACAATAACAATAACAATAACAACAACCCCGGTTAAAGTTAACTCGAGCCTTGGCATCACAAAATGGATGCTGCCACCACAGACACAAGTCTGACCTCCTGCTGCTGGGAGTCCTTCCAGCGAGGATGGCTTCGACAAAGGGTTTCCTGCCTTGGGAGTTGCTAGCACCACCCCAGACAGGATTTTGTGTATTGAGGTAGGGAGGCCTGAAAGGAATGAGACATGCCTGGGGCACACAAGGTGCCCTGTGCATACACCGGTTCAAACCAGTTGCTGGGGCATCCCTACCCCAGCTCTGGCGGGAAACCGGACAAAGGATGGGGGTGTAGCCACCCCCCTTCCTGGTCCCACCCAGGGGAGGGACCTAGTCAGTAGTGCAGCCCCCTTTAGGAGAATAAAGTTAGGAGCTGGTCCCATTCCAAATTAGATTATCCTGAACTATTCAACAAGAAGAAACTCTGGCCTTCGACGTTCTGCTCCACGAAGACTGAAGAATCTCCCTTGTGGACAAGGAGTGTCCACCCTGCAACTGCAGGCACCATCAAGCGTCCAGCGGCTTCACTTTGTCGTCTCCCCTCGAGGATCCAGACTTCAGAGCCCGACGAGACCCGGATTCCCAGACCTCTCCGACCTCAACTCACATCTGCAGCAAAGCTGAGACCCGTGGGTGCGACGAGACACGTGGGACCGGCCATCTTGAACGAACCTGCACTTCGCTTCCAGCACGACTCCCGAGGTAAACTCGACCAAGTGCTTTGGGGACTGAGAAGCCCCAGCCCCAAGCAGCCCCTGCACCGAAGATCAGCCCTCCAGCATCCACGAGATCTGCGTGGGGCCCTTCTGCTTGTTTGCTGCTCGACGCGTTGTCTGGTCACTTGCCGGCTGGCTAGTGGCCTCCTAGACGACGAACCCTTGAATCTTTGCTGCTGGTCTGGTTGCTCCAGACTGGCCCTTGCTCCCTTCCAAAAGAGGGGCACCCCGGACTCTCCTAGTCCGCACCAGACGTCTTTTCCCTTCACCGCGTGGGTTGCCTTTGCCAAGGCCTGTTGAGTCCAATCCCGGATCCGACACCGCCGACAGCGTGAGCCTGCGTGGGACAGCTCGTGCCTCCATCCTGGTCGTCGAAGACACCTCCTGGTCCACGTGGCTGCAGAGTCAAGCGTCCACTCTTCACCTGATCGCGACGACAGCACCTGGTTCCTTCCTGGTTCCACACCGGTCACTGGCTAGTGACTTTGAACACTGACCCCTCTGCTTTCAGGTCCTCTTCTTCACCGATCCACCCTTGGATCGCACCGGACATCTTCCTCCTGGTCGCCTGCAGCATCTTTTCTTTCAGGCTCCATTGACTTCAACGCGAGAACCCGACACACTTTGGCACCTATGCACCCGCAGCCCGTGGGTGAGGTAACGAGAGCATTTCGGTGCTCAAGGGTAGTCTAACTGTCCTAGTGTCCAATTCCACAGTCGTTGTTGTCCTACCTAGTCAGGATTGTCCGTACTTACCTTTAACTTGAACTGTACTGTCCATAGACGTTGTTACGCATCTTGCGTGTGAGTTCACACTCTGCACACGCGTTCCGTGGGCCTCCTATTACTTACTTGAAGTTAGTGTAGCGTGGTCCCATTGATCCTACAGCCTCTGGACAGCTCCATTCCGTTTATCGACTGTCACATTCAACTTACTTAGTATATGGTTTGTCGTGCCCCTAGGGCACCATTGTAATTTTGTGCAACTTGTCATATTTTTCGGAAGAGATTGTCATGTGCTTAGCCCTCTGACCTCATAAAGAGTTCAGAGGTTTTGTTATTAATAAATATACTGTTTATTTTCATAACAACCTGTGTGGTGTCCTTTCATCTGGTATTCAAGGGGTTATATTGTGGTAAAACAGCTGGCTTCACATGCCAAAAGAGTTTAGCCTAAGACTGCTTTGTCCATGCTACCATTAGGATAGCTGATCTCTAAGGTTGACTTACAACCAATCACCATAAGGGTTGTTTGGACTGATACAAGGTGATCACTAGAACTAGTGAGCATCATATATCAGGCCAACTTCTCACATTGGCCAACTTATCACAGTGTTGACTCCCCGAACTGTGATGACTGTGACCCGCGACCGGTCCCTCGACCTCCTCCTGGACCGGGACCTAGAGCGGCGCAGGGCAGACTGCCGGAGCTTGAGGCGCTTACGGGACCGCTCCCGCCTAGCCTTCGACGTCACGGCCCGGCAGTCGGGGCACGACTTGTCATCGTGGTCGGCCCGAGGCAGTAATGGCACCGACGGTGGGGGTCGGTAATCGACATCAAGCGGTTACAGTCGTCGCAGGGTTTGAACCCGGGTATCCCTATCAGCACCGGAGTCGAGGATCAACTCGAGAAGATCCAAAAGAGATTGAAAAAGTTAGTAAAAAATTTACTCTGAGTACTGCTCTTCCCGGATCCGCGCTTGCTGGCGTGGAAAAAAGAAGAACTGACGTCAGCGCTCGAGGGCGGCATCTAAGTACTCCGACGACGTCATACCGGCGACCACGACGCTGGCGATGGACGCAGAGCCGCAGATGACGCCTACCGACGGGCAGGGGTACTGCTACGCAAAACTTTCCGGATCCAGTCTGACGCCTGGGGATATTCTAAGGTAAGGAATCGAACACTAACCTGTTTCTTTCAGATAGCCATGTTATAAGCCCTTCCAGTCGCCACAATTCATCACAGGGAAAAGTGCCGGTGCATTTTGGACTGGTCTTACCTCAAAAAGGATTTCAATGGTATGAGGTCCAGAATAGGCCAACCCACCTCCTCCCTCACTCCTTTTGCACAAGGGTAGCTTCAACTATCGCTAGGTCCAGCATTAATTCAATGGCATCCCTCGCCTAAATGAGACTGACTTTGTGCATTAAAACAGAGTACAGTATGCAGAGGTCAGTCCTGGTGCAGGGTGTATATGAACAGGGTAGAAAGAACAAGTTACTTACCATCAGTAATACCATATCTGGTAGAGACTATCTTGCAACAGATTTTTACCGTAGAATTATCCCCAAGAGTCAGTCTGGATCCAGTAATTCTTGAGCAATAACCCTCTGTGCTGGTAGGTGGCGCTGTTAGTCTCAGCGTCAGCATGGTCTGCACTGGATGTGATGTGCGTGGTGCCTATAAAGGCACCACACCAATGAGTGTACTTCAGTTTCTATTCACAACTTTTCCAAGACAGAAGCATAAAGCCCCAAAGAATGCTGATGAACTGGTGTGCATCATTATGGCTCCCATAAGGGTTGCCCTATGATGAAATCAATTCATAGAGATGGGAGGGTCGGTAAGGAATCTGCAGTTAGACAGATTCTCTACAAGAGAAGGTTTTACTGAAGTGAAGTGATTTGTTCATCTGATAGACATTTATGGCCGCAGAATCCTTACCTCAGAATAGATACCAAAGCAGGACCTCCAGGGAGGTAGGTCTGAGAACAGATTGGTCCAAAAAATCCTGTAGGACTGAGCGGGAAAAGTGCCTGTCACAATAGACGAGACTGTACAGGCAGTAGTGTTTGGTGAATGTGTGTAAAGACCCCTAATGCTGCTGCCTTACAGATATCCAGGACAGGAACTCCACGAGCAAATGCGGAGATCGCAGCCCCGGTTCTAGTGGAATGAGCATGCATACCCTCAGGGGGTAGTTTTTTGGCCAATACATAGCAGATTTTTATGGAGAGCGCTATCTATAGTGAGATGGACAGTTTCTGCACAACTTTTCCATTCTCACAGTGACATGCCCAATGAACAGTGCACAGAGTGCTTGTAGTTCGCTGACACTTCTGGCTGATGTTATGGCCAGTAGAAAAGTCGTTTTTATGATTAGTAACCAGAGTAGACAGTTGTGCATGGTTCGAAGGACATGCACATATGAAACGTTAATACCAGACTGATGCCTCATTATGAATGGCCTTAGGGGAAACAGATGTTTTAGTCCCTTGAGAAAACAAGTCACAACAGGTGACTTTATTAAAAAGGTTAGTCCAGCAAATTAAAGTCGAAATTGCTATCACGTAACGATTAAAAGTGCCCTTACCAGAGCCCTTAAGGGCCAGTGAAAAACAAACAATAACACTTGGGATAATAGTGTAGGAAGAGAGTCAATGTTCTTGGAATCACATCATGTCATAAATGTATCCAAATGGCATGCATATACAGTCTGGGCAGAGGGACACCTGGTTGCCAAAATACCATCAAACCAAATAAAGGGGACTATGGGCTTTGTTGGGTCCAGCATACATGCCCAGTCAATGTCCAAACCAAAAAAGGGTATGCAGTTCCTATGCAGGCAAGGGGGAGGAGGAAGGGAGAGAGAGTACCGAAAAGACGATAGGTTGTCCTGTTAAGAAAGTCGGGAAAGGGGAATCCCTCCTTTCAGAATTAGGGCCCTCTCAGACCCAGCCAGCTGGATGTCATGCTTCATCATAGGGCATGCTCCTCGTCAGATCGGCGTTGCAATACCTGACGGGCCCCCTATGAGGGGCTCTTGGGCGGAGATCTTTTATTCCTTACCCTATGATGCCATGGGTGTGAGGAACCTAAAAAGTGTAGATGTGCTAAAGTGGGGGTCAGTAGACAGTGCAGGGTTAAAACAGGGAATGCAAGTCCAGACAAAAGTGGCGACTACCTGATGTAATGTGTCATGATACGGCGCTCAGCTTCATGTGGTCAACATGTTTCTTGCCAGGATGTCAGAGTGATCTAGCGGCAATTCTTCAGGACCTAGTGAGAGTTTCAATTTACACTAAAAGTGGTGTTTTGGTTCTCCTAACCTTGATGTACGAGTTACTTACCTTCGGTAACGATGTATCTGGTAGAGACGATTCTAGCCGCAGATTCGTGAACATAGAATTATCCCCAGGCATGAGACTGGATCCAGAAACTTTTCTTTGTCACATCATCTCTGCACGACGGGGGCGGTACCACGTGACTCCGCCCTGACATCGTCCGCAGGCGTGACGTCAGCGAGGTCACATAAGCCCCACTCTGGCACGATGACGTCAGTTTTCTTTGGAGAAATTTTACGCGCCACAACGCGGAGACATCACAACAAAACTGTGGAGAGTATGGGAACAGTGTGCGAAAAAGTAGTGAAAATAGAAAAAGGGAGGAAACAAAAGGAGAAGAACTGTACCATTTGGAAAAATGTTAGGCACTAAGGTACTGAAAGCCATAGCACGGAAAGAGCAGAGCACCGCTCTGAGGAGCAACCTTGCAAGCTAAGGCGACATCCTCCCTTGAGGCAGAAAAACATGTGAGGAACATCCTAGCAGACGAAGAGAGTCTGCAATCACAAGCCACAACAGTGAAGGGCAGCAAGTCCGGAACAGGTGAGTAACAGCAAATTACCCCAAGACAACCCCATCAAGGAATGCTGTATCTCCCGGAAGGAGCTTAAGGCTGAGGTATAGCCAAAATACCCCAACTCAGAGGACTGGAGAGGAGGCAGAAACTCCAAGCAATTAAAAGGTAAGAAGAGTAAAGAGGCCCCCACACTGGAAAGAACCAGGGTGTAGGGATGCAGAAGTACACATGAAACAACCGACCTTGTACTAGCAAGTAAGAGGTGGAACAATCAAACTGAACAAAGCATCCCGTCAGGGAAGAAGTGAAGCGGACACTCGCAGGAGACAAGCCACCCGGAAGGGAGCGAGTGCAGAAAACCAAGCTGAAGGTCCCCACAGAACGGGGAGGAAGGGCGGGTCGTGAAGGAATCTGCGGGTAGAATCGTCTCTACTAGATACATCGTTAACGAAGGTAAGTAACTTGTTCATCTGATAGAGGCTACTAGCCGCAAATTCCTTAAAGTAGAATAGATACCCTAGCTATACCCAGAGGGGAGGAGGGCGTGCGAGAGAACCTCCCCAGTTAGGAAGAAACACAGGTCCCCTGAAGGGGATGTAGCATGGGGCAAGAAGGGCAGCCCAGCCCCACCCAAGCAGAAGTAAGTAAGGACGAGGCAAGGGGAGGCCAGGACATCCCCAGTCCCTCCAAGGTACCAGGAACCTCCAACAGAAAGCCCCAGAGGGACAAATAACAGCAGAGGAGTACCGAGCAAGAAAGAGTTACCCCAAACTCTAAGGAGAAATGGGGCAAGGCCCTCCACAGGAGAGCACCCAAGTGAAGACGACAGCTGTACCGGCACTAGCCATGAGTCAGCGGGCAAGGCAGGAACATTTCCACAGTCAAGAAGGGCAGACGAGAGAAGACCGACGCAGTCGTGCAAGGCTCCAGCAGAACAGGCAAGGGCGTACGCCAAGGCCCCTGGCTGTGGACCAAAAGAGCAGGTATGCACAGCCGCAGCTGGCAAGTACCATGAAGCTGAGCACCCAAACCAAGCCAAGCACAAGACGAAGGCAAAGGTCAGGGAAATCCCGAACAACCCCTAAAGAGAGGCAGTTCCAGACAAAACCGACCCACGAAAAGAAGTGGGACCAGCCTGAAGAGAGGAGGAGAATTACGCAGGACAAACAAGGCTGTCCACAACACAGGAAAAAAGGCAGAGAATCCAATCCCACCTGGAACACTAGACAGAGGGTCAACAACAACAGGAGGGCACTGTTCCGACTAGGCGAAGTGTGGAAAGACAGAAGAGAAGTGGTAGGTCACGGACTCAGTGGTTGGAGTGAGGGGAAGTGCTGGGAAAGACAAATCTTGTCTCATGTTGCCCTCACACACCCCAAATGAGGTCATGCTTCATCATTGGGCGGGTGCTCCTCGTCGGGCCGGCGGTGCAATGCTCTACGGGTCCCCCGAAGGGTCACTTTGGCGGAGTTCTTTTAGACAACTGCCATCAGGTGCATGTGGGTGTGTGGGTAGAGTCCTTAGAAAAAGAGTGCTGTTGTGCGTGTAGTGAGTATTAAAACTACCTAAGGGTGTACCCAAGAAACCTTTAATGAAAAGGCAACCTTGGTAGAGTAAAAGAACCCGTAGGTTCGGGGTTACCAATGCAGGCGTAATGTGCCCAGGTAACTAATGAGGTCGACATGTTTCACGCCTTAGCTGGCCCAAAGGGTCACTAGCGTTTCTTCAGGACCAAAAATGAAGTGGTGATAGTGTGGTGCACGATGGTAAATATTTTTTAAAAAGGGGTAACATTGGCCCACTGAAAGATCTGGAAGGGGGGGGTGCATTCTATGAAATGAGCACAGTAGTTGCCTATGACACCACCAAGAAGATCATGACCTAGATAAGAAGAAAAGGGAGACAAAAAGGGGAAGACTACAGCAAAAACCATACAACACACGTTGTGGTGGCGAAGGATGACCCCTTTAGAATCACCCTTGCTCACCCTCTAGGTGCGTGGCGTGAGCAGCCAAGGCTAATCTTCAGGCGTTCTTGGGTTAAGCATTTGTAATCACACACACAGTAAATATATCAATTCCCCCACAATTGGACACCAAGCTGTGGTTATGTAAAAATACGTCTTCTTTATGTAAAAATATATCTATGCAGGTATGAATTTATCACAAGACCAATATAACGTTTTTAGCTAAGCCACAAGCATGTAAAATAATGGCAAGTTCTCTTTTGGATTGTAAGCTGCTTCCTTCTAGTCTCTTCCTCTTAAAAATAGTTCTGTTAGTTCCTTGAGCACACTTCCCAGCACTGGGGTTCGGGTCGGGCTGGCTGTGCGGCTCGAAGCGCTTTCCTGCGCGTTGTACGGGCCGAGCAGCGGAGTCCTGCTGACACCCACGCTTCTCGCGGTGCGCCGCGTACGGCGCGGCTGATCCCAAGGCAGGGTATGAGTCGCACGGCTCTGGTGCGACTCGCACTCGGATGCGAAGGAGGAGGCGTCCGGGCCGGGTACGCGCCGTAGGCTGTCAGCGGGGCAGCGGGGAGCGTACTGGGCACTGCAAAGGCGTACAGGGAGAACGGGGAAATAAAACGTTGTGGGCCCCAAGCCCTTGGTGTGCTGGTTCGTGATGGTGCGCTACGTTCACGCTGGACTCGGACTACCAGGCAGGCAGACGGGTTGGTGCGCTTTGGTCACGGGGTGTACCTTGGGGTCTGTAAAGGCAGCAGGCGGGTTCCCAAAGACGGGTGCGGCACGGGGGACCTCCGGTACGGTCCGTACGGGGGTGGATTCCCTCGATGTGCGGCGCGGCCTCTCCACAGGTCAGAGGGCACGGCGGGGCGGCCGGGTGCGATCACAACGCACGGGCGGCCGTCCAGGCTTGGGAGTGCGCTCGTAAAGACCAGGATTCCGGCGGGAGGGGGCAGACAAGCACTCCAGGCACTCCAATGATGAGAAGGGGCAGAGGAGCAGGCGGCCTGAGCCGAGGGGCAGAGAGCGACTCTGTAGCAGAGCGAGGCTCTCAACGGGTAAAAGGGCGGGCCGCTCCAGAGTGCCACAACTCTAGGAGGGGGTGAGGGGGGCGCAGTCTTGCCTCCGGCGGGAGGAACTCACGGCTCCGTTGCAGATGAGCCACGGCACAAAGAACCCACTAGTCCTGGGGTTCAGATCAGGGGGCAAGCTCAATCAAGCCCTTGGTGAAAGTTTCAAGCACAAGTCAGCAAAGTCTTTACAATAAGTCTTCTCCTCTCCTTCCTCAGCAAGGCAGACAGCAGGCCAGTCCTTCCAGCTTCTTCTTCTCCTTCTAGTTGGGCAGAGGTTCGTTGTGGGAATCAGGATCTAGTTTCTTGGGAGCAGGGCTCCTATACTTATGGAAAATGCTACTTACCAGTATGCATCTGTTCTTGGCATGTAGAGCTGCAGAATTGTACATTTAGCAATAGATCGCCACCTGGTGTTGGGCTCGGATGATTGCAGGTGGTTATTCTCTTCTTGGAAGAAGTCTTTGTAGTCACAAGATAGGTGACTCCTCCCTTGGACAATACTGCGCATGGTCATCGACTCCATCCTCAGATTGTTTTTCGCCATGATGGAAAATGATGGAGTTAGTAGAAGTAAAGAGAAAGGATGTCCATGCGTGTGCATCTAAGTAAGATGAGTACTGGAACGGATACAAGTCCCGGGGAGGCGGGAGGGCATGTACAATTCTGCAGCTCTACATGCCAAGAACAGATGCATACTGGTAAGTAGCATATTACGTTCGAGGCATATGAGCTGCAGATTGTACATTTAGCAACGATTGTGCAGCAGTGTCTCCCCTAGCGGTGGTCGCTTGTATCCGTTGCAGCATACTGAAATAGTGTTTTAAGGACAGCTTGGCCTACTGCAGCTTGCTGCTTGGCTTGCACGTCAACACAATAGTGTTTAGTGAAGGTGTGTATGGTAGGCCATGTTGCTGCCTTACATATGTCCTCTAGTGGTATGTTTCCTAAGAAAGCCATAGAGGCTCCTAGTTTGCGAGTGGAGTGCGCTCTAGGAGGAACTGTTAGTGTACGTTTAGCTTTTTGATAACATATTTGAATACACTTTACAATCCATCTGGCAATTCCTCCTTTAGATATGGAATTGCCTTTGTGTGGGGAACAGAAAGATACAAATAGTTGTTTTGTCTTTCCGAAGGATTTAGTCGTGTCTGTGTAGTATAAAAGAGCTCTTCTAACATCTAGGGTGTGTAGAGCCCTTTCCGCAACAGAGTCTGGTTTTTGGAAAAACACTGGTAACTCTACTGATTGGTTAAGGTGAAAAGGAGTAATCACTTTTGGCAGGAATTTTGGATTAGGTCTAAGAACCACTTTGTTAGGGTGTATCTGAAAAAATGGTTCTTCTATTGTGAATGCTTGTATTTCACTAACTCTTCTGAGAGAGGTGATGGCAACAAGGAAGGCAGTCTTCCATGTTAGGAATTGCAATTCACACCTGTGTAAAGGCTCAAAAGGTCCCATTAGTCTTGTAAGGACAATGTTCAGGTTCCATACTGGTGCAGGAGGTAACCTAGGTGGGATTATTAGTTTTAATCCTTCCATAACTGCTTTTGACGCAGGTACTCTAAAGAGAGATAGGTGCTGTCTATTTTGTAAATAGGCTGCAATTGCTGCTAGATGCAGTCGTATGGAAGAATAAGCCAAGTTGGACCTTTGTAGGTGTAGAAGGTAACAAATTATATTTTGGATGGAAACATCCAATGGATTAATGTGATTGTTGTTACAGTATATTGCAAATCTTTTCCACTTAGCAGCATAACATGCTCTAGTGGTGGGTCTTCTAGCTTCTTTAATTATGTTCATACATTCTGGTGGTAAATTTAAGTAGCCAAACTAAGACCTCAGGAGCCAGAACGCCAAATTCAGTTGGCTTGGTTCTGGGTGCCTTATTTCTCCATGCTTCTGTGTTAACAGGGATGGCGTGAGCCGTAATTTCTGATGTGGAACCAGTGAGAGATCTAGTAGTGTGGTGAACCACGGTTGGCGTGCCCATGGTCGGGCCACTAGTATTAGTTTCGGAGACTGTTGTCTGAGCTTGCGTACTACTAGTGGAATGAGTGGGAGAGGCGGAAAAGCGTACGCAAATCTGCCTGACCAATTCATCCATATTGCATTCCCCTCCGACCGCGGGTGTGGAAACCTGGCGGCGAAGGTTGGGCATTTTGCGTTTGTGGGTGGCAAACAGATCTATCTGTGAGTGCCCCCACATTTGGAAGAATGGTTGTAGAACCTGTAGGTGCAACTCCCATTCGTGAATCTGTTGTGATTGACGACTCAACAGATCTGCTATCTGATTGTGAATTCCTGGAAGGTGTTCTACAGTCAGGTGTATGTTTTGAGGGATGGCCCATCTCTAAATGTTCTGTGCAAGCTGGGACAGTTGCAGAGAGTGTGTCCCCCCCCTGTTTTTGTATGTAGTACATAGCTGTCATATTGTCCGTCCGGATTAGAACAGCTTTGTTTTGAACTTGTACTTGAAAAGTCTTGAGTGCTAGGTAAATCGCTATCAGCTCTAAATGATTGATGTGGAGCAGTTTTTGTTGGCTGTTCCATTGGCCTTGTGTGGTATAGTGCAGGAGATGGGCTCCCCATCCTGTGAGGGATGCATCTGTTGTCAGCACTATTTGTGGAACAGGTTCTAGGAACGGCCGTCCCTTTGTCAAGTTTTTGGTGTTCCACCATTGTAGAGAGCGATATGTACGGCTGTCTACCAACACCAGGTCTGTGAGCTGACCTTGAGCCTGATTCCACTGTTGTGCTAGACATTCTTGTAGTGGGCGCATTTGCAGTCTTGCGTGAGGAACTATGAAGATGCAAGACGCCATCATGCCTATTAGTTTCATGAACACTCTGGCTTGAAGAGAGTGTTGGCAATGAAAAAGTGAGACCAAGCTCTGAATGCTTTGAATCCTGGCTTGACTGGGATAAGCTAGAGCTGATGTGTCTATGGTAGCTCCTAGATATTGATGAACGTGCGAAGGCTCTAGGTGCGACTTGGTGTAGTTTATCGTAAACCCTAAGTCGTGTAATGTTTGAATCGTTTGTTTTGTGTGTTGTACACACTGGTTGAACGATCTTGCTTTTATGAGCCAGTCGTCGAGGTAAGGGAAGACATGTATCTGTTGTCTTCTGAGATGTGCTGCTACTACTGCTAAGCACTTTGTAAACACTCGTGGTGCTGTTTTGACTCTGAATGGAAGGACTTTGAACTGATAGTGTTGTCCTTGT
Organism: Lissotriton helveticus; assembly: GCF_964261635.1. Taxonomy (NCBI): domain Eukaryota; kingdom Metazoa; phylum Chordata; class Amphibia; order Caudata; family Salamandridae; genus Lissotriton; species Lissotriton helveticus. Next base: position 771,695,772 of record NC_136067.1, on the reverse strand, counting down.
ATGACAAATCTTAGATACTTCCTGTGCGCAGGATGTATAGGAATATGAAAATAGGCGTCCTTTAGGTCTAGTGTTGTCAGAAAGTCTCCCTGTTGTAGTAATGGGAGTACTTGTTGTAAAGTGATCATGTGAAAATGATCTGATTGAATATAGTGGTTTAGGGGCCTGAGGTCGAGGATCGGTCTTAATGTCCCGTCCTTTTTGGGTATTAGGAAATACAGGGAGTAGACTCCTGTTCCTTGTTCCTGTAAGGGGACCTCTTGAATAGCATCTTTTTGTAGAAGTGCTAGAACTTCCTGTTGAAGCAGAGTTATGTGTTCTGTGGACATTGGACGCTGCCTAGGGTGGTATGTTTGGGGGGGGGGGGGGTTGCTGTGAGTTCTTGGCAGTAGCCATGTTGGATAATTTGTCTTACCCACCTGTCTGTTGTGATGGAATCCCAGACAGGTAGGAACTGTGATACTCTGCCCCCTACGGGTGTGGAATGATGTAGGGGAGGCAGAGGGAAGTCACTGTTTGGGAGTGGAAGAGGAGCGGTTGTTGTTGTTACCTCTACCTCTTCCCTTATTGTTGTTGCCTCTGTACCCTCCTCTAAAGTAACCCTTATTGGAGGAGGTTTGTGTATGTGTTTTAAAAGATGACGTGTTATCTGCGGCGGTCTGCTTGGAGCCTCCTCTATAAGAGGAGCGACGAAAAGAACCTCTAGTCTGGGTAGATTGTAATGCACCCATAGACTTAGCAGTGTCTGTTTCCTTTTTCATTTTTTCTAGTGTATTATCTACCTCTGGCCCGAACAACTGGTTCTGATTGAAGGGCTGGTTGAGGATGGTAGTCTGTACGTCTGGTTTGAAACCGGAAATGCGTAACCATGCATGACGTCTGAGGATAACACTGGTGTTAACTGCCCTAGATGCTGTGTCAGCTACATCTAGTGCGCATTTAATGGAGGCATTAGATACTAGTTTGCCTTCCTGTAAGAGCTCTGCTGCTTGATCTTTGTATTGATCTGGTAGATGGTCCATTAACTTTTCTAGTTGGTCGTAGTGAGCCCTATTGTAGCGTGAGAGTAAGGCTTGTGTGTTTGCTATGCGCCATATGTTTGTTGCTTGTGCAGCAATCCGTTTCCCTGACGCATCAATGATTTTTGATTCTTTGTCAGGCGAGGGTGTGTCACCAGAAGTCTGGGAATTGGCTCTTTTACGTGCATTTGACACTACTAAAGAGTCCAATGGTAGATGTCCCTTAATGTAGGTAGGATCTGCTGGTGCTGGTCTATACTTTTTCTCTATTCTTGGATTTAGTACCCTAGACCTTACTGGATCTTTAAAAATCTCTGGGGCATGTTTAATGACCCCTTTGATCATAGGTAGTATTTGAGTAGATCTTTGTGACTGCTCAAAAGTGTCTAATAAGAAATCCTCCTCAATAGCATCAGAGTGCATTGGAACTCCGTGGTAAAGTGCAGCTCTGTTTAGTAGACGATTGAACCCAATACTATCCCCTGGAGGGGAAGGTTTTGTTGGGTAGTACTGAGGATCAGGTATGTCTGATGCATTATTTGGTTGGAAATTATATGCATCATCTTCCTTGGTATATTCTGGGTTGACATCTTCATCCTCATCTAAGGGATATGTATGTGTCTCTGGTACATCATCCCCCCCACCTAAGTCATACTCTTCTCGTCAGTGTGGTGTGATGATGCAGGAGATTGAGCAGGAGAAGTTATAGGCTCAATATATGGAGTGATAGGAGAGGAAGAAGGTGAAGTAGAGGAAGGGTGCATTGGAGATGTTGCACAATCCTTTTTAGCAGGAACCACAGTTGGAAGTGGTGTGTCTGCTGGTCTCTTTTTATGTGGGATTGCTTCCACATGTCCAGTTTTTGGGTTGATAGACCTTTTTCTGCTTTGGATCTGGTCTAAATAGTTCTTCCTCTTGTATAATCCTCTTCGGCGCCGATTTCTTCGGTGTCGATAGTGGTTCTTTAGTGTTTTTTGCCTTAGTAGGAGTTATTGAGTCCTGTGGCAATTTCTTCAGTGCCGAAGATGGTTTAGGCTTGTGTGTATCAGGCCTTGTGGTCTTTGGTACAGTTATCTAAGATTTCGGCGTGGATACAGGTTTTGTTGGACCTGTTGCGCCGGAGTCTATCTTCTCGTCTTTGTTTTTGGGGCCGGACGGTTTTGGAGTCGAAGCTTTCGGTTCCGTTACTGTCTTTGGTTTCGGCACCGATGCCTGTTTAGGTTTGGGTGCCAAAGAGTCTTTGGGCGCCGAAGGGTGTGTTAGCTTCGGTGCCGAAGAGTCCTTCGGTGTAGAAGGATGTTTCGGTGCCAATGGAGGAGGTGGAATTGGAACATGTGGTTTTTTCGGTGCCGAGGCACCGGAAGGCGTAGTCTTTTTCCTTGGAGCCGAGGAGGAAGGCGGGCGTTGGAGGGTAAATTTCGGTCTCGACTGGGCCCCATGGGCGGAGTGCTGACCGTTGCCTTTGGTTTGGGCAGTGTCTGTTGGGCAGGGGCAGAGGTACTCACGGGTTGTCGAGATGGAATCGAATCGTCCGAGTCCTCTGCTCCCGATATGATCTGGAGATCAGGCGAGTCTTCCTCGGCGACAAGTGGAGCCTCGTCCTCGGAGATATCTTCGAGTGGGTTCTCGTCCTCGGAGAAGTCTTCTTCGACGATCTCCTCCTCAAAGATGGCCTCCGGTGCTGGCGCTAATCTCCTCATCTCGTGTCGACGGGCCCTCCGATCCCGAATGGCCTTTTTCGATCGGAAGGAGGCACAGGCTGTGCAGGTCGACTCGTCGTGTTCTGGCGAGAGACAGAGGTTGCAAACCTCGTGATCGCTATGAGGGAATTTTGCTCGACATATCGGGCATCTCTTGAATGGAGTTCTGTCCATGAGGCGTAGGCCGTACGGCACCGATAGGCCCAACGGCCCGCGTCGACACACCTGGATGTAGCTGGTGATGTCGAAAAGTGTCTTCGATGTCGAAAGTTGTTTGTCTAAAGTTTCACGCTTCGAAAATGCTGAAAAAAGACTTTTCTAGCCGGAGCGGAAAACTTTCATCCGAACCCAGTGGCGGAAAAAAAATATTTGAGGATGGAGTCGATGAACATGCGCAGTATTGTCCAAGGGAGGAGTCACCTATCTCGTGACTACAAAGACTTCTTCCAAGAAGACAACAACAACCTGCAATCATCCGAGCCCAACACCAGGTGGCGATCTATTGCTAAATGTACAATCTGCAGCTCATATGCCTCGAACACTCAGTTTCTTTTGTTCTTTCGGGCCAGGGGGCCTTTGCATAGCCTAATTCAGTTTTGAAGCACTCTGTTGTGCTGTTCCTGGCTTTTCCTTTCAGTGTGAGAGGCAGGCACATCAGACGCTCCGCAGGAGGTGGAGCCAGCATTGTGATGACAGGGGAAGCCAGGAGTACTCTGTTGACAGTCCTCCCTCTTCCTGGGCCAGGTGTCGGGCTGAGTCATCAGTCGCTGTCCAGGAGGTGGAGCCAGCATTGTGGTGGCAGAGCATAGACCTATTCAGAGTCCAGGGGCACTCCCACCTCCCACCAAGGGGTAATCCTTGCATTCACCACCTGTCATCCCCCTGTCCTGTCACTCACATAACCCAGACAGTCAGATACACATCCTAGCAGAGGCGAGCTAAAATGGTTAGGCAAGCAAATGCTAGCTTTCTAAAAGTAGCATTTGCAAACACAGGATATTAAAATAAACTTTACTAAAAGAAGTATTTTATTATTCTGAGTTCAGGCATATTAAACTTTACTTTCTACCATGTTCCCTGAGCCTGCTGGGATTATAGGGTGTAATAATTCCAGCAGCGCATCTTGACCTAAGAGAACAGGTAGCCTTACAATAGTGAAAAACGAAATTGGCTGTAATTCACTATTAGGACTTGCCACACACATCAGGGCTTGTCTTACCTACACTTACAATGCACCCTGCCCTAGGGCCTACGATATGGGTGACTAATATGAAGCAAATGGACGGTTTTGAGGCTGGCAAGTGTATGCACTTGCCCAGCCAGCATGACAGTACCAGACTGCACACAGGGTCTGCAATGGCAGACCCTAGACACATTTTAAAAGGCTGCTTCTGTGGGTGGCGCAACCAGCGCTGCAGGCCCACTAGCAGTATTGGCATTTACAAGCCCTGGCACTCCTGGTGCACTTTACTGGGGACTGACAGTAAATCCAATGACCCAATCAGGGAAATCAATCACATATACATTTTACATTGGGAGCACTTGCAGTGCGGCACGGATTGGCCGTGGCAAAGTGCCCGGAGCAGCGGACACCAGCAAAAACATCTGAGGCACATCAGCAAAAAGTGGAAGGGAGACACACGCCAAGGTGCCAGGTCTAACAAGAACAATAAAAAAGAAAAGAAGAAAGAGAGACATGACTGGAAGCTACAACACTCAACTTTGTGATTCCTGTGTGCTGGCGCACCAGGAGCGCGGACAGCGTGACATGACAGTTCGAGCAGCGCAATGCATCACTCAAACCGGGTAGTCCCCTATCCCTGTACAATGTGCCAAATCACCCCACAGGTCGCAACTAGCTGAGGTGTGCTTGGCATTGTCTCCACAAGTTGAGAACATATCACACGTTAATATGCCATTGCTCCGTCAACATACTGTTTGTTCAATGCAATGCGGCTGGGTCTTTAATGATGACGAATCGCTGAGCACACATTAGACGTCCGAAAATGTTAGGTACTGTGGATCGCTGCTTAAGTATGAATGGATATAATACATCCCGTCTTACCTAAATGAGCCTTAGTAGTGCTCCATAAGCTTATGGCGTAGGGGGACCACACCTGGTTGGGCAGCGGGGGAGGTTCAGAAAAAAGGGAAACAATTACTCTCCTGGCCTGTGTTAGACTATTAGATACAGTCACACGTAAACTTACTTGGAATGAAGACTCCCCCTGCGAAGTCCCGTCGTTCATACCAACTTAAGTGATCGGGTGCCGGCTCAAGAAACCTGCCCCGTCCGGACGCCTGCTTGCATGACAATTCGCAATGTACCAGCGCCGTGATATATACTAAACCGGGTGGTTAAGGTGGGGAGGTTCTGTCTTCCGGTTTGCTGAATCATCGGCGATTCTGCTGCAGCTGCATGAGAGTATAGTGTATTCTGGCGCATTCGTAATGAATAGTGCTCTATCCCGCATGTGTCTAGTGTGGCTAGTGTACTAGAATGCTGTTGGCAAGTATCTCTGGTGCTTGCTAGTGTTAAAAAAATGTGTTTCGCGGGGAAGTGTGAAGGAATATCACAAAAGGGGAGCTCAAAAATGACAACTCAAAACTGTTTGAAGTTTCGGAGGATATAAACAGGGTCCTCTAACTGATGGTCACAGGCGCATGCAAAAAGAAAAAAAAGAGAAAAAGGAAAGTCTTAAGGATGGCAAAGTCCCAGATGGGGGGTTCCAACTCAAATCTGGAGTGGAGCAATGAGTGGTTGTAGATACTAGACATAAGGCACCCATAAATGTATAAGGAGAGCTGTGATCTTAGCACAAGTGCGCTGAGATGACAAGCGCTGTCACACACTAGAGGGATATGCTGGTAATGTCTCAAGGAAAAATGTGCACACCTCTAGGCTGTTGTTCAGGTGGAGGACTGTAGGTTATGTCTAAAGTCAGAGCTCTACCCACGGGATTTCATCATTTAAGCCATGGGTGTTAGTCTTGAGGTGGTGAACCCATCTTTGTTCTCGTCTAAGTAGTGAGAGGCTGTTCCAAACGGAGTTGGCCTCCAGGATCGTCCAATTAATGGCCTTGCAGGGGTGGCCTTTGTCAATGAAGTGGTTTGTGAGCTTAGTGGCCGTTCTTTTCCGTTTGATGGTGCTAATATGCTCAGTGATCCTTACTTTTATTGCTCGTGTGGTCATCCCAACATACGAGAGATTGTAGGGACAAGTTATCAGATATATACAGTGAGTGGTGTTGCAGTTTGTATGCTTACCTTGTTCCCATCTGAAGTTCCAAAGTTGCAGTATTTTGGTATGTTTGGTTAAGGGGCAAACCCTGCATGTGCCACATCGATGATGTCCTGTGACGGCGGGCAGGTGCTACAACGTATTTTCCTTGACAGTTCTTGAAGGTTGTGGGCATGTGTGCACCAGCTGATCTCGTAGGTTCTTTGTTCTCCTGAACGCGAAGCGTGGTGGAGGGAGATCTAAGGAGTCACTATTAAGGATTTTCCCATTTCGGTTGATCTTTTTTATCTTGTTGGATATTGGAGTGTAGGTGGTGACGAATGTGATGAGGTTGTTGGTTTTCGGTTCCCTAGGTTCTACTAGCAGTCCTTGGTGATTGTTGTTTATAGCCCGTTTTCTGGCTTTAGAGATTACATCTCTCGGGTAGTGTCTCTCCTCCAGATTGTTGGCCAAGGTATCGGACTGGATCTCAAATTCTGTCAGTCTGCTACAGTTACGTCGAATCCTCAGAAACTGTCCATAGGGCAAATTCTCTCTCAGTGCTTTTGGGTGGTAACTCTTGAAACTCAGAAGGTTGTTGCAATCAGTAGTTTTTCTGTATATGTTGCCATTCTCTAGGCTGATCAATAGGTCTAGGAATGGGATTTCTTTTTCGCTATTTGTCATGGTGAAGCGTAGGTGGGGGTCCTTTTTGTTGATCCATTCATGAAAACTTTCTGCCATGGTTGTGGTACCTCTCCAGAGGATCAAGATATCGTCAATAGATCTCTTCCAGGTTATCATGTTCATTTTGAACGGGTTGGTATCGTTGAAGATGTGTGTAGCTTCAAAATGAGACATGTAGAGTCCAGCCAGGCTCGGCGCGAAGGTGCTCCCCATGCTGGTACCCTGTATTTGATGGTATAGCGTGGTGTTATACATGAAAAAGTTGTTGGTCATAGCCAGAGTGATCAGGGCGACAATGAATTTTGCCGGAGTTGTCGTTGGTAGCTCGGTGTCCTTCAGAAGATTTTCAACAACTTCGATGGTAGCTTCCTGTGGAATATTGGTGTACAGGTCCTTCACATCAAGCGTGAGTAGTAGGTTGGTTCCGTGTTGTCATCATTGATTTCTTGTAACAAATTGAGGACTTTCCTCGTGTCTTTTAGGTATGCTGGGGTTGCTTGGACCAACGGCCGTAGGAAGAAGTCGCTGAATTGACTCAATGGTATCAGAACGGAGACAATCCCAGAAACTATTGGCTGGCCCGGAGGGGGGCTTATGCCCTTATGAATCTTTGGGAGGATATAGAAGTATGGCATCTTGGGGGTGTTAACTAGAAAAGCTGACTCTTTTGCTGTGATCCAGCCCTCCGTATATGCCTCATTTACCAGGATGCAGATCTGTCTGAGTAAATCAATCGTGGGGTCGTTGGCAAGAACTTTGTAGTATTTCGTATTGTTCAGCTGCCTCACGCATTCTAGTTCATAATCCTCAATGTTCAATATGATTGTCGCGCCCCCTTTATCAGCTGGCTTGATTATAATGGTGGGGTCGTCATTGAGGGATTTGACTGCCTCACGTAGTTTCTTGGGCATGTTGTTATATGATGGTATCCTTTCCAGGAGGTTCACCTCCTTGAGAACGGCCTTCTCAAAAGTCAAGACCTCGCTAGGGACCATTCCTTCCATAGGTGTAAATTTGGATGGTGGTCTCAATCCTGTGTCTTCCTGATCCGGTATGGCATTGCCCTTGAAGAATGATCGGAGTCTGATTTTCCTAAAGAGGTGATGTAGCTCTTCATTAAGCTTGAAATTGTCTTCTTTAGGTGTGGGCACAAAGCCTAAACCCATCTCCAGTGTTGTCTCCTCGGGAGTGCGTTCCCTTGATAATAGGTTAACGATCAGTTTTTTGGGTGTGTCATGCTCCTTGTTTTTCCCAATTGGTCTTCTGTGTCCTGCCACTGTACCTGTTTGTTCCCTCTTCTTCTTCCTCTGCCTCTGCCCCAGCCTCTGTTCTGAAAAGGTGGAGGAGGGTTATGGAAGAATGGTTGTTGAAATCCCTGTGGTGGTTGACTAAATCCTTGTGGTGGTACAGGATACGGAGGATACCATATTGGTCCCAGTTGTTAATAGGGCTGGTTCGGGTATCCGTACATCGGTGGCATCAAAGGAGGTGGTAGAAGGCCTTGTTGGATGGAGCGTCTGCCCCTGCTCCGATTGCTGAAATTGCTATTGGATGATAGTCCTGACTGGTTGGAGGTAGATGACCCATCGTCTGATAGAACGTCATTCTCTGTTGGCTGAAAGTCCTCTTTAATATAGGGGTAAACTTTCTCTCTGTCGAATCTTTTCAGGTCTTTCTGTAGTTTGTTGATTTTTTGATTGAGAAGGTAGTCGCGGTGGTCGGACATCGCTGCATTAATCTCAGCTAGTCGCGGCTTGTATGCAGAGATACTGATCTCAGTTTTTAGGCCATTCTCAGCTATGTTGATTTTTATTATTAGTGCGTCAGACAGACGTTTTGCCGTGTTGATTATTAGGATGATCCAATCGAGGGTGCATTTCCAAGCGATTTGGCTCCATTCCCGCCTAAAGATAGGGTCTTCCAAAAAGATACGTGGTGCCCTCCGAACCAGAAGACCATTAGGTGCTGAGTTGGCTCTGAGGTACTCAGTCATTATTGAACCATGGAGAGCAATTCTGACCTGAAGTTTTTTGAGGGAGGCTAGAGACAGAGAACCAGGCCAAAACGCCAGACAAAAAAGGGGAGAAAATTCACAACACCACAGGCAACATGCCAAAGCCGGTCTAGCAATGTAGAGGATACTGAAAAGGACAGAACCTGGAGCAGTAAAAGCTACGCCAGGACAAGAGCAAAGAAATCACACCAGCGGCATACAGTAACGCCAGGAAAGGCGAGGAACCCGCAAGGGAAGTCCGCAACCCCCCAGCGTAGGCCAGAGCTATACAATAGCTACAAGTACCCCACGTAGGGTAAGACACGTCCCAAAAAAGACATGGGAACCACTCTTAGGGAAAAAATCCTGCAGCAGAGAACAAGAACATAAAAACCTGTGACTAGAACCACAGACTGCTTACCAACCAGCCAAAAACACACAATTGCCAAAAGAGCTGAACCAGCAGCCAACAGGAGAGAGGGCCAACCTAGGTACCCCAAAGGAACGTCAAACCACACAGAACATACAGGCGTGCCACTCAAAACATCAGACTCCAAGAAGAAGGTGGGATAACGCCTCCCACCAAGCCTAGGAAGATCAACAAGCCAAGCTTACAGAGGGCAAGGAGGACGGAGCCCCGCAAGGAGATGTTGAATGGCGGAGTCTGCGTGGGTGTTAAACAAAAGAACGCCATCAAAGGGCAGGTCAGCAAGACGCTCCCTAATATTCTCAGGAAAAACACCATCCGCAACCAAGCATGGCGACGGAGAGCCACAGTACTGGCCATAGCACGGCTGAGAGCATCAGCAACATCCAAGGGCGCACAGAGAATAAATGCGGCCAACTCCCGACCATCCAACACATGGTGCCGTAAATCAGAGCCGGCATCGTCTAGGGAGACGTGAGATAGAAGGGCATCCACAGAATCCAATAAGCTGGAGGTAGCCCTGGCCAACACACAAAGTGTGTTAAGCGCTCGCAAGCAGCACTGGAGGAAGCAAAGATATTACGCCCCTATGAATCCAACAACCGGGCCTCTTGTGATGGAGGAACCAACACCACAGGCAAGGACAGAAAAGCAGTCTGCAGAAGAGGGCCCTGAGAGGAAGGGTGGAATGAAAAGCAAACCGGGCCATGCAGAGCAGGACAGTGGCGGTGTAGGAGCGGCTGAGGCACCGGATCACCCATGGCAGGACGCCCCCAAGGTCCCAGAATAGAGTTGTGGAGCGAAGCTTCGAATGGAAGAAGCAGCTCCCATCCACCAGAGCCCTGGTGGAGAACTTCCAACAGCTGATCCATAGAGAAAGAGGTGACGGGGTTACCCATTCACAAAATGCCAGCGGACGTGGAAATAGCCCGAACAAAGGCAACATTGGCCTCCGTAGGGCGTAGCGGGGCAGAAAGCAATTCCTCCGTGGGCGACATCTATAAACTAGGCCGTCCGTACCCAATTCCAGTTGTAGGAACAAACGGCCAGCCCCTGAATAGTGGGGGATCCACGGACGAGTGGGAAACCTGAGGGGTCCCCAGGGAAGGCGGAGAAGCCAGTGGAGCAACCAAACGCGAGCTGCTGAGGGCTGAGGCACGGGGACAGCGAGGAGCCCTCCCTAGAAGACGCCGGTGAAAAAGCAATGACGCGACGGCCCATCTCCGTAGAATAAGAGACCAAGAGCTGACAAACATCCGGAGAGGAAGGAACCTCTGGAGACGAGTCGAGGACCCGACGCCGGCACGGCGCCGTGGAGTCCGCCACAGGCGCCGGTGCGACGCTGATCGGCGTGGAGTCGACCTCCACCACCACGTGCTCCTTAGGATAATGGGGAGGGGTCGGAGCCGGTTTGGCTAAGGATCGGCGCCGAAACGGCACCAGCTCGACCTCACATGAGGCAGCCGCCTTCGTAGAGGACAGAGACGGGCTCAGGAAAGCAACCCAGGCCCCGCCCTCCACCCGCGGCACTGCCTGGGCCGGGGAGGAAAGCCTTCGGTGCCAAAAAGGCGCCGGCTCGGCCTCTGGCGAGGCAGCCACCTGCACAGAGGACCAAGGGGGACTCGGGGACGAGCCCCGAGTCCCGGCGATCTCCTGAAACACCACAGAGAGCCCCACAGGGATTTGCGGCGAGGCAGGGCGCCGTGGGTCGGAGAGGGGAGCCCCGCAGGACCGTGCCCCGATGACACCACCCTCGTACAACCGGACGACGAACAAGTTGGCGCTGGGGTCGAAGCAGACGGCGACTCTGCAGAAGGCCCCGCACGAGGAAGGGGCTACAAAAGATGTCAACTGCCACCACTAAACCTCCATGCATGAAGGAGGATGCGAAATTCAGGTGCAAGACCCTACCTGACAGAAGATCCTCCAGAAGAAGGTCAATGTTCTTGGATGCACACCATGCCACAAATCTTTCCCAATGGCAGGCGTACACCATCTTGGTGGAGGGTCACATCGCTGCCAAAATACGTAAACACAAGGAGATGATGGACGGAGCACTGAAACTTTTCAGATACTCATCCCCCGTCACAGATCTGGGTTGAGTCCATCATCGTTCTTTAGCTCACTACGCCACCTCAGTTCAGACCCAGCTATATGCAAATCAGTCTTGACCCTGGGCCTCATGGGAACAGTCCAGCCTAAACTGCCAAGGTCTTTCCTGAACCGGAAACAAGCATCCTGGGACAGGTTTCGGGGTAACTCTCCTCATCAGCCAGGATCGCTTGAATCCAGTGGCAAAGTGAGCAAGGTACCCACGTCTGGGCCTACCCTACCATCTAAGGGCGAACAAAGCAAACACAAGATGGACGGAGCGCTGAAACGTACTTTTCAGACACTCACCCCCAGTCACAGATCTGGGTTGAATCCATCATCATTCTTTAGCTCACTTCGCCACCCCAGTTCAGACACTGCTATATGCAAATCAGTCATGGGAACAGTCCAGCCCGAACTGCCAAGATATGTCTTCCCTTGACCGGAAACAAGCATCCTGGGACCGGTTTTGAGCATTTGGGCATTAAATCCCACACTGGCATCAGTGTGGGTCTAATGGTCTGAGAAGTTTGATATCAAACTTCCCAGAATTCAGTAAAGCCATGATGTGCTGTGGAGTTCGTAATGACAAACTCCCAGATCATATACTCCATTTGGCTTTACTGCACTAACAATGTCGAAGAACTGACTTAGATACAGTAGGGGTACAGGGCTCCTGCACCTGTAGCCTCACCAGTGGTATAGTGCACCCAGCTAGAGGGGTGTCTTACCTATGCCACAGGCAGTGGGTTGTAGGCATGGCACACAGGTATGTATGCCATGTCGACTCTTCACTTTTCTCTGCACCAAAACATGCAGCCTGCAAGGGCAGTGTGTGTGTGTGTGTTATGGTACTGGACTTCTAAGGGTGACAATATGTGCTGCCGTCCTTAGAGCCTTCCGTGGTCACACTGCCCTTGGTACCCATGGCACCTTTTACAAGGGACTTGCATGTGGCCAGAGAGTTGCCAAATGGAGGTGCAAAGGTGCAGTTTTAAGGAAAGAGCACAGGTCCTGGGTACCTGGCTGCAGGAAACCAGGGCCCACTTAGTCAAGGAGCAATCAGGCAAAAAGTGGGGGCCCACCATGCAAAAAGGAGCCTTTTCCTGCAGACAGCTTTTTGACCTCTTGGGGAGATGTGCTAATGTCTCCCAGGAAACTCCGCCATTTATTCTAATTATGCTCGGGGGTGGCTGTCCTTGTGCGTAGGGGGCTGGATTGGAAGGAACACAAATGCGTGCTTGATAAGGAGGGCCGATATGTCATTTTGCATGGATCCTTACAGGGTAGGCCGATGGTTCTGGCTGCTATATATGGTCCGAACGTGGATGACCCGGATTTCCTTCGCGATGTCTGGGCACAAATTGCTCTGTTAGATTGTCATTCGATTGTGATCGGGGGGGACTTTAATGTTGTGCTGGATAATGACTTAGACAGACAAGGCGTGGCCAGGCCCACGCATGCTAGAGCGAGACAGGCAATACTTGATGTGATGGATGAGGGGTTGCTGTCTGATGTGTGGAGGGTTAGACATCCTGGTGAACGAATGGGGACTTGTATCACATGCCATCATGCTGCTTGGTCGAGACTAGACTTTTGGCTGGTCTCACCTGAGGTGGCGACGTGGGTGGAGAATGTTGCTATATATGGTCCGAACGTGGATGACCCGGATTTCTTTCGCGATGTCTGGGCACAAATTGCTCTGTTAGATTGTCATTCGATTGTGATCGGGGGGGACTTTAATGTTGTGCTGGATAATGACTTAGACAGACAAGGCGTGGCCAGGCCCACGCATGCTAGAGCGAGACAGGCAATACTTGATGTGATGGATGAGGGGTTGCTGTCTGATGTGTGGAGGGTTAGACATCCTGGTGAACGAATGGGGACTTGTATCACATGCCATCATGCTGCTTGGTCGAGACTAGACTTTTGGCTGGTCTCACCTGAGGTGGCGACGTGGGTGGAGAATGTGGACATCCAGGCTAGGTCACTTTCGGACCACGCCCCCTGTGCACTTGAGCTGAGGATTCCTGGCATCACGACTAGGGCGTTTTCCTGGCGCTTACCCCCTCATGCCCTTACAGACCTGGTGTTTACCGAGGAAATAAGAACTGACATTGTGAAGTACTTTGAGGATAACGAAGGGTCGGCCTCCTCAGAGGCTATTGTGTGGGACGCCTTCAAGGCGGTGATACGGGGCCAATGTATAGCTAGACAGGCAGGGGTACTACACACCATACGCCGTTCACTGTCCCAGTTGGAGGGGGAGTTGAGAGAGTTAGACCTGGCCTTCTGTCAGGACCCGACATTGGAGCTGGCAGGCCGCCTTAAAGCCAAACTGCTCATATTTAATGAGGAGGCACAACGAGAAATTAAATTTCTGGGGAAACAAGCTGAAGCCCGTAGATATGGGGAGGGGGACAGGCCGAGCAGAACTTTGGCCAGGCTGATCGCCCCTCGGCAGCAAGCACACCACATTCACACTATACACGACAGCGCGGGTTCCCTGGTTGGGGGCCAAGAAGCAGTACTAAAAGCCTTCACTGATTTTTATGCATCCCTCTACACGACTAGATAGACGGTCGCCCCGGATTCCCTGGACGGTTTTCTTGATTCCATTGCCCTTGTTTGGTTCAATGATCACCACAGACAATACATGGACCTCCCCGTTACTGTTCAGGACATAGCTCAGGTCATCAAGAGCATGCCTGCGAACAAGGCGCCCGGCCCAGACGGCCTGACAACTTCATTTTATAAGACGTATGCGGAGGAGTTGGCTCCGAGGCTGCATTCGCTGTTTGTTGAGGCCCTCGAACTGAACTCCCTCCCTGACTCGATGCGCGAGGCCCTGATTATCACCCTCCTGAAGCCCGACAAAGACGGCATGGTACTCGACTCATATCGTCCCCTCTCCCTCATCAATGTGGACGCCAAGATCTTTGCTAAGATCATCGCAGACAAGCTCCAACCGTTACTGCCCATCATAGCTCTCCCTGACCAGTCCGGGTTTATTCCTGGCCGCGCAACCTCCCACAACCTCAGAACTCTTTTCTCTATCTTGCACTATCTCCACCCTTCCGTTCAGGCTGCGGTGGTGTTTCTCGATGCCACCAAAGCCTTTGACACCTTGGAGTGGCCCTACTTGTTCAGAATCCTGGGCAGGATGGGGTTTAGCCATAACTTCATCACGCTTATAAAACTATTATATGATGCACCCAGGGCTCGTGTGAGTGTGAACGGTCTTGTGTCCGAGCCCTTCAACATCTCAAGAGGGACCAGGCAGGGGTGCCCACTATCTCCTCTCCTTTTCGCTATTGCTATGGAGCCGCTGGCGGCCAGAGTCCGTCAGCACCACACGGCTCGAGGGATCGGATTCAGCGCCGAAGTCTGCTGATCTCCTTATACGCAGACGATGTTACTCTCTACGTTATAGACCCTGCTGACAACATGAACCCACTGCTCCGAGAATTCGTGCGCTTTGAGGGTCTGGCTGGAGTATCCATTAATTGGTCAAAGTCCGTTGCGTTCCCCCTTACTGACGCCACTACACAACCTCCATCGGACTACCCCCTGCGGTGGGAAATTGATGCGGTGAAGTACCTGGGAATCTGGGTGAGTCAAGACACGCAGGAACTATGGTCCCTGAACTTCGGGAGAGCTGTTGACTGGCTTGAGAGAAAGGTAGAAATCTGGAACAAGCTCCCTCTTTCTCTGGTGGCGCGGATTGCCTTGGCGAAAATGGTGGTGCTCCCTAAATTTTTATATCTGTTTGTCAATGTCCCGCTACCCATGACTGCTCATTTCCATGCACGCGTGCGATCACTACTTTTGAATCTGGTGTGGGCCGGGGGTCAGGCTAGATCCTCTTGGGCCCTGCTCACGCTCCCACTACGACAGGGAGGGCTCGGGGCGCCCGACCTAAAGCTGTACTCGCTATGCGCGCAAGCGCAATTTCTACATTTCTGGACCTTCCCCACCCCCTACCAACCACACGTGGCGGTGGAACTGGCCGCTGTTGCCCCGTCGCCTCTCCAGGTGGCGCTATACGGCAAGGTTACACGCCCGTCGAAAGACAGACACGGCGGAAATGATCCGCTGGTCTTGGCGAGAGCTGCGGATCCGGGCGAAACTCACTTTCCTCTATGCGCCGGCAATCCCACTACGAAGCAACCCGATGCTGCCTTGCCTATGTACTAGGGGTGACACGATCATGATCCGCGGGAAACGCGTAACGACCTTTGCTGACCTCTATCCCGATGGGACGTTCGCTGAGTTGGGGGCGCGCGACGACGGCCAACCTGACTCCTTCTCGGACGCATTGCTGCACCACTCCCTCCGGGAGTCATGTAAAAAGTTGTGGCCCCAGTTCCCAGAGGAGCCGCCACAACTCGATGCACTCCAAAATCTGCTGTCTAAACCGTCCCCCGCGAAACTGGTCTCTAGACTATACAATTGCATGCAAGAGCAAGCCCCGATCACTGTGCCTACAGCCAGACATGCTTGGTCGGCAGACCTGGATGACCCCCTTACTGATGACGTGTGGGACTACTGCTGTGCTCAACTCACGGCACTGTCTCCAAATTATAGGCTAAGACTGATCCATTTTAAGTTCCTACACCGGTATTACCGCACACCGATACTGCTACATCGCATGGGCATCCGGACGGATGCATCGTGCTGGAGATGTGGTGGAGTGGACGCGTCCTTCCTGCATGTGGCATGGGACTGCCCTAAATTAAATGAGTACTGGTCGGCCGTCTTCGCGGCCGTTAACCAAATTCTACATAGAACTGACGAGCCTTCTCCGCTCACGGGCCTGTTGGGTTATGTTAGAGACACCGAGCCTGGTGACCGGAAACTGCACGCACTACTGCTTCTTTACGCAAAACGCCAGGTGGCGATAAACTGGGGCCGCAGGACCTTGCCTGCGTTTACGGCATGGATCAAGGACGTGACTTATGGCCAGACACAGCTCACGCGTTACTGGGCGTCTATGCCCACCGCTTCCAGACCTAAAGACATTTGGGAGCCGTTCCTTCAATGGACCAGGGAGCGAGTTGGTTCTACTGCCTCCGAGGACTCCCCTGACGTGGGCGTCTCTGATGACATGGGTTGAGATCCCCCCGCCGTGTACACTCTTCCTCCAGTGGGTTGTTTGCTGCCTGGGACACATGGTCTTGCCTATCCCCCCCCCCCCGCTCTGCGGGGGATTCATAGGATACTCCCGACACTGCCCCTATTACCCATTGACATCCTTCTTAAAGCTACCTGGCCCTTGTACTCACAGCCCTGCATCTGCCTGATGTGATATGTGTTTCTACTTCCGCTATGCACCTAGTTAGTTGTTTCCCCCGGGTTGTTGTGGGGGTTTTGGGTGTAAAGGTGACCGCGAACGTGTCTATACTGAGATGCTGTTTAAATAAGCCACGGATGTCGCGCTCGTCAATTAGATGGGGCGACGTCATGTGTTTGAGAGATATTGACTGTCTGCGGCACCCAAAAAAATGTGAGACCACTTGATTTGTTGTTGTTACACTGCTTATCTGCATGCGTTATTCTGTTTACAGACATCTCACGATGATACGTCACTCGATATGCTGCATGTTTCATTGTATTACTCCCGTCGTTGTATACCATATGTACATATCGCGGCCTGCCTCCGGGTTGTTGGCGAGACGCAGTGTGACTTTTCTTTATGTACCATCAATGTCTTGCACAATAAAAACAAAAACAAAAAAAAATGTCTCCCAGGAAAGATAGCAATATAGGCCTGTCACTAGAGAAGGGATTACCTGTCTCAGGCAGAAAGCCACACAAGGGTTAGACCAAAAGGTGAACTTAAAAAATGTAGCAGCCTTTTAAGGGCAAATGGGGGGTACTTGGGGAAGGGGCTCTATTTTTTAGGCAGACAGGCTGGCACTATGAACAGGAAAGGGAAAGCCAGTTGTCAAACCCGTTTTCCAGCGGCTTGAAGCACCCTTGATAGTCACACCTCTGGGTTGGGCTACTGAGCTCCATATGCAGGAAGAGGGGTCCTGTCATATTGGAAGTGGGGAGAATGGATGCCACACTTCGCAGGAAGTTGTCATCAAGTGGGAGGGAACCTGGTGGCCCATTGGATACAATGCATCCTACCCTGAGGGCATTTTCTGGGCATAAATAGAACAAACCGGGTCCCCCAAACTCAGACCAAGTCTGGACGGGAAGAAGGACTGAGGCAGGACTACCCTGCTGCACTGTGGAACTGGCAACGAGAGGCTGACAATGCTGGCGAACAAAGAGGGGTAAACAATGCTCAAGATGCTCAAAGGATGCTGTGGATGTGATGTGCTAGACAGGGGTCTAGCTGCGACTACTCCTTGGCCCTACGAAGCAGGGGAGGCGGTTCTAGTCACAAGGTCAACGTCTCTCGAACTCTCTATACTGGCAGAAGTCCAGGTGCCACTGGACTATATGTCGCCCAGTATCGCAGTCATGGACCATTCCTTTGTGTGTCTATAACTAATGTTTCTGGGGGTCCCAGCTGCACTCCGATGGCACTTCCGAGCTCAGCGATCTCTGGTGCATCTTTGTGTGTTGAGTCCAGGTCCCTGGTGCTGTATTGTGGCGGTTGTCAGCAGTTGAAGATTCTAGGCTACCAGTTTTCTCCAGCAGGCTTCTCAGCTTTTGAGTATTACAATGCACCCCATTTCCTCACAATGGATATATGAAAACATGGGTCCTGAGGTCCAAAGACACCATTCAGTCACCTGAATCCAGAGCAGACAGAACATGGAGCCAAAGTTCACATTTTGAATCTGTCCTTCTGCAGGAAGATATTCAGACTGTGAAGATCCAAAATAGGACGGATGCATTCATCCTTCTTTGGTACGAGGAAAAAGCAAGAGTAACAATCTGTCCCTGCCTCAGAGTACGGATGGCGCCTTTGGAAAGTAGATCTTGCATCTCTTGCAGCAAGACAGATAGGTGCTCTGCTGAGAGACGTTCTAGTGTGGGATGAGGTTGCAGTGGGTCTGAAAGGAATGTAAGGGCATAGCCATGCTGAATGATGGTTAGGATCCAGCTGTCGGATAGGATTGCCTGACATTATGGGATTAAGTGTTGGACCCTGTTTCCCGCAGGATGGGTATGCACCGCTAAGGTCAAACTAAAGCAGCTTAGAAGCTGAAGACACATGGAAAGGGAATCTGTAAGGTTAGTGCTCTTTAGGACCTGCATGCTGTCTGTTTGAACCCTGCTCCTGGCCACAACAGGATTCAGGTGACTGCTGTGAGGGCAGAGAAGCCTGGTATTGCCAACCATCTTGAGTAGCCCTCAAAAGGGCAACATGGATGGGGAAACTGTCTGGCAGGGTATGAGAGACCTAATAAACATGCTGTGAATAACCTCTCCTTAAAATGTTCTAACATCAGCTTTTTCACCAAACAGGCTGGATACATCAAAAGGCAAATACATAAGGGATGCCTGCACATCTCCATGACACCCTTGGATCACATTTGCTTATGGTGACGGAGCACCGACTAGCCCGTACTGCTCTCCCCACCATTCAGCAGTATACACAACAGCTCGAATCCCATATTTGGCTACATCTTGAACAATCCAGCAAAAGTTTGAGCCAATGAGGACAGAAATTCTTCCAGGACCCCCAGCAAGATCTCAATGGCCATGTGCCAGATGGCGTGTAGTGTTAACACGCCAACAGCATTTACTGATCTCAAGGTTATAACAGCCAAATAGAACATTTGTTTCCCAACCACCCCAATGCTCCTTGACTCCCTGTATGCTGGGCAAGAATGTCATGGTTACCGAGCTATGCTTGTTTACCAGCAGGCAAAAGCACGTCTTTGATCAAGTGTGCCCAGATTATCAGTTAGGGGTTCACTGAATGGAAGTAAGGACTCAGGCCCAGGTTGCAGAACTTCATTATGGACATTCATTTTTTTTGCACAGAAGGCTAGTGAAGGTCAAGGACCTCAGTACCACGTCAAATTACTACAGCAAAGGAAGAAATCTCTTCCATTGGGGACCCAAGGGAGACACCAACTCCATATCAGTGGAAGTAACAGGCCCACTGGCCTCCAGTAGACCCATATATAAAAATGCCTATCTCCTTGCAGACGTAAATCATCGCAATCATCACCATTGTTATACCCCGGTGGTAGAGACTGGTCTGAATCTGAACCAAAAAGATGGAGCCTCAGAGGATGGCCCCGCAGTAGTGGTGGTAAAAGGATGTACAAGCAGTGAGTGTTTTGGAGCTCGGTCAGGCCATGACCTGAGTCGGGATTGAGACGGATTCAAGAGCACTGCTGACAAAAATATTTTGGGATCCAGTCAGGCACCTAAAGATATTTTAAGGAGAGGAATCTGAATTTAGAAGAATACATTTAAAATGATCTGTAGTGCTGATCGAATTCCTAAACTCTTTAAGCAAAGTCCAGTGAATGAGACGTTCAATACAATTTTTGAAGCATTCCAGGGAGGATTGGGTTTTCTTTCTGGAAAACCACTCAACATATGAGGGCATGTCCGGCAATATAGCCTGGACAATTCCCGAATAGCCAGTTAAACCTCCCATGCCTTACAGTGTAGTCTGACAGATGTACCCATCTACAAGGCTTGTATCCACAAAATCCAAGCTGCACTTCAGGATCTTCTTTAAAGCATCCACGCTTTCACTGATCAAAACAGAGAATGGCTTATTCATGTGTTATGTGGTGGGTTCGCAAATGTTGGTTTTGCAACTGCCAGACAGCATGGACATTGAGACCTAGAGGCATGTGGCATTTACCATACGAAGAGTGAAACTGCCTGAATCTAAAACCTTCAGCCTCTGAAACTATCCGTTTAGGTCCCCTGTCCAGAGGGGCTGTAGGAAAGGCATTGGGGTTCAGTTCAGAGAATAAATCACACACCATCAATCTCTATGATGATAGGAGCACAGACAAAAGTTTTAAATCACCAAAAGTACTCCTATGGCATCTGGCAACTTGTCTCTAGACTGCTGGGCTCCCATAGAGGCTATTTCCAGACAGGCAAGACAGGTTCCTGCACTGACCCGTTGAAGGTGAACACGGGCTGAGCAGGCAATATAGAAATTAAAAAACTTTCCACAGAAATTTTAGAATTTGGATGCACAGAAGTTAAAGTCAAGCCCAAAGTTACCACCACCTTACGCATCACTGTGGAAGAGGCATAGTTATAGCTACGAAATAGGATCCCAATGCATCCTCAATCTGGGCAAAATTCTGTTCTATCCCTAGGCAAGAGCTGTTCATCATGGCAAGATCTTGCCTCTTTTGGTGCCAACCGGATAACTTCAGCAAACTTTGAGTGCAGCATCGGAAACAACTCATTATGGCATGGCAACGGGACCGGCTCTGGGCGCAACATTGTAAATGGCACCATGCAGCATGTCACTTCTTTTTAGATGTGGACGCCAAGGCCTGTGGAGGAACAAAGGTGTTAAGGTCAGAGCTGCCTGAGTTACCAAGACCGAAGAAGTGAGTCTACCCTCGGGTAGTGGTCCAGAGGGTACCAAACACATCTGAAGGATGTCTACAATGGAATACTGGGAGGCCGCAATTTGGGTGGGGTTGGCCGACGGGTGGGATATTACAGCTTTGGAATTGGCTTAGATGATGAGGAAAAACAGTGCAGGTAACAGCAATTGACTCCGAACAGTACCATTAATGGGACAGTTTCCTAAAAGAAGAAGAGGATTTCTCTTTCTCTGGTGCTTTCTGGGGCGTAGAACTGTTAGGAGACTGTTCAATTGGAGGAGACTTAACTGTTAAAGAAGGGGTGCATTTTGGTGTGTCCTAACTAACTTTGTCTCCCGCTCTCTTAAGGCCTTCACATACATCAGGGAACATGTAGTGCAGGTAGCAATGCTTTATTCGGATGCAAGGCATCATATTATGCAGTTATCAGATGAGAGGCTTACGATAAGTCTTGAACCCTGAAACTGAAACCTCTTAGGGAAGACATTTGACTATACTGCTGTCAAAAGTAGAGGAATTTTTATCCGCGAAGCACTGTGTGCGCTCCAGGCCGCAACGATGAGCCGTAAAAAAACAAACCCATATGAGCGAGCAGGCCGGCATCCATTATATGTTTGTGACTGAAGGTGTTGTGGCATTAGCAGCATGGTGCCACCTGGTAGCGATGGAGAGTTACTGCTGTGGAAATGCTTTTCCAGACCAGCCAGATGCAATAAAATATTCTTATGATCATGAGTCTACAGGAAGAAGCACCCATCAAAAACATTTACTAGACAGGGTTTCAAAATAAATTATGTCTAGAAATGGGTTGAACTAAAAAAGGAAAGGCTTTAGTCGTATACAAAAAATGCAAACATCTTCGTAGACTTTCCAGTAAACATACACAAAATAAAATGTTCTACTAGAACCAGACAGCTAATTTCAAAACATCAAGGAGCAATAGAAGTAAAGCAGGGAAACTCTCCCAATGTATACCTATCTAACTCAGGATTACACTTTATTAAGTAGTTGTTAATGAGCAGTGATTGACTTACAGGCATATAGACGTTTTCTTGAAAAGAAACCTATGGAATCATGCCAGAAGACAGCTTTTTAAAGAAGCAGTAGTTTCAATTTATGTGTGGAATAGGTTGCCATCAATCTATGTATAATAGATGTCATACGCACCAATCATCTTCTAAACTGGGGCAACAAACATTCACTGCTACGCTACTTTAGAAGTATCCTATAGCTCTACCTGCAGTTTTCACATTTGTAAAATGTTTTTCAGAGCTCAGCAGTATTCTAGAGATACATTAGCCACACAAAAAACTTAAACCCGACTCACCATATGGACCAATGACCTAGCTTTTAAACAGCATAGAGGAAAACATTTAGTAAAGAAACCTCTACACAGAATGCACATGCAAACTGCACTGTTGATAATTCTACAATCACAGTCACCTTATTACGATCTTCCATTGTTCTCATTCTTTCACCGTAGACCAAAAACACATGTTGCCCTGGATCATAGAAACCAGGTGACTGATCGACCAATATAAGCTGACACCAGCGGAATAGGTCACGTAGATTAAATTCCCATGGTCCTCCTTTTTGACCCCACTTTCTTTCAATCATTACTTCTTGGTCAATCTGGAAAAAAATAAAGGTCACTCAAGACTACATTCTTCAACACCAACATATAGAAAGTCTGCGTCAATTGTAAGGGCACAATTAGTACTGATTTAATGCCCATTTCTATTTTATTTAAATACAGATATACATTTAAGGCCCGATTCTAGTGCAAAGCCTGAAAAGTGGATGTTGGATATGAAGCATTAAGGAGATCAGATGAATATTTCTTATTTATGACACATTACAAAATAAGTATTAACACCTATTTCCTTAACTGCTTTCATTTTAAGCATCACTAGGTTTAATTCCTGCCAAAGCAGGTAGAGCAATCTCACAAGAGTATGTGAATCTTGAAATATTTGAGAGAAAACATAAGGTAAGCCTCCCTGGAATGTTTTAAAGTTGATGTCACAAAATAAACATTGTGTCATTTGCAATATGAAGAGTCACTTCAAAAGCAGGACCCCCAAGCTACCATCTGGAATTATTAGAATGAGTTTATTCTTGGAGAATCTTTTCTAAATTCAAACAAGTTAGGAGTAGGATGCCAGAAAACATTTAAAATGAAACCCCAATTTTAAAGACAGCACATCTCTCTGAAAGTCACCAATTCAATTGTTTTTAAAAATTGAATAAACGTCAAGTTTTGACTCTAAAAACTTAAAGAATGTCAACATCCCATTTTTAAAACAATAGAAAAAGTCCAGCTTTTACTAGAGAATTCTCCAAGCTTAACCCCCCACTTCTGGACCATTTTGAAATAAACCTTTAACTAAATGCATTTGTCATGCAATCACTAAACCTGAGCTGTTTCAAGATTCATGGTCTCCCGGATATGAAAGAACAAGTTACTTACCTTTATTAACGCTCTGTTTGATGGATGTTATATCTAACTGCAGATTCCCCAGACTTCCCACAGGCACCAGACTGGATCCAGAAGCTCTTTTGAGCAATTGCTCTCTAGCGCCAATAAGTGGCAACCTAATGCTTCACTGGAGTTTTGTCTGCCTCCAGAAGTGTTGACACAAAGCTGTCTACAGGCATCACCCCTGTACGCTTATATCAGTTTAAAAAATAAAAAAACAAAGCAATATGCAGCAGAGATAACTCGTAAAGTAGGTATCCCAATGTGATCTTCCAATATATGGTGCTGCTTCTCAAAAATAAAGCCCTTTTGGCACAGTATAGCCGACATGCTATAGAGAATCTTGGGTTACCCCATACTGTTTACCCCAGAAACAATGCTCTTGGGACAAAAGCCTATGCTTTACAGCAATGTTGAAAACTAGCATATAGATGGTGTTGCAATGACTGGGGTCTCTCCTAGCCAACATTTGACTTTTAATATAAATGGCGCTCACTTGCGCTTGAAGGCTCAATAGAGACCCATCCATAAAATATGAGATGAGCACTTTGATGCACCTTATTTTCCCCCCACATTTCGTCCCACCCGCCTCTCTAGAGGTTACTAGGCCTGTATGACTAAGGAAGAGAGGCACCAAACTGTGAGATGGGAAAGACTAGTTGATTGGATGGATAACCGCAGTATATTGACCCTTATTTATCAGGCCTACACCTGTGTACTGTGCACTAGTTGTGGCGAAGGATTAACCTCTATTGGGAGTAGGGGATGTTGGGTAAAGAGGGGAAAAAGGGGAAAAAGGGAGCAATTGGGAGAAAAAGAAGGGGCTCATGTTAAAATCAGGTTTAACTGTCTCTTATATGCTTTTCTAATTGCTGAATCTGTAGAACTGTTTAATAGGATTTGTAAATAATGTGTTCACATTAGGCAAAATGGCCTGATTGGTGTAATAGAGACAACTGTATCCTTTGTTTATGCTATTTTAAAAAAAAGTTTTACAGAAAAAAGGTCAATATTTATGACAGTGTGAACTACTTTATTGTAATTTTATTAAATCTCTTTAGGTCCACTCCACAGCACAGGAAGGTGTGTGGGGCAGTGAGGAATTTGCTAATAAAGTATCCACTAGAAAGCGCAAAACAAAGTAATTCACTCGTTCTTCAGATGGTTGGAAGATTGGATGGAAGGCGGGATTTACCATGTTGCTCTCCGCCCGTTGTATTCTGCCACCACGTCCCCTGGAGTCCCAAAAGGTCTGAACTAGCTGCTGGGTCGATGGATGGCTACCTCAGATGATAAACCAAGCCTTGGGGATAACTCAAACTTTTGTATTTGCTGGTGAAATTGCGGATCAGAGCTAGTAGGCCAAGGTGTGAGCCTTGGCATGGCTACATCAGAAATCATGCCACACCTTAACTTACTTTTGTCCTCAAAGAGCAAGGCGTTATAGTCCATAAGGGATGCCTGCACATCCCTGGAGAAACCGATGGTGTGCACATGGGAGTGACTTCAAATGCTCACAATAATGCCCAAAGCTTTGCAAATGCAGTCTATGTGTCCAGGTTCAGTAGTAGTTTACCTTTCTGGCTAAAGCATGCAACACAAGGCTTTCTGAGAAAGGCAGCCCCAATGGAGAAACCAATTCAGGTTCAGGGGAGGTACGAAGACCACCTGCATCCTGGAGGTCTTGATAACGTCCATCATCAGCATAATGCAAGAGCAAATTGTCTGCATATGCATCATCACCTCCATGATGTTTGTGAAGCACAAGTTAATACTTGTGAAACGATATATCTGTAAGAGACATTAGTTAGTGATAGATTCCTCACCTTAGAATATTCCCCAGGCGTCAGACTGGACCCGGAAAGTTTTCTGCTTAGCAGTACCCCTGCACGACGGTAGGTGGCATCGTGCGGCTCAGCGTCTGTCACTGGCGTTGCGAGCGTCGAGATGGCATCACGGAGACTACTTAGGCGCCACCCATGCGCGTTGACGTCAGTTTTGTACATGACTTTCCGCGCCGAAACGCAGAGCTATGCAAGATACTGACCATTGGTGCATAAAACTAGGGTCCTAAAAAGAGGAGGACCTTAACCCTAGTAATGAGTTCGCAGAACGGGGAGGATGGGTGAGGCAGTAAGGAATCTATCACCAACTAATGTCTCTTACAGATATATCGTTACACAAGTAGTAACTTGTGCATCTGAAAGAGACACGTTAGTAATAGATTCCTTACCTTAGAATAGATACCCCTGCAATACCAACCCCGGTGGTGGGTCTGCAAACAAGATTACACAAAAAAGTAAACGAGCACAGAACGGCCAAAGTAGTCGTCTCTCCGGACCCGACTGTCAAGGCAGTAGTGCTCGGTAAACGTGTGCAGCGAGGCCCTGGTAGCTGCCTGACAACTGTCCTGCAAGGGAACGCCGCGTCCCATGGCAGTAGTGGATGCAGTTCCCCTGGTCGAATGGGCACGCAGCCCACAGGAAGCTCCTTCTTGGTCAAGGAGTAACATGCTTTGATGCACAGAACGACCCAACGGGAAATGGTCCATTAGTGCACAGCCCAACCTTTTTTGGCGCCCACATAGCCAACAAAGAGCTGATCATCCACCCGGAACTGTTGGGTGTGCTGCAGATAGAATGCGAGCGCACGCTTTGGGTCCAGACGGTGGAGCCTCTCCTCTTCCCTGGAAGGATGCGGAAAGAAGGTGGGCAAAGTGATGGTCTGCCCGATGTGGAAGGGCGTGACAAACTTGGGCAAGAAAGAAGGACGAAATTTAAGTCCCATTGAGGCATTATGAAAGGCACAGGAGGGAAGGTGTGCGTTATGCCTTTAAGGAAACGGTTAACCACCTGGGGACTTAAAAAGAGAAGGGTGCTCAGGAAGCCTCAGGAAGGTGAAAACGGCAGAAAGAGAACCTTTGATAGTGCCCAGAGCAGAGCCCTGCCAGGCCAAAGACAGAAGAAACAGAAGAACCTCAGAGAGAGGGGCCAAAAGGAGGTCTACAGCTTTTGCTGAGCACCATGCCACGAATCTGTTCCATCGGCAGGTGTATACCGTTTTGGTGGAGGGACACCTGGCTGCCAGAATTACATCACAGACTTCGTGAGGAAGATCGAAAGGTGTCAACTGTCGCTGCTCAATCTCCACGCATGGAGGTGGAGGCTGGACAGGTTCGGGTGGAGGACCGTCCCCTGCTGCTGCGACAGAAGATCCTCCCGAAGAGGCAGACTGATCAGGGGATCGATGCTCATACTGAGTAGCTTGGGATACCAAACTCTTCGAGTCCAGTCCGGAGCCACAAGAATGACTTGGGCCCGGTCGTGCCTGATCTTCTTCAGCACTCTGGGCAGAAGTGGTATAGTCGGAAAATCGTACAAAAGACCACAGCTCCACTCGCGACGAAAAGCGTCTCCGAGCGAGCGCCGCCTTGGAAATTCCAACGCGCAGAACTGATGACATTGCCCGTTCTCTTCGGTGGCAAATAGATCTAATCAAGGATCTCCCCACTGCAGAAAGAGACCTTGCACCACGTCAGAGTTCAGACGCCATTCGTAATCCACCATGCACCGGCGGCTGAGTTCGTCTGCCCTGGCGTTCAGAGAACCTGCCAGGTGTTGAACCACCAAGGTAATGACTTGATGTTCCAGCCATGTCCAGAGGCGCTGAGCCTCCTGACATAGGGTCCAGGACCCCATACCGCCCTGTTTGTTGCAATACCACATGGCAGTGGTGTTGTCCGTGAGCACCTGCACTACACTTCCCCAGACAGAGGGAAGGAATGCCTTCAGTGCAAGACGGATCGCCCGCAGCTCCAGAAGGTTGATATGGAGCCGAGACTCCACCGGAGACCAGTGGCATCTGATCTCTGCCTCTCCCATGTGGCCTCCCCATCCCAGGAGGGATGCATCCGTCACCACTGTGAGCTCCGGTTGGGGAAGGAAGAGGGATCTGCCACTGATCCAATTGCGGTTCGTGAGCCACCACTGCAACTGTCGTGCAGCGCCCCCTGGACGTGATCGGACATGTTGCACTGATGCTGTGCCCACTGGAACTTCAGGTCCCACTGCAGAGCCCGCATATGCCATCTGGCATGCGTCACCAACAGGATGCAGGAGGCCATCAGGCCCAGAAGCCGATGGGTCATCCTGACAAACCGGGGATAGAGGCTGAAAGAGCGGAATAATTGCCTGAATATCCCGGACTCACTGCTCGGGAGGATAAACCCGAAACAGCATTGAATCCAGAACCGGTCGAATGAAAGGGAGCTTCTGAGAGGGACTCGGGTGCGACTACGGCACATTGATGTAGAACCCCAGGAAATGCAGGAGGTCAGCCGTAGTCTGGAGGTGGGAGACGACTGCCTGGGGCGAGCCCGCCTTCAACAGCCAGTCGTCGAGGTAGGGGAAGACTGACACCCCTGACCTGCGCAGATGAGCTGCGCCACCGGCATCACTTTTGTGAACACCCGAGGGGCGCTGGTAAGGCCGAAGGGGAGCACGGCAAACTGAAAATGCTCCTGTCCTACCATGAACCTTACTGTCCTGCCTGAGGGCTGGCACGACAGTGATGTGAAAATAAGTGTCCTGCCAGTCCAACGATCCCATCCAGTCTCCTGGGTCCAGGACAGTCAGGACCTGAGCCAGAGTCAGCATCTTGAACTTCTCCTGGAGGAAGCGCTTGACGTCCCGGAGTTCCAAGATGGGGCGCAAGCCCACCTTTTCCGTCTTGGGGACCAGAGAGTAGTGGGAATAACAACCACTCCCTACTCCCTATTCGGGAACGTACTCAATGGCCCCCTTAGCCAGGAGGGCCGAGACTTCCTGATGGAGAAGAGCCAAATGATCCCCCGACATGCAGTGGTACTGAGGTGGCATGGCTGGAGGGGAGGACAGAAAGGGGAGCGAGTAAACTTGGCAGATTATCTGCAGCACCCACTTATCTGATGTGATTTCGCGCCAGTGGTGGAGGTGGTGACAGACACCGCTCCTACCGGCTTGGGGTGCCCCCTGAAGCTCGGGTTAGGAAGTCTTGGAGGTGGAAGCAGCGGGGTTGGAGGTGGTAGCAGCGGGGTTGGAGGTGGAAGCAGCGGGGTGGAGGTGGACTGACCTGCCTGCTGGTTACCAGACCCACCCTTGCGGACGCTATGTCTGCGGCCACGCTGAGGCTGGTTCTGCGCAGGCTTTGTGGAGGAGTGCGCCTGGGCGCTTTTACCCTGGCCGCGGAAGGAACGAAATCCAGGCGAGGCAGGGCTCTCCATGGAAAGGTCCAAAGACTTAGCCGTGGCCTGTGAGACTTTAAAGCGCTCCAGGGCATAGTCAGCCTTGTCTCCAAAGAGGAGAGGGCCAACAAAGGGCATGTTCATGAGCGAGCGCTGGACATCAAGCGAGAACCCGGTAGACCGCAACTAGACGTGGCGCCGCAACGCCACAGTCGTGGAAATTGCCCTGGCCAAGGAACCAGCCGTGTCCAGACCTACCTGATGGCAAACTTCGCCCCATCCTTGCCCTCTGCTTTTGCCTGGGAAAGAACCTGGACCTCCTCAGAACACAGAGGCAGGACCTCTGCTACCGCATCCCACACTGCATAGGAGTAACTGCCCAATAAGCAGGCAGTATTAACTGACCCCAACCCCAAGCTGGCCGAGGAGAACAACCTCTTGCCATATTGGTCCAGCTTTTTAGAGTCCTTGTCCGGCGGAGCCGTGGGAAAGGCACGCTGCGACGTCGAAGCCTGAATGACCAGGCTCTCTGGCGTGGGGTGAGTGGTCAAGAAGGCAGGATCACCAGGCGCCGGATGATGATGCCTAGCGACGTTTCTTATCCACTGGTGCCCTCGAGGCTGGCCGAAACCAGGTGCCCAAGAGGACTCCGATATTGAAAGGGAGCAGCGGTTCCGACGATGTAGACGCCGTCTGGAGCACCTCCGTAAGGAGGTTGGTCTTAAGGGCCACCGTAGGGAGGTCAAGATGGAGAGCCTCCGCAGCCCGACGCAGCACCATGGTGTAGGAAGCGCCCTCCTTCATAGTAGGCGGAGGTGAGGTAAACCCCGGCTCAGAAGACACATCAAGTTCCCCCACATCGTGAAGGTCATACACCCTACCCTGCTTGGGGTCGCACTGCTGTGCAAGGGGGTCCTCGGAGCCGTCCCAATCCTCATCCGGCTCCGGAGTAGGAGCCAGCCGCGGCGGCAAGGCCAGAGCCGGAGAGGGGGCAAGCAGCGCCGGGAACGGCGCCGGCCGGGGCTGAACCGGAGCGCATCCCAATGCAGATCCCAGGTCGGAACTAAATGGTCTGAGACATGGGGCAGGGTCGGGAAAAACGGCACCCAGTGCGGCGCCTGTGGCGGCGCTGGGGCCAGAGCCAAGGGCAGCGCCGGAGGCGGTGACACCGGGCCAACAGGATCTGTTCACGGGACCCCGGGGCCCGCCGGCGCGCAGCCCGAGGACTAAACAGGCAGTACATGGCAGCAAGAAACTCGCCTTTGTTCGGGAGTCGACGACAGACCTGGGTATATGGGGTAGGCCGCGGGACTCCCAGGCTCCGGGGGAGCCGCAGGGGCGGAGCCCCTGTTCCCCTCGTCCGCCTCTGAGTAGCGACGGTGGGAACGTCGGTGCGCGAACACGATTCTTCGACTTTTGCTTATGGCATCGCTTACCGGAACTGAAGGTGAAGACTTAGAGCCCGAGGAGTGGTGGCTCCGGTCCCGCGACCGGCCCGTAGACCCGGAGTGGCGGTGAGAGGAGTGCCAAACCTCCAGCAACATCCGGCACTGCTCCCACAAGACCTTCAGGGCCATGGCACGGCAGTCCCGAGAGTCTCGGGAGTCATGGTCTGTCTCGAGGCAGACATCATGGGGGTCCGCCACCGACATATTACGGCAGCACAGCCAACAAGACTTAAAGCCGGGCATCCCTACGTGCACCAGGAGAGCAGATGAGACAAAAGTCTCAAAATGTGGTCAAAAAATGACAGAGGTACGTGCTCAATCTGGATCTGCGCTTTCAACGCGGAAAAAGAAAGAACTGACGTCAGCGTGCATGGGTGGCGCCTACGTAGTTTCCGTGACGTCATCCTGGCGCCAGTGTGGACGCGGAGCCGCACAACGCCATATACCGGCACGCAGGGGTACTGCTAAGCAGAAAACTTTCCAGATCCAGTCTGACGCCTGGGGAATATTCTATTCTAAGGTAAGGAATCTATCACCAACGTGTCTCTTTCAGATTCTGCTGTACATAGGAGTCTGATCCGAACACAGCCCCAAGATATTGGTGCCAAAGCAAAGGCATTGCCAGATAATCCCTGGTGATTTTGTAGCAAGACATTGCTCAACTCTGGTACAGATAAGGAACCAGCATCTCGAAGGTCGGGGCTGAAGCCCGTCCCATGAGAAACATTGTAGCCTTCAGGCAGGTAGTGGAATTACAACCTCATGTTGGGGCCAAACGAGGTTAGTATGCATTGAGGCAGTGCCCACCAGCTGGAGTTTGAATGGGCTTCAATGCGGATCATCCATGGGACTCAAAGGCACTCCAGGGGGACACAATTGTTCAAAAATATGCATCATTGACTCTTTGAAGGATTTTACCTGCTTCAGAGTAGTGAGGGCTGATAAAACCTGAGGACTGGGGTGAGAATTGTTTTATCTGCATGGAGTGGGGCACCTAACTCTAACAGACGCCTAACGGACCCAGTCACAGACCACGTGGAGAAGCGAGGCCTCGAGCGGTGCCGAAGTTCTTGTGAATCGGGTGAGGACATGGGCAGGCACAGAGAAGTCAAAGATCACTTCGACTTCATGTACATGTTGGATTTACACAATGATTTTGACCCGGATGACGAGCATCAAAATTTGCACCGCAAATAGTGCCAGGAGCGGATCTGCAAACGTTCCGGTGGGGGGCTCAGTGCAACCAGGATAGAGAGCATCATGGGGTCATTGGGCTGCAAGGAGCTGGAGGGAACGCTCCCTCAAGTTCAGGGTGCGGCAGTCCTCGCAGGCCTTGGAGTCATAGTCACACTCCAAGCATCACAAACAGGCTTAAGATGTTTGTCTGTCACAGACAACTGCTTCGGAAAGACACTACCTGGTTTAAAATCAGATATGTTTTTGGGTAACATACCTTGTGCATCAGGGAAAAGGATTCTCGAAACAATCTTCAACAAAATTTCAAAAAGTGATGGGGGCTCTTCAAGATCTGCGCTAACTGGAGCAGAAATAAAAACTGTCAGCGTAATGGGGTGGCGTCTTTACAGGCGCCACGCATGTCTCTTCCAGCGCTAATGAAGCAGCTGCAGCACTGAACTATGCCACCTACTGGCACACAGGGGTACTGCTCAAAAAGTTCTGGATCCAGTCTGACACCTTGAGGTAATTCTAAGGTAAGAAAGTTTGCTAGAAGTCTCGATCAGATCAGCATCACCATAGGTTAGTAACTTGTTCTCCTGAAGAAACATTCTAAGTGCAGATTCTTCAACTAAAGAATAGGTCGAGTCTCTATGGAGTGACCTCAGACTAGAAAGTCTTGAGTAGCGGCCCTTCAAGAGATCTGGCTGTCAAGGCAGTAGAGGTATCTGAATGTGTTTATCGACACCCATGTCGGAGACTTCAGGTGGCAAGTACCTGCAATTCTCTTGTCAACACAGTCATAGCAGCCTTGTCCCTAGCAGAATAAATCCCTTAGGCCTTAATGGCATTGCTTCTTAGCCAGTGTACCGCAGATTTGGAGAGAACAGTCCAACTTGAATGATATTATTCTACATAATGTACATAACATCTTTGCTCTAGAGATCCACATGAAAAGACTGTCTCCACATGATGACACCTAGTGAGATCAATGTAAAATCTTAACTGTTTTAGAATGAGCCAATGGATTAAGTTCTCTACTTTTGAGCAGGGAGTTAGAGCTAAAAAGTTGGCACAGATACAGATTGGCCAGCATGGGTTTGAGGTAAGAAGGCCACCCTAACCTAACGGAAAAAAGGTGGTGCAGGGTGGCTGCACCGGGAAGGCCTGCACTTCGATCAAGTGGGGAGTAGAAGTGATTGCAATTAACAAGACTTTTCAGTGTCAGTAGTCTCAGGGAACAGCTGTGCACTAGCTCAGAGCAAACATGTTAGAAAAGTAAAAACAAATGTCAAGTTCCGATGATGCATGACAACTGCTTCATGGGAAACGTGATTCAAATCTTTTTCATAGAACATATCACAACAGGTGATATAAATGATTGATCGATCAGAAAAAAAACAGACCGGCAGAAGGGGCTGACAACAACCACTGCAAAGCCTTCCAGTGCTATTGATACCACAAACATGGTGTAGAGTTTTACGTGCAGAGGGTCAGCATGAACAGAACCAAAACAGGAAACATTTCTCCCACTGCACAGCACAATCTTTGGCTAAGTGTGTTGGGCTGCAAGGATAACGCCAATTATTGCAGTCAGCAGATCGAACGCATTGATCTGTTGTTGCTCAATGTCCACTCATGGAAGTATTCATTGCAGAGACTGGGTGCAGAACATTTCCTAGCAGGTGAGACACAAGGTCACCCAAAAGTGGTAAGCAGATGCGTATGAAAATGCTCTTTAGGACCTTTAGGTACCATACTCTCCTGGTCCAGTCCAGGTCTACTGAGATGGCTCAGGGGGTTTGTCTAGTCTCTCCTCAGAACTTGAGGCAGGAGAAGCTGTGGTGTGAACGCATACAAGAGACCAATTTCCCATCACCTTTGAAATGCATCTACAGGTGACTTTCCTGGGGAAAGCTTGTGTGCCTTAGTTCTGATGGATGCTTGCAAAAGTTAATTACTCACTTGTAGAATGTTCAGCAGGTACCAGACACCCTGGATGTTTTCACATCAATGCTTAAGCATGCCTGTGCGCTGGCTTTGTTCCGCCTCAGTAGTGATGGCAAGGAGAAACAAATATGGCGAACCCTGCATGTTAACAATTCATTTCTTTCCGTACCTTTGAAAGCAGATCTGGATCTCCACTCCCTTTCATAGGTTGCTGAATTACTGCCAAATTACTTTTCCAGTGTGCAAGGGAATAATGTCCTCACCAAACACTACAGGGTTTAAACAGTGCAGTGACTACCAGAAAGAGATGTTGCTGTCAGATTCAAATGAGGTGGGTCGCCGATGTTTA
This sequence comes from Lissotriton helveticus, assembly GCF_964261635.1. Classification (NCBI taxonomy): domain Eukaryota; kingdom Metazoa; phylum Chordata; class Amphibia; order Caudata; family Salamandridae; genus Lissotriton; species Lissotriton helveticus. The sequence continues at coordinate 771,662,509 of NC_136067.1, read as the reverse complement.
GGCTCAGACATGATTCCAAATCATGTGAGAAATGTGACCTTAGGGCAGCCTTAGGTGATCTGACACTGTACATAGGAAACAGTACATCAACAATAAAAAATAAAAAAAAGTCAAGGACTGCACTCAAGTCTCTCTGTAACTCGAAGATTCCGACTCATTCCCACTCGCGAAGCTGCTTCCACATCAGGTTTTTTTCACGGTCAAGGTCGCTGTCCAAATCGGATATTAAGAAGAATAGAAAGTCAAAAAGGGACTTGTCACCATCCTGCCACTCTGTCCAAAGAGAAGTAGGTGGGTGTCAAGGTGGTAACTAATCTCAGATAGCAAAGCTGATTCCTTAACTAGTCCAGTTACGCCCCAAATTCACCAGGCTATTGGTGATGGCACAGGAGGTTGAGGTATTTAGGGGGTAGAGGGCATGTTGCAATTAGTGGCACTATTCTCGCTGCTTCTGGCATGTCTTCAGGCCCCAAGGATCCATAGGGTCCTCCAGTCAGATTCCCATTGGATCATCTATCCTCTGTGCTGTCTGAACCCCTTGTTCCGGTCTCTGGTACCATATTGATGATGGTGCACACTTCCACCCCAGCTTCGAAAACTATACCTGTCCCACTTCCAGCCACTCTGATGCAGGAGGAGAATCTGTTACCAATTCAGAACTTGCTGTAGTTTGTATACCTGGAAACTGCCTCGGAATTTGCACCAACACAAGTGCCAGTTTTCATTCCAGATCCAATATCTGCCACAGTTGCCCCTCCACTGACACAATTTCTCACATTGCAAATGTCAGATGCCACGCTTCTGCTAACTCTATGGCAGACGGCGAGCAGAGTCCACTTGGACTCTGACCGAGGTCACACATTGACACTAGTCCAATACCTGTATGCCCCGATTCAGACAAATTACTTTCTCTTCAAAGACAACTTTATGTTATACTCAAGGGTGATGATCTGAACCTGGCAATGGGCAATGACCGGGACGCTCTGACCAGATCGGGAACTTTTCAGTCCAAGGGTTTCGTTGGTTATAGGCTTGTGGGCTAAAGATGTCTCATCCCCACACCAGAGATTACACCTTCTATTCTGCTGCCCGGAAAACCTACACCCGTATTGACTACTTCTTAGCGACACCAGTCCTACAGGCCCTAATCTACGACACCATTGCACCTAGATCTCTCTCAGACCATGCCCCCCTGACCCTAGTGGGCCGCACTGACTCTAGTCAGAATAGGACATGATGCTGGTGCCTCAGGGACTTCACTATCAATACACAATAAAACCCCTCCACAAAGGGATGTCAACTGCCTCCACAATAATGACAACATCTTTGGCCTCCCTCTTGGAGATGGTGAAATTAGTGGTGGGGATGGTGGTGGGGGAGGGGGGATGGTGGTGGAATGGGGGGGATGAGCACTCATAGAAAAAGGAGAAGCGACGGAGTCTGGAGAAGAAAGTCTTAGAGCTGGAGGCCATAAGAAATGTGTTACTTACCTGTAACTGCAGTTATCCAGTATTGGTGTCTTTCATAGATTCACATGCCTGAATCTTTCCCCGTCGTCGAGACGGGAGTCTCCGGTATATAGAAAAGCAATGTCCCGTGGACATATAAAGAAAAAAGTAGGCCTAAGGGCCTCACCTTAGTAGCCTATGTGTCCTTATGCAAAAAGGACCAAACTCCAGAAGAGAGCAAATCAGCTAACACCTCCCTCTAGAACCTTCCTGTCAGGCCTCAGTCTCTCAAATTTTCGTACGCACCAAGCTATATAGGCGTAATACTGATATAGAGATAGGTGAGTCCTTCCAGGGGAGGCGGGAGGGTTGCATGTGAATCTATGAAAGACACCAATACTGGATAACTGCAGTTACAGGTAAGTAATGCATTTCTTATCCAGTATTATGGGTGTCTTTCATAGATTCACATGCCTGAATCAGAGTAGCAAGCAACACATTGTGCACATTTCTGGTGTAATATTATATGCAAGTTATGAGATAATACATATCATGCAACTATGAATCATCATACTCATAAACCAGAAACAGTATCAGAAAATGTGCATACCAGCCAAGGATGGAGGGATAGAGGAAGGCTCACCGTACTGAAACAGATGGCGTAACACTGCTTGCCCCACGGCTGCATCCTTCATCAGTTCTGTATCCAGGCAGTAGTGCCTGGTGAAGGTATGCGGCGACTTCCAGGTTGCCGCTCTGCAGATATCAAGAACTGGCACCCCTGCAAATAGTGCCGCAGAAGTGGACATGGCTCTTGTAGAGTGAGCCCTGACCTTTGCTGGCAATGGCCTTCCAGCTCTGTCATGACTAAAGGCAATTGCCGAAGATATCCATCTTGAAATACTTTGTTTGGAAAGCGGCATCGCCTTCCTCGGTCTACTGAAGGCTATGAATAGCTGAGAGGATTTTCTGAAACTGTTGGTTTTGTCAATATAAAACTTGAGACACCTCCTAAGGTCCAATGAGTGCAGAGATCTTTCGGCTGCATTGCTGGGATTTGGGAAAAATGACCGGAGAATCACCGGCTCATTTAAGTGGAAGTCCGACGGGACTTTAGGAATAAACCGAGGATTAGTTCTGAGACCACTCGGTCACCTTTAAACTGCATGAAGGGGTCCTGTATGGAAAGAGCCTGTAATTCACTGACCCTCCTTGCTGAGGTAAGCAATAGTAGAAGGGCTGTCTTACATGAAGTATATTTGATATCCGCCCTATGGATGGGCTCAAAAGGGTGTTTCATCAATTGGTTAAGGACCACATTGAGATGCCATGATGGAGGAATTATTCTTGGTCGAGGAAAGGATCTGTAAAGTCCTTTGAGGAACTGTTTTATCAATCTGTTAGACCAGATGGAGGGTCCTTTCAATGTTCTTTTAAATCTTGAAATCGCAGCCAGATGAACTCTAATGGATGCATGGGCCAAGCCCGACTGCGCCAGATGCAGCAGATAGGGTAATATTTGTTCCGGAGTGGTGCGGAAAGGACGCAGACCGTTGTCCGCACATCAAATACAAAAGCGTTTCCACTTCAGGGAATAGGTCTTGTTAGTGCTGTCCGCTCTTGACTTGGCCAGGACGTCCTTGGACTCCTTCGGTATGTTCAGCTTACTGAACTCTCGGTACACAGGAGCCAAGCCGATAACCTGAGAGAATTCAGATCCGGATGTTGAACCTGCTTGTTGTTCATCGTGAGCAGAGACGGATGCTGATGCAGACTGATTGGCAGCTGCAGTGAAAGGTGATGAAGGTCCGTGAACCAGTGCTGTCTCGGCCAGAATGGGGCAATCAGAATTAACGTGCACAGCTCTGCCTTCATCTTCCTGAGGACCCTGGGAATCATTGGAAATGGCGGAAATGCGTACGCAAATACGTTGCGGCAAGCTATGGAAAATGCATTTCCGAGGGACCTTGATTGGGGATGCCAACTTGCGAAGTTTTGGCATTTGGCATTCTCCCTGGTCACAAACAGGTCGATTTGCGGTGTTCCCCACACCGAAAAGATGTAAGCTACCATCTCCATGTCGAGTTACCATTCGTGGGACAGAGACCTCTGCCTGCTCAGTGCATCTGCTATGACATTGTCCTTGCCTGGGACGTACTCCGCTTTTAATGCGATGTTGTGGAGAACAAGCCAATTCCAGATGATCTGCGATTCGCGCGATAGTGTGAGCGAACGCGTTCCTCCCTGTTTGTTCAAGTAGTGCATCGTCGTAGTGTTGTCAGTCCTGACGAGCACTGGGGAGTTCTGGATCCGTGGTAGAAAAGCTTGCAGGGCTAGGAAAACCGCTCTCAGCTCCAGGAGGTTGATATGAAGCTGTTTCTCCTGGTGCATCCACTTGCCACTGATTTGTAATTCCTAAAGAACCGCTCCCCAACCCTCCAGAGAAGCATCAGTTATTACATGTGGAGCTGGAGGGAGCAAAAATGACAACCCCTGTGAGAGGTTCTTGAGCGACCTCCACCACTGCAATGCCCTGGTCATTTGCTGTGTGATCGCAATGCGGTCCTCGAAGGATCCTGAGCATTGGGTCCACTGACTGGACAGAGCCTCTTGCAGCGGATGCATCCTGAGGGGACAGTGAGGTATGAGCAGGATGCACGAGGACATCATCCCCAAGAGCGATTTGAAGGTACGGACTGGTAAAGTCTTCCATGAAGCCACAGATGTGGCCAGCGAGACAAGCTTGTGTTTCCGCTCCTGAGATGGGTATGCCTTCGCATTTGTCGTATCCAATGTCGCCCCGAGAAAGGTAATGACTCGGGAGGGCTGCAAAGTAGATTTTTCGTGGTTGAGTGTCAGACCTAAATGCTTGAAGAGATTCAGACAGGCGTTGAAGGAAGCGGTTGCGTCTGCTAGAGATGGTGCCTTTACCAGCCAGTCGTCCAAATATGGGAAGACTTGGTGTCCGTGTTGCCTGAGGAATGCTGCAACCGGGGAGAGGCATTTTGTGAAAATTCTGGGTGCAGATTCGAGGCCAAACGGTAGGACACAGAATTGGTAGTGCTGACCTGCTACTGCAAATCTGAGGAATTTCCTGTGTCGTTTGTGGATAGGGATGTGAAAGTATGAGTCTTGTAGATCTAGAGACGTCATGAAATCCCCCTCCTCTAAGAGACCCAAGATCTCCTGGATCGTCACCATGCGAAACGATTGACTCTTCAAGAATGCGATGAGTGCCCGGACATCCAATATGGGTCTCCATGTCTTCTCCTTCTTTTGAATCAGGAAGAAGCAGGAATAAAATCCCTTCCCTTTGTGAGCTGATGGTACTCGCTCGATCGCTCCCTTCTTTAACATAGAGGAGATTTCTTGAAGAAGCAATCGCATGTTGTTGTGTTGCATTATACGAGGAGGATTTGTCGGGGGAATTGTTTTGAATTCTATGGAATGACCAAATTGTATCAATTGCAGCACCCATCGGTCGGTTGTAATTGCTTTCCAATTGTGAAGGTAGTGGGTCAGGATTCCTCCAATTTTGAAAGAATGAGATGGTGGAAGGACTGGCTGCTGGAAAAGGTCATTGGCGACCACCAGTGGTTTTCCTTTGGTTCTTTCCTCTATAGTTGGATTTTCCATAAGAGGTTTGTCGACCTTGTTGCTGCTGTCGCGACTGGAATTGTGAGAGGCCTTGAGTATAGGAATAAGAGGACCTGTTGGTATAGTTTCCTCTGTAAGAGTATTGGCCTCTGCCCCTGTTCCCTCGAAAGAACTGATTTCTGAATTGAAGTGTTCCAAGTGCTCTTGCTGTGTCCGTATCTTTCTTTATCGCTTGCAGAGCTTCATCAATTTTTTCCCAAAATAGATGTTGGCTGTCGTAAGGCATGTCAAGGACTTTGGCTTGCACCTCCTGCCTAACTGAGGTAGCTTTGAGCGACCCCTGCCTTCGCAAGGCTGCTGCCCCCGCCAGCTGCCTAAAACCCATCATTGCTATATCCATAGCACAGTCAATCAGTTCAGAAGCCGATGTTTGACCTTCTTTGAGTAGGGATTGTACCTCATCTTTCGTGTCTTCTAGTATCTCGGATAGATACGGGGCAATGTCTGCCCACAACTGCCGATTATATCTTCCCAACAGTGCAATTGCGTTTGCTACTTTCACTGTCATGGCTGAGGTGGTAGAGAACCGTTTCCCAATGCTATCCAGCTTCCTGCCCTCCTTATCTGGTGGAGCTGTCACCTGTGAGGATGGGTTCCTAGCATTTTTCTGCGCCGCCTGAGTGACCACCGAATCTGGTTTGGGGTGACCTGTAAGGCAAGCTGGTGCAGTCGACGGTGCTTTGTACTTTTTATCCAGCCGTGGCACAACTGCCGATACGGAGGCCGGAGTTTGTATTAATTGTAGACCCTGCTCCCATATGTGATCGATAATGGGAATGGATCTGGTTGTCTTCTTAATCGGGTCCTTAAAATCATAGAGAAAACAGTCTGTTTCTTGAGAATCCATAGTCATATGGAACCTCATGGCCGCTCTCTCCACCAGATTGTGGAACCCTCCGATGTCTGCAGGTGGTGAATCTGAGCTTGCGGGTTCAGGAGAGGCTGGAGAAGAAGCTATATATTCCACATCGTCCCCATGATCGGATTGGACTTCACCCTCTTCTTGTTTCTCATCGTCAGAAGACGGAATATCTTGTACTGGTTCCCTTTCCTGGCGAAGCACTAAGGGCGGTGATTAACACGTGGAGACGCAGTGACCCTGGTTGTCGATGGAACCGGTCCCTGTCACTCTGCCTGTGGGGCGGCAGATTCTGGAAAGCGCTGTTTGTAGTCCTGGATCAAAAACCTTAAGTCTGATACTATGGAGGCTGGTAGACATACCATTGGTGTAATTTGTGTCTGGACCTGCGATTGAACATTAAGTTCTTGAGGAATTTCCACCTCATCAAGGTCGTCGTCCGTGCTTTGGCACTTCACCACCAGGTGAGATGGACTCGTGGCCTGCATGTCCTGTTCCTCATCTGATTCTTCATCCTGTAGAAGACAAGATGGTGGCAGTCTTTGTACCCTACTGGGAGACGTTAATTCTGGAGAAATGGTCTTTTTAACGGCCTTTACTTGTTGTGAGGCTTGTTGTAGACCATCTTCGTCTGTCAAAACTGTCCCCGACGACGGTAGAGTCGTTGACGGCATAGTAGCCACACTTCCCGTCGACGGTGGAACCAACTCCGACTGTTTCCACGGTATCGTCGTCGGCGCTCTCGTCGACGGTAACTGCACCGACGCAGCCTTCGTCGACGGTGGCTTCTTCGTCGTTTATGTCTTCGTCGACGGCACACTCGTCGACGGGAGAATCTTCGTTGACTGCAAAGGCGTCGATGTCTTCGGCTTCGTCCTCGACACTGACATCGTCGATCACGTCGTCGACGAGATTTTAAGCGTCGACGACTGATGTTTAATGAGGATAATCGACGACACAGGCTTACCCGCCGCCGCCGATGGAGTAGTCTTCGTCGACGAATACGCCGCCGACGACGCCGTCGTTGACACTGTCGTCGAAGTGGAAACATGGACAGGAGACACAGCCTTCTTTTGCGCCGAGGATAGGGTCGACGATGTCGTCGACAACGACGGCGCTAGCTTCCTGGAGGCAGGAACTTTCTTGTCACACACTGAAGATTTAGCCTCTGAAGACGTTTTAGGAGCCTTCTTAGGAGGAGCGTCTGTAGGGCTAGGGGAAGCAACCCTTGTCCTCTTCAAGGATAATTTAGAGGAGGCAGAAGCAATCTCACCGTCCTCTGAAGATTCCAAGTTGTCTCTGGTCTTAAGTTTGTTCAGCCAGATCAAAAGTCGTCCTTCTCTGTCCTTAAGCGTTTTTGTAGAGAATGTTCTACAAATTTTAAATTCCTTTGGCGTATGATCCGGATACAGACAGTATAGACATGTCTTGTGCTGATCTTCAATATGTAATCTCTTCTTATTACAGGAAGCACAAGCTCTGAAGAGACCCTTCTTCTGAGGGTCAGCCATAGTCAGATTTTGAAGAAAGTAATCCAAATAGGTGAAGAAATAGCTTAAAACAAGCAAACCTGAGGAGAACTCAGGTGGAGACTCCCTAGCACAACGTGCGGTAGAAAATCTGAGAGACTGAGGCTCCTGACAGGAAGGTTCTAGAGGGAGGTGTTGGCTGATTGGCTCTCTTCAGGAGTTTGGTCCTTTTTGCATAAGGACACAGATAGACTACTAAGGTGAGGCCCTTAGGCCTACTTTTTTCTTTACCGGAGATTCCCGTCTCGACGAAGGGGAAAGATTCAGGCATGTGAATCTATGAAAGACACCCATAATACTGGATAACTAAACATACTGGGTGTAGGAGAGTGGGGTCTGCAATCCCATGGCCACCCCAGATTTGTGCTTTTTTTGCTTCACTGGTTTACGACTTTCCCTGGCTGTGGGCCTGCTAATCAGTCCCACAGCCTAGCTGTTCTCTCTCTAAAATTACAACCATGTACCCTAGGTGCATTTACCAATTGGTACTGGGCCACCTTATCAGTCCCTGTACAGTATACCTTAGGTATCCAGGGCATAGGTGTACCCAGGGCCTACCAGGGGCTGCAGCATGTATTATGCCACCCCTGGCTGGCTATCCAAAACAGACACAACTGGCTGCACGACAGCTGGGGCAAGGTGGTGTAATCACCCTTTGCTTTAGATATAGTTCCCTATATCTAAAACCTAAAATGGACACATATATTCCTATCAGTCACTCCTATGGAAGGCCTTATCAATCCTGAAGGCAGAGTGCTTGGAATTATGTGAGATGGTGCTCTGGCATGAGCTGAGCCCGTTTGCAGCTTGCGGAACCAAGTCCTAATAGCTGTTCCATGATAACGCTATACCATATACTCAAGTGCATTATCAACCTCGCGGTTAAATGCTAACTCTGGTATAACATTATTAAAACATGTCGAGTAAGGTGTTATACGAATTGGAATACTACCCCCTCGCCAATTCTGGCGACGGGGGTAGCATTCCACCCTTCTAGAGGGACACGACATGTATGTAACTGTGAACCCCGGTTAAAGTTAACTCGAGCCTCAGCATCACAAAATGGATGCTGCCACCACAGACAAGTCTGACCTCCTGCTGCTGGGAGTCCTTCCAGCGAGGGAGGCTCAGACAAAGGGTTTCCTGCCTTGGGAGGTGCTAGCACCACCCCAGACAGGATTTTGTGTATTAGGTAGGCCAAGGCTGAAAGGAATGAGACATGCCTGGGGCACACAAGGTGCCCTGTGCATACACCGGTTCCAACCAGTTGCTGGGTCACTCCAGCCCCAGCTCTGGCGGGAAACCGGACAAAGGATAGGGGGTGTAACCACCCCCCTTCCTGGTCCCACCCAGGGGAGGGACCTAGTCGTAGTGCAGCCCCCTTTAGCTGAATAAAGGTAGGAGCTGGTCCCATTCCCAGTTAGATTAATCTTGACAACTTCCACGAAGAAACTCTTGACCTTCGACCTCCTGAACATCAGAAGACTGAAGAATCTCCCCTATGGTCAGGGAGTGACCATCCTGCTTCGCAGGCACCATCAAGCTCCTGTGCGGTTTGCTGCAAGTCCTTCCTTCCCGGAATCCGACGACCCAGCTCAACAAGACCCAGACCTCCAGACCCCTCTGACCTCTACCCACATCCACAGCAGGGACCCGTGGGTGCGACGAGCAACGTGGAGACGGCCATCTTGAAGAAACCTGCCCAGTGCTTCCAGCACGACCACCGAGGGACCCTCGAGTAAGTGCATCGGGGACTGAGAAGCCCCACACCGACACAGCACCTGCATCCAAGGTCAGCCCCCCCAGCCTCCACGAGATCTGCGTGGGGCCCCTTTGCCTGGTTGCTGCCTTCCCTGTTGTCTGGTCACTTGCCGGCTGGCTCATGACCTCTGAGATGACGACCCGAAGAGTTCAACACTGCTAGTCTGGTCCCCCAGACTGGCCCTTGCTTCCTTGTGACAGAGAAGCACCCCGGACCCTCCTGGTCCGCACCAGACGCCATCCTTGTTCCACCGTGTGGCTTGCACTAGCCAAGGCCTGTTGACCAGATCGACGATCCAACACGTCCAACAGCAGCAGACTACGTGGGACAGCTCGTGCCTCCAGCCTGGTCGTAAAGAACAGCTCCTGGTCCGCGCAGCTACAGAGAGAAGCGACCCTTCCTTCCCCTGAAGGCAGCGACAGCATCTGGTTCCCTCCTGGTTCCAGCACCGTCACTGGCTAGTGACCAAGACACTGTCCCCTTCCCTTTCAGGACTTCTCCTCCCTAGTTCCATCCTTGGAACCACCAGACTCCTCCATCTGGCTGCCTGCCAGCAACTCTTTGTTTCAGGCATCACCGGGATCAACGCAGCGAACCAGACACCACTTCAGCCCTATGCACCCGCAGCCTGTGGTTTAGGTAACTAAAGCTTATAGGTGCTGAAGTCATTGTCCACTATCCTAGTGTCCAGGTCCACTGTTTTCCCTCCATCCAGCCGGGTTCGTCCGGAATCCGTAACTTTGTAAACTGTAGTATCCATAGACGTTGGTACGCATCCCGCGTGAGAGTTTCCACTCTGCACGTGAGTCCCTTGGGCATCCTGCTCCATACTTACCTAGTTCGTAGCGTAGTCCCAGCGATCCTCCAGTCTCTGGATCTCCTTACAGTACTTTCCTTCCTCACATTCCATTGTTTCTAGTATATGGTTTGTCGTGCCCCTAAGGCACATGTGTAAATATTGTGCTAACTCGTATTTCCTTCTTAGTATTGTCATGTGATTAGCCCTCTGACCTCAAAGAGTTCAGAGGTGTTGTTATTAATAAATATATTGTTTATTTTCATAACAACCTGTGTGGTGTCCTTTCATCTGGTATTCAAGGGGTTATATTGTGGTAAAACAGCTGGCTTCACATGCCAAAAGAGTTTAGCCTAAGACTGCTTTGTCCATGCTACCATTAGGATAGCTGGTCTATAAGGTTGACTTACAACCAATCACCATAAGGGTTGTTTGGACTGATACAAGGTGATCACTAGAACTAGTGAGCATCATATATCAGGCCAACTTCTCACAGGGCTGTGTTAATCTATATTCTAACTGTGCATTGATACTGCCGGCACCCAGGACTGTAGGTGATCAGCTACGTTTGTTTGCGATTTGCTGTTGCTTTAATATACAGAAATTATCTAAAGAAGACTTCTTCAGAGACTTCATCACAATTTTCATTGAACTCTGATCAACAGGATATTGACGACTGTGATTATGAACTTACTTACCTTCAGTAACGCATTCTCTGGTCGAGAGACCATATATAGCCACAGAAAACTTACCTTTGAATTTCACATGAGTCAGCCTGGATCTGGAAGATTTTTGCAGAACCAGTATCCCTCTGCGCGCAGTGTGTGGCATCAGTCAGCGTTATCCATGCCAGAAATGATGCTGGCATCACCCATATAGGTGCCACCTCAGCGGGGTTAAGTTACTCCCAAACTATGATAATGAAGATATTTATGAGGGCTTTCAGGAAGCCAGTGGGCTAGACGCCTGCCCTGTCACAGAAGTGCTGTGGTGATTAGTCATACAGCGGAGGTCCTAGGCCTTCAGCTATCTTTAATTGAGGGCAAGACAAATGTCCTTACAGAGCTTTCGCACCCTGGTGCAGCCACATCCTTGTAGAATCCTTGGGCAATTCCTTGCCCTTGCGCACCAGTGAACAAGTAGAAAGGCCAGAAACCACAGACCAACAGAATGAGACCTGGACTTTCTTATACTGCACCAGAATCCTGAGAGCTCAGTGGTCCAAGCTTCCACCAGTGCGTTACCTACGACCAATCCAGAGAGGGAGCCAAAAAGAATTGAGGCGTACACAAAGCAGGTTGTTTCTTCTTCCAGCACTGGGGCCAGTCAATGCAGCCTGCCTATTAGGGTGTTAAAGGCACACCCTTTGGTACATGGGTAGAAACACCTTGGTGGCTACAAAGGAGGAGCTTCAGCCTCTTTGGCTCCAACTATTCATGACGACAGGATACAGAAAAGTATATCATTACAACTAGCTTGGACACTTCTGACTGCTTGGGGCATACGGTGGCCACTAGTGTGATGCTCTGCCATCAAGTGTGGATGTGATCCACTGGATTTTTTGGAGCTGTACAGGCACCTCTAATGGATAGGCCATTCAATGGGTCTGGCTTCTTTGACTAAAAGGTTGATTCTGCATTCTAACACTTTAAAGAAAGCATAGCCACAGCGCACTCCTTGGGCCTTTTACCCCCTGCCAGGCAGTATCCTGAGCAGCCACACTCTTTTTAGCCTACTGCAGCGGGCTGGAGTACATACATGGCGAGGCACCCACCACCATTGCAGCAGTTACGCCAGTCGTTTCGTGACCAAAGTTGAGGATAAAGCAGACATCATGCAGGTCACCATGGACATAGACCTATTCAGTCTTCAGCCCCTGCAGCATCAGCCTCCAAGGGGCTTTGGTTTGTCCTTAGCAGCACATATTCACTCTGTGTGAGGCATGATCAGACATTTTCTTCCTGGGTGGCAGGTAAATTCATCTGTCATATAGGTCCTCCAGATTGCCCAGCAGGGTTATACCCTGCCATTCCTTGTCGACCAACTTCACGTACTCCCACATGAAAGCTTTTGGAAGAGCACTATCAATCTTGCTGCAAGAGGTGTAGGACCTACATGTCAAAGGGGTACTCAAGAGAGTGCTGGACTTGGAAATAGGAATTGGTTGTTGCTCCCGCTATTTTCTTATCCTGAAGGGCAGAGGACTTAATTCTATTTTGAACCTTCTCCCTCTGAATGGTTTCCTCCAGAAGATTTTTTTTTTTAATTGCTCACACTACACAGAGTTCTGACCACCTTGGATCTGGAAAACTGGATGGTTGCCTTAGACCTGAAGGACACAGACTTTCATGTGCATATTGTGAGAAGTTGGCCTGATATATGATGTTCACTAGTTCTAGTGACCACCTTGTATCAGTCCAAACAACCCTTATGGTGATTGGTTGTAAGTCAACCTTATAGACCAGCTATCCTAATGGTAGCATGGATAAAGCAGTCTTGGGCTAACCTCTTTTGGCATGTGAAGCCAGCTGTTTTACCACAATATAACCCCTTGAATACCAGATGAAAGGACACCACACAGGTTGTTATGAAAATAAACAGTATATTTATTAATAACAACACCTCTGAACTCTTTATGAGGTCAGACGGCTAAGCACATGACAATCTCTTACGAAAAACACTACAAGTTGCACAAAATTACAATGGTGCCCTAGGGGCACGACAAACCATATACTAAGTAAGTGGAATGTGAGAGTCGATAAAAGGAATGGAGCTGTCTAGAGGCTGTAGGATCGATGGGACCACGCTACACTAACTTCAGTTAAGTAGTAGGAGGCCCACGGAACGCGTGTGCAGAGTGTGAACTCACACGCGAGATGCGTAACAACGTCTATGGACAGTACAGTTCAAGTAAAAGGTAAGTACGGACAATCCTGACTAGTTAGGACAACAACGACTGTGGAATTGGACACTAGGACAGTTAGACTACCCTTAAGCACCGAAATGCTCTTGTTACCTCACCCACGGGCTGCGGGTGCATAGGTGCCAAAGTGTGTCGGGTTCTCACGTTGAAGTCAATGGAGCCTGAAAGAAAAGATGCTGCAGGCGACCAGGAGGAAGATGTCCGGTGCGATCCAAGGGTGGATCGGTGAAGAAGAGGACCTGAAAGCAGAGGGGACAGTGTTCAAAGTCACTAGCCAGTGACCGGTGTGGAACCAGGAAGGAACCAGGTGCTGTCGTCGCGATCAGGTGAAGAGTGGACGCTTAACTCTGCAGCCACGTGGACCAGGAGGTGTCTTCGACGACCAGGATGGAGGCACGAGCTGTCCCACGCAGGCTCTCGCTGTCGGCGGTGTCGGATCCGGGATTGGAATCAACAGGCCTTGGCAAAGGCAACCCACGCGGTGAGTGGAAAAGACGTCTAGTGCGGACTAGGAGAGTCCGGGGTGCCCCTCTTTTGGAAGGGAGCAAGGGCCAGTCGGGAGCAACCAGACCAGCAGCAAAGATTCAAAGGTTCGTCGTCTAGGAGGCCACTAGCCAGCCGGCAAGTGACCAGACAATGCGTCGAGCAGCAAACAAGCAGAAGGGCCCCACGCAGATCTCGTGGATGCTGGAGGGCTGATCTTCGGTGCAGGGGCTGCTCGGGGCTGGGGCTTCTCAGTCCCCAAAGCACTTGGTCGAGTTTACCGCGGGAGTCGTGCTGGAAGCGAAGTGCAGGTTCGTTCAAGATGGCCTGTCCCACGTGTCTCGTCGCACCCACGGGTCTCAGCTTTGCTGCAGATGTGAGTTGAGGTCGGAGAGGTCTGGGAATCCGGGTCTCGTCGGGCTCTGAAGTCTGGATCCTCGAGGGAAGACGACAAAGTGAAGCCGCTGGACGCTTGATGGTGCCTGCAGTTGCAGGGTGGACACTCCTTGCCCACAAGGGAGATTCTTCCGTCTTCTGTGGAGCAGAACGTCGAAGGCCAGAGTTTCTTCTTGTTGAATAGTTCAGGATAATCTAATTTGGAATGGGACTAGCTCCTACCTTTATTCTCCTAAAGGGGGCTGCACTACTGACTAGGTCCCTCCCCTGGGTGGGACCAAGAAGGGGGGTAGTTACACCCCCTATCCTTTGTCCGGTTTCCCGCCAGAGCTGGGGCAGGGATGCCACAGCAACTGGTTTGAACCGGTGTATGCACAGGGCACCTTGTGTGCCCCAGGCATGTCTCATTCCTTTCAGGCCTATCCTTCCCAATACACAAAGTCCTGTCTGGGGTGGTGCTAGCACCTCCCAAGGCAGGAAACCCTTTGTCCAAGCCATCCTCGCTGGAAGGACTCCCAGCAGCAGGAGGTCAGACTTGTGTCTGTGGTGGCAGCATCCATTTTGTGATGCTGAGGCTCGAGTTAACTTTAACCGGGGTTCACAGTTACATACATGTCGTGTCCCTCTAGAAGAGTGGAATGCTACCCCCGTCGCCAGAATTGGCGAGGGGGTAGTATTCCAAATCGTATGACACCTTACTCGACATGTTTTGATAATGTTATACCAGAGTTAGCATTTTACCGCGAGGTAGATAATGCACTTAAGAGTATATGGTATAGCGTTATCATGGAACAGCTATTAGGACTGTGTTCCGCAAGCTGCAAACTGGCTCAGCTCATGCCAGAGCACCATCTCACATAATTCCAAGCACTCTGCCTTCAGGATTGATAAGGCCTTCCATAGGAGTGACTGATAGGAATATATGTGTCCATTTTAGGGTTAGATATAGGTATACTATATCTACAGCAAAGGGTGTTTACACCACCTTGCCCCAGCTGTCATGCAGCCAGTTGTGTCAGATTTAGATGGCCAGCCAGGGGTGGCATAATACATGCTTCAGCCCCTGGTAGGCCCTGGGTACAGGGACTGATAAGGTGGCCCAAGACCAATTGGTAAATGCACCTAAAGTACATGGTTGTCAATTTAGAGAGAGAACAGCTAGGCTGTGGGTCTGATTAGCAGGCCCACAGCCAGGGAAAGTCGTAAACCAGTGAAGCAAAAAGCAAAAATCTGGGGTGACCATAGGATTGCAGACCCCACTCTCCTACAGATATCCTGCAGTCCCACATAAGTTATCTACGGCTCAAGGTCGTCCAAGTGCATGTTCAGTTTGCTGTGCTCCCAGTCGGCCGTAGCAGCGCCCCTCATGTGTACACAAAAGTGATGGAAGTATTCACCACCCATCTTCGAAAGTAGGGGATACCAGTTTTCTCCTGCTTAGATGACAGGTTGCTGAAGGTGAGCTCACCAGAGTCAGTCATAGACAACCTCCAGACGACGACAAACAACCCAACATCATTGGCTTCTCTATCAATGAGCCAGTTATAAAAGACTCCTTTGCAGAGGATTGCCTGCATAGGAGCCATTCTGGAAATGATGCAGTTCAGTACCTTTCAGAGACAACTAGTCTAGGACATTAGCGCTGTGACCTTGATGTTTTAGCCTCAGTCCTAGATCTCGGTGAGAGCAGGCCTTAGGCTCTTTGGCCTGCTGTCCTCATGCATCCAGCTTGTCCACTTTGCCAAGTGGCAAGAGTGGGCTCTGCAGTGGCACCTAAAATCTTAGTGGGCCTGGCACCAAGGAATCATCTAAGACGCCATCACAGGTTCAGCCGATAGACCGGAACCTCATCAGGGAAAGCCCTCACTCCTTCCCCCACCCAGAGCAGATGGTGGTGATGGATGCACACATGTTGGGTTTGGAAGAGCATCTTAGATATGAGGAAATCAGAGAACTCTGGTTCCCGGCATACACCCAGCCTTCCTGCCATGCATCAAGTGAAGGCTGGTACAGGTTCTTACAGACCCCACCACTGCCATGTGGTACTACACCAAGCAGAGCTCAGTGAGGTCCTGTGCCAAAAAACGCTGCACCTCTGGAACAGGCTGAGGGGTCACAGCATCTCCCTGATTGTGAACCACATGGCAAATTCTTTAAATGACAGGGCAGACAAGCCAAGCCATCAAAGTCCGGCGGCTCAAGAATGGCAGTTGCATCCCAAGGTGGCAAAGAACATCTTACAACAGTGGGGAAGAGTCCTGGCGGGATATTTTAACCACGATTAAGAATCTAGTATGTAAAATATTCTGAGCCTTACAATTCACAAGAACACTCTCTAGGAGATGGATTCAGCAATGGAGCACAGTACTCCTGTACGTCTTTCTGCCACTCTGGCTCCTGCCACGAAATCTGAAGACAGGAATGACCAGGCCCAAGTCATCCCAGTGGCTTTGAATTGAACCAGA
This sequence comes from Lissotriton helveticus, assembly GCF_964261635.1. Classification (NCBI taxonomy): domain Eukaryota; kingdom Metazoa; phylum Chordata; class Amphibia; order Caudata; family Salamandridae; genus Lissotriton; species Lissotriton helveticus. The sequence goes on along the minus strand of NC_136067.1, from coordinate 771,646,191 downwards.
ATAGTGTGGTCCCTGTAACTTCTAAGCATATGCATTTGTCCTTCGATCAGGCTGCTGTTGTGGCTGGTTCTTCTGTTGCGGCAGCAGGGTAGGGTTCTGCACAAAACCTTCTCAATCTACATTTCCATGAATGGAGACTGAGCGGGGCAGTTAACTGTGTTCGATCTGCACCCTGAGGTTGTGGATGCCAGCCACCATTGTTTAAATCACCTGATGTGGCATGTTTTGCTGTCTCAGTGGAACCAGGATGGCTTTTTTGCAGAGTTGTGACTCCATTTCATGTTGGGCAAATCAGAACACTCTCAACTTTCTTTACTCCACTTCATCCCCCCACTCGAAAAGAGGATATACTCCCTATACAGGATCCAAAGAGAGATAGACCCTTTTTATATCAATCACACCAATGGACCATAAGCTCTTTGTCGGATTATCAGAGGCAAAGAAAGGCAAACCGGTGCAGAAAAGGACTGTCAAGCGAACAGTCCTCTGTGTCAAGACAAACTACAAACTGGCTAAAAAACAGACTCACCAATGAGTTGGCACATAAGGGGTCTGTTCTTGACATTCGCAAGACCACAATGTGGGTGTTTATGCACATGTTCACGAAGCACTACTGCCTTGACAGTAGTGCCAGACAGCAGTGATCAACAGAAGGGGAGTGATACATGTTAGTTTCTACAGGACTTCTTGGTCTGAGTCAAATCCCCAGACACTCCTACTTTGGTATCAATTCTTATGATGAAGAATCTGCAGTCTGAAGTAGCCATCGGAAGAGGAGTTACTTACAATCCATAAAGTCTAGTGGTTAGTCTATCTAACCACAGATTTCTCACTGCCCTCCTATGTTTTCCAGTCTCTTTAGCAGCTAGAGAGTTGCATTTTAGTACCTACAATTGGCTGTGCTCCACATCCAAAGGTGCAGGAATAGTCAAGCAGTGAATGGATGCCAATGGGCAGGGGTAGTGCTTACATATGGCCCCATCACTCCTGGGGTAGAAATAAGGAACAACAGAACCACAAGGCATCCTCTAGTGGAGCATGGGAGTATTGCTATGAGAACATCTGAATCCAGTAAGGCATTAAGGGAATTTTCTAAAGGTGAGGAATCTGCAGTTAAACTACCCATCAAAAAGTGTTACCAAAGGTAAGTAACTTGTTACTTTAACATTGTGATGTAGTGTTCTATAAAGAGGTACATCTTTAACTCGTTCCTAAATTGTAGCAGTGTCCAGGATGCAGGAATGTTATTCAAGATCAGGGGTGTATAGATTAAAAATACCTCTTGCCATTTATTGGATTTTTTTTTAAATACATTTATTTTTTACACTTTTTAGACTGCAGTTTGGTGGTGTTCTGAATACAGGTGTCCAGAGACCCACAAATGATGGCGAGTTTGTCTGCAAGTTAAGCGGAAGGGATAGTCATGACGGATTTGTAAATGATGCAGCTGGTTTAGAAGATGGTGCAGACCGACCAGCAGAGCCAGTGGAGTTCCATCGAGATGTGATCATATTTCTTCAGGTTCTAGACGAGACATGAAGCAGCATGTTGAATATCCATAGGGGATGCAAGTGTAGAGTCTGGTGAGCCATGGAGCAGGATGTTAGCAACATCCTAATGTGAGGGTACAAAGGCTTGAGCAGCAGTTCTGAAGTCATTTTCTGGAAAGAAACCGTTTCCCTTTCTTTAGGGGAAAGAGCAGGTACCAGGCCATCTTTCTTTATTCCTTAAGGGAGAAGGTGGTGTCTAGGGTGAATCCAAGTGATTTGGCATTCAGTTCAACTTAGTACTCGAATCTGTGAAGGTTCCTGTAATTGAGCCAGATTTGTACGGCATCTTAGGTATTGTTCTTGGAAAATAACAAACTAAATCTTGGATGTACTGAGTTTCAGGAAGGCACCTGACATCAAATTATGGATGATGTGCAGGTAGTGTTTAAGGAACTGGATCTCTGAAGCAAAGGAGACTCAATTATAAGTGTGTATTGTAAGGAAAAGCCTTGTTTTGTATGTTCACCTCCAGGTTTTTGAACTGATGCTGCTGCTTTATCAATTCAAAGTGCACTGAGGCCTGGTAACCAGACCTGAGTGCCAGTGCCCTGACCTTAAAGGGTATGTGGAATGGACTATTCCCAATTGATAATGAATCACTTACCTGTAACTCCCAGGGGTGGGGGGGGGGGCATCTAACTTACTTGAATGTAAGTTAGAGGGGCACCCCAGGGTTTGCAGCACTGATTGTGCCAACATGGAGCTCCCCTAAGTAAAGCAAGTACCGCCATTCGCCACTGAAGACTGGTAGAGCAGTCATGCATTGTTAGTCCAACATTGCACTTGAATGCAATGGCAAATCCAAAACTTCTCATTGACGTGTGTAAATCACCCCTCATGCAGGCCTACCAAGCACTAAATGGAGGGTGAAACATATGACTCAGTCAGGACATGTACTTTGCATGTCCTGACAGTAAAATATGCACAAGGAATATGCTACTTACTAGTATGCATCGGTTCTTGGCGTGTAGGGCTGCTGACATTCATATCTTGTGCAAAGATCGCCGCCTAGTCTTGGGTCCGGACGATTGCACTTTGTTGTCCTGGAAGAGTCTTTAAATTATCACGAGATAGGTGATTCCTCCCCTGGACTACAGTGCGCATGGGCATCTTCTCCATCCTCAGATTGTTTTTCGCCATTGTGGCAAAGATGGAGTATAGTAAGTAAGAGATGGCCATGCCAAAGAGAATCCTGCAGCTGCAACAGGCACCGGGGAGGAGGGTGGGCGAAATGAATGTCAGCAGCCCGACATGCCAAGAACAGATGCATACTGGTAAGTTGCATATTCCGTTCGAGGCATGTGGGTTGCTGAATTCATATCTTGTGCATAGACTGTATAGCAGTATCTCCTCTAGCGGTGGTCACCTGTACCAGCTGCAGCAGTCTGAAAATGCTTTTAAGGACAGCCTGGCCTACCGCAGCTTGCTGTTTTGATTGCACGTCTGCACAATAGTGTTTAGTGAAAATGTGTATGGTAGACCATGTAGCTGCCCTACATATGTCTTCAAGGGGAATATTCCCTAGGAAAGCCATGGATGCCCCCATTTTACGCGTAGAGTGTGCTTTTGGGGGAACAGTTAGAGTGCGTTTAGCTTTTTGATAATATATTTGGATGCACTTAACTATCCATCTGGCTATTCCTGATTTTGAGATGGGATTAACTTTATGTTGTGGTGAAAAAGCAACAAACAGTTGCTTTGTTTTTCGAAATTATTTAGTCCTGTCCACATAATATAGCAGAGCTCTTCTTACATCTAGTGTGTGTAGGGCTCTTTCAGCCACTGACTGTGGGTTTTGAAAGAAGACTGGCAATTCTATAGATTAGTTGATATGGAAAGTGGATATGACTTTTGGCATGAACTTAGGGTTAGTGCGAAGTACTACCTTATTAGCATGTATTTGCATAAAAGGTTCTTGGATGGTTAGTGCCTGTAGCTCACTTACTCGCCTGAGGGAGGTAATGGCAATTAGAAATGCCACCTTCCATGTTAGAAATTGTAATTCACATGAGTGGAGTGGTTCAAAAGGAGGTCCCATAAGTCTGGTAAGTACTATATTTAAGTTCCAGACTCGAGAAGTGGGTGCTTTGGAGGGATTATCCTTTTAAGACCTTCCATAAAAGCTTTGATTGGTGGTACCCTATATAGAGACAGATGTTGTCTGCTCTGGAGATATGCTGCCATAGCAGCAAGATGTAGTCTTATAGAAGAGTATGCTAGATTGCATCTTTGAAGGTGCAAGAGGTAACAGATAATGTTTTGGATGGAAGCATCTAATGGATTGATTTGGTTATTGTTGCAGTAAATTACAAATCGTTTCCATTTAGCTGCATAGCATGCTCTAGTAGTTGGCCGTCTTGCCTCCTTGATAATGTTCATGCAATCAGGAGGTAAGTTAAGGTATCGGAACTCTAAGACCTCAGGAGCCAGATCGCTAGGTTCATCTGATTGGGATCTGGGTGCCTGATTTCTCCATGGTTGTGAGTTAAAAGATGGGGCGCGAGGCGCAGTCTTTGGTGGGGAACTACTGCGAGTTCCAGGAACGTTGTGTACCATGGTTGTCTCGCCAATGTGGGAGCAACCAGGATCGTTGTGAGTGACTGCCTAAGTAGTTTGAGTGCCACTAGCGGAATCAGTGGAGCTGGTGGAAAAGCGAACGCAAATCTGCGTGCCCAGTTCATCCATATCGCATTGCCCTGAGACTGTGGATGTGGGAACCTGGCGGCCAAGAACTGGCATTTTGAGTTTTCGCTTGTGGCAAACAGATCTATCTCTGGCTGCCCCCATTTTTGGAAGAATGGTTGTAGAACCGGAGGGTGTATCTCCCATTTGTGTAGCTGTTGACTGTGTCTGCTTAGCAGATCCGCTACTTGATTGTCTTTTCCTGGAGAGTGTTCTGCTAGGAGAAAATGTTTTTGGGAATTGCCCATTTCCGTATGTTCAGTGCTAAGTGGGACAGTTGTGGAGAGTGTGTACCACCTTGCTTCTGAATGTAGTACATGGCTGTCATGTTGTCCGTCCGGATCAACACAGCCTTGTTGCACAGGTAGTTTTGGAATGCTTTTAGTGCCAGAAATATTGCTAGCAACTCTAGTTGGTTGATATGCAGTCTCCTTTGTTTGATTGTCCAGAGCCCTTGGACTGTGTATTGTAGTAAATGGGCTCCCCAACCTGTCAGTGATGCGCCCGCTGTTAGTACTACTTGAGGAACCGGCTCTTGGAACAGTCACCCTTTGGAAAGGTTTTGTGGGTTCCACCACTGCAGAGAGTTGTAAGCGCGACTGACCACCAACACTAGGTCTTTTAATTGTCCCTGAGCTTGGTTCCACTGCCGTGTTAGGCATTCCTGTAGTGGACGCATTTTGAAGTCGGGCATGGGGGACAATGAATATACAGGAGGCCATCATACCTATTAGTTGCATGAATACGCGAGCTGGCAGAGAGTGTTGTGGCTGAAATTTCTGAATGAGAGTCTGGATGGTGGCTATCCTTGATTGATTTGGATATGCCTTTGCTAGAGAGGTATTTATTGTAGCCCCCAGATATTGTTGTATGTGGTCGGGTTGTAGAAGTGATTTTGGGTAGTTCATTGAAAAATCCAGGCTATGTAGCAGCTGTAGTGTTTGGGACGTATGGCTTGCGCACTCCTGATACGAGTTTGCTTTTATGAGCCAATCGTCCAGGTATGGAAACACGTGGATGTGTTGTCGTCTGAGGTGTGCAGCTACTACCGCTAAACATTTTGTGAACACTCTTGGGGCTGTGGTTACCCCGAAGGGGAGAACCTTGAACTGATAAATGTTGACCTTCTATTGTGAACCTGAGGTATTTCCTGTGAGCTGGATGTATAGGTATGTGAAAATATTCGTCCTTGAGGTCTAATGTTGCTAGGAAGTCACCTTGCTGGAGTAATGGGAGTACTTGTTGCAGAGTGATCATATGGAAGTGCTCTGAGAGTATGTATTGATTTAGAGGTCTGAGGTCTAATATTGGTCTGAGGGACCCGTCCTTTTTGGGAATAAGGAAGTATAGGGAGTATACTCCTGTTCCGTGGTGTTGAAAAGAGACTGGTTCTATGGCTCCCTTTTCTAGCATGGACTTGACCTCTTGGTGTAGCAGGGTGATGTGTTCTTTGGAAATAGGACGTTGTCTGGGAGGTATGTTGGGTGGAGTAAAAGTGAGTTCCAGGCAATAACCATACTGGATAATTTGTCTCACCCACCTGTCTGTGGTAATTGCATATCAGACTGGTAGGAACTGTTTGACTCTGCCTCCGATTGGTGTTAAATGGTCTGGAGGGAGTTTGATGAAGTCACTGTTTGGTGGCAGTGGAGGCTCTGGTGTTATTTGTAGGAGTGGGGTCTGCAATCCTATGGTCACCCCAGATTTTTGCTTTTTGCTTCACTGGTTTACGACTTTCCCTGGCTGTGGGCCTGCTAATCAGACCCACAGCCTAGCTGTTCTCTCTCTAAATTGACAACCATGCACTTTAGGTGCATTTACCAATTGGTACTGGGCCACCTTATCAGTCCCTGTACAGTGTACCTTAGGTATCCAGGGCATAAGTGTACCCAGGGCCTACCAGGGACTGAAGCATGTATTATGCCACCCCTGGCTGGCCATCTAAATTGACACAACTGGCTGCACGACAGCTGGGGCAAGGTGGTGTAATCACCCTTTGCTGTAGATATAGTATACCTATATCTAACCTTAAAATGGACACATATACTCCTATCAGTCACTCCTATGGCAGGCCTTATCAATCCTGAAGGCAGAGTGCTCGGAATTATGTGAGATGGTGCTCTGGCATGAGCTGAGCCCGTCTGCAGCTTGCGGAACACAGTCCTAATAGCTGTTCCATGATAACGCTATACCATATACTCTTAAGTGAATTATAATCCTCGCGGGTTAATGCTAACTCTGGTATAGCATTATCAAAACATGTCGAGTAAGGGGTCATACGAATTGGAATACTACCCCCTCGCCTATTCTGGCGACGGGGGTAGCATTCCACCCTTCTAGAGGGACACGACATGTATTTAACTGTGAACCCCGGTTAAAGTTAACTCGAGCCTTGGCATCACAAAATGGATGCTGCCACCACAGACACAAGTCTGACCTCCTGCTGCTGGGAGTCCTTCCAGCGAGGGAGGCTTGGACAAAGGGTTTCCTGCCTTGGGAGGTGCTAGCACCACCCCAGACAGGATTTTGTGTATTGGGTAGGACAGGCCTGAAAGGAATGAGACATGCCTGGGGCACACAAGGTGTCCTGTGCATACACCGGTTCACACCAGTTGCTGGGGCATCCCTGCCCCAGCTCTGGCGCGAAACCGGACAAAGGATAGGGGGTGTAGCCACCCCCCTTCCTGGTCCCACCCAGGGGAGGGACCTAGTCAGTAGTGCAGCCCCCTTTAGGAGAATAAAGGTAGGAGCTGGTCCCATTCCAAATTAGATTATCCTGAACAACTTTACAGGAAGAAACTCTGGACTTTGACGTTCTGTTCCACAGAAGACGGAAGAAATCTCCCTTGTGGGCAAGGAGTGTCCACCCTGCAACTGCAGGCACCCTCAAGCGTCCAGCGGCTTCACTTTGTCGTCTTCCCTCGAGGATCCAGACTTCAGAGCCCGACGACACGCGGATTCCCAGACCTCTCCGGCCTCAACTCACATCTGCAGCACAGCTGAGATCCGTGGGTGCAACGAGACACGTGGGACCGGCCATCTTGAAAGAAACTGCACTTCGCTTCCAGCACGACTCCCGAGGTAAACTCGACCAAGTGCTTTGGGGATTGAGAAGCCCCAGCCCCGAGCAGCCCCTGCACCGAAGATCAGCCCTCCAGCTTCCACGAGATCTGCGTGGGGCCCTTCTGCTTGTTTGCTGCTCGACGCGTTGTCTGGTCACTTGCCGGCTGGCTAGTGGCCTCCTAGACGACGAACTTTGAAAACTACACTGCTGGTCTGGTTGCTCCAGACTGGCCCTTGGTCCCTTCTAAAAGAGGAGCACCCCGGACCCTCCTGTCCACTCCAGACGCCGTTTCCACTCACTGCGTGGGTTGCCTTTGCCAAGGCCTGTTGACTCCAAATCCGGATCCGACACCGCCGACAGCAAGAGCCTGCGTGGGACAGCTCGTGCCTCCATCCTGGTCGTCGAAGACACCTCCTGGTCCATGTGGCTGCAGAGACAAGCGTCCACTCTTCACCTGATCGCGACGACGACATCTGGTTCCTTCCTGGTTCCACTCCAGTCACTGGCTAGTGACTTTGAACATTGTCCCCTCTGCTTTCAGGTCTTCAGCATCCTCGATCCACCCGTGGATCGCACCGGACATCTTCCTCCTGGTCGCCTGCAGCATCTTTTCTTCCAGGCTCCATAGACTTCAACGCAGAAACCCGACACGACTTTGCACCTATGCACCCACAGCCCGTGGGTGAGGTAACAAGAGCATTTCGGTGCTCAAGGGTAGATTGACTCTCCTAGTGTCCAGTTTCACAGTCGTTTTAGTCCTAACTAGTCAGGATTGTCCGTACTCACCTTTTTCTTGAACTGTACTGTCCATAGACGTTGTTACACATCTCGCGTGTGAGTTCACACTCTGCACACGCGTTCCTTGGGCCTCCTATTACTTACCTAACATTAGGGTAGCGTAGTCCCAGCGATCCTACAGTCTCTGGACAGCTCCATTCCTTCTATCGATTTCCTTATACCATTTACTTAGTATATGGTTTGCCGTGCCCCTAGGGCACCATTGTAATTTTGTGCAACTTATCGTATTTCTCCTAAGAGATTGTCATGTGCTTAGCCCTCTGACCTCATAAAGAGTTCAGAGGTGTTTGTTATAAATAAATATATTGTTTATTTTCATAACAACCTGTGTGGTGTCCTTTCATCTGTTATTCAAGGCGTTATATTGTGGTAAAACAGCTGGCTTCACATGCCAAAAGAGTTTAGCCTAAGACTGCTTTGTCCATGCTACCATTAGGATAGCTGGTCTATAAGGTTGACTTACAACCAATCATCATAAGGGTTGTTTGGACTGATACAAGGTGATCACTAGAACTAGTGAGCATCATATCAGGCCAACTTCTCACATTATTGTCCCCACGTCCTCTGCCCTTGTTATTATTGCCCCTGTAACCTCCCCTGTTGTAGCCATTATTGAAGGAGCTTTGAGTGTTGCTTTTGTATGCAGAGCAAGTCTGTGAAGTGTTGCCTCTTGCGGCGCCTCTGTAGGAGGACCGACGAAAGGAACCTCTATGTTGTTGAAACAACAGCGCGCTCATAGATTTTGCGGTTTCAGTATCTTTCTTCATTTTGTCTAAAATGGTATATACTGCAGGACCAAACAGGAAGTCTTGATTAACTGGTTGGTTAAGGATGGTGGATTGCACCTTGTTCTTAAAACCAGAGATGCGTAGCCACGCGTGTCTGCGTAGTAACACACTAGTGTTAACTGACCGGGCGGCTGTGTCTAGTGCACATTTAATGGAAGCATTAGTTATAAACTTGCCTTCCTGTATTAGGTCGCTAGCTTGAGCTTTGAAAGGTTCCGGTAGGTGTTGCAGTAAACCTTCAAGCTGGTCGTAGTGCGCCCTATCATAGCGAGCTAGGAGAGCCTGTGTGTTTGCGATCGTCCATGAATTAGCGGCTTGTCAGGCCACTCTTTTGCCCGAGGCCTCCAATATTTTATACTCTTAGTCAGGAGGTGGAGAGTCTCCTGTTTGCGAGTTGGCTCTTTTGCAAGCGTTTGCTTCCACCAGTGAGTCTAGAGGCAATTGTGATTTAATGCAAGTAGGGTCTGTAGGGGCCGCCCTATATTTTTTCTCAACCCTGGGATTGAGCACCAGTGCCCTGGCTGCATCCTTAAATATGTCTGGCGCGTGTTTTAGAACCCCTTTTGGCATAGGAAGTGTCCTGACATTTTTCTCGGAGGTTGCAAAAGTGTCAAATAGAAAATAATCTTCTATTGGGTCAGTGTGCATGTCGACCTTGTGGTATTTTGCTGCCCTATCTAGCAGTTGGTTAAACATTATGGTGTCAGTAGGCGACGGCTTAGTAGGATATGGGGAGGTGTCAGCGATGGGTTGTGTGTCATATGGATCATTTTGTTCATTCCATGTGTCATCCTGAGCCTGAGGATCTTCTGGGTCATTAAAATCTTCCTGAGGATCTTCCCCCATGTTATCCTCATCATTGTAGTCTGAGTGTGTAGGAGAGTAGGGCACAAAAGGCATATTAGGATAGAAAGGAGGAGGAGTAAAAGGCCTAGAGGGAGATGTCCCGAAGTCCTTTTTCTCTGGTGGTACAGGGCAAGTAGTGTCTGTGTCCAATGGTCTCTTTTTCCGGTAATAGATGGTCACTTTGCCGGTTTCAGGGTTTTTATACAGTTTTGATTGTTCCTCTGATTCTGGATCAGGATGGAAGAGTTCCTCCTCCACTGTCCATGGCGCCGATGTTTTTGGCTTACTGACTTCCTTGTGAACTTTTGGCTCGAGGGCCTTTGGTTCTGGAGTCTTTTTCGGCTTGACTGTCGGTTTGGGGTCGGTAACCCTTTTTGGTTCGACGTCTTTTGTTGGTTTGGCAGTCTTTTTGGTTCGGCGACCTTATTTGGGTCGACGACCTTTTTCGGGTCGATGACCTTTTTCGGTTCGATCCTCTTTTTGTGCTCAACGCCTTTTTTAGGGTACGTGTCTTTGGTCGAGTCGATGCCTTCTTTCAGTTCGACTGGCTTTGGTTTAGTTGCACTCTTTTTAGGATCGGGTGCTGTTTTCGGACCGATGACCTGTTTCGGGTCGAGGCTTTTCTTTGGATCGATAGCTTTTGACTCGATAACCTTTTTGGGGTGGACGACCTTTTGTGGTTCAGCCCCTTTCTTCGGCTCAACGCCTTTTGGCTGGTCGACTTTCTTTTGTTCGACGACCCTTGGCTCGACGGCCTTCTTTGGGTCGACGACTTTTGGCTCAACGGCCTTTGTTGGGTGGGCGACCTTCGGTTCGACAACCCTTTTGGGTTTGACGACCTTCTTGGGGGGAACGTTACTTGGTCCTTGGCTTTCGGAAGGCTTTGATTTGGACTTCTGGGCCAAGCCGAAAGGCGGGGCTTCTGAAGGGGTTTTTCGATCTCGGCTAAGGCCTTTAGGCGATGCTTCGACCGGGGCCTTCGGTTTCAGGCTAAGCGGCGATGGGGGCTGTGTACTCACGATTTGACCCGGTGGGATCTCGTCGTCGGAGTCCGACTGGTCCTCGACGGTGACGATCTCTAGGTCCAAGTCCGCCGCTACTGGGAGGTCGCGTTCATCCTCGAAGATGTTCTCCGGTTCCGGTGCCGACCGCTGCATTTCTTGCCTAGAGGCCCGTCGAATCCGGATGGTCTTCTTCGAACAGAATTGGGCACACGCTGAGCAATTTTGTTCGTTGTGCTCTGGTGATAAGCACTTGTTGCATACTGTATGCTTGTCAGTATGCGGGAATTTGGAGTGGCATTGTGGGCACCTTTTGAATGGGCTCCTTTTCATCGACGGCAGACCCACGTGGCGTCGAAAAGGCCCAACAGCCCGCGTCGACGACCGGATCAAGATGGAGAGGTTGGTCAAGTCAAGAAGTACCGAACGAGAACAATACCGTCTAAGTCGAAGGCCTTTTGGCCTTTAAAAGTAGTTAGTTTCGGTTTCCGAAGTTGGAGTAAAGGAATAACATCCGAACCTAATGGCGGAAAAAAACAATCTGAGGATGGAGAAGATGCCCATGCGCACTGTAGTCCAGGGGAGGAGTCACCTATCTCGTGATACTTCGAAGACTCTTCCAGGACAACAAAGTGCAATCATCCGGACCCAACACTAGGCGGCGATCTATGCAAAAGATATGAATTCAGCAGCCCACATGCCTCGAACCTGTAGTTCTGCTGAGAAAAAAAAACCTGGTCGCCCAATTGGCAAGTACAGGGTTACACGCTGACCACTCAGCGGTATTAATTTCTCCACAATGCGACCAAAGAAGGCCCTGCAAGGTATCAAACAACTTGTTGCATTAAGCCCAACGTACGAGTTACTTACCTTCGGTAACGATGTATCAGGTGGAGACAATTCTAGCCGCACATTACTTAACATAGAATTATCCCCAGGCGTGAGACTGGATCAGGAAAACTTTTCTGCCACAGCATCCCTGAGCACCGGGGGGAGGGCACCATGTGACTACGCCCTGACGTTGTCCGCATTCGTGACATCAGCGAGGATACATAACTCCCACCCAGGCGTGCATACGTCAGTTTTCTTCAGAGAACTTTTCCTCGCCACAACGCAGAGCCATCACAAACGAAACTCTGAGAATACTGGAACAGTGTGCGAAAACCCAACTATACAGAAGGGAAAGAAATGAAAGGTGAGGAATAGCACCATCCAGAATAGTGCCAGGCACTAAGGCACCAAGTCATGGAACAAAAGAATAGAGTGCAGATACTGCAAACAAGCCTGCAACCAACATAGCAGCCTCCCTGGAGGCAGAAAGCATGTGAAAAAGGGCACAGCAGATGAAGTCTGCAACCACCGCCCGGAGCCAAGAAGGGATCCAAGGCAAGAATGGAAGAGCAATGACAAGTCATCCCCCCCAACAATACCAGCAAGGGGGAATCCCCTAAAAGAACCAAGAGTAGAGACCCAGCCAGGGGACCTCAACCCCAAGGACTGTAAGAGTCAGAAGTGCAAGCAACACAAGGAAGCAGGGCACAAAAGAACCCTACATTGAAGACCAAATGCATGGGCACCGAAGCACCCCGGCATTCGTCACCCAATCACCAGAAAGAAGGAATAGAGCAACAACAACAACTAGGCGAGCATCCTCCTAGGGAGGGAATAAGAAAAAGAAGCTCGCAGAGGAACGCTGTCCTGAAGCAGGCTGGTTCATTAGACCGAGAAGGGTCCTCGCAGAAACTGGGAGGAAGGTCGGGTTGTGAAGGAATCTGCAGCTAGAATCGTCTCTACCAGATACATCGTTACCGAAGCTAAGTAACTCGCACATCTGATAGACACTACTAGCCACAGATTCCTTAACATAGAATAGATACTCTAGCCATACCCAGAGGGGAGGAGGGTCTGCGAGAAGAACTCCCCAGCTCAGACGAGCACAAGACCCCCAGCAGGGGACCAGTCATGAGGACAGGGAAACAGAGTCCCGTCGACCGCAACAGGGGAGGAGTCACAGGCCCTAAGCTGAAGAGAACCTCAGCATAGTGGAGGAACACCTGCCCCACAGGGGATGTCGCAGAACGACAAAAAAGGCAACCCAGCCTTCACCAACAGGAGAAGCAAGGGTAATACGAAGGAGGCCAAAACACCTCAAGCCCAGTCAACATACCGTAGACCTCCACCGGAAGCCCCAAGGTACCGACAAAGCAGAGGAAAAGAGCCACCTACAGACTCCAAGGAGAAGAGGCAGAAGCACAGCAAAGCCCTCCACCGCGAAACACATCCAGTGACAAGGGCAGCCGAGCCCATCACAGAAGACAAGACAGAACGGCCCCTCAACAATAAGGCAGGCGGAAGAATAAGAACATAATCTCACAATGGACCCACAGGACAGAAGCATTTGATTCAATTTGATTTAAGAATTTGATTCACGATGGAGGTGGGTAAGGAGCTCAACAAGTGAGCTCCGAGAGCTAGGGATCAGAACTTGAAAATACCCTGTTTAGCCCAGGCAAGCCCACCGTTCGACCGCCCATACCAGGCTCATACCAGCAGAGTGGATTTCGGAGATCCCCGAAGAAGGCAGGACGCTGGTTTCACAGGAAGTTAGGAGGCTGATCCGAAGGGGACGCACTCGTGCTGGAGCAACCAAACGACGAGTGCCGATCACTGACACCTACAGCAGCAGGACGAGCCCCTTCAACAAAGAGGACTGAAAACGGCAGATCGGGAGGAAACGGCGGATCGGGAGGGTCCAGAGTCTCCTGTTGACCCCGTACACTGGAACGCCCGGACCCCTGCATAGAGGATCCTAACGCAGGAGCAGTCCCGACCGTCGCCGAGGAACCAGCTGCATGCAACATCGGAGCTGTCTCCCCTGGCGCATGGGATCCCGCACTTCCCCGAGATGAGCCCCGCGGCAACCTCAAGGTAACTGAGCGAGTGTGAGATACCAGTAAGCTCCAGTGACCCCTCCATTCCCTGGCCACACGCATACGTCTGAGCAGGTCTGAGCTGCATTTATTGATCTGCTATGCCCGTGCTTGCAAAAGGAGACCAACACATGCGGAATAACCGATGCGGTGTAACACTCGGTTTATTCAACTTTCCCGCTGCACATCTTCATCTGTTTAGTGACATGAACTACACTTGTGAACTGGCAGTGGAGGGGGCCCCCAGCGCAGTGCTAGGAGATAAACTGAGGTAGGGGATAAAAAAAAGGGACCCAAACGGTCACTCATCGATATACATCACAAGTCTCACCATTTCTATTTCATGATAAAACTATGGAACCTCAGACTACCTAATTTGGTATAGTGGTAAAACAAAGAAAGGACCACTCACGTCAAGCCACTGCAAAACATAAAAAAAGGACCACTCACCACTAGACACTGCTAAACACGGGACCTATAGCACTCAGCATATCATCAGACAGAAAGAAAGGACCATAATGTTCATAGAAACGGACAAAGGACCATCCCTGGTTAGTCTCGTAGCATGGAAAGAGTAATAGGACTAATCCTCTGTTCCTTTTCAGCACTATTTAAAGAAGCAGCCATCTTGGAATGATAAATTCATTATTCAACCTTCACAGAGCTTATCCACTGCTCTCAATTCACAACACTCCAACCCAAAAATTGATTGATATTATTTAACCCGTTATATAAAGGGAGGCCTTCAACTTCGCCTTTCCACAACTCTCATACCATAGTATGGAGCCTATGGGCCCACACACCTATTCCATCAAATACCCTCCAACCTCACAAAAAAGGCGGCCAAAAGCTTCAAACATCGTCTACTAAAACTGGACCCAGAAACCCCAATTTCTGACCCTTACTTCTCAAATATCACAGGACACATAACTAACGACATCTTCTACACCAAAAGGAGGGCACAATGGCGGAAAACCTTTTCTCGCCCTTTTTTCTATTGCATCAACCAAAAAAAATGCACACGGCCTCACACTATCAATCCTTCCCCGTTCTACAAAGCAACTGCTACTTTTACCATTTATCACACTGGGATTATCCTCATGCAGGCAGCAGACCATAACTTGAATCTACTGGACAACATCTTCCCTACCATCAAAGCGAAGGTTGCAAGATCCTATTCCATTCCCCCTGCAAACCATTCTCCTACCACTCGGTCAGATTCCTCACCTGACACCCCATCCCCCCTCCCTAGCCCCTTCACAATCTCCTCTATATCCACCTTGCCTATCACCTACATCACCTCGCCCCCAGTTCTCCCTCATGCCCCCGCGGCCCCCACTACTCCTATCCCTCTCAAACTGCATCGCCACCCACCTCACTGCGGGCGCTACCCCAATCGCGTCCTCACACACACTCACTCTAGATCCATCCAAGGGCCTATCTTCTCCCTTTCCCTGCACTACAAATCTCCCCGTCCCTCCTCACATAGCTCATACCAATAACCCCTCTCTCCCCTCTTCACCTCCCCGCTCCCTAGTTATCACCACTCCACAAATATGGCACACATTGAATTAGATCCCACTAAAGTACACAGCAACACCCCCTCACATCCATTCTCCACCCAGCCCTCCGCCAAAGACTACCACAGGGGAAAACCCACACGCTGCGAACCAGCTCACCTCTCGCCCCAGGACACCACACTAGCAATAACCCCTCCTTGTCGTAACACAGTTCAGGCCACCAGCATGGTAACTCCAACACCTGACCCTTAGAATTGACTAAATACTTTTATCCCTTCAACAAATAAAAGAGGACATCCAAACTCTGCACGACCTGATCCGGCATCAGCCCAGTTCATTAACTAACCCAATGCACCGGAAATGCTCTAGCTCCCCACCGCAACTCCCCAAATCTAATACAGTACCTTACCCTAATGCCCCATCCCGCCCGACCAGGGAAAAGCGAACCCTATCTACGAGTGAGCTCACTTCCCTGCTTCATTCCTACGAACTCCCTTCCCTTCCCTCTATTCCAACACACACAGAAGTCACACAGACACCGTCTTTATTAATCCAGCCCAATGCTGCGAGAAGTGTAAGACACGCCCCCAGAGGTATTAACGAAAATAACCTCAAGAGAATACCCATCTCTCATGACCAGAGCACCACTATAACCAAGGCCCAGCTAAAATGTATCCTACTTAACTGTAGATCAGCATCGTGCCATACCGCCTATATAGCTGACCTAATTTTACTACTGAACCTGACCTTATCATCTTGACGGAAACTTGGCTAAACGAATCATCCTCATCCATCTTCGACGTTTTAGTTCCCCCAAACTATTTCATCACAAGACTTGATTGATCGGTCAAGCTTGGGGGTGGCATTGCCTGCATTCATAGGAACAACCTCTCTGTTAACTGCTCCAACTCCCCGGTACTCTCCTAATGTGAATACCTCTGCCTTAACATCTCGAGCAATAACAAACCAATATGCTCACTTCACTCTTTCTACCATCCTCCTGGTGACAACCTTACCTTCATTGAGCACATCATGGATATTTTAGCAACAAATATCGATCAACAGATGACCCAGATCTTCCTAGGGGACTTCAACCTCCACTAGAACGATCTAAATGACCCAGAGGTCAATAGCCTCAAAGCTTTCCTGTCTGATCTCAACCTGTCCCAAATTTGCTATAGTCCCACCCACGATAAACTTGACCTTGTGAATTCCAAAGCTGACTCTATTCAGCTTGAATCGATTCTTCCTTGCGACTGGTCCAACCATCACATAATCACTTTCCATATCAAGGAAGTAGTGAAATTACTCTCTATCCAACCTAAAAGAACAAAAATCTGGAGGAGGAACCTAGATAACATCAATCATTACACACACACAGCCGCTAGCCACATCCTCTCGCCTCCGCTGGAAGGATTAGATAATGTACAGGAGTTGACCAATCGCTACTTTAAGCCTATGAACATGATACTCTACAACATAGCACCACTTCAATTGAAAAGAGTCACCACTAAAGACTCAAACCCTTGATACGATGGTAGGCTAAATGAAGACCGATGATCGCTAAGAGTAATTGAAAGACAATGGAGATCCGCTCCATCAGCTACCCACCTCAAATTACTAAGGAGCACCAGAAACTCATACTACAGAAAGATTAGACGCTCAAAAGCGGACTACATATGTAAACAATTAGACCAAGCTAAGAATCACCCCAAAAAACCTTTTGACATAATAAAGACGCAATCAAAGGGAGTATCCCAATCCCCCCAAGCCAGTCCGGAAACACTCCCCAATTGCAAGGAGCTTGCCGCCTTTTTCATCACAAAGACTGAGAATCTAAAGATAGACCTACGTACCGACCCTCTATCCCACACCCACACGCACTCTATTATCATGCTGACCACACCTGTGACCCCGCCTAACTGCTCTTCAGAGCTTGACCTCAAGAACAATGCTTCCTGGGCCACCTTCAACCTCTACAGTGAAGAAGCTATCTTGAATACGCTCATGGCTCTGAATCCCTCTAACCATTTCACAGACCCTCTCCCAGCTACCCACTTAAAGACCTTCATGCCACAGCTAGTGCCCATATGGACCAGGATTATAAACGCCTCTCTTTTGCAAGGAACCATCTCAGACGTCCTCAAAACTGGTCAGGTAAGCCCCGTTCTAAAGAAAGTTACAGCTGACCAGTCAGACCTGAACAACTATCACCCCTTTTCCAACACTTCGACCCTGGCGAAATTGCTCGAAAAACGCGTCCACATATAGCTCCGTAACCATATCGACCACTTGAATCTGCTAGATCAATTCTAATCAGGCTTTCGATCTGGGCATAGTACCGAATCAGCCATGACCCACATCATAGATGACGCCCTACAAATACTGGACCAAAATAAAGCCTGTTTGTTAATCCTACTTGACTTATCTTCAGCCTTCGATAGAGTCAAACACAGCAACCTACTAGAACTCCTAAAACATAGAATGGGCCTATCTGGAACAGTGTTAAACTGGTTTGCTTCCTTCCTTCAAGACAGAACGAAGAGATTCAAGATCAACCAATCCTTATCTATCCCCACCCCAGTCTCTTTGGGAGTTCCCCAGGGATCTTCCCTTTCCCCTACACTCTTCAATTTGTTATGAAACCACTCACTGAGCTTCTCAACTCCTCAAACATCCAATATCACATGTACGCTGACGAAACACAGCTCTACATTACGGTCGATACAACTGAAGATATCAAATCCCTTAACTCAACGCTTCAAAAAACACAGATTTGGCTGGCAAACAACCATCTAAAACTTAACACACTAAAATTCCTCCTCATTGCTCCCCCCCAAACAAAGACACGCTCCGCGATTAGATGCAGCACCTAACTGCACTAGATGGTCAACCCCGCATTATTGATTCTGCGAAATCCTTAGGAATAACTCTGGACAATCTAAACATGCAGAAACACATCAGCGCAGCAATTAAAGGAGCCAACTTTCAGATGAATACCCTGAGAAAACTGAAACCATTCATACCCGCGAAGGACTTTAAACAGGCAGTCCAAGCGCTAGTAATTCCCAGAGTGGATTATGGAAGTGTCGCACTCTGCGGCCTTCCCAGTTCAACAACGGCTCCGCTAAGAGCCCCAATCAATACAGCCGCTAGACTCATCACAGGCTCCAGAAGAAATTGCCATATTTCTCCTGACCTTCGTGCCCTCAACTGGTTACCTTTTGAGGCCAGAATCCACCTGAAAATCGCCTCTGACACAAAGCATTGCACCTAAAAACACCAAGATATCTAGTGGATAAACTAGTACTATCGAGTGGTAGCAGAACAACTAAGAGTACTGAGAACCTTCTACTTAAACCACAACGTTTCTCCAAGAAAAACAACTACAATCGTACCTTCTCAGGAATGGCCCCCAGGATTTGGAACACCTTACCCGCTGAAACTAGACGTATTCTGTCCGCTGCTTTCTTAAACAAAGAAGTGAAAGCGATCCTCATAGCTAGATTCACATGAACTTTTTGATATGTATACTTGTTACGTGCTATTCGCTAACTTTTACCAGGAATGTATTTGCTTAAGTCATTATATTCGTATGTATTTGTCAAATCACCTTTCTGTGCCTGGAAAGCGCTCTGATACCCGCAACGGTCTTGTTCGCGCTATACAAAACTATCAAAATAAATAAAAAATAAGCAGGAGCACCAGGGCCCACGCCAAGGCCTCCGGCCACAGAACAGAGGAGCAGGCTGGGGCAGCCAGCCACTGACAACACTACGAAACTAAAAGCCCGGACCCGTCAGGCTCAGAACAAGGGCACGGCCAGTAAACCGTCACGAACGACCCCTAAAAGGGACCGCCCCGGACAGAACCGATCCACGAAGCAGTGTGATCAGCTAGAAAAGAAGAGGAGAAACAAGTAGGACGGACCAGGCCATCAACACAGGAAACGGCAGGCAAAGGGCAAAAGACTGCGGCACAACAGCATAGACTGACAAGCCATGCCCCAGTAAGGGCCAAAGACCGCACCATCGTAATACAGCCACACCAGGAAGGGCGACGAACCCGCAAGGAGGAGTCCACACCCTCCTCGCGTAAGACAGGACTATACAATAGCTACATGTACCCCACATAGGGTAGGACACGTCCCAAGAAAGAATGGGAACCACTTTTAGGGAAAAAACAATCCCGCATCAGAGGACAAAATCATAGACCTGCGGTAGAAACCACAGAAGGCTTAGTAACCAGCCAGAAAGCACAGGTGTACGAACAAAGGGGGCTGGACCAGCAGCCAACTGAAGAGTGGGGCCAACCAAGGATCCAGAGGGCACAGTAAACCTCACAGAAAGTGTAACAGCCACTCCAAAAAACAAATTCCAGGAGCAAGTGGGATAATGCCTCCCACCAAGACCCGGAGGATCAGAAAACCAACTTACTGAGGAGGAGGAGGACTGAGCCCTGCAAGAAAACATTAAATGGCGGAGTCTGCATGAGTATTAAACAGCAGGACCCCGTCAAAAGGGAGGTCGACCAAATGCTCTCTAATATTTTCAGGAAAAACACCATCACGCAGCTAAGCATGGTGACGGAGAGCCACAGAAGTGGCCATAGCATGGCCAATCGCATCAGCAACATCCAAAGCCGCACGAAGAATAAACGCGGCCAACTCTCTACCATCCAACGCATGGCCCCGCAGATCAGCACAGGCACCCTCATGAGAGACATGAGAAAGAAGGGACTCCAAAGAATCCCACAGGCTGGAAGTAGCCCTGGTCAGCACACACAAAGTGTTAAGGCCTCTCAAGGCAGCACCGGAAGAAGCGAAGACATTACGTCCCCGTGAATCTAACCACCAGGCCTCCCAAAACGGAGGCAACACCACCACAGGCAAACGCGGAAAGGTATTTTATAGTACAGCGCCTTGAGTAGAAGGGTGGAAAGAAAGACAGACCGGGTCATGCGAAGCAGGACGATGGCGGTGCAGTAGTGCCTGAGGCACCGGATCGCCCGTGGCAGGGCGCCCCCATAAGAGAATTATGGAGTGACACTTCAAAAGGAATGAACAACTCCCGTCCACCAGAGCCCTAGTGGAGAATCTCCAAGAGGTTGCCTGTAGGAAATTGAGTGACAGGTTCACCCATTATCAGAATAACAGCAGCCGTGGAAATAGCCCGAACAAAGCAAACACTGGCCTCAGTAGGGCGCCACGGAGGTGAAAGCAATTCCTCCGTTGGTGACGATTGCAGGCTGAGCCGCCCATCCCCAAGTCCAAGGGGAAGCAGCCAACACCGGCATAGAGGAGTATCCACAGAGTAACGAGGGACCAGAGGGCACTCAGGGAAAGGTGGAGGGGCCGGTGGAGTAGCCAACCGCGAGCCACGCAAAAAAGGATTCGAGGATTTTGGCCGTAGGGACAGCGAAGAGCCTTCCCTGGAAGATGGCTGTGAAAATGCAACTACACGGCACCCTGTCTCCGGGGAGGAACACACCAACAGATGACGGACCTCAGGAGACAAAGGGACCTCAGGAGATGAATCCAGAACCCGGCGCCGGCATGGCTCTGTGGAGTCCGCCATCGGCCCCTGATCAGCGTCGACCGGCGCCGGAATGGGCCTCCATGGCGCCGGGCCAACTCCTGCCACCACGTGCTCTCCAGGAGAATGGGACAAGGCCGAAGCCGGACCGGCGGAGGTGCGGCGCTGACCAGGCGCCGGCTCTGCATCGGATGGGGCAGCAGCCCGCGCCGAGGACTAAGGGGGACTCGGGAAGGTGCCCCAGGCCCCGGCCTCCACCCGCGACTCCACCGGAGCCGGGGAGGAAGGCTCCCGGCGCCAAAACGGCGCCGGCTTGACCTCTGGTGAGGCAGTCGCCTGATCAGAGGACCAAGGTGGGCTCGGGGCAAGCCCTGAGTCCCAGCGATCACCTGCGATGCCACAGGGAGCCCCGTAGGGATTTGGGGCGAGGCAGGGACGCTAGGCGCCGAAGAGGGGAGCCCCGAAGGACCACACCCAGACGACGCCACTCTGCTACGACCTGGAGCCGAAACCTTTGGCGCCGGAGCCGCCGGCGACTCCATGTAAGTCCCCGCCCGAGGCAAGGGACATCTTAGGAGGTGGAGTAAGGGCCAAAGAAGCCTGCAGAGCCGCAGCGTAGACTGTCATTCGGGCCCTAGTTGCCTCTGCGCCAGGAAACAGCGGGTTGGGAGGCGACAGGTGGGAGCGGACGTCCCGGGGGGAGACGCCGCCCGCCGCGGAAGGAGGACAGGGTCTCGAAGACAAACTGAAGGACGGTGAGCCACGCCGAAGGGGCCGCAGCAAAAGACTGTCGCAGATGAAACCGGCGACTCCTTGCCTCCGAGGTAGGGGACGGACGCTGTGACAACACCGACCTGGACAAGCGCACCAACAGCAACTTCATCTGGCGCTCCCGCCGTGATTTAGGCTTAAGGTGCTGGGAGGCCTCGCAACTCTCCGAGTCGCGGTGCTCACCCAGGCACCACATGCAAATCGGGTGAGGGTCCGTTGCCGACATGAGACGTGCACAAGAGGTACACGTCTTGAAGCCCGAAGGCATTCGCACACTGTTCCACTGAACGCCAAGCGTGAAAAGGGATAGAAGGCCTGAAAACAGGCCATAACACAATCTGGACGCGCGTTGCACGTGGAAAAGAGACAATGCTGACGTAGGTGCGCCGGGGTGGGACTTATGTATCCTCGTTGACGTCACGAACGTCAGGGCGGAGTCACGTGGTGCCGTCCCCCGGCGCGCAGGGATGCTGTGGCACAAAAGTTTTCCGGATCCAGTTTCACGCCTGGGGATAATTCTACGTTAAGGAATCTGCGGTTAGTAGTCTCTATCAGATTTGTATCTCAAGTCGAAATTAATCTAAGTTGTTGCAGTGTGCAGCTTTAGCAAGGCTGCCACTTTGTTGCCATTAAAACTCCTGTGCCTTCCCAGGCACATAGGAGCCTGCTCCATGAGACCGCTTTCTGTCCACCTGAAGAAAGGGGTACAAAATGGGGTGGTGATGGACGGAGCATCTGAACCAATCAAACATTCACACCCAGTCAACAGATCTGGATTTAATCCATCACCGTTCTTTAGCCCACTCAGCCACCCCAGTTCAGACATGGCCATATGCAAATCAGTCTGACCCTGTGCCTCATGGGAACAGTCCAGCCCGAACTGCCAAGCCATGCCTTCCCTGGACCGGAAACAAGCTTCCTAGGACCGGTTTCTGGCATTACAGACGTCTTCAGCCAGGCTTGCTTGAATCCAGTGGCAAAGTGAGCAAGGGACTCACGTCTGAGCATACCCTGCCAATTTATGGCGAACAAAGCGGTACAAAAGGGGGTGGAGATGGACGGAGCATCTGAACCAATCAAACACTCACACCCAGTCAACAGATCTGGGTTTAATCCATCACCGTTCTTTAGCCCACTCTGCCACCCCAGTTCAGACATGGCCATATGCAAATCAGTCTGACCCTGTGCCTCATGGGAACTGTCCAGCCCGAACTGCGAAGCCATGCCTTCCCTGGACCGGAAACAAGCTTCCTAGGACCGGTTTCTGGCATTACAGCAGTCTTCAGCCAGGCTTGCTTGAATCCAGTGTTGACTGGGAGTGAGTGTTTCATTGGTTCATATGCTCCGTCCGTCACCTCCCCCTTTTGTATCGCTGTGTATGAATATATAATGAAGAACTGAAACAACTATAGGTGCCCGGGGATCTGGGTGGGCACATGTGAATTTACAGCTCTACATGCCAAGAACAGATGCTTCCTGGGTAAGCAACATAATCCTTTTGAGGCATGTGTGCTGTAGATGCACATGCTTTGCATACACTACAAAGCAGTATACTCCCGAAGCGGTGACTAACCTGTAGAGGTTGCAGTTGTTTGAAACTGTGTTTTAAGTACTGCTTGGCCTACATTAGCTTGTTGGCGTGCTAACACATCTACACAACAGTGTTTGGTAAATGTGTGGGGTATAGACCATGTAGCTGCCTTACATATGTCAGCTAGACGAATTTTATCTAAAAAGGCCATAGTAGCCCCTATTTTGCTAGTGGAATGTGCTCAAATGCGCTCTGGGGGTATGGATAAAGTTCTTTTAGCTTTTGCATAGCATATTTGAATGCATTTAACAATCCATCTTGAAATGCCTGATTTAGAGATGGGATTGTCTGTGTGAGGTGGAGCAAATGCAACAAACAGTTTTGTTCTGCGAAAATCTTTGGTTCCATCCATGGAAGAACTTTTCACTAAACCTATAGCTAAAAATACCTTACTCCATTATACCAGTTTTCATCCTAAAACCCAAAGAGAGAGCATCCCTTTTAGCCAGTTCCTCCGGCTTAGGAGGAATTGCTCAGAACTTGAGGATTTCTACAGACATTCAGAAATCCTAAAAAAGAAATTTAAGGATAGGGGATACCCAAAAAAACTTCTTTCCCATTCAAAGAAAAGGGCCAGGTTTTATAACCGGGAAGCCCTGTTGAACAAAGAAGTGCGTGACAAGGAGCCCCCAAAGAAAGTGGTCTTTGTAAGTCAATTTTCAACTCTTAGTAACCAGATTAAAAACGTGGTTAACAGAAATTGGCACATTTTGAATAACGATGAATCTATTAAACTGGAAAAAACCCTTTTCGCATTTAAAAAACAAAAATCTCCGAGATTTGTTGGTCCACACATATAGAGAGGAAAATCAGACCACCCAAAGAACTTTGGATAACAGTGTAGTACTAGGGAACTTCAAATGTGGAAACTAACATCTGTCCCCAATGTTTGCAGACAAATGAACTGAAATATAATGGCCAAACTCTTAAATCTAAAAGCCTTAACAACTGTAGGAGTAACAACATTGTATATCTTCTCCTATGTCCCTGCGGCCTTGGTTATGTAGGGGAGACAGGGAGAGAGGCCAGGACAAGATTTCAAGAGCATAGGTCTGCTAAAAAAACTAAAAAGATGACAGCACCCCTAGTAGAACATTTTCTCGAAGCTGGCCACAATGAAAATGCCTTCACGTGGTTTATCTTGGAGAAAATTAAAATAGGCAAAAGAGGTGGTAATATAATTTCCAAACGAAAAGCCCGTGAACAATGGTATATTTCCTATTTAAATACTGTAAGAGATGGCTTAAACTCCAAGGAGTAGTAGAAGTGTATGATGATATCAATACAGGTTAAACACTGCTGTTCATTTGGGTTGATCATGTGGTTATTCTCATGTACTATAGACTTGTTGCTTTTTTAAATATATATAGCCTACAGTATAGGTGGGTTGGTCATGCATTTTGACTATTTATATATGATGTTGAGTATGATACATATGTAGCATCGAGTTGAGTGTCAAATATATGTGCAATATAACAAAGGACCACACTGCCGTACGATGGATACAACTATGGATTAGCTGAACTGTCGCCATCTTATACTGACTATTGCTATACATGTTAGTCTTTGAATATCGAGGGTAGCTATGTAGATATTACACTATGCATAAAGCATTAAGATGGGGATGTTGTAATGCAATGTACACCTGTTGCTAGACAATCTGTGTATTTTTTGATACTAGCAGCTACTTTGACTAGTAGCTACTCTGCTTAGTAGTTAATCAATTAAGAATGTTGAGCCTTCATTTTTACAATATAAAATCTGGCTGTTATTGGAAAAGCTTGATTATATATTGCGGTTTATGCATTATTGTGGTAACAAAATGAGATGTCCGCATTATAGATTTCTAAAAACTAAAAGAAATGCGGCCCGGTCTCTGCGATGCTCGCCAGTTGGATAGTAAGTCCTATTTCTATCGTTAGTGACTTCTAGCCGTGAACCGGGAGTAATCTGAAATGACCCGGAAATTATTGGTTTAGGTGAAGAGTAGCGGCGACTGCTACGCGGGAAAATTAGGATATATAAACGGAAGTTCAAGAAATGGCCGTAATCGGCTTTTCGCTACGGACCTTGCCTGATGTGAACATCGCGTGGTCTTAACAGCAGGTATGAGACATCTTCATAGTTAGGTTTTAGATTCATAGTAAAGATGAGAATAGATAAAGATCTAACTCTCACGATTCTCCCGATGTCTGTTTCAATTACAGGCTGCGGGCGGCCTAGCTACGAGGGGACTACTTTATTAGAATAACAGCCCCGTTTTTTGGACTGAGACAAGAAATATCTCCGACTGCTACAGATGAGCATATCTTTATGCAAATGGTTTAAGATTGCCAGGTAATTACCCATTTTGTCGCTCTATTGTTAATTGAGATACTCGAATAGAGACGACATAGATTCCGCTTGGAAATACTTACGCACGATAACTCATTGTCATTATTTAAAAGAATTTTGCTTTATGATAATCTTAATATCCCTGTCTTCCTCACAGAAAGCTGATGAAAATGTTTGGTCATTGACCCAGTATAGATGAACTGACCCCATTGAAGTATAATGTGTGGGATCGTACGTAGCCGAGAAAGATTTTGAGGCCGTTTTGTGACTCTTTATGAGGTAAATGAGACCGGGTACTGGCAACGCTGATATATTCCTATTAGCTGCATATCTGCAAATGAAACAGAATCTAATAGTTTGGCCGGTTTATTTACATGCTAGGTAATCATGCCAGTAGCACTGCTAGGTAATCATGCCAGTAGCATCTCTATTTTGTTGCCACAGATACCTATGCAATCAGAGGATAATATGTAGCGATATCTATCGCGCTGTCTGGAATAGACATTTTAATGTCATATAATATATCAATAAATATGACTAAGGAATATGTATTAGAATATATACTAAGTGCATGTCTGAGTGTATATTTGTGTTGTATTAGAGTTGCACTCTGTAATAGATTTAGGAGTATTGGTGTTAATGGTGATTTGAATTGATTATGTACAATATTTTTATTTGTATGTATATTTTTGTGTTTCACATAATCTGTTATTTTGTGGGATATTATTTCTAATCCTGAAGAAGGTGCTGGCTATAAAATATAAGTGCCAATACCGAAACGCGTCGATGCTAATGTAGAGTCTTGATACGCTAAGTTATTGGATACAACTACTCCTCTTACGATATAACTACAATTTGGAGTTTGATTATTTTCCTCCCAACTAGCGTTTTCATCTCTTTTAAATTGGAATTATTTTCCTTTATGTTTTTCTCCCACAGTATGCACTGATTAGATAGTTATTGTTTTTATTGATGCCCTATTGTTTTTAATAATGCTGTATTAAAATGTACGTTTTTTGACAAATCAATCACCTTAACTCTTAATTATTTTTGTTTAGGAACTGTATTTGTGTATGATATGGTGTTGGAAGTAACTGTTGTTATGCTATATACTTACCCAAAGGGGAAACGTTTCTGACTCCATCTATGGAGTACAATAAAGCTCTTTTGAAATTGAGCGTGTGAAGAGCTTATTCAGCTACAGAATCAGGTGAGGAAAAAACACAGATAACTCAACTGATTGGTTTATATGAAAAGCAGAAACCACTTTGGGAAGGAATTTAGGGTTGGTGCGAAGAACTACCCTGTCTTTGTGGAGCTGAAAGAAGGGTTCTTCCGAGGTTAATGCCTGTAGCTCACCAACTCTCCTTAATGAGGTGATTGCAATGAGAAAAGCAACTTTCCATGAATGAAACTTGAAAGCATAATTGTGCAATGGTTCAAAATGTGGACCCATAAGCCTTGTAAGGACAATGCTAAGATTCCACTGATACTGGCGCAGGGGGAATTCTTGGTGGTATTAACCTTTTCAAGCCTTTTGTAAAGGCTATGATCACTGGAACCTTAAATAATGATAAATGCTGCCTGTTCTGCAAACACACAGCTACCGCTGCAAGGAGCAAATGAAGAGATGTATAAGCCAGTCCAGTTTGCTGTAAGTGTAACAGGTAACAGATAATTGGTTGTATAAAAGCACCTAGAGGATTGATTTTGTTGTTATTACAGTAGACAACAAATCTTTTCCACTCTCCTGCAAAACAAGCTCTTGTAGAAGCCTTTTTTGCCTCCTTTATAATTGTCATACGGTCTGGTGGCATATTTAAATAACCAAACTCTATGACTTCAGGATCCAGATCGCCAAATTTAGTTCTTTAGAATTTAGATGTCCGATTTCTCCATGGTTCTGCGTGAGGAGCCTGAAAGTGAGAGGCAGCTTTTGATGTGGAACTACTGAGAGCTCCAACAGGGTGGTGTACCATGGTTGATGGGCCCATGTGGGAGCTACTAGAATTAGTGTGAAGGATGTTTGCCTGAGCTTCCGAACTAGACACGGAATGAGTGGGAGAGGCAGAAAAGCATAGGCAAGTATCACTGACCACTTCATCCATAGGGCATTCCCGTTTGAGAGCAGGTGTGGGAACCTGGAGCCGAAGTTTAGGCATTTTACGTTGTCGACTCTGGCGAACAAGTCTATTTGTGGGAATCCCCATTGTTGGACGTATGGAAGGATAACTTGGGGATGAAGTTCCCACTCATGAATCTGCTGCCCCTTTCTACTGAGGAGGTCGGCAATCTGATTGTTTACCCCTGGAAGGTGTTCTGCCAGTAGAGAATTCCTGTGATGGATTGCCCAATTCCAAATGGCTTGAGAGAGGCGTGACAGTTGGAGAGTTTGTGTTCCCCCCCTGTTTTTGTACATACTACATTGCTGTCATGTCTGTCCGGACTAAGACAGCTTTGCCTATCAAGTGAGTTTGAAAAGCTTTGATCACTAGAAAGACTGCTAGAAGCTCTAGATACTAGATGTGGAGGCTTTTGTGCTTGTAGATCCGTAGACCTTGTATTGTGTAATCTTGTAGATGGACACCCCAAACTGTTAAAAACGTGTCTACTGTGAGCACGATCTATGGAATAGGGTTGATAAAAGGCTGTCCTTTTGATACATTTTGTGGGTTCCACCACTGCAGAGAGCGATGGGTACAACCGTCTATCAACACTAGATCTGTTAACGGACCCTGCAATTGATTCCACTGACGTGCTAAGCACTCTCGTAGAGGACGCATGATGAGTCTTGCATGGGGTACAATTGCGATGCAAGGCGCCATAATTCCCAGCAGTTACATGAACATTCTGACTGCTAAGTATTGGGTGGTGTGAAATGTAGTAGCAGAGTTTGAATATTTCAAATTCTGGCTGCACTGGGAGAAGCTAGAGCTGTGCAAGTGTTTAGTTGCTCCCAGATAAGACTGCATGTGTGAAGGCTGAAGGTGAGACTTTTGAGCATTGACCGTGAAATCTAAATGGTAAGAGTAGGTCTAATGTAGTCTGTGTGGTGTAGGAA
The DNA here is from genome assembly GCF_964261635.1 of Lissotriton helveticus. Classification (NCBI taxonomy): domain Eukaryota; kingdom Metazoa; phylum Chordata; class Amphibia; order Caudata; family Salamandridae; genus Lissotriton; species Lissotriton helveticus. The sequence continues at coordinate 771,617,721 of NC_136067.1, read as the reverse complement.
TTTTGATGTATGTTGGCTTTGATAAGCCAGTCGTCCAGGTATGGGAAGACAAGAATGTATTGTTTTCTGAGATGTGCCGCTACTACTGCCAGACATTTTGTAAATCCTCAGGGAGCAGTAGTTACTCCGAACGGAAGTATCTGGAATTGATGGTGTTTTCCTGCTATCACAAATCAGAGGTATTTGCAATTAGCTGGGTTATCAGGAATATGAAAATATGCATCTTTTCAGTCCAGTGTGGACATTATATCACCTTGCTGTAGCAGTGGAAGAACCTGTTCAATTGTGAACATGTTAAAATGTTCTGAAAGTATGTACAGGTTTAATGGCCTTAGAGTCAAAATTGGTCTGAAGGAGCCGTCCTTTTAGGGGATTAGGAAGTACAGAGTAGACTCCCTGAGCCTTGGTACTGTACTGGAGCTGGCCCTTTAGCTCCTTTTGTCACAAGAGCTTGTACCTCCTGTTTGAGGAGCTGTAGGTGTTCTGACGAAAGTTTGTGGGTACAGGGTGGTATGTTGGGGGTATTGCTGGTGAGCTCCAGGCAATAACCATGTCGGAAAATGTCTATCACCCATTTGTCTGATGTTCTAGATTGTCAATTGGGGAGAAGTTGTCGAACTGTTCCCCCGACAAGTATTAAATGATTGGGAAAGCGTAGGTAAGTCACTGCTTATTGAGAGGAAGGGGAGTTACAAGTTGGCATGCCATTACCCCTACCTTTAAAATTGTTTCCTCTGTACCCTCCTCTAAAGAAGCCCCTACCGGGAGAAGGTTGTGTGTTGGATTTATAAGAGTAAGTGTTAGGGTCTGAGGATGTATTTGTATACCCTGCTCTATAGAATGGGCTGCAAAAAGGGACTCTGCTTGAAGGTCTCTGAAGCACTCCCATAGATTTCGCCATGTCTGTGCCTTTTTTCATCTTTTCTAGAGCCTCAGCAACATGAGGTCTGAAAAGATGTTGTTTGTCAAAGGGAGTGTTTAAGATAAACAGTTGGACTTCTGGTTTAAAGAAGGAAATTCTAAGCCAAGCATGCCTACGTAAGAGAATGCTGGTGTTAACTTCTCTTACTGCAGGGTCAGCAGCATCAAGAGCACACCTAATATAAGAGTTTTTCTTGTGTTGTTCTGGGAGGTACTGAAGTAGACCTCCCATCTCATCCCAGTGAGCCCTGTCATATCTGACTATGCACCAGTGATTGGCGGCTTAAGCAGCTACCCTTTTACCAGATGAGTCAATAAGCTTAGATTCTTTATCTGAGGGGGGTGGGGGGATGCATACCCAGATGTCTATGAGTTCGCCCTTTTACAACTACTGGAGACTGCCAGGGAATCAAGGGGAAGCTGTCCTTTAATAAAAACCAGATCAGAGAGTGATGGTTTATATTTACAACCATGGGTGTTAAGATTCGTGCACAAATCGGATCTTTAAAAATGTCATCTGCAAGTCTCATGATGCCTTTTAACATGGGCAGACTTTGGCCAACTCTGTGTGAAGACCCGAGTGTCTCAAACAGAAAATCTTCATCTTAGGGTTCCTTATGCAGTGTAACCACATGATATGCTGCTGCCATGGAAATTAGCTCCAGATAGGATACGTGATCATCTGGAGGAGAAGGTTTTGTAATGTATAGATCTGGATCACTATCCATGGGTGGATCAACATTGCAATCATTCCAATGGATCTGTAGGCAAAGGAGCATTGTCATCATTATCATCATCATCCCCATCTCCATTTCCTAAATCAGGTTGTATGTGAGGAGATCCCTGTGGTGTTGTGTGATCGATCTGAGCCTGGCAGTACTGGTTTTCGACTGAAGATGAGACTTTCAGATCGAATGGATATGCGGAAAGAGGGAAACGCGTATGATAATATCGTCGAGGGTAGAGTGGATTGCACACCGAGGGGAACCAAAAGGACTGTTTTAAACAGGAGTGCAGCAATACACGTCCAAACCCGATGACGGAGAGAAAATAATCTAACAATGGAGTCGATGGCCATGCGCACTATCACCGAAAGGAGTCGCCGCCTTACCTCTTGACTAGGAAAAACTTCTCCAAAGAAAAAAAACTTTCAAACATCCGGACCAAACACTAGATGGCAGGAGTATACAAAGCATGTGTATGTACAGCACACATGCCTCGAACAAGCAGGTTTCAAAGGAGAAGATGCCAGGTGTAACACTAGGGTGGATGGCTGCCCCACTGTTAAGATAGACAGGTTGGCACGGGAAGCAGAAAGGGAAAACCAGTTGCCAAACCGGTATCCTCAAGGGTGTGTAGCACGGAGGTAGCCACACCAAGGGGGTAGGCATTGTAGTTCTGAACACCAAGAGACGGGTCTCACCTTCTTGGAAGTGGTGAGAATGGTGCATCCTGGGATAGCCAGATAACGCCTTCAACAGAAAGTGGTCACCAGGTGGGAAGGTACCCATTAGCCCATTGACTTACAATGGCATCCTGCCCTGAGAGCACGTTCCAAGCACAAAGGGGACACCCCTGGCACCCAGACCTCAGATCTTGACCGACTGGGAAGAAGGACCAAAGATGGACTGCCCTGCTGCACCAAGGGAACAGCAAAGAGAGGCTGCAACAACAAGTACTACACCTGCTTCACCGCATGGCTAGTGAAGAGAGGGACTGCGCCTGCAGTGTCCTGGTCAAGGAGAAGCGATCTCCACAGCCCAGTTAAACCAACAGAAATCAAATGGCCAGCTGACTGATCTTCTGTTCACAGCACAGGGACACAACAGCTGAAGAAGCTGGGGCAAGTTGGTAGCCCACGTATTCAAGTCACACTACATCACGGCAGTGCAGCTTCAAGGACCAAGACTCAACACACAGAGTTACTCTGTAGTTTGCTGAAGCCAGGACTGCTGTTGAAGGGTTTCTGGGACCCTCAAGGGGCACGTTATTCACTCAGGAAGGATTGGCCTGCGAAAACGGATGACTGGTATTCCAGTGGCGACTGGTCTTCAGCCAGATCAGGGAGGACATCGTAGGCGGTCTACTTTTCAACTAGGATCCCCTCAACACTCTGCAGCTTTTCCTGCTGGTCTTGAGTCTTGACTGGAGCACAGGCACCAAACACACTTTGTTGGGGTCTGTGATCGACATAGGATTCCTGAATTCTTCACTTGGCTTGAAGACAGTAGTTTCTGGTGGGGAGATTGTTCCTTAGCGTGCACACAGTTGTGAATTTCAGATGGGAGGTACAATGCCTCATTCCCAGCAGGAAACATTATGGATCCAGACTTGATGCCTAGGAAAAGTGGAGAAATGAGCAGAACTGACATTCCACAACAATATAAAACTATAGGGAACTGCCTACTGTCAGCAAAGACGAACATGGAGTTAAAGACGTTTGTAAAGTGGTGTTAAGTGATCTTCAGAAAAGAACTCCAAGCGTAATGGTTGTGGATATACACCTTTAAATATACTCTAATGCTTTTTATCAACCTCAGAACGGAGTAATACATTTAATTTTATTCTCAACAGGCATGGTTTCTGAAACTATTTTCACTGGTAATCAAAATTACAATACTTTATCAGTAAAAAATTAATCATTACTAATGCCAATAAAATCCAAGATACAAAAAATCAAGTTAAAAAACACAACAAAAAACATACCTTGTTGTTAAAAGCAACCATCTTTGAGATGATATTACTACCAATGGCAGGAAACAACGCATTTCCAATGCACTCCATGTCTTCAACGGTAAGAGGATCAATATAGACCTAGGAAATACATCAAATACACATTTTCAATTACCAACTTTGACACAGCATATTTATAACACTGCAGAAGCACTCTGGATGCCAAAAAGAACAACTTACCCCTTCAGTAACACTATTGCCGGTGGATACGTTAATCTCAGGTTCTTCACCTTCATAATATTCCCAAGCACCAGATAGGATTCTGACATTTCTTGAGAGCAAGGACTGCTGCATGTCACCAGGTAGTGCCAAGTGACTATGGCAATCTCCTACCACCCCACTTACTGGAGCAGAGCCACATAGAGGCACCACACCTATGCACTGACATCAGTTCATTGTTAATTTAGTCCGAAGATCTCAAGACAAGGATCAGCTGTAGCAAATTGATGAGGACAGTATGTGGATACCAAACCTAGGGGACTTTTTAAAATGTGCATATATCAACTCTACGAAACGAGAAGACAGGAAGGGTGCTGAGGAAGCTACGGATACAGAGTATCCACCGTAAAGCATTTTACCGAAATTAAGTGACTTGGCTTTCTGATGTGATTGATGAAGACTTCTAATAGCAGTGCTTACTAAAAGGTGGAAGGTCTGAGGAGTGAAGTCCAACTAAAAAATCCTGAAGGAACAAGTGGGGAAATGGCCCTCTCTCCAGAACTGGCTGTCAAGGCAGTAGAGCACGGGCGTCCAAATGACAGTCTGTCAAGACATTCAGAACAGACACCCCTCTTGTCAGTGCCATCATAGCAGCCCTGGACCTAATAGAATGGCCTGCAGGAGGGACCTTCTTGGGCATTGTGTAGCATAATTTGATGCAGAGAATGATCCACCTCGAGTGCTCTCTTTTGCAGTGCTGCATCTTTTTTGTTCCCAGAAAAAACTCCCAAAAAACAATGAAGTCCCTCCCCATCTTTCGGGGAATGTGGTAGAGAGAAAAAAGGCCAATAAAGTGAGTGATTATCTAACATGAAAAGGTGATACCACATTCGGAAGGAAAGCGGCCCTAGTCCTTAGCAACAAACTATTTGGAAATAAAGTGGTGTTGGTTGGGTGTACCAACATTACCTGGAATTACTTAAGTGAGCTGCCAAAGTTATCATGAAGAAGAAAACCGTAAGGATCAACTAGGCATGTATGGGTTCAAATTGTGATCACATAACACATACTGTGGAATGACAAAGGGTTTTAGAGGAACCACATAAGTTAGACCTTTCAGAAAAAAAAAAGTATCATAGAAGGTGCTGTTATGTTATATTTAATTTGTAGAGCGCACAGCTACTTGGGAGTGTCTCGGCACTAACTTCCAGAAAAGGGGAAAATACCCGCACCACTGATTTAAAAGAGCAGAGTTTTAAGTTTCTTCCTAAACAGCAGTGGGTCTTGGATGCTCCTCATAGCAAAAGGCAACAAATTCCAAGCCAGACCCGCCCTGCTCACAAAGGAATTCCCTCCCAGACGCTGGCGTTTAAACTTCGGGGTCTGCATCAACAGAAGAGCAGAGGACCAAAGCGGTCTCCCTGGTACGTAGAAGGAAAATCTATTCTGCAGGTAGATTGGTCCAGTGACATATAGGGCCCGATGCGCTTTGGTAAGCATTTTGAATTTCAGGCGCGCTTCAGCTGGAAGCCAGTGCAGGGCACGCAAATGTGGCCCAACGCTGTCCCTGGGAGACAGGCCCACAAGAAGTCAAACAGCAGAGTTTTGGACCACTTGTAATTTTTTTACCAGGGAGCCTGAGCCACCGACCAAAAGAGCCTTGGCGTACTCCAGACGGGATAGAAATTAACGCACGGACCATAGTTTCTCTGGAGGAGCTAGGCAGGAAAAGGAGGAGCTTCCTCAGACCTGCAAGCCAAAGCAGGTTCCAGAGAGTTTCTTCACATGCGTTAAAAAGTTCACATTTTCGTCAAAGCAGACGGCAAGATTTTTTACGGCTCCAGTACTTTCAGAGGGACATGGGAAGCCTGGCGGCCAGAACCTTTCTCTAAAATCTGGGGGAAAGGAGTCAAACAGTAGAACCTCAGACTTAACCTCACTGCATTTCAGCTGGACAGAGGCCAACCAGTGAAAAACTGAAGAAAGATAGTGTTGGGCCGTCTCCACGGCGATCTCCCCCTTGGGCCAAGTAAACAGCAACTGTGTGTCATCAGCGTATGCCATAACCTTAGCCCCCAGTGACTCCGCCAGAACCACCAGCGAAGTCACATAGATGTTAAACAAAAGGGGGCTAAGTGATGACCCTTGCGGCACGCCAGTAGTCACAGGCAAGACCCCAGAGGCACACGGTGGGAGCCAGACTTGCTGCTGTCGGCCCTCCAAAAAGGAACTGATCCTTAGTAAGGCACTGCCAGAGATGCCAATGGCGGAAAGCCAATTGAGAAGCAGGGCATGCGGGACAGTGTTGAATGCCGCCGAGAGATCAAGCATAACCAATGCTGCTCTCCCGCCGGCATCCAAACATGCCCTAATAGCCTCAGTGACCTTCAGCAGCGCTGATTCAGTGCTATGGGCAGCACGGAAACCCGACTGAGCCGGATACAGCCTATTTTCGTCCTCCACAAAGTTGGTAAGTTGGAAAGTAACAGCCTTTTCGCAGACTTTCGCTAAACTAGGAAGCAACGAGATGGGACGGTAATTTGCTGGTAGTGAGGGGTCAAGAGAAGGTTTCTTTATTAAGGGGAGAATCAAGGCATGTTTCCATGCCATCGGCACACAAGCCATGCAAAGTGATTTATTGATCATAAAGTTCACTTCAATGTTTAGGGTATCAGCCAGTTCCGATAAAAGCCTAGCAGCACAAGGATCCTTCAGAGAGCCCGACTGGAGGGCCTTCACCAATTTAAGTGAGCTGGCCAGATCAATCGGCCTAAATTCCGAGAAAGTAGAAAGTGGCTCGGCCATCCTCACCGGTGAAGAGAGCACCACATGCTGTGAAATTAGAAGGCTAATCTGGCAAACACACATGGCTAAAATTGCTGACATGTAACCCTTAACGGTGCTCACTGCATGGCCTTGCTGAGCCAACGAAAAAAAGAAGAAAAAAAAAAAAAACCGGTCCTCACGCCAGGCAAGAGACTTCTTCCAGTATCCAGAACAATTTGATGTTGTGAAAGTATGCCTAGCTGCTAGGCTAACTCCCACAACTTGGAGCGGCAACTCATAGGAAATCAACTGTGAATGCTCCATCTCCATGCATGGAGGACATCCCTGCTACCTTGATTTGACTTGCTTGTATGTTTTCTTATCAAGTCCTAAAAGGCAGAGGCGAGGCCAAAGGGTTATGCAGTAAACCAAAATCGGATTTGGAACCTTATTTTCGGTGCACGAGAGCACTCCTCAGAAAGGCTGAGTTGTGTTTGATAGGAATCTGCACAGAGTATCTACCAGAAATATGGTTACTAAAGCTAAATAACTTGTTCTGCTGATGAATACTTCCAGCTGCAAATTAATGACCACTTGACTCAATATCAACACAATATCCCTCGCCAGGTGGTGGGTCTGAGAAGATGGGGAGGCACATCAGGAAACCTTGCAGCAGAGATCCTACTAAATGTCCAAGTCTAAGAACTTTTGAGTCTAATAAACAATGCTTAGTAAAGGCGTACCCAATACTGGTGCAGCTTCCTCAAGACACGAGGAATCAAAGGAATGAGAGGGTGTGCATAATGCAGGGGGAACAAGTGTTGATTAGAGCTCCCTTCAACAGAAATTAGAGGGCATGGAATAATGAGCAATGTGCATTCTCATAAGTGACGCAGTGGTCTACTAAAGGGGTGCCCCAGACAACAAAGACGAAGCCACCTCTTGATACAAACACCACTTGTGTTTGGTAGACGAAGGTTGTCTGGCTTTGCATTTAGAAACCCTTCTATGTGGTTGGCAAGCAGCCAGATTCAGTGAGACTGAACACAAGTCCCCAATTTCAGTGCTTCACAGCACTGAGGGAGCAATCTCACTCCACCCTATTTGTTGACATACCACATCGCAGTCACACTATCTATAAGAATCTGTCTGGATTGCCTGCAAATGGAGGCAGCAATGCTATACCTTCAATATTATTGCTCACAGCTAGAGCAAAATGATAAGACAACGCTCTTCAAATGGAGGCCAGAGGCCTTTGAACTCCAGATCCTCTGTATGTGCACCTCATCATAGTGGAGGCCTCCTTTGCCCCTGCTGATGAGAGGAAGAAGAGGGTCTCACACCTGAGATTATTTATGGTCTACTAGAAATGAAGATATGTTGTTGTCTCAAGGGTGAACACGAAACGGTCTGCTGTGTATTACAATGTCGAAGCCACTGAATGCTAAGATACCACCGCAGGAAGCACATGTGCCAGCCACGTTCCACATTTCCTGGCGACTGGTGGGGAAGACTGGGTGCAGGAGAGCCCTGTGGCTGTGGTAACTGCTGTGGGAAAACGTTCCATCAAACTCCCCTGAACATAATTCACTCCGCATCCAGCAGCTGCTGTAACTGTTGGTAGTAGTGCTGTGAAAAGTGCCTCTGTGACTTTTGCCCTTACACTACCGATGGCAAAATGAGTATTCTACCCACATCAGGATTCCTACCTCACCTGATCTTGGAGCCTCCACATTTGGCAAAGGGTCATCTCTTCTACTGATTATTATAAATGCTCTGCAAGCCTGCAGAGGTGCTTGGAGAACTCCCCCCAAACTGAATCAACAAAGCAAAAGGTACAAAATAGAGGTCACTACAAGACCCAGGAATGAGTGAGACATGCAGTACCCAGACTTTACTAGCTAAATCATAAGTGGGAATGGGCACTCTGCATACAGAGTGTGTCAAAACTCCATAATAATTGCAATTTACAGAATGCTGCCTCACACCAAACTCTTTCACATATTAACTGTCACTTTTTCACATATATAGTCTCCTGGGTCGAAGGTAGACAAGACCTGAGCCAAGGTGAGCATTTTGAACTTCTCCTTTCGGAGGAAGCGGTTGAAGGCCCTGAGGTCTAAGGATGCAGGCCTTTGTCCTTCTTGGGTAGCAGAAAGTAGTAGGAGTAGCAATCACAACCTACTTCTGGCACAGGGACAAGTTTGATAGCTCCCTTGGCCAAGAGAGCGGACACTTCCTGGTGGAGAAGGGCCAAGTGATCCTCCGACATGCGCTAGAAGGATGGTGACATGGAGGGAGGGGTAGTCTTGAAGGGGAGGGAGTAGCCCCTTAGGACTATTTGCATAACCCACCTGACTGACGTGAGGGTTTGCCAGTGGGGGAGGTGAAGGCAAATCCTGCCACCCACTGGCCACCTGAAAGATCGGACTAGGATGGTTTTGAGGCTGCTGCAGGGGGGGTTATGGGTGGACTGGCTCACTCGCTGGCCCCCAGACCTGCGCCGCTGGGTCCCACGTTCGTGGCCACGCTAAGGCTGGGCAGCTTGCGTAAACTGGTGGCTAGATGGGGACGAACGCGGTGGAGGACCCCTTCCGTAGACACGAAAGGGATGAAAAGCAGACTGCATGGGGCGAGGCCCAAGGATCTGGTCATAGCCCTAGAGTCATTAAAGCGCTCGAGCGGCGAGTTTCCCTTATCACCAAAAAGGCAACAGCCATCAAAGGGCATGTCCAGATCCCCAGAAAAAAATGTCGTCCTCAACCAGGCTTAGCATCTCAGGGCTACTAATGTGGAAATCATTTTGCCCTGTGAGTCCGTGGTATCCAGCCCACAACGGATCGTGAATTTTGCTGCATCTCTACCCTCAGCCACTGCAAGGCCTACAATGGCCTGGGCCTCCTCCAGACCCTGGGGAAGCACCTGCGCCACCGTATCACACACTGTATGGGGATAACGGCCCAAGAGACATGCGGTATTCACTGACCGCAGCGCTAAGCTGGCAGAAGAAAACATCTTTCCAAGATGGTCCAGCTTCTTGGATTCTTTATCTGGGGGAGCATTAGGGAATGCAACCTTAGAGGACGAGGCTTGAACCACCAAGTTCTCAGAGGCAAAGAGGGTCGCCTGGGCGGTGGCGGTGGCGCCGGGCAATCATCTGGTCCACAGGGGCCCCTCTGCTGGACATGGAAACAAGTGCCCAGAAGGACGTCTGTGAGGGCTTCATTGAATGGCAGCAGGAGTTTGGAAGAAGCTGCTGCAGGTTAAAGTACCTCAGTCAGGAGATTAGTCCCGACTGCCACCGTAGGAAGCTCCAGGCCCAAGGCATCAGCTGCCCTATGCAACACCACTGAATAAGACGCTCACTCCTTTGTAGCCATGGTAGGGGAAGAAAGCATGCCAAGGTCTGAGAAAGTATCAAGAACACTGGCGTCACCCAGTTCTTCTCGGTAGTCAGCTAACGGGTATACAGACACCTTCCAGTCCTCCTCACCCTCCACTGGCTGCCAATCAGGCCTGTAGGGAACGCCAGTGATGAACAGTGGCACAAAATTGCCCTCCAGCGTCGGTTCGGACGTTGGTCTGGCACCTGGTCCACGTAGGGGGTACGGCTGGGGTTGGCGCTGGTCAGGGGCACGACTGGCGTGGGGGGCGCTGCGGTCAGGATCGGCGCCAGGGAAGGTACTGTGAGGTCGACCAGCGTCAATCAGGCCAGGATCCTTGGGGGTCCTCCGGCGCCAGGATCCTTGGGGGTCCTCCGGCACCAGGGCCGAAGCCACCGGCTTTGACAAAAACCTTCTCTGCCTTGTCTTACCTTTCTTTGAAACAGAGAACCCCATAAGCACAAGTTACTTACCTTCGGTAACAATATATCTGTAAGAAACAGTAGTTAGTGTTCGATTCCTTACCTCAGAAAATCCCCAGGCGTCAGGCTGGATCGGGAAAGTTTTCGTCAGTAGTACCCTTGTGCGTCGGTAGGCGTCGTCTGCGGCTCCGCGTCCGTCATCGGCGTTGTGGTCGCCGGAATGACGGCGGAGTACTTAGACACAGTCCTTGCACGCTGACGTCAGTTCTGTACATAGCTTTCCGCGCCAGGAATGCAGAGCCATGATAGAAATCGACACTGGTGCCATAAAACTAGGGCCCTGAAAGGGATGTCCTTAATACTAGATATCGGTTCGCAGAACAGGGAGGATGGGTGGGTCGGTAAGGAATCTAACACTAACTACTGTTTCATACAGATATATTGTTACAGAAGGTAAGTAACTTGTGCATCTGAAAGAAACAGGTTAGTGTTATATTCCTTACCTTAGAATAGATACCCCAGCAATACCAAACCCGGTGGCGGGTCTGCGAACCAAGATCACACCAGAAAGTCCTGGAGAACGGAACGGCCGAAAAAGCCATCTCTACAGACTTGGCTGTCCAGGCAGTAGTGCTTAGCAAACGTGTGCAGCGAGGCCCACGTAGCTGCCTGTCAGATGTCCTACAAGGGGACTCCCCGACCCAGGGCAGTAGTAGCCTCCATGGCCAGAGTGGAATGGGCGTGTAGCCCAACAGGAGGCTCTTTTTTCGCCAAGGAGGAGCAAACCTTGATCCACAAAACAACCCACGAGAGATGGTCCGTTTGTGCACCGCCCAACTGGTCGTCCACCCGGAACTGGCGTGTGCAGTCTAGATAGAAGGAAAGTGCACGTTTTGGATCCAGACGGTGGAGCCGCTCTATCCTCTTTCGAGGGATGCGGAGGCGGAAAGAAGGTGGGCATGGTGATGGACTGCCCGATACGAAAGGCTGTAACCACCTTGGGCAGGAAAGAAGGACGAGTCCTCAGAACAACCTAGTCCGGATGGACAGATAGGAAAGGAGGTTTAGAAGATAGAGCCTGGAGCTCACTCACTCTCTGGCAGAGGTGATGGCAACCAGGAATGCAGTTTTAAGAGTTAGAAGACGTAGAGGACAGTTATGAAGTGGCTCAAAGGGAGCGCACATCAGATAAGTCAGTAGAAGGTTCAAATCCAACTGAGGCATCATGAAAGGAACCGGAGGAAACGTGTGTGATGCCTTTCAAGAATCTATTTACAACAGGGGACTTGAAAAGAGAAGGCTGATCAGGAAGCCTCAAGAAGGCTGAAATGGGCACGAGGTAGCCTTTGATAGTGCCCAGAGAAGAGCCCTGCTGGGCAAGAGAAAGAAGAAAGAGGAGAACCTCTGAAAGGGAGGCAAAGAGTGGATCCACAGCCTTTGCTGTGCACCATGCCACAAATGTGTTCCACCTGCAAGCGTATACCGATTTTGTGGAGGGACGACTGGCTGCCAGAATCACATCACAGACTTCAAGAGGAAAGTCAAATGGCCTCAACTGTCGCCGCTAAATCTCCACGCATGTAGGTGGAGACTGGACAGGTTCGGGTGGAGGACCGTCCCCTGCTGCTGCGACAGAAGGTCCTCCTGAAGAGGCAGACGAATCGGGAGATCGACTAACATGCCGAGTAGCTCGGGATACCAGTATCTTCACCCCAGTCCGGCGTCACAAGGATGACTTGGGCTCGGTCTCGCCTGATCTTCAGCACTCTGGGGAGAAGTGGTATAGGCAAAAGGCATACAACAGACGGCAGCTCCACTCGCGACGAAAAGCGTCTCCGAGCGAGTGTCACCTTGGAAATTCCAACGCGCAGAACTGATAACATTGCGAGTTCTCTTCGGTGGCGAATAGATCTAACCAAGGCTCTCCCCACTGCTGAAAGAGACCTTGCGCCACGTCAGAGTTCAGACACCATTTGTGATCCATCATGCACCGGCGGCTGAGTTTGTCCACCCTGGAGTTCAGGGAATCTGACAGGTGTTGAACCACTAGGGTGACGCCCTGGTGTTCCAGCCATGTCCAGAGGCGCAGAGCCTCCTGACAAATGGTCCACGACCCCACCCCGCCTCGTTTGTTGCAGTACCACATGGCAGGCTTCACTACACTTCCCCGGACAGAGGAAGGAATGCCTAGGGTGCAAGACGGATCGCTCGCAGCTCCAGAAGGTTGATATGGAGCCGGTATTTCGCCGGAGAACAGAGGCCTCTGATCTCCGCCCCTCCCATGTGGCCCCCCCATCCCAGGAGGGACGCATCAGTCACTACTATGTGCTCCGGTTGGGGTAGGGAGAGTCATCAGCCGCTGCAATTGACTCGCAGTGCCCTCCGAGATCAGGACATGGTCAGACAGGTTTCCCTGATGCTGTGCCCACTGAAACTTAAGAGCCCGCATCCGCCACCTTGCGTGATGGACCAGAAGGATGCAGGAGGCCATCAGCCCCAGGAGCCGCAGCGTCAATATGACCGAAACTCGAGATAAAGGCTGAAAGACCGGAATCAGAGCCTTAATATCCCAAACCATCTGTTCGGGGGATAAACGCGAAACTGCGGCAAGTCCAGAACCACTCCGATGAAAAGGAGCTTTGAGAGGGGCACAGGCGCGACTTCGGCACGTTGATAGAGAACCCCAGCGAGTGCAGGAGGTCGGTCGTAGTCTGGAGGTGGGAGACGACTGGGGCGAGCTCGCTTTCAACAACCAGTCGTCGAGATAGGGGAAGACTGCAACCCCTGATCTGTGCAGATGAGCTGCGACCACCACCATCGCTTTCATGAACACCTGAGGGGCGCTGCTAAAGCCGAAGGGGAGCACGGTAAGCTGAAATTGCTCGTGACCTACCGTGAACCGCAGGTAGCGCCAGTGTGCCAGCAGGACGGGGATGTGGAAATATGCGTCCTGCAAGTCCAACGCTCCCATCCATTCTCCAGGGTCTAGGGCAGCTAGGACCCGAGCTAAAGTCAGCATCTTGAACTTCTCCTTCCGGAGGAAGCCGTTGACGCTCCGGAGGTCCAAGATAGGGCGTAGGCCTCCTTTGCCCTTCTTGGGTACCAGAAAGTAGTGGGAGTAGCAACCATGCCCTACTTCTGGCCCAGGAACGCGCTCAATGGACCCCTTGGCCAAGAGGGCCATAAATTTCTCCTGCATAAGTTGCAAGTGATCCCCGCCATGCAGTGGTACTGTGGTGGCATGGCTGGAGGGGTCACCTCGAAGGGGAGGGAGTAGCCCCTTCGGACGATTTGCAGCACCCACCTGTCCGACGTGATTGAGCGCAAGTGGAGGATGTGATGGCCGACCCTGCCCCCCCCACCCCCCACCCCTACCCCTACTGGCGTTGAATGGGACTGAAAGCTCGGACTAGGAAGGCTTTGAGGCAGATGCTGCGGGAGCGGATGTGGACTAACCTTGCCGTTGTCCCCAGGCACTGCCATGGCAGTTACCACGTCCGCGGCAGCTTTGAGACTGGTTCTGCAGCCTGTGGCTACGAGAGGAGCGAAATGCAGAAGTTTGCTCGTGCTGGCCAGACAGGCCCAAGGACTTGGCCGCAGCCCTGGAGTCCTTGAAATGCTCAAGCGCACTGTCTGCTTTGTCGTCAAAGAGGCGACGGCCATCGAAGGGCATGTCCATGAGCGTGGCCTGGACATCGCCCGAGCAATTGGCGGACCTCAGCCATCTGTCATGGAAATCACCCTTCCCAGCGAGTCCGTGGTATCCAGTCCACACCTGATGGAATAACGCGCCGCATCCCGCCCCTCCGCAAGGGCTTGGGCGAGCCGGGCCCAGGCCTACTCCAGGCACTGGGGCAGCACGTCTGAAACCGTGTCCCACAAAGAGTGGGTATAACGGCCCAAAAGGCAAGCAGTGTTGATAGACCACAACCCCAAACTCAATGAGGAGAACAGTTTCTTCCCAAACTGATCAAACCTTTTGGATTCCCGATCCGGGGGAGAGGTCGGGAATGCGGTCTGGGATGTAGATGCCTGGATCACCAGGCTCTCGGGGGTGGGGTGCACGGACAGAAAGCTAGGGTCGCCCGGAGCCAGCGTTGGGTCACGTTCCGATCCACAGGAGGCACTGTGGAGGGCTTCGACCAGGTGCCCATCAGAACGTCCATGAGGGCCTCATTGAACGGCAGTAGAGGCTCCGAGGAGCTTACTGGCGGCTGAAGAACCTCAGTGAGGAGGTTAGTCCTCACGGCCACAGCAGGCAGCTCAAGAGCTGATGAGGGCTGAAAGCCCGAAACCAGTCCTAGGATGCTTGTTTCCAGTCCAGGGAGGACCTGGCTTGGCAGTATGGGTTGGACTGTTCCCATGGGGCACAGGTTCAAGACTGATTTGCATATGGCTGGGTTCAAACTGGAATTGCATGGTGAGCAAAGAAACGATGGATTTTGGCCCAGATCTCTGTACTGGGGTGAATGTATGACATTGTTCTGCATTCTGTCCATCAACTGTTGTTTTTGTATTGGGCACCAAGATTCAGCTCTGGGATCTCTCCTGGAAGCAGGTGAGTATTTTCGGTTTCGTGATTAGGCCGATTTTAGATGAATATTTTAAAGTTTCAAAACTCCACACTTGAAACCGGTCAATGTTACCCTTTGGGAGAAAAGTGAGGTATCAGCTTTTGGGCGAGTACTCGACTGGCAGAGTTAAGGTTCTGGGCATAGACTCAGGGGTCTCCCATGGTCAGGTAGGTACAGTTGTTACACCCTCAGCGGCACAGGGGCAGCTGGGTGCAGAGAGAGTTAGGCCCAAGGTTAGCCCATGGGAGGCAGGGGGCATTTTGTTGGTGGCTGCTGGCAAGCAGGCTGTGGGAGCTGGGCTCCTGGTCACTTGCTCAGGGAACATGGGGAAGTAGATTAGGACAGAGGTTGCACTCCCAGGGGCACTTGGGCAGGTGGGTGCAGGGTGCTTTTGAGCTGTCGGGCGCTCAATGCTATTCAATGGGAAAGCTGGAAGTTGAACAAAGGCTGCAGGTTCGGGGACAGAGATTCTTCAGGTGCGACCACCACTTCGAGAGATAAGTTGGGATCTTAGAGGATAGGTAGACACCCAGGAGTTGGGCACAGGGGAGTCTTTTGACGTCAGGGAATCTTTCCCTCAGCTGGTTGCAGTTGGAGGGGTCCCTTGTTGTGAGACTGCAGGCGTCGTCTAGGTTGTCGAAGAGGGTCCTTGGGCACTGGATTTGTGGTTACAATCGGCGGGGGGACGTTTTTGTGGTCTTTGTCCAATCAGGCACAGGCCGGGCTCGGTAGATGCAGTGTGTGCTGGATTCGCAGTTCCTGGCTGGCACCAGGGGTGTTGCTTGTTTGAGCAGAACCACTGCTCGTGGGAGTCCCAAGGCAGGCAGGTCCTCCTGGGTTTTCGAGGTTGCTGTCCGCAGGAGACGCCGGGGTTTAGCAGGAGCAGGTTCAAGGATCAACAGGCCGGCCAAGTCAGTTTGTGTTGTCCTCCTGTTAGCAGCTGCGCGGCAGGTCTTCTTCTTGGTCTTTCTTGTTTCGGAATCAGGAACGGTGGAAGGAAGGTTCAGGGTGCCCCCTAAATACTAAATTTAGGGGTGTTACAGGTAGGGTAAGGGCAGGGACCAATGGGTCCCTGTCCTGGGGTGAGTACACCACCTATCCTGCTCCTCTCCTGTGGGAGGAGGGCAGGAGCCTATCTCTGATTGGGCAGGACTCCCCATCCTCAAGATGGCCAGTGCCCGGAGTTGTGCTTCACCTCACCTCTCCCACCTGAGGGGTGGGGTTGGCAGAGGCTGGCACACCTGTCTTCTCGCCAGGGTGGGGGGTCAGAACCGGTGGGGGCCAGATGCTGAGTACAGCAATTGGCCTGGGGAAACTCGCCTCTGAAGCTTCCCCTGCCCATCCTGAGGGAGGAGGCTTGGCACCTCGTCCCAGGATGTGCATTGTTTCAGGCCCCCGAGAGGGGCAAGCTCTCGAGCCAGGGGTCCAGAGACATGTCTGGTGGTGGCAGCCTCGGTAGCCACACTGTTAGGACACTGGGAGTTGGTTAGGTTTCAGGGGGCATCTCTAAGATGCCCTCTGTAGTGCGATTTACATTAAATCCCGCACTGGCATCAGTGTGGATTAAATGTGCTGAGAAGTTTGATAAACTTCTCAGTCTTCAGTGTAGCCATTATGGTGCTGTGGAGTTCGTAATGACAACCTCCCAGCACCATATACTCTTAATGGCATCACTGCACTTACAGTGTCAAGGAATGGCCCTGGGTACTGTAGGGGCACAGGGCTCATGCACCTCTGCCCACACCACTGGCATAGTGCACACCGCTAGAGGGATGACAGAAGTATGCAGGGCAGTGTGTTTGTGGGCATGGCACACAGGGATGTGTGCCATGTTGAATCTCTGTTTAGATCTGCACCAAGACACTCAGTCTGTAAAGGCAGTGTGTGTGTGTCAGGGTACAGGGCCCCTAAGAGTGGCACAATAAGTGCTGCAGCCCTTAGGGGTCTTCTCTGGTCACAGTGCCCTGGGTACCTAGGATACCATTTACCAGGGGCCTACTTCTGGCCAGAGATGCCAATTGGGTTTAAGTTTCAATACAGTTTTTAGGGAAGGAACACATGCCCTGAAACACATGTACCTGTATGGCAGGTACCCAGGGCACACTCAGACAAAGTACATCAGCAATTCAGCAAAAAGTAGGGGCATACCATACAAGTAAGATGGCACTTTCTCACACTGAGCACCGAGGAGGATTTGCGAACCTTCCCGGGCACAAGCTTCACTCCGATTGGCTGCCAACACTCCAAACCAGGAAGTATTGGCAGCCATCTACTGACCCGATGTCATTTGAGATATCAGTGATGTCATCAGTGATGTCTCTGAAAATGTCATGAGTGATGTAATATGTGATGTCATCAGCAGTGCATTGCGGGGGCGCGAGTTATAGTTTAGCCGAACTAACTAGAACGGCCGAATTTCACTAGTTTTGTATGAGTGAAATGTCCAACTAACTATAACGTCCCTGAAACCTATGCTTTTTTCAGTGAAAATAGATATATATAGAGATATATCCCTTAGTTGGAGAGACACGTAACTGACAGTGGTTGCAACATGTTTAAACCCAGTAGAAGGCAATCGCCGAACCGCCTCGGTCCAAGCAAAGTATGGAGAAGATTTTTGTGTGATAGCCTTGCACATGCAATCATAAAAAAAAATAAAAAAAATAAAACCTGAATTTGGACATGTCGTTCTTGGATGGTGCAGCTATGCAAGGTGTTAACAAAACGGGATGCCCAAAGATAGATAGATAGATAGATAGATAGATAGATAGATAGATAGATAGATAGATAATCTCCAAGCTCACACTCCAGGATACTACATGTTCCAAAGTATTAAACGGCTACGCATTTAGACCAAAAAGTCTTTTTTACAGCCTATTGTAAACAGAGAGAAAGTGCTCAATTTCCTTTAAAAGCAAAAAAAACTATTTACCTAAAAGAAATACATACTGAGAATCAGCCCGTTTTAGGCACAGTTACAAACTTCAAAGTGTCAAAATATGAATGATATAGAAATTCATGTGCAATTGTTGCTGTGGAATTTTCTTGCATATTTAGGGCAAAAACTTTTTTTCAACACTGAAGCCAATTGCTTCTTTGCATTTCTCTTACTTTAACCTTTTAGTGCACTCTGTACTTTTTGTTGTGTTTGGGGGTGTCAATAAAAAGAAAAATACAAAAGTGTTACATACGATCTACAAAACAACTGCTCTTTTTAGCACAACCATCTGGTCAAACAGAGGTAACTGTGTTATGAATGAGTCAGTGACTGAATTGGTTTGAGACTAGGTGTGTCAGTGGCTGTATCGTGTGCCTGTGTGCATCAGTGTCTGTAACAATGTGTGCTTGGGTGTTTGTGTCTGAATTAGTGTGTGGCTGGGTGTGTCAGTGACTATCGCACAAGTTACTACTTGTGTAACGATATATCTGTAAGAGACATTAGTTAGTATTAGATTCCTTACCTTAGAATATCCCCAGGCGTCAGACTGGATCCGGAAATTTTTGCGCAGCAGTACCCTTGCGCGTCGGTAGGCGTTGTCTGCGGCTCCACGCCCGTCGTCAGTGTCGTGGGCGCCGTGCTTACGTCGTCGGAGTACTTAGACGCCGCCTCCGCCTCCGCGTGCTGACGTCAGTTCTTAGACACAGCTTTTCCGCGCCAGAAGCGCTGAGCCATGTTAAAAACCAACACTGGTGCCATTGAAACTAGGGCCCTGAAAGGGGGGGAACCCTAACCCTAGATATCGGATCGCAGAACGGGTAGGATGGGTGGGTCGGTAAGGAATCTAATACGAACTTAGTGTTCACGGGCGAACCCGACCTGGTAGGAAGAAGACGACAGTGGATCCTGACCCTAGGATAGTGAGGCTATGCTGGGACACCGAAGTGCCGAAGTTACCTAGCCCAGGGGCTGCAGCTGCATAGGTTTGAAAAGGCGTCGGGAATCTCGTTGCCGGACCAGGAGCCTGGAAGAAGGAAATTGCTGGCAGGCGACCAGTGAAGGAAAGTTCGATGGATCCAAGCCTGGATCAAGGAAGAAGGAAACCTGAAAGCAGAGGGGACCAAGTTCTTGAATCACTAGCCAGTGATTAAGTGGGCACCAGGATGGCACCGGGCGAAGTCACCTCGACTAGGTGAGTGGGCGACGCTGGCTCTGTAGATCTCACGGACCAGGAGGCGTTGTCGGCGACCAGGATGGAGAGGCGAGCTGTCCCACGATGGATGAAGCTGTCGGCGTCGAAGTTACCCAGGATTGGGCAACAAGCCTTGGCTAATTCAAGCCCACGCGGTGGACTCAAAATGGCGTCTTGAGTGGACCAGGAGGGTCTGGAGGGCTCCTCTTCTGGAAGGGAGCAAGGGCCAGTCTGGAGCAACCAGACTAGCAGCAGTGATGTCGTCGGGCGTCGTTCAGGAGGCCACAAGCCAGCGGGCTAGTAGCCGAACAACGCGGTGAGCAGCAAAAAGCAGAAGGGCCCCACGCCGATCGTGGAGATGCTGGGGGGCTACTCTTCGGTGCTGGGGCTGCTCAGGGTCGGGGCTTCTCGGACCCCAAAGCACTCACCAGGAAATTACTCGGCGGGCTTGCTGTGCAGAAGTCGTGCAGTCTTGAAGATGGCCGGTCCCTCGAGGTCTCGTCACACCCACGAATCTCAGCGTGACTGATGATGTAGGTAGAGGTCAGAGGTGCCAGGGAAGCCGGTTCTCGTCGAGCTGGGCAGTCTTGATCCGGAGGAGAGACTTGCAGCAGACCGCAGTGTTCTTAAGATGGTGCCTGCGGATGCAGGGTGACTACTCCTTAGTCACAAGGGAGAAATCTTAGGAAGAAGTCTTGAGTTCCTTTCGTGGAAAGTAGTTTCAGGATTCAAAGATGATCTGATCTGGAAGGGGGCCAGTTCCTACCTTTATCCTGTAAAAAGGGGCTGGCACGCGACTAAGTCCTGCCCTAGGGGTGGGACTAGGAGGGGGGTGGTTACACCCACTTCCTTGGCGGGCTTTTCCCCAGCACAGGGTCTGGAGTGACCCTGGAACTGGTTCCAGCCAGCCTATGCACAGTGAGCACCGGGGTGCCACGTGCAGTCACCTTCCTCTGAAGCCCTGCCTACCTACAATACACAAACCCTGTCCGGGACGGTGCTGGCACCGCCCCTGGCAGGAAACCCTTTGTCCTCATCTCCTGCTCTGGGAGGACTCCCAGCAGCAGGAGGGCTGACTTGTGTCTCGGTGGCAGCATCCATTTTGTGGATGCTAAAGCTCTGTCTGATTTTAACCGGGGTTAGGGGTTACATACATGTCTTGTCCCTCTAGAAGGGTGGAATGCTAATCCCGTCGCCAGAATTGGCGAGGGGTTAGTATTCCAATTCGTATGACACCTTACTCGACATGTTTTGATAAAGCGATACCAGAGTTGGCATATAACCGCGAGGATTATAATGCACTTAAGAGTATATGGTATGCGATATCATGGAAACGGCCAAGGGATGGATCCCGAAAGCCGCAGACAGGCTCAGCTCATGCCAGAGCACCATCTCACACGATTCCAAGCACTCTGCCTTCAGGATTGTTAAGGCCTGCCATAGGAGTGACTGATAGGAGATCTGTGTGTCCATTTTAGGGTTAGATATAGGTATACTATATCTAAAGCAAGGGGTGAGTACACCACCTTGCCCCAGCTGTCGTGCAGCCAGTTGTGTCAGTTTAGATAGTCAGCCCAGGGGTGGCATAATACATGCTTCAGCCCCATGGAGACTTCTGGGTCCCTCAGCCCTGGGTACAGTGACTTAGAGAGGGCCCAGTGCCAATTCAGTACCTGAGTACAATTTGGATAGAGAGAACAGCTAGGCTGTGGGTCTGATTAGCAGGCCCACAGCCAGGGAAAGTCGTAAACCAGTGCAGCAAAAAGCAAAAATCTGGGTGATCATAGGATTGCAGACCCTACTCTCCTACATCTACCAAGAACCCAGAGCCAAAAACTGAGCAGCGACTTGCAATGGTTTTGTTCGAGGCATGTGGGCTGCTGAATTCATATCTGTGCATAGATCGCCGCCTAGTGTTGGGTCCGGATGATTGCACATTGTTGTCCTGAAGAGTCTTCGAAGTATCACGAGATAGGTGACTCCTCCCCTGGACTACATTGCGCATGGGCATCCTCTCCATCCTCAGATTGTTTTTCTCCGCCATTGGGTTCGGATGTACTTTCCTACTCTCCAAGTACGGAATAAAGAAAAACTTTTCAAAAGGCCAAAAGGCCTTCGGAACCGTCGGTATTGTTCAGCGCTCGGTCCGATACACTTTTTACAACTTTGTTGCACTCCGGTCGTCGAATAGGGCCGTGAGGCCTTCTCGACACCACGTGGACCGACCGTCGATGGAACGAAGTCCATTCAAGTACTGCCCGCAGTGCAACTCCAAGTTCCCGCACACAGACAAGCATCCAGTGTGCAATAAATGCCTATCTCCAGATCACAATGAAGATAGTTGCCTAGCCTGTGCCCAGTTCCGATCGAAAAAGACTATCCGGAATCGACGGGCGGCAAGGCAAGAAATGCAACGGTCGGCGCCAGAGCCCGAGAACATCTTCGATGATGAGGAAGATCTAGCGAGCGCCAAAGATTCGGATCAAGACGAAAGAGAATACTCGGAGCCTGACTCCGAATATTACCCCAAAGAGGGAGAACTAATCGTCGATCTCCAGGACTACAATCAGGACATCGTAGCAGTTGAAGACGACTCCGATGACGACGTGGGGCGAACCATGAGTACACCGCCCCATATAGACACTACACCTCTATCAGAGACTCAGGTTGAGGCATCGCCAGCAGGCCTTAGCCTATATCAACAACCTCGTTCTACAGCCCCGCAATTCCGCCCAGCTAAGAACACACACAAAGAGCCCTCTGAGACACGACATACGTCATCGGTTCCATAGAAACCGAAACTCGTCGACAATACCGTCTTCGGACCGAATTACGTCGACCCGAAGGTGACTAAGCCAAAGGGCGTCGACCCGAAGGCCACAGTTAACAATACAACCTTCGAAGCCAAAGACCGTCGAGTCGACATCGAAGACCAAAGCTGTCGAGCTCAAAGTCGAGAGCCGTCGAGTCAACCTCGAAGCCAAAACACGTTGAGTCGACACAAAAACAAAAGCACGTCGAATCGACCCCCAAGAGGCATGTCGAATCGAGCAAAACCGCCTCCGGTATCAACAAGGGGAAAACACCAGTCGACGAAAGCACAAGGCCTACGCCCAAAACTGCCGTCGAACCAAAATCGAAACCGAAGGTGGACCAAAGTAAATCGGTCGAGCTGAAGCCCATCGAGCCGAAAAAGGGCATCGAGCCGAAACCGCAGGCTCCAAAAACACCTAAAATCACGATCGAACCAACCAAACCGCTCGGTCCGAAAAAAGTGGTGAAGCCAGCCAAAGACGTTCAGCCGACAAAACCTGTCGAAAAACATCACAAACCGATACAACCACCTAAAGCGGTCGACCCCAAAAAAGGCGTCGAGCCAAAAAAAGACAAACCAAAGGCTACAGCACCAAAACCAAAGACTGTGGAAGAGGAGCTTATTCATCCAGATCCCTCCAGAGAAGACCAGTCAAAACTGTACATTGACCCACAGACTGGTAAAGTGACTGTCTATACAAAAAAGAAAAGACCTCAGCCAAACGAAGACTTTTCTAAAATACCCCTAAAGAAGAAGAGGGACTGTGCAACCTCCCCTATATTCTTTGAACCTATCAGTCCAGCTATGCCTACTACTCCTTATGCCCCAACCTCACCTGCGCGCTCTGACTACACCCCAGATGAAGATCAGGACGCAGATATAGGGTTTGGTTATCCACAGAACCCAATTGCAGAGCCAAACTCACAGCCATGGGGTGGGGGAGGAGAACCAGACACTGAAGGGATTCTGCCCATTACAGACCCTGCAGTATACCCTACTAAGCCATCACCCACAGAAGATACAATAGCATTTAATTCACTACTAGATAGAGCAGCAACCTACCATAATGTAGATATGCACTCTGATTCTATTGAGGAAGACTTCCTCTTTGATACATTAACAACATCTGAGAGGCACGTTAAAACACTCCCAATGTTAAAAGGTGTATTAAAACATGCAAGTGACATTTTTAAGGACACTGCGAGGGCACGGGTCATAAACCCTAGAATGGAAAAAAAATATAGGGCTGCACCTATTGACCCTACATACATTAAGGGGCAGCTACCCTTAGATTCCCTAGTGGTATCCAATGCACGTAAACGTGCAAATTCCCAGACTACTGGAGAGGCTGCACCTCCAGACAAGGAGTCAAAAGTCTTTGAGGCGTCAGGCAAGAGAGTGGCAGCTCAAGCAGCAAACTCACGGAGAATAGCCAATACACAAGCCCTGTTAGCCAGATAGGACAGGGCGCACTACGACAGTTTGGAAGAAATTCTCCAACACTTACCTGATCCTTACAAACAACAGGCAGATGAACTTATACAAGAAGGGAAGCTCATCACCAATGCCTCAATTAAATGTGCCCTGGACGCGGCAGACACAGCTGCCAGATCAATCAATACAAGCGTGCTGCTAAGGCGACCCGCATGGCTTCGCATATCGGGCTTTAAGAATGAAGTCCAATCCACAATTCTTAATCAGCCAATCAACCCAGACTTTTTATTTGGTCCAGCAGTTGACTCAATTCTGGACAAAATGAAAAAGGATGCGGAAACTGCGAAGTCTATGGGAGCTCTCCAGTCCCAACAACACCGGGGCTCCTTTCGTCGCTCCGCTTATAGAGGAGGAGCGCGAAGTAATACATCACAGCAATCCTCCAACTACAAAAGTAACACACAATCCACATACAACAAAAACACCAACTGGGGTGGATACAGAGGAAACAATACCAAGGGAAGAGGACGTGAAGGCAATGCAAATAGATCCTCCACTAACACCAAGCAGTGACTTCTTGGAACTACCCCCAGACCACATAACACCGGTCGGGGGAAGAATACAACAATTTCTGCCAGTCTGGTTAAATATCACCACAGACAAGTGGGTCAGGCAAATTATCCAACATGGCTATTGCCTAGAACTCACCTCACCACCTCCCAACATACCACCTGTGCACCGTCCAATGTCACAGGAACATATAAACCTACTAAAGCAAGAGGTCATCAGTATGCTGCAAAAGGGGGCCATAGAACTAGTCCCACTACAACATCAGGGAACAGGAGTATACTCCCTATACTTCCTCATTCCAAAAAAGGACGGTACTCTCAGGCCAATATTGGACCTCAGGCCCCTCAACCTGTACATTTTGTCAGAGCATTTCCACATGCTCACTCTCCAGCAAGTCTTACCATTGCTCCGCAAGGGAGACTTCCTAGCAACCTTAGACCTCAAGGACGCATACTTTCATATACCAATATACCCTGCTCACAGAAAGTATTTAAGGTTCACCATTCAAGGACAACACTACC
The DNA here is from genome assembly GCF_964261635.1 of Lissotriton helveticus. Classification (NCBI taxonomy): domain Eukaryota; kingdom Metazoa; phylum Chordata; class Amphibia; order Caudata; family Salamandridae; genus Lissotriton; species Lissotriton helveticus. The sequence continues at coordinate 771,593,293 of NC_136067.1, read as the reverse complement.
AGTTTAAAGTCCTACCATTTGGTGTCACGACAGCTCCAAGAGTGTTCACCAAATGTCTAGCTACAGTGGCAGCACATCTCAGAAGGCAACACATCCATGTGTACCCTTATCTGGACGACTGGCTAATACACGCGCCAACAGCCCAGCAATGTGCCAACCACAAGACAAAAACAATACATCTCCTGCACAGTTTAGGATTCTCACTAAACTACCCAAAATCACATCTACAAATCTCCCACGTCCAACAGTACCTGGGAGCAACGATAGATACACTGGCAGCAAAAGCATATCCCAACACAGCACGGATCAAAGGAATGCAAACGTTGATACAAAAATTCAGACCCCAACACTCACTTCCAGCTCGAGTGTTTATGCAGCTAATAGGCATGATGGCCTCGTGCATATTCATAGTTCCTCATGCCAGACTACATATGCGTACGCTCCAAGAATGCCTAGCAAGGCAGTGGAACCAGTCTCCCGGGCAATTAAAGGACCTAGTGTTGGTGACCAGTCGGGCATACAACTCTCTGCATTGGTGGAATCCACAAAACCTTTGCAAGGGACGACTGTTCCAAGAGCCTGTCCCACAAATAGTGTTAACCGCGGACGCATCCCTAGTAGGATGGGGAGCCCACGTCCTACAGTACACAGTACAGGGACTCTGGACTGTACAGCAAAAGAAAATGCATATCAACGTTCTGAAGTTGATGGCAGTCTTTCTAGCCCTAAAAGCTTTCAAGACACACTTAAGCAACAAAGCTGTGTTGATCCGGACGGACAACATGACAGCTATGTATTACATTCAAAAACAGGGAGGAACACACTCACCACAGCTGTCGCACCTAGCTCAAGCAATGTGGAAATGGGCCATTCAGAGGAACATGTTTCTCATGGCAGAACACCTCCCAGGCAAAGACAATCAAGTAGCCGACCTGCTCAGCAGGCACAGCCAACAGATGCACGAATAGGAAATTCACCCCAAAGTGCTCCAACCATTCTTCCGCAAGTGGGGCCCCCCGAAATAGATCTCTTTGCCACAAGCAAAAACGCAAAATGCCAGTACTTTGCCGCCAGATTCCCACATCCGCAGTCGCAGGGCAATGCGATATGGATGAACTGGTCCGGCAAATTTGCGTACGCTTTTTCCCCAGCTCCATTAATACCGCTAGTGGCACGCAAAATGCGCCAACATTCGCTGACACTGATCCTAGTTGCTCCCACATGGGCAAGGCAACCGTGGTACACAACGTTCCTAGAACTGTCAGTGGTACCTCATCAAAGACTGCGACTCACACCCAATCTTCTAACTCAAAGCCCTGGAGAAATCCAACACCCAGACCCGCAACCGCTCAACCTGGCGATCTGGCTCCTGAAGTCCTAGAGTTTGGATACTAAACTTGCCTCCAGACTGCATGAATATTATCAAAGAGGCAAGAAAACCCACTACCAGAGCTTGTTATGCAGCAAAGTGGAAGCGTTTCGTCATTTACTGTAGTAACAATGACATTAACCCACTTGATGCTTCTACTCAAAACATCATTTGCTATCTCTTGCTTCTACAGCGTTGCAATTTAGCCTATTCATCCATCAGGATACATTTAGCTGCGTTAGCAGCATATCTACAAAATAGGCAACACCTTTCACTATTTAGGGTGCCAGCAATTAAGGCGTTTATGGAAGGACTTAAGCGCGTAATTCTCTCAAGGCACACACCTTCACCAGTCTGGAATCTAAACGTCGTTTTAACCAGACTTATGGGACCACCTTTTGAACCACTACACTCATGCGAACTACAATTTCTTACTTGGAAGGTGGCTTTCCTTATTGCCATTACTTCACTCAGAAGAGTTAGTGAGCTGCAAGCCCTAACTATTCAAGAGCCATTCATTCAAGTACATGCAAATAGAGTAGTTCTCAGAACAAACCCTAAATTCATGCCAAAGGTGGTATCCCATTTTCATATAAATCAAACAATTGAACTGCCAGTGTTCTTTCAAAATCCACAAACAGTAGCTGAAAGGGCCTTGCATACTCTTGATGTCAAAAGAGCACTGCTATACTACATAGATAGAACCAAGGCATTTCGAAAAACAAAACAGTTGTTTGTTGCTTTCTCACCGCAACACAAAGGTAACCCCATCTCTAAATCAGGTATCGCCAGATGGATAGTTAAGTGAATCCAAATGTGTTATTTGAAAGCAAAACGCACCTTAACAGTTCCCCCTAGGGCGCATTCCACACGCAAGCTAGGGGCATCCATGGCTTTCCTGGGTAACATTCCTTTACACGAAATCTGTAGAGCAGCCACGTGGTCAACCACACATACATTTACCAAACACTATTGCGCAGATGTACATTCAAAACAGCAAGCTGCTGTAGGACAGGCTGTTCTCAAAACTCTTTTCCAGACTGCTGCAGCTGCCACAGGTAGCCACCGCTAAGGGAGATACTGCTATACATTCTATGCACAGATATGAATTCAGCAGCTCACATGCCTCGAACGGAATATGCTACTTACCAGTATGCATCTGTGTAGGAGAGTAGGGTCTGCAATCCTATGATCACCCAGATTTTTGCTTTTTGCTACACTGGTTTACGACTTTCCCTGGCTGTGGGCCTGCTAATCAGACCCACAGCCTAGCTGTTCTCTCTATCCAAATTGTACTCAGGTACTGAATTGGCACTGGGCCCTCCAAGTCCCTGTACCCAGGGCTGAGGTGTACTCAGAAGTCTCCCAGGGGCTGAAGCATGTATTATGCCACCCCTGGGCTGACTAACTAAACTGACATAACCGGCTGCACGACAGCTGGGGCAAGGTGGTGTACTCACCCTTTGCTTTAGGTATAGTATACCTATATCTAACCCTAAATGGACACACAGATCTCCTATCAGTCACTCCTATGGCAGGCCTTAACAATCCTGAAGGCAGAGTGCTTGGAATCGTGTGAGATGGTGCTCTGGCATGAGCTGAGCCTGTCTGCGGCTTTCGGATCCATCCCTTAGCCGTTTCCATGATATCGCATACCATATACTCTTAAGTGCATTATAATCCTCGCGGTTATATGCCAACTCTGGTATCGCTTTATCCAAACATGTCGAGTAAGGTGTCATACGAATTGGAATACTAACCCCTCGCCAATTCTGGCGACAGGGTTAGCATTCCACCCTTCTAGAGGGACACGACATGTATGTAACCCCTAACCCCGGTTAAAGTCAGACAGAGCCTTAGCATCCACAAAATGGATGCTGCCACCGAGACACAAGTCTGCCCTCCTGCTGCTGGGAGTCCTCCCAGAGCAGGAGATAAGGACAAAGGGTTTCCTGCCAGGGGCGGTGCCAGCACCGTCCCAGACAGGATTTTGTGTATTATAGGTAGGCAGGGCTTCAGAGGAAGGTGACTGCACGTGGCACCCCGGTGCTCACTGTGCATAGGCTGGCTTGAACCAGTTCCAGGGACACTCCAGACCCTGTGTTGGGGAAAAGCCCGCCAAGGAAGTGGGTGTAACCACCCCCCTCCTGGTCCCACCCCTAGGGCAGGACTTAGTCGCGTGCCAGCCCCCTTTTCCCAGATAAAGGTAGGAGCAGGCCCCCTTCCAAATTAGATCATCTTTGAATCCTGAAACTACTTTCTACGAAAGGAACTCAAGACTTCTTCCTAAGATTTCTCCCTTGTGGCTAAGGACTAGTCACCCTGCATCCGCAGGCACCATCGCAAGAACACTGCGGTCTGCTGCAAGTCCTTCCTCCGGAATCTGACTGCCCAGCTCGACGAGAACCGGCTTCCCTGGCACCTCTGACCTCTACCCACCTCTACAGCCCAGCTGAGAACCGTGGGTGCGACGAGACCTCGAGGGATTGGCCATCTGCAAGACTGCACGACTTCTGCACAGCAAGCCCGCCGAGTAATTTCCTGGTGAGTGCTTTGGGGTCCGAGAAGCCCCGACCCTGAGCAGCTCCAGCACCGAAGTGCAGCCTCCCAGCATCTCCACGATCTGCGTGGGGCCCTTCTGCTTTTTGCTGCTCACCGCGTTGTTTGGCTACTAGCCCGCCGGCTTGTGGCCTTCTGAACGACGCCCGACGACATCACTGCTGCTGGTCTGGTTGCTCCAGACTGGCCCTTGCTCCCTTCCAGAAGAGGAGCACCCAGGACCCTCCTGGTCCACTCAAGACGCCATTTTGAGTCCACCGCGTGGGCTTGAATTAGCCAAGGCTTGTTGCCCAATCCTGGGTAACTTCGACGCCGACAGCTTCATCCATCGTGGGACAGCTCGCCTCTCCATCCTGGTCGCCGACAACGCCTCCTGGTCCGTGAGATCTGCAGAGCCAGCGTCGCCCACTCACTTAGTCGAGGTGACTTCGCCCGGTGCCATCCTGGTGCCCACTTAATCACTGGCTAGTGATTCAAGAACTTGGTCCCCTCTGCTTTCAGGTTTCCTTCTTCCTTGATCCAGGCTTGGATCCATCGAACTTTCCTTCACTGGTCGCCTGCCAGCAATTTCCTTCTTCCAGGCTCCTGGTCCGGCAACGAGATTCCCGACGCCTTTTCAGACCTATGCAGCTGCAGCCCCTGGGCTAGGTAACTTCGGCACTTCGGTGTCCCAGCATAGCCTCACTATCCTAGGGTCAGGATCCACTGTCGTCTTCTTCCTACCAGGTCGGGTTCGCCCGTGAACACTAACTTTGCCTTTACTAGCTTCCATAGACTTTGTCCCGCATCCCGCGTGAGAGTGCACACACTGCACCCGAGTCCCCTAGGCCTTCTAGAAGTAATCTAACGATTCCCTAGTCAAGTCCTAGCGATTCCAAAGCCTAGTAGTACTGTAATTACCTGCTAGTAATTTCGCATTCCACTTTTAGAATATATGGTTTTTCGTGCCCCTCGGGCAGTTGTGTATAACGTGCTAACTTAAGTATTTTCGTAAGAGTTTTGTTGTGTGCCTAGCACCCTGTCCTCATAAAGAGTACAGGGTTGTTGTGATTCTAATAAATACATTGTTTATTTTCATAACACTTGTGTGGTGTCCTTTCACTGGGTGTTCAAGGGGTAATGTGATGGTAAAACAGCTGGCTTAACACGCCCTCTAGAGTCTTAGCCTTAGACTGCTCGTATCCATGCTACTAGGATAGCTGGTCTATAAGGTTGACTTACAACCAATCATCAATAAGGGTTGTTTGGACTGATATATAGTGATCACTAGAATAGTGAACACTGCACATCAGGCCAACTTCTCACAGTAGACCTACAAGTCCTATATATCTCCACAACCAGCGGAAGTAACGGTATATTGCTTTCAAAGAGCTGTCATAATTAGAGGAAGTTACAGGTGAAAACGTTGACACAAAAGGCTGTTTTTTTAAACTCATTTTCAACTTTTCCTATATTTAACTTAGTTTCTATAAAGAAACTATGAAGGATCTACACGACCCCTTGCTGAATACAGAATTTTGTCTACTTTACTAAAATGTATAGCTTTCCAGGACCCATTGCTGCTTTCATACTCATTTCTACCATTATCTGGAAGGAGGTTGAAAGCACAAAAGATAGCAAATATAGGCTAGGCTAAAAACTGGGAAAATTGTGATTTCAGCCCCACAAACCCTTTTTGATACCATTTGCAGGGAAAAAGCCAGATGCTTTCATTTGCAGCACTTTTTCCCCATTTTTCAACAAAAAAACAAAATGTAGCTGTATTCTGGCTAATTTCTGGGTCCCCTCCAAGAGAATCTACAATCCCTGGGTACCTTTAGAATCCCCATGATGTTGGAAGAAAAGGACGTAAATCTGGCGTGGATAACTTTTGTGGTCAAAATGTTACAGGGGCCTAAGCGCGAACTACCCCAAATAGCCAAAAATAAGGCTTAGCACAGGGGGGTTGGGTGAAGGCCTAGCAGTGAAGGGGTTAAACTGGGGCAGTATTTTCTGAAAGTTTTGAATTGTTATGGGGTTGGGGTAGACTAATACTGATTGTGTTTAGAACTGCTCCTAAATATGGTTGAATCTGTAATGGTTAACTGAGATTTGGGGATATCGACAGTAAACCCCAAATTGTGTAGAAGATCTAACGTCATCCGACTCATCTGTTGGCACTGATGAAGAGTGCTGGCTGAACCTGTGACCTCAGCAGCGTGTTTTAGCAGCCTTGGAACTCTGCCTCTGAACCTACGACTTGCTGGACCTTCTGCGCGGGTCCCGCTGCGGGAGGAGACTCTTCGTGGGGCCTTGAGGAGGAGCCCTTTGTTAATTTGCTTTTTCTGGACACCGGCGGAGCTGCGAGCTGCCTAGCAGGGACTCCAGTGACCAGGAGTCCCTGCGTGCAACACCTGTGGCCGCTCTCCCCGCCGGCAACGCCCCCTGCCAAGTGGAGCTTAAAGGCTAGCGTTTCCCTTGGTCTGCGGGAACCTGTGACCTCAGCAGCGTGTTTTAGCAGCCTTGGAACTCTGCCTCTGAACCTACGACTTGCCGGACCCGCTGCGCGGGTCCCGCTGCGGGAGGAGACTCTTCGTGGGGCCTTGAGGGGGAGCCCTTTGTTAATTTGCTTTTTCTGGACACCGGCGGGGCTGCGAGCTGCCTAGCAGGGACTCCAGTGACCAGGAGTCCCTGCGTGCAACACCTGTGGCCGCTCTCCCCGCCGGCAACGCCCCCTGCCAAGTGGAGCTTAAAGGCTAGCGTTTCCCTTGGTCTGCGGGAACCTGTGACCTCAGCAGCGTGTTTTAGCAGCCTTGGAACTCTGCCTCTGAACCTACGACTTGCCGGACCCGCTGCGCGGGTCCCGCTGCGGGAGGAGACTCTTCGTGGGGCCTTGAGGGGGAGCCCTTTGTTAATTTGCTTTTTCTGGACACCGGCGGGGCTGCGAGCTGCCTAGCAGGGACTCCAGTGACCAGGAGTCCCTGCGTGCAACACCTGTGGCCGCTCTCCCCGCCGGCAACGCCCCCTGCCAAGTGGAGCTTAAAGGCTAGCGTTTCCCTTGGTCTGCGGGAACCTGTGACCTCAGCAGCGTGTTTTAGCAGCCTTGGAACTCTGCCTCTGAACCTACGACTTGCCGGACCCGCTGCGCGGGTCCCGCTGCGGGAGGAGACTCTTCGTGGGGCCTTGAGGGGGAGCCCTTTGTTAATTTGCTTTTTCTGGACACCGGCGGGGCTGCGAGCTGCCTAGCAGGGACTCCAGTGACCAGGAGTCCCTGCGTGCAACACCTGTGGCCGCTCTCCCCGCCGGCAACGCCCCCTGCCATCCTCTTTTTTACTGGGCGGAGTACCCGCTGCGCGGGAGCGCGCGGGAGCGACCGGGGCGAAGACCGGGCAAAGAGCGGGCCGTTTGAGGCCGTTCGAGTACGGCAGAGTCTGGCTTAGGCCCACCCCCCCTGGCCAAGTGGAATGCCATAAGGTAGGCGGTGGTGTTCGCACTATTATCTCCTGTTTATTGGTGTGGCCAACACAGCCTGACATTTTTGTATAATCTTGCCAACTGCACCCCCTGCAATGACTTTACGGTCAGGCAAAGAACGATCTGTGCAGATCCACACTTCCAAGGGAGTTGTATCTGGTCCCCTTGATGCCTTTATAACACGGGCTACTGGAATCCTGGAGAAGGAAATAGAAATGGTTGAGAAGAGACTTTCAATAGACCTCATTAGTGGCAAGCGGTCATCATTGGGGGCTTTAGCTAATTCGACCTCCCCTGTGCCTACTGCCCCACATGCTGCCTTTAATTGCGTCCATACTACTTCTACAGACGCAATCGTCCATTTAGAAAGCATAGGGGCGAGTCCATCAGCACATACCCTGAAGGAAGAAAGGCACAGTATAGAAGCATCCCAATGCAGCCAGGGGGATGATGATGAGAATGATTCATTCACTAGTGGGGTGCCTGATCAAAGCCAGCACTCAGGATATCTCCCCACTAATCACTCTAGTAATTCTAACCCCGCTGAAACCCCCAACCACCTTGTACCCAACCCTGGTCTCAACATTAAAAAGAGAAAGCTGGACTCTAGATTGTCGGGGGAGAGAGATCTAAAAATTCCTAAAGTAAATGGAGTCCAAGATGATGCAAGACAGGAGTATGAGCCCCTCCCAGACCCTCTAATACCTTCTGTATTTACCAACATGCTATGCCCTTCCCTTTCGGCCTTGGGCTCCTCAAGTACCTGCCCCATGTGCCTTAATAGTGACGAAGTTTTGCTAGCCAAAATGGAGGCCATGTTTAAAACTTTACTTCTGCCTGTCCTGGAGCGGACAAGGCTCATGACCTCAAAAATAGATAGCATGGAGGCCTTGATTAATTCAAACCATGCGATGCTACAAACACTACTGGGCACAAACCACATGGGTGCAAGCAAAACACTACCAACAACGATTAAGTCCCCTGGTAACAATAATATGGCAAGGGGTAAACCATCTTCTAATAAAGCACCAGGGCCGAACACTACCACGCTTAAAGGGGGAGAGAAATCTAACACAACATCTTCTAAACCAGGCACTAGCACCCATGCCCAGGCACCTAAGCTACACTCAAAAACTTTGGACAAACAAAATACTGGTGGGCGTCAACCTATGGGACCTCCCCCGCAACTTCCCTCAAAACCTGCTCCACCCATCACGCATAGAGACCAACGTACTGCCTCCACTAACCACAGGGAAGGAGGACGCAAAAGGCCACCTACCCCTCGTGTTGATTTACCACCCGAAGCAGCTCAACACACAATTGTTCTGACAGGTGTAGCACCGCTAAAACCTGGTTCCAGGGAGCCTTATGGGGACCTTCGTAATAAAGTCACTTTTTGGCTAAATAAAAATCGCCCGTTACCCCCCTCCACTCCGACAGAGATATTATTCGTGAGGAGAGTAGAATGGGTGGGACAGGGGGCCAAAGACTTGGAGGGAGATTGTATCTTAATCTCGTTTAAAGATATGTGGGTGGTAGATGCCATTCGACGAGAACCGAGGTTTGCACGACAGGGGGATGTTCAAACACTAGCCTTATTGTATTTTTACCCACATAGGCAAATACCCCCCCAATCTTACCCCTCATTTCGCCAGGTCCCAGTAGCAAGACACCCCCTGGCATTGACCCCCCTCGATTGCCAGCGCCCCTTTCTCTTCAACCATTTTGGTCCTCTCTCTGGCCTTGAGACTATTGATTGACTCAATAGTAAGCTTTTCCCTGCTAAAGCAGAAGCCCAAGAGCCCATTGAGTATAGTATGGTGAGACCATGTCAACCGAGTAATCTAGTAAATGAGGTTGAAGGTCCAGCTCCTTTGAAACTCAACCCACCTCCCAATATTGCTGCTATAGAGATTTCGATTAAGGTTAATCCCATAGTCCCAATAGACCATGTTAGGCACATAGAGGTTAAAGATGATAAAGGGTGCTCAAAGGGAGTTCCACAGCCCTTACCTTTGCAACCCCCCTCCATGGTCAATTCGAATGACAATCTGAAAACGTTAAAAATTTTGTCCTGGAACATAGCGGGTATCAAGGCCCGCCTTGCCTCTACTGATTGGTCGAACTTTGTGGACAACTATGATATCATTCTGTTGCAGGAAACCTGGGCAACTGAGCCTGTCTACAAGTTGGGTTACATTAACTTCTTCAAACCTGCAATTAAAGGGGGTAAGGGGCGGGCCTCAGGTGGCCTGACGATCTGGGTGAAACAGTCTTTGGGTTTCTATCCAACCGAACTCCCCGCTGAGCATCCGGATCTCCTTCAAATTAAACTAAGCAAAGGGAATCAGCAAAATATGAACATTCTAAACATTTATGCTAGAGGTCTGCCGGGTGGTCGAAGTCCGCCGTTGTTGAACCTAATCGACCATATCACTTCGGAAATGGACAGCGGAAATGTTACTATTCTTGCTGGAGACCTAAATTGCACCATAGAACCACTGTTTGACATGGAAGACACCTGGAGCATGGCTGAGGACTCTGCTTGGGGTATACCCGACTTAAAAGTGGCAAAGAGGGCAAAAGCAACAGAGGCGGCAGTGTCTTGGATGGCATTCTGCCTACAAAAGGGCTTTCGCGCATGTAATGGCCGCTCTATTTCGGACATCAAAGCAAATTGTACTTTTGATAATGGGCAGAGGTAGAGCCGCATTGATTATATTCTGTTGAACATGGATTACTGGAAGTTATTAATTGACATGGCAGTGTTACAGCGTCCGGAAAGTGACCACAATCCGCTGTCATTGTCATTAGAGATACCAGGCCTAAAGAGACAGGAGGAGCCCACCGCCACCTATACAGGTGACACACTACTTACTAATGATAGGAGGAAATTGAAATGGTCCCGGGTTATGGAGGATAAGTGTCTATGGGACAATATTAATACTGTGGCAAAAAATGCGTTTAATGAAATGTCGCAAATTGATTTGTTGGGGGCAGATCCCTGTCTGGCTAAAAATGTGATGGGATTACATATTAAATGTTTTGATCAGTTGAAATCTCTGCTCTCCCTCCCGTGCCGAAATGTTCCTACTAAAAAAAATCCCTTGCCCCAGAAATGGTACAATAGGAAATGCAGGGAGGCACATGCGGCTCTCATTTCGGCCATTAAAATACGGGACATGGCCGCATTGAGGGGTGCAAGGCTCAATTATAGTAAAACTCTTAAAGAATCCAAACGGGAGTGGGAAGATAAGTTCTGGTCAGATCTTTTGGAGGCATCTTCCTCTAACAATCAAAAAAGGTTTTGGGACTTAGCTAAATGGGGGAAAAACTCTGACTCTTCTACTCCAGGAAATAATGTGCCCCTTGAGGATTGGGTATCTTTTTACTCTGCCCAATTCAGAGCCGGTGACCCCGAAGCTAAGAATCCCATTGGCATTACACTTTCAAAGACCCCTCAAGGGGAAAAATTAATTTTTACTATTGCTGAGGCCGAGCTGGCCCTGGCCTTGACTCTCCGAGGGAAAGCTCCCGGCATGGATCTGATCCCGGCGGACTTATTTAAATCGAATCCCGCTTTGTGGCTCCCGTACATAACTATGATAGCTAACACCCTAGCCTATGGAGCCACAGTCCCGAAATCATGGAAGGGAGCGGAAATAGTCCCGATCTATAAAAAGGGTGATAAGTCCATCCCAGGAAATTACCGCCCTATCAGTTTGATCGATTCGATCCAAAAGATAATAGCACGTATGGTCTTGGGACGGGTCCAGGGATGGATCGAAACAGAGGGTATTCTATCTCCCATGCAGGCGGGCTTCAGATCAGGAATGAGCACCATAGATCAGGTGTTTAGACTCTGCCTGATCTATTGGAAGGTGGTCTGGCTCGGCGGCGGTACCATCTTTGCTGCATTCATTGATCTGAAGTCCGCCTTCGATCTGGTGCCAAGGGATAAATTGTGGGGTGTGTTAAAAAATTTGGGGTGCCCATTAGAACTGCTGGACCTCATTGTTAGACTCCATGAGGACAACTATGCGAGGGTGAGGTGGGGGGGCCAGGGACAAGTGACGGAGACTTTCCCCGTATCTCGAGGTGTCCGCCAGGGCTGCGTCCTGGCCTCAACACTCTTCCTCCTTTTTACTGACCAAGTTGTCAAATTCTTCATGGACACTCCCACGGATGCCCCAATGTTGGCAGGGATGAGATTTCCTCTCCTCATCTTCGCGGATGACACTTTAATCCTCTCAAAAACACGTAGCGGACTCCAACAGGCCCTGGAACGCTTTGAGGAGTACTGTGCCATCAACAACTTGGTGGTAAATGTAGGGAAAACGAAGTTCATGGTTTTTACTAAAAATCATCCAGTTCGGAGTTCCGTGAGGTTGAATGGGGTAAACCTCGAGCAGGTCGATACCATGACCTACTTAGGGGTAACCCTTGATAGCCGTTTGAGATGGAAGGATCAGGTTAATATTCAACATCTTAAACTTGCAAGGCTGACTGGCTGCCTTATTAAAGAACAAAAGGAATCTACTACAAAGCGGGTCCTACCGGCCCTTAAAATCTATGATGCTAAAATCTGTACCGCCATTTTATATGGCGCGGATCTCTGGGGCCATATGGACTTGCTTAATTTGTTTAAAATTCAATGTAGATTCCTCCGAAACTTGGCAGGGCTACCTCAGTCGACCCCTTTGATCCCCCTCTGCCTGGACCTTGGTTCCCCTCCGATTAACGAGATGGCTAGATTTAGGCTGGTGGCCCTCTGGAGACGCATATGGACGTCCCCAGATTTATCCTTATTTGCAAGAGAACTGGCCGAAGTTAGGTCCATCACTGGCTCGGGGAAAATCCCATGGCTTTCAGCTGTCAAAACTATTCTTACTGATATGGGCTTAGAACATCTCTGGTTATCCCCCCAATCCAATGTTTTTCCCTCTAAAGATGAGTTCAAATCCTTGTATTGGGCTACGACCCGCCTAAAAAGAGTCTTACTTTCTAATAAAAACAGCCTCACAGGCAGGTTCTTAACATTTAAACTTGACCAATCGCGAGAGCCCTATTGGGACATAATAACTAGACCGCTAGATAAAAAACTGTACCATCAGTTTAGAGTGGGTACCCTGCCTTTGAACCCATTCTCAAACAAATGGTCCACAGGGTCATCACCCTATTGTACATGTTGTCCAGATCATGTTGAGTCTGAAGGACATTTTCTTTTCGCTTGCCCTAGCTATGCTGCACCTCGGAAAAAATGGCTAAAGCCCCTTTTTCAAAAACTACCATTCAAAACATCTATGGAAGCAATTTGGGTGCTTAGGACTAATACCTCCGAACTCTTTGTCGTAAGTCTGGCAAAATATCTGGGTTGGGCTTGGCTCCTAAGGCTGAAAAATAAGAAATAAAACATGCCATGGTTCTCAGGCCAACTTAATATGGCTCACAATCTTTCATAACTTGCTTTGATTATGTATCAGTTTAACGATCTGGGATTTCAATTAGATTTTCCCATCTGCATTTCTTGTAAACTGGTTAAGAAAGGGCCCACTGATAATGAATATGAACAGTAATGTTTTTTTTTAACATATTTTATTGTCTTATAAATCATTCAGGTTTTCATTACTTGATATTTAATTCTCTTTTATCCATTCGTTTTAAATGTCCCTTTGTGTGTTTGCCTTTTGCGTATTTTTTCTAATTTTTTTGCACAGTTTTCTTTGCTGTTTTTTGCTTACATTTATTTGATTTAGTCAAAATTTCATCTGTATTTTATTGTGTCTTATGATTTGTTAAAAATCGAAATAAAGACTTGAAACCTGAGTGCTGGCTTGGATAAGCCAGTCGTCCAGGAACAGGAATACGTGGACAACTTGTCTTCTGAAATATGCTGCGACCACTGCTAGACATTTGGTGAACACTCATTTGTGACATTCGTGCAATTGTGACCCCGAACGGCAAAACCTTGAACTGGTAATGTTTGCCCGCTATGACAAATCTTATATAATTGTGATGAGCTGCTTAAATTGGTATGTGGAAGTAGGCATCCTTTAAGTCTAGTGTTGCCCTAAAGTCACATTGTTAAAGAAGTAGAATTACATATTATAAGGTAACCGTGTGGAAGTGTTCTGATTGGATGTATTTGTCCAAGGGCCTGTGATCTAAAATTGGCCTTAAAGACACGTCCTTTTTGGGGATTAGGATGTAAATAGAGTATACACTTGAACCCTGATGTTGAAGAGGGACGGCCTCTATAGCTCTTTTGAAGAGACGAGATGAACTTCCTGTTTGTGTAATGTTTGATGATTGTGTGACATCCTGCGAACACAAAGTGGAATTTTGGGTGGTGTGGTAATGAGCTCCAGACAATAGCCATGTTGGATAATGGCTAGCCGCCACTTGTTTGATGTAATGGATTGCCATGTGGGTAGGTAATTGTGAATTTCGCTGGCGACAGGTGTTATGAGATCAGGGAGTTGGAATTTAGGTACTCACTGTTGGGTATACGGTGTTGCTCCATGGGGGAAGCACCCTTACCTCTACCTCTGGTGCTGTTCCCTCTTTAAGAGCCATGGTAGGAACCATTAGAGTATGAGCCTTGGCCTTGCTGCTTTTGTTGGGAGGTGTAAGCCTCAGAAGAGGTGGATTTGGAGGCTCTGTAGTATCCTGATCGATGATAAAACCCACGGATAGCAGGTGTTTGAAGTGCCCCAATAGGTCTTGCCGTTTCAGTATCTTTTAGAATATTTTCTGATGTGCAATCCAACTGAGGGACAAACAGCTGTACATTGTCAAAGGACATGTTTAATAGAGCTTGTTGAATCTCTGGCTTAAACCCTGAGTTTGGAAGGCAAACGTGTCTCCGAAGTAAACTTCTAGTATTTAACGCGCATCACATGGAAGTGTTAGTGATAATCTTACCTTCAGACACAAACTGTTGACCGCGTTTTTTGTGTTTCTCGGGGAGACATTGAAATAGATCAGCCATCTCATTCAAGTGGGTGCGGTCATAATGTTCTGGGAGAGCTTGAGAGTTGGTAATACGCCAATGTTTGGCAGCCTAAGCTGCAACTATTTTCCCTGCAGCATCTACCCTTTCACTCTCTTTCAGGAAGTGGAGTGTATCTCCAGTGGCCTGAGAGTTGGCAAACTTGAATGCTGTGGTGGTAACTAGGGAGTCTGCTAGTAACTGTAAATAGGGCCAGAGGGTGCGGATTTGTATTTCTTATCTGCCCTATGCGTGATAACCCTAGCCCAAATAGGATCTTTAATTATGTCATCAGTTTGCCTAAGCATACCTTTTAACATAGGCAGGTACTAAGTAGCCCTATGTGTGGTGGAAAGCGTGTCAAAGAGGAAGTAACCCCTAATGCGCTAAGAGACCTGCCGGTGATTATGCGCTATACAAATACCAGTTAACATTATTGACATTAAAGGCTCTTTATGAAGCTCCACATTGCGAAAAGCAGCAGCCATTGATATAACCTCCTGGTATGAGGTAGCATCTTCAAGAGGAGAAGGGTGTGCAGGATAAATATCAGGATCCATGCCAGAAGGGGGGGGATCTGTGTCAGTTGTCCCAGGGGTCATCTACCGGTGACCCGCCACCCTCTATACCTACCAGTGTCTGGCTGTGGAGACTCTTGTCTCTAGTCATCTTGTGGCTCTCCTGGAGGAGAAAGTGGTGCAGGAGAGAGTGGAAGTAGAAGTGGTGGAGATGGGGATGAAGGTGGTGGAGATGGAGTTGGTATAGGAGGTGGAAGAGGTGGAGGGATGCTAGTTTGGCTACAGTCTTCCATTTCGGAGAAACTAGCATGTCTAAAGCTTCTTCAAAAGTAAACTTCCTTTTGTGTGGTGGGGGAGAGGAAAGTATAGCCAGTATACATCCAGTATGTGCCTGGATATGAATTTTGTTTTCTGATGTGTGTTCAGTTTCTCCTGTAACTTTTTCAGGATTGGCTCCACTTGTGTTTCAGGACCAAGCTTGGAGGTCAGCTTAGACTGTTTCAGCTCCAAAGCTTTTGGCTTGAAAGTAGACTGCGCACTCAGGGGTGAGGTTGAAGATGGTGGCTGTTCGTTCTGTGTCATGAATCGATTCGATGCCGGTTGGTGGTCTCGGTCAGAGTCGAAGTAGATGGCTTTGACTTTTCAGTCGCTGTCGGTCCAGAGCCTGAAGGCGGACGTCAGTATCAATTTTGTGGTGCTGACCATGGCTAGACAGCAGTGGTGGCACAGGGACCTGAGATTTTGAGACCAGAGGAGCTGAATGCTTTTTGGTAGGATTATGCTGGTGAACAAGAGCAGAGGGAAGTGGGGCGTGGCTAGGAACGTCAAGATGGCGGTCGCACCTTAGGTATGCTCTGGATCCCTCCGTCATCCGTTCTGCCATCTGCCGTCATCGGTATCTCCTGGAACTCCGCATTTTGTACTTTGCTGCCTAGGGGCCCCCGAGGCTTTTTCGTTTGCTTGGAGAGGAGTCTTTCGAGCTGTGCGGGCCGCACTGGATGTCCGAACCCGCTGTGCATCAGCCTAAGCTGCCGGCTGCCACCGGAGAAGCTCCCTGACCCCGTCGGCCCTGTGAACCTGGCCGATCTTGCCTGCGGGACAGGGGCTCTTTGGGTCGCGCAGTTGGATTGTGGAGCCTGAATCCTCCTTGCGGCGCCTTCCCGGCACTGAGGCGGTGGTGCGGCAGCGGTTCCCTCTGCCCGGCGGCGGCTGGCTGAGATCTGGTGGGCCCCTGGGAGAGGCCTGGAGGCGCTTAGGCCGGCCCAGATGCCTAGAGGCCTGGCCTGACGCCGCAGGCCGCCTTCTGTGGATGGACCCCTGCAGAGCTGGTGAGGAGGCCCGGAGGGGATCGGACCATCCCTGCTGCTGCCGCCCTTTTGGGAGGCGTTGACTCAAAGGGCAAGGCCTAACCAGACAGCCCTCCGCAAGGAACAATGCAATAGCGCAAGTTCTTCCTCACCTTTGGCAACTATCAGCCAGAGCTCCTCCAATTTCCTGCTACGCTGACGCCTTGGGTACAACTGCGGCAAGGCGCGGACCCTGGGGACCCTGTGGCGGAGGCCCTGTGGCAGCATTTCGGCCCTCTTGCAGCACTGCCGTGGAGTCGGCCACCACCTCGGGCAGCAGGGGGGGGGCGGAGGCTGGGGGAGGGGACCTTGGCGCTGAGTGGAGATCTGGAGGAGGCGCTTGGTGGGACTGAGGGGCTGTGACTCCGGGTGAGAGGGGGGTCCTGGAACAGGGGTGAGTGCCCCCCCGTGCGTCTGGCCTGCCTCGCGTGCCACATGAGTGGAGGGGTGTCATGGGTGGTCTTCCTGTCACTCCCACTGCCTTGTCCCGCATGTGTCTGCACTCCACAGCCCCTATATTTTACTGCTTGCCTGCTGGAGCTGAATCGTTAATCCTGCCTGGGGGAGGCCTGGCGAGGATGCGCCGTCCGCATTTGCTGGTGAGCTCCTGGAGACGTGGGGAGCTTCAGGCAGCCATGTGGTGAGGACTGCTTGCCCTTGCTAGCCCCTGTTGGATTTGGGGCCTGTGCCGATACTGCGGGCCCCGCCGGCTGTCAGTGAGGGGCCTGAGGCGGGCTCCTGCGCCTTTGGAGAGGAGGTAGGGAGTAGGGTTGCCGAGGCATCTGGGTTGGAGTGGAGGATTCGGCCGTCGGTCAGGCCGCAGGCGGGTGCAGGGGGGGCACTGGTTGGCACGGCCTCCTTCCTTCCGTCCCCCCCCCTCTCCATCACCCCCGCTCCGGTGCACCTCCTGTCTCCTGTGACCCGCAGCCGAGGTGGGCTGGTCTGGCTGTGCCTCCCTGTCCCGGGCCTGGCGTAGCCCGGTACTGAGCTCCCGTGTTCATCTGTTGTGCAGGTCCCGGATCCGACATTATCCTTGTGGGCTCTGGGTGCGGTCTGGAGTGGAATCTGGCCGGGTGGTCATTGAGAGCCCGATCTTCCCAGGGGGGAGAACATGGGCAGAACGGACAGATCTGCGAGGGTCCCGGCTACCCAGATAAAAATGGACCGCTTCACCACTCCAGAGGGGGGACTTACCGGGGAAGTGGCTGCGGAAGAGGCTCCTCTGGCCGCCATGCTCCAGGCCATCCATACATCCCAGACCTCAGAGGAGGGCAAAATCGCAGAAGTAAGAGTAGATATGACTCATCAGGTAAGATCTTCGCAACGCAAATGTCTGGATTAAAAGAGACTGAGTCCAGGATCTCCTCCGTGGAGGACGACGTGCGGCAACTCAAGGGGCAGGTGGTCCGTCTTCAGTAGCACACTCAGGAGTTGCATCGCCGGGCGGAGGACGTGGAAAACAGGTCTAGACGCAACAACCTCCGCCAGGGTTGTACAGTGGACTTCCTGGAGTAGTGGTTGAGATCTTGGGTTCCGGAGGGAGCCTTGTCCCCTTGGTTTGCAATTGAGCGGGCGCATCAGTCCCTGGCTACTAAGCCAATGCCGGGCGCCCCTTCCCGCCCGATAATAATGCGGGTTCTTAATCTCAAGGACCAAAACACTATCCTATCTGAAGCCCGCAAGCAACATCGGCTCCTCCACGAGAATTGTGTCATTCTGATCTTCCCCAAACGTTTTTTCCTGTACTCCGTTTTGCTCTTTGTTGTTTTTTTTTTGTTTCAGCTATCACGGAATGATACAGCTCACAGGAGGGAGGGATGGAGGTGTCCCTCCAGTAAGCGATCGCACGCACCACTGTAGGTTCCCAAGCTCATCTATAAACCCAAAGACGCGTGCTTTGCCTAGACCAGAAACTGCCCATCGTGACATAGCTCTTCCTCTTTGGGCTCTCTCCACGTGTTGTCGTAGAACGTCAACGGTTTATTGGATCAGCACAAGCGTACAGCGGTCTTAAGGTATGCGCAGCGTCTCCACATAGACATCCTCATGCTTCAGGAAACGCACCTCCTGGGTAACTGCTGCCCCTTCTTGGCCCATTATGGCTATGATAGGTTGTGGCACTCCGGCTTCTCCAGGGGCTCGCGAGGGGTAGCAATCCTTCTACGGCGCACATTGCCCTTTGTCCTATCCAGAGTGGTACACGACCCTCAAGGCTCATCTGTGGCAGTTTGCGATCGTTGGCTGGTACACCCCACACTCTGATGTCAATATATGCCCCTCCCTCCATGCTTGCGCCCACACTAGCACATACTGCTTCAGTGCTACATAACGTGCCCGCAGGTAACATGGTCATGGCGGGAGACTTCAATGCAGTCTTAGGCCCGGCCCTCGACCTATCGGGGTCCCCATCCGCCGCGCTGGTGACGAGTGCGAAACAGCTGCGGAACTGGTCGGAGTCTCTGGGGCTTTGCGATGCATGGCGCACATGGCACCCACACAGCACCCAATTCACACATACCTCCGCGGCTCACCACACCCAAGAGTGTATAGATGCGATCTTTGTCCCGCGCACAACTGTGTTTATTATTGACATCCGTATCCTCCCCAGAGGCATTTCTGACCATTCCTCGATAATCCTTAGCTCAGGGGGCCCCCCCTCCCGCGGCCCGCCAAACATGGAGGATGAATGCTTGGTTCCTCCAGGATAAAGATTTCAAGAAAGAGGTAGGGAAAGAGCTTATACGATACTTTGCTACCAATGAGGGATCGGTGGCCTCTCTGGGTATGCTGTGGGAAGCTCGGAAGGCACCCATAAGAGGGTTCGCGAAACGGCAGCTTAAAATCCAGAGACAATCACAGCTTCAGGAGATATCTTCCAAGGAGGCGCAGGCGCTTCGATTGGAGCAGTTTCTATCCACGTCAGAGGATGCCGCTAAGACCCGACAATTGGCCATCCTCCGGGACAATATTAAGCAGCTATCCCTGGATGCGGCCAAGCTCCTCTGGAGGTCTTCGGTAGCACGAATCTACGGCTGGGGGGACAAGAATGGTACGATCCTGCATAGGTTGGCCACATATCTCAGAGCGAATCGTATCATCCCAGAGGTGGTGGATTCCGCTGGAACGGTGCAATGTGCTCCCGTGGCAATGGCAAATGTCTTTAATGCATATTACCGGAGACTGTACACTGCGCAAACTCCTGGGCTCACTGTCGCTGCTCTCCTTGACCGGGGTGGGGTGTGCCTCACTAGGCTGGAACTAGCGGCCCAGAAGGATCTAGAGCGCCCTATAGCTTTGAAGGAAATTGAGGAGGCGTTTACTCTGGTCTCCTCGGACAAGACCCCGGGTCCGGCAAGGAGAGCAATTTTCCCTCAATGGCCACAAAATGTCAATACAAATATGTATCCAATGTTTAATATAATGTTGGTGACAGATACACAACAATCGTATTCATTTTCTTCAAAAAGTATAAAGTTTTATTCATTATTTCCAATTTATCATTTCTTTTTTATCCTGATATTTTTTCATAGTTATTCAAAAGTGGAAGAATTTCTTTTTTTTTTTTTAAACATTTGTTCAGTATTTGAATTATGGACAATTTTATAATTCATACAGAGAAAAAAAGAACACAATAAAGTGAACACAATACATAGCTATATACAGAAAAATCAATTCACCCAAATAATTATGCCCCTGGTAGCTAACAGTCTATCACAACATTCTCACACAACCATACCCTCACTACATTCATAACCACAACATCTGAAAAAAGGAAACTGAATCCAAATTGGCAGAGACACCCTGCCAATCTGTAGGTCTCAAAGCGCAGTATGAGACCCCGCACTTGGTCGACGCGTGTTTCGGCGGCGCAAGGCCACCTTCCTCAGGGCCTCTTCCAGATAAACAAACCCATATATCCAGGGGACGTTAAAAACGATAGATTACTAATCTTGCCCATTAGGGAGGGTTTCAGCAATTAGACTGTGTATTTTCCTGAATATCCTAAATCAGAGGGATTCCAGTATGGCTCCCCCTAAAGAGATGCTGGTATGATTCTTACTGAAGGATCGTGTCAAGTATCCTCGCAGGATCAGATCGCGGTATTCCCCTCAGCTCTTTAAGTAAGCTAGTACTTCAGAAACATTGATCTCTCCTGTCCAGAACTTCTGTCTCTTTCCGGTCGATTGTGAGGCAATGCCTTCCAATATATACGAATCTCTTAGTTCCAAAATGACTGCGGGCCGGCGTGTCCTCCAAGTCCAGACAGCCTTCCACAGGAGTATTATGCGACCTATTGAGGCACCCTAGCGCACCACCTAGCTAATTTTTTTACGGATGCCGTGGAAAGACGGTTGTTTCCGTCGGAGGCGGACATCGCCACCATAGTGGTTCTCCCGAAGTCCCAGCCTCCCTCCCGACTATATGAAGAGTTTCGCCCCATATCACTCCTGAACACCGAAATTAAACTCTATGCCACCATTCTGGCCCAGAGGCTGAAACCCTACTTGACCTCATTGGTGCACCCGGATCAATGCGGGTTCATGCCCCAGCGGGGAACCCGCCACTGCTTCGAAGGCTGCAGTTGGCTTTGGCAAATCATCACCTGCTTACTTCATATCTGGCGTTTGTCCATAGATTTCGAAAAAGCTTTTGATTCAGTGGACTGGACGTACCTACAGGGTGTGCTGATCGAGATGGGGTTAGGGCCATACTTCTGTCCACTGGTCCAGGTCCTATATGCCCACCCGAGAGCGTGAGTCTTGGTTAACGGGGCACTGTCAGAGACCTTTCCCATCGCCAGGGGCACTAGGCAGGGGTGCCCCCTCTCTCCGTTGCTGTTTGCCCTGGCGATGGAGCCCTTTAGCGTCCCTGGTGTGGGCTGAAGGCCGCCTCCGTGGATGGGAATGGCCCAATACAGACACGGACAAGATCGCTGCGAGAAGTTGGCCTGATATATGATGCTCACTAGTTCTAGTGATCACCTTGTATCAGTCCAAACAACCCTTATGGTGATTGGTTGTAAGTCAACCTTATAGACCAGCTATCCTAATGGTAGCATGGACAAAGCAGTCTTAGGCTAAACTCTTTTGGCATGTGAAGCCAGCTGTTTTACCACAATATAACCCCTTGAATACCAGATGAAAGGACACCACACAGGTTGTTATGAAAATAAACAGTATATTTGTTAATAACAACACCTCTGAACTCTTTATGAGGTCAGAGGGCTAAGCACATGACAATCTCTTAAGAAAAATACGGTAAGTTGCACACAATTACAATGGTGCCCTAGGGGCACGACAAACCATATACTAAGTAAGTGGAATGTGAAAGTCGATAGAAGAAATGGAGCTGTCCAGAGGCTGTAGGATCGATGAGACCACGCTACACTAACTCTAGGTAAGTAATAGGAGGCCCACGGAACGCGTGTGCAGAGTGTGAACTCACACGCGAGATGCGTAACAACGGCTATGGACAGTACAGTTCAAGTTAAAGGCGAGTACGGACAATCCTGACTAGTTAGGACAACGACAACTGTGGAACTGGACACTAGGACAGTTAGACTACCCTTGAGCACCGAAATGCTCTCGTTACCTCACCCACGGGCTGCGGGTGCACAGGTGCCAAAGTGTGTCGGGTTCTCGCGTTGAAGTCAATGGAGCCTGAAAGAAAAGGTGCTGCAGGCGACCAGGAGGAAGATGTGGATCAGTGAAGAAGAGGACCTGAAAGCAGAGGGCACAGTGTTCAAAGTCACTAGCCAGTGACCGGTGTGGAACCAGGAAGGAACCAGATGCTGTTGTCGCGATCAGGTGAAGTGTGGACGCTTGACTCTGCAGCCACGTGGCCCAGGAGGTGTCTTCGACGACCAGGATGGAGGCACGAGCTGTCCCACGCAGGCTCTCGCTGTCGGCGGTGTCGGATCCGGAACTAGAGTCAATAGGCCTTGGCAAAGGCAACCCACGCAGTGAAGGGAAAAGACGTCTGGTGCGGACTAGGAGAGTCCGGGGTGCCCCTCTTTTGGAAGGGAGCAAGGGCCAGTCTGGAGCAACCAGACCAGCAGCAAAGATTTCAAAGTCCGTCGTCTAGGAGGCCACTAGCCAGCCGGCAAGTGACCAGACAACGCGTCGAGCAGCAGACAAGCAGAAGGGCCCCACGCAGATCTCGTGGAAGCTGGAGGGCTGATCTTCGGTGCAGGGGCTGCTCGGGGCTGGGGCGTCTCAATCCCCAAAGCACTTGGTCGAGTTTACCTCAGGAGTCGTGCTGGTAGCGAAGTGCAGGTTCGTTCAAGATGGCCGGTCCCACGTGTCTTGTCGCACCCACTGGTCTCAGCTGTGCTGCAGATGTGAGTTGAGGTCGGAGAGGTCTGGGAATCCGGGTCTCGCCGGGTCTGAAGTCTGGATCCTCGAGGGAAGACGACAAAGTGAAGCCGCTGGACGCTTGATGGCGCCTGCAGTTGCAGGGTGGACACTCCTTGTCCACAAGGTAGATTCTTCAGTCTTCTGTGGAGCAGAACGTCGAAGTCCAGAGTTTCTTCTTGTAGAATTGTTCAGGATAATCTAACTTGGAATGGGACCAGCTCCTACCTTTATCCTGCTAAAGGGGGCTGCACTACTGACTAGGTCTCTCCCCTGGGTGGGACCAGGAAGGGGGTGGTTACACCCCCTATCCTTTGTCCGGTTTCCCGCCAGAGCTGGGGCTGGAGTGCCCCAGCAACTAGTTTGAACCGGTGTATGGACAGGGCACCTTGTGTGCCCCAGGCATGTCTCATTCCTTTCAGGCCTATCCTACCCAATACACAAAATCCTGTCTGGGGTGGTGCTAGCACCTCCCAAGGCAGGAAACCCTTTGTCAGACTCCCTGCAGCAGGAGGTCAGACTTGTGTCTGTGGTGGCAGCATCCATTTTGTGATGCCAAGGCTCGAGTTAACTTTAACCAGGGTTCACAGTTACATACATGTCGTGTCCCTCTAGAAGGGTGAAATGCTACCCCCGTCGCCAGAATTGGCGAGGGGGTAGTATTCCAGATCGTATGACACCTTACTCGACATGTTTTGATAATGTTATACCAGAGTTAGCATTTAACCACGAGGTTGATAATGCACTTAAGAGTATATGGTATAGCGTTATCATGGAACAGCTATTAGGACTTGGTTCCGCAAGCTGCAAACAGGCTCAGCTCATGCCAGAGCACCATCTCACATAATTCCAAGCACTCTGCCTTCAGGATTGATAAGGCATTCCATAGGAGTGACTGATAGGAATATATGTGTCCATTTTAGGGTTAGATATAGGAATACTATACCTAAAGCAAAGGGTGTTTACACCACCTTGCCCCAGCTGTTGTGCAGCCAGTTGTGTCAGATTTGGGTGGCCAGCCAGGGGTGGCAAAATACGAAGATTTCAACACTGCTAGTCTGGTCCCCCAGACTGGCCCTTGCTTCCTTGTGAAAGAGAAGCACCCGGACCCTCCTGGTCCACACAAGACGCCATCTTTGTTCCACCGCGTGGCTTGCATTAGCCAAGGCCTGTTGTCCAGATCGACGATCCGACCCCGCCAACAGCAGCAGACTACGTGGGACAGCTCGTGCCTCCAGCCTGGCCGTGAAGAACAGCTCCTGGTCCACGCAGCTGCAGAGAGAAGCGACCCTTCCTTCACCTGAACGCGGCGACAGCCCCTGGTTCCCTCCTGGTTCCAGCACCGTCACTGGCTAGTGACCAAGACTCTGTCCCCTTCCTTTTCAGGACTTCCTTCTTCCTAGTTCCATCCTTGGAACCACCAGACTCCTCCATCTGGCTGCCTGCCAGCAACTTCTTGTTTCAGGCATCATCAGGACCAACACAGCAAACCCGACGCAACTTCAGCCCTATGCACCCGCAGCCTGTGGGTTAGGTAACTAAAGCTTCTAGGTCCTGAAGTCTGTGTCCACTATCCTAGTGTCCAGGTCCACTGTTGTTTTCCCTCCATCCAGCCGGGTTCGTCCGGAATCCGTAACTTTGTAAACTGTTGCATCCATAGACGTTGGTACGCATCCCGCGTGAGAGTTCCCACTCTGCACGTGAGTCCCGTGGGCCTCCTGCTCCTTACTTACCTAGTTTGTAGCGTAGTCCCACCGATCCTCCAGCCTCTGGATCTCCTTACAGTATTTTCTTTCCTCGCATTCCATTGTTTTGAGTATATGGTTTGTCGTGCCCCTAAGGCACTTGTGTAAATATTGTGCGAACTGGTATTTCCTTTTTAGTATTGTCATGTGCTTAGCCCTCTGATCTCATAAAGAGTTCAGAGGTGTTGTTATAAATAAATAGACTGTTTATTTTCATAACAACCTGTGTGGTGTCCTTTCATTTGATATTCAAGGGGTTATACTATGGTAAAACAGCTGGCTTCACATGACAAAAGAGATTAGCCTAAAAGACTGCTTTTGTCCACGCTACTAGGATAGCTGGTCTATACGGTTGACTTTACAACCAATCATCATAAGGGTTGTTTGGACTGATAAATGATGCTCACTAGTTCTAGTGATCAGCTTGTATCAGGCCAACTTCTCACAGAGGGATCAATGGGTGGACTGGGTGGGCCCTCTTGACGAGGTAGACTGGCGTGACGCCCTTATGGCCCCCAGAATAGTCACCGTCTCCGCCAAACTCAAGTTGATTCAGCTATACTATTTGCATTCCGCGTATCTCACTCTACTGCGCCTGCATCGGGCGGGTTTGCGCCCAGACGCGTCGTGTCCCAGATTTAATCATGCCCCGGCCAACTTCTTCCACATGGTTTGGCTGTGCCCCCGCTTGGGGCAGTTCTGGGGATCCATTGAAGTGGAGCTAGCGGAGGTACTGGGCTGGGAGGTTCCTCACGACCCACGTCATTCCTTGCTGGGGATCACGGATGGATTAGATGGGTCCAGGAACAAGAAGCTGTTATTCAACACAGCCATGGTGGTGGCCAAGCGGGATATCGCGGGGGCCTGGATAAACCCCGACCCGCCAACTATAGAAAGGTGGCGTAGAGAGGTAGACTGGTGTGCGACCAAAGAAAAAGCCCTTTACAAAGATAAGTGGTGTGTCAAGCAATAGCGTAGAGTGTGGGGGAAGTGGTTGGGGAATGAGGAGGGTCCTACTAATCTGATTCCAAATTGTATCTATGTAATTTTTATGGGACTGGTGATAGGGGGATACAGTGCTAGTGTGAATGAACTTACCTTTGTGATTTCCGTGTATTGGCTGAATTGTTTACATGTTTAAAAAAAAAAAAAAAAAGAAGAAGCAGGGTGAAGTGTACCTACAGGGTTTGCACGCTATGCTTGAGTGGCTTGGCTTCCTCGGAAGTCTCAGAAGGACTTGGAGGTAGCCGAGCTTGGGTAGGTCGTCCTGCATACCATTGCGATGGACACTCACACATAGTTAGCATGCGGCGCACTCTGATTCATTGAAGTCCAACCACACCATATTAGGGATGGTTTTTATCTGCCCTAAAAGGTATCTAACACTTTTTGATAGTAATCAGGTGATTAGAAATCGCAGTACATGCCACTTCACTATTCCAGACCCAGTGTATAATAGGGTACACAGATCATGACAAACTGCCACCTAGCCTTTTGCGGACTGATTAGGGAATGAAGCATGTTGACCCACTAGATAACAAAGACCATTCATTTCTGGTGATAGCTAGCACATTTTTTAACATAGACAAGGGGACAAGCATATTAAAAACTTTTTTAGAACACCTCCTGACTTATTTTAACCTACACCATCTTGAACAAATCTTTATTATTCACACCAATCAACACGTCTTTAGCCCCACACCTAGGCTTCATAAAGCATTAATGGCAAACCGAAAAGAGCCACCTTGTGGGTGCCAGTCGGGAATTGCAGTGCCAGCCCAATGTGGAACCTGCCCGATGATGGCTCTTGTTCCCGAGTCGTCACACTCCCTGCTGAACCTCAAGGATTCTACTGACCTGTTCAAGAGAGAATTTTTGTTGTTTGCTATAGTAACTGCATTCCCTCGTTTTTATGTTCATGTGCATCTACAGCCACATATGCCGTCAAACCTATATATTTATATATACATTTTTCAAAAATATTTCATTATTGGATTCTTCATTAGACTTGTGAATCTTGTTGCCTTCAGAGATGGAGTTTGGTTTCACAATTAAAACAGAAATACTGCATCTTAAAAAGGCTCGCAAAATATGTGCTTGCAGACTACCAGGAAAATGTCACATTTAAAGAAGTGACTCAAAAAGCATTAAAGCAAAAAATATTTTTGTTTTCGGATGACCTTTTATAGCAAATTAAAGTCAGAGGATCTTGCAAAGAAATTCTAATTTATCCAACACATACTTATGATTTACTTCTATAAAGCGGACCTAGCCAAAAGGTAGCTGAGCACTTTACATACTACAAAGAAAGATGCATATGTCTTACATTGATGAGGGATGAAAAGGAGTACGTGGCAATACTGTTAGATAGTGAGATACGTTTTAAAGTGAGGGGTATTAAGATCCTTTGAGGTATTTTAATTTTCTGCCAAAATAAAATCTAATAAGTGGATTAGACTTACTTGTGTAAATCTGTTAAGGAATGACTTAGGTAGACCCTTTCTGCCACCACCTTGCCGAAAGGGATTTTGGCATCCAAAGATTTTCGTCTTTTCATGTTGTACCTGAAAACTCATTCCCAACTCAGGAACATAAATTTCTGCTCGATGATCAAAGCAGGCATTTAATCCTTCCAACACCGACTGGGAAGCCAGATTTAACTGTTGAATAAAACAGGAAAATTAAAAATATTACCTCATTTGGGTCATAATTAAAATCTCGCTCCTTAAATTAAAATGACAATGCATTAAATGTTGCATATTTGCAATTATAAACACTTTCCATACCTATGTAAACTAATTGTGATTAAAGAACCCGTTGATCCAATGTTATAGCTTAGGAAGATGACAAAGAATGAGTTGTTAGCAGCTCTGCACTTTGGCTTGTTCACAGCAGTCCCTCCCTTCCTTCCGCAAGATCCCTGAAGCACAAGTTACTACTTGTGTAACGATATATCTGTAAGAAACATTAGTTAGTATTAGATTCCTTACCTTAGAATATCCCCAGGCGTCAGACTGGATCCGGAAATTTTTGCTTAGCAGTACCCTTGCGCATCGGTAGGAGTCGTCTGCGGCTCCGCGTCCGTCCTCGGCGTCGTGGGTGCCGTGATGACGTCGTCGGAGTACTTAGACACCATCTCCGCGTGCTGACGTCAGTTCTTAGACACAGCTTTTCCGCGCCAGAAGCGCTGAGCCAGGTTAAAAACCAACACTGGTGCCATTGAAACTAGGGCCCTGAAAGGGGGTAACCCTAACCCTAGATATCGGTTCGCAGAACGGGGAGGTTGGGTGGGTCGGTAAGGAATCTAATACTAACTAATGTCTCTTACAGATATATTGTTACACAAGCAGTAACTTGTGCATCTGAAAGAGACACGTTAGTATTAGATTCCTTACCTTAGAATAGATACCCCAGCAATACCAACCCCGGTGGTGGGTCTGCGAACCAATAATCACACCAGAAAGTCCTGGAGGACAGAACAGCCAAAGAAGACATCCCTCCGGACTTGGCTGTCCAGGCAGTAGTGTCTTGCAAACGTGTGCAGCGATGCCCACGTAGCTGCCTGACAGATGTCTTGTAAGGGCACTCCCCGGCCCAGGGCAGTTGTATCCGCCGTGGCTCAGGTGGAATGAGCCCGCAATCCAACAGGGGGCTCCTTTTTAGCCAAGGAGTAACATGCCTGGATACACAAGATGATCCACCAGGAGATGGTCCTCCTGTGCACCGCTTTCCCCTTCTTAGCGCCCACGTAACCAACAAAGAGTTGGTCATCCACCCGGAACTGGCGTGTGCGATCCAAGTAGAATGAGAGTGCACGCTTTGGGTCCAGACGGTGGAGCCGCTCTTCCTCTTTAGAGGGATGCGGTGGCGTTAAGAAGGTTGGCAAGGTGATAGGATGCCCGATGTGGAAGGCCGTGACAACCTTGGGCAGGAAAGATGGCTTAGTACGTAACACAACCTTGTCCGGATGGACAGAAAGGAAAGGTGGGGTACAAGAAAGGGCCTGGAGCTCACTCACTCTCCTGGCAGAGGTGATGGCAACCAGGAAAGCAGTCTTCAGAGTAAGAAGGCGGAGAGGACAGTTGTGAAGTGGCTCAAAGGGAGCGCACATCAGAAACGTAAGAACCAGGTTAAGTCCCACTGAGGCATCACAAACGGAACAGGAGGGAATGTGTGTGTGATGCCCTTTAGAAATCTATTTACAATAGGGGACTTGAACAAAGAAGGTTGATCAGGCAGCCTCAGAAAGGCTGAAAGGGCAGAAAGGTAGCCCTTGATAGTGCCCAGAGCAGAGACCTGCTGGGCAAGAGAAAGAAGGAAGAGAAGAACCTCAGAGAGAGGGGCAGCAAGAGGATCCACAGCCTTTGCTGTGCACCATGCCACAAATCTGTTCCACCTGCAGGCGTATACCGACTTTGTGGAGGGACGCCTGGCTGCCAGAATGACGTTACAGACTTCAGGAGGCAAGTCAAATGGCCTCAACTGCCGCCGCTCAATCTCCAAGCATGGAGGTGGAGACTGGACAGGTTCGGGTGGAGGACCGTCCCCTGCTGCTGCGACAGAAGGTCCTCCTGAAGAGGCAGACGAACCGGGGGATCGACTGACATACTGAGTAGCTCTGGATACCAGTACCTTCGTGCCCAGTCCGGAGCCACAAGGATGACTTGGGCCCAGTCGCGCTTGATCTTCTTCAGCACTCTGGGCAGAATTGGTATAGGCGTACAACAGACCGCAACTCCACTCGCGACGAAAAGCGTCTCTGAGCGAGTGCCGCCTTGGAAATTCCAACACGCAGAACTGACGACATTGCGCGTTCTCTTCGGTGGCCAATAGATCTAACCAAGGCTCTCCCCATTGCTGAAAGAGGCCTTGCGCCACGTCGGAGTTCAGACGCCATTCGTGATCCATCATGCACCGACGGCTGAGCTCGTCCGCCCTGGCGTTCAGAGAACCCGCCAGGTGTTGAGCCACCAAGGTCTCACTATGGCGTTTCAGCCACTGCCAGAGGCGCAGAGCCTCCTGGCAAAGGGTCCACGACCCCACCCCGCCCTGTTTGTTGCAGTACCACATGGCGGTGGTGTTGTCCGTGAACACCTGCACTACACTCCCCCGGACAGAGGGGAGGAATGCCTTCAGTGCTAGACGAATCGCCCGTAACTCCAACAGGTTGATGTGGAGCCGGGCCTCCGCCGGAGACCAGAGGCCTCTGATCTCCGCCTCTCCCATGTGGCCTCCCCAGCCCTGGAGGGACGCGTTCGTCACAACTACGTGCTCCGGTTGGGGAAGGGAGAGGGATCTGCCGCTGACCCAATCGCGGTCCGTGAGCCACCACTGCAGCTGTCTCGCAGTGCCCTCCGAGATCAGGACGTGGTCGGACAGGTTGCCCTGATGCTGGGCACACTGAAACTTCAGGTCCCACTGCAGAGCCCGCATCCGCCACCTGGCGTGATGCACCAGTAGGATGCAGGAGGCCATCAGCCCCAGAAGCCGCAGCGTCAACCTGACAGACACCCGGAATAACGGCTGAAAGATGGGAATCAGAGCCTGAATATCCCGGACCCGCTGTTCGGGTGGACAAACCCGAAACCGCGCCAAGTCGAGAACCGCTCCGATGAAGAGGAGCTTCTGAGAGGGGCACAGGTGTGACTTCGGCACATTGATGGAGAACCCCAGCCGGTGCAGGAGATCTGCCGTAGTCTGGAGGTGGCTGACGACTGTCTGGGGCGAGCCCGCCCACCAGTCGTCGAGGTAGGGGAAGACTGAAACCCCTAACCTGCGCAGATGAGCTGCGACCACGGCCATCACCTTTGTGAACACCCGTGGGGCGCTGGTAAGGCCGAAGGGGAGCACGGTATACTGAAAGTGCTCGTGGCCAACCGTGAACCGCAGGTAGCGCCGGTGGGCGGGCAGGACGGGGATGTGGAAATAAGCGTCCTGCAAGTCCAACGCTACCATCTAGTCTCCTGGGTCCAGGACAGCTAAGACCTGAGCCAGAGTCAGCATTTTGAACTTCTCCTTCCGGAGGAAGCCGTTGACATTCCGCAGGTCCAAGATAGGGCGTAGGCCCCCTTTGCCCTTCTTGGGTACCAGAAAGTAGTGGGAGTAGCAACCACACCCAACTTCTGGCCCAGGAATGCGCTCGATGGCCCCCTTGGCCGTAACTTCCTCCTGCAGAAGTCGCAAATGATCCCCCGATACACAGTGGTTCTGCGGTGGCATGGCTGGAGGAGTCGCCTCGAAGAGGAGGGAGTAGCCCCTTCGGACGATCTGCAGCACCCACCTGTCCGACGTGACTGTGCGCCAGTGGAGGTGGTGATGGCGAACCCTGCCCCCCACTGGCGTCACATGGGCCTGAAAGCACGGACTAGGAGGGTTTTGAGGCGGATGCTGCGGGGGAAGGTGTGCACTGACCTCGCCATTGTCCCCGACCGCCACCACGGCGGTTTCCACGACCGCCACCGCGTTGGGTATTACCCTGCGGAGCGTGGCTGGCAGCACGTGTGGGTACACCCCTTCCGTGGCCACAAAAGGAATGAAAGGCAGCCGATTGCTGGCGCGGGGCCGAGAGGCCCAAGGACTTGGCCGTAGCCCTGGAGTCCTTAAAGCGCTCAAGCGCATGGTCTGCCTTGTCGCCAAAAAGGCGACGGCCATCGAACGGCATGTCCATCAGTGTGTTTTGGACATCGGCCGAAGAATTGGCAGACCTCAACCAGGCGTGACGTCTAACCGCCACTGTCGTTGCCATCACTCTACCTAGTGCGTCGGTGGTATCCAGCCCACACCGGATAGAATATCTGGCTGCGTCCCGGCCCTCCACAAGGGCTTGGCCGAGTTTGGCCCGTACCTCCAACGGACAGTCTGGCAGCACTTCCGCAACCGTATTCCACAGAGAGTGGGTGTAGCGGCCCAAGAGGCATGCGATGTTGGAAGACCGCAGTCCCAGACTAAGGGAGGAGAAGATCTTTTTACCGTACTGCTCGTACCTCTTGGATTCCCTGTCCGGCGGAGCCGACGGGAATGCGGTCTGGGAATTGGAGGCCTGGATGACCAGGCTCTCGGGGGTGGGGTGGGTGGACAGGAAACATGTGTCGCCCGGAGCCGGGCGGTGGCGTCTGGCCACGTTCCTATCTACAGGCGAACCTGTAGCGGGCTTGGACCAAGTGCCCAAAAGAACGTCAGACAAGGCCTCGTTAAACTGCAGCAGAGGCTCAGCTGAGCATGACTGCGGCTTAAGGACCTCAGTGAGGAGGTTAGTCCTCACGGCCGCGACGGGGTGCTCAAGGCCCAAGGCCTTGGCCACCCTCATCAACACCACACTATAGGTTGCCCCCTCCTCCGTAGCCACGGTAGGAGGTGAGACAAAGCCAGTGTCGGGCGAAGTGTCCAGACCACTGGCATCCCCAAGTTCACCTGTCCAGTCCTCCTGGGACTGACATTCACGTGTCAGAGGGTCCTCAGACCCCTCCCAATACTCCTCATCACCCATCTCCTGATAGTCAGGGTCAGTAAATGATGGGGCCGGCTTATGGAAAGTAAACTCTCCGAATGGCGTCTAAAGCGGCGCCCAGCGGCGCCGCTTCGGCGCGGGAACCGGGTCGAGGCATCGGGGACGGCGCCGCTCAGGGGGCGGCGTCGGGGGTGACACCTGGGGGGTCGGCACCGGGGAGGTCGTCAAGTCCACCAGCGGCGACCCGGATCCGGAACCAGATCCAGTGGGACCTTGCGGTGCCGGGCCCAAAGGCGCCGGCGGCGTCGGAGCCGAAGCACCCGACCCGCTAGGGCCCCCAGACGGGTCCGCTGGGCCCGGAGGCGCCGCGGAGCCCGTCGGAGGATAGAGGGACCTCATGGCCATGAGGAACCGCTCGATCTCCTTCGGCGTCGGGTTAGGCCCAGGGACCGAAAGGTATGAAGCCGGACGCGGCGCCTGCGACTCCGACGGAGTCGCGTGGGCGGTGCCACCCGAACACCCGGCCGCGTCACGCGAGCGTCGGGGGGAGTCGGAAGAGCGATGACGTCTCTTCGACTTCTTGTGCTTACCTGATGACTTCGACCCTGAGGAGTGATGTCGACTCCCGGAGCTATGATGGCTCCGCTCCCGCGACCGGTCCCTCGACCTCTGTCCGGACCGGGACCTCTCATGGCGCGGGGCCGACTGCCGGAGTTCGAGTCGCTTACGGGACCGCTCCCGTCTAGCCTTCGAAGTGAGGGCCCGGCAGTCGGAACAGGCCTTGTCGTCGTGTTAGACGCCGAGACAGTGGAGACACAGACGGTGATGGTCCGTTACCGACATCAGTCGGACGCAATCCTCACAGGGCTTGAAACCAGGCATCCCTACCGGCACCGAATCTGAGTCGAAGACTCGAAAAATGAGATCAAAAGATTTAGTCAAAAAGTGACTAAGGTACCACTTTTTCCGGATCTGCGCTGCTGGTGCGGAAAAAAGAATAACTGACGTCAGCACGCAGAGGCGGCGTCTAAGTACTCCGACGACGTCATCACGGCGCCCACGACGGACGCGGAGCCGCAGACGACGCCTACCGACGCGCAAGAGTACTGCTATGCAAAAATTTCCGGAACCAGTCTGACGCCTGGGGATATTCGAAGGTAAGGAATCTAATACTAACGTGCCTCTTTCAGATCCCTATTCCCATAGTCTGGTAATTGTGGTTTATGTCATTTTAGATTTCAGATGCATTGCACTTCTCTGAGCAAGTAATTTCCCGCTTTCCAAGAACTGCTAAGGCATTTTGGTTGGCAAATGGGATATTATTTGATGGCATGCTCGCCAACCAATATAAAATAAACATGTACAGCCTTTTCTGTTGTGAAATGACAAAGATGAAGTTGTAAATTCCTGAGATTATGCCACACTGATAATACTTTAAACAGAACTAAGATATTTGAGACAAATTACAATGCCAGTTACTTAAATGGATATTTTTAGTTCATAAACGTACGTATACATGCTATTAATCACAAAAAATAGTCCCGGGCTCAGAATCCAACCTCTCACGCAGTCAATACTGAAACAGTTTTGTCTAAAAAGTTTGCAAGTTGTGGACAATAACAGCTGAATGTGCTGAAGCTTTCACTTTTCAGTGAAATTACCACTACGTGATGATAACAAACGTTCCTGCTAGCTTTTACTGTGTATACAACAGGCCTTTAATATTGTGCAGTTACTTTTGGAAAAAGAACCAGCAGAAAGCTAGGAATTGGGGGAAATCTTTCTTACACTGTCAAGGTGAAAGGGTCCTCCACTTAAGTCCTACAGTATTGAAAAGACTGAACGTCATACTATTTACCAAAATGCCCTATGCACACACTAATGAGTTATCATACAGTCGTGTCTATGTCATAACACAAGTACATAGAACCAAAGCCAACAGAAACAAACAAAATTCTTCTGCACAGTATCACTGTAGTTCAAACATTTAATTGTTCCAGAACCAGCCAGCCGACACGTGTTTCGTTGCATATGGAAAAGTGTTTCCGCGACTCCTCAGGGCTGCAATTCAAATTGCAGGAGGATAAAGGTTGCTCCACCGGTGATAATTCCGACCCGGCAGGGCCCGTGACCTACTGTACACGTCCTTGGTTGCAGTGAGCATTAAAAGAAGTGTGCTCCTGGCATAGTATCTCCAATGGAAAATAAGGTTGCTGTATTATTCCATAAACACCAGGTATTTTTGTAACAATAAGGTGTGGTCGGGAGGTCGCGCTATAAGCGTTCTCCTCGAGGCGGTAAGCCGGGAAGTGGTTGACGGTATTCTGAGGAGCGGATAGGTGTCCACACTTTGGAATACGGCGACCTGGGAGAAAAGGAATCGGCAAAACACTACCACTACGAAAATACATATTCAATAGGAGTTATCCGCTCCTCGGTACTTGTGTTATGACATAGATACGACTGTATGATTACTCAGTGTGTGCATAGGGCATTTTGGTAAATACATGTTTTTTATGTAGGGTTTCCTTTCATACTGTTAGGCGGTTAGAGGGTCTTTTCCGCCCTCCTTGTTGCACCACTAAAGATATAGGAGTTTCAAGTACGTATTGCGTTTACTTTTGGCAGAGCGCCCGTGTTGTTACTCTGAAAAAACCCTTTCCCTTGAGATGAACGTCATACTATCTTAAGGTGTAATAAGTGCTGTTGTGCTACTGTTCCAGATTTTCAAGCTACATGGTTTAGAGAAACAGGCTACAAAGAACATTTGAAAATAAGGTCATTTTTATAGAGCATGTTACTCCTTGTCCGTAGACAGACTCATAAAATGCCATCAAGCAGTGGGACGGAAAAAAGACGCTACATCTATATATTAAAATCTTATCCCTGGTTATACCTCAGCCACAATGGGTGCCTAGTCTCCCCATTTCCTTTCTTAACAAGCATTTACAATGCAGTGGTCTTGGCATTGTTAAAGTTAGAGCTATTGGCATTGCTCATGACATTTTTATTTATGTTTTTGTTTTTAAAACATAAATAAATGACATTGTCATTTACAATGCCAATAGCCTAATCTCTCGCAAATGCAAGACCTATTGCATTTGCACCCACACACAGCCCCCCACAGTCATTCACATAGCCACCCACACTCATATAGAGCCACCCACACACAGAGCCAACCACCCACACACAGAGCCACACACACACAGCCACCCACCCACACACAGGGCCACACACACACAGACACACACACACACACACACACACACACACACAGACAGACACACACACACACACACACACAGACACACACACAGACACACACACACAGACACAGACACACACACAGACACACACACAGACACACACACAGACATCCCTCAGTCTAGGTCAGCCACACGCCCATCTCTGCCCAGTAACGCCCCAGGGAACAGAGGCAAGAAAAAATGCTCACAAGCAGGGAACAGAGGCAAGAAAAAACGCTCGCAAGCAGGGAACAGAGGCAAGAAAAAACACTCACAAGCTGGGAACAGGGGTACTAAAAAAACGCTCACAAGCAGGGAACAGAGGCACTAAAAACACACACAGAGCCCAACACACACACACACACACACACAGAGCCACACACACACACAGCCACACACACACACACAGAGCCACACACACACATACAGAGCCACACACACACATACAGAGCCACACACACACATACAGAGCCACACACACACATACAGAGCCACACACACACATACAGAGCCACAAACACACATACAGAGCCACACACACACATACAAAGCCACACACACACACAGAGCCACACACACACACACAGAGCAACACACACACAGAGCCACACACACACAGAGCCACACACACACAGAGCCACACACACACACAGAGCCACACACACACAGAGCCACACACACACAGAGCCACACACACAGAGCCACACACACAGAGCCACACACACAGAGCCACACACACAGAGCCACACACACAGAGCCACACACACACAGAGCCACACACACACACAGAGCCACACACACACACAGAGCCACACACACACACAGAGCCACACACACACACAGAGCCACACACACACACACAGAGCCACACACACACACAGAGCCACACACACACACAGAGCCACACACACACACAGAGCCACACACACACACACAGAGCCACACACACAGAGCCACACACACACACAGAGCCACACACACACACAGAGCCACACACACACACAGAGCCACACACACACACAGAGCCACACACACACACACAGAGCCACACACACACAGAGCCACACACACACAGAGCCACACACACACAGAGCCACACACACACAGAGCCACACACACATCCCTCAGTATCACTGTAAGCACATAACCCTTCATGCAAAAACGTCACTCCTCACTAGACCCGTGTTCACTCTCAGTAGAGCCCCATTCACAGCCGATGGGCCAATATTCCCATTCGCGCTCACCACAAGCCACACCCACCCTCGCTGCAGCAAACACCACCTTTATTGTAACCACACTCACTCACCCTCACTGGAGCTTTGTGTGAATGGAAGTACATTCACTCGCAGTGAAACTGTGCTCTGTCTCTCAGTGCAACCCCCCTTCCCTCGCTGCCACCATATTCACCCTCCCTGCAAACAATTTCCACTTCACTGCAACAACATTTATCACCAATGGATAACAGTCACCCTCACTGCAAACACCCGCACCTTCCTGTAACCAACCTCACCATCACTGCGCCAACCTTCACTTTCAGTGAAACCACATTCTGCGTCACTGGAACAATATTCACTCTCACCGCAGCCACTCTCACCTTCACTGGAATAATACATGCTGTCCATTGAGCCTCCTTCACACACCCTCACTGCAACTGTACTCGTCCTCAGCACAAACACGACCTCTCTCATTGTAAGCACATCCACTGCATTCACACACGCCTCCTCACTGGAAACACATTCACTGCAATCAGATGCACCATTACTCCAATCACACGCAGCCTCGCTGCAACGACCTACCCATCACTGGAACAATATTCTCCTCCTCTGCAAATAAGTGTATTCCCACTGCAACAACAATACTTGCACTCCCTTCAAACACACTCCTCACTGGATACCTTCTCAGCTTCAGGAGAACAACATTCGCCCTCAGGGCACCCATACTCGCAATCACTGCAACAACATTCACCCTCACTGGAACCTCACCCACCGACTACAACCGCTGACACCTTCACTGGGCCCACAATCACTGTGAGGGAGCCATATTCACCCTCGGAGCAATCACATTCAGTGTCACGGCAACCATGGACTCCCTCACTGCAAACACAACCACCACATTTACTCCACTGAAATGATACCCAACCACCGACGCCCTCACAGCAAACCCATCACCATGCGCTTACTCCTCACTACAACACACATCCTCACTGTAGATTGTCACCCACATACCTCCACCCCGGCATCACTTACTCGCAGTGCAGGCTTTGGAGACACTCTGGGGCTTATTTACAAGCCCCTTTCGCCGCCGGTACGTCACTTTCCCCCATATTTAAAAGTGACGCACTCGCGGCGCAAGGGACTTCGAAATAAGCCCCTGTATTTCTGGAGGCCTGACTGACATACCGTCGGAGAGAGGCATACTGAGTGGGACAACCACAGCTTTAGACCGTGATGCTATCAATCACCCTCCCTCACCTGCATCCACCCAGAGGCAGGTGGGAGGCTTGGGGCAGGCAGTGCTTAATTTGAGCAGGTGCTTTCAGGTGCTCAGCACCTGCACTTCTTTCACAGGGCCGGGGCTACAATTTCTGAACCTGCAGGTGGTGGGCTCAATATTAATTGTTCAATTCAAAATAAAAAGAATAACATACATTGCATGGTGACTGTTAATAGGCAGGCCGGCATATGCCTGTCCAGGCAGGCATTATTGTGTATCACCACGTTAGTGATTATGTCATCACGCTGATCACAAATCCAAGAAGTCATCGACAAACTATGGCTTGCATTCTATTCCTCTAGTCTGCTACACCCAGCCACTGCCTGAGCCTAAACCTCCCATTGAAAGTTGTAGCTGGGGGCTGGCTCATGACGGAGTTGAGGCAAGGAAGCTGCAAAAGCGCATTTGGAACTTGGAAGTGAGGGCTCTTGAGGAAGAATAAATGAAAGTAAGTGTGGACTTTCCACTTGTTGCGTAGTCAGAGCATTGCTGCTATCCTCAATGTGCTCGATATGGCTGTGGCCCAACACAACTTTTGTGCGCCATGGCGTCACCAGTAGAATCTATGCGCTGTACCCCACCATAGTAATTGCTGAGCGTGAGTGAGCTCAGTAGGCATCACAGCCATACTTATCGACACTGACAGCATTACTACTGGGGACAATGCCTGTGCTGTAGCAGGCAGGATCACAGCAAGCTGAGCAGTGAATGCTGATGCAGTCGCCATCCCTGAACCTACTAATTACAGGCAGCACTAGCAGTGACATGACCTGCTATGCTCAAGCAGCCGCCTGTTCCGCAATAAACCCAGTCATACCACACTGATTAATATATGCAAAAAAGCATTTTCATTTGGTGTAAATTTTCTTTTTGCACTCAGTGTAGGTAAGAAAGTTAAACACGTCATCTTCCGCTTCTTTAGGAATGACAACAGGAAAACGCAGAGTTCAAAATAGCAGGGAAATGTACAGGCTGACGACAGGGGGCCACAGGCAACAGCAGTGTTAGAGATGAGAGACAACAAGAGAGGAGAGAGATAAAACGGAGCAAAGTAGAAGGAAAGGAGCAGAGCAAATCTGATACAAAGAGAAAGCAGCCATGATGTGAAGAAGAGAGCATTAAGAAGAGAGAAGATAGAATGAAAGGATGTGGAGAACAGGACAGAGGAAAAAAAAGCAGACAAATGATAAATGTAGACGCAGCTAATCACTGCTAGAGAGTGATCGTAAAGAGCAAAGATCGAGGGGAGAGAGAGAGAGCAGAGCATGGATAAAAGTGAAGAGAAAAAAGGGCAGGGCTAAAATGAATAGAGGGCAAATCAGAAATATGGGGTGTTACAAAGGTGATAGAAAACAATTAGAGAGGTGAGAGGATAGACTCTTAGAGCAAAGACTTAGGGGACAGACAACAGATCATGGTTAGAAGATAGAGACGGAGGCAGTGAGAGTGTTGAAAGTGGGGCTCACCGGAGGAAGAGGTGAGCGGTGGCCTCCTTGGCAAAACTTTCAGCACCTGCACTTCTTTTTTTTTTTAAATTAAGCACTAGGGGCAGGCTGAGGGCAGGCTTGGGGTAGGCTGAGGGCAGGCTTGGGGTAGGCTGAGGGCAGGGACGCTCTGCGTGCTTCCACTTTCGGAATGCCGGAGTTTGTGGGACAGTTGCATGCTGACTCCACCCCTCTAAGTCCTGGAAAGCAGACACTGACAGAATACGGAACCATTAAATGGACACAGGACATTCCCGGACAGGAGAGTAAATGCTGGGAACTGTCCCAAAATTTGGGACAAAAGTAAACCTAGACCAACAAAAAGAAAACAAGAGCCCATGTCACATGTTACATTCCAGACATAGGCGCGTCTTCTGTGAGTGACACATGAAATAAAGCTTCAGGTGACCTTGGCTGACCTAAGTCAGTCGCAGATCTGTTATTCCATCATGTGTCGGCTGCTCTAGGGCGACTGAGGGAAGGGAGGGGGAAGAAACGAAGAAAGGAGGAGAGAGGGGAAGAAGCAAAGTGGCCTGAGGGAGCTAGAGTTCAGGAGGGGGGGCGATTGGGATAAAAGGAAGAGAGTACCAAACTGTGTCCATAGCAGTCCTACTGTGAAGTGCCAGTACTCTCCTTATCGGCGCCTTATCTGAGCCAAGAAGCGCTACAAGGACCTAAACTCTGGGTAGAGCTGTCAGAGAGGCCTGCATCCGACCCCAAACTGCCACACAAGGGAGTAAGCTGTGCCCAAAATAGGAATTGTGTAGGAATGATTTAGCCGGAAGCACCAACAATTGGATCTTGCTGTGTCCAGAACAGTCCCACCCGAATGTCCTGCAGGGGCCTCAGCTGCGTTCAAAATAAACGCGGACACAAGATCAAACGAGGAGCGACATGTGGCCCTCCGGAGAGCCGCCATGCCCTGCAAGGAAGGAGAGCCGGGGGGGGCACACTGCACACAGCTCGGTGGTGGAAGGTTCGCGTGAGCCACTGTTCACAATGAGATAGTTTAAGAGGAATGTGCACGAGATGGGGTGGGGGAGCTGTGTGCACGAGACGAGGGGGGAATGTGCACGAGACGGAGGAGTGTGTGAATGTATGTGCACACAGGAGGAATGTGCACTCATGAGACCAAAGGAGGAATGTGCACAAGAGGGGGGGGGAGCTGTGTGCACGAGACGGGGGTGGGGGGAGCTGTGTGCACGAGACAAGGGGGGAATGTGCACGAGACGGGGAGAGAGTGTGCATGCATGCGCCCACAGGAGGAATGTGCACTCATGAGACCAAAGGAGGAATGTGCACGCATGGCCGAGAGGGGAATGCATAAGATTGTGTTTACACATTCTTTTACAATGATCTGTTCTCAGACAAACCCAGTGACACAAGTGAACGCAGCACCTCGCACCTCTCTGAACGCGTGCGAATCCGGCCCGCTCGGTGACCGTAATA
Organism: Lissotriton helveticus; assembly: GCF_964261635.1. NCBI lineage: Eukaryota > Metazoa > Chordata > Amphibia > Caudata > Salamandridae > Lissotriton > Lissotriton helveticus. The sequence goes on along the minus strand of NC_136067.1, from coordinate 771,552,841 downwards.
AACAAGCACTGCCATTTGTATCTAAGCCCCGTCCTTTTGCGATTGGGGGGCGTGTTTTTTTACTTTCTTTCTCGACTGTAAACAGCCAACAACACGCCCCCCCCAGTCTGAAAAGGACGGGGCTTACAGACAAATGGTTCTTCTTTCTATCTAAGCCCCGTCCTTTTCAGACCGGGGGGGGGGGGGCGTGTTTTGGACTGTTTATAGCCAAGAAAGAAAGTAAAAAAACACGCCCCCCAATCGCAAAAGGACGGGGCTTAGCTTCAAAGAATGACATCACTTGGGCCTCTTCTCCAATGGCTGGCCTCCATTTAGGAAGCCAGCCAATGGAGAAGAGGGGCGGGTTAAAGCCCCACTCTCTAAGACAAAGTTTCGGAGCGAGACTGCGCAAGAGCAACCTACGCAGGCCGAGACCTAAAAAGAAGCCAAACTGTGTTAGATCTTAGCCAATAGATAAGGGGCCGGTTAGAGGGTTTTCAGAAAGGAAGAGAGTCTATGAACTACCAGTAAGAATACTTTATCGTACTTCCATAGCCTGCTTTTCTCACAAAATTAACCTTAGATTAAAGAACATTAAGAATTCAGTAGGGTTAGGAGAACTCAGCATGAGGCAGCTATGTCTACACGAACAGGTTCAGAAGAACATTAAAGCCAAATTTAACACAAAGGAACCGTCAAGAGCCTAGCGTCTATAGAAAGCATATTTGCCTTGCATAATTCTTCAACGTACAAAACTGGAAATATAGCTTTTTAGCTTTGGTGGTGTGTTTTATCTCTGCATGGGGGAGAGGTCTCTTGTAACATTTGGCAAAGAGGCAATGTAAGGAACGCTTAAGCCAAGGATGCATGATGGCATTAAAAAATGCCAACTCCTACAATAACTTGCAGCCAAAATAAGGGGAGTTCTCAGGATCCTTTTGCCCCAATGGAACAACGTGTACAGCTCTTAGAGTCTAAACCTTGCTGACATACATGGCTAAAATTGTGACCAGAAATAAAGTCCTCCTGCATGCTGCAGGCGGCCATGAGCACAAAAAGACTGATTTGCACATGGCTGGGTCCAAACTGAGGTGGTGTGTGTGCAAAATAACGATGGACTGGGTTGCAGCCTCAAGCAATTACCAATGGATGAGATTTCAAGCATTTCATCCATCACTTTTTGTATACTTTCCATCTAGCTAGTAGGAGGTTGCAAACCGACAGGACCACAAGGCATCTAAATGGATGGAACAGGTACATCACACCATTTGTTTGTTGTTTTGACAGCCTAGAAAAGCAGTGGAGAAGGTTTCACAAGGTCTGTTTCAGTAGCATATTATCTGGCATGCCTAATATAAAAATATTAGCGATATCCTATTGTACATTAGTTGGTGGACAAATTATGGCAACTGCAAGGATGACCAGGTTCTCTAAGCCAGGGATGGTGAAGGCTCGCTTTTATGGAACAAGGCAATCACGTTGAGTAATAGTACAGAGATGTGCAGGATACTCCAAGGAAAAGAGGTTTCTCCTTTGCGGGGGGGGGGGGAAGGTGTACAGCCTCTGAAGAAAGCACAGATAGTCAGAAAACCGACTTGGCAGTTTTACCAGAATGACGAAGCAGCTTCGCTTTCTCAGTTCTCCTGGAGAATATTTACATTCAAGTGGTCAGAGAAAAGTCACAAAGGGTCTCCCTCTCAAAGCTTGTCTGAAGCCATCGCTTACAAAAACTGACCTGATTCCCATCCAGGAAACTTACTGCTTGGTTTTGAGGAGCTTTGCTTAAAGGCATCAATGACTGAACACTACATGGTCTCAAAAAATTAATCTAGAGCATCCTCCAGGATTTCAAACTCTAGGCAAACTGAGCAACTTGCTAAACTCACAGTAATGAGACAAAACAACAGGGATAGGTCTTGAAAGAAGGTCCATTCAACTATCTCAACTGCCATGGGTACCTGGAGCGAGTGCACATTGTGTTCAAATTTAGCAGAGGACAATGGGTGCTGTCATGACCACTTTGAATATGACTCTGTGGATGAAGCTTGAGATGCAAAAAGATAGCCTTCAGCTATAGGTTTTTTATGTGGAGAAATAAAAAAACATCTGTTCCAGCTAAAAATGCCCACCTCTCCAAATCTAATGAACTGGTTTCGAGAGACCATCATGATCGCTATATACAACAAAGTCCCTGTAAGGACATTGTGAGGAGGCTAACATGATTTGCGACACTGCTGTATTAAAGGATGATTCATTAGGAAAAATAGGAGTCAGGCACAATCTAAGCAATGGCATTTGAGATATTTTGGCCTTAAGAGGATTAGAAAGGCTGTACAGCAACTGATCCTGGTGCAGCTAGGAGTACACATAAAGTTGGACATGGGAGATTGCATGATGCAAGATGCCTTTAATAGAATCATCACAAACCACCTGACCAATTTAGCATTATTTTACAACAAGTAATCACTGTCTGGAAGATTGCTAATAACTCTGGGGGAGTTAGAGCTTGGAGACAAGGATGGCTGCATGTACTGTACATTTGATGGGGTATCATGGACTGTTTTCATTAGTTCAAAAAGAACTTAACAATGAGAATGGTCCCGAGGATAAGAGCAAGGTAGAACTGTGCTGGCTCCCCTAACAAAGTGGTCACGAAACAATTGTTGAGATAGGGGTAGATGTGGAGAACTTCAGCAAGGCTGCCAATGGGGTGAAGTTGCCAATGGAGTCAGACACTTGATAAAGTAACAGAGCCATGGTTAGGGCAAAAGGTAGTGTCCTTAACTGGTAATGTTATTTTACCATTGTGAGAGCAAGATGTCTGCTGTGTTCCTTGTTTTGCAGGCCCAAACAGGAAAATTGCCCTCCCATCAGACTGGATTTTTAAGGAAGTAGTCTTCAGTGCACAGACGCAGAAATCACAACCTGGCAGAAGTCCAAAAACTAGGCTTCCAGATGGTTGGTATGAAGCGGTCACGCCAGACAGCAAATTTCTCCCAGCTCCCAGAACAGATGGTCTTTGTCAAAGAGCTTCAGCTGCAATGGTGACATTAACTACTGCAGCTGGCAGATAGATTATATTGAACTGCAGTCGCTAAATCGCAATGCATGGAGGTGTAGGTTGCGGAAACTTAGGTGCATGACCCTCCTTGTTTAGATACGGATGTCCTCCAGAATTGACTGGACATCCTGTTTGTTGATGGAAAACCCCAACAATGTCAAGATTTCAGCCTTTGTCCAGAGGTCTTAAGGTGGGCTTTGACCACTGCCAGAAGTTTCACAAATCCCTAAAAGCCCGAAGCAAAGCCAAAAGTCTGAACTGGGGTGGCAGGGTAGGCTAAAGAACAGTGATGGATTAAACCCAGATCTTTTGACTGGGTGTGAGTGTTTGATTGATTCAGATGCTCCGTCCATTACCACCCCCTTTTGTACTGCTTTTGGCCACCATAAGTGTGGCAGGGTATGCTCAGACGTGAGTCCCTTGCTCACTTTGCCACTGGATTCAAGCAAGCCGGGCTGAAGACGGCTGGAATGCCAGAAACCGGTCCTCGGAAGCTTGTTTCCGGTCCAGGGAAGACATGGCTTGGCAGTTCGGGCTGGACTGTTCCCATGAGGCACAGGGTCAGACTGATTTGCATATAGCCATGTCTGAACTGGGTTGGCAGGGTGGGCTAAAGAACGGTGATGGATTAAACCCAGATCTTTTGACTGGGTGTGAGTGTTTGATTGATTCAGATGCTCCGTCCATCACCACCCCCTTTTGTACCGCTTAAAGCCAAAAGTAAAGCATAGCAAATTGTAAGTGATGTAACCACACCTTGCATAGCAGTTAACACCTGTGGGACCCTAGGACAGATATATGAAAATACGAGTTCTGCAAGTCCATGGACACCATCAAGTCTCTTGGGTCTGGAGCTAAAAAAATCTAGAAGGGAGGATTTCTGCATGTATCTTTTGAAGAGAAAAGCATTTTGTGGGCAGAAGTCCAGTATAGGCCTAAGGCCTCTGCCCTTCTTTAGTACGAGGAAGTAGCAAGAACAGCACCCTTATACTCTCACCAAAGCAAACACCCGTGGCCAGTAGAAAGTTGAATCCCTGCAGAACAGTCCACTGAGAATCGCTCTCATAAGGTGGAAACCAGGACAGATAAGCAATAAAAGGCAGGATGATTTGCAAGACCTACTGGTCTGATAAGCCAGGGAGGAACTGTCATATGTACCTTCTTCCCACTGAGTATGGGCATATGAGGCAAGATAAAGCGATTTAGGAGCTGGTGCACCAGGGAAGGAACAGTTGGAGGATAATTGTATCTGCTGGTGCGAATGGCCTCAGTCACTGCCATGACCCCTGCAAGGACAGAGATAGCTATTGCTGCACAGGTTCGGAAGACTAGCCTTATATGTAAACAATATCCTTGCAATAATCTCTAAAAATAACTTCAATTACTGGTGGAATTGCTTAGCGCGGAATCATCTTTCCATTCTAGACAGGCAATCTGGAGTCAAAGGGCATGCCTTTCAAGAATGAGTGGATATTTCCTGAAAACCTGGATTATGTCACCCAGGTGTACAGTGCCAATACCTATGTCTATACGGTCTGTGGTGTCAACGTCTGCACTTAATACATACTTTGCTGCATCCAGGAGACCATGTATCATTTAAGACATCAAAGCTCTTAGGTGACGGCCAGCAAGGTCTCACTAGCCACATCCCATACAGCATGTGCGCACCAGCCTAGAAACCACACTGTGTTCACTAGCCAAAGAGAACATTCTCTTTCCAAACGCATCCATAGGTTTTGACCCTCTAGCCAGAAGATTTGTCCGAAAAGCATTAGAAGTGGCTTTAGTTGTCAACACTTGTACCACCATGCTTTTAGGCGTAGAATGCTTATCAAAACAAAAAACAGGATCAACAGGTGCTAGTCCATGATGCCTAGCCAAAGTCATTTGACCAGTTAGGCCGAAGGACAGCTTAGACCAGGTGTCCATGAGGGTGTTAATGAGGGCCTCCTTGAATGGCAATATTTGCTCAAAATAGGTAGAATCTGGTTGAAGGATCTCTTAGGAAGTCTTGGTATTCACAGTAGGCAACTGTAAATCTAGCTCTTCTGTGGCACGTTGCACAACTACAGCAAAATAGGCACTGTCTTCTATTGATAGCGAGCCCAGCTAAATCTGTGGAGGCATATCTAGCCCACTGGCATTTTGCAAATCCCAGTATAGCGATGATCGCAACCTGCTCTTAGGTACGGTGATGCACAGTTTTGGTGTCCTATGCCTGCATTGCTTTTGGGTGCATGAGAGCACATTCATTGCATGACTGAGTTGGAACCAGAGACCAAGTATCAAAGACGCACATTGCGTGGGTCTGTGACTGACATGTGCTTCCAGCAGTCGCTGCTTGACTTTAATTCTGTCATTTTCGTGGAGAAGTGTGGCTCAATGGTTAGAGCGGCAGACCCTGATGCAGAGGTCTAGCCCGGGACCAGGGCTCAATTCCCCGCCTCGGCGGGTCTTGGGCTAAAAAATTCCACGGACCTGATAATTCTCGCCTCGGTGCCTATTCCAATCATGGAGTCCCACTCTGCAACTCTGGGCAATAGCTTGCTTAATCTCCACAACGGCCCCCACAACGCTAAGGATGCCTGGCCTCCACCTTGGGGGTGCCCAGGAGTGGACACCTCACAGGGAAAGCCAGGATGGGTTCCACAGCGGTATTCGTACAAGCGCCTTGAGACCCTTGCGGGTGAGTAGTGCGCTATACAAGTATCAATTTACATTTACATTTACGTCCCTGGCTCACTATCGGAGGTAAATTTGGAATTCGTAATGAGACAAATAAAGTTGGGAAGAGAGCTCCAGGTCTACATCAAAAGGTTTGGAAAGAAAGGAAATTAGATCAGTGAACAGGGGTGGTAGCATATGCAGCTCTGTTTAGTCCTCCGAGTACATGGTTTAATAAATCTCTCACTGGCATCAGTGTGGATTTATTACAAGGAGTTGTTGGGTACCAAACACTCCTGGTTTCAGTGAAGCCATCATGATGCTGGGGAACTCGAGTTGTAAAGTTTTCAGCCCATGTACTCCTCACGGCTTCCCTGACACTTACAATATTTAAGAATTGACTTAAGCTTGGTAGGGACATATCTACTCATGCAGAAATGCCCTCACCTGTGGTACAGTGGTCCATGCCTTTGGGCTGTAAGGGCTGCTAGAGGGGTGACTTACCTATCCCTTCAGGCAGTGCTCGCTGGCATGGCACCCAGGCAGGATGCTATGTTGACTTTCATTTTTCACCTCACAGGGGAATGCAAGCTGCAAGGGCAGTGGCATGGTCCTAGTGAGGGGGTCCCAGGGGACCCTCTTCAGCTTCCAGGCCCTAGGTACCCAGGGTGCCACTTACTAAGGACTTACAGGGACTTGGCAGACGTGCCAACTGGGGATTTGTTGTGAGTAAAAGAACACTGGTACTGGGAACCTGCACAGCAGGGACTCAGTACTTGGCAGTCAAAGTTGCATCAAACATCTGGCAAAAAGTGGGGGGTACTGCAACATAACTCAATTTTCTCACACCATACCGGTTTGGTTCTCAGTTCCTTGTTCAAACTGACCACAGGACTCTCAAATAACTGATGTAAATGAAAGGCGAAAACATCTAACCTGTTGAGGTGGAACATTTCCCTACAACAAATGGACTTTACAGTGGAGCACAGACCTGGGATTGACCATGACAGTGCAGATGGCCTTTCTAGGTTTTTCTACTTAGATGAAGACTCTCTTCGAAAGGTTAATTTCATTCTCTTTTGTTTCCCAGGGAGGGGGTGGAGGTTGTGTAGGAAAGTGCACCATTTTGACATGGTCATCCCCACTTTTTGCCTGGTCCTGGTATTTGATGCAATTGTGACTGGTAGTGCACTGGGACCCTGCTAACTAGGTCCCCAGTTCCAGATCTCTTTCCCAAAACTGTACAACTGTTCCCCCAATTGGCAAGACCTATTCACCTCTGTAAGTCCCAAGTAAATGGTACCTGAGGTACCTATGGCATGGGTACCAAAGAGTCCCTGGGGGATTTATTTTTATTTATTTTGAAAGTTTTATATAGCGCGGACAAGATCTTTGCAGATATCAATGCGCTTTACACAGAAGGGGTACATGAGGGAACATAGTCAAAACAATTAAGTCAGAGGAGCATACAGTACAAATAAGTGAGGGCAAAGCCAATCATGTAAATCAGTAAATTAATAATACAAGTAATGCAAGTATGCAGCGGGGTCAAACAAGTAATACAGATCGGTGCCTATTCTTAAGGAGACCTATTTAAAAGTTCAGGTGTATTTTGCCATGAGGATAGCTTTTACTTCTTTCTTAAAGAGTGCAGTGGAAGAGATGAGCCTAGTTTCGGGGGGGGGGGAGTGAGTTCCAGATTCTGGGTGCCATTCCTGAGAAGGAGCGTTTATATGTTTTTTCCTTCCGGAATCTACGGGGTTTCAGCAGAAGATTGTTTGTGCCTCTAGTGTTTCTAGCGCCGCCAGAGATTGTCAACTTCTGAGTGAGGTAGCCGGGAGAGTTCAGGTGTACCGCCTTGTGAGTCATGCAGGCGATTTTCAGATGTATTCTGGCTTCAAAAGGCAGCCAGTTCAGGGATTTCAAGTCAGGGGAAATATGAGAGTGCTTTTTTGACCCAGTTATGAGCCTCGCTGCAGCGTTTAGAGAAGCTCTTAGGGGTGCGGTAGTAGTTAGCGGGAGTCCGCAGAGGGCGACGCTGCCATATTCTATTCGAGGGATGACTAGTGCTTGTACTGCGGTTTGGAAGTCATTGGCTGGGAGGAAAGGTTTAAGTTTCCTCAGGGTATTGATTTGGAAATTCGCTCCTTTAGTTGCCTTGATGTGTTGCTGCATGTTGACATTGGTGTCGAGGGTTATGCCTAGAGATTTTGCTGAATCCACAATGGTGGGTTGGACATTAAGTGCCGTTAGGTGTTTGAGCCAACTTTGAGTGGTGGAGATCTTCGCTGGAGATGAGATCAGAAGGAACTCTGTTTTCAGAGCATTGAGTTTGAGATGATTTTCGGCCAGCCAGGATTCGGTGCTTCTGATCGTTGAGTTCAGGAGCAAAATGTCTTTGGGGGATTGTAATTTGAGATATAGTTGGGTGTCATCGGCGTACATGTGAAAGTGTAAGTTGGATGCTTGTAGCAAGGTGGTGAGAGGTTCCATCACAAGGTTGAACAGAGTTGGGGATAGTGAGGATCCTTGGGGGACGCCCAGCGTTACAGGTATTGGCGAGGACATCAGGTTGTTGCTCTTGAATTTCTGCGACCTGTTGTGGAGAAAGGAAGTGAACCACTTGAGAACAGTTCCAGATAAACCCATTCTTGTGCTTAGTAGTTCGAGTAAGTTCTCATGTTTAACAGTGTCGAATGCTGAAGAGAGATCAAGAAGGATGAGGAGGCAGGTGTCGCTTTGGTCTAGCATTTGAAGTGCGTCGTCAATTATGTGAGTCATAGCAGTTTCTGTACTGTGTCCTGCTCGGAAGCCTGATTGATGAGGATTGAGGAGATCAAATTGTTCAATGTGTTTATTCAACTGTAGTTGTACGCATTTTTCCAGCAGTTTGGCAAGAGTGGGGATATTAGTGATGGGACGGCTGTAGGTTTCTTTAGTAAAGGTGTGACTTGTCCAACTTTGAGGGAGTCAGGTATGGTTCCTTGTTGAAGTGAGCCGTTGATAATTCTAGTCCAGAGTGGGAGAAGCAAAGGGGCAAAGTCTTTTACAGCGTTAGCAGGAAGGGGGTCTGTGAGGTGATTGGATGGTTTCAAGGTGCTGAGCAGTTTGCCAATTTCCTCTTCAGAGTATGTGCCAAAGGATGACCATGTAGCATTGTCATTTGGTTCAATGGGTGCTATGCAGTGAGGTTTGGAGTAGAGGCTTGCGTCCGTGAGGAGATCGCTCTTTATGTTGTCAGTTTTTTGTATAAAGAAAGCGGAGAAGTCTTCACAGGAGGGAGCTTCGCGCACAGTGCTGAGTGGTTGGGGTTGTTCCTTGGATTGTGTTTTGATTAGCTCAAACAGTTTTCTCAGACGGTTTTTTGCTTGGTCGAGCTGGAGGCTGAAGAAGTCTAGTTTTGAGCGTTTTATTTTCCTGAAATAGGCGTTTCTCTTTTTCTTCAGAGTTTTTAAGTGCAGTGAAGAGGGCGCTGATCTCCAGGTGCGTTCTGCCATTCGCATGTCTCGTCTATCCTCATTGAGACTTCCGTCATACCATGGGTTGGAGATTTTAGTTGACTCTTTTTAACTGCATAGGTGCCGCCTCATTTATTATTGAGGTCATAGCATTGAGGAAGTGGTCAGTCAGTGATTGAACGTCCTTAGCGCCGGGCGGTGGTAGTAGGAGATTGCAGCTGTTAGGAGGCAGAGAGCTTGGGTTGAGTTTTTTCAGGTCTCTTTTCCAGACTTTGGGCTTGGAGGATTGAGCCGGGTTAGATTTAACTTTTACATTGATGAAGAATGTGACAATATGATGATCTGACCAGTCACAAGGTTGGATAGACTTGAGTTGGATAGAGTCCTCTTTGGAGATGATAAGGTCGAGGATAGAGCCTTTCTCGTGGGTCGGGCTGTTGCATATTTGGGTGACGTCAAGGGCATTGAGGAAACTTTTAAGACTATTTACCACCGCGTCATTGCGATCGTTCCAGTGGAGGTTGAAGTCGCCAAGGTATATTTGGGTGAGCTGCCGTCCCGAAGTTGGTTGAGATCATATCCATGATTTGTTGAGAAAAGGTGAGGTTGTCTCTGGGTGGGTGGTAAATGCTGTGTAGAGAGCATATCGGTTTGTCCCCACTGATAATGTCGAGGCAGATGTATTCACAGGATGTTGGGGATGATATGGAGGTGGACTTGCCTTTCAGAACGGAGAGGTTGTTCCTGTAGATGCATGCGATTCCACCACCTATTTTGCCTGGCCGGTCAAGTCTAATTATGTGGTAATTAGGTGGAACCAGAATGTCCATTATAGGTGATGAGGCTTCAGTTAGCCATGTTTCAGTCAGAATGATTAGGTCAAGGTCCAGCGATAAGAGGAGATCAGCGATGGCGGCGGAATGTTTCGAGGCCGATCTGCAGTTAAGGAGAGTGCATTTGAGACGGGGTGTGTTGAGGGCGGTAGAGGGTTCTAGAGAGAGAGGTAAATTTCTAAGGTTATTGGGGTTAGAGATTCTGCTGTTTAGTGTGGGGGGTCTAAGGGCATTTGAGTGTATCGTGGGAATGGTGAGGTGTGTGGTGGATGTGTGATTTTGGGGGGTTGGGTCATACGCACGGAGGAGAGTGAGTGTGTCGAGGTCCGAAAGAGGGTTGCAGGGGCGACGAGGTCGGTTGTTGCGATTGCTAGCAGGGATTGAAGTCCAGTGTGGGGAGTGTTGAGTGAGAGAATTAACCAAAGAGGTGGGGGACACGTTGGGAGGTGGAGGTGAGTGAGGGGTTGCAGGGGCGACGGGGGAGGTTGTTGCGATTACGAACAGGCATTGAAGTCCGGTGTGTGGAGTGCTGAGTGAGAGGGTCAACCGGTAGGGTAGGGGACATGTTTGGGGTGGAGGTGAGTGAGGGGTGTATGGGGTGTGTGGAGAGTAGTTCTTTGATGCTGTGTATGTCTCCTTTGATCTGGATGAGGGTGGCCATAATCAAGTCCAATGTGGGGTAGGTGATGGAGGTGGGGGTGGAGGTCGAAGGTGGATGACTGACCAGGGAGATGTCGTGCAGGTGGGGTAGTGGGCTGGTGTTGGTGCAGGACTCCGTTATGTTAGTGTACAAGATGGTATTAGGAGGGGGAGAGTGTTTGGGCGGGTTAGGTGTGGATGAGGTAGGGAGTGGGTTGGTGGTATGAGTGTGGGCGTGAGTGTGGGCGTTGTTGGTAGGCGGAGAGATCAAAGTGGAGGATGGGTGTATGATAGTGGAGTTGGGTGTGTAGGAAGGATAATGGGGGTGGGGAAATGGGATTGGAGATGGTCCTGTTGTGGGGGGGGGAGGGGGGAGTTAGGTTAAGAGAAGAGGTGTGTTCTGCGTAGTTAGAGGGAGGTTGGGACTGAGAATGGGGGGCGGATAGAGGGTGGGATTTGTCTTTGTGCGTGTCGTTTTGGTGCGGAACTAGGTTAGATGTGTTAATGTTGGCTGTGATGTTCTGGGAGAGAGGAGTGATAATGGTATGTGTGGAGGTCCTAGGTCCGGAAGGAGGGGTGGGGGTGCGAGTGTTGTAAGAGGGGGAAGGATCTGTGTCTGTGTTTGAGGCGTGAGTGGTTGTTACCTGGCGCTGAACTGGGAGAGAGGGGTTGTGGGTGAGAGCTGAGTAGTCTGGGGTGGTAGGTGTGTCACTGAATGCTGAGTGTGTAGTAGCTACCTGGTGCTGTGCTAAGTTAGAAGGGTTGTGTGTGGTGGGAGCTGTGAAGTCAGGGGTGGTGGGACTGAGGGAAATGTGAGTGTCTGACCGCGGATTGGAGAGGTGATCTTTGAAAGTGGGGAACAGGTTGTCTAGTAGTTCCAAGTTCCTGTCTGTGGATTGAGATAGGACCATCCCGTTATTGTAAATAGTAATGGTGGCTCTACCTGGGAAGAGTTGTGATGGTGTGATGGAGAGAGTTAGGCCATGAGCGGATTTCCTGGTGGTGGAGACTGAGTAATGTGTGGAACGTTTTTCTCCATTGAGCTCTGCGTGTGGTGTGGAAGATGATATCAGTGTTCAGGGATCCATTGACCGGTGAGAAGTAGGTGTCAGTAAAGGGGGTTTCAGGGTGGGATCTTAGGAAGTTGTGTTTATAGCGTTTAGCGGCTTTTTTGGTGAGTGTGGGTGGGTAGTTTATTTTATATGTGTGCTTACCGATGGGATCCATGTTGGGATGGCGAGGATGAACTAAAGTGGTACACGTGTGCAAAAAACAGATGCAAACAGTAAGTTACATGGAGCCAAAAGTGATACTATTGAGCAGTCAACATAATCATAATACCAAAATATCAAAATATAGGAGGTAGTAATTGGTGCAGTCCAAGGAATAAAGTGGAATGGGTGCAGCATACAACAAAGAAAAAGAGAAAGAAAGATATATAAAAAATAAAATAAAATAAAAATAAAAATGAAAACAAAAATAGTAATAATAAAAGTATGAGGTAGCAGTCGGTGCGATACAGAAATAGAGGTAAAAAGGGTGCAGCTTATAACAGTGTACAGTCTAGAAGTGTAATACTAGTGATACACTGGACCAAAATACAGGTGTGCACAGAGTGAAATGGAGATATAAAAATATGAGGTAGCTATCGGTGCAATACTAAATAGAAAGTGCAAAGGGTGCAGAATACACATAGAAGTATAATATTAATGATATACCAGGCCAAAATACATATACAGAATACATGTGCAAACAAACGCAGCATGAGTCAAAAATGACACTAGTGAGCAGCCAGAAATATATGAGGTAGCGGTCAGTGCATTAAGTACACGTAGAAGTACAATACTGCAATAAACGGCAGACACTCGGTAGTTGAGATTAGTCTAAAGAGGCCAGTTCTTAGGGTATGTTCATATATTGAGAAAGACTAGTCCATGATGGCCACCTAAGAGAGAGAGGGTGAGACCACTCCAAAATGGCCGCCAAAATAGGGGAGATAGATACGATAGTCCTCTGTTAGTTGCTGTTGCTTTAGGCACAGGGAAGGTCAGATTCAGATTCTAGTTTCTGTTTGAGCAAGCCCAGTTCCTATCTTGCTGGGAAGGAGTCTTATCTCTATTTTGGTGGTCTTGTGTGGAGGAGTCAGACCGGGGAGCCTCGTGGGCCTCGTAGATACAGGAGGGGATTTATTGCTACAGTTTTATGGCCACAGCCATTTTGAACAAAGGAAAAGGGAAATGTGTACAGGCGATCAGTGTCGATAAATACCTTCTTGTAGATTCTGCTCAGCCAGTACTTAGATGTTGTCAGCAAAGTGGTGCAAAGTGAGGCATTTGTCAGTCTAGACAGAAAGAAAGAAAGAACACCGCTACTGCACCGCCTTCTGGCAGGTTGATGTGTGTGCACGGCGTGTGTTTTCCCGTGTGTTTTCCCGTCCGCCTCAGGGCTCAGGAGTCAGACATCTCCGCCGGTCGGCAGCGCCGGTCGGCAGCGGGATGCAGCATGTATTGTGCCACCCTAAGAGGCCCCTCACCAAACACATACAGATTGTTGCTACGTGTCTTGGTGCACACAAAAGTGAAAACACAACATGGGACACAGCCCTGTGTGCCATGCCTACAGACACTGCATACAGTATATGTAAGTTACCCCTAAAGGAGGCCCAGGGCAGGGTGCCCTATACTGCATGTGTGAACATATCTGCATGAGCAGATATGCCCCTTTGTGGACCAGTTCAATTCCTGCCAGTACAAGTGACCAGGGAAGCAATTTTAAGTATATGTGATGGACACTGGTGAAAACGAGTACCCCTCTACATTATGGCTTTACTGAAACCAAAGAGGTTTGGTATTAAACATCTCGTTTTAATAAGCCAACACTGATTCCAGTGATATATTTATTAATACATGCACCCAGAGGGCACCTTAGAGGTGCCCCCTGAAAACTTACCAACTACTAATGTGCTGACTGACTGGTCTTGGTCAGCCTGCGATCACAGATGGGTTTCTGACCGCCATCTGTGAGGTAATTTGCTCTCAGGAGGTCAGGAGCAAAGCCTGCTCAGGTAGAGGGGTTTACACCCCTTCCCACAGGATGACCTGTGAATTAGCATTCAAAGGCAAGGAGCTTCAAAGAGCCCACCGCTTTTTGTATGCATATCTGGCTTTCCTCACAGTAGAGGATGTAGACCCAACCTCCATGTCCACGGCCCATTTGGCGCGTAGATAGTAGGGAAAATTAGTAGTCGGAGGCGAATTCAATTCAGGTTAGTCCCACCCCTAAGGTGGACTACCTGACGTGAATATGAAAATCATTAGTCTGCCATCTTTGTGATGGCAAACTTAGGAACTCTGGAAAAGGGTCATCCCCACTTCCCACAAACATTTGTCATATCGTGGGCGTAGTGACCCCAGGGGTATGTAGGACAACGGCTACTACCCTACCCTCCCCTAACGCCCCTAAAATTCGTATTTAGGAGAGCCCCTAGCACCAGGAAATCAGATGCTGCTGACCTAAAAGAAGAAGAAAAACCAAAGAGCAGTGAAAATCAAGAACTGTGGAAGAAGCAACTGACTTAGCACCGACTCTCCCAGCCTGTTCGCTGCTCCCGCCAATTGCACCAAAGTCAACTCACCATGCAAGCTGCTGTGCCTACAAAATCCTGGGAAGACTGCCAGCACTTCTGTCAAGACTCGGGAACTCACATGGGGCAGCAGGGTTGTTCCCCTGCACTGTGCAGGTGCCAAAGAAAGACCTGTAAGTACTCCGGTACGGGTAAACCCGACATCAGCTAGCACCACTGCACCCATTGCTAATAGCCAGAGTTGAAATTGGCCCAACTGTGCCAGCGTGGTCCCCCAGCCCTTCAGAAAAACCTACCTTGGAATGACCGGGGTTAGAATGGGACCCCTCGACGTCACCTGCAGCCTGTGTGTGCAGCCAACCATCCCCCCTCCCCGACTGCGAGTGACTCAGCTGTGAAAAACCAGATGCCCCAAAACACCACTGCACCTGTCACCCCTGGCGGAAGTGGACAGGTGTCCCCACGTCCCCAACATCGTGAAACCTGACCTTGCTTGTTGGTCCAGACAGACTGGCTTACCAGTCTGCACCTGCAGCCTCTTTCCAACCGAACCGATCCCCAATGATTAACATTCGGTGCCTGAAGCTGTACTGCACCTCTGCACCTGGCCGCCCCAGTGCTGCCCGGTGTGACCTCTTGGTGCTGCCTTAGACCTTGCCCTTAAACTCTCCTTTATTCCTGGAAATTGGTCCTATAAGTCGCTGTGAAGTAACTGTATGCAGTATTTGTTTTACCTCCATAGGAGAACATGTCCTCCTCTGAAAACTGCACTAAGTGTCAACTTCAGAAAACAAAAAGTATTTCCATTTCAAAACATACTTACCTGATCGAATTTATTCCAGTACACATATATATATTTTTTAAATACCTGTTATTTTTATAAATTGGTGTGGATCTCCCAACTAAGTTGTGTGCATCATTTATTGACTGTGTGTGTATTAGCAAAAGCCTAACACTCCTCCCTGTTAAGCCTACTGCTCCTTGACCACACTACCTCTTAAAAGAGCATATTGGGATCACTAGAGCAAGAACCTGTCTACTCAAAGGAATACCTGGACTCTTTGCACAGTACACCTCTTTTTGGCATACTATATAAAGAGCGAGCCTCCAACATATTCAACATTACTTCTGAAGATTTAAAGCCATTTATAAGGCTGGATTTTTTTCGTCTAAAAATACAATTATTATTAAGAACAAAAAAAGGTGTGTTTAACTATTACAACAGTAATAGTAATGATCTACCAAAAAAACAACACAAAAACAAAGTCCAGTATAATCTAGACGATTTTCTGAATCAGGTACATGATTCCTAAACAAATGCCCAACGGAAACATTCACACTCTTGAGGGATAACCTCTAAACCAAAACAGTAAAAACTTGACATTTCATCCAAGTAATACTTAAAACTTCAAATGGGAATAACATTTGTTAAGATAACTTGCCAGGTAACGTCAGTTTAATACAGGCACTTTTGAAACAACTATGTTTCCCTAAGTGCATAACAAAGAAAGGGCTCCAAAAAAGGGTTGTTTACATTCACTAAGTCTGCTACAATGAAACCTGTGTAATTGGAAAACACTCACTTCATCTAGAACAATCCAATGTCCATGCTTCAATGCTGCAAGGAGAGGTCCATCGCGCCAAGAAAAATCTCCTCCTTTTCCTCCTTCCACAGGCAAATCTGTACCAAACAAGTCAGTCACATCCTGCAATATTAGGGAAAATGAGGGAACAATTAAGACTAATGGCTGCTAATACACCTTCCACCAAAAACAGCACCAACTTAACAAAACCCTTTATAATACATGGAAGCCTGCAATAATAGTATACACATATCTTTAATTTTCCTATGACAGTCTAATTGTGATATCACCACTCACTTGTAAGAAAATCACATAGCTACTCTACCGTTCATGCATCCTGCACATTGTTCCTGATCATACAACCTACCTCGAGTGAGTCGACAGGCTTACTTCAAAACGTGATGCTGTTGAACAAGTTACTTACCTTCGGCAATGCCTTATCTGGTAGAGTCTATATCTAGCCGTAAATTCCTTACCTTTAAATTTTCCCATCCAACAAAACGGATCCAGAAGATTTTTCATGAGCAGTACTCCTGCATGCCAGTTAGTGGTGTCGATTTGCTCAGCACACGTTATCGGCACCAGATGTGACATGCCACCTCAGAGCGCTGAAGTCAGTTACTTTTCAAGACTTTTCACGCCAGAAGCTCAGCCATGAAGAACACCTGCACGGGTGTGGATAAACTAGTGCCCTGAAAGGGATCAGCCATGACCCTAGAAATGTGTCTGCTGAGCAGGGAGGATGGGTGGGCCGGTAAGGAATCTGAGGCAACACAGTCTCCAGCAGAGAAGGCGTTATCGAAGGTACATAACTTGTTCATCTGATAGACTTCTAACCACATATTCCTTACCTTTGAATAGATACCCAAGAAATACCATCCCCTGGCGGTGGGTCTGCAGACCAATTTCACACAAGAAAATCCTGCAGGTTTGAACGGGTGAAGTGCCCATCCACGAGACCTGACTGTCCAGACAGTAGTGTTTGGTGAATGTGTGCAGGGAAGCCCACGTTGCTGTCTGGCAGCCGTCTAGGATCAGAGCTACATGTACGAATGCAGTGGTGGCAGCTTTAGCTCTGGTGGAACCAGCTCGCAAGACTTCAGAAGGTTGCTTCTTGGCCAGTGCGTAGAAGATTTTGATGCAGAGCATGACCTAGCAAGCGATAGTTCGCTTCTGCACCGCCCGACCCTTCTTCTCACCAACAAACACCACGAAGAGGTGGTCATCCGCCCGGAACTCACGTGTGCAATCAAATTAAAACAACAATGCTCTTTTTGGGCATAGATGGAAATAGTGACCATTTTAGGTAGAAAGGAGGCGTTTCTGCAAAATATAATTTTGTCAGGACAGACTGAGTAGTAAGGCCACTTAGATGACCAGGCATGCAGCTCACTCACTCTACGGGCAGATGTAATTACCAGCAGAAAGGCTGTTTTAGAGTCAAAAGCTAGAGGGAACAGTTGTGGAAAAGGCTCGAAAGCAGCACACATAAAAAAGTGAGAACTAAATTAAGGTCCCACTGAGGCATAATGAACGGCAAAGGGGGAAAGAGATGGATGGGACCCTTCACAAACCTATGTACAACAGGAGATTTAAACAAGGAGGGTTGGTCAGGCAGGTGCAAGAAGGTAGACAGAGCAGAGAGTTACCCCCTTAAGGGTGCCCAGAGTAGAGATCCCTGCTGGGCAAGGGAAAGAATAAAGAGTAAGACTTCAGAAAGGGGAGTACAAAGGGTATCAATGGACTTTTCTGCACATCATGCCACAAATATTTTCCAACAGCAGGCGTATACATTCCTGGTGGAGAGCCACCTGGCCGCTAAAATGACATTACAGACTTCAGCAGGAATGTCAAAAGCTGTCAATTGCTGCCAGTCAACCTCCACGCAAGAAGGCTGAGAGTGGACTGGTTCAGGTGGAGGACCTTTCCCTGTGGCTGTTGACAGAAGATCCTCTCGAAGGAGCACCATGATTGGAGGATCGATTGCCATGCTCAGTAGATCGGGATGCCAAACTCCATGCACAGTATGGAGCCACAAGGATGTCTTGGGCCCAGTCACTTCACATCTTCTTGAGAACTCTTGGCAGAAGTGGTATGGGAAGAAAGGCATACAGGAGGCATGAGGTACATTAGGGACGAAAAGAGTCTTTGAGCGAGAGCTGCCTTGGAAACTCCAGTACGAAAAACTGCCGACATTGCGTGTTCTCGGCAGAGGCGAACAGATCTAACTAAGGCTCTCCCCACTGCTGAAAGAGACCTTGCGCCTCGTCCGGATGGAGGCGCCATTCATGATCCATTAAGAATCGACGGCTGAGTTTGTCCATTCTGATGATGAGGGAACCTGCCAGTGTGGACCCAGCAGGGGCATGCCCTTTTGTTCCAGCCATGTCCAGAGGCGCAGGGCCTCTTGATGATGGTCCTCGACCCCCATCCCGTTATGTATGTTGGACCACATGGCGGTGTCTGAACACCTGTACTAGCCTTCGCTTGATGGAGGGTAGCAAGGCTTTTAAAGCCAGTTAGATCACACAGAGCTCCAGTAGGTTGATATGGGGTCCATATTCCGCCGGGGCCAGAGACCTCTAATGCTCACGTCTCACAGATGGCCACCCCTTCCCAGGAGTGACGCATCCGTCACGATCATCAGCTCTGGTTGGGTATACCAAGAAGGGTCGGCTGCAGGCCCAATCGCGGTTTGTATGCCACCACTGCAGTCTTTTACAGTTCCCTCTGGGATCTGGACCATGACAGAGAAGTTCCCCTGATGTTGTGCCCATTGAAACCTCAATCCCCACTGCAGAGCCTGTATATGCCATCAGGCATGTGTCACAAGCAGGATGCAGAAAGTCATGAGTCCCAACAACCTCCAGGTCTTCCTCACAGAAATCCAGTATAGGGGCATAAAAATCTGCATCATAGCCTGAATATCCAGGACTCGCCTTCTCAAAAGGATACGCCCGAAACTGCACTTTGTCCAGAATAGCTCTGATGAAAGGGAGCGTCTGAGAGGGAGTAAGGTGTGCAGGAAGTTCGCCGTAGTCTGGAGGTGGAAAATGACAACCTGGGGTGAGCCCGCCTTCTACAGCCTGTGGACGAGATAGGGGAAGACTAGCACACCTGGATGGCCAGAGCGCTGGCTACCTGACCCTCTAGATCTGTGGGCATTGCACACTTGTCCACGCAGAGGCTGGGGTACAAGCGCGGCTCAGTGGCTAGGAGGAAATTGGCGTGGTTGGAATCCCCTTCTGTAGCCACAAAAGGAGTGAAAAGCAGATTGGGAGCGACGTGGGGGTGCAAAGCGGACAAAGGACTTATCCATAGCCAGTGAGTCCCTAAAGTATTCCAGTGCTGAATCGGCCTGGTCTACACTTGGACATCCCCGAAAATCCAGTTGTCTTCAGCCAGGCGAGGCTTCTCAGGGCCACTGTCGATGAAACAACTATGCCCAGTGAGTCAGTTGTGTCCAATCCAAAAACTTTTGAACTTTGCTGCGTCTCTCCCGCCGGCAGCAGCCTGGGAGAGGATGGCCAGGGCCTCCTCCGGGACCTGTGGCAGCACTTGTGCAATCATATCCCACAGAGTGTGGGAATAATGGCCCTAAAGGCATACTGTCTTCACAAAAGAAAACATCTTCCCCAAGAGTCCTACCTCTTGAATTCCCTGTCCAGGAGAGCGGTAGGGAATGCGCCTTAGGAAGTTTAGGCTTGGACCATCACGCTCGCCGGGGTAGGGTGTTGGGTGAGGAAGTTTGATCCCCGGGGCGAGGAGGCAAACGACTGTCCTATTCACCGGAGCCCCTGCATTGAGTATGAACCAGGTACTCAACAGGACGCCAGAGAGGGCATCAATAAACAAAGGGCTCAATTCTCTCTCCATCTTTTTCTGGTGGTGGGCCTGTAGACATAGGTGCAAAAGATCTCTTCCTAGAAATAGAGAGAACGATGGAGTCCGCCAAGGTATTGTTCTTGATACAAGCTGAAACCTGTGGGTAGTGTTCGCATTCTTTCTGCACTCTAGGCGAAACCGTTTTGGATGAGGCCAGCTTTTGAAGCCCTCTCTTCCCTTATCTATGAGGCTAGGCAGCATGGGCTGGTAGAGGTTTCTCCTCTATGCAGGTGTCACGGTTTCCAGAGGGAACCATGACTTTATGCTCCTATTTTCAAACGCACCTGAAGGTATTTGCTGCACTTTATATCACTGCATTGTACATCCAAATGTAATTTGCTGGTAATGGTCTTGAGGAGTATGAGTCTATGGCCTCCTCTGGATAGTCTGCATCTAGATCTTGCTAACCCTTTTCTGCAGCACTTTCTTCAACAGCTGGACTGGTCTTTTTGTTCTTCTCAAGGCTCAGGAGTTGTGTGTGGGTATAGGTCCACTGGCCCACCTTCCACCGTTCTGCTCTCCTATGGTTTGACATAGATTCTGATTGCTTTCATGGACTCATAATTCCTCCTTCTTCTGCAGCAGAGCCAAAATTTCTGTTTTGAGTTAAATCCCAAAGCAGGGTGCATTATATTATATGCGAGGACATAGCTGCACAAGCAGATATGCCCTTGTGATGTCTAGTTCCATTGCCACAACATTGCAAGTGATCAGGAAGCCATCTAAATCATATGTACTGGGCACTGGTTATTAGGAGTTACCCAGCTACATAATAGCTTCAATTAAATAAATGGTGTTTGATATCAAGCACCTACTCTTAATAAATCTGTACTGATACCAGTACTAGATTTATTATGACCTGTACCCAGAGGGAAATATAGAGATGCTCCCTGAATCCAACTAGTCACTTAGTGTGCTGGCTGACTTGTATCTCCAAACCTGCCACCACAGACGAGTTGTTGGACACTGCAGATGAGAACCCATGTTCCCTGAAGTCAGAAACAATGCCTGTCAGGAAGAAGATTATCACACTTCCTCCAACAGGATGGCTAGCGAATTTAACATATCATGGCTAGAGACTTAAAGCCTTTGCCACATTTGATATGCGGCCCAGGCTTCTCGCCAGACCTGCCCTGGGGCCCATTTGGCACCAGAGCAGGGGGGAACATTAGGTATTCAGAAGGCGAGTTCACTTACATGCTAGTCATATCCCTAAGGTGGGTTACCTGAAGTGGAAAATGAAAGAAGGATTTGGTGAAAATAGCAACTCTGGGTCACGTGTATGGCCAATCTACCCAGGAAGTGGTCATATATGGGGTGCAGCCACCCCAGAGGTAAGTAACCCATTGGCTACTACCCTATACTCCCCTCAACGCCTCTAAATTAAGTATTATAGGGTTCCTCTGACACCTGGAACTCAGATTAGTCTACTGGGAACTGAAGGAAGGACAAAGAGGAGCAGTCATCGTGAGTACTGAGGACTTTCCCACTACTTAGCGCCAAACCCTGCCGTGCTGCTGGAACCTCGACAATTGCACCAACACCACTCGTCCAAAAGCTGAACTTCTCCCAAAGTTGTGGCGGACCGTCTGGCAACTTCAACCACCAAGGAGCTTCTATCTTGGGGTGGAGGAGCCATTCTCTTGCATCTATGGGCACCAAAAGCATCTGTCCGGTAACCTGTGCGGTTGGCCTTTGAGCCCACCAAATGAGCAGCGTGACAGGAGGAGGTACCCAACGCTCTTGAAGGTTTGCCCCCTCTCTCTGGTAAGCTTCGAGACGCTAGACCATCCAGGAGTCCCACTGCACAAATACTCTGACTACTGGGATATTTGCACCCAACCAAGGCTTGTTTGTGTCCTGGTCGGTCACCAACGCCATAAAGACTTACCTGCATGTCGGGGGACTTCGAGAGAGATGAGCTCCACACAAAGATGCCCTGCTGTGTTCCTTTTCCTCCCTCTGCAGGTATACCGAGAACCATGAGCCTCCAAAGCTAAAGTGGCCCACCAGCCATCACCTCTGCACCGGAGCCCCATAGCCTGAGTGCCCATCTTCTGCCTGTGTCCCCTATGCCTAGCAGTCCCCACAAGCTGAGCTCCCCTTCTGGGTTATGCAGGACTTGGTCCTTTAAACTTTGACAGCTAACCACGCTCGAGGCTACCATAGCGAACAGTACCTCTGCACCCAGACACACCAGGGCAGGTAAACCCAAACTGCTGGTGGTACTTTGGAACTTGCCCCTGCCCCCTTCACATAGCACCTGAAGTCCTACAGGGTACCCTTTATAACCATTTGCAAATACCTGTCCATAGGATAACATTACCACGTTTGAGGCTCATGCTTCAAATCGGACAGCTTAGTAATTCAACTGTTTTACTGTGTAAAAACGATAAACTAAAGTACTTACCTGATCCCCATATTACTATATAATAGTGTTATTTTTCTAAATAGGCCTCAGATTTCCTATTGAGTGTGTGTCTCATTTATTGGCTCTGTGTTCAACAAATGCTCAACACTACCATCTGATAAGCCTAAACTGCTCGACCACACTACCACAAATTTTGGGATTGTTAAAGCAAGCACCTGTAAGCCAAAAAAGGTCATCTGGACTTTCTGCAAAGTGTATCTCTTTTTGGTACACTACTTCGAAAGCCAGATTCCAACAATGGAAACGTCGTTCCAGGGATTCCTCACCGTTAAAAATAGATGCCAAAGCAGTACCACCCTAAAGTTAGAGGGAGTGAGGAGTGGGCTCAAACAAAGGACTCCTGCAGTACCCTCCCTGCAGGCCAGACAGTCAAGTCAGTGGTGCTTGGAGAATGTGTGCAGTAACGCACAAGTTACTACTTGTGTAACGATATATCTGTAAGAGACATTAGTTAGTGATACATTCCTTACCTTAGAATATCCCCAGGCGTCAGACTGGATCCGGAATTTTTTGCGTAGCAGTACCCTTGCGCGTCAGTAGGCGTCATCTGCGGCTCCGCGTCCGTCGTCGGCGTCGTGGGCGCCGTGATGACGTCGTTGGAGTACTTAGACGCCGCCTCCGCGTGCTGACATCAGTTCTTAGACACAGCTTTTCCGCGCCGGAAGCGCTGAGCCATGTAAAAAACCAACACTGGTGCCAATGAAACTAGGGCCTTGAAAGAGGATGACCTTAACCCTAGATATTGGTTCGCAGAACGGGGAGGATGGGTGGGTCGGTAAGGAATCTATCACTAACTAATGTCTCTTACAGATATATCGTTACACAAGTAGTAACTTGTGCATCTGAAAGAGACACGTTAGTAATAGATTCCTTACCTTAGAATAGATACCCCAGCAATATCAACCCCGGTAGTGGGTCTGCGAACCAATAATCACACCAGAAAGTCCTAGTGGACGGAACGGCCAAAGAAGCCATCCCTCCGGACTTGACTGTCCAGGCAGTAGTGTCTTGCAAATGTGTGCAGCGAGGCCCACGTAGCCGCCTGGCAAATGTCCTGCAAGGGCACTCCCCGGCCCAGGGCAGTTGTACTCGCCGTGGCTCGGGTGGAGTGAGCCCGCAATCCAACAGGGGGCTCCTTTTTGGCCAAGGAGTAAAATGCCTGGATACACAAGATGATCCACCGAGAGATGGTCCTCTTGTGCACCGCTGTAGGAGAGTAGGGTCTGCAATCCTATGATCACCCAGATTTTTGCTTTTTGCTGCACTGGTTTACGACTTTCCCTGGCTGTGGGCCTGCTAATCAGACCCACAGCCTAGCTGTTCTCTCTATCCAAATTGTACTCAGGTACTGAATTGGCACTGGGCCCTCTCTAAGTCCCTGTACCCAGGGCTGAGGTGCACCCAGAAGTCTCCCAGGGGCTGAAGCATGTATTGTGCCACCCCTGGGCTGACTAACTAAACTGACACAACTGGCTGCACGACAGCTGGGGCAAGGTGGTGTAATCACCCTTTGCTTTAGATATAGTATACCTATATCTAACCCTAAAATGGACACACAGATCTCCTATCAGTCACTCCTATGGCAGGCCTTAACAATCCTGAAGGCAGAGTGCTTGGAATCGTGTGAGATGGTGCTCTGGCATGAGCTGAGCCTGTCTGCGGCTTTCGGGATCCATCCCTTAGCCGTGTCCATGATATCGCATACCATATACTCTTAAGTGCATTATAATCCTCGCGGTTATATGCCAACTCTGGTATCGCTTTATCAAAACATGTCGAGTAAGGTGTCATACGAATTGGAATACTAACCCCTCGCCAATTCTGGCGACGGGGTTAGCATTCCACCCTTCTAGAGGGACACGACATGTATGTAACCTGTAACCCCGGTTAAAGTCAGACAGAGCCTTAGCATCCACAAAATAGATGCTGCCACCGAGACACAAGTCTGCCCTCCTGCTGCTGGGAGTCCTCCCAGAGCAGGAGGCAAGGACAAAGGGTTTCCTGCCAGGGGCGGTGCCAGCACCGTCCCAGACAGGGTTTTGTGTATTCCAGGTAGGCAGGGCTACAGAGGAAGGTGACTGCAAGTGGCACCCCGGTGCTCACTGTGCATAGGCCGGCTGAACCCAGTTCCAGGGGCACTCCAGCCCCTGGCCTGGGGAAAGCCCGCCAAAGGAGAGGGGTGTAACCACCCCCCTCCTGGTCCCACCCATAGGGCAGGACTTAGTCGCGTGCCAGCCCCCTTTTCCAAGATAAAGGTAGGAGCAGGCCCCCTTCCAAATTAGATCATCTTTGGAATCAAGACACGACTTTCTACGAAAGGACATCAAGATTTCTTCTTCAAGATTCTCCCTTGTGGCTAAGGAGTAGTCACTCTGCATCCGCAGGCACCACCTTAAGAACACTGCGGTCTGCTGCAAGTCCTTCCTCCGGAATCCGACTGCCCAGCTCGACAAGACCCGGCTTCCCTGGCACCTCCGACCTCTACTCACCTCTACAGCCAAGCTGAGAACCGTGAGTGCGACGAGACCTCAAGGGACCGACTATTGCCAAGACTGCACTACTTCTTCACAGCAAGCCCGCCGGGTAATCTACTGGCGAGTGCTTTGGGGTCCGAGAAGCCCCGACCCTGAGCAGCTCCAGCACCGAAGATCAGCCCCCCAGCATTTCCACGATCGGCGTGGGGCCCTTCTGCTTTTTGATGCTCACCGCGTTGTTTGGCTACTAGCCCGCTGGCTTGTGGCCTCCTGAACGACGCCCGACGACATCACTGCTGCTGGTCTGGTTGCTCCAGACTGGTTCTTGCTCCCTTCCAGAAGAGGAGCACCCCGGACCCTCCTGGTCCACTCAAGACGCCATTTTGAGTCCACCGCGTGGGCTTGAATTAAGCAAGGCTTTGTTGCCCAATCCTGGGTCCTTCGACGCCGACAGCTTCATCCATCGTGGGACAGCTCGCCCCTCCATCCTGGTCGCTGACAACGCCTCCTGGTCCGTGAGATCTGCAGAGCACAGCGTCGCCCACTCACCTAGTCGAGGTGACTACCCTCCGGTGCCCTCCTGGTGCCCCCGACTACTGGCTAGTAGTCACGAACTTGGTCCCCTCTGCTTTCAGGTGTCATCCATCTTCAAGATCCAGGCTTGGATCAACTCGAACTCTCTTCACTGGTCGCCTGCCAGCATCTTTCTTCCAGGCTCCTGGTTCGTCTACGAGGATTCCCGACGTCTTTTGAGACCTATGCAGCTGCAGCCCCTGGGCTAGGTAACTTCGGCATTTCGGTGCCCCAGCATAGCCTAACTATCCAAGGGTCAGGATCCACTGTCGTTTTCTTCCTACCAGGTCGGGTTCGCCCGTGAACACTAACTTTAACTTTACTAGCTATCATAGACTTTGTCCCGCATCCCGCGTGAGAGTGCACACTCTGCACCCGAGTCCCCTGGGCCTCCTAGAAGTAATCTAACGATTCTATAGTCAAGTCCTAGCGATTCCAAAGCCTATTAGTACCGTACTTACCTGCTAGTAATTTCGCATTCCACTTTTTGAGTATATGGTTTCCCGTGCCCCTCGGGCATTTGTATATACTGTGCTAACTTAAGTATTTTTATAAGAGTTTTGTTGTGTGCTTAGCTCCCTGTCTCATAAAGAGCCAGGATAGTCTTGTTATAAATAAATACACTGTTTATTTTCATAACAACTTGTGTGGTGTCCTTTCACTGGGTGTTCAAGGGGTAATGTGATGGTGAAACAGCTGGCTTAACACGCCCTCTAGAGTCTTAGCCTTAGACTGCTCGTATCCATGCTACTAGGATAGCTGGTCTATAAGGTTGACTTACAACCAATCATCAATAAGGGTTGTTTGGACTGATATATAGTGATCACTAGAATAGTGAACACTGCACATCAGGCCAACATCTCACAACCGCTTTCCCCTTCTTAGCGCCCACGTAACCAACAAAGAGTTGGTCATCCACCCGGAACTGGCGTGTGCGATCCAAATAGAATGAAAGCGCACGTTTTGGGTCCAGACGGTGGAGCCGCTTTTCCTCTTTAGAGGGATGAGGTGGCGAGAAGAAGGTGGGCAAGGTGATAGACTGCCCGGTGTGGAATGCCGTGACAACCTTGGGCAGGAAAGATGGCTTAGTACGCAATACAACCTTGTCCGGATGGATAGAAAGGAAGGGAGGAGTACAAGAAAGGGCCTGGAGCTCACTTACTCTCCTGGCAGAGGTGATGGCAACCAGGAAAGCGGTCTTCAGAGTAAGAAGGCGGAGAGGACAGTTGTGAAGTGGCTCAAAGGGAGCGCACATCAGAAATGTAAGAACAAGGTTAAAGTCCCACTGAGGCATCACAAACGGAACAGGAGGAAACGTGTGTGTGATTACCTTCAGAAAGCGATTTACAATAGGGGACTTGAACAAAGAAGGTTGATCAGGCAGCCTTAGAAAGGCTGAAAGGGCAGAAAGGTAGCCCTTGATAGTGCCCAGAGCAGAGCCCTGCTGGGCAAGAGAAAGAAGGAACAGAAGAACCTCAGAGAGAGGGGCAGCAAGAGGATCCACAGACTTTGCTGTGCACCATGCCACAAATCTGTTCCACCTGCAGGCGTATACCGACTTAGTGGAGGGACGCCTCGCTGCCAGAATGGCGTTACAGACTTCAGGAGGCAAGTCAAATGGCCTCTACTGTCATCGCTCAATCTCCAAGCATGGAGGTGGAGACTGGACAGGTTCGGGTGGAGGACCGTCGGCTGCTGCTGCGACAGAAGGTCCTGCCGAAGAGGCAGACGAACCGGGGGATCGAATGACATAATGAGTAGCTCTGGATACCAGTACCTTCATGCCCAGTCCGGAGCCTTAAGGATGACTTGGGCCCGGTCGCGCTTGATCTTCTTCAGCACTATGGGCAGAGGTGGTATAGGCGGAAAGGCGTACAACAGACCGCAACTCCACTCGCGACGAAAAGAGTCTCCGAGCGAGTGCCGCCTTGGAAATTCCAACGCGAAGAACTGATGACATTGCGCGTTCTCTTCGGTGGCGAATAGATCTAAACAAGGCTCTCCCCATTGCTGAAAGAGGCCTTGTGCCACGTCGGAGTTCAGACGCCATTCGTGATCCATCATGCACCGACGGCTGAGCTCGTCCGCCCTGGTGTTTAGAGAACCTGCCAGGTGTTGAGCCACCAGGGTCACGCCCTGGCGTTCCAGCCACTGCCAGAGGCGCAGAGCCTCCTGGCAAAGGGTCCACGACCCCACCCCACCCTGTTTGTTGCAGTACCAAATGGCGGTGGTGTTGTCCGTGAACACCTGCACTACACTCCCCCGGACAGAGGGGAGGAATGCCTTCAGTGCTAGACGAATCGCCTGCAACTCCAAAAGGTTGATGTGGAGCCGGGCCTCCGCCGGAGACCAGAGGCCTCTGATCTCCGCCTCTCCCATGTGGCCCCCCAGCCCTGGAGGTACGCGTCAGTCACAACTACGTACTCCGGTTGGGGTGGGGAGAGCCATCTGCCGCTGACCCAATCGCGGTCCGTGACCCACCACTGCAGCGGTCTCGCAGTGCCCTCCGAGATCAGGACGTGGTCGGACAGGTTGCCCTGATGCTGGGCCCACTAAAACTTCAGGTCCCACTGCAGAGCCCGCATCCGCCACCTGGCGTGATGCACCAGTAGGATGCAGGAGGCCATCAGCCCCAGAAGCCGCATCATCAACCTGACCGAGACCAGAGATAAAGGCTGAAAGAGTGGAATCAGAGCCTGAATATCCCGGACCCGCTGTTTGGGAGGATAAACCCGAAACTACGCTGCGTCGAGAACCGCTACGGTGAAAAGGAGCTTCTGAGAGGGACACAGGTGCGACTTCGCACATTGATGGAGAACCCCAGCTGGTGCAGGAGGTCTGCCGTAGTCTGGAGGTGGCTGACGACTGTCTGGGGCGAGCCCGCCTTCAACAACCAGTCGTCGAGGTAGGGGAAGACTGAAAACCCTAACCTGCGCAGATGAGCTGCGACCTCCGCCATCACCTTTGTGAACACCCGTGGTGCGCTGGTAAGGCCGAAGGGGAGCACGGTAAACTGAAAGTGCTCGTGGCCTACCGTGAACCGTAGGTAACGCCGGTGGGCCGGCAGGACGGGGATGTGAAAATAAGCGTCCTGCAGATCCAACGCTACCATCCAGTCTCCTGGGTCTAGGGCAGCCAAAACCTGAGCCAGAATCAGCATTTTGAACTTCTCCTTCCGGAGGAAGCCGTTGACGTTCCGTAGGTCCAAGATAGGGCGTAGGCCCCCTTTGCCCTTCTTGGGTACCAGAAAGTAGTGGGAGTAGCAACCACACCCTACTTCTGGCCCAGGAACGCGCTCGATGGCTCCTTTGGCCAAGAGGGCCCTAACTTCCTACTGCAGAAGTCGCAAATGATCCCCAGATACGCGGTGGAATTGCGGTGGCATGGCTGGAGGGGTCGCTCGAAGGGGAGGGAGTAGCCCCTTCGGACGATCTGCAGCACCCACCTGTCCGAAGTGACAGTGCGCCAGTGAGAGTGGTGATGGTGAACCCTGCCCCCCACTGGTGTCACATGGGCCGAAAAGCACGGACTAGGAGGGTTTTGAGGCGGATGCTGCGGGGGAAGGTGTGGACTGACCTCGCCGTTGTCCCCGACCGCCGCCACGGCGGTTTCCACGGCCGCCACCGCGTTGGGTATTACCCTGCGGAGCGTGGCTGGCAGAACGTGTGGGTACACCCCTTCCATGGCCACGAAAGGAGTGAAAGGCAGCCGATTGCTGGCGCGGGGCCGAGAGGCCCAAGGACTTGGCCGTAGCCCTGGAGTCCTTAAAGCGCTCAAGCGCAAGGTCTGCCTTGTCGCCAAAAAGGCGACGGCCATCAAACGGCATGTCCATCAGTGTGTTTTGGACATCGGCCGAAAAGTTGCAGGACCTCAACCAGGCGTGGCGTCTGACCGTCACCGTCGTTGCCATCGCTCTACCTAGTAAGTCGGTGGTATCCAGCCCACAGCGGATAGAATATTTGGCTGCATCCCGACCCTCCACAAGGGCTTGGCAGAGTTTGGCCCGTACCTCCAACGTACACTCTGGCAGCACTTCCGCAACCGTATCCCACAGAGAGTGGGTGTAGCGGCCCAAGAGTCATGCAGTGTTGGAAGACCGCAGTCCCAGACTAAGGGAGGAGAAGATCTTTTTACCGTACTGCTCGTACCTCTTGGATTCCCTGTCCGGCGGAGCCGACGGGAATGCGGTCTGGGAATTGGATGCCTGGATGATCAGGCTCTCGGGGGTGGGGTGGGTGGACAGGAAACATGGGTCGCCCGGGGCCGGGCGGTGGCGTCTGGCCACGTTTCTATCTACGGGCGAACCCGTAGCGGGCCTGGACCAAGTGCCCAAAAGAACGGCGGTTAAGGCCTCATTAAAGGGCAGCAGAGGCTCGGCCGAGATGGACTGCGGTTTAAGGACCTCCGTGAGGAGGTTAGTCCACACGCCCGCGACGGGGAGCTCAAGGCCCAAGGCCTTGGCTGCCCTCATCAGCACCACACTGTAGGGTGCCCCCGCCTCCGAAGCCACGGTAGGAGGTGATACAAAACCAGTGTCTGGTGAGGTATCCAGACCACTGACATCCCAAAGTCCACCTGTCCAGTCCTCTTGAGACTGACACTCTCTGGTCAGAGGGTCCTCAGACCCCTCCCAACACTCCTCATCACCCATCTCCTGATAATCAGGGTTGTCAATGGATGGGGCCGGCTCATAGAAGGTAAACTCCCCAAACGGCGTCGAAAGCGGCGCCCAGCAGCGCCGGAACCGGTTCGAGGGAGGCATCTGGGACGACGGCGCCGGAGGTGACACCTGACGGACCGACGCCGGGGGGGGTCGTAAGGTCCACTGGCGATGACCGAGATCCCGAAGCGGATCCAGTGGGTTCCTGCAGCGCCGGGCCCGAAGGCGCCGGCGGCGTCGGGACCATGGGGCCCTGCGGCGCTAGGCCCGAAGGCGCCGGCGGTGCCGGGGCCGAAGCACCAGACGGCGTCGGGGCCGAAGTCCCCGACCCGCTAGGGGCCCCAGACGGGTCCGCTGGGCCCGGAGGCGCCGCGGAGCCCGTCGGAGGAGAAAGGGACCTCATGGCCATGAGGAAGCGCTCGATCTCCTCCGGCTTCGCGTCTCGCCCAGGGACCGGAAGGTGTGGAGCTGGACGCGGCGCCCGCGACTCCAACGGAGCCGCGTGGGCGGTATCACCCGAACCCCCGGCCGCATCGTGCGAGCGTCGGGGGGAGTCAGAAGAGCGATGACGCCTCTTCGACTTCTTGTGTTTCTTACCTGACGACGACTTCGACCCGGAGGAGTGGTGCCGACTCTCGGAGCTGTGGTGGCTCCGACCCCGCGACCTGTCTCTCGACCTCCCTTGGGACCGGGACCTTTCGCGGCGCGGGGTCGACTGCCGGAGTTAAAGTCACCTGCGGGACCGCTCCCGCCTGGCTTTCGAAGATAGGGCCCGGCAGTCGGGGCAGGCCTTGTCGTCGTGGTCAACGCCTAGACAGAGTAGACACCGGCGTGAGGATCCGTGACCGACATAGTGCGGTCGCAATCCTCGCAGTGCTTACATCCAGGCATCCCTATGGCACCGATCGGAGTCGTTCGACTTCGAAAAGATGATCAAAATTATCCAAAAAGGTAGTCATAAAGTGACTAGAAGTACTGCTTTTTCCAGATCTGCGCTTGCTGGCGCGGAAAAAAGAAGAACTGACGTCAGCACGCGGAGGCGGCGTTTAAGTA
Source organism: Lissotriton helveticus (assembly GCF_964261635.1). Classification (NCBI taxonomy): domain Eukaryota; kingdom Metazoa; phylum Chordata; class Amphibia; order Caudata; family Salamandridae; genus Lissotriton; species Lissotriton helveticus. Next base: position 771,521,965 of record NC_136067.1, on the reverse strand, counting down.
CTCCGACGACGTCATCACGGCGCCCACGACGACGGACGCGGAGCCGCAGACGGCGCCTACCGACGCGCAAGGGTACTGCTACGCAAAAATTTCCGGATCCAGTCTAACGCCTGAGGATATTCTAAGGTAAGGAATCTATCACTAATGTGTCTCATTCAGATACCAATGTTCCAGCTTGACAGATGTCCAAGACAAGAACTCAATGAGAATTCCACTTGCACAACTCTTAAGTTTAGTGTTTTATTTGAAGTTGTGGCGTGCTCCAGAGTGTGTATTCCGTCATACACTTTCAAAAGAAAGATAGCTGCGACCCCCTAAACTTGGGGTGCCGTCCTCCGGTCACTGCCATGGTCCCTTTAACAAGCCTTGTAGAAGTTTTATACTTTATAACAAGTTTTATTCATTAAACAACTCTTTTACAGCTTTCAACATGCATTGTTATTGTATGTTTCCATCTTTTATTATATCCTTCCCATATGCTTTGTTACTCCAATGCATTTAGTCTTTCACACGAAGCCTTCATCAGGGAATATTTTTGCATAAAGGATGTAGTATGTGAAACGCGCGTTGTGAGAAGTTGGCCTGATATATGATGCTCACTAGTTCTAGTGATCACCTTGTATCAGTCCAAACAACCCTTATGGTGATTGGTTGTAAGTCAACCTTATAGACCAGCTATCCTAATGGTAGCATGGACAAAGCAGTCTTAGGCTAAACTCTTTTGGCATGTGAAGCCAGCTGTTTTACCACAATATAACCCCTTGAATACCAAGTGAAAGGACACCACACAGGTTGTTATGAAAATAAACTGTATATTTATTAATAACACCACCTCTGACCTCTTTATGAGGTCAGAGGGCTAAGCACATGACAATCTCTTACGAAAAATACTACAAGTCGCACAAAATTACAATGGTGCCCTAGGGGCACGACAAACCATATACTAAGTAAGTGGAATGTGAAAGTCGATAATCGGAATGGAGCTGTCCAGAGGCTGTAGGATCGATGGGACCACGCTATACTAACTTCAGGTAGGTACTAGGAGGCCCACGGAACGCGTGTGCAGAGTGTGAACTCACACGCGAGATGCGTAACAACGTCTATGGACAGTACAGTACAAAGAAACTGTGAGTACGGACAATCCTGACTAGATAGGACAACAACGACTGTGGAACTGGACACTAGGACAGTTAAACTACCCTTGAGCACCGAAATGCTCTTGTTACCTCACCCACGGGCTGCGGGTGCATAGGTGTCAAAGTGCGTCGGGTTCTCGCGTTGAAGTCTATGGAGCCTGAAAGAAAAGATGCTGCAGGCGACCAGGAGGAAGATGTCCGGTGCAATCCAAGGGTGGATTGTTGAAGAAGGAGACCTGAAAGCAGAGGGGACAATGTTCACAGTCACTAGCCAGTGACTGGAGTGGAACCAGGAAGGAACCAGATGTCGTCGTCGCGATCAGGTGAAGAGTGGACGCTTGACTCTGCAGCCACGTGGACCAGGAGGTGTCTTCGACGACCAGGATGAAGGCACGAGCTGTCCCACGCAGGCTCTCGCTGTCCACGGTGTTGGATCCGGGATTGGAGGCAACAGGCCTTGGCAAAGGCAACCCACGCGGTGAGTGGAAAAAGAGTCTGGTGCGGACTAGGAGAGTCCGGGGTGCCCCTCTTTTGGAAGGGAGCAAGGGCCAATCTGGAACAACCAGATCAGCAGTGGAAATTCACAGGTTCGTCGTCTAGGAGGCCACTAGCCAGCCGGCAAGTGACCAGACAACGCGTCGAGCAGGAACCAAGCAGAAGGGCCCCACGCAGATCTCGTGGATGCTGGAGGGCTGATATTCGGTGCAGGGGCTGCTCGGGGCTGGGGCTTCTCAGTCTTGGTCGAGTTTACCTCGGGAGTCGTGCTGGAAGCGAAGTGCAGGTTCGTTCAAGATGGCCGGTCCCACGTGTCTCGTCGCACCCACGGGTCTCAGCTTTGCTGTAGATGCAGGTTGAGGTCGGAGAGGTCTGGGAATCCGGGTCTCGTCGGGCTCTGAAGTTGGATCCTCGAGGGAAGACGACAAAGAGAAGCCGCTGGACGCTTGATGGTGCCTGCAGTTGCAGATTGGACACTCCTTGTCCACAAGGGAGTTTCTTCAGTCTTCTGTGGAGCAGAACGTCGAAGGCCAGAGTTTCTTCTTGATGAATAGTTCAGGATAATCTAATTTGGAATGGGACCAGCTCCTACCTTTATTCTCCTAAAGGGGGCTGCACTACTGACTCGGTCCCTCCCCTGGGTGGGACCAGGAAGGGGGGTGGTTACACCCCCTATCCTTTGTCCGGTTTCCCGCCAGAGCTGGGGCTGGGATGCCCCAGCAACTGGTTTGAACCGGTGTATGCACAGGGCACCTTGTGTGCCACAGGCATGTCTCATTCCTTTCAGGCCTCCCTACCTCAATACACAAAATCCTGTCTGGGGTAGTGCTAGCACCTCCCAAGGCAGGAAACCCTTTGTCCAGGCCATCCTCGCTGGAAGGACTCCCAGCAGCAGGAGGTCAGACTTGTGTCTGTGGTGGCAGCATCCATTTTGTGATGCTGAGGCTCGAGTTAACTTTAACCGGGGTTCACAGTTACATACATGTCGTGTCCCTCTAGAAGGGTGGAATGCTACCCCCGTCGCCAGAATTGGCGAGGGGGTAGTATTCCAAATCGTATGACACCTTACTTGACATGTTTTGATAATGTTATACCAGAGTTAGCATTTTACCGCGAGGTAGATAATGCACTTAAGAGTATATGGTATCGCGTTATCATGGAACAGCTATTAGGACTTGGTTCTGCAAGCTGCAAACGGGCTCAGCTCATGCCAGAGCACCATCTCACATAATTCCAACCACTCTGCCTTCAGGATTGATAGGGCCTTCCATAGGAGTGACTGATAGGAATATATGTGTCCATTTTAGGGTTAGATATAGGTATACTATATCTACAGCAAAGGGTGTTTACACCACCTTGCCCCAGCTGTCGTGCAGCCAGTTGTGTCAGATTTAGATGGCCAGCCAGGGGTGGCATAATACATGCTTCAGCCCCTGGTAGGCCCTGGGTACACCTATGCCCTGGGTACAGGGACTGTTAAGGTGGCCCAGTCCCAATTGGTAAATGCACCTAAAGAACATGCTTGTCAATTTTAGAGAGAGAACAGCTAGGCTGTGGGTCTGATTAGCAGGCCCACAGCCAGGGAAAGTCGTAAACCAGTGAAGCAAAAAGCAAAAATCTGGGGTGACCATAGGATTGCAGACCTCACTCTCCTACACGCGTCCTCTCTAGCGCTCCTGTGATTACGCCCAGAGTGAAAATCACAGGCGCGCTAGAGAGGACGCACCCCAAGTTTAGGGGGTCGCAGCTATCTTTATATCAAGACAAGAACTCTCCTTGCTAAGGCCAGTGTACCAGCATTACTGTGGTGTAATGACCCCATAGGTCCTTGGGAGGCTTCTCCTTTGCTAGAGTTAGAGTGTAGCACAATTTACTTACCTTCAGTAACAATATATCTGTAAGAAACAGTAGTTAGTATTAGATTCCTAACCTTAGAATATCCCCAGGCGTCAGACTGGATCCGGAAACTTTTGCGTAGCAGTACCCTTGCGCGTCGGTAGGCATCGTCTGCGGCTCCGCGTCAGTCGTCGGTGCCGGGATGACGTCGCCGGAGTACTTAGACGCCACCCTCTCGCGCTGACGTCAGTTCTTATACACAGCTTTTCCGCACCAGAAACGCAGAGCCATGAATAAAAACCAACACTGGTGCCATGAAACTAGGGCCCTGAAAGGGGATGACCTTAAACCTAGATATCGGTTCGCAGAACGGGGAAGATGGGTGAGTCGGTAAGGAATCTAATACTAACTACTGTTTCTTAAAGATATATCGTTACCGAAGGTAAGTAACTTGTGCATCTGAAAGAAACAGGTTAGTGTAGGAGAGTGGGGTCTGCAATCCTATGGTCACCCCAGATTTTTGCTTTTTGCTTCACTGGTTTACGACTTTCCCTGGCTGTGGGCCTGGTAATCAGACCCACAGCCTAGCTGTTCTCTCTCTAAATTGACATCCATGTACTTTAGGTGCATTTACCAATTGGTACTGGGCCACCTTATCAGTCCCTGTACAGTATACCTTAAGTATCCAGGGCATAGGTGTACCCAGGGCCTACCAGGGGCTGAAGCATGTATTATGCCACCCCTGGCTGGCCATCTAAAACTGACAAAACTGGCTGCATGACAGCTGGGGCAAGGTGGTGTAATCACCCTTTGCTATAGATATAGTATACCTATATCTAACCCTAAAATGGACACATATCCTCCTATCAGTCACTCCTATGGCAGGCCTTATCAATCCTGAAGGCAGAGTGCTTGGAATTATGTGAGATGGTGCTCTAGCATGAGCTGAGCCTGTCTACAGCGTTCGGAACCAAGTCCTTTAGCTGTTTCCATGATAACGCTATACCATATACTCTTAAGTACATTATCAACCTCGCGGTTAAATGCTAACTCTGGTATAACATTATCAAAACATGTCGAGTAAGGTGTCATATGAATTGGAATTTTACCCCCTCGCCAATTCTGGCGACGGGGGTAGCATTCCACCCTTCTAGAGGGACACGACATGTATGTAACTGAGAACCCCGGTTAAAGTTAACTCGAGCCTTGGCATCACAAAATGGATGCTGCCACCACAGACACAAGTCTGACCTCCAGCTGTTGGGAGTCCTTCCAGCGAGGGAGTCTTGGACAAAGGGTTTCCTGCCTGGGGAGGTGCTAGCACCACCCCAGACAGGATTTTGTGTATTGAGGTAGGGAGGCCTGAAAGGAATGAGACATGCCTGGGGCACACAAGGTGCCCTGTGCATACACCGGTTCAAACCAGTTGCTGGGGCACTCCAGCCCCAGCTCTGGCAGGAAACCGGACAAAGGATAGGGGGTGTAGCCACCCCCCTTCCTGGTCCCACCCAGGGGAGGGACCTAGTCAGTAGTGCAGCCCCCTTTAGGAGAATAAAGGTAGGAGCTGGTCCCATTCCAAATTAGATTATCCTGAACAATTCTACAAGGAGAAACTCTGGACTTCGACGTTCTGCTCCACAGAAGACTGAAGAATCTCCCTTGTGGACAAGGAGTGACCACCCTGCAACTGCAGGCACCATCAAGCGTCCAGCGGCTTCACTTTGTCGTCTTCCCTCGAGGATCCAGACTTCAGAGCCCGACGAGACCCGGATTCCCAGACCTCTCCGACCTCAACTCACCTCTACAGCAAAGCTGAGACCTGTGGGTGCGACGAGATACGTGGGACCTGCCATCTTGAACGAACCTGCACTTCGCTTCCAGCACGACTCCTGAGGTAAACTCGACCAAGTGCTTAGGGGATTGAGAAGCCCCAGCCCCGAGCAGCCCCTGCACTGAAGATCAGCCCTCCAGCTTCCACGAGACCTGCGAATCTTCACTGCTGGTCTGGTTGCTCCAGACTGGCCCTTGCTCCCTTCCAAAAGAGGGGCACCCCGGACTCTCCTAGTCCGCACCAGACGCCTTTTCCACTCACCGCGTGGGTTGCCTTTGCCAAGGCCTGTTGACTCCAATCCCGGATCCGACACCGCCGACAGCGAGAGCCTGCGTGGGACAGCTCGTGCCTCCATCCTGGTCGTCGAAGACACCTCCTGGTCCACGTGGCTGCAGAGTCAAGCGTCCACTCTTCACCTGATCGCGAGGACAGCATCTGGTTCCTTCCTGGTTCCACACCGGTCACTGGCTAGTGACTTTGAACACTGTCCCCTCTGCTTTCAGGTCCTCTTCTTCACCGATCCACCCTTGGATCGCACCGGACATCTTCCTCCTGGTCGCCTGCAGCATCTTTTCTTCCAGGCTCCATAGACTTCAACGCGAGAACCCGACACACTTTGACACCTATGCACCCGCAGCCCGTGGGTGAGGTAACGAGAGCATTTCGGTGCTCAAGGGTAGTTTAACTGTCCTAGTGTCCAGGTCCACAGTCGTTTTAGTCCTACCTAGTCAGGATTGTCCGTACTCACCTTTAACTTGAACTGTACTGTCCATAGACGTTGTTACGCATCTCGCGTGTGAGTTCACACTCTGCACACGCGTCCCGTGGGCCTCCTATTACTTACCTAGAGGTAGTGTAGTGTGGTCCCATCGATCCTACAGCCTCTGGACAGCTCCATTCCTTCTATCGACTCTTACATTCCACTTACTTAGTATATGGTTTGTCGTGCCCCTAGGGCACCATTGTAATTGTGTGCAACTTGTCGTATGTTTCGTAAGAGATTGTCATGTGCTTAGCCCTCTGACCTCATAAAGAGTTCAGAGGTGTTGTTATTAATACATATACTGTTTATTTTCATAACAACCTGTGTGGTGTCCTTTCATCTGGTATTCAAGGGGTTATATTGTGGTAAAACAGCTGGCTTCACATGCCAAAAGAGTTTAGCCTAATACTGCTTTGTCCATGCTACCATTAGGATAGCTGGTCTATAAGGTTGACTTACAACCAATCACCATAAGGGTTGTTTGGACTGATACAAGGTGATCACTAGAACTAGTGAGCATCATATATCAGGCCAACTTCTCACAGTTAGTATTAGATTCCTTACCTTAGAATAGATACCCCAGCAATACCAAACCCGGTGGTGGGTCTGCGAACCAATGATTGTAGGAGAGTAGGGTCTGCAATCCTATGGTCACCCCAGATTTTTGCTTTTTGCTTCACTGGTTTACGACTTTACCTGGCTGTGGGCCTGCTAATCAGACCCACAGTCTAGCTGTTCTCTCTCTAAATTGACATCCATGTACTTTAGGTGCATTTACCAATTGGTATTGGGACACCTTATCAGATCCTGTACAGTGTACCTTAGGTACCCAGGGCATAGGTGAACCCAAGGCCTACCAGGGGCTGAAGCATGTATTATGCCACCCCTGGCTGGCCATCTAAAACTGACACAACTGGCTGCATGACAGCTGGGGCAAGGTGGTGTAATCACCCTTTGCTATAGATATAGTATACCTATATCTAACCCCAAAATGGACACATATATTCCTATCAGTCACTCCTATGGAAGGCCTTATCAATCCTGAAGGCAGAGTGCTTGGAATTATGTGAGATGGTGCTCTAGCATGAGCTGAGCCTGTCTGCAGCTTGCGGAACCAAGTCCTTATAGCTGTTCCATGATAACGCTATACCATATACTCTTAAGTACATTATCAACCTCGCGGTTAAATGCTAACTCTGGTATAGCATTATCAAAACATGTGGAGTAAGGTGTCATACGAATTGGAATACTACCCCCTCGCCAGTTCTGGCGACGGGGGTAGCATTCCACCCTTTTAGAGGGACACGACATGTATGCAACTGTGAACCCCGGTTAAAGTTAAACGAAGCCTCAGCATCACAAAATGAATGCTGCCACCAAAGACACAAGTCTGACCTCCTGCTGCTGGGAGTCCTTCCAGCGAGGGAGGTCTGGACAAAGGGTTTCCTGCCTTGGGAGGTGCTAGCACCACCCCAGATGGGATTTTGTGTATTGAGGTAGGGAGGCCTGAAAGGAATGAGACATGCCTTGGGCTCACAAGGTGTCCCTGTGCATACCCCGGTTCAAACCAGTTGCTGGGGCACTCCAGCCCCAGCTCTGGCGCGAAACCGGACAAAGGATAGGGGGTGTAACCACCCCCCTTCCTGGTCCCACCCATGGGAGGGACCTAGTCACCAGTACAGCCCCCTTTAGCAGGATAAAGGTAGGAGCTGGTCCCATTCCAAGTTAGATTATCCGGAACAACTCTACAAGAAGAAACTCTGGACTTCGACGTTCTGCTCCACAGAAGACTGAAGTATCTCCCTTGTGGGCAAGGAGTGTCCACCCTGCAACTGCAGGCACCATCAAGCGTCCTAGCGGTTCTCTCGGTCGTCCTTCCTGCCGGAACCAGACTTCAGAGCCCGACGAGACCTGGACTCCCAGACCTCTCCGACCTCTACCCACATCTGCAGCACAGCTGAGACCCGTGGGTGCGACGAGACACGTGGGCCCGGCCATCTTGAAGAAACTGTACTTCGCTTCCAGCATGACTTCTGAGGCATCCTCAAGTAAGTGCTTTGGGTATTGAGAAGCCCCAGCCCCGAGCAGCTCCTGCACTGAAGACCAGCCCTCTAGCATCCACGAGATATGCGTGGGGCCCTTTTGCTTGATTGCTGCACGACGCGTTGTCTGGTCACTTGCCGGCTGGCTGCCTCCTAGACGACGATCCTTGAAATCTACACTGCTGGTCTGGTTGCTCCAGACTGGCCATTGCTCCCTTCCAAAAGAGGAGCACCCTGTACCCTCCTGGTCCGCACCAGACGCCGTTTCCACTCACCACATGGGTTGCCTTTGCCAAGGCCTTTTGACTCCAAATCCGGATCCGACACCGCCGACAGCGAGAGCCTGCGTGGGACAGCTCGTGCCTCCATCCTGGTCGAAGACACCTCCTGGTCCACGTGGCTGCAGAGACAAGCGTCCACTCTTCACCTGATCGCGACGACAGCACCTGGTTCCTTTCTGGTTCCACACCGGTCACTGGCTAGTGACTTTGAACACTGTCCCCTCAGCTTTCAGGTCTCTTCTTCCTCGATCCACCCTTGGATCGCATCAGACATCTTCCTCCTGGTCGCCTGCAGCATCTTTTCTTCAAGGCGCCATTGACTTCAACGCAGAAACCCGACACACTTTCACACCTATGCACCCGCAGCCCGTGGGTGAGGTAACGAGAGCATTTCGGTGCTCATAGGTATATTGACTCTCCTAGTGTCCAGGTATCCAGTCGTTTTAGTTGTAACTAGTAGGAACTGTCTTTTACTTACCTTTTCGTAATTTGTTCTGCCCATTGACTTTGTTCTGCATCTCGCGTGTGAGTTCACACTCTGCACACGGGTCCCGTGGGCCTCCTGCTACTTACCTAAGATTAGGGTAGTGTAGTCCCAGCGATCCCACAGCCTCTGGGCATCTTCATTTCCTCTATCGATTTCCTTATACCATTTACTTAGTATATGGTTTGTCATGCCCCTAGGGCACCATTGTAATTTTGTGCAACTTATCGTATTTTTCTTAAGAGATTGTCATGTGCTTAGCCCTCTGATCTCATAAAGAGTTCAGAGGTGTTTGTTATTAATAAATATACTGTTTATTTTCATAACAACCTGTGTGGTGTCCTTTCATCTGGTATTCAAGGGGTTATATGTGGTAAAAAAGCTGGCTTCACGTGCCAAAAGAGTTTAGCCTAAGACTGCTTTGTCCATGCTACCATTAGGATAGCTGGTCTATAAGGTTGACTTACAACCAATCACCATAAGGGTTGTTTGGACTGATACAAGGTGATCACTAGAACTAGTGAGCATCATATATCAGGCCAACTTCTCACAATGATCACACGAGAAAGTCCTGGAGAACGGAACGGCCGAAAAAGCCATCTCTCCGGACTTGGCTGACCAGGCAGTAGTGTCTTGCGAATGTGTGCAGCGAGGCCCACGTAGCTGCCTGACAAATGTCCTGCAAGGGGACTATCCGGCCCAGGGCAGAAGAAGCCGCCGTGGCCCGAGTGGACTGGGCATGTAGCCCTACAGGAGGCTCCTTCCTAGCCAGAGAGTAACAAGCCTTGATGCACAAGACGACCCATCAAGAAAGGGTCCGTTTCTGCACGGCCCCCGTTCCTTCTTAGCGCCCACGTAACCAACAAAGAGTTGGTCATCCACCCGGAACTGGCGTGTGCGATCCACGTTTTGGGTCCAGACGGTGGAGCCTCTCTTCCTCTATCGAGGGATGCGGAAATAAGGTGGGCAAGGTGATGGACTGCACGATATGGAAGGCTGTGACTACCTTGGGCAGGAAAGAGGGCCGCTTTCGCAACACAACTTTGTCCGGATGGACAGAAAGGAAAGGAGGTTTAGAAGAAAGGGCCTGGAGCTCACTCACTCTCCTGGCAGAGGTGATGGCAACCAGGAATGCAGTATTAAGAGTAAGGAGACGAAGAGGACAGTTATGAAGTGGTTCGAAGGGAGCGCACATCAGATACGTCAGAACAAGGTTCAAGTAATGTATTGCGACTTATATAGCGCACGTATCAGCCGGAGGCATCAAAGCGCTTGCCTTGGGAACCCGTCCTGGCTTTTTCCCTGTGAGATAACCCCTACTGGGTATCCCCAGGGTGAAAGCCAGGCATCCCGCAGCGGGTGGGCTGCCGTAGTGGAGATTAAGCAACTATTGCCCAGAGTTACAGCATGGGACCCCATGATTAGAATAGGCACCGAGGCAAGAAATATCGAGTCCGTGGACATTTTGGGCTCAGGACCCTGCCGCGTCGGGAATTGAACCCTGGTCCCGGGCCAAACCTCTGCATCAGGGTCTGCCGCTCTAATCAGTGAGCCACACTCCTCCTGAGGCATCACGAAAGGAACAGGAGGAAACATGAGAGATGCCCTTCAAAAACCTATTTACAACTGGGGACTTGAACAAAGAAGGCTGATCTGGGAGCCTTAAGAAGGCCGAAATGGCAGAGAGGTAGCCCTTGATAGTGCCCAGAGCAGAGCCCTGCTGGGCAAGAGAAAGAAGAAAGAGGAGAACCTCTGAAAGAGGGGCAGAAAGGGGATCCACAGCCATTGTTGTGCACCATGTCACAAATTTGTTCCACCTGCAGGCGTATACCGATTTTGTGCAGGCACGCCTGGCTGCCAGAATCACATTACAGACTTCAGGAGGCAAGTCAAATGGCCTCAACTGCCGCCGCTCAATCTCCACACATGTAAGTGGAGACTGGAAAGGTTCGGGTGGAGGACCGTCCCCTGCTGCTGCGACAGAAGATCTTCCTGAAGGGGCAGACGAATTGGGGGATCGACAGACATGCTGAGGAGCTCGGGATACCAGTATCTTCGTGCCCAGTCCGGAGCCACAAGGATGACTTTGGCCCGGTCGCGCCTGATATTCTTCAGCACTCTGGGCAGAAGTGGTATAGGCGGAAAGGCGTACAACAGACCGCAACTCCACTCGCGACGAAAAGTGTCTCCGAGCGAGTGCCGCCCTGGAAATTCCAACGCGTAGAACTGATGACATTGCGCGTTCTCTTCTGTGGCAAATAGATCTAACCAAGGCTCTCCCCACTGCTGAAAGAGGCCTTGCGCCACGTCCGAGTTCAGACGCCATTCGTGAGCCATCACTCACCGACGGCTGAGTTAGTCTGCCCTGACATTCAGGGAACCTGTCAGGTGTTGAACCACCAGGGTCACGCCCTGATGTTCCAGCCACTGCCAGAGGCGCAGAGCCTCCTGGCATAGGGTCCACGACCCCACCCGCCCTGTTTGTTGCAGTACCACATGGCGGTGGTGTTGTCCGTGAACACCTGTACTACATTACCCCGGACAGAGGGGAGGAATGCCTTCAGTGCAAGCCAGATCGCCCGCAGCTCCAGAAGGTTGATGGGGAGCCGGGACTCTGCCGGACACCAGAGGCCTCTGATCTCCGCCTCTCCCATGTGGCCCCCCCAGCCCTGGAGGGACGCGTCTGTCACAACTACGTGCTCCGGTTGGGGTTGGGAGAGGGATCTGACGCTGACCCAATCGCGGTCCATGAGCCACCACTGCAACTGTCTTGCAGTGCCCTCCGAGATCAAGACATGGTCGGACAAGTTGCCCTGATGCTGGGCCCACTGAAACTTCAGGTCCCACTACAGAGCCCGCATCCGCCACCTGGCGTGATGCACCAGAAGGATGCAGGAGGCCATCAGCCCCAGAAGCCGCAGCGTCAACCTGACCAAGACTCGGGATAATGGCTGAAAAATCGGAATCAGAGCCTGAACATCCCGAACCCGCTGTTCGGGAGGATAAACCCGAAACTGCGCCGAGTCTAGAACCGCTCCGATGAAGAGGAGTTTCTGAGAGGGACACAGGTGTGACTTCGGCACATTGATGGAGAACCCCAGCAGGTGCAGGAGGTCGGCCGTAGTCTGGAGGTGGCTGACGACTGTCTGGGGCAAGCCCACCTTCAACAACCAGTCGTCGAGGTAGAAGAAGACTGAAACCCCTAACCTGCGCAGACGAGCTGCGACCACCGCGATCACTTTCGTGAACACCCGTGGGGCGTTGGTAAGGCCGAAGAGGAGCACGGTAAACAGAAAGTGCTCGTGGCCTACCGTGAACCGCAGATAGCGCAGGTAGGACGGGTATGTGAAAATAAGCGTCCTGCAAGTCGAAAGCTACCATCCAGTCTCCCGGATCCAGGGCAGCTAAGACCTGAGCCAGTGTCAGCATCTTGAACTTCTCCTTCCGGAGGAAGCCGTTGACGTTCCGCAGGTCCAAGATAGGGCGTAGGCCCCCTTTGCCCTTCTTGGGAACCAGAAAGTAGTGGGAGTAACAACCACACCCTACTTCTGGCCCAGGAATGCGCTTGATGGCCCCCTTGGCCAAGAGGGCCGTAACTTCCTCTCGCAGAAGATTCAAACGATCCCCTGACACGTGGTGGTACTGCGGTGGCATGGCTGGAGGGGTCGCCTCAGAGGGGAGGGAGTAGCCCCTTCGTACGATTTGCAGCACCCACTTGTCCGATGTGATGTCGTGCCAGTGGAGGAGGTGATGGCGAACCCTGCCCCCCACTGGCGTCACGTGGGCCTGAAAGCTCGGACTAGGAGGGCTTTGAGGTGGATGCTGCTGGGTGGATATGGACTGGCCTCGCCGTTGACCCCCGGGCACCGCCACGCCGGTTACCACGTCCGCCACCGCGCTGGATGTTAGTCTGCAGCCTGTGGCTTGCAGGACGTGTGGGGGTGCCCCTTCCTTGGCCACGAAAGGGGCGAAAGGCAGCAGTTTGCTGGCGCGGGGCTGACAGGCCCAAGGAGTTGGCTGTAGCCCTGGAGTCCTTAAAGCGCTCAAGTGCACTGTCTGCCTTGTCGACAAAGAGGCGACGGCCATCAAACGGCATGTCCATAAGGGTGTTTTGGACATCCGCCGAAAAGTTGGCGGACCTCAGCCAGGCGTGGCGACGAATCACCACCGTCGTTGCCATCGCTCTGCCCAGCGAGTCCGTTGTATCCAGCCCACACCGGATGGAATACCGTGCCGCATCTCGACCCTCCGCAAGGGCTTGGGCGAGTTTAGTCCGGGCCTCCTCCGGGCATTGCAGCACGCCGCGACCGTGTCCCACAGAGAGTGGGTATAACGGCCCAAGAGGCACGCTTTAATAACTGACCGCAACCCCAAACTCAGTGAGGAGAACATCTTCTTACCATACTGTTCGTACCTCTTGGATTCCCTATCGGGGGGCAGGTGGGGGGGGGGCAGTCGGGAATGCGGCCTGGGAGTTAGAGGCCTGTATGACCAGGCTCTAAGGAGTGGGGTGGGTGAACAGGGAGCAAGGGTCACCCGGAGCCAGGCGGTGGCGTCTGGCCACGTTCCTATCTACAGGGGGACCTGTAGCGGGCCTGGACCGAATGCCCAAAAGAACGTCAGACAAGGCCTCATTAAACGGCAACAGAGGCTCCGAAGTGCTTGCTTGCGGTTTAAGGACATCAGTGAAGAGGTTAGTCACCACGGCCGCGACGGTGAGTTCAAGGGATGAGGCCTTGGCCGCCCGCGTCAACACCACACTATAGACAGCCCCCTCCTCCGAAGCCACGGTAGGAGGGGATACAAAACCAGTGTCTGGCGAAGTGTCCAAACCACTGGCATCCCCTAGCTCACCTGCCCAGTCCTGATAAGACTGGCACTCACGTGCCAGAGGGTCCTCAGACCCCTCCCAATCTGCCTCGCCACCCATATCCTGGTTCTCAGGGTAAAAGGATGGGGCCAGATCATAAAAGAAAAAGTCTTCTCTCGACGTCTAATGCGGCGGCGAAACCGGCGGGGGATCGGGAACGACGTCATCCGTGGAGGGCGCTGGGGGCGACACCCTAGGGGCCGGCACGTTCGTAAGGTCGACCGGCGATGACCCGGATCCGGAACCGGATCCAGCGGGGCCCTGTGGAACCGGGACCGAAGTCGCCGGCAGTGCCGGGGCCGAAGCACCCGGCCCGCTTGGGCTCCCAGTCGGGACTGCTTGGCCCGAAGACGCCGCGGAACCCGACCGAGGAGTGAGCGACCTCATGGCCATGAGAAAGACGTCGATCTCCTCCGGCATCGCGTTCTGCCCAGGGACCGGCGGGTATGGAGCAGGCCGCGACACCTGCAGCTCCGGCGGAGCCGCGTGGGCGGTGTTGCCCGAACCCCCAGCTGCGTCGCGTGAGCGTCGGGGGGGAGTCGGAAGAGCAATGTCGCTTCTTCGACTTTTTGTGCCTCTTACCTGAGGACTTGGAGCTCGAGGAGTGGTGTCGACTCTCCGAGCCGTGATGACTCTGGCCCCACGACCGGTCCCTCGACCTCCTTCCGGACCGGGACCTCGAACGACGCGGGGCCGACTGCCGGAGCTCGAGGCGCTTGCAAGACCGCTCCCGCCTAGCCTTCGACGTCAAGGCCCGGCAGTCGGGGCCCCAGGCAATGTAGACACCGGCGAGCTTCTGTTGCCTTTCATTGATGCCCTGACTAACTCGATCGTGGCTACTTGATCAAACCAATGTTCAGCTTCAGCAGTGAATCGCCCCCAAAAGGATTCACAGGCCACCAACAGGTGGACCAACATTTTTAACACAATATTCAACACTGAAACACTTATGTAGTACAGGCCTCCATTAGTAATGTAACCTGGAATTATTTTCCTTCCTCCACAATGGATAAAGCCAAAAGAAGCATTTCTAGGGGGCAAAAGTATTTTCTTTTGCCAGTTTGGTGTTGCTTCCACTGAATGCTTGTTGTTTCATGAGCTATAGCAGACACCTACCTCCATACTGGATAAAGTGAAAAAAAATTAGAGCTGGGGCAAAGAGTATTTTCTTCTCCCAATGTGGTGTTGCTCCCACTGAACGTTATTTCGTTCTTGGTCTGTTACAGACACAGCCTTTGGTACATGGTATAAGGGGTTGCTTTCATTGCCAGAGGACATTTGCAACTCCATCGCTCAAACATTAACATAAGATAACCTCCCCCAGGAACAAGAGCATCCAGACATTGAGAAGTTTGACTTCACTTATTGTGCTTCTTCCTTTACTTGTTTTTGGGCTTCACCTCAGACCTACCGAATGAGAGTGACCCAGACTGACCTTGCTTCTTCTAATCAATGATGCAAAGCTTAAAATATCTTTCTTTGATAGCTTTTGAGTACATCAAGCAACACACACTGTGCATCATAGTCATGCTTGACTCCCATGCACCAGATTAACACAGCATATGAATTGAAATGGGTCATGTTGGGGAGTGACTTCGCTGTACACTGCCACAAGTTAAGTACTTGTGAATTTGGTGAAACACCAAAATCAGTAGGAACGGGGCATCAGAGTCGCGTCTTTGGGTGAGGAAAAAGAGGATATGACTTCATTGCTCAGGGGCTACAACTTTATAGAACCCCATGGTATCATATCTTGATGCGGGACAGAGTTGCAATACAGGATGACTGCCCCACTTGTCGTGGGGGCTACTGAAAGAGTTTCTGGATCCAATCTAGCACCTGTGAAGATTCACAAGGAGAAGAATAAGTTTGTTCATACAACTTCACATTGAGATGTTACAACCTGGGAAAAACAAGACCTTCTATATGAAATTAAGAAATCCCAGCTGAAATTGGGGTTGTGGAAGCATGGCCAAATCAAAAGTTTTACCCCACACATAGAAAGAAAGATGGCTAGAGATTGCTGCAGAGACCAGGTCCAAGATGAGAAAGCCGCTTAAGTGAGATGAAAGGATCCTTGATAGAGTGTTTGATGAGATTGAAAACTGATCCTAAACCTGAACTAGAAAAATAAATATGCTAGCATAAGCTTTAATGTAATTCTGCGGCCCATGACAAGAAATCTGGCTACAGGCAAAAGTTCATGCGTACACAGTTTGTATCAGAGGCTAGGTTTAGTGGCCTGTTTCCTTGTAAATACAAACCGAGAATTAGACACACCTCTTTTGGAGGACTGATTCACAGCGTTATGAGACTAAGGCCCAAAAGCAAGCTGGTCTTTATTGTAGGAAGGTAGATCCCTGACTATTGTTGCCGCCAACTTTTTGCCTGGTGTTTTGCTGGTTTTCTGACTTAGTTGACCTGGGGCCCTGCTATTCAGGACCCCAGGCCCACTGCTCTCTCTGTTAAAATGGATTCCATATACCCTAGGTACATATCTGATTGGATACTGAGTCACCTTATTAGTCCCTGTACAGTATACCTTAGGTATCCAGGGCATCGGTGTACCCAGGGCCTACCAGGGGCTGAAGCATGTATTATGCCACCCCTGGCTGGCCATCCAAAACTGACACAACTGGCTGCTTGACAGCTGGGGCAAGGTGGTGTAATCACCCTTTGCTTTAGATATAGTATACCTATATCTAAACCTAAAATGGGCACACAGATCTCCTATCAGTCACTCCTATGGCAGGCCTTAACAATCCGGAAGGCAGAGTGCTTGGAATCGTGTGAGATGGTGCTCTGGCATGAGCTGAGCCTGTCTGCGGCTTTCGGGATCCATCCCTTAGCCGTTTCCATGATAGCGTCAGACCATATACTCTTAAGTGCCTTATAATCCTCGCGGTTATGGTAACTTTGGTCTGACATTATCTAAACATGTCGTGTAAGGTGTCATACGCTTTGGAATACTACCCCCTCGCCAGTTCTGGCGATGGGGGTAGCATTCCACCCCTCTAGAGGGAGAAGACATGTTGGTAGCCTGTAACCCCGGTTAAAGTTGAACATAGCCTCAGCTCCATAAGATGGATGCTGCCACCGAGACACAAGTCTGCCCTCCTGCTGCTGGGAGTCCTCCCAGCGCGGGAGGCTTGGACAAAGGGTTTCCTGTCAGGGGCGGTGCTAGCACCATCCCAGACAGGGTTTTGTGTATCCCAGGTAGGCAGGGCTATAGAGGAAGGTGACTGCAAGTGGCACCCCGGTGCTCACTGTGCATATGCCGGCTCAAACCAGTTCCTGGGGCACACCAGCCCCTGAGCTGGGGAGAGACCGGACAAAGGAGAGGGGTGTAACCACCCCCCTCCTAGTCCCACCCATAGGGCAGGACTTAGTCGCGTGCCAGCCCCTTTTCTCAGGATAAAGGTAGGAGCAGGCCCCCTTCCAAATTAGATCATCTTTGAATCCTGAAACTACTTTCTACGAAAGGAACTCAAGACTTCTTCCTAAGATTTCTCCCTTGTGACTAAGGAGTAGTCACCCTGCAGCAGCAGGCACCAACCAAGCATCGCGGTTTGCTGTAAGTCTCTCCTCCGGATCAAGACTGCCCAGCTCGACGAGAACCGGCTTCCCTGGCACCTCTACCTGCATCATCAGCCGAGATTCGTGGGTGTGACGAGACCTCGAGGGACCGGCCATCTTCAAGACTGCACGACGCTTGCCCAGCACGACCACCGAGGGACCCTTAAGTGAGTGCTTTGGGGTTTGAGAAGCCCCAACCCTGAGCAGCTCCAGCACCGAAGTCCAGCCCTCCAGCATCCACGAGATCTGCGTGGGGCCCTTCTGCTCTTTGCTGCTCACCGCGTTGTCCAGGACACTTGCCCGTTGGCTAGTGGCCCTTCTGACGACGAACCACGACGACAACACCGCTGGTCTGGTTGCTCCAGACTGGCCCTTGCTCCCTTCCAGCAGAGGAGCACCCCGGACCCTCCTGGTCCACTCCAGACGCCATTTTGAGTCCACTGCGTGGGCTTGCATTTGCCAAGAGTTGTTGCCCCAATCCTGGGTCCAGCGACGTCGACAGCAGATACCACCGTGGGACAGCTCGCACCTCCATCCTGGTCGCCGACAACGCCTCCTGGTCCGAGAGACTGCAGAGCCCAGCGTCGCCCACTCACCTGGTCGAGGTGACTTCGCCCGGTGCCATCCTGGTGCCCACCTAATCACTGGCTAGTGATTCAGGACTTGGTCCCCTCTGCTTACAGGTCTCCATCTTCACTGGTCGCCTGCCAGCAACTTCTTCTTTCAGGCTCCATAGACTGCAACGAGGATTCCCGACGTCTTTTCAGACCTATGCAGCCGCAGCCCCTGGGCTAGGTAACCTAAGCATTTCGGTGCTCCAGCATAGCTTAACTATCTAAGTGTCCAGATCCTTTTTCGTTTCAGCTCTACCTAGTTGGATTCGTCCGATAACACTAACTTTGCATTTTCTAGCCTCCATAGACTTTGTTCCGCATCCCGCGTGAGAGTGCACACTCTGCACCCGATCTCCCTAGGCCTCCTGCTTGTAATCTAAAGGTTCAGTAGTCTAGTCCTAGCGATCCCAAAGCCTCTGAGAATAGTTACTTACCTGCTAGTAATTCGCATTCCACTTTTGTAGTATATGGTTTTTTGTGCCCCTGGGCATTTGTGTAAATTGTGCGACTTTAAGAATTTCTTTAAGAGTTTTGTATTGTGCTTAGCTCCCTGACTCAAAGAGTTCAGGGTAGTCTTGTTATAAATACATATACTTTATTTTCATAACAACTTGTGTGGTGTCCTTTCACTTGGTGTTCAAGGGGTAAATGTGGTGGTAAAACAGCTGGCTTAACACGCCCTCTAGAGTTTAGCCTAAAGACTGCTCTTGTCCATGCTACTAGGATAGCTGGTCTATCAGGTTGACTTACAACCAATCATCAATAAGGGTCGTTTGGAATGATACATAGTGATCACTAGAATAGTGAGCACTGCATATCAGGCCAACTTCTCACATTCATGGCTAAGGCAATTAGAGAGTTTTTTACCAAGCTGCGGATGCTATTTTGGAGGCTGGTTTCCACACAAATAACAATACTTATATTATTTGCAATTCAGAGGATGGCAACATGCCGTTGCACACCTCCATGCCAGAAAAGGTTTTTCTTGATGATGGGGGGTCAAATAGGACAATTTGGTAAGAATTGATCATAACATTAGATTCCAGGATACTTTAGACCAGGGGTCTTCAATTTGTGAGGCGCGACCCCCTGGGGGGTCGTGGAGTGCTGGGAAGAGGGTCGCAGATTGTCAGTTTGCCTTAGTGGCGTCGGGCGGAGGCCTAATTCACACCGAGGGGTGAAAAACAACAAAGCCTCATTAACAAGTAAAAGGTCTTTTAAAGACCTGTGAAGTACTCGGGTGCGGCTTTGTGTGTGTCCCTGAAGGTGTTTTAGCCCTGCTCACATACACGAGGAGGGGAAGGGATGGGGTAAGGGATGCGGGATGGTGAGGGTGGCTGGGGGAGGAGGCTGTAGCCCTTTGAGTTCAATGGACGTTGCGCGCCTGGAGCTGTGGGTCCCGCCTGTAAAGCACAAAGCACGAACCCTCATACCTGGCGCCTGTGCGGGAGAAATGTGCGTGAGAGTCTGTTCTTCAGGTGAGATGTTGTTACAGCCTATCTGCACCCTCCACCCCCCCCCCCCCACCCGGGAGGCACAGAGATGCTCTCCCATGAGAGAGGAAGAAGGAAGACGACGCAGAGAGATACTGACCCCCCCCCCCCCACCCACTCCCAACCCATGAGAGAGGCACAGAAAAGGTGGTGGATGAATGGATGAAAGGGTGGATGGATGTATGGATGGATAAAAGGTTGCATAAATGAATAATGGATGTGTGAAAAGGTGGGTGGATGAAGGATGGATGGATTGAAGGATGGATGGATGGAAGGGTGGATGGATGAAGGATGGATGTATGGAAGGATGAAAGGGTGGATGGATGAAGGATGGATGGATGGATCAAAGTGTGGGTGGATGAATGATGTATGGATGGATGGATGTGATGAGCTCTAACAGGCGCATTTATGGTTGTCGATAGTTGTTGATGATGAGGAGTACCAGTTTCTAGAAACTTTTGTTGGAAGGGGGACGTTAAGCCTAAAAATGTTTTACAAGGGGGGCTTGGCATCAAAAAGTTTGAAGACCTCTGCTTTAGACAGAGGCAGATTGTAAAATTCAATTAGTTATCGTTGGAGAGCATTTCATTCCTCCTGGAGATACTTGAGGGAAGTGTTGAGAATCGATCTTCTTTAGTGAGACATTGAAAAATGATGCTCTAGAAACAAAAAAAGAGGCTGAAAAGGTGGCAGTGTCCAACCGTCTCAACACAGAGGGAGAGCCTTTACTCACAGACATGTTCTAAAGATGGTGCATTTGGTCTTGAAGGGGAGTATTTTTCAGAGCCGGTGTATCAGAAACAAGAAAGGTCAGTAGTTTGTGTGTGAGGACAACATTTGCCAATGTAAGTGCCTCCATTTGCTTTGCAATTGGCACTTTGGTGTTTTAACCAGCTTTTATGACTAATAATAGCCTTTTTTTTTTTTAAAGAGAATAGTATGCCTTATTTTATAGGATAATATTCATTTTATGTCAAATGTCAGGGCGAGGTTGGCAGAACAGTTGGAAATTATTTAGTGGTTACAAAGCCAGTGAAGCAGGTTAACAGATAGAAGACGTACTGGAAAATGGCTCCGAAATAAAGAGTTGGAAAGCATCACGTAAAGAAATAAGAAATACAAACTCTCAGTCACAATTAATGTTACGTCCGATGTTCCTGTAGATTATCAGTTCACAACTCTTATTTTTCTCCCCCAAAAGTGGATTTGGTACACGTCCAAGTTAAAGAATAATTGTAAAATAAATATTTTCTGGGATAAAAAAATTCCTGCGACAAATCTTTAAATGATTAAAAATCTTCAGTCCTTTTTTGCCCGCATTAAAACACAATATCTACAGAATCGCATTCTAGGTTACATATTTCAATCATCAATCGTGTCTAGAGGGGAAAAATAAGTTATGGAACAAACAATGGCAAATTCAGTATACCGTTTGCTCAGAGAGGTTGATCCGAACAAGCTTGTTTCCTGAAGACTTGGCTAGAGCAGCCACAAGGCTGGTCTTGCCCACACCAGGAGAACCCTCCAGCAGAACAGGCTTGTTCAGTTTCAAGGCTCGCAGCAGCCGCTGGGTGTTCATTGATGTGGTCCCTGCACTGAGATCATAATCTGTGCAATTATCTCCCTGAGACTTTGTACCTGCAAACAAAACAAAACAAATTATCAATGTCGGACTTGTGATTCGTGTAATCGACTATTGACCTTGTTCAAAAAGTAATATAAACAATGATACCTGAATACCATGACTTCATGAATGGCCGAAAAAAAAGAAAAAAAAACTATCACAACAGCGTAAAGACAGAAAACTGATTATTTCACCTTTTCAGGGTTGTCACTGGATCTTGTAAGCATTCACAGCCACCCAATTTTATTGCCATTGAGTATTAACCAGCTTTATTCTATGTTAGTTGATCCAAATGGAAATCTTTTCCAGGTGAATAATATAGTCTAAAGTGTTTTTAACACAAAAAGTAGAAGAGGGTAAACGTGAAATACTTTTTACCGTTACACACTGCTCTATCAAACTGAGTGCCCTCCAATCAAGATTCATATATATATATATATATATATATATATATATATATACATATATATATATATATATATATTCACTCCACGACAACTTCAATTTACTGAAGAAAACAGGACACCCATAAGTTCCAGTTGAAGAATTTATTCTGCAGGTGAAAGAATCTCCACGAGGCGTTTCGCCATTACGGCTTGGTCACGCTCATCGTAAAGTGTGTGCGGCCATTTTTAAAACCCAACACCCTGAATATTATTAGTGCACGTGTACAGGCTTGGTATGGCGGAGGACATCTTATAGTGTACGTTATTACATGACACAAATTCAGTACTATGCATGTTTCTTTACATAATCGCAAATATACGGCATTAATATATGTATCACAAGCACTGATATGTATTGTGGCTAAATACCACCCACAATTGATGTAACACAGAATTTCACATATATTGCCATGTAAATGTCTGAAAAGAATACATAATTATTGCGGGATCTAGACTGGTTATTACGTGTCCTTAGATTCTTCAGCCTGTCATCAAATCAAACAAACGCTATTGATAATAAAGTTTGTTTCTGTTAAAGAGAGCATTCTGGTGATTGGTTGCTCCCAGCCCGCATTTTGCAATGAAGCGGTATAGGTGGTGACGTTTCCAGCGTTAATTGTTGCTAAGAAACATCCCAGAGTTCGATCATTGGCTTCAATAGGCATACACCGCAATATCCCTTGCCCCAGTGGGCTAGTAATACAGCATAATTTCAAACAGTTCGATTGAGCCCCAGTGGGCTAATTATTAGACAAGGCCTTAGTAACTGTTTATCAACAAAGTCCCGCATCATGATCCATATTCATCCGCCACCAAGTCTATAGTGAAATCTAAAAACAATGAAAATACTGATATTTAAAATCAAGAAGACTGTAGACATTATATACAATTGATGTTACTCTCAGACTGATCATTCATGTAAGTGTATTGCCAATTCTTCACTGATATTAAATCCATTCGGGGTTAGACATTCGAAATCAACAATATACTTAGATTCCAATTTTCTGAGGGACAGCTCACGATTGCCCCCTCTCACCCCCAGATCAACATTGTCTATCACCACCAACCGGACAAGCGTCTCATCCTGCATATGTTTTTCAAAGAAGTGCCTCGCAATGGGGTATTGCCTATTGTTGTTACGTATGGCGCGTAGATGTTCCAACACCCTTTTCTTGGCTTCATGCTTGGTGCTGCCAATGTACCGCTTGTTGCAAGGACACATCAGTACATAAATACTGTATGGTGTGTTGCAAGTAAGTCGTTTGCGTATAATGAACTCCCTACCTGTGTTGGGTACAGTTATTGTCTTACAATCTCGACTGTATTTACAAGCCTTACACCTACGACAGCATTTGAAACCTGCTGTTACCAGATTCTTGCTCACTGCTGATGAAGTGACATAATTATGACTTAACTCATCTCTAAGTGATCTCCCTTGCCGAAAGGTGATTTGGGGATTATCACTTGGGTATTGTTTGAGATGGTTATCCGTCTGTAAGACGTGCCAGTGTTTTTTGAAAATATTGCGCACCTCATGTGCCTGTCCAGAAAAGGTGGTGATAAACCTTACTTTCTCTGACTCCTCAGTCTCCTTTCTGGGGTTCAGCAATTCTTCTCTGTTTTCCTGATCAACACGTGTTATAGCTTTGTCAATCATGTTTTTACTATAACCTCTATTCAAAAATCTTTGGCACATAATTTTTTCTTCTTCTTTGTATGCCTCCCATGTGCTGCAATTGCGCTTGGCGCGTAGCAGCTCACCAAATGGTATGCTGTACACTAAGTTGCGAGGGTGACAGCTAGTAGCGTTAAGAATGCTGTTCCCCGCAGTTTCCTTCCAAAATAGTCTAGTATTGAGCTGACTGTTCTCTACCTCCACAGTTTCATCAAGAAACTCAATGGATTGATTACTGATATGTTCTGTCAGTTTCAAGTTCAAATGGTTAAGATTGAGTTTGTCAATAAATAATGACAGATACTTCATCTCCGCACCAAAGAAAAAAATATCATCAATGTATCTAAGCCACAGGGCAACGTTGTCAAATTCTGCCATTTCCCTGACGACGTGCTCCTCCCACCAGCCCATGAATAAATTCGCGTAGCTGGGGGCGAAGCAGGTCCCCATGGCAGTGCCCTGTGACTGTCGATACACGATGTTGTCAAAGAAAAAAAGTTCTTTTTGAGACAGAAATCGATCATAGAGATATATATAGATATATATATATATATCAAAGCTCGAAGGTGTCCACCTTTGAGTAGCACGCGAACAGCAGCTTGGTTTATGTATAGGTGAGGACGGGGATCCACTCGTAGACGCCGCTCCGTACGGGATCTGCCCGACGCGTTTCGAAGCTCCATATGCTTCTCTTCAGGGGCTTTAACGGAAGCGGTGTGCGCAACCACCGACCCACTTCTCCATTTTATATGCAACACACCCACCGATGGGAGGCTCAAATGAGACTGTGCATTCTGGGAAGTGTGGTCCAGGAAGCAAATGGAGCCTCACCTATACATAAACCAAGCTGCTGTTCGCGTGCTACTCAAAGGTGGACACCTTCGAGCATTGATTTATACGCGGCCGTCCAGCCGCGGAGTATGCACCACCCCGGCACCCTGGGGGTCACTAAAGTGAAGCAGCAGTCGTACTTGGAATCGAGGCCGGGCCCACTTGTGGAGTCCATACAGGACTTGATTGTGTGCTTCCCGGACCACACTTCCCAGAATGCACAGTCTCATTTGAGCCTCCCATCGGTGGGTGTGTTATATATAAAATGGGGAAGTGGGTCGGCGGTTGCGCACACCGCTTCCGTTAAAGCCCCTGAAGAGAAGCAAATGGAGCTTCGAAACGCGTCGGGCAGATCCCGTACGGAGTGGCGTCTACGAGTGGATCCGCGTCCTCACCTATACATAAACCAAGCTGCTGTTCGCGTGCTACTCAAAGGTGGACACCTTCGAGCATTGATATATAGATATATATATATTCACTGAAAAAACCATAGGTTTCACACCAGTTATAGTTCGGAATTAGCATTTAAAAAACCTATTAAATTCACTGAAAAAAACATAGGTTTGACACCAGTTATAGTTAGCTGGAAATTTTACTGACATAAAACCATTGAAATTCCCACGTTATAGTTAGTTGGACTCACTATAACTTGCGCGCCTGCAATGCACTGCTGATGACGTCACATATTACATCACTCATGACATGGTCAGTGACATCACTCATGACATCACTGATGACACCATCCAGTGAATGTGTGTGTTTCTGAAAAATAAATATGTTTATATATGTATATGTAAAGGTCGATGGAAGAATAAATGTTTAAATAAGTGTCTTAATGGATGTTTTTTTTTTTTTAGATGGATTGGTTAACTGGCTTATTAAGTGTATCTTAGTGAATACATATATTAGCGAGTATTGTTTAAATATTTAAATGTTTGTATCAGTGTTTCACTTTGTGTATAAGTGGCTGCATGGGTTGGTGAGTAGCTACATGTGTGTGTATATGGGTTATTAGATTTTTTGTCTGTATGGTTTGGTGGGGGTGTTACTTAGCACATAGATGCATCAATGACTGACTCACTGTTTGTATGTGTTTTGAAGACAGCATATGTGCAGGACTGTATGGGTGGATGAGTGTGTATATGTGTGTGTTAGTGAGTGAATGACTGTCTCACTAGTGACTTTATCAGTAACTACATATGTTTTAATCTAGTATATGTGAGTATTGATGTATATAAGTGAGTATATGTGAGAGTGAGAGATTGAAAGAGTTCTTGTTTAAATAAGTATGTGTTTCTATAAGTGATTGCTTAAGAGAGTAAGTATGCGTAAATTTCCTTAGAAGTAAGGTGGTAGTGTGTGTATAGCTGTATATGCAAATAAATGGATGTTCAATAGTTTATTTGCATGTGTGATTATGTGTGTGAGTAACTTTTGGATGACTGTCGGTGTGTAACAGGATGTATAGGTGTTTCACTACATATGATGAGTGAATATATGTATGAGTGACTATAAAGAACTGTTGGTGAATGAGTGGATGTGTATATAGATGGTGGTATTACTGAATTGGTTGTTGTAACTGGTATGGGTATCTCTATTGTTTTGAAAATTTTAATTTCTATTTTTGAATATGTGTTTCAAGGGTTACATTACACTGAAAGGAGGTCTGTCACTCTGTCACAAGGATGGTGTCATCAGTGATGTCATGAGTGATGTCACTGACCATGTCATGAGTGATGTAATATGTGACATCAGCAGTGCATTGCAGGCGCGCAAGTTATAGTGAGTCCAACTAACTATAACGTGGGAATTTCAATGGTTTTATGTCAGTAAAATTTCCAGCTAACTATAACTGGTGTCAAACCTATGTTTTTTTCAGTGAATTTAATAGGTTTTTTAAATGCTAATTCCTAACTATAACTGGTGTGAAACCTATGGTTTTTTCAGTGAATTTCATAGGTTTTTTAAATGCTAATTCCTAACTATATAAGGCCTGAAACCTATGTTTTTTTCAGTGAATTTCAAAGGTTTTTTTAATGCTAATTCCTAACTATATAAGACCTGAAAGCCCACCAGGAATCTCCAGTATGCGCCAGGGAACTGCATTGCAGAGAGGTGTAATGAAGCCACGCCCTTTTTTACACCTCTCTGCAACGCAGCCCCCGTGCATGTTTGAAGAGGGGGAACTAATTCCCCTTGCATACTGGGGGCCCCTGGTGGCCAACTAGCCCACCTGGAACCTCCAGTATGCGCCAGGGGGCTGCATTGCAGAGGTGTAATGAGGCTATGCCCCTTGTTACACCTCTCTGCAACGCAGCCCCCTGCCGCGTTTGCAGAGGGGGAACTAATTCCCCTTGCATACTGGGGGTCCCTGGGGGCCAACTAGCCCACCAGGAGCTTCCAGTATGCGCCAGGGGGCTGCATTGCAGAGAGGTGTAATGAGGCCACACCCTTTTTTACACCTCTCCGCAACGCAGCCCCCGTGCATGTTTAGAGGGGGGAACTAATTCCCCTTGCATACTAGGGGTCCCTGGGGGTCAACTAGCCCACCTGGAACCTCCAGTATGCGCCAGGGGGCTGCATTGCACAGAGGTGTAATGAGGCTATGCCCCTTTTTACACATCTCTGCAACGCAGGCCACTGGCCCGTTTGCAGAGGGGGGACTAATTCCCCTTGCATACTGGGGGTCCCTAGGTCATATCTGCCCAAACACCGATATTTCGAACGATTGAAAATGACTTTTCTTGAGAAACATTTGGATTTGGATTATCATGTCCTATACTTTGGAATTTTTGAAAGACTGATTTTGAGGATGCTATAAATTACTCAAGTCTGCCCGAATTGTGTGGGCAAAATTGATACCTAGTCACTTTGAATAAGAATGTACTTGCGTCTCGTCTAACATTTGGAAGAAATATCTAGTTATATGACAACAGGATACTGACATGACTTGAAGGAAATAAGAACGCCCTGAAGAAGTTCTGTTGTACAGAACGAAACGTTTCGGCTGGCTGTGGTACATAAACTTAAGGAAAATAAAAGCATTTGAATATACACCAAGATTCAGCGCTTCAATAAGGACTCTAAGTGATATTATTTGATTGGACTTATTGTGCAAGTGGTGCTGTGCCAAACTTTTGAATATTCTCCACTACACTCTCCTACTCACACTCTCCTACTCACACTCTCCTACTCACACTCTCCTACTCACACTCTCCTACTCACACTCTCCTACTCACACTCTCCTACTCACACTCTCCTACTCACTCTCTCCTACTCACTCTCTCCTACTCACTCTCTCTACTACTCTCTCCTACTCTCTACTAGTCTCTCCTACTCTCTACTAGTCTCTACTAGTCTCTACTACTCACTCTCTACTACTCTCTACTATTCTCTCTCTCACTCTCTACTACTCACTCTCTACTACTCACTCTACTGCTCTCTACTACTCTCTCTACTACTCACTCTCTACTACTCACTCTCTACTACTCACTCTCTACTACTCACTCTCTACTACTCACTCTCTACTACTCACTCTCTACTACTCACTCTCTACTACTCTCTACTACTCTCTACTACTCTCTACTACTCTCTACTACTCTCTACTACTCTCTACTACTCACTCTACTCTCTACTACTCACTCTCTGCTACTCTCTACTACTAACTCTCTACTCTCTATTACTCACTCTCTACTCTCTACCTCTCTCTACTTCTCTCTCTACTAGTCTCTACCTCTCTACCGCTACACCGCTACACCTCTACCTTTACACCTCTACCTCTCTACCTTTCTCTACACGCACACATATACACATATATATATATGCATTGGCATTTATATATATGTATGTGTATGTATATACATACATATATAAACATATATAATCTGTATATCTATATAAATACAAATATAAATGCATGCATACATATACATATATGCATAGAGATGCATGTTATTTACATGAAAGTTTAAAAAACACTAATAAAAGCAAAGCTTAAAAGCCACCTCATTACAAACAGAATGGCTTTAACTTAAACGAGGGTGAGATCTATTGCATTTTCAATGCTTGTTTACTTTGGTTCCATCAAGAAGGCATTCAGATGTGTCACACATTTGCCATAAATTCTGAATGTTAGCACTCTAGTTGCTCATTAGATTACTGTAGTAAAGCTACTGCTCACCAGGGAAGTCTGCTGCTGGTATTCAAAGTGCATGTTTCAGTCTGCATGTCAGAATTTCTTTAATGAAATTGAAGAGGATTTGAGAAGTCACTTAAAATGTGCCCTACTTTTTCTTTTTGCAGCACTAATAATACTTTCTATGGCATAATATACCCCCTCATTTTGTTCCTTTTTAAATTAAATGTTTTAAGAGTTACCACTTTATTCCCATCGCGATGGCTTCAGGTGTGCTATACCTTTGTGATAAGTAGGACTGTTAGCGCTCTAGTTGTTCTTTAGAACACTCTAGGAGGCTGCAGTAGAACACAAAGGAATCAACTGACAGTCTCTGTCCTTGTTGGATGTACATGTTTTACTGAGAATGTCAGACTTCATTCTCACATGACTGAGAAAGATAATGTGAATTTACAGAAAATATGCTTTCAGTTTAGCTTATAGATCCCCTTCCAAACCACTGTGGGAAAATCATGAGATATTAGTTTTCTTTCAAACATGATTCATGATATCACAGCAGAAGGCTTTTTTCACATGGTAAAATCACCTTAGAACACACCACAATTCCTAAAATGAGTATGGTACCCTCAACAAATGATTTATAATGTAACTAAAGTCCTAAAACCCTCTATTAACTATAATGCTTTTTAATGAGGTGCTATCATGTATATTGGTTCCGAGATGGCTGCCAACACTTCTTGGATGAAGTGCTGACAGCCAATCAGATCAGATGTGTGGTTAGGCTCCGCCCAGATATATATATTTTTTTGAACCTAAATTACTCAAAATCCACTGGAGCACATATCTTGAGACATAGCAAAGGCACATCGGGCTACCAGTCCCTACAATTTTGCCAAGTTTTGTGGAAATCCATTCAGCCGTTCGGGCTAAAAGTGAGTCCAACCGCCCTATGGAAATTAACATGGGGAAAACACGTTTTGGGACCCCCTTTTATCTCGGCCCCCGCTTGACGAATCCCCCCCCAAACTTTCAGGGAAGAAGCAGAGCCGAGCGGGCCATCTTCTTTGAGAAATTTGCGAAGATTCGTCCACCGGCGCCAAAGTTATTCCCAATAGAATGTTGCGGATTTCCTATGGAAATCAATCCTAACTATAACTACCTACTGGCGACCGCCAGTAGGTAATATAGGATATACATATATATATATATATATTTTTTTTTTTTAAAGCATCCCAGTACCAGAGAAGTGACATTCTGGGTGCAATCCTTAGGCAGAGGTTTTGAAACACTAGCAGACAGTATAAACTACAAACAGATATCTTAGTGTGGAGAAGCTATATGAACCACTAATGGATCAGTCTTTAGATTAACTATAAGACATGCTGTAATGTTATAATGTATGCAAAACAAAAGAAGAGTGTCAAATGCACAGGTGTCTATGTAAAGACACAGCGGCAAAGACTGTGAAAAGGACTGTGAGAAAACCCATATTATTGACACATTGGAAACCTTAGGGGGTTTTATAGGAAGCCCTCACTCACCAACCTGGTTGGTGACATGCTTCATCATCGGGCCCACCAGGAGAAGCCGAGTGCCTCCCTGGTGTGCTACAACGCCAGATTACTGCGGAGCTGGATTTTGTGACAGTGGTGTGAAAAGTGATGTTAAAAATGTCTAATGCTGTACCAATCGCAATGATTTATTTACTGGTCAGTTTAGACATGGTTAAAAAAGGATATGTGTGGAAAAACTACCACAAATTATGATGGGAGTTTCCACTTAAAGTGGGGTCAACATGTTTCTGCCCTTTCTAGGTGAAGGAATTACGTGGGCATTCGTCAGGACCGTGTAACGTGTACCTTGGCGGTATGGGCGCGCTAAGGCCCACCCTGACCAAAGGACGTGAAAGTTAAAAACTTCCAAACATTGATTAAATGTTTTGTCCTACATGTTTGTTTGTCTCTTTTTCCTTTCCAGACTACACAGGTTCCTCTGAGTGGAGGTAAATCCCACAACTTGTGGTTTGTGTTCGGTTTTGCACCTTTTTACACATAAAACACTTTTTAACTTTCACGTCCTTTGGTCAGGGTGGGCATTAGCGCGCCCATACCGCCAAGGTACACGCTACACGGTCCTGACGAATGCCCACGTAATTCTTACACCTAAAAAGGGCAGAAACATGTTGACCCCACTTTAAGTGGAAACTCCCATCATAATTTGTGGTAGTTTTTCCACACATATCCTTTTTTAACCATGTCTAAACTGACCAGTAAATAAATCATTGCGATTGGTACAGCATTAGACATTTTTAACATCACTTTTCACACCACTGTCACAAAATCCAGCTCCGCAGTAATCTGGCGTTGTAGCACACCAGGGAGGCACTCGGCTTCTCCTGGTGGGCCCGATGATGAAGCATGTCACCAACCAGGTTGGTGAGTGAGGGCTTCCTATAAAACCCCCTAAGGTTTCCAACGTGTCAATAATAGGGGTTTTCTCACAGTCCTTTTCACAGTCTTTGCCGCTGTGTCTTTACATAGACACCTGTGCATTTGACACTCTTCTTTTGTTTTGCATACATAACCCGGGGGAATAAGAGTGCCTTACACCTCTCTCTCTCTCTCTGATTGTTTCATAGTAATGTTATAATGGACCTGGTTATGTTTTTTCACTAGATGTGGAACCACTGCCAGAAATGTAGTCTTCCTCAGTTTTAAACCCATTTCCTACATATGACCCAAGATGGGAATCAACTTTATAGATGTTATGCCTGCAGTATTAAGTGGTAGAGAAAGGAAAATGTTTTTTACCCTGTAAGCATTTGGGCGCTGCACATAGTGCTGTAGACTCCCATGCTGTGCATACTTCCGGCATCTAGTGTTGAGCTCAGACACGTACAATGTGTTTTTCTAAGAAGGAAGTCATTTCGAGGTTTAGTGACTCCATCTATTAGTGGTAATGCACATGGGAATCAGCTTCATTGTTAAACTGTTTTCTCCCGCACATAGGGCGAGATTGAAGATGGTGCATAGAGAATTCAATGACGATGACAATGCAAATGAAAGGATATAAGAATGAAAGAAAAATAATAGAATCTGCAATAACCTCAGGCGACCGAGGAATAGGGTGCGCGCAAGTCAATCTGCAGCACTACATGCCACGAACACATGCTTACAGGATAAGTAACATTTTTGCTTGTGGCATGTGTAGCTGTAGATACACATTCTGTGCATGGACTGTAAAGCAGTCCTCTTAAGAGCGGTAGCTTAGCCAGAGGATGCTGCAGATGTAAGTGGAACAGCATGGTGAACTCTAGCTTGATGACTGGCCAGAATGTCCACAAAGTAATTTTCAGTGAAGGTATGTCGGGTAGACCAGTTACCTGCTTTGCAGATGTCAACTAACGGTATGTTACTAAAGAAAAGCAATGGAAGCCCCTTGCTTATGAGTTTAGTGAGGTCTAGGTTTGGCAGGAAGGGTTCTCATAGTTTTGGCATAACATGTTTGTATGCATTTGAATAAACGCGCTACGCTGCTTTGGAATGAGTACGTCCCATGTGAGGCTTGGAGTACGACACATAGTTGTTGGGTCTTACAAAATGGTTTTGTTCTATCAATATAGTACGAGTGCTTTTTAACATTAAGAGTATGCAGAGCACGTCTTGCGACAGATTCTGGTTGCGTAAAGAAGAATGGCAGTTCAATCATCTGATTAAGGTGAAAACATGAGACCACCTTAGGATGGAATCTTGGATTGGTTCTGAGGACCACCATCTTAAAGTACTTGGAAAAAAGGCTCTTCTAAAGTAAGAGCATGTGTCTCACTGACTGACCTTAAGCAAGTGATGACCACAAAGAAAGGCCACCTTCCAAGATAGGAATTGCAGTTGGGAAGAGTGATGGGGTTCAACGCGCAGTACCCATGAGCCTAGAGAGGACAATGTTTAAGTTCCAATCTGGAACAGGGGTGTCCTGGGTGGAATAGTCTTTCAAGGACTTCCATGAACGCTTTAATAACAGGTAATCTAAATAAGGAACCCTGTTGTCTGTTCTGTAGATGAACAGCTATGGCAGCCAAGAGTAATCTGATCAAGGTATAGGCTGGGCCAGACTTCTGCAACTATAGAAAGTGACAAAATATCCTGTACCGATGCTGTGATGGGATTCATGTGTTTTGATAGACAGTAGCATACAAAATGTTTCCAATTGGTTGAGTAACAGGCCTGGGGCTGGGTTTATGCACCTGTTTAAGAATGGACGTACACTCTTCTGGTAGGTTGAGGTAACCAAACTCTAACAACTCAGGAACCAGATCGCAAGGTTGGGTTCCTGACGTTTGGGATGACTAGGAGTGCCGTGGTTTTGCGTGAGAAGGTCCGGCCTGTTGGGGAGCTCTCGTGTGGGGCTATAGAGAGTTCCAGCAACATGAAACACCATGGCTGGCGTAACCAGGTTGGTACTACTAGAATAAGAGTGAGGAATGTCTGTCTCAATCTCCTCATCACAAAATATGAGTGGGAGAGACTGAAAAGAGTAGGCAAAAAATTGTGACCAACTCATCCACAGTGCGTTGCCCAAGGACTGTGGATGTTGTAGTCTGGCGGCAAAGCTTGGGCATTTTGATAATTGGTGTCAAACTGATCAATGTGTGGAAACCCCACAGCTGAAATTTCAGGCGTAGGGCCTGAGGTGAAGTTCCCATTCGTGTACTTGTTGAGGTAACCTGCTGAGGAGGTAACATACGTTGTTGTCCACCCTGTTGTACGTTGTATGAGAAGGTGCAGTCTGTGATGTACTGACCACCGCTGGATCCTCCGGGCTACACTGGACAGCTGTGGTGAATGCTTTCCCCTCTGCTTATGTAGGTAGAACATGGCAGTTGGGATGTCTGTGCGTATTGAGATTGTCTTGTTCGGAATGATGGGGAGAAAAGCACAGAAAGCAGGCTGAATCGCCAGAGGCTCCAGATGATGAATGCGAAAAAGTTGCTGGGTAGGGGACTAATAACCCTGAACACTGAGAAGTTTGAGATGAGCTCCCCAACCTGTAAGTGAGGCGTCCATTGTGATTGTCTCTTGCGGAACTGGGTCGGGGAAGGGTTGCCCCTGTTACAAACTGTTTGTGTTCCACCACTGCAGAGAGCAATGCTTGCAGCCCCAAACCAACACTAGATCTTCTAGATGAACCTTCTCTTGAGACCATAATGTCACTAAGAACTCCTGTAAAGGACACAAGGGGAGCCTGGCATGAGGAAAACTATAGCTAAACAGGATGCGATCATGCCTAGTAGGAGCATCACAGCTCTGACTGTTACCTGCCAATCTGGCTTGTACTCTGGCCAGACTGGGTAAGCTTTACCCGCCCATGCATCCAGGACTGTGCCAAGCAAAGGTTGTACCTGAAGGGGTTGAAGGTGGGATTTAGACAGAGTTGCTGTGAGGCACTTGTAGGAAAGTGCCCCTTTTATCAGTGGTCACCCTCACTTTTTGCCTGGAATTTGATGCAATGTTGACAGAGGTGCAGTGAGTTCCTACTAACCATGTTCCCAATGCCAGTGCCCTTTCGCTAAAACAAAGTAACTGATCAATTGTACCCCAGTTGGCAAGACCTTTAGCACCACTTTAAGTCCCTAGTAAATTGTAACCCTGGTACCTAGGGCCTGGGTACTAAAAAGGTTCCCCCAAGGGCTGCAGCATCTATTGTGCCACCCCTAGGAACCCACCATTAAACTCATGCAGACTGCGTGAAATGGTGCAAACAAGTGTCAAAACACCACATGGCACACTCCCTGTGTGGCATGCCCACATACACTGCCTGCAATATATGTAAGTCACCCCTAAAGCAGATCTTATAGCCATAAGGCAGGGTGAATTATATTAAATGTGCAGGGACATGGTATGGTGTTTAGTATTGTTGCAAGGATCCTGCTCATACACAGAACTGTGTACAGAGACCTAGGAAATCAGTGAATTGTGGTGTACCAGACACTCACCTCAGTGCCTAGAAAAACCCCAACCAGCTAGCATCAGTGTCACATTAGCTCTTCGTCCTATAGCAGAGTAAACAATGATTAGACAACCTAGAGCATGCGACTTAGGACCATCTGAGGATTGGTGGGAAGTGAGAACACTCTTTTGTTATACTCTCATACCAGTCCACAAAAATATTTATTTTAACGATGTGATATCATGTGCAGTATCTTAGCCAGCATAAGCGGACATATGACTAAAAATAATATGGTCAGCATGGTTACAATTCCATAGAATACAAAAGGAGAAATCATATTACAATGATGGTGAAAACAGGTCCTATAGCACCTAGTTTTAAAAACCTCCCTATATAGGGACCACTGGATCAGCAAAGGCTCTCTGCATCCCTGGAAACGGAAATCTTCCAAGTGTCTGAAATATTTGCAAGTATTTGATAATAAGGACGACAGAATCTTACTTGGCTCACAGCTGCCAAAATGTTGAGTCTAGAAAGCGTTACTCGAACATGTCGAAAAGAACAAGTTACTTACCTTCGGTAACGATATATCTGTAAGAAACAGTAGTTAGTATTAGATTCCTTACCTTAGAATATCCCCAGGCGTCAGTCTGGATCCGGAAACTTTTGCGTAGCAGTACCCCTGCGCGTCGGTAGGCGTCGTCTGCAGGCGTCCCCTGCGGCTCCGCGTCGTCGGCGTCGTGCGCCGTGATGACGTCGCTGGAGTATATAGACGCCGCCTCCGCGCGCTGACGTCAGTTCTTTGCACACAGCTTTTCCGCGCCAGAACACGCAGAGCCATGTGAGAACCAACACTGGTGCCATTTGAAACTAGGGCCCTGAAAGGGATGTCCCTAACCCTAGGTATCAGTTCGCAGAACGGGGAGGATGGGCGGGGCGGTAAGGAATCTAATACTAACTACTGTTTCTTACAGATATATCGTTACCGAAGGTAAGTAACTTGTTCATCTGAAAGAAACAGGTTAGTATTAGATTCCTTACCTTAGAATAGATACCCCAGCAATACCAACCCCGGTGGTGGGTCTGCGAACCAATACAACCTACACCAGAAAGTCCTGGAGGACCGAACGGCCAAAGAAGCCATCCCTCCGGACTTGACTGTCCAGGCAGTAGTGCCTCGCAAAGGTGTGCAGCGAGGCCCACGTGGCCGCCTGGCAAATGTCCTGCAAAGGGACTCCCCGGCCCAGGGCAGTAGTAGCCGCCGTGGCCCGAGTGGAATGGGCCCTCAGCCCAACAGGAGGCTCCTTCCGAGCCAAAGAGTAGCATGCTTTGATGCACAGGACGACCCACCGAGAGATGGTCCGTTTCTGTACCGCCCTTCCCTTCTTCTCACCCACGTAGCCAACAAACAGTTGGTCATCCACCCGGAACTGGCGTGTGCGATCCATATAGAATGAAAGCGCACGTTTTGGGTCCAGACGATGGAGCCGCTCTTCATCCTTTGAAGGATGCGGAGGCGGGAAGAAGGAGGGCAAGGTGATGGACTGCCCAATGTGAAAAGCAGAGACTACCTTGGGCAGGAAAGAAGGTCTGGTCCGAAGAACCACCTTATCAGGATGAACAGACAAGAAAGGAGGTTGAACAGAAAGAGCCTGGAGCTCACTCACTCTCCTGGCAGAGGTGATGGCTACCAGGAAGGCCGTCTTTAAGGTGAGAAGACGGAGAGGACAGGAATGAAGGGGCTCAAAGGGAGCGCACATCAGGAAAGTCAAAACCAGGTTCAAGTCCCACTGAGGCATCACGAACGGAGCTGGAGGATACATGTGCGTGATGCCCTTTAAGAATCTTAACACAATAGGGGACTTGAACAAAGATGGCTGATCAGGTAGCCTCAAGAAGGCGGAAAGGGCAGAAAGATAGCCCTTGATAGTGCCCAGAGCAGAGCCCTGCTGGGCAAGGGAAAGGAGGAAGAGGAGAACCTCAGATAGAGGGGCAGAAAGGGGATCCACAGCCTTTGCTGTGCACCATGCCACAAATCTGTTCCACCGGCAGGCGTATACCGACTTTGTGGAGGGACGCCTGGCTGCCAGAATGACATCACAGACTTCAGGAGGCAAGTCAAATGGCCTCAACTGTCGCCGCTCAATCTCCACGCATGGAGGTGGAGACTGGACAGGTTCGGGTGGAGGACCGTCCCCTGCTGCTGCGACAGAAGGTCCTCCAGAAGGGGCAGGCGGATCGAGGGACCGACTGTCATGCTGAGTAGCTCGGGATACCAGTACCTTCGAGCCCAGTCCGGAGCCACAAGGATAACTTGGGCCCGGTCGCGCCTGATCTTCTTCAGCACTCTGGGCAGAAGTGGTATAGGCGGAAAGGCGTACAACAGACCGCAACTCCACTCGCGCCGAAAGGCGTCGCCGAGCGAGTGCCGTCTTGGAAACTCCAACGCGCAGAACTGATGACATTGCGCGTTCTCTTCTGTGGCGAATAGATCTAACCAAGGCTCTCCCCAGTGCTGAAAGAGGCCTCTCGCCACATCCGAGTTCAGACGCCATTCGTGATCCACCGAGCACCGACGGCTGAGTTCGTCCGCCCTGGCGTTCAGAGAACCTGCCAGGTGTTGAACCGTCAGAGTCACGCCCTGACGTTCCAGCCATTGCCAGAGGCGCAGAGCCTCTTGGCAAAGGGTCCACGACCCCACACCGCCCTGTTTGTTGCAGTACCACATGGCGGTGGTGTTGTCCGTGAACACCTGCACTACACTCCCGTTGACAAAGGGGAGGAATGCCTTCAGTGCCAGGCGAATCGCCCGCAGCTCCAACATGTTGATATGGAGCCGGGACTCCGCCGGAGACCAGAGGCCTCTGATCTCCGCCTCTCCCAAGTGGCCACCCCAGCCTTGGAGGGACGCGTCCGTCACAACCACGTGTTCCGGCTGGGGAAGGGAGAGGGATCTGCCCCTGACCCAATCGCGGTCTGTAAGCCACCACTGCAACTGTCTCGCAGTGCCCTCCGAGATCAGGACATGGTCGGATAGGTTGCCCTGATGCTGGGCCCACTGAAACTTCAGGTCCCACTGCAGAGCCCGCATCCGCCATCTGGCGTGATGCACCAGAAGGATGCAGGAGGCCATCAGCCCCAGAAGCCGCAGCGTCAACCTGACCGAAACCCGGGATAACGGCTGAAAGATGGGAATCAGAGCCTGAATATCCCGGACCCGCCGTTCCGGGGGATAAACCCGAAACTGCGCCGAGTCGAGAACCGCTCCGATGAAAGGGAGCTTTTGAGAGGGACACAGGTGTGATTTCGGCACATTGATGGAAAACCCCAACTCGTGCAGGAGGTCTGCCGTCATCTGAAGGTGGTGGACGACTGTCTGGGGCGAGCCCGCCTTCAACAGCCAGTCGTCGAGGTAGGGGAAGACTGAAACCCCTAACCGGCGCAGATGAGCTGCGACCACCGCCATCACTTTCGTGAACACCCGTGGGGCGCTGGTAAGGCCGAATGGGAGCACGATAAACTGAAAATGCTCGTGGCCTACCGTGAACCGCAGGTAACGCCGGTGGGCCGGCAGGACGGGGATGTGAAAGTACGCATCCTGCAAGTCCAACGCTACCATCCAGTCGTGTGGGTCTAGAGCAGCCAAGACCTGAGCCAAAGTCAACATCTTGAACTTCTCCTTCCGGAGGAAGCCGTTGACGTTCCGTAGATCCAAGATAGGACGCAGGCCTCCCTTGTCCTTCTTGGGTACCAGAAAGTAGTGGGAGTAGCAACCACACCCTACTTCTGGCCCAGGAACGCGCTCGATGGCCCCCTTGGCCAAGAGGGCCGTAACTTCCTCCTGCAGAAGTGTCAAGTGGTCCCCCGACACACGGTGGTTCTGCGGTGGCATGGCTGGAGGAGTGGACTCGAAGGGGAGGGCATAGCCCCTTCGGACAAGCTGCAGCACCCACCTGTCCGATGTTATCGCGCGCCAGCGGGAGTGGTGATGGCGAACCCTGCCACCCACTGGCGTCACGTGAGCCCGAAAGCTCGGACTAGGAAGGCTTGGATGCCGCAGCGGAGGGAGGCGTGGACTGACCACGACGCTGGCCTCTACCGCCACCACGGCGGAAACCACGGGCGCCACCGCGCTGGGGAGCGCTCTGCGCCGCGTGGCTGGCAGCACGTGTGGGACCTCCTCTCCCTTGGCCACGAAAGGGCCGAAACGAACCCGTCTGCTGGCGCTGGGTCTGGGTCGAGAGACCCAAGGACTTGGCCGTGACCCTGGAGTCCTTGAAGCGCTCCAGCGCGTGGTCCGCTTTGTCACCAAATAGGCGACTGCCATCAAATGGCATGTCCATAAGCGTATTTTGGACGTCTGGTGAGAAGTTGGCAGATCTCAGCCAGGCATGGCGACGAATCGCCACCGTAGTGGACATGGCCCGTCCCAGTGAGTCCGTGGTGTCCAGACCACAACGGATCGAGTACCGCGCCGCATCCCGGCCTTCAACAAAGGCCCGGGTGAGCTTGTCCCGCACTTCCTGGGGGCATTGCGGCAAACACTCCTCGACCGTATCCCACAGGGAGTGGGTGTAGCGGCCCAAGAGGCACGCGGTGTTACAAGACCGCAGCCCAGCACTCAAAGAGGAAAACACTTTCTTTCCGAATTGGTCGTACCTCTTTGATTCCCGGTCGGGCGGAGCCGACGGAAATGCGGACTGCGAAGTGGAGGCCTGGATCACCAGACTCTCCGGGGAGGGATGGGTGGACAGGAAGGCAGGGTCGTCCGCGCAGGGACGGTGACGCCTGGCAACGTTCCGGTCAACCGGCGCACCAGAGGCGGGCCTGGACCAGGTGCCCAGAAGGACATCCGTCAGGGCCTCATTAAACGGCAGCAGAGGCTCCTGGGGGCATGACTGCGGTTTAAAAACTTCCGTCAGGATATTCGGTTTGACCTTCGCGACGGGGAGCTCAAGGTGTAAGGCCTTGGCAGCCCTCATCAGGACCACCGAATAGGCAGCACCCGCCTCGGACGCCACAGGGGACGGAGAGACAAACCCAGGGTTGGGCGACTCGTCCAGGCCACTGGCATCACCCAGATCACCTACCCAGTCCACATCGTACTGGCAGGCACGGGATAGAGGGTCCTCAGACCCCTCCCAACCCTCTCCATACTCCTCCTCGTCATACCCATATTCTGGGTCGACGATATAGACATCGGGGTCAACAGGCCCCATCGGCGTCGGGTCCGGCGTCGGCCGACGCCGGTCCGGCTCCGAGTCCGGAGTCGGGGAGGAAAGGGGGGTGGCGCCGCGCGGCGTCGGTGCCGGGGACCCGACGCCGGCCGGAGCCGACGGCGGAGTCGCTGCACCACGCGGGGGCGGTACCATGGGCTGGCCCACAGGAACCGACGCCGGAGAGGCCGGGAGACCAGCCGGCGACGAACCAGAGGGAACCAGCGGCGCCGGGGCCGGAGCCACCGGCGGCGCCGGGGCAGGAGCACCCGAACCGCTCGGGCCCCCAGACGGGACCGACGGGCCCGCAGGCGCCGAAGGCCCCGCCGGAGAAGACCTCGCCCTCATAGCAATGAGGAAGGCCTCGATCTCCTCACGCGACGCGCCTGCCCCAGGGACCGACAGGTGTGGGGCAGACGGCGTCGGCGACCCATGCGGGACCGCGGGGGTGGGGTCACCCGAGCCCCCGGCCGCAGCACGCGGGCGTCGGGGGGAGTCGGGGGTGCGATGGCGACGCCCCGACTTCTTGTGCTTACCTGACGAGCCGGAGGAATGGTGGCGACTCCCGGAGCGCCCATGGCGGCTCCGCGACCGCTCCCTCGACCGCTCCCTCGACCTCCGACCGGACCGGGACCGCTCTCGACGCGGGGCCGACAACCGGAGTTCGAGAAGCTTGCGGGACCGCTCCCGCCTAGCTTTTCCAGTCAAGGCCCGACAGTCGACGCAGGACTCCACGTCGTGGTCCGCGCCCAGACACCGGAGGCAGAGTCGATGGTGGTCGGTGACCGACATCATGCGGTCGCACTCGTCACAACTCTTGAAACCGGGCATCCTACCGGCACCGTAAAGAAGTTAACAAAAAACTTGGTCAAAAGACCGGAGTACTGCTCTTCGGATCTGCGCTAACTGGCGCGGAAAAAAGAAGAACTGACGTCAGCGCGCGGAGGCGGCGTCTATATACTCCAGCGACGTCATCACGGCGCACGACGCCGACGACGCGGAGCCGCAGGGGACGCCTGCAGACGACGCCTACCGACGCGCAGGGGTACTGCTACGCAAAAGTTTCCGGATCCAGACTGACGCCTGGGGATATTCTAAGGTAAGGAATCTAATACTAACCTGTTTCTTTCAGATACAGCTAACATGTTTTGAAAACCTGGACGGCCTCAGCACTCACTTTGCAGACTAAGGGCACGAAGTAAGTCTAGAGATGTCGAAAACAAACCTTTGCTCATGTGTAGACCTTTGTGAAGGCTAACTTACAAAACAACTATGCAGTGTCGTGTGCAAAAGCAGCAAAAGGTAAAATGGCGTTTTAACTTCTAATAAGCCATGCTAACATGCACGCAAAGCAGGCCTTAGGCCATACTACACCCTCCCTTGATCCGGGATCGCACAATAAAGGGGACAAGATTCATAGAACGCAGGCAAGATTCATAGAATGCAGAGTTCAAGTTCGAATGAGACAGAACCAAGTTCAGGAATTTTGCCAAACTTGAGAATGGGGAGTAAAAATCCGAATTAAAAAGTAACCAAGTCAGTGAAAACAATCACGGGTGGCCATGTTGTGAAGAAAGACCTCAAAAATTAAGAAAAACCTTACGGGTATAGAGAAAAAATGTTTTCACAAGTTCAGAACGTGTCTATGAAGCAGAAAAATTCACACTTCAATCCAACAGCGTATACACCATACGTTGCAACCGCCTCCAAGAGGAAGTCGTTGTAGTCATCCATGAACATTTCAGCCATGCAATTAAGTAATGGAAATAAACATACATGTTCTTTAAAAGCCGGAGCCTCTAGCACCATCAGAGGACAACCCGGGCTTACTTCAAGATAACTGTGCGCCTGAAAGTCATCGGCCGCAGTCCAAATGTTCCAATTGCCTAGAACCCCATGATCGGTTGCGCAGGCCATAATCCAGAAAATAGAACAATTTATTTCATGAGCAACTAAGGGACTCATTAGTAGATTAAAATCCAGGTCAGGAGACACTGTGTTGCAGAGATACAAATCCAGGGCCCATTCAAATCCACAATCCAGGCAATGGAAAACAGGCTGCAAGCAAGTGAAGAATGAGAACCGGAAAGATAAACCATACGACACACTCAGAGTCACCAGAGGCAGCGATCCATAGTTACGAAGCTGGAGCAGCCGGGGCAGATCGTCGTGGGGCACAAACTGTGCATCCATTTTGGAGTAAACAAATTAACAGCAGCACACCCGCTCCCATAGCGAGAATTAACGGGAAAACGCCGAATACACTCAAAAGAAATCGAATGAAAAAATGCAGGGATCACACCAAATATAGTTTGGAATGAGGTCACAAGGACAGAACTTACTACTTTAAAAAAGTGTGCCAGGCCCGTGGGCCCACGAGGCATTAAAGATTGTGTGAATCAAAGCACCAAAATGCAGGGGCAGGTCAGTATTTAATAAGGCATGTACCTCAGTACAAGTGTTTGCAACGTGAAGGACGAATGTTTCACGTGCAGATGTAAGGGCGGCTTCCTTCCGGGACAAAAAAGCTCCTAGCTCTTATTCGACTCATCTTGAAGAACTCTGCTTTCAAGGTCGGGATAGAAGGCCAGATGGAAACATCGAGCCTCCCATGTGGAGGAGGAAACAAGACATTCTTACAGCAAACTACACTCTGGGAAACTAACGATATAAGGAATACCGGCAAGCATTGTGTTATGATCTACTGTTGCCTTTACCCGTGCCTATGTATCTCTTCTATACTGCTCCGCCAGAATGAGTGTTGGTGGGCTTGGAGATGTCTGGAATGTTGGATGATTAATGATGTCGTGGAATGATGGGTGCCTGGTGAGGTTGTGAGTGTCAGTTGGTGTGTGCAGGCTGAGCAGGACAGAGGCTGCTCCTGGTGGGGCATCACATGGACTTAACATCTTCCAGTAACTTTCTGAAGCTGTGATCTGATCAATAAATCTACAACATACTTATATACCACCTGGCTACAGAAGATCTTTTATTTACAACACTGGTGACTATTTAAAAGAACCTGCGTCTTGCTGAAGGATTACCCTGGAACTAAGGATTTGACTAACCACAGGAACTCATGAACTATATTCCCAAGAAAAAGGATTACAAGAACTACGCTCTGGTAACCCCCACCAGTGTCCTTTGTCAACAGGACAGCCTGCAGACCAGAGCGTTTGACTTCCTGTGACCTGTGAACTAAAGTCTGCTCTGCCCGTGTGCAACTTGCTGGAATTTGGAATTGGCGCTTTTTATTACGGTCATAACTCTTCCTGCGGTGTTTTGTTGAAGTCTAATTACATCAGCTTATTTCATCTCCCAGCCACAAGCTTCACTGAGAGGCAGCTAGCCTTATCACCCGCTGTGTCGCACTCTGGCATGTGAAAGGGGAGCAGCTTGTTTTGCCTGTGGGGAGATCTGTGCCTGCTGTGTTGTTTGGTGCCATGGAGAGAGAGCAGCACAGTGCAGGCCATTAGTGCCCCGAGCGTAGCTAAATGACTGTCATTTGTTGAGGCATCCCGGTGTTCAGCGCATTTGGAAGAGAAAACGGGCAGCATGATTTCCGTTCAATCAGTTTTGGGGGTAACTGGTGCCATTTATCCGGCGTTGTGACATCGGGATTGTTCTTTTGTGTGCACTTTTGTGGAGGTCTACTTGTATACTGAGGAGTTTGAACCTACACGTGTTTGATGGGACAACTGCTTTTATGCGGGAGTGTCAGTCATCAAAAAAAAAAAAAAAATGACAAACCAACTTGTTACCTACGGAGCAGCATTTTTATGGTTTGGGAATTTACATATACTTTATGCTTAGTTGCCCTTTGTCAGTTGAACTGCTCATACGCATTCAAAAGGAGCCACGTGGACACATATAGCTTGCGCACACTTACCATTGTTTTCAGCTATTCTGCGAAGCTTCCTTTCTGTCCTCTATGGCGTTTGTTCAAAAAGGATTTTGGCTGTGGTTGACGTTTTGGTGCATCGTGAGGCCGGGAGCCATCCGGCCCAACGTCACGAATGTGCAGCCATTTTGTGCTTGGAAGCAGCACAGGAAGATTACTGCCAACCAGGTCGTTAACTTAATTCAAACGTCGCCGTCATGACCAAGATTAAAGATGGTGTAAAGCTTGATATCCCCGGTCATCTTATTTGCATACTTTGGTAGGGAGAAAAAAAAGCATGTTTTTGTCTCACAAAAGTTTGACTAAACTGGAAGGAACCTCCTCAATGTCCTTACTGTCAAAGATGTTTGATGACAGCTGAACTGCAGATGCTGTGCCATTAATAAGGACTTCATGGCTGGAAGTTCTCGGGTGAGAAGTCGCTCACTGATCATTTTGACTGTTTTGCTAATCTTCTCGAGTGTGACATCTATGGTATTTCCATAATGTCTATTGCCATACTTAAACATTCTTTATTGTTCTCATGCCTGTGAAGTTCTTT
The DNA here is from genome assembly GCF_964261635.1 of Lissotriton helveticus. Taxonomy (NCBI): domain Eukaryota; kingdom Metazoa; phylum Chordata; class Amphibia; order Caudata; family Salamandridae; genus Lissotriton; species Lissotriton helveticus. Next base: position 771,478,229 of record NC_136067.1, on the reverse strand, counting down.
AAAAATATTTAGAGTTTTGTGTGCAGGTTACCATCAAAAGTATAATAGTATGCAGCAGGAGATATTAAGAATGTGGTATCCCAAGTCTTGCAGTTTTATTAAATACTGTTTTGGTGGGGGGAAAGTGTTTACCCTCGTAATGCCTATGCTTCTACTATTGTATGGAAAAGGGGAGGCGAGTGTGTTGTGTTCCTGGTTACCTTAGTGTGCGTGGTTGTCAATATACTCTGTGTGAGTGGAAGTTTTCTCATTATTTTTAGCCCTAGTTTTCCGTAATTTTTCGTCGATCAACCACTTATTAGTGGTTATTTATTGATATGAAGGTGTCTGTTTCCTGCACTGTTGGATTGTGTGGGTGAAAGTTTTTCCCTGTTTGGACTGTGTTAGGAGAAGACGCCTTCTTACAAAGCTTCTCTTAAAGGTTATCCCTGATGAGACCGTGTTGGAGAAGACACCTTCTTGCAAAGCTTCTCTGGTTTTACTTTTGAAATGTTTGACTTGAAGCTTCTCTGTGTTTACCTTGATATGAGTCTTACGAAGTTTCTCTGGTTTTACTTATGTAATGTTTGACTTGAATATTCTAGTACTGTCTAAGCCTAATGCTTTTCTTGGAACTCTTTCATTCTGATTCTAGGTGTGTGAATTTGTTGGCATTATGAATTGTCATGCATTTCATTTGTTTGATTTGTCCTTGATTCATTTGCTCAATGTATTTTCATGCATCTTTCACAATATAATGTAATCTCTATTTTGATTGTCTTATGTACTTTTAATTATTCTATTTGTGTTTTGGTTTCCTTAGGAAGGAGGATGTGTTATGAGCTACTGTTGCCTTGCCCCTTGCCTATGTATCTCTTCTCTACTGCTCAGCCACAATGAGTGTTGGGGTGCTTGGAGATGTCTGGAATGTTGGATGATTGATGATGTCTGGAATGATGGGTGCCTGGTGAGGTTGTGAGTGTCAGTTGGAGTGTGCAGGCTGAGCAGGACAGAGACTGCTCCTAGTGGGGCATCACATGGACTTAACTTCTTCCAGTGACTTTCTGAAGCGGTCATCTTATCAATAAATCTACAACATACTTATATACCACCTGGCTACAGAAGATCTTTTATTTACAACACGTACCACAGCAATCTTCATTATTTAATAACAAATAACTACCGTTTGCAAGCAACGTGAAAGTCGGTGTAATAGCCGGGGTGGGAGTGCCTTTCAAAACACATGCAAGATTCGGTGCCTGTACATTGCAAGAACCGTGCAATTGCAGATTTCTACAGACTAATGTGTGATCTGATGTAGAGGTGCAGTCTTCACCTTTTAAGTACACTTTTTTTCCCTTCCCTCAAGCACCTATATGTGAATGGGAGATTCCAAACTTCATGGAGATAAGCACTACCTAAAGGCTCAAATCTACCTATGGCATAGTGTTGCATACAGGACTCAAATTTAAACGGGGGAAAAAGGCAAAGTTATTAACCTATGGATGAGCCAAACTGCTGAATTCTACTCGGCCACTGAAAATGGTAACGGTTCCAGTTTTTCAATATCCAGCAGTGAAAAAGTGGCATGTTTCTTCGACATAAATTGTTGTTTAACAGTCAAATTAAAAGGCAAAAATAACAAGGTCGTGTTCATGTAATCCCAAGGCACCTGCCCATTTTTTTTACGTTTGAAGAGTCCAAGCAAACTGCATAATAGAACGCAATTGATTTTGCCCATGATACATAACTGCAACGTCTTCTTGTACATTATCAACCACAGATGAAACAAAGTTATCTAATGTGTAAATACGGGAAGAAAGGATGTTAATGCTATTGTCTACAACGGCAAGCACTTTTTCTAAATTGGCCTGATCTATAGCTCAGCCTAGAAGCAGCTTCAATCTGGGACAGTTTCCAAACCTCGTTGTAAGCAGCATATATCCATCTTTTTGATCTGCCTGCTGCAGGACCTTTTACAAAATCATTTAAATCAACGGCGTCAGTGAGTTTGGATAATTGCAGCTTAACAGACGCCAAGGTAGAATGTCTGAGCCAACTCTGGCACAATTTGCCTACAGAATAGGTGGTGACTAAATGTTGAGTCTGAAAATGGGGATCTACTCTAACCGTTGTATAGCCAGGTGTTAGACCCAGAAAACAGTGCTGGCAGGAATCTGCATTTTTTTGCCATAGCAACCAGCCTTCGGGATTAATGCCGGGAACATTAAAAGAGGAATTACTCAACAGGGCTTGTAAATCACTAAGGGAAGTACTGGCGTAATTATTCCAATGGGGAAATTCACCCAAATCAGGAAATAAAGGAGCATTTATTTTTTTAGAAGTAACCAATCCAAAGCAGGTGGTTTATGAAATAGTGGCATTCAGAAACAACATATGGTTTTGGATGAGACATGCATGATGCAAAGCCTCAGTGTCTTGCACATGCCAACTTTTAGAACCCCAAACAGATTTAAGATCAATGGTATCTTTCCACAGCTCATAGACCCCAACAGCCAACTGGTCAATAAAGGACTTTGAATACAGTAATGTTGTGTGGGTAAGTCTAACCTTGGAAGAGGACTTCTCAGTCCTCTTAAATTAAAATGCATTAGGGTTTGATTGATTAAAATCAGTAAAATAATAAAAAAAATATTAAAAGTTTTGGAGCTGCCTTCAACAGGTGTAGGACAATGTTCCCACTGTGAGTAGTTAACCACATTTCTAAATGAATTTGTCTTATGGAGAAAGCGATTGCCAAAATGTTGGTAACAGTTCAAATCACCATAGTTTGCAGATTCTAGATATAAATCTTCAGCATCGAAGGCAGCATAATATTTCAAATCACAAAATAGAGCCTCTACGGCCTGGACGTCCCAATCATCAAAGCGAATATTTTGTTTAACCACATCCCCCATAGAAACACGGAGTACATTGGGAACATTAATAATCTCTGAGGGCCCATGTATCTGGAACTTGATAGCATCCCATACAATCACATCTAAAACGGGCCAGGCAGTTATATTCACAAATGTCTGGACCCTCTTCATGATGTGTTAAGAGGAGCGGGGGGGCCAAAGTTCCATCAATTAGTCTAATTGAAGTTCTTTCTTGAACGTAGTGTCCATTTATAAAACGAAAAAAATACACCACAAATGCGATGGACATGAATAAAAAAATTGAAAAAAAGCACCAGCCAAATGTAAGTCCAAGGAGGAATCAAAAAATGTTTTTTAAAACAGGTAGCAAAAATCGAAACTTTTGAAAGGGACTTAGATGTGGACGAGCCAGTGTCAAATGAAAAAACGGGATGGATTAGCCACACGGGTCTCCAAATCAGGCATAGACAAGTCAGTGGGGTAAGTATATTCAGTATCATTAAGAGGATCACCAGCAGGTAAGATTCAATAAAGGATTCGTAAGTGGATTCATTTCAATGACAACATCAGGCCCGATGGCAGGATCCGGGAACAATACAGAGTGTTGCACCATTGCTGGACACAAAACCGCAGGTGTCATACTATGAAGAATCGGCCACCCTGTGTAGTTTGACATTGTCAGTGGAGATGTACCAGTTCCCCTTTCGCCCAGAAAGAGGAGGTAAAATGACTGTTCTTGGACACTGCACACCAAGCACGGGAACTGGAGCTCGATGGGAGGGACCGAATTCCTTCTTGTTATCTATCTTCTCTCGGACCAGTTCTCCAACTTGGGGTAGCCAGCCGACTACCAGTATCTGCAACGCAGCATCAGAGGTGGAGGGCATATGTTCCTTTGCAAGACTGTCTCTGGTCTTTTGTAGGTTCTGCAAAACACTAGAATGTTCATCTACCTCAAAGGATGCAGCCGCCGCCGCATTGTCTAGACCAGCGTTTCCCAAAGTGTGGTCCGCGGACCCCCAGGGGTCCGTGACACATTCCCAGGGGGTCCGCAGGACTTGAGTGCCTAACGTCGGTAAAAAAACAAAAGGCTTTTGAGGTGTGAATGTACTTGACGCCGGGAAGCAAGATTGCAATAGAATCTGGCCCCCAGGCGCACAGTACAGTAGAGAGGTGTGAATGTTGCTGGCGCCTGGGGCCTGGGCGGCAAGACAGCAGTGAAATCTGGCCAATCACCCTTCAGCTATAGGTGCAAGCTGAAGGGTGATTGCCCTTATATTGTGTTATTTACTTCTGCCCGACGTCGAGCTCGCACAGGAGTGCGTGCGTTTCCTGTTCTGTTATCTGTCCCCATATGGCCTGAAAGCAGCTGCGTGGCGAGATAGAAGAGCATTGGAGGCTGGAACTGCATGTAAGTGTTTAATTTGTGTGTGCGTGTTTGTGTGGGTATATTTGAAAGCAGTCCAAACTCTGAGAGTAATTATATAATTATATTTGGCAATAAGTGCGCTTGTCACAACTGCCCTGAAGTTAAAATGATTCATGCTTTTTAATCTTTTCCTTTTCTTTCACTGACTGCAAAAGCTTCTTAAACCATACCCAGTAGTGACTGTATATTTCCAGGTACAATCTTCTTTACTGATGACCCTTCCCCTTTACTTCTTGTCTTTTCATCTGCTGCACACTTGACTATAAAATAATATAATGAAGGCCTAGGATTTCATGGCTTCAGGATTGATGCGCTGTAGCAGTTTCCACAGACAACCACTTTCTTCACATTCCTCAGTTTGATCCAGCTGAGAGTCAGAGTCAGAGGTTAAGAATAGCACGTTCGTAAACGTTGTGGTGGGGACTTCCCTGTGCCCTAATTTAATTTTAAAAGTGTTATATATCGCTAGCTTTAGCAGTAGGTATCAGAGCGCTTTACATACCTTCTCTCTCTTTAAAAAGTGCAACAGTCAGTAATAGGACTGAGAGCAAGCCTGTGGAACAAGATGCTCACACCACACGTGGGAAAGCATGACATCTCCCAAGTGTCCCTGGTGCAGTACCCGGGAGCGACACTAAACGTGCCCACAGAAAATGAGTTAATGATCATTATTGCACATTTACACGTGGGTTTATCATGAAGAAAATACACGAGCGCGGTGAGAAGCATCAAGTCTGTAATTAGGAGTGACATTCAAAAATTATGAGCACGGTTCTGTCTCTCTATCTGCGGGTTTCCCTACAGGCCAGTCTGACACACGCAGCATAAGAATCATTTAAACAAGCATTTATAATTCAATAGGTCTCGCATTAGGAAATTGTGAGCTATTGGTATTGTAAATTACACATTTTTTAAATATGTGTTGGCTTTGAAAATATATAAATTAATAGCATTGCTATTCACAAAGCCAATAGCTTACACTTTCCTAATTCGAGTCCTAATGGCTATGGCAATGCTTGTTGGTAGCAAGAAAGGACAGTGCTGTTGTGGTGCTGAGTGATGATGTGGTTGGGCTGAGTGATATGGTGGTGTGTCCCAGAGTGATGTGGTGGTGTCCCAGAGTGATGTGGTGGTGTCCCCCAGTGATGTGGTGGTGTCCCCCAGTGATGGGGTGGTGTCCCCCAGTGATGGGGTGGTGTCCCCCAGTGATGGGGTGGTGTCCCCCAGTGATGGGGTGGTGTCCCAAGAGTGATGTGGTGGTGTCCCAAGAGTGATGTGGTGGTGTCCCAAGAGTGATGTGGTGGTGTCCCAAGAGTGATGTGGTGGTGTCCCAAGAGTGATGTGGTGTTGTCCCCCAGTGATGTGGTGGTGTCCCCCAGTGATGTGGTGGTGTCCCAGAGTGATGTGGTGGTGTCCCTGAGTGATGTGGTGGTGTCCCTGAGTGATGTGGTGGTGTCCCTGAGTGATGTGGTGGTGTCCCTGAGTGATGTGGTGGTGTCCCTGAGTGATGTGGTGGTGTCCCTGAGTGATGAGGTGGTGTCCCTGAGTGATGTGGTGGTGTCCCCGAGTGATGTGGTGGTGTCCCCGAGTGATGTGGTGGTGTCCCCGAGTGATGTGGTGGTGTCCCCGAGTGATGTGGTGGTGTCCCCGAGTGATGTGGTGGTGTCCCCGAGTGATGTGGTGGTGTCCCCGAGTGATGTGGTGGTGTCCCCGAGTGATGTGGTGGTGTCCCCGAGTGATGTGGTGGTGTCCCCGAGTGATGTGGTGGTGTCCCCGAGTGATGTGGTGGTGTCCCCGAGTGATGTGGTGGTGTCCCCGAGTGATGTGGTGGTGTCCCCGAGTGATGTGGTGGTGTCCCTGAGTGATATGGTGGTGTCCCTGAGTGATGTGGTGGTGTCCCTGAGTGATGTGGTGGTGTCCCCGAGTGATGTGGTGGTGTCCCCGAGTGATGTGGTGGTGTCCCCGAGTGATGTGGTGGTGTCCCCGAGTGCCACCCATTTTTTTAAAACAAATACATTGGCAGTCAGTTTATATGCATGAACATGTTATGTTATGTTATGTTAATTAAATTTTTGAGCGCACAGCTGCCCCAGCAAAGGGGCGTCCCGGCGCTATATCTGAAGAAAGTAACATAACCACAACGCAGAAGGGGTAGGGGGTGATTCATAAGATAAAGGAAAAAGATAAGTCTTAACAGCTTTCCTGAATGAAAAAAGGTATTCTAAAGAACTTATGTAGAGGGGGAGTGCGTTCCACAATTTGGAGGCCAAAACCGCAAACGATCGGCCACCCAGTCTACATTTTTGGAACCGGGGATCAAGTGCCAAATTTTGGCCGGCAGAACGGAGGCTGCGCAAAGGGGTGTATGGAGTCAAGAGGTGCTGGAGAATGGTGGGAGTGTCAGTTTTAAGAATTTTAAACGCAAAACAGAGGGTTTTAAACTCTATGCGTCTAATCACAGGCAGCCAATGCAGTTTGAATATAGTACTACGGGCTGAGCAAAAGCGCGGCAAGCCCACTAGGGCCCTAGCTGCCGCATTCTGAACCCGTTGGAGTCGTAGGACTTCCGCCTGGTTGGCACCTACAAACAGTGAGCTCGCGTAATCGAGCCTCGATAATACGCTAGCTTGTATCACCATTTGGCGGGTGGGGGCATCGAAAAATTTGAGGATAGGCCTCAAACCGCGCAGAATGCCAAAGCACGTGGATGCCACCTTCTTAGTATGGAACGAGAAGGTCAATTTAGAATCCAACCAGACGCCGAGATTTTTTAGTTCTGAAACAGGTGTTGGAGCAGGTCCCAACTCAGTAGGCCACCAGCTAGCACCCCACAGATCAGGATGTTTCCCCAATACCAGTTTTGAGGGCGTTAAGTTGTAAACAGTTGGCAGTAAGCCAACTAGCAACAGCCCTCAATCCATTCGCAAAGTTCGACGCCAGTTGGTCAGAGCCCCCGTTGAGAGCCACCGCCAACTGGGTATCATCGGCGTATGATACCATAGTGAGACCCCAACTCTTCGCCACCTCCGCCAAAGGTTGAACGTAGAGGTTGAAGAGCGTGGGGCTCAACGCCGAACCCTGCGGGACTCCTTGGGCGATGGCATGAGGTTTAGATCTCAACGGTGGCACTACAACCTGAAAGGATCGTTCCGAAAGGAACGATTGAAGCCAATCCAGCACCCTACCTGAAACACCTGCCTCACCAAGCCTACGTATGAGAATGGTATGAGAAACAGTGTCAAAGGCGGCACTGAGGTCCAAAAGGACCAGTGCCGCCGTTTGACCTGCATCTAGCACAGAGCGGAGATGTTCAACCATATATAGGAGTGCCGTCTCTGTACTATGTCCAGATCCAAAACTATTCTGTGTAGGATCAAGTAGGTGTGCAGAGGCCAGATGTTTTGTTAAGATGTTATTCACATGGGCCTCTGTGATCTTTGCCACCCAAGGGAGGAGGGAGATAGGTCGATAGCTCTCCGGCTTCAACGGATCCAATCCAGGTTTTTTTATGATGGGCATAACACAGGCCGCCTTCCAACTCGGTGGAACTGAACCGGTGGTGAGGGATAGCTCCATCAGATGGCGGATAGGAGGAAGGCAGAAGGGCGCTGAATCCAAAAACTGATCCGGTCTCAAAGGGTCGTCTGGTGAGCCAGACTTGACCTTGGCCGCTAGGAGATTGAACTCATGTTCCGATGGTATGGGAAAAGAGGCCAAGCACTGGGAAGTACGTAGTGATAAGGTCGTACTAACAGGGTCAACTTTGGGAAAAGAGCGGTATATAGCATTTACTTTTTCCACAAAGAAGCTGGCTAACGACTCACAGTGGGCAAGGGAACAGATCTCCGTAGTAGGAAGTCTGTTCGCTGTGAGCTCCTTCAAGACTTTAAAAATCAGTTTGGATGGGTTGGAACTTGCCTGAAACTCCTGTGCATAGTAATCAGCACGGGCCCGGCAGACAGCTCTATGGTATGCCTTTACCTTAGCTAAGTAGCATACTTTCAAATCTTTATCATAGTTCTTTCTCCATGCTCTTTCGGCTTGGCGACAGGTAGCTTTAATACACCTGAGTGCCTCCTCAGATTTTCTTGCCCAAAGTGCACTGAAGAGAGTGCAAAATCAATGTGGCGATGGTCCGATCTTCGCATTACCAAATTAACACACACTGTAAATAATAAAAGCTTTAGTAATGCAAGTATTTGTTTGGTGTGTACTTGTTTGTGTATTTTTTACGAATTACTGTTTTAATTTTTAAAAAATTGAAATTGTACAAATTGCTTGGGGGTCCCCGGCTTCCAGTAGTGATTCAGTGGGGGTCCTCAGGAGTCAAAAGTTTGGGAACCACTGGTCTAGACCATCAAGGTCCGGAACAAACATTTTGATGCCAAAGAGAATTTCGTATGAGTTCCGCCCACCCAGAGACCTTCTAGGGAGAATATTTAGTGCACGTTGAACGCTATTGAGGTGGGTTAGCCAGTCTCGGCTGGTACCGAATACCTTCGCTGTCAAGGATTGCTTTAAGTCACGGTTCATCCGCTCCACAACACTATTACCCTCAGGCCGGTATGGAGACGACAATTTGACCTGGACCCCCAAAGAACTCATGGCATTCTTGTATGCCTTAGAGGCAAACGCTGGACCCTGGTCCGAATGGAAGGTACCACACGCACAAGTTCCCACAAAGACACGCAAATCCCTTGCAACAGTTCTGGAATCAGCACTCCTTTGAGGTCACAACCTCATAAAGTGCGTGCAAGAGTCAACTGCTACTAAGATGTACTTATAAGCAGTATCAGAGGAGAAAGGACCACAGTGATCTAAATAAACACACGCAAGCAGTTTATTAGATATGTACAACTTTTTGGGGCGGGCGTGCAGCAGTAGAAGGTTTAATTTGCTGACAAACATCACATTGAAGGACATAATCAGATGTTTGTTTGTACAAACCCCGCCACCAATACCGTTGCTGGAGAAGAGATACAGTAGCTGACACACCGGCATGCGATGAAGCCATCCCGGCGTGGGCTGCTGTAATCAAAGTCTGCCTGCGGTCCGCGTTGGCTATTAACCTGTCACCAACATCGTTAATTCTCACATAAGGAACTTTATCAGGGCTTAAATGATCAGAGTATTTAGAAGAGAAACCTCTAGGGTAATTACCTCCCTTCTCTATTGCGGCAACAGCCCGCAAGATGTTATCAATCTTACTTTTGGAACGTGTAACCGCCGCTACTGCATATGCTGCACTTGCTGTCGATTCAAAAGGGGGTGGTGATGGACAGAGTATCTGAATTAAGCAGAACACTCCTACCCAGTCAAAAGATCAGGGCTTCATCCATCACCGTTTTTTAGCTCACTGCACCATCCCAGTTCAGAACCTGGCTACATGCAAATTAGTCTGACCCTGGCCCAGTGCATCATGGGAACAGGGCAGACCAAACTACCAAGCCAATTCTTTACTGGAAAGGAAACAAGCTTCCGGGGACCGGTTTCTGGCATTACAGCCGTCTTCGGCCCGGCTTGCTTGAATCCTGATGGTGCAGTGAGCAAGGGACTCACATCTGAGCATACCCTTCCACACTTGTGGTGGCCAAAACGATTCAAAAGGGGGTGGTGATGGACAGAGTATCTGAATTAAGCAGAACACTCCTACCCAGTCAAAAGATCAGGGCTTCATCCATCACCGTTTTTTAGCTCACTGCACCATCCCAGTTCAGAACCTGGCTACATGCAAATTAGTCTGACCTTGGCCCAGTGCATCATGGGAACAGGGCAGACCAAACTACCAAGCCAATCCCTTACTGGAAAGGAAACAAGCTTCCGGGGACCGGTTTCTGCCAATACAGCCGTCTTCGGCCCGGCTTGCTTGAATCCTGATGGTGCAGTGAGCAAGGGACTCACATCTGAGCATACCCTTCCACACTTGTGGTGGCCAAAATTTTCAAAAGGGGGTGGTGATGGACAGAGTATCTGAATTAAGCAGAACACTCCTACCCAGTCAAAAGCTTCATCCCCGAGACAGTTGCTAACAGCGTGAACTCCAACACGCAGGTGACCCAGAGTATGAATTACAAAGACAAGTGGCAGCCTCTCTTTAAGCTCAGCCACTCGTAATCAGATCATTTTATGTTTTATTGTGCAACTCTTGGAGTCACGATAATCATTTTGAGTCCAAAAGGGTAAGTTGTCATTGTATGAGAGTAGTCACACTGGGATCGGCGTACTCTAATGCAATCATCAGAGCACGAAGTTCAGCCAACTGGGCGGTACAGACCCTTAATGTCTGTATGCACGACATCAGACTTGAATTCACCATTCACCATAGTACCAACCACAATTGCGCAGGCCTAAGAATATGCGTGCTTTGAACCCGTAGCCGCTTGCACGCTTCTGTCAGTGTAAATGATACAACGGAAATCCTCAAGTGGGTGCATAGTCAGAGGAGCAGGATGAACAAACTCATACTGCAAGAATTCTTGCGTCTGCAGAGAGGAATCAAAAATGAACGTGACATCCGGGGATGTCAAGGACGTGGCCCATTGTATCCACCGTGGGTGAGACGCTTTGGAATTTGGTACACTTGCTTTCGTCACTGCCTCCAAGGCAGGATACGGAGTAACAACCAAAATGCGCTTTCCCTTCGACAGTGCACGTTCCTTTAGAATCGCCATTTGCACTGCTGTCAAAACTTTTTCCACAGTGGAAAAACGCAACTCAGCCGAAGTGTACAAGGGTCACCCTCATTAAAAGTGAGGTACGTGAAACCCACCCCCCCGGTACGATTCTTATCACAAGGTTAGTGTGGTTATCACGAGTCGACAAGAATTTACATTCTAGAAGATCAGCCTGCAAAGATTGCAAGATGCCTGAATGTTCAGGCAGCCTGCACGATTTGGAGAAAGAAGGTTGTATCAAACGCTAATACGCTGGGCATATTCGGGAATGTAGGTACGCCAGAAATTCAAAAAGCCCAGTAAAGATTGTAGTTTTTCAGTGTTGTGGGAGCTCGCAAAAGGGCGCATTTCTCCAGGAAGTGATGAGCTAAACCTTGACCTTCATTGTTCAGCTCGTAGCCCAGGAACAACACTGTGTACTCTGCAATGTGACTTTTCGCAAGGTTTAATTCATAGCCAAAGTCCGCAAAACGGCAAATTATGCGGTCAACACTGCACAGATGTGGTCATAATTTGTCATCTGTGAGATAGAGGTCATCCACATACGAACATGCATCTGCGTCGAGTCCCTCCAAGAGAGAGACAATGCGGCGGCAAAGACTCCTGGACTATTTATTTTTTCCCCCCCCCAGAGTTTTATATAGCGCGAACTAGACCCGATCCGAATCGGGTATCAGAGCGCTTTACATAGCACCAGTTACGTTACACGTTACGTTACATGAGGACACACATTCATTTTTAGGCACGGGGAGATTAAGTGATTTGCCCAGAATCACAGGAGGTTTTGGCGTCGTTACCGAGACTCGAACCCAGTTCTCCAGGTCCGAGGTTGAGCGCCCTAGCCGTTAGGCCAACTCCTCTCCCTCCACTATTATAGCCCATAGCCAAACTGAGAAATTAGCGTTGTTTGCCACCACTGGTAAAAGCTATCCATTGACTACTAAGAGGGGACAGATGGTGGGCAAAAAAACCATTGGATAGGTCAAGTGTGGTTTTGAACCTTTTACGCATGAGACTATCTACAAGAGCAGAACTGAGTATTCTGCACCACACACGTACAACAATGTGAGTTTAAGTGGCGGTAATCCAACACTAAACGGTACGAGCCATCTGTCTTGGTCACAGTAAAAAGAGGATTATTCATCGAAGACACAGACGTTTCAATTACACCTTGATATTCCAATCATTCAAGGATTTCCGCAACGGAAGCTTTCGCTTCTCGCCGCATAGGGTACTGGCGTTGAGGCTGTGTCATTGACCGCAAAGGAATCTCATGTCGAGGGGAAAATTAGTCCCATCAACAGGGAGTACGGTACAAAGCCGGTGCAAGCCCTTAGCCCAATCTTCTGCAAACTGCAGCGCCTGCTCTTTCGGTACAGTGTGCGCAAAACTAGGGAGGATCCCCACCTTGGGGAGAAGCTAAGACAAAGGGCGGGGCCAGTCGACCTCCGCCAACAAAATATCATAGGTAGTAGAAAGATTTTCCCAAAATAAACCTTTTATGGCACGTTCTATGTCACCTTCAATTATAAGGACAATTTCATAAAGTCGTTCAGGAGGAGCTACTCTAGTGTCAGCTGTCAACTACAATGAAGGTGTCAGTCGCTGTCACCTTCAGTAGTGGACGCAACACCTCTCGAATAATGGTAATCTCTGCCGCGCTGTCCAGCAGCGTCAGCGCCCATTCCAGATTCCGAAGCTGCGTTCTCACTATCTGTGGCATATCTCGCTGTTACTGCAGCAACTTTCTTCTTCAGAAACTGGGGCTTTTGACGCGGTGACTCGTCCTGCTTGCCTTTTCCATCAGCCTTGCGTGGCTGATCTCGGCTCTGTTGGGCACCTTGTCCTCTGCTGCCGCCTCCTCCACCGGTGGGTGTTACCGATGTGTCCTGCAAAGAGCGAGGAGAACGTTGTTCAGGGACCTGAAATCTATCAGGAGACTTAATCTTAGCGTGATCGAGCAACTCATATGTACGCTCAGTAGAGGCCGGTGTAGGTGAAGCAGGACGGGACCCCTGTTTCTGTTGCTGTTTCCCCTGTTTTTTGTTCTTACAATTTTGTTTTGGAACTTTTGGGCGCTCATCTTCATCATATGACCCCTGCTGAGTTTGCTGCTGTGTTTGTTTCTTAGCAAAAGGCTTAACACCCAAACTATTACGGCCAGCGGTCTTATAAACCTCCGTAATATTTCTCGGTAACTGACAGGGTTTCTCGGCCTCGGGAATATTGCGCAAAACATTATACACCTGGAAACTTACCGCATCTCCCTTGACATTAGCAAGGACGAGATCGTGAACTGTGTCAAATGCTCCCACGATTCGCATTCCCAATTCCACAGCCGTCTCCGGTCCGTGTTCATCCTAAACATGCTTAATGACGGAGGGCAGAACAGCCACTGACGGGGTGCCGAAGCACCTAGCATAGACTGCCGCAAAAATCACAGCGCAAGTGGTAGAATCATTTACGTCTGGCACTAAGTCTTTCGGCAAACTAATTGTAAGGATCCTGCGTTTCTCCACAGGGGAAGTATTCGGCAGTACAACGTCCAGTTGGTCAAATTTCTCGGCAAGCCGAAAAGGCATTTCATCCTTATCTTGGTGACGCTTGCACATAATCGCATTAACCATAATGGTACTAAGCTTCAGTCCGTTCGGCCCAACTGAATTCCCCCCCAGGAGGTTGCGGGTAATGTAATGAACCAGACCCCTAATGATTGTCACCGGTGAGGCATAAAGGGGTCTTCGTTGCGGAGCTGTTAACTGCCCTGCATTAGGATGCGGGGTATAAGCAGCTAAAACAGGCCAAGTAGCGCATGGGATTGACAACGGTCCTTGTCTGACCGCCGTTATAACGTGTGGGAGGGCGCCATTAAACCAAACGGCATGCTGCCAAGCAGAAATCGGAACTTCCTGTGTCCAATATGGAGCGTATTCTGCAGGCGCGGCAGCTGGGGTGTAAGTGTGAAACACACCAGACACAGCATCCACCGCAGGAAACAGGACCAATGAGTAATAAAGCTCAAACGGGTATACTGAGTCAGCCGATACAACAAAAACAAATGCCTGTCCTTCCAATGAAATTAGGAAATCCTCCAAATGATTCCGCACAGCCAAGCGACTGTGTGCTGGGCTATCAACCGCAGCCATAATGATACAGTGATAGATAAGTACAATGCAATATATAAAGGCACAACTGAGTAGTAATTCAATAGAAAACTGTTTTAAAATATCAAGCTTGAAAAGACCTATGTAACTATAGGTAGGTTTTATCCGTCATTACTGTCAACCGGAAACAATAGTGAGAGGGTCGTAGACTGTTATAAGCACTACTCAAGGATCTCACAATAAGACCACACTTGTTGGCGGCGCCATGTTGCAAGGATCCTGCTCATACACAGAACTGTGCACAGAGACCTAGGACATCAGTGAATTGTGGTGTACCAGAAACTCACCTCAGTACCTAGGACATCAGTGAATTACGGTGTACCAGAAACTCACCTCAGTACATAGAAAAACAACAAACCAGCTAGCATCAGTGTCACATTAGCTCTTCCTCCTATAGCAAAGTAACCAATGATTAGACAACCTAGAACATGCAACTTAGGACCCTCTCAGGAATGGTGGGAAGTGAAAACACTCTTGTTATACTCTCATACCAGTCCACAAGAGGAGTAAATAAGAAACACGGTACGGTTAAAATATTTATTTTAATGACGTGATCTCATGTGCAGTATCTTAGCCAACATAAGCAGACATATGATTAAAAATAATATGATCAGCATGGTTACAATTCCATAAAATATAAAAGGAGAAATCATATTACAATGATGGTGAAAACAGGTCCTATAGCGCCTAGTTTTAACACCCTCCCTATATAGGAACCATGTATTATAAACTATAGAAGGGCTCTTAGGCTTGTGTGGGGGACTCCATTACCTTTACGCTCAGTAAGAGTACATTACATCTGGATCAGCATAGGCTCTCTGCATCCCTGGAAACGGAAATCTTCCAAGTGTCTGACAATAAGGACGCCAGAATCTTACCTGGCTCACAGCTGCCAAAATGTTGTGTCTAGAAAGCGTTACTCGAACATGTTGAAAAACAGCTAACATCTTTTGATAACCTTGACGCCCTCAGCACTGGCTGTGCAGACTAGGGGCACGATGTAAGTCTAGAGATGTCGAAAACAAACGTTTTCTCATGTGTAGACCTTTGTGAAGGCTAACTTACTAAAACAGCTAAGCAGTGTCATGTGCAAAAGCAGCAAAAGGTAAAATGGCATTTAAACTTCTAATAAGCCATGCTAACATAACATGCGCGCAAAGCAAGCCTTAAGCCATACTACAGTATCAAACTCCTCGTCTTAATACATCCACACTTGTGAGAAAGTGGCTCTATATATACTGGACCAATGTATGGGACGATACAGACCTAACTGAGACAGAACAGCAGTTGGCAACGCTAGGTTTTACATTCGTAAAGAGGGAGATAGGAAAAGGGTGGGGCAGAGTGGCGCCGCCGGCAGCGACAGTATGGCTGAAAGAATTCGATAGATGTATGATAGCGGAGAAAGAAGTATTTATAGCTAGGGGGTGCCCTAAGAAATGGGATAGGAAATGGTCGAAGTGGAATTTGCATAGGGGGGGGAGATATGTGCATCGCCTGTGGTGGAATTGGAAATGCGGCAAGGCAGAGACAGAGAGGTAACGGTTTAATATTTATGCTTCTCCGGCCTCTGTCCCAGGTGCGGTGTTAAATGTAACTTGCAGATGCTGTATGTAATTAATGCCTATCTGTCTGTCATGCACTCTATTAATAAAAACATTAAAAAAAAAAATAAAAAAAAAAGAATATCCCTAGGCGTCCGACTGGATCCGGAAAGTTTTTGTCAGCAGTACCCCTGCGCATGGGTAGGCGTCGTCTGCGGCTCCACGTCCATCGTCGTGATCGCCGGGAGGACGTCGGAGAACTTAGACGCAGTCCTCGCGTGCTGGCGTCAGTGTCTGTACCTACCTTTCCTCGCCAGTAACGCAGAGCCATGATAGAAACGGACACTGGTGCCATGTAACTAGGGCCCGGAAAGGGATGTCCTTAACCCTAGATATCGGTTCGCAGAACGGGGAGGATGGGTGCAGCGGTAAGGAATCTAACACTACCTAATATCTAACACTAACTAAGGATAAGGAATCTAACACTAACTAATGTTTCTTACAGATATATCGTTACCGAAGGTAAGTAACTTGGGCATCTGAAAGAAACACGTTAGTGTTAGATTCCTTACCTTAGAATATATACCCTTAGAATACCAACGCCGGTGGTGGGTCTGCGAACCAAGATCACACCAGAAAGTCCTGGAGAACAGAACGGCCGAAAAAGCCATCTCTCCAGACTTGGCTGTCCAGGCAGTAGTGCCTAGCAAACGTGTGCAGCGAGGCCCAGGTAGCTGCTTGACAGATGTCTTGCAAGGGGACTCCCCGACCCAGGGCAGCAGCAGCCGCCGCGACCCGAGTAGAATGGGCGCGCAGCCCAACAGGAGGCTCCTTGTTTTGCCAAGGAGTAGCAAACCTTGATGCACAAGACGACCCACCGAGAGATGGTCCGCTTGTGCACCGCCCATCCCTTCTTAGCGCCCACGTAACCAACAAAGACCAGGTCGTCCACCCGGAACTGGTGTATGCGATCTAGATAGAAGGAGAGCGCACATTTTGGGTCCAGACGGTGGAGCCTCTCTTCCTCTTTCGAGGGATGCGGAGGGGGAAAGAAGGTGGGCATGGTGATGGACTGCCCGATGTGAAAGGCCGTGACTACCTTGGGCGGGAAAGAAGGATGAGTCCTCAGAACAACCTTTTCCGGATGGACAGAGAGGAAAGGAGGTTTAGAAGATAGAGCCTGGAGCTCACACACTCTCCTGGCAGAGGTGATAGCAACCAGGAAAGCAGTTTTAAGAGTCAGAAGACGAAGAGGACAGTTATGAAGTGGCTCAAAGGGAGCGCAAATCAGGTACGTCAGGACAAGATTCAAGCCCCACTGAGGCATCATGAAAGGAACAGGAGGAAACATGTGAGTGATGCCTTTCAAGAATCTTTTTACAACAGGTGACTTGAAAAGAGAAGGCTGATCAGGAAGCCTTAAGAAGGCTGAAATGGGCGATAGGTAGCCCTTGATAGTGCCCAGAGCAGTGCCCTGCTGGGCAAGAGAAAGAAGGAAGAGGAGAACCTCTGAAAGGGGGGCAGATGCTGTGTACCATGCCACAAATGTGTTCCACCTGCAGGCGTGTACCGTTTTTGTGGAGGGACACCTGGCTGCCAGAATCACATCACAGACTTCAGGAGGCAAGTCAAATGGCCTCAACTGCCGCCGCTCAATCTCCACGCATGTAAGTGGAGACCGGACAGGTTCGGGTGGAGGACCGTCCCCTGCTGCTGAGACAGAAGGTCCTCCTGAAGAGGCAGACGAATCAGGGGATCGACTGACATGCTGAGTAGCTCGGGATACCAGTATCTCCGTGCCCAGTCCGGAGACACAAGGATGACTTGGGCCCGGTCTCGCCTGATCTTCTTCAGCACTCTGGGCAGAAGTGGTATAGGCGGAAAGGTGCACAACAGACCGCAGCTCCACTCGCGACGAAAAGAGTCGCCGAGCGAGTGCCGCTTTGGAAATTCCAACGCGCAGAACTGATGACATTGCGCGTTCTCTTTGGTAGCGAATAGATCTAACCAAGGCTCTCCCCACTGCTGAAAGAGATCTAGCACCACGGATCGAGTAGGGTGCTGCATCCCGCCCTTCTGCCAGGGCTTGAGCGAGTCATGTCCGGGCCTCCTACGGGCACTGTGGCAGCACCTCCGCAACCGTATCCCACAGAGAGTCGGTGCAATGGCCCAAAAGGCAGGCGGTGTTGACAGACCGCAGCCCCAAACTCAGGGAGGTGAACAGTTTCTTCCCAAAATCATCATACCTTTTGGATTCCCGATCCGGAGGAGCGGTCGGGAATGCGGTCTGGGACGTAGAGGCCTGGATCACCAGGCTCTCGGGGATGGGGCGAACGGACAGAAAGCAGGGGTCGCCCGTTACCAGGCGGTGGCGTCGGGCCACGTTCCGATCCACAGGGAGGAGTCGTGAGGTCGACTGGCGATGACCATGATCCAAGCCTAGATCCAGCGGGGCCCTGCGGCCTCGTGACCGGAGTCGATGACGCCACCGAAGCACCCGACGGCGCCGGGGCTGGAGCCACTGGCCCACTAGAGCTCCCAGTCAGACTTGCGGGGCCCGAAGGCGCCTCAGCAGTTTCCGACGGAGGGCAGTGTGACCTCATGGCCGTGAGGAAAGCACTTATCTCTTCCGGCGTAGCATGCAGCCCAGGCACCGGCAGGTATGGCGCTGGATAGGGCGCCTGCGGCTCTGGCGGAGCCGCGCGGACGGTGTCGCCCGAACCCATGGACGCGAAGGGGGGGGGGGGGGGGGGGGGAGTCAGAGTGATGAAGCCTCTTCGACTTCTTTTTCAAATGCCTCGACTTACCGGAGGACTTGGAGCCCGACGAGTGGTGGTGGCTCGTCGAACGGCGATGACTGCGGCTCCGCTACCGGTCCCTCGACTTTCTCCTCGACTGGGACCTCGAGCAGCGCGGAGCTGACTGACGGTGCTCGAGCAGCTTACAGACTAGCGTTCGAGGTCAAGGCCCAGCAGTCTGGACATGACGTCATCATGGTTGGCCCGAGGCAGTAAAAGCACCGACGGTGGGGTCGGTCACCGATATCAGGCGGTGACGGGCCTCGCAAGGTTTAAAACCAGGCATCCGTAACGGCACCGCGAGTCGAAGTTCGACTCGAAAAGTGATCAAAAGAGATCAAAAAAGTTAGTCAAAAAAAGACTAGAGTACTGCACTTCCCGGATCTGCGCTTGCTGGTGCAGAAAAAAGAAGAACTGACGTCAGCGCGCGAGGGCGGCGTCTAAGTTCTCCAACGGCGTAATCCCGGCGATCACGATGCCGACGACGGACGCGGAGCCGCAGACGACGCCTACCGACGCGCAGGGGTACTGCTGACGAAAACTTTCCGGATCCAGTCAGACACCTGGGGATATTCTAAGGTAAGGAATCTAACACTAACGTGTTTCTTTCAGATTCTGTAAACAAAACAGGTACAGGGGGTTGCAGTATGCAATACAATTCTAAACACAATATAACATAGAACTCAATGGGTTTTTCTACAAAAAATGAAGTTGATCACTTTGTAAGTTACTTTTGTAATTCCAGGGCTGGATTCTAGATTCAGTCCTGGGGTCTAAGCTGAAAACGGTTTAGTAAAAAAGTTTTGGTTATTGCAATGATTTTTTAGGAATATAAAGGTATTTTAAAAGTTTTAAAATCTAGCAATGTTATCCAAAGGGAGAAAATTCAGGTTACAGCTAAAATACGTTCTCGTTACTTTTGTAATCCAGTACTGGGCTCCTAGGTCCAGCACTGGGATCTCTACTTAAGACAGGTAAGTAATAACGTTTCAGTAGTAGGTAAGATTTTTTAGGAATATTTCAAGTTTTCAAAAGTAGACACTTGAAGAAATTTCATAGAAAAGCAGACAATGAGTTCCTATGGAGAAAACACAGGTTATTAGTAAACCCGGTTAGGATTACTTTGGCGGTTCAGTACTGGGCTTCAAAGTAATTCAGTATTCGGCTGATTTTATAGGAATATTTGAGAGTTTCAAAAATTCACACTTAGAAGATTTTCCGAGTCAAACCAGTCAATGTTATCCTATGGCAGGAAAGTGAGTTATCGGTTTCCAGGTGAGTACTCGACGGGTGAAGTTAAGGTTCTGTGCATAGACTAAGGGGTCCCCCAGGATCAGGTAGGTACAGTTGGTACACCCTCAGTGGCACAGGGGCAGCCGGGTGCAGAGGTAGGTAGGCCCAATGTTATCCAATGGAGTGGAGGAAGCCTTCGGTTGGTGGCTGCAAGCAAGCAGGCCACGCGGCTGTGGGAGCTGAGCTCCTGGTCACTTACTAGGGGCAAGTGGGGAAGTAGAGTAGGGTAGTAGTTACACTTCCAGCGGCACTCGGGCGGCTGGGTGAAGGGTGCTTTTGGGAGCTCAAGGTTATTCAATGGAAAAGGTAAAAACCGAACAAAGGCTGCAGACTCGGGGACGGTGATTCTTCAGGTGCGACCAACACGTCGAGATCTTGGAGAAGTGGTAGGTACCCCAAAGGAAGGCACAGGGGGCTGCAGGGAGCTGGGTGCAGCGGTGTCTTTTGGTGTTGGGAAATCTTACCCTCGGCTGGACGCGGTGGGGGGGGGGGGGGGGGGTCTCTGGTTCTGAGGCTGCAGGCGTCGTCTGGTTCGTCGAGGAGGGTCTTTGGGCACTGGACTTCGGGTCCCAGTCGCCGGGGGGACGACCTCGTGGTCTTGGATCACTCGGGCATGGGCTGGACTCGGCGGGTGCAGAGTGGGCTGGATTTGCGGTTACTGGCTGGCACCAGGGGTGTTGCTGTTGGAGCAGAGCCTCTGCTCAGGGGAGTCGCAGTCTCTAAGAGGTTCAAGGCAGGCAGGTTCTCCGGGGTTCTCGAGGTTGCTACCCGCAGGAGACGCCGGGGTTAAGCAGGAACTGGTTCAATGATCGACAGGCCGGTAGGGCTGAGGCCAAGTCAGTTGTCGTCGTCCTTTTTGCTAGAAGTTGGCCTGATATGTGATGTCCACTATTCTAGTGGGCACCCTTAATCAGTCCAAACAACCCTTATGGTGATGGTTGTAAAGTCAACCTTATAGACCAGCTATCTTAGTGGTAGCATGGACAAAGCAGTCTTAGGCTAAACTCAAGAGGGCATGTGAAGCCAGCTGTTTTACCATATGCAATCCCTTTAATACCAAATGAAAGGACACCACACAGGATATATATAAAATATACATGTATTTATTACTAAATTAATCCTCTGAACTCTTTATGAGGTCAGAGGCACAAGCACATAACAAGATACTTAATAACCATACAATAAGTTGCACAAAATACAGTAATGCCCATGGGGCACTTCGAACCATATACTAAAATAGTGGTATAAGAACCACGTCACGAACAAAAGAAAGGCCTAGGGCCTGGAGAATCGCTGGGGCTACACTGTACTACCAAAGGATAGGGAGCAGGAGGCCCACGGGATGCGCGTGCAGTGTCTTTACACACACGCAAATTACCATAGGGTTAGAATGGGAACGAAAGAAATGGAAACTAGTTTTTAGGACACTTCTGGATGGACTAGGGAAAAGCTACTTGAAACTAGGACACTAGGACAGTCAATACCCACAGGAGTACCAAAATACTCACGTTACCTCACCCACAGGAAGCGGGTGCATAGGTATCAAAGTGTGTCGGGTTTCGTCGCTGATTCCTATGGAGCCGTGGAGAAAGATGCTGCAGGCGACCAGGAGAGAAGTGTCAGGTTGGATCCAAGGGCCGATCGAGGATGAAGAGTACCTGAAAGCAGAGGTGGCAGAGTCTGGGTCACTAGCCAGTGACCAGGATGGAACCAGGAAGGAACCAGGCGATGTCGCGAAGCAATCAGGTGATGTCGTGAAGCTTGTCTCTGCAGCCATATGGACCAGGAGGTGTCGACGACGACCAGGAGCTGGATACGGACTGTCCCATGAAGGCTCTCGGTGTCGGCTTCCGGATTGGAGTCAACAAGCCTTGGCAAAGGCAACCCACACAGGAATCGAAGATGGCTTCTTGATCAGGCCAGCAAGGCCTGATGGACTTATCCTTTTCAGGGAAGCAAGGGCCAGTCTGGAGCAACCAGACCAGCGGTGTAGATTCAAGGTTTCGTCGTCACAGAGGCCACTAGCCAACGAGCAAGTGACCGGACAGACACGTCGAGCAGGAAAATGCAGAAGGGCCCCACGCAGAACTCGTGGAGTGTGGAGCGCTGATCTTCGGTGCAGTTGGTGCTCGGGGCTGGGACTTCTCAATCCCCAATGCACAACTTCGAGAGTGCCTCTGAAGTTGCATGGAAAGCAATTCGCTGGCTTTCCAAGATGGCCGGTCCCACGTCTCTTGTCGCCTCCACGGGTCTCAGCTCTGTTGCGACTGTGGATCGGGCTGTAGGAAGTCTGGAAGTCCGGGTCTTGTCAGGCTCTGTGCTCAGGCTCCGGCGGGAGCGTCAACAAAGCAAACAGTTGATCGCTTGATGGTGCCTGCTTGTGCAGGGTGGTCACTCCTTGACCACAAGGGAGATTCTTCAGTCTTTTATGTCGAGTAGAATGTCGAAGGTCCAGAGTTTCGTTTCAAGTTTCAGTCAGGATACAATCTAAAGTCTTGGGACTCAGCTCCTACCTATATACCAAATTTAGGGGCTGGATTACCTGCTAGGTCCCTCCTATGGGTGGTACCCAGGAAGGGGGTGGTTACACCCCTTTCCCTTTGTCCAGTTTCGCGCCAGCGCTGGGGTGCCTCAGCACCGGTTTGAACTGGACTATGCATGGGACACCTTGTGTGCCCCAGGCAGTGTAATTTCATTCAGCCCTCCCTGCCCCAATACACTATGGCCTGTCTGGGGTGGTGCTCGCACCTCCCAAGACAGGAAACCTATTGTCCAAGCCTCCCTCGCTGGAAGGACTCCCAGCAGCAGGAGGTCAAACTTGTGTCTGTGGCAGCAGCATCCATTTTGTAATGCTGAGGCTCTGGTTAACTGTAACCGGGATTAGTAGGAACAACATGTCTTCTCCCTCTAGAAGGGTGGAATGCTACCCTCGTCGCCAGAACTGGCGAGGGGGTAGTATTCCAAAGCGTATGACACCTTACACGACATGTTTTGATAAAGCCAAACCAAAGTTAGCATTTAACCGCGAGCTTCATAATGCACTTAAGAGTATATGGTATGGCTATATCCTAGAACAGCTATAAGGACATGGTTCCGAAAGCTGCAGACAGGCTCAGCTCATGCTAGAGCACCATCTCACATAAAACCAAGCACTCTGCCTCCAGGATTGTTAAGGCCTGCCATAGGATTGACTTATAGGTGTATATGTGTCTAGATATAAGGTTAGATATAGGTATACCATATCTAAGCAAGGGATGATTACATGACCTTGCCCCAGCTGAGTGATCAGCCAGTGGTGTCAGTTTGGATGGCCAGCCAGGGGTGGCAAAAGATATGCTGCAGCCCCTGGTAGGCCTTGGGTGCACCTATGCCCTGGGTACCTATGGTACACTGTACAGGGACTCACAAGAGTGACCCAATTCCCAATTGGTGATGTACTTAAAGTACATGGTGTGAATTTAGAGAGAGAACAGCAGGGCTGTGGGTCTGATTAGCAGGCCCACAGCCACATCTAAGTCGAAAACCAGTGAAGCAAAAAGCAAAAAGTGGGGTGACCATAGGAAAGCAGACCCTACTCTCCTACACTTTTGTAAGCAGCTGCACGGCAGGTCGTCCTTCTTCTTGTTAATCTTCTTGGTTTTAAAAACGGGATCTGAGGAAGGAAGGTTCAGGGAGCCCCTAAACATAGAATTTAGGGGTGTTACAGGTAGGGCAAGTGCAGGGACCAATAGGTCCCTGTCCTGGGGTGGGTACACCCCCTAGTCTGCTCCTCTCCTGTGGGAGGGGGGCAGGAGCCTAGCTGTGATTGGGCAGGGATCCCCATCTTCAAGATGGCTGGAGCCCGGGGTCGTGCTTCACCTCGCCTCTCCCACCTGACGGTGGGGTTGGCACAGGCTGGCAAACCCCACTTCCAGACGTAGGGTTTCCGCCAGTCTTCCCGCCAGAGTGGGGGTCAGAACTGGTGGGGGCCAATTGCTGGGTACAGCAAATGGTCTGGAGAAGCTCACAGAGGTGGCAGGCCTTTGAAGTTTCCCCCTGCCCATCCTGGGGGAGGAGACCTAGCACCTCGCCCAAGATGTGCATTGTTGCAGGCCCAGGAGAGCGGGGGGCTCTCCACCCAGGGATCCAGCAACATATCTGCTGTGGGGCAGCCTAGCCAGACAAGGATTGTCGATTAGGTTTCAGCGGGCATCTCTAAGATGCCCTCTGGTGCATTTTACATTAAATCTCACACTGGCATCAGTGCGGGTTTAATGTGCTGAGAAGTTTGATACCAAACTTCTCAGTCTTCAGTGGGGCCATCATGGTGCTGTGCAGTTCGTAATGTCGACCTCCCACCACCATATACTCTTAATGGCAGGACTGCACTTGCAGTGCCCAGGAATGGCCCTGGGCACAGGGCTCATGCACCTGTGCCCACACCACTGGCATAGGGCCCCCAGCTAGAGGGGTGCCTGAGGTATGCCAGGGCTGTGGGTCTAGTGGGCATGGCACACAGGGAGGTGTGCCATGTCGAGACTTTGTTTAGTTCTGTACTTAGAAAGGCAGGGTGTTGGTGTCGGGGTACAGGGCCCCTAAGGGTGGCACAATAAGTGCTGCAGCCCTTAAGGGTCTTCTCTGGTCACCATGCCCTGGGTATCTAGGGTACCATTTACTAGGGGCTGACAGGTGGCCAGAGAGGCCAATTGGGTTTTAGGTTCAACACAGTTTTAGGGAAGGGACACAGGCCCTGGGTACCTGGTTGGCAGGAGCCCAGGGCACACTCAGTCAAAGCACATCAGAAGTTCCGCAAAAAGTGGGGGCATACCAATGCAAGAAAGATGGCACTTTCTCACAATACTGATACCAGTCGCAGAATTATTAAAACATGCACTTAGGTGGCACCTTAGAGGTGTCCCCTCAAAACCTACCAGCCTCTTAGTGTGCTGGCTAGCTCTGCATTATCCATCATGCCACCACATACCTGATTCTGACCCCCTGCAGGTGAAAGTCCATACACTCTGGGCTCAGAAACCATTCCTGCACTGGAGGAAGGTGTACACGACTCCTCCAGCAGGATGGCTTGTGATCTTGCATATTAAGGTCAAGGGCTTCAAAGACCCTTCCGCTTTTGTACGCAACCTGGCTTTCCCCAGACCTGGGAGATAATGCCCCCAGCCCTAAGGCCCATTTTACACCAGGACATGTGGGAAAATAGCTATGCAAGTAAGTGTGTTGCACCACAAGGCTATCAAAGGAATTCAAGAAGGTGTACAATTCCTGTGGGAAGGTCGGTCAAGAAGTTCCTGAAGGTTTCACATCCGGGGGATCTGATCCTTCAGGAGCAAGGGCCCTCACACACCTCAAGGGAGGTCATGCTTCATCATAGGGCAGCTGCTCATTGGACCGGTACTGAAAGGGTACAGGTGCAATAGCCCTGTACCCCTACACTGTCCAAAACAATTCTTTTAAGTGAAAGTGATGCCATAATGAGTATATGGTGCTGGGAGTTTGTCATCAAGAACTCCCCAGCACCATAATGGCTTTACTGAAAACTGGGAAGTTTGGTATCGAATTTCTCAGCACATTAAAGCTATGTCAGTGTGGGATTTAATGAAAAATGCACTCAATGGGCATCTTAGAGATGCCCCCTGAAAACGACCTAACTAGTGTCCTGGCTGAGTGGCTGCTTGCCAGCTGCCATTCCCAGACATGTTTCTGGACCCCTGGGTCGACAGCCTTCTGCACTCAGGGGTCTGAAACAATGCACCTCCTGGGACAAGCTGCCAAGCATCCATCCCCAGGATGGGCAGGGTCCCTGAAGTGGAAGCTTCAAAGGCTTGCCGCCTTTGTGAGGTACCCCAGCCTTTGCTGCTTCCAGCAACTGGGCCCCACCGGTTCTGAACCCCACTCGGGGCGGGGAAAACCAAGTGAGGAAGGGAGATGTGCCCACCTTTGCCAACCCCACCCCTCAGGTGTGGGAGGTGAGGTGAAGCAAAACTCAGTCCCAACCATCTTGCAGATGGGGGGACCCAGCCAACCAGAGAAAGGCTCATGCCCCCCTCTAACTGGAGGGTGGCATAATAGGGGTGTACCCACCCCAAGAAAGGGATCCATTGGTCCCGACCTTTATTTACCTGTAACCCCCCTAAATCTAGTATTTAGGGGCAACCCCGAACCTTGCCTCCTCAGACAAGAACCGACCAGAAGAAAAGAAGAAGGACCAAAGAAGCCGCACTGAACTAAGAAGAGGACGATGTCCACTGACTTATCCACAGCCCTACCGGCCTGTCCTACCTCGAACCCGCTCCAGCGAAATCCCGATGTGTCCTGCAGCCAGCAGCCCCCAATAACCCAAAGTAACTGCCCTGCCTTCTCAACCAAGACTTTGCCTCCAGTGAGCAACGGATTTGCTCACCCACCGAATCCGTGAGTCTGCACCAGACGCCCACGAGTTAGAATGGCCCAACACCACAAGGAGGTTCCCCCCGGAGATCCTGATCTGAGATCTAGTGATCTCTGACCTGCCTCGAATCACCAATCGACGCCTGCATCCCCCTTCTGGAGGATCCTCTACGACCGCAGCTAGTAAGAAAACCAGACGCCTAAAGATACCCCTGCACCAGACGTCCCACAGCTTTGGGTGGTCGAACAGACTGTGTCCCAGAATCCCAACTTAACCCTCTAACCAGTGGTCACCTCCAGAAGATATTCGTCCCCGAGCCTGCAGTCTTTCTTGCAAACAGAGAATCCCCATTGAAATCAACAGAGCACCCAACGACAAAACAGAACCCAGCACCCAGCCGCCACTGTGGGTGCACTTTGTGTGCTAACACGGATCCCCCTTTGCCCTGAGCCTAACAGGAGCTTTGTTCCCACAACTTTATGGCCAGCTTGTGAGCAGCCCCCAACCGGAGGCACCCTATCCTTCATTGAGTAACACTGGGCCTTAGCACTTTGCACCTGGCCGCAGTGCTGCTGAGGGTGCTTTGGGAGTGCATCTTTGACCCTGGGGGCACTCTGATTCTAACCCAGAAAACCACCTCCAAAAAATAGTCCTTGAAACCGATAACCTCAATAGTACTGGCTTCAAGGGAGAGGCTGAAAATAATTTAAACCGAGAGGCTGCATCATGTTAATCTCATAGCAACACATAAGTCAGCAAGTGTCTGACTGGAGACTCCTGCAGCTCCATGAGGCTCACTGAGCTTTTAATGGATGCCACCATTGCCCTGAAATATTGCATCATGCATTCTTTCAAGGCCTCTGTTGCAGTGTCAGCAACAATCGTGTCAACAACAATCGTGTCAACAATCGTGTGATCACAGGTCAGATCAGGACCAGTCTCGGAACAGATCTAAAGTTGGATGATGGCAGCGGAGTCGGGCCCATGTGCGCAATTTCTTATTGGATTGGCAAGATGAGGACAAATCCCACTCGGTCTTCATAAGCTTGCGGCACAAATTGTCCCTCACCTCCAACTTTGACATCCTGGAATATGTCGAACTGGAGCAGAACTAGGACCTGGAGACCTAGACGAGGAATAGCGCCACAACCTCGGAGAGGGAAAGGGTTTGTTGTCTAGCAAATGGTTTTTTTTTGGGGTGCATATAACTTCACCTTCCGCTCCCCGATTACCTTTGGGTGCATCAAGGAGGATTGGGTCGCTCTACTGAGATGCGTGAAAACCCCGAGACACAAGAAGCACACATAGTGTGGAAATGTGACCATAGTTGGCATCCTGCAGTCATGGCATCGCACGGCTTAAAGCCAGGTTTTTGGAGGTGACATTTCCTTAACACTTTGCCTTTTTTTTATCTAATAAGTTCCTACATGGCTCAATATCAAGGGAATTCTTAACATAGGCAATAGTAGAGAGTTAACACAAAGGAGTGGTTCTTCAAGACTTGCCGTCAGTCTACCTCCTTACTAAATATTAGGCTGGGATGAAACTGGTGGTGGTGATGGGCCATTAGCCAACTCATGAACGCACACTACTGACACCACAAACCCTTGCCACCTAAGTTATGTTTCAAAGTAAAAGGCTCACCTACACAAATGAGAATTTAATTCTTGGGAATGACAGCTACTATGATTTCTAAACAAATAGCAGCTCGCATATGAATCCGAAAATGAAATATGCTACAAAAATATTGCTAACACTACATGCATGATCCAAAAGAGAAAAGGGTTATCAGGAAAAAAAGCATGAGGCACTTTTGGAACTGCCCACAGAAAAAATTACTACAGCACAGCTACACGTATTTTTTAGTCACCGTGAAAAGTAATATAATTGAAGGCAATTAATAGATCTGCATTTCAAAAAGCAGGATTTGGAAAATAAGCAAAATTAAGCCAGATGGCTCCTTGGTTGAGTAAAAAAGAACATAATTTGGCCCATGATTTTTCCAAGGGTACCTAGGCAAAATTAAGAAACTTTAATGAGAAATAAAAATAGAAGATGAGCACACGTTCCCCTGCAAATTGATTTATCACATTTAGCGATTGGCTTACCTATTGGTATGTAGAACGGATGGATTCCAAAGCAATATTCAACTGAAATTAGTTTCCGCTCCTTAAAACGGTCATAAATGCTTAGTTCATTCTTGATATCTTCTGTCAAAGGAGTGATAGCAGACAGTTTTTCTGACATAAAAACAAAACATTCCTTCCAAGCTTGGCGAGCATAGCTTGCTGAGCAAGAAGTGGTACCTGGACAAAAGAAGAAAAAATGCAATTGACAAGGTACACAAAATACTGATTCAGGACAAGTTACTTACATTGATAATGCTCTGTTTGATGGATACTCTAACCAAAGAATACTCAATTTGTGTATATTCCCCAAGGTATAGGACTGGATCCAGAAACTCAAAAGCAGTACAGGTAGGTGATGTCATGCAGTTCCACATCCACATCATTCTGGTCCAGAATCGACAAGCATGGCCATATATAAGTGCCACCCAGGTGTGGCTTTTGAAGACTTGCCCGCACACTCAGACGCAGAGCCTATCAGCAAATTAGCTTAACCAGTGTGCAGATCTCTCTTTTGAGAACTTCTTAGATGGAAAAGAGTCTATTCTCATAACAGGGAGGCAGGAGGAGTCAGCAGTTACATAGAATACCCATCAGAAAGAGCATTACCAAAGATAAATAACTTGTTCTTCTAATGAATACTTCTAACTGCAGATTCCTCACTGTGTGAGTGGATACCAAAAGGTGGAGTGCCTGTGTAATGGCTCAAATCAAAAAGCCCTGCTGGACGGAACATGCAAAATGCACATCATGATGGATCTGACAGTCAAGGCAAAAGTGCTTTGTGAACATATGCCCTGATGCCCACATAGCAGCCAGGGCCGGACTGGCTACAAGGTGTTTTTTGCTGGGGTAGCAGGGTGGGGTTCAGGTTCACTGCGGAGGGGCGGATATTGTTGCGGGGGAGCTGCAGGCACTTCTAAATTAACAATGCAAAACAAAAAGCTTTAAAGCCTACTTTTTAAAACATTTGTTTTGCATTGTTTATTAAGGAAAGACCAGTAACCAGTCCAGCCCCGATAGCAGCCTGAAAGATATCCAGGACAAGCACTCTACGGGTTAGACCAGGAGTAGCGGCCTTTGCTCAACTGGAATGAACCCTCAAATCCTTCAGGGGGCTGCAACGTAGCTAAAAAGGAGCATGTTACTTACCATGTAAGCATCTATTCATCATGTGTACTGCCGCAGATTCACATGCTCTGCATAGTCCTGCCATCTAGTGTTGGGCCTGGACAAATTGTTTTTCCTCCTGGAATTTTATGATCAGCGTAGTGAGTCGTTTCTCCTCCCCCTCAAGATACTGCACATGTACACAGACTCCTATGTTAAATAATATGCTTTTCCACCATGCCATATATAAAGTGAGTATATAGTCTGCATAGTTAAGTTTATGCTGTTGCACATGCTGTATTTGTGTGTATTCTTCTCACCATCTAATACCAGCCAGGGAGGCAGGAGGGTTCGTGAATCTGCAGCACTACATCATGATCATAGGGTTACGAACAAGTTACTTACCATCAGTAATGATATATCTGTAAGAGAAATATATTAGTTATAGATTCTTAACTTAGAATAAACCTCAGGCGTCAGACTGCATCCAGAGAAACTTTTTCGTGGCAGTACCTTGCACGCCACTCGACTTCGCGTTCATCGAAGTGATGACGACGCTGTAGCTGCTTAGACGACCCCCCCCGCGCGCTGACGCCTGTTCTTTACACAACATTTCACGCCAGAAGCTCAGAGCCATGCAAGACACTGATCATTGGTTCACAAAACTAGGGCCCTGAAAGGGAGTCCTTTACACTAGTAGTGAGTTTGCAGATCTGGGAGGATGGGTGGGGCGGTAAGGAATCTATAACTAATATATATCTGTTACAGATATATCGTTACCAAAAGGTAAGTAACTTGTTCATCTGAAAGAGACTATTAGTTATAGATTCCTTACCTTAGGATAGATACCCCAGCAATACCAACCCCGGAGGTGGGTCTGTGAACCAAATTCACACCAGAAAGTCCTGGAGAAGAAATGCGTTACTTACCTGTAACTGCAGTTATGCAGTATTGGTGTCTTTCATAGATTCACATGCCTGAATCTTTCCCCGTCGTCGAGACGGGAGTCTCCGGTATATAGAAAAGCAATGTCCTGTGGACATATAAAGAAAAAAGTAGGCCTAAGGGCCTCACCTTACTAGCCTATCTGTGTCCTTATGCAAAAAGGATCAAACTCCTGAAGAGAGCCAATCGGCTAACACCTCCCTCTAGAACCTTCCTGTCAGGAGCCTCAGTCTTTCAGATTTTCGTAAGCACCAAGCAATATAGGCGTAATACTGATATAGAGATAGGTGAGTCCTTCCAGGGGAGGCAGGAGGGTTGCATGTGAATCTATGAAAGACACCAATACTGGATAACTGCAGTTACAGGTAAGTAACGCATTTCTTATCCAGTATTATTGGTGTCTTTCATAGATTCACATGCCTGAATCAGAGTAGCAAGCAATACATTGTGCACATTTCTGGTGTAATATTATATGCAAGTTATGAGATAATACATATCATGCAACTATGAATCATCATACTCATAAACCAGAAACAGTATCAGAAAATGTGCATACCAGCCAAGGATGGAGGGATAGAGGAAGGCTCACCGTACTGAAACAGATGGCGTAACACTGCTTGCCCCACGGCTGCATCCTTCATCAGTTCTGTATCCAGGCAGTAGTGCCTGGTGAAGGTATGCGGCGACTTCCAGGTTGCCGCTCTGCAGATATCAAGAACTGGCACCCCTGCAAATAGTGCCGCAGAAGTGGACATGGCTCTTGTAGAGTGAGCCCTGACCTTTGCTGGCAATGGCCTTCCAGCTCTGTCATGACAAAAGGCAATTGCCGAAGACATCCATCTTGAAATACTTTGTTTGGAAAGCGGCATCCCCTTCCACGGTCTACTGAAGGCTATGAATAGCTGAGAGGATTTTCTGAAACGGTTGGTTTTGTCAATATAAAACTTTAGACACCTCCTAAGGTCCAATGAGTGCAGAGATCTTTCGGCTGCATTGCTAGGATTTGGGAAAAATG
The DNA here is from genome assembly GCF_964261635.1 of Lissotriton helveticus. Lineage (NCBI taxonomy): Eukaryota > Metazoa > Chordata > Amphibia > Caudata > Salamandridae > Lissotriton > Lissotriton helveticus. Next base: position 771,446,888 of record NC_136067.1, on the reverse strand, counting down.
ACCGGAGAATCACCGGCTCATTTAAGTGGAAGTCCGACGGGACTTTAGGAATAAACCGAGGATTAGTTCTGAGAACCACTCGGTCACCTTTAAACTGCATGAAGGGGTCCTGTATGGAAAGAGCCTGTAATTCACTGACCCTCCTTGCTGAGGTAAGCGCTAGTAGAAGGGCTGTCTTCCATTAAATATATTTGATATCTGCCCTATGGATGGGCTCAAAAGGGTGTTTCATCAATTGGTTAAGGACCACATTGAGATGCCATGATGGAGGAATTATTCTTGTTCGAGGAAAGGATCTGTAAAATCTTTTGAGGAATTGTTTTAGCAATCTGTTAGACCAGATGGAGGGTCCTTTCAATGTTCTTTTAAATCTTGAAATCGCAGCCAGATGAACTCTAATGGATGCATGGGCCAAGCCAGACTGCGCCAGATGCAGCAGATAGGGTAATATTTGTTCCGGAGTAGTGCAGAAAGGAAGCAGACCGTTGTCCGCACACCAAATACAAAAGCGTTTCCACTTCAGGGAACAGTTCTTGTTAGTGCTGTCCGCTCTTGACTTGGCCAGGACGTCCTTGCACTCCTGCGGTATTTTCAGCTTACTGAACTCTCGGTACTCAGGAGCCAAGCCGATAACCTGAGAGATTTCAGATCCGGATGTTGAACCTGCTTGTTCATCGTGAGCAGAGACGGATGCTGATGCAGACGGATTGGCGGCTGCAGTGAAAGGTGATGAAGGTCCGTGAACCAGTGCTGTCTCGGCCAGAATGGGGCAATCAGAATTAACGTGCATGGCTCTGCCTTCATCTTCCTGAGGACCCTGGGAATCATTGGAAATGGCGGAAATGCGTACGCAAATACGTTGCGCCAAGCTATGGAAAATGCATTTCCGAGGGACCTTGATTGGGGATGCCAACTTGCGAAGTTTTGGCATTTGGCGTTCTCCCTGGTCGCAAACAGGTCGATTTGCGGTGTTCCCCACACCGAAAAGATGTAAGCTACCATCTCCATGTCGAGTTCCCATTCGTGGGACAGAGACCTCTGCCTGCTCAGTGCATCTGCTATGACATTGTCCTTGCCTGGGACGTACTCCGCTTTTAATGAGATGTTGTGGAGAACAAGCCAATTCCAGATCTTCTGCGATTCGCGCGATAGTGTGAGCAAACGCATTCCTCCCTGTTTGTTCAAGTAGTGCATCGTCGTAGTGTTGTCGGTCGTGACTAGCACTGGGAAGTTCTGGATCCGTGGTAGAAAAGCTTGCAGGGCTAGGAAACCGCACTCAGCTCCAGGAGGTTGATATGAAGCTGTTTCTCCTGGTGCGTCCACTTGCCACTGATTTGTAATTCCTGAAGGACCGCTCCCCAACCCTCCAGAGAAGCATCCGTTGTTATTACATGTGGAGCTGGAGGGAGCAGAAATGGTAACCCCTGTGAGAGGTTCTTGAGCGACCTCCACTACTGCAATGCCCTGGTCATTTGCTGTGTGATCGCAATGCGGTCCTCGAAGGATCCCGAGCATTGGGTCCACTGACTGGACAGAGCCTCTTGCAGCGGACGCATCCTGAGGCGACAGTGAGGTATGAGCAGGATGGACGAGGACATCATCCCCAAGAGCGATTTGAAGGTACGGACTGGTAAAGTCTTCCTAGAAGCCACATATGTGGCCAGCGAGACAAGCTTGTGTTTCCGCTCCTGAGATGGGTATGCCTTCGCATTTGTCGTATCCAATGTCGCCCCGAGAAAGGTAATGACTCGGGAGGGCTGCAAAGTAGATTTTTCGTGGTTGAGTGTCAGACCTAAATGCCTGAAGAGATTCAGACAGGCGTTGGAGGATGCGGTTGCGTCTGCCAGAGATGGTGCCTTTACCAGTCAGTCGTCCAAATATGGGAAGACTTGGTGTCCGTGTTGCCTGAGGAATGCTGCAACCGGGGAGAGGCATTTTGTGAAAATTCTGGGTGCAGACTTGAGGCCAAACGGTAGGACACAGAATTGGGAGTGCTGACCTGCTACTGCAAATCTGAGGAATTTCCGGTGTCGTTTGTGGATAGGGATGTGAAAGTATGCGTCTCGTAGATCTAGAGACGTCATGAAATCCCCCTCCTCTAAGAGACCCAAGATCTCCTGGATCGTCACCATGCGAAACGATTGACTCTTCAAGAATGCGTTGAGTGCCCTGAGATCCAATATGGGTCTCCATGTCTTCTCCTTCTTTTGAATCAGGAAGAAGCGGGAATAAAATCCCTTCCCTTTGTGAGCTGATGGTACTCGCTCTATCGCTCCCTTCTTTAACATAGAGGAGATTTCTTGAAGAAGCAATCGAATGTTGTTGTGTTGCATTATACGAGGAGGATTTGTCGGGGGAATTGTTTTGAATTCTATGGAATGAACAAATTGTATCAATTGCAGCACCCATCGGTCGGTTGTAATTGCTTTCCAATTGTGAAGGTAGTGGGTCAGGATTCCTCCAATTTTGAAAGAATGAGATGGTGGAAGGACTGGCTGCTGAAAAAGGTCATTGGCGACCACCAGTGGTTTTCCTTTGGTTCTTTCCTCGATAGTTGGATTTTCCATAAGAGGTTTGTCGACCTTGTTGCTGCTGTCGTGACTGGAATTGTGAGAGGCCTTGAGTATAGGAATAAGAGGATCTGTTGGTATAGTTTCCTCTGTAAGAGGATTGGCCTCTGCCCCTGTTCCCTCGAAAGAACTGATTTCTGAATTGAAGTGTTCCAAGTGCTCTTGCTGTGTCCGTATCTTTCTTTATCGCTTGCAGAGCCTCATTAATTTTTCCCCCAAATAGATGTTGACCGTCGTAAGGCATGTCAAAGACTTTGGCTTGCACCTCCTGCCTAAATGAGGTAGCTTTGAGCCACCCCTGCCTTCGCAAGGCTGCTGCCCCCCGCCAGCTGCCTAAAACCCATCATTGCTATATCCATAGCACAGTCAATCAGTTCAGAAGCGGATGTTTGACCTTCTTTGAGTAGGGATTGTACCTCATCTTTCGTGTCTTCTGGTATCTCGGATAGATACGGGGCAATGTCTGCCCACAACTGCCGATTATACCTTCCCAACAGTGCAATTGCGTTTGCTACTTTCACGGTCATGGCTGAGGTGGTAGAGAACCGTTTTCCAATGCTATCCAGCTTCCTGCCCTCCTTATCTGGTGGAGCAGTCACCTGTGAGGATGGGTTCCTAGCATTTTTCTGCGTCGCCTGAGTGACCACCGAATCTGGTTTGGGGTGACCTGTAAGGCAAGCTGGTGCAGTCGACGGTGCTTTGTACTTTTTATCCAGCCGTGGCACAACTGCCGATACTGAGGCCGGAGTTTGCATTAATTGTAGACCCTGCTCCCATATGTGATCGATAATGGGAATGGATCTGGTTGTCTTCTTAATCGGGTCCTTAAAATCATAGAGAAAACAGTCTGTTTCTTGAGAATCCATAGTCATATGGAATCTCTTGGCCGCTCTCTCCACCAGATTGTGGAACCCTCCGATGTCTGCAGGTGGTGAATCTGAGCTTGCGGGTTCAGGAGAGTCTGGAGAAGAAGCTATATAGTCCACATCGTCCCCATGATCGGATTGGACCGCACCCTCTTCTTGTTCCTCATCGTCAGAAGACGGAATATCTTGTACTGGTTCCCTTTCCTGGCGAAGCACTAAGGGCGGTGGTCTAACACGTGGAGACGCAGTGACACTGGTTGTCGATGGAACCGGTCCCTGTCCCTCTGCCTGTGAGGCGGCAGATTCTGGAAACCGTTGTTTGTAGTCCTGGATCAAAAACCTTAAGTCTGATACAATGGACGCTGGAAGACATACCATTGGTGTAATTTGTGTCTGGACCTGCGATTGAACATTAAGTTCTTGAGGAATTTCCACCTCATCAAGGTCGTCGTCCGTGCTTTGGCACTTCACCACCAGGTGAGATGGACTCGTGGCCTGCATGTCCTGTTCCTCATCTGATTCTTCATCCTGTAGAAGACAAGATGGTAGCAGTCTTTGTACCCTACTGGGAGACGTTAATTCTGGAGTAATAGTCTTTTTAACGGCCTTTACTTGTTGTGAGGCTTGTTGTAGACCATCTTCGTCTGTCAAAACCGTCCCCGACGCCGGTAGAGTCGTCGACGGCATAGTAGCCACACTTCCCGTCGACGGTTGAACCAACTCCGACTGTTTCCACGGTATCGTCGACGATGTCGTCGTCGGCGCTCTCATCGACAGTAACTGCACCGACGCAGCCTTCGTCGAAGCCGCCACTGTCGACGGTGGCTTCTTCGTCGTTGATGTCTTCGTCGATGGCAAACTCGTCGACGGGAGAATCTTCGTTGACGGCAAAGGCGTCGACGTCTTCGGCTTCGTCGTCGACACTGGCATCGTCGATGACGTCGACGACTGATGTTTAATGAGGATAATCGACGACACAGGCTTACCCGCCGACGACGGAGTAGTCTTCGTCGACGACGCCGTCATCGACACTGTCGTCGTCGAAGTGGAAACATGGACAGGAGACACAGCCTTCTTTTGCGCCGACGATGTCGTTGTCGACGACGGTGCTAGCTTCCTGGAGGCAGGAACTTCCTTGTCAGACACTGAAGATTTAGCCTCTGATGACTTTTTAGGAGCCTTCTTATGAGGAGCGTCTGTAGGGCTAGGGGAAGCAACCCTTGGCCTCTTCAAGGATAATTTAGAGGAGACAGAAGCAATCTCACCGTCCTCTGAAGATTCCAAGTTGTCTCTGGTCAAGTTTGTTCAGCCAGATCAAAAGTCATCCTTCTCTGTCCTTAAGCGTTTTTGTAGAGAATGTTCTACAAATTTTGCATTCCTTTGGCGTATGATCCGGATACAGACAGTATAGACATGTCTTGTGCTGATCCTCAATATGTAATCTCTTCTTATTACAGGAAGCACAAGCTCCGAAGAGACCCTTCTTCTGAGGGTCAGCCATAGTCAGATTTTGAAGAAAGTAATCCAAATAGGTGAAGAAATAGCTTAAAACAAGCAAACCTGGGGAGAACTCAGGTGGAGACTCCCTAGCACAACGTGCGGTAGAAAATCTGAGACTGAGGTTTCTGACAGGAAGGTTCTAGAGGGAAGTGTTAGCTGATTGGCTCTCTTCAGGAGTTTGGTCCTTTTTGCATAAGGACACATAGGCTACTAAGGTGAGGCCCTTAGGCCTACTTTTTTCTTTATATGTCCATGGGACATTGCTTTTCTATATACCGGAGACTCCCGTCTCGACGACGGGGAAAGATTCAGGCATGTGAATCTATGAAAGACACCCATAATACAGGATAACGGAGCAGCCAAATAAGCAAGCTCTCCGGACTGGAGTATCCATGCAATAATGTTTAGTGAGTATTGTAGGAGAGTGGGGTCTGCAATCCTATGGTCACCCCAGATTTTTGCTTTTTGATTCACTGGTTTACGACTTTCCCTGGCTGTGGGCCTGCTAATCAGACCCACAGCCTAGCTGTTCTCTCTCTAGATTGACAACCATATACTTTAGGTGCATTTACCAATTGGTACTGGGCCACCTTATCAGTCCCTGTACCCCGGGCATAGGTGTACCCAGGGCCTACCAGGGGCTGAAGCATGTATTATGCCACCCCTGGCTGGCCATCTAAATCTGACACAACTGGCTGCATGACAGCTGGGGCAAGGTGGTGTAAACACCCTTTGCTGTAGATATAGTATACCTATATCTAACCCTAAAATGGACACATATATTCCTATCAGTCACTCCTATGGAAGGCCTTATCAATCCTGAAGGCAGAGTGCTTGGACTTATGAGAGATGGTGCTCTGGCATGAGCTGAGCCAGTTTGCAGCTTGCGGAACCAAGTCCTAATAGCTGTTCCATGATAACGCTATACCATATACTCTTAAGTGCATTATCAACTTCGCGGTTAAATGCTAACTCTGGTATAACATTATCAAAACATGTCGAGTAAGGTGTCATGATTTGGAATACTACCCCCTCGCCAATTCTGGCGACGGGGGTAGCATTCCACCCTTCTAGAGGGACACGACATGTATGTAACTGTGAACCCCGGTTAAAGTTAACTCGAGCCTCAGCATCACAAAATGGATGCTGCCACCACAGACACAAGTCTGGCCTCCTGCTGCTGGGAGTCCTTCCAGCGAGGATGGCTTGGACAAAGGGTTTCCTGCCTTGGGAGGCGCTAGCACCACCCCAGACAGGATTTTGTGTATTGAGGTAGGGAGGCCTGAAAGGAATGAGACATGCCTGGGGCACACAAGGTGCCCTGTGGATAGACCGGTTCAAACCAGTTGCTGGGGCATCCCTGCCCCAGCTCTGGCGGGAAACCGGACAAAGGATAGGGGGTGTAGCCACCCGCCTTCCTGGTCCCACCCAGGGGAGGGACCTAGTCAGTAGTGCAGCCCCCTTTAGGAGAATAAAGGTAGGAGCTGGTCCCATTCCAAATTAGATTATCCTGAACTATTCAACAAGAAGAAACTCTGGCCTTCGACGTTCTGCTCCACAGAAGACTAAAGAATCTCCCTTGTGGACAAGGAGTGTCCACCCTGCAACTGCAGGCACCATCAAGCGTCCAGCGGCTTCTCTTTGTCGTCTTCCCTCGAGGATCCAGACTTCAGAGCCCGACGAGACCCGGATTCCCAGAGCTCTCCGACCTCAACCTGCATCTACAGCAAAGCTGAGACCCGTGGGTGCGACGAGACACGTGGGACCGGCCATCTTGAACGAACCTGCACTTCGCTTCCAGCACGACTCCCGATGTAAACTCGACCAAGTGCTTTGGGGACTGAAGCCCCAGCCCCGAGCAGCCCCTGCACCGAAGATCAGCCCTCCAGCATCCACGAGATCTGCGTGGGGCCCTTCTGCTTGTTTGCTGCTCGACGCGTTGTCTGGTCACTTGCCGGCTGGCTAGTGGCCTCCTAGACGACGAACCTTTGAATCTTTGCTGCTGGTCTGGTTGCTCCAGACTGGCCCTTGCTCCCTTCCAAAAGCGGGGCACCCCGGACTCTCCTAGTCCGCACCAGATGCTTTCTTCACTCACCGCGTGGGTTGCCTTTGCCAAGGCCTGTTGACGCAGATTCCGGATCCAACACCGCCGACAGCGAGAGCCTGCGTGGGACAGCTCGCGCCTCCATCCTGGTCGTCGAAGACACCTCCTGGTCCACGTGGCTGCAGAGTCAAGCGTCCACTCTTCACCTGATCGCGACGTCGACATCTGGTTCCTTCCTGGTTCCACTCCAGTCACTGGCTAGTGACTGTGAACATTGTCCTCTCTGCTTTCAGGTCCTCTTCTTCACCAATCCACCCTTGGATTGCACCGGACATCTTCCTCCTGGTCGCCTGCAGCATCTTTTCTTTCAGGCTCCATAGACTTCAACGCGAGAACCCGACGCACTTTGACACCTGTGCACCCGCAGTCCGTGGGTGAGGTAACAAGAGCATTTTGGTGCTCAAGGGTAGTTTAACTGTCCTAGTGTCCAGTTCCACAGTCATTTTAGTCCTACCTAGTCAGGATTGTCTGTACTCACCTTTTACTTGAACTGTACTGTCCATAGACGTTGTTACGCATCTCGCGTGTGAGTTCACACTCTGCACACGCGTTCCGTGGGCCTCCTATTACTTACCTGAAGTTAGTGTAGCGTGGTCCCATCGATCCTACAGCCTCTGGACAGCTCCATTCCTTTTATCGACTTTCACATTCCACTTACTTAGTATATGGTTTGTCGTGCCCCTAGGGCACCATTGTAATTTTGTGCAACTTGTAGTATTTGTCGTAAGAGATTGTCATGTGCTTAGCCCTCTGACCTCATTAAGAGTTCAGAGGTGTTGTTATTAATAAATATACTGTTTATTTTCATAACAACCTGTGTGGTGTCCTTTCATCTGGTATTCAAGGGGTTATATTGTGGTAAAACAGCTGGCTTTACATGCCAAAAGAGTTCAGCCTAAGACTGCTTTGTCCATGCTACCATTAGGATAGCTGGTCTATAAGGTTGACTTACAACCAATCACCATAAGGGTTGTTTGGACTGATACAAGGTGATCACTAGAACTAGTGAGCATCATATATCAGGCCAACTTCACACAAGTATGTGCAAAGATGCCCTCATGGCCGCCTGGCAGATGTCACTAAGGTGGGACTCCACGTCCCAAAGCAGTAGTGGCCGCCGTTGACCTGGTGGAATGGGTGCGCAGTCCTACTGGAGGTTCTTTTTTCGTGAAGGAATTATACGTTTTTATGCAAAGAGTGACCCACCGAGAGATGGTCCATTTTTGCGCGGCCCGACCTTTCATGGCGCCCACATAGCCAAAAAGAGTTGATCGTCCACCCGGAATTGTTTTGTGCGATCCAGATAAAAAGACGTTTCAGGTCCAGACGGTGGAGTCTCTCCTCCTCCTTATAAGGATGCGGGGGAGGGAAGTAGGTGGGCAAAGTGATGGTCTGTCCTATGTGGAAAGAGGTAACCACTTTGGGAGCAAAAGAAAGTCGAGTTCAAAGGACATTCTTGTCCGGATGAACAGCAAGGAAAGGAGCCTTAGAAGAAAGATCCTGAAGCTCACTCACCCTGTGAGCAGAGGTGATGGCAACCAGAAAAGCAGTCTTGAGAGTCAAGAATTTGAGAGAACAATTATGTAATGGCTCGAAAGGAGCAAACATAAGGTACGGTAGAACCAGATTTAATTCCCACTGAGGCACTACAAAAGGAATAGGAGAAAAGAGGCGAGTAATACCCTTAAGAAATATATTTACAATATTCCACAAATTTGTTCCGTCTACAGGTATATACTGTTTTAGTGGAGGGACGTCTGGCTGCTAAGATTACATTACAGAGGAAGGTCGAAGGCTGTCAAGTGTCGCCACTCAAACTCCACGCAAGGAGATGGAGGCTGGACAGGTTCGCGTGGGGGACCATCACCTGTTCCTGTGACAGAAGATCCTCCTGAAGAGGCAGTCTGATCAGTGGATCGAAGGCCATGTTCAAGAGCTCAGGATACCAGACTCTTCGCGCCCAGTCCGGGGCCACAAGAATGACTTCTGCCTGGTCGTGCTTGTTCTTCTTCCGCACTCTGTGCGGAACTGGTATAGGTGGAAAGGCGTATAGAAGAGCGCAACTCCACTCGCGACAAAAAGCGCTGGAGAGCGAGTGCCACCTTGGAAATGGCAATGTGCAGAACTGCGGACAATAAGTATTCTTATTGGTGGCGAACAGATCCAACCAAGGCTGTCCCCACTGCTGAAAGAGACCTTGCACCACCTCCGAGTGAAGACGCCATTCGGAAATTATGTATCTGGTAGAGAAGATTCTAGCCGCAGATTTCTTCACTTAGAATTATCCCCAGACGTGAGACTGGATCCGGAAACTTTTTTGTCACAGCATTCCTGCGCGCCGAAGCATCACACAACTCCGCCCAGGCATCGTCCACGCACATGACGTCAGCAAGGTCAACTTTCCGCACCACAATGCGGACCCACCAGATAAAAAACTGTGGAAGCATAGGAACAGTGTGCGAAAAGCAGCACATTTGGAAAGAAACGGTGACTAACAACACCACCACAGTAGTGTCACACCGCAGAACCCAGGGTAGGGAAAAAAGAAAAACAAGAATAGCCCTGCGCCACCACCCTGCCAGCACATAGACAACCTCCCACCTCTGTGCCCCAGAGGCAAGGAACATGCGTAAGGACATGGTACAGGAAGGAAACCCACCACCCCTAATCTGAGCAAGGAAGGGGAACAGTCCCAACACAGACAGGGACAACAAACATCCAAGCCACCCCAACATAAGGGCAACCACCCACAAGGGACAAGGGTAGACATGACCAGATGACCCTTAATCAGAGGATAGCAATGGAAGGAAGGGGTGGACAGGAATAGAAAGCAATCCCCCCAAAACCTGGAGTAGCCAGAGCAGCAGGACACCGGAACCCCGTCCTCCAAAGAAACAAGGAGGAATGAACAGCCCCCCAGACGGAGCCACCCTTCAAGAGCAAAGAAGGCACTCACAGGAGACAACGCCCCACACAAGGAGGCGAGTACCGAAGACCAACACAAGGGACCTCGCAGAATAGGGGAGGAAGGGTGGGCCGTGAAGGAATCTGCGGCTAGAATCGTACCAAAGGTAAGTAACTAGTACATCTGATAGAGACGACTACTAGCCACAGATTTCTTCACGTAGAATAGATACCCGAGCAATACCCCGTGGGAAGGAGGGTCTGCAAAAGGACCCCAACAGCCAATACAGAACAGAGGACCCCACAGGGGACCAGACCTGTGGACCAGGTAGAACCTCGTCCCTGCCAGGCAATGGGAACCCCCACAAGCAGAACCCCACTGACTCCAAGAGGATGTAGGGGGGAGAAGAAGTCGAAGAGGCCCGTACTCTCACAGCAGAGGAACCAAGGGCAAGTCGGAGAGGCCGAACCACCACACTCCCCTACCAGGCAACCAACAGCCACCCCATGCCAAGACAGGATTAGCGGAAGACAAAGCCTAGAGGACCCAAGGAAAAGAGGGAAAAGAAGGTGAACCTACTCCAGATGGAGAGCAACCTGCCAGCCAAAACAGCGCCGGCAGTCAAAGCCGCCAGAAGCAAGAAGAACAGCCCGAGGCCGAGTAGGCAGCGCCCGGGCAAGGGAGAACACAGGATAATCCCAGACCTCAGGGCAGGAGCAGGGAGAGGAGGAGATGCCCGGGCACACCACCACGGGTGGCCGCACACACGACCTCAGGAAGCAAAAGCAATCTACATCAACGCCATGGAGAACAGGCACCAGAAGGCGACCAGAACACCCTAGCAGAGCGCAAGCCAAATCACAGCTACCACTAAACCACCTAGGGTAGATAAGTCCCAAATATGGCAACCCTCTTTGGAAGAACTTCCGCAGCAGAGGAACAAACAAGAGCCACGGGGAAAAAAAACCCTCGCGTGAGGCTTGACCAGCAGACCAAGCAAGCAGAAGGCCTAATCTCAGGGCCAAGTCTGGAGAACAATTCCAACACACACAATCAACAAAAGGGCCGCACAGCAGCCAACAATGGCAAAGTCCCAGGGAAGGACGCAAATGGCCAGAAAACACCCTCCACAGAGACAACAACCGGCCTAAGAAGGCCCAGAATCAACCCGACTCAGGAGTCACTGAGGAGGGGACGGAGGAGGATGAGGATAAGGCGATGAGGATAAGGCGGAGGAGGAGGACAGAGCGCTGCCAAGAGCCTTTGGATGGCGGAATCGGCCGGGGCACAGAACAAAAGGCTGCCATCAAACGGAAGGTCAATGAGTCGCTCCCGAATATTCTCAGGGAATACTCCATCCCGAAGCCAAGCATGGCGACGGAGGGCGACCGAGGAATCCATGGCTCGCCCCAGCACCTCTGAGATGTCAAGAGCGGAGAATAAACGCCGCAAGCTCCCGGCCATCAAAGCATGATGCCTCCAATCCACTTGACCACCCTCTTTGGACCCTGCGTATCCCAGAGACACAGCAGAGTCCCACAAACAGGAGGAGGCCCGAGCCAGCACACACAAGGGGTTCAGGGCCCACAGGGCAGCGCTGGTCGAGGCGAACATGTTGCGCCACGAGAGTCCAGCAAGCGGACCTCTCGGGATGGCGGAGTCAACAGCGGCGGCAGCGAGGGAAAAGCAGTCCGCAAAAGAGGACTGGAGGCAAAGGGGGTGGAGGTAAAGGCACGCCGGGTCACGCGGCGCATGGAGATGCCGGTGCAAAAGATGTTGAGGCACCGTGTCCCCTGAGGCAGGACGCCTCCAAGCCCCTGTCAAGCCCCTGTCAAGGTAAAAAGGAGGGAACCTTCAAAGGGAGCTTCTCCGGGGCGACGGCTGCAAACTAAGGCGGCCGTCCCCGAAGCCAAGTGGGACGGGCAAGGGCCAGACCTGGAAGTCAGAAGGACTGCCGCTCTTCCGATGAACACCTCTGCCTGAGGAACGGCAGGGAGCCGCCCTTTGACGCCAGTGAAAAAAACACCACACAGCGACCAATCTCCGGGGACACCAATATACAGCCTGCCTCCAGAAGGAGCATCTGAAGACGAATCCGCGCTACGACCGCTGCGCGGAGCCGTAGAGTCCGCTGCCTGAGGCAAGGTGTCGGCACCATCTGACGTCGCCGAACAAGGTTCCTCCAAGTCACCCCGGAGTTGGGACCGTAGTGGGGCTGGAGTCGAACCGGCCCTGGGGCGGTGCCGGAACGGCGCCGACCTGACCATCACCGAGGTAGCCACCCGCGTGTGGGAACAAGACGGGCCTGGGGAGTGACACGAAGACCTCCGACAGCCGCGGCCCAGAAGAAGGAGTAGATCGCTCGGCAACCCATGAGGCGGTGCCAGGGACGATTCCACTTCCAACACGCCCCCAGTCAAGGCAGCCGCCTGTGGGGGGGAGAACGAGAGGGGCCCAAAGAGGGGTGTGGGTTCCTCACCCAGCCTCGACCCGGAGCAGGAAGAGGAGGGTTCACCGACCCCTGTGGCTCCGCAAGGTCCAGCTGCAGCCGGCGCCGTAGCGGCGTCACCGGTGCCTTAGACAGGACCACCTTGTCAAAGGAGCGAGAGGGATTCTGAGATGCGACCCGAGCCCCGGCGACCTCCCGCCACACCACAGGGACTCCTGCAGGAGTTTGCGGCGAGGCAGAGACGCCGTGGCCTGAAGGAGGTGCCCCAGAGGAACAGCACCCCAACAGCACCACACCCTCCAAGCCTGGATCTGAACCAGCCGGAGCCACCGGCAGCGCCACGGAGGGCCCTGCACAAGGCTTTTTAAGTAAAATGCAGTTAATTACTTTTCAGATTACTTTTGCTAACACAGGACCGGATCATAGATTCAGCCCTGGGGCATTTCCTGAAAACAGGCGAGTAAATGCGTTTTGGTTAAAGGTAAGATTTTTAAGGATTATTATTGCATTTCAAAGGTTGACACTTAGAAACTTTCGGTGACAAATGCAAAAAGAACAATTGATGGACAGAATGCAGAACAATGTCATACATTCACCCCAGTACAGAGATTTGGGCCTAAATCAATCGTTCTTTTGTTCACCATGCCATTCCAGTTTGGACCAAGCCATATGCAAATCAGTCTTGACCCTGCACCCAATGGGAACAGTCCAACCCAATCTGCCAGCCCAGGTCCTCCCTAAACTGGAAACAAGCATCCTAGGACCGGTTTCGGGCTTTCAGCCCTCATCAGCCAGGATAGCTTGACTCCAGTGGCATTGAGAGCACGGGATTCACGTTTGAGCATACCGGTCCCACTTGGGCGACAAATGCAAAAAGAACAATTGATGGACAGAATGCATAACAATGTCATACATTCACCCAAGTACAGAGATCTGGGCCTAAATCCATAGTTTTTTTGCTCGCCATTCCACTTTGGACCCAGCCATATGCAAATCAGTCTTGACCCTGCGGCCAATGGGAACAGTCCAGCCCGAACTGCCAGGCCAGGTCCTCCTTGGACTGGAAACAAGCGTCCTCGTACCCGTTTCGGGCTTTACAGACCCACGTAGCTTTGCATAATTTTTTGGCACTTTTAGACAGTGCAACGGATGTAGCAGCACACAACGGACTCTGAGAAGTTTGGATTAACGTGAAAATAGAGTGCACAGAAAAACGTAATTGTTATTATATTCCTTGTAGCTGTCTGACAAATATCAATAATTGGAATGTTTCCAAGGAAAGCCATAGATGCCCCTTTCTTACATGTTCAATAAGCTCTTGGAGCTGCAGGTAGCAATCACCTAGCTTTGTGGTAGCACATTTGTATGCGTTTAACTGTCCAGCCTTTCAATTCCTGCTTTAGATATTGGTGGGCTCTTTTGAGTGTTTGAAAAAGCTACAAAAAGTTGTTGAGTTTTATGAAAAGATTTTGTCCTGTTGTTGTATTTTACTGCTCTTTTAGCATCTAGTGTGGGTAAAGCTTTTTCTGCCACTGAGTCTGGTTTCGGAAGGAAGACTGGGAGTTCAATGGTCTTGTGTACATGAAGAGATGAAACTACTTTACTTAGCATTTCAGGGTTTGCTCTTAGGACCAATTTATCTAGATGGATTTGGAAGAAAGGCTCTTTTAGAGTGGATGTTTGAAATTCACTTATCCATGTGAGGAACTGTATATCGCATTAATGTAGTTTACAAGGAGGATCTATAAGCCTGGTGAGCATTATATTAGGATTCCAGGCTGGTGCTGGTGGGATGGAGGGAAAAAAGACCAATTCCTCAATGAAGGCTTTAATAACAGACATGTTGCATGTAAGCTGCTAAGTGTAACCTCAAAATGTGTATGAAAGACCAGCTTGTTGTAAATGGCATTGTAGGAGAGTGGGGTCTGCAATCCTATGGTCACCCCAGATTTTAGCTTTTTGCTTCACTGGTTTACGACTTTCCCTGGCTGTGGGCCTGCTAATCAGACCCACAGCCTAGCTGTTCTCTCTCTAAATTGACATCCATGTACTTAAGGTGCATTTATCAATTGGTACTGGGCCACCTTATCAGTCCCTGTACGGAGTACCTTAGGTATCCAGGGAATAGGTGTACTCAGGGCCTACCAGGGGCTGAAGCATGTATTATGCCACCCCTGGCTGGCCATCCAAAACTGACACAACTGGCTGCAAGACAGCTGGGGCAAGGTGGTGTAATCACCCTTTGCTATAGATATAGTATACCTATATCTAACCCTAAAACGGACACATATATTCCCATCAGTCACTCCTATGGCAGGCCTTATCAATCCTGAAGGCAGAGTGCTTGGAATTATGTGAGATGGTGCTCTGGCATGAGCTGAGCCCGTCTGCAGCTTGCGGAACCAAGTCCTAATAGCTGTTCCATGATAACGCTATACCATATACTCTTAAGTGCATTATCAACCTCGCGGTTAAATGCTAACTCTGGTATAACATTATCAAAACATGTCGAGTAAGGTGTCATACGAATTGGAATACTACCCCCTCGCCAATTCTGGCGACGGGGGTAGCATTCCACCCTTCTAGAGGGACACGACATGTATGTAACTGTGAACCCCGGTTAAAGTTAACTCGAGCCTTGGTATCACAAAATGGATGCTGCCACCACAGACACAAGTCTGACCTCCTGCTGCTGGGAGTCCTTCCAGCGAGGGAGGCTTGGACAAAGGGTTTCCTGCCTTGGGAGGTGCTAGCACCACCCCAGACAGGATTTTGTGTATTGGGTAGGACAGGCCTGAACGGAATCAGACATGCCTGGGGCACACAAGGTGTCCTGTGCATACACCGGTTCAAACCAGTTGCTGGGGCATTCCTGCCCCAGCTCTGGCGCGAAACCGGACAAAGGATAGGGGTGTAGCCACCCCCCCTTCCTGGTCCCACCCAGGGGAAGGACCTAGTCCGTAGTGTAGCCCCCTTTAGGAGAATAAAGGTAGGAGCTGGTCCCATTCCAAATTAGATTAATCCTGAACTGAAACTCTACAAGAAGAAACTCTGGACTTCCACTTTCTACAACAGAAGACTGAAGAAATCTCCCTTGTGGGCAAGGAGTGTACACCCTGCAACTGCAGGCACCATCAAGCGTCCAGCGGCTTCACTTTGTCGTCTTCCCTCGAGGATCCAGACTTCAGAGCCCGACGAGACCCGGATACCCAGACCTCTCCGACCTCAACTCACATGTGCAGCACAGCTGAGATCCGTGGGTGCGACGAGACACGTGGGACCGGCCATCTTGAAAGAAACTGCACTTCGCTTCCAGCATGACTCCCGAGGTAAACTCGACCAAGTGCTTTGGGGATTGAGAAGCCTCAGCCCTGAGTAGCTCCTGCACCGAAGATCAGCCCTCCAGCATCCACGAGATCTGCGTGGGGCCCTTCTGCCTGTTTGCTGCTCGACGCGTTGTCTGGTCACTTGCCGGCTGGCTAGTGGCCTCCTAGACGACGAACTTTGGAATCTTCACTGCTGGTCTGGTTGCTCCAGACTGGCCCTTGCTCCCTTCCAAAAGAGGAGCACCCCGGACCCCCTCCTGGTCCACTCCAGACGCCGTTTCCACTCACCGCGTGGGTTGCCTTTGCCAAGGCCTGTTGACTCCAAATCCGGATCCGACACCGCCGACAGCGAGAGCCTGCGTGGGACAGCTCGTGCCTCCATCCTGGTCGTCGAAGACACCTCCTGGTCCACGTAGCTGCAGAGACAAGCGTCCACTCTTCACCTGATCGCGACGACAGCACCTGGCTCTCTCCTGGTTCAACACCGGTCACTGGCTAGTGACTTTGAACACTGTAACCCTCTGCTTTCAGGTCCTCTTCTTCCTCGATCCACCCGTGGATCGCACCGGATATCTTCCTCCTGGTCGCCTGCAGCATCTTTTCTTCCAGGCTACATAGACTTCAACGCAGAAACCCGACACGACTTCGCACCTATGCACCCGCAGCCCGTGGGTGAGGTAACAAGAGCATTTCGGTGCTCAAGGGTAGCTTGACTCTCCTAGTGTCCAGATTCACAGTCGTTTTAGTCCTAACCAGTCAGGATTGTCCGTACTTACCTTTTTCTTGAACTGTACTGTCCATAGACGTTATTACGCATCTCGCTTGTGAGTTCACACTCTGCACACGCGTCCCGTGGGCCTCCTATTACTTACCTAAAGTTAGGGTAGCGTGGTCCCAACGATCCTACAGCCTCTGGACAGCTCCATTCCTTCTATCGATTTCCTTATACCATTTACTTAGTATATGGTTTGTCGTGCCCCTAGGGCACCATTGTAATTTTGTGCAACTTGTCGTATTTTTCCTAAGAGATTGTCATGTGCTTAGCCCTCTGACCTCAAAGAGTTCAGAGGTGTTTGTTATTAATAAATATACTGTTTATTTTTTATAACAACCTGTGTGGTGTCCTTTCATCTGGTATTCAAGGGGTTATATTGTGGTAAAACAGCTGGCTTCACATGCCAAAAGAGTTTAGCCTAAGACTGCTTTGTCCATGCTACCATTAGGATAGCTGGTCTATAAGGTTGACTTACAACCAATCACCATAAGGGTTGTTTGGACTGATACAAGGTGATCACTAGAACTAGTGAGCATCATATATCAGGCCAACTTCTCACAGGCATAGGTAGCAAATAAGGTCTTACGCTGTAGGGGATAGTGGTTGGATTTGTTTAGCTAAACAATGTACAAATCTCTTCCATTTAGCTTTGTAACATGCCTGTGTGGTAGGTTTGCAAGCTTGTTTTAGAATGTTCATACATTCTTGTGGAAGATTGAGGTACCCAGTGTAGGAGAGTAGGGTCTGCTTCCTATGGTCACCCCAACTTTTTGTTTTTGCTTTACTGGTTTTTTACTTAGATGTGGCTGTGGGCCTGCTAATCAGACCCACAGCCCAGATGCACTCCCTCTAAATTCACACCATGTACTCTAGGTACATCCACAATTGGGAATTGGTTCACCTTGTCAGCCCCTGTAAGAGTGTACCCTAGGTACTCAGGGCATAGGTGTAACCAAGGCCTACCAGGGGCTGCAGCATGTATTATGCCACCCCTGGCTGGCCACTCAAACTGACAACTGGCTGATCACTCAGCTGGGGCAAGGTCGTGTTATCACCCCTTGCTTATGTATAGTATTCCTATATCTACCCTTATATATAGACACACAGTAACCTATAAGTCACTCCTATGGCAGGCCTTAACAATCCTGGAGGCAGAGTGCTTGGTTATGTGTGAGATGGTGCTCTAGCATGAGCTGAGCCTGTCTGCAGCTTTCGGAACCATGTCCTTATAGCTGTTCTATGATATTGCCATACCATATACTCTTAAGTGCATTAAAATCCTCGAAGTTGAATGCTAACTTTGGTTTGGCTTTATCTAAACATGTCGTGTAAGGTGTTATACGCTTTGGAATACTACCCCTCGCCAATTCTGGCGACGGGGGTAGCATTCCACCCTTCTAGAGGGAGAAGACATGTTGTTGCTAACTATCCCAGTTAAAGTTAACCAGAGGCTCAGCATCACAAAATGGATGCTGCTGCCACAGACACAAGTCTGACCTCCTGCTGCTGGGAGTCCTTCCAGCAAGGGAGGCCTGGACAATAGGTTTCCTGCCTGGAGAGGTGCGAGCACCACCCCAGACAGGATTTTGTGTATTGGGACAGGGAGGGCTCAATAGAATGAGACATGCCTGGGGCACACTAGGTGCTCCATGCATACCCCAGTTTAAACCGGTTGCTGGGGCACTCCAGCCCCAGCTCTGGCGCAAAACTGCACAAAGGAAAGGGGGTGTAACCACCCCCCTTCCTGGTCCCACCCATAAGAGGGATCTAGTGAGTAAACCAGCCCCCTTTAGAAGTATAAAGATAGGAGCTGACCCAGGAGACTTTAGATTAATCCTGGAATCGAACTGAAGACGAAACTCTGGACCCTTCGACATTCAACTGAAGCTGAAGACTAAAGAATCTCCCTTGTGGCCAAGGAGTGACCACCCTGGGCAACCAGGCACCATCCAGCAACTCGACTGCTTGCTTTGTCCCCGTTCCCGCCGGAACCCGAGCACAGAGCCTGACAAGACCTCGACCCCCGGTCTCCTCTGACCCACTGCACGACTCCAGCACAGCTGAGCTCCGTGGAAGGCGTCGGAATCCGTGGAAGCAGGCAACTTGTAAAGTCTTCAACTTGCTAACAGCGCAGCTCCTGAGGCATCCTCGAAACTGGGGACTGAGACACCCCGACACCGAGCTCCACCTGCACCGAAGACCAGACCTCCACACTCCACGAGATCTGCGTGGGGCCCTTCTGCTTTTGTTCTGCTCGACGCGTTGTCCGGTTGCTGGCCCGTTGGCTAGTAGCCCTCTGACGACGATCCTTGTGAAAATCCATCGCTGGTCTGGTTGCTCCAGACTGGCCCTCGCTTCCCTGAAAAGGTGAAGTACCTCAGACCCTCCTGGTCTGCACCAGAAGCCTGTTGTGTATCCTGTGTGGGTTGCCTTTGCTTAGGCTTGTTGGCTCCAATCTTGAAGTCGACCCCTCCATCTGCGAGAACCTTCGTGGGCCAGCTCCTCTCCAGCACCTGGTCGTCCTCGACGCCTCCTGGTCCGCTTGGCTGCAACGACAAGCTTCACGACAGCATCTGATTGCTCATCGACGACATCTGGTTCACACCCGGTCACTGGCTAGTGACAGACTCTGTCCCCTCTGCTTTCAGGCCTTCTTCAACTCCGATCCACCCTTGGATCCACCCGGACATCTTCCTCCTGGTCTCCTGCAGCATCTTCTTCCGAGGCTCCATAGGAAACGATGAGAAAACCTGACACACTGACACCTATGCATCCGCAGCCCGTGGGTGAGGTAACACGAGTACTTCGGTGCTACTGTAGGGATTGACTATCCTAGTGTCCAGTTTTGCTAGTTGTGTAATCCTAGTTAGACCGGAAGTGTCCTAAAACTTCATTACTTGCCTTTTTTCGTTCCTATTGACTTTGACTCTCGCGTGAGAGTACAGACTCTGCACGCGTCACATGTGGGCCTCCCACTCCTAACCTACGGGTCAGATATTGTAGCCCTAGCGATCCTCAAGGCCCTAGGCCTTTCCTTTTCCCGAGTCGTGGTTCTTTTACCACTTACTTAGAATATGGTTTTACGCGCCCCTAGGGCCTAACTGTAAATTGTGCTATTTAAAGTATTTCTAAGTGTAACTTGTTATGTGCTTTGGCCTATGATTTCATGAAGAGTTCAGAGGAGTGCGTTAGTAAATAAATACATATACATTTCATATATATCCTGTGTGGTGTCCTTTCACTTGGTATTCAAGGGGTTACATATGGTAAAACAGCTGGCTTTACACGCCCTCAAGAGTCTTTTAGCCTAAGACTGTTCTTTCCACGCTACCACTAGGATAGCTGGTCTATAAGGGTGACTTACAACCATCACCATAAGGGTTGTTTGGACTCGTGAAAGGTGCTCACTAGAATAGTGAACATCATAAACCAGGCCAACTTCTCACACCCAAATTCTAAGACTTCATGAGCCAGATCGCTAGAATTAGTGGTTTGGTGTTGGGGTGTGTCACCCTTTCCTGGTCCAGAGCTAGAAGACGTGGCCAGATGGGCAGCTGCCTCATGTGGTAGAACTGATGGTTGTAGTAGGGTAGTAAACCATGCTAGTGGAGCCCATGTTGGGGCTATTAAAATTAGTCTGAGGGATGTGTGTGTGTGAGCTTCTGAACTACATATGGAATGAAAGGGAGAGGAGATCAAGCGTAAGCAAAAATCCCTGACCAGTTGATCGATACGGCATTGCTTTTGGATTGTAGGTGAGGAAACCTGGAGTCGATCTTGTGGTGAAATGATGTTGAAAAGCTGTGAGAAGTAATTGAATCACAAGAATCTCTAGATGATCGCTGTGGAGAAAGTTCTGCATTGGGGGCCACTGGTGCGCACTGTGAGATCTTGCATATGTGCCCCCCAACCATGTAAGGATGTGTCTGTTGTAATGGTCACTTGTGGAACAGGGGCTTTGAAGGGCTGACCTTGCAAAGAATGTTGCTGTTCCACAACTACTGAGAGTGGTGGGTTGTTGGCTGTTACCTCCCCTGGACTGACCATTTTTTTAT
The DNA here is from genome assembly GCF_964261635.1 of Lissotriton helveticus. NCBI lineage: Eukaryota > Metazoa > Chordata > Amphibia > Caudata > Salamandridae > Lissotriton > Lissotriton helveticus. Next base: position 771,426,338 of record NC_136067.1, on the reverse strand, counting down.
CTCCTTCACCTGGTCTATATATAAATCTTCTCCTTTAATTCCCATTCCGCGAAAATCTAGAAACTGGGTCAGACTTCCATTAGAACAGTGGACCACTACTCTTGTGACTTCTAGACCTCCATTCAATGAGGAACCCTTATTAGCTGATAACGAGTACAATAACTGGATTTCGAACTCCCTTGATGCCACGCTTCCCTTTTGTAAAACTACCCTAAAACGGCCGCAGAAAACCGCTCCTTGGTATTCGGCGGAGCTTAGAGAGAATAAACGACAATGTAAAAAATTAGAAAGAAGGTGGCGCCTGGGATGTGCTGCTTCGGACAAAATTTTATATAGAAAGGCGATAAGAGCCTATAAAAAAGAGATAAAAATGACGCAATCGGCCTATTACACAGAAAAAATTACGACTGCCAGATCAAACCTAAAGAAATTTATCAAATAGTAAAAAGTCTTACTAAGCTTGCTTCACCCCCTGCTTTAAACCACAATACACTGCTCCGCTGTAACGATCTGGCGGAATTCTTCTATCAAAAAATACATCAAATCTATTTATTATTTCCAGATGCTGAATTAGATCCTTCTGTTAAAGAATCCTTCTCACCTCCAGAAGCCATCTTCCCCCCCTCAGACACCTTAGATCAATTTCCTCAGCTGGATCCAGAGACACTCGAATCCATAATGTGTCAAGTAAAGTCAGGCTCCCCGTTTGACCCAGCCCCCCCCCCCCCCCCCCACGCACACCGGTTGCAGTTATACACGTCATTCTTCCTACTGTTATGAATCTACTTAATGCGTCCCGGTCCTAAGGCGCTGTTCCGCCCACATGGAAGCAAGCCATGGTGCGAGCGCTTCTAAAAAAAAAAACGAACCTGGATCCCAGTAATCTTAACAACTACCGTCCCATCTCTCTGCTTCCCTGGGTGAGCAAAGTCCTCGAGAAGAAATGCGTTACTTACCTATAACTGCAGTTATCCAGTATTGGTGTCTTTCATAGATTCACATGCCTGAATCAGAGTAGCAAGCAATATATTTTGCACATTTCTGATGGAACAGTATATACAAGTCCTTAGATAATACATATCATGCGACTATGAACCATCAATAGACATCAACAATAAGCATTAGCAAAGAAATGTGCATACCAGAAAAGGATGGAGGAAGGCTCACCTTACTGGAATAGATGGCGTAGCACTGCCTGTCCCTCTGCTGCATCCTTCATCAGCTCTGTATCAAGGCAGCAGTGCCTGGTGAAGGTATGCGGCGACTTCCATGTTGCCGCCCTGCAGATGTCGATAACTGGCACTCCTGCAAATAGTGCCATAGATGTAGACATGGCTCTTGTAGAGTGAGCCCTGTAAAGTGTAAAGGCTGTCCGGCTCTGTCGTGACAAAAAGCAATCGCCGAAGAGATCCATCTGGAGATGCTTTGTTTGGTAAGCGGTAGACCCTTCCTAGGTCTACTAAAAGCTATGAAGAGTTGATTAGACTTTCTGAAATTCTTGGTCTTATCAATATAAAACTTTAGACATCTTTTAAGGTCCAATGAATGCAGCGATCTCTCAGCTGCGGTGATGGGATTTGGAAAGAATGTTCTGCTAATCACAGGCTCATTTAAGTGGAAGTCCGACGGGACCTTAGGAATAAACCTAGGATTGGTTCTTAAAATCACCCTGTCGTCCTTAAACTGCAGGAAGGGATCTTGGATGGAAAAAGCCTGCATTTCACTGACCCTCCTTGCTGATGTAAGCGCCAGGAGGAGAGCAGTCTTCCACGAGATGTACTTTATGTCTGCCCTGTGAATGGGTTCAAAAGGGTGTTTCATCAGTTGGTTAAGAACCACACTGAGATGCCATGTTGGAGGGACCATCCGTACTTTAGGGAAAGATCTATACAGACCTTTAAGGAATTGTTTTATTAGTCTAATAGACCAGAGAGAGGGCCCTTTCGAGGATCTTTTAAATCTTGATATCGCTGCCAGGTGTACCTTTATGGAGGAGTGGGCAAGGCCCGACTGCGCCAGATGTAGCAGGTAGGGTAAAATTTGTTCTGGAGAGGTGGAAAAAGGACGTAGACCCCTGTCCGCACACCAGATGCAAAAGCGTTTCCACTTCAGGGAATACGTCTTGTTAGTGCTGTCCGCTCTTGCTTTGGCCAGAATATCCTTACAATCCTGCGGAATGTTTAGACTGCTAAATTCTCTGTACTCAGGAGCCAGGCCGATAACCTGAGAGACTTCAGATCCGGATGTTGAACCTGCTTGTTGCTTATCGTGAGCAGAGATGGATGTTGACGTAGATGGATCGGCGGCTTCAGCGATAGGCGATGCAGTTCTGTGAACCAATGCTGCCTCGGCCAGAATGGGGCTATCAGAATTAAAGTCCAAGGCTCCGCTTTCATCTTTCTGAGGACTCTGTGAAGCATTGAAAATGGCGGAAATGCGTTCGCAAAGACGTTGCGCCATGCGATGGAAAATGCATTCCCGAGAGACCCTGACTGGGGATGCCAACTTGAGGAGTTTTGGCATTTGGCGTACTCCCTGGTCGCAAATAGATCGATTTGCGGCGATCCCCACTTGGAAAAGATTTGAGCGATGAAAGTCTGGTCCAGCTCCCATTCGTGCGACAGAGTCCTCCGCCTGCTCATTGTCCTTGCCTGGGACGTACTCCACTTTCAACGATACGTTGTGGAGAATGAGCCAATTTCAGATCTTTTGCGATTCGCAAGAGTGTGTTAGCGAACGCGTCCCTCCCTGTTTGTTCAGGTAGTGCATCGTCGTAGTGTTGTCGGTCCTGACGAGCACTAGGGAGTTCTTGATCCTTGGCAAGAAGGACTGCAATGCCAGGAAAACGGCCCTCAGCTCCAGCAGGTTGATGTGGAGCTGCTTTTCCGGCTCTGACCATCTGCCACTGATCTTTAATTCCTGTAGGACTGCTCCCCAACCCTCCCGGGAGGCGTCCTTTGTAATGACGTGAGGAGCTGCTGGAAGCAGGAACGGCAATCCCCGCAAGAGGTTCTTGATGGACCTCCACCACTGCAATGCCTTGGTGATTTGCATTGTTATCGTTATGCGGTCTTCGAACGATCCTGTGCTTTGCGTCCACTGCCTGGACAAAGCCTCCTGAAGCGGACGCATTCGTAGACAGTGCGGTACGAGCAGGATGCACGAGGACATCATTCCCAAGAGGGATTTGAAGGTACGGACTGGCAAAGTTTTCTTTGAAGCCACTGATGCGGCCAGAGAGACAAGCTTGTGTTTCCTCTCCTGATATGGGAATGCTTTTGCCTCTTCTGTATTCAGTGTCGCTCCGAGAAAGGTGATGACCCGAGAGGGATGCAAAGTGGATTTTTCTTGGTTGAGTGTAAGACCCAAGTGTTTGAAGAGATTCAGACAGGCGTTGGAAGATTTGGTTGCGCCTGCCAAGGATGGCGCCTTCACCAGCCAGTCGTCTAAATATGGGAAGACTTGGTGGCCATGCTGCCTGAGGAATGCTGCCACCGGGGAAAGACACTTGGTGAAGATACGGGGCGCAGACTTGAGGCCAAAAGGGAGGACACAGAATTGAAAATGTTGGCCCGCCACTGCAAATCTCAGGAATGTTCTGTGAGCTTTGTGGATTGGGACGTGAAAGTATGCGTCTTGTAGGTCCAAAGACGTCATGAAATCCCCCTCCTCTAGGAGACCCAAGATCTCCTGAATCGTGACCATGCGGAACGACTGCCTCTTTAAGAATGGATTCAGCGCCCTGAGGTCTAGAATGAGCCTCCATTTCTTCTTCTTTTGAATCAGGAAGAAGCGGGAGTAAAATCCTCTCCCCTGGTGAGCCGACTGTACTCTCTCTATTGCTCCTTTCTTGAGCATAATTGAGATTTCTTGAAGAAGCAGTCGCAAGTTTTTGTGTCGCATTGGGCGAGGAGGAGTTTTTGGAGGGATATTTTCGAATTCTAAGGAATGGCCAAATTGAATCAATTGAAGGACCCACCGGTCCGTTGTAATTCTTCTCCAATTGTTGAGGAAGTGGGTCAGTTTTCCTCCAATTTTCAAAGAAGGAGATGAGGGATGGACTGGCTGTAGGAATAGGTCATTGGCGTCCGCCAGTGTTCTTCCGTTGGTTTTTGCCCCTAAAGTTGGACTTCCCATAAGAGGACTGCCGCCCTTGTTATTGTTGACGTTGCTGGTATTTGGATTTACCCTGGTTGTAAGAATACGAGGATCTGTTCTGAAAATTACTTCTGTAAGAGGATTGTCCTCTGCCCCTGTTCCCTCGAAAGGACTGTTTTTTAAATTGTAGCGTGCCTAGCGCTCTTGCCGTGTCCGTGTCCTTTTTTATTGCTTGAAGTGCGTCATCGATTTTTGCTCCAAACAGGTGTTGTCCCTCATATGGCATGTCTAAGACTTTAGATTGCACCTCCAGTCGAAATGAGGTAGCCTTGAGCCATCCCTGCCTTCGCAATACCGCTGCCCCTGCCAGCTGTCTGAATCCAGTCATTGTTACATCCATATCACAGTCAATCAATTAAGATGCAGATGTTAGACCCTCCAGAAGATGAGATTGAACTTCCTCTTTTGTGGCGTCTGGCAGTTCAGATAAATACGGAGCAATATCTGCCCACAACTGCCTATTATACCTTCCTATGAGCGCAATAGTATTTGCACTTTCACTGTCATTGCAGACATGGAGGAAAAACGCTTTCCTATATTGTCCAGTTTCCTGCCCTCCTTTTCTGGTGGAGCTGTCAACGAAGAGGAAGGATTCCTTGAATTTTTCTGCGCCGCCTGTGTCACCACAGAGTCCGGTTTGGGGTGTCCTGTAAGGCAGGTTGGTGCCGATGTTGGGGCCTTGTATTTTTTGTCCAGCCTTGGAACAACCGCCGAGATTGCGGCTGGAGTCTGCATCAATTGCACACCCTGATCCCATATATGATCAATTATCGGAATTGATCTTGCTGTTTTCTTAAGCGGCTCCTTAAAGTCATATAGGAGAAGAAATGATGTAATCATCATAGTCATCATGATTAGATTGGTCATCCTGGACCTCACCCTCTTCTTGTTCTTCCTCATCGTCAGATGATTGAGGATCTGGCAATGGTTCCGTTTCCCGTTGGAGCACCATGGATGGTGGTCTAGGCCGTGGAGACAGAACAGTCCCCGCTGCTGGAGGAGCTGATGACTCTGGAAACCTTTGTTTATAGTCCTGTATTAGAAATCACAAATCAGACACTATAGATGCTGGTAGACAGACCATGGGCGTAACCTGCTTCTGAATCTGCGTCTGAACAGTATGCTCCTGGGCAATTTCCTCGTCCGAGCTCTGGCATTTGACTAACGGATCAGATGGGCTGTGAGCCTGCATTATATCCTCCTCATCCGACTCCTCATCTTTCAGGAGACAAGCTGGAGGTAAACCTTGCACTCGGCTTGGGGACGTCAATTCCGGTGTGACTGCAGTTTTTGAGATCTTTACCCTTAGAGAAGCGGGTTGTGACTCCGCTTCAGTCGTCAGCGAAGGACTCGTCGACGGCAGGATCATGGACGACATTGTCCACAGATTGTAGCTCTTGGAACTTTCTCGTCGACAGGGGAATCGTCGTCGACTGTTTCCACTGAGTTGTCGACGACGTCTTCGTCGACGGAGTGGCTGTCGACGGTATGTCCTTCGTCCTCGTCGCTTTTGTCGACTATGCCTTCGCCGACGATGTCACTGTCGACTGTGCCTTCTTCGTCATCGATGCCTTCGTCGACGGCACACTCGTCGACGATGATGTTCTCGTCGACGATAAAGACGTCGTCACTGACGAGATCTTGGGCGTAGACGACGATTTTTTAATAATAATAATCGACGACAAGGGCTTACCCGCCGTCGATGATGGTGTAGTCGTCGTCGATGAAGTGAACCTCGACTATGCCGTCGTCGTCGCTAATGTCGTCGCATCGAGACGTGGACGGGAGACATAGCCTTCTTTTGCACCGATGATGGCATCGACTAGGTCTTCGACGACGGCGCAGGCTTTTTGAAGGTATGAACCTCCTTGTCAGACACTGATGACTGGGCCTCTGAAGACTTTTTTGTAGCCTTCTTTGGAGGAGCGTCTGGAGGGCTAGGGGAAGCCACCCTCTGCCTTTTTAAAGACAGCTTCAAGGAAACTAAAGAATTCTCACCTTCTTCTGAAGATTCCAAAGTGTCTCTGTCCTTGAGCCTGTTAAGCCAGAGTAAAAGACGTCCTTCTCTGTCTTTAAGCGTTTTTGTAGAAAATGTTCTACAAATTTTGCAATCCTTTGGTGAATGGTCTGGATACAGGCAATATAAGCAGGTCTTATGCTGGTCTTCAACATGTAACCTCTTTTTACCACAAGAACTACATGCTCTGAAAAGACCCCATATGCACAAGTTACTACTTGTGTAACGATATATCTGTAAGAGACATTAGTTAGTATTAGATTCCTTACCTTAGAATATCCCCAGGCGTCAGACTGGATCGGGAAATTTTTGCGTAGCAGTACCCTTGCGCGTCGGTAGGCGTCGTCTGCGGCTCCGCGTCCGTCGTTGGCGTCGTGGGCGCCGTGATTACGTCGTCGGAGTACTTAGACGCCGCCTCCGCGTGCTGACGTCAGTTCTTAGACACAGCTTTTCCGCGCCAGAAACGCAGAGCCATGTTAAAAACCAACACTGGTGCCATTGAAACTAGGGCTCTGAAAGGGGACAACCCTAACCCTAGATATTGGTTCGCAGAACGGGGAGGATGGGTGGGTCAGTAAGGAATCTAATACTAACTAATGTCTCTTACAGATATATCGTTACACAAGTAGTAACTTGTGCATCTGAAAGAGACACGTTAGTATTAGATTCCTTACCTTAGAATAGATACCCCAGCAATACCAACCCCGGTGGTGGGTCTGCGAACCAATAATCACACCAGAAAGTCCCGGAGGACGGAACGGCCAAAGAAGCCATCCCTCCGGACTTGGCTGTCCAAGCAGTAGTGTCTCGCAAACGTGTGCAACGATGCCCACGTAGCTGCCTGACAGATGTCTTGTAAGGGCACTCCCCTGCCCAGGGCAGTGGTAGTCGCCGTGGCTCGGGTAGAATGAGCCCGCAATCCAGCAGGAGGCTCCTTCCTAGCCAAGGAGTAGCATGCCTGGATACACAGGATGATCCACCGAGAGGTGGTCCTCTTGTGCACCGCTTTCCCCTTCTTCGTGCCCACGTAACCAACAAAGAGTTGGTCATCCACCCGGAACTGGCGTGTGCGATCCAAGTAGAATGAGAGCGCACGTTTTGGGTCCAGACGGTGGAGCCGCTCTTCCTCTTTAGAGGGATGCGGTGGCGGGAATAAGGTTGGCAAGGTGATAGACTGCCCGATGTGGAAGGCCGTGACAACCTTGGGCAGGAAAGAAGGTTTGGTACGCAGCACCACTTTGTCCGGATGGACAGAAAGGAAAGGTGGAGTACAAGAAAGGGCCTGGAGCTCACTCACTCTCCTGGCAGAGGTGATGGCAACCAGGAAAGCAGTCTTCAGAGTCGGAAGGCGTAGAGGACAATTGTGAAGTGGCTCAAAGGGAGCACACATCAGAAATGTAAGAACCAGGTTCAAGTCCCACTGAGGCATCACAAACGGAACAGGAGGAAACGTGTGTGTGATGCCCTTAAGAAATCTATTAACAATAGGGGACTTGAACAAAGAAGGTTGATCAGGCAGCCTGAGAAAGGCTGAAAGGGCAGAAAGGTAGCCCTTGATAGTGCCCAGAACAGAGCCCTGCTGGGCAAGAGAAAGAAGGAAGAGAAGGACCTCAGAAAGAGGGGCATTGAGGGGATCCACAGCCTTTGCTGTGCACCATGCCACAAATCTGTTCCACCTGCAGGCGTATACCGACTTTGTGGAGGGACGCCTGGCTGCCAGAATAATGTTACAAACTTCAGGAGGCAAGTCAAATGGCCTCAACTGTCGCCGCTCAATCTCCAAGCATGGAGGTGGAGACTGGACAGGTTCTGGTGGAGGACCGTCCCCTGCTGCTGCGACAGAAGGTCCTCCTGAAGAGGCAGACGAACCGGGGGATCGACTGACATACTGAGTAGCTCTGGATACCAGTACCTTCTCGCCCAGTCCGGAGCCACAAGGATGACTTGGGCCCGGTCACGCTTGATCTTCTTCAGCACTCTGGGCAGAAGTGGTATAGGCGGAAAGGCGTACAACAGACCGCAACTCCACTTGCGACGAAAAGCGTCTCCGAGCGAGTGCCGCCTTGGAAATTCCAACGCGCAGAACTGATGACATTGCGCGCTCTTTTCGGTGGCGAATAGATCTAACCAAGGCTCTCCCCATCTCTGAAAGAGGCCTTGCGCCACGTCCGAGTTCAGACGCCATTCGTGATCCATCATGCACAGACGGCTGAGCTCGTCCGCCCAGGCGTTCAGAGAACCTGCCAGGTGTTGAGCCACCAGGGTCACGCCCTGGCGTTCCAGCCACTGCCAGAGGCGCAGAGCCTCCTGGCAAAGGGTCCACTACCCCACCCCGCCTTGCTTGTTGCAGTACCACATGGCGGTGGTGTTGTCCGTGAACACCAGCACTACACTCCCCCGGACAGAGGGGAGGAATGCCTTCAGTGCCAGACGAATCGCCCGGAGCTCCAACAGGTTGATGTGGAGCCGGGTCTCCGCCGGAGACCAGAGGCCTCTGATCTCCGCCTCTCCCATGTGGCCTCCCCAGCCCTGGAGGGACGCGTCCGTCACAACTACGTGCTCCGGTTGGGGAAGGGAGAGGGATCTGCCGCTGACCCAATCGCGGTCCGTAAGCCACCACTGCAGCTGTCTCGCAGTGCCCTCCGAGATCAGGACGTGGTCGGATAGGTTGCCCTGATGCTGGGCCCACTGAAACTTCAGGTCCCACTGCAGAGCCCGCATCCGCCACCTGGCGTGATGCACCAGTAGGATGCAGGAGGCCATCAGCCCCAGAAGCCGCAGCGTCAACCTGACCGAAACCCGGGATAACGGCTGAAAGATGGGAATCAGAGCCTGAATATCCCGGACCCGCTGTTCGGGTGGATAAACCCGAAACCGCGCCGAGTCCAGAACCGCTCCGATGAAGAGGAGCTTCTGAGAGGGGCACAGGTGCGACTTCGGCACATTGATGGAGAACCCCAGCTGGTGCAGGAGGTCTGCCGTCGTCTGGAGGTGGCTGACGACTGTCCGGGGCGAGCCCGCCTTCAACAACCAGTCGTCAAGGTAGGGGAAGACTGAAACCCCTAACCTGCGCAGATGAGCTGCGACCACCGCCATCACCTTTGTGAACACCCGTGGGGCGCTGGTAAGGCCGAAGGGGAGCACGGTAAACTGAAAGTGCTCGTGGCCCACCATGAACCGCAGGTAGCGCCGGTGGGCAGGCATGACGGGGATATGAAAGTAAGCGTCCTGCAAGTCCAACGCTACCATCCAGTCTCCTGGGTCCAGGGCAGCTAGGACCTGAGCCAGTGTCAGCATCTTGAACTTCTCCTTCCGGAGGAAGCCGTTGACGTTCCGTAGGTCCAAGATAGGGCGTAGGCCCCCTTTGCCCTTCTTGGGTACCAGAAAGTAGTGGGAGTAGCAACCACACCCTACTTCTGGCCCAGGAACGTGCTCGATGGCCCCCTTGGCCAAGAGGGCCGTAACTTCCTCCTGCAGAAGTCGCAAATGATCCCCCGATACACGGTGGTTCTGCGGTGGCATGGCTGGAGGAGTCGCCTCGAAGGGGAGGGAGTAGCCCCTTCGGACGATTTGCAGCACCCACCTGTCCGATGCGCCAGTGGAGGTGGTGATGGCGAACCCTGCCCCCCACTGGCGTCACATGGGCCTGAAAGCACAGACTAGGAGGGTTTTGAGGCGGATGCTGCGGGGGAAGGTGTGGACTGACCTCGCCGTTGCCCCCGACCGCCCGGACGGCGGTTCCCACGGCCGCCACCGCGTTGGGTATTGCCCTGTGGAGCGTGGCTGGCGGCGCGTGTGGGCGCACTCCTTCCGTGGCCACGAAAGGAGTGAAAGGCAGCCGATTGCTGGCGCTGGCCCGAGAGGCCCAAGGACTTGGCCGTAGCCCTGGAGTCCTTAAAGCGCTCAAGCGCATGGTCTGCCTTGTCGCCAAAGAGGCGACGGCCATCGAACGGCATGTCCATGAGTGTGCTCTGGACATCTGCCGAGAAGTTGGCGGACCTCAGCCAGGCGTGGCGTCTGACCGCCACCGTCGTTGCCATCGCTCTACCTAGCGAGTCGGTGGTATCCAGCCCACACCTGATGGAATACTTGGCTGCATCCCGGCCCTCCACAAGGGCTTGGCAGAGTTTGGCCCGTACCTCCAACGGACACTCTGGCAGCACCTCCGCGACCTTATCCCACACAGAGTGGGTGTAAAGTCCCAAGAGGCAGGCGGTGTTGGAAGACCGCAGGCCCAGACTAAGGGATGAGAAGATCTTCTTCCCATACTGGTCATACCTCTTGGATTCCCTGTCCGGCGGGGCCGACGGGAATGCGGTCTGGGAATTGGAGGCCTGGATGACCAGGCTCTCGGGGGTAGGGTGGGAGGACAGGAAACATGGGTCGCCCGGGGCTGGGCGGTGGCGTCTGGCCACGTTCCTATCTACGGGCGAACCCGTAGCGGGCTTGGACCAAGTGCCCAGAAGAACGTCGGTCAAGGCCTCATTAAAGGGCAGCAGAGGCTCAGCCGAGCTTGACTGCGGTTTAAGGACCTCAGTGAGGAGGTTAGTCCTCACGGCCGCGACGGGGAGCTCAAGGCCCAAGGCCTTGGCAGCCCTCATCAGCACCACACTATATGTTGCCCCCTCCTCCGAAGCCACGGTAGGAGGGGAGACAAAACCAGTGTCTGGAGAGGTATCCAGGCCACTGGCCTCCCCAAGGTCTCCTGTCCAGTCCTCATGAGACTGACACTCCCTGGTCAGAGGGTCCTCAGACCCCTCCCAGTCCTCTTCATCACCCATCTCCTGAAACTCAGGGTTCTCAACTAATGGGGCCTGTTCATAGAAGTGAAACTCCCCAAACGACGTCTGGAGCGGCGCCCATCGGGGCCGTCCCGGCGCCGGAACAGGAACGAAGGTGGAACCGGAGACGGCGCCGCCCGAGGACGGCGCCGGAGGCGACACCTGAGGGTCCGACGCCGGGGAGGTCGTAAGGTCCACCGGCGACTAACCAGATCCCGAAGAAGGCGGCGCTGGAACAATTGAACCCCTCGGCGCCGGGCCCGAAGGCGTCGGCGGCGCCGGGGCCGAAGCACCCGACGGCGTCGGGGCAGAACCCGACCCGCTAGGGGTCCCAGACGGGTCCGCTGGGCCCTAAGGCGCCGCGGAGCCCGTCGGAGGAGAGAGTTTCCCCATGGCCATGAGGAAGCGCTCGATCTCCTCCGGCGTCGCGTTGAGCCCAGGGACCGTAGGTTATTGGGCTGGACGCGACGCCTGCGACTCCGACGGAGCCGCGTGGGTGGTGTCACCCGAACCCCGGGCGCATCGCAGGAGCGTCGGGGGGAGTCCGAAGAGCGATGACGACGCTTGGACTTCTTGTGCCGCTTACCTGACGACGACTTCGACCCGGAGGAGTGCAGCCTACCCTCGGAACTGTGGTGGCTCCGAGCCCGCGACCTGTCCCTCGACCTCATATGGGATCGGGACCTCTCGCGGCGCGGAATCGACTGCCGGAGTTCGAGCCGCCTGCGGGACCGCTCCCGTCTGGCTTTCGAAGAGAGGGCCCGGCAGTCGGAGCAGGCCTTGTCGCCGTGGTCGACGCCGAGACAAGATAAACACACGCGGTGAAAATCCGTGACCGACATCAGGCGGTCGCAATCATCGCAGTGCTTAAAGCCGGGCATCCCTACGGCACCGTCGGAGTCGAAAGACTTCGAGAACAATCAAAAGTGATCAAAAAGTTAGTCAAAAAATGACTAGGGTTACTGCTTTTTCCAGATCTGCGCTTGCTGGCGCGGAAAAAAGAAGAACTGACGTCAGCACGCGGAGGCGGCGTCTAAGTACTCCGACGACGTCATCACGGCGCCCACGACGCCGACGACGGACGCGGAGCCGCAGACGACGCCTACCGACGCGCAAGGGTACTGCTACGCAAAAATTTCCGGATCCAGTCTGACGCATGGGCATATTCTAAGGTAAGGAATCTAATACTAACGTGTCTCTTTCAGATCTACTTTTTCATTAAAGTAATCCAAAATTGTGAAGAGATAACATTGAAGAAACAAACCTGAGGGGAACTCAGGTGGAGACTCCCTTAGCACAACGTGCGGTAGAAAATCTGAGGGACTGAGGCTCCTGACAGGAAGGTTCTAGAGGGAGGTGTTAGCTGATTGGCTCTCTTCTAGAGTTTGGTCTTTTTTACAAAAGGACATAGATAGGCTACTAAGGTGAGGCCCTTAGGCCTACTTTTCTCTATATAGGTCTATAGGACATTACTTTTCTATATACCGGAGGCTCCCGTCTCGACGACGGGGAATGATTCAGGCATGTGAATCTATGAAAGACACCCATAATACTGGATAAACATGAACACACATCTAACAACGTTTCTCGAGAGCAATCATCTGCTTGATGCCACCCAGATGGGCTTCCGCACCAAACATGGGATGGAAACTGCCCTGTTGGCAGTAACCGAGGAAGCTAAGGGGATCTTGGATCGAGGAGGATCGGTGGCAGTCATCCTCCTCGATCTGAGCGCCGCGTTTGACACGGTGAACCACAGAACTTTACTGTGGCGACTTTTTAGCCTGGGAATATCAGGGAAAGCATTGATCTGGCTTAAATCTTTTTTGAGCGATAGGACCTTTCAAGTTTTTGAGGGAGCTACTGTATCCTCCAGTAAACCCCTGGGGTGCGGGGTACCGCAGTGCTCTTCGCTGAGCCCTACGTTATTCAACGTATATATGAGACCGCTGGCTGAGATCGTCCGTCCATATGGTTTCAAAATCATTACATATGCGGACGATACTCAGCTTGTGGTCTCCCTCGCCCAGGGAAGCAGCCAGCCAGGGCGGGTTGGTTTGATGAATTGTCTGGAGGATGTCAAAAATTGGATGACCGCATCCTGCCTTAAGCTCAATGGATTCAGAAAAGGGGGTGGTGATGGACAGAGCATTTGAATTAAGCAGAACACTCATACCCAGTCAAAAGATCAGGGCTTGATCCATCACCGTTTTTTAGCTCACTGCACCATCCCAGTTCAGAACCTGGCTACATGCAAATTAGTCTGTCCCTGGCCCAGTGCATCATGGGAACAGGGCAGACCAAACTACCAAGCCAATTCTTTACTGGAAAGGAAACAAGCTTCCGGGGACCGGTTTCTGGCATTACAGCCGTCTTCGGCCCGGCTTGCTTGAATCCTGATGGTGCAGTGAGCAAGGGACTCACATCTGAGCATACCCTTCCACGCTTGTGGTGGCCAAAACGATTCAGAAAAGGGGGTGGTGATGGACAGAGCATCTGAATTAAGCAGAACAGTCATATCCAGTCAAAAGATCAGGGCTTGATCCATCATAAGCTCAATGGAGACAAAACTGAGCTGATGCTCCTTGGTCCCCCTGTCTCGCCCACTATTAATTCTTTACGGCCCCCTGCCCTGGCTATGCCACCTACACCTAAAGACAATATAAAAAGTCTTGGTGTCTGGCTTGATAAGTCCCTGACCCTTAATACCCAGGCAATCAAGCTATCAGCCACCTGTTTTGGTACCCTTAGACTCTTAAAAAAGATTCTCCCTCTCCTACCTTTTGAAGCCAAGCAAATTGTCATTCAAGGCCTGATCCAGTCCCGCCTTGATTTCGGCAACGCCTTGTACTTAGGTGCCCATGAGTAAACCCTGCGGAAACTCCAGCTGATTCAGAATTGCGCCGCACGCACGTTGCTTCAGCTTCCTCGCAGGCTCTCAGCAAAACCCGGGATGAGGAGCATGCAATGGCTCCCGGTCAGGGAGAGAATCAATTTTAAATCTATGTGTATCTCCCATCAAGCCTATTGGCAGACTGGCCCGGTGATCAATCACCCTTTAATCACCCCATACCATCCGAGCAAACCGCTCCGGTCAGCTCATGCCTTTTTGGCCATAGTTCCCAAAATTAGGAGATCGAGAGCAGGTGGCAGGTCGTTTTCGTATAATGCGGCCAAGCTGTGGAATTCGCTTCCCCTTCAACTCAGGTCCAACTCCAATCTGCTTTCATTCCGTAAACAGCTTAAAACCTTCCTCTTTAATACACATGATTAATTCAATCTGCTGACCGAGTTCATCAGGTAGCACCACTTTTCTTTAGCGCTTGGACGCCTCAGGGCAGCAATCGCGCTCTACAAAACTTTTTAATTTCATTCATTTCATTTCATTTCTATCAACACTAAATCTTGTAGGTTCCCCTCCGCCTGAGACCATTGCGATTGGAGGCATTGTTGTAGGTGGCACATTCGCAGTTGTGCGTGTGGTACTGTGGAGATACATCACGCAATCATACCTAAAAGGCTCAATGTTTTGACTGGGACTTTTGTACTCTTGAAAGGCTGCGATAAGCTTGTGCTATGATAGAGCATAGGGTTGCGCCGAGGAACAGCTGCACTTGTAACGGATGGAGGTAGGATTTTGTAGCATTGAACATGAAGCCCAGCTCACATAGGTTGATTACCTTCCGAGTGTCTAGCAGACATTTTTGTTTGTTTGCATTTTTGATCAGCCAATCGTCTAGATATGGGAATACGTGTGAGCCCGGCCCCCCCCCCTTCTGAGATGAGCTGCTACTACTGCTATATATTTTATAGATACTCTTGGTGCAGTAGTCATTCTGAATGACAACACTTTGAATTAACAATGTTGGCCATTTACTTGAAAGCATACATAGTGTTGATTGGCTGGATGTATTGGTATGTGAAAGTAGGCAGCTTTGAGGTCTATGGCTGTCATGAAGTCTCCATACTGCAACAGTGGTATGACTTCTTGGAGCGTTACCATGTGGGAGTGCTCCACATGATGTACTTGTTGAGTGGCCTGAGGTCTAGTATAGGTCTTAAGGTTCCATCTTTCTTTGGAATGAGGAAATACAGGGAGTATAACCGGTGTCCCTGGTGTTGATTTGGGACTAGCTTCTATTACACCCATTTGAAACTAAGCTTGAACGTCCTCTTTTGGTAATATTAGATGTTCCCTTGACATAACTCTTGCTTGTGGTGGGATATTGCGTGGGGGAGATGCGAGTTAGAGGAAATATCCATTCTTTAATATTAAGAGGACCCACTGATCTGAAGTAATTTGTACCCACTTTGAGTGGTCCTGCAGTAGTCCCCCAACTGGTGTTGAGTGCGGAGGAGGGATGCAGACAGGTCACTGTTTTGTGGAAGTGGTCCCTTCTGAAGCAGATCCAAGACCTCCCCCTCTATTACCTCTTTATTATGATAAATAGTATGTTCCTTGGGTGTACTGCTCTAGGTAGAAGCTGTGTGGCTTTTTCAAGATGTCTGTGGAGATGGCACTTTTGGACGCTCGCTATGTTGGCCTCTCCAAAAGGAAATCCTTTGCTGATATGATTGAAGGGCACCATGGTTTTAAAGGTGTCAGTGTCTTGATTTTTTTCCAGCATTTCATCTACTTGTGGGCCAAATAGGTGTTCTCCATCAAATGGTAATTTGAGGAGGTATTGCAGGACATCAGGCTTAAACCTGACACTCTTAGCCAAGCTTGGCGCCAAATGATAATGCTAGTGTTGACCTTTCTTGTGCTGGTGTCTGCTGCATCTAAGGGACATTGAATTGTTGCACTGGCTATGATACTCCCCTCCTCTACTAATTCTGAGCATCTTTGTATTTGGCAGCAAAGTGCTGGAGCAATTCCTGCATCACATTCCGTTGTGCCAGGTTATCCCTGGAGAGGAGGCCTACAGAATTTGCTATCCTATAAAGGTTTGTTGCATGCGCTGCCACATGCTTACCACTAGGTTCATCTTTTTTGCTTTCCTTTTCAGTAGGAGGTGCATCCTTATTACCTTGTAAGTTGGGCCTTTCTATGGCCGTATGCAACATTAGAGAATCGGGTGGAACATGCTCTTGGATGTAAGTGGGCTCAGGTGGTGATGGTTTGAACTTCTTATTAACCCGTGGTGTTAAGACCCTTTATTTTAGTGGGCTGTTAAAAAATCTGTAGTGGGTTTAAGCATGCCTTTTAGCACTGGTAAAAAAGGGACTGTACATTCAGTATTGGATATCGCTTCAAAAAGGAAATCATCCACGTTCCTCCAGTGTGCATGTCGAATTTATGATACTGTGCAGACCTACACAGTACTTCATGGTATGTAGTGGTGCTGTCAGGTAGGGACAGTTTGAAGGGAATGGATCTTGGTACATATCTCCTTGTGGATCTACGTCATAGTCCCCCATGGTTGATATATATTGCTGTAGTAGCCCTGCGAGTCAGGAAAATATGGTGCATCATACGGAGTCAAAATGATCCCCTGTACTATGCTCCACAACCGAAGATATAGTGGGAGACCCTTGTGGGTGGGAGTGAGAGGAGGGTTGGGGTGAAGTTGGAAAAGCTGAAGGCATAGCTGTTACTGGCAGCAGAGAGAGTAGGAGGTGGAGGAGAGGGTATAGATAGTGATGGAGAAGTAGGAAGAGGGGTGGAGGTTGTGGTGGTAACTGGATGTGGCTAGTAACCCTATCCTTTCACTTTTTACATCGGGCTTTTGAGGCTGAGGGCCCATTTTTCCCTCCACAAGTCTTTCTCATCGTTGGCAGTGTCTCCGTAGGTGGGAGAGGTGGTTTGGTTACCACCATTCCTGTGTGATTTTATAACCATGATTTTCTGTTTGGCGTCGAGCTTTTCCAGCAATTTCATCAGGATATGTTGAATTGTACGCTCTTTTGCTTCTGTGGCAGTGCCTGGTGTTTTGGGCTCTGAGAGTGTTTCAGGCATCTAGACTTTTTACAGACTGAAGATGTTTTCGGCGCAGAGAGCGGTTTAGGTGCCAAGTGTGTTTTCAGTTTTGAAGGAGTCTTGTTTTTCTGTGGGGTAGGTTTTGGCTCCGAAGGCTTTTCCGGTGTTGATGTTTGTGTCTTCGACGCCAGCTTGGAAACTGGCTTCAACTTTGTAACAGTCAGTGCCTTTGTTTTTTCAGTGTCTTTTGAGGATTGTTTCAGTGAGGGGACAACTCTCTGCTCCTTTGCCATGTGCCAGCTGCCTTCATGGCCACAGGGCAGTAGGGTTCCAGTAGCCTCGGTATGCGTCTTTGGATGGGTTTGGTAGGCTTTCGCCCAGTACTCAAGTACCCAGTCAAAGCTTTGGGGTCATAGTCAGATTCAGACCCTTCCCGCAATGCTGGCAAGAAGGACGGGAACATCCATCGGCGCAACTTGTGCTTCTGCCTCCTCAACGATATAATCCTCAGCATGGAGGGCTATCGGCAGTCCCTGAAGATATAGGGTACATCTTCAGGTCAGTGCGCTTGCATTGTGCTATGGGCCCAGCACCACACTCTTCACTGACAGTTTTCTTCAAGCTAAAAGCCAAGTTACGCTTCAACATAGCGTTTCGTCGTGTTCCGGAGACAGGCAGAGGTTGCGTGGTACTTGCGGCAGAAGCTGATGGTAGTTTTTCCAATCAATCATTCCATGTGCGCTGACAAAGAAAATGGTGGTGATAATGTGGGATCTGGGGTCGAACTGGGCCTAGGCCTTACAGGGGGGAAAGGGAGAGGGATAGACCATTGTAAATCAGCATTTAGCTGTTATTTCATGATGTCCCTTTAAACAGTGGCTGAAAAGGCAGCTGTTGACCACTTGGAAGCTTCAATCCCGGAGCTCCGAGATTAGTGTGTAAAGCAGATGGCAGAGGAAAAACATCTAAAATGGAGCTTCTTTGAAGAACAACAAGTTGCAAACATCCGAGCCCAACACTAGATGGCAGGAGTATGTTCTGCTCATGTATCACCTGCCAACACGTGTTACAAATAGATTGTTACATCTATTCAGTAACGTTTTCTTCTGATGAAAACTGCTACCTGAAGATTCCTTACCTTCCTAATAGATTCTTCAAGCAGCACCCAAGAAGAAGGAGGTTGCGTGGCTTGCTAAACTAAGAAGTCCTAAAGGACAGAGCGTGGGCTGTGACCTTCCCTCTGCAACTCTAAGTCCAAGCAGTAATGCTCTGCAAAAGTGTAGCGGGAAGCCCAAGTTGATCCTTTGCAGACCTCTGAAACCACGACTCCCCATGCAAGAACCAAGGTAAAAGATTTTTCCCTAGTGTGAAGGGCCCTGGATACTTCCAGAGACTAGTAGTGGGCTAAGGCTTAGCATATTTCAATGCATAGGATTATTCATCCGAACAGTGTCCTCTAGTGTACTGCCTTTTCCTTCAACTTGCCAACGTAGCCAATCAACAACCAGTAATAAACTGTGAACTCCTTGGTTATTTCAAGGTAGAAACTGACTGCTCTTCTTGGGGTTAAGTCTATCAAGACCTTCTGCCTCTTTTGTAAGATGTCGAGGAGGTTAGAAAGGAGGAAAGTTGACAGATTCGCCTTAATGAAAGGGAGTAACCACCTTGGGCAAGAAACAGCCATGGCTCTGAGAACCAACTTGTAAGGAAAGAAAGTAGTGAAGGGGGGTGCTTAATACTTAGTGCCTGCAACTAACATCTGACAGATGTGAGGTCAACAAGAAAAACTGTCTCAGTCACAACTAGCAGTCACAACTTGCAACTGTGTAGGGGTTCTAACAGTAAACACATGAAAAACGTGTGAACTAAATGGTGGTCCCACTGCAGCATTATGAAGAGGAAACTTGCTAGTGAGATGCTTCAGAAGCCTCATGACTATTGGTGATTCAAATGGGATGGTTGGTCCAGTAGCCAAACACAGAGAAAACCGACCGTGCCAATAGGTAGCACTTAAGTGTGCCCACTGAACCCCCATGTTGTTCCAACGGCAGGGCGAAATGCAAGTTGTCAGACAAGTGGGCCTGAAGAGGGTCTACTGAGTTGTCCATAAACCACTTGACAAAACTACTCCATCAGTCCAAATACACAATTTTGATGGAGTGTCTGTAAGCGCATAAGATAACATCCACCACTTGAGGAGGATAAAAAGTTTAGGTCATCCCACTAAATCTCTACGCATGAAGGTAGAGGCTCTGGAGTCCGGAGTGTAGCATCTGACCCTGCATTTGTGAGGATGCCTACCCTGTGAGGGAGACCGAATGGGGGCACAGAAAGAGGTATAGGAGGTCTGTAAACCACACTTGTCATCGTCCATAAGAGGCTATCAAGTTAACTTGTGCCCATTTAAGACAAATCTTCCTCAGAACGCAAAGAACCAAGTTGAAAACACATATTGAAGCAGAAAGTTCCACTTCAAGTAAAACATGTCCATAAATGCTCCTGTAATGGATACTGGAGGCAAAGACCTTTGACAAGTGAGAGGTGTGTTAAGTGGCAAGGAGATACACCAGGAGTGCCCCAAAGGCTGAAGATGTACTGAAATACCGCTTGGTAAAGTCTCCCCTCAGTTTGCAATGTACCACATGTTGACTGTCAAGTTCTGGATAAATGGGCCACCAAGAAATGGTAGGAAGGATTAGAGCATCAGCCGAATCACCCTGAGCTTCAGTAGGTTGATATGCAACATCTGCTCCTCCAGAGACCAAAGGCAACTGATCTCCAGTTCCTGCAGATGTGCTCACCAACATGGAGTGGAAGCATCTGTTATCACTGTAGCCACTGCCAGAGAGGGTTGAAACAGGTTTCCTTGAACCAGAACACTTCCACACTCCATCAAACCAAGTCTGCCACTGGGTCCCTGAAGAACATGATGGAACACCAAAGAATCATGCCACGTTGGGGCCACTGTTTGCAGAGGCACCAATGGAGGGCCGTCATGTGGCAGCATGCAAGAGTGACTAGCAGAATGCAGGAAGGCAACAGAACTAATAGGCATAAGACCATCAGAACTGGGACCTGTGCCCCATCTTGAAGCCTCTGAATCATAGGATATATGTTCTCAACTCTCTATGGAGGGGAAAAGGATCAACTCTATGTGGCGTCACTTACTGCCCCTATGAATGGGATGCATTGAGAGGACAACAAGTGAGATTTGGGCATGTTGACTGAAAAGCCCAATTCTAATAGCAAGATTGCTGTGACCTGCAGGTATTGCAATACCATCTCTGGAGAAGTGGCTTTGAGAAGCCAGTCATTCAAATAATAGAACACTGGGATTTAAGATTTTACATGGCCAGCGACAACAGGCATCATTTCGGGAAGACCCTTAGAGCAGAGGTTAGACCAAAAAAGACTGCAAACTGATAGTGTGTCGATCTGATGATGAAGTGAAGATACTTTGTGTGTGACAATGGTCAGTATACAAAAATACATGTCCTGCAGGTCTACAGACACCATCCAGTCTTCCACTTACAATGCAATTAACACCTGAGCGTGAGACAGTATTATGAACTTCTCCTTCTTGAGGAATCTGTTAGAAACCGGAGGTTCAGGATGTGCTGAAAGTCACTGTTCTTCTGGACCAGGAAGTACCAGGAGAAGCAACCATGGCATTGTTTCTGTTCTGGCATCATCTCCAATGCTCAATTTTGTAGCAAGATCTCTGCTTCCTGTTAAAAAGAAAATCAAAGCTGGGCCGTTTAAATGATGGTAGAAAACGGGGAATGGGTGAAGGATCCTACTAAAAAGGTAGGGCACATCCCCTTTTCCACAATTTTTAAGATTAACTGGTCTGAAGTGATAGCCCTTCAAGCCTGTGGAAAGGAGGATACCTGTCCTTCAACTAGCATCCTGTGTTCTAACAAGAGGAACTAAGGCTTCTTACTGCGGTGGCTGGGCAATACGAAAAGAAGGGGGGGGAGAGGTAGGTACTCAGTGTCTACCCCTGCTGTTTATTTATTTTATTTTAAAGGTTTTATATAGCGCTGGCTGGACCCGGAGGTATCAGAGCGCTTTACATGAGTATCAGATCACAGTTGCAGGTTACATTGTTACAAAGGTTACACAGTTATTACAGCATGGCAACATAGTTATTTGTAAGGTCGAGATAAACAATAAGCACATATACGTAAGGGGAAAAGCAGGCAAGGGGAGAGATTCAGGGGGGTAGGAGCAGGGGAAGAAGACAGAATGAAGGAGGGAAAGAGGAGGGGCGGGTGAGAGACACAGAATGGAAAGAGGAGGGGGAGCGCGATGAGGAAGTCAAAGCTGCGTCCAAAGTCCAGTAAGCTGTGATCCTAGGGGAAGTGGTATAATTTTCCCATCTCTGTTACGGGAGGCTCCCTTTACGCAGTGGACTCTCTCAGAGGCGTCTCTGAGACTCCAAGGCCTACATACTGGATCCTTCCCCAACAAGGGGAGAGGGAGTGCTTTGGCAAGGTGTGCCATACCATACCTCAGCTGTGAGTGGCTCCTTTGACGCAGTGAACTCTCTCCGCGAGTTTGCTGAGACTCCAGAGTATAAATATTGGATCTTTCCCCAACTAGGGGAGAAGGGGTGCTGAGTCAAAGGGCACAAAGGGCAGGGGGCTATGCGGTGTAGCAGGCAAGGGGAGAAATTCAGAGGAGAGGGGATAGGAGCAAGGGAAATAGACAAATAGAAAAAGAGTACTAAATTGGAACAAACAGCATCAGTTTAGGGAACAGACTGTTTTCTTTCTGTGGCCATGAGTTTGCCCCATCTCAAAGGTAAAAACATAGCACAGGCCATTCCAAAAGCTTTGCCATCCAGGACATGAAGCACACAGTTTGTAATTCGATTTTTATTTTCTCAATTCACACAAGTTTATAGTACGGTGCACATCAGCAATCCAGATGTTTTCATATTAAGTTCTTGGGTGCAGAGGATGATGCTCAGACCATGGTATCTGGGCACACAACAGAATCATTGTGAGTTAAGTCAACTACAACTGCATCTGATGCGGATTCACATGTAAGATCAAAAACTTCATCAGCATTTTCTACAAGTCCTATTGTTTCGGTTTGTGTTGCCATTGGCGTTGATGTAGGGGCTCCGCACAACTAGCAAAGGCCTCAAGCCGGGCGCCCGCAGGTGCCTTACCGCTGCCAATTTAAGGTCAAGCACTGCATGATCAAGCTTTATGTCTTCTCCCCCCCCCTTCCCCAAGCACCTGGAGGGCAAAGCGATCCGGTCGGGTGATGGCCCCGCCACGCACGAGTCAAACATCTGCAGCGCGAGTCACAAGTGCCCCCAGGCGTCCACGGGTGAAACATCTGCAGCGCGAGTCACAAGTGCCCCCAGGCGTCCACTGGTGATCGGGGCCCGCGCAGTCACTAGAAGCCCACACGGTCTCATCTCCCTTCTCTGCAGGCCAGCGCAGAAAGGAGCCGCCATTTTGCCCCGCGCTGGGGAGGATCGCTCACCTCTGTCTTCAGCCATGAGTGCCTATGGGCTCCTGAGCACATGCCAGGCATCTCTGCTGCAGCCACCTCTTCTCTTTACACGCAGCTGCCGGGCCTCCCAAGTGGACGGAGGCTCCCCTAAGCCTGAATCGCGTTGGTGGCATCTCTAGCGTTCAGGGCTGTACCATCGGCAAAACTGCTCACCTCTGCTGCGGGTGCCCATTGGAGAAGCAGAAGGGGGATCTCCAGAACGAATATTTTCTTACCTGTCGGTGTAGTTTTGCAGCTTGAAGATCTTTCTGGATTCACTATGCTGTGCATATTCCGCAATCTGGTGGTTGGGTCCGGAATCTTAGTCTTTTTTTCTCTTTTTTTTTTTTTTGTCGTAGCCCAGGTGGGCGTCGACGTCCCACCATTTGGTGTACCTTCGGTGGCGACGGCGTGCTTCCGGCGGAAGCTACCACCCTTGGGCGCCATCTTCGGATTCTTTTTTCTGTCTTTTTCTTTTGTCTTTGTAGTGAATCCATGGCTATGTTTGTTAACCGTTTTTCAACGTTAGTATTTCCTCGTATCATGTAATTGTTCCAACTTGCTTTCTTTTCCATCTGTTTCCACCCTCTTTTCCAGCCTCATCTTTCTGGCGGAGGCGGGTGGGTTCGCTAGTGAATCCAGAAAGATCTTCAAGCTGCAAAACTACACCGACAGGTAAGAAATTATTTGTTTTGCAGCGTGAATCTTTCTGGATTCACTATGCTGTGCATAGATTTTGTAGCGGTTTTCGTTACTTTTGTGGCGGTTGGGTGGAAGATGAGCGTTGGTTGTTGAAAATATGTTGAAGCACTTTTTGCCCTACTTGTGCTTCTTTGTTCATCTGTACATCCACGCAATAGTGCTTAGTGAAAGTGTGCACTGAAGCCCATGTTGCCGCCAGGCATATGTCCTGAATTGGTGTGTTGGCCAGAAAGGCAATTGTTGCTCCTTTCTTCCTGGTGGAGTGGGCCTGTGCCCCTCCTGTTAGCTCCTGGCCAGCTTGTTTGTGGCAGAATTGAATGGTCTGTGCGATCCATCTAGCTATGGTGTTTTTAGTTACTGGTTTGCCAATGTAACTGTTTGCGAAGGACACGAAGAACTGTTTAGTCTTCCTGTGCTCCTTCGTTCTTTCAATGTAGTGCATCACAGCCCTTCTTGCGTCTAGGGTGTGGAGCGACCTCTCAGCGCTTGTGGTGGGGTTTTGGAAGAAGCTAGGGATCTGAATACTCTGATTCATGTGGAACCTTGACACCACCTTTGGCATGAAGTGAGGGTCAGTTCTCATCACAACCCTGTCACTGTGTATCTGGATGTAGGGTTCCTGCAGTGTAAGAGCCTGCAGCTCACTCACCCTTCGTAGCGAGGTGATTGCTACCAGAAAAGCAGTCTTCATTGTCAACATTTGCAGTGATGCTTTATGGATGGGTTCGAAAGGTGCTTTCATGAGCTCAGTCAGTACCACATTTAAGTTCCAGGCCGGTGGCGGCATTCTTTTAGGCGGCGCTATTCTTTTAGCTCCTTCCAGGAATCTTTTTACGACTTGGGATGTGAAGAAGCTTCTCCCTGTTTCTCCTCTTGTGTATGCCACAATCGCTGCCAGGTGCACCCTCAGCGAGGATGAGCTTAGTTTAGCTTTAATTAGGTGCGTGAGGTACCTTAGCACCGTGGATTCCTTGGTCAGTTTCCTTTGGAGCTGTTTGTTGCAACACCATTGAGTGAATCTTTTCCATTTTTCCCCATAGCACTTGCGTGTGCTGGGCCTTCTTGCCTCTCGCAGCACCCGCAGGGTGCTCTCTGGTAGTTTTAGGTGTGCGAATTCTAAGTCCTCAGGAGCCAGGCTGAGAGGTTGAGGCTCTCTGGCTCTGGGTGTAGAACTTCTCCGTTTTCCATGGAGAGTAGGTCTCTTCTTTTTGAGAACTTGTGGGGTGGCCCCTGCGCCATCTCCATTATCTGAGAGAACCAGGTCTGTCTGGCCCATTGTGGTGCCACAAGGATGAGCGTCATGTTGCTCTTCATGCATTTGTTGAGAACCCTGGGAATCAGTGGTATCGGGGGAAAAGCGTAGGCAAATGTTTTTGACCAGCTTATCCATAGGGCATTCCCCTGGGACAGTGCCTCTGGTTGCCTGGATGCAAAGTATCGGCATTTTGCATTCCGATGTGTTGCAAATAGGTCTATTGTTGGGGTGCCCCATTTCCTGAATAGACTTTCTGTTTCCTGACTGTTGAGTTCCCACTCGTGGGACGCTGAAGTCTGCCTGCTGAGCCAATCCGCTTCTACATTGTCCTTCCCTGGCAGGTGTATGGCTAGCAAGTCTATTTTTAGTGGTATAGCCCATTTCCAGATCTCCTGTGCCAAGTTTGACAGAGGGAACGATTGAGTTCCCCCCTGTTTGTTTATATAAAACATTGTTGTGGTGTTGTCTGTTTGTATTAGCACCTTCTGGTTGTACAGGTGTCTCTGAAAGGCCTTGAGGGCTAGCAACACAGTTTTCAGTTCCAGGTAGTTGATGTGCCTGACTGCATCTGTAGGGCTCCACAGACCCCTCACTCTGAGCCTGTTCATGTGTGCGCCCCACCCCTTCTGGGATGCGTCTGTGGTGATGGTCACTGTTGGGTCCGGTGGTGTTAGAGGTTTCCCTTCTGTTATTCTCTCCTTGGTCCACCACCTTATCTCTTCCTGCACCCAGTGCGTTACAACTACTAGATCCTCCCAACTTCCTGTAGCTTGTGACCATTGTTGTTGCAGCCACTCTTGGAGTGGTCTAATTTCAGGCGTACATTGGGGACCAGGTGTATGCATGATGCCATCATCCCCAAGATCTTGCTCACAGTCCTCACTGTCAGAGCTCGCCCCTTCTGGTAGTGACGTTTCTCCCTCAACAGACTGAGCGTTCTCTTCTCGCTCGGTAGGACTCTGCATTGGACGGTGTCGATTTGGGCTCCCAGGAAGATCTTCACCTGCTCTGGTTCCATCGAGCATTTTCCCCAGTGTATGGAGAACCCCAGGTTTGTTAGCGTTCTTGTCACCTGTACTGCATGCTCTTTGCATGTCCTGTAACAGCTTGCCTTTACCAGCCAGTCGTCGAGGTAGGGGTACACGTGTATCCCCGTTCTTCTTAGATGTGCGGCCACTGCTGCGAGGCATTTGGTGAACACCCTTGGTGCGGACTTTAGGCCGAACGCCAGGGTCGTGAATTGGTAGTGATCTTGGTTTACTGTGAACCTTAGCATGTGCTTGTGCTGCCTGTTCATGGGGATGTGCAGGTACGCATCTTTGAGGTATATTGCAGACAGGAAGTCCCCTGCTTTTATTTGTGGGATGACCTCTTGTAGGGACGTCATTTTGAATTTTTGAGTTTTGACGTATTTGTTCAGGAACCGTAGGTCCAGGATGGGTCTTAGACTTTCATCCACTTTTGGCACTAGGAAGTAGTTTGAGTACACTCCCTTGTTCCGTTCTTTGAAAGGAACTCGTTCGATGGCTGCTTTGAGGAGCAGTTCTTGGGCTTCCTCTTGCAGTAGTTGCAGCTCTTTTCCAGAGTGCTGTCTTTTCTTTGGTTTTCTGTTTGGTGGCCTCTTTTCTAATTCTATGCAGTATCCGTACTGCATGATATTGAGTATCCACTTGTCTGTTATTTTGCTCCACTCCTGGAGAAAAAATCTTAATCTTCCTCCTACCGGTGTTACATGTTCCTTTGTGTATTGTCCGTGTAGCCCTCTCCTCTTTGTTTTCCCGTGCTCCTCCCCCGGAGGGTTTGGGTGGTGGGGCACCTTCTCTCGTCTGAAGTCACTTAGAGGGTGGTTGTTCACCGCCTCTCCTTCTTTAGCCTCGTCCATTTCCTCTTGACCGAAAGGACTGGCCCCTGCTTTGGTAGTTCCAGCCTTGCCTCTGCTGGCCCTGGTGGACCTGGTTGTCACTCTGTTGCCCCTGGTGGAAACTTTGGTGAGAATCTCCTCGCTGATTTCCACCTCTGCCGTTCGGCCTCCGTGTAAGAGTGCCCCTTCTCATCCCTCTGAACTGCAGGGCCCCCATGGACCTTGCTGTCTCGTTGTCTTTCTTCAGTTGGGTGAGCTTATCATCAACTGGGGCTCCGAACAGTGTTTCACCGTTGAAGGGTGTGTTCAGGATGTTGTTCTGAACCTCAGCCTTGAATCCTGAGATCCTGAGCCAGGCTTGCCTTCTTTCTGTGATGCCTATAGCCATCAGTCTGCTGGATGTTTCTGCCCCATCCAAGGCTGTCTTCAGGCACGAATTGGAGATGCTCTTCCCCTCTTCCACAAGGTGTGAGGCCCTCTCACGGTATTGTTCCGGAAGGTGCTTGAGCAACTGTCCCATCTCCTCCCAGTGCTGGTATTGATGCCTATTCAGGAGGGCGTTGGAATTCGCCATCCGCCAGTGCGTTGCGGCGTTGCTCTCAATCTTCCTGCCAGTTAGATCCATCCTCCTGCTTTCCTTGTCAGGTGGGGGTCCAGACGTTGTTGGGCATTTGCCCTTTTCCTGGCTGTTGCAGCTAATATAGAATCTGCTGTGACGGATCCCTTGATGTAAGCTGGGTCTTGGGAGGAGAATTTGTATTTCTTCTCCGTCCTCGGCGTTACTGATCTGCACGTAGCCGGGTCCTTGAAGGCTTCCTTCCCCTGGTCTGTGATACTCTTGAGCATGGGCAGGAACTGGCTTCTTGTCTGTATGGGGAGCAATGTCTCGAGCAGGAAGTCTGCTTCTGGATTCTCCTCTTCCATCTTAACCCCATAGGCTGCTGCCGCCTTTCTTACCACCTCATTGTATGCCCCAATGTCATCCGGTGGTGAAGGCCTCGAGGGGTATGTTTCCACCGCCTCCTCTGGGTTTTCGGCCTCGATGTCCTGCCATTCCTGGTCTTGGGCCGTCGAGGAACCTGAGCCGTAGCTTGACTGCTGTTCCCCGTAATCCCCTTCTGTATAGTAGAGGTCTTCCTCCTCTTCGTGCTCCGAAGGTTCTGGGGTTTTCGGCGGCTCTTCGACGTCGAACTCCTCGGGCTCCTGTGCCTCAGCGACGGTCGTTGCCGGCTTCGAGGGGATCTTGTAGCTTCTCATTTTTTCATCGAAATCCTTCCTTCTCTGAAGGAGGTTCTCCATTTCGGCCTCGAGCCTCTTTCTCTTTCTCTGCGGCCTGTTCGTCGTCGAGCGTTTCGGCCGCCCTTTTCGGCGGCGCCGTCGACGTCGAAGCTTTCTTCGGCTCCTTTTCTTTCGACGTCGAAGTTGAAGTCGAGGTCGAAGTCGAAGGCCCTCTTTCGGGTGCTTGCTTCGATGACCTTTGCTTTTCGCTGGTCTTCTGCCGCCGGGAGTCCTTCTCGGAGGATCCGCTGGGCTCTTTTTCGGAGGATGCAGCTTCGGTCGTCGATTTGTTCGACGCCGGTGCTCCTTTGAGGCTTTGGGCTCAGACTTTCGAGAGTCTGCCTCTGGTTTTCGAGGCCCTGTGGGAGTTTTCGGGGTCATAGACTCTCCTACCTTTTCAGGCGTTTTCTTATCGGTCTCAGCGACCGTGAAGTCATCTGGGCCTTCGGCGATGTTGTCCTCGTTGTCTGTGGAAAGGCCAAGTTCATAAAGCATCGGGGCTTGGCCCTTGCCCTGCATCGTGTGATGAGCCGTCCTCTGTCTCTCGAACTCGGAGTGTCTTCGGCTTGAAGACGGAGCAGGCGTTGCAGTCTCTGCTCTCGTGGTCGATAGGTAGGCAGAGGTTGCAGACTGGGTGCTGGTCCTTCTGTGCGAACTTGTGGTGGCAGTTCTTGCAGAATTTAAAGGGCGTATTGTACATCCCTGCGCTCAGGGGGCTCCCTGTGTGTGCATTCCTCGAAGTACATCGAAGATTTCGAGATTTTCTCCTTTCTTCGTCGTCTCCTCTCTAAAGGTCCTCTTCTCCCGATCTTCTCAGGTCTTCTCGGTTGAAGATTTGCAGTATTTTCTCCTTTCCTTCTCCAAAACTTCTGGAGCTTCACGCGACGATCCAGACCCAACGGCGGAAAAAAGAATCTGAAGATGGCGCCCAAGGGTGGTAGCTTCCGCCGGAAGCACGCCGACGTCACCGAAGGTACACCAAATGGTGGGACGTCGACGCCCACCTGGGCTACGACCAAAAAAAAAAGAGAAAAAAAAGACTACAATTCCGGACCCAACCACCAGATTGCGGAATATTCACAGCATAGTGAATCCAGAAAGATTCACGCTGCAAAACTCGCCGCTCATCCGAAGCAGTATCCCGGGGGGCGCGCGCTGCTGAGTGACTGGAGTGTGGTGTTTGCCTATGAAAAACCTCTCGTGAAGCCACAAGACTTTTTGAACTGACAGTAATTCTTCTATTGAGGTTGTAGGCAAAGTGATCTTGCAGTAGTCTTGTTCTCGTTGAATCTCTTGAGAGCAGAATCAGCTATTGCACCAATGAGACGTGAGCTATCAAAGAGGAGGTCTATAAGAGTGGACAGGATGTCCTAGGAGAATACAGACTTTCTCAGCCAATTATGGAGACACAGGGAGAAAGATTTTCCTATGCCTCGAGCCACAAAGTCTGCTGTGTTAAGACCAGAATGAATGACCTGCTACGCAGCTGTTTGCCCTTCCTTTACAAGCTTTGTGAACTACGGTTGAAGATGACCCCGCAAGTTAAGGACCACTAACTTGGCCATGTACTAGTGGGCATGCATATCGAGTCCTACGAGGAAGGTCATGTTGAGGTACTTTAGAGCCATACTACCAGCTAAGAAGGATTTATTTGCAAATTGGCTCTATTTTCTTGGCCTCTGTCGAATGGAGTGGTAGGGAATGCAGCACCCAGAGAGTCTGGAAGAGCATGATGCATGCATGACAGGACTCTCTGGTATTTGGTGTGATGATAAAAACGCTGGGTTGTTAGGAGCATGTCAATCTTCTCACCACCAATCTATTAACTACTGTAGAGAAGGTGGGAAAATCCCAAACGCCAGAATTGGCTCAGTCAGAGCTTCATTCAAAGGCAACAATGGATCTGCAGAGAAGACAGTAGAGTGCAATACCTCCATCAATAGGTATACCTTGGTCTTATTAGAGGGAAACTGATGGTATAGGGCCTCTGTTGTCTTCCTATTGCCGCATTGAAAGAGGTAACTTCTGGCAATGGTAAACCGATGAAGGAGTAAATAAAACCCCCACTAAGGTGATGTGTCCAGAACACTTGAGTCTCTCCATTATAACTGAATACACATCTTCGCCATCTGTATCATGGAAGGGCTCTTCACATGGATTAGAGTATCCAAAGAAGTATCACTGCTCTTCTATGATACACTGGGTCATGCGGAGTTTGCTGCGGTGCTGTTGGCTGTGGAGTCAAATTGTGGCATCATCGATTGCTGTTCCGATTAAATCAACTGTGGTGAATGTTGGTCTGGTGCAGAGAGGAAAGAGCCTGAAGGTATAGTGAGAGGGTGTTGCGTCAGCTGTGCTCCAATACTGAGGCAAGAGCTGAAACCAGAGTCAGAGCAAGGGTTACAGGAGAAAGAAGGAAAGGAATCAAAGAATATGGTGTTGGCAGTGACCCAAAAGCATATCAGATCCGAACCGTGAGGCTAAAAGGAGTGCCAGATGAGACCATGGTCGTGCAAAAGACATTGAGCATCGTATTGATAAAAGGCGGTGGATATGTTATGGCGCTGGAGAATTCGGTGCATGACTGACCGGGTTCGGGCTTGGTGTCATCGTCGCAGGTGGTAGTGGTTCCCTGATATGTACCTCGTCCAAGAATGTAGAGGCGTCAGATCTTCTATACAAGGTTCCTCAAGCTATGGTTCCGAAGAGGAGTCCTGTGTAGTTCTGGAATGTTGTGGTATCTTACCTTTGAAGAGGTGGCATTGCACAGAGTCATGTCATCTCTTTATATGTTTTCTTCAGGAAGACGGCTGTGACTCTGGGAGGGGGGTGATCTCTATCTTAGTCTGAATTTCTGCTTGGCACAATGGTGGGAGCGCTTTAAATGGTGTCACCTCTGAGGCCGAAATTAAGCCAGTGCCACCTACTGGCAAAAAAAAAAACGATTGAAAACATTACGAATTCCGTTGGGCGTCTGGCATATTCCAAAGTCGACATATTTGTAAATATCAAGTATCCCTCAAAAAAATCAAAATAGGAAAGCAACCTTTTCAGCTATGTCCCTAAATAAACACTCATACCATTTGCAAATGAAAATCATGAATTCCTTTAAAAGGCAACATAATTAAAAGTATTTAACTCATAATGTGCTTTCTTCCAATGAACACCTAGAATAATGCAGAACAAACCTGCTCCTAGTCCATCAATGTACACAAGGCATGCTGCATGAACAAAGGAAGATACAGGAGATAACCGAGAATGATCTGGATCCTCAACCTCCATTTCCTCAGCATTTTCATGTGGCTCTTCATCATCTTCCATCATGACATTCATAAAGTTTACCCAGGACAAGACATCACGAACACTGAAAATGCATCGTCTTCCAAACTCCTGGTTCATGAGCCACTCAATGAAGTCCATCATGAGTGCTGCTATGTCCGCTCCTGAAACAGAGGTGTTCCTAAATTAGCAAATTAACTGTGTCGTAATCTCCAAACAGCAGATCAGATTTTACAAGAAAATGTCTATGAACATTCTTACCTACAGGCAGGCACCCACAAGAATCGCTGGACAAAGTTGAATCTTATCAACAATGTGTCCAATGTGCAGCACATTCAGATGTTTTCCAATATTTGTTAGGGAAAGTATTACACAGCACCATCACAAATCCTCTATTAATTTTATGCACATAGATACAATTCTTTCATTATTTCTCCATGTTCCTCCTACAAGGTGAAGAAACTGCTCCACTTCACAGATAAGTGGTCTGTTGCTAAGCCAATGTAACAAGCACTCGAACAATGGGGCCAAAAGACACTGAAAGGCAAAGCTTTTTTTTTTTTTTAAACAAACTTTTTTTTTTTTTTTTAAATGTTTTGCTTAAACGTTTACCACAATGGGCAGTACTTCAAAACATTACAATTTGGTGACTCAATCTGTAAACAACTCTTAGATTTCTTCAGCTCCAACAAGACCCAATGGCGTTCTTTCATCCCAACTCTGTTACATGGATAAGCAATGACATTCTTTGATCCCAACTCTGTTACATGGATAAGCAATGACATTATTTGATCCCAACTCTGTTACATGGATAAGCAATGACATTCTTTGATCCCAACTCTTTTACATGGATAAGCAATGACATTCTTTCATCCCAACTAGGTTACAATCGGAAAACTGACAGCTGAAACTTATCCACAATTAAAGCCAGACATATGGAGGCTCTGTTATAGAATCCGAGTGACTGCAGTAAACAAACCTAAGAGGACCCAAATGAAATCCATATGCTTAATTCTGGCAGTGCTGGATATATTCTAATTTCGAAAGGTTGTAGTAGGTTAAACATATGTTATATTAAATGGTGATGGTTTGAGAACATTTACAAACTCAGTGATATACCTACCACAATATCCTATTTAGCCAACACTTCAAAATTAAAGACAACAATCTTTTTGAAATAACAACAGGCGTGACCCACCAGCCAGAGTGTGTCCAATCATTAAAAGGAAAAATGCATTACCTCCAACCAAATAAGGAAAATAGCTTAGATTGGGACAAATGAACAAATATTACCTTTATGGTCAATCCCATCAAGAGACAGTCCAGGCCGCAGGTTATGCTTGATAATTTCTATGAGATCTTCACGACTGTTGCTTTGGGGACACCAGATTTCAGTAAATCTGTTGCGAAGTGCTGGGGACAGCTACAGAGAAAAAAAATCCAAACCAAATGTACTAGTTAGGAAGGCAGCTTTGTACAAAACTAAAGTATGTCACAATGACTAAAAAAGATGATCAAATAGGATGACAAAATTGAAATTGGCAAATCACAAGCATAAAAAGGGACTTGATCACTCCATTATCAGGAGACAAAAACGAGAGTATCAAACTTTTACAGTTCAATATCCTCTACCTGATGTGTGTTAGTCTAATGAAAACATATGTGCTGGACATGGGTTTACTTACCCTTACCCTTTTAGCATCTGTTTGTTGCCTGTAGTGTTGTAGATTCACATGCTCTGCCTACGCCTATCATCTAGTGTTGGGTTTAGACTGTTGCAATTTGTTTTTCCTCAAAGATGTCTTTCAATTCACAAAGATGCTGTGACTCCTCCACTAACCATGAACACTCATGGACACCAACTCCATTTTTAGATCCTTTTTGCATGGAGAAGTGTGGCTCAATGGTTAGAGCAGGCAGACCTTGATGCAGAGCTCTGGCCAGGGACCAGGGTTCGATTCCCGCCTCGGCGAGTCTCCGGCTCATTAATTCCCCTGACTGGATATTCTCGCCTCAGTGCCTCTTCTGATCATGGGTCCCACGCTGCAACTCTGGGCAATAGCTTGCTTAGTCTCCACAACGGCCCCAAAAGCGCTGGGATGCCTGGCTGCACCTGGTGGGTGCCCAGGAGTGGACATTTCCCAGGAAAGCCAGGAAGGGTTCCTAAGCGGTATACGAGCAGCGCCGGGACACCTCCGGTGGAGGTAGCTGTGCGCTTTACAAATTCTGACATTTATTTATTTGTGCAATGGATAAGAGTATGTATGGGGTAGTTAGTAGATTAGGACAGTGGTCATGGGTATGGTATATGTAATTTTTAATGTTGAAAATATCTGTAGCAAACCATGGCTTCAAGGAGGAAGGTAGGCGCATGTGAATCTAAAGCACTACTTGCAACGAACAGATGCTCACAGGCTAAGTAACAATTTGTTAGTAGCATGTGTCACAGTAGATACACATGCTATGCATCAACTTTTGAGCAGTACTTACAAAAGCAGAGGCCAGCCAGTGGATGGTATAGATGTCTCAAAGAGTTCAGAGGACAGTTTGACCAACTTTAGCTTGTTGCCTCGCAAGCATATCCACACAATAATGGTTCATGAAGGAATGTAGATTGGACCATGTGTCAGGTAAACATATTTCCACTATGGATATGTTCACAAGAAAAGTAATAGTGTTGCCCAGCTTGCGAGTGTAATGTGACCTGGGGTAAGAAGGTAGGGTTAATTTATCTTTAGGGTAACAGGTTTCGATGCATTTAAGAAACTATCTGGTGATATCTGCCTTGGAAATGATATGACCTTTATGAGGTTGTGAAAAGGCAACACAAAACTTTACATCTTGTAGAAGGACTTGGTACTATCCATATAATACATGGGAGCAAGCTTGATGTCAAGTGTATGAAGTACACAGAGTCAGGTTGCAGAAAGAAGACTGGGAGCTAGATTGTTTAGTTAAGGTGTGTGAATAAATGGGGTGGGGTGTGTTATATGGTGTGGTTGTGCAACCTCGTTGTGTTATACACTTACCAAATATTTTAGGACCAGTAGGTTTCACTTGTTAAACCTTTAGCTCAACCCTGGATAAGTGTGGCTCTGAACAGTCAGACTTACACAAAGGTACAAGTGTAAAGCATTTAAAAAGGACAAAAACAACTGGAGAGGAAATACACAAGACACCCAAGAAATCCAACACCAATTTATAAAAACAGATTATATTTTAATGCATTTTAATAAACATGTCATTCAGCGCCAAGATACCCAATAGTGTTGGCCAACCGTGCTGAGACGGTTCGACTCGAGGGGGAGTTCACGGCCCTGGAGGAGGGCTTGGAATCTGGGGTTACCGCTGAGGGGTTACATCTACTGGAGTTGAAACAACATGAATACAGAGCTCTGGTCACTGAAGCTGCTAAGGAAATGGGGAGGTGTGAGAAGTTGGCCTGATGTGCAGTGTTCACTATTCTAGTGATCACTATATATCAGTCCAAACAACCCTTATTGATGATTGGTTGTAAGTCAACCTTATAGACCAGCTATCCTAGTAGCATGGATACGAGCAGTCTAAGGCTAAGACTCTAGAGGGCGTGTTAAGCCAGCTGTTTTACCATCACATTACCCCTTGAACACCCAGTGAAAGGACACCACACAAGGGTTATGAAAATAAACAATGTATTTATTAGAATCACAACAACCCTGTACTCTTTATGAGGACAGGGTGCTAGGCACACAACAAAACTCTTACGAAAATACTTAAGTTAGCACGTTATACACAAATGCCCGAGGGGCACGAAAAACCATATACTCTAAAAGTGGAATGCGAAATTACTAGCAGGTAAGTACAGTACTAATAGGCTTTGGAATCGCTAGGACTTGACTATAGAATCGTTAGATTACTTCTAGGAGGCCTAGGGGACTCGGGTGCAGAGTGTGCACTCTCACGCGGGATGCGGGACAAAGTCTATGGAAGCTAGTAAAGGCAAAGTTAGTGTTCACGGGCGAACCCGACCTGGTAGGAAGAAAACGACAGTGGATCCTGACCCTAGGATAGTGAGGCTATGCTGGGAAACCGAAGTGCCGAAGTTACCTAGCCCAGGGGCTGCAGCTGCATAGGTCTGAAAAGACGTCGGGAATCTCGTTGCCGGACCAGGAGCCTGGAAGAAGGAAGTTGCTGGCAGGCGACCAGTGAAGAAAAGTTCGATGGATCCAAGCCTGGATCAAGGAAGAAGAAAACCTGAAAGCAGAGGGGACCAAGTTCTTGAATCACTAGCCAGTGATTAAGTGGGCACCAGGATGGCACCGGGCGAAGTCACCGCAGTCAGGTGAGTGGGCGCTGCTGGGCTCTGCAGTCTCTCGGACCAGGAGGCGTCCCACGAAGGTTCTTGCTGTCGACGTCGCTGGACCCAGGATTGGGCAACAAGTCTTGGCAAGTGCAAGGCCCACGCGGTGGACCTAAAATGGCGTCTTAGCCGGACCAGGAGGGTCCAGGGTACTTCTCCGATGGAGGGAAGCAAGGGCCAGTCTGGAGCAACCAGACTAGCAGCAGTGATGTCGTCGGGCGTCGTTCAGAAGGCCACAGGCCAGCGGGCTAGTAGCCAAACAACGCGGTGAGCAGCAAAAAGCAGAAGGGCCCCACGCAGATCGTGGAGATGCTGGGAGGCTGCACTTCGGTGCTGGAGCTGCTCAGGGTCGGGGCTTCTCAGACCCCAAAGCACTCACCAGGAAATTACTCGGCGGGCTTGCTGTGCAGAAGTCGTGCAGTCTTGAAGATGGCCGGTCCCTCGAGGTCTCGTCACACCCACGAATCTCAGCGTGACTGATGATGTAGGTAGAGGTCAGAGGTGCCAGGGAAGCCGGTTCTCGTCGAGCTGGGCAGTCTTGATCCGGAGGAGAGACTTGCAGCAGACCGCAGTGTTCTTAAGATGGTGCCTGCGGATGCAGGGTGACTACTCCTTAGTCACAAGGGAGAAATCTTAGGAAGAAGTCTTGAGTTCCTTTCGTGGAAAGTAGTTTCAGGATTCAAAGATGATCTGATTTGGAAGGGGGCCAGTTCCTACCTTTATCCTGTAAAAAGGGGCTGGCACGCGACTAAGTCCTGCCCTAGGGGTGGGACTAGGAGGGGGGTGGTTACACCCACTTCCTTGGCGGGCTTTTCCCCAGCACAGGGTCTGGAGTGACCCTGGAACTGGTTCCAGCCAGCCTATGCACAGTGAGCACCGGGGTGCCACGTGCAGTCACCTTCCTCTAAAGCCCTGCCTACCTACAATACACAAAACCCTGTCTGGGACGGTGCTGGCACCGCCCCTGGCAGGAAACCCTTTGTCCTTATCTCCTGCTCTGGGAGGACTCCCAGCAGCAGGAGGGCAGACTTGTGTCTCGGTGGCAGCATCCATTTTGTGGATGCTAAGGCTCTGTCTGACTTTAACCGGGGTTAGGGGTTACATACATGTCGTGTCCCTCTAGAAGGGTGGAATGCTAACCCCGTCGCCAGAATTGGCGAGGGGTTAGTATTCCAATTCGTATGACACCTTACTCGACATGTTTTGATAAAGCGATACCAGAGTTGGCATATAACCGCGAGGATTATAATGCACTTAAGAGTATATGGTATGCGATATCATGGACACGGCTAAGGGATGGATCCCGAAAGCCGCAGACAGGCTCAGCTCATGCCAGAGCACCATCTCACACGATTCCAAGCACTCTGCCTTCAGGATTGTTAAGGCCTGCCATAGGAGTGACTGATAGGAGATCTGTGTGTCCATTTTAGGGTTAGATATAGGTATACTATATCTAAAGCAAAGGGTGAGTACACCACCTTGCCCCAGCTGTTGTGCAGCCAGTTGTGTCAGTTTAGTTAGTCAGCCCAGGGGTGGCATAATACATGCTTCAGCCCCTGGGAGACTTCTGGGTACACCTCAGCCCTGGGTACAGGGACTTGGAGAGGGCCCAGTGCCAATTCAGTACCTGAGTACAATTTGGATAGAGAGAACAGCTAGGCTGTGGGTCTGATTAGCAGGCCCACAGCCAGGGAAAGTCGTAAACCAGTGCAGCAAAAAGCAAAAATCTGGGTGATCATAGGATTGCAGACCCTACTCTCCTACAGGAGGGAACAGCAGGGACGCCTGTATGATGTGGGTGATAAGGCTGGGAAACTGCTTGCTTGGTTGGATAAGAGGGAGAGTGCGAGTCGTGTCGTCCCTGTGATTGTTGCGGAGAATGGAGAGTGTTGTACGGACCCTGTTGATATTGTCGCATGTTTTGCTGGCTATTTCCGCGAGGTGTACTCCCAGGTGTCTGATCGATCGGAGCAGGACTCCCACCTGTTATTGCACTTCCCCGATTGTCTGATATTGATAGGGATGCTCTGGATGCTCCGCCTACTGTGGACGAGATTGCCGCTGCTGTCCGTTCGGTCCGATCCGGCAAGGCCTCGGGCCCTAATGGGCTCCCCATTGAGCTATATAAAATGCGCCCGGATTCGCTAGCTCCTCATTTGCGCTCTATGTTTCTTGAGTCTTTGGAGGTGGGGTTTCTCCCGCCAGACCAGAGACTGGCCACTATTGTTGTCATCCACAAGGATGGTAAACCTCGGGATCGCTGCGCCTCTTTTCGACCCATTTCGTTGATTAATGCGGAACCTAAAACCTTGGCCAAGCTGCTGGCCACACGTTTGGTGTCCGTTATTGGGGACCTGGTTCACCCTGATCAATCCGGCTTTATACCGCATCGTAACACGGCGCTTAACCTCCGAAGGTTGCATGGAGTTCTGGCACGGGCTGAGACGCTACGTGAGCCCGCCATCTTGGCGTCCTTGGACGCTACGATGGCGTTTGATACAATAGAATGGCCGTATTTGTGGGCGGTTCTTGCTAAGTTTGGTTTCGGTTCGGACTTCGTTCGATGGGTCAAATTGCTCTACGCCGGTCCCATGGCCCAGGTGGCGGTCAATGGTCGGGTCTCTGCGCCCTTTGCACTGAGCAGAGGGACGCGACAGGGCTGTCCCCTGTCCCCCTTGTTGTTTGCTCTTGCCTTGGAACCGCTGGCGGCCTGGTTGCGGTGGGAACCGGCCCTGAAGGGCATTAGATGGAATTCGGAGTTTGAGGACCGTGTATCTCTCTACGCTGATGATATTCTGCTTTATCTTACATCACCCCGTAAATCCCTCATTGTGCTGTTTGATGTCTTAACGTCCTTCCGCAAAAACTCAGGTCTTGTCATCAACTGGTCGAAGTCCTGTGTATACGTCCTGTCGGGTACCGCCCCCCTTCTGCCAAGCGGCTGTCCTATCGCGATTGTGGAAGATGGATTTAAATATCTAGGCATTTTTATCTCGCTGAGCCCTGCACTGCGGTTCGACCGTAATTTACTGCCCCCTCTTCAGCGCCTTCGGACAGATGTGGTCGCCTGGGGGAAACTTCCTCTCTCTCCCCTGGGTAGAGCGGCATTGTTTAAGATGATGTCACTGCCCCGATTCCTCTACGCATTGCAAAACACGCTTGACGTTGTCCCGGCTACATATTTCCGTGAGGTCGAGGGTTTACAGAGACGACAGTTGTGGGGGGGTAGGCCCCGGATTGCCATTGCTAAATTGTCGCTCCCGTGGTACGACGGTGGAATTGCTTTGCCTGATATCCGTCGCTATTATTGGGCGTCTCAACTGGGGGCAATAAATCATTGCATGTATGGCCCTTTGCCAAATCCGGCCTTCGCGATGGACAAATGGTTGTTACCGGGGGGCGACTACAATAGAGCCCTCTACTCGAAACTCACCCCTCGCAACGTGACGGGCCCCACTAGGACGGCCGTCCAGGTATGGCGACATGCTTCCATGGCGCTTGGATGGACTGATAAATTGACTCGTGCCACCCCCCTGTACGCCTCTGATAGACTTGGCTCACTTTGGCAGTCCCGGGGGTTTGATAGGTGGGACTTGATTGGTATCAGCAGGATTGATGATGTTTGGACTAAGGGGAGAATGAAGACGTTTGAGGAATTGAAAACCGAGTACGCTTTGAGCGATCGCGAATTCTTTCGCTATGCACAGATCCGCCACGCGGTGCTCTCGATCTTCCCTTCGGGTGTGGAGATTCCGGAGTCGTCCCCGCTTGAGGACAGGGTACTGGACGGACATGTTCCTGATAGTACGATTTCGCTTATTTATAAAAAGTTAATCAACTCCAGGTCTGATCTCCTGTCTCGACTTAGAGAGGTCTGGACTGGTGATGGGCTGGAGCTGGACGATGAGGACTGGCAGGCGGCGATCTCCTCCCCTAAAGAGGTGGCCATCCAGGCGCGCCTTAGATTTGTGCAACTTAAAATCCTGCATAGAGTGTATGTCACTGGTCCCCGTCTGGTGCATATGGGCTTCTCTGTGGATGGTTTGTGTCGGCGTGGCTGTGGTCTCCTGGGCACCTTTTTACATATCATCTGGGAGTGCCCTGAGATAGTGCGATTCTGGACCCGTGTGCACGAGGTGATGAGTGAGGTTACCGGGGTGCGATCGATGCCAGAAGCTAGGAGATGCCTGCTGAACGTATGGGAACCGAATGATTACTCCGTGTCGCAGCTTCGGTGGGTGACCTTGGGCAACATGATTGCCAAAAGAGACATTGCGCAATTGTGGGGCGCTCAGGGCCCGCCCGGACTTCAGAAATGGAAACAAAACATGGACTGGTGCATGTTCAGAGAAAAAACTGTGTATATTTCTCGTGGTACCCCCCGGAAATGGGGAAAGATATGGACTCAGTGGAACACTTATCGTGGTGATATATGTGCCCCTCCTCTTCCTGACCCTGATGTTGCACCTATGTTCCCGTAACCCGAGGGTTCCTCCACACACTATTGTATACTGATTGCACTTTGTTTCTTCTGCCCCCCCCTCCACTGTATAACTCTTTCCCGATAGAACGAACGCTCATTGGATTGTCCTTCCCGCTCCAGCACCATGTAATGCAACGTTGTGTATATTGATGTCTCTTTTTCTTCCTCCTTGCAAGTTGTTTGTGTTTGTGTTATAAAACCAATAAAAAGTTTTCAAAAAAAAAAAAAAGATACCCAATAGTGAACATGCGCTTTACAAATACATGTTATTTATGTTAGGTACAGTAAATATGCACTTGTTAGTTAAGCACAGACAAGCATTGGCAAATTCAACTAATATGATGAATAAACTAGGTAAGTATCAATATGGTTACTTTGAGTTACTTTAGGTGACAAACTCCGACAGGGAGCCAGCCAGTCAGGAGGACTAGCTAAGCCCTCAAACAGTTACCTCT
Organism: Lissotriton helveticus; assembly: GCF_964261635.1. Lineage (NCBI taxonomy): Eukaryota > Metazoa > Chordata > Amphibia > Caudata > Salamandridae > Lissotriton > Lissotriton helveticus. The sequence continues at coordinate 771,386,299 of NC_136067.1, read as the reverse complement.
TGGAAAGGAAGAGTCGTCAGTCAGTTCCAGGCATTGTATACACTTGCCATACATTCCAATAGAAGTGGTTCTGATGCATGGGACACAAAATGATGAAGATGCTCAAGGATGCTGTAGATATGAGGCGAGCGACGGAGGACTACCTGCAACTACTCCTTGGTCCACAGGCTTAGTGAAGCAGTCCTTGCCACACGGACCAACGTCCCTCAAGGGCCTTTCGAGTCTGACAGAAGTCCAGTAGCCGCTGGGCTACTAGTCGTCTGGTATTGCGGTCACAGTAGAGTCCTTCCTTGGCCGATAACTTACCTTCTGGGCAGCCAAGCTGCACTTTCCTGGGTCCAGCAGACTCAAGGGCAACCTTTGAGCTTCAGGACCTGGTCCCAGGTGCTGTACGGAGCGGTGATCTGAAGTTCAGGGATATCAACTTGCCCCCAGCAGGCTTCTTTAGCTGTTATGGCCCTCTGTTGCTAACAGGAGATCAATCAACTGAACCATGGACAATCTTGTTTCGTCTGGGATCAGGAGTCTAATTCTCCACAAGCAGGACACAGTAAACCGAGTCCCTTCTTCTTTGCTAGCCACTAGGTTCAGAAGATGCAGAAGGTCAGTCTTTCTTCGGTCCTTTTCTCCAGTCCAATGAGATCAGAGTTCTAGGAGCCTGGGGTGACTCTTTTATGCCCAGAAAATGCCCTCAGGATAGGACGCTGTCAGTAGCCAATGAGCTACCAGGTTCCGTCCCTCCTGGTGACCACTTCATGGGAAGTGTGTTATCGGTCTATCCGGGCATTCTCCATTCTGCCCACTCTTAAGGTGGCAGAACCAGTCTCGCAGCGTTTACAGCTCCTTAGCCCAACCCAGAGGTGTGGCTACCAAAGGGACTACACAGACCTCAAACAGTGTGGCAACGATTTTCCCCTCTCTGTCCCCAGTGCTGGCCTGGCAGCCTAAACAATAGAGCAGCCCCTCTCCCAAGTGTTACCCATTTACCTTTCCAAGCTTCTTTGAAGTTCACCTTTTGAGCCACCACTCAGGTGGCTTCTTGACAGGAAGAGGTAGCACCTTCCCCCACTCAGGATTCTATTGCGTCCTTTTCTGTGAGTCATATGCACAGCTCCCAAGGAGGTCAGAATGCTGTCTCAGGGACAGACCCAGTGCGCAACCATAAACAGGCACAGGAAACTTTGGGCAACAAAGTGGCAATTTTGAAAAAGTTGCACACTGCAAAATGTTACATTAATTTCGACTTGGTGTGAGAAGTTGGCCTGATGTGCAGTGTTCACTATTCTAGTGATCACTATATATCAGTCCAAACAACCCTTATTGATGATTGGTTGTAAGTCAACCTTATAGACCAGCTATCCTAGTAGCATGGATACGAGCAGTCTAAGGCTAAGACTCTAGAGGGCGTGTTAAGCCAGCTGTTTTACCATCACATTACCCCTTGAACACCCAGTGAAAGGACACCACACAAGTGTTATGAAAATAAACAGTGTATTTATTAGAATCACAACAACCCTGTACTCTTTATGAGGACAGGGTGCTAGGCACACAACAAAACTCTTACGAAAATACTTTAAGTTAGCACGTTATACACAAATGCCCGAGGGGCACGAACAACCATATACTTTAAAAGTGGAATGCGAAATTACTAGCAGGTAAGTACAGTACTAATAGGCTTTGGAATCGCTAGGACTTGACTATAGAATCGTTAGCTTACTTCTAGGAGGCCTAGGGGACTCGGGTGCAGAGTGTGCACTCTCACGCGGGATGCGGGACAAAGTCTATGGAAGCTAGTAAAGGCAAAGTTAGTGTTCACGGGCGAACCCGACCTGGTAGGAAGAAAACGACAGTGGATCCTGACCCTAGGATAGTGAGGCTATGCTGGGACACCGAAGTGCCGAAGTTACCTAGCCCAGGGGCTGCAGCTGCATAGGTCTGAAAAGACGTCGGGGATCTCGTTGCCGGACCAGGAGCCTGGAAGAAGGAAGTTGCTGGCATGCGACCAGTGAAGGAAAGTTCGATGGATCCAAGCCTGGATCAAGGAAGAAGAAAACCTGAAAGCAGAGGGGACCAAGTTCTTGAATCACTAGCCAGTGATTAAGTGGGCACCAGGATGGCACCGGGCGAAGTCACCGCAGTCAGGTGAGTGGGCGCTGCTGGGCTCTGCAGTCTCTCGGACCAGGAGGCGTTGTCGGCGACCAGGATGGAGGTGCGAGCTGTCCCACGAAGGTTCTTGCTGTCGACGTCGCTGGACCCAGGATTGGGCAACAAGCCTTGGCAAATGCAAGGCCCACGCGGTGGACCTAAAATGGCGTCTTAGCCGGACCAGGAGGGTCCAGGGTGCTTCTCCGATGGAGGGAAGCAAGGGCCAGTCTGGAGCAACCAGACTAGCAGCAGTGTTGTCGTCGGGCGTCGTTCAGAAGGCCACAAGCCAGCGGGCTAGTAGCCAAACAACGCGGTGAGCAGCAAAAAGCAGAAGGGCCCCACGCCGATCGTGGAAATGCTGGGGGGCTGCTCTTCGGTGCTGGAGCTGCTCAGGGTGGGGGCTTCTCGGACCCCAAAGCACTCACCAGGAAATTACTCGGTGGGCTTGCTGTGCAGAAGTCGTGCAGTCTTGAAGATGGCCGGTCCCTCGAGGTCTCGTCACACCCACGAATCTCAGTGTGACTGATGATGTAGGTAGAGGTCAGAGGTGCCAGGGAAGCCGGTTCTCGTCGAGCTGGGCAGTCTTGATCCGGAGGAGAGACTTGCAGCCGACCGCAGTGTTCTTAAGATGGTGCCTGCGGATGCAGGGTGACTACTCCTTAGTCACAAGGGAGAAATCTTAGGAAGAAGTCTTGAGTTCCTTTCGTGGAAAGTAGTTTCAGGATTCAAAGATGATCTGCTTTGGAAGGGGGCCAGTTCCTACCTTTATCCTGTAAAAAGGGGCTGGCACGCGACTAAGTCCTGCCCTAAGGGTGGGACTAGGAGGGGGGTGGTTACACCCACTTCCTTGGCGGGCTTTTCCCCAGCACAGGGTCTGGAGTGACCCTGGAACTGGTTCCAGCCAGCCTATGCACAGTGAGCACCGGGGTGCCACGTGCAGTCACCTTCCTCTAAAGCCCTGCCTACCTACAATACACAAAACCCTGTCTGGGACGGTGCTGGCACCGCCCCTGGCAGGAAACCCTTTGTCCTTATCTCCTGCTCTGGGAGGACTCCCAGCAGCAGGAGGGCAGACTTGTGTCTCGGTGGCAGCATCCATTTTGTGGAGCTGAGGCTCTGTTTGACTTTAACCGGGGTTAGGGGTTACATACATGTCGTGTCCCTCTAGAAGGGTGGAATGCTAACCCCGTCGCCAGAATTGGCGAGGGGTTAGTATTCCAATTCGTATGACACCTTACTCGACATGTTTTGATAAAGCGATACCAGAGTTGGCATATAACCGCGAGGATTATAATGCACTTAAGAGTATATGGTATGCGATATCATGGAAACGGCTAAGGGATGGATCCCGAAAGCCGCAGACAGGCTCAGCTCATGCTAGAGCATCATCTCACACGATTCCAAGCACTCTGCCTTCAGGATTGTTAAGGCCTGCCATAGGAGTGACTGATAGGAGATCTGTGTGTCCATTTTAGGGTTAGATATAGGTATACTATATCTAAAGCAAAGGGTGAGTACACCACCTTGCCCCAGCTGTCGTGCAGCCAGTTGTGTCAGTTTAGTTAGTCAGCCCAGGGGTGGCATAATACATGCTTCAGCCCCTGGGAGACTTCTGGGTACACCTCAGCCCTGGGTACAGGGACTTGGAGAGGGCCCAGTGCCAATTCAGTACCTGGGTACAATTTGGATAGAGAGAACAGCGAGGCTGTGGGTCTGATTAGCAGGCCCACAGCCAGGGAAAGTCGTAAACCAGTGCAGCAAAAAGCAAAAATCTGGGTGATCATAGGATTGCAGACCCTACTCTCCTACACTTGGGCATCAAAATTCGGGTTAAAGTAACAAGTTGACACCTTACAGCATCAACTTTAGTAGTCCCTGTCAGAAGCTGAGTTGTCAGCCTGTAACTCTGCACTTGCCAACGAGGCAACTAGCATTTTTAACAGTAAAAATGACAACTGTAGACTTTAATAGCTGTAACATGTAAAAGTACATGCTCCACTCCTTAATACACAGAACCCTGCCATAGGGCTCAATACACCTACCTTAGGGGTGACTTGCATGAATTAAAAAGAAAAGACTTGCCCTTGCTTTAAATTGCAAAGTCGAGTTAGCCGTTGGGCAACTGCAGTGGTAGACTGCGAGCCATGTTTTTACCTTTGCCACACATAAGGTGGCACAATCAGTGATGCAGTCCCTGGATCTGGATATTTTCGAGCACTACCCCAGCACGCCAGTATGCGGAATCGTAGTCATCCGTGCCAGAAATGACATATGCAGTACCTATATAGGCACCATTGCAGTACGCTAACATCCGTTCATTTTCACGATGTTCCACGCCAGAAGCGTGGTGCTACAATGAATACTGAGCACTGGTGTGAATTTCTAGGGCCCTTTTCAAGGGGAAACCCTCATCCTTTAATCAAGCCGCAGAGTGGGGAGGATTTGAGGGTTGGTACCTAATCTGTGGCTAGATAGAATCTTTATCAGATAAAGCGTTACTGAAGGGAAGAACTTGTTCATCAGAATGAGATTTCTAGTTGTTGATTCCTTAACTTAAAATAGGAACCCAAACAACGCCTCCACAGAGGGGGTCTGCGCACCCAATTTAGACCAGAAAGTCCTGAATGACCAAACAGGCAAATTGCCTGCCCCGTCGACCTCAGTGTGCAGGCAGTATTGCTCCGTAAACATGTGCAAGGAAGCCCATGTTGACACCTGACAGATGTCCAGGACCAGAAATCCGTGAGCTAACAGTGGTCGCAGCTTTGGCTCCGTTTATTAATGGACAATGTGTAGCAAATCTTTATGCAGAGTACTACTGTGAGGAAAAGGGGTGTATTATATGGTGCTACCTTACAGTGTAATACTCTTACCAACCCCCTCGTAGGCCCAGTGGATTTCGCCTGTAAAATGCTCAACTCAGTCCTTGGAAGCTGTGACACTGCGTAGCACAGCTTACACAGTGGAACAAGTGTAAAGCATTTAAACAGCACAAACACAATTGAAGAATAAAATTGCCACTTCACTCAAGAAATCTGACACCAGTTTATAAAAATAGACTGTATTTTTATAGACACTAGAATGAAAAAGATCCACTGGAGGGTTCCGGAGATCTAGATTTTACAAGCAATACTAAATCAAAGTAATTTCACTCAACAGGTCAACACGCCCTGGAAAAGTCAACGAATTGGACACTCCGAAAGTGTCAATACAGTTGGTCAGAAGTACTTGGGGAAACCAACTCTGGCAGGGAGCTAGTCAAGGGTACTAGCAAGGTCCTCCAGAAGAGTTGCCTTAACAGAAAAAGCAGTTCAGCAGTTCTAGGCATTTTTTCTGCGTAGCAATGCCTCTCTAATGAGTGGTCCTAATGCAAGGGATGACTGATGCTGAAGATGCTTTAAGGATGCTGTAAATCCTACAAGGATTATTCAATCCACTAAGATGGTGAAGGAGTACTGGTTGCAGGGTTGATGTCCCACGAGGTCCTCCCTGGTCTGGTTGAAGTCAAGTCTCTATTTGCACGCAGTCACAGGCCAATCCTTACTGAGTCAATAATGCACCTTCTGAGAGCCCCAGCAAGTTTCGGACAGCGCACTCTGGCTCAGCGGCCTTTGGAGCAATTCTGTGCATCAGGTCTTGTTCCTCGGGTCTGCATAGCGGCAGTGGTAGCAACCTGAAGACTTTCGGCTACCAACTTGCCCCAGCAGGCTTCATTAGCTATTGTGTCCCTGCGCTGAGAACAGGAGGCCAGTCAGCTGGCCTCTGGAGAACTCTTGGCTTGACTGGGCTCTTGAGATGGCTTCTCCTTGAGAAGGACATGACAGACCCAGTCCTTCTCTTCTCTAGCCACCAGGTGCAGCAGTGTAAGTCCTCGACTGTGCAGCCTCTCACTGCTATTCCCTCGGTGCAGCAAGGCAGACCTTGTATAGTCCTTCTTACAAGTCAGTAAACATCTGAGTTCTGCGTGCCAGGGGTGTCCAATTTATCTTTAGAAAACACCCTCAGGGTAAGATGTGGTTGGTAGCCAATGTGCTTCCAGGTTACCTTACTCCTGATGACCACTTCTTGAGAATTGTGGTATCTGGCTATCCAAGGATGCACAATTCTGCCCACTTCCAACATGGTGAGACTCCTCTCTCAACACTCTGAGATCCTTAGCCCACACCTAGAGGTGTGGCTCCCAAGGGGCTAAACGCCCCTGGGAAAAACGGTTTGAAAACTGGCTTCTCCCCTATCCCCAGTGCCAGCCTGTCTGCCTACACAACGGTGCAGACCCTCTCCCAAGTGTTACCCATTTGCCCTTCAAAGGAAGCATCTCCTTTGAAGCTTGGCTTTTGGGCTAATACCTGTGTGATTTCCTGCAGGAGGGAGATAACACCTCTCTCTCCCATGCAGGCCCCTATTGTGTCCTTTCCTGGGAGTTGTTAGCATATCTCCCCGGAAGGGCAGAAAGTCGTCTCCAGGACAAGTCACATGTACATCAGTAAACGGGCACTGGAAACCTTGAGCTACTAAAGTGCAACTTCTCAAGTTGCACATTGCCTATCAGTGACATTACATTTGATTTAACCATTACATCTGATTTAATGCACAGATTCTTTTGATGCCAAACAGTACCAACCTCAGTAGACCTATTTTGAGATGAGCAGGGCTGCGGTGCTACCCTGTAACTTTGTACTTGCTAATAGGGCTACTACCCTTTCCACAGGAAAGATGACAATATAGGGTTTTTACTGCTGGAACATGTAAACGTACAGATTCCACTTTTTAACATACAGTCCCTGCCTTAGGGCTCATTAGGCCTGCCATGAGGGGACGTACATATATTAAATAAGGGAGGTTCGGGCTTTGCTATAAATGGCAATGTTCAGTTACCAGTTTCAAACTGCCCTTCCAGTCTGGGAGACATGTTTTACCTTGTACTCGTGGGGGCACAACTAGTGCTGCAGTCGTTGAGACACTTCAACCTACAGGCCCTAGGTACCCCAGTACCATATACTAGGGACTTACAAGTAACTTGGGTTATGCAAAGTGGGGACAATCCCATTAAACATACACCATTTTAAGAGTCAGAGCACATGCACTGAGTCCTGTTTAGCAGGGTTCAGGGCATTTCAGACCAATACACCAGTACCCAAATTAAGGTCAAAAAGTTAGGGGTAAACTTGCAAAAAGCCGGTTTCCTTACACATAAGAAGCCTGATCCTTAACAACTGGAATGGAATCCAGTTATTCACTGAAGGGAGGTCACAACAACGGTTAAGCACTATAGTGACATTACTACGGGAAATATTCACTTTCCCTCTGTTCTGCCACCTTGCTCAGGCCTCCAGAGAACCAAGGGTGGCGATGAAATGGAGGTTCCAATCGCCTTCTAACCACTACTCCTGGGTTTCTACAGACTTGAAGGAGATGCAAAATGCCTTCTCTGCCTTCTCAGTATACTTGCCCTGCCAAACAGCTTTCTCAGAGCCAATATTAGCAGGGTGCCAGCTGTCTGATCTCAGTGTGAGAGTGGAGAGTGTGGCTTTAGGTAGGGTGGATGAGGTTTGAAGAGGGCGATGGGGTTGGGTAGTATAAGGACAAGCATGTTTTTTATCAACTTGGGCGGGAGATATAATCAGAGTGTGGTGTGGTGGTAGGAGACCATGGAACTTATTTTTGAAATTTGGGAGAGAGGGAGTGCTAAGAGAAGCAGGGCATGAGGCCCAGTTATTTATTGTCATTTTTTTTACATGCTAATACTATGAGGTTCTTTACTCCCCTGCATACATGTAGGAAGCAGGGACAGAGGTCCTGAGGGGTCATATACAACACAAAATTAGATGAAGTGTCCCCATTTTTTACAAGTCACCAATCTACAATTCCACATGATGCTGACGAAGTGTGAAATAAAGAAATATGGTATATTTACCACTGTCTTTGTTAAAAAAAATAGGATTTCTTACACATAAGTGAAATCTATATTTGTGAAAGCTATCTATTGCAACTCCTAGCCAGCATTGCCACAGCCAAAGAATTAACCCTTTAGGTGCTGCCGTCGGCCAACGGTCGTCACGTGCACTACCTCCCCAGTGCTGCGTGCGACCGCTGGACGTCCAGTTCAGCACTGGATAATGGACAGCGCAGCACTGGGGAGGTTTGTTTACTAGCTCCTAAGGTGTTAAAGATGATTTACCACCACAGATGCTTGTCTGATTGTTTCAGTCACAATCAACAACAATGAGTCTCTTTAGTGCAGCTATACTACTACAAAGAGATACTTAAACAGCTTCAATTATAATATTCAGTCAAATGTAATTAACAAGTGAAACATCACTTAATAAATCAAATACCGGAATTTTCTATAGTTTTTAATAAGTTAAATCAACAAACTGCTATTAAAGCAATACAGTATATCTGCCTCAGTCATTACTGGTTCAGATAACAAGTATAGGCAAAGCCAATAGGTCTCGCCCATGAAAGCAATTGGGTTTGGCAATGATTTTCAGCCATGCCCTAAAGCAGCACAACTGATGTACAAGCATGGCTTAAAATAATGATAGAGAGCTATGATGCGGCCAATGCTCATGAGCTTTTTTTATTGAAAAACAAATGGTGAAGTGGATTGGTGGAAAGAGGCAACACCGAGGAAGGGATAACGACTGAAAAGGACATAGGTGGGGAGAAAGGGCACACGAGAGACAATAGGAAAGAACACCATCAGGCGGAAGGGGTTAGAGAGGCAAACTGACAATAGAAGGAGGGCGGGGTCGGTTGGGGAAGCGCACACAACAGAGGGTGTGCGGGATGAGCTGGGAGAGGAAGCTGACAATGGTGAGAGGGCAGGAGGGACTCTACAGCAGCAAACTGACAAAGAAGGGTGTGGGGTGGGAGGGGTAGGAGAGGCTAGCAGAGCAATTTGACAGCAGAGGATTAAAGAGCAATGCTGAGGTAGAAAAAGGATAAAGGGATGGTGGGGAAGCAATAACTGCAAGAGAAGGTGAGCGGAGGAGAAGGAAATACACAGAGGGGCAGAGGTACGCGTGTAAGACAGCTAAAAGACATGTATCCCTGGAGATTGCTTAAATAAAAATAAAAAGTTAAAGTAATACATAAAGAAATGAGCAGTCGAAGGACACAATCCGTCCATGCTCCAGGGGAGTGGAAAATACAATTAGAGGAACCAAAGCCTACAGAAGCGGACAAATAAAAAGCCAATAAATGACAGTAACAAAGCAAACCAATGGTAGTCAATGGGCAGGAGCTAAGCCCACTGTAGGCTAACAAAACGTCTTGCAACAGACAGTGCCATGCTCTGCCTTTGATAAGACCAAAAAAAAAGCCCACAACACATGCAGGGGGCTCTGCTGCTTTCTCGTGTAATTTTTATTAAGAATTGAAGCAATTAAATGTTAAAAATACTTTATGCACCTAATGTCAACATTTTGAAGTTGAAAACTTTCGGAATAACTTGATAGGCAACTGCACAAAGATCACGGGATACTACTCTAACAAACAAGAGACATGCACATAGTTTACAGCCCCCACTTCAAATCAATTGCACGTAGCAATCATGGGCCATATCTGGAAATACTGGAAGGAAAACATGGGGGAGTGGATACCATTCTATTATGTAATTATATGACAATTATTTGAGAACCAGTTTCAAAGTACTATAGAACATTCTTCATATTGTAATTTTTCTTATACAGAAGCAAAGTGTGAACAAGATTCAGGTAGGACTTTGTGGATGCAGGTGATAAAATATAACTGCACCTCGGACGCGGCATTATAAATAAAGCATGGGTGTTAAAAGCTCATCACTAGGCCCAGAGCCATTAAAGATTATAAGTATGTTTGGCCATTTAAAAGATTCACTTTTACATTTACTGAATGCCCAATTATGACATGCGCTATCCAAAAAATATGTCATGGTTCCAGCTTCCTTGGGAAGACCTAGTTATTTGCCATTAATAATTGGTTTACTAACCAAACAGCATAAAATGTTATCTAGAGATAGTGGTCATGTTCTGAGTCATTGTTGGCTTCCAGTATAAGAGTTATCATGAATCATATTCGCTCTATCCATGGTCATTTACAATATATAAAGCCATTATTCTAAGAATGCTTATGAATCCAACCTGTAGATGGCAGTAAAATAAACATGTCGGTTTACACTACAAAAATACAAGTTCTAAATGTGAAAAACGGTTTTAGGGGTAAATGTTCACATACAAAAAGAATGACAGGCCCACACGGAGAATATTTTACTTAAGTTCATAATGACAACACGTGGTAACTACCCAATTACAACGCTTTTAAAGTATTTCTGATTCATTACTGTTCAAATGCCCCAATTAGAGTGACTAGGAAATGTCATGACATTTTGGCTCAAAAAACTATTTCTACAGTAAACAATAGAAAGCGCTAATTAAAAAAATTAGAAAAATAGACACTCAAAAAAAATAAACCAGCAACAAACAATATTATTCATAAGGACAAAGCCAAGTCTTACAAATGTGTGCACTGGAATGATAATGACTTCTTCAGCAATGCTGTCCCATATTAGAAAACAGAAAGTTTAACTAAACAGTAAGATGCCGCAAGACAATTCAGTTTGTTGCAAGTGCTAGAATCCTTCTCAACCAGCAGCTATATTTAAAAAAGTATTCCAGTATCTTATACATCTCAAATAACCATAGCACACGTTTTAACTCTGTTGCTTCACTCTGGTGTTCCAATCTGGCATAAAGGTAAACCTACCTCTTTCTTTCCAAAGTCACCTCCAGGGTTCATTGTTGCTACGATGCGAAATTTCTTTCCAGCGGTCAAAAGTTCTACCTCATTTTCCTCCTCCTCCTCTTGACTTCCTTTTTCAGCAAGCACAAGAGTCCTTTCCACTTCAAGAACACTAAAATGATGGAAAATGACTTAGGTATCTTACAATTTCATTGCTTTGTCTTTATGCAAGGTCTTCAACAATCTTGTGCATTCCTTTTTGACACCAACTATCCCCATTAACCACAAAACGAGCCAACTTATCACCTGAAATCAGCTTACTGTGCAGAGGGTACTACAACCATTACCTCTGCCATGATAGCGAGAACATTTTATCTGCCAATAACTATGTTTTCTAGATGTCAGACTGGATCCAGAAACTTTTGGAGCAGTTCTCTTGCGCACCACTAGGTGGAATTGTGCGGCTTCACTCAGACATCACTCCATTCCAGAAGTGACAAGTGGAGCAGCATATAATCACCTCCTATGCACGCGGATTAACAAGTTACTTACCTTCCATTGCGCCTTATCTGGTAGAGACTATTTAGTCACAGAATCCTTACCGTAGAATTTCCCCCAATTGTCAGACTGGATCCGAAACTTTTTGAGCAATCTCCTTGAGCGGTGGTAGGTAGCATCATTCAGTTCTGCGTGCAGTCGGCCACGCTGGAAGTGACATGTGCATTGTCTATATAGGCACCACAACGTGCTGGCCTCAGAGCTGGACTGTTTTTCCATACCAGTAGAACATAGCCAAACTGAGGAGAATTAACTAGTGTGCCAGAATGAAGTCCAGAAGGATCTCTTGATTTTTAGATATGCAGTTCACAGAACGGGAAAAATCGGTAAGGAATCTGCGGCGCAATAAAATCTCTACCAGATAAGGCAGTACCTAAGGTATATAACTTGTTCATCTGATAAGGACATTTAGCTGCAGATCACCTACCTTCAAATAGATACCAAAGCAATGTCTTCCTGGAGGTGCGTATGCAGACTGTACTAAAAGGTCCTGGAGGACGTAAAGGGTGAAATGCTCATCTCTCTTGACCTGTCTAAGCAATAATGTTTGACCAACATGTGCAGCGATGCCCATTAGGCTTAACAGATGTCCAGAACTGGGACTCCTCGCACTAACTCAGTGGTCGAAGCCTTAGTTCTTCTTGAATTAGCCCACAAGCCTTCAGGGGGCTGGTCCTTGACCACTACGTATCAGAGTTTTACACTGAGGATAGTCCATCTAGCCATGGTTTGTTTGTTAACTGGCTTTCTTTTTTTTGCACCTGCAAACCAACAAAGTTGTTCATCTTTCAGGAAGTCCTTAGTACGATTATTGTAAAATGATAGCCCTCTTTTTGATTCCAGACGTTGTAGTCTCTCCTCTTACTTGGTAGGATGAGGGCAGGCGAATAAAGTAGACAATGTGAAGATTTGCCCAATGTGAAAGTTGTGACCACGTTTGGTTAAAAAGGAGGCAAAGGTCCCAAGGACCAAATTGTCTGAGTAAAAGGTCATGTGCGGGAAATAAAATGAAAAGGCCTGCAACTCACTAACACTCCAAGCAGAGGCTGAAATGGTAGAAAGGTATCTTAACTTTACACAGGGTAAGGCTTTGCCAGCAAGGGATGAGGTAAAAATTTTGTTTTAAAAATTCAGACACGGGTGCAGACAGAGGATCAACAGAATTGGCAGTACACCAAGGCACATATTTGTCCTATCAGCAGACGAAATTGCTTTAGTGGAGGGACACCTACCTGCCAGAATGACAGAGACCAAACACTCAATCTCCATACAGGTAGGTGAAGAGTGTGCAGATTTGGGTGCAGGACTCTTGCCCTATTGCTGCAACTGGAGACTCTCCCAAAACCAGACTCTCCTTGCACAACCCAGGGTCAATAAGGTAACTTGTGCCAGGCAGTTCTTGATCTTCTTGTGAAATCTGGGAAGGAATTATATACCAAAGTCTTGAGCTACACTCAATCGAAATGCGTTTCCAAGCGAGAACCGCTTTGGAAACTCCCACGAGCAGAAGTGATGACTCTACAAGTTCTTGGTAGTGGTGAATAAATCTAACCAAGAATCCCCCAATTTCTGTAGAGAACTAGATCCACCTCCAAATGAAGATGCTATGTGTGATTCGCGAGGCATCGGTGTGAGAAAGTGCCCTCTTTCTTGCATGGTATGCCCCCACATTTTGCTAAATTGCTGGCGTTCTTTGACTGACTGTGCCCTGGGCTCCTGCTAATCAGGTACCCAGGGCCTGTGTTCCTTCCCTAAAACTGCATTGAAGCCTAAACTCAATTCTCATCTCTGACCACATGTCAGCACCTGGAAAATGGTACCACAGGTACCCAGGGAACTGGGACCAGAGAAAGCCTCGGAGGGCTGAAGCACTTATTATGCCACCCTTGGAGGCCGTGTACCCTGACACGCACTGCCTTTGCAGGCGGAGTGTCTTGGTGCAGAACAAAGTGATAAGTCGACATGACACACATCCCTGTGTGCCATGCCCACAAACCACTGCCCTGGAATACATCAGTCAACACTCTAGGTGGGTGCCCTATGCCAATGGTGAGGGTACAGGTGCATGAGCCCTGTACCTCTATAGTGCCCAAGTCCATTCCTGGTCACTGTAAGTGCAGTGCTGCCATTAAGAGTACATGGTGCCTGGAGTCTGTCATTACGAACTTCACAACACCATAATGGCTACACTGAAGACTGGGGTGTTTGGTATCAAACTTCTCAGCACATTAAATCCACACTGATGCCAATGTGAGATTTAATGTAAAATGCACAACAGAGGGCATCTTAGAGATGCTCCCTGAAACTCGACCAACTCCTAGTGACCTGACTGAGTGGCTGCTTAGGCTGCCACCACCAGATATGTTTCTGGCCCCTGGGTCGAGAGCTTGCTGCTCTCGGGGCCTGGAACAATGCACATCCTGAAACGAGGTGCCGAGCCTCTTCCCCTAGGATGGGCAGGGTTCACGAAGGAGAAGCTTCAAAGGCATGCTGCCTTTGTGAGCCTCTCCAGACTATTTGCTGCTTTCAGCAACTGGTCTCCACTGGTTCTACCCCCCACTTTGGGCGGAGAACCGGCGGGAAAAACAAGTGAGGAAGAGAGGTCTGCCCACCTCTGCCCACCATCACCTCTCAGGTGGGGGAGGCGAGGTGAAGCACAACCTAGAGTCCCCGCCATCTTGAGGATGGGGGGGACCTAGCCAACCAGGGACAGGAACACCCCCTATCGTGCCACCCGAGGGTGGCACAATAGGGGGTGTACCGAACCCAGGGAAGGGACCCATTGGTCCCTGCCCTTACCTACCTGTAACGCCCCTAAATCAAAATCCAGTATTTGTAAATCCAGCATTTGTAAAGCGCACAGCTACCCGCAGGAATCCCAGCGCTGGGGGCAGTTGGGAAGATTAAGCGAGCTATTGCCCAGAGTCACATGGTGCTGGGCAGACCCCTGCCGCCGGTGCCAGGGATCGAACCGTGATCCCCACCGTCCGGCGTCAGTCGCCCTCGCCGCTGCGCCACACCTCTTCCCTATCTAGTCTAGTATTTAGGGGGCACCCTGAACCTTGCTTTCGCAGATCCAGACAAGAAACAAGAAAGAAGATTAGAAGAAGGACTGAAGAGCCGTGCAGAGCCCACTGATTGGCCCCAGCCCTACCAGCCTGTCTCCCCCTCAAACTTGCTCCTGGGAAATCCTGGTGTGTCCTGCAGCCAGCAACCTCATGAAACCCGAAGAACCTGCCTGCCTTCGCTTCTAAAAACTGCAATTCCGGTGCGCACCCGATTTGTTCAAACTGCAGCTTCTGGCACTAGCCAGAGACCGTGAATCCAGCCAGCTCTGCACCCGCCGAACCCGGCTCGAGCTCGAGTGGAAAAACACCACAAGGAGGTCCCCCCGGCGATCCTGACCCAAGATCCGGCAACCCCTGGCCTGCCTCAAGCCTCCAGCAGACGCCTGCAGCGTAAATCCAGAAGTCCACCCCCCCAAACCGCGACCAGGAGCTGGTAAGAAGATCCGACCACAAAAGGAACCCGTGCACCAGACGCCCCACAGCCTTGTGTGCCCAAACTGACGGTGCCTAACCAACCCTTAACTTCCCAACTTACCTCTGCAAGTGATGGTCGCACCAGAGACAGAGGAAGCGAGACAGAGAGACAGAGGAAGCGAGACAGAGAGACAGAGGAAGCGAGACAGAGAGACAGAGGAAGCGAGACAGAGAGACAGAGGAAGCGAGACAGAGAGACAGAGGAAGCGAGACAGAGAGACAGAGGAAGCGAGACAGAGAGACAGAGGAAGCGAGACAGAGAGACAGAGGAAGCGAGACAGAGAGACAGAGGAAGCGAGACAGAGAGACAGAGGAAGCGAGACAGAGAGACAGAGGAAGCGAGACAGAGGAAGCGAGAGAGACAGAGAGACAGAGGAAGCGAGAGAGACAGAGAGACAGAGGAAGCGAGAGAGACAGAGAGACAGAGGAAGCGAGAGAGACAGAGAGACAGAGGAAGCGAGAGAGACAGAGAGACAGAGGAAGCGAGACAGAGAGACAGAGGAAGCGAGACAGAGAGACAGAGGAAGCGAGACAGAGAGACAGAGGAAGCGAGACAGAGAGACAGAGGAAGCGAGACAGAGAGACAGAGGAAGCGAGACAGAGAGACAGAGGAAGCGAGACAGAGAGACAGAGGAAGCGAGACAGAGGAAGCGAGATAGAGAGACAGAGGAAGCGAGACAGAGAGACAGAGGAAGCGAGAGAGACAGAGAGACAGAGGAAGCGAGAGAGACAGAGAGACAGAGGAAGCGAGAGAGACAGAGAGACAGAGGAAGCGAGAGAGACAGAGAGACAGAGGAAGCGAGACAGAGGAAGCGAGAGAGACAGAGAGACAGAGGAAGCGAGACAGAGAGACAGAGGAAGCGAGACAGAGGAAGCGAGACAGAGGAAGCGAGACAGAGGAAGCGAGACAGAGGAAGCGAGACAGAGGAAGCGAGACAGAGGAAGCGAGACAGAGGAAGCGAGACAGAGGAAGCGAGACAGAGGAAGCGAGACAGAGGAAGCGAGACAGAGACAGAGAGACAGAGAGAGAGAGACAGAGAGAGACAGAGAGAGAGACAGAGAGAGAGAGACAGAGTGAGGGACAGAGTGAGGGAGACAGAGTGAGGGAGACAGAGTGAGGGAGACAGAGTGAGGGAGACAGAGTGAGGGAGACAGAGTGAGGGAGACAGAGTGAGGGAGACAGAGTGAGGGAGACAGAGTGAGGGAGACAGAGTGAGGGAGACAGAGTGAGGGAGACAGAGTGAGGGAGACAGAGTGAGGGAGACAGAGTGAGGGAGACAGAGTGAGGGAGACAGAGTGAGGGAGACAGAGTGAGGGAGACAGAGTGAGGGAGACAGAGTGAGGGAGACAGAGTGAGGGAGACAGAGTGAGGGAGACAGAGTGAGGGAGACAGAGTGAGGGAGACAGAGTGAGGGAGACAGAGTGAGGGAGACAGAGTGAGGGAGACAGAGTGAGGGAGACAGAGTGAGGGAGACAGAGTGAGGGAGACAGAGTGAGGGAGACAGAGTGAGGGAGACAGAGTGAGGGAGACAGAGTGAGGGAGACAGAGTGAGGGAGACAGAGTGAGGGAGACAGAGTGAGGGAGACAGAGTGAGGGAGACAGAGTGAGGGAGACAGAGTGAGGGAGACAGAGTGAGGGAGACAGAGTGAGGGAGACAGAGTGAGGGAGACAGAGTGAGGGAGACAGAGTGAGGGAGACAGAGTGAGGGAGACAGAGTGAGGGAGACAGAGTGAGGGAGACAGAGTGAGGGAGACAGAGTGAGGGAGACAGAGTGAGGGAGACAGAGTGAGGGAGACAGAGTGAGGGAGACAGAGTGAGGGAGACAGAGTGAGGGAGACAGAGTGAGGGAGACAGAGTGAGGGAGACAGAGTGAGGGAGACAGAGTGAGGGAGACAGAGTGAGGGAGACAGAGTGAGGGAGACAGAGTGAGGGAGACAGAGTGAGGGAGACAGAGTGAGGGAGACAGAGTGAGGGAGACAGAGTGAGGGAGACAGAGTGAGGGAGACAGAGTGAGGGAGACAGAGTGAGGGAGACAGAGTGAGGGAGACAGAGTGAGGGAGACAGAGTGAGGGAGACAGAGTGAGGGAGACAGAGTGAGGGAGACAGAGTGAGGGAGACAGAGTGAGGGAGACAGAGTGAGGGAGACAGAGTGAGGGAGACAGAGTGAGGGAGACAGAGTGAGGGAGACAGAGTGAGGGAGACAGAGTGAGGGAGACAGAGTGAGGGAGACAGAGTGAGGGAGACAGAGTGAGGGAGACAGAGTGAGGGAGACAGAGTGAGGGAGACAGAGTGAGGGAGACAGAGTGAGGGAGACAGAGTGAGGGAGACAGAGTGAGGGAGACAGAGTGAGGGAGACAGAGTGAGGGAGACAGAGTGAGGGAGACAGAGTGAGGGAGACAGAGTGAGGGAGACAGAGTGAGGGAGACAGAGTGAGGGAGACAGAGTGAGGGAGACAGAGTGAGGGAGACAGAGTGAGGGAGACAGAGTGAGGGAGACAGAGTGAGGGAGACAGAGTGAGGGAGACAGAGTGAGGGAGACAGAGTGAGGGAGACAGAGTGAGGGAGACAGAGTGAGGGAGACAGAGTGAGGGAGACAGAGTGAGGGAGACAGAGTGAGGGAGACAGAGTGAGGGAGACAGAGTGAGGGAGACAGAGTGAGGGAGACAGAGTGAGGGAGACAGAGTGAGGGAGACAGAGTGAGGGAGACAGAGTGAGGGAGACAGAGTGAGGGAGACAGAGTGAGGGAGACAGAGTGAGGGAGACAGAGTGAGGGAGACAGAGTGAGGGAGACAGAGTGAGGGAGACAGAGTGAGGGAGACAGAGTGAGGGAGACAGAGTGAGGGAGACAGAGTGAGGGAGACAGAGTGAGGGAGACAGAGTGAGGGAGACAGAGTGAGGGAGACAGAGTGAGGGAGACAGAGTGAGGGAGACAGAGTGAGGGAGACAGAGTGAGGGAGACAGAGTGAGGGAGACAGAGTGAGGGAGACAGAGTGAGGGAGACAGAGTGAGGGAGACAGAGTGAGGGAGACAGAGTGAGGGAGACAGAGTGAGGGAGACAGAGTGAGGGAGACAGAGTGAGGGAGACAGAGTGAGGGAGACAGAGTGAGGGAGACAGAGTGAGGGAGACAGAGTGAGGGAGACAGAGTGAGGGAGACAGAGTGAGGGAGACAGAGTGAGGGAGACAGAGTGAGGGAGACAGAGTGAGGGAGACAGAGTGAGGGAGACAGAGTGAGGGAGACAGAGTGAGGGAGACAGAGTGAGGGAGACAGAGTGAGGGAGACAGAGTGAGGGAGACAGAGTGAGGGAGACAGAGTGAGGGAGACAGAGTGAGGGAGACAGAGTGAGGGAGACAGAGTGAGGGAGACAGAGTGAGGGAGACAGAGTGAGGGAGACAGAGTGAGGGAGACAGAGTGAGGGAGACAGAGTGAGGGAGACAGAGTGAGGGAGACAGAGTGAGGGAGACAGAGTGAGGGAGACAGAGTGAGGGAGACAGAGTGAGGGAGACAGAGTGAGGGAGACAGAGTGAGGGAGACAGAGTGAGGGAGACAGAGTGAGGGAGACAGAGTGAGGGAGACAGAGTGAGGGAGACAGAGTGAGGGAGACAGAGTGAGGGAGACAGAGTGAGGGAGACAGAGTGAGGGAGACAGAGTGAGGGAGACAGAGTGAGGGAGACAGAGTGAGGGAGACAGAGTGAGGGAGACAGAGTGAGGGAGACAGAGTGAGGGAGACAGAGTGAGGGAGACAGAGTGAGGGAGACAGAGTGAGGGAGACAGAGTGAGGGAGACAGAGTGAGGGAGACAGAGTGAGGGAGACAGAGTGAGGGAGACAGAGTGAGGGAGACAGAGTGAGGGAGACAGAGTGAGGGAGACAGAGTGAGGGAGACAGAGTGAGGGAGACAGAGTGAGGGAGACAGAGTGAGGGAGACAGAGTGAGGGAGACAGAGTGAGGGAGACAGAGTGAGGGAGACAGAGTGAGGGAGACAGAGTGAGGGAGACAGAGTGAGGGAGACAGAGTGAGGGAGACAGAGTGAGGGAGACAGAGTGAGGGAGACAGAGTGAGGGAGACAGAGTGAGGGAGACAGAGTGAGGGAGACAGAGTGAGGGAGACAGAGTGAGGGAGACAGAGTGAGGGAGACAGAGTGAGGGAGACAGAGTGAGGGAGACAGAGTGAGGGAGACAGAGTGAGGGAGACAGAGTGAGGGAGACAGAGTGAGGGAGACAGAGTGAGGGAGACAGAGTGAGGGAGACAGAGTGAGGGAGACAGAGTGAGGGAGACAGAGTGAGGGAGACAGAGTGAGGGAGACAGAGTGAGGGAGACAGAGTGAGGGAGACAGAGTGAGGGAGACAGAGTGAGAGAGGGAGACAGAGGGAGAGAGGGAGACAGAGGGAGGGAGACAGTTACAGAGAGAGAGAGGGAGAGAGGGAGAGAGAGAGGGAGAAAGACAGAGTGCCCCTCCCCAGAACCACCCTTAGGTAGTTTGGGCTCGCTACGCTACGTTCGCTACACTGCCTTACTGTGTCCCAAAATGATGCATCTCCAAAAAGTGTGTCCCCAACATAAAAAGTTTGGAAAGCTGTGCCTTAGGCTCTTGCTCAAAGACATGTTCATCTGCATCTGCTTCAACTCATGAAGACCATTAACATTTTCTATCACCTGGACTAAATTTCTCTGCATGGACACATTTTCAACATAGAACTCCTGCTCTTGGTTATCACTTTCTAGCCTGAAGCCGATCACAAAATCCACAACATAAGGAAATAACTTAGTTGGTACCATAGTATAGTCTAACATAGAAGCTCTATACTTTAAGACATTGGTAAACTTGACTGGGCAATCTGATGGATAACGGCCAGTCTAAACATAGGGCAAAAGCATGAAGGATGCCCTATGAAATACACCCAAGTTCCTCTGACTGGGAAATGAATATTGTGATATCGTCAAAGGCAGATACAGTCTGAAATACATTCTCAATTAGCATACTTTGAGTGATGTTTAAATTAAAATCACCAGTTATGAAAAACTCTGCAAAAACATACTGCTGCTTTAAATCTTCAATCACTACAACCAGACATTTACCATGACTTTCTTTTGTTTTGGGGGAGGGGCCGACATTAAAATTCATGTTTACAATTTAAGCATGAAACTCACCTAAGGGAAGTTATAGCTACAAGGAAAGTCACCTTCCAGAAAAGGAACTGCAATGGGCAAGAGTGAAGCAGTACGAAAGGAGGGCCCATTAGCCTAGTGAGTACTAAGGTTGAGGTTCCACACAGGAGTGGGAGGCGTCTGTGGTGGAATAACCCGTTTAAGGCCTTCCATGAAAGCCCTAATGACTAGAATTCTGAAAAGTGAAGTGTGTTGTCTATTTTGTAGGTAAGCAGCTACTGCAGCTAAATGTAGTCCGACAGAAGTATAGGCAAGATCTGACTTCTGTGCGTTAAGAAGGTAACAGACAATATCCTGCACAGAGGCTGTGAGCGTCTCAAAATTCCCAGGGAGCCAGTAGTGTACGAGGTCTGTCTGAGGGACTGGCTCGGTATCACACTCTACTTGGTCTGTGTGGACTCTACTGGTGAGCAAAGGAATGTTGCAGAAGCTCCAGCTAAAGAAAGGGGGTTCTTCACTTGTTAGGAATGGAGGCTTTTGCTTTGGGCCTGCAGCTACATGTGCTATCAAGTTGCAGTCTGCACAGACCTCCCTAAGCACATCAGAGTAAGACTGGGGACATGGCTCCCACTAAGTAGTGAAGGTATCACAGCCACTATGCTCAGGTAACTCCTGGACCATTATGCTTTTGCTCATCGGAAACTGAGGCACTTCTGGCTTTTGGAAAAAGCACAGTGAGGATTGCGAGCGACTGTGGCACAGAATGACTTACCTACAGGCCACTGACCCCAAAGACTGCACCCTGAGATTATATTGAACTGGATATATTTTTGCCTATTTTTACATATAGCACCTGTTACAGAACACTGTGCTCATGGGTTTATTTTTCCAGGTTGTATTTTGTTTTCGTATAAAAAGTAACAGTTTTTTGTAAAGCTAAGCACAGAAATGGAGAATCTTTATTGCAGGCTATTATTTAACTGCTGTGTTCTTAAACTCTACCCCCACACTAAATCTGAGAAATCTCGCTAGCCAGTGGGTGCCCGCCAACCTAAGGGTCAAGTACATGATGTTTAGTCTGCAGTGCTAAAGAAGGCCAAACTCAGGGGCACCAGCTTCAAAAGGGCTCAACCACCATGATTGTGGCCTAGTAACCCCTTCCCCTTCGCCCTAAATGGGTGGTGACAGGATGCAAAATATATATTGCTGTAGCAAACAAATAAGGAGAGTAAGAAGTTTTCAATAACCAAAAACTCAAGCATTAAAAAAACGTTGGCAATATTGGAGACCTCACTTGACGCAACACTGTTCAACACATGCAAACGAGCGAAGAAAAAATGCAGCATGCTTTAGGTTAATAGAGGCCCAGCTACAGCACTACTATTTAAATGAAGCAATGAACCCATGCCCATTGTCAGTACAATGCTGAAACTACCTTCAACCAATCTCTGAAGAGGAGAAGATAAAACAATGACATACCTGTTAAGTCGTTCTAAAACAGAATCATCTGCTAGAGAGATTTCGTCCATGAGGAAAAATCCTTCTTTTTTCATTGCCAACACCAATGGACCATCATGCCATTCAAACAGGCGAGTTTGATCTGCATCACCCTGTAGAGGATAAAAGTAAGATGAGTCTCAAAGACCCTTGTTAAAAGGGTGTTTCGAAACTTGACTCGAACATTAGCACTGAAATACAAAATGAATTAAGCCTGTAAACCTTTATCAACTGTATGTCTTTAAGACATTTATGCCATGGCAAGTTTCTTCTTGCAAGAGAACAGATATCACTGCACGGAGTGCATTTGAATACTGACACAGCTTTGGTTAGAGCAACCTGCACTTTAATAATACATTGCTCCTATTATACACAGGGATCTCTCATGCTTCCATCTTATTTTGCACATTAGAATGGTTACTTAACTTAAAAGAAGTGCATCTGAGCAAAACTCTCCAGCAGGGCCACATTTTAGTTGCTCTTAAAATACCCACCCATCTTCCTATTTTCCCCCGATCTCACCAGAGAACTTTAGGGCTCTTTAAGACTCTGGTTTCAAATAAACCTTCCTTACTAGCTCCAATATAGGGGCAGCTCTGGAGAAGAAAACACTACCTGGGTGGGCTTCAGAGTTCATCTCGAAGCCCTGATAAGTCCAGATAAAGATTCCCGCCATGAAGTTCAGACAACAGAATGTCATTCTACTTTCTCAGCAAAGAGATGAGACTTAACATTTTCTCATGGTATATCAGAATACAAGCTAAAGAAAAAAAATCTTACATTTGGTAATGATACTTGTGATGAACAAAGTATCTACCCGCAGATTCCGTAAATAACAAATATTCCATGGGTGCCTGACTTGATCTGTAATACTTTTTCCTCAGCAATAGTTCCCTATTGCCACCATTCACAGCTCAGTTCGCTTTCGATGTAATGATATCAGACTACATAAAGCACAGTCTCGTGCAATGGGATTAGTTCCTTACATTTTCCACAGACAAACAAGGCATTTAGACACCAGTTAATAGGAGAACCAAAAATGCATATCTTGGAATTGTACTATACTGTGCACTATCTCATAAGCAGAGAAGGGAGGGTGATGCGGATCCAGTGGAAATACATAGTATCTAAAAATTGTTACCAGAAGGTAAGTTTTTCATTTGATACTATTTCCACAGATTACTTAATTTATGAATGAGTCCTAAGGCGATACCCCTAGGAAGGTGAGACTAAGCAGCACCAACTAACTCAAGAAGTCATGTAGACCGCGCTGATGAAACATCCATCACTGCGCGACTGAAATGTCTCACAGTGATTGTTGCCCTGGTAAAAGGGTGGTTTCCCAGATAATATGAGCAACTTTGACGCCCCTAGTATGCAACACAAACAGCCATGGACCTTGTAAGTCTGCACAAATACCACCTGCAGGGTATATTTTACCCAAGGCAAAGCAGATTTTAATATAAAGGATAAGCAAACGCAAAATAGTATGCTTGGTCACTGTTTTGCTTTTCTTAACTCTAGCAAAATCTACAGAGAGCTGATCATACACCCAGTTTTATCTGACATAGTCCATATAGTAGGAAACCGCATGCTTAGGGTCCAGCATGTAAAAACCCTCCTCCGCCTTAGACGATGTGAAGGGGAGGCAGGGAGAGTTCAAGAAATAACCCATGTGAAAAGCAGACAAGTTTCAGTATGAAGGGTGGACACATATGGACCAGCCTGAGTGGGTATAAAACAGTAAATGGTGGCCAGATCGATAGGGCCAGAAACTTGTCAAATCAATGGCCTTAAGTAATCACCACATAAAAGGCAGTCTTAAGATCTAGCAGTCTGACTAAACAACTGTGCATCGGTTTGAAGTTGGTGCCAAGATCTAGCAGTCTGACTAAACAATTGTGCATCGGTTTGAAGTTGGTGCCATAAGAAAGGTCAATATTAAATTTAAGTACCAACAGCTTCGAACAAAAAAAATACAATAGGATTTTTATGAACTGATACATAGAGGTGAAATAAATAAGGAAGGCTGGCAAGAAAGACACAAAAAGGCAGCTAGGGCAGTCAAATACACTTTAACCCATGGAGGACGGAGGATGAGATGTTAACGTTCTCCACATTACGGAAGTCTCATCTTCAGGGTTTGGAGGCAGTTCGGCGGCTTGGGAAGAATTAGGGAAGCTTCCTGAGCTTGCACTAAAGGCTTCCCACAAGTAAAATAAACCTTTACTTACACATTTATTTTACATGATTAGTTTTATTTAATCTATCATTCACTGCTCTCAAATACAACTATTGCGACATTTATATATGTACTTTCTTGACAGGCAAGAAAAGGTTTGATACTGCACGTGACTTTACGGAGGGTGACTGGAGTATATAGGCCCAGGCTCAGCTGCCACCAATGGAAAGCTACAAAAGCCGGGCATTTCTGAAAGCTAGGTGGTGCGACTTGATAAGGTGGTGTGACTTGTGTAGATCTTACTACGCGTTCTGAGCCAGGATGACCTGAAAATGTTAAACTTTTAACTAGAATCTGATATTTTCCTCATTTCTATAAAAGTTTGGTAATCTGAGGTAAATTGCAAAACTCTTATCACCCAGTGTTCCCACACCCATCCCAATAAACGAAGGCACTCCATGTGTGTGAGTGGGCCTTTCACTGCAACAGGAAATTATGAAAACTGGGACAATACGCCGCCACCCCTCAGCCAGAGGGCTCTAGGAGAGGAGGGAGGTTGAACCAAAGCAGTTTTGAAGTGGAGCATCGAGCAGAAGATGGGAGACTGGAGCTGCTGTTGTGGCATCCTTTAGGCCTATCCCTCCATTGAAACTATCAGAAAGACTCTTATGTGATCTAACTGAACTAGGAGATTGCCATGGTCAGGAGGGATGGCACCTGGGAAAACCTCAAAAAATATTACATTGTTGGTGGAACTGCTTGACTGAGGAAGCTAGGCATGGAGAAGGCACTGTGGTTTAAGCGTTTTTTTAACCGCTCCAGGGAGGAGTATGTTTTTCGCCAACTAGCTTCTTGCCAACAAAACGCAAGTCCATTAGGGAAACCTGGACATTCCCTGGAAACCTTGTGGAACACATTTGGGTATGCCTGCAAAAAGCAACCACGTGATCAAGCCACAGATTCCTTACCTTTGAACAACCAGGCGTCAGGTTTTTTCTTGGCAATACCCCTGCGTGCCGGTAGGTGGCATTGGTCGAATTAGTCGTCGGCGTCCTGCCGTCCCTATCGTCAATATAACTGGCGCTCTGACATCAGTACTTTTCACTACTTTCAACGCCAGAAGCTCGGAGCCATGAAGTGACAGACCATGGTGCGTTAAAAAATGAAACGCTAGGGCTCTGAAGGGAAACATTCCTGACACCTAAAGCCAATTCCGCAGTGCGGGGAGGATGGGTGAAGCGGTAAGGAATCTGTGGCTAGATCATGTCTCTACCAGATAAGGCATTACCGAAGATAAGTAACTTGTCCTTCGGATAGAGACATCTAACCGCAGATTACTTACCTTTAAACAGATACCCAAGTAATGCCATTACCAGAGGAGGGACTGCAGAACGGCTTAGACCAGAAAATCATGGAAAACAGAACGATTAAACATGCTTTCTCTGCGAACCTTAGAATCCGGGCAGTATTGTCTGGCGAACATATGCAGAGATGCCCACGTGGCCACTTGGCAGATATCGAAGACGAGAACACCACCCTGGAGAGCCGTGGTGGCTGCTTTTGTCCACATAGAATGGGCCCTAAGCCCTCTAGGGGATCCTTCTACGCTAAGGCGTAACTGATTTTTATATAGAGGATAACCCATTGGGATATAGTCCTCTTCTAGACAGCACAATCTTTCTTTGCACCCATGTATTCCATAAAGAGTTGGTCATCCACCCGGAACTCTTTGTTTCGATCGAGGTAGAACGATAATGCTCTTTTTGGGTCCAGACAATGGAGGTGAGTGAGAAAGTGGCTCTATATATACACCGGACTAGAATGAAGTACAGCGTGTATAGAGTCCACCAACCCCAGAGGTATAACAGAGGTTCAAGTCAGAACTGACCTTACTCTCCAAAGTGGTAGCCTGGTCGAGCAGTAAGGAAGTACCAGAGGACAGTGTAAAGCATTTGTTGTACACACTCAGTCAGCAAAAGGTTTCACACACTCAAGGACTGAACTCCAGGCCAAGTGTTTTTATATCCACAGATATAGGTGTTTTATTTTTTAGAACCAACAGTTATAAAAATATACTTTTCTTGTTATGAGTTCTCCCATGCAATTACTTTGCAAAGGAGCAATAAAGTTTGCGCACACAATTAATACAGTATTGACAGTAAGCAACACAATCTTAAAACACACTATAGCATTGAGCTCAATGGGTTTTCCACATGTAAGTACACTTGATTACTATATAGATTACTTTTATAGTCCCAGGACTAGATCCTAGATTCAGTCCCGGGGTCTATGCTGACACCAGAATAGCAAAAACATTTTAGTTACTGTAGTGGATTTTCTGAATATAAAGCGGTTTTATAAGTTCACACTTAGAAACTTTTCAATGGAAATCTGACAATGTTATTCAATGGGAGAAAATTCAGGTTGCAGGTAAAGTACGATTGCGTTACTTTGGTAACCCAGCACTGGTCTCCTAGGGCCAGCACTGGGGTCTTCACTCAAAACAGGTAGGTAATTGCGTTTCAGTATTTTGTATGATTTGTAAAGAATATTTCAAGTTTTCAAAAGTAGACAGAAGAAATTTCATAGAAAAGCAGACAATGGGTTCCTAAGGAGAAAATACAGATTACTAGTAAACCCGGTAAGGATTACTTTTGCGGTTCAGTACTGGGCTGACAGGTACAGTACTGACTTCTACCCTGATCACAGGTGAGTACTTTGGAATTCGGCTGATTTTATATGAATATTTTCAGTTTTCAAAACTCCACACTTAGAAAATTTTCGAGTCAAAATTGGTCAATGTTATCCAATGGCAGGTAAGTGAGTTACCAGTTTCCATGGGACTACTAGGTTGGTGAAGTTATGGTTCTGGGCATAGACTCAGGGGTCCCCCCCCCCCAGGGTCAGGTAAGTACAGTAGGTTCAGCCCCATCAGCACAGGGCTGGCCGGGTGCAGAGGTAGTTAGGCCCAATGATATCCAATGAGGGAAAGTTGGTGACTGGTGGCTGCTGGATAGGAGGCCACGAGGCTGTGGGAGCTGGGCTCCTGATTACTTGCTCAGGGCAGGGGGGAAGTAGGATAGGACAAAGGTGGCACAGCCAGCGACCCTCGAGCAGCTGGGTGCAGGGTGCTTTGGAGCCGTCGGGCGCTCAATGTTATCCAATGGGAAAGGTCAAAAAGGAACAAAGGCTGCAGGCTCGTGGGCAGAGACTCTCCAGGGGCGACCAGCACTTCGAGAGGTAAGTTGGGATCATGGAGCACAGGTAGGTACCTGTTGTAACTTTTTTCCCGGATGGTATGTTCCATCCACCCCTTCCCCTTCGACCCTGTTGGTGCGGCCGGCCCTGGAGCTGGCCATGGAATGTTGGGACACTCTCCAGTGAGGAGAGTGGATGATTAATAAACAGACCTGTTTGCACTTAATCCTGGTCTCTGAATATTTCCATCTTTTTAACAGTACCCCAAAGGGAGGCACAGGGGGCTGTAGGGCGCCGGGTGCAGGGGTGTCTTTGGGTGTCGAAAAGCTTACCCTCTGCTGGTCGCGGTTGGGGTGGCCCATGGTTCTGAGTCTGCAGGCGTCGGCTTGTTCGTCGAGGAGGGTCTTTGGGCACTGGACTTCGGATCCCAGTCACATGGGGGGGAAGACGTCCTCGTGGTCTTAGTTCGGTTGGGCCCGGGCCAGGCTCGGCAGCTGCAGAGTGGGCTGGTCCGGAGCTTCCTGGCTGGCACCAGGGGGGTTGTTGCAACAGAGCCTCTGCTGATGGGAGTCCCAATCTTCAAGGGGGTCAAGGCAGGCTGGTCCTCTGGGTGTCCCAAAGTTGCTGTCCGCAGGAGTCGCCGGGTTTTAGGCAGGAGCAGGTTTCAGGATCAACAGGCCGGTAGGGCTGGGGCCAAGTAAGTTGTTTTTGTTGTCCTGTTAGCAGCTGCACGGCGGGTCTTCTTGATCTTCTTTCTTCTTTTTGGTATCGGAATCTGAGGAAGGAAGGTTCAGGGAGCCCCTAAATACTACATTTAGGGGCTTTACAGGTAGGGCAACCTGAGTACACACCCTAGCCTGCTCCTCTCCTGTGGGAGGGGGGCAGGAGCCTAGCTGGGATTGGGCAGGGCTCCCCATCTACAAGATGGCCGGAGCCCGGGGTCGTGCTTCACCTCGCTTTTTCCACCCGAGGGGTGGAGTTGGCAAAGGTTGGCACACCCCCCTTCCTGACGTAGTTTTTCCCACCAGAGTGGGGGGCAGGACTGGAGGGGGCTGGTTGCTGGGTACAGCAAATGGTCTGGAGAAGCTCTCAGAGGCGGCATGCCTTTGAAGCTTCCCCCTGTCCATCCTGGGGGAGAAGACCTAGCACCTCGCCCAGGATGTGCATTGTTGCAGGTCCAGGAGAGCGGGGGCTCTCCTACCCAGGGGTCCAGCAACAGGTCTGCTGTGTGGCAGCCTCTGCAGCCACTCAGCCGCACATGGATTGTAGGTTAGGGTTTCAGAGGGCATCTATAAGATGCCCTCTGGTGCATTTTACATTAAATCCCACACTGGTATCAGTGCGGGTTTGATGTGCTGAGAAGTTTGGTACCAAACTTGTCAGTCTTCAGTGTAGCCATTATGGTGCTGTGGAGTTCGTAATGCCAACCTCCCAGCACCATATACTCATAATGGCATAACTGCACTTACAGTGCCCAGGAATGGCCCTGGGTACTGTAGGGGCACAGGGCTCATGCACCTGTGCCCACACCTCTAGCATAGGGCACCCAGCTGGAGGGGTGACTGAAGTATGCCAGGGCAGTGGCTTCGGTGGGCATGGCACACAGGGATGTGTGCCATGTCAACTCTGGTTTTAGTTCTGTACTTAGGCACTCAGCCTACAAAGGCAGTTTGTGGGTGCCAGGGTACAGGGCCCCTGGGTGTGGCACAATAAATGCTGCAGCCCTCAGGGGTCTTCTCTGGTCACGATGCCCTGGGTACCACCTACTAGGGGCTGACAGGTGGCCATAGATGCCAATTGGGTTTTGTTTCAGTACCGTTTTAGGGAAGGAACACAGGCCCTGGGTACCTGGTTGGCAGGAGCCCAGGGCACACTCAGTCAAACCACATCAGCAATTCAGAAAAAAGTGGGGGCATACCAAGGCAAGAAAGACGGCACTTTCTCACAAGGTGTTTCTCTTCCTTGGAAGGATGCGGGGGTGCATAAAAGGTGGGCAGGGTGACAGACTGTCCCAGATGGAAGGGTGTTGCCACTGATAGAGCAAGGATTCGCACCTAAAGCGACTTGCTTGAATTCATGAACCTCAAGTAACGTTAATTAACTACTCAATATGTTTGTCTTATTAATTTGCCCCTTTTCCGACATTTTTGGGTATCCGAGAGAAGCTTGCTTACGTGTTTACTAATCCTAATACACTTGCAACCTAAAATGGCTGCTGCTACGCGGGAATTTCTACTGCGCATGCGTCGGTCATACTCATGTGACGTGACGTACTCGCAGTTCTGGAGGGAATCTGTTCGCATCTGCGCATTAGAACTAAAATGGCTGCTTTGTGTCCTCACATGCGAGAAGCTTGCATTGCTGCTTTTGCTAAGCTGTTCGTTCTGCATAACCTTAAAGCTATAGTTTATTATAAAGTAATGGGTATAGAGTAGAAGTTCATGGTATACAGTGCATTCATTTTTTCTGTGTTCTAAAACGGTTTCTTTTCCATTTCATGGTACATTACGAAATATGGCCTGTTGTCCCTTGCTGCACTCCATCTTGCTTGAAACTGAGTCTGCGCGAGATCTGCGAGTCTCCACAGCAATGACCTTTGAAACTTTGCCAGATGGCAACTCCAGCCAAGATGCGCCTGGGAAGAAGACTCTCACCTAGTCGAAGAGGCTGAACTGTACTAAAACTAATACAATGTATACAATGTTAAATTCACCATTGTTATGTGTAAAGCATACGTCATGAGAACCCGAAATTCGATGGGAGTTTATGAAAATTCTAATGAGGAGCCTGAGAAAGCTCAAATTTTAGGTGGTGTGATGACCTGTCCTTTTCCTTTGTCCAATCGAAATTGGGGATCCTTACACTTGCAACATTTGGGGGTGGTACACTTACCTGAAAAACTGTATAACTAGGGTAGGTTTAGCCAAAAAATTGTCCGAATAGCTGACCTGTCACTAACCCAACGCACTCAATAGCTGATCGAGAACAGAGGTGCTGCGAAGCACTCTATCAGACAGACTCGCCGACCCAATCGGGGTTTTAGGGACCTTAGGTACTGGCGAAGCACTTTACTGGGGAATTCGATAACCCAATCGGGGTTCTGACTGATAGCTGCAGAGAGGGTGTAGCGCAGGCGTTGCAACTGAACTGCAGGTGCTGGTCTCAACTTTGGTGGTCCGGTTCTGATCCAAATATGGTTTTCCTGTCCTGGTTTCCATACTGCACCTGCTGGCCTACTGGCAACTGCATTTCCTTGGGTGTTTCTGTCCTGAACTGACCCGTGGCCAGGGTTGGTCTTCACACCGTTCTAGGTAAATATAAATCTGTGAGGGAAACACACTTGCGTCCCTTTTCTTACCCTTCCTGAATCTTGCTAGAGTCATAACTGCATATGTTCTTTTTCCTCTCCTCCCCCTTTTTGAGACATTAATAAATCGTAATCCTTGCCATTTTAGCATGACCCATATTTTCCCTATCCTTTAGAATTGAAGATAAAAGAACTGTTCATGAGTATATAGATGTTCCTTTTCTTTACCCTCCTTTAGCCGAACTAAAGTGGTTGTTCTGAATTATTAGCGTGTTCCATTTTTTACCTTCCCGTTAGATTACATGGTTACTCCATTAATCGTCATTCCAATTTGAGTTCATTTTTTGCCTTACCCACCCGTTGACAGTGATTAAACTGTGATTTCTAGCATGACTCTTATTTTCCCCATCCTTTAGAAACACCATATTAAGTCTAATTTCTGTAAGTTGCTTATTAGCATGTTCCCTGTTCTTACCTTCCCTTTAGATTTCTAAATGGTTGGCATCATATATCTCTTACATGGTTATACGCTCTTTATGATTCTTATTATTGATAGTTTGCTTGCTGTAAACCTTATGCTTTCAAACCTTGAGGAAGAATAGGGAATATGCTACTTACCAGTATGCATCTGTTCTTGGCATGTAGGGCTGCTGACATTCATATCTGTGCATAGATCGCCGCCTAGTGTTGGGTCCGGATGATTGCACATTGTTGTCCTGGAAGAGTCTTCGAAGTATCACGAGATAGGTGGCTCCTCCCCTGGACTACAGTGCGCATAGGCATCCTCTCCATCCTCAGATTGTTTTTAGCCATTGTGGCAGAGATGGAGTATGATACAGTAAGTGATGTCCATGCTAGAGATTAATTCTGTGTGCTACAGCTGCGACAGGCACCGGGGAGGAGGGCGTCCGATATGAATGTCAGCAGCCTTACATGCCAAGAACAGATGCATACTGGTAAGTAGCATATTCCGTTCGAGGCATGTGGGCTGCTGAATTCATATCTGTGCATAGAATGGATAGCAGTCTCCCCCTTAGCGGTGGTTGCCCGTGCCAGCTGCAGCAGTCTGAAAAAAGAGTCTTGAGAACAGCTTGTCCTACAGCTGCTTGGAGTGTACATCTACACAGTAGTGTTTGGTAAATGTATGTATGGTAGACCATGTGGCTCCTCTACATATTTCTTCTAGAGGAATGTTTCCCAAGAACGCCATGGATTCCCCTAACTTGCGTGTTGAATGCGCTCTTGGTGGAACTGTTATTGTGCGTTTAGCTTTCTCATAACAAATCTGTATGCACTTAACAATCCATCTGGCTACACCTGATTTGGAAATGGGGTTGCCTTTATGCTGTGGTGAAAAGGCAACAAACAGTTGCTTAGTTTTCCTGAAATGTTTTGTCCTGTCTATATAGTACAGGAGAGCTCTCTTAACGTCTAGTGTATGTAGAGCTCTTTCTGCCACTGAATCTGGATTTGGGAAGAACACTGGCAGTTCTATTGTTTGATTGATGTGAAACTGGGATACCACCTTTGGCATAAATTTAGGGTTTGTACGTAGCACTACCCTATTTGCGTGAATTTGGATGAATGGCTCCTGAATAGTTATGGCTTGCTGCTCACTAACTCTTCTAAGTGATGTAATCGCCACTAAAAAAGCCACTTTCCATGTTAGGAATTGTATTTCACACGAGTGTAGAGGTTCAAAAGGTGGTCCCATCAGTCTGGTTAGAACCACGTTCAGGTTCCAGACAGGTGAAGGTGGGTGTCTTGGAGGAATCACTCGTTTGAGTCCCTCCATGAAAGCTTTAATAGCAGGTACTCTGAAGAGTGAAAGGTGCTGCCTGTTTTGAAGATAAGCTGCCACCGCAGCTAAATGTATACGTATGGAACTGTAGGCTAGATTGCATCTGTGTAAATGTAACAGATAACATATGATGTTTTGAGTTGATGCATCTAGCGGATTTACGTCATTGTTACAATAGATGACAAATCGTTTACACTTTGCCGCATAGCATGCTCTGGTTGTAGGTCTTCTTGCCCCCTTGATAATATTCATGCAGTCAGGAGGCAAGTTCAGGTAACCAAACTCTATGACTTCAGGAGCCAGATCGTAAGGTTTAACTGTTGCGGATCTGGGTGCTGAACGTCTCCATGGCTCTGCGTTAAAAGACTGGGTGTTAATTGCAGCCTTTGATGAGGCACCACGGAAAGTTCTAGGAACGTGGTGTACCATGGTTGCCTCGCCCACGTTGGAGCAACTAGGATGAGGGTCATTGAGTGTTGTCGTAGTTTGCGTGCCACTAGTGGTATGAGCGGGGCTGGTGGAAAAGCGTACGCAAATATGCCTGACCAGTTCATCCATATCGCATTGCCCTGAGACTGCGAGTGTGGAAACCTGGCGGCGAAGCTTTGGCATTTTGCGTTTTCCCTTGTGGCGAACAGGTCTATCTCTGGGTGACCCCACTGCTGGAAGTACGGTTGTAGCACTGAGGGATGTATCTCCCATTCGTCCATCTGGTGGCTGTCTCTGCTGAGCAGATCCGCCATCTGGTTGTCCCTGCCTGGGAGGTGTTCTGCCATGAGTAATATGTTCCTCTGAATGGCCCACTTCCACATGCTTTGCGCTAGATGTGACAACTGTGGAGAGTGTGTTCCTCCCTGCTTCTGTATGTAGTACATGGCAGTCATGTTGTCCGTGCGGATCAACACGACTTTGTTGCACAAATGTACTTTGAACGCCTTCATTGCCATAAAGATTGCCATCAGTTCCAGCAGGTTGATGTGCATCCTTTTTTGCTGTGTCGTCCATAGTCCCTGCACTGTGTAATGGAGGACATGCGCTCCCCATCCCAGGAGAGATGCGTCCGTCGTCAGCACTATTTGTGGTATAGGCTCTTGGAACGGTCGTCCCCTGCAAAGGTTTTGTGGGTTCCACCAATGCAGAGAGTTGTATGCGCGACCGGTCACCAACACTAGGTCTTTTAATTGTCCTTGAGCCTGGTTCCACTGCCGTGCTAAGCACTCCTGAAGCGGACGCATGTGTAGTCTCGCGCGAGGGACTATGAAGATGCAGGAGGCCATCATGCCTATCAACTGCATAAACACCCTTGCTGTGAGCGAGTGTTAGGGTCTGAATTTCTGAATCAGTAATTGAATGCTGTTGATTCTTGCTGAGTTTGGCTGCGCCTTTGCTGCCAGAGTGTCTATTGTTGCTCCCAGGTACTGTTGTACGTGGGCGGGTTGAAGATGAGACTTTGGGTAGTTTAATGAGAATCCGAGGCTGTGTAGGAGGTGAATAGTGCGGGATATGTGGCTGGCACATTGCTGGGCTGACTTTGCTTGTATAAGCCAGTCGTCCAGATAGGGGTAGACGTGAATATGGTTCCTCCGTAGGTGCGCAGCTACTGTCGCTAGGCACTAGGTGAACACCCTGGGGGCTGTTGTCACCCCGAAAGGCAGGACCTTGAACTGGTAGTGCTGATTCTGTATGGTAAACCTGAGATATTTCCTGTGTGCTGGATGTATCGGTATGTGGAAATATGCGTCTTTTAGGTCTAGTGTTGCGAGGAAATCTCCCTGACTGAGCAATGGTAGAACCTGCAGTAAAGTGAGCATGTGAAAATGTTCTGACAAGATGTTTTGGTTTAGGGCCTGAGGTCCAGTATTGGCCTGAGAGACCCGTCCTTTTTGGGGATTAAGAAGTACAGCGAGTATACCCCTGTTCCCTGTTGCTGTACAGGTACGAGTTCTATGGCCCCTTTTTGCAGCATGCTGATGACTTCTTGCTGCAATAAGTGTATGTGCTCTGCGGACATAGGACGGTGTTTTGGGGGTATGTGGAGTGGGGGTTAGCTCTAGACAATAGCCGAAGTGGATAAATTGTCTCACCCACCTGTCTGTGGTAATGCTTTCCCAGACTGGCAGGAACTGTTGTAATCGTCCCCCGACCGGTGTTACATGGTCTGGGGGCAGTGACAAGACGTCACTGTTTAGTATTGGCGGAGGATCTGGTGGTGTTATTCCCTCGTCCTCTGCCTTTGTTGCTGTTGCCACGGTATCCACCTCTATTGTTTTTATTATAGGTGGTCTGCGTGCTCCCTTTATTGTATGGAGTTTGCTGGGATGCCTGGCCTCGTGCAGCTCCTCTGTTACCGGAGCGACGAAAGGAGCCTCCTCTGAACTGTTGTGACTGCAAGGCACCCATAGACTTGTCTGTCTCTGTGTCCTTTTTAATCTTCTCTAATATTGTGTCCACATCTGGACCAAATAAATAATCAGGGTTCACAGGCTGATTTAATAATGTAGTTTGAATCTCAGGTTTGAACCCAGAGATGCGTAACCAAGTATGTCTCCTGAGCAGGACACGTGTATTGATGACCCTGGCTGCGGTGTCTGCTGCGTCTAGCGCACATTTAATGGATGCGTTAGATATGTCTTTTCCCTCTTGTATCAGTGTTTCTGCTCCCTCCTTGTAGGCATCAGGCAAATGTTGTAGCAGTTGCTCTAGTGTGTCATAATGAGCTCTATCATATCTGGCTAATAGCGCTTGTGTATTAGAAATTCTCCATATATTAGCTGCTTGAGCAGCCACCCTTTTTCCAGAAGCTTCTAATATCTTAGACTCCTTGTCTGGAGGAGGAGCATTACCAGTGGTTTGTGAGTTGGCACGCTTACGAGCATTTGATACCACCAATGGCAGCTGTCCCTTAATATATGTAGGGTCCACAGGTGCCGGTCTGTATTTTCTTTCGATTCTGGGGTTAACAACCCTTGCTCTTGTGGTTTCCTTGAAAATGTCTCCTGCATGTTTAAGGACACCTTTCAACATTGGCAATGTTTTGACTGATTTCTCTGAAGTGGAGAAAGTGTCAAATAGGAAGTCTTCTTCAATTGGGTCAGCATGCATTTCCACATCATGATTGTGTGCTGCCCTTTCTATTAATGTGTTAAAGGCAGCTGTATCCTCTGTTGGCGAAGTCTTAACAGGATAAGAAGGAGTGTCAGGAATAGTCTGTGACTCCCCCGGGTCGACAGGGTCTGTCCAGGCTTGAGTCTGGTCATCCTGATCCGTGTCCACATAATTAAATTCTTCATTGTGGTCATACCCCATATCCTCATCATTGCGTGTGGGTGAGTATGCAGAGGTGTCCTGGCCATGGTACCTTACAGTCCCAAAAAGGACAGGTGATGTGGAAGAATCCCTTTTGTTTTTGAGTGGAATTTTATATGTTTCAAGAGGATTTTCTGACCTGATCTTCCTCTGATAAATAGTAAGTCTGTCGGAGTCGATATGTAGCTTCGACTGTTCATCATAGGAGGGCTCGTGGTACACAATGTCCTCTTCTAGAGAATGACTCCTTTTCCCCAATGACACCTTTTTGGACGTTTCGATCCCTGTCTTCGGATCGAGCGCCTTAGGCCGTGCGGTTGGGGGCAGTCCGAATTTTATCGGTGGCATAGTATTTGTAGACTGACTGACCTTCTTTGGGGCTGGCGTCGTCATTGGTCCGCCCGACTTTGTCTTTTCGCCAATATGTTTTTGACCTTGCGTCGACTTAGGCGCCTGTGGCGTTGGAGGCGCGCTCTTCTGCCTCGACTCGACGTGGTCCTTCGAGCCGCTCTTGGACTTTGGCTCGAGGCCTTTGACGAACTGTGGCCTGTCGACTCATTGCTTCGGATCGAGAACCTTCCGAGACTCGATTCCCTTATTTGTGTCGCTGTTCGTCGGCGTCGACCTTGTCGGTTCGACGTGCCTGACTTTAGTTATGGACTTCAGCGTACCGATCTTCGGGTCGACACCCCTTATTTGTGACCCCGTAGGGTCGTCGACACCTTTCTTCTTTGTCGAATCCGATGGATCCGAACTCTTCGATCCGAAGACCGTCTCCAGCAGTTTCGGTTTCGTTCTTGACTCCATGGCTTTCGGTTTCAATTTAACCAGTGACTGGTAATGTTCGACCGATGGCTCGTGTGATATATTCTTAGCCGGGCCGAGACGCGGGGCTATAGAATGTTCGTCATGATCTTGGCTATGGCCTGTTGGCGATGCCTCGACCTGAGCCCTTGGAAGTCTTTGCGTGTCTGTTTCGGGCCCTGTACTCACTGTTGGGCCTGGTTCATCGCTCGAGTCGTCATCGACGGCTCCGATGGCGGATGCGTCGTCCCTTACCTAGACAACGTTTTCATCCTCGACGTTTCCTTCGTCGTCTTCATAATAGTTGGAGTCATGCTCCGAACCGGGATCCGACTGCTGTTCTGGATCCTCAGTGTCGACGACCTCATCGTCTTCTTCATCGAAGATATTCACCGGGTTGGGCGCTGGCCTCGTCATTGTCTGCCTCGCTGCGCGTCGAAGTCGAAGCGCCTTCTTTGACCTGAATTGAGCACAAGCTAGGCAGTTGGCCTCATTGTGCTCCGGAGATAGGCACTTGTTTCACACCGGGTGTACATCAATGTGTGGGTACTTAGAATTACAAAGGGGGCAACGTTTGAACGGGCTCCTTTCCATCGACGATCGGGCCTCTGGTGTCGAAAAGGCCACGCGGCTCTCTTCGACGTCCTGCTCGAAAAGAACTGGAACAAGTACTCGGCACCGATCGAAATGACAATACCGACGACCCCAAAGGCCTTTTGGCCTTTAGAAAAGTTTCCGAACTTGAGTAAAGAAAGTACATCCGAACCCAATGGCGGAAAAAAACAATCTGAGGATGGAGAGGATGCCCATGCGCACTGTAGTCCAGGGGACAGGGGAAGAGCCACCTATCTCGTGATACTTCGAAGACTCTTCCAGGACAACAATGTGCAATCATCCGGACCCAACACTAGGCGGCGATCTATGCACAGATATGAATTCAGCAGCCCACATGCCTCGAACATAAAGGTTTTCAAAAATTCTTTAGTCTGTGGTTATTTTAAAAAAGAGTGCAAATGTTATAAATGTTATTTTTGACTGCTTATCTTTTCAGCTCGCTCCCTGATCCATTGTGGTCATAGGTACCAAATGACAAGGATTGGTAAGTCAATGGTATAGGAATTAGTTAGGATTAAATAACTGGTAGTAGAGTGTAGGTTACCCGATTAAGTAAATATGGTGAATTGAATTATGGGCCCAAGTGTGCATACAGTAAAATTATAGTCGGGTAACCTGCGCGTTCTATCACCACCTCAGGCAGAAAAGATGCCCTAGTCCAGAGTAATACTTTGTCCGGAAAGATAGTCAGGTAAGGAAGCTGTGAAGACAGTGCCTGCAGTTTTCTAACCCTCCTGGCAGAGGTTACTCCCACCAGAAAAGGTGTCTTAATGCTGAGCAACTGCAGAGGGCAGTTATGCAGCGGTTTAAACAGTGCACACACCAGAAAGGTGAGAACCAAATTAAGGGCATGATAAAAGGTGAAGGAGGAAACAAATGGGTTAACCCCTTTAAGAATCTCTGCACCAGAGGAGATTAGAAAAGAGATGGCTGATCAGGTAGCTGAAGAAAAGAAGAAAGAGTCGAAAGGTAGCCCTTCAGTGTACTTGGTCAGGATCAATGCTCATGTCTAGAAGCTCGGGATACCAAACTCTCTGTGGCCAGTCGGAAGCCACCAGAATAACTTGTCCCGGTCGCTCCTGATCTTTCTGAGCAGGAGTGGATGGGTGGGAAAGGCGTATAGGAGGCCTGAACTCCACTAGTGAAGAAAAACATTGCTGAGCTTGTGTCGCCTTGGAAACTCCAATGCATAAAACTGCTGACATTGCGCGTTCTCTTGAGAACCGAACAGATCTAACCAAGGTTCTCCCCACCGCTGAAAGAGACCTTGTGGTACCTCCGGATGGAGACGCCATTCATGATCCTAAACACACCAAGTTGACAAAAAGTCCAAAAAAGTCTGTCAAAAAATCTAAAGGGGGTAGCTCTCTTCAACGGATAGGCACTGGCTGGCCCAGAAAGAAAAGAACCAACGTCAGCGCGCTGAAGTGGAGGTTATATTGATGACGCAGATGTCACCACCACGACGACTAACATGACGTCTTGTGGATTCGAACGAAGGCACCTAGAGGCGAGCAGGGGTACTGCTAACAAAAATCTTCCAGATCAAGCCTGACGCCTGGAAGTTCAAAGGTAAGGAATCTGTGGCTAGATGTCTATCAGATTGAACTATTAAAGGAGCAGAAGCTTGCCTCATTTCTCACAAGATTGGAGAAAGGTTTGTTGATGTGATCAGGAAGGCTTATCACAGCCAAAACCCAAGGTAGCATGTTGTTTTGGCAGGACACAATGCTCGGCTGCCCCTACCAAACCTTTTCCGCAAATGTAAATCAAGTCTTCTGGACTCCCGTTCACAAGGTCAGTGTGGAACATATTGGGGTTTAGCTCTGTAAGCAACACTTGAATCATGAAGCTCCTCAGGGGAGGATACTTTGACAGCACTTGGGGTACGACGAAGCAGGCCTATAACGCAGAGCTATCAGTCTATAAACTGCTGAGCTTGAGAAGGGTTTTGCCCAGACTTCAAAACTAGGTTCCAGCAATGATCTATAGAATAGCAAAAAGGGGTTTCAGGACCACTGATGAGATGTGCAAGAACTTCAACAGGATGTTAGGACATAGGCTCTTTAGTCAATAAGGGCAATTTAAACCTCTCCAATGTCTTATACCTAATGACATGAATGAACAGACTTCTTCAGCAGGTGGGCCAAAAGGATATGGGTTATGACCTTCAGGGAATGTATCAAAACCATTAAGATTTTGAAGGTCGGTGTATAGTTCAGCATCTGTGTAGTATGGAGAGGTAGGTTGTGAGCCTTGGGATTGACACTGATGCTCTAGCCTGTGAAAGCACTTAAACTGGTAGCATGAGTGCCTGACCCTCTGTAGTCGCTTCCCTCTAGGAAGACCTAGGCCAATATGCCACTAAGACACCAGCCCGATTAACACAGATGTCAATTGTGACATCATTCCAAGCACCAACCTTACCCTGTCCAGCCCAGAAAGATGTGCAGTTCTGAAAATAACAAGGATGCCAAAAGAATCAACTTAGGATGGGTTGACAGGTAAAGCAGGGAACCCTGGTATGAGGTTCTTTATAATTCACAAAGGCTCAGAAGACAACGAGGAAGAGACTCGTCAGGAAAGGCTGCAGTCTTGGAATGGTTATAAATAACAAAGCGGACTGATTTTTAAATCATTTCTAGCGTTTTTCACAGGATGATGCTTTGGAGATCTGTGAGAAAGTGCCATCTTTCTTGCATTGGTATGCCCCCACTTTTTTCTGAACTGCTGATGTGCTTTGACTGAGTGTGCCCTGGGTTCCTGCCAGCCAGGTACCCAGGGCCTGTGTTCCTTCCTTAAAACTACACTGAAACAAAATACCCAATAGGCATCTCTGGCCACCTGTCAGCCCCTAGTAAATGGTGCCCTAGGTACCCAGGGCATTGTGACCAGGGAAGACCCCTGGGGGCTGCAGCACTGATTGTGCCACCCTCAGGGGCCCTGTACCCTGGCACCCACACACTGCCTTTGCAGGCTGAGTGTCTAAGTACAGAATTAAAACAAGAGTCGACATGGCACACATCCCTGTGTGCCATGCCCACAGAACCCACTGCCCTGGCATACTTCAGTCACCCCTCTAGCTGGGTGCCCTATGCCAGAGGTGAGGGCACAGGTGCATGAGCCCTGTGCCCCTAAAGTACCCAGGGCCATTCCTGGGCACTGTAAGTACAGTGATGCCATTAAGAGTATATGGTGCTGGGAGATTGTCTTTACGAACTCCACAGCACCATAATGGCTACACTGAAGACTGACAAGTTTGGTACCAAACATCTAAGCACATTAAACCCACACTGATGCCAGTGTGGGATTTAATGTAAGACGCACCAGAGGGCATCTTAGAGATGCCCTCCAAAACCCGAACCTACAATCCACGTCTGGGTTGAGTGGCTGCAGAGGCTGCCACACAGCGGACATGTTGCTGGACCCCTGGGTGGAGAGCCCCCCGCTTTCCTGGGTCTGCAACAATGCACATCCTGGGCGAGGTGCTATGTCTCCTCTCCCAGGATGGACATGGGGAAGCTTCAAAGGCATGCCGCCTCTGAGAGCTTCTCCCTCCAGACCATTTGCTGTACCCAGCAACTGGCCCCCTCCAGTTCTGCCCCCACTCTGGCGGGAAGACTGGCGGGAAAAACTATGTCAGGAAGGGGGGTGTGCCAGCCTTTGCCAACTCCACCCCTCAGGTGAAGGAAGCGAGGTGAAGCACGACCTTGTAGACGGGGAGCCCTGCCAAATCCCAGCTAGGCTCCTGCCCCCCTCCCCCAGGAGAGGAGCAAGCTAGGGGGTGTACTCACCCCAGGACAGGGACCCATTGGTCCCTGCCCTTGCCCTACCTGTAACACCCCTAAATTTAGTATTTAGGGGCTCCCTGAAACTTCCTTCCTTAGATCCCGATACCAAAAAGATGAAAGAAGATCAAGAAGAAGACCCGCCGTGCGGCTGCTAACAACAGGACAACAACAACTGACTTGGCCCCAGCCCGACCGGCCTGTTGATCCTGGAACCTGCTCCTGCCTAAATCCGGCGACCCCCGCAGACATCAACCTTGGGACACCCAGAGGACCTGCCTGCCTTGACCCTCTTGAAGATTGGTACTCCCATCAGCAAAGGCTCTGCTGTAACAACCCACCTGGTGCCCACCAGGAAGCTCCGGACCAGCCCATTCTGCACCAGCCGAGGCCGGGCCAATCTGAACCAAGACCACGAGGACGTCCCCCCGGCGACTGGGACCCGAAGTCCAGTGCCCATAGACCCTCCTCGACGAACCAGCCGACGCCTGCAGACTCAGAACCAGGGACCACCCCAACCGCGACCAGCCGAGGGTAAGCTTTTCCAACACCCAAAGACACCCCTGCACCCAGCGCCCTACATCCCCCTGTGCCTCCCTTTGGGGTACCTACCTGTGCTCCAAGATCCCAACTTACCTCTCGAAGTGCTGGTCGCCCCTGGAGAGTCTCCGTCCCAGAGCCTGCAGCCTTTGTTCCCTTTTCAAGATCCTCATTGGATTACATTGAGCGCCAGACGGCGCAAAAGCACCCTGCATCCAGCCGCCTGAGTGCCTCTGGCTGTGACCCCTTTGTCCAGAGCCGCGTGGCCTGCTAGCCAGCAGCCACCAACCGAAGGCCCCCTTCCCCTCATTGGATATCATTGGGCCTACCTACCTCTGCACCCGGCCGCCCCTGTGCCGCTGGAATTGAACTAACTGTACTTACCTGACCCTGGGGGACCCCTGAGTCTATACCCAGAACCTTAACTTCACCAACCAAGTACTCACCTGGAAACCGGTAATTCACTTACCTGCCATTGGATAACATTGACTCCTTTTGACTTGAAGTGTTAAGTTCTGAAAACTGGAAATATTCACATAAAATCAGCCAAAGTCCGAATTCCGAAGTACTCATCTGTGACCATGGGAGAAGCCAGTACTGTACCTTTTCAGCCCAGTACTGAACCGCAAAAGTAATCCCAAGCGGGTTAACTAGTAATCTGTATTTTCTCCATAGGAACCCATTGTCTGCTTTTCTATGAAATTTCTTCTAAGTGTCTACTTTTGAAAACTGGAAATATTCTTTAAAAATCATACGAAATACTGAAACGCAATTACCTACCTGTTTTGAGTTAAGCCCTCAGTGCTGGCCCTCGGAGACCAGTGTTGGGTTACAAAAGTAACGCGATCGTACTTTACCTGCAACCTGAATTTTCTCCCATTGAATAACCAGCTAGCTGGAGCATTGCTGGCTCAGATAGAAAGTGAAATTCCTTCCCCTATGCTCAAAGTAATAGCAGCAGACAGAGGACTAATATCTCCACCTCCCCGGCTTGCATGAAGGAGAAGGGAAACTGCTCTTTCATGCTAGCTAGGCAACAGCAACAAACAGAGGACTAATGTCTCTACCCCACCTATTTGGCGGACATTTTTGACTAGTCTTTCTTTGGCGGGCATCATTATCTGAACAGGCACCAAGAACCTAGCATTTTAGACTAATCTCAACTACCGAGACTATCAAATACTGTGCTCAGTTAGGTATTCACACCTTCATGTGAAAGAATGTTTGCCGATTATTGCAGTACTATACTTCTACCGGTATTTTAAACTTCTGTAATGCACAGATTGCTACCTCATACATGAAAGAATGTCTGCCTATTATTGCAATATTATATTTCTACTTATATTTTGAACACTTGTAATGCACAGTTTGCTACCTCATATATGTTGGCTGCTAACTAATGTCACTTTGGATTTTATTGATTTTTGATTTTTGGTTCATGTACATTATTGTTTGCATCTGTACTCTGCTCCTATATTCTATTAGTCCGACTGCTACCACATATACCTCATATATCTCCGGTTGCTCACTAGTATCACTTCTGCCTGTATTTGTGAACATCTGTAATGCGCAGACTGTTACCTCATATATTCTGGCTGCTAACTAATGTTGATTTTTGATTTTGGGGTTCATGTAAACAGTGGTTTGCACTTTTATCCTGCTCTTATCAGTATTATACTTCTCCTGTATTCTGCACTATTCTGCACATTTCCTCAACCTGCACTCATTCCTACTTTTCTCTCCTGTCACGCACCGACTGCTACCACACATACAATATACTTCTACTGTAGTCTGTACTACTCTGCAAAGTGCTACAACCTGCATCCGCTCACACTCTTCTCCTCTCTCCTGTAATGCACCAACTACTACCTCTTATATTTCTGGATGCTCACTAGTGTCACCTCTGCCCCCTAGGATCACTTTTGATCCATGTAATTGCTATGTGCATCTGTACCCTGTCCCAGTATTATACTTCTACTTTATACATTATACAAGCATTATACCTCACTCTTGTACCTTCAATTTACTATATGTACTCGCTCTACTGCACACTCTTATACTTTGGTTACGCTGGTTGATCACTAGTGCCACTTCTGTAACTTACTGTATGTATTTGTGTCTCTGCACACTCTTATATTTGGGTATACTGACTGATCACTAGTACCACCTTTGTACTGTGTAGCTTACTTTATGTACTTTTTTTCCTGCACATGTGTACCACTATAGTGTATTATCCCACACCCACCTAAACCACCGCCCCAACATGGATCCTATCGGCAATCACACATATAAAATCAACTACCCACCGACACTCACCAAAAAAGCTGCTAAACGCTTTAAACACAACTTCCTTAGGTCACACTCTGAAACACCCTTTGCTGACACCTACTTCTCACCGATCAATGGATCCCTGAACACTGATGATATCTTCCACACCACACGCAGAGCTCAATGGAGAAAAGCGTTCCTCTCCTTACTCACCGTCTCCTCCACCAAGAAAT
The DNA here is from genome assembly GCF_964261635.1 of Lissotriton helveticus. NCBI lineage: Eukaryota > Metazoa > Chordata > Amphibia > Caudata > Salamandridae > Lissotriton > Lissotriton helveticus. Next base: position 771,342,688 of record NC_136067.1, on the reverse strand, counting down.
CCTCTCACAGCCTAACTCTCTCCATCACGCCATCCCAACTCGTTCCAGGCAGAGCCACCATCACTATCTACAATAAAGGGATTGTCCTATCTCAATCCACAGACAGGAACCTGGAACTACTAGACAACTTGTTCCCCACTTTCAAAGAGCACCTCTCCAATTCGCGGAACAACACTCATATCTCCTCCAGTCCCACCAACCACGACCTCATATCTCCTACCACCCACAACCCCTCCAACTCACTTCAGCGCCAGTTAACTACTGCATACTCCTCAATCAGGGACACACCTACCACCCCTCTATCCCAGCTCAGCACAAACCAACTACTACTTACATCTCAATCAGGGACACACCTACTACCCCGGACCCCCCATCTCCCACCCACAATTATTCTATCCCAGTTCAGCACCAGGCAGTTGCCACACGCGCCTCAAACACAGACACAGATCGCTCCCCCTCATACACCACTCACACCCCCACCCCTGCTACCAATCCACGGGCCTCCACACTTATCAACACTCCTCTCACACCTACAGATGGCTCTAACACCCCGTTCACCCCTGACAGCACAGCTCCCTCCCACAACACACCTAACCTCGCAAAAACTGTCCTCGGCCCCCTCATCGTCCCTGCAACCCCTCACACAACTACACCTCCCAGCCCAACATGTCCTCCCCCCTTCCGATTAACTCTCTCACTCAACTCTCCCCCTACCGGACCTCAATCCCAGCTCGCAATCGCAACAACCGCCCTCGTCGTACCCACAACCCTACTTCTGACCTTGACACACTCTCCCTTCTCAGCTCCTATGACCCTGCACCCCATAATGACACAACCACCCCACACCTCACCATTCCCACGATACACCACAAATCCCCTTAGACCCCCCACACTAAACAGCAGATCCTCCATCCCCAATAACCTTAGAAAAGTCCCCCTCGCTCTAGAACCACCTACCACCCTCAACACACCCCGTCTCAAATGCACTCTCCTCAACTGCAGATCGGCCTCGAAACATTCCGCCGCCATTGCTGATCTCCTCTTATCGCTGGACCTTGACATAATCATCCTGACTGAAACCTGGCTAACTGAATCTTCGACACCTATAATGGACATTCTAGTCCCTCCCAACTACCACATTATCAGGCTCGACAGATCAGGCAACATTGGGGGTGGAATCGCATGCATTTACAGGAACAACATCTCTGTCTTGAAAGTCAACTCCACCTCCCTACCATCCCCAACATCCTGGGAATACATCTGCCTCGACATTATTAGTGAGGGCAAACCGATATGTTCTCTTCACAGCATTTACCACCCTCCCGGGGACAACTTCACCTTCTCCCAACAAATCATGGATATGATCTCAACCAATTCCGGACGGCAGCTCACCCAAATATACCTTGGTGACTTTAACCTCCACTGGAACGATCGCAATGACGCGGTGGTAAACAGTCTTAAAAATTTCCTTGACGCCCTTAACCTCACCCAAATATGCAACAACCCAACCCATGAGAAAGGCTCTATCCTTGACCTGATCATCTCCAAAGAGGACTCTATCCTACTCGAGTCCATCCAACCCTGTGACTGGTCAGATCATATTATCACATTCTTCATCAATGAAAAAGTTAAAGTTAACCCGGCTCAACTCTCCAAACCGAAAGTCTGGAAAAGAGACATGAAAAAACTCAACGCAGGCTCTCTTCCCCCTAACAGGTGCAATCTCCTACTTCCACCGATAGGCGATACAGACGTTCAAACCTTGACTGACCACTATCTCAACGCTATGACCTCAATAATTAATGAGGCTGCACCTATGCAGCTAAAAAGAGTCTCATCTAAAATCTCCAACCCATGGTACGACGGAAGTCTCAATGAGGATAGACGAGACATGCGAATGGCAGAGCGTACCTGGAGATCAGCTCCCTCTGCAATGCACCTAAAAGACCTGAAGAAAAAGAGAAACGCCTACTTCAGGAAAATAAAACGTTCAAAATCAGACTTCTTCAGCCTCCAGCTCGACCAAGCAAAAAATCGCCCGAGAAAACTGTTTGAGCTAATCAGATCACAATCCAAGGATCAACCCCAACCACTCAACACTGTGAGTAAAGCACCCTCCTGTGAAGACTTTGCTGCTTTCTTTATCCAAAAAAATGACAACATAAAAAGCGATCTCCTTACCGACGCAAGCCTCTACTCCAAACCCCAGTGCCTAGCACCCGCTGAACCAAAAAACATACTACATGGTCAACCTTTGGCACATACTCGGAAGAAGAAATTGGCAAGCTACTCAGCACCCTGAAACCATCCAATCACCTCACGGACCCCCTTCCTGCCTCCGCAGTAAAAGACTTTACCCCATTGCTTCTCCCTCTCTGGACTAAAATTATCAACAGCTCTCTCCAACAAGGAAGCATACCTGACTCCCTCAAAGTTGGTCAAGTCACACCTCTATTAAAGAAACCCACAGCCGACCCCTCTGATCTCAACAACTACCGTCCCATTACCAATATTCCCACTCTCGCCAAACTGCTGGAAAAATGCGCACAATTACAATTGACTAAACACATTGAACAATTTGATCTCCTCAACCCTCACCAGTCAGGCTTCCGAGCAGGACACAGTACAGAAACTGCCATGACTCACATAATTGACGACGCTCTTCAAATACTAGACCAAAACGACACTTGCCTCCTCATCCTTCTTGACCTCTCTTCAGCATTCGACACCGTTAAACATGAAAATCTGCTAGAACTACTAAATACAAGAATGGGTTTATCTGGAACTGTTCTCAAGTGGTTCACTTCCTTTCTTCACAACAGGTCGCAGAAATTCAAGAGCAACAACCAGATGTCCTCGCCAATACCTGTAACGCTAGGCGTCCCCCAAGGCTCCTCTCTATCCCCAACTCTGTTCAACCTAGTCATGGAACCACTCACTACCTTGCTACAAGCATCCAATGTACACTTTCACATGTACGCCGATGACACCCAACTTTATCTCAAATTACAATCCCCCAATGACATCCTGCTCCTGAACTCAACAATCAGACGCACCCAATCCTGGCTTGCCGATAACCACCTCAAACTCAATGCCCTGAAAACAGAGTTCCTTCTGATCTCACCTCCAGCGAAGATCTCCACCACTCAAATTTGGCTTAAACACCTAACCGCTCTCAATGTCCAACCCACCATCGTGGACTCAGCAAAATCTTTAGGCATAACACTCGACACCAATCTCAACATGAAGCAACATATCAGCAAGGCAACTAAGGGAGCGAACTTCCAGATCAATACTCTGAGGAAACTAAAACCCTTCCTCCCAGCCAAAGACTTCCAAACCGCAGTACAAGCAATAGTCATCCCTCGAATTGAATACGGTAGCACCGCCCTCTGTGGACTCCCCCTAACCACAACCGCACCATTAAGAGCTTCCCTAAACGCTGCAGCGAGACTCATCACTGGGTCAAAAAAGCACTCCCATATTACCCCTGATTTGAAAACCCTGAATTGGCTGCCTTTTGAAGCCAGAATACACCTGAAAATCGCCTGCATGACACACAAGGCGGTTCACCTAAACTCACCCGGCTACCTCGCTCAGAAACTGACAATCTCTGGCGGAACCAGAAACACTAGAGGCACAAACAATCTTCTGCTGAAACCGAGAAGATTCCGGAAGGAAAAAACATATAAGCGCTCCTTCTCGGGAATGGCACCTAGGATCTGGAACTCACTCCCTCCAGAAACCAGGCTTATCTCTTCCACTACACTCTTTAAAAAAGAAGTAAAAGCTATCCTCATGGCTAAATACGCTGGAACCAGTATCTAGAACTCTAATACTCGGCACCGATCTGTTCTACATGCTTAACCCCTTTGCCTACTTGTATGAGTTGTCTCATCACTCACATGATTGGCGTTGCAGTCACCTATTTGTACTGTTTGATTTATTGATTTATCTGTCTGACTATGCTCCCTTATGTACCCCTCTATGTAACCTATTGTAACCTATTTGTACTATTTGATCTATTGATTTATTTGATTTGATTTGTATGACTATGCCCCCTCATGTACCCCTCTATGTAAAGCGCTCTGATATCTGCAAAGATCTTGTCCGCGCTATATAAAACTTTTAAAATAAAAATAAATAAATAAAAATAAACATTGTCAGATTTACATTGAAAAAGTGTCTAAGTGTGAACTTTTAAAACAGCTTTATATTCATGAAAATTCACTACAGTAACTAAAACGTTTTTGCTAATCTGGTTTCAGCTTAGACCCCAGGGCTGAATCTCAGATCTAGTCCTGGAACTACCAAAGTAATCCATAATGTAATCAACTGTACTTAAATGTAGAAAACCCATTGAGCTCAATGCTAGAGTGTGTTTTAGGACTGTGTTGCTTACTACCAATACTGTAATCATTGTTTGCACAAACTTTATTGCTACCTTGCAAAGTATTTACATGAGAGTACTCATAACCTGATAAGTATATTTTTATAACTGTTGGTTCTAAAAAAATAAAACACCTATATCTGTGGATATAAAAACAATTGGCCCGGAGTTCAGTCCTTGAGTGTGTGAAACATTTTGCTGACAGACTGTCCTCTGGTACTGCCTTACTGCTCGACCAAGCTACCACTTTTGAGAGTGAGAGTAAGGTCAGTTCTGACTTTAACCTCTGTTATACCTCTGGGGTTGGTAGACTCTATACACACTGTACTTCATTCTAGTCCAGTATATATATCTCTTCAGTGGTTGGAAGCTGCACTAACATCATTCGACAGTTACGGAAGCTAGCCCCCGTTCTCTCTCAATCGATGCTGCGCTCCATCGTAGCGGCCACGGCGATCTCGAGGTTAGATTACGGGAACGCCCTTTATCTTGGCCTGCCAAAAACTTTAACAAACAGGCTACAGGTCGTCATGAATGATGCTGCACGTCTCATCTTCAGGCTACCAAGACGATCTAAAGCATCCCATCTGTTAAAGAGTCTGTACTGGCTCCCCATCAAAGAGCGTGTGGAATTTAAGAATCTGTGCACAGCTCATAAGGCAATATATGGTCTGGCTCCCGCCTATATTAAAGATCGCTTGGCGGTGTACAGCCCAATGAGAGCTCTTAGATCTTCAGACTCTCAGTTACTGGTCTGTCCTCGGTACAAACTTGTAACCAAGGGAGGGAGAGCCTTCTCTGTGTTAGTTCCTCAGCTATGGAACACACTACCTGAGACGCTACGCAGGGAAGGGAATCTCCTACGGTTCAAAAAGGTGCTAAAAACACTGCTGTTTAGAAGGTCTATGAGTGCGATATAAGCTACTCTCTCCCCATTAGGATACTTTCCTGCAAGAGGACAAATGGGCTGTTTAGGACTGTCCTTGGCAGCCTAAAACAAAAAGAAAGACATTTATTTCAACATCAGTAACGTTTAAAACCTACAACCTTAGGAGGTGACAACTGACATAACGGCTTTTGAATTACTTGTGAGGAATTTCAGTAAAACACACAAGAGTTTTGAGCACTTAAGTCTTGAAAGAAAGAAAAAAACTATGCCAGTGCACCAAACAATGTTGCATGGAGCCACCAAGTAGTGCTGGAGAGCTATTGCTGATGACGTTTTTCCAGATCAAGTCTGGTAAATACAGATAAGATGAGAAATCTGGGGGAAGAAATATCCATTAGAAGTGTATCAGTTTCTGGCGCTCGAGGTCTAACAGTCCCCGTTGGGACTCACCCGGAGAAAACACAGCACGATGAAACGAAGCACACAGGACTTGCAGAACGCCGGACAGTAATGTATAAAGTGTGTTTGTTGGTATGACTGGGTCCTCCGAAGGGGCGGATTGGGGCCGGCCCAGGTATTGAGGGCCGGGTTCCGTTACTTTGCTTGCATACCCGAGGCCTGAGCGACTGAAGGACCTGGGACACTGCCGGGGGGCGGCCGGGACGGAGCTGGCCACGTGTTTCCCGAGCTAGAAGTTCCTCGGCTTATCACCGGGGTCGGGCGACAGACGCTCTGCTAATTGGGGTGGTGGGTAGTTTGAAACCCACGGAGCAGGGGGCAGGGAGGGGGGATTTTGTTATTGCAGAGGTGGGCGGGATGGTTGGGGTCCAGGGTGGGTGGAGACCAAAGGGACTGTCGGAATCGCATATGGCTGTCTGTAATGTTAGAGCATGTCGGGGGGGTTCCAGGTCGGGTGGTGACCACTGGGGGGGATCCGGGGAGGGACGGGGAGTTGGGGGTTTGTTATGGTCGAACGATATATTGAGATATGAAGTCATTAGCAGTTCAGTGATGCACGGTTGGAATGGTTTACAAAGCAATGGTTATGGCTAGGCATTGGGAAAAGAGCTTGAGAATCATGAGCTGGAATGTCAATGGACTTGGGGACAGGCTCAAGCGCACTATAGTTCTTCAATTTCTTAAAAGACACCAACCGGACATAGTAATGTTGCAAGAAACCCCCCTACTGGGTAACACATGTCACGCACTTAACAGGTGGGGCTATACTCTCGCCTCGCACTCGGGCTTCACATCAGGTTCCAGGGGGGTGGGGATACTTATGCGCCGCTCGCTGCCCTTCCACATTGACAGTACTAAGGTAGACCCACAAGGCCGTTTCACGGTGGTCACAGGACGCTGGGAGGGGTACACGCTTAACCTGCTTTCGACATACATCCCGCCGGGATTACAAGCCCAGGCCTTTACAGACCTGGGCAAATTGCTGCTCTCCCTTCCCGAAGGTCAATTGGTCCTAGGCGGGGACTTCAATTCTGTAGTATCGGGGCTCCTTGATAGACAGCCCCCCAGGGATATTCCCCAAGGGCGCCTCTGGTTGGCTGACTTTCTTGAGGCCTTTGGACTCACCGACGTTTGGCGTCACCTTCATCCCACACATAGCCAATTCACCTTCTTCTCAGGGCCACATCATACCTTCTCTCGGATTGACTATATCCTCACCGTCCTGCAGCACCACACTATAATACGGGAGGCCACGCTATTACCCAGGGGCATTTCGGACCATTCCCCTATTACTACACATATTACGTTCGGGACCAGGAGGGAGGGGTGTGTAGCGCCAATAAACCCCTGGCACCTAAAGAACGAAGACACGCGGGGGAAACTTGACACCTCCATCTCCAATTACTTTGAAGAGAACTTGGGATCGGTAGACTCCCCTGTCACGGTATGGGAGGCATTCAAAACGGTGATTAGAGGGGAGGCGCTTTCAGCCATCGCGGGAAAAAAACGGGAACGGCAATGTCAGGTCACTACAGTTGAGGCGGACCTTGCGGCACTGGAAGCCGAAGCTCTTGAAAAGGGGGCCAGGTCGATTAGGCACAAGTGGCAGGTTAAATTGGCAGAATACAGAGAGCTGGTCTCCCTGGAGGCCCAGACGGTGGCTAGACACAGAATGGGTAGATTGTACGACCAGGGTGACAAAGCTGGGAAGCTCATCGCCTGGTTAGATAAAAAACAGCAAGCCAAGAAGATAGTCCCATTAATTCATGCGCAATCCGGAGTGATTCTCACAGAGCCTCGTGGGATAGTGGAGGAGTTTGCTAGACACTATAAACAGGTCTATACGAGGGTGTCTGACCGACCAGAGGAAGACTCTATTGCCCTCCTTGCTGATATCCGAATGCCGTGTCTATCTGATGAAGATCGAGAGTCCATTGATAGCCCCCTCACAGAGACCGAACTAAAGCGGGCGATAATGGAACTCCGGCCTGGGAAGGCAATGGGTCCTAACGGCCTCCCGATAGAACTCTACAAGATCAAACCAGATACAGTCAGTAAGCACCTTAAAGCCATGTTTGAGACGAGTAGAGAGAAGGGAATTCTGCCGCGCGACCAGCGCATCGCCACTATAGTGGCAATCCCGAAGGAGGGGAAGCCGGCTGAACACTGTGCCTCATACAGACCGATCTCGCTCCTAAACGCTGAGCCGAAAATACTGGCGAAGGCACTTGCCAATAGGCTCAAACCAGTACTTAGTACGCTGGTTCATCCTGACCAGTCAGGATTTATGCCACACCGGAATACGGCCCTCAATATCCGTCGCCTACACGGGGTGCTTGGCCAGCGCCATAGACTGACGGAGGACGCGGTGGTGGTCTCCCTGGACGCTACTATGGCGTTCGACACCCTAGAATGGCCGTACATGTTCGCCGTCCTGTGTAAGCTGGGCTTCGGACCCCGATTCTCGTCATGGGTTCGTCTCCTCTATTCGGAACCGCTGGCACAGGTCCTAGTGAATAATAGAGTATCGGAGATCTTCACTTTGGAACGGGGCACTAGACAGGGCTGCCCTCTCTCCCCTCTCCTGTTCGCCCTCTCCCTTGAACCTTTGGCTGCCTGGATTAGACAGGACGTATACCTTCGCGGAATAGAGTGGGCGGAGGGATGGGAAGATAAAATTTCCCTATACGCTGACGACATTCTTTTATACCTCTCCAAGCCACGACGATCAATCATCGCTGCGCTGGACATCCTCGCCAGCTTTGGTCGCAACTCCGGCTTCAAAGTCAACTGGAGCAAATCCTACCTTTGTGTCCTCAGAGGGGAGTCACCGAGGCTTCCTGCCACTTGTCCCATCACAGTGGTTGAGGAGGGCTTCAAATACCTGGGAGTGTTCGTCTCCACGGACAAAGCCCTATCCTATGAGCGTAATCTTCTACCTCCCCTTCGGCGTCTCCAGCGAGACGCCCAATCTTGGCAAGATCTGCCATTGTCATTGCTAGGCCGGGCCGCCTTATTCAAAATGATGGCGCTACCCAGGTTCCTGTATGCCCTCCAAAACTACCCTGACCTAGTGCCTGACGCCTACTTCAAGGCTGTTGACGCTGCTCAACGTACCCTCCTCTGGGCGGGCGCCCCTCGTATTGCCTTGCAAAAACTCACACTGGGGTGGTATGACGGAGGCATAGCCCTACACGACATTCGAAAGTACTACTGGGCGGCTCATCTCTCAGCTATTAATCAAGGGACCTATGGGGACGGTAATGATCCGGCCTATGGGATGGACAGATGGCAACTCCCGGGGGGGAACTACGAAATCGCACTCTACTCCAAAGGGGGTAAACATCACTTCACTGGACCTACGCAGCATTCGGTACAGATATGGCACATAGCCCAAAAAAAACTTGGCTGGTCCGGGGTCCTCACCATGGCCACGCCGCTATGGGCCTCGGGCAAATTAGGCAACCTGGGCCAAACTAAGGGATTCCGGAATTGGGACCTGATTGGGATCTCACAAATCAGAGACGTCTGGGGACCCAAGGGTGTACACACATTCGAGCACATGCAGGCAACCTACGAACTGGCACATACCGAATACTTTCGATACTTACAGTTGCGACACTCGCTCCAGGCAAACATTCCACCAGGCACTACACTACCTGTATGCTCACCTCTTGAAGACAGGCTGTTAGATGGCCTAATTCCGGAACACGCTATATCCCTCACGTACAAAAAATTACTTAATAACTCCCCGACATACTCCTTCCTCTAAAAGAGAAGTGGGTGGCGGATGGGTTAGAAATTGATGAGGAGGAGTGGACCTATGCTCTGGCGTCCCCCCGGGAAGTAGCAATATCAGCCCGAATGCGCCTAATTCAGTTGAAGATACTTCACAGGATTTACATTTCAGGTGCAAAGCTGCAGAGAATGGGAAGGGGTGGGGACGGACTCTGCAGGAGGAGTTGTGGTGCAGAGAGTACCTTCTTCCATATCCTTTGGGGGTGTCCAAAGATTCAACTGTACTGGGGGAGGGTGGTCCGCTGCATGCAAGAGGTGTGGGAGGTAGAACTACGGCTGGAGGCAAAAAGATGTCTGCTCAACATTTGGGAACCAACGGACCTGTCACATAAGGGGAGGCTTTGGGTCACGCTTGGGCTGATGATGGCTAAACGCAACATTGCCAGACTGTGGGGTGATCCCAACCCGCCGAAACTGAGAGACTGGAAATGTGACATGGACTGGTCCATGCTGCAGGAGAAAACGGTGTATGTCTCACGAGGCTGTCCTCGCAAATGGGTGGAAATATGGTCCAGGTGGAACGAATATAGGGGGAACATCTGTGAGCCCCCGCGGTCTGGCTCACTGGACATGCAAGATGCGACCTGATTCCTAGCACATATACTAATTTAGTTACCGTACATGTGCACCTGAACTGTCTGAACCTTACAGTTGTGTAACGTGTCGACCAAGTTAATGGGGGGGATGTTCTTAGTTTGTTTCTTTCTAGGGACCTACACACATCGACCATGTGATATGCATTAAACTGAAAATATGACCTTCCTTATCCCTCATTATCCTTCAGGATCTCACAGTTGTACATTATGCAACGCCACCGTACCCCCGGGTTGACGGTCTGGGCTGTGTATAAAAAATTTGTCTACATTACTGATTTTACTGTTGGCCGGCCCTGTGGGGTTGTAGGCGAGGAATGTCTTATGTGATCTGCTCAATAAAGGTCTTTAAAAAAATAAATAAATAAAAAGAAGTGTATCAGTTTCATGTTCCAACTTTTTCTCATTTAAGGGCTGCATCCTCTTTAATGGAATGCATGCAAAGATGTCCTAAAACTGCCCACTTCACCGCGTTTACCTATGAAGAAAATAAAAAGCAACAAAATGTGTTTGTAGCAGGTCAAGAAGCACTTACCTTGTCCTTGTCCTTGTCCTTTGATCTCTGCCTCACTGGCCGCAGTCCGCCAAGAAAATCTGATGTTTCCATGTGCATGTGACAGTTCACAGAGTACAATGTCTGTTTTGCCATGGCTGCAAATAGTTGACAGATGGTTGTTTTCCCACACCTAATAATGAAGTAACAGAAGACGTAAATAAAATCCTGTTTATGACTTTAAAATTAGAAGTAAAAAGCATTTCACATAATGCCAAAGTTTGCACAAACAGTTCTGAATCACCAAATCCCTCTTCCTGAAGGTAGCTCAGGATTTATAAAATGTACCAAAGAAAAAGTTATCAAGTTCAGTAAGAACATTTCTGGTGGATACATAATCTTACAGCAGATACTCCACCTTATGAATTACATTTCCAGGCATCACACTGGTCCAGAATAGCTTTCCAGGAGCAATATCACTCCAGCGCCACTAGGTAGCTCCGTGCGCCTTCAGTTGCAACGCTGCCTCCAGACCAAACACTAGAGTACAAGAGGCTCTAATCAGCGTAATGAAGCCATTCCTTAACTTTTCCCATGCCTCACTAAGGCATGCAACGAGAAATCTAAAGCAATGACTGTGACAAAGATAGACGTTTTTACTACCTTAGGATCCTACTAGTCATGGTACTAACTCGCCAGGAGAGGACGGAGGCTGGTGGGTAATCAGCGGTAAGCTTAGGTATCCACCTTCACCAGAAATATTGTTTCAGAAGGTGAATAACGTTTTCTTCTGATGCATACATCTTCACACAGATTCCTCACCTTCTGAATGAGTCCCAAGGATATACCACCCCAGGACCTGAGATACAGTACTGTTGCTGAACCAAGAAGCCTGCAACACAGCCTAGGCAAATTATCGATCACTACATGCCTGAGAGGCGAGGCAGGACAATGCTTGGCAAAAGTGTTCAAAGATGACTGTGTAGCTTCACTCTTGTTACACCATCAGCGGCACTAAGGCAGCCAGATGCAGAGTGCTGAGCCCCAATGTTATCCAATGGGGGATAGTGGGCCTCCGGTTGGTGGCTGCTGACGAGCTGGCCACTGGGTTGTGGGAGCTAAGCTTCTAGAATTGTACACATGGCAAATGGGGGTTTAGGCCAGCACAAAAGATGCACCCTCAGCGGCACTAGGGCGGCAGGGTGCAGTTTCAACGTCGGGCGCCCTGTTTGCAACGGGGAACCTTCGGTTTGCAAAGGCACTGCAGGCTTAGGGACGGAGGTCTTCTGGGTGAGACCACCACTTCGAGAGTTAAGTTGGGATGTTAGGGGTTGGTTAGGCACCGTCGGTTTGGCCACCCAAGGCCGTGGGGCTTCAGGTGCAGGGGTGCCTTTTGGAGTCGGATCTTCTTACCAGCTCCTGGTCGGGGTTGGGGGGACCTTCTGGATTTAGGCTGCAGGTGTCGGCTGGAGGCTTAGGTCTGGGGTCGCCGGATATCAGGTCATATTTCCCGGGGGACCTCCTCGTGGTGTTTGCCCACTCCAGCTCGGGTCATGGACGGCGGGTGGAGTGTGGTGGTTGAAGGCAAGCAGGTCCTCCGGGGTTTGAGGTTGCTGGCTGCAGGATTTTGCAGGAGCAGGTTCGAGGTGGAGACAAGCCGGTAGGGCTGGGGCCAAGTCAGTGGGCATCTTCCTCTTGCTAGCTGCTGCACGGCTGTTCAGCCCTTCTTCTTGCAGTTTCTTCTGGTCAGAGGAAGCAAAGTTCAGGGGTGCGCCCCTAAATACTAGATTTAGGGGTTTTACAGGTAGGTAAAAGGTAGGGACCAGTGTGTTGCTTCCCTTTGGTGGGTACACCCGCAATTATGCCACCCTCCAGTGGGAGTGGGCATGAGCCTGTCTCTGGTTGGCCGAGTCCCCCTATCTTCAATATGACGTGGACTGAGAGTTGTGCTTCACCTTGCCTCTCCCACCTGAGGGGTTGAGTTGGCAGAGGTGGGGACACCTCTCTTCCTCACTTGTTTTTCCCGCCGGTTCTCTCACCCAAATTGGGGGTCAGAACCAGTGGGGACAAGTTGCTGAGAGCAGCAAGTGGCCTGGGGAATCTCACAAAGGCGGCAAGCCTTTGAAGCTTCCCATTTGTGAACCCTGCCCATCCTGGGAGAGGAGGCTTTGCACCTCGTCCCAGAATGTGCATTGTTTCAGGCCCCAGAGAGCAGCAGGCTCTCCACCCAGGGGTCCAGGAACATGCCTGGTGGTGGCAGCTGAAAGCAGCCACTCAGCCTGGACACTAGTGGTAGGTTTATTTTCAGGGGGCATCTCTAAGATTCCTTCTGTGTGTATTTTTCATTACATCCCACACTGGCATCAGTGTGGGTTTAATGTGCTGAGAAGTTTGATACCAAACTTCTCAGTTTTTAGAGTAGTCATTATGGTGCTGTGGAGTTCGTAATGACAAACTCCCAGCACCATATACTCTTAATGGCAGCACACACTTACAATGTCTAAGAATGGACTTAGACAGTGTAGCGGTACAGGGCTCATGCACCTGAACCCTCACCACTGGTATAGTACACCCAGCTAGAGGGGTGACAGACCTATGCCATGGCAGTGGGTTGTAGGCATGGCACACAGATGTGTGCCATGTCGATTCTTCACTTTGTTCTGCACCAAAACACACAGCCTGAAAAGGCAGTGTGTGTGTATAAAGGTACAGGACCTCTAAGGGTGGCACAGTAAGTGCTGCAGCCCTTGGAGGTCTTCCCTGGTCACAGTGCCCTGGGTACCTGTGGTACCATTTACCAGTGGCTGACCTGTGGCCAGAGAGTGCCAATTGGGTTTTGTCTTCAATGCAGTTTTAGCGAAAGAACATCTGTGAATCCAAGCGGCCCGACTGGTGCCATGGGTGGACCCTCCGTCGGGGAACCAGTAGGGGCCCTTCCCGACCCAGCAGGGTCCGAAGGCACGCCAGCAGGCTGCTCAAAAATTAGGTGCATGGCCTAAAAATTTGTGGAGTTGGGTGGCAGTCGCTCCGGGGTGCATGGCATGAAAGCTGACGCAGGTTTTCACATCGTGGATGCACTCGAGGCACCAAGGCAGACAAGATACTGGTCCGTCACTGACAACTGATGGTGACAAGCACCACAGTGCTTAAAGCCGACTTGTCTAGAGGACATACCTGCAACACCAGGAGAAGCATTCTCAAAAGACTTCGACAAAAGGTCAAAAAAGATTCAGTCAAAAAGTGATTAGGGTAACTTTCTCCAGATCTGGTACAGTAAGAAAATAACTAATGCCAGCTAGCTGGGATGGCACCTATATAGGCACAGTGCATGTCAATCAGATATATAAAGCAAAATCACTAGTATAAGATTGGACCAAAATAAACCACAGCAAGCTCACTTGCATGATGATTTCAGTATATGATATCAATCCATAAAAGGTACATAAAACCACATCTGTTTTAATTGTAGGTTTGTGACTTAATGTAGGACGTAAACAAAAGGCACATACCCAGTATCTCCCACGAGTAGTATTGCCTCGCCAAACTTCAGTGCTCTTCCCACTAGAACTGCCAATCTTCTCATTCCTAGAGTCCATACGATATGGGAAAACTCATTCTCCATGACACCAGACGGAGCAGAAAATAGGGTGCCTGACCAAAGGGAAGAAAATGGGTTAATAAAGATGGCTTAAGAGTATTGAACACTAGCACGTGTAAGCAGCCAATTAGATTTACAAAGGATGACCAGAATATTAGCACACTCACCTAATTCTCTCTTCAAAGTGTCATCAGAAAATAGAGCTTGTGGGTTAATTTTCCTTTTGAAGTGTTTTTCAATGACTCTCTGAATGACGACCTCTTCTTCTGGTTTCCTCACTCTGCCAGCCAGAAGAAGGAACCCTGAGAACAGCAGATGTGATAAAATACATTGGATTTTCCAAGTATGTAAAGGACAGATTCAAATCCTAAAACGGAAGATTTTGTGCTGTACTAACTTCCTTTGGTAATAGTGTCTGTCTTTCTCATCCAGGAAAATACGCCCTGGAATAAAGGGCTTAACATGTCATAGACAAACAGCCAGGAAAGAAGTAGAAGTTGAGGTCACATGTTTCAGCTTACCAACAATGAATTTTAACTACTCAAGACGAAGACTGACTATCTATCTGCAGTATTAAACTTAAGTTGGTTTAACAACATACGCAATGCAAGCTGTGACTCAAGTTCTCAGACCATGGCAAAATTAATCTTTAACCACTGGACCAGTCAGAGTGGCAGGGAGTATAGAAGCTACTCCATGTTCGGTATTAACAACAATTCTCTAGTACCAGTCTTTTTCTCTGTGCTGAAATAATGTGGTTCAAATGTTACGTTCTCTAGTGTGACACAGACAGCAGGTGGTATTAGCCACTAAACAAGGACGCAATGTCAAATTAAGCTTTGGTCAATGCTAACTTGCATCTTTAACTGAATCCTCTTCATAGTGAATAGTTTTCATTTCCAAATAATTTTGTAGTGTCAGCAAATCCTTCTCAAATTAACAGGCATGACAGAGTTGAATCATAACATTTTGCAGTTCAAAACCAACATATCATACCATCCTCCGCCAAATGTTGGAGCCAGTCGTAGTCCTTCTCAAGCTGTTCTGCTAAACGGTACCTTTCCGCCCATCTAAACAAATCACGAAGGGTGATAAAGCCATACTTTCCAGCAAAAACTGTGGAACCTCTGCGATGGGACTGTCATAAGGAAATGCAAATACAAAATGTATTTAAAAAGTACTATTTTACCTATATGTATACACAGCTGTATATATATATATATAATTTATGCAGACATACATATGTATAAATAAACACATGTGCTATATTTGAATTCACACTCCATAAAAAAATGATTCCACAACTGTCTATTACATGGTACTTTTAGTATTTTAAGTTACCTTTAAGAGCTTGAAGAACAATTTCATTCTCAACTCTCATTCCGAGTCAGATTGAAAACTGGATAAAGTCAAAACTATCACGTAATCCTACTAACATGTATTAGTCCATTCCACAAAACAGAGGGGGAGAGTAGTGAAAGATGTACAGATAAAGTACTCACCAGAAAGAGCGTTACGATAGGGAAGTAACTTGTTATTCTGATGGATAAGACTAACCGAAGATTAGTCATCTTTTGAATAGATTTCAAAGCAGTACCCTCCAAGGTGGTGGGTCTGAGGAATCTTGCAGGCAAAGTGGCCCACCTTGCAGACAGAGGGTGGGTGAAGTAGCTAATGGTGGAGGTGTGGATCAAAACCCATGCAGAAGTCTAGAACCGGAACACACTGAACAGATGTCACAGGTGTCCAGCAACAGAATATTCTTAAGTGAAGGCATAATGGTAGCTTGGAATGAGACCAAAGGTCCTCAGAAAGACTAATAGGGCCAACAATTAACATTTAGGAGTATCCACATCCAAGTCTAGTCAGGCCAAAGAATAAACAGAAAAGCATCAGAAAGCTTTGCTTAGAACTGACCAACCTCACAGGGTCTACACATAGCCAGTAACCTTGCGTTGTGGCCTGGGTAGACTGACTTTGTAGGTAAATGATGAGTGGGCAAAATCAAGTCCAACTCTTCAACAGGCATATAAAATGGACACGGCAGATTCAGATCAATCTCGACACAGAGCTGTAGGTTGTGGAGGTTCGGGTGGAGAACCCTGCCCCGTGGTGGGTGCGGAAGAGCCTTCTGAAGAGGTAGATTGAGCAGAAGACTGTAGGTCAGAATAGCAGACATTAGGAGCCATGTTGGCTTCCTCAATATAAGCTGAGCCCAGTTCCACCTGACTTTCAGGAACCATGGAAACGGCAGAGGCAGGAGCATGTCAAGGGCAATGGAGTCCCACGTGAGCATTATTAGTCGACCAGGGAACCCTGACGGAAACCTTGGAGCGCAAAAAGCTTAAACAATTTACTTACCTGGGGTAACACCTTTTTTGTTAGAGACTATCTAATTGCAGATTCCTCACATTGTGAATTTCACCTGAAGCTAAACTGGACCCACAAACTTTCATAGCAATTCCCTAGTGCTTCGACAGGTGTCGTGTTGGCCCTTTAATGTTTCCATAGAATTGTACTCCTGTAACATTCTCTGTTGTCACAGGATTCTTCTCCAGTCTCTGTACTGACAGTTGATGGGGAAGAAGTCCTGTGTAGATTGTACTCTACCTTGCTCCTGTGCTTTTCCTACAATAAATCTCTTTACATTATATTATACTGCGTGGACTCTACACTACAATTTTGGCGACGAGGTCCAGGAAGCACCAGGAACCCCCCGAACCTTGTTAACTATAATTTAAAGGATTTTGAATTTTCCACCTATATACAAAGAAGAAAACGTTCAGTGTGGAACTAACTTCTCAGATAATTCTGTAATTCCTTATTGAAGAACGTCAGTTCCTGATGGTCCTTGGCATACCGTTGCTATGGATATTATGGGACCTATTGGGGACAGTCACAGATTTATCATTTCTGTCATTGATATTTTCTCCAGATGGCCTTGCATTACCATAGTTGACAAAGTCGACTCAACCACTGTTATAGAATTTATTGATAAAGTTTTTATGGAGGAAGGCTTACCCAACCAAATCATTAGTGATAATGGCGTTCAATTTTTGTCTAAATTGGCTAAATCCTATTTTGATAGAACAGGCATCACTCACAAAACCACTTCACTATATAATCCTAGTGGTAATGGTTTATGTGAAAGGTTTAACAAGGTCCTAAAAAATACTATCCAAATTGCCAAATTAAAAAAAGAAGATTGGGAAGTTTGTGTACACAAAGCGGTTTGGTCCTACAGAACCAACATCCATGACGCTTTGAAAATGTCACCCTTTGAGATCATGAGGGGTCGTGTCGCTAGGACCAAATACAATCCTGACTGGTTACATAAGAAGGATTGTGTTGACATCCGCATGAGTGAAATCAAAGACAATATAATTGAGAAACATCTCCAATATAAGAAGAGTTTTGACAATAAATATGCTTCCGGATCTATAAATGTTGAAGCTGGCATGTTGGTTAAAGTGAAGTTACCATGGAAGGTTCGCAAAGGTGAATCTCAATTTTCTACACCCTTGATGGTAAAGAAAGTCTTAAGAAATGCTGTTCTTCTTAGTGATGGAAAAGTATGGAATTTAAAAAGAATTGCTATCTACAAAGGGAAGAAAGATCTATGTACTAGTTCCTATAGTTCAGGGACATTTTCTAATGTTACTCCTGATTCTCAAATTATTCAAAATAGGGATCATGGTGGTTTTCTTTTTTCTGAAAATGTTTCTGCTCCTGTTTGTACTTCTAATGTTGTTATTTCTAATGACATTAACAATGAGTCTATTTCAGGAATTGAAAATATATCTGTTCATGATGGTGACATTTCTGGTGGTATGGACAATGCAACTACTTCTGATGTAGCTAACAAGGGCAGTTTAATTTCCACCAGAAATTTTAATGATACTCACATTGCAGATGAAGTTTGTTCTTCAAGTCAAAACTCCAACAACAATATTGTTAAAAATTCCATTTACTCTGAGAATACCGTCATTGGAAAAAAACGTGTTTGTTCTAAACCTAATTGGTTGCAAGATTTTGTTTGTTATTGATTTGTTTTTTTTAAATTTTATAAGGAAGAAGATGTGTCGTGTTGGCCCTTTAATGTTTCCATAGAATTGTACTCCTGTAACATTCTCTGTTGTCACAGGATTCTTCTCCAGTCTCTGTACTGACAGTTGCTGTGGAAGAAGTCCTGTGTAGATTGTACTCTACCTTGCTCCTGTGCTTTTCCTACAATAAATCTCTTTAAATTATATTATACTGCGTGGACTCTACACTACAACAGGACATGCAGTTCTGCTTTGGTTCTGTCCAGCTCATAACAGGATGCCGGAGCCACTATATCTGCACCACCTCAGTGTTCTGACGTCAGCTTATTTCTGTTCTCCGTCTGTGCTGAAGGATGCAGAGCCATCGAAATCAGAATAGGGCAGTGTGCAGCCTTTGAAATTAAGATCTTTTAAACAGACTGCATGCATCAATTCAACAGAATGGGGAGGAGGTTGGGCCAGTAAGGAAGCTGTGTATAGTGTATCTACCAAAAAAGGTATTGCCAAAGTTAAGTAACTTGTTCTTCTGAAAGACTGTTGACACTGTAGGTGGGTACTGGCTTTGATGAGCCGATCATCCAGGTATGAGAACAGGTTCTATAACGCCCCTCTGAGAAGAAGGGCTTTGACTTTTGGTTTTAGAAATGTTAGATCTTGAGATAGCCTGCAAGTGTGAGGTGGGATGTTGGGTGGTGTAGAAATCAGTTCTAGATAATAGCCATGTTGGATAATACTAGTACCCATTTGTCTGTGGATGATGGATTCCCAGGCTGAGTGGAAAGATCGTAGTCTTCCCTCGACAGTTGTGGGGTGCGAGGGGGAGCAAGGATTGAGTATTCACTTTGCAATGGTTGTTGGTCCGCGTGCATAGGCACCCCTGCCCCTTCCCTTGTAGTTTCTGCCTCTGAAGGAACCTTTAAAATAGCCCTTACTGTAGACAGACTGGCCTTGTTTTTGTTGGGAAGGGGAGGCGTCTGTGGTAGTGGATTTATATGCACCCCTGTAGCTTGTGCAATTAAAGGACCCCCTAGGAGTTGTCATCTGTAATGCTGCCGCGGCCTTAGCTGGGTCAGTGTCCTTTTTCATTTTATCAAGGGTAGTAGCCACTTGTGGGCCAAACAGGTGCTCTGTGTCAAAAGGCATAATTAGTACTGCCTGCTGGACCTATGGTTTAAACCCAGAACACCTAAACCAAGCGTGTCACCTAAGAAGCACACTAGTATTAACACCCCTAGCAGTTGTATCCACCGCATCTAGTGCACATCGGATGGAATTGTTGGTACTGGCCTGACCTTCTGTGACAATTTGTTGTCCCCTTTTGCAGTGTTCCTCTTGAATGTACTATAAAATTTCCTCAATCTCATCCCAATGAGCTCTGTCATAGCAAGCCAGAAGGGCTTGGGAATTGGCAAAACACCAATGATTAGCTGCCTTTGCTGTGACTCTCTTCCCAGTTGCAGCTATTCACTTATTCTCCTTTTCAGGAGTCAGAGTATCCCTGGGACCCTGGCTGTTGGCTCTCATGTGCCGTACTGGCAACTATGGAGTCTCGTAGAACTTGACCCCTGATAAAGAATGGGTTATTGGAGCTGCCTTGTATTTTATGTCTACCCATGTGTTGATAACTATGTCATGGACTGCTCTTTAAAAAAAGTCATCAGCATGCCTCATCATGCCGGGAAGCCTGAGTAAATACTGGGTGTCTCCGTGTGGAAGAGAGGGAATCAAACAAAAAAATCATGTTCTAGGGACTCCTTGTGCAGGGGGGGGAATGGGAAAAAAGGGCTACAGATGAAAGCGTCTTTTTTTCCCTGCAAATGGAATCAACAACGGGGTTGTGCTGCTGAAAGCACCATCTTCCCAGCTTTTAGGGACATGCAGACGTTTGTCAGAAAACCGCAACATTTTACACAATTTTGGCATTCTTCTGGTACAGGGCCTATTTTTGCTATTTTTTTTGCTTTCAACCTTTTTCCAGTTAATGGTAGAAATGGGTATGAAAGCAATAATGGATCCTGGAAAGCTATACATTTTTTAAACATAGCCAAAATTCAGCAAGCAGTCATTTGTGTAGATCCTTCAAGGTTTCTATATAGAAACTAAAAGTTGGATACAGGAAAAATTGAAAATTAGTTGAAAAAAGCCATTTGTGTCAACGTTTTCACCTGTAACTTCTAATTATGACATCATTTTACTCGGGACACTAAGAAGAACGCTGTGGGGTAAGACATTTGTGCCGCCACAGTGATTCCACACAAAAATGTGGAAAATGTGTTCCTTTCAGCTAAATTTGAGGTTTGCAGGGGATTCTGAATAGGGAAACGTTTGGGTATCCACGCAAGCCATATCTCATTGAACTCCTCAGGGTGTCTAGCTTTCAGAAATGTGTGGGTTTGGTGGGTTTCCCTAGATGGCTGCGAGCCCGGGACCAAAACCCCAGGTGATGTCTCCTCAATAGGTTTTGGGCCATTGCCTGTCGCGGGTACTTGACCCACCCACGCAAGTGAGGTACCAGTTTTATCGGGAGTCCTGGGGGAATGCAGAGTAGAAGGAAATTTGTGGATCCACGCATATTCCAAAATTTTGCCGCACAGAAATTGGAGAATAAAGTGCTTTTTCTAAGCTAAATTTGAGGTTTGCAGGGGATTCTGGGTAGGGAAATGTTGGGGGACCCATGCAAGCCATACCTTGCTGGACTCCCCAGGGTGTAAAGTTTTCAGAAGCGTGTGGGTTTGGTAGGTTTCCCTAGATGGCCGCCAGGCCCGGGGCCAAAAACTCATGGGACACCCCCCCCTTACAAAACCAGGTTGTTTTGTGATAGGTAATTTTGATGTCGCCTCAATAGGTTTTGGGCCCTTGCGTGTCGCAGATACTTGAACCACCCACACAAGTGAGGTACCATTTGTCTGACAACTTTGGGGAACACTCTGTGGATGGAATTATGTGGATCCGCGTAGATTCCAGAACTTTCCATCACAGAAATTTAAGGAAAACTTGTTTAGCACATTTTGAGGTTTGCAAGGGATTCTGGGTAACAGAACCTGGTGAGAGCCAGACAAGTCACCCCATCCTGGATTCCCCTGGGTGTCTAGTTTTCACAAATGTATAGGTTTGCCAGGTTTCCCGAGGTGCAGGTAGAGTTAAGGTTCAAAATCTACAGCTAGGCACTTTGCAAAAAAAAAAAAAGGGGTCCGTTTTCACAGAGAAAATGTGTTGTGTTCACGTTGCGCCTACCCACACAAGTGAGGTACCATTTTTCTCGGAAGACTTTGGGGAATGCAGGGAGGGTGGTTGGAATTTTGTGGATCCACGCACATCCCAGAACTTTCCATCAAAGAAATGTGAGGAAAATGTTTTTTTTTTTTTTACTAAGTTTGAGGTTTGTAAGGGATTCTGGGTAACAACCTGGCGAGAGGCACACACGCCACCCCATCCTGGATTCCCCTTGGTGTCTAGTTTAAAACAAGCATTGGCATAGCCAATAAGGTCT
The DNA here is from genome assembly GCF_964261635.1 of Lissotriton helveticus. Taxonomy (NCBI): domain Eukaryota; kingdom Metazoa; phylum Chordata; class Amphibia; order Caudata; family Salamandridae; genus Lissotriton; species Lissotriton helveticus. The sequence goes on along the minus strand of NC_136067.1, from coordinate 771,320,932 downwards.
CGCTTTTGGGACCTTATAAGTATTTAGTTATGCAGCACAATATCCTTGGTGCAACAACATAAACTGTTGCATGGGTAAACACTTATAAAGTCCCAAAGGCGAGGCCTATTGGCTATGCCAAGGCTTGTTTAATCTTGAGCTGGACCTCTGTTCTTTGTCCAGAAGTCAATATACAAGAGCTCCCAGAAAATGGTTGAGCCAACCCTAGCTGGATTTACCAACTAGGGTGAGAAAATAAACTGAGGATGAAGCATGCCACCATTTGGTGGTTGCTGTGATTTTTCTTAATACTTTAAATATTCCTGAGAGACATGGTATTCAGATACATATAAAAATCCTGGAGACATTTGCACTTTTGGTATATGTTTTAATGGGTGGAACCTACCACAAACTGCAGGTACCTTCTGTGCGAGTGTAGGATCAGTATGTGAAAAAATGCCTTGCAATTCAAGGGGAACCATCCAGTTTTCCGCTCCAGTGCCAAAACTGCCTGAGCTGAGCACTGCACCATGAACTTTTCCTCGTAAATATAACATTTTAACATACTGAGGTCTAGATTCAGACACAGATCACCTTTCTGGGAATCAGGAAGTACTAGGAGTAGTCCTCTGCCCAATCTCTTCTGGGACCAACTTCACTGCTCATTTTTGCAACATGGCCACCACCGCCTGCTGCAGAATGTGAAGATGATCCTCCAACTGAAGTGGCCGAAGCATTGGAGTTTGGAAGAAGCCCACTGGAACGGAAGGGCATATACCCCATCCAGTGGCTTAATGCAAAATGATGAGGCCCCCCTGCAGAATGTGATGAGGGGCCCTTGAGTCTGCCATATCTCACCGATATTCATTAGCTTTGGGGTGAATGGGAACTCCCTGAAAAATATGGGGTCTCCCTGAAGAATTCGGGGGCACCTGCAGCACTGGGAGCCTGTGTTATGCCCCTGCCCCTTTCCATAATCTGTAAGGCCCACATGTCCATTATAATGCCCACAGGCCTGTAGAAAGGATGATATACTAACACCAACTGATGGGGGAACTAAAGTATCTTTCAAGGTGGCACATGAGAGGAGGAGGGTTGCCGGACCGGTCATCCTTTTCTTCTATCTCATCTCTGTCCCTATATTGCCAGATAAACTATCTCAGCTGTTGCAGAGGTTGGGAGAGCTAGCATTGGTGAAAGTGGAACACTTTTGAGTAGCCTCAAATTTCTGATATGGTCTGTAGTCTCAATCTGGGGACACCAGTCCTAAGGATCAGGTGTTTGCTCTATCCCTCCTTACACCTCTTTAGCACTGCGTTGACTTTGTCACCGAACAGGAGAAAGAAATCAAATGGCATAACCATGAAACTTGTCTGCTTATCGTCAGAGAAGCACGTGGACCTCATCCATGTGTGCCACATTAGACCTACAGGGAAGTCCATTGTACTGGCTGCGAATCTACTGTCCGTCTCTGACAACTACTGCGAAGTACTCCTTTAGATGAACTGGTAAGCTTGTTAACACCTTGTTTTCCATTTGACATAACTTGTAAGTGAACCTGGCCAGCTGACATGGCATTCATGGAGAACAGTTGCCTCCAATTTCTTTGACAGGAAGAAACATGTACTACCAATCTTTCTGACAAGGAGAGTGTTGATAAAAAGCATGGTCCCCTGTAGCCGAGGTGTACCAGTGTGCAATTAATCTGTTTACGGTCAAGGCAGACTTCGGTTTGTTACAAGCTGTCTTTGATAGGGTAGAGTAAGGCCTTGTTAAAAGAGAGCAACAATCCAGATGTCACTGAAGCGGGCTGTAGTACTGTTATTTACTGTCCAAAAGAATGACCCTCCTTTCATGTAGTGAGGGAAGTCGCCATAAATAATTTTGACTAACGGTCCAAAAATGGCACCTCCCCTGCATTGCAACTTACCCTACCACTCCCACCCGCCCGAAAGGTCAATCCTATTTGCGGACCTGGTTAAAGATGATCAAAGTGTCGATCTCAGAGTTATCCTACACTAAATAATGAGACAAGAACTAAAGCTCTCTCCAAAGGTGCCCAGTAGTCCAAAAGTAAGAAAGATGAGTAAGGGATGTGCCTATAATCACTATAATTTATGAAACACTGGACCCTGAAGAGGGCCTCTTAAAGAGACCACAAATCTTTAAAACTACCGATCTCTCTCTATAGCACATACTAACACTCAAGCTTTCAGCCAAATCTTCTTTAAAGAGAAAAGGTATACTACATAATCAATCTCAACCACATCAACCAATCACACCTTAACACATCTATTTTTTCTAGACATTTTAAATATCCCTGCAACACCATTTCATTTGTCCTTTGCTCGGAATTGTAGTAATTTGCTATATTAAACTAAACCTTTGTGTAGAATATGTCTACCTTCACTTTACTGGTTATAATTATTCCAAGCTCATGATTCAAACTTTTTACCAACAGGCACGGTAATCTCGGTCCCATTACAGCTCCCTGTATAAATCTACACTTCTAATACACATGATGTATGAAATCTATACTTGGACTGTAAATCCGCTGTACAGTGCTCCGATGACCATGAGCCTAGCTCGTGCTTTAGAAACTAAATTTAAATGAAGGTCAGTTTAAGGAGGATTACCATTAAATAAACCATATATTCTTTAATAAAAGCCTGCAGTTTGTGAAACTGATCTCTGGTAAACAGCACTGCCTTACGCGGGTGGAAATCCAGGCGAATTTTGATGCTACTGCAACAAACTCTTAATTTCTCTGTTGCGGAGAATACCTTTTCTATCTAAAGGACCCCAATGTTTTCCTTTGGAAAGCAGCCATAAACAGACTCCGTGCATCTTCTTCAAACAGGGGTATGCAGAACACGCACTTTTTGCAGAAGATTATGGAGACAAACATCTTAATTTCCACTAGGAATGCCATAAACTTTATAATTGGCCTCCCCAGCTAAACCATATTAACATATAACGTGGTATAATTATTTTAAAATCGTGTACTGAATAAGGTATCACTATCTACCCAATCTACTAAAGGGCAGCGTTGCTACATAACAAACGGGTCTGCGGTGTTCCCTCAGTATTGGGTGATATTTCTTGGAGCCAGAGACCGCAACAAAGAAAACAAGCAGGCGCTCGAGCTGCAAATTAAAACAAGGCTGGGAGTTGTGTGTGCGCGCTTAATGAGCACGACGAGGAAAGCCATATGGCGCCTCTGCTCGTAAGCGCGCGCCCGCGCACATGCACACAAGCTGTAGGCTGGCCAGGTAACATTTTTTGAAAGCCCTTACCAAAAGTCTCGCCAGCGGCAAGACCTAAAAATGTACAGGTTTGCTAGGTTTCCCTATGTACCGGCTGTGCTAGGGCCCAAAATCCACAGGTAGGCAAATTGCTAAAAACAAGTCTTTGCCTAATGGGCTCTCTGCCGCCCTGGGTGGAAATCGGGGAGGGGGGTGAGGGGGGGGGGGGGGGGGTAAGACTGGCATTTTTGGGGGTAGATGGGGGTGCAGATAAGGGTCTATTGCCCCAATATGCCTTCAGGGAGGGGAAGCAAGACTGTGGTAACTGTTTTTGGGGTGGGGGCATTATCGCACAAGTTACTACTACTTTACCTGCTACCGCACGCTTGCGTAAGCTGCTGCTGCTCTTTGCTATTTTATAATTTTAAAATCACTTCACGCGCACTTGCACCGCGCTGCTCGACTTAGGACGCAGCCGCCTATTTGCGCATTGGGGACATCTTCTGGGGTCATAGCTAGTGTAGCTCTCACCTGCACTATAATCGTATTGCCACTCGCACTTTGCGTGACCTAGGACCTTTTGGAAAACCGCTTCGCGGTATTTTGAGCGCAATCTTGGGTGTGGGTAGCCAGGAGGTGCAGAGTAACGGGCGCCATCTTGGGTGTGGGGCCAGAGATCTGCCTCGCAGGACTCCCGCGCTTAACGGTGATATAGGATGTGCTACTCTCAAGCGCGCAGCGGGCGCGCCGTAGGCGCACCGGCGGTGCGCCAGAGGTAAGCCCGTTTGCGCCCGTTCTCGCACCGGTCGCGCCTAGTGCCAGTAATGCTGTCCCTGACTCTCATTCCCCTGTTACTTACTCCAGGACTGAGTTAATTCAGCTACGCCAAAACACCAAAGCCAGTCAGGCAGGGAACACCAACCCCGCGAAGCCGGAGGTTCTGTCCTGTGGCCTGCTTAACGTCCGCTCGCTTTGTAAACACCATGCTGAAATCGCTCTCCTTATAGACTCTTATAGCCTGGATGTGCTTTTTCTAACCGAGACGTGGACTCGAGCGGACAGCGACGTAGAACTTGGACTAGCTTGTCCTCCGGGATATAAAATTTTGCACTGCCCTAGGGTGGGAAATAGAGGTGTAGGAATTGGTCTCATTTTTAGAGATTCCTTGACATTCTCTCTTGTTGAGATCAAAGCGATTCAAGGGTTCGAACTTACGGGCTTTTCGCTTATAGGGCACAAAGGTGTCCTGCACTCTGGACTGCTTTGCTACAGACCACCGGGCTCTGTATCCTCCAAGATATCAGATCTGGTAGACCTAATCTATGATTTTTCAAATTCCCATACAAGACTACTTATTCTGGGGGACTTTAATCTATGGCCTAATGGGCCTCTAGATACGGCCTTTAGAGAACTGTGCCAGGCCTGCAGCAATCTTCAGCTGCAACAGCTGGTACAATCGCAGACCCATTTGAAAGGCCACGTCTTAGAGAAGGCTCCCAGGCGGCGATTAGGGAAGTAGCTTTTCAATGCTGGACGGACCATGCATTGGTTCATTTCTCTCTCTATCTGCCCGTAGACTCTAATAGTAGATATGGTCTGGAGTCCATTAAGACCAATAGGCAGTGGTCCAAACTTCTGCATAACCCTAATCTTCCTCCTTTGCTGCCCGGAGGTTTTGAACTGAGGGAGAGTGTCGAGGCGAGCTATTCAAGCTTGTGCCAGCAGATTACCACCTCGCTGGAAATGCTAGCTCCGCTACGCAAATCTAGAGCTAGGCGAAGGCCTGCCATGCCATGGTACTCGAGTAATCTCCTCCAGTTCAAACATCGGTGCAAACAGGCAGAAATGGCATGGAGGAGGTCCTATTCTGAGACTGATAAATCCCGATACAAATTAGCTATGCTGGAATACAAAGTCCAGATTAGATGCGCCAAAGCTGAATACTTTGAGGCTACATTGACTCAAGCAACCAACAAATCGCAGGCCTTGTTCAAAATAGTAAACAACCTTTCGAGGCCGGCGTGTGCAGCCAACAACATCCCAGCTTCTCAATCTCTTTGCGACTCACTTACGAAAGCATTTGAGGATAAAATCGCGAACATTCTGAGTGGTCTTTCTACCTCAGATACTTCTTGCCTGCAGTCTATGGCTACCCCCGTGCTCCCCCACATTGTAGCTGAGCTGGAAGAACAGGCAGCTCATCGGCGGTTGGAGAGTTTCTCTCCCCCCCCGTTTGCTGAGTTTTGTGCTTTAGCATGTGGGGTGTCCTCGGGCTCCCCTCTTGATCCACTCCCGCACAAACACTGGAAATCCTTTCAGGATGAACTCTTCCAGCCTCTATATTCCATCTGCCACCAGTCCTTCAGTACTGCTGAGGTTCCCGAAAGCTGGAAGCTTGCAGTGGTCTCCCCTCTCCTGAAGAAATCCACCCTTGACCCCACCTGTCTGTCTAATTATCGGCCAATCTCGCTGCTTCCTTTTCCAGTTAAGATCATGGAGAAGCTTGTGACCCGGTCTCTATCCAGCGTCTTGGAAAATAACACCTGTCTGGATGTGGCCCAGCTCGGCTTCCGGCCGGCTCACGGCACGGAGTCGGCACTGGTGGTCATGTTGGACACCCTTCGATCGCGGGTCGACAGTGGTCGATCAGCCTTTTTAGTGCTGCTCGACATGTCGGCCGCGTTCGACACGGTCAGCCACTCCATTCTTATCAACAGGTTGGTGGAGGCCGGGGTAGCAGGACTTGCACGAGATTGGCTAATTTCCTATCTACAGAATAGACACCAGGTGGTGGCCCTACCTCCTTTTCGTTCAGGTATCAGGAAAGTGGGACAGGGTGTCCCTCAGGGGTCAGCAACTAGTCCCATCCTGTTCAATTTGTACCTCTGTCCCCTGATTGCTTTGATTAAATCCTTCGGCATCTCAGTGATCAACTATGCCGATGACACTCCGCTCATCTTCTCCCTAGAAGGAGAAGATGCAGTGTCCACAGAGACCTTCCACCGCTGCATGAATGCCACTGCTGACTGGTTAAAAAACAACTCACTACAGTTTAACAGCACTAAGACTGAGGTACTTCACTGCTCAGCAGACCGCGTCCCGCGCTCTTTACCACCTGATCTCTGGCCTTCCTCATCTTTGGGCAATGTGGTGGCGGCGGTCTCTGCTCGCAACCTGGGAGTCATGTTTGATTCTAATCTTCAGTTGGACAGTTTTGTGGACAAAACCATCTCCACCTGTATGGCGCTACTTCGCACTTTGTGGAAAATCCTCCCTTTGCTCCCGATTCAGGCTAGGCCAGAAGTGGTGCGTGGCATTATCCTTAGTAGGATAGACTACTGCAACGCACTGCTTCTGGGGGCGCCTGTCACCTTGATCAACAAGCTGCAGCGCATTCAAAATATGGCTGCAAAGCTGGCTCTCTCTAGGCCTCGTGCTGCCTCTTCCTCCTGTAGTGTAGTTCCTATTATCCCAATAGGCTCTGCGCATTGGAATAATACCTTCAATAGTATAGGCCTAGACCAGACGTTAACTAGGTCTACTACTGTCGATATTAGACTTAAAGTTTTGGGTTTGCCAGCTAGCTCAGAGTTCACTAGAAACTTTCTCGAATAGGCAAGGAGGAGTTGAACCTCCCTGGATAGACAAGAAGGGATTTAGTTTCTGACAACCATAGAACATGACAACTTTGCTCTCCCCTAATCAAGAGTGTATCTTGAGAGTCGTGTGAACAAAAGGCAATTTATTTTACTCAGTCAGTACGTGCATTCTTAGTCTCATCAGATTGTAGAGAAAAGGAAGAGACGGGCGTGTTCAATAAAAGATGTTATTTATTGATCAGTCTCTTTTCTCATACAAGAGAAATGGATCGATATTATTGCAATACTTATGGTTAAGTAAAGTGCATACATTAAAAGCAGAAGTATAAAATAATACTGTAAAAACATTGATATGGTTTCTAAGCCATATGAAGGTTTAAAATGAATAAGATATATTACATACACATATACATTTGACTAATCGTACTCAACTGGTGTTTCTAACTACGCCTACCCCGTGTACCTGACCTAAGTCTAATGCGTGGGCGGAAATAGAAAGTTACAGTTTAAGTTAAGTTTGTTTTGCCAAGTGACTGACTAAAGAATTCTCTGTGAGGGGTTATTCAGTTCTGTACCTGGAATCTAGGATGGATGAGGGATGGTATCTCTCGTCTCTGGTCTCGATATCCCAGGCTGCCTGCGAGGGCTACCCGGAAGCGCAGGAGCTGGATTTCTCGGCAGGAGAAAGGCAGCGTCTCGTTCTCAGCGCGTCAGGAAAGGCGGGGCTGCGCCAGCGTGGTCTGCTCTGCTCTGGGCTTCGGCAAGTCTGGCTGCTCCGATCTCGTCACCACCGCGCGTGTTTGCATAGGGCAATATCGGTAATATTTATACCTTTAAGGTGCCGAGATTGACGTAAGGATGGACATAGATACGTCAATAAGGATGTCATACGACCAGGTCGTTAGCACATTCTTTTGCTGAAGTTCTCGGTGAAATCAAAACAATGGCCGCAGGGTTTTTCCCAGGTTGTCATAGGTTTGATTTGTTTTGAGAACTCTGTATGCCTTATCAGGGGCTGGAGGAATATCGCTTGTCTAATTAGATGGCAAGCGTTATGACCTAATCAGATAACACGCTCCTGTGCCGTAGTGTGGCTTTATCAGATAACGGTTCCTGCATCATGGGGGTTTTCTGCCTCATGGGATGGCTGCTAGTTAACTTGTTAACCAGAATAGGGTCAGGAATAGGGGGATCGATACAGAACCTATAGGAATACATCACACCCACTCCACGCTAACTATGGACATATTTACGAATATATGCATAGTAAAACATACTGTAGAGTATCGTGTATACCTTACCACCCCAAAATACATAAATGCATTTTGAAAATATCAAATATACGGAAAACAGTCACATGTAATGTATGCACTCAAGCTGTAGAATAATGCTAAAGTAATCACGCATATCTATACATTATAACTAACATGTATATGAGAATTTACACATGAAATGGCTCTTAATACAGAAAAAAGGTTCGAGACCATTTCATCACAGAATAAAAATAATTATGAACATACCAGCGGGCAGCTAATGTCTATAAGCTATCTAAAATTAGAAATTTTAGTTCTCCAAGAATAGTTCTTACTTTAAGCAGAAGATAGTGTCCCGAAAAATATGCAAAAATATTTTGGGGCTGCTGAAAAAAGTTGCTGTCCGTGAACTGGAGGGAAAATTGTTCATGGTATTTTGTTTTTCAAGTTGAAGGCCAAAATCAGGGAACGCCGTGTACGAGCTTGCTCAAAAGTCTCCATTTCTGCTCTGGTGAGAACATCATATCATTTAGACTCTCGAAAAAGTTGTCAACAGCTTCCTGGGAGAGTTCCACTAACTCGGAAATAGGTGTAACCATGCATTCGTGCGCATGATTGTCTCCATTGACATTCTGATTAATGTCGCTGACAGAAGGTCGTACCTGATCGATGCTGCTTTCATCTTGAACTTCACTACCCCTTAATCGTAGTGGTGAAGCTTCCACGAATGCCGTCATCAGGATTGGTAGCCTTTGAGGGCAGCACAAAGCATGAGCCTTTATCGGGCTCAACAATGTTTCTGCATCCATTGGCGCATCCGATTGTAGCGTCAGACAGGTGTCTAACACGCATTCTTCTCCGCATAGCAGGCACCTTAATACAGGTAAAACACATCGATGCCACATGGGTCGAAATGATAGAAACCAAGTCATGTTCAGGTCTCTAAGCCGGGATAGTCCCAGGATTTTTGATATCCGGTCCCGGTATCCAATGGCTAGGATTGTTTCTTCCCTTGTCGCAGGTGTTTTGTCTGTGACATGGTTTGCCATAACGAAATATAAGGACTAAGAATAGGATTCCTGCAATTAGTCCTAAAATGAGGGGAAGTCCGCCAAAAATCGAATGGACGAAATCTGGAAAAATACCCAGTATGGCTTTGAATGGTGTTAATGCCATCGAAAATACCGTCTTAAATACTTTTGAGACTACACTGGTATCAGAAATATTTAAGATTTCATTCAGGATTTCTGCGAAATGTTTGGGGGAATTAGTCGATAACAATGAATGTATCTCTGCAGTCGTCCTTGCGACTAGGAGATCATACGTTTCTTTTGATGACGTGAGCCTTGTCGGCGTCTGAAGAAGCACTGTTTTCATTCTGCTTAAAGTATCTATTCGAATAGAAGTAATTTTCAAGTTGGGCCATGCCCTTGCCTCCCTGTCTGGAAGGGAGCTGGGGAACAATAAGCGTCCACAGCACTTGACCTTCGCAGTCGTAGTTACGAGATAAGGAGTCCCGGGCATAAGACTACAGCATCTGCGGTCCACAATTAGAATGTAACTCCCATTATAGAGTCTTTGAAAGAATGGTTCTATCTCTGTATCAGGTGTGCCTAGCTGGTGACATGAAAGGTTATTTGAGTACCCTTCACAGGCTCCATGCAAACTAATTCCGTTACACAGAAGTGTACAGCTTAGTGACATCGCACAATTATTGCCACTAAGAAACACTTTCTGTCCTTTATTACTGACACATGCATGTGAATAGGGCAAGTCCCATGTTGTTTTAATGTACCCTTTTCCCAATTTTTCGTACATGCCAGCCTGTATATATTTTTGGCAGTATTGAAACCTGAAGGTTGAGATTGGAATATTAACTATCCCATGTATTATCCATTCACTGACAGGTCGTTCTGACATTGTCACTGGTAATCTTTCGAGTTTCTCAATGCTCAGGATTGTATAATCAGCACCCTTCTGGGCCATACTGATTTGTTTATCAGTAAGGTTAAAGATATTGAAAAGTGACGTTGTGTTGATTAAACGCCAAGGCACATAGCCTGAACGCAGATTTTGTAACGTCCAGCCAAGCTGTATAATAGAACGCAATTGAGACTGACCGTGTTGTAACAACAGTAAGTCTTGCGATATTATGTCGATTGCTGAAGACACAATGCTGTCCAGAGAAAAAATTCTGGAGGACAGAGTCATTAACCCATTGTCCACTACAGAAAGTGATTTTTCCAAATTAATACGGTCAATTTCCCGTATCCTTTCTGCTGTCTCAATTTGAGTAACCTTCCAGGCCTCATTGTATGCTGCATATACAGAGGCTGCTATGAAACGCTTTTGACGCTGTTTGCGTGGTCCCATAGTGAAATCACGCAAGTCAGCACCATCAGTAAGTAAAGTTAGGTGTTGCTTAATTTCTGCCAGTGTGGAAGTTTGTAGCCATTGAAGGCATAATTTGCCCACACTGTAGGTGGTTATTATCCCTGGGTGATGTCTTTGGGGATATCTAGGGTCTGGCCTGGTCATTTTGAACCCCTGTGTTTTGTTCAGGAATCTGTCTTGACAGTAAATAGTATCTGTGGGCCAGATCAACCACTGTTTCCAATCTGGATGTGTTCTGTTTTGGTTTAATACATAGTTTATGTCTATCTCCTCATCTGTAGAGCTATTGCTGTTCATTGTTGGTTTTGGAATAGACGATTTATTTAAGTCTTTGATTTTTGCTAAGCCAAGACAGGTAGTTTGTTGAACAGTGTCATTTAAAAATATAATTTGTTCTGGGATCATGCAGGCTCTAAACAAAGATTCTATACCCTGTACTTGCCATTCTTTTGTGCCCCAAACACTTTTCAATTCAACATTTTTGTCCCAATAATCAAAACCAAAAGTATTCATTTGTTCAAAGAATGAGTCTGAATATATCAATTTTGTGTTGGTTATCATGGTCTTTGTCCCTGTCTTATTTGACAATTTGAAATAAAATGTTTCAGCATTACTTATGTTAAAACCTGAAAAGTATGAATATTTGTCGTAAACGGTTTTTGAGCTTCCTTTTGGAGGGGTTGCACAATGTTCCCATTGATTATAATTTAAAACATTTCTAGGTTGTGCAGATCTATGTAAAAAATGGTTACCATAGTGGTTATAACAGTACATACTATCATAATTTGTCGAACCCTGCAAATAATCATGTTTGGTAAATTTAGCAGACATCACTAAGTCAGACATCATATTGTTTATACTTTCAAAGTCCCAATCATCAGCAAATGTGCTTGGTTTTACGAAGTCACTCAATGAGATTTTAATCTGGTGTGGATATTTCAGGATTTCAACCGGACCATAGATTTCATAGTCGGTGTTATCCCATGCTACCCCACCCGGTATAGGATTGGCTGTGAAGTTGACTGAAGAAAGTTCTCTTTTCTCGACGTGTGAAGATGTGTGTGGTTTGAGGATCAAGTTGATTTTCTGACTTGCTGAGTCCATTTTAGCATATTTTCCCTCAATGAAGCGTCCCAAAGTTAGTATCATGATGAGCCAAAGTATGAGGATAAATGCACCAAAACCCACCCAAAATTCAATCCATGGAGAAATTAGATATGTTTCTTTCAGTTGTTTCAAAAGTACTTTAACTTTATCTTTAAAGGTTTTTGTTGATGGCTGTGTTTTTGATTCAGTGAAGCCTTCAGAGGAATCATCGAAGTTTATGAAGTAGCCGGATGCAGTTCTGACAATTGTTCCAATTGCTTCAGGATTACTGTTTCTTGCATAGTCGTTTGTTACTTCATTATAGGTTGGTGTGTCTCTGCTAAATGTTTTTATTTGGGTGTTCAGATGTCTAAGTTCCATTGCATTTTTGCATAGTCCTTGTTGTTCTTCTGTAGGCGTTTCAAATGTGATTAGCCTCTTTGTTAGGACCTCTGTACTGGTAGCAAACCTTGGTGTTCTGCTACTTATGGGGAGTCCACTTGGCCTACTATTTGTTATCGGCCACATGATTGTGGTTTTACCAGGTCGATGGATACAACTCGGTTCTCCTTTTTACCAGCAAGCGGTGGTAGTACTACTGATCTTGTCCCGTTGACAGACAAGACAGGAACTGCTTTTCTGTAAGAAGGCCCAAATTCCTTCTTTACCGCGATCTTTTCTCTGACTAGATCCCCGACTTTTGGAATCCAGACAGGTCTTGCTGGGACAGGTGGTGGTTCTTCAGTGGTTGTTGGCTGCTGTTTCAATTTTATGTTGCTCAGGTCTTTTCTTGTTTCATTTAAGTCCTGTAAAATAGCCAAACGATCTTTGATATCAAAGCTTTTTTCCTTTACCACTGAAGTCTGACTGTCAAGGTCAGAGATTAACATCCTAGTTCAAAATAATAATTCGTACGGACTGAATCCCTTCAGAGAATTTCTTGGCAGGTTATTTAGACTACGTTGGACACTTATTAGATGTTTGACCCACCCAGCTCCCGAACCTAATACCTTTGCCGTTATAGATTGCTTTATGTCACGGTTTTTTCTTTCAACAATTCCGTTCCCGTCAGGGTGAAATGGACAAGAGTACCGCAATGTCACGCCCATGCTGACCATGGCCTCCTTATAAGCTCTAGAGCTAAAAGCAGGACCATTATCCGAATGCAGCATGCCAATTGCGTATGTGCCGATAAAGACTCGCAAATCTTTTATAACAGTTCTGGCGTCAGCCGTTCGCTGGGGCCACATCCATATGAATCTCGTACATGAGTCCACTGCAACCAAGATATATTTATAGTTACCATCCCTTTGTAAGGGACCACAGTGGTCTAGGTAAACACAGGCTAATGGTTTATCCGAGATTAGAAGGGGCGTCTGCGCTGGGCGTCTCACCGTTGATACTTTCATTCTTTGACATATTTCACATTCTAAAACATAGTTCCTTGTTTGTCTTCTCATTTGTGGCCACCAGTATCTCTGTTTTAATAATGATACTGTGGCTGAGACGCCAGCATGTATAGAAGCAAGCCCTTCGTGTGCCGCTATTATCAGTCCTAACCTATGCTCCATGTTTGGAATTGCCCTATCCCCCACTCCAGGGATTCGAGCAAAAGGAACATTGTTTGCATCAGTTATGTATGAGTATTTTACTGGAAAGCCTTTCGGGAGTGTTTCTATCGAATCCTTTTCTGTAGCGCTGACAGCCTGTAATATTTCGCTGTCTATTTTTGTTTTTGACCGAGTGATGGCAGCTACGGAAGCCGTTTGCACAGCTGCCTTCGCGGCCTCATCAGCCAATGAATTCCCTGCAACGTGAACGCCATCACGTTGATGACTCAGTGTATGTATCACGTGAGTCTTTGGTAGTTCTTTCTGTAAAAGAACTACTTGTTCCCAGAGCATTTTATGCTTGATTGTGCCACCTTTCGCATCCTTGAAACCATTCTGAAGCCAGATCTGCAAGTATTCATTGTAAGATTGAACGCAATAATACGAATCGCACACTAGGAGTGTGAGGAATTCTCGATCGGTATTTTCAAGCGCCATCTTGAACGCCAGTAGTTCAGCTCGCTGAGCTGTACAATCTCCTAGAGATTGTGTTTTAGTGATAGCTGGTTTAAATTTCCCTTCGTGCCAGCGACCTTTAACGATCGCGCACGCAGCACTGTAGGCTTGTTTACCCCCTACTGCGGGTTGTGCTGATCCGTCTGTGTATATTATACAGCCGTAATGGTCTAGAGGCAGAATTTCGGTCGGCGGAGGACATTCAAATTCATATTGGAGAAATTCTTGTGTTTTTAAGTTAGGATCAAATTCGTATGCCACGTCTGTTGCAGCAAGAGAATTAGCCCATTGTATTCATCTCGGATGGAGCGCTTTAGCATTTGGAATGCTTGCTTTTGTTACAGCCTCTAGGGCTGGTATTGGTGTCACGATTATTATTCGTTTACCTTGTGCCAGGGCTCGTTCTTTTGCTATAGCTGTCTGTGTTGCAGTAAGAATTTTTTCCGTTGGGCTAAATTTCATTTCAGCCTTGGTGTACAAGTGTGATTTGAATGCAATTGGTACCTTTTCTCCCTCATTAGAGGTCAGGTATGTGAATCCGCATCTTCCTGGGATGACTCGAATCACAAGATTGCGTGTGTTATCACGTGTTTCTAATTTTGCTTTAATTAACATGTCGGTTTGTAAGGATCTCAAAATTTCTGTGTGTATTTGAGTCCAATTGGTTCTTTTAAAATCTGGTTTTATTAGATCATAAAGGGGTTTGACCCTTTCTGCGTAATTTGCAATGTATGTTCTTCCGAAATTTAGGAAGCCTAGAATTGCCTGTAGGTTTTTTAGTGTTCTAGGTGCTTGGAGTACGGCACATTTCTCTAGGAAATTGTCAGCCAGGCTTTTGCCTTCACTTGATAATTCGTATCCTAAGAACAGGACTGTTAGATGGGCAATTCTGGATTTTTTAAAGTTGAATTTGTAACCCTCTGCTGCGAACCCAAGTATTATGGTGTTCACTCTCTTCAAGTGAGTATCCAAGTCATCATCTGTTAAGTATATGTCGTAGACATAAGATAATGCTTCGTCATCATATGTTTGTAGTAATTCGGTTACTCTCGCTGAGAATATTCCCGGGCTGTTCTTGTACCCCTGGGCTAAACGACAATTGTTTTTGAGTGCCATTTATTGAGAATGCAGACAAATATCTGCTCTCTGGTGCTATGTTTTGACAAAAGAATCCATTAGAAATGTCTAATGTTGTTTTGTATTTTTTGCGCACTATGTTATTCATTAGTGCAGCACTATGCGAGTTTTGCACCGCAAAAGTTTTGCAACATGAGTTAAGATGTCGGTAATCCAAAACTAGACGATATGAATTGTCTGGTTTGGAGACCGGAAACAAAGGGTTGTTCATTTGTGAGGTGCAAGTTTCAATCACCCCCTGGTATTCTAGCTGATCTAGGATTTCTTTTACCTGCTTTTTAGCTTCTTGCTTAATTGGGTACTGCCTTTGTGCAGTAGGTTGTGATTTTAACTGGATTTTGTGAGGAGGAGAGTCCTCATCCCATCCTACATGATTTTTATATAAAGCAGGAGCTTGAGCTACTGCCCACTTTCTGGCAAGTGTGTATTTTTTATGAATTGGGATATGATTTGAGAAGGCAGGCATAATTATTTCTTCGCCATGAGGGCACTCCCTGACAAACTCTGGTGGCCAGTCTTTTTCAGCTAGAAGGATGTCATAGCCCTTGGAGAGATTATCCCAAAATAGTCCCCTTATTTTTCTAGTCTTATCCCCCTCTATACGTAAAGTTATTTCATATATTTTGTGAGGTTTGCTAACTCTGGTGTCTGCAGTTTCCACTTGAAGATATTCATTCATGTCCACTGTCTCCAGATGATTCATAAGGACTTTGCGAGCTATGCTCACTTCTGCTGCGCTGTCTAGCATTGTCTGAGCCCATTCTCCGTTTTTCAGTTGTGTCCTCAGTATTCTCGGCATTGTTAACTACCTTGATACTGGCTACCTTCTTTTTTGGAAATTGTAATTTCTTTTTTAGCTGAGCAGGTTCCTTGTCTTTGGACTTGGCGTGCTCTTCTCTTTGTTCTGATCGTCCTCTTCTTTCCGATTTCTGCGAGGAAGTCTGAAAACATTGAGAGGGACGTGTATCAATGTCTTGATATCTATCAGGCTTCTTTATATTATCCCTATTTCTAAGGTTATATCTTTTCCCAGAGGGGGTCACTCTGGGGTGACCTGTGTCTTTGGTTCGGAGATTTTTCTCTTCGCCTAGGAGACCTTCCTCTGGACTGGAATTTCTTTTCTTTAGGATTGGATTGTTTGTTTCCATCCCAGCTCTTTTTTTGTGATGTTGAGTTATTATTAAAAAATATTTTTTCAGGACTTTCAATCAGTTGTGGTTTTACTGGTATTCCACCTAAACTATCTCTACCTAGTTCCTCATAGGATTTTTCTATGATTCTGGCAATTTCAGCTGGTTGGTCTGCTATATCTGTCTCCTTTAACCTCTGGCGGATCGCCACGTTTGCTGCTTCTCCCTTTATGTTGGCTAATAATATAGCCGAGACCTGCTTGAAGTCTTTTAGTAATTTCATACCAAGAGTTAAAGCGGGTTCTGGACCATATTCGTCTTGAATTTGTTTTAGCACATCTGGTATTACCGAAATGGATGGAACACCGTGCGTTTTTGTGTAGATGGAAGCAAAGACTGTACCCCAAGTGTCACAGTCCTCAATGTGTGGTGCGATTCCCATTGGAAGACAGATAGTCAGAATCCTGTGTTTTTCTAACGGGGTGGTGTCTGGAAACACAGCCTCTATTTGGGTGATTTTTTGTGCTAACCAGAATGGTATTTGTTCCCGTTTAGCTGGTACTTTACCTAGGCAGGATTGTATGTTCTGTGGTGTAATTTTATTTGTGTTCCCCTGGTGAGGGGTCAGCTGTGGAATTTTAATTGCTGGCTGAATTGTTGAAGTCCGCATCACATATTGGACTAATTGTCTATGTATCTTTATTAATTGTTTTAGTTGTACTAAAAGATCTGCTGCAGGCATTCTTTCGAACTCTGGATGTGGTGTGTATCCGGCTAGTACCGGCCACGTTGCTCCTGGTCTACCTAAAGGACCGAGCCTGGTGATGTGATTATTGTGTTTTAGGGCGCCATTAAATAAGAGCAGGTGCTCTTGAAATTTAAGTGGTACTTCCACCTCCTCGAAAAGAGTATAATCTTCAGGAGGTTCCTCTGTTTTGTAATAGTGGAAGTACTTTGTTACAGCATTTGCTGCTGGAAAATGTATCCATGAATAGTATACCTCTGTCTGCCGATATTCGTGTGCCTCAATTACGAATATGACTGTACCACCTCTAGGTGTCAGTCCATTTTCTATAAGTTTTAAGGTTATAGATTTCCTTTTGATGACCGGGATGAGTATTATATCCTGGTCTGCTTCTTGCAGTGCAGTATCAGTTGCTGCGAGTTCAGTTGCTAATCTAACTGCCTCTCTTTCATCATCACTGTCTACCATTTTACCGACAGGATGGTTACTTTGTTTGTTTGCAGATCAGGTTTCTTATGGAAACAAAGATTAGATGCACAATATTTTGGAACGGTTTATCCTTCAACGTTGACTAAACCAAGTACCATACATAGGAGTTTCCTCCTGCGAGGTTTGGCGGATATTACCTTTCACCCACTCCAGACGTCTTTGGAGTATTATGGGAAAAAGGGGTCTGAGTGAGAAAGCACGACTGAGTTACTCTAAATGTCTTACGTTAGTTTTATCGCCCTTCCAAACGCGTTGGGCGCCATGTAGTGTAGTTCCTATTATCCCAATAGGCTCTGCGCATTGGAATAATACCTTCAATAGTATAGGCCTAGACCAGACGTTAACTAGGTCTACTACTGTCGATATTAGACTTAAAGTTTTGGGTTTGCCAGCTAGCTCAGAGTTCACTAGAAACTTTCTCGAATAGGCAAGGAGGAGTTGAACCTCCCTGGATAGACAAGAAGGGATTTAGTTTCTGACAACCATAGAACATGACAACTTTGCTCTCCCCTAATCAAGAGTGTATCTCGAGAGTCGTGTGAACAAAAGGCAATTTATTTTACTCAGTCAGTACGTGCATTCTTAGTCTCATCAGATTGTAGAGAAAAGGAAGAGACGGGCGTGTTCAATAAAAGATGTTATTTATTGATCAGTCTCTTTTCTCATACAAGAGAAATGGATCGATATTATTGCAATACTTATGGTTAAGTAAAGTGCATACATTAAAAGCAGAAGTATAAAATAATACTGTAAAAACATTGATATGGAGGTTTAAAATGAATAAGATATATTACATACACATATACATTTGACTAATCGTACTCAACTG
This sequence comes from Lissotriton helveticus, assembly GCF_964261635.1. Taxonomy (NCBI): domain Eukaryota; kingdom Metazoa; phylum Chordata; class Amphibia; order Caudata; family Salamandridae; genus Lissotriton; species Lissotriton helveticus. The sequence goes on along the minus strand of NC_136067.1, from coordinate 771,302,980 downwards.
GTGTTTCTAACTACGCCTACCCCGTGTACCTGACCTAAGTCTAATGCGTGGGCGGAAATAGAAAGTTACAGTTTAAGTTAAGTTTGTTTTGCCAAGTGACTGACTAAAGAATTCTCTGTGAGGGGTTATTCAGTTCTGTACCTGGAATCTAGGATGGATGAGGGATGGTATCTCTCGTCTCGATATCCCAGGCTGCCTGCGAGGGCTACCCGGAAGCGCCTGAGCTGGATTTCTCGGCAGGAGAAAGGCAGCGTCTCGTTCTCAGCGCGTCAGGAAAGGCGGGGTTGCGCCAGCGGGGTCTGCTCTGCTCTGGGCTTCGGCAAGTCTGGCTGCTCCGATCTCGTCACCACCGCGCGTGTTTGCATAGGGCAATATCGGTAATATTTATACCTTTAAGGTGCCGAGATTGACGTAAGGATGGACATAGATACGTCAATAAGGATGTCATACGACCAGGTCGTTAGCACATTCTTTTGCTGAAGTTCTCGGTGAAATCAAAACAATGGCCGCAGGGTTTTTCCCAGGTTGTCATAGGTTTGATTTGTTTTGAGAACTCCGTATGCCTTATCAGGGGCTGGAGGAATATCGCTTGTCTAATTAGATGGCAAGCGTTATGACCTAATCAGATAACACGTTCCTGTGCCGTAGTGTGGCTTTATCAGATAACGGTTCCTGCATCATGGGGGTTTTCTGCCTCATGGGATGGCTGCTAGTTAACTTGTTAACCAGAATAGGGGGATCGATACAGAACCTATAGGAATACATTACACTCCCTTGCACTTAAAGATCTTCACTGGTTGCCAGTCCAACAGCGAGTTCTGTTTAAATCATCATGCCTGGTTTTTAAAGCTCTACATGACCAAGGTCCAGTCATGCTACACAATCTTTTTTCATGGTATTGCGCAGCAAGATCTCTGCGTTCATCAGCTTTTTTGGCGGTGGTTCCGAGGATTCAAAGGCTTCGGATGGGGGGTAGATCCTTTAGCCACGTGGCTGCCAGGCTTTGGAACTCCCTCCCCCTGTCCTTGAGAAGCCTGAAGGATCTCCTATTTAAGAAGAATCTAAAAACCCACCTTTTTCCGAGAACAGTTTAATAAACGTAATTGTGTAGGTGGTTAGTAGAGTCAAAAGCGCCCGGATACCCTCTGGGTGACAGTTCGCGCTATATAAGTGCATAATACATACATACATACTACTTGTGTAACGATATATCTGTAAGAGACATTAGTTGGTGATAGATTCCTTACCTTAGAATATCCCCAGGCGTCAGACTGGATCCAGAAATTTTTGCGTAGCAGTACCCTTGCGCGTCGGTAGGCGTCTGCGGGATGATGACGTCGTCGGAGTACTTAGACGCCACCTCCACGTGCTGACGTCAGTTCTTAGACACAGCTTTTCCGCGCCAGAAACGCAGAGCCATGTTAAAAACCAACACTGGTGCCATTGAAACTAGGGCCCTGAAAGGGGATGACCTTAACCCTAGATATCGGTTCGCAGAACGGGGAGGATTGGTGGGTCGGTAAGGAATCTATCACTAACTAATGTCTCTTACAGATATATCGTTACACAAGTAGTAACTTGTGCATCTGAAAGAAACCAGTTAGTGATAGATTCCTTAACTTAGAATAGATACCCCAGCAATACCAACCCCGGTGGTGGGTCTGCGAACCAATAATCACACCAGAAAGTCCTGGAGGAAAGAACGGCCAAAGAAGCCGTCCCTCCGGACTTGACTGTCCAGGCAATAGTGTCTTGCAAACGTGTGCAGCGAGGCCCACGTAGCTGCCTGGCAAATGTCCTGCAAGGACACCGGGAGATGGTCCTCTTGTGCACTGCTTTCCCCTTCTTAGCGCCCACGTAACCAACAAAGAGTTGGTCATCCACCCGGAACTGGCGTGTGCGATCCAGATAAAATGAGAGCGCACGTTTTGGGTCCAGACGATGGAGCCTCTCTTCCTCTTTCGAGGGATGCGGAAAGAAGGTGGGCAAAGTGATGGACTGCCCGATGTGGAAGGCCGTGACAACCTTGGGCAGGAAAGATGGCCTAGTCCACAACACCACCTTGTCCGGATGGACAGAAAGGAATGGGGGTTTAGATGAAAGAGCTTGGAGCTCACTCACTCTCCTGGCAGAGATGATGGCAACCAGGAAAGCAGTCTTCAGAGTAAGAAGGCGGAGAGGGCAGTTGTGAAGTGGCTCAAAGGGAGCGCACATCAGAAATGTAAGAACAAGGTTCAAGTCCCACTGAGGCATCACAAACGGAAGAGGAGGGAACATGTGTGTGATGCCCTTCAGAAAACGATTTACAATAGGGGACTTGAACAAAGAATGTTGATCAGGCAGCCTTAGAAAGGCTGAAAGGGCAGAAAGGTAGCCCTTGATAGTGCCCAGAGCAGAGCCCTGCTGGGCGAGAGAGAAAAGGAAGAGAAGAACCTCAGAAAGAGGGGCATTGAGGGGATCCACAGCCTTTGCTGTGCACCATGCCACAAATCTATTCCACCTGCAGGCGTATACCGATTTTGTGGAGGGCCGCCTGGCCGCCAGAATGACATTACAGACTTCAGGAGGCAAGTCAAATGGCCTCAACTGTCGCCACTGAATCTCCAAGTATGGAGGTGGAGACTGGACAGGTTCGGGTGGAGGACCGTCCCCTGCTGCTGCGACAGAAGCTCCTCCTGAAGAGGCAGACAAACCGGGGGATCGACTGATATACTGAGTAGCTCTGGATACCAGTACCTTCGTGCCCAGTCCGGAGCCACAAGGATGGGCCCGGTCGCGCTTGATCTTCAGCACTCTGGGCAGAAGTGGTATAGGCGGAAAGGCGTACAACAGACCGCAACTCCACTCGCGACGAAAAGCGTCTCCGAGCGAGTGCCGCCTTGGAAATTCCAACGCGCAGAACTGATGACATTGCGCGTTCTCTTCTGTGGCGAATAGATCTAACCAAGGCTCTCTCCACTGCTGAAAGAGGTCTTGCGCCACGTCGTAGTTCAGACGCAATTCGTGATCCACATGCTCCGACGGCTGAGTTCGTCCGCCCTGGCGTTCAGAGAACCTGCCAGGTGTTGAACCACCAGGGTCACGCCCTGATGTTCTAGCCACTGCCAGAGGCGCAGAGCCTCCTGGCAAAGGGTCCACGACCCCACCCTGCCCTGTTTGTTGCAGTACCACATGGCGGTGGCGTTGTCCGTAAAGACCTGCACTACACTCCCCCGGACAGAGGGGAGGAATGACTTCAGTGCTAGACGAATCGCCCGCAGCTCCAAAAGGTTGATATGGAGCCGGGACTCCGCCGGAGACCAGAGGCCTCTGATCTCCGCCTCTCCCATGTGGCCTCCCCAGCCCTGGAGGGACGCGTCCGTCACAACTACGTGCTCCGGTTGGAAAAGGGAGAGGGATCTGCCGCTGACCCAATCGCGGTCCGTGAGCCACCACTGCAGCGGTCTCACAGTGCCCTCCGAGATCAGGATATGGTCAGAGAGGTTGCCCTGATGCTGGGCCCTCTGAAACTTAAGATCCCACTGCAGAGCCCGCATTCGCCACCGGGCGTGATGCACCAGAAGGATGCAGGAGGCCATCAGCCCCAGAAGCCGCAGCGTCAACCTGACCGAGATCCGGGATAAAGGCTTAAAGAGTGGAATCGGAGCCTGAATAACCCGAACCCGCTGTTCGGGCGGATAAACCCGAAACTGCGCCGGGTCGAGAACCGCTCCAATGAAGAGGAGCTTCTGAGAGGGGCACAGGTGTGACTTCGGCACATTGAAGGAGAACCCCAGCTGGTGCAGGAGGTCTGCCGTCGTCTGGAGGTGGCTGACGACTGTCTGGGGCGAGCCCTCCTTCAACAACCAGTCGTCGAGGTAGGGGAAGACAAACCCCTAACCTGCGCAGATGAGCTGCGACCACCGCCATCACCTTTGTGAACACCCGTGGGGCGCTGGTAAGGCCGAAGGTAAACTGAAAGTGCTCGTGGCCAACCGTGAACCACAGGTAACGCTGGTGGGCCGGCAGGACGGGGATGTGGAAATAAGCGTCCTGCAAGTCCAACGCTACCATCCAGTCTCCTGGGTCCAGGGCAGCTAAGACCTGAGACAGTGTCCGCATTTTGAACTTCTCCTTCCGGAGGAAGCCGTTGACGTTCCTTAGGTCCAAGATAGGGCGTAGGCCCACTTTGCCCTTCTTGGGTACCAGAAAGTAGTGGGAATGGCAACCACACCCTACTTCTGGCCCAGGAACACGCTCGATGGCACCCTTGGCCAAGAGGGCCGTAACTTCCTCCTGCAGAAGTCGCAAATGATCCCCCGATACGCGGTGGTTCTGCGGTGGCATGGCTGGAGGAGTCGCCTCGAAGGGGAGGGAGTAGCCCCTTCGGACGATTTGCAGCACCCACCTGTCCGATGTGACAGTGCGCCAGTGAAAGTGGTGATGGCGAACCCTGCCCCCCACTGGCGTCACATGGGCCTGAAAGCACGGACTAGGAGGGTTTGGAGGCGGATGCTGCGGGGGAAGGTGTGGACTGTGCTCGCCGTTGTCCCCGACCGCCGCCACGGTGGTTTTCTCGGCCGCCACCGCGTTGGGTATTACTCTGCGGTGCGTGGCTGGCAGCACGTGTGGGTACACCCCTTCCTTGGCCACGAAAGGAGCGAAAGGCACCCGTTTGCTGGCGCGGGGCCGAAAGGCCCAAGGACTTGGCCGTAGCCCTTGAGTCCTTAAAGCGCTCAAGCGCATGGTCTGCCTTGTCGCCAAAAAGGCGACGGCCATCAAACGGCATGTCCATGAGTGTGCTCTGGGCATCAGCCGAGAAGTTGGCGGACCTCAACCAGGCGTGGCGACGAATCGCCACCGTCGTTGCCATCGCTCTGCCCAGCGAGTCGGTGGTATCCAGTCCACACCGAATAGAATAACATGCCGCATCTCGGCCTCCCACAACGGCTTGGCCGAGTTTTGCCCGTACCTCCAACAGGCATTCTGGCAGCACTTCCGCGACCGTGTCCCACAGGGAGTGGGTGTAGCGGCCCAAGAGGCAGGCGGTTTTGGAAGACCGCAGTCCCAGACTTAGGGAGGAGAATTCCTTCTTGCCGTATTGCTCATACCTCTTGGATTCCCTGTCAGGCGGAGCCGACGGGAACACGGTCTGGGAATTGGAGGCCTGAATCACCAGGCTCTCAGGGGTGGGGTGGATGGACAGGAAACAAGGGTCGCCTGGGGCCGGGCGGTGGCGTCTGGCCACGTTCCTATCTACAGGCGAACCTGTAGCGAGCCTGGACCAAGTGCCCAAAAGAACGTCGGACAAGGCCTCATTAAACGGCAGCAGAGGCTCAGCCGAGCATGACTGCGGTTTAAGGACCTCAGTGAGGAGGTTAGTCCTCACGGCCACGACGGGGAGTTCAAGGCCCAAGGCCTTGGCCGCCCGCGTCAGCACCACACTGTAAGTGCCCCCCTCCTCCGTAGCCACGGTAGGAGGTGAGACAAAGCCAGTGTCTGGCGAAGTGTCCAGACCGCTGGCATCCCCAAGTCCACTTGTCCAGTTCTCCTGGGACTGACACTCCCGTGTCAGAGGGTCCTCAGACCCCTCCCAATCCTCCTCGTCACCCATCTCCTGGTACTCAGGGGGGGGTCAAATGATGGGGTCGGCTCATGAAAGATGAACTCTCCGAACGGCGTCTGAAGCGGCGCCCAGCGGCGTCGTTCCGGCGCCTGAGCCGGATCGAGGGAGGCATCGGGGACAGCGCCACCCGAAGACTGCGCCGGGGGTGATACCTGAGGGACCGGCGCCGGGGAGGTCGTTCGGTCCACCGGCGACGACCCGGAACCGGACCCAGTAGGGGCCTGCGGCGCCGGGCCCGAAGTCGCCGGCGGCGCCGAGGCCGAAGCACCCGACTGCGTCGGGGCCGGAGCCCCCGACCCGCTAGGGCCCCCTGACGGGTCCGCTGGGCCCGAAAGCGCCGCGGAGCCCGTCGGAGAAGAGAGGGACTTCATGGCCATGAGGAACCGCTCGGCCATGAGGAACCGCTCGGCCATGAGGAACCGCTCGGCCATGAGGAACCGCTCGGCCATGAGGAACCGCTCGGCCATGAGGAACCGCTCGGCCATGAGGAACCGCTCGGCCATGAGGAACCGCTCGGCCATGAGGAACCGCTCGGCCATGAGGAACCGCTCGGCCATGAGGAACCGCTCGGCCATGAGGAACCGCTCGGCCATGAGGAACCGCTCGGCCATGAGGAACCGCTCGGCCATGAGGAACCGCTCGATCTCCTCCGGCGTCGCGCGCGGCCCAGGGACCGGAGGGTATGGGGCCGGACGCGACGCCTGCGACTCCGACGGTGCCGCGTGGGCAGTGCTACCTGAACCCAAGGCCGCGTCGAGCAAGCGGAGGGGGGGGGGGTCGGAAGAGCGATGACGTCTCTTCGACTTCTTGTGCTTACCTGACGACTTCGACCCTGAGGAGTGATGTCGACTCCCGGAGCTATGATGGCTCCGCTCCCACGACCAGTCCCTCGACCTCCGTCCAGACCGGGACCTCTCTCGGCATGGGGCCGACTGCCGGAGTTAGAGTCGCTTGCGGGACCGCTCCCGCCTAGCTTTCGAAGTCAGGGCCCGGCAGTCGGAACAGGTCTTGTCGTCGTGGTCGACGCCGAGACAGTGGAGACACCGACGGTGAGGGTCGGTGACCGACATCAGTCGGTCGCAATCCTCACAGGGCTTAAAACCTGGCATCCCTACCGGCACCGTTCGGAGTCAAAGACTCGAAAAAGAATGATCAAAAGAGATCAAAATGTTTAGTCAAAAAAGACTAGGGTACCACTTTTTCCGGATCTGCGCTGCTAGCGCGCAAAAAAAAAAAAAAAGAAGAACTGACGTCAGCACGGGGACGCGGCGTCTAAGTACTCCGACGACATCATCACGGCGCCTACGACGCAGACGACGGACGCGGAGCCGCAGACGACGCCTACCGACGCGCAAGGGTACTGCAACGCAAAAATTTCCAGATCCAGTCTGACGCCTGGGGATATTCTAATTTAAGTAATCTATCACTAACATGTCTCTTTCAGATATACCCATTCTGAGCTGCCCCCACCCCTACATTATAAAAAAATAATAAAAACCCTGGTGCCTAGTGGGCTTACTGCCCCCCCACCACCCCTCCCCGGGGTCGGATCAGGGGCTTTTGCCCCTGCATAAGTCTTCCTTCATTGTATACTGTATCTATGTATCTACCTAACTACTACATACTGTTGTCGTGACAAACGGATATCATTCGTATTATGTTGTATGTATTATAGCACTTTGTACATTTATTTTTGTGTTTGTAGTAATTCAATTAGACTTCCAGCCTGTTCCTGTGTCTTTAATCATGCCTAAATCATCGATTGCTGTATCACACCGGGCACTGATAAGACTGGTCTCGCTGGTGTCACAGTGATACGTAAGCCGGCAGACATGGGTAGCCGGTCAGCTCAACGTGCACACACCGTTGGCTGTATATTCCACGCTGAGCATCGGCCATTCCTGAGCTGCATTCCGAAGTGAAAAGAAGTGACTCCCCGCAGCTAAGGAATCTCTTAAGGTAATTTTCCAAAAAGCCTGCCAAGGTTCTAGCGCCGCTTTTTGTCTGCTTTTCGGACTAAGGCCCAGGTTAATATCGGGTTTTTCTTATATTCACATATCCACGTGCGTGGGGATTCGTTCCCCAGAATAGAATTTTTTACAGACTTGTTTGGAACCAACTGAGTCCTCCAACAAGATAGAACCATCACACCGCAATGATGCGGGTAAGTCCATTAATTTCCCACCTCAATTGAGATAGCATCCATTTAGGTTTTTTTCTAAAGTGCACCTTCCTCCTTACAGATTACACAGCCCCAGGATCTGTCACCCGGGCCGCCCTTCTACAGGCTTCCACAATAGATCAGTAACCCAGGTGTTCGCAGCCCACAAACCTTTGTATGTAGACTACGTGGGAGTCGATCTGATTCCATGATTGTTTCTTTAGGTTGCCTCCCATCCTTTCCCTGTCCTGTGGAAGACCCACGAGCTGAGGATCAAAGTACACTCAACACAATAAGTTATTTGTAAATAGTTTCTTAGAGCAACATTATAAGGGGTTAACGAAGGACAGGTCCCAATGAACTGGTGTTGATGCTATTTTAAAAACCCAGTTCCATTGTGCTTGTCACTTTGTGTAATCCCTCCTCCCCTTTATCTCCTTTTATCTATCTACACAAGAGCACCACTCTCACTTTTTCCCCTGAAGCAACCTTGTCCACTATCACTGTATTTTATTATAAAGCGAATACTTTCTGAATATGTTTCAGTGAATAAAACTTAGTTGTTTGAAGAATCGATGGGTTTGTGTATAGTGTTCTCTGTTTGAAGGAGCATATCTATAAGCGTTTCATGTATGTGGTACACTGGGCTGACTTTATGCAAGCCTAGATTATTGCAAACCTAAAAATTATTTTTGGACCTATGAGCATGCTGAATTCGTCTAGGACCAATTTTTTTTCTGTACTACTAATGCCAGCGGGCATGAGTCACAATTAGGATGGAAGAGGACATAAGTCCCAGCAGCCTCAGTCAGTCTCACGAAGATCTAGGATAGAGGCAGAAACATTGGTATCATAGCCTGAATATCCTGGACTCGCCGTTCGGGAGGATAGAAGCGAAACTTCACTGTGACCAGAACAGCTCTGATGAAAAGGTGCGCCTGAGAGGGAGTCAGGTGTGACTTCGGCACTGTGATAGTGAACTCCAGTGAAAGCAGGAGGTCCGCCTTAGTATGGAGGAGGGAAATGACAGCCTGGGGAGAGCCTGCCTTTAATTGCCACTCAAGATAGAGGGAAGACTGGCACTCCTGATCTCTGCAGGTTAGCTGCAAACACTGCCATCATCTAGGTGAACTCTCAAGGGGTGCTGGTAAGGCCAAAAGAGGGCACTGCAAACTGAAAGTACTAGTAGCCCGAAAACCGCAGACAGGACAGGAATGTGGAAGTATGCGTCCTGCAAGGCCAGGGCTGCCATCCAGTCTCCTGGAACCACAGCAGATAGGACTTGCTGTACTTATTCTTGAGGAAGAAATTTGGAGGGCGTAGGTCTAGGATAGGATGAAGGCCTCCATCTTTTTTGGGCATCAGAAAAAAACGGGAATAGCAACCACGACCTACTTCTGCCATCAGCACCCTCTCTATGGCTCCCTTGGACAAAAGGGCTGTCATTTCCTGGCACAGCAAGGTAAGATGGTCCTACGTCAGCCGGTCGCAAGCAGGTGGCATGGGAGAAGGTGTAGTTATGAAGGGGAGGGTGTAGCCCTTTAGGCAATTTGAAGAACCCATCAATCTGATATTAGAGACCTCCAGTGGGGCAGGTGATGGCGTATCCTGCCTCCCACTGGGTGCCAATGATGGGAGAAGGGCAAACCATAGAAGTTTGGAGGCTGCTGTGGGGGGTAAAGGTATGGGGTGGACTAGCCTGACCTCTGGCTGTCCGACCCATGAGGGCTACGGAAGGCAGAAAGGCATTGGCGAGGAGCTATTTAAATTCCTCTGGGCATGGCCATAGCCTTGATGTCCTTGAAGCGCTTCAGTGTGGAGTCCTTCTTGTCGCCAAAGAGATGGGAGCCATCAAAGGGCACGTTCATAAATGATGCTTGGAAATCCCCAGAAAAGCCAGTTGCTCTCAGACAGTAATGTCGTAGTAAGGGCGCAGTCAAGGAAACCAATATGCCTAGCAAGTGGTGGTATCCAGTTCACATCTAATAGTGAAGTTCGCTGCGTCCCTCCCATCATCAACAGCTTGGGCAAGTATGATCCGGGCCTCCTCCGGAACCATGGGCAGCACCAGCACAATCCAATCCCATAAAGTATGGGAGTAACCGCTCTAAACACACGGTGTTCATGGACAGTAGTGCCAGGCTGGTGGAACAAAACATCTTCTTGCCTAAGGTGTCCAGCATCTTAAATTGCCTATCCAGTGGGTTGGTAGTGCAGCTGCCAACCACAGACACAAATCTGCCCTCCTGCTGCTGAGCCAGGCTCGAGCAGGGAAAGGTAGACCAGTAGGTTTCCTGTCACAGGAAGGGGGGGGGGGGTTCCAGAGCCAATAGACTGCTTTGAAGGGCACATTTGGTGCCCTCCTTGCATAGCTGAAAGCAGTTCAGGGAGCTGGTGGCTCCTGCTCTGGTGCGAAACTTAAGGGTTTACTGATGGGGGCTTTTCATAATGGGACAAGATTCAGATCCAAGACACTTCATCTTCAACCCTCTGGGAACTTTTGACTTCGTTGTACTTCGCTTTGTGAACTGAGACTGCATCTGGGAAGACTCCTGGTCTCGTTGTCATGCCAGTCTTCTTCGTCATCTGTGCCTGTGCTCCATACAGGTTCTTCTCCAGACCTGTGGACATCCAAGGCACCAGTAGAAATCTCCCTTGGAGTTAAGGAGTCACTCCCCTGCAGCTACAGGCACCGCAACTAAGCTGACTGGTTTGCTCCTCCTGAGGTCCTCTGAACTTTGCAAGGCCCAGCAACACAGGTGGTGGTTCTGCAACTCAGAGGACTGCACTGTCTTACTGAGTTTGAGGCTAGTAATTTCCCTCGTCGGAACCACTGGAACAGAACCCCTGTGCACTGCGTCGACTTGCCGCTGCCAAGGCTTGCTGACTCTTCTCCTGAGATCTTCGGGCTCCAAGAAGACCCAGCCTCCAGCATCTCTTGCGACCAAGATCTTCATCCTCACCGCATCCTCTGCACGATGGGCCTGCATCATTGGTGAACTGCTAGAGCTCCTCTTGCGACCCCTGTGCCTTCGGCTGTGGGTCCGCTTGAGGGTCTTCTTTGGCTCCAGTTGGCTCCCCTGCTTGCTCGGGGCCTGCTCAGACTCTCCTGCACATGGTGAGTCCCTTGGACCTTGCTGGTCCCGTCACTGCACCTTCTTCCCTTTTCTCGTCTGATGCTGCTGCAAAGGCTTGTTGTTGCTCCCGCCGGACACCGACCCCCTGGCTATCTACTTCCGACGCGGGTCAGCTTGTGAACTGCTCCTGATCTTCCACAGCGTCACCTGGTCCACACAGTTGCAGCAACAAGGGCACCGCCAACTCTCCTTTAACTTCTGTCATCGGTGGTCATTGGTCTTCCGTGCCTCCTGGTCACACCTGAGTGGCATAGACTCTATCCCCTCTGCTTGCTGGTACTTCTCGTCAAAAATCCACCCTTGGATTCCAACGGAGACTCACCTTCACCAGCAGCATCTTCACTGAAGTCCTCCATTGTGTTCTACGGCAGTTTCTGATGTCACTCCACACCTATGCACTCTGCTTCCCTGGTGTAAGTATCCTGGTTCCTGGGCTATCCACGGGTGGGGTGACTCTCCAACCTTCCACTGGTTTAGTCAGGGTCCTCAGCATTGGGTCCTTCTTGAAAACTGCAACCGTGACTTCCCTGTTGACTTGTAGTGAACACACAGTTGTGTTTCCACTCTGCACAAGGCCTCTGTGGGAATCCTGGGCACTTACCTTGGGTGGGCCCTTGGGTCCCTGCTCTTCTAAGTCTTCTGGGTCCAGTCTCTACTTCGGTATCGGTTCACATTCCACTTTCTTAGTATACGGTTTGGTCTTCCTCTGGAGACCACTGTGTATTCATGCTAATTACCTATTCTATTGTTGAAGTATTGGGTGTATTGTGATTATATCTCCGGGAAGAATTGTGTTAGTGAGTGTTTATAATAAATACATGTTTTTATAACTGCACTGTGTGGTTCTTGTTCACTTAAGCTACACTATATGATTAGTACTGGTAAAACAAGCTGCTTTACACTCCTTCTGGACTAAGCCTGAAGGCTGCTCCCCAAAGCTACCACTTAGAGAGCTTTTTATGGGTGTCTAAGACCACTAAAATCACCATCATCAGGGTTGTCTGGATTAGTGAAGGGTGCTTCACTTAGATAACTGTGCACCATATACTAAGCCAGCCTCCTACAACATTGGTATCTAAAGGCTGGCATTCTTCAGGTTCCAGTGATCCCCCTCCCAATATTTTCCAAGTCCTAGCTCATAGGAATAGGTCCCAGGTTCAGTCCTTGAAGACATGGATGCAGTCTGCACATCAGCACTGAGGAAGGTTGAGATGGTACGACCGGCGCCAATATGGATCCATCTGTGGATCCCATTGGCTCAACTGGCGGCGGGGTGGAGCTACCAGCGGGGAACCAGTAGGGGACCCCCCCAAACCCTCAGGGCTTGAAGGTATGTCAGGGGGAGCAGGCTGCCCAAATATGAGGCGCATGGGCTCATATAAATCCGTAAGATCAGTGGGGGTCGCTCCAGCTCCCACAAACTCGTGGAGGTGCGGAGCTGGCCCAGGCGCATGCTAAACAGCGGAGCCAGGCCGAAATGACGATGCTCCCTAGGCTCATCAGAAGACCGCAAAAGTTGGGAGAAAGTCAAAGACATCTGACTTCTTGTTTTACTTTTTTTGTGGGACTTACCTGAGCGGGCCGACGACTTCTAATGCGACAAGGATTCTGTGACTGTGACCGATCCCAGGACCTTCTGCTCTGACTGGTGCAGAAAGAAAAGAACTGATGTTAGTGCGCTGGGGAGGTGCCTACATAGGCACCACGCATGCCCTTTCGTAAGTGGACGACCCCACGTGGAGCCGAACGACACCACCCACCAGCATGCAGGGGTACTTCTCACAAAAAATTTCCGGATCCAGTCTGATGCCTGGGGATAATACTAAGGTAAGGAATCTCTGGATAGAAGTCTCTATAGATCGGAGAACTCTTTGGTGGCTGTTCAGCCTATTGAGCTAAAGCTGCAAAGCCTCTCAAGTAAAGTTCAAAGTGTCAAGAAGTCATGGGAGAAACAAACAAGAGGAGGTGCTCACAACACAAAGTGCTTGGAGAAATGAGACACTGCACTGGATATGGATGCGTGAGATTTTTAGAGGCCCTGTATGTCTCAGAAACTCCCAGTGGAACTTGGTGGTAGAGACTGACAGGCTACCACAGGTAAAGCACCACTAAATCTCTGATCTGTCAAACGCATCAACTTCGATTCATTTACAGCTCACTGCTCACTCTTACTTTGATGAGCATACCTTCTTTGACTGCCATGTGGACCTTCCCCTTCATACATTGACCACTACTTAGCCTCAACAGATGTTTCCTTCCCCTCCACGTCCCCCCCAAAAGCTACTAAATTATTATCTATGAACGGCTGGCTTTCTCCTTCTTGGATTCCCACTGTGTCCTCAAGATGGCAGAAGAAAACAGCAGACCTCAATCACACAGCAAGAAAACGTACTTCACTGTATGCGGAGGTTGAAACTTGCTCCACTCACTGGTCAAGACTATGGGGGCTGTTCTCTTATGAAGCATGCTAACAGACTTTAAGTAGGGAGGAGAGGCAGAAACTCTGATGGTGGTGCTGCAGTTCCCAAAAACGAGGTATACATTTGCGACAGTGAAAATCAAACATGGCAACGTGTTCTGTGGTGGCCTCTATGGACTCCTATTTCTGATCCCCCCACGTTGAGATACTAGAGAACAAAAAACCCTTCTCTGCTAGTGAGATAGAATTGAACATTCTGCGAGTCCTCTGTTTCTTTATAATTGCTAGTAAAGTTAATCGTGGTTTACAGAGAGGTTTATTCTTTCCCACAAATTGTGGTACCCAGGATATTCCTCTTGGGCATCAAAGCAGAGGGTATTGACAATTTGGTCTGTAACACAAAATAGTGAGTTTTCATATTCTGCTTATTCTGTCCTAATCGAGGAAGCTCGTAGTTGGGTCCTGCGTTCCTTTCGTGCAGCTTCCCAGAAGAAGGAGGCAGGATATTGGTTTGGTTAATTATGCAAAATCTGTTCTATTTTCGCTAATGTTTACCCAAGCAGGGTGCTTTCAACAGCCATTATTGTTTGGATTTATATTTACTGAACCAAATGTTCTTTTATTGCTTTTCTACCCATTTTGTTTCATGCTTTAAATAAAGAAACAAAACCACAGAACAACTCACTAACTTAGAACAGACTATATGTTGCTGTGAAAAGTTATAATGTACCTGCAGATCCAACATCACATTGACAAGTTTGCTGCAATAGGAAGGTGGTAAGCTGCATCGCTTATTTAGGATTGTTTCCAGCTCCGAATTTGGCAGCTCGTTAAAATGTAGTTCCACAAAACGATTCCGAAAGGCTCTAGAAAGTGCCTAATAAGCAAGAGGATTGAAAACGGAAGATGATCAAACGGTTATCTCCAAAAAACATGAAATTCACACAATCTACAATGAGTTAAAGGCAGCAAATCTTTAAAGTTACAACATGGTTTATACTACAATAAAGAGAAATTAGTAAAAAGAAAACAACCCTTAACAAATGCAATAGACTTCATCATGCCCAACGCTCTCTCCAAAACCAGGGCAATCGTAAAGATAACAGTCTTGGATTTTGGAGGGGTTATTCTAAGCATGTACATTAACATACATGTTACACATGTCTATTTGCACTGATTCTCCTCAGCCTGCCTGCATTTTAATGTACAAAATAATTTACATTTCAAAACATCATACCATGGCTCTGCACAAAATGACATGGATGACCAGCACTAAGCCGGTGCTAGCATGCGGACAGGAATTACCAATATTCGCCACAGGCCAGCATTTACCATTTATTATTCCCATTCTACCTAGGCCAGCATTTTATCAGAAATAACCATACCAGGACTAAGATTTTGCCAGTGATTACTACCCCGGTGCCAATGGCAGCATTATACCAAGAATTAAGACAGTGGCAGTGACAGCATGTTGCCAGCAAGAACAAGTTACTTACCTTGTGTAACACTCTAACCGCCCTGGAAGGGATGCAAAGGAGCCGCATTTTAGAGCTAGCCAGCACACTGATATCAGTTTCTGGCTTGTCTCTTTCCGCATTTCAGAGGCGAAGCGTAAACAATTGGTGTCACTATGTACAGAGTCCCTAACTTGGTACCTTTTTAGATATTTAAAAGAGGCCACTCCAAAGCACATGGTTGGACACTGGTGAGGAATCTACAGTTCAATATATTATCTACTAGGAAGAGTGTTACCCAAGGAAAGTAAATTGTTCTCGAGATAACATCTAACACAGATCCTAGATCATTGTGAAGGAACCAAGGGTGACCTAGTCTCATCGACCGGGAACCCCAGCAGTATCAGAAGTTCAGCATCGTCTGGAGGTGATCCAGGACCGACTGTGGCAAGCCTGCCTTCAACAGTCAGCTTGGGGAAAACTGGTATCCCTGACCTCCGAAGGTGGGTAGCGACCACCACCATCACTTTCGGGAACATTCAAGGGCACTGGTGAAGGCGACTGGGAGCATGGAACACAGAAAATGCTACTTGCCCACCTTGAACCGGAGAAAGGGCATACAAAATGTGTCATACAATCCAGTAAAAATATAGGCATTTTGAATATGTGCTTTGCAGAGAGGCATTTAGAGGCCAAAAGTATAAGACAGGTCTGATAGGTCAGAGGCCTCTCATTTTTGAAAATGGGTAAGCAGTGTGAATAACAGCCCATTCCCCTCTCTGAATACGATACCCCTTCGGAGAAATGCACCTTTTGCAGGAGGAAAGACTGATGATCCTCCAATATTCCTTCCTGTGTATGGGAGAAGAGCCAAGGAGACCGAGGAAATGGGGTAGTATTATATGCTGTGGTTGTGTGACCTCATCGTGTAATACACTTACCAACCTGATTTAGGACCCTTAGCCTTCAGCTCAAACCTGGGTAGCTGTGGCTCTGAGCAACCAGGCTTACACAACTGTAAAGCATTTAAACACCACCAAAACAGTTGAAGAAACAAACTGACAACACCAAAGAAATGTGACACCAATTTATAAAACAAGCATTTACAATGCAATGGTTTCGCCTTTGGAAAAGTTAGAGTTATTGGCATTGCTCATGACATTTCTTTTTTTTTTTTTACTTATAAATAAATGGCATTGTTATTTACATTGCCAACAGCTCTCTCAGCCCACACAGCCCACACAGCCCACACAGCCCACACAACTCACAGCCCACACAACTCACAGCTCTCACAGCCCACACAACTCACAGCCCACACAACTCACAGCTCTCACAGCCCACACAGCTCTCACAGCCCACACAACTCTCACAGCCCACACAACTCTCACAGCCCACACAACTCTCACAGCCCACACAACTCTCACAGCCCACACAACTCTCACAGCCCACACAACTCTCACAGCCCACACAACCCACACAACTCACAGCCCACACAACTCACAGCCCACACAACACTCACAGCCCACACAACACTCACAGCCCACACAGCCCACACAGCCCTCACAGCCCACACAGCCCTCACAGCCCCCACAACTCACAGCCCCCACAACTCACAGCCCCCACAACTCACAGCCCCCACAACTCACAGCCCCCACAACTCACAGCCCCCACAACTCACAGCCCCCACAACTCACAGCCCCCACAACTCACAGCCCCCACAACTCACAGCCCCCACAACTCACAGCCCCCACAACTCACAGCCCCCACAACTCACAGCCCCCACAACTCACAGCCCCCACAACTCACAGCCCCCACAACTCACAGCCCCCACAACTCACAGCCCCCACAACTCACAGCCCCCACAACTCACAGCCCCCACAACTCACAGCCCACACAACTCACAGCCCACACAACTCACAGCCCACACAACTCACAGCCCACACAACTCACAGCCCACACAACTCACAGCCCACACAACTCACAGCCCACACAACTCACAGCCCACACAACTCACAGCCCACACAACTCACAGCCCACACAACTCACAGCCCACAGCCCTCACAGCCCACACAGCCCACAGCCCTCACAGCCCTCACAGCCCTCACAGCCCTCACAGCCCTCACAGCCCTCACAGCCCTCACAGCCCTCACAGCTCTCACAGCTCTCACAGCTCTCACAGCTCTCACAGCTCTCACAGCTCTCACAGCTCTCACAGCTCTCACAGCTCTCACAGCTCTCACAGCTCTCACAGCTCTCACAGCTCTCACAGCTCTCACAGCTCTCACAGCTCTCACAGCTCTCACAGCTCTCACAGCTCTCACAGCTCTCACAGCTCTCACAGCTCTCACAGCTCTCACAGCTCTCACAGCTCTCACAGCTCTCACAGCTCTCACAGCTCTCACAGCTCTCACACTTAGGTTTTTAAGGCACTCCTGATGCAGCAATATTTTACCTGAAAATCCCGAAAGCATGGAGTGTGATAATTTCCGGTTATGGTGTTACCCTTCCATTAGGAGACTGCCCTGAGGGTTTTAAAGTTATTGCTGAAATTGTTATTTTTACATTTCAGCATTTGCCTTCGACACTCAGGGCTATATTACATGGACACACTTTGCCAGGTCTTACCTAGTGAAAAGTGTCCTTGAATAAGAATCAAGATTCCGCCTTTTAATTGTAGCTCTATATGTACATATTGTATTTCAATTTATTGCTCTCAATATCTTCCTGTATCTTTTTACTCGGTTGAGAGGATGTCATTATCAAACCTATGTAGAGACACAATGACTACAGCATTAGGAGTAACCTAAAAATCAAAAGAAAAGTTTGATTCGCTTTCTAAAAGTCAGTGTGTGAAACACAACAGGCCTGAAAGCACTCGTCTGTGAGGTCACTACCTCTTCCAGGCTCATCACAGGTGAGTAATGTTAAACACTGCCAACACTGCGAATGGAAGAAAATAGAAAACCCCTTCCACTCCTAAATCAAAGAACACATTCCTGAATTTCCGATTAAGGAAATTTCACCCGAAAATCAAGACAAGAGCTACACTGCTAAGGAGCACCCGCCTTTTAACTGCAGTAAAATGAGCCTGAAATGTTGAGCTCTCAGGGCCATTATATTAAATGTGGCCTTACCAGGCACCTGTCAAAGATGATGAATGGATCAGTGTATTTTTGGAACCTGTCAAAGTTAGATTAATAAGAGAAAGAGTGCAGAGTGTTTGATTACCCATGCTGGCTGAGACACCACTTACATGTAAAATACAGCAGCAGTGGTTCCACGCAGGCAGTGGTTCCAGGCAGCTTTGTGTCGGTCAGAATCTAAGAACGAAGCAAGATCGTTCTTAGGAGAGTCCAAGTCCACAAGGGAGGTGGGCAAACGCATAGAAGGGAGCAGGGATGGGGTATGTGCATCTTACCAGCCTAAAAAAAAAAAATTGCCATTTTGAATCGGAGAACAGGTGAATGAGACTGACAGGATACCAGTTCTCCGGATGGAGTTTTTTTTACTATTATTATTATTTGACATTTGCATGGTGCGTGGAGTGGCACGGTCTGATATCACAGCACTATGGGTTGTTCAGGGATAACTGGCACGTTTATGAGGTGGACCATTGCAAGCTGGTGGCTCACTAGGATTGTGGGCATGTGTGAACGTCCAGTAGTGTGAGTAGTGCCACTTTACAGAACTACTTGAAAGATAAATAGCATGTTTGCTCTTGTGAAAATTATATGGTTTTGGCATTTTGCAAACACCTGAAGAGGTGGTGATACAATTCTATGACAGAGAAATGGTGCTCGCAATGGCAGTATTTGACAAGAGAAAGGCCTTCACTGTGAAAAGGGAGAGGTGGCTGCTCTCCCTCTCTCTCGAGATACCAAGCAGCTCAAAGTCTCTGTGAACACGTTGCTGCTAGAAAAAGAAAAGGCAGGCACTTCTTGGCCGAGGACGTAAAGAATAGAAGCGGAGGATTTTGATTTGAGGCAAAAACACTAGAGCAACAAGACAATGGAGCAGAGAACACCAATACTTCAACTAGGGGACATGATATCCCTTTCCAAGCAAGACATGCATCAACTGTGGGCCAGGGAACACACCACAACAGAATGGAAAAGAACCAACTCTATAACACGCAATGCACTAATAATGAAATAGGGACGGGACAGAAGGAAGCAGACATCCAAACAGTGCTCAACACTCGAGTGGCTGTTGGTAGAAGGATGCAAGACCAGACTGGCCTCCCCTTCCCCCCCTCCCCTAACGGACCCTGCATAGTGTCACCAGGTCACTGGCAGGATAAGGAAAAGATTTAGACTATGACAGAGAACACACTGACAACAGGAACGTGGGTGTCCGTTTCGGGGACAGAGAGAGACAAAAAACGGAGGAAAAGGGCACACAACGAGACCCTGTTACAAGCTGGGTAGGTCAGGAAATACGTAAACACCAGCTCAAGGAATAAGCACACAGTCTTGGGCTCACAAAAAGCGCCAGTAATGAGTTGGGCCAGTGAATACACTGACATGGGAAGGGGGGGGCGGGAACGGCACACGGACAGCGGGAATAGGGGGGCGCAGGAACGGGCACTCACCTGGACTTCTTCCGGTGGAACTTCGCAGTCAAACTTCCCAATGGTTCTCAGAAGGCCTGGCTGCTGCCTATGTAGACTTCAGCGTGGCAACTGCCACGCTCGGTGCAGGCTCCGGTCGCCCCGGTCTCGTTCTGGCTTTGCGGGGCTTCCTTCAGGCTCCCTCACTCATCCGGGAGCAGGCCGATCTTCCAGTCGGCTCCTACACTCACCGGGGGCAGGAGCAGATGCCTTGGAGCTCCGGCGACGGCTTCCTAGGAGCGGAGTCTTGCTTCGGGGGCTGGGCCAATCCCAGCGCGGCCCTGCGGCGAGCCTCCGCTGACGTCAGCGCTTCCTGGGCCAATCAGGACGCGACTTCCTCGTCGAGCCCTCCGCCAAGGCCCAATCAGTGCGCGGCTTTCCCGGGTCAGCCGCCAATCAGCAGGCGGACCCTTCGGTGCAGTCTTCATGGCTTTGGAGCTGCGGCGGTGATTTCCCAGGCAAATGCAAGCCCCGGGTCGCGGCGGTGAACACAGTAGACGATCTTTGATTTAGGGGTGCTCCCAGGCAGGGAGTTCTTCGGTCACAGGAAGCGAGGGCTGGAGAGTACGATCTCGGCCCTCGGCAACTCCCCTGGCTGGCGGCAAAGATGAGCGCGGCGCTCTCGGTCAGATGAGAGAGCAGCCGGCGCGCCCCACACCACGCAGTTGAAACCACCTTTGTCTTTAGGCACACGCTGGCTCACAGATTCTCCAGGCCACGATAGCGGTAGGCACCACAGTCACTTCAAACGGCGCACGGACAGTGGGGGGCAGAACGGCACAGAGGACATGAGACGCAGCAAGCACTTACCAGAGGAAGACTTCTTCCGGCGGCGGTCGGCCTCGGAATGACAAAAGCAAACACGGACGACAAAAAAAAAGAAACCCCGCCCACCGCCCGATGACTACACAGAGGGAACGCCCATGGAAAAAATCTCGGGAACGCCCCCGAATCTGGTCCGGCCTTGACGGACAGATCTCTGTTCCAATGGCTAGCCTCCATTTATGGAGCTAGCCAATGGAACAGAGGGGCGTATTCCAGAGTCCTTACTGAAATCAAGAGATTTCTCCTGGAGGCGGAGCTTACGCTCCGTGCTCCAGGCGAAACCTAAATAGCCTATATTTTGATTTATTTTTAGACACCACAACGGAAACGACCCACTGGAGAGTTCCATGGGTATAGAAATCACAAGGTATAATAACATCACAGCATTCAACTCAACCCAAACAAGCATCTGAAAATTCAATTAATTTGAAACTTAAAAACTTTTTCAAGGAAAAGTTTAGCTAGTTGTAATTTGGTCACTATGGAGTCACTTTAGGTGACCAACTACAGTATGGAGCTAGTCACTGGGACCAGCAAGGTCCTCAAAGACTGTTATCTCAGCAGATGAAGCAGCCTTCAGTCAGTTCCAGGTACTTATGGCCCCTGTGGGGTTTACCGACAGAAGTTCTCCGACAGAAGTTCTCCTGATGCAAGGGATGAAGGAGGCTGAAGATGCTCAAAGGATGATGTGGATACGATGAGGTCGACAAAGGTCTTGCTGCAATTACTCCTCGGTCTAAGAAGGCAGTGAGGCGGTTCTGGTGACAGGGTCAAATGTCCCTCGAAGTCCTCTTGGTGCTGGCAGAAGCCTGCTCGCTACTAGACTACCAGTAGCCCAGTATCGCAATTACAGGGCCATCTTTACTGGGTTGATAACTCGTCCTCTGGGAGTCCCAGCTGCACTTTGACGACACTCTTGGGTTAGCGTACTCGGGTGCAGCTTTGAGCGTCAGTTTCTGATATTGCAAGGTGGCGGTTTGAAAACTTTGGGCTACCAACTTGCCCCGGCAGGCTTCTCAGCAGTTGTGTCCTTGTGAAGAGTAGACTGATTCACTGTCCCTTGGAGTCGCTAGGACGTGGCTGGGCTCTAGAGAAAACTTCTCCTTGAGCAGGACACGGTAGGCACAGTCCCTCTCATTTGTGAGCAACCAGGTTCAGCAGGTGCAGTCCACACTAGTGCTTCACCCCACTGCTGGTCCGAAGGTGCAGCAGAGCAGTCCTTCATCCAGTCCAGTCAAGATCTGAATTTGGGGTGCCAGGGTGCACTACTTATGCTCCTCAGGGCAGGATGCAGTTTGTAGACAATGGGCTACTAGGTTCCTAGTGACCACATCCTGTGAAGTGTGGCATCTGAGTAATCCCTAGACGCACCATTCTGCTTACTTCCAATATAGCAGGGCCCCTTTCCCGGCATGTTTAGCTCCCTAGTCCAACCGACAGGTGTGGCTACCAAGTAGGCGACTCGCCCATGAAAAAACCATTTGGTAATTGCTTTCCCCTCATGTGTCCCTCTCCCAAGTCTTGCTTATTTGCGCTTCAAAGGCACCTTCTCTTTTGATGTTCGCCTTTTGGGACAACTCCTGTGCGACTTCCGGCAGGAGGGAGGCGACACCTCCTCCAGAGTAGGACACTATTGCATCCTTTCCTGGGAGGTCTTAGCATGTCTCCCTTGGGGGGCAGAACGCAGTCTCTGCAACAGAACCCTGTGTGCAACTAGTATGGGCTGAAGGGACTAAAGGGAACAAAGTGGCAACTTTACTAAAGATGCACACTGCAACTCGCTACATTAATCTGGACCTGAAAAATCAGATCAGGGTTAATGTAATGAGCTGTTTGATACCTTGGAGGGCCTACTTAGGTCGCACAGTTCCAGAGTTAGCACAGCTGAGGAGTCAGAGTGCAACTATGCACTCGCCAATTGGGCAACAAAGTTCTTTCACAGTAAAAAGAACAGTTTCACATTTTTGCTATCAGAGCAGGTAAATTACATGTCCTGCCCATGGGATACATGGTACCCTGTCTTAGGACTTGATACGCCTACAACAGGAGTGACTTACACATATACCAGGGGGAGTCTGGTTTTGCCATTGCTTTAAATGGTAAAGTTAGACCAGCAGTAAAAACTGCACCTCCAGCCTGCATGTGGTTGACTAGAACTCTTGTATTACTCATGTCACACCCAAGGTGGCAAAACTAGTGCTGCAGACCTGGGTCACCCTCTAACTTACATGCTCTGGGTGCCATTTACTAGGGACTTACGGGCAAGGTAGCTTAGCTAATTGGGTATGAGCTTATGGGTGAGAGCCCAGACGTGGAGGTCTGGTTAGCAGGCCTCAGAGTGGAAAAATCAGCAGCATCAGTCCAAAAACCTGCGGAGTTACCCTACATTGAGAAGCATTTCTTTGCACGGACCAAATGAAAGGCTAGGTGTAGCCTCTTTGAACAACCTGTAAGGCTGTAGGAAAGTAGCCTATTTTTACACTGACGCCCCCACTTTTGGTATTTGATGCAATTTTTTCTGAAGTGCACTGGGTTCCTGCTAATGCACAAGTTACTTACCTTCGGTAACAATATATCTGTAAGAAACAGTAGTTAGTGTTAGATTCCTTACCTTAGAATATCCAGAGGAGTCAGGCTGGATCCGGAAAGTTTGTCAGCAGTACCCCTGAGCATCGGTAGGCGTCGTCTGCAGCTCCGCATCTGCGGTCGGCATCGTGATCGCCGGAAAGACATCGGAGTACTTAGATGCCGCCCTCGCGCAGACGTCAGTTCTGTACATAGTTTTCCGCGCAAGGAAAGCAGAGCCACGCAAGAAACCGACACTGGTGCCATGAAACTAGGGCCCTCAAAGGGAAATACCGTAACCCTAGATATGGGTTCGCAGAACGGGGAGGATGGGTGGGGCGGTTAGGAATCTAACACTAAGGAAAATGCTACTTACCAGTATGCATCTGTTCTTGGCATGTAGAGCTGAAGATTTCTACACTTTGCATTAGATCTCCACAATTCAATTTTATTTATTATGATTTTGGCTCTCAAAAGAGGGCCACATAAAAGTGTACAAACTTCCAAACACAACAAATACATTTACACAGGAAGAAATAACAAACATGAAACATATACCATTTGAAAACCCTAAAATAAATACAATGCTAACATGTGCCCAGAAACTACACAGAGTCGGAACCTCAAAACAACTCCCAGAACACATTAATAAATAACAAGGAAGCCTTTAAAAAAATTAAAAATATGAAAGCAGAACATTTCATTGGGAGGACAGTAAAGTGCAGAAAGGAAGCCATTCAATGTAACTATACCCAAACGGAGACAGATAGTTTTTAGCCATCTGCAGCGCAATTTACGGAGTGCAGGGCAGATCAGTAACACATGCATACAGTCCTGAATGTTCATTTTACATAGATTGCACAAAGGAGATGAACCATTCCATTTAGATAACAATTGGTTAAGAGGTATTAAATCGTAGCGTAGGAGAAACCAAAATCTACGTATACCATGGGGAAGGGACCATGAAACATAGGGTTGAGGTTGTTTCAACTGATAAGAATCAAGGAGGTGAACTACATGCCTTTTTTCACAAATTGATTTTTATCAGAGAGAAAACATAAGTCCCATGACGCTGCTTTCAACACCGACTTTAACTCGTTGCTGTAGTACATGGCTGTCATGTTGTCCGTCCGGATTAAGACAGCTTTGTTCTGTATGTGCACTTGGAAGGACTTCAGTGCTAGGAAAATTGCCAGCAACTCTAGGTGATTGATGTGAAGCACCTTTTGTCCATGTTCCCTGAGTTGTGTGGTGGAGCAGATGTGCTCCCCATCCTGTCAGGGATGCGTCTGTTGTCAGTACTATCTCTGGTACTGGCTCAAGGAACGGCCGCCCTTTGGACAAGATCGAATATGCTACTTACCAGTATGCATCTGTTCT
Source organism: Lissotriton helveticus (assembly GCF_964261635.1). Lineage (NCBI taxonomy): Eukaryota > Metazoa > Chordata > Amphibia > Caudata > Salamandridae > Lissotriton > Lissotriton helveticus. Next base: position 771,278,825 of record NC_136067.1, on the reverse strand, counting down.
TGGCATGTAGGGCTGCTGACATTCATATCTATTGCATTAGATCGCCGCCTAGTGTTGGGTCCGGATGATTGCACATTGTTGTCCTGGAGAAGTCTTCGAAGTATCACGGGATTGGTGCCTCCTCCCCTGGACTACAGTGCGCATGGGCATCCTCTCCATCCTCAGATTGTTTTTCGCCATTGTGGCAGAGATGGAGTGTAATACAGTGAGTGATGTCCATGCTAAATAGAAATTCTGAATGCCACAGCTGCAACAGGCGCCGGGGAGGAGGGTGGGCGATATGAATGTCAGCAGCCCTACATGCCAAGAACAGATGCATACTGGTAAGTAGCATATTCGGTTCGAGGCATGTGGGCTGCTGAATTCATATCTATTGCATAGAATACATAGCAGTCCCTCCATTAGCGGCGGCCGCCCGTGCCAGCTGCAGCAGTCTGAAAAAGTGTTTTGAGAACAGCCTGTCCTACAGCAGCCTGCTGTCTAGAGTGTACATCTACGCAGTAGTGTTTTGTAAATGTATGAATAGTGGACCATGTGGCTGCTCTACATATCTCCACTAGTGGAATGGTCCCTAGGAAAGCCATGGATGCTCCTAACTTGCGTGTGGAGTGTGCACGTGGAGGAATCGTTAAAGTGTGTTTAGCTTTTTCATAGCAAATTTGTATACACTTAACGATCCATCTGGCTATTCCTGATTTTGAAATGGGATTGCCTTTATGCTGTGGAGCGAAGGCGACGAACAGTTTTGTTTTTCTGAAATCTTTAGTTCTGTCTATATAATACATGAGGGCCCTTTTCACATCTAATGTGTGTAGGCATCTCTCTGCAACATTTTCTGGATTTGGGTAGAAAACCGGCAGTTCTATGGTTTGGTTCATGTGGAACTGCGAAATCACCTTAGGCATAAAAGTGGGGTTTGTACGTAAAACAAGCCTGTTTGGGTGAACTTGTATGAATGGCTCTTGAATGGTTAGCGCCCGGAGTTCACTAACTCTTCTGAGTGAGGTGATGGCTACCAGGAAAGCCACTTTCCAGGTTAAAAATTGAATCTCACAGGAACGTAGAGGTTCAAAGGGTGGCCCCATGAGTCTTGTGAGAACCAGGTTGAGGTTCCAGACTGGTGAAGGTGGAAGTCTTGGAGGGATCACTCTCTTGAGTCCCTCAAGAAAGGCTTTAATTGCAGGTACTCTGAATAGGGATAGGTGCTGCCTGTTTTGCAGGTAGGCTGCTACTGCGGATAGATGTATGCGGATGGAACTGCAAGCCAGATTACATCTGTATAAATGCAACAGATAACAAATAATGTTCTGAATAGATGCATCTAGTGGGTTAATGTCATTATTGTTGCAGTATATGACAAACCTTTTCCACTTCGCCGCATAACATGCTCTAGTCGTGGGTCTTCTTGCCTCCTTTATGATATTCATGCAGTCTGGGGGCAAGTTGAGGTATCCAAATTCTAGGACCTCAGGAGCCAGATCGCCAGGTTGAGCTGTTGCGGATCTGGGTGCTGAATGTCGCCATGGCTCTGCGTCAAAAGTCTGGGCGTTAGTTGCAGCCTTTGATGAGGCACCACGGAAAGTTCCACGAGAGTGGTGTACCATGGTTGGCGTGCCCACGTTGGAGCAACCAGGATGAGTGTCATCGAGTGTTGCCTCAGTTTGCGTGCCACTAGCGGAATCAATGGCGCTGAGGGAAAAGCGTACGCAAACTTGCCTGACCAGTTCATCCATATCGCATTGCCCTGCGACTGCGGATGTGGGAACCTGGCGGCGAAGCTTCGGCATTTTGCGTTTTCCCTTGTGGCGAATAGGTCTATCTCTGGATGACCCCACTGATGGAAGTACGGCTGGAGTACTGATGGATGTATCTCCCACTCGTGCATCTGGTGGCTGTGCCTGCTGAGCAGGTACGCCATTTGGTTGTCCTTGCCTGGGAGGTGTTCCGCAATGAGGAACATGTTCCTCTGAATGGCCCACTTCCACATGCTCTGAGCCAGGTGAGACAACTCTGGAGAGTGTGTACCTTCCTGCTTCTGTATGTAGTACATGGCAGTCATGTTGTCCGTCCGGATCAACACAACTTTGTTGCACAGATGTACGTTGAAGGCTTTCAGTGCCATGAAGATTGCCATCAGCTCTAGAAGGTTGATGTGTATCTTCTTCTGCTGTGTTGTCCATAGTCCCTGCACTGTGTAATGGAGTACATGAGCTCCCCATCTCTGGGGAGATGCGTCCGTTGTCAGTATTACCTGTGGTACAGGCTCTTGGAACGGTCGGCCCTTGCAAAGGTTGTGTGGATTCCACCAATGCAGAGAGTTGTATGCCCGACCGCTCACCAACACTAGGTCTTTTAACTGCCCTCGAGCCTGGTTCCACTGACGTGCCAAGCACTCCTGAAGCGGGCGCATATGTAGTCTCGCATACGGGACTATGAAGATGCAGGAGGCCATCATGCCTATTAACTGCATGAACACTCTTGCCTGAAGCGAGTGTTGAGGTCTGAATTTTTGTATCAGCAATTGCATGCTGTGTATCCGCAATGAATTTGGCTGAGCTTTGGCTGCTAGAGTGTCTATCGTTGCGCCCAAATACTGCCGTACGCGGGCGGGTTGAAGATGTGACTTGGGGTAATTCAGTGAGAATCCCAGATCGTGAAGGAGGTGAATGGTGTGGGACACGTGGCTGGCACACAGCTGGGCCGACTTTGCTTAAATAAGTCGTCCAGATAAGGGTAGACATGTATGTGCTGTCTCCGTAGGTGTGCCGCCACTGTCGCCAGACACTTGGTGAATACTCTGGGTGCCGTCGTCACTCCGAAGGGGAGGACCTTGAACTGTAGTGTTGATCCTGAATGGTGAACCTGAGATACTTCCTGTGGGAAGGGTGCATGGGAATGTGGAAGTACGCATCCTTGAGATCCAGTGTTGCGAGGAAATCTCCTTGACTTAAAAGCGGTAGGACTTGCTGTAAGGTGAGCATGTGAAAGTGCTCTGACAGAATGTATTGGTTCAGAGGTCGTAGGTCGAGTATGGGCTTGAGAGACCCGTCCTTTTTTGGAATCAAGAAGTACAGAGAGTACACCCCTGATCCTTGCTCCACTAGAGGCACGAGCTCTATGGCTCCTTTTTGCAGCATACTGACGACCTCTTGCTGCAATAAGAGTAAGTGCTCGGCGGACATAGGACGGTGTCTTGGTGGAATGTTGGGTGGAGTGGCTGTAAGCTCTAGACAATACGCGTACTGTACAATATCTCGTACCCACCTGTCTGTGGTGATGGATTTCCATACAGACAGGAACTGTTGTAGTCCCCCCCCCCCCCGACAGGTGTTAGATGGTCGGGGGGCAGTGACAAGGCGTCACTGTTTGGTATTGGCAGAGGATCTGGAGTTGTTGTTTCCTCTTGCTCTGCCCTTGATGTTATTTCCTCTATATCCACCCCTGGGATTTTTATTGTAGGTGGATTGTGTACCTCCCTTGTTATACTGCGTTTGTTGGGTGTTTTGGCCCCTTGAGGGTCCTCTGTTATTGGAGCGCCGAAAGGAACCACCCCGAAACTGTTGCGACTGCAGAGCTCCCATGGATTTTGCAGTTTCTGTGTCCTTTTTAATCTTTTCTAGGGTGGCATCAACGTCAGGGCCAAACAAGAAGTCAGTGTTAACTGGCTGATTAAGAATGGTGGTCTGTATTTCTGGTTTGAAAACAGATATCCTCAACCAAGCATGTCGCCTTAGCATGACGCTAGTGTTTATAGCCCTAGCTGCAGTGTCAGCTGTGTCTAGTGCACACTTAATGGAAGCGTTGGAGATCAGCTTCCCCTCCTGAACCAATAGCTCTGCTCCTTTCTTGAATTGTTCTGGGAGGTGCTGTAATAATGTCTCCAGAGTATCGTAGTGTGACCTATCATATCTGGCCAGAAGCGCCTGAGTATTAGCAGTACGCCAGATGTTTGCAGCCTGTGTTGCCACTCTTGCCAGATGTGTCCAGTATCTTTGACTCTTTATCAGGCGGAGACGCATCTCCCGTTGTCTGCGAGTTTGCCCTCTTCCTTGCATTTGCAACCACCATAGAGTCCAAAGGCAATTGACCTTTAATATAGGTAGGATCCACAGGCGCCGGCCTATACTTTTTTTCTATCCTAGGGTTAACTACCCTTGCTCTAGTATTTTCTTTGAAAATGTCCTTGGCATGTTTAAGAACGCCCATGAGCATTGGTAGTGTCTTTACACTTCTTTCGGAAGTTGAGAACGTGTCCACAAGGAAGTCCACTTCCACAGTATCACTATGAAGATCAACGTCATGATTTAACGCAGCTCTTTCAATCAGAGCGTTGAAAGCTGTAGTGTCTTCAGTTGGTGATGTGTTGACATTGTAGACCGTAGTATCAGGGTCATTTTGCGTGTTGCCTGGGTCAGCAGGGTCTGCCCATGGGTGGTCCTGATCATCACGACCAGTGTCCATCACATCGTCATCAGCCTCATTATTATCGTCACATGCCCCTGCATCCGAGTATGTAGGGGAAAAGGATTGAGGCTCCTGCTCATATGTCTGCAAGTGTTCGACCATCACTGGTGACGCAGGTGATCCCCTCTTTTTCTTAAAAGGAATCCTGAAAGACTCCATGGGTTTTTCTGGGACTATTTTCCTTTTGTAGATAGACAGTCTCCCCGTTTCCGAGTCGATGAACTTCCTCGGTTCTCGTTCCTCTGTCTCGTATGCAGGCCTGTGGGCCAATGTGGGTCTTTTTACGGGGTCAACTCTCTGTTTTGGCTCGAACATCTTTGGCCTCACTGGCGGTGGCAAACCGTATTTTATTGGCGCCGAGGTAGCGAGCGCGGTGACCAACTTTGCAGTTGTGACTTTCTTTGGCCCCGCCGACAAAGCCTTGTCTCTGATTCTTTGAATCGACTCCCCGACGTGTAGGGCCATGTCTTGGGCCTTATGCTCCGCGGCTGCATCTGACTTCGAACCGACGTTCGTCTCCGGTCCCGTCTTTGATCGAGGAGTGGAGCTCTGTCTCGATTCGAGCTGCGTGGCGGCTCCCTTCGGTGCCGACGTCTTCGACTCGAAGATCTTCACCGCGGCCCTTGGCGCCCCGCTACTCGAGGGCTTTCTGGAAGCTCCCCGCATCGAAGTCCCTCATTTGTTTCGTCGGCCGCGAGGGTTTGCAGGCCTTGGCGCCGACTAGAGCCAGTTGCACTTTTGGTTTCGATTTCGACTGTGCTGGCTTCGGTTTCGTTTTGCTGAGATCAACCAAGGTTGGTTTGGAAACCGATGGCTCAATGATAATGTTTGAAGCCGGGCCTTGTTGCGGGGCTGTTGAACTACAAGGTAGATCTTGGGTAAGGCCTTGAGGCGATCCCTCGACCTGAGCCGTATTGATATTATGTCCATCGGCCCCCGTATCGACGGTTGGGCCTAGCTCCTCTGAGCTATCTTCCTCGGCCCCAAGGGCCTGAACGTCGACGTCTCCTACCTAGTCGACGACTTCATAAGTCTCCTCGTCTTCCAGATACTCCTCTTCATCGGTTTCATAGTCGGATCCATGCACAGATCCCCGCTCCGATGATTCATCTCGGTCCGGTAGCTCGACGACTTCTTAGTCTCCGGTCCCGAAGTTATTTTCTGGTTCTGGCGCAGGCCTATTCGATTGCAATCGAGCCGCGCGTCGGGTCCGAAGAGTCTTCTTTGATCTGAACCGGGCACAGGCCATACATTGGTCTTCGTTGTGGTCCAGTGACAAGCATTTGTTGCACACAGGGTGGACGTCGTCGTGTGCATATTTTACATTACAAAGCGGACACCTTTTGAAAAGGCCGACTCTCCATCGTCGATGAAACTCGATGCGAGAGGTAAATAAAGCCGTTCCGATAGTCGATGTCCTGTAGATACATGTTATCGATACCGATCGAAACGATACAGACGGTCGCAAAAGCCTTTTGGCTTTGAGAAAACGTTTTCTAACTTGAGCTAAGATGTTAACATCCAAACCCAATGGCGGAAAAAAACAATCTGAGGATGGAGAGGATGCCCATGCACACTGTAGTCCAGGGGAGGAGCCACCTATCCCGTGATACTTCGAAGACTTCTCCAGGACAACAATGTGCAATCATCCGGACCCAACACTAGGCGGTGATCTAATGCAATAGATATGAATTCAGCAGCCCACATGCCTCGAACTTTGGTGTTCCACCACTGCAGAGAGCGATGTGTGCGGATGTCCACCAACACCAGGTCTGTTAGTTGTCCTTGTGCCCGATTCCACTGATGTGCTAGACATTCCTGCAATGGGCGCATTTGCAGTCTTGCATATGGTACAATAAAAATGCAAGATGCCATCATGCCTATTAATTGCATAAACACTCTGGCTTGAAACCTTGTAACTAAGGCTTGAATGCTCTGTATCATGGCTGGATTGGGATAAACTAGAGCTGTACTGGTGTTTATGGTAGCCCCAAGGTATTGATGTACATGAGAGGGCTGGAGATGTGACTTGGTGTAGTTGATTGTAAACCCTAATTCGTGCAGTGTTTGAATCGTTTGAGATGTGTGTTGGACACACTGATTGAATGACTTGGCTTTTATGAGCCAATCATCTAAGTATGGGAAGACATGGATATGTGGTCTTCTGAGATGTGCTGCTACTACTGCTAGGCACTTTGTAAACACTTGTGGTGCAGTTGTGACCTCGAATGAAAGGACTTTGAACTGATAGTGTTGTCCTTCTAGTACAAATCTGAGATACTTCCTGTGAGAAGGATGTATTGGAATGTGGAAGTAGGCGTCCTTGAGGTCTAGTGTGGTTAGGAAATCGCCTTGTTGCTCAAAATCCTTTGACAGGGCCTTGTATTTTAAGTTTAGGGTGGGTTTGTTACCATTGAGAGAATTGTCTGCTCACTGGGATATCCCGGCACAAACTTCTCTCTTTTGTATATTTTGTATTTCTAGAGTGGAGTCTGTTGCCCACTTTTTATTTGAATGTCCGGCTTACAAATCCCAGAGGTCTAGGTGGCTAAAACCCCTATGTAGGGAGCTAGGTACCAGACATCATATAGTCGCTTTGCGAATTTTGATGTCAGACAACCGGCCCCTGTGTTTGTGGCATGGCCAAATACCTCGGCTGGGCCAATCAGATTTAAACGGCTAAAAGTTATAATTTAATCATGGTCATTATTTAGACCTTTTTTTATCTAATTTATTGGAAAGTACATTATTTTAATTGATTAGCCAATGGATTTTTAATGTCATGGTTTTTAATTGTTGTTTTATGTAATGCTTTTAAGATATTTTTCTTATCGAAATAAAGCGGATTGACTGACTGGCAACAATGGGAGCACATGCTGTAAAGTGATCATGTGAAAATTATCTGAGAGTATATACAGATTGAGAGGCCTTAGGTCTAGAATTGGTCTTAGTGTTCCGTCCTTTTTGGGTATTAGGAAATAGAGTGAGTAAACCCCTGTTCGTTGATGTTTTAACGGAACTAGCTCTATTGCATTTTTTTGCAGCAATGAGAGAACCTCTTGTTGGAGCAGCGTTAGATGTTCTGTGGACATTCAACGCTGTCTGGGTGGTATATGTGGAGGGGTAGCTGTAAGCTCTAGGCAGTAACCATACTGGATAATTTGTCTTACCCCCTTGTCTGATGTGATGGAATTCCAGACAGGTAGGACCTGTTAGTCTGCCCCCTACAGGAGTGGAATGCTGTTGGGGGAGCACAAGGAAGTCACTGTTTTGTGTTGGGAGAGGTTTGATTATTGTTATTTCCTCGACCTCTTCCCTTGTTGTTGTTGCTTCTGTAGCCCCCTCCAAAGTATCTTTTATTAGAGGATGTTTGTGTATCTGTTTTAATAGAAGTTGAATTGTCTGCTCCAGCTTGTTTGGAGCCTCCTCTGTAGAAGGAGCGACGAAAGGAGCCTCTTGCTTGGGAGGACTGCAGAGCTCCCATAGACTTGGCTGTGTCAGTGTCTTTCTTAATTTTTTCAAGTGTTGTGTCTACCTCTGGACCAAAAATTTTTTGTTGGTTGAATGGTTGATTTAAGATAGTAGTTTGCACCTCTTGCTTAAATCCTGAAATGCGTAGCCACGTGTGACATCTAAGGAGGACACTGGTGTTTATTGCTCTGGATGCAGTGTCTGCTACATCTAGTGCGCATTTAATGGAGGCATTTGATATAAGCTTACCCTCTTGTATGAGGTCATCTGCTTGTGCCTTATATTGGTCAGGTAGATGTTGTAAGAGCTTCTCTAGCTGATCATAGTGAGCCCTGTCGTACCTTGCGAGGAGGGCCTGTGTGTTAGCGATGCGTCATGTATTGCTAGCTTGAGCAGCTATTCTTTTTCCTGAAGCATCTATGATCTTTGATTCTTTATCAGGAGGTGGTGCTTCCCCTTTTGTTTGGGAAATTGCTCTTTTCCTAGCTTTTGAAACTACTAGGGAATCTAAGGGTAGCGGTCCTTTAATGTAGGCAGGATCCCCAGGAGCTGCTCTGTACTTTTTCCCTATCCTTGGGTTTATAATTCTAGCTCTTACAGGATCTTTAAACACTTCTGCATGTTTAATGACTCCTTTAATCATTAGAAGTATTTGCACAGATTTTTGAGAGTGTTCAAAAGTATCTAGTAAAAAATCTTCCTCTGCCTCATTAGAATGCATGGTGACATTGTGATAGATGGCAGCCCTATTAATTAAGTGTCCAAACCCAATATTGTCTTCAGGAGGAGAAGGTTTAGATGGATATGTATGTGGGTCAGGAATATCTGGTACATCATGTGGGTTTGGATACTCTCAGTCTGGTGAACCTGTTGGGTAGGGAAAAGGGTCATCTGGGTCTCTCCCTCCCCCCATGCTATACTCATCATCATCAACATCCTGAGGAGGTGTATGTTGTAGAGAATTAGGAGGCGAATTTTGAGGTGAAATGTTTAAAGGAAGAGCGGGTGAAGGAGATACAGGAGAAGAAGGGTGCATAGGAGATGTGGCAGAGTCCTTCTTGACAGGCACTGGAGGTGTAGGTGCTGTATCTGACTTCCTCTTCCTGTGTGGTGTGGTGGAAACATGTCCTGTTTCTGGATTAAAGTAGACCCATTTTTGTAAAGGATCTGGTTGGAAAAGCTCCTCTTCTTGAGACACAGCCTTCGGCGCCAATCTTTTCGGTTCCAAACCTGTTAGTTGCTTATCTTTAGCCTTAGGAGCCGATGTTGAGTCCTTTGGTGTAGATTTTGGCACCGAAGGTATTGTCTTTGGAGCCGAAGCCCGTTTCATGGACTTGGAAGGATCAGAAGCAGGCTTTGTTTGTTTCGGCATTGAGGGTATCGGCTTCGGAGTGGAAGCTGTTTTCGAGGCATCGGAAACAGGCTTCGTTGTTTTTGGAGCCCCTTTGTCTCTCGGAGTCTCAGTTTCAAAGTGTCTTTCGGAACCAGGACTTATTTTGTTTCGGTGCCGAGGGAGCAGGTGGTATTGGCACATGCGGGTTTGCTTGGTATGGAGCTACCGGAAGGCTTCATTATTTTCTTCGGAGCCGGGCTCGATGGCGGGGCTTTCGAAGTGTTGACCTTTGCCTTCGATTTTGGTGTTTGGGCTGGGGTAGGGGCAGTGGCACTCACACGTTGACCCAAAGGTATGGAGTCATTGGAGTCATCTGCCTCGGATACGATCTGGAGATCATCGGAATCTTCCTCTGGGACACATGGACCTTCGTCGAAGATATCCACTGGTTCCGGAGCTGATCTCTGCATGTCGCGTCGACGGGCCCTCCGATCCCGAAAGGTCTTTTTTGATCAAAAGGATGCACAGGCTGTGCAGCTGGATTCGTCGTGGTCTGGTGATAAGCACAGGTTAAAGACCTCGTGATGGTCACTGTGTGGAAATTTTGCTCCACACTCGGGGTATCTTTTGAATGGTGTCCTTTCCATGAGGTGTAGGTCTCATGGCGTGGGTAGGCCCATAGGCCCACGTCGACGACCGGTATCGAGCTGATGAGATGAATTCGATGTTTCTTGATGTCGAAAGTTGTTTAGAAGAGTTTGAAGTAAGTTTTTTAAAGTGTCAAAATACTTAGAAGTAGTTTCGAACCAGAGCGGAAAAGGTTCATCCGAACCCAGTGGCGGAAAAAACAATCCAAGGATGGAGCCGATGCCCATGCGTACTATCATCCAAGGGAGGAGTCACCTATCTCGTGACTACAAAGACTTCTTCCAAGACGACAACAACATGTAATCATCCGAGCCCAACACCAGGTGGCGATCGAATGCAAAGTGTAGAATCTGCAGCTCATATATGCCTCGAACCTACTGTTTGTTACAGATATATCATTACCTAAGATAAGTAACTTGTGCATATGAAAGAAACAGGTTAGTGTTAGATTCCTTACCTTAGAATAGATACGCCAGCAATACCAACCCCGGTGGTCGGTCTGCGAACCAAGATCACACCAGAAAGTCCTGGAGAACGAACGGCCTAAAAGGCCATCTCTCCGGACTTCGCTGTCCAGGCAGTAGTGCCTAGCAAACGTGTGCAGCGAGGCCCACGTACCTGCACGACAGATGTCCTGCAAGGGGATTTCCCGCCCCAGGGTAGTAGTAGCTGCCGTAGCCAGAGTGGAATGGGCTCACAGCCCAAGAGGAGGCTCCTTTTTCGCCAAAGAGTAGCAAACCTTGATGCACAAGACAACCCACCGAGAGATGGTCCGCTTGTGCACCGCCCGTCCCTTCTGAGCGCCCACGTAACCAACAAAGAGCTGGTCGTCCACCCGGAACTGGCATGTGCGGTCTAGATAGAAGGAGAGCGCACGTTTTGGGTCCAGACGGTGAAGCCTCTCTTCCTCTTTCGAGGGATGCCGAGGCGGAAAAAAAGTGGGCAAGGTGATGGACCGGCTGATATGAAAGGCTGTAACCACCTTGGGTAGGAAAGAAGGACGAGGCCTCAGAACAACCTTGTCCGGATGGACAGAGAGGAAGGAAAATGCTACTTACCAGTATGCATCTGTTCTTGCCATGTAGAGCTGCAGAGTTACACACTGTGCATTGATGGCCACCTAGTGTTGGGCCCGGATGTTTGCAGTTTGTTTTTGTTATAGAAAAGTCTTTGGAAATCACAGGATAGGTGACTCCTCCTTTGGATCATACTGCGCATGGGCATCAGCTCCATTCCCAGATTGTTTTTGCCAGTAGGGAAGTGATGGAGTCTTACAAGAAAGTAGTAATGTCCATGCAATTTGTATCTAAATAAGATAATACTGGAACAGATGAAGGTAGCCGGGGAGGCGGGCGTGCTTGTGTAACTCTGCAGCTCTACATGCCAAGAACAGATGCATACTGGTAAGTAGCATTTTCCGTTCGAGGCATATGAGCTGCAGATTACACACTGTGCATAGATTGTATAGCAGTACCCATCTTTAGCGGCGACCACCAGGTTCTGTTGCAATTGTTTGAAACAGAGTTTTTAGCACAGCCTGGCCCACAGTGGCTTCTTGTTAAGTTTGCACATCTACACAATAGTGTTTTGTGAATGTGTGCGGTGTAGACCATGTAGCTGCTTTGCATATATCATCTAGGGGAATGTTCCCCAAAAATGCCATCGAAGCCCCTATTTTCCTTGTAAAATGGGCTTTGGGAGGAATAGAGAACGTACGTTTACCTTTGTGGTAACAGATTTGTATGCATTTAACAATCCACCTAGCTATCCCAGATTTTTATAGGGGGTTACCTTTATGTGGAGATGAAAAAGACACAAAAAGTTGTTTAGTTTTACGAAAAGTTTGTGTCCTTTCATGTAGTAAAGTAATGCTCTTTTGACATCCAAGGTGTGAAGAGCTCTTTCTGCGACTGTTTGTGGCTGCGAGAAAAATACGGGCAGCTCAACAGACTGATTCAGATGGAAGGGTGAAATGACTTTTGGAAGGAATTTAGGATTAGTACGTAGAACCACTTTATTATGATGTATTTGTTTAAAAGGTTCTTGAATGGTAAATGCTTGTAGTTCACTAACTCTTCTGAGAGAAGTAATAGCTACTAGGAAAGCTACTTTCCAAGTTAGGAATTGCAATTCACATTTATGTAACGGTTCAAAGGGAGGTCCCATTAACCGTGTGAGTACAATGTTTAGGTTCCACACTGGTGAAGGTAGCGTTCTGGGAGGGATTATTCTTTTGAGTCCTTCCATGAAAGCTTTTATAGCAGGTACTCTAAAAAGAGGTAGATGTTGTCTATTTTGTAAATATGCTGCAATGGCAGCAAGGTGTAGTCTGATAGACGTGTAGGCCAAATTACACGTTTGAAGGTGTAATAGGTATCCTATGATGTGTTGAATGGACACATCTAAGGGATTTATGTGGCTGTTTTGACAATATATCACAAACTGTTTCCAGTTAGCAGCATAACATGCTCTAGTAATTGGACGTCTAGCTTCTTTAATAACTTACATACATTCTGGAGGAAGGTTGAGGTAACCAAACTCTATGACTTCAGGAGCCAGATCGCTAGGTTGAGCTGAGATGGGTCCGGGTGTCTGATTTCTCCATGGTTCTGTGTTAATAGGCGTGGAGATCGGCTTAGTTTCTGGTGTGGTACCACAGATAGTTGCAGCAGCGTGGTGTACCACGTTTGTCTGGTCCAAGTTGGAGCAACTAGAATGAGTGTTAGGGAATGTTGCTGTAGCTTGCGTACCACTAACGGAAATAGTGGGAGAGGAGGAAAAGTGTATGCAAATTGTCCTGACCAGTTCATCCATATCGCATTGCCTGTGGACAGCGGGTGTGGATATCTGGCGGCGAAGTTTGGGCATTTTGCGTTTTCATGGGTGGCGAAGTGGTCTATCTGAGGCTGGCCCCACATTTGAAAGAATGGTTGAAGAACTTGCGGATGAAGTTCCCACTCGTGGATCTGCTGTGTCTGTCGACTTAGCAGATCTGCCATGGTGTTTTGTACTCCTGGAACGTGTTGGGCTAAGAGGAAGATCTTTAGTGGTATAGCCCATCTCCATATCTGCTGTGCTAACAGAGCTGCAGAGTGTGTGTTCCCCCTTGTTTGTTTATGTAGTACATGGCTGTCATATTGTCTGTGCACACTAAGACAGCTTTGCCTGATACTTGTTTTTTGAATGCTTTTAGGGCTAGAAAAACAGCTAGTAACTCCAAGTGGTTGATGTGGAGTAACTTTTGTTGCAGTGTCCACCTGCCTTGCATGGTGTGATGCAATAGGGGAGCTCCCCAGCCGGAGAGCGATGCGTCCGCTGTCATGATTATTTGAGGAACTGGCTCTAGAAACGGTCGGCCCTTTTTTTTTTTTTTTTAAATCTGTTTATTAGCATAGTAAGTAGAGCAGTTACATATATATTGGAGCTCAATTGTAATCAGGATGGTACATGTATGTGCGTGCTCAAAATATATACATATATAGAATCACCAATTTTTCGTTATGTCATCCGGAACCATATTAACTAAACAATCCCACGTCGTTCCCGAACCCTCCCTCCACCCTCAAGAATCCCTCCCAGCACTCTCTCATTACACGTATAATCACAGTATTCATTACTGGGTCACCCGTGACATTTTGACATGCAACCTTGTCTATACACACGGGTAGGCTGAGGGATAATAGTCGATGGTCCGGGATTCACCGTACCCCATCATCACAGTGCACCTTAGTCTGTGGAGGCCTGTGAAAGGACTAGGTCTGAACGTTTATCCCATATGCGGAGAGTCATGTGTATCCCCATCATCCCCTTCATCCCCCATTTCAAACGCTCCCAAAGTGGTAAACCAATCTAGGGAGATCTGCGTTTTCCGAAGACCTCTGCGTTCCTCCCGCTGTAGTGCCTCGCCTTCCGCTTTGCCCCACCGTATCACCTCTGCTTTCCATAGTTTAGGGTTGGGAGGTGTGGATGACTTCCACCTCATCGTGATCGCTCGCTTCGCTATTAATAGGGCCATGTCTGTAAAACGTGTCGCCACGGTTCTAGTGCGTGTCGGCGGTCCCAGCCCTAACAGTGTATGTTCTGGTGTAGGTGATCGGGACAGGGCACCAGCCCTCTCAAGCGAGTCATGGACAGTGGTCCAATAATATCCCAGTTTAGGGCAGTGCCAGAGCATGTGTAGTAGCGATGCGTCATCAGTGGCGCATCGGGGACAGTTGCCATCCGCATCAGGGAACATCATACGTATGCGATTCGGGGTCAGGTAGGCTCTATGTAGCAACATCAATTGAATAAACTTAAACTTGGGGTTTCTAGCTACCTTCCTGGGAAACTGAAGGATACGCTCCCATTCCTTGTCTCTCAGGGGCCTGCCGATATCTCTCTCCCACTTAGCCCGGAGCGGTGACAGTGTGATAGCCCTCCCCTGCTTGATGCTAGAAGTGAGCCATTTGGTCAGATGACCGCCCGTGCCCATGAGGTAGTGCATTGCTACGAGGGGGTTGGTAACAGGCTCTTGTCCCTCAGGTGACCACTTGTGCGCGATATAATGGCGAAGGCCTGCGTGTAGGAGGAATGAGCCCCTAGGGACGCCATGCGCGGCCCTAAAGTCTTCGAAGGATAATAGGTGCCCCTCTCCAAACAGGTCACCCATGTGCGACACCCCTGCGTCATGCCAGGGCGCCAGTTTGTTCATCGTGAGTGTTCCCGAGCCCAGAGGGATACCCAAGAGCGGGATCGTGGGGGAATAAGATGTCTTGGGGGACGTGTATCGTAATGCCTTCCGCCAGTACGTCACTGCCAACCGGATGAGTGGTGGGGTGTCTCTCGGTAGATTCGGACTGGCTAAAAGCAACGCGTGTACCCTCCCTTTTGCATGTTCATCCTCCGATACATTGATCTCATGAAGATTGCGTCCTGCCACCCAGTAGGCCAGCCATTGAAGTTGGCACGCATAGTTATAAGCCCTAAAGTCTGGTAGGCCCATACCACCGGAGTCGGAGGGGAGTTGTAGTTTGGCATGGCCTATGCGCCTGCGCCCGTGCCCCCATACAAGTTCCGTGAGTAGTGTGTCAAGAGTATTAAATGTCGCTGCTGGGATCAGGAACGGCAGATTAGTGAAGTGGTAAATGAGGCGGGGAAGCATCACCATCTTAGAGATAGCCACTCTGCCGGCTATTGAGAGGGACAGTGTTAGCCAGAACTGAGTCTGTGTCTTCAGTGCTCTAATGGCCCTCCCAAGGTTGCCGTCGATCATCATGTCTGCCTCCCTGTAGATGTGTATCCCCAGGTATCGGAAGGTGGTATCCGCCATCTGGAATACGTGGGGGGTGAAGGGTAGAGGAGTAGATAAGCCTGCGGTCACAAAGGCGAAGCCATAGGACAAAGATTCGCTGATGGTGAGGCCAGAGATTGCCCTGAAGTCCTCAAATATTCGGGGTATAGGGCTCAAGTCGCCCCGTAGATCCCGGAGATATAGTATGATGTCATCTGCGTATGCGGACACTATGTGCGCCGTCCCGTGTCTCTGAACACCACAGTGGGGGGACAGCGTCCTGAGCTTACAGAGCAGTGGTTCGAGGGCGAGGATTTAATTTAATTTAATTTAATTGTGGGTGTATATAGCGCTAGGAATCGACTCCCGGAGGAGTATCTCCACGCTTCGACCGCTGGGGAACCCGTCCTGGCTCACCCTGAGAGATGGTCCCTGATGGGTATCTCTAAGGTGCGACCAAGCATCCCCGGCGGTCTGGGGGGGCCGTTGTGAAGATGAGGCAAGCTGATGCCCAGAGTTGCCGAGTGTGGTTTCTGACTAGAGTAGGCACCGAGGCGAGAATTATCGAGTCCGCTGACCCTGGTCCACAACCCTGCCGCGTCGGGAATCGAACCCTGGTCCCGGGCCGTTCTCTGCTTACGGGTCTGCCGCCTCTAACCAGTGAGCCACACTTCTCCACTAGGAGAGGGGAGAGCGGGCAACCCTGTCGGGTGCCCCTCGCTATAGCTATGGGCCCTGAGATGTGGCCGGAGGTACGCACTCTAGCCGTGGGGAGGGTGTAAAGCAATCGGACCCAGGCAATGAATTCGGGCGGTATCCCGAACTTTACCAGTGTAGCAAACATATAGTCCCATCTAAGGGAATCGAACGCCTGCTTTAGATCCAGAGAAATGCAGCCCTCCAAGCTCGTGCCCACGTGGTTGCCGAGCATCAGCTGGGCCAAGCGCCTGAGATTCATGGCCGTATTGCGGCCCGGTACAAAACCACATTGGTCCGGGTGGATCAGTAGTGGTATGAACTGCACGAGTCTCGATGCCAGCACTTTGCTCAAGATCTTGGAGTCAGTATTAAGGAGGGACAGGGGTCTGTAATCGGCCAGCTGTAGCCCGTCTTTGCCAGGCTTTAAGAGGGATGTGATCAACGCTTGCATGGAGGATTGTGGCAGGGAGGCTGTCCGTAGAGCTTCCAAATAAACAGAGTTTAACCGTGGGGCCAGGAGATCTAGGAAAGTTGCATAGAATTCGGCCGGTAGGCCATCCGTTCCGGGAGCCTTGCTCTTCGGGAGAGCCCGTATTGCCTGCCTAATTTCCGCTACTGAAATGGTGCGCTTCAGGTCCTTGCATTGCCTGTCGGTGAGTTTGGGGAGGTCGAGGTCCTTCAGGAAGGCCTCGAATGCAGTCTCCGACAGGGGCTGGGGGGGGCTGTACAGCGTGGTATAATAGTCCTTGAACGCCGTATTGATACCCACTTGGGTGGAAGTCGGGCTGCCTGTCTGGTCCAGTATTTCCAGGATCGGACGGCAAACTGGGGAATCACGTAGGAGGCGGGCTAGTAGGGGGCCGGCCCTATCTGCTTGTGTATGCTGTCTATTCGTGTATTCTCTGTAGTCTAGGAGCCGCAGGTCTTCCAGTAGCTCTGCATGTCTAATGTGGGCCTCCCGCAGTGGCGTGAAAGGTGCATTTGTGCCAGCTGCCTCACTCTCCAGGGGCGCCAGCGAGCCCTCCACTTCTTTCAATTGCCTGATCACCTCCCGCTTCATGCCCACTCGGGTGGTCATCGCTGCCCCCCTGAGACAGACTTTGAAAGCGTCCCATTCTATCTGGCGGGTGCTGGCTGTGTTCACATTTGTGGAGAAGTAGGTTTCTATAGTATCGGAAAGGGACAACCGGAAGACTGAGTCTTCAAGGAGATCCGGAGACAGTCTCCAGGTCGGGATGGGGGTCAGCCGCCTGCCCCACTGCCAAGTGAGTTCAACGGGGTTGTGATCGGATAGAGTTTTCCCCATGTGTTGTGTCTGTACAATGGAGCCTGTGAGGGAGTGGGAGCAGAAGACATGGTCGATCCTGGTGTGGAGCCGGTGGGGTGGGGGAGAAAAAGGTATTGAATATGCTACTTACCAGTATGCATCTGTTCTTGGCATGTAGGGCTGCTAACATTCATATCTTAGCATTAGATCGCCGCCTAGTGTTGGGTCCGGATGATCGCACATTGTTGTCCTGGAAGAGTCTTCGAAGTATCCTGAGATAGGTGGCTCCTCCCCTGGACTACAGTGCGCATGGGCATCGGCTCCATCCCCAGATTGTTTTTCGCCATTGTGGCAGAAGATGGAGTGAAAAGTGTAAAGGATGTCCATGCTAATGACTGAATACAATAGTATATCTGCAGCTGCAACAGGCACCGGGGAGGAGGGTGGGCGATATGAATGTTAGCAGCCCTACATGCCAAGAACAGATGCATACTGGTAAGTAGCATATTCAGTTCGAGGCATGTGGGCTGCTAAATTCATATCTTAGCATAGAATACATAGCAGTCCCTCCATCAGCGGCGGTTGCCCGTGCCAGCTGCAGAAACCTGAAAGAGTGTCTTGAGAACAGCCTGTCCTACAGCAGCTTGCTGCTTGGAATGCACATCAACACAGTAGTGTTTTGTAAAGATATGTGGTGTAACCCACGTGGCTGCTCTGCAAATGTCCTCTAAAGGAATGTTCCCTAGGAAAGCCATGGATGCCCCCAATTTGCGTGTGGAGTGCGCTCTTGGGGGTATCGTTAGAGTGCGCTTAGTCTTTTGATAACATATTTGGATGCACTTAACAATCCACCTGGCTATTCCTGCTTTGGAAATAGGGTTGCCTTTGTGTTGTGGTGCGAAGGCAACAAAAAGTTGTTTTGTCTTTCTAAAGGGTTGTGTCCTGTCTATGTAGTACATCAACGCCCTCCGTACATCTAAGGTATGGAGCATTCTTTCCGCTACCGTTTGTGGGTTTTGAAAGAATGCCGGCAAGTCAATAGTTTGGTTGAGATGAAACTGTGACACCACCTTCGGAAGGAATTTGGGGTTAGTGCGTAGCACTACCCTATTTGGATGAATCTGAATGAAAGGCTCTTGGATTGTGAGCGCTTGTAGCTCACTAACCCGCCTCAGTGACGTAATAGCTATTAGGAAAGCTACTTTCCACGTTAGGAACTGGAGTTCACACGAGTGCAGTGGCTCAAAAGGTGGTCCCATCAGTCTGGTGAGGACCACATTGAGGTTCCACACCGGAGCTGGTGGTGTTCTTGGGGGAATGACTCGTTTCAGACCTTCAAGGAAAGCTTTAATGGCAGGCACTCTGAAGACAGAGAGATGCTGCCTGTTCTGAAGATAAGCCGCTATGGCGGATAGATGTATCCGAATGGAAGTGTACGCTAGATTGCACTTGTAAAGATGCAACAGATAGCAAATGATGTTAGGGATAGATGCATCTAGCGGGTTGATGTCATTGGCTGTACAATAAATGACAAAACGCTTCCATTTCGCAGCATAGCATGCTCTGGTAGTTGGCTTCCTTGCCTCCTTGATGAGGTCCATGCATTCCGGAGGTAGGTTAAGGTATCCAAACTCTAGGACTTCAGGAGCCAGATCGCCAGGTTGAGCTGTTGCGGATCTGGATGCTGAATTTCTCCATGGTTCTGCGTCAAAAGTCTGGGCGTGAGGCGCAGTCTTTGATGCGGCACCACTGAGAGTTCGAGGAACGTGGTGTACCATGCTTGGCACGCCCACGTTGGAGCAACTAGGATGAGAGTTATCGCGTGCTGCCTTAGCTTTCTTGCCACCAGCGGTATCAGAGGGGCTGGCGGAAAAGCGTACGCAAATTTGCCTGACCAGTTCATCCATATCGCATTCCCCTGCGACTGTGGGTGAGGGAACCTGGCGGCAAAGTGTTGGCATTTTGCGTTTTCTTTTGTGGCAAACAGGTCTATCTCCGGATGACCCCACTGCTGGAAGTACGGGTGGAGGACAGATGGGTGTATCTCCCACTCGTGCATTTGATGGCTGTACCTGCTGAGCAGATCCGCCATTTGATTGTCCTTTCCCGGGAGGTGTTCTGCCATGAGGAAAATGTTCCTCTGAATGGCCCACTTCCACATGCTCTGAGCCAGATGAGACAGCTGTGGCGAGTGGGTGCCTCCCTGCTTTTGAATGTAGTACATCGCGGTCATGTTGTCCGTCCGGACTAACACTACCTTGTTGCACAGATGTACAATGAAGGACTTGATCGCCATGAAGATTGCCATCAGTTCCAGATAATTGATGTGCATCCTCTGTTGTTGCGTCGTCCATAGTCCCTGCACTGTGTAAGTGAGCAGATGAGCGCCCCATCCCTGGAGAGATGCGTCCGTTGTCAGGATAATCTGTGGCACTGGCTCTTGGAACAGTCGGCCCTTGCAAAGGTTGTGTGGAGTCCACCAATGCAGAGAGTCGTATGCCCGACTGGTAACCAACACTAGGTCTGTCAATTGTCCCTGAGCCTGTGTCCACTGATTTGCTAAGCACTCCTGGAGCGGGCGCATATGTAACCGTGCGTGAGGGACTATGAAGATGCAGGAGGCCATCATGCCTATCAACTGCATGAACACTCTCGCTGGAAGCGAGTGTTGTGGTCTGAACTTCTGGATTAGAGACTGCATGCTGTCTATCCTGACTTGGTTTGGTTGAGCCATGGCCGTCAGGGTATTGATCGTCGCACCTAGAAACTGCCGGACATGTGCCGGCTGAAGATGCGACTTTGGGTAGTTCAACGAGAAACCTAGATTGTGAAGGAGGTGAATGGTGGTCGACATGTCCGCGGCGCACTGTCGTTCCGACTTGGCTTGAACGAGCCAGTCGTCCAGGTAGGGGTAGACATGGATGTTCTGCCTCCTGAGGTGCGCTGCTACTGTCGCCAGACACTTGGTAAACACCCTTGGGGCTGTGGTGACTCCGAAGGGTAGGACCTTGAACTGGTAATGCTTGCCTTGAATAGTGAACCTGAGGTATTTCCTGTGGGACGGGTGTAGTGGAATGTGGAAATAAGCATCCTTGAGATCTAAGGTTGCTAAGAAGTCCCCTTGGTTTAACAAGGGAAGAATCTGCTGCAGTGTAAGCATATGGAAATGTTCTGATAGGATGTACAGGTTGAGGGGACGTAGATCTAGAATGGGTCTGAGAGATCCGTCCTTCTTTGGAATAAGGAAGTACAGGGAATATACCCCTGTGCCTTCCTCTCCCACCGGCACGAGCTCGATTGCGCCTTTGTGCAGCATCGCCACTACTTCCTGCTGCAATAAGTGCAAGTGCTCTGCGGACATAGGCCTTTGCCTTGGCGGAATGTTGGGTGGAGTGGATTTCAACTCTAGGCAATAACCATACTGGACTAGTTGTCGCACCCACCTGTCTGTGGTGATGTTTCTCCAGACGGGCAGGAACTGCTGCAGTCTCCCCCCGACAGGTGTTAAGTGGTCGGGGGGCAGTGACAGAGAGTCACTGTTTGCTTGGGGTAGAGGAGCGGGAGTTGTTGTTTCCTCTGCCGCGACCTCTGTTGCTGTTATTTCTGTAACCTCCCTTGTTCTGTTTTGTGAACGAGGATTGTGCTCCACCTCTTGAGAATTGCGATTGTTGACCCATTTGTCCTCTGGTGACTCCACGTGCACCTGAGCGACGAAAATTATTGCCACAAAACTGTTGCGATTGTAGGGCCCCCATGGACTTAGCAGTTTCTGTGTCCTTTTTTATCTTCGAGGGTGGTGTCAACATCTGGACCAAACAGTCTATCAGGATTGACTGGCTGATTAAGTATGGTTGTCTGAATATCAGGTTTAAACCCTGATATGCGGAGCCAAGCTTGTCGTCTCAGCATGACGCTAGTGTTGATCGCCCTAGCTGCTGTGTCTGCGGCGTCAAGTGCACACTTGATGGCTGCGTTGGAGATCAGTTTCCGTTCCTCTATAAGCAGTTTGGTGCCCTCTTGAAACTTTGGAGGCAGGTGTTGTACAATCTGCTCTAGGGTGTCGTAATGCGCCCTATCGTAACGTGCTAAGAGTGCTTGTGTATTTGCAATACGCCAAAAGTTGGCAGCTTGTGCCGCCACTCTTTTGCCCCCTGCCTCTAGCACCTTGGACTCCTTGTCTGGGGGAGGAGCTTTACCCGTCGTCTGGGAGTTGGCCCGTTTTCTGGCATTTGCGACCACAAGAGAGTCTAGTGGCAACTGTCCCCGAATGTATGCAGGGTCTGCAGGTGCTGGTCTGTACTTTTTCTCGATACGTGGATTGACCACTCTCGCTCTGGTAGGTTCTTTAAAGATGTCAGCTGCATGCTTGAGGACTCCCTTGAGCATAGGCAGCGTTTTCACAGTTCTTTCAGAGACTGAAAAAGTGTCAAAGAGAAAGTCCTCTTCCACTGGGTCAGCATGCATGTCCACATCATGATTAGCAGCTGCCCTCTCAATGAGTGCATGAAAACCTGCAGAATCCTCTGTTGGGGATGCACGTGCACTGAAAGCCTGTGGGTCTTGCCCCACACTTTGGGTGCCTTGGTCACCAATGTCATCATATGCATCTGGATGTGCATCTGGTTCATTGATGGGGAAGGTGTATTGGTCATCTTCATCATATCCCTCACCCTCAGAGTGTTCTGGTGAGGGAGTAGGGCTTCTTCTTGGAGGAGGCTGGATAGGTTCTATGAGGCTAGAAGCGTCCTGAGGAACCCTTTTCTTCTTTAGTGGGATGACATAGGAGTCCAGAGGCTCCGAAGTGATCCTCCTTTTGTATAGGGTTAATTTGCCTGTGTTGGCGTCGATGAAGTGCTCAGAATCGTCCTCTGATTCGAGTTCTCGACCTGAAGGTACCCCTGCCGTAGAAGAATCTGACTTCTTTGGCGTCGATTTCGTAGAAAAGGCCTTCGGAGCCTCTTTCGGCGGCAGAAGGAAGAGAAGCTTACTCTTAGGCTTTGCCGGAGTGTCCTTCGGCGTCTGAGGCGACGGCAACGGAGCCGACGTAGCAGCGGCCTTGTCCCTGATTCTCTGTAGCGAAGCGGCGATGGGGGACACTTCACTTACAGTGGCTTTTGGCGCTGACGAGGATGTCTTGACCTTCCCCTCGGATCCGACGTCATGGTGGCCTTTCTGAGTCTTGGAGGCCGATGCAGTAGCCGCCGACCCAGAGTCCTTGGATCGATGCGCAGATGTGCCAGCCGTCGATCCGTGTGCTTGTGTCGCCTCCGACTCCACTACGCGACCGACGAACGGAGTCCCAGTCGGAACCGGAGCCGTGCCGCTGGCCTTGGCGTGCTTAGACTGTGTCGCAGCGGTTGATCCATGCCGACCACCCTTCTTAGAGGATCCCTCCTCTGGCGCCGATTTTGACCCTGTGGAATCGACCGATTTCTTCGACTTCTGTGGACCGGAGGTCGACGGAGCCGATGCGGCGGCGGGTGCAGTAGTTTTCTGTGGGCCGGGCGCCATTTTAGGGACGCTCGAGTCCATAAGTTTCGTTTTCGTTTTCGGGTCGGCCATTTTAGGTGTAGTCGATACCGTAGGTTTCGGTTTCGGTTTCGATCCGGCCTGCCCAGCAAGTATGTCCGTGGCCGGGCCTGAAGGCGGTGCCGTGGCTTGCGGTACGGGGTCTTGGGTAAGGCCAACTGGCGATCCCGTGACCCGATCGTGATCTTCGAAACCTTCGGGGCATAGCTCGTCCCCTGAGCTATCTGCCGCGGCCCCATAAATCTCTTCGACGTCCCCTACCTCGTCGACGTATTCAAGGCCTTGATCCACGACTCCGTCGTCGTCTACCGGATCCGCCTCGACCTCCGTTTCGGGTGGGGATATTTGGAGATGATGACCCTGTTCATCTTCTTCTTGGTCGCCGAAGATGTTTTCTGGATCCGGGGCCGCTTGTCTGGCCTCCAGGCGCACCGCGCGCCGAAGCTTGAGAGTCTTTTTAGACCTGAATTGTGCGCAAGCCTTGCACTTGCCGTCGTCATGGTCCGGTGAAAGGCATTTGTTACAGACCGGGTGCAGGTCTATATGTGGGTACTTGGACCCACAGAGCGGACAGTACTTAAACGGACTCCGCTCCATGCTGGAAAGTCGTGGTCGTGTCGCGATGAGAAGGCCTCGATGTCCGAAGAGTGAAAAAACTCCGCTGAATCCGACTCCAAGAGTCGGAAGAACTCGAGACCGTGCGCAAACAATACCGACGCTATAAATACAAGGCCTTTTGGCCTTAAAAAGTTAGTTTTACTCGGTTCCGACAGAGAGAAGTCGAGACCGCATCCGAACCCAATGGCGGAAAAAAACAATCTGGGGATGGAGCCGATGCCCATGCGCACTGTAGTCCAGGGGAGGAGCCACCTATCTCAGGATACTTCGAAGACTCTTCCAGGACAACAATGTGCGATCATCCGGACCCAACACTAGGCGGCGATCTAATGCTAAGATATGAATTTAGCAGCCCACATGCCTCGAACATTCTCTCTCCTGTGGGTGCGCGCTGCGCCATGCGTCTGCCAAATCCCAACCCACAGCCCACCGTGTTAGACTGTCTGCCTGCTTCCTGCTCTCAGTAGCCTGCAAAGGGGGGTGTGACCTATCCAGTGTAACATCGAGCACAGCATTAAAATCTCCCCCAATAATCCATCGGTGATCAGCCCAACCCGCAAGTACTCCATTCATAGCTGACAAAAACTCTGCTTGACCTGTGTTCGGTGAGTACACACAACCAAATACAATGGCATCCCCGTCCAACAGTCCCCGCACAAACACACAACGTCCTTCCTGATCAATTCTCTGTTCCAGCATCTGGAAAGGGACAGAGTTTCGGAGCCAAATCGCTGCCCCCCTGGAGAACGCGGAATAGGAGGTAGCGAAGAGCTGCCCTCACCATTTCTTGTGTGGCTTAATGTTTTCAGCATTGTTCAAATGTGTCTCCTGTAAGCAAGCAATCTGTGTCCCCCTGCGGTTGAGTTGATCCAAAATTCTATGGCGTTTGTGCACCGATCCCATGCCCCGCACATTCCAGGTGCACAATTGGTAAACATTAAGAGGCCCCATAACCATACGTGTGATGTGGTAGAGGGAATCACCAGGGTGACCAAGTCAGTTACGTGCTGCTACAAGGTGAGAGTGTCTTGCAAACATGTAACCCCTTAACAATAAGGTCCCCAAGCCAACGGGCTCGGGAGCCAAACCAAGGTGCCCAACGTGAGCACAAGTCAGTTAGGTACGTGTGCATACCGGGGGTAGTAGGCCTCCGATAACTGTCACTTACGGTCGGCCCTTTGAAAGGTTTTTGGTGCTGCACCATTGCAGAGAGCGAGGAGTCCGACTGTCTACCAACCCTAGGTCTGTTAATTGACAACGCCCTGGTTCCATTGGCGTGCTAGGCACTCTTGAAGTGGACGTATTTGCAGTCTTGCGTGAGGTGCTATAAATATGCAAGATGTCATTATTCCTATGAGCTGAATGAACACTTGAGCTGGAAGCGAGTGTTGTAGTTTGAATCTTGTTAGGAGATCTTGTACACTTGTTATCTTGGCTGGAGAGGGATATGCTAGTGTTAGTTGTGTGTTTATTGTAGCGCCGAGATATTGTTGTATGTGCGAAGGTTGCCGATGTGACTTGGTGTGATTTACTGTGAATCTCAAGTTGTGGAGCAGTTGAATGGTATCGTGAGTGTGTTGTACACACTGGCTGTATGAGCTGGCTTTTATGAGCCAGTCGTCTAGGTATGGGAAGACGTGAATATGCTGTCTTCTTAAGTGTGCTGCTACCACTGCTAGGCATTTGGTAAACACCCTTGGTGCTGTTGTGACTCCGAATGGGAGCACTTTGAACTGGTAGTGCTGCCAGTCTAGTACAAATCTGAGATTTTCTGTGCGCTGTGTGGATAGGAATGTGAAAGTAGGCGTCCTTGAGATCTAGAGAGACAAGGAAGTTGTTTTGTAACAGGAGGGGAAGGACTTGTTGGAGTGTGACCATATGAAAATGATCTGACTATGTAAATGTTTAGAGGTCTGAGGTCTAGAATAGGTCTTAGAGATCCGTCCTTCTTTGGGATTAGGAAATATAGAAAGTATACCCTTATGTTTTGTTGATGTATTGGGACTATTTCTATTGCATTTTTGTGCAGGAGGGATATCACTTCCTAACTGAGCAGTGACAAATGTTCCTGTGACATTGGACGCTGCCTGGGTGGTATGTTGGGGGGGGGGGGGGGTGGGGGGGGGGGGGGGTGGATGTTAGTTCGAGAGAGTAACGTTACTGAATTATTTGAAGCACCCACCTGTCTGATGTGATGTATTCCCAGGCTGGTGTTGTTGTAGTCTTCCCCCGACAGGAGTGGAATGAGGCGGGGAAGGGGAGGGGAGTTATTGGGCAGGGGTAGAGGCAGAGCGGGAGACGTTATTTTTTACCTCTGCCCTTATTGTTGTTACCTCTTTAACCACCCCTTTGGTAGCCCCTACCATAGGTGGATTGTGTGGGGGGGCTTTGTACGAGGTAGAAGGTGTGTCTGAAGAGTATCCCCTGGTAACTCCTCTGTAAGATGAGCAGCAAAATGAACGTCTGGGAGCCTGCGACTGCCGGGCTCCCATAGATTTGGCCGTATCTGTATCCTTTTTCATTTTTTTCAAGGGATATATCTACGTTGGGTCCGAATAAGTGTTGCTTATCGAAGGTTTGGCTAAGTATAGCACTTTGGACTTCAGGTTTGAACCCTGATATGCGTAGCCAGGCATGTCTACGCAAGAAAACACTGGTGTTAACTGCTCCGGAGGCAGTGTCTGCAGTGCACAACGAATGGAGGTGTTTGTAATATTTTTCCCTTCTTGGATAAGCTCATTTGCTCTATCTTTGTACTTATCAGGGAGATGCTGCATTAACGAATCTAATTCGTCATAATGTGCCCCGTCATATCTTGCCAATAATGCTTGTGTATTGGCAATACGCCACATGTTTGCGGCTTGAGACGCAGTTCTTTTCCCCGATGCGTCAAAGAGCTTAGACTTTTTATCTGGTGGGGGAGATTCACCTGATGTTTGTGAATTTGCTCTTTTGAGTGCATTGGAAACCACAAACGAGTCTAGTGGTACTGGGCCTTTAATATACGCTGGGTCTGAAGGGGCAGCTTTATATTTCTTCTCTATTCGTGGGTTTATGACCCGAGTTCTAACTGGGTCTTTAAAGACTTCAGGAGCATGCTTAATCACTCCTTTAAGTATGGGTAAAATGGATGAGGACCTTTGTGCATTATCAAAGGAATCCATTAGGAAGTCTTCATCTACAGGGTCTGTATGCATGTCCACCCCATGATACTACGCAGCTCTGTATTCTAATTGATTGAAGCCCATAGTGTCTTCTGGTGGGGAAGGCCTAGAGGGGTATATGTCGTCCTGATGGACATTTGGGATATCTGGGGTGTTGTAATCATCCCACGGGTCGGGTGAGCCTGGAAGAATAGATGGATCATCTGGATTACCCCCTATTTCATCAGAGCTTTCATCCCTGTTGTCATCATCTGGTATGATAGAGGATGGAGGGGAATGTTGTGGTAGGGGCACATGTGGTGATGGCATATGTGGGGGGAGAAGGGGAGGGAACTCTTAGAGGAGAGGTAGCCATGTCCTTCTTTTTCCGATGAAGAGCAGGTGCAGGTGTATCTAGTGGTCATTTATTTTTTAACTTCGAGTTAATCGACCAGTGATTGGATCTTTAACCAGTCTTTTGTGCAGGGTCTGGGTGAAATAAGTCCTCTGCAGAAGGCCGATCTTGTGGTGCAGAAGGAGGTTTCGGCACCGAAGTAGCTTCTTTTGGCAATGTCTTTAACAGGAGAAGCAGGAGTCTTTTTCGGTTCCGATGGTTTTTCCGGCTCCGATGCTTTTTCCGGCTCCGATGCTTTTTCCGGCTCCGATGCTTTTTCCGGCTCCGATGCTTTTTCCGGCTCCGATGCTTTTTCCGGCTCCGATGCTTTTTCCGGCTCCGATGCTTTTTCCGGCTCCGATGCTTTTTCCGGCTCCGATGCTTTTTCCGGCTCCGATGCTTTTTCCGGCTCCGATGCTTTTTCCGGCTCCGATGCTTTTTCCGGCTCCGATGCTTTTTCCGGCTCCGATGCTTTTTCCGGCTCCGATGCTTTTTCCGGCTCCGATGCTTTTTCCGGCTCCGATGCTTTTTCCGGCTCCGATGCTTTTTCCGGCTCCGATGCTTTTTCCGGCTCCGATGCTTTTTCCGGCTCCGATGCTTTTTCCGGCTCCGATGCTTTTTCCGGCTCCGATGCTTTTTCCGGCTCCGATGCTTTTTCCGGCTCCGATGCTTTTTCCGGCTCCGATGCATTTTCCGGCTCCGATGCATTTTCCGGCTCCGATGCATTTTCCGGCTCCGATGCATTTTCCGGCTCCGATGCATTTTCCGGCTCCGATGCATTTTCCGGCTCCGATGCATTTTCCGGCTCCGATGCATTTTCCGGCTCCGGTGGTCTTTTCGGCTCCGGTGGTCTTTTCGGTTCCGGTGGTCTTTTCGGTTCCGGTGGTCTTTTCGGTTCCGGTGGTCTTTTCGGTTCCGGTGGTCTTTTTGAATCCGGTGGTCTTTTTGAATCCGGTGGTCTTTTTGAATCCGAAGCTTGTTTGCTTGGTTCCGACCTGGGTTTCGGTGCCGAGGGACTAGCGGTATGTTTCGGTGCCGAGGGACTAGCGGTATGCTTCGGCGCCGATTGGTTTGATGCCGGCGTGGTAGGTGATGTTGTCTTTTTCGGTGACGGTAGGTGTGCGCCGGCACCGTGGGGAGGCAGACTCGAGCCCGAGTCGCCGGAAGGCTTAGCTAGCTTCTTAGCCGGGCCCGAAGGTGGGGCAGTAGAAGCAGTGTCTCGGTGTGCACCCGAGGGTGAGGGTGTGACCGGAGCCTTCTTTTGGTGTGTCGAGGAAGGGTCGGGATCGACGGTCTTACTTATGACCCGCTGTGCTGGAGTGATGTCCTCGACTTCGGAATCTCCTGCCTCGGAGTTGCTGAAGGGTCGGCATAGACGCCCTCCGCGAAGATGTCGTCTGGAATCGGCGCTGAAGATCGAGCCATTGTTCTCCTAGCTCTTCGGTCCCGGATCGTCTTCTTGGAGCGGAAGGAGGCATGAGCGGAACAGTCTCTGGCCTCGTGCTCCGGGGAGAGGCAAAGGTTACACACCTCATGAAGGTCGGTGTGAGGAAACTTCGACCCACATGGAGGACACTTTTTAAACGGCGTCCTTTCCATGAGCTGGAGTCAAGGCCTAGTTAGGCCCGCAGGCCGTCGTCGACAACCGGAATCTTCGATGTTGAAGAGTAGCGTCGACTGGAAACTCGTTCGAAACTAAATTCTGGAAGCTGGTGAGGATTGCTCGTCGAAGGAATTCGGTTCCAACACGGAGCGCTGGAAACACATCCGAGCCCGGTGGCGGAAAAAAACTATCTGGGGATGGAGCTGATGCCCATGCACAGTAAGATCCAAAGGAGGAGTCACCTATCCTGTGACTTCCAAAGACAGTTCTATAACAAAAACAAACCGCAAACATCCGGGCCCAACACTAGGTGGCCATCTATGCACAGTGTGTAATCTGCACGAACAGACATTTTCATTCACTAGGGTATCCATAGAGAGGGCCCCCATGAGCTGCAGGGGCTTGTGTCACTTGAACGCACACCCCCTAAGTATATTGTTGCGTCCCCAGTGCGGAGTTTAGTGAACATTAGATTAACTTTAAAATATAGTAGTTAATTTGTCAAGTTGAACAATAATAGTTTTTTGCTAAATTTTAAACCATGGGCATCTTCATAGAACATCTCCCAGAACACTTTACCAACTCTGCCTCATCAAACTTTACAACATTAGACATACACATAATAGTAATATGGATTTTGTTAAATATTGGAAATGAGAGTTTTGATTTTATAGAAAAATATTTGAAATGATTTACCTATAATTAGGACATGAGGTGAAAAAATTACTGTGTTCTATATATAGCAACCAATGCAGTACTCGACAAAGCTGTTTAAAATGCATGCCTGTACAGGACTAGGCATCCTTAATCTTGGGCACAGTGTAGGAAGCTGGCTCTGTATATACTATACCAAAGTGAGGTATAGTGGGCAGAGAATCCAGTGGAACCCCAAACGTAGGCAGAGGGAAAGTTAGATAGAACATTAGTCTCTATTTGTGGTAGTGTGGTCGAGCAGTAAGGCAGTATCAGAGGACAGGGTTAAGCATTTGTTGTACACATTCAGTCAAGCAAATGAATTCACACACTCAAAGACTGAACTTCAGACCAATTGTTTTTGTCTAAAATTATTCTTTTAGTTGTTTTATTTTGTAGAACCAAGCAAGCCTGTCACAGGTAAGCAATAAATACTTTACAGAAGTAATTGCATATGCACTTTGGTTTGATTTACAGTATGGATGCAGAGAAATGCAATACTTAGTAAATGCAGTACATAGACTTGAATAGGCTTTTTAGTAAAATAGAGGGTAAGTAACTTTTGAGATTACTAGGCTTACACAGAGTTTTTATTAGATTATGCAATTTTAAAGAATTTCTTTAGTTTCTCAAACTCCACACTTAGAAACCTTTCACAGAAAATCAGTCAATGTTATCCCATAGAGGAAAATAGCGTTATGAGTTTTGAGGTAAATATTTGGTAGCGGGAGTTGAGGTTCTGAGGGTAGACTCAGGGGTCCCCCAGGGTTAAGAATGCACTCTAGTAACACCCTCAGCGGCACTAGGGCGGCTGGGTGCAGAGTGCGGAGGCCCAATGTTATCCAATGGGGGATAAGGGGCCTCCGCTAACAGGCTGCTGATTAGCAGTCCACTTGGCTGTGAGAGCAAAGCTCCTGCACTTTAGCTCAGGGCAAAAGGGGAAACAAAGTAGCACCAAAGGTGCACCCTCAGCAGCACTAGGGCGCTGGGTCCAGAGTGCTGTTTCGACGTCGGACGCCCTAATGTTTTCAATGGAGAACCTCCAGTTTGGAAAAACACTGCAGGCTTGGGGACGAAGGTCTTCTGGGTGCGACCACCACTTCGACAGGTAAGTTGGGAAGCTAGGGTCGATAAGGCACCGTCGGTTTGGGCACACTAGGCCGTGGGCGGTCAGGTGCAGGGGTGCCTTTTGGGGTCGGATCTTCTTACCAGCTCCTGGTCGCAGTTAAGGGGGCCTTCTGGATTTAGGCTACAGGCGTCGGCTGGAGGCTTGAGGCAGGTCAAGGGTCGCCGGATAGAGGGTCAGGATCCCCAGGATGACGACCTTGTGGCGTTTGCCTACTCGAGCTCGCGCCAATGGATTTCGAGGTTGCTGGCTGCAGGACACCCCGGGATTTCGCAGGAGTAGGTTCAAGGGGGAGACAGGCCGGTAGGGCTGCGGCCAAGTCACTGGCCGTCTTCCTCTTGTTAGGTGCTGCGCGGCTTTTCGGTCCTCCTTCTTGTTGCACGTTCTTGTCTGAGGAAGCAAGGTTCGGGGTGCCCCTAAATACTAGATTAAGGGGTGTTACAGGTAGGTAAGAAGCAGGGATCAATGGGTCCCTTCCCTGGGGTGGGATCACCTCCTATTATGCCACCCTCCAGTCGTTCGGGGGGCATGAATCTGTCCCTGGTAAGCCAAGTCCCCCCCATCTTCAAGATGGCATGGACAGAGTTATTCTTCACCTCAACTCCCCCAGGGCACACTCAGTCAAACTACATCAGGAATTCATCAAGAAGTGGGGGCATCCATGCAGAAAGAGGGCACTTTCTCACACACAGTCAATAAATTTAGGTTAGTGTAAACTGAGTACACCAAGACTTATGCAGGATACAAAATCGATACACACCATTGTGCTTTTAGTGCCCATATTAAATGTCATGCCTACTACAGAATGAACTACAAACAAATTCATACGCATACACCAACGGCAAAGCACACAACATAGCTGTAATGTTTAAAAAACACATTTGCGACCTGCATGGTTTCGCCACTTTTCTGCTGTTTATAAGTGCAGTAATTAGTCATTGCTATTACCAGATTTTAACCGTACTTCATATACCAACCTCGGAAGGATGGAAGACCAATAGACTGGCAGGAAAACAAATTACTAGCTGTAAATCACATTAGAGGAACAAACCAAACTTAAGTGACAGAGCGAAGTTGGCAACACTTGCTAATCTAATCTATAGTCCTCTCCCTCCCGCCTTCTGCTCTAACTCCCGTCCTCTTCTCCTGTGCTGATCTTCTATTCACTTCCTTCCCTCCTACCTAAAATGTCCTCTTCTGATTACCTGCAGTTCTCTTCCTTACTGCCTTTTTTCAACCAACTGTTTCCTCTCCTTCCTAATTGCCCACTTCCTGTGCTGATCTGTTGTCTTCCACCCCTCCTTCTCTAACTCCCAGTTCTCTTCTCCTGTGCTGATCTGCTGTTACTTTTCTCCCCTCCTTCTCTAACTCTGTGGTTTTCCTGTGATGATCTACGGTCCTTTTCCTCCCTTTGAATTGCTTCTTATATTTTGTGGTAGCGTCTCTTATGACATTACGGCCCTCCAAATCACCAAGTAGTCCACTCGCTGGTAAATGCTACCTCCTCTTAGGGATCTTTCTGGGAATATATATGGCACCCCTGGCACCCCACAGTGCCCCTGACCTCAGAGAGAGATGGAGGACCAAAGGAGGACTGCCCTGCTGTTTCCTGTTCTCTCCACCTGGTAAGAGAGGCTGGACTGCACCTGCTGATCCTTGGGCTAACAAAGCGAGGACTGTGCCTGTGGTGCCTTACTCTTGGAAAAGTCGACCCCGAACACCAGTCAGAAGAGGACCTCCGAGAGTCAGCTGGCTGACATTCTGTTATAGCAGCAGAGCCACAAAAGCTGAAGCTGCCTTTTCTAGTCCGTCAGCAACCACCACTAAAGAATGTGTGCAATTGGCTAATCCACTCCTAAGATTTAACTTATTAGCCCTGGACACCTCAGATACCATATACTAGGGACTTGTATGCAAGTTAAATAAGCCAATTGGGTATTAGCCTATTGTACACATTTTGGGGGTCAAAGAATATGCACTGGGGCCTGGACTTCAGGGCTCAGTGCACTACAGAGTCGAAAAACCAGCAGCATCAAAAGTTGGAGGAGCGGGTCACACCAAAAGAGGTCCTTTTCTACATAGGACGGTCAAATTAAGGTCATGCTAAATGAAGATGAAGGAAACAAGTGTTGTAAGCTTTTCAAAAATGCATCAACCTATCTGTGATTTAAATAATGAGGCTGGTCTGGCTACTTTAAAGAGCCTGAAAAAGCCAAATGTTACAATTTAAGTGTACCTAAAAGCAAAGCCTTGAAGATGAAAGAAAAAGATCTGTTAACTTGGCCCGCATGGGGAAATCTGGCGTGTGCAGCATCAAACCACAAACTTGCCCCAACAACAGGAGTATACAATTTTTGTTGAGGTACACCTAGCTGCAAAGATGACATCCACTACCTCTGGAGAAACGTTGGAGGTGTTCAGCTGTTGCCCGCTCAACCTACAAGCAAAAGGTGGAGATCGCGAAGGCCTGTGTGTGAAACCCTGTCCCAATCGTGTGACAACGCGGATGAGCAGTCAGAACAAATGTCCAAGCCCATGAGCTTTGCTACCATACTCTCCGTGCCCAATCCTGGGCCTCTAGGATGACTTGTGCTTAGTCGGTACTGATGATCTTCAGAACTTGGGGCGAAAGAGGTTTTGGCGGCAAGGCACACAGGAGTCTGAGTTCCACTCCTGGAAACTCCAACACACAGAACTACAGACATAGTGAACAGATAAAGTCAAAAGTCTCCCCATTCAAGGAAGAGGCCTTGTGCCACCTCTGGGTGTGACTGCCACTTGTGATCTGCTAGGCCTCGAAGGCGGAGTTTGGCTACCCTGGCACTGAAAGATTCTGCCAAGAAGTTCACCACCAGGAAGATTCTTTGGTGGTCCAGCAATTTCCAGAGGCGTACTGCCTTCTGGCAAGGCCCCAGGACCCCAATGTGCCCTGCTTGCTGCAATACCAAATGGTGGTGGTAGTGTCCTAAGCACCTTGACCAGCTTCCCCCAGATGGACAGAAGGAAGGCTTTCAATGCTAAGAGGATGGCCTGCAGCTCCAGGAGCTTGATATGAAGCTTGGCATCCGTCAGACACTAGAGACCTCTGATTTCCACCTCTCCCAGGTGGCCCCAGAAGTGGTGCTGCATCGGCCACCACTGACAGCTCTGGATAGGGTAGGGATAGGAGTCTGCTACTGATTCAAGCTTGGTCCAGTAACCACCACTGCAGGTCTTTCCCAGTGCCCTCTGATATCTGAAAGTAGATGGAGAGGTGTCTTGATGTTGGACCCACTGAAACCTCAGATTCCACTGCCGAGACTGCATGTGCCACCTGGTGTGCTTGGCTATCGTCCCAGCAATATCTGAGTCGACCTCCCTGAAACCCAGAACAGAGGATCAAAGATTGGGATCATGGACTGAAAGTCTAGAACTCTCCTTTCCAGGGAAAAGGCACAAAACCGAATCGTTTCCAGAGTGGCTCCAATGAAGGGGAGAGTCTGAGAAGGAGTCTGGTGTGACTTTTGCACAATTATAGTGAACACCAAAAATGACAGGAGGTTGGCTATAGTGTGGAGGTGAGTGTCAGCTGCCTGCCTTCAACAGACAGTCGTCAAGGTAGGAGAAGACTTGTATTCTCGTCCTCTGAAGATGCGTTGCTACTACCGCCTTCACTTTCGTGAACACCCAAGAGGCACTACTGACACCCAAGGGAAACACAGCGAAATAAAAATGCGTGTGCCCCAACACAAACAGCATGTAGCGCCGATGGGCCTGCAGAATGGGTATATGGAAATAGGTGTCCTGCACATCCAATACAACCATCCAGTCTTTGGGGTAGAGGACAGACAGGCCATGGGCCAGTGTGATGTTGAATATTTTCTTCAGGAGGAAGGTGTTAAGGCTGCAGGTCTAAAATAGGACTAAGACCTCCGTTCTTCTGTGGCACCTGAAAGAAAGGGGAACAACCATGGGAAATACTTCTGGTGCAAGCACACTCTCGATAGCCCCTTTGGCCAAAGGGTCTTGTAGTTGCGCCGTAAGACAGACTGATGGTCCTCAGTCAGTCTTTCCAGGGATAGTGGAAGGTGTGTATGAGTAGCAATGAAGGACAAGGACTACCCATGCTATCACCTGTCTCTTTATGTGCTCTGTTAATCTAAAAAGAATTGCTGATCTTGCCTCAAATCGGTTGGCTGTGCTCCATTAAGGGCGCAAAAAATCCCTACAGGACTCTGGAATTAATTTTGGTCTAGGCATGATATAACGGTTAAACGTTTCTGGATGCGGACTGAGTGAAAAATGTCTGCAATCACAACATACACTTCCATAAAGGTGCAATGCACAGGAAATGTACATCTGCGATGCCCAATATTATATTAGTGCACAAAATTGGGACTTATTTTAGACAGTTAGCAAACTCTAGAAAATATACATTAAGATTAAATTAATTTCAAGCTACAAAGAACTCCCGCTCCAAATCTATAAGAAGTCAGTCTGCAACAGAGGCTAAAACATGCAATCAACAATCTAAAAAGCATTACAGCTAAAAGCCTTCATACTTTTTTGAAAAATAGAAAAGAAGGTCATATGGTTAAAAAGCATTGTATGGTATGTTAAATTATCTACATGCAAAGGACCAAACTATTCAACAAACCTTCCTGCCTCCATAAGCTCCTGGTGGATTCTGCGTAGCAAAGAGCATGAATCTGGGATGTGCTTTGACAACTTCTTGCGTTTCTGTAACGAACAACTCCCGATTATCATCAAGCAACCTATTTAGGGCTTCGAGGACATCTGTAGGAGCCAAATTCAACTCATCCAAAATAATCCAATAGCCCTTCCTCATTGCATCAATAAGTACTCCTAGATGAAAAAAGAGCAGGTTAATACATTTCTGAAAATTTTGAAACTAATCCTAATAAGTGGCTATGAAAACCAATAGCACCTAATATTGTAATTTAACTCCAGCATGTATTTATCTATAATTTTCAAACATGGTATAATTAGTATAGAAAGTTAAACACAAACGATAAGAGATGCAGTTTGAGACTATTTCACATGGGTAAAAAAAAAAATTGTGGCCTTGTTTTTTAATAAATGTATCCACCTAAATAAGTGTGTCAAGAGCCATTATATTTGCAAGCAATGGGTAATTCGTATAAAAAAAACGGTTTCTAATCAGAATAAAAAAAAAAAAATGTTACTTAACTTTGGTAAAACTGTGTGATTTTCTATTTACCTCCACATTCCTCTCCTGATAAATATACCCAGGTGCAGACTAGATCCAGAAACTTTACAAAGCTCTCCTGCACTGGCAGGGAAGTACGAGTTACTTAACTTCCGTAACGATGTATCTGGTGGAGACATTGCCTAGCCGCAGATTCCTTAACTTAGAATATCCCGAACCGTCAGACTGGATCCGTAATTTTTTTTGCAGCAGCACCTCTGCGCGCCGGCGCCATAGGATCCCACCCTGACGTCGTCCACGTATGTGACATCAGCGAGGTCATATAAGTCCCTCCCAGCGCACCGACATCAGTTTTCTTCGAAGAAACTTTTCACGGCACAACGCGGTGCCACCAACAAAAACTGTGAAAGAATGGGAACAGTATGCAAAGGATGAAAAATCTGTGAAAAAAGGAGGATGGTGCAAGACACCATCGTAAAAGACAGAATCAGACACGGTCTACATAGAACTGACAAAGCTGTGAGAAAGAAGGAGAAGAAAGACGAAAAAGATTAATCTCCTGATGAAGGTGAATCAAAAGGCACCATTTTACAAGAAAGAAGCTCCTTGGAGGGAGTTAGCCGCGTATGGCAATTCTCAATTGGGAGCAACAATGTGAGCACCCGTGAGAGAAAAACCAATGGCAACTGAAAGAGGGAAGTGGAGAAACCCACCTGGCAAGGTCCTCGCAGAACGGGGAGGATGGGTGGGCGTTAAGGAATCTGCAGCTAGACAACGTCTCTACCAGATACATCGTTACTGAAGGTAAGTAACTCCTACATCTGATAGAGACATCTAGTCGCAGATTCCTTGTAAGAAAGTGGCTCTGTATATACTGAACCAAAGTGAGGTACTGTGTGCACAGAGTCCAAAGTCTCCAGAAGTATGGCAGAGGCTAAAACTAGATATAGCCTTACTCTCCAAAGTGGTAGCTTGGTCGAGCAGTAAGGCAGTACCAGAGGACAGTGCAAAGCATTTGTTGTACACAGTCAGCAAAAGGTTTCACACACTCAAGAACTGAACTCTAGGCCAATTGTTTTGTATCAAAAGATATAGGTATTTTTTTTAGAACCAACAAGGTATTAAAATATACTTTCTCAGCATAGATTACTTCAGTTAAATACTTTTTAAATAGGCAATAGTCATTTTGAATACAATAGTAACAGTTTGTTGCAGTAGGCAACACAATTTCAAACACAATGCAACATTGAGCTCAATGGGAATTTTCAGTTAAATTCAATTAATTACTTTGTAGATTACTTTTCTGACCACATGACTGGATCCTGGATTCAGTCTTGGGACATGAGCTGTAAACAGTTAAGCAAAAACGTTTTGGTTATAGTAGTGATTTTTAAGGACTATTATTGTATTTTAAAAGTTGACACTTAGAAACTTTTTCAGTTTAAATTACGAATGTTATCCTATGGAAGGAAATTCAAGTTGAAGGTAAAGTAGGTTCACGTTACTTTTGTTATCCAGTACTGGACTCCTAGGTTCAGCACTGGGACATCTATCTAAAGCAGTTAAGCAATTACGTTTTGGTAGTTGGTACGATTATTAAAGAATATTTGTAGTTTGCAAAAATTGACACTTGGAAGAAATTTCACAGAAAAACAGTCAAGGGTTTCCTATGGAAGAACATTCAGGTTACTGGTAAGTACGGTTAAAATTACTTTTCAGGGTTTGTGCTGTGCTAAAAGATGCAGCACTGAGGTCTCTCCTGATAAAAGGTGAGTACGTCGGAATTCGTTGTTCGGCTGATTTTAGGTGAATATTTTAAATTTGCCAAACTCCACACTTAGAAGAAATTCTGAGTGAAACCAGTCAATGTTAGCCTATGGAAGAAAAGTGAATTATCAGCTTTTAGGTAAGTACTTGACTGGCAGAGTCAAGGTTCTGGGCATAGACTCAGGGGTCTCCCAGGGTCAGGTAGGTACAGTTGGTACACCCTCAGCTGCACAGGGTCAGCCGGGTGCAGAGGTAGTTAGGCCCAATGTTATCCAATGAGAGGCAGGGGGCCTTTGGTTGGTGGCTGCTGGCTAGCTGTGGGAGCTGGGCTCCTGGTCACTTTCTCAGGGCAAATGGTGAATTAGAATAGGGCAAAGGTTGCACTGCCAAGGGCACTCGGGCGGCTGGGTGCAGGGTGCTTTTGAGCAGTCGGGCACTCAATGTTATTCAATGAAGATCTTAAAAAGTGGAAAAAGGCTGCAGGCTCGGGGACAGAGATTCTTCAGGGGCGACCAACACTTCGAGAGGTAAGTTGGGGTCTTGGAGCATAGCTAAGCACCCAGGAGTTGGGCACAGGTGGCCGTGGGGCGACGGGTGCAGGGTGTCTTTTGACGTCGGGAAATCTTACCCTCAGCTGGTCGCGGTTGGAGGGGTTCCTGGTTGTGAGGCTGCAGGCGGCGTCTGGTTCGTCGAGGAGGGTCTTTGGGCACTAGACTTCTGGTCCCAGTTGCCGGGGGGACGTCCTCGTGGTCTTGGGTCACTCGGGCACAGGCCGGGCTTGGCGGATGCAGAGTGTGATGGAGTCGCGGTTCCTGGCTGGCACCTGGGGTATTGCTGTTGGAGCAGAACCACTGCTCATGGGAGTCCTAGTCTTGCAGAGGGTCAAGGCAGGCAGGTCCTCCGTGGGTTTCAAGGTTGCTGCTAGCAGGAGTCGCCGGGATTTAGCAGGAGCAGGTTCAAGGATCGACGGGCCTGTAGGGCTGGGGCCAAATCAGTTGGTGTCGTCCTTTTGTTAGCAGCTGCACGTCGGGTCTTCTTCTTGATCTTCTTTCTTGTTTTCGTATGGGGTTCTGAGGAAGGAAGGTTCAGGATGCCCCTAAATACTAAATCTAGGGGCGTTACAGGTAGGGTGAGGGCAGGGACCAATAGGTCCCTGTCCTGGGGTGGGTACACCCCCTAACCTGCTCCTCTCCTGTGGGTGGGGGGGCAGGGGCCTAGCTGTGAGTGGGTTGGTCTCCCCATCCTCAAGATGGCAGTAGCCCGGAGCCGTGCTTCACCTCGTCTCCTCCACCTGAGTGGTGGAGTTGGCACAGGCTGGCACACCCCCTTTCCTGACGCAGGGTTTCCGCCAGTCTTCCCGCCAGAGTGGGGGGCAGAACTGGTGGGGGCCTGTTGCTGAGTACAAGTGGCCTGGAGAAGCTCACAAAGGCGGCATGCCTTTAAAGTTTCCCCCTGCCCATCCTGGGGGAGGAGACCTAGCACCTCGCCCAGGATGTGCATTGTTGCAAGCCCAGGAGAGAGGGGGGCTCTCCACCCAGGGGTCCAGCAACAGGTCTGCTGTGTGGCAGCCTAGGCAGCCTCTCAGACAAGACGTGGATTGTAGGTTAGGTTTCAGGGGGCATCTCTAAGATGCACTCTGTAGTGCATTTTACATTAAATCCCACACTAGCATCAGTGTGGGTTTAATGTGCTGAGAAGTTTGATATCAAACTTGTCAATCTTCAGTGCAACCATTATGGTGTTGTGGAGTTCTTAATGACAACCTACCAGCACCATATACTCTTAATGGCATCACTGTATATACAGTGTACAGGAATGGCCCTGGGTACTGTAGGGGCACAGGGCTCATGCACCTGTGCCCACGCCACTGGCATAGGGCACCCAGCTAGAGGGGTGATTGATGTATGCCAGGGCAGTGGGGTTGTGGGCATGGCACACAGGGATGTGTGCCATGTCGACTCTTTGTTTAGTTCTGCACCAGGACACTCAGCCTGCAAAGGCAGTGTGTGTGTGTGTGTCAGGGTGCTGAAGTGCTACAGCCGTTAGGGGTCTTCTCTGGTCACAATGCCCTGGGTACCCATGGTACCATTTACCAGGGGCTGACATGTGGCCAGAGATGCCAATTGGGTTTTAGCTTCAATACAGTTTTAGGGAAGGAACATAGGCTCTGGGCACCTGATTGGCAGGAGACCAGGGCACACTCAGTCAAAGCGCATCAGCAATTCAGCAAAAAGTGGGGGCATACCATGCAAGAAAGATGGCACTTTCTCACATTCCTTAACTTAGATACCACAGCCATACCCCAAGGGGGAGATGGGTCTGCGACAGAAGAATCAGAAAGTGCCCGATAGTACTAAGCCGGCCACAGAGTGACGGACTATGGGGAAAGCTGTGACAGTACAGCCAGTAAGCAACCCAAGCAGCTCGGAGAGCAAAAGACAATGGGAGGCAAGGTAGCACAAGACTGCCAAAATGGGGCGAGACCATACCCGTTTGAGTATGAGATGTGGAAACAGCACTAAGCCATATCCCAGAATGTAAGAGAGAGTTCATAACAAAGAACTACTCCCAGAGCTCCATGGTGCACTAAGTTGACACCAACGAAAGCTAGAGGACAACATGGAGGGACGTAACCAGAGCCTACCAGGTGAGCCCACACAAGGGAAGCCAGACAGGCAGCATTTCAGGAAGCGAAGGGCAAGAGGCAGGAACTGAGCAACGTCTCAGTAGTGCAGTCGGGAACATAAGACACGCCAAGTGCACACTTCACATGAAGGCGACAGGGGTGGACAGCACCACGCTGAAGCACACTGCGGCGGACCACAACGAGAACATGCACGTAGACAGCTACGGAAACAACAAGGTGGCGTAGCTAAGATGAGTATAGGACTGCCCGACAAGGCAGTTTGAAGGCCAAGGGGAGAAAGCACCCACGGAGACAGAGACGCAGGGCGCAACACCTGGGACGAAATCCATCAGAGGAGCTGTTCCACAGGCACACCAGACACAGATTAGGGTGACACCCAAAGGAAAAAGACACATCCGAAGGGTGTGGCATCCGAGGCACCAAAGGTGCCTGTAGGTACCATGACGAAGAACACACATAGCTGTTGAGAACATTATCAGATCTCCAGACCACAACCTCCGACCCAGAGGGGAAATGCACCCCCACAGAAGAGCGGGACTGTGCAATACATGTACGGGGCAGGCAAGAGCCCCAAGAAAAGAGCATCCAGAAGCAGAGGTCCACCCCAGGGAGCAAAACCCTAGGAACCCCCATTGCAGAAGATGCAGAAAAAGGCACCAAAGTGCACTATAAAAGTGCTAAGAAAAAACACCGCCGTGCAGAACGAGGTCCTATATCCCGAAAAAATGGGATATAGGACCAGACCTAGCAGAAGCGAAGAGAGGTGGAGGTGTGTAAAAAGGGATACCCAACGGTCAATCCGTGGGTATATATACATATTTAAAGGGGAGAGTCCCGATACCACGCCGCTGTGGGCGCTATAGGAGGAACCCACCTAATGCACCCATGGCAGGAGGCAGCCTCATTTTGAAGCATGTTGAAATACAGTGAAAAGAGTTATACAAGGAAAAAACCTCTAGAAGAGTAGAATGAGGCACACACGCAGGGCTCAAGCAAGGCGAGACCTGTGGCGTGTAGGAGGCAGCGCCAGAAGGCACAACACTGAAAACCGTCCAACGGTAAGATAATGGCGTCAGTAGACGTAGAGAGCCCAAAGGGAGCTCCACGCCTGCCACACAATAGCATACAGGTTCCCCACCTGGAGTATATCATGCCCTCAAGAAAAACAGGCGAACACCTCTTAGGGGAAAACAACAGTCAGAGGACAGAGCACATACAACCTGTGGAACACCGCCACAGTAGGCTTACTGCCAGCCCAAAAGCGCATAGTCCAACTGGTGGACGCTAAATGAAAGGGTAACCACCCCAGGATATGACAACCTGAGACCTGCTAAGTAGAGACCTATGGGGGAGAGCGAAAGCCCATAAGGAGGCGCTTAACTGCTGAATCAGCGTGGGTATCAAACAAAAGAACCCCATCAAAGGGCAGGTCAACAAGGTGTTTCCGGATATTCTCCGGGAAGACGCCATCCCTCAACCAAGCATGGCGTCGTAGTGCAACCAGAGGTGGAAGATAGAAGAGACTCTGCAGAGTCCCAAACGGCAGAAGTAGCCCGAGCCAAGACACACACTGTATTGAGTGAGCGAAGAGCTGCACTAGTGAAGGCAAAAATATTACAACCCCACAACTCCTGCCATCTGGACTCCCGGGAGGGAGGAACAGGCAGCTGAGGCAAATAAGGAAAAGCAGCTTGCAGAACAAGCTCCTGAACATCTGGAAGAACAAATAAGCAAACTGGATCGTTTGGAGCAGGGCGATGGATGACAGAACGAGCCACCGGGTCACCCGACGCCAGCTGAGCCCAGGTGCCCAAAAGGGCATCATAAAGAGAAGCTTCGAAAGGCAGAAGCGGCTCAACATTCCCCGTACCGTGGTGGAGGACAGCCAACAGAGGGTCAACAGGCAGGGGAACTGAAGGGGGCTGCATACTCAGAATGCTGGTGGCTAAGGAAACAACTCTTATAAATGCCGCACCAGCCTTGGTAGCCCTCCGAGGAGGGGACAGTAACTCATCCGTGGGTGAGAACTGTAAACTGAGCCTCCCACCCCAAGGGGGTTGTCCGATGAACGGAGGATGAGACCAATGTCCAAATGAAGGAAGCCCCATTGACGAATGAAGGACCTGATGGGGCTACTGAGGAGGCACATAGTCCGCCGGAGCAACAAATTCCAAGGGGGGAGAGGCAAGGACAGATCCGGCGTCAACGGACGTCGG
This sequence comes from Lissotriton helveticus, assembly GCF_964261635.1. NCBI lineage: Eukaryota > Metazoa > Chordata > Amphibia > Caudata > Salamandridae > Lissotriton > Lissotriton helveticus. Next base: position 771,236,765 of record NC_136067.1, on the reverse strand, counting down.
GGTGATGCCGAACTCCCCCAGGAAGCCTCCGGAGAGGGGACAATGATCCGGCGTCGAGACGGCACCAGGGCGTCCTCGTCCAGCACCGACTCTGCCTCATGAGGCTCCGGTTCCGAAGAAAGAATTGGTGCCGGAGCCGGGGGGGCAAGTCTACGGCGCCAGCCCGGCACTGACTCAGCCTCAACCACAACAGGCTCCGACTCCGAAGTAAGGAACAGAGCGGGGAGGCAAGCCTACGGCGCTGAACCGGCACTGGCTCGATCTCTGAAAAGGTAGCCGCCTGTCCGGAAGGCCGAGGTGGGCTCGGAGCCAAGCTGTGAGCACCAGCAACCACCTACGACGCCACAGGGAGCCCCACAGGACTATGCCGTGCGGTAAGTGTACTATGTGTCGAAGAGGGGGACCCAGCGGGGCCATACCCTGACAACGCCATATCTCCATCATCCCTAGAGGCAAGGGGCTCAGTCGGTGCCGGGGCAAACCCACCGGCGAGTCTGCCGGAGACCCCGCACGTAGCAGAGGGTCCGAGGACACCCCAGGGAGAGGAGGGGACCCAAAGGGAGGCGTGTAGGGCCGCGGCATAGGTCGCCATCTGGGTCCGAGTCACCCCTGTGCCAGGAAAAGGCAGATAGGGGAGGGACGATTCCTGGGGGCGCACGTTCTGAGAAATCCGGGAACTAGAGCCCCCGACAACAGAAGGAAGGGAGGTCGAGGACCTCGGTGACATGCGCCGGGACTTACCAGGAAGGGGCGAGCAATGCACACGGGAACCAGACCGCGACCAACGCCGCAAACTGAACCCACTGCCACCGGGACCTGTCGCCGAAGAGGAGGCCGGGGGCCGTGATGACTCCGACCGGGACAGGCGAGCTGAAAGTAGCTTCATCCGGCGCTCCTGCCGGGACTTCAACTTGAGTTGTTGGCAGGCGTCACAATCCGTCGAGTCGTTGTGTTTGCCCAGACACCACATGCAGATAAGGTGTGGTTCTGTCGCGGACATTTGCCGCGAACAGGAGGCAGGCGTTTTAAAGCCCGAAGGCATCACACACTGTTCCAGACACGAAGCGTCAAATAGGCCTGAAAACAGGCCAGAGGAACCGCTTACTCCGGATCCGAGTAGCACGTGGAAAAGAAGTAAACTGACGTCAGCACCCCGGGAGGGACTTATATGACCTTGCTGACGTCCCATCCGTGGACGACGTCAGGGCGGGGTCGTGTGATGCCATTCCCCGGCACACAGAGGTGCTGCTGCAAAGATTTTCCGGAGCCAGTCTGACGCCTGGGGATAATTCTAAGCTAAGTAATCTGTGACTAGATGTCTCTATCAGATGGTAAGTTACTTGTTGTACGAGTTACTTATCTTCAGTAAAGATCTATCTGGTAGAGACGTTGTCTAGCTGCAGATTCCATAACTTAGAAATATCCCCAAGCGTCAGACTGGATCCGGAGTTTTTTGCAGCAGCAGCACCACCTCTGCGCGCTGGGGGACGGTGTCACACGACCCCTCCCTGACGACGTCCACGTACGTGACATCAGCGAGGTCATATAAGTCCCTCCCGGTGCGCTGACGACAGTTTTCGGAGAAACTTTTCCGTGGCACAACACGGAGTCACCAACAAAAACTGTTAAAGTATGGGAAAGTTGCTGCGTTAACCGCAAGGTATGCCACGGATAGTGAGAACTCAGCTTCGGAACCTGACATGGGCACTAATGCTGCTAGATAGCGCAGCGGAGGTTACAGTAGGGCGGCTAGCACTGCGTCCGTACCGATAGCAAGTAACACATTCATCACAGTAGAGACTGCTGACACTAGAGTAGCTCCCCCGACAGACTATATGAAATAGTCCCTTTAATTGAAGGTGACATACAACGTAAGATAAAAGGGATTTTTTGGGAAAATCTGAACTCTACATATGACATTTTGTTAGCTGAGGAAGAATTGCCCCCACCTTTCGTTTTGGCCGCTCCAAGAGGGGAGGAGGTAATCCTCCCTAGTTTTGCACACACTGTGCCGAAGGAGCAGCCGCAGAATTTTGCAGAAGAGTGGGTTAAAGTGCTTGCACCGGCTTTGTACCGTACTCAAGTCGGATGGGAAAAACTTTCACCCAGACATGAGATTCCATTGGGGTCTATGCCACAGCCTCAACCCCAATATCCCATGAGGCGAGAAGCGAAAGCTCCTGTTGCAGAAATCCTGGATCAATTGGAATATCCAGGTGTGACTGAAACATGTTATGTTATGTTAGTAGGTTTTCTAAAGCGCACGGCTGCCCCAGCGAAGGGGCGTCCCGGCGCTACCAAATCTGAAAAACACAATTCAGCCCCAGAAGTCTTCGCAGAAATAGCTAGGCCCATGAGTTAAATTGAAGGGAAAAGGAGGGTTTTGACAGCCTTACGAAAAGTAAACAGTTCGTCCATCTCGCGGAGATGTACTGACAGAGAATTCCACAGCTTGGCTGCCAGGTACCGGAATGAAGTCCTCCTATCCGGCAGAGTTTGAACCGCGGGACAGCCACCATGTGTTGTCCCAGCGATCGCAACTGTCGGTGGGGCACATACGGGGTCAGGAGATTGCCCAGCACCACCGGGCTACCAACTTTTAAGATTTTAAACGATAGAAAGAGAGCTTTAAACTGGATCCGCTTATCGATCGGAAGCCAGTGCAGCCTCTGAATAACGGCCCCTACCGAGCAACAACGGTGTGCGTCACCCATGAATAATTCTCTTTTCACTGTAACCAAACCGGATGTGTCATACCGCCTAGTATTGGATTGGATTGCATTTGAACTCTCATTGTCGGACCTGCGTGGTACAGAATACTCACAGTTCTGCCCTGGTTGATAGTCTCGTGAGAAAAAGGTTTAAGACCACACTTGACATATTCAATGGCTTTTTTAGCCATAACCTGTCCTCTCTTAGTAGTCAATAGACAGCTTTCACTTCTGGCGACAAACAAAGACAGTTTGAAAGATTAGCCACCGGCTATAAAAACAGCCGGGGCGTCTTTGCCGCACGTGTTCTCTGTTGGAGAGAATCAAACCTGATATGTGTTCGTATGTTGATGATATTTATCTCACAGACGAAGAATTATGGCAACATCTGTGTAGCATTGACAGCATCATTGTTATGTTTGCGGACTTCGTTACAAATTTAACTTTGCAATATCGCACATTGTAGAGTACACAGTGTTATTCCTGGGCTATGAGCTCAACAATGAAGGTTGAGGTTTAGCATCTCACTTCCTGTATAAGTGCGCACAGTTGCGCGCTCCAACTCTGAAAAAACTACAATCTTTACTGGATTTTTTAAATTTTGCGCGTACTTGCATTCCCGATTATGCCCAGCGTATCAAGCTGCTATATGCCTTGATACAACCAACTTTTACCAAATCCTGCTGGCTGCCAGAACATTCAGCTATACTGCAATCGTTGCAGTCTGATCCTCTTGAATCTAAATACTTACTGACACGTGATAACCACACAAACCTGGTAATAAGAATTGTGTCAGGCACAGTGGGTTTCACATACTTGACGTTTAATGAAGGAGAAACAGCCCCTATTGCTTACAAGTCACACTTGTACACTTTGGCTGAAATGCCCTATTTTTCTGTCAAAAAAGTTTTGACTGCAGTGCAGATGGCGATTCTAAAAGAGAGCACTGTCGCAGGGAAAACACATGTTGGTTGTTACACCGTATCCTACCCTTGAGGCAGTGGCGAAAGCCAGTGTACCAAATTTGAAAGCTTTGCATCCACGTTGGATACAGTGGGCAACATCCTTGACGTCTCCGGATGTCACATTTATCTAGGATTCCTCATTGCAGACTCAGGAGTACTTACAGTATAAATTTGTTCATCCGGCTCCTTTGTCTTTGCGCTCGCTTGAGGATTACCATTGTATCATATACACTGGTGGTTCGGTGCAACCGCGACGGAATCTAACCATGCTTATTTAGCAGCCTGTGCAATAGTGGTGGGTACCACGGTGAATGGCAAGTTCAAGTCCGATGTCGTGCACAGCCAGACATTAGGGGACTGTAACGCCCAGTTGGCAGAGCTACATGCTCTGGTGCTTGCACTAGGGTTTGCTGATCCCCGTGTGACTACTCTTATTGTAAGTGACTCTTACTACTGTGTTTAGACTATCAACGACAATTTATTCTTTTGGACTCAGAATGAATATTGTGATTACAAAGGTACCACAATTAAACACAAAATGCTATGGGTTCGAGTTGCAGAACTTAAAGAATGTCTGCCTCTCGTGAATGTAATTCATACTCTTGGTCACCAGCGCGTAGGAGTACACGCTGTTGGTAACAGTCTTGCTGACGAAGCAGCAAAGAGAGCAGTGGCAACTTCTGTAGTAGCAGCAGTTACAAGGTCCAAAAGTAAGATTGATGATGACATCTTGGCAGCCATTGCTGCAACAGAGAAGGGAGGTAATTACCCTAGAGGTTTCCCTTCTAAATACTCCTATCATTTAAGTCCTGATAAAGTTCCCTATGTGAGAATTAACGACGTTGGTGACAGATTGATTCCCAACGTGGATCGCAGGCTCTCCTTGATAACAGCCGCTCACAAGGGCATGGCCTCGGCTCATGCAGGCGTCTCAGCGACTGTCACTATCTTGCAGCAATGTTACTAGTGGCGCGGATTGTACAAACAGATGCGTGATTATGTCCTTACTTGTGACATTTGCCAGCAGATTAAACCTTCAATTGCTGCGCGTCCACCCCAAACACAGCTGTACATATCTAATAAACCACTTGGGTGTGTTTATTTAGATCACTGCGGTCTATTCTCCTCAGATACTGCGTATAAATTCAGCAAAGTTGAACTGGATTCGTGCACACGCTTTCTATGGCTCTGGCCACAACGCAGTGCTGATGCTCGAACTGTCATCAGGGATTTGCGTGTCTTAGTGTGATTTTTTGCATGTTGCATCCTCCATTCGGACCAGGGTCCAGCGTTCGCCTCCAAGGCATACAAGGAAGCCATGAGATCTTTAGGGGTGCAGCTCAAATTTTCGTCTCCATACCATTCTGTTGTGGAGCGGATGAACCGTGACTTAAAGCAATCCTTGACAGCCAGGGTTTTAGGTACTGGCAGAAACTAGTTCGCCCATCTGTATAGCGCTCAACATGCACTTAATAATTCCCCTAGAAGGTCTCTGGGAGGGCGGACCCCTATACGAAATGCTCTTTGGCATAAAAATGTTTGTCGCGGACCTTGTGGGTCTCGACATGGCCTCAGCTACACCCTTTAACGCAGATCATCATTCTGCTGTAATACAGAACCTACAAGACACTTGTGACAGTCTTGCAAAGGACACTTGCCCATCACATCTGATGCTACACTTCAGATTCAGCTAGTTGGCTGGCTACCTCGAGTCGGTGACCTGGTTCGTGAGAAGGTGAAGAACATGAAGGAGTTCAGCCCCTCTTATTGTGAACCAGTTCCTGTGCTTGGCGTCCAGGGTACAAGAACAGTCATTTTTCCTCCACTTCCTGGTCGCAAGGATAACAGGTACATCTCCATTGTCAATGTCAAATTACGAGTGACCGACTCTTATTAGTATGACTCCAGCGGTCTCTTGTACAGCAATTCTGAGAAATTCTGTTTTGGCCTTGGCAAATACCATCAGGCCTGACATTGCCATCGAGATGCATACAGTTACTAATCCATTATTGAATCCACCGGCTGGTTATCCCCATTAAGATACTGAGTATACCTATCCCACAGATGTGTTGTTGCCTGGTGTGCAGACAAGTGCAGTTGACCAGTCACGTTTTTCATTTGACTTTAACTCTACAACATCGAGTGCCCGGTCAAAAATTTCCATTTTTGCTGTTTGGTTTAAAAGAATTTTTTTTATTCCCCATAGGACTTACATCTGGTTGGTGCTCATCTCAATTTTTTTGTTCATGTCGATTGGATTTGTAGTTTTATTTTTTGTCTAGTGAATGGACATTATGTTAAAGTAAGATCTACAAATTGGTTAATTGATGGAACTTTGGCAGATGAGAGTGTCGGCTGCTATGTGTCTTCCTCCTATACGTGATCTTATTAACCTTTCAATCTCCTCTGGAATAGTTCCCACTAAATGGAAACAGGCATATGTCACGCCTCTATTAAAGAAACCGGTGCTAGACCCACTTAAACTGGAGAACTATCGTCCAATTTCTCTTCTCCCTTGGGTCGCTAAGGTTGCTGAGGCCCATGTGAATGAGACCCTGTCTAAACATCTTCAAATTGCCAATATCCTTGACCCCTGCCAAAACGGGTTTCGGCCTGGTCATAGCACCGAGACAGCTCTCCTTGCTATGACGGAACATCTTCGTACCGTGTTGGATTCCGGTCAGACTGCGGCACTGGTGTTACTTGGCCTCAGTGCTGCGTTTGACACGGTTTCACACACGATACTGTTGCGTCGCCTAGGAGAAGCAGGTGTCTCAGGGAGGGCACTGGATTGGTTTCAATCTTTTCTATCTGATCGCACCTTCCGGGTTGCTATTCCCCCATTTGAGTCCAAACCCTATTCCATCGAGCAGGGAGTACCTCAAGGGTCAGCACTCAGCCCCACGTTGTTCAACCTATATGTTCAGCCGCTGGCTGCGGTCACCAAGCAGTGGGGCCTGAATATGGTTTCCTACGCTGACGACACAAAGCTGGCGGTTGCCCTTAGCGGGGGCGCCGACTCCGGGGCTTCCAGGTTCAGAGAGGGTTTCATAGGAGTGGCTGGCTGGATGACGGCGAATTGTTTGCAGCTCAATGCAAAAAAAACAGGTTTTAATCGTGGGCAAACACAGCAACCTCTAGGGCGATCAATGGTGGCCTTCTGAGCTAGGCCCAACCCCCATTCCAGTGTCTGAGGTGAAAAATGTGGGTGTCTGGTTGGATCCTGCTCTTAGTTTCTGCGGACACACCAAAAAAGTAGCCGCTACCTGTTTTGGTATTTTGCGTGAGCTTAGGCCAGCCCTGAGATTTTTTGACGCCCCAACCAGACAGCTGATAATCCAGGCTGCCATACTCTCGCGATTAGATAATGCAAGTTCACTTCTGCTGGGGGCCAATCAGGCAGAAATCATTCGGATGCAACGTGTACAGAACGCTGCGGCTAGAGCCCTGGTGGGCCTACCCAGGTTCTGCTCGGCGAAGGCTACCATTTATAAGCTCCATTGGCTACCTATGGCTCAAAGGATTGAGTTTAAGACTCTCTGCCTCTTTTAAAATTCTCAAATTGTCCTCCCCCCTGATTTTGGCGAATCTTCTTACCATTTATGTTCCTTCCCGTTCCTTAAGGTCATTGGGCCAAAATCTGGGGATAGTTCCACGGGTCAAACGCTCTCGGGCTGGAGGTCGATCTTTCCGCTACCTCGCGGCCAAGCTCTGGAACTCACTACCTGCTCATATTCGTGCCCTTGAGGACTTGTATGTTTTTAGGAGAGCCATTAAAACATTCCTCTTTCCTTCTGGCCCATTATAGTTCCCTGGTTTCTCCCTCTGTACTTGTTTAGTTGTGTTTTGGTATTTTCTGTTGCCAGCTAAAGCGCCGGGACACCCCTTTGCTGGGGCAGCTGTTGCGCTATAAAAATCGCAATACCATAACCCCACTCCTTGTCCCACATCATGAAGCATGACCAGACGTTTGTCAACATCACTGCTTGGCCTGTGTTACACGGAATTGTATGTGATGCTGTAAAATATCAAATTCATAGCCCAACAGAGGTTAATAAAGTCCCCAATGTACTTTGTGTTTCAATGGGGGATGTTGTTAAACAAAATATACGCTCTGATGATTGGGATGTCCAGGCCGTAGGGGCTCTTTTTCTGATTTGAAATATTAAGCTGCGTTTGATGCTGAAGATTTGTACTTAGATTCTGCAAATTATGCAGACTTGTTCTGTTACCAGCACTATGGCCATCATTTCGTACATAAAGCAAATACATTTAGAAATATGGTTAATTATACACAATGGGATATTTGCCCAGCTTCCATTGAAGGCAGCTCGAAAACTCTTGAAAAAGTTTACATATTTTACTGATTTCAATCAAACCAATCCTGAAGCCTTTTATTTTAAAATGACTGCAAAGTCCTCTTCCAAAGGTAGACTCACCCACACTAAATTACTGTATTCAAAGTCCTTTATCGATCAATTATCTATAGGGGGCTATGCGGTATGGAAAGATACAATTTATTTTAAATCTGTTTGCGGTTCTAAAAGCTGGCAAGTGCAAGGCACTGAAGCTTTGCATCGTGCATGTCTCATCCCTAACCACATGTTTCTGAACTCTAAGATTTGTAAAACTACTTGCTTTGGATTGGCTACATCTAAAAAAATTGAATGCCCCTTCCATTCAAGATTTGGGGGAATACCATACATGGTACAATCACACCGATAATACCTCGATGAGATGCAGTCCCTAATAAGAAATTCCTCCTTTAATATTTCTAGCTTGGACCCCAAGGGTGGGTATTATCGCAGAAAAGTTCAGATTCATGCCAACATCGTTTTATGGGTCTGGCCCCAGGCTATACACAGGTTAGAGTGGACCCCCGTTATGAAAACGCCCATTCTGTGACAACCTATTCAGTAGGCAAATTATGTCAGAACTGGCTTAAACATTCCACCTTAGCATCCGTTAAACTTCATTTGTCCCAATTGACTGACTATGTTGATTTGAATGACTTTGTTAAAGGCACTGTAGGATGCAGGTGCAAAGGATGGATATATGCTCTTTACAACGAAGTTTGGAAATTGTCTCAAATTGAAGCAGCTTATAGATTGAGGGCTATTGATCAAGCTAAAAAGTGCTTGCTGTCGTGGACAATAGCATTAATACTGTCTCTTCCAGAATTTACACATTAGATAATATTGTTTAATCTGTTGTAGATATTGTACAGGATGAAGTGTCTGTTTTGTACCATGGTCAAAATCAATTACTTTCCATAATGCAGTTTGCCTGGACATTACAAACTTTAAAATCTGGGAAAGTGCCTTGGGACAACATGAATTCCTCATCTCTGTTTTTATCGTTTAATCTGACTGCAAAACAACAGTTCATGTCCATGAAGGATGCAACATATTCACTTTTGCATACTGAAAAGTTGGAACATTTACCTTTTTCGGTTGCCGAATCTAATTCAGCTGTATGGTTAATTCATGGGTTAATCACACTGCCCTTTCCCTTGTTTAAATTCAGTTCATGTATGAAACACTATGCCATAGGTAGATATGAACCATTGGGTAGCGCCTATCTCCATGAAGTTTGGTCTCTGCCATTCACATACAGGTGCCTGAGAGAGGGTAAAGACGTTTATTTGAAGGGCGACGAGTGATTTTCTACACCTGATCACACATTGGTTTGCAAGAACATACAATTGCACTGCTCATGTAACACGCAAGCCCCGAATTTAGCTTGCATTTTAAAGGGCAATTCAGTGGCAGCTATAACACCAACTTTCACACTGCTAGCTAACGGTAGCTAATTACTTTTAAATAATGAAGCTTGCTGCGGTATGCTGGCAGGGATTCCGTACATTGTGACCATCTCCCAACATGTATTTTGCTGTAAAAATGTGCTCCTGCCCGGGATTATGATCGACTGATGAGTCCCTTAGTGGTTCATGAGCTGGACTGTTCTGGAATCGTGATTATGGCCTGCGCAGCTGCGCATGGAGTTCTAGGGAATTGGACTAAATGTGCTGCTGCACATGACTTCCTGGCACGAAGAACACGCAAGGGGAGGGTGGTTAACAAGGTGCTATACGACCAGTTTCCACTTCATTGGAACATGATTTCTCCCTTTGTGTTTTATGGAATTGTAACAATGCTGATTGTATTATTTCTAATCATATGCCTGCTTATGTTAGCTAAAATACTGCATCTTAGAGCACGCAGTTAAAAATAAACATCTTAAACTTCCTCTGTCTCTCTGATTACTCACGTTGTGGACTGGTATGAGAATAAAAACAAAAGAGTGCTCTTGATTCCCACCATTCCTGAGAGTACCTTAACTCGCTTGTTCTGAGTTGTCTAATCATTGGTAGCTTCGCTGTAGTACAGAGAGCTAATGAGACACAGATACTAGTCGGATAGGGGTTCTGAGTACTGAGGTGCGTTTTTTTGGTACACCACAATCCACTGCGGTCCTGGTTTCCTGTGCATAGTTCTGTGCATGAGCAGAATCCCCGCAACAGTTTTGTCAGAGTGGTTGCCAAGCCTGGGCCCAAATACTACAACTGCCCATATAGTCAAAATGAGTCAATTTTCATGGCGAAAACTTGATTTCTCTAAGTTGTATTTGGGTGCTGTTGTGTCACAGATGCTACGCTCAGGCACACAAGTGAGGTACCATTTTTATAAGATGCAGAACAGAACAGTAGATATGTTGCTATAATCAATTACATTTCTCTCAACTTGTGGCTTCCAAATTTAGTCCAGGGTGCAAGAACACATTTTACAATGATGGGAACGGGCAGACACCTGATACATTGGTTTGCGAACTCGTTGCAAACCTACACCACACTGTGGCTAGGGTACCAAGGTGTAGGAAGAGGATGGAAGACACAAAAAAATGCATAAGAAGCTATGAGGACTATGTTCTACCTGCAGCCTGAGGAAGGGTTTGAGAGCTGGCTACTGACATGCAGGCTGCTGTGACAGTGTTCGTGTTTGATGAGGGGCCCATTAGGGTGGCAAAATTCGTGCTGCAGCCCTTAGGAACACTATTTAGTCCCAATGCCCTTGGTACCAGGGGCAAAACCTACTAGGGACTTACAGGGAACCTAAAAGGGGTGTCATTTGTGAAACAATTGCACAGTTTAGGAAAAGAACACTGGTACTAGGGACCTGGTTAGCAGGAACCCAGTACATTTTCAGTCAAGTTATGTCAAGGGCAGCTTTATTCGATGCTATTTCAGACAATCATAATCGCAGAAATATACGAAAAAATATGCACGATTCAAACAAAAGAAAAATAAACATCCTATATACAAGTTATTAGTTCAATTCATTGTACGCGAGATGAAAAGCATAACCATTATTACAAGAAATAGCAATAGGAAGCAAGGCTATTAAAAATCTTAAAAACATGTAGAATACCAAAATTTCCTTTGCGCCAATATAATCCTTTAAACTTGTATAGCCATCCTTTTCCTGAGTAGGACTACCTGCTTTAAAAACTTTGCTATCTTCAAAGTGCTATGTACATTGTCTAAAAATTGTAAAGCAATGAAAGCTGACCGACATTGTCTCAACCCAAAGCCTTTTAGGATAGGAAAAATCCACGTTTTTCTCAGTTCTCTGAAAAACTTACAAAACAAGAGGACGTGTATGTCGGATTGAGCTGAAACATTATCACATAAACACAAGTTCAGTTCATGTGCCAGTCATTAATTATCGGAAGACTAAAAATTCTAAAAAAGATCCCCAATCTAAATCTGGTTAGTAAAAATCGATCGTAGCCCCCAGGAACAGCGGTCAGATATGGCTGAATAGAAAAGGTGGTTAAAATCTGCCACTTCTGCAGGACACTGTGCTTTAAGATCAAGGCTGACATTCTTGTAGCTTCCAGAAGTTGAAGGCCCTCTTTTTTTAGGTTCTTTCTCGTGATTATATGTAAAGTGCTTGGATTATTAAAAATCTCAGGATGTACGAGATCATTCGTAAAATTGCGAATATACCTTACCCAAGGGATTTTTAAGACCCCTTCCAGATCAAGGCTATCCGATAATATATCTATTTAGCTGTGTCTCTATTTTTGTGCACACACTGTGCCATAAAAGAATGGGCTCAAGTTTAATAAGATCTGATATATATGCCAGGCCCAGTTCCGCATGACACACAAACGAGGATGTGCTGGTCGGGACAGAGAATGTATCTCAGGAACTTGTTTTCTACTATTTGTAGAGGGTTAGTGTTAGCAAACCCCCATACCCCGGCTCCGTACACGGCTGTAGAGATGCTTTTAGCTTTGTATATCTTTATAAGCTTCGCCGAGGGTCTCCTACCTAGCTTCGTCGAAAAATTGACAAGAGCCGTGGTAGTTCTAGAAAAGGCTATTTTTTTGCAAATATTGCGTGAGTCCATAAATCTTTTGGGTCAAAAAGTATCTCAAGATATGAGAAGCTCTATCTTTTGTCCCTCCACAAACATGTCCTTACATCTTTGACTTCCCTGGCCACACCTCATAATGAAAGTCATTGCTATATTACCCTGAGTCCAAGACTCCCAGAAGGGGAGAGGAGTTGGCCTAACGGCTAGGTCGCTCGACCTCGGACCTGGAGGAACTGGGTTCGAGTCTCGGTAACGACGCCAAAACTTCCTGTGATTCTGGGCAAATCACTTAATCTCCCCGTGCCTAAAATGAAAGTAACTGGAAAAACGTTAAAATGTAACATAACTGGAAAAATATGTAAAAGCGCTCTGATACCTGATTCGGTTCCGGTCTAGTTCGCGCTATATAAAACTCTGCAAAAAAAAAAAAAAAAGACCATTCATACAGTTAGAGAAGTTATCTAGTACCTTCTATAAACCTATTGGCCTATGAGACATTAAAACCGTGTCATCTGCATACAGGAGAGCGGGAATAGGATGAACAGCTATCTTGGGGAAAGTCATGGCTATCCTCAATCAGAGCCTCTTTGAGACCGTTAATATAGAGGTTAAAAAGAAAGGGGGCCAGAACACAGCCTTGTCTGACCACCCTCCTAATAGGAAAAGGGTCAGTACATTCTCCACTTACACCAAATCTGACTCTGACCTGAGCGTTGTTATAAAGGCGCTTGAGAAAAAGGATTTTTCTAGCTTCAACCTCCGTTGCTTCAAGAATATTTTTAAGCTTATCATGTTGCACGGAGTCAAAAGCAGCAGTGAGGTCTACAAAGGCTAAAAACAGTCTGCCCACTTTCACCCGGGTGTATTTCCTGATAAAAATGGCTACAATTAGACTCTGCTTCATTGTTACTAGGCCCTCCCTAAACCCATATTGAATATCAGAGAGGACTTTGTTATCCTCTGCCAAGGAATGTAAGCGTTCTAAGATTATTCGGCCCACAACTTTAACCAGGGAATCCAACAATAAAATGGGCCTCTAACAGCCCGGATTCTGGTGGTTGCCTTTTTTAAAGAATAAGCACAATTAATGATTCAGTACAGGTATCTAAAAAGGGAGCATAACAACAAGCATTGATTACCTGGGTAACGATTGGAGCCCACAGGGCCAGATTTACCTTAAACAAGTCAGTTGGTACTCCGTCAAGGCCAGGTGCTTTTCCGCCCAGGGTTGCAGAAATGGCCCGAATAACTTCCTCCAGAGTAAACTCAAGACTGCAATGCTGGATATCAGTATCCGGTAAAGTATTCCCGAAGCGGACTCCAATATAATCACCAGGATCATATACTTTTGTAAAATGGTCTATCCAAAGGTACTCGCTTATGGCGATTTCCATAGACGGACCTCCTTTGGTATTCAGAAAGGGTACCTTAACAGCTTTCCAGAATGCCGAGCTGTCACCTTGTAATGCCGCTTTATGCAAAGATTCCCAGGCATCGTTTCGTAATTCAGATTTTCTTTTCCTAAGCTAATCTATAATCAGCTCTTGCCTGTCTCACACCAATCGGGTTTCTTGGGGTCTCCTGTAATAACTTTTTTAGGTTTTTATAGGCTTGAGAACAGATTGTATCAAACCATCCCTTGGTTTTCCTTCTATTAGAGGTATGCACATGTAATCCTTCCTCACCTCTGCTGAAATAAATTGAAAGGAGGACAAAATATTATCCGATGAAGCTGTATCACTTAAACAAGTCTCAACAGCAATCTTACTGTTCTGGAGCACTTCTTTTGTAACTATGAAAGGGTCCACTAATGACCAACGCAAGGTATACCCATTTGTCTTACTTGCTCACTAGGCCACTGGAGTCAAGCTATCCTGGCTGAAGACGGCTGATAGCCAGAAACCGGTCCTAGGATGCTTGATTCCTGTCCAGTGAAGACATGGCTTAGCAGTTCCGGCTGGACTGTTCCCATGAGGCACAGGGTCAAGACTGATTTGCATATGGCCATGTCTGAACTGGGGTGGCTTGGTGAGCAAAATAACGATGGATTAAACCCAGATCTGTGACTGGGGGTGAATGTTTTGCCATTGTGCAACATTCCGTCCATCATCTTGTGTGCTTTGCCATTTGTCTTACCCAGCATGATATTGGATATGGCCTGATCGTTGTCTGCTCTCGGGGACATCTTTAACAGCAGTACAATAGAGTAGCATAATGGGAAATGATCGCTTAACGAAATATCTCCAATCGCAAAGGAGCGAAGATTAGAAGAGTGGCTATTCGTCAGGAATACATAATCTATGGTGCTATATAGACCTCTTCCATTAAAGGTGTATCCCATTGGAGGTGGCGGAGCACAAATCTGATTTGCAAAACCTAAATCGAGGCTAAATATCATTTCATTATAAAAAGTCCCCAGCACAGAGTGATAAAAATGGGTATTACTGGACGCCTCTTCATATATAAAACCACATTGCTTTCCATCCACATTTTTACATAATGAGCAATTAAAATCCCCACCCACAATAACCATCATATCTTTTGAGCTTTTACTACATATAGCCTCCATATCCTTGATAAGTTTAGTCACTACCAAACCCCCTTTTCCAAGTGGAATATTATTATAAAAATTAACCATTAATAAGCATTGCCTTCTATCAAGGCCCAGACGATTATCTGATCGTAGTTCTCCTCCAGATGGATCTCAATCTTTTTTACATTTAGCATATTTGAGATATAGGTGCAAAGTCCTCCGTCGGCCTTCCCACTTAAACCTTCCAATGCCGGAATGTGGAAGGTTTTAAAACCATTAATATGGGCTGGCTCTTTCAACCAGGTTTCCTGGAGGGATACCACGTCATAGGCCTCAATAAACTCACACCATATGGGGTTGACAAACTTTGAACGTAAGCCTGCGATATTCCATGAGGCAAAGTTACAGATTACCTCGTCACTCTTGCCCCGTGGAGTAAAAGGGACTTCTGCATGTGGGGATTGACCTACTACCATAGCTGGTACCACATCTTTGCTTTGGAGCTTAAGAACCTCTTGTGTTTCAGTCAAAGTTGCACCAGATACCAGGCCAAAAAGTAAGGGCTAATCATGTCGACTATCAGCCACTATGAGAATTCAAGTGCAGAGATTTCTTCATCCTTTTTGTCATTATAAGATGTCAACGCAGTTTAAGTCTTGTAGGAGGTATAGAAGGGCTTAATGTTACAGGTATTAACACCCTAGCAAACAGGAACTCAGTGGAGGCTCTTGTGACTTTAGATCATTGGCCTTTCCCAAGGAATAGATCAGACATCCAATTTAAGATGAATTCACTGTTTTTGTTGACTAGTTTAATCGTGTTCTCCTGACCAAACACAATGTATGTGCGGATTTGAGAGGGTGGATGGGAGGGTTTCTTTGATTGTTGTATCACTCAAAAATGGAATGGTTTATCTAATTCTTGATGCATATGTTGATGGCAGTCTTGAACTAGTATGTTCGTATCTAATCTTATTGTGGATTTAATCTGACTGACAATTGCATGTTGATGTATGGTCAGTTCCTTTCAGCACTGTTCTGTGCACAACATAATTAGTAGTACACATTAGCACTCAGATTCTTGTGAGCTGTAATACATATGTAAACTGCAACATGTCTCGCTGTTTGTGCAATTTGCTATCAACCCCAAAAAACTATAAACAGATTAAAACAA
Organism: Lissotriton helveticus; assembly: GCF_964261635.1. Lineage (NCBI taxonomy): Eukaryota > Metazoa > Chordata > Amphibia > Caudata > Salamandridae > Lissotriton > Lissotriton helveticus. Next base: position 771,221,002 of record NC_136067.1, on the reverse strand, counting down.
AAAAAATGGGGGGATCCTCCGTACAGGCGTCGGGTAGGACACTGGTGCTGATGGAAAAGCTAAGAAATGACAGAAGGACAACCATCGTTCAGAGGTGGTTTGCGACCGTATGCAGCCATCAAGGTACAATAATACAAGTATACCAGCCCTGTAAAGATGAGCTGTAACCACCATCACTGTTGAAAATACCAGAAATGAGAGTAGTATTACAAATTAGAAGCGTTCCGTCCCCATCACAGGTAACATTTATGGGATGGCTGGAGAGTGCCCCTTTTTAACATGATCATCCCCACTTTTTGCCATAGTACTGATGCTTTTCAACTGAAAGTGCACTGAGTCACTGCTAACCAGGCCCCCAGAACCAGTGCTCTTTCCTTTAAAACAGGAAATGGTCTAATTGGAACCCAATTGGTAAGGACATTAGCACCTCTAAGTCCTTGGTAAATAATACCTCTGGTATGCAGGGTATGGGTACTAAAGAGGGTCCCTAAGGTCTGCAGCATGCATTATGCCACACAAAAACTGCATGCAGCCTGCCATTGCAGGATGCATGAACTGGTGTAAACCATTTTGAAAAAAAGATATGCACACTCCCTGTGTGCCATGACCATGCACACTGTATATAATATATGTAAGTCACCCCTACAGCAGGTCTTAGAGACCTATGGCAGTGAGCATTATGTTATATGTGAGGACCAATCAGCATGAGCAGAAATGCCCCTGTGATGTCTGGTTCCATTGCCACGACATTGCAAGTAATCAGGAAGTCATCTAAGGCATATGTACTGGGCACTGGTCATTACTAGTTACCCAGCTACATAATGGTTTCACTGAAAATAATAGTGTTTGGTATCAAACACCTTGTTTTAATAAATCCTGATCTCATTGTTGAATTTATAAGGATATGCTTTCAGAGGGCACCTTAGAGGTACTCTGTGAAACCTACCTGTCTTATTTTGTCCTGGCTGACTGGACTCTTCCAGCCTGCCACCAGGCACATTTCTGACCCTCTGCTCGGGAAAGCCAATGCCTGCTCCAGAGGAAGGTGATCACACCTTCTCCAGGAGGATGGCTAGTAAATTAGCATAATAAGGCCTAAGGTTTCAAAGCCTCTGCCGACTATAATAAGCAATCCCGGCTTCCTGCAGACCTTGAGCTTGCCACCCCCTGTACTGGAACCCATTTGGCAATAGAGCAGGAGGGAAAATTAGCTAGTCAGTAGGTGTGTCACACTATCAGGCAAGGAACACCATACATCAGGCAAGGAACACCATACAAGTGGGCTACTTCAAGTGTGTGTATCAGGGCACAGGGCCTCTATGGGTGGCACAATAAGTGCTGCAACCCTTAGAGGTCTTCTCTGGTCACAGTGCCCTGGGTACCTAGGGTACCATTCACCAGGGGCTGACCTGTAGCCAGAGATGCCAATTGGGTTTAAGCTTCAATGCAGTTTTAGGGAAGGAACACAGGTCCTGTGTACCCGATTGGCAGGAGCCCAGGGCACACTCAGTCAAAGTACATCAGCAATTCATCAAAATGAATATGCTACTTACCAGTATGCATCTGTTCTTGGCATGTAGGGCTGCTAACATTCATATCTTAGCATTAGATCGCCGCCTAGTGTTGGGTCCGGATGATCGCACATTGTTGTCCTGGAAGAGTCTTCGAAGTATCCTGAGATAGGTGGCTCCTCCCCTGGACTACAGTGCGCATGGGCATCGGCTCCATCCCCAGATTGTTTTTCGCCATTGTGGCAGAAGATGGAGTGAAAAGTGTAAAGGATGTCCATGCTAATGACTGAATACAATAGTATATCTGCAGCTGCAACAGGCACCGGGGAGGAGGGTGGGCGATATGAATGTTAGCAGCCCTACATGCCAAGAACAGATGCATACTGGTAAGTAGCATATTCAGTTTGAGGCATGTGGGCTGCTAAATTCATATCTTAGCATAGAATACATAGCAGTCCCTCCATCAGCGGCGGTTGCCCGTGCCAGCTGCAGAAACCTGAAAGAGTGTCTTGAGAACAGCCTGTCCTACAGCAGCTTGCTGCTTGGAATGCACATCAACACAGTAGTGTTTTGTAAAGGTATGTGGTGTAACCCACGTGGCTGCTCTGCAAATGTCCTCTAAAGGAATGTTCCCTAGGAAAGCCATGGATGCCCCCAATTTGCGTGTGGAGTGCGCTCTTGGGGGTATCGTTAGAGTGCGCTTAGCCTTTTGATAACATATTTGGATGCACTTAACAATCCACCTGGCTATTCCTGCTTTGGAAATAGGGTTGCCTTTGTGTTGTGGTGCGAAGGCAACAAAAAGTTGTTTTGTCTTTCTAAAGGGTTGTGTCCTGTCTATGTAGTACATCAACGCCCTCCGTACATCTAAGGTATGGAGCATTCTTTCCGCTACCGTTTGTGGGTTTTGAAAGAATGCCGGCAAGTCAATAGTTTGGTTGAGATGAAACTGTGACACCACCTTCGGAAGGAATTTGGGGTTAGTGCGTAGCACTACCCTATTTGGATGAATCTGAATGAAAGGCTCTTGGATTGTGAGCGCTTGTAGCTCACTAACCCGCCTCAGTGACGTAATAGCTATTAGGAAAGCTACTTTCCACGTTAGGAACTGGAGTTCACACGAGTGCAGTGGCTCAAAAGGTGGTCCCATCAGTCTGGTGAGGACCACATTGAGGTTCCACACCGGAGCTGGTGGTGTTCTTGGGGGAATGACTCGTTTCAGACCTTCAAGGAAAGCTTTAATGGCAGGCACTCTGAAGACAGAGAGATGCTGCCTGTTCTGAAGATAAGCCGCTATGGCGGATAGATGTATCCGAATGGAAGTGTACGCTAGATTGCACTTGTAAAGATGCAACAGATAGCAAATGATGTTAGGGATAGATGCATCTAGCGGGTTGATGTCATTGGCTGTACAATAAATGACAAAACGCTTCCATTTCGCAGCATAGCATGCTCTGGTAGTTGGCTTCCTTGCCTCCTTGATGATGTCCATGCATTCCGGAGGTAGGTTAAGGTATCCAAACTCTAGGACTTCAGGAGCCAGATCGCCAGGTTGAGCTGTTGCGGATCTGGATGCTGAATTTCTCCATGGTTCTGCGTCAAAAGTCTGGGCGTGAGGCGCAGTCTTTGATGCGGCACCACAGAGTTCGAGGAACGTGGTGTACCATGCTTGGCGCGCCCATGTTGGAGCAACTAGGATGAGAGTCATCGCGTGCTGCCTTAGCTTTCTTGCCACCAGCGGTATCAGAGGGGCTGGCGGAAAAGCGTACGCAAATTTGCCTGACCAGTTCATCCATATCGCATTCCCCTGCGACTGTGGGTGAGGGAACCTGGCGGCAAAGTGTTGGCATTTTGCGTTTTCTTTTGTGGCAAACAGGTCTATCTCCGGATGACCCCACTGCTGGAAGTACGGGTGGAGGACAGATGGGTGTATCTCCCACTCGTGCATTTGATGGCTGTACCTGCTGAGCAGATCCGCCATCTGATTGTCCTTTCCCGGGAGGTGTTCTGCCATGAGGAAAATGTTCCTCTGAATGGCCCACTTCCACATGCTCTGAGCCAGATTAGACAGCTGTGGCGAGTGGGTGCCTCCCTGCTTTTGAATGTAGTACATCGCGGTCATGTTGTCCGTCCGGACTAACACTACCTTGTTGCACAGATGTACAATGAAGGACTTGATCGCCATGAAGATTGCCATCAGTTCCAGATAATTGATGTGCATCCTCTGTTGTTGCGTCGTCCATAGTCCCTGCACTGTGTAAGTGAGCAGATGAGCGCCCCATCCCTGGAGAGATGCGTCCGTTGTCAGGATAATCTGTGGCACTGGCTCTTGGAACAGTCGGCCCTTGCAAAGGTTGTGTGGAGTCCACCAATGCAGAGAGTCGTATGCCCGACTGGTAACCAACACTAGGTCTGTCAATTGTCCCTGAGCCTGTGTCCACTGATTTGCTAAGCACTCCTGGAGCGGGCGCATATGTAACCGTGCGTGAGGGACTATGAAGATGCAGGAGGCCATCATGCCTATCAACTGCATGAACACTCTCGCTGGAAGCGAGTGTTGTGGTCTGAACTTCTGGATTAGAGACTGCATGCTGTCTATCCTGACTTGGTTTGGTTGAGCCATGGCCGTCAGGGTATTGATCGTCGCACCTAGAAACTGCCGGACATGTGCCGGCTGAAGATGCGACTTTGGGTAGTTCAACGAGAAACCTAGATTGTGAAGGAGGTGAATGGTGGTCGACATGTCCGCGGCGCACTGTCGTTCCGACTTGGCTTGAACGAGCCAGTCGTCCAGGTAGGGGTAGACATGGATGTTCTGCCTCCTGAGGTGCGCTGCTACTGTCGCCAGACACTTGGTAAACACCCTTGGGGCTGTGGTGACTCCGAAGGGTAGGACCTTGAACTGGTAATGCTTGCCTTGAATAGTGAACCTGAGGTATTTCCTGTGGGACGGGTGTAGTGGAATGTGGAAATAAGCATCCTTGAGATCTAAGGTTGCTAAGAAGTCCCCTTGGTTTAACAAGGGAAGAATCTGCTGCAGTGTAAGCATATGGAAATGTTCTGATAGTATGTACAGGTTGAGGGGACGTAGATCTAGAATGGGTCTGAGAGATCCGTCCTTCTTTGGAATAAGGAAGTACAGGGAATATACCCCTGTGCCTTCCTCTCCCACCGGCACGAGCTCGATTGCGCCTTTGTGCAGCATCGCGACTACTTCCTGCTGCAATAAGTGCAAGTGCTCTGCGGACATAGGCCTTTGCCTTGGCGGAATGTTGGGTGGAGTGGATTTCAACTCTAGGCAATAACCATACTGGACTAGTTGTCGCACCCACCTGTCTGTGGTGATGTTTCTCCAGACGGGCAGGAACTGCTGCAGTCTCCCCCCGACAGGTGTTAAGTGGTCGGGGGGCAGTGACAGAGAGTCACTGTTTGCTTGGGGTAGAGGAGCGGGAGTTGTTGTTTCCTCTGCCGCGACCTCTGTTGCTGTTATTTCTGTAACCTCCCTTGTTCTGTTTTGTGAACGAGGATTGTGCTCCACCTCTTGAGAATTGCGATTGTTGACCCATTTGTCCTCTGGTGACTCCACGTGCACCTGAGCGACGAAAAGTATTGCCACGAAACTGTTGCGATTGTAGGGCCCCCATGGACTTAGCAGTTTGTGTCCTTTTTTATCTTTTCGAGGGTGGTGTCAACATCTGGACCAAACAGTCTATTAGGATTGACTGGCTGATTAAGTATGGTTGTCTGAATATCAGGTTTAAACCCTGATATGCGGAGCCAAGCTTGTCGTCTCAGCATGACGCTAGTGTTGATCGCCCTAGCTGCTGTGTCTGCGGCGTCAAGTGCACACTTGATGGCTGCGTTGGAGATCAGTTTCCCTTCCTCTATAAGCAGTTTGGTGCCCTCTTGAAACTTTGGAGGCAGGTGTTGTACAATCTGCTCTAGGGTGTCGTAATGCGCCCTATCGTAACGTGCTAAGAGTGCTTGTGTATTTGCAATACGCCAAAAGTTGGCAGCTTGTGCCGCCACTCTTTTGCCCCCTGCCTCTAGCACCTTGGACTCCTTGTCTGGGGGAGGAGCTTCACCCGTCGTCTGGGAGTTGGCCCGTTTTCTGGCATTTGCGACCACAAGAGAGTCTAGTGGCAACTGTCCCCGAATGTATGCAGGGTCTGCAGGTGCTGGTCTGTACTTTTTCTCGATACGTGGATTGACCACTCTCGCTCTGGTAGGTTCTTTAAAGATGTCAGCTGCATGCTTGAGGACTCCCTTGAGCATAGGCAGCGTTTTCACAGTTCTTTCAGAGACTGAAAAAGTGTCAAAGAGAAAGTCCTCTTCCACTGGGTCAGCATGCATGTCCACATCATGATTAGCAGCTGCCCTCTCAATGAGTGCATGAAAACCTGCAGAATCCTCTGTTGGGGATGCACGTGCACTGAAAGCCTGTGGGTCTTGCCCCACACTTTGGGTGCCTTGGTCACAAATGTCATCATATGCATCTGGATGTGCATCTGGTTCATTGATGGGGAAGGTGTATTGGTCATCTTCATCATATCCCTCACCCTCAGAGTGTTCTGGTGAGGGAGTAGGGCTTCTTCTTGGAGGAGGCTGGATAGGTTCTATGAGGCTAGAAGCGTCCTGAGGAACCCTTTTCTTCTTTAGTGGGATGACCTAGGAGTCCAGAGGCTCCGAAGTGATCCTCCTTTTGTATAGGGTTAATTTGCCTGTGTTGGCGTCGATGAAGTGCTCAGTATCGTCCTCTGATTCGAGTTCTCGACCTGAAGGTACCCCTGCCGTAGAAGAATCCGACTTCTTTGGCGTCGATTTCGTAGAAAAGGCCTTCGGAGCCTCTTTCGGCGGCAGAAGGAAGAGAAGCTTACTCTTAGGCTTTGCCGGAGTGTCCTTCGGCGTCTGAGGCGACGGCAACGGAGCCGACGTAGCAGCGGCCTTGTCCCTGATTCTCTGTAGCGAAGCGGCGATGGGGGACACTTCACTTACAGTGGCTTTTGGCGCTGACGAGGATGTCTTGACCTTCCCCTCGGATCCGACGTCATGGTGGCCTTTCTGAGTTTTGGACGCCGATGCAGTAGCCGCCGACCCAGAGTCCTTGGATCGATGCGCAGATGTGCCAGCCGCCGATCCGTGTGCTTGTGTCACCTCCGACTCCACTACGCGACCGACGAACGGAGTCCCAGTCGGAACCGGAGCCGTGCCGCTGGCCTTGGCGTGCTTAGACGGTGTCGCAGCGGTTGATCCGTGCCGACCACCCTTCTTAGAGGATCCCTCCTCTGGCGCCGATTTTGACCCTGTGGAATCGACCGATTTCTTCGACTTCTGTGGACCGGAGGTCGACGGAGCCGATGCGGCGGCGGGTGCAGTAGTTTTCTGTGGGCCGGCCGCCATTTTAGGGACGCTCGAGTCCATAAGTTTCGGTTTCGTTTTTGGGTCGGCCATTTTAGGTGTAGACGATACCGTAGTTTTCGGTTTCGATCCGGCCTGCCCAGCAAGTATGTCCGTGGCCGGGCCTGAAGGCGGGGCCGTGGCTTGCGGTACGGGGTCTTCGGTAAGGCCAACTGGCGATCCCGTGACCCGATCGTGATCTTCGAAACCTTCGGGGCATAGCTCGTCCCCTGAGCTATCTGCCGCGGCCCCATAAATCTCTTCGACGTCCCCTACCTCGTCGACGTATTCAAGGCCTTGATCCACGACTCCGTCGTCGTCTACCGGATCCGCCTCGACCTCCGTTTCGGGTGGGGATATTTGGAGATGATGACCCTGTTCATCTTCTTCTTGGTCGCCGAAGATGTTTTCTGGATCCGGGGCCGCTTGTCTGGCCTCCAGGCGCACCGCGCGCCGAAGCTTGAGAGTCTTTTTAGACCTGAATTGTGCGCAAGCCTTGCACTTGCCGTCGTCATGGTCCGGTGAAAGGCATTTGTTACAGACCGGGTGCAGGTCTATATGTGGGTACTTGGACCCACAGAGCGGACAGTACTTAAACGGACTCCGCTTCATGCTGGAAAGTCGTGGTCGTGTCGCGATGAGAAGGAGTCGGAAGAACTCGAGACCGTGCGCAAACAATACCGACGCTATAAATACAAGGCCTTTTGGCCTTAAAAAGTTAGTTTTACTCGGTTCCGACAGAGAGAAGTCGAGACCGCATCCGAACCCAATGGCGGAAAAAAACAATCTGGGGATGGAGCCGATGCCCATGCGCACTGTAGTCCAGGGGAGGAGCCACCTATCTCAGGATACTTCGAAGACTCTTCCAGGACAACAATGTGCGATCATCCGGACCCAACACTAGGCGGCGATCTAATGCTAAGATATGAATTTAGCAGCCCACATGCCTCGAACAGTGGGGGCATACCATGCAAGAAAGAGGGCCCTTTCTCACAGGCACCTGCACTGCAGCAGGAAGAAATACTGGGGTGACAGCAACTTGCTACTGCTCAGAAAACGAAGCTGGATATTGATATGGAGACTTGCCTGTCTGCTCCAAAAACCTACCTCAGGAGCGGAAGAGGCACTCTGTCATCGAATACTCCCTCCTTTGGTCTTTCTTATGTTTCTTTTTCAACTTGTCCCTCAATGTCTTGGATGACTAGTATGGTGAGTAAAACGTTCAGGTGGTGTACTGAGACACGGATCACTTCTGGACTAAAAACAGCTTGAGCTGGGAATGCATGCTGCCATATTTATCGCAATACCTGGAATTGTGTCTAGCTTCAGACACCACAAGAACACCACATGAGGATCCAAATTGGACTTCTACTTATGGCAGGATTAGCTCTACTTGAACACTAATTTTTGGGGTCAAAACAACTTGTTAGCACTGCTGCTTAAGTTTTGAGTATTAAAAATGTATAAAGGTAAGTATCTGCATCAAAGGGAGTGGGAAAAAAGGAACTTTTGTGGGTCCATTAGTGGGTGTCTATCTAGTTCCAGGATTGTCATACGGACGGCGTTGTGCCCTGCATTAGGACAGACTTGAGCGCCACTGGTCAGTGCAGGAGAGCTAGTTAAACTTTTTCAGATCCAGTCTAATGCCAGTAGGAGATCTAAAAAGTGAGGAATATGCAAATAAAAGTTTCAATTAGGAAATTCTCTTTTTTGGGGGGCTAAAATATGATTTCATAATCTACAACTGCATACCACTCCCTAAAAGAAATTTAGAATAAAAGAACAAAACTGTGATGTGCACTCCTAAAACTTTCGGTAGTTCTTGTTCTACAACCAAAAGCCTTGGGAAAACATTTATATAAACAAAGTTGGGTCTCAATGAGAATAGCAGAATCCGGCATACACTAGAACTTCTCATCAAGCAAAACGTTTAAGAATGTGGAACTTTTAAATACTTGGCATGAGCTGCTGGTTAAATTTCAGTTCAAGGGAGCAATATCTTGGGAAGTTGGAGTTCTATACTTGCTTCTGATGTTCCCTGTACTCTTAACCCATCTATGAATGCCATTTAAGTTAAATGTTTAGTGAATGCTAATGGAAGAGACTCAAAACCTACTGCATAGAGTCACAGATTAAGGGGATTACCAATATACGCGGACGCGCTTAGAGGCTACTAGGAGCCAAATCAGTTGCTCTCTCCAACCGTAAGCGGAACGTCTGGTAAAGGGTTCCCTGCGCACTAAAAACGCTTTTAAACATATTGCTTTTAAATGGATTACCTCATTTTTAATCTCTACTCATTTGCACAAAACTCGCTTACCTGCACACTGCACTTTGTCCCCATTGTTAGGAACGCCTGGTAAAGGGTTCCCCGCCGCATCATACCGTCTTTTGCTCTCCTTTTAAAATTGATTACTTTCTTTATTTTAATTTTGCTGCACTTTGCCCCCACTGCGTCTTCCCCGGTCCACCACAGATTTATCCGCTTGTGTGGAGGGAATTTGACGCAAAGCGGAAGTGTCATACTCCCGGCAAGAAGCACCACTGCGGTTAGCGGTCTAGCTGACAAACCGGCATCATAAAAACAGAAGCCTGCCTCGACGTGCCGAAGCGCGCCTAAGGCAAGCCCTTCTGCGCCCTTCCGTGCTCGACCGGGACCAGGGGCCAGAAACGCTGCCCCCCACACCTCAGAAAGACCTTCGCCTCTCACATACCCTCGAGACAAGCTTTTGAACTTGGCTGAGAAACAAAAATCTAATATCTGCTGTATCAAAGCTTCTCCAGCGGCGGTTGAAAGGCCATTTTCATGTCTCAACTGCAAATGGATGAGCCAAGATATTCACACAAAGACCACTGAAATAGACACTAACAAACATCAGAAAAACCTGTCCCTAAAATATATCTATTTCAACGCCAGATCTCTCCCCAAACATAGTATAGAGATTTGGGACACTCTAGATGATCTAAGTCCAGATCTGGCCTTTATCACAGAAACTTGGCTCGACGACAATAACTCCCCAGATATTTCTCAGCCCTCCCACCTGGCTATAAAATATTAAAACAGGACAGGAAAGGGAAGAGAGGTGGTGATACAGCCATTCTCTTCAAAGATCAACTCTCCAGCATTCCCTCCACAATCTCCCAAGTAGGCACCCATGAGATACTGCTTTCTCAGTTTTGAAGGGTACTCAAGTATTATTGGGAGGAGCAGTCATTTACAACCCCACTGGCTACTATGCTGGATTAAGTGCCAACCTACTTGATTAACTTTTCCCCGTCTGCCTAAAACAGAATCATTTCTTAGTTGTGGGAGATTGTAATCTCCACTTTGAAAATACCACTAATCCAGGTGTTAAACACCTGGAAAATGATATGACCATTATGCAACTAACTCAGAGGATATCGGAACCCACTCATGTGGCTGGACATACCTTGGACCTACTTTTCTCGAACATAACATCCACCAACATTCATGAGATTAAACCACTTTGGTGGATAGATCACTTTTTAATTTCCTTTTCCCTAACGTTACCAACTAAGCCATCTAAGACTGAAATTTCACATCAATCGGGGACTAGACACATGAACCTTATTTCTCAGGAAGCTTTTACTAAACATTTTGCGCATCATGACCCAAACACACCTTCCTCCTTTTCGGCTAGTGCCTCCACCACTCACTTACAACAAGAAATTGTGAAGTCACTTGACAAATGCACCCCCAAACTCAATAAGAAACCTACTACCAATTCCAAGACCGAAAGATGGTATACACCAGAACTAAAAAAAATTAAACGAAAATGCAGCATTCTGGAGCATAAATGGAGACTATCAAAGAACAACACTGATGGTAATTTTTTTGTTCAGCTAAGAAATTTTGTCCATCACGCCATAAAAACCGCAAAAACTAACTATACAAAAAGGATTGAAGACAATGGCAACTCGTTTAAGGAACTCTACAAAGTTATTCGTGAACTTTGCAAACCCATTAGCCTATCTCAGACTATGGCTCCCACAACAGAGAATTGTGAACGGATTAATACATTTTTCACAGACAAGTTGACAAAAATCTACTCCTCCTCTAACAATCCCCCTGAAGAAGACGTCACAGATTGGGGAAACGTGGCCTTCCACCCCTCTGCACAAATTCATCTCGGCACTTTAACTCCTTTTTCAGTTGAAGAAGTGGCTAAAGCCATGATTGAGGTCAAAGCTGGATCTCCATTAGATCCATGCCCTCATTTTATTTTTGCCAGACTAGCGTCTGTTCTATCCCCTCACATCACGGAAATATTTAACCAATCTCTGGAACAAGCTTAATTCCCAGACATATGGAAGAAAACAGTGGTATTTCCACTTCTAAAAAAAAGCAGGACTCAGAATATATGACCCAGCTAACTACCGCCCCATCTCTCAACTTCCCTACTTATCTAAAGTCTTGGAGCGTCTAGTAAATAAGCAACTTACCACCTTCCTTGAATCTAACAACCTACTTGACCCCTGGCAGACGGGCTTTAGAGCCAACAATAGCACTGAAGCCACTTTACTGGCAATGTCTGATAATATTAGATCACTTGTTGATCAAGGAAGAGCTGTAGCACTGATCCTACTGGATCTTACTGCACCCTTCGACACTATCTCACACCAAACTTCTCCAAATCCTGCATAAAAAAGGTATCAGTTCTAAAGCCTTGTCATGGTTCGCCTCCTTTTAGAAAGATCTGACCCAAACAATTCACATGGGATCCTGCACTTCTACATCAAAAAGCATTCAATACGGAGTCCCGCAGGGAGCTACATTAAGCCCCACCCTGTTTAACACTTATGTTTCATCTCTGGCCGATATAAGTAGGAAATGGAGATTTGACATCTGCTCATACGCTGATGACACACAATTGGTGATACCCCTAATAGACAGCCTGACCAACACAGAGACTAAGAACAGCCTAATTAACTGTCTCCCTGAACTCGCAGGCTGGATGTTCCAACACTGTCTAAAACTGAACGCCGGGAAATCGTAAATTGTACTTTCGGGGGTGCCCATGATATTTGGGACAATAGCTGGCGGCCCCAGGCCCTAGGCACCGCCCCAGAACCCAAACGAGCGGCAAAGAACTTGGGCATCATTTTCAACGACAGTCCATCTATGCAGGACCAAATACGCTCGCTGAGCAGAAAAGCTTATTCCATACTTAAACTTTTTAGACTACTCTTTCCCTGGATTCCACAGAATTACAGACAAATGGTCGCACAGGCTCTGCTTATGAGCAGGCTAGATTACGGCAACGCCTTTTACTTTGGCATGGCCGACTATCTATTTTCCAGACTATAGGTGGTCCAGTGTGCCGCTGCCAAACTAATATGCAACAAAAGGAAATACAGTTCAGCATCATACTGCCTGAAGGAATTACATTGGCTACCGGTCCATCAGAGAGCTAATTTCATGCTCCTCTGTTTTGCGCACAGAACTCTACACAAAAAAGGCCCACGCATCCTAAAAGATAAGCTACATTTTCATATCCCCTCGCGAAACCTGAGATCTTGTCACCAAGCCCTTGCCTCAGTGAGACGTACAAACAAGGTCAGAATGGGCGACCGGTCATTCTCCAAATCAGCCGCTGTCCTCTGGAATGGCCTGCCACTCGACCTTCGCCTAACAACTATCTTCTGTTCAGAGAAAAACTGAAAACCATCCTGTTTCCCAGGCACTGATTCCAACTCTGATCATTCCAGTATACTCTATTCTGTCCTAGCGCCGTAATGTCCCTCGGGATGATTGATGCGCTCTACAAATACAAATACAGAATCATCAAGCGTCAGTGTATTTCCTGGTCTGAAGTACCCAGGGTAAACATGGCCTTCCTAACAGAGGGCCATACCCTCACTTCCACACTGTGAAAACATATTAGACTGAAAAGGAGAACTGTATATATATATACACTAAGAAATTTCTACAGTGTAAGCCATCATTTCAAAATCAGAAAGAGGCTGACCCAAAACGATTTGGGCTATGTACAGCTGGTTAAAACACATAAAAAGATCAAGACATTTTTTTTCAGGTACGATAGCACCAGGTTCAAATGATCAGTATCAAATTAGGCATGTGAATCCCTCAGTTTACTTAACTGCATCTATGGGCAAATGCCAAGCCTGTGAAGACCAGGGTTTCTCCATATACTTCTATCCAGTTGTGGTTTTATATTCTGAGACATTTTATAGCATTGCCATGAGGGAATCAAGTTCAACCAAAATAAGTTACCTTCCTTAAACACCAGCTTTCCAGCAGCATTCGATGAATAGAAGCCGATATACTCCTGGATGTCTGTGTGCTCATGGTTGTTAATACGAACACAGTGATTGCCTGTAGCCGAAGCGAGCCACCGAATTAAGCTGGTTTTACCAACTGATGTCTCTCCCTGTAGTAGCACTGGATAGGTTCTACAATGAGAAATAATCATGGAGGATTTAATAAGACAATTAGAATGTTTGCAACTATTACTACACCACTTGACAATCAACAGTATAGTGTTCATACTACAAGCAGAAATGTTTGTGACGTGTAAATCGGAGAACAGAAAAGACTCATTAGCACTTCCAATACTTAAGTATTGAGGTCCAGTGTCTAAGATGGTAATGAGGATTCAAATGAGCAACAAGGATTATGTGCACCAACTGATGAAATTAGAGCAGTCCCCTTGAAACTTTCCTCAGAGATGTAAGAACAAAGGTCTAAAGTTCCCATTAAATAATTACGAATGTTTAACTCATTTGCAACTACATCTGGAGTGACCCAAATCATGGTGGAGTCTAGAATCTCAGTCTTCAACAAACCTGTGCAAGATTGAATAATTATTAGTCAAACAAACAAGTTACTTACCTATAGTAGAGCTCTTTCTGGTTGACACTACATATATCCACAGACTCGTCACCGTGTGTATATTTCCCCAAGGCATCAGATTGGATCTTGGATCCGGAAACTCAAAAGCAGTACTCCTGTGTGCCACTAGGAGGCGTTGTGCAGCTCCATGCCGAAATCGATCTGCTCTAGAAACAGCAAGAGAGGCCACATATATGGGCCCCTTAAGCGCAATGATGTCAGTTGCTTTCTAAGGCTAGTCCATGCCCTCAGATGCAGAATACAACAGCAAAATGACACGACCAGTGCGCTGATCTCTCAGTAGTTACCTTTACAGTTGGGGTAAAAAGGGTAATGAAGAAATGGGGTGCATTATACAGTGTACCTGTGCGATCTCACGGTGTAATACACTTACCAACCCCTTTAGGACCAGTAGGTTTTGTTTCTACCTCAACCCTGGGTAGCTCTGGCTCTAAGCAGCAAGGCTTACACAAAGAAACAAGTGTAAAGCATTTAAACAGCACCAAAACAATTTAAGAAGTACACGAGACGCTCGAGAAATCAACACCAATTAATAAAAATAGACTATCATTCCTGGCTACGGGGTCGATATCCCTTGAAGTCCTCTGTCCTGGTAGAAGTGAAGTGGCCACTGAACTACCAGTCGCCTGGTATCGCAGCAACAGCCAAATCCTTCCCTGGGCAATAATTAGTGTTCTAGGCTACTAACCTGTACTCCGACAAATCTCCTGAGTTCAGTGGACTCTGGTGAAATGGAGTGTCCAGTCCTGGTCTCTGGTGCTACATGACGGTGGTTGTTAGCGGTGTGAAGATTCTGGTCTATCAACTTGCCCCAGCAAGCTTCTTCAGCTGTTGTGGTCTTGTGCTGACAACAGGAGGTCAGCCAACTGACCCTTGCAGTAGCTTGTTTCGGCTGGGCTCTGGAGACCACTTTCCTTGAGCAGGACACAGCAGGCTCAGCCCCTTTATTTTGCTAGCCATTAGGTTCAGCAGGTGCAGTCCATGCTGGTGTTGAAAATTAGTACGTTTTGGTGAACATTATCCGCGCCATCTTGCCTCTTCCCCTGATGCCACACTTTTGTCGTGCGCACCCGCCATTTTAAGACGCCCCGATCAGAACGAACCCTTTTGCATGCCGCTGGCCCCTGACATAGCCCTTCGCCTTCACTAAGCCTGCACGCTGACCACCCCCCCCTGCTTGCACCTGCCTTGAATCATAAACCCCTCTTCGGCGCTGCTCTGCCCCAGGCCCTCATCCTGTTCCCAGCGCGACACCTCCCTTCTTCCCTTTCATGATCCCCGGCCCTTAGATGCAAACCCCCTTTTCCCCGTGTGCCCGTTTGTCTTCCCCGTTCCCAGGCCGACACCCAGCTCTGCCGATACTATCCCTTGCCCCTCCCCGTACAATAGAAAGCTTCCCTCCTCAAAGGACCCCCGAGTTGATCAAAGCCCCCCCACCCCATGAGATCCGATCGAACCCCGCATTCCATGAATTGGCGGAATATCCAGCTGCGCGATAGTTATCACCTGCTGTGACCAGGGTGGGGATTTCTACTGTAGATATGTGTGGGAACGGGCCCGAAGGGGGATTCCTGGAATGTCTTTTCGTACATCAAAGCTTTATCATATGTATGTAAACTGTAATAAAAACCACAAACACTGTATATAAGGGGCCATGCCCCAAAACGTAAGTTAGAGCACCTCAGAACGATACCTTCTGTCCGTTTTGCTGTGTTCTCCTCCGGAGAGAATAAAAACCTTGTTTCCTGCTTTCCAGTCTCCAGCGCCTGCCTCTTCATTGATTAAATAACTAGAGGGTCACAGAGGCAATACCGCCGGGCAAATATCGATTGTCCCCGACCCGACTCAGGTTTCAACAATTGGCGTCCCAAGCGTGGGGCCCATCAGCGACTCGTGGATCCAGTGGGAGAGGTCCCGACGACAGAGTGAACGACTGCAACGATCGGGAGAGCTCTTGCCCAATAGACCCTCGTCTGGCAGCCGATCATCCGAACTTCACTAGTTCCGAACAGACCTCTCTCGAGTGATCTACGGTCCTGACTGGGGACCATTAGGAGTGCCGTGAGAATTACGAGAAAAAGAGGACGATCGGGCGCTGGATTCGGAAGACAAGAAACTGTCCACATGGTCCGGGTAAGGTCGTGTAATCACGACAAGGTGCGAAATGATTGCTTGATTGTTTGATTGCTTGATTATTTATAAAATACTAGTATTACTCTTTGTTTGACCTAATTGGAGATTCACTGTCTGCACACGGAGAAACAGTAGGCTCCTTCTCTTTTGCAAACGGTGAAGGATAGGTAACGTAACCGTCGCGCCTATCTTTCTCCCCCACTGACTCTATTATTTCTCAACGGTTTTTGGGAGACTCCCCACTCCCTCACTGATTAACTGGGTTCTTTAACCCCGAACTACTGTTCACAGATTGTCTTCTGGAGATTCTCTGTCTGCAAACCGGAAACAACAGCTTCCTCTTTGCGGTTAGTGAAAGGGTAGAGGACGCAGACTTTTGCGCCCTACTTACTCTCCCCATTGTCCTTTTTCTATCCTATTTATTTATTTATTAATTGCTTGATTGTTCCGCGTTCTTGGTTACTCTTTTTTATTTTTGTTCATGAGGTATTCACTGCCTGCAAACAACGTAGAATAGGAATATTCTGTCTAGTCTTTGCACCTAGTGATAAGATAGGCACTGCTGACTTATTAGTCCCTCGTTACGAGCCGTCATGTCTGTCTTCTCCCCATTGATTGATAATTGGTTCAGCCCGGACCGTGTATTAGAGGTGGACCATATAGCTCCACTAGAAGGCACCCCTAATAAGGACATGTTCATAAACTATGGATTAGTTACCATAGCCTATAATAAATTGTGGCACAGGTATACCAAAGAAAGTCAAGACAAACAGTGGCCACTGGCAGGATCCTTTGACCTTGATAAAATAGAAACGTTAGAAATAGCCCTTCGAAATAATAAGACAACGCCTATTATGCTCGACAGTCTCGGTATGTGGCGCAGAGAGGCTATGCAACGACAGAGAAAAGACGAGGACAAACCAAGTAGAGAAATATACCGACAGGACAACCCCAGGACACCGCTACCCACAACTTATCCCCCGACACTATGCAAAAGACGACCAGACTTAGGGCCAGACCAATGCGCTTTTTGTAGATATGTCGGACACTGGAAAGCCCAATGCCCGACTCTACTGAGCGTGAGTAAAGGCAAAGGGCCGACAGGAACGACAGACCGGCAGTACGAGAAAAAGCGCGAGACAAAGAAGAACCCGACTTATATAGGCAGACCAGATAGAACCACCACGTTTGATTATGCCCGATGGCACAGATTTCGCCAGGACAATTTCAGCGGCATGCTCAAGTTCTCCTAGGTCGGGCAACGTCAAGACGGGAACCCAGCCTCGCTTTAAAATTCACAGACGGAAAGAGATAATCATGACCAATAACTGTTTTATATTCGTCTTGGGTCTTTGTATGTCGTACTTGTACTGTCCCCCGTCTGAGTTTGTGTGTATGTAATGTACGAATCTGCGTCATCCCTCTACACGTGTTTCCGTGTTACTCGACCTCTGTTAGCAGAAACTTAGCATAAAAGCAACCTGGAAAGAAAGAAATGGCAAAACAAAATCCGTAGACCATTGATGAACTTGAACTTTTAATTTAGCACAACAAACAAGGAATAATAACGGTAAAACTGTAGAAAATTAAAGTCAAACAGAACATTCACCCCCCCCCATTCTGGAACCTTCCAAGGTAGGGCAGGGTTACGGCTACGCCCAACCAGCGACAACCCATATAAGGCGGGCCCCGCTGCCAACTCTTGGTCAGGAAATCTTAACGTATGGGGGAGCCGGAGGAGAGGCAGGAGCCAGCAGCCTGGGCAGTTGTAGGTAGTCCCGCCACATGTCTCCTCAGCCAGCCGCAACGGGCCTGGATAGACTTAAGTAGTCCCGCCACATGTCCAGAGAAGAACGAGGCACCTCTTTCTTTTCCCTTCCGTAACAGCCGCAGCAGCTCTGGACGGCGGGATGTCCTGCACGTACCTCCACAACAATTTGTCCAAGTTGGGCTGGGAGGGAGAGGCGACGCGGACGAGCCTCTCCCACCTCCACCGATAGGAGGTCTCCCAGCCCCCGGCCCGACGCCGAACACCCCCAGTCAGGCGATGGTGCCAATACTTCCACAGCACCGAACACACCATGGTGGCACCCCAGTACTTGCGCAGCACCGAACGTGCAATGGTGGCCATATTTTCGGAACACCGAACCAGCAATGACTGCACTGATACTCGTGCCGCGCCGAATGCGCGCCACAGGTGGCCATACTCCCACAGCACTGAGCACAAGACTTGGGGAACACCGGATGTGGAGAGACCTTCATGCGGGGCGATGAAAAAGAACAGCATGGAGTGCACCGGGAGAAGGAGACGGCGCGAACGAGTCTCCCTCGCCCCCCCCAGGTGGGGGCATCACAGCTGCACCCCAGCTGAACGTCCCGCTTTCACACAACAGGGACCTCTTCCTTTCACTCCGAAGGATCTCTCCCACTCTTGCAAAACTCGACGAGAGTGGCCCCTGTAGGGCCTCAAAATGGCGTCTGGGTCCGCTGGAAGGCGGGCCCCGGCCACTAGAGTAACTTTGACCAGCAATATAACTCAAACATTTGCCCGCTGGGGCACGAGCCCCCCATCTCCGACAGCATCTCCGCAGCCTTGAAGATCCTACAAAGGTCCCCGGCGGAACCTTCGGCCTCTGCAGGTTTCCGGTAAGGGACGGCTGCCTTGATCGCCAACGAAATAAACGTGACATTGCCACTCCCTCTGTTAGCATGAATTCTAGAACTGCCGAAAAGGACTCTGGTCCAACTGCCAGTAATGGGAACATTTCCCCCTGATGCTGCCTCCGGACTGAGCCGGCCCCGCCCAAGATGGCGCTGGTATCCATCGGAACTTACGAACACCTCGTGGTGTTCCTTCGCACTAATATAAACTTGATGTTCTGAGACTTTATATGATCCTTTGTACACTTGGCTAGAAAAGACAAGGAGAGCTCACTCGACGAACAGTATGAAAGGATCGCGTTACAAATGCTGATTACAAATGTACAATGTATTATATTTTTTTATAGCTGATGTATAACCTCATCTACGACGCACACATACGGTATACATATAGGAAATCTGATTGCAACTATTATGATTATGCTTCTAAATTATGAAAATAAATGCCCCCCCCCCGAACCCCCAGCCAATTAATAGACGTTTTAGTTTCTTACAAATGAATGAATAAAACTTTCCGATGTTTTTATTGCTGCAAACGACACCCCCCACTGTACGCACTTTAGCCATTGCCACGACCGGCCAAATACGACCGCACCCTCATAATCCACGTGCTGAAATGATTTTGCAAAATAAAGTTTTTTGAAACTATGGACGGGTATTGCATGCTTTATTTTAAAAATGTGGGATCGGTGGGAAAGTTCTTTTCCGTGCACCCTACTCTGCTCTCTCTTTAAGGTTAAAAGAAGATGGTTGCCCAGCCCTGGAGGACGGGTCGGATCGACAACACGACACCCCGCCTTCAAAAGTACGCGACTGACCCATGAACTCTCGCGTAGAGGAAGGCCTTGACTTCCAAGGATGGGTAAAACGAACGGTGTAAATGAGGGAATGTTAAAGGAGGGTAAAATGAAATGGTGTAAATGTTATAAAGTACAACGTTCCAAGGTATCAGGGAACGGAGCTGACCCAAGAACCGAAGAACCTTAGAACGCCACAGCGTTGAAAGAGGTTTAAGGATCCCGATAGTGAGATACATCCTTTTGACTAGATACCTCGTACTAGGCACCTCTGGTTTCCTTTTTACGTTTTCCCCGCACACGACCTATAAGGGCACACTGCCCCCCCCCCCCCCCCTGACTCCAGAAACCATATCCCCGGGGACTCTGCCCCGAGGAGGGAAGACGAGTAAGAGGTGAGTAAAAAGGACTCTTGAATACATGTATTTAAATATGCGCGAATGCTGTCTCCCCCACCCCCTTTTTCCTTCCCTCTGCAGGTTACATCAGAGATTACAGCCGAGGTGTGGCGAAGATCCGAAGCCTTGCCATGTCTAATACACGGAGCAGACTAGCACCGCAAGGTGGTGCCTAAGCACGCCTGCAAACTACTCACGTATCGAACAAACCCGAAAAATTAGCACAACCTGATAAAAAGTGATCACCCTTAAACCAGACCGGACGAATGAACCCATGTCACATATGATGCGAAACTATGAGAGAATGTGTGTGTGTGACTGAGGCGTTGACCCAACTGGTCGAAGGACCGAGAATGCGAGAAAGTGCGACAAAATGGTACCTCCTTTCTTCTTTCCTTTTTCTCAAGGCGCGTCCCCTCTACCCTGTTTAATGCTCAAACTGCATGATTACAAGATTCTAACGCAGACCCATGAATGCCCTTTACTGTGTAATGCACTAAATAGCCTTTCTTGAATACACTGCCACCCTCTCTGTTGCACGTGTACTATTTAGCCTGCCGTTGCGCTCTCTCTCTCTCTCTCTCTATTTTTGCACTCCCACTCTTCCGAGTGATTAGCCCCGAAATTGGCAGACTGCCCCCCCCCCCTAGCACACCACCTAATTGGCTTCAAATACCGTCAGTATTTGCACAAAAAAAAAAACTTGTCTTTAATACAATCACCCCGAGACCGCGTCATTACCTCTCCTTTTCCGCTAGAAGTCAATGAACCGAGGTTGGGCCGTAAGGGAAAGGACAGGAAAGACGACAGAGGTTCCCTAATCTGGCCCATAATAAGGGAACTACATGTCAACGGCTCCTATGGTATAAGAAAGGACCTCAGAATACGCGACCCTCCCCACCCCGACTTGTCGCAATACCCAAACAGGAAAAATGATCACAACCTGTTACATCCCCTGTATCAGCCGCCCAAAAACGGGAGTTATGAAACTACCCCTCATTTCCGGTTGTGAGAGATGGGTCGATTTACGCCCTTACCACAAGTTTCTATGTCCCTAGTCGTCTCCCACAAAACCCCTGTCTTTTCTGATTAAGTACTCAGGCCGTAGGAAGTTACGTAGGACCCAGAATGATGTTTTACAAGGTTAACTGACTAGTCCAAGGTGAATCATCGAAATGAACCCCGTAGTAGTTGAAAAGCAGGATGCATCGATAGAAAAGAAATGTTTAGCCATGTTCGTCTCTCAGCAAAATACCTGTGTAGTACCATGTTGACAACTCACAGTACCCTTTGTAAATGTAAAACTCTAGAGAACGGCATATCTTTGCCAGGTTCGTCTCACGAAGGTGGGTCACCATCAGATGAACTGTCGTGACTGTAATAAATAATTGTGAAGGAAAGTCATAGTAGATCCAACAGGCCCGTCACCGGTCATTCATATGCCAGTTGTGAACACTAATATAACGGGCATTTTCATTCTTTGCCTGGAGCTGGGAGAGAAATAGACTTTTTGATTATCTTCATCTGCAAATTCTCTAAAGACTGTCTTTTCAAACTTGTTTAAGGGTACTGCTGTTGGAGGAGAGAAGGACCGGATGTGGGAGCACGAGGCCTGACTGCAGACTAAGGAACACCTGCGACATTAGCCAAGGCGAGACCACGACAGAAAAGAGCTGCAGGACGAGGCACTGTTTTCGACAACATGAGAAGAAAGGGCCGACCTGATGCCCCTGCTCGATGTCCAGTGTTTGCCGACAAGTCCCCGCTCTCTGAATTCGGTCACACGCCCGCCTATCTGAAGTCTCTCGTTCCCCTAGTCTGTTCCTAATTTGGCCTTGCTCCATCCCCCTTTTTCTCCGACCTACCCTATGGACTGTTTTGTACGCTCTTCTTCCATCTGAACTTTCTGACAATCACCTCAAAGGACACAGGGCGAAAGGGACCTTTCCGACCAGAAACGCGAGGAAAGGGTCGTGCCCTGCAACGCAGAACTTAGAATAGAGCTGGACCCGTAGCTCCATCGCCGGTGCTCCACAGCGCCAACGAAAGACCACAAAGAATAATGAGAACTCGTTAACTTCGAACATTTGACATCCTCAATCACCGTTTCTGCTATGCCTCATTTCTCTCCCAGCCGCCATTGTATTGATCCTGCTCCAATCCGAATCTGAGATATGTAATAACCTGCCAGTTCACGTTATGATATGTACTTGCTGCTCTCGCTACAGAACCGTTTTTTGTATTACATTCCTATGACTTTCCTGCTGAACAAGTTTATCAAAGTTTATCCAATAGGTCCAGCTCCTAAAAACTAGAAATCTCAAAATGTATTGTTTACAACTCTTTCATCTAGGGTTCCTACCGTTTTCTTTCTCATGCCCACCGCAATAGAACCAAGTAGAAAATGAACCAGCAAGATGTCTTGAATATGTTAAAGGGAGGACTGTTGAAAATTAGTACGTTTTGGTGAACATTATCCGCGCCATCTTGCCTCTTCCCCTGATGCCACACTTTTGTCGTGCGCACCCGCCATTTTAAGACGCCCCGATCAGAACGAACCCTTTTGCATGCCGCTGGCCCCTGACATAGCCCTTCGCCTTCACTAAGCCTGCACGCTGACCACCCCCCCCTGCTTGCACCTGCCTTGAATCATAAACCCCTCTTCGGCGCTGCTCTGCCCCAGGCCCTCATCCTGTTCCCAGCGCGACACCTCCCTTCTTCCCTTTCATGATCCCCGGCCCTTAGATGCAAACCCCCTTTTCCCCGTGTGCCCGTTTGTCTTCCCCGTTCCCAGGCCGACACCCAGCTCTGCCGATACTATCCCTTGCCCCTCCCCGTACAATAGAAAGCTTCCCTCCTCAAAGGACCCCCGAGTTGATCAAAGCCCCCCCACCCCATGAGATCCGATCGAACCCCGCATTCCATGAATTGGCGGAATATCCAGCTGCGCGATAGTTATCACCTGCTGTGACCAGGGTGGGGATTTCTACTGTAGATATGTGTGGGAACGGGCCCGAAGGGGGATTCCTGGAATGTCTTTTCGTACATCAAAGCTTTATCATATGTATGTAAACTGTAATAAAAACCACAAACACTGTATATAAGGGGCCATGCCCCAAAACGTAAGTTAGAGCACCTCAGAACGATACCTTCTGTCCGTTTTGCTGTGTTCTCCTCCGGAGAGAATAAAAACCTTGTTTCCTGCTTTCCAGTCTCCAGCGCCTGCCTCTTCATTGATTAAATAACTAGAGGGTCACAGAGGCAATACCGCCGGGCAAATATCGATTGTCCCCGACCCGACTCAGGTTTCAACACTGGTGCAACCTCTTTGCAGGTTCTTCTATGCAGCAAGGCAGTACTTTTTCCAGTCCAGTCGAGATCTGAGTTGGGGGCACCCTTTTATGCTCGGAAAATGCCCTGAGGGTATGATCGCCGAGGTTTCTTCCCTCCTGATAACCACTTCTTGCAATTCATGGCATCTAGCTATCCCAAAATGCACCACTTTGCATAATTCCAACACGGCAGAATCCTCTCTCTGGAGATTCCAAACCAATCTCAACCCAGAGGTGTGGCTACCAAGTGGGCTACAAGCCCCTGAAAAAACAGCTTGCCAACTGATTTCCCCTTCCCTGTACCTAGACCAAAGCACCACACCCGAGCCCATCACACAAGCCGAAGAAAGTTTCCATGCGTTTAGTCTAATGGTCAAGAGGAGTTGCAAGAAAAATGTCAAGGCTGACTGTTGGTGGACGTGTGAAAATTAAGAAGTTAGTTTGGAACTCCACTGTTGAATTCTGCAGCCCACCTGATAACCATCTGTAGGAAAGTGCTCTATCTGACATGGTCAACCCCACTTTTTTGGTGACATTTGATGCAATTGTGACTGAAGTGCATTGGGTTCCTGCTAACTAGGTCACCAGTGCTCTCCCCCTAAAACAGGGCAACTGTTCAACTGTACCCCAATTATTTATTTATTTGAAATGTTTTATATAGCGCTGGCTAGACCCGTGGGCATCAGAGCGCTTTACAGTAGCAAACAGAAGTACAGGCAATGTAAAACATTTGGTCAGGGTAAAACGTACATCGTCAATTACAACACCAAAAAAGTATGAAATAAAAAGGAACGGGGGGAAAGAGATGAAAATGAGATGGGGGTTTGAAAATGTAGCTTCTTTAGTCCAAGCGCAGAATACATACACCCCTCTTAGGCCATTATATCAAGATTTGGGGTGTATTTTGTTTGAGGAGGCTGCGGGCTTTACACCTCTTGCCTATTGGCGAAGGCTTTGGACTACCCCGGAGTTAGCACCTTATGCGCAAGCTGTTAAGCATATTAGAAATGCTGATAAAACTAATAAAATATCTTGGTTACAAAGGATTAAGGCTACATTGGTGGATATGGGTCTCACCCATTTGTGGCATGACCCAGAAGGGAATATTTTCCCTTCAAAAAAAGATTTTAAAGCCCTATATAGGGACATGGTGAATTTGAAATTTATTTCCCAGGTGAATGCTACTTCACTAACTGGTCTCTTTCTGGAACATAAAATTGATTACAGGTTGGAAGCCTACTGGGACATCATAATGAGTCCCGGTGATAGGAAGCTCTATCATCAATTTAGAGTGGGCACTCTCCCCTTAAAATCTTTTTCAAGTAAGTGGGGGATGGTACAAGAATCAAAATGTTACTGTTGCCCCTGCATGGAAGAGACTTCATCGCATGTTCTATTTGTATGTCCTGCATATAAGGGTCCTCGCCATAAATGGCTCAAGCCAATCTGTGCTAAAATAGGAACAAGATCTTGCCAAACTGCCTTATGTATCTTGAGAACTGATGCAAGCGAGGTCATAGTTATTGCTATGGCTAAATTTTGGAGCTGGACGTGGGTCCTTAGAAGGAACAGGTTGCAGGCCTTATGTAGCTGATGTCATTTGACATGGCTTAATAGTTTGTATTTATTAACTTGCACATTAGATTGCGGTCCTTATCCAACCCTGTGTATTTTTAGCTTTTTAACTGGATATGTTTTTATGGGACCTTTTATGAATTTTATCATGCGATTGTTTTAGAAGTCATTTTGGGATTTTTAATACTGTATTTTATGTGTCTTTTATGATTGTTCAAATCGAATAAAGACCAATTGAATGATTGAGATGGAGGTATGAGGGTCGGACATGGATACTCAAAAAAGAACAGAAGAATTTAGATTATAAACAGAAGGATGGGGAAGAGCAAATTACATGAGGGGAGGTGAAAAGGTGGGGCAAAAGTACATGAGGAGGGGGTAGGAGGGAAAGATGGTTGAAAATCAATTATGCCAGGAATTCAATTAACAAAATTGGGGGACGGAGAAGAGCATTTAGCATGGGAGGAGGGAATAAGGTGCAGCCATTTTGCAAAGGCGACAAACATGGCTGAGTATATGATCTGATAGAGAGAAAGGGAGTGTTTCAGTGGAGGGTTTAAGGTCCAAAGTATTGGTTGAGGAGGTCGGATTTAAGATCTTTTTTAAAGCTTAAGTAGGAGGGGGTTACAGCCTAAGTCCTTGGAGAGAGAGTTCCAGATGTTTGTGGCGTTTCCTTAGGAGGAGTGGGATTAGGTGGATTTCTTTTTAAACAGTGGTGGGACAAGGAGGAGAGCATTGGTGCTTCTCATCGGTCGAGCACCCAGCTTTATTAAGTTTGTTTGTAAGGTAGGAGGGGGTTTGCTAGTAAAGAGCTTTGTGGGTAATTCATGCAGTCTTGTAGAGACATCTTCCTTTAATGGGGAGCCAGCTGAGGGCTTTGAGGGAAGGGGAGATGTGGTTGAATCTATTACAGTCAGTGACGAGCCTAGCTGCCAGGTGGAGGCACAGCACTCAGGGGGGCAAGGTGTACTTTAGGAGTTCCGGTGAGGATAGCGTTGCCATAGTCGAGATTGGAGAGTCTTTTTTATATGGTCCTTGAGAGTAAGGTTTTTATCAAGAGTGACATCGAGTGATTTCCCCGAGTTGGATAAGGAGAGCCGGCAATTGAGGGCATTAAGGTCTGTGATCCAGCTTTGGATGGGGAGTTGGTTGATTTTAGGGCAAAAGAGGATCATTTCTGTTTGTTTAGGGTTACATTTGAGATGGTTAGAGAAGAACCAGGCTTGGATTTTTACTTTGTTTGGTATTGAGAAGGAGGTCAGAGCGGGATCTAATCTTGTGGTAGAGTTGGGTTTCATCGGCGTAGAGGTGGTAGTTGATTTCCGCTTTTTTCAAAAGGAGGGTAAGGGGTTCCATGAAGAGGTTAAAGAGGGAGGGGGAGAGAATAGAGCCCTGGGGGATGCCCAGTGAGACAGATGCGTGGTTAGAGAGGCAGTCATTAATTTTGATTTGTTGCGTTCTATATTGAAGGTAAGAGGCGAACCATTTAAGGACCGGACCATTAAGGTCAAAGCAAGATTCAAGTAAATACAGTAGGGAGGAGTGGTTAACAGTATCAAAGGCTGCAGAGAAGTCAAGGAGTATAAGAAGGCAAGCCTCACCTTGGTCGAGGGAACCTTGAATGTCATCAACCATGTTTAGCATAGCGGTTTCTGAACTGCAATCTTTTCTGAAACCGGATTGAAGGCAGTCCAGTAAATTGAATTTGCCAATGTGGTTGTCCAATTGAAGGAAGGCACATTTTTCAAAGGCTTAGGATAGGAGTGGGAGGCTAGATATAGGGCGGAGATTGTTGAGGTCTGCAGAGAAGTTTTTCAAAATGGGTGTGATTTGACAGAGTTGAAGGGAGTCCGGTACGCAGCCAGATGCCAGGGAGGAGTTGAGGATATTGGTCCAAACAGGGGCTATGATGTGGTTAAGTTCATGAACAAGGTTGGAAAGGAGAGGATCTTTAGTATGCAAAGTTGGTTTTAGTTTAGAGATGATATTGAACACTTCGAGTTCAGTCAAAGGGCGAAAATTATGCCAGGAGGCATTGTTTTTAAAAGGATCGTCAGGAGGGTTATCACCAGGGGAGTTTGTGATGGGAGGGTAGGTGGGAGGGTTAAGAGGTTGAGAGGGGGTTAATGCGGGAAGCCAGTTGTTGGTAATGTTAAGGGCATAGTGGTGGCTGGTCTGGGCAAGAGGAAGCTGGAATGATTGGTCAATTTTGGAGATTTTATCCATGGGGAAGTTTGCAATTTCCTCGCATCTCTCCGTTGAGGCCAACAGTTCGGGAGGGGAAGAGGTAGTTTGTTTTTTAATAATGTTGAACAGTTCTCTGTGCCTATTTTTCGAACGCTCAATTTGATCTCGGAAAAAGGAAGCCTTTTCAGTGAATGTGTTTTTTATAGGTAGATCTAGCTAATCTGAGAAGGGTAAGATGTAATGGAGAGGGGTGTTGCCTCCATGTTCTTTCTGCCAGTCTAAGTTGTCGTCTTTCATGGTTGAGTTCAGGGTTGAACCAAGATTTGGAGTGAATTTTTCTTTGATGCTTCAGTTTAAGAGGGGTAATTTGGTCCAGTACGTCGCTGATGGTCTTATTAAAGTGTTCAGTGAGTTCGTTGGGGTCATAGGAAAAAAGGGGGTGGGGGGGATGAAGTTGTGCTTGTAGTTTGGCTTCAAGTAAACTGGGAAGGATTTGTTTGAGGTTTCTGGTCAATTTAAGGTGCTTGGTGTGTGTATTAGGGAGAAGTGGGGCATTAGAGGTAATCTAAAATAGGATAAGGTGATTATCAGACTGGTCAGTGGGGATGATATTAGAAAGGATGGTCACGTCTGAGCTAGAGACGATGGCATGGAGTGTGGCCCCTTTGATGTGGGTTGGTACCTGACCTAGTTGTTTTAGGTCACTGATCTCTAAACGGTTGGACAGGAGACAGACAGTGGGGTCCTTGAGATTAATCCAGTGGATTGTAAATCTCCTAGGAATAGATTTTTAGCGTCCGAGAGAGAGGACTGTGAATTGCAAAGATAATCCTAGGTATTTTCTTAGTCGGCCCTTAATAATCTTGGGGCCAGATGTACGACGGGGAAAATAGCGCTTTGCAAATTGCAAATCGCAAAAGACTGAGACCACTGCCTGCCCTTAAAACATATTTTTCCCTGTGTTTGTAAAGAGGAAAAGGTCCCCTGGGGCCCCTTTCCCTTTTGCAGCCCCATTACCACCCTCTTGAAGAGGGGGTAATTTGCAAGTGTTTGACGCTCGCAATTGCGGACACAAAACATTCTTACGTGGGGCTGTGCTCGCTATTGGGAAGGGATAGCCCCTTGGGACATTGGCATTTTTGTAAGAGTGGATAGAGGTGAGTTGTGTGGGGGGGTCGAGGAGAGATGGGAGAGGAAGGTAATCTGCTTGTACCCAAAATCACTGGGATGTTGGGAGTAGGGGCGAGGGTGATCAGTTTTATGGGTTTTAGGGACGTAGGAGCTAACTAGGTTCGTTAGGTCAGCAGCGGAGCAGTAGCTCAGCGCACGGAGTGGTCAGTGTGTTCGATTTTAGTGGGGAGCAGAGCGCCATCGGGTGTGATGGGAAATGTTGTGGGAGGTCGGGCAAGGTGGATCGGAAAGATTGGAGTAGGTCTTGGAGATGAGGGCATGGCAATTTTCCCTGAGATAGGAGAATTCGGTCATCAGGGCTGAGAGTTTGCATGAGAAGGGGGAGGGGGATGAGGGGGGAGTCTGAGTGGACAGTGGAAGGTAGTCTGAAGAGCAGAGAGGTGGTGTGGAGGGCGACAGTAATAGGGGCCGTATTCTGGTTGTTTAACACAGGATCAGGAGTGGTGAAGGGTGGCTATTAGGCTGACCTTTAGCACCTCTGTAAGTACCTAGTAAATGGTACCCCTTGTACCTAGGGTTTGTCCTCCAGTTTTTCCTGCTACATGGTTCTGGCTATGTGCTTCCCGCCACCCGCTTCCTGCAGCATGCCTCGCCAGTGTACCTCCCACCTTCCCAGGACCTACTTAATGAAGGCCACAGCGTAGGCATGCAGCAGGCGCGCCAAAGGCAAGCCAGTCTACGCCAATCTTTACCTGGACCATGCCTCTTCCACCCCACGAAGCTACACCGCCACAGACCTCCAAAGCCCTGGACCCCGGTAACAGCAACACTAACTACAACACTAACTGCTGCCAAACTTCCACAAGCACCACCAGTGAACTGTTCTCCTGCAAACACTGCCACTTCACCTTCAGCACCAAGAAAACCAACTACACCAGAGGCACCACAAATGCAACAGCATCCATCACGACGTCCGTGACCACCACAGAAAAACTCCAGTGCATCCCACTCAATGCATGTTCACTCGAAAAACACACCACGTAAATTTAGGACACAATCTCATCCCTCACCCTGGACGCATTCTTCCTCACAGAGACACGGCTCAACCCTGCCGTCACACCAGACATCACCATCCCCAAAGGCTACAAAATAACCCACAGAGATTGAACCAACGAACAAGGAGGTGAATCCTCATCATCTACAAAGACACCATCTGCTGCACGACTTTCCCAGACAACCTGATCCCGATTATGGAACACCTTTAGTGCCAACTCTACCCAGAAGGAAAAACAACCATCAGAGGCACCTTTGCCAACAAGCCACCAGGACCACACCTCATCATCTCCTGCAACGCCATGCTGGACATCATCGCCCCAATCGCAACGGACTCAAGACCCTACATCTTACATGGGGACCTCAACTTCCACCTCATCAACCACAGAGACGCAAACACCACCGACTTCCTGGTGAGTACGAGTAACTTCGGCCTCAAGCACATAACAGCAAGCTGGTTTACCAAGGAACTGCTATCTATCAAGTGCAGCTGCTGACACCTAGAAAAAAAGTAGTGCATCAGCAAAAAGACAGAAGAACGCACCACCTTCAGGACAGCACTTAACCAGCACCACCGCCTACTGAAAGAAACTAAGAAGAATGCCCTAGTAGACCACATCGAAGCCAGCACAAACTATAATAAGGGACACTTCACCAATCCGCAGGCACCAGGAACTGTAGGAAAACCTTGCTGACTTCTTCCACAACAAGATCTCGATCTCGGATATCTGCAAAAACTTCAAATACCAACCCTCCACCTCCGACAGTATCAGCCAGCTAACACCCTCGAACACTAACCCCAACACCTGTTCACCCACTGGGACTGGCTTACCACGCAAGACACTCTCCATCATGAGCCGTGTGCACTCTGGATCACCCACAGATCCCTCCTTCCACATCTTCAACTTAAGAAGCAAGACAATCGGTGACGAGCTCTGGAAAGCACCGAACATCTCCATCAACTTGGCCTCCTTCCCGGAGTACTGGAAACATGCCTAAGTAAAACCCCCTCCTGAAAAAACACCTGCCGACCCATTAAAATTCATGGACTACCAACCCATCTCTTCTCTCATACCAAGCAAATGTCCACGAGAAAGCAATCAACCAATAACTCACCCAAAACCTCGTACACCACAACCTCCTGGACTCCTCCCAATCTGGATTCCGAGCCAACCACAGCACCGAGACAGCCCTGATAGAAGCCACCGATGACATCAGGGCCCTCCTGGACGGCGGATCAGCAGCCCTCATCCTTCTGGACCCGTCAGCCGTGTTTGACAAAAACTCCATCACATCCTGACTCCACCACATCGGGATCCAGGGAGACAAAATCAAATGGATCGCCTCTTACCTCAATGATAGAACCCAGAAGATGTCTCCCACCGTTCACCTCAGAGCCCAAGAAGACAATCTGCAGCATGCCCCAAGGATCATGTCTTAGTCCTAACCCTCTTCAACACCTTCATGACCCCCTGGCTGACACCGTCAGATCACACACATTCAACATCTCCTACACCGATGATATTCAGCTCATCCTTTCACTGTCCAAAAACCCATCCACCACCAGAACTTACTTCCACAGATGCATGATGAATGTCACAGGCTGGATGAATAACAACTGCCTCAAAGAAGACGAACAAGACTTCAGTCCTCATCTTCGGGAATACCACCTCGTCATGGAACGATGCATGGAAGCCTCGAGAGCTCAGCCTGCCCAAACAGACCACACCAGCAACCTCAGCATCATCCTTCACAGCAAGCTATCTATGAATAAAGTAGTGAAAGCAGTCTCATCTGTCTGTTTCCAAACCCTTTGCATGCTACGCATGATCTCCAAAAAGGCTCCCAGTCACCACCAGAAGGCCCATCATTTAGGCCCTCATCACCAGCAGACTGGACTATGGAAACACACCACTTTGGAATCACTGCACGCCTCCTGAAGACACTCCAGACAATTCAAAACTCAGCGGTTAGACTCATCCACAATCTCCCTTAAGGGACCCACATCACATACTACCTCAAGAAACTACACTGGCTCCCAATCCAGAAGAGACGCCAGTTCAATATGTTGACCACGGTACAAGGCCCTGCACAACGAGGGACCAGCGTACATCAACAAACACCTCACCTTCCATCAACAAACCAGCCACCTTTGATCTGCTTCCCTTCCCAGGCGTAGATTATCAAATGAACAACCCACCTCGCAGCAGTCAACATCTCCAGTGCATCGAGACCCTCACAGGTGATTTGTCACACTCTACAAATGTCTGACTGATTGACTTGATTGCCTGGATGTGCTATCTAGGTCAATTACTAGATAGTACAAGTGAACAGGGAAGCCATCTTGAGTATATGTACTGGGCACTGGTCATTATGAGTTCCCCAGCTACATGATGGCTTTACTGAAACTGATGGTGTTTAGCATCAAACACCTTATCTTAATAAATCCCAATTGATGCCAGTAGTGGCTTTAATAAAACATGCACCCAGAGGGTACCTTAGAGGTGCCCCCTGAAAACCTACCAGCCTCGTAGTGTGCTGACTGACTGGTATTCTCCAGCTTGCCACCACAGACGTATTGCTGACCCCTGTACGTGAGAGCCAACACTCCGAGGCTAGAAACAATGCCTGCTTCGGAGGAAGGTGTTCACACATCCTCCAGTAGGATGGCTAGTGATTTAGCATATCAAGGCCAGGAGCTTCAAAGCCCTTGCAGCATTTGATATGCGACCCAGGCTTCCCCCAGATTTACGAGGTGCCTCCCCCTGCCAAGTCGCCCATTTGGCACCAGGACAGGCAGGAAATTAGCTATGCAAGTAGGCGAGTTGCACCACCAGGCTAGTCCCACCCCTAAGGTGGGCTGCCTGATGTACTCCATGAAAGAAGGGTTCCACCATTTCGATTCTGGAATTAAGAACTCTGGGACAGGGTTAGACCCACTCCCCACAGGAAGTGGTCATATAGGGGGTGTAGTGAACCCAAGGTTAAGTGGCCCATGGCTACTACCCTTCACTGCCCTTATCACCCCAAATGTCAGTATTTTCGTAGCCCCTGACATCCGGAAAGCAGATTCATTGGACTCAAGAAGAAGGATAATAAAGAGACGAAGAACGCAGGCACTCTGGACTAGCTGTGGACTTGGCGCCAAGACCTGCCAGCCTGCTCCGGTCTCGATAATTGCAAATACTCAACTCGCCCTGCAGCTATACATCCTCCAAAAGCTTTGTAGGGCTACCTGCACTTCGCCGACCTGTCAGCATCTCCCTTGAAGTTGAGGAGTCACTTCCCTGCAGGCACCGACCGCTACGTCTGGCACACTGATATTCTAAGTGGTACAAAAGGGGGTGGTGATGGACGGAGAATATGAACCAATCAAACACTCACACCCAGTCAACAGATCTGGGTTTAATCCATCACCGTTCTTTAGCCCACTCTGCCACCCCAGTTCAGACATGGCCATATGCAAATCAGTCTGACCCTGTGCCTCATGGGAACAGCCCAGCCCGAACTGCCAAGCCATGCCTTCCCTGGACCGGAAACAAGCTTCCGAGGACCGGTTTCTGGCATTTCAGCCGTCTTCAGCCCGGCTTGCTTGAATCCAGTGGCAAAGTGAGCAAGAGACTGTTCCCATGAGGCACAGGGTCAAGGCTGATTTGCATATGGCCATGTCGAACTGGGGTGGTGTGGAGTGCAAAAAAACGATGGATTTAGGCCCAGATCTCAGTACTGGGGTGAATGTATGACATTGTTCTGCATTCTGTCCATCAACTGTTGTTTTACACTGATATTCTAACCACTGGTGGGGGGCACTCACTTCAAGCTGACGAAGAGCCTGATGGCAGTAGCCAACACACATCACAGGTGCATGGCCAAGGACTGATGTAGCCGCCTCAGGACAGCAATGAAAGACGTGGGCTGGGGACTGGATGTCCGGAGGCAGACACCACTCCAGCAGCAGAGCGGCCAGTGGAGGGAGTGCCACAACTGTACTTTATTTACCTGGACTGGGGCAACACGCCCTCACCCACCATGCCCACCTGTTGAGCAAGGGGGGGGGGGGGATGCTCCCTTGAAATGGAGTGGTGAATGGAGAGAGGGCCCCATCTGTATGCTGTTCTCCATGGCCACTACCCCCCAGCTGCTCAGCCAGACTATAAGGCCCTTGTGAATAAAGACCACGCCACCAAGTGACACACTTGGCCCTCCACTGCATTCCCTTGGGCAGCCAGCCCGTGACATTCCCCTTCTCCCCAAGGTGGCCATTAGCCTATCCCACCAGTTGGCACTGATTTAGTGAAGTGCAGCGCCCACTTCCCTGATGTAATGGCGGTCCATACACCTAAGAAGGAACCATCATTAAAATACGTACTCACTAAAGCATCTTCTAAAAAAAAACAGGACTACCCTAAAGTCCTCGGCTTCAACCACTCAGGACGCAACACCTGAAGAAGAAGAAACACTGGCTCATGGCACACGTTCATTCGTGGAGGCACTCTGGCAAACTTAAAGAGGATATAGCTGTACTTCCGGAAGACGTTGCCATAGACCTTAAGGAAGTCAAACAGATTTGGCTGATCTGGGCCAGGGAGTCACTACTCTGGAAACTAGTGGGTATGCCTGAGAAGAGGAACTAGAGGCTCACAGATGCAAATTGATGGAACTGAAAGAAGAACTACAGATTCATCTTTAAGATCTCAA
Organism: Lissotriton helveticus; assembly: GCF_964261635.1. NCBI lineage: Eukaryota > Metazoa > Chordata > Amphibia > Caudata > Salamandridae > Lissotriton > Lissotriton helveticus. Next base: position 771,187,234 of record NC_136067.1, on the reverse strand, counting down.
GAACAGGCCCACCGTTTGGAAATAAGGATCAAAGGAGCACCTCTCCAAATGGACTCAGGAGATCAGGAGAACTAAGTCATCCTCCTCATCCCCTACATACTTACTAATCTGGCAGACAAAGATCATTCTAGACTCAGCACACACAGCCGGGTGCCCCTATGCCACACCCACGCAGCTTAAAGACACCCATACCTACCTTCATAGCTACCGTCTGAAAGAGACCATTGTGACCGCAGTACAGCATTAAGGATCAATATCATTCAAAGGAACCCAAGGTTGGCTAAACCAAGACTCGTCATCGAACACTCTTCAACAGCTCTGTGCTCTGAAAGAGACAACTACTTTCCTAAGCGAAAATGGGATCAAACACAAATTGGGTCACCCCTTTCAATTGATAGTCTGGGACACAGAAATACCCATCATATACACCAAAGAGAAGGTCAATTCTATCTTGGGACTGTATACTATAAGCAAATTCCTCTTTTATGGTCAGGCCAAGTTTTTCGATTCTGAAAGTGCACGGAGGTCTGCTAATCAGACCTCAGTTCCAGTTCCCTGACCCTCACGTGCATGTTGAATTGGCTGCACCCAATTGGCAATGGCTAACTCACCTGTAAGTCCCTAGCATATGGTACCCAGGGAATTTAAGTTAGAGAAGTATCTGAGGCCATGCAGTGCTGGTTGTGTCACCCTGGAGTCCCCGGAAGCAAACTAAGTCCCCCGTCTGCCACTTCAGATTGGAGAGCAGCCATGCACTGCTAGTTCGACTTTGCCATTGAAAGCAATGCCAAAGCAACTACTTCCGCTGTACATCTGTGTAAGTTACCCCTCTGGCAGACCTACAGAGCCCTAAAGCAGCGTGTACCTTATGACAATCAGGACATGTAGTTTACGTGTCCTGACAGTAAGCATGCGAAAGAACAAGTTACTTACCTTTGGTAATGATGTATCTGTAAGAGACATATGTTAGTTATAGATTCCTCACCTTATAAAATTACCCCCAGGTGACAGACTGGATCCTGAGAATTTTTTCTTAGCAGTACTTTTGCGCGTCGGTAGGTGGTGTTGATCGACTCAGTGTCCGTTGTCAGCATTGTGTTTGCCGGGATGACGTCGTGGTGCCTATTTAGACGCCGCCCCTGCACGCTGACGTCAGTTCTGACACGACTTTCCATACCAGAAGCGCAGAGCCATGCAAGACACTGACCACTAGTGTGCCAAAACTAGGGCCCTGTAACAGAGTCCCTGTCTCTAGTAGTCAGTTCGCAGAGAGGATTGGTGGGGTGGTAAGTAATCTATAACTAACATATGTTTTTTATGGATATATCGTTACCGAAGGGAAGTAACTTGTTCATCTCAAAGAGACTGTTAGTTATAGATACCTTGTCTGGATGCACAGAGAAGAAAGGAGTTAGAAGAGCTTGAAGCTCAATCACCCTGCGAGCAGAGGTGATGGAAACGAGGAAAGATGTCTTCAGAGTGAGGAGCCTGAGAGGACATTTGTGAAGAGTCTCGAAGGGAGCGCACATAAGAAAAGTTAAGACATGGTTCAAGTCCCACTGGGGCATTACGAAAGGAGTTGGAGAAAAGAGATGAGTAATGCTCCTAAAGAATCTATTTACAATAGGGGACTTGAACAAAGATGGCTAATTCGGTAGCTGAAGGAAAGCAGAGATGGCCACAAGATAGCCTTTAAGAGTGCCCAGGTGTGAGAAAGTGCCATCTTTCTTGCATGGTTTGCCCCCACTTTTTGCTGAATTGCTGATGTGCTTTGACTGAGTGTGCCCTGGGTTCCTGCCAATCAGGTGCCCAGGGCCGGTGTTCCTTCCCTAAAACTGTGTTGAAACTAAAACCCAATTGGCATCTCTAGCCACATGTCAGCCCCTGGTAAATGGTACCCTTCGTACCCAGGGCATTGTGACCAGAGAAGACCCCTAACGGCTGCAGCACTTATTGTGCCACCCTTAGGGGCCCTGCACCTTTACACACACACACTGCCTTTGCAGGTTGAGTATCCTGGTGCAGAACTAAAAAAAGAGTTGACATGGCACACATCACTGTGTGCCATGCCCACAAATCCACTGCGCTGGCATACATCAGTCACCCCTCTAGCTGGGTGCCCTATGCCAGTGGTGTGGGCACAGGTGCATGAGCCCTGTGCCCCTACAGTACCCAGGACCATTCCTGGGCATGGTAAGTGCAGTGATGCCATTAAGAGTATATGGTGCTGGGAGGTCGTCATTACGAACTCCACAGCACCATAACGGCTACACTGAAGACTGACAAGCTTGGTATCAAACTTCTCAGCACATTAAACCCACACTGATGCCAGTGTGGGATTTAATGTAAAATGCACTACAGCGGGCATGTTAGAGATGCCCCCTGAAACCTAACCTACAATCCACATCTTGTCTGAGAGGCTGCCTAGGCTGCCACACAGCGGACATGTTGCTGGACCCCTGGGTAGAGAGCCATTGGCTCTCCTGGACCTGCAACAATGCACGCCCTGGGCGAGGTGCTAGGTCTCCTCTCCCAGGATGGGCAGGGGAAGCTTCAAAGGCATGCCGCCTTTGTGAGCTTCTCCAGGCCACTTGCTGTACTCCGCAACTGGCCCCCACCAGTTCTGACCCCCACTCAGGAGGGAAGACTGGCGGGAAACCCTCAGTGAGGAAAGGGGGTGTGCCAGCCTGTGCCAACTCCACCCTTCAGGTGGGAGAGGCGAGGTGAAGCACAAATCCGGGTTCCGGCCATCTTGATGATGAGGAGCCCTGCCCAATCAGAGATAGGTTCCTGCCCCTCCCACAGGAGAGGAGCAGGATAGGGGGTGTACTCACCCCAGGGCAGGGACCCATTGGTCCCTGCCCTCACCCTACCTGGAACGCCTCTAAACCTAGTATTTAGGGGCACCCTGAACCTTTCTTCCTCAGATCCCGATTTCGAAACAAGACATTAGAACAAGAAGAAGGACGACCTGCCATTCAGCTGCTAACAAAAGGACGACAACAACTGACTTGGCCCCAGCCCTATCGGCCTGTTGATCATTGAACCTGCTCCTACTAAAACCCGGCGTCTCCTGGCGGACAGCAACCTTCAAAACCCCAGAGGACCTGCCTGCCTTGCTCATCTAGAGACTGGGACTCCCATGAGCAGTGGTTCTGCTCCAACCAGCAACACCCCTGGTGCCAGCCAGGAACCGCAAATCCAGCCCACTCTGCACCTAACTACTTCTGCACCCGGCTGTCCATGTGCCGCTGAGGGTGTACCAACTGTACCCACCTGACCCTGGGAGACCCCAGAGTCTTTGCCAAGAACCTTAACTCTACCAGTCGAGTACTTACCCAAAAGCAGATAACTCACTTTTCTTCCATAGGGTAACATTGACTGGTTTCACTTGGAAATTCTTCCAAGTGTGGAGTTTTGAAACTTTAAAATATTCATCTAAAATCAGCTGAACAAACTAATTCCGATTTACTCACCTGTTATCAGGAGAAAACCCAGCGCTACATCTTTGAGCCCAGCACCGACCCTGAAAAGTAATCTTAACTGTACTTTGCAGTAACTTGAATTTCCTTCCATATGGATCCATTGTCTGATTTTCACCAGAAAAGTTTCAAAGTGTCGATTTTCAGAAACTACATATAGTCCTTAAAAATCGCCAGTATGACTTAAATGCATTCTTTCAATCGTTTACAGGAGACACACCAGTGCTGGATCCAGGATCCAACACTGAGTAAGAAAAAGTAACGATAACCCTACTTACCTGCTAAGTGAATTTCCTTCAATAGGATAACATTGATGATTATATGTGAAAAAGTTTCTAAGTGTCAACTTTTAAAATATAATAATATTCCTTAAAAATCACTACTGTAACCAAAACGCTTTTACTTAACTGCTGCAGGAAATGTCCCAGGACTGAATCTAGGATCCAGTCATGTGGTTAGAAAAGTAATCTACAAAGTAACAAATTGCATTTAACTAGAAATTTCCATTGAGCTCAATGTTGCATTGTTTTTGAAATTGTGTTGCTAACTATTGTAATCAAAAAGTCTATTGCCTATTAGAAAAGTATGTAACTAAAGTAACTCATTCTGAGAAAGTCTATTTTGATACTAAAGATTGTATCTCCGTGCGCGTCACTTAACGTTGCTATTTTATTGAGGTTCAGGGTATCGCAATCCTTGTCGCACTGTGTCTGTCAGTGCCTTCCGTAATGTAAAGAATATGTGATAAATATATCACGAAGGACGCGTTAGTTTAGCATGAAACTCGAGGGTTTCTTCACCATTTGTAAATCGTATAAACAAAAAGCTGAATATCCATCCAAAGTAAGCGTTTCAATAAAGTCAAAGGTATCAGTTCGGAATTGAACCAAAAAATGTTTTATTCGTTTTCGTTCATTGTCATTTGGTATGATCATTCCATTAGCGTTTTATCCTTTTCCAGCATTACATCATGCCCAATGCATTTCGGGTATAACCCTTCTTCGGGGGCCTGTATCAAATGCAAACATACAGGACCTTAGCAGTCAGCATAAAACCAAACCATAATACATTCAAAACAAAATTACAGTGCGCTGCAACATCATTCATTTGAATTTCAAAGTATTGCGATAATTCACATGAAATAAATGAAACATGCTATGACTGACATTGTTCGTACTGCTAGTGTGAAAAACATGGAGTTCAAAGTAAAGCTAAATGAAGCATTCGGCATGCCGGTAACTAAAGTGCGTGATCTAATCTATGAGGAGCTTAAACGTGGCTAGCGAGATAGCTTGCTGGAAGAAAAGAAAGTAATCTGATCTGGCGTCTTTCCATAATAACTTACTTGTGAAATAATGCGGGCGGCTCACGGCCGGGAACACACCGAGTGAGACAGGTTTTCGAACGGACCAATCGGCAGGGATGTTATAGCTAGAGCTCGCGATCACGTGATCGGCATGGTCGCGGGAAAATTATCGTAAAACACCTAAAATGCGCACTCGAGACTGCGTACGCATAGATCTCAAACATTAACGATGAGACGATACAATGTGAAAAATGATGTAAACTCTCACATGTGTTGATACAAAGTTGGTCGTGCACCATGCCACAAATGTATTCCAGCAACAGGGGTATACCGTTTTAGAAGAGGGACGGCTGGCTGCCAAGGTGACATGACAGACTTCGGGTGGAAGGTCAAAAGCTGTTAACTGTCGCTGCTAAATCTCCACGCAAGGAGGTGGAGGCTGGACAGGTTTGGGTGAAGAACCTTTCCCTGCTACTGCGACAGAAGATCCTCCCAAAGACGCAGTCTGAGTGGAGGATCGATGGCCATGCTCAGGAGCTCTGGGTACCAGATTCTTCGTGCCCAGTACAGAGCCACAAGAATAACTTGGGCCTGGTCGTGCTTGATCTTCAACACTCTGGGCAACAGTGGTACAGACGGAATGGAGTACAGAGGCCGCAGTTCCACTTGCGACGAAAAGCATCGCCGAACGAGTGCTGCCTTGGAAACTCCCAACACCCAGAATTGCTGATGTTGCTCCTTCTCTCCGGTGGTGAACAGATCTAACAAAGGTTCTCCCCTCCGCCGAAAGAGACCTTGCACCACCTCTCAGTGAAGACGCCATTGGTGATTTACCAGGCACCGGTGGCTGAGTTTGTCCGCCCTGGGGTTCAGAGAACCTGCCAGGTGTTGAACTAACAGGGTCATGCAATGATGTTCCAGCCATGTACAGACATGCGGAACCTCCTGACATAGAGTCCACGACCCCACCCCTTTAGAGAAGGAAGGAATGCCTTCAGTGCCAGGCAGATCGCCCAGAGCTCCAGAAGGTTGATATGAAGCCCTGACTCCGCTGGAGACCAGATGCTTTGGATTTCCGCCTCTACCAGATGGCCGCCCCATCCCAGGAGAGACGCATCTGTCACCACTGTGACATCTGGTTGGGGAAGGGAGAGGGATCTGCCTCTGACCCAAGCTTGGTTCGCTAGCCACCACTGCAGTTGTTGCGCAGTTCCCTCAGAGATCTGGACGTAGTCAGAAAGATTACCCTTATGCTGTGCCCACTAGAACTTCAGGTCCCACTGCAGAGGCCACATACGCCACGTATCATAGCCCGAATATCCCGGTCTCGCTGCTCGGAAGGATAGGCCTGAAACTGCACTGTGCCCAGAACAGCTCCGATGAAAGTGAGCATCTGAGAAGGAGTGAGGTGTGACTTCAGCACGTGGATAGTGAACCCCAGCGAATGCAGGAAGTCCGCCCTAGTCTGGAGTTGGGAGACGACAGCCTGGCGTGGGCCCGCCTTCAACAGCCAGTCGTCAAGATAGGGGAAGACTGAAAACCCTAGTCTGCGCAGATGAGCTCCTACCAATGCCATCACTTTCGTGAACACCCGAGGGGCACAGGGGAGCACAGTGAACTGAAAATACTCATAGCCTACCGTGAACTGCAGGTAGCGTCTGTGGCATGGCAGGACGGGGATGTGAAAATAGGCGTCCTGCAAGTCCCGCGCCACCATCCAAACCCCAGGGTCAAGGGCAGACAGGACCTGAGCCAAGGTTAGCACTTTGAACTTCTCCTTCGGGAGGAAGTGGTTGGGGACCCTGAGGTCTAAGATAGGAGGTAGGCCTTTGTCTTTCTTGGGCACCAGAAAGTAGCGTGAGTAGCAACCCCGACCTACTTCTGGCGTAGGAACCCTCTCAATAGCTCCCTTGGCCAAAAGAGCCAAGACTTCCTGGCGGAGAAGCGCCAAATGATCCTCCGACATATGCTCGAAAGACAATGCCATGGAGGGAGGAGTAGCTTCGAAGGGGAGGGAGTAGCCCCTTTGGACTATCCGCAAAACCCACCTGTCCAGTGTGATGTTTTGCCAGTGGAGGACGTGATGGTAATTCCTGCCGCCCACTTGCCTTTGGTGGCCCTGAAAGGTCGGACTAGGAAGGTTTGAAGGCTGCTGAAGAGGGTAGGGTGGGGGTTGAGTGGATTGACCTGCCCGTTGGCTTCCAGATCCGCATCGCTGGGTCCAACGTCCGCGGCCACATAGAGACTGGGCAGCTTGCATGAACCGAAGCCACGAAAGGGGCGAAAAGCAGACTGAGGTAGATGGGGCGATGCTGCGAGGCTCAAGGATCTGGCCGTAGCTCGAGTATCCTTAAAGCGCTCCAACACCGTGTCTGCTTTGTTGTGAAAAAAGTTGACAGGACATCCACCGAAAAGCCAGATGTCCTCAGCCAGGCGTAGCACCTTAGGGCTTCCGACGCGGAAATCGTTCTGCCAACTGAGTCTATGGTATCCAGTCCACATCTAATAGTGAATTTGTCTGCATTTCTCCCATCTACCAGTGCCTGGCAGAGAACGGACCTGGCCTCCTCCAGGCACTGAGGCAGCACCTGCGCAACTATATCCAGATGGTATGCAAGTATCAGCCCAAGAGGCACATGGCATTCACGGACTGCAGTGCCAAGCTGGAGGAAGAGATCATGCGCTTCCCAAGATGATCCAGCTTCTTGGATTCCCTGTCTGGGGGAGCAGACGGGAATGCGCCCTTTGAGGAGGAGGTTTGGACCACCAAGCTCTCAGGGGAAGGCTGTTGGGTGAGGAAAACTAGGTCGCCTGGCACCGGTCAGTGTCAGCGGGAAATCGTCCGTTCCACAGGAGCCCATGTGCTGGGCTTGGATCAGGTGCCCAGAAGGACGTCAGTGAGGGCTTTGTTAAACGGCAAAAGGGGTTATGGGGAGGTTGCCGCCGGTTGAAGCATCTCTATCAGGAGATTAGTCCTGATTGCCACTGAAGTAAGCTCTAGGCATAGGGCCTTAGCTGCCCTTCGCACCACTACAGCATAAGACACTCCCTCCTCTGTAGCCACAGTAGGGGGAGAAAGCCTGCCACGGTCTGGAGAGGTGTCCAGACCACTGGCGTCCCCCAGGTCCTCTCTCCAGTCCGGCTCTTCAAGCTGGTCTGTTAAAGGGTCAGCCGACCCTTCCCAATCCCCATCACCACTTTTTGGCCCATAGGGAACACCAGGAATGAAGAGGGGGAACAAAAGTATTCTGCAGACGTTGATCCGGCTCGATCAGAGGGGTAAGGCTGGGGATTGCGTCAGTCAGGAGCACTCAGACGCCAGGGGTGTCGTCGCCGGGGAAGGTCGAGTAACGGCTACTGGTGTCGATCCAGGCCTGGATACTTGGGGGTCCTCCGGTGCCGGAGCGGCCCGCATCGAAGGCCCAGGACCCTCAACCGGCTCCACGGGGCCCAGAGGTGCGCCGGCGGAGTCGGGCTGCCCAAAGATGGAATGGAGAGCTTCGTAAAATGCATGAAGCTGGGCAGGGGACGCTCCGGCTCCTGAAAACGGAGGGAGGCGCAGAGTTGTCCCAGAAGTAGGCACCTAAGACGGAACCTTTGAGCGACTATGCTCCGGGTCCTGTGTCACGTTCAGCCGACCGACAGGGAAAAGGCGAAGAGCGCTGGTGCTTCTTCGCCTTCTTCTTGACTTCAAAGACTTGGTGTGCAATGCGGTGTGGAGGCCCCACGACCGGTCTGGAGACCTTCCTCTTGAGCGAGACCAGGAATGACGCAGAGCACACTGCCAGGCCTCCAAGAGCTTTCGGGACCGTTACCGCAAGGACTTTGGGTTCATGGCCCAGTAGTCGGCGTACCAGAGGTTCATGAGGTGCGGGTCCGTCACAGACATCAGTCTGTGACGGACATCGCAGGGCTTGAGCAGATCCAACGATGGGACAGCCCTCGCGCATCAGGAGCTGAAGACTTAAAAAAAGAAGTCGACAAAAACTGCAAAAAGTTTAGTCGAAAAGTGACTAAATGAGTAGCTCTCTCCAGATCTGCTCTAGGCTGGCACAGAAAAAGAAAGTGACATCAGGGTACAGGGGTGGTGTCTAAATAGGCTCCGCAACGTCATCTCGGCAAACACAACGCAGATAAAGAATGCGGAGTCGACCGACGCCACATACCGACGTGCAGGGGACTGCTAAGAAAAAATCTCTAGATCCAGTCTGATGCCTGGAGGTAATTTTAAGGTAAGCAATCTATAACAGTCTCTTTCAAATACACAGTTTTTCCTGTGGAAAGACTTGGTCACCCAATTGGCAAGTACACCATTACATGCTGACCTTTCAGCTGTGCTAACTTCTGAACGGTACGACCAAAGTGGGCACTCCAAGGAATCAAGCAACTCGCTATATGAAGCCCGACTTGCATCCCAAGTTGAAATTAATGTATTTTGTTGCAATGGGCAGCCAATACAAATCTTGTTACCTTTACAACTCCTGTGCCTTCCCGGGAAAACATGGAGCCTGTTCCACAAGACCGGTTTTTGCTCTCCTGGACAGACATGCCAAGGACTCTCGGGTAGAACAATGAGGGATTGCAGACCAGGGAGGTGTTACCTCCCTGCTGCAGGAAGCCACTTAGGTGTTAGCCACGAAAAGCAGGCTTCAAAGAGCCGCCTTTGAAGGACAAATGTGTCACATTAGGGAGGAGTGTTGCCTCATTGTTTAGGCAATCATTCTGGCATGGGGAGCAGAGGGGAAAAAAGGCCCCAAACAGTTTTCTCCAGGGCCGTGTAGCCCTGAAGTAGCCACACCCCAGGGGTAGTCTAACCTGGTCTGAACACGAAGTGAGGGGTCTCACCTACTTGTGAGTGGGCTAAATGGTGCATCCTGGCATAGCAATATGCCACAGTTCACAGAAAGTGGTCACCAGGTGGGAGGGAATATGGTAGCCCTTTGGCTACCAACCGCATCCTGCCCTGAAAGTAATTTCCAAGCATAAAAGGAGCACCCCTGGTACCCAGACTTCAGGTTTTACCTGACCTTGAAGAAGGACAGCAAAAAGACTGCAAAACCGCTGCACCAAAGGACCAGCAAAGAGAGGCTGTATTGTCCAAGACCACACCTGCTGGCTAGCAAAGAGAGGGCCTTTGCCTACCATGTCCTGCTCAAGGAGGAGTGGTCTCCAGATCCCAGTAAAGCCAAGAGATTCCTAGGGCCAGCTGACAGACCTACTGTTCGCACCACAGGGATACAACACCTGAAGAAGCTTGTTTGGGCAAGCTGGTAGGCCAAAGTCTTCAAGCTGCTAGCATGCCACCATGCAAGGACCAAGAACTTTGCATACAAGTTCACGGAGTGCTGTCGGAGAGTTGCTGGGACCCTCGGAAGGCAAGTTAAATAGGAAGCATTGGCCTGTGACCGCGACACTAGGCGACTGGTAGTCCAGTGGTGACTGGACTTCAGCCAGACCGAACAGGAAGGACCTTGTGGGACATCTACTCTACAACCAGGACCCTTGCAACACCTTTGTTGACTGAGGAGTGCCTGCAGAAAGACCACATCAACCACGTTGCATCCACATTATCCTTGGAGCATCTTCAGCATCATTAATCCGTTGCATCAGATCCACTGTAAAAAAATCCATTGCAATGCGGATTAAATGCCTGAAACTGCTTATTCTACAGAGGTAACTGTTTCCAAGGACCTGGCTGGACCCCAGACTAGCTCCCTACTTAAGTTGCTCACCCCAAGAATTTCTACCTAACCTCATTGTAAACTTTTTCAAACAGAACTTGGGTAAGTGTCAACGTGTCAAATGTGTTGAATTTGCCAAGACTTGTTCACATTTGAGTGATAAAGCACAGATTTATTATTTTGTGTAAAATCCATATCGCTGAACATATCGGTGGATATTTTTCGTTGTGGTTACTAAATTCTTATAAAAATAGTCTATGTTTATAAATTGGTGTCCGATTTATTGAGTGCTGTGTCGATTTCTTCTTTAGTTGTTTTTGTGATGTTTAAATGCTTTCCACTAGTTGTTCTGTGTAAGCCTTGCTGGTCAGTGCCACAGCAAGCCAGGGTTGCGCTGAGGGTAAGACAGGCAAGACCTACTGGACCTGAAGGGGTTGGTAAGTGTATTACACGGTGAGGTTTCACAGTCACACCATATAAAACACATCATTTCCTCACACATACCCACCCATAAGACTCAGAGCATAGAGTCCCACTTTGGGACGACACCTAACACAAGATACATAGCAAAAGACACCAACACTTCACCAGACGGGGCACCCTCAAACCGACCAGAAAAAAGCCACCAGGAATGCACAGCACTCTTTCAGCACATCCAGGACCACGAAGGCAGCCAAGACCAGTCCTGGCAGGCAGACATTGACAAACACCCGCTCATGCTATTGAGGCGGGATGGTGGAGCCGCCCCACCTCCTGTTGGCAACACACCTTAACATTTGGCCGAAGCCTTGTCCCAACTTTCAACTTCTCCGAGAACTCCTCTTGAAGTGTTTCTCCTCCCAGTTGTTCTTTTTCAGCTCTTCCCACACTTTACCTATGAGGTCCTACTCTATGCCAACCACAACACCAGGGAGCAGAGACGATTTCTTTCTGTCCACAACTCACGTACACCCGCATCTATCCAAAATGTCAATCACTTCTACCTCTTTCAGACTGTTAAGGTATTGAGTCTCAATGTTAGAGGTCTTAACAGCCCTGCAAAACTGTTAGCCTTTTTATACCTCCTACAAGACTTCAACTGTAATATAGCTTTCCTAGAGGAGAAGTATCTCCTAAAAAAAATCTGGAAAAGACTGCGATCCCTTTGGTTACAGGCAGTACTTATGCTCAGGGTTTGGAAAGAAAGCAGTAGTAGTGATACTGTTGGCCAACAAATTACCCAGCCGTATCGTACGAACACAGGCCGAAATCCCAAGGAGTCTGCTTTCATTGGTAGTTGATGTGAACACCTACACCTTCACTCATGCGCTGTTGTATGCTCACAATGATCCCCAGGAGCAGTTTCTGTCCCATGCTTTCAGCCAGGTAGCCGTGTTTCCAGGCGCCGACAGTGGTAGGGGGCTCGACTTTAACCTTGTCTTTTAAAAATTCCTAGGACAAGTCAACTTAGAGGCAGGATCAATCCTTTACAGACATACAACTGCAATGGCTGAAGGATGTAGGATTAATACATGCCTCGCATTTTAAGTACCCAACTTGTAGGACCTACACCTTTATCTCGGCCTTCTACCAAACCTATGCCCAGATTACTATTTCCTAGTCGCCCCCTGCATCCTCTTGTACAAAGGCCTGATGTATATAGAAGAGGCGGTGCTGTCTGATCACTCTCCCATCACAGTAACCTTCCACACACTGGATCAATGCCACCTCATCATCAATGGCAACTTAAAGATAATTTACTCACATATGACCTCCCCCGTCTTGTTTTTCAACTACCAAAAAGAAGTAATTTAACGCTTCCTTGAAATTAATGAAACACCAACTACCCTAGTTTGGGAAACGCTGAAAGCGGTTCTAAGGGGGACATTCCTAGCAATATCTGAGCAAAATACCAAGGAGAGGCGAGGAAAAAGAGCAACACTGGAGGCCAAAGAAGGGCTCTAGACGAGGTCCATCAAAGTACAGGCACTCATTTGGTACATAGGCAACTGACAAGCAGCCCAAAGCAGTTGGACTGGGACAGGGCTGAATATGACCTGCTCCGTACTAAACAAAAATACTATGCAAGTGGCAATAAGGCCGGTCACCTGCTCACCCACAACTTATGAGCTCAAACTCAGAAGCAAGATCTAAATCGCACCCGCCCTACATACCCTCGCCTCCAACGACATCCGCGCTGGCCGACTATCCCCGTTCGCAACAACTCCCACCGCCCCCACCGTGTCCTCAACCCATTGTCGGACCGCGACCTATGCTCTCTCCTACGCTCTTATGGCCCAGGTCCGGAAAAACACATATCCAGCACACATCCCCATACCCACAATTCTTACAAACACTCTGAGGCTCCCAACACTCAACAACAGAGGTTCCGTCCCTAACAACCTCAGAAAAGTTCCCCTCACTCTAGAAAGCTCGACCACCCTTCTCTCTCCCAAACTCAAATGCATCCTACTCAACTGCAGATCGGCCCAGAGACACTCCTCCGACATCGCTGATCTCGTCTCAGCTAGGGATCTGGACCTGGCCATTCTAACAGAAACTTGGCTCACTGAAGCCTCTACCCCGATTATGGACATACTAGTCCCCCCCAACTATCACATCATTAGGCTAGACAGGTCTTCAGACAAGACGGGCGGGGGAATTGCATGCATTTTTAGAAGTAACCTCTCCGTCACTAAAGTCACCTCCCCCTCCCTCTCCTCCTGTGAACTCCTCTGCCTCGACATCACCAGCGAGGGCAAACAAGTTTGTGCTTTACATCTCATCTACCACCCGCCTGGTGACAATCTCATATTCACCCAACAACTCATGGACATGATCACTTCCAATGCCGGTCGGCAGACCACCCAAGTCTACCTGGGTGACTTCAATCTCCACTGGAACGATCAGAAAGACACAGTGGTGAATAGTCTCAAAACTTTCCTTAATGCGCTTGACCTCACCCAAATATGCGATAGACCAACACACGACAAAGGCGCGATACTTGATCTCATCATTGCCAAAGAGAATTCTACACAACTGGAGACGATTCTACCCTGCGACTGGTCAGATCACCACATTATCACCTTCTTTATCAATGAAAAAGTTAAACCTATCCCGGCTCAACCAATCAAATCCAAAACATGGAAAAGGGACATGAAGAATCTCAACCCCTCTACTCTGCCTCCCCACATCGGCAATCTCCTCCTTCCCCCTTCAGGTGCCTCGGATGTTCAATCACTGACTGACCACTACCTTGAATCTATGAATACATTAGTCAATGAAGTCGCCCCACTGCAACTGAAGAGAGTCTCCACCAAAACTTCTAACCCCTGGTATGACGACAGACTCAATGACGACAGGCGTTCGATGCGAATGGCAGAGCGCACCTGGAGAGCGGACCCTTCAGCACTGCACCTCAAAAGGCTTAAAAACAAGAGAAATGCCTACTTCAGGAAAATAAAGCGCACAAAGTTGGACTTCTTCAGCCGCCAGTTGGACCAAGCAAAAAACAGGCCAAGAAAACTGTTCGAACTAATCAAGACCCAAACAAAGGCACAACCCTTACAATCAAATAGCACAACAAGCGACACCCCACACTGTGAAGACTTCTCTACTTTCTTTAAGCTAAAGACTGACAACATAAGAAATGACCTCATCATGGATGTAAGCCGATTCCCCAACCACACCAGAATGGCTAACACTCAACCCAAAAACATGGCATCTTGGCTGTACTTCGATACCTACTCGGAAGAAACAATACACAATCTGCTCTGCACCTTGAAGCCCTCTAATCACCTCACAGACCCTCTACCTGCTAATGCTGTAAAAGACTTCATCCCCTTGCTCCTCCCTCTCTGGACCAAAATCATCAACTGCTCCCTGCAACAAGGCCTCATTCCAGACTCCCTCAAGGTGGGGCAAGTCACGCCTATACTCAAGAAACCTACAGCTGATCCGTCTGACCTAAACAATTACCGGCCCATCACCAATATCCCCACCCTGGCCAAACTGCTGGAGAAATGTGTCCAACTCCAACTAACAAGACACATTGACCAATTTGACCTCCTCAACTCTCATCAATCAGGCTTCCGAGCGAAACATAGCACGGAAACAGCTATGACACACATAATTGATGACGCCCTCCAAATTCTTGATCGCAATGAGTCCTGCCTCCTCATCCTTCTTGACCTCTCGTCAGCATTTGACACGGTCAAACATGAGAACTTGCTGGAGCTGCTAAGCACTAGAATGGGACTATCGGGAACGGTTCTCAAATGGTTTTCGTCCTTCCTTCACAACCGGACTCAGAAGTTCAAGATCGACAATGTGCTATCTTCACCTGTGCCTGCAGATCTAGGTGTTCCACAAGGATCCTCCCTCTCCCCCACATTGTTCAACCTCGTCATGGAACCGCTCGCCACCTTGCTCCAAGCTTCTAATGTCCAATTTCATATGTACGCCGACGACACACAACTGTACCTAAAGCTTCAATCCCCGGAAGATATCAAACTTCTGAATTCCACGCTTATTAACACTCAATCTTGGCTAGCCGATAATCACCTCAAACTAAATGCTCTGAAAACTGAGTTCCTTCTCATCTCACCCCCGGCGAAAATTTCAAACACCCAAACATGGCTCAACAACCTAACAGCACTCAATGTCCAACCCACCATCGTGGACTCAGCGAAATCCCTAGGCATCACACTGGACGCCAAGCTCAATATGCAGCAGCACGTCAGCAAAGCCACAAAATCAGCTAATTTCCAAATCAACACACTGAGGAAAATTAAACCCTTCCTCCCTGCTGAAGACTTCCAAACTGCTGTACAAGCGTTAGTCATCCCTCGAATAGACTACGGAATTGTGGCCCTCAGCGGACTCCCGCTATCCACAACAGCACCCTTAAGAGCCTCCCTGAACGCTGCCGCAAGACTCATTACTGGCTCAAGAAAACATTCGCATATTTCCCCAGACTTAAAGTCCCTAAAATGGCTGCCTTTTGAAGCCAGAATACAACTAAAAATTGCAGTTATGAGACACGCGGCAGTGCACCACAATGCACCCAACTACCTCGCTCAAAAGTTGTCTATATCAGGAGGTTCGAGATCCAATAGAAGCTCAAAAAATCTACTCCTGAAACCCCGTAGATTCCGGAAAGAGAAAACTTACAAGCGCTCCTTCTCAGGAATGGCACCCAGGATCTGGAATGCGCTCCCTCCTGAAACCAAGCGTATCTCCTCCACTGCACTCTTCAAGAAAGAGGTGAAAACCATCCTTCTGGCCAAGATCTCCTGAACGTTATAGGTGTTGGATCAGAGACTCTGCATTGCTTTGTGTCAATGCTCACCTTGTCCTTTGGCACTATACCTCTACTTGAGGGAGACACTACTACGCTACTTTCTTACTACCGACCAATATATGATACACGTTGGGTCACTGATTCACCCTCCCGATGTCCCCACTCAGTGCTCTCTCTATACTAAAACACTGTTATAAGCCTTCCACACACCCAAAGTATACCTGAACACCTCTGTAGTGGGATCAATGACTTGTGCCGTCTTATATTACTTGTTTACCTGACTGTATTTTGATATGTTTTATGTATGTTATTATCCTTTCATGTTAGTGACTACTACATTGCTCCCATTACCTCTGTTCACTCCTACTGCCCCTACCCTGTCATTGTGAAGCGCTCTGATATCTGTAAGGATCTTGTTCGCGCTATATAAAACTTTGAATAAATAAATAAATAAATAAATAAATAAATGCAGATGGCCATAGAGTGCATGGCGATGATGCCATGCCAAGGACTTTGCACAATTTAATAAGACTCTGTACACAGCAGAACTGACTGATCCAGTGGGAACCCATGGGTTCCTCTCCTTAACACCTATCAAAAGGCTGCCAGAGAAAGACGAGCTCTCCCTAGATCCAGACATCGGAGCGTAGGATGTCCTGGCCTCAGAGTCAAGGCTATAACTTGGCAAACCCCGGGAGCAGACAGCTTAACCCCTGGTTTTATATAAATTATTAGGACCCCCAACTCGATCCCATCCCTGTGTATCGAAGTAATTCATTCAGGGAGCAGGCATACTCACTGCCACAATGAAGGAAGCTGTGATCACGTTCTTTCCCAAACCTAGGAAGAACCTCGCACACTGCCACTCATTCCACCCCATCTCGCTACTAAACGTAGACATCAAGCTCTTCAAAAGCTTCTAGGCAGTATACTTAAATCCACTTGTGCAGCGGTTGGTCCATCACGCTCATTCTGGATTCATCCCCGAAAAAGGATGCAGGGATAACACTAAATGCTTGCTCCACTTAATAGACAAAGCCAATAGATCACACACTCGAGCAGTTCTTGTCAATGGATGCCAAGAAGGCATTCAGCCTCATACACTGGCCATTCCTCTGGGATGCCATGATGGGTGCAGGCCTGGGGCAATGGTTCCTGCAGTGGATGTGGAGCAGCTGTGCAAATCTCGTCCGCTAAACTCCATCAACATAGCAGGGAAAGAAACCATGCTAAAGATAACTCATTATTGGTAATACAGCCTCGCCGAGTGGAAACCAGGTTGGCGCACACACACACACTTGCTTTGGAGATGCCCCAAGCACAAGACATACTGGGACTAGGTGCTCAAAGACATTAGCAAGATTGTATTTTCTCTTTCAAAACACAATTTTATTGCTGACATCCAACAAAGGTCATGTGCTCCATAGGACACCCATTTCCAACATAGAAAATGACAAATATACGAGTCAACATTTCGACTGATACATGAATGCCATATAAAGGAAAAGACTCCGCCATCCATATTAGGTACATGCCAACTGGTCAGTATCATAATAGTGATTCATTAACATCCGACGGGAGGGGGTGTGTGGGGGGGGGCATTTTATACATTCCCTTATACTCCACCCACCTTTTCCAAATTTTATAATGCTTCAGGGGACACCCCCAATAACGAGATTTTTTAAATGGAGATTTCCCGCTTTACGCTGTTGCCACTCACTCACCAATTGATTTAACCACTCAGCTCTGAAAAGGGGAAAGCTATAACGCAGGCTCTCAGAACTACTAGACAAGTGATCACATCTAAATGGGGTATAGAGGCTATACTTGCCTATTCAGAACAGCTAAATAAATTGTGGGATACTGTAGCTATGGAGAAGCTCACTGCCTTCCAAGACTATATGCTGCCACACTTCAGGAAAAAGTGGAGACCGTGTACCAGTTTCCAGGCTCAGGGCTTCAGAGAACTGACCAGCCCCCGCTGTCTCCGAGTGCTCTAACGGGGGCGAAACCCAACAAACTCACTGAAAAAACAACTCCAAACGGCCCGGTTGACATGCCATCTCACCTCTGAACTATATACTGACTCGCAACTCCCATCTAGGCACATGGTGTGAGAAGTTGGCCTGGTACATGATGTTCACTATTCTAGTGAACACCTTGCACCAGTCCAAACAACCCTTATGGTGATGGTTGTAAGTCAACCTTATAGACCAGCTATCCTAGTGGTAGCGTGGACAGGACAGTCTTAGGCTAAAAGACTCTTGAGGGCATGTAAAGCCAGCTGTTTTACCATATGTAATCCCTTGAATATCAAATGAAAGGACACCACACAGGATATATATAAAATATATATGTATTTATTTACAAACAAACTCCTCTGAACTCTTTATGAGAACAGAGGCAAAAGCACATAACAAGATACTTAGTCAGAATACGTTAAGTTGCACAATTTACGGTTAGGCCCTAGGAGCGAAGCAAACCATATACTAAGAAAGTGGTATAAGTACCACGTCAAAAGGAAAGGCCTAGGGCCTAGAGAATCGCTGGGGCTACACTATCTGAACCTTAGGTTAGGAGTGGGAGGCCCACAGGCGGCGTGTGCAGTGTCTTTACACACACGCGTGAGTCAATACAAATTCAATAGGAACTTAAGAGTTAGAAAAAGAAGGATTCAGGACACTTCCGGTTTAGCTAGGAGGAAACAACTAAAAACCTAGACACTTGGAGAATCAATACCCTTGGGAGCACCGAAGTACTCGCGTTACCTCACCCACGGACGGCGGGTGCATAGGTGTGAAGATGTGTTGGGTTTCGTCGTTGGAGCCTATGGAGACCTGGAAAAAAAAGCTGCAGGCGACCAGGAGGAAGGTGTCCAGGTGGATCCAAGGGTGGATCGAGGATGAAGAGGACCTGAAAGCAGAGGGGACAGAGTCTGGGTCACTAGTCAGTGACCAGGTGGAACCAGGAAGGAACCAGACGACGTCGTGGAGCAATCAGGTGCTGTCGTGAAGCTGGTCTCTTCAGCCATGCGGACCAGGAGGCGTCGAGGATGGCCAGGAGCTGGAGGTGAGCTGTCCCACGAAGGTTCTCGCAGATGGAGGGGTCGACTGCCGGATTGGAGTCAACAAGCCTTGGCAAAGGCAACCCACGCAGGATTCAAAGAAGGTTTCTGGTGCAGACCAGCAAGGTCTGAGGTTCCTCACCTTTGCAGGGAGGCAAGGGCCAGTCTGGAGCAACCAGACCAGCGAGTTGATTCAAAAGGAGTGTCGTCACAGAGGCTACTAGCCAACGGGCCAGCAACCGGACAACGCGTCGAGTAGAACACAAGCAGAAGGGCCCCACGCAGAACTCGTGGCGTGTGGAGGGCTGATCTTCGGTGCAGGTGGAGGGCTGATCTTCGGTGCAGGTGGAGCTCGGATTTGGGGCTTCTCAATCCCCAGTGCACAACTGCGAGGATACCTCAGGAGCTGCACAGTTAGCAAGTTACAGGCTTTTCAAGATGTCCGGTCCCACGTGTCTCGTCGCCTCCACGGATCTCAGCTATGCTGCAGTCGTGAAGAGAGGGTCAGAGAGGTCTGGAAGTCTGGAAGTCTGGGTCTTGTCATGCTCTGTGCTCGGGTTCCGGCGGGAACATCGACAAAGCAAGCAGTTGATTTGCTGGATGGTGCCTGGTTGCCCAGGGTGGTCATTCCTTGGCCACAAGGGAGATTCTTCAGTCTTCAGCAGAACGCCGAAGGTCCAGAGTTTCGTTTCAAGTTTCAGTTCAGGATCAAATCTAAAGTCTCCGGACTCAGCTCCTACTTTTATACAACTAAAAGGGGCTGGATTACTTTCTAGGTCCCTCCTATGGGTGGGACCAGGAAGGGGGCTGGTTACACCCCCTTTCCTTTGTCCAGTTTCGCGCCAGAGCTGGGGCTGGAGTACCCCAGCAACCGGTTTGAACTGGGGTATGCATGGAGCACCTAGTGTGCCCCAGGCAGTGTCTCATTCTATTCAGCCCTCCCTGTCCCAATACACAAAGTCCTGTCTGGGGTGGTGCTCGCACCTCCCCAGGCAGGAAACCTATTGTCCAAGCCTCCATGACTGGAAGGACTCCCAGCAGCAGGAGGTCAGACTTGTGTCTGTGGCAGCAGCATCCATTTTGCGATGCTTGGGCTCTGGTTAACTTTAACCGGGTACAGTAGTTTTAACATGTCTTCTCCCTCTAGAAGGGTGGAATGCTACCCCCGTCGCCAGAACTGGCAAGGGGGTAGTATTCCAAAGCGTACGACACCTTACACGACATGTTTGGATAAAGCCAAACCAAAGTTAGCATTTAACCGCGAGGATTATAATGCACTTAAGAGTATAAGGTATGGCGATATCATAGAACAGCTATAAGGTCATGGTTCCGAAAGCTGCAGACAGGCTCAGCTCATGCTAGAGCACCATCTCACACAACACCAAGCACTCTGCCTTCAGGATTGTTAAGGCCTGCCATAGGAGTGACTTATAGGTGCATATGTGTCTATATACAAGGTTAGATATAGGAATACTATACCTAAGCAAGGGGTGATTACATGACCTTGCCCCAGCTGAGTGATCAGCAAGTTGTGTCAGTTTGGATGGCCAGCCAGGGGTGGCATAATACATGCTGCAGCCCCTGATAGGCCTTGGGTGCACCTATGCCCTGGGTACCTATGGTACACTTATACAGGGACTCACAATGGTGACCCAAAATCCAATTTGGTATGTACCTACAGTACATGGAGTACATTTTACAGAGAGAGCAGATAGCCTGGGGTCCTGAATAGCAGGATCCCAGGCCAACTAAGTCGAAAACCAGCTAAACACTAGGCAAAAAGTTGGGGGTAACCATAGTCAGGAATCCACCTTCCTACACATGGGACCTCTCCTACCTTCCTTGTCCCCTCCCTCCTTCCTTTTCCCAAGTTGTGGTTTCCCTTTCTCGCTCTCAAGCCCCATTTTCTTGCATTCCTCCATTACTCCTCCTCACTTGGTAGGAGTATGTGTTTTCTAAATACCAATAAAGAGATCTGAATTAAATCAAATGTACATGTAATGTGTAATGCAGAGAATTTAAATATTGATAAAAGAACCATACCCTGCTGATACCACTCTTGCAAGGTCTTTCAAGTTCAGCATAACTGATGGAGTCAGAATGTAGCTCTCGTCTACAGCAGGCTCTTTATCTCCAACAGGAATCCAGTAGCCTTCCATCTGTTTGTATGGGCCACCTTTTGGCTCCGGCAGGGGCTATAGAAAAAATTACAAAATAATGCAGGTGAAAACAGTGAAGCATACTATTATGTTTGTTAAAGCCCCGCCAAGACTATGGCAAGGAACACATACAGATAATGGAAGACAGTGCTTCATAATCAGGATACACTTAAGTGCATTCTCCAGTACAGCAAAATAACACATCTTGAAGTTGGACTTTCAGTGCATCGGCAACAATTATGAAACACGGATAATTAGTGAAAAGCATGTTAATTCAGATGTGGATACATTAACACAAATCCAACATAACCAAAAAAATATTATTCATCTGTATAAATTAATCTATGTAAATAAATCTCTGGTATGTTTTAGGAGTTTTTAAGGAAATGACGATTCAGTGCTTGCCGACAAAGCAAGCATCTGTCACTATGTCTGTGAGGAAATGTGGTATACTACAGGGTTTGGTTGTGTGACCTAACAGTAATATACATTACCAAGCACTTTAGGACCAGTCAGTTTTTGTTTGTTAAACTTAGCTCAACCCTGGGTAGCTGTAGATCTGAGCAGTCAGGCTGACACAAACACGTAAAAGCATTTAACCAGCAACAAAACAATTGAAGAAGAAAGAAACTCAACACTAAAAAAATCCGACACCAATTTATAAAAATAGAGTGTATTTTTCTGAATTTATTAATATTAAAACTAAAAAGAGCCACTGGTGTGTCCCAGAGATCCATATTTTAAAAGAAACAATAAATCATGACTTTTCATTCAAGCGCGAACTTCCATTCTGCGCCACCAAGCTGCACTCCGACGACTCTACCGGGTCCAGCAGACTCGAATGCAACTTTTGAATTGAGAGTCCCGATTTCTTAGGCTACACAGCCACAAGGAGCGAAGATCTGGCTACCAACTCGCACTAGGAGGCTTTCTCTGCTTTTGTGGCAAGTCAGCCAACTGATTCTTAGACTCTCGGATTCAAGCTGGGCTCGGCGGATGACTTCTCCACAAACAGGGCACAGCAGGCACAGTCCTTTCCTTTGCTAGCCCAAGGTCAGCAGAGCAGTAATACCTTCAGTCTCTCATTCTAGTCAAGCGAGATATGGGGGGCATGGGTGCCTATTATGCCCAGAAAGAACTCTTAGTGAAGGTTGCAGTATCAGGCCAATAGGCTACCCGGATCACTCCTGCCTGACAACTTCCTGTGAAGTGGGGCATGCAGCTATTCCCGAGTGCTCTATTCTGTCCACTGCCAAGATGTAAGGACCCTTCTCTTGGTGTGTGGATCTAGGTAGACCCTCTTAGTTAAGTGGCTACACGCCAATGGGAAAACTGGTTTGGCAACTGTTTCACTCTCTGTCCTTGCTGATACCCAATCTACCTAAACAATAAAGCAGCCCCTCCCATTTTTGTGCACTTCTTGCCTTCCACAGGTGGCTTCCCCTTTGAAACTTGCCTTTTGGGTCAAAATCCCTTTAGGCTTCCTGCCTGGAGGATATCACACCCCCTCCAGTGGCAGGCCTCCATGGTCCTGGGAGGGCAGAAGGCTGTCTAGAAGAGCATCCTTTGTGTGCAAACAGAAAAGGCACAAGAGACCTTGGGCAAGTAAAATGGCAACTTGCTAAAGTTAGCCTTTGCCAATCAGTGATATTAAATTCCATTTAACATTAAATTGGATGTAGTACACTAATTATTTTGATACTTTTAACTACCCACCTCAGAAGTCCCAAACAGAAGTTAGCATGGATAAAATGTCAGGCTGCAGCTCTGGACTTGCCAATGGACCCACTGCCCTCTTTCATTGCAAAAAATACAATTGCGAGTTTTTACATTTAGAACATGTTAAAACACATGTTCTAATCTTTAATATGGTGCACCCTGCTTTAGGATTCGATAGGTCTGCTGAAGGGATGACTTATACATATCATAAAGGGTGGTTTGGGTTTTGACATTGGTTTAAATGGCAAAGTCGAGTTACTATCAAACTGTTCTACCAGTCTGCAGTGGCAGTCTGGGAGTAATATATTACTTTGCCATACTTGTTGGAGCATAGCTAGTGCTGCAGTCATGAGTGACACTTTAGGTCATAGCTACCTAGTACAATATATTAAGCACACACACTAAGTCCTGATTAGCAGGGTTAATGGCATCTGAGAGCCATTACACCAGTGCCCCATAGTCAGAATGGCAGGGCAGGTGCAAAAAAGCAAAAAGTGGGTTGAAACTGCTAAAGAAAAATGCTACTTACCAGTATGCATCTGTTCATGGCATGTAGAGCTGCAGAGTAGTACACTTTGTAAGTAAGTGGCTCTGTATATACTGGACCAAAGTAAGGTATAGTGTGCACAGAGTCCAGAGTCCCCAGAGGTATGGCAGAAGTTAAAGATAGATATAACCTTACTCTCTAAAGTGGTAGCTTGGTCGAGCAGGAAGGCAGTATCAGAGGACAGTGTAAAGCATTTGTTGTACACACACAGTCAGCAAATGGTCTCACACACTCAAGAACTGAACTCTAGGCCAATTGTTTTGTATATCAAAATATATAGTTACTTTATTTTAGAACCACAGTACGTATCATAAATACTTTCTCAGAATGATATGTTGCAATTGAATACTTTCAAATAACAATAGACTTTGGAATGCAATAATTACAGTTGTTGCAATATGCAACACAAGTTAAACACAAAATAACATTGAGCTCAATGGGAAGTTTTAAGTAAATGCAATAAAGGAAAATGCTACTTACCAGTATGCATCTGTTCTTGGCACGTAGGGCTGCTGACATTCTTATCTTTAGTAAACAACACAAAATGCCCAAACCACAGTTACTCAATACAATTTTTTGATATAGGGTAAGAAACACTATTATCGCTTCCCTGGACACCATTATTTTGTGTCAATCATTTTGTATTTTCTATAATTTGAAAAAATTGCTGACAGAAAAAAGACATTGATTGCAAATATTTATAAGGCTGGACTAATGTTAGCAAACATTAAGGGCAAAGACTATTTACACATTTTAGAAATTATTATAACAATAGAAAATATTCTCACATCAGACATTATTGAAAAAATAATAATACAAACATATTAATTTACGAACAACAAAAAGCTAACAAACACTGAATGAGAGAAACTAGGGGTTGGGAAGATAAATGATTAAATATCTTGTATATTTTAGTGCTGGACCAGCCGGTCCTAGCTTTAGTGCAACAGTAATACTTTATGTCTCCCAACCAATACTGCCGACGCGTTTCTAGACCAGACTGGAGTCACTGGTCTGTCATCAGGGCTGTATGTATCTTGTATCTGTGGGATACAAAAGCAATGTTTTGCTTAATCTAGTGTGTGGGCTCCTTTTTATCATACAGTAGCTGTAATGTCGGTGTGCGCTACATACCAAGGCTGCTCAGTGTTGAATTTCAGATCGGGTCTTTTGGGGGTCCGTTTAAATGAAATAACGTAGCCAGGCAGAGAAGCCTAAGAGAATTTAAGGGATGTTTTTAATTTTTATCATTACGAGATTGGTACAATATATTCACTAGCTAAAACAAGTTGGGGAGTGGAAGCATACCTTTTACTTTCAGTAGTGCCGAGTGCTGGCAAGGTCCATAAAAAGCGGCGTGACCATCAGTTTGGGTTCTGAGATATGGGAAAGATTAATATTCAGACGCTTAGCGGTGTGCACATTATGTTAAACACTCACTTGGAGAATTTGAGAAGGGATTGCCTACCTTGATTTAATCTCTCATTTGCCCATAAATGGAATTGTTGATTTCAGCATTCTACAAAGAAAAACAAAGCGCACCCTTAGTAGAATATTTTAACTGATTCAGCACTCAGCAAGCGCGTATTAGTGCAAGTGGGACAAATACCTGTGGCTGGAGCTGCTGCTCTGTGGGATTCGAATTTCTCTCAGTAAAGATGGCCGCCGCTATTTCCTGTTTGTTATATGCAAAAGCTATACTGATGCATTATGGGGCATGTAGTCCCATGAGTCACATTTGCTTGAAAATAAAGGCTAGAAGTGCTGTCTACAGCACCTTATCTTAGTCTAAAGGTAATGGGTACGTCCTTCCAATTGTTTATTGTATCGTGCATTTTAAAACAAAAGATGAGTACACTAGATTTTACTAGAATTTTGGGTGGCTTCTCTGGGTCAGTGACCTGTTCTCATGCAATAGAGGACCAAGACCAGCGGGCAAGACAGGGATGTCTAACCGATGCAAATCAGGACCGATGTGGTCAAATATGCGCTATCTCAGACAGGTTATTTAAACCAGTCTGTGCACTGTTGAATTTTAAAATTAGATACGCTTCTTTTTGTAACAGAACACGTTCGACGTCATGGCATTTTGACCTGGAGTTTACAGTGTATAGGACAGACCATTTGAATTCTTGCTCATTGTGAGACTTCTCGCAGAAATGCTCCACCATTGGAGCAGACATGACCTTTTTCTTAATCCGCGATCGGTGCTGACTTATTCTGTGGTTGACTTGCTGGCTGGTTTTTCCAATATAAATTAGTTGGCACGGACATAGAATCAAGTACACAACGTTCTTTGTTCTACAATTAGAAAATTCTTTGTGCTTCCACTTGGTCCCATGGTGTACAAACTCGTCGCCTTCTATTGTGCTAGAGCAGGCGATGCAGTTACCACACTTGTGGTGACCCTCGATAGGCTTGAGATTCCATTGCGCCAATAAGTCGCTTTTGGGCTTGGGAATAACCACGTCAGCTCGGATGAGTTCCTGGCCAATGCTGCGTTTTTTTCTGTATGCAAAAATTGGTTTGGGGAACGGGCAGCTCAGCCCCTCCAACAAATGCCAATTCTTTAATACAGCCTGTCTCAATTTGTGGGTGTCCGGACAGAAGGTAGTGACGCACACAAGTTTCTCTAGAGGTGCTCGCTGTTTGGTTTGCAGTAGACATTCTTTAGGCGTATATTTTGCACGCTTAAGAGAGTGTTTGAGGAGCTTACGTGGATAACCACGCTCTTGCATATCACAGCAAAATGCTTGGGCATGCATCTCATAGTCTTGTATTTCTGAGCAATTCAGTCTTATTCTTAATAATTGCCCATAGGGTAAATTAGCTTTTAGACTGCGGGGATGTGCGCTTCTGTGGTGTAAAATCGTGTTTCTGTCAGTGGCCTTCCTGAACAAAGACGAAACCAACCTCCCGTCCACACACCTCATTTCAATATCCAAAAAAGTCATATGACTAGGGCTATTTTCTATCGAGAATTTTATATCTCTGTGCCTAGTATTGAGCCATCCATGAAAGTGAAGTAATTTCTCTTCAGTGCTAGCACTGAAGAGAAATTACTTCATTTTCAACGGCCAGTTCTACATGCAAGTGAAGGGCACCGCCATGGGATGTCCTTATGCCCCAGAAATGGTGGTGCTCTTCATGGCGCAGTATGAGGAAAGGTTCGTGGACATGAATAACCCTTTTAAACATCAAATACTACAGTGGTACAGGTACATAGACGACGTCTGGCTCCTGTGGCAGGGGAGTCAGACCGAGTTATTGGCCTTTCATGGATGGCTCAATACTAGGCACAGAGATATAAAATTCTCGAGAGTAAATAGCCCTAGTCATATGACTTTTTTGGATATTGAAATGAGGTGTGTGGACGGGAGGTTGGTTTCGTCTTTGTTCAGGAAGGCCACTGACAGAAACATGATTTTACACCACAGAAGCGCATATCCCCGCAGTCTAAAAGCTAATTTACCCTATGGGCAATTATTAAGAATAAGACGGAATTGCTCAGAAATACAAGACTATGAGCGGCATGCCCAAGCATTTTGCTGTGATATGCAAGAGTGTGGTTATCCACGTAAGCTCCTCAAACACTCTCTTAAGCGTGCAAAATATACGCCTAGAGAATGTCTACTGCAAACCAAACAGCGAGCACCTCTAGAGAAACTTGTGTGCGTCACTACCTTCTGTCCGGACACCCACAAATTGAGACAGGCTGTATTAAAGAATTGGCATTTGTTGGAGGGGCTGAGCTGCCCGTTCCCCAAACCAATTTTTGCATACAGAAAAAACCGCAGCATTGGCCAGGAACTCATCCGAGCTGACGTGGTTATTCCCAAGCCCAAAAGCGACTTATTGGCGCAATGGAATCTCAAGCCTATCGAGGGTCACCACAAGTGTGGTAACTGCATCGCCTGCTCTAGCACAATAGAAGGCGACGAGTTTGTACACCATGGGACCAAGTGGAAGCACAAAGAATTTTCTAATTGTAGAACAAAGAACGTTGTGTACTTGATTCTATGTCCATGCCAACTAATTTATATTGGAAAAACCAGCCAGCAAGTCCACCACAGAATAAGTCAGCACCGATCGCGGATTAAGAAAAAGGTCATGTCTGCTCCAATGGTGGAGCATTTCTGTGAGAAGTCTCACAATGAGCAAGAATTCAAATGGTCTGTCCTATACACTGTAAACTCCAGGTCAAAATGCCATGACGTCGAACGCGTTCTGTTACAAAAAGAAGCGTATCTAATTTTAAAATTCAATAGTGCACAGACTGGTTTAAATAACCTGTCTGAGATAGCGCATATTTGACCACATCGGTCCTGATTTGCATCGGTTAGACATCCCTGGCTTGCCCGCTGGTCTTGGTCCTCTATTGCATGAGAACAGGTCACTGACCCAGAGAAGCCACCCAAAATTCTAGTACAATCTAGCGTACTCATCTTTTGTTTTAAAATGCATGATACAATAAACAATTGGAAGGACATACCCATTACCTTTAGACTAAGATAAGGTGCTGTAGACAGCACTTCTAGCCTTTATTTTCAAGCAAATGTGACTCATGGGACTACATGCCCCATAATGCATCAGTATAG
Organism: Lissotriton helveticus; assembly: GCF_964261635.1. NCBI lineage: Eukaryota > Metazoa > Chordata > Amphibia > Caudata > Salamandridae > Lissotriton > Lissotriton helveticus. The sequence goes on along the minus strand of NC_136067.1, from coordinate 771,159,397 downwards.
CTTTTGCATATAACAAACAGGAAATAGCGGTGGCCATCTTTACTGAGAGAAATTCGAATCCCACAGCACAGAGCAGCAGCTCCAGCCACAGGTATTTGTCCCACTTGCACTAATACGCGCTTGCTGAGCGCTGAATCAGTTAAAATATTCTACTAAGGGTGCGCTTTGTTTTTCTTTGTAGAATGCTGAAATCAACAATTCCATTTAGGCGCAAATGAGAGATTAAATCAAGGTAGGCAATCCCTTCTCAAATTCTCCAAGCGAGTGTTTAACATAATGTGCACACCGCTAAGCGTCTGAATATTAATCTTTCCCATATCTCAGAACCCAAACTGATGGTCACGCCGCTTTTAATGGACCTTGCCAGCACTCGGCACTACTGAAAGTAAAAGGTATGCTTCCACTCCCCAACTTGTTTTAGCTAGTGAATATATTGTACCAATCTCGTAATGATAAAAATTAAAAACATCCCTTAAATTCTTTTAGGCTTCTCTGCCTGGCCACGTTATTTCATTTAAACGGACCCCCAAAAGACCCGATCTGAAATTCAACACTGAGCAGCCTTGGTATGTAGCGCACACCGACATTACAGCTACTGTATGATAAAAAGGAGCCCACACACTAGATTAAGCAAAACATTGCTTTTGTATCCCACAGATACAAGATACATACAGCCCTGATGACAGACCAGTGACTCCAGTCTGGTCTAGAAACGCGTCGGCAGTATTGGTTGGGAGACATAAAGTATTACTGTTGCACTAAAGCTAGGACCGGCTGGTCCAGCACTAAAATATACAAGATATTTAATCATTTATCTTCCCAACCCCTAGTTTCTCTCATTCAGTGTTTGTTAGCTTTTTGTTGTTCGTAAATTGATGTGTTTGTATTATTATTTTTTCAATAATGTCTGATGTGAGAATATTTTCTATTGGGTGTTATAATAATTTCTAAAATGTGTAAATAGTCTTTGCCCTTAATGTTTGCTAACATTAGTCCAGCCTTGTAAATATTTGTAAATATTTGCAATCAATGTCTTTTTTCTGTCAGCAATTTTTTCAAATTATAGAAAATACAAAATGATTGACACAAAATAATGGTGTCCAGGGAAGCGATAATAATGTTTCTTACCCTATATCAAAAAATTGTATTGAGTAACTGTGGTTTGGGCATTTTGTGTTGTTTACTAATGTTATTAGGTCTAGCCCTCACCACATCAAGGACCTAACCCCTTTTGTTCCCAATTGACATTCTTATCTTAGCATAGATCGCCGCCTAGTGCTGGGTCCGGATGTTTGCACCTTGTTGTCCTGGAAGAGTCTTCGAAGTATCACGAGATAGGTGACTCCTCCCCTGGACTACAGTGCGCATGGGCATCTTCTCCATCCTCAGATTGTTTTTCGCCATTGTGGCAAAGATGGAGTATAGAAAAGTAAGAGATGACCATGTAAATGTATGTAAGAAGGTACCCTGCAGCTGTGACAGGCACCGGGGAGGAGGGGGGTCGATATGAATGTCAGCAGCCCTACATGCCAAGAACACATGCATACTGGTAAGTAGCATTTTCCGTTCGAGGCATGTGGGCTGCTGAATTCATATCTTAGCATAGACTGTATAGCAGTTTCTCCTCTAGCGGTGGTCGCCTGCACCAGCTGCAGTGGTTTGAAGAAAGAGTTTTAAGAACAGCCTGGCCTACTGCAGCTTGTTGATTAGCTTGCACGTCAACACAGTAGTGTTTAGTGAAGGTGTGTATGGTAGACCATGTAGCTGCCCTACATATGTCTTCTAAGGGAATATTTCCCAGGAAAGCCATGGATGCCCCCATTTTGCGCGTTGAGTGGGCTTTTGGGGGAACAGTTAGAGTGCGCTTTGCTTTTTGATAGCATATTTGAATGCATTTAACTATCCATCTGGCTATTCCCGTTTTAGAAATGGGATTACCCTTATGTTGTGGTGAAAAAGCAACAAAAAGTTGCTTAGTTTTTCTGAATGATTTAGTTCTGTCCACATAATAGAGCAGAGCTCTTTTGACATCTAGAGTGTATAGGGCTCTTTCCGCTACCGACTGCGGGTTTTGAAAGAAAACTGGCAATTCTATGGACTGATTGATGTGGAAAGTGGATATAACTTTTGGCATGAATTTAGGGTTAGTACGAAGCACCACATTATTTTGGTGTATCTGCATGAAGGGTTCCTGAATGGTTAGTGCCTGTAGCTCACTTACTCGTCTGAGGGAGGTAATGGCAATTAAAAATGCCACTTTCCATGTTAAGAATAGTAGTTCACATGAGTGTAGTGGTTCGAAAGGTGGCCCCATGAGTCTGGTTAGTACTACGTTTAAGGTCCAGACTGGTGAAGGTGGATGCTTTGGAGGGATAATTCTTTTAAGTCCTTCCATAAAAGCTTTGAGAGGTGGTATTCTGAACAGGGACACATGTTGCCTGTTTTGAAGATATGCTGCTATAGCAGCAAGGTGTAGCCTTATGGATGAGTATGCTAGATTAGATCTTTGAAGATGTAGCAAGTAACAAATTATGTTCGTATGGAGGCATCTAATGGATTGATCTGGTTGTTATTACAATAGATTACAAATCGTTTCCATTTAGCTGCATAGCATGCTCTAGTAGTGGAGAGCCTTGCTTCCCTGATAATGTTCATGCAGTCTGGAGGCAAGTTAAGGTATCAGAACTCTAAGACCTCAGGAGCCAGATCGCTAGGTTCACCTGATTGGGATATGGGTGCCTGATTTCGCCATGGTTCTGTGTTAGCAATTGTGGCGACAGGCGTAGTTCTTTGGTGCGGGACTACCGATAGTTCTAGGAGCGTTGTGTACCATGGCGGTCTTGCCCATGTGGGAGCAACCAGGATCATTGTGAGTGACTGTTGTTTTAGTTTGCGTGCCACTAATGGAATCAGTGGGGTTGGCGGAAAAGCGTACGCAAATCTGCCTGACCAGTTCATCCATATCGCATTGCCCTGTGACAACGGGTGTGGGAACCTGGCGACAAAGGATTGGCATTTTGAGTTTTCTTTTGTGGCAAACAGATCTATGTCTGGTTGTCCCCACCTTTGGAAGAATGGTTAGAGGACTTGAGGGTGAATCTCCCATTCGTGTATTTGTTGGCTGTGTCGGCTTAGTAGATCGGCAATCTGATTTTCTACTACTGGGAGGAGAAAGATGTTCTTTGGAATTTCCCACTTCCATATGCTCTGGGCTAGGTGAGAGAACTGTGGAGAGTGTGTCCCTCCCTGTTTTTGAATGTACTGCATGGCTGTCACGTCGTCCGTCCGGATTAACACAGCCTTGTTGTACAAGTATTTCTGGAAGGTTTTCATTGCTAGAAATACTGCTAGTAATTCTAAGTGATTTATATGCAATGTCTTTTGTTTGACTGTCCAGAGACCTTGGACTGTGTATTGAATGAGGTGGGCTCCCCAACCTGTTTGTGATGTGTCCGCAGTTAACACTACTTGTGGAACTGGCTCCTGGAACAGTCGCCCCTTGGAAAGGTTTTGTGGGTTCCACCACTGCAGAGAGTTGTAAGTGAGACTATCTACCAACACTAGGTCTTTTAGTTGTCCTTGAGCTTGGTTCCACTGTTGTGCTAGGCATTCCTGCAATGGACGCATTTGAAGTTGGGCATGAGGGACAATGAATATGCAGGAGGCCATCATGCCTATAAGCTGCATGAACACTCGAGCTGGCAGGGAGAGTTGTGGCTGAAATTTTTGAATGAGAGACTCTATGCTGGATATCCTGGTTGAATTTGGATATGCTTTCGCTACTGATGTATCTATTGTTGCTCCCAGATACTGTTGTATGTGGGAGGGCTGCAGATGCGATTTTGGGTAATTTATGGAAAAACCCAGACTGTGCAGCAGCTGGATTGTTTGAGACGTATGGTTTGCACACTGTGCGGATGATTTGGCTTTTATGAGCCAATCGTCCAGGTAGGGGAACACATGGATGTGTTGCCTTCTGAGGTGTGCTGCTACTACTGCTAGGCATTTTGTAAAAACCCTTGGTGCTGTAGTTACCCCGAAGGGGAGAACTTTGAATTGGTAATGGTGACCTTCTATTGTGAACCTGAGATATTTCCAGTGAGCTGGATGTATAGGTATGTGAAAGTATGCATCTTTGAGGTCTAATGTAGCAAGGAAGTCGCCTTGCTGGAGTAACGGGAATACTTGTTGTAGCGTGATCATATGGAAATGCTGTGAGAGTATGTATTGGTTCAGAGGTCTGAGGTCCAGTATCGGTCTGAGGGATCCGTCTTTTTTGGGAATAAGGAAGTTGGAGCTCTTATTAAAAGTGCTCTAGGTATTACTTTTCAATGTAGAGCAAGTTTGGGATGTGTTGCCTCTCCCTGAGCCTGTGAAGGAGGAGCGACAAAAGGAACTTCTGGACTGTTGAAACTGAAGTGCGCCCATAGACTTAGCAATATCAGTACATTTTTCATCTTTTCTAAGATGGTATCTACTGCAGGGCCAAACAAGAAATCGGTTAACTGGCTGGTTAAGGATGGTTGATTGCACTTCATTCTTAAAGCCGGAAATGCGTAGCCACGCATGCCAGCGTAGTAATACGCTAGTGTTGATGGACCTGGCTACTGTGTCAGCTGCATCAAGTGCACACTTAATGGAAGCGTTAGTGGTAAATTTGCCTTCCTGTATTAGGTCGTTAGCTTTAGCTTTAAAGGGTTCTGGTAAGTGTTGTAGTAAACCCTCCAGTTGGTCATAATGTGCTCTATCGTAGCGTGCTAATAGAGCTTGTGTATTTGCAATTCTCCAGGTATTTGCTGCCTGGGAGGCCATTCTTTTGCCTGAGGCTTCTAATATTTTTGACTCCTTGTCAGGAGGGGGAGCATCTCCTGTTTGTGAATTATCTCGCTTTCGAGCGTTTTATACAACTAGCGAGTCTAGTGGCAACTGTGACTTAATATAAGAAGGGTCTGTAGGAGCTGATTTATATTTCTTCTCAATTCTGGGATTGAGGACACGCGCTCTGGCTGGGTCTTTAAATATGTCTGGCACGTGTTTTAGTACCCCTTTTAACATAGGAAGTGTACGTACACTCTTTTCTGAAGATGGAAAAGTGTCAAATAGGAAATCCTCTTCTATTGGGTCAGTGTGCATGTCTACCCCATGATATTTAGCTGCTCTATCCATTAGTTGGTTAAACACAATGGTGTCATCAGTAGGCGACGGCTTTGTAGGATATGTAGAGGTGTCAGGGATGGGTTGTGCATCATAAGGATCATTCTGGTCATCCCATGTGTTATCCTGTACATCCTGATCCTCAGGTTCTCCAAAATCATCCTGAGGATGTTCCCCCATGTTTTCTCTGTCATCATAATCTGAAGGTGTAGGAGAGTAAGGTACAAAAGGCATGCTGGGAAAGAAAGGAGGAGGAGTAAAAGGTCTTGAAGGAGATGTTCCAAAGTCTTTTTTCTTTGGAGGAACAGCAGAAGAAGCGTCAGTGTCTAATGGTCTTTTCTTCCTGTGATAAACTGTTACGTGTCCTGTTTCAGGGTCTATGTACAGTTTGGGTTGTTCTGTGCTCACTGGATCAGGATGGAAAAGTTCTTCCTCAACTGTCTGTGGTTTTGGCGCCGATGTTTTTGGCTTAGTCACTGGTTTGTGGGGAGTCTTTGGCTCGAGGGCCTTCGGCTGTGGAGCTTTTTTCGGCTCCACTGCTGATTTCGTGTCGGTGACCTTTTTCGGTTCGACGACTTTCTTTTGTTAGACGTCTTTTGTTGGCTGTACTGCCTTTTTTGGTTCGGTGACCTTCTTTGGTTCGACAACCTTTTTCGGATCGACCGTTTTTTTTGGTTCGATAACTTTTTTCGGTTCACCGTGTTTCTTTGGCTCGACGACCTTTTTCGGTTCGAGGATTTTCGTAGGTTCGACGGCCTTTTTCGGGTCGACAGGCTTTTTAGTGTGATCTGGTTTTTGTGGATCGACACTTCGGCTCAACGGCCTTTTTCGGATCGACTGATTTTCTGGGATTGACTACCTTTTTTGTTTCTACGCCCTTTTTTGTATCGACGACCTTTTTCGGCACGACAACCCTTTTAGGTTCGACGGCCTTTTTGGGAAGAGTGTTGCTCATTCCTGGGGTATCAGAAGGCTTGGGTTTGTTCTTCGGAGCCGAGCCAGAAGGCGGGGCCTCTGAAGGAGTTGGTCGATCTCGGCTAAGGCCTTTAGGCGATGCCTCGACCGGAGCCTTGTCTTGAGGTGGACGCGGGGTTGGGGGCTTGGTACTCACGGTTTGCCACGATGTGATCTGGTCATCGGAGTATGACTGGTCCTCTACGGTGACAATTTCTAGGTCGGAGTCTGCCGCTTCTGGGAGTACATGTTGTCGTCGAAAATGTTCTCTGGTTCCGGTGCCTGCCGCTGCATTTCTTGTCTCGCGGCCTTTCGGTTCCGGATAGTTTTCTTCGATCGGAACTGAGCACAAGCTGGACAGTTCTCCTCGTTGTGCTCGGGAGATAGGCACTTGTTGCATACTGTATGTTTATCAGTACGAGGGAATTTAGAGTGACATTGTGGGCACCTTTTAAAACGGGGTCCTTCCCATCGGCAACATGCCCAAGTGGCGTCGGAAAGGCCCAACTGCCCGCGTCGACGACCGGATCGAGATGGAAAGTTTTATCGAGTCAAGGTGTACCCAACGAGAACAATACCGTCGAGGGAGAAGGCCTTTTGGCCTTAGAAAGTTGAAAAGTTTTGGTTCCGAAGTTGGAGTTGAGGAGTAGCATCCGAACCCAATGGCGGAAAAAAACAATCTGAGGATGGAGAAGATGCCCATGCGCACTGTAGTCCAGGGGAGGAGTCACCTATATCGTGATACTTCGAAGACTCTTCCAAGACAACAAGGTGCAAACATCCGGACCCAACACTAGGCGGCGATCTATGCTAAGATATGAATTCAGCAGCCCACATGCCTCGAACATCACTTTACGAATGTTTTTCTTACTCAGGGCTGGATCCTGGATTTAGCCCTGGTGCATTTCCTGTAAACAGTTGAAAGAAATAGTTTTTGTTATACAGGCAATTTTTAATGAATATTTGTAAGTTTTGAAAATCGACACTTAGAAGAAATTCTGGCAAAAACCAGGCAATATAATCCTATGGAGGAAAATCGAGTTAACAGTAAATCACAGTTATAATTATTTTTTAGGTTCAGTGCTGGCCTCAAAGATACAGCACTGTAATCTCTCCTGATAGCAGGTGAGTATTTTTGTTTTCGTTGATCGGCTGATTTTTAGTGCATATTTTAAAGTTGCAAAACTCGACACTTAAAAGAAACTGAGTGAAACCCAGCTAATGTAACCCTATGGAGAAAATCAAGTTATCGGTCTTTGGGTAAGTACTCGGCTGGCAGAGTTAAGATTCTGGGGGTAGACTCGGGGGTCTCCCAAGGTCAGGTAAGTACAGTTATTACACCCTCAGCAGCACAGGGGATGCGCTGGGTGCAGAGTGAGTAGGCCCAATGTTATCCTATGGAGGATAGGGAGCCTTTGGTTGGTGGCTGCTAGCAGACAGACCACGCGGCTGTGGGAGCTGAGGTCCTGGTCACTTTCTCGGGGCAAGTGGGGAAGTAGAGTAGGATAGATGCTGCACTCCCAGTTGCACTCGGGCGGCTGGGTGCAGGGTGCTTTTGGACCTTCGGGCGCCCAATGTATTTCAATGGGGGACCTGGAAGTTGAGCAAAGGCTGCAGGCTCGGGGACGGAGATTCTTCAGGTGCGACCACCACTTCGAGAGGTAAGTTGGGATCTTGGAGGAAAGGTAGACACCCAGGAGTTGGGCACAGGGGGCCATGGGGCGCCGGGTGCAGGGGTGTCTTTTGGCATCGGGAAATCTTGCCCACAGCTGGTTGCGGTTGGAGGGGTCCCTGGTTGTGAGGCTGCAGGCGTCGTCAGGAGCGCCGAGGAGGGTCCTTGGGTGCTGGATTCCGGGTCACAGTCGCCGGGGGGACGTCCTTGTGGTCTTTGTCCACTCAAGCACGGGCCGGGCTCGCCGGGTGCAGAGTGCGCTGGATTTGCGGTTCCTGGCTGGCACCAGGAGTTGTTGCTGTTCGAGCAGAACCACTGCTCGTGGAGTCCCAGTCTTTAGATGAGCACGGTAGTCAGGTCCTCTGGGGTTTTCGAGGTTGCTGACCACTGGAGACGCCGGGGTTTAGCAAAAGCAGGTTCAAGGATCACCAGGCCTGTAGGGCTGGGGCCAAGTCAGTTGGTGTTGTCCTCTTGTTAGCAGCTGCACGGCAGGGCTTCTTTCTTCTTGTTCTTTCTTGTTTCAAAATCGGGATCTGAGGGAGGAAGGTTCAGGGTACCCCTAAATACTAAATTTAGGGGTGTTACAGGTAGGGCAAGGGCAGGGACCAATAGGTCCCTGTACTGGGGTGAGTACACCTGCAATCTTGTCACTCTCCAGTGGGAGGGGGGCAGAAGCCTAGCTATAATTGGGTAGGGCTCCCCATTCTTAAAATGGTGAGAGCCCGGAGTTGTGCTTTACCTCGCCTTCCCCACCTGAGGGGTGGGGTTGGCAGAGGCTGGCACACCCCTTTCCTTCCTTTGTTTTTCCGGCCAATCTTCCCGCCAGAGTGGGGGCCAGAACCGGTGGGGGCCAGCTGCAGAGTACAGCAAGTGGCCTGGGGAAGCTCACAAAGGCAGCATGCCTTTGAAGCTCCCCCTGCCCATCCTGGGGGAGGAGACCTAGCACCTCGTCCCAGGATGTGCATTGTTGCAGGCACAAGAGAGCGGAGGGCTCTCTACCCAGGGGTCCAGCAACATGGCTGCTGGGTGGCAGCCTATGCAGCCTCTGAGTCAGGACATGGGTTGTAGGTTAGTTTCAGGGGGAAACGTTAAGTTGCCCTCTGGTGTGCATTGTACATTAAATCCCACACTGGCATCAGTGTGGGTTTAATGTGCTGAGAAATTTGATACCAAACTTCTCAGTCTTCAGTGTAGCCATTATGGTGCTGTGGAGTAAGTGTTTGTGAGAAGTTGGCCTGATGTGCAGTGTTCACTATTCTAGTGATCACTATATATCAGTCCAAACAACCCTTATTGATGATTGGTTGTAAGTCAACCTTATAGACCAGCTATCCTAGTAGCATGGATACGAGCAGTCTAAGGCTAAGACTCTAGAGGGCGTGTTAAGCCAGCTGTTTTACCATCACATTACCCCTTGAACACCCAGTGAAAGGACACCACACAAGTGTTATGAAAATAAACAATGTATTTATTAGAATCACAACAACCCTGTACTCTTTATGAGGACAGGGTGCTAGGCACACAACAAAACTCTTATGAAAATACTTAAGTTAGCACGTTATACACAAATGCCCGAGGGGCACGAAAAACCATATACTCTAAAAGTGGAATGCGAATTACTAGCAGGTAAGTAACAATTCTCAGAGGCTTTGGGATCGCTAGGACTGGACTACTGAACCTTTAGATTACTAGCAGGAGGCCTAGGGAACTCGGGTGCAGAGTGTGCACTCTCACGCGGGATGCGGGACAAAGTCTATGGAAGCTAGAATTCACAAAGTTAGTGTTCACGGGCGAACCCGACCTGATAGGGAGAAAACGACAGTGGATCCTGACCCTTGGATAGTGAGGCTATGCTGGGGCACCGAAATGCCGAAGTTACCTAGCCCAGGGGCTGCAGCTGCATAGGTCTGAAAAGACGTCGGGAATCCTCGTGCCGGACCAGGAGCCTGGAAGAAGGAAGTTGCTGGCAGGCGACCAGTGAAGAAAAGTTCGATGGATCCAAGCCTGGATCAAGGAAGAAGAAAACCTGAAAGCAGAGGGGACCAAGTTCTTGAATCACTAGCCAGTGATTAAGTGGGCACCAGGATGGCACCGGGCGAAGTCACCGCAGTCAGGTGAGTGGGCGTGCTGGGCTCTGCAGTCTCTCGGACCAGGAGGCGTTGTCGGCGACCAGGATGGAGGTGCGAGCTGTCCCACGAAGGTTCTTGCTGTCGACGTCGCTGGACCCAGGATTGGGCAACAAGTCTTGGCAAATGCAAGGCCCACGCGGTGGACCTAAAATGGCGTCTTAGCCGGACCAGGAGGGTCCAGGGTACTTCTCTGATGGAGGGAAGCAAGGGCCAGTCTGGAGCAACCAGACTAGCAGCAGTGTTGTCGTCGGGCGTCGTTCGGAAGGCCACAAGCCAGCGGGCTAGTAGCCAAACAACGCGGTGAGCAGCAAAAAGCAGAAGGGCCCCACGCCGATCGTGGAGATGCTGGGGGGCTGCTCTTCGGTGCTGGAGCTGCTCAGGGTGGGGGCTTCTCGGACCCCAAAGCACTCACCAGGAATTTACTCGGTGGGCTTGCTGTGCAGAAGTCGTGCAGTCTTGGCGATGGCCGGTCCCTCGAGGTCTCGTCGCACCCACGATTCTCAGCTGTGCTGTAGAGGTGGGTAGAGGTCAGAGGTGCCAGGGAAGCCGGGTCTCGTCGAGCTGGGCAGTCGGATTCCGGAGGAAGGACGTGCAGCAGACCGCAGTGTTCTTGGATGGTGCCTGCGGATGCAGGGTGACTACTCCTTAGCCACAAGGGAGAATCTTGAGGAAGAAATCGTGAAGTCCTTTCGTGGAAAGTGGTATCTTGATTCCAAAGATGATCTAATTTGGAAGGGGGCCAGTTCCTACCTTTATCTGGGAAAAGGGGGCTGGCACGCGACTAAGTCCTGCCCTATGGGTGGGACCAGGAGGGGGGTGGTTACACCCCTCTCCTTTGGCGGGCTTTCCCCAGGCCAGGGGCTGGAGTGCCCCTGGAACTGGTTTCAGCCGGCCTATGCACAGTGAGCACCGGGGTGCCACTTGCAGTCACCTTCCTCTGTAGCCCTGCCTACCTGGAATACACAAAACCCTGTCTGGGACGGTGCTGGCACCGCCCCTGGCAGGAAACCCTTTGTCCTTGCCTCCTGCTCTGGGAGGACTCCCAGCAGCAGGAGGGCAGACTTGTGTCTCGGTGGCAGCATCCATTTTGTGGATGCTAAGGCTCTGTCTGACTTTAACCGGGGTTACAGGTTACATACATGTCGTGTCCCTCTAGAAGGGTGGAATGCTAACCCCGTCGCCAGAATTGGCGAGGGGTTAGTATTCCAATTCGTATGACACCTTACTCGACATGTTTTGATAAAGCGATACCAGAGTTGGCATATAACCGCGAGGATTATAATGCACTTAAGAGTATATGGTATGCGATATCATGGAAACGGCTAAGGGATGGATCCCGAAAGCCGCAGACAGGCTCAGCTCATGCCAGAGCACTTATCTCACACGATTCCAAGCACTCTGCCTTCAGGATTGTCAAGGCCTGCCATAGGAGTGACTGATAGGAGATCTGTGTGTCCATTTTTAGGGTTAGATATAGGTATACTATATCTAAAGCAAAGGGTGATTACACCACCTTGCCCCAGCTGTCAAGCAGCCAGTTGTGTCAGATTTGGATGGCCAACCAGGGGTGGCATAATACATGCTGCAGCCCCTGGTAGGCCCTGGGTACACCTATGCCCTGGGTACCTAAGGTACACTGTACAGGGACTGATAAGGTGACTCAGTATCCAATTAGATATGTACCTAAGGTACATGGAATCCATTTTACAGAGAGAGCAGTAGGCCTGGGGTCCTGAATAGCAGGGCCCCAGGTCAACTAAGTCAGAAAACCAGCAAAACACCAGGCAAAAAGTTGGGGGCAACCATAGTCAGGGATCTACCTTCCTACAGTGTTGAAGACCTCCTAGCACCATATACTCTTAATGGCAGCACTGCACTTACAGTGCCCAGGAATGGACCTGAGTACTGTAGGGGTACAGGACTCATGCACCTGTATCCACACCACTGGCATAGTGCACCCAGCTAGAGGGGTGACTGAGGTATGCCAGGGCAGTGTGGTTGTGGGCATGGCACACAGGGATGTGTGCCATGTCGACTCTTTGTTTTGTTCTGCACCAAGACACTCAGCCTGCAAAGGCAGTGTGTGTGTCAGGGGACTGGGCCCCGAAGGGTGGCACAATAAGTGCTGCAGCCCTTAGGGGTCTTCTCTGGTCACAGTGCCCTGGGTACCTAGGGTGCCATTTACCAGGGGTTGACCTGTGGCCAGAGATGCCAATCGGGTTTAGGTTTCAATACAGTTTTAGGGAAGGAACACAGGCCCTGTTTACCTGGTTGGCAGGAACTCAGGGCACACTCAGTCAAAGTACATCAGCAATTCAGCAAAAAGTGAGGGCATACCATGCAAGAAAGATGCACTTTCTCACACACAATCCTTCTTTACAGGCACTGCAGGAATGCCTGGGGTGTCTAATTTCCTTTTGCTGTGTGGAACAGTAGACATGTCCTGTTTTAGGGTGTATATGGAGTTTTTTTTGTTTTTGATCGATAGAATCCGGTCGAAAAAGTTCTTCCTCCTCTGTAGATGCTTTCCGCGTGGATAGGAGGGTTTTTTCGGGTCCTTTGGCTTCGATGTGGAGGCGGAAATCTTTTTCAGCTACGAATGTTTCGGTTTCGGATCCGATGCATTTTCCTTCGGCACGGGGTGGTCGGTGCCGAGGTCTTTTTGGGAATAGGTAGGGCGCCGATGGCACTTGTGGGACAGTGATATGTGGTTTGCTCGGTACCTACCGGAAGGCTTGTCTTTTTTGTTCGGAGCCGAGCCTGAGGGCAGGGCTTTTGAAGCTTATTTTTGGTTGCGACTGGGGCCAGCAGGCGAAGTCTTGACCAGGGCCTGCATTTTTGGAGGTGGTATTGGGTCAGGGGCAGTTGTACTCACTCGTTGACCAGGAGGGATGGGATGGTCTGAGTTGGAGTCGTCTGCTTCGGACACGATTTGCAGATCCTTAGAGTCCTCTTCCGGTATATCGGGGCCTTCATCGAAGATGTCCACCGGTGCCGGAGCTGCTGTCTGCACCATGATGTGTTGTCGGGCCCGGCTATCACGGATGGTTCTTTTGGATCTAAAGGAGGCGCAGGCCTGGCAATTGTTCTCGTCGTGTTTAGGCGAGAGACACCGTTTACAGACCTGGTGGTGGTCACTGTGTGGAAACTTAGGTCCAAACTGGAGGCATTTTTTTAAATGGAGTCCTTCCATGAGCCGTAGGTTCCAATGGAGTCGATAGGCCCAGCGGCCAGAGTCGACGACCGGAATAGAGTATTTGAGGAGCACGTCGAAGATCACGCGATCGAAAACAATACCGGCGAGTCTATGATGCTTTTGCGTCGAAAAGGTTTGGAGATATGGTGCCGAACCATAGTGCAGAAGTTACATCCAAACCCAATGGCAGAAAAAAACAATCTGAAGATGGAGTCGATGTCCGTGCGCACTGTCATCCAAGGGAGGAGTCACCTATGACCACAAAAGACTTCTTCCAAGACAACAAGGTGCAAGCATCCGAGCCCAACACCATATGGCAATCAATGTAAAGTACACTATCTGCAGCCCATATGCCTCGAACAGCTTGTTTCCTCACAATGTCTCACAGACTTTATGAAGTGGATGGAGAGCAGAAATTGGTTGATGCATTGAAGTGGTCTTTCAATTGTGAAAGGCAGGCTTTTTGTCTGGATTAAAAAAATGTTTTAATAGTATTAAGATGTTTATCCAGTGGATAGATCTGTAACTGTGAATATTAATTAAACATTCTAAGTAACTGTTGGCACAGACCATTGGGGCATTTACATAAATATATGTCAATGACCTTACCAATACTTACCACGCGTGGTAAAGGAAGCGTTTACACTGGGACTCATTACCACAGTCCCGCAAAGAGATCTCATCCTCACAATTACTTAAGGTAAACTAGTTTAATACTTAGTACTGAACAAAACAGTAAAACAATGGTCTCTAGCAATCAACTCGTTTATTTTACAGTCTGTTGCAAAGTAACATCATTGGAAGAGTAAAGAGCACCGTCCACATTAGTGGAGTAGTTAAAAAAACATCCCAGACAATTGCAGGTCATATTTGAGAAAAACCTGACCCACAACGCTACTCAAAGGAGTAATATTTTGTGAAAGTGTGCATCTATTTTTCAAAGCAGCTGTTTTAAGAGCGCCGTGCAGTAGTGTATGAATGTCTTGCAAGAGCTACAATATTTGCTTTCCTTTTGATGTGTGAAAGAAGAATTTACACACCTGTGGAAGCTTTCTGGTAAAGCCCCTGTTTACATGCAGATTCCTCACTTTATTCAACTTCTCCAGGCACCAGGCAGGAGCCAGAATCGTTGATCTAGTTCCCAGATACAGGTAGGTGGTGCCTCGATTCCAAGTCGTCTCTGGCACCATCCCGGATGTGACAGACATATCAGGCACTGCAAGAGCGTCAGCCTTTTATACCCCATGCCCTTAGTGGTACAAACAAGCCTGTTGAACATAAAGGAAAACCAAACTTCTATATCATAACAGATTCAATAACCAAAGCCATAATGGATGAATCCGAGGTCCATGGAGAGAAAGACAACTGCTTGCAACAAAGCGTTCTAGATCAAGAGATGCCAAACCAGAATCAGCCATAAAGTACTGATTGACGCCAACAGGCTGAATACCAGCACCAGAGGGAACCGAATGAGTGCCCTGCATCTGTGCCAGCCACAACCCGATCAATGATGCAGCAGGATGAAGCATGCTGAAGTTAAGATGCAGCCAATGTTCTGTGCAAAGTCAACCAGCTGAAGGAGGGGCATATGACGGGCATGAAAACTCCTTGGAGTGTTAAGGTACACCAGTAGGAGCTGAAAGAGCTCAAGCCAAGCCTATGAAGCTTGGGTGATCAGCATTACCAGTCACCTGTGAGGGATCAACAGCACAAGCAGATGTCAAAGCACCAACATAGTTGGGCACTGGAACCAAGCGTCTGCCCAAATAGGCAGAAGCCATATCTGAAGGCAACATCAAGCTCAAAAGTGAGGGGGGCACCCCAAACAGGTAGTAAAAACCCAGACACGAAGCAAGACCAACAAGGGAGCTTGGGTGTGCAGAAACACGATATCCAGTACTGCAATAAATTTAAAACAGTAAACTTTTAGAAGAGTGTAGGAAGCTGGCTCTGTATATACTATACCAAAGTGAGGTATAGTGTGCACAGAGTCCAGTGGAACCCCAAAGGTAAGCAGAGGTAAAAGTAGATAGCACCTTACACTCTATTTGTGGTAGTGTAGTCAAGCGAGCAGTAAGGCTGTATCAGAGGACAGTGTTAAGCATTTGTTGTACACAGTCAGCACATGAATTCACACACTCAGACTGAACTTCAGAACAATTGTTTTTGTATAAAAATATTCTTGTAGTTATTTTATTTTCTAGAACCAAGCAGGCCTGGCAAAGTTAAGCAATATGTACTTTACAGTAGTAATGCAATTGAAATACAGTTTGAGTGATAACTGTATATGCACTTTGATCTGATTTACAGTATGGATGCAGATAAATGCAATACTTGGTAAAATGCAGTACATAGACTTGATTAGGCTTTTCAGTAAAATAGCAGGTAAGTAACTTTTGAGATTACTAGGCTTACACAGAGTAGTACACCTAGATACTACTCTGGGACATTTCCTAAAAACCGAGTAAGTAAAATCGTTTGTTAGATTTTGCAATTTTAATGAATTTCTTTAGTTTCTCAAACTCCACACTTGGAAACTTATCACAGAAAAACAGTCAATGTTATCCTATGGAGGAAAGGAAAATGCTACTTACCAGTATGCATCTGTTCTTGGCATGTAGAGCTGCAGATTTGTATACTTAGCATTAGATCGCCACCTGGTGTTGGGCTCGGATGATTGCATGTTGTCATCTTGGAAGAAGTCTTTGTAGTCACAAGATAGGTGGCTCCTCCCTTGGACGATAGTGCGCATGGGCATCGGCTCCATCCTTAGATTGTTTTTTGCCATGATGGGAAATGATGGAGTTAGTAGAAAGAAAGAAGGGATGTCCATGCGTGTATATCTAATTAAGATAAAACTGGAACAGATGCAGGTCCCGGGGAGGCGGGAGGGCGTGTACAAATCTGCAGCTCTACATGCCAAGAACAGATGCATACTGGTAAGTGTAATTTTCCGTTCGAGGCATACGAGATGCAGATTGAACACTTAGCATCGATTGTGCAGCAGTGTCTCCCCTAGCGGTGGTCACCTGTGTCTGTGGCAGTAGTTTGAAAGAGTTTTAAGGACAGCTTGACCTACTGCAGCTTGCTGCCTGGCTTGCACATCAACACAATAGTGTTTAGTGAAGGTGTGTGTTGTAGACCATGTTGCTGCCTTGCAGATTTCTTCTAGGGGAATGTTTCCTAAGAAAGCCATGGAGGCTCCTAGGTTTTGTGTGTGGAGTGCGCTCTAGGTGGAACTGTTAATGTGCGTTTTGCTTTGTGATAGCATATTTGTATACATTTAACAATCCACCTTGCAATTCCTGATTTAGAAATGGGATTGCCTTTATGTGGTGGAGGGAAGGCTACAAATAGTTGCTTTGTTTTGCGAAAGGACTTGGTCCTATCTATGTAATAGAGAAGAGCTCTTTTTACATCTAGTGTGTGTAAAGCTCTTTCTGGTACTGAGACTGGGTTTTGACAAAACACTGGTAACTCAACAGATTGGTTTAGATGAAAAGGAGTAATTACTTTAGGAAGGAATTTAGGATTAGTTCTTAGAACCACTTTGTTACGGTGTAATTGTAAGAAAGGTTCTTGTATAGTGAAAGCTTGAATCTCACTAACTCTTCTAAGAGAGGTAATAGCAACGAGGCAATCTGTTTTCCATGTGAGAAATTGTAGTTCACATTTGTGTAAAGGTTCAAAGGGGGTCCCATGAGCCTGGTAAGAACAATGTTTAGATGCCACACTGGAGAGGGTGGTAACCTAGGAGGAATAATTATTTTTAATCCTTCCATAAAAGCTTTTTTTGCTGGTACCTTAAACAACTACATACGTTGTCTGTTTTGTATATATGCGGCAATGGCTCCAAGATGTAAACGTATAGATGAATAAGCTAGATTATATCTTTGTCAATGGAGAAGGTAACAGATAATATTCAAAGGATCAATTTGATTATTATTGCAGTAAATGGCATTTTTTTTCTATTCAGCAGCACAGCAAGCTCTAGTAGTAGGTCTTCTGGCTTCTTTAATGATATTCATACAGTCTGGTGGCAGGTTAAGGTAACCAAACTAAGACTTCAGGAGTCTTTCAGTTGACTTGGATCTGGATGCCTGATGTCTCCATTCAGTTGATTTGGATCTGGATACCTGATGTCTCCATGGTTCTGCATTAGCATGTATGTTGTCAGAGACAGTTTTTGGTAAGGAACTAGAGAGAGTTCCATCAGTGTGGTGAACCACGGTTGGCGTGCCCATGTGGGAGCTACCACGATCAGTTTGAGAGACTGTTTAAAGCTTGCGTACCACTAGTGGTATTAGTGGGGTTGGCGGAAAAGCGTACACAAATCTGCCTGACAAGTTCATCCATATTGTATTGCCCTTGGACAACGGGTGTTGAAACCTGGCAGCGAAGGTTGGGCATTTTGCGTTTTTTTGTGTGTGACAAACAGGTCTATGTCTGGATGACCCCACTTGTGAAAGAATTGTTGAAGAACATGCCGATGTAGTTCCCATTCGTGAATCTGTTGTGTCTGTCCACGTAACAGATCGGCTATCTCATTGTGAATTCCTGGAAGGTGTTCAGCAAGCAGAAATATCTTTTGTGGAATGGCCCATCTCCAAATGTGTTGTGCGAGCTGGGACAGTTGCAGGGAATGTGTGCCTCCTTGTTTCTATATGTAGTACAGGGCTGTCATGTTGCCCGCCCGGATTAAGACAGCTTTGTTCTGTATGTGTACTTGGAAGGACTTTAGTGCCAAGAAAACGCCAGCAACTCTAGGCGATTGATGTGAAGCATTTTTTGTTGAGCGTTCCATCGTCCCTGAGTTGTGTGTTGGAGCAGATGTGCTCCCCATCCTGTCAGGGATGCGTCTGTTGTCAGTACTATTCGTGGAACAGGCTCGAGGAACGGCCGCCCTCTGGACAAGTTTTGGCGTTCCACCACTGCAGAGAGCGATGTGTGCGGCTTTCCACCAACACCAGGTCTGTCAGTTGTCCTTGTGCCTGATTCCACTGATGTGCTAGACATTCCTGCAATGGGCGCATTTGCAGTCTTGCATATGGTACAATAAAATTGCAAGATGCCATCATGCCTATCAGTTGCATGAACACTCTGGCTGGGGGAGAGTATTGGTTTTGGAACCTTGTAACTAAGGCTTGAGCGCTGCATCCTCGCTGGACTGGGATAAGCTAGAGCTGTATTGGTGTTTATGGTAGCCCCTAGGTATTGATGTACATGAGAGGGCAGTAGATATGACACGGTGTGGTTTATTGTAAACCCCAAGTTGTGCAGAGTCTGAATTGTGTGAGATGTGTGTTGAACACACTAGTTAGACGATTGGCTCATAAAGGCCAAGTCATTCAAGTATGGGAAGACATGGATATGTTGTCTTCTGAGATGTGCTGCTACTACTGCTAGGCACTTTGTGAACACTCTTGGTGCAGTTGTGACCCCGAATGGAAGCACTTTGATTTGATAGTGTTGTCCTAGCACAAACCTGAGATACTTCCTGTGAGAAGGATGTATGGGAATGTGAAAGTAGGCGTCTTTAAGGTCTAGTGTATGGAGGAAATTGCCTTGTTGCAACAATGGGTGCACTTGTTGTAAAGTGACCATGTGAAAATGATCTGAGTGTATATACCGATTGAGAGGCCTTAAATCTAGAATTGGTCTTAGTGTCCCATCCTTTTTGGGTATTAGGAAGTAGAGTGAGTAGACTCCTGTTCCTTGATGTTGCAATGGAACTAGCTCTATTGCATCTTTTTGTAGCAATGAGAGAACCTCTTGTTGGAGCAGCGTTAGATGTTCTGTGGACATTGGATGCTGTCTGGGTGGTATATTTGGAGGGATAGCTGTAAGCTTTAGGCAGTAACCATACTGGATAATCTGTCTTACCCACTAGTCTGTTGTGATGGAATTCCAGACAGGTAGGAACTGTGTTAATATCCCCATTACAGGAGTGGTATGCTGTTGGGGGAGCTGAAGGAAGTCACTGTTTAGTGGTGGAAGAGGATCGATTGTTGTTGTTACCTCAACCTCTTCCCTTATTGTAATTACCTCTGTAGCCCCCTCTAAAGTATCCTTTATTAGAGGATGCTTGTGCATTTGCTTTAAAGGAGGATGAATTGTCTGCTCCAGCTTGTTTGGAGCCTCCTCTGTAGAAGGAGCGACAAAAGGAGCCTCTTGCTTGGGTGGACTGCAAAGCTCCCATAGACGTGGCTATGTCAGTCTTTTTTCATTTTTAAAAGAGCTGTGTCTACCTCTGGACCAAACAATTGTTTGGGTTGAATGGTTGATTCAAGATAGTGGTCTGTACCTCTTGCTTAAATCCTGAAATGCGTAGCGACACGTGACGTCTAAGGAGGGCACTCGTGTTTACTGCCCTGATGCAGTGTCTGCTACATCTAGTGCACATGTAATGGAGGCATTAGATATAAGCTTACCCTCTTGTATGAGGTAATCTGCTTGTGCCTTATATTGATCAGGTAGATACTGTAAGAGCTTCTCTAGCTGATCATAGTGTGCTTTGTCGTATCTTGCGAGGAGGGCTTGTGTGTTAGCAATGCGCCATGCATTACTAGCTTGGGCAGCTATTCTTTTCCCTGAAGCATCTATGATCTTTGATTCTTCATCAGGAGGTGGTGCTTCGCCTGATGTTTGTGAATTTGCTCTTTTCCTAGCGTTTGAAACTACTAGGGAGTCTAAGGGTAGCTGTCCTTTAATGTAAGCAGGATCCCCAGGAGCTGCTCTGTACTTTTTCTCTATTCTTGGGTTTATGATTCTAGCCCGTAAAGGATCTTTAAACACTTCTGGGGCATGTTTAATGACTCCTTTAATCATTGGCATGGTGACATTGTGATAGATGGCAGCCGTATTAATTAAGTATCCAAACCCAATATTGAATTCTGGAGGAGAAGGTTTAGATGGATATATATGTGGGTCAGGAATATCTGGCATATCCTATGGGTTTGGATGCTCCCAGTCTGGTGAACCTGTTGCGTAGTGAAAAGGGTCATCTGGGTCTTTCACTCTCCCTATGCTATACTGAGCATCCTCAGCATCCTGAGGAGGTGTATGTTGTGGAGAATGAGGAGGAGAATTTTGAGGTGAAATGTTTAAAAGGAGAGCAGGAGAAGGAGATACAGGAGAAGAAGGGTGCATAGGAGATGTGGCAGAGTCCTTCTTGACAGGCACTGGAGGTGTAGGTGCTGTATCAGACTTCCTCTTCCTGTGTGGTGTGGTGGAAACATGTCCTGTTTCTGGGTCTATGTATATCCTCTTTTGCTAAGGATCAGGTCTAAAAAGCTCTTAAGAAATTGCTTTCGGCGCCGATTTTTTCGGCTCCGGGCCTGGTTTCTGCTCGTCTTTCGCCTTAGGAGTTGTTGTATAGTTCTGTGGTGTACTTTTCAGCACCGAAGGTATTGTTTTAGGAGTCTAGGCCTGGTTCGAGGGCTTGGAGGCATCGTAAACAGATTTTTTGGGTTTCGGCACCAAAGATTTTGGGGTGGAAGCAGGCTTCATTGGTTTTGGTGCCGTCTTGTCTTTAGGAGTCGACGGTTTCAGAGTTTTTTCCGGAATCGGCACGTGCGGTTTGCTCGGTATGGAGCTACCGGAAGGCTTTAATTATTTCTTTGGAGCCGGGGTCGATGGCGGGGCTTTCGAAGCAATGTCTCTGTCTCGACTGGGCCCCGAAGGCAGAGTTTTGACCTTCGCCTTTGGTTTAGGTGTTGGGGCTGGGGTAGGGGCAGTTGTACTCACGCGTTGACCTGATGGTATGGAGTCTTCGGAGTCGTCTGCCTCAGATACAATCTGGAGATCATCGGAATCTTCCTCGGGGACACATGGACCTTTGTTGAAGAAATCTACCGGTTCCAGAGCTGATCTCTGCATGACGCGTCGACAGGCTCTCTGATCTCAAATGGTCTTCTTGGATCAAAAGGACGCATAAGCTGTGCAGCTCGACTAGTCGTGTTCAGGTGATAAACACAGGTTACACACCTCGTGATGGTTTCTGTGTGGAAATTTTGCTCCACACCCGGGGCATTTTTTGAATTGTGTCCTTTCCATGAGGTGTGGCCTCACCACGTGGGTAGGCCCAACGGCCCGCGTCGATGACCGGAATCGAAGTGATGAGGTCGAGTCTATGTATATTGAAGTTAAAGTCTGTTTTCAGAAAGTTTTGCGCGTCAAATTCTTTGAAAAGTAGGTTTTCGAACCGGAGCGGAAAAGTTGCATCCGAACCCAGTGGCGGAAAAAAACAATCTGAGGAAGGAGCCGATGCCCATGCGCACTATCGTCCAAGAGAGGAGCCACCTATATCGTGACTACAAAGACTTCTTCCAAGACGACAACAACATGCAATCATCCGAGCCCAACACCAGGTGGCGATCTAATGCCAAGTGTACAATCTGCAGCTCATATACCTCGAACATAGTGTTATCGGTTTTGAGTTAAGTATTTGGTAGTGGGAGTTGAGGACCTGGGGGTAGACTCAGGGGTCCCCCAGGGTCAAGGATGCACTCTAGTTACACCCTCAGTGGCACTAGGGTGGCCGGGTGAAGAGTGCCGAGTCCCAATATTATCCAATAAAGGGCTAGGGGGCCTCCGGTTGGTGGCTGTTGGCAAGCAGGACACTGGGTTGTGGGAGCAAAGCTCCTGGACTTTAGCTCAGGGCAAATGGGGAAACAAAGTAGCACAAAAGGTGCACCCTCAGCGGAATTAGGGCGGCCGGGTGCAGGGTGCTGTTCGACGTCGGACGCTCTGTTTTCAATGGAGAACCTCCAGTTTGCAAAGAGACTGCAGGCTTGGGTCGAAGGTCTTCTGGGTGCGACAACCACTTCGACAGGTAAGTTGGGAAGTTAGGGGTTGGTTAGGCACCGTCTGTTTCGGCACACAAAGCCGTGGGGAGTAGGGTGCAGGGGTGCCTTTTGGGGTCGGATCTTCTTACCAGCTACTGGTCGCGGTTAGGGGGGGCATTCTGGATTTAGGCTGCAGGCGTCGGCTGGAGGCAGGTCAGGGGTCGCAGGATTTCGGGTCAGGATCGCCGGGGTGACCTCCTCATGGTGTTTGATCACTCGAGCTCGGGTCGTGGACGGCGGGTGCAGAGTGGGGCAGACTCGCGGTTTCCGGCCAAGACCAGAGGTTGCAGATGAGCAAAACTGGTGTTCACAGGAGACAAAGTCTTTGTGGATGAAGGCAGGCAGGCAGGTCCTCCGGGGTTTTCGAGGTTGCTGGCTGCAGGACACACCAGGATTTCGCAGGAGCAGGTTCGAGGGGGAGACAGGCCGGTAGGGCTGGGGCCAAGTCACTAGGCGTCTTCCTCTTGTTAGCTGCTGCACAGCTGTTCGGTCCTCCTTCTAGCAGTTTCTTCTGGTCTCTGGAAGCAAGGTTCAGGGGTGCCTCTAAATACTAGATTTAGGGGTTTTACCCGTAGGTAAAAGGCAGGGACCAATGGGTCCCATCGCTGGGGTGGGTACACCCCCTATTATGCCACCCTCCTGTGGGAGGGGAGCATGAACCTGTCCCTGGTTGGCTGAGTCCCCCATCTTCAAGACCAGTTACTGAGAGCAGCAAGTGGCCTGGGGAAGCTCAAAAAGGCGGCAAGCCTTTGTAGCTTCCCCTTCGTGAACCCTGCCCATCCTGGGGAGGAGGCTTGGCACCTTGTCCAAGGATGTGCATTGTTTCAGGCCCCAGAGAATAGCAGGCTCTCAACCCAGGGGTCCAGAAACCTGTCTGGTGGTGGCAGCTGAAAGCAGCCACTCAGCTTGTACACTAGTGGTAGGTTAGTTTTCAGGGGGCATTTCTAAGATGCCCTCTGTGTGCATTTTTCATTAAATCACACTGGCATCAGTGTGGGTTTAATGTGCTGAGAAATTTGATACTGAACTTCTCAGTTATCAGTGTAGCCAATATAGTACTGTGGAGTTCGTAATAACAAGCTCCCAGTACCATATACTCTTAATGGCAGCACTGCACTTACAATGTCTAAGAATGGACTTCGACACTGTAGGGGTACAGGGCTCATGCACCTGTACCCTCACCACTGGTATAGTGCACCCAGCTAGAGGGGTGACTGATCTATGCCAAGGCAGTGGGTTGTAGGCATGGCAGACAGGGATGTGTGCCAGGTTGACTCTTCACCTTGTTCTGTACCAAAACATGCAGCCTGCAAGGGCAGTGTGTGTGTACGTAAAGGTACAGGGCTTCAAAGGGTGGCACAATAAGTGCTGCAGCCCTTAGAGGCCTTCTCTGGTCACAGTGCCCTGGGTACCTGTGGTACCATTTACCAGGGGCTGTACTGTGGCCAGAAATAATGCCAAGAAGCAGGGGGAGGTGTCTTGAGATAAACTGCTAAGAAAGTTAAGATAGTAAAGAGGGGTACAGGGATGTTGTGCTGGCAGCAATACCCCAGTCCTGCAATCCAGCTTCGCATTTCTACACAGGTCTGTCTCAAGAATGCTAAAATGCCAGAAAATGAGAGAGCGTGCAAACTGCAGGAAGTGACCAACAGCACTTTCAGCAATCGCAAACTGTGCTGCAGACGTAAAGAACCAATAAGTGTGCAGGTAGGCAAGTGGTAAACTGGCAGGACTGGGCCTTAGCTTGTCAACCGTTCTCAGGGAAGCCCAGCTTTAAACAATAAAATGAAGCATAGCACATCTCCTTAGTCAGCTTCATTCTTTGTCCTTCCACAGGGCTCTTTGGCCCAGCAGGCTGTGTAGAATCTATGTGGGCTAGATGAAGTACTGAGAATACTGTCCTGTATGCTCCATTTCCTATAATGATGCTCATCACTTGAACTCTGTTCACCAGAAAGAAATTAGAGGTGTCATTGAACAACTTGTCCCCAGTAGGACTACGAAATAGCGATGAACTCCCATCTAAATCTGACGCTATTTGTGTAGATCTAATTGCTCCACAACTTCTTGTATTATATACATTATTCACAGGATAGGGGCTGGCTTCTGCCCACAACCAGTGATTAAGATATAACAGTAGTACCTAAATCCCTCAAGTGTTACTTCAAATCACCAACTGATGCGGTTTAATCTAGACAGCAAGATATTTGGCAAACACCTATCCAATGGACGATTAAAAGTCATACCTGAACTAGTACATTCAAAACAAAATGTATTTGAGGCAAGCAGGAATACTTTGCATTCTGTCAAACTCAGAAGATTCAAAGAGCCACACAACATTGTCTTGTATCTCCCCTTCTATTTGCTCCTGCAATGGAGCCACAGGCTAATGACATCAAAAAGGACCGAGCCTAATATAGCATAGGAATATTTAACATCCCATGCGTAATCAGCCTTCATGCAGACAACACAGTGCTATACATAAGATGCTCACATATGTCTTGGCAAGTAAAAAATCAAGTTTGATAGCTCTGGCATGGTGTCAGGTCTTCAGATAAACAAAACAAGTCTTTTCCTACTGAGGGATCAATCCCAAATCGCCCTGATGGGCAACTATGTGCTAGATTACGAGTACAGGAACATATCCGGGCACTAGAGATACCGAAGCAATAACATAATTGAGGGAAACTTACTGCAAACTATAGCAAGTTATCAGAAACCCAATATACTTTTGGAAAAAGATTCCTCTGTCCACATCAAGTAGAGTGGCATTATCAAAAGTGTTCTCACTCGCTATTATACTTCACTTGTTTGCTACTGTCCTGTCCACTGTGCCCAGAGAGCTGAATGCAATATTAGTAGTTCTAATATGGGTAGGCAGGTGATGCAGAAGAGCCCTCTGCAAACTGCAACTCCTGGGGAAACCATGTGGATTCGAAACCCCGAGTATACTATTTAGCTACCCTTGAACAGTGGGAAGCTGAATTGTTTTAAATTCCTGACTCTACCAAAACTCAGTACTACGTACGGAAATAACTGGGTAACACTGATCTAGTTAATGGCATTGTTTGGTAGGGCAACACCAAAAGCCATGCTGCTACAAGAAGCAGAATCTAGCTGGAATGCGTGTACAAGGAAAACAATCACCGCAGATACTACTGTGGTCTTAGCTCAGGTTTAAAAAGTTGGCCAAAGGATAAACAGGATATTATGGACAGGGGCATAGCTAACACCAGTGGGTCAACTCAATGTATATTGCACATTTCGCAACTTCCCTTAAATGAGACAGGAATATACTGCTCCAAGGGGACGGTTTCTTACAAGGGTAGTGATACTTCACCCCCCCAAATAATGTTAGGTCAAGAGAATAGGAACCAACAACACACATGGGCAGGAATAAAAAACAATTACCAAAACTATACAGAGCAATAAAGCAATGACAACGGATCTAAAACCACTGAAAGAGAAATGAAAATCTGACCTGGACAGAAGTCTCACAGTCTCAGAAAAGTCAACAGTGATACAGCATTGAGCCACTGTTTCTGGAAACGTTCGATTTAGCCACTGCAGTTAAATACATTGATCTTACACCCAGACAAATAGACACAATTTATCAAGAGGTCGTAGACTCATGGCCCAGAAGTGGACATTTAGCACCAGGATTTTTCAATAGGATATTGGAATTTGCAAGATTGGCACTAGCAGGAAGGATCAAACCTTTTAACCGTCCTGACAAATAAATGTACCCTCTACATACTTGAGCCACCTGTTTGGACTCATGACATCAGCTAACTGATAAAATATACTGGTTATTAATAGACTAGGCAATAGTGTAGGCAAAGTCGCAGACCCTGATGAGCTGGCGATCGGTGCAAGCCACAAAAAAGTTGTAAAGACTGCAAAAAAGTTTAATAAAGACAGCCGACAGCAGAGGATGAAAAAATTACAGCCCTCAGAAGAAAAGCTAGAAAATACGTTTCTTAACTCATGGGACACTACAACAGCTCACACTGAAAACAGATTACCTACTGCAATCTTTGGTTCAGATCACTGACTGAGTCACAATATTGCTTTTACCTTATTACAGTTAGTTCATGGTGAAACCCGATTTTATATCGTTATGATTAAGAAATAGGACATCCAATATCTAATATAATTAACAAGATACAAGTAGAATCAACAGTGCATTCAAATACTAAAGAAAATGTGCTGCTATCTTTAATCACAGGATTAATGATGAAAGCTAAGAAGCTCAAGAGTTTTCACAAGCAACAAAAACAATTTGTTGACTGACAGGACCAACACGTTGTTTCTTATGGGGCTGTTTTACCCAATCATATTAATTGATTGAAAATAGTTTTGACTTTCTGAATATATTAATCTTCTCCAGGAAGCCTTGTATTATAAATGTACGTCATTAACTGCTTATCCTATTAATGTACATCAAACTCAATCAAGGAAAAAATAAAATCTTTGGACTCCGTTGAGGGAAGCCATTGTCTTGCGGATGTAGAGACCATTAAAGTACTGCAATGATGATACACTTTGTTTGATTACTTAAAAGCATTACAAATCAATAAACCAACCGAATGACAACATACACATGTTTCACTCAGGCTAAGTAAATGGACCTAAAACTTCGGTAAAAGTGAGGAATTAATCCAAGAATGATAGAGTTCCCACACCATGAAAGATCCAATAGTGACACGAATAGCCAAACTAATGGTTGTGAGAAGTTGGCCTGGTATATGATGTTCACTATTCTAGTGAGCACCTTGCACCAGTCCAAACAACCCTTATGGTGATGGTTGTAAAGTCAACCTTGTAGACCAGCTATCCTAGTGGTAGCATGGACAAAGCATTCTTAGGCTAAACTCAAGAGGGCATGTGAAACCAGCTGTTTTACCATATGCAATCCTTTTAATACCAAGTGAAAGGACACCACACAGGTTGTATATATAAAATATATGTATTTATTACTAAATTAATCCTCTGAACTCTTTATGAGGTCAGAGGCACAAGCACATAAGATACTTAATTAACATACAATAAGTTGCACAAAATACAGTAATGCCCTAGGGGCACTTCAAACCATATACTAAAATAGTGGTATAAGAACCACGTCATGAACAAAGGATAGGCCTACGGCCTGGAGAATCGCTGGGGCTACGCTGTACTACCAAAGGATAGGGAGCAGGAGGCCCACGGGATGCGTGTGCAGTGTCTTTACACGCACGCGAGTTACCATAGAGTCAGAATGGGAACGAAAGAACTGGAAACTAGTTCTTTTAGGTCACTTCCGGATGGACTAGGAGAAAGCTACTCAAAACTTAGACACTAGGATAGTCAATACCCACAGGAGCACCGAAGTACTCGCGCTACCTCACCCACAGGAAGCGGGTGCATAGGTGTCAAAGTGTGTCCGGTTTCGTCGCTGAATCCTATGGAGCCGTGAAGAAAGATGCTGCAGGCGACAAGGAGGGAAGTGTCCGGTTGAATCCAAGGGCGGATCGAGGATGAAGAGTACCTAAAAGCAGAGGGGACATAGTCTGGGTCACTAGCCAGTGACCAGGAAGGAACCAGGCGATGTCGCGATGCAATCAGGTGATGTCGTGAAGCTGGTCTCTGCAGCCACGTGGACCAGGAGGTATCAACAATGACCAGGAGCTGGATACGGACTGTCCTACGAAGGCTCTCGCTGTCGGCGGTGTCGGCTTCCGGATTGGAGTCAACAAGCCTTGGCAAAGGCAACCCACGCAGGAATCGAAGATGCCTTCTTGATCAGACCAGCAAGTTCTGATGGGCTTCTCCTTTTCAGGGAAGCAGTGGCCAGTCTGGAGCAACCAGACCAGCATTGTAAATTCAAAGGTTAGTCGTCACAGAGGCCACTAGCCAACGGGCAAGTGACCGGACAGATGCGTCTAGCAGGAAAATGCAGAAGGGCCCCACGCAGAACTCGTGGAGTGCTGATCTTCGGTGCAGTTGGTGCTCGGGGCTGGGGCTTCTCAATCCCCAATGCACAACTTCGAGGGTGCCTCAGAAGTTGCACGGAAAGCAATTCGCTGGCTTTTCAAGATGGCCGGTCCCACGTCTCTCGTCGCCTCCACAAGTCTCAGCTCTGCTGTGACTGTGGAACGGGCTGTTGGAAGTCTGGAAGTCCGGGTCTTGTCAGGCTCTGTGCTCGGCTGGAGCTTTGACAAAGCAAACCGTTGATCGCTTGATGGTGCCTGCTTACACAGGGTGGTCACACCTTGACCACAAGGGAGATTCTTCAGTCTTCTATCTTCAGGTAGAACGTCGAAGGTCCAGAGTTTCGTTTCAAGTTTGTCAGGATAAATCTACAGTCTTGGGACTCAGCTCCTACCTATATACCAAATTTAGGGGCTAGATTACCTGCTAGGTTCCTCCTATGGGTGGGACCAGGGAAGGGGTTGGTTACACCCCTTTCCCTTTGTCCAGTTTCGTGCCAGAGCTGGGGCTGGAGTGCCCCAGCACCGGCTTGAACCGGACTATGCATGGGACAACTTGTGTGCCCCAGGCAGTGTCTCATTTCATTCAGCCCTCCCTGCCCCAATACACGATGGCCTGTCTGGGGTGGTGTAGCACCTCCCAAGACAGGAAACCTATTATCCAAGCCTCCCTCGCTGGAAGGACTCCCAGCAGCAGGAGGTCAGACTTGTGTCTGTGGCAGCAGCATCCATTTTGTGATGCTGAGGCTCTGGTTAACTTTAACCGGGATTAGTAGGAAAAACATGTCTCCTCTCTCTAGAAGGGTGGAATGCTACCCCCGTCGCCAGAACTGGCGAGGGGGTAGTATTATAAAGCGTATGGCACCTTACACGACATGTTTTGATAAAGCCAAACCAAAGTTAGCATTCAACCGAGAGGATTATAATGCACTTAAGAGTATATGGTATGGCTATATCATAGAACAGCTATAAGGACATGGTTCCGAAAGCTGCAGACAAGCTCAGCTCATGCTAGAGCACCATCTCACATAAAACCAAGCACTATGCCTTCAGGATTGTTAAGGCCTGCCATAGGAGTGACTTATAGGTGCATATGTGTCTATATATAATGGTAGTATAGGAATACTACACCTAAGCAAGGGGTGATTACACGACCTTGCCCCAGCTGAGTGATCAGCCAGTTGTGTCAGTTTGGATGGCCAGCCAGGGGTGGCATAAGATATGCTGCAGCCCTCTGGTAGGCCTTGGGTGCACCTATGCCCTGGGTACCTATGGTGCACTGTACAGGGACTCAAGAGTGACCCATTTCCCAATTGTTGATGTACCTAGAGTACATGGTGTGAATTTAGAGAGCGAACAGCAGGGCTGTGGGTCTGATTAGCAGGCCCACAGCCATATTACGTCGAAAACCAGTGAAGCAAAAAGCAAAAAGTGGGGTGACCATAGGAAACCAGACCCTACTCTCCTACAATGGTGTTTTTGAATAAGGCTGTATCATAAAGAACAAGAACATAAAGTGGCTTGTGCAGCATGCTTTAAGCATATATTTGACTAGACTAGTAAAGAAGCATTCCCTACAATCCAGAACATAGCTCCTTCAGCTAATATAAAATAACAGGCAATTGTAGTAAGCTGGCTTTTTATATTGTGTACCAAAAAGAGATACACTAAGTAGAAAGTCCAGACGACCCTAATTGGCTTACAGGGCTTAAATTAATAATGGCTCAAAGATTCAATTTCTCTTGGAAAACTTAATACGTACTCAAATTACAAACTCACCCACTCTGTGCACTCATACATTCCACGCCAAGTCTTGAAAGGGGCAGTCGAGGCAATTTTAAGTGGTGTAGTTTTAATACTATACCATCTAATAAAAAGCAATTATACATGTAAGAAATTCTGATAAAAACAATTAAAAACAATTCATAAAAATATTGCACATAATATCAAGAATATATCAAAGAGACACAATATGAGGCATATACATTTGTCATAAACATCGGTTAGTTTGAATTAATCGGTCAGAATGATTGTGTTATTCTATTTTTTTTACATGCAACATCTCGATCCGATCCCATTTCCGCTTTGATGCCTCCGGGTGACCCAAAAGTTCCTCAGCCAATACCCCACCCCAGAAAGTTTGGTGGTGCAGGCCTCTACGTCCATAGGTAGGTTCCATTCTGCCCCTCCGGATAGGGAATCCAAGAGGCTAGACTCAATCAGGAAGAAGTTGTTTTCTTCCTTCAGCCTGGCATTGCGGTCGGTGAATACTGCATGCTTATGGGGCCGTTTCTCCCATTCCCTTTGGGAGACGGTTGCGCAAATGCTGCCACTAGTCCTGGAGAAGGCCCGGGCTGTGCTCTCAAGCTATCAAGGATGGGAAGGATGGGAAGGATGCAGCAAAATTCACCAAACGGTGTGGCCTAGTTACCACCGATTTGCTGGGCAGACCGATTTCAACAACGGTGGCCTTAAGACGCCACACCTGGCTTTCAACTACTGGCTTCTTGGGCAATGTCCAAGCCAATCTGATGGACAAGCTCTTTGATCGAACCTGTCTTTTTGGGGAAAAGGCAGACTTTGCCCTGGTAAGGTTCAAGGACTCTCGAGCTACGGCCAGATCCTTGAGCCTCTTCTCCACCCCCGTGGCCAGTCTTCCTTTTGCGGCAACGGAAGGGGTTTCCAGCCACGTCAGCCCTATCCCAGCCACCGTCCCTCAGACTTCCCACACTGTGCGTGGACACGTTACATGCCAATCACGGAATGGAGGCCGGAAGTTGACCACACTGCCCCCAGCAGCTGCAGCCTCCAAGCACTCCTAGGCTGGTTCTGCAGGACCACACTACTCCAGTTGGTGGGAGAATTCATCATCTGCCCCCCACTGGAGATCCACAACATAGGACAAGTGGGTCTCGCAGATCGTCCAGGAGGGCTATTCTCTACCTATTCTTTCTTTTCCTCCTCCTATTCTGCCAAATCAGGAACGTCTGACAGAGGATCATTTAAAGTTGCTCCAAGAGGAAATTTCAGCTCTCTTGGCCAAGAGAGCTATACAAAGGGTCCCAGTTTCAGAAGTAGGCAGTGGCTGTTATTCCTGCTACTTTCTTATTACGAAAAAGAACAAAGGGCTGCGGCCCATTTTGGTTTTCGGCCAGTCAATATCTTCCTCAAGAAGGAGAAATTCAAAATGCTCAGGTCTGGTCTCCCCTAGATCAAGATGACTGTATGGTAGAGTTGGATCTGCACGATGCGTATTTTCACTATCACATCCTGCCGGGCCACAGGCGTTACCCGCGGTTCAAGGTAGACCGAGAGCACTTCAAATGTACCATGCTACCTTTCGGCCTTACCAGTGCCCCTCGGGTGTTCACCAAGTTGATGGCAGTGGTTGCAGCTTATCTACGCAGGTTAGGGGTGTCAGTCTTTCCTTACCTCAACGACTGGCTGTTAAAGGCGTCCTCACCCTAGTCAGTCGTCACCCACCTTCAGACTATGGCGGTCCTCCTGCATTCACTTGGGTTCTCTATAAATATGCTGAAGTCACACCTGACTCCTTCGCAAATGCTTCCTTTCATCGGAGCAGTTCTGGACACAGTGCAGTTTCAGGCCTATCCTCCCAAGCAGCAAGTCCAGGATTTTCAGGGTACGATTGATATTTCAGCCTCTGTCCTGTATTTCCGTGAGACTGACTGAGGCTGTTGAGGCTCATGACCTCCTGCTTCCTGTTGGTAAGACACGCCTGGAGGCATATGCGGGCTCTGCAGTGGGACTTGAAGTTCCAATGGGCATAGCATCAGGGGAATCTCACCAAAGTGGTTCAGATCTCGGAAGGAAGAATAATTGTTACTTACCTGTAAACAGGTGGTTCTCCAGTATTGGTGTCTTTCATAGATCCACATGCTTGAATATTCCCCGTCGTCGAAGTGAGAGTCCCACGGTAAATAAAATAGCAATAACATACGAATAACATATGTATGTAAATACATAACATGAAATAATACTAGAAAATACATAATACTCAAAAACAATTCCTACATAGGAATACATGATAGAGAGAGAAAACACTTGTAACATATTGCTGTCATTATGTTAGTCCAAACTACAGCCAATCAGGCGCCAGCACCCTTCCAGAACCTTCTCCTCAGAGCTCAGACCCTCAGGTTTTCGTAGCACAAGAATGACAAAAGAGTCGATGAGGAGAAGCGAGCCTCTGAGGGGAGGAGGGTGGGTCGCAAGTGAATCTATGAAAGACACCAATACTGGAGAACCACCTGTTTACAGGTAAGTAACAATTGTTCTTCTCCAATATTAGGGTGTCTTTCATAGATTCACATGCTTGAATAGAATAGAGAGCAGTAACATCCGAAGAGGTCCGATTGCTATGCAACAGCATGGAGAAAACCAAAGAGACAATAATAATACAGTCATGTAAGTACTGATAGCAATCATATAAACCATAGTGGAGGGGGGAAGACAGAGGCTCACCTTAGTTAAAAAGATGACTAAGTACTGCCTGTCCCACTGCTGTATCCGCCTCGTTGAGGGCATCCAAGCAGTAGTACTTCGTGAACGTGTGCCTGTTGGACCATGTGGCTGCTCGGCAGATCTGATGAAGCGGCACACCAGCAAACAGGGCGGTAGAGGATGACATCGCCCTGGTGGAATGAGCCCTCACTGAAGATTGTAGAGGCTTGCCGGCCTGCTGATGGCAGAAGACAATGGCTGAAGAAATCCAACGTGCAATAGTTGGCTTGGTAACAGGGCGCCCTTTACGCATGCGTCCGTAGGCAATGAACAGTTGATGGGACCTGCGAAAAGGGGCTGTCCTGCTGATGTAAAATTTAAGGCATCGTTTGATGTCCAAAGAGTGCAATCGCTGCTCTGCCAGAGATTGAGGATCGGCAAAGAAAGTCTTTAAGAAAACAGGCTCATTTAGATGGAAATCCGTAGGCACCTTCGGCAGGAAGGTTGGGTTGGTGCGAAGCATCACACAGTCAGGTTTGAATTGGAGAAAAGGACGTTTAACGGTGAAAGCATGAAGATCACTCACACGACGAGATGAAGTCAGAGTAAGGAGAAGGGCTACCTTCCAGGTCAGAAACTTTAAGTCCGCCCTATGGACAGGCTCGAAAGGCGCCTTCATTAGTTGGGCTAAGATGACATTGAGATGCCAAGTGGGAGGAGGATGCCGAAGAGGTGGGAACTTCCGGAACAGTCCTTTGAAAAACTGACGAATAACTTTGGAACATCAGAGAGAGGAGGAGCCATCCTGCCGAAAACGAGAGATTGCCGGCAAGAAAACTCTCAAAGTAGCATGGGAAAGCCCGGATTGAGCCAGGTCCAAAAAGAACGGAAGTAGCTTCTCCGAAGTGGAATGGATAGGATGGATATTCGTAGCCACACACCAATGGCAGAACCTCTTCCGTTTGAGCTTGTAAGTCTTAATGGTAGACGGAGCTCTGGCCTGAGCGAGAATGTCTCTGCATTCCGGCGAGTTATTTAAATGCGCAAATTCAAGGTGCTCAGGTTCCAGGCCGACAATTGTAGAGAGGAGGGGTTCGGATGGCAAATTTGACCCTTGTCCATCGTGAGGAGGTCCGGTCGAGGATGAAGGAGGATGGGCTCGCACTGGGACAGAAGGAGCAACTCCGAGAACCACGCCTGTCGGGGCCATCGGGGGGCGATCAGGAGAATGTGGCAGGGCAGCCTACGCATCTTCCACAGGTTGTTGAAAGAACCGGAGACCTGACGCCACTGTACGTCCAATTCCTCCTGAATGGGGCGAGTCCGTAGTCTGCAATTTGGGATCAGTGCAATACAAGACGATGCTATCCCCAGAAATGACTAAGATCCGGACAGAAACGGACAGTCTTGCCCGAATCAGAGACACCAAGCGGAGGATCTTTTGTTGACGCGCTTGGGACACGAATGCCTTTGAAAGCATTGTGTCCAATGTTGCTCCCAGAAAATTCCTGCTTTGAGCCGGTTCGACCTGAGACTTGTCGGCATTGATGGCTAGGCCGAGAGATCGAAACACGTCCTGACAAAGACGAGTGTGTTGAAGCAGCTGTTTGCGAGACTGTGACTTGAGGAGGCAGTGGTCCAGATATGGAAAGATTTGGACGCCTCGGAGACGCAGGTAAGCCACTACTGGAGCCAATACTTTCGTGAAGACACGAGGGGCGGCCCGGAGGCCAAAGGGCAACACCTTGAACTGGAAGTCTCTCTGTCCCACCCGGAAGCGCAAGTACTACCGATGCTTTTGAAGAATTGGAACATGGGCGGGGGTGGAGCTTGCCGGCAACTAAGATGGCCGCATAAGCCCTGAGCTCCGTTCGGAAGTTTTCAACATCCTTAATTAATCCTGCATCTGCCTTAGCTACGGCACGCAAAACCCGATCTCCTGCCCAGTAGAGTCCAACGTCTTGCGGTGCGAACTTTCCGACACTGAGCCGGCTCTGGGTCCCTGAGAACGGCAGAGGCATACAGCGGAGCCGCGGCAGGCCGAAAATCCGCGGCCTCAAGTGCAGAAGCAGCCCACGCGACGTGACAGTGCGTGCGGCTTTGGGAAGACTATCTCCCAGGAGTGTCTTGAGCCCGCCTGCTCAGATAGGTCCCGATTCTGGCCCTCAACTTGGGACTACTGCCAATACAGCATAGTGCTTGTACCCCACTGCTGCGTGCCCCGGGGACTCAGCTCGCGCTCCTTTGCCGCCCCCGGGTACTGTTGGACAGGTGTGGCAGCTGCCGACGTAGACAGTCGGAGGAGGCCCTGCGGCGAGGAGAGCGCCTTGAGGTACTGGGCTTTGGCGGGTGTGCGGATTTTTGCACTGGTGACCACGCCGTACGAAGTGTGCCCGCGGGAACGGCGGAGTAACTGGGGAAGACGTTACTGGCATGACAAGCCCGCTAGTGAGGCCAGAGACCGTACACACACGGCCTTAGCTCTGCCCCTACAGGGACAGCGCAGCGGAGGCCAACGAGGGAGACCACGCTGGAGCGCTTTGGTGCGCATTGAGGCGGCACTTCTAGCGGTGCTGCATGGAGGCCCATGCTTGACACTACCGTTCGCGACCGCCTAGAATTACAGACTGACTTGGCTGTGGTGTGAAAGTACAGCCGCACCTGCGCCTCCCACTTCGGAGAAACCAGCAAAGCCCCAGCTGAGAACGTGCCACGAGTGCGAGTTGGAGTACCTGCCTAACATTAGTGGTCGCGAGACACCTAGCTGCTGTGGCTGCTACAGACCCGGCTGTACCGTGGAGAAGCGGGCTGCCCTAGTTCGACTGGATCAGATTGAGTGCAACAGTAAGTGCGCGGAACTACCATCTTGCCAACGGCTGACATTTCAGGGGCTCTGCACGGCTCGGAGTGCGCCCGGCCTCGGCGCACGTTTCACTCCGGGGGGAGGCGGCACCAGCCAGCGCCGTACAGGATGGGCCGAGGGGACAAGACACAAACAAAAATTCGGTTGAGCAACGACGCTCTAAGTTGCAGGATAACGCGCTTTCGAAAAATGGCACTGCACAGGACAACGAAGGCGCCACAGAGAATACCAACATAAAATCCATGCTACTAGCGATGGATAAGGGCCTTCAGAATAGCATGGCGACCTTGGGTTCTAAAATTGATGCCCTCACCTATCGAATGGACAGGATGGCCGAAAGGATTGATAAACACGCTGAAAGATTGGATATGTCTGAGCGGAGGCTGACGGAGGTCGAGGAGGCGCACACGGACCTGTACACCGGCCATAAAAAAATTGAGAAATGAATGCAGGCCCTGCAGGATAAGACGGAGGACTTGGAGGCGCTGCAACCTAAGGATTACGGGCCTTCCAGAAACAACTCAGACATGCAACATGGAGAGATTAGTGGAAAAATTGCTAATCTCCCTGCTTGGTGAAGAAACTTTTTCTTCAATGTTTGTGATCGAGCGAGCGCACCGCTCCCTGGGACCACGACCGAAGCCTGGCGCCCCCCCGCGCCCGATCATCGCCAAAGTACTTAACTACAGGGATAGAGACACTGCTCTACGCCAGGCCAGGGACAATAACGTGCTTCATTATGAGGGTTCGGAGATCTCTCTGTACCCGGATTTCACCGCCAGAGTGCAGGAAGCTCGCAAACACTTCGCCCCCTACAAGAGGCAGCTCAGAAACCTAGGCTTAGACTATGCGATGCTATATCCTGCAAAACGCAGAGTGAATAGACAGGGTCACTCTCACCTGTTTACAGACCCTCGTGCTTTGCGGCAGGCTCTGAAGGATTGGTCGAGGGACAGCCGCAGTACCGCTGGCGAGCCGGGAGACGCAGCTGGGGGGAGCAGCCAGCTTGACGAGCAGAAGTGACCGACCCTCTGAGACTGTCCTGGGTGGCAGCGAGGTAAAGGGGCAGAGCCCCAAGCAGCGATTCATGTTGACTGTCGGGGAAGGAGGTGTTTATTTTTTTTTCCCTGGACGCAGCTAATAATTAGGCTCGCGTGTGCGGGTGGGCAACCTAGAGTACGATGGACTCTCCTCACATTGCCGTATGACAAGGGTGGTTTAGGCGCTCCTGACTTCGAGCTCTACTATAGGGTCGCACAGGCCGCCCACCTGCACACGTAGATCCATGGAGATCCGTGCATCCCGCACCTGCGTATGGAGCAGGTGTTTGCAGACTCAGTATCACTTCCGGCCACGATTTTCAGGCTGGTAGACCGCAGAACGGGTATTTTGGACTCCATAACCGCTACGAATCACGCCTGGCACTCCCTCTTGCAGGCCAGGAGTGGAGCGCTGTTATACTCGCCTAGCATGCCTCTGGATTGGGCCTTGTGGCTACTGCCTGTTAGGGAGAAAGGAGTGGTGCAGGCATTACCCGCGTTGGGCGTTTGTACAGTGGGCGACTTATTCCTGGACGGCACTGCTAAGACCTGGGAGCAGGTGGCGGTGGATGGCGGAGCTGCGTCCCTGTTGAGCAGGTTCCAATTCCATGGGGTGCGCAGTGCCCTATTGGGCTTACTGGGACCAGGCTTGGCGGAACCGCCGGACGTTCCCAAATTGACCTATGTCATTAAGACAGAATCGCCAGGCAGGTTGCTGACTAACCTATACAAGACGGCTATATCCAACAAAGGACAACAACTTGTAAAAGCCAGGGTGGCCTGGCAGAGAGACCTACAGACCACAACTGACGAGGATATGTGGCGATATTGCTGTACTAACACTAAGAAACTTTCCCTGAATGGCAGAAATAGGCTAGTCCCCTTCAAGTTCCTCCAGAGAGTGTATTACACCCCAGAGAGACTGTGTAGATACGGTCTTCGCCAATCGGCGGAATGCGAAAGATGCCACGTACCAGCTGCTGACTTTATGCACTTAGCGTGTAGGTGCCCTGGGATTTCAAAATACTGGGATGACGTCTTCGCAGAGTTGAACATAATTCTGCAGCTCGAGTTGGCTCTGGATCCTGCGCTCGCACTACTCTGCTACTCCAGGGGTCTCCCGACGGCTGTCCGGAGACTCACTGATATGGGACTGCTAGTTGCCAGGCGCTTGGTGGCGCTCTGCTGGATGAGAGGGCCACTCCCGACATAGAAGCGTTGTGCACATGATATGCTATATTGTTGCACACAATCGGAACATTACAGTGAGTTGCTCCCCCCTGTCAGTCGCCCCAAGAATTTCTGGAGCTTGTACCAAACACATTTAAGAGATAGGGACGCGGAGGCGACAGCGATGGAGGGGTCGGCTACAGAGGAGCCGCCAGCGAACATAGTGACCACAGTAGCAACTGGCTCACCTGCGTGCAGCATAGAACCGCACAGTGGGGAGGAAATGGAGGAGTAGCTGCTCTATGAGAGATGCTGTCGCCACTAAGGCGATGATGGCTCGGATTGCCGAGAAAGCGGGGCTGTCTCCAGGAGCTCAGGTCCACTGTGAGTAAGGCGTTTTACAGGGTTCTTCGCACTACCGCCTGCATTGTCTTGTTTGTGCATGATTGCAGAACCGATTACATTTGGGTGGGCGGGGGGCTTCAGACATTGAGCCGCGCATGGGGGGGGGGGGGGGATTAGGGGTATGCGACTTTGGGTGTGGGGGGAGGGGTAACTGGTGTTTGGGTTTTGTTGGTCATAAACCTTCAGATAAATTGTTGTCGTTGAAGGGTCGCTGGGTCACGCAGAATAGGCACACAGGCGCCATCACGCATCAATACACAGGGTGATGTATAATACAGGTAAAAAATCTTATTTGGAATCCAGAATAAATGAGGCAGAGCATTCTTGCAAAGAAATTTTCTGGGTGGTAAAAGATTTTACCTCTCCATCTGCTTACACCCCTATTCATGTTCATTCTGAATCTTGGCTGAGGGAATTGGCTGTCTATTTTGTACAGAAAATTACCACTATTCAAGATTCTCTTCTGTCTGCTTTTCAGCAGCATACTGTGAGTTTGGGGTGTTCCTTGACAGACCATGGTCCTTTTTTGTGTGACTTTCCCCTACTCGATCATGAGAGTTCTCTTGACATCTTGGCAAATCTTAAATCCGGATCTCCACAGGATCCTTGCCCTGCCAAGTGTCTAGCAAATATGGCACCAGTTTTAAATGATCTGGTTAACCCCATCTTGAATTTGTCGCTCTCATCCGGGGTAGTTCCTAAGGCTTGGAAGAGCGCCATGATCCTGCCACTCCTGAAAAAGCCAGCACTTGACCCTTTAGTCCATGCCAATTACAGACCCATTTCCCTACTCCCTGCCCTGGCGAAAGTGACTGAGAGGTTTGTTCACAGATCTATTTCTAATTTCATCGAGGAAAATGGTCTGCTGCACAGTACTCAATCCGGTTTCCGTGCGAATTTTAGCACGGAGACTGCGCTCCTTGAAGTCACAGACGCCATCAGGGAGGAGTTGGATGTTGGAAGAAAAGCTGTATTGGTTATGCTAGACTTGTCGGCGGAATTCGACACCGTTCCCCACGCGCTTCTCCTTTCTAGACTCTGGGACTTTGGTATGCGGGGAACGGTGTGGAGCTGGCTTAAATCCTTCTTAGCCGACCGCCGACAGACAATCTGGGCGCCTCCCTACTCCGCCGAGATGTCACCGCTAGAAGTGGGGGTTCCCCAAGGTTCCATCTTGAGCCCCCTCCTTTTTAACATCTTCATGGCTCCTCTGGCGGTGGTGGCGGAGTCTTTTGGCGCCCGGATTGTCACCTATGCTGACGACACCCAGCTCCTGTTTGTAAGCAACAGGGACGGTTTGTTTAATGATGCTCAGGTTAAGGGTTGTTTGAGCGCGTTTTTTGAGTGGTTTGGACGCCATGGATTGAAGTGCAACTCCGACAAGTCGGAGTTGCTCTTCTTTGGCTGCACTTCCGAGCCTGATTGGAAACTCTGGTGGCCGCAGGATATGTTCCCTCCGGCTAGTTCATCCTTGAAGGCCAAAAATTTGGGAGTCATCATTGACAGCAACTTATCCTTCGGACCGCATATTTCCTCTCTTACTGGGAAGTGTTTTGGCATCCTTCGGATGCTTCGTAAATTTCTCCCTCTGGTGTCCATCCCGCACAGGAAAATCATTGTTCAGGCACTGGTCGGCTCTAGGCTGGACTATGCGAACGTTTTATTTCTGGGACTTCCCAAATACCTGGTCAGGCGTCTACAAATCGCCCAGAATTCTGCGGCCCGAGCCATTTTTGGCCTCCCAAGAAGAGCCAGAGCCACTGATCTTCTTTCCACTTTACATTGGCTACCCATTGCCAAAAGGATTCTTTTTAAAACTCTGACCACGACTTTCAAGGCCTTACATGGTATAGGCCCTAAATATATTTCAAAACGATTGTCCTGGTATCATCCCTCCAGATCTCTTAGATCCTCGTCCCTATCCAAAATGACTGTTCCCGTTATCAAGCGCGCTAGAGCACGAGGACGGTCTTTTCGCTATTTAGCTCCTCATGCTTGGAATGACCTCCCAATTTCTTTAAGACAGGCCTCTAGCCTTCTGTCCTTCCGAAAGGCCCTTAAAACATGGCTTTTCCCCTAAATCTGATATTGTTCCTGTTCTTGCGTGTCCCCTCAGTGTTATGTTTCTCCCTTTTCTGGTGGGTACCTTCGATAAAGCGCCGGGATACTCTGTGGAGTGGCCGTGCGCTATAGAAGTATAAAAATAACATAACATAACACTGTTTTCAACTGAGAACCAAGTCTGTTATCAATACCGGTACACCTATTACGACGCCGGACCCCTGGGTTGTCGGCAGAGAGGCTGTGTTATCCTTGCCAGTGTTACACTTTTCTGCTTTGCCTTGTGTTCCTCGCCAGCCGGCCCCAGGGTTGTAGGCATTCGGCTGTGTGGCTCATTTGCTGTGAGAAATAAAGCTCTTTTTGGAAAAAAAAAAAAATTGGAACATGGAAGTAAGCATCCTGAAGGTCGATGGTTGTCATGAAGTCACCCATGGAGAGAAGATGCTGGATCTCTACTAGTGTAAGCATGCGGAAGGATTGGCTGAAGGTACCTGTTGAGCGCTCGCAAATCCAGAATCGGTTGCCAATCACCCGTCTTCTTGAGTATTAGGAAGAAACAGGAATAGAAACCCTTTCCTCTCTGAGACTTGGGAACCACTTTGACGGCACCTTTCTGAATTAGAAGACGAACTTGATGGAGAAGCTCCTTGAGGTGGGGAGGAGGTGGGCTAGACGGTGGAGTGGGAGGAGGAATCTTGATGAACTCTAGAGCATGGCCCTTTGCCACAATGTCCAGAACCCAGCGGTCCGAGGTGATGGAGGACCACTGAGAAAAGAACAGAGATTCGACCTCCAACACTGGGGGGGATTCACAAGTCATTGACGTTTGGGAGTGCATCCTCTATACGAGGATTTTCCCCTGTAGGATTTGGACGACTGCTGTCGGGAGTACTGCTGTTGGTTGGAAGAGCAACGTTGGTTACCTTGATGGTAGGAGCGATATTGAGTGTTTCCTCCACGAAAAGTTGAGGAGGTGCCGCGTCCGCGTGCACCCAGAAATGGCTGCTTCCGAAACTGTAAAGTCCCCAATGAGCGAGCAGTATTAGTGTCCTTTTTAATGGACTGCAAAGCCTCATCTATGTGCGCTCCAAAAAGCGACTCACTGTCGTACGGCATATCCAGGATCTTTGATTGGACTTCTTTGCAGAAAGAGGTGGACTGTAACCAATCCTGCCTCCGCAAGACCGCTGCCCCAGCAAGCTGACGAAAGCCAGTGCACGCAATGTCAACTGCGCAATCAATGATTTCCTCCGATGTCCTCTCTCCGTCCTACAGAATCGTTAAAGCTTCAGCCTTGGAAGCGTCAGGGATGAGGTTCACCAGGGCAGACAAGTCTGACCACATCTGGCAGTCGTAGCGGCCTAAAATGGCTAAAGCATTAGCAGCCCTCACCGTAGTGGATGCCATAGTGGAGAACTTGCATCCAATAGCGTCCAGGCGACGATCCTCCCTATCTGGAGGAGCCGAAATTGGAGATGCCGGATTACGGGAACAACGTTGTGCAGCTCGAGTGACCACTGAGTCAGGCTTTGATGAGCGACAAGGCACGCTGGAGATCCTATGGGCGCCTTGTATTTTTTCAATAGGCGAGGCAGTTGAGCTGGCAGTGAATTTGGAGTTTGCATGAGCTTCACCCCTTTAGTCCATATAAAGTCTATGATGGGTATAATGTGGACTTGCTTGAATGGTTGATTTTTAAAATCATAGAGGAAACAGTCCTCCTCCCTCTGGACTCTAGGCAACTTGAAGCGCTGGGCCGCTCTATCCATCAGATGATGGAAACTTGCAATGTCCACCGGAGGCGAATCCCCGGGCTTTACCGGAGATGGGGAAGGCGTCTGGATTTGGTAGTCGTCCCACTCAGCCATGTGGGTGGCGGCGTCATCATCATCATCGTGGACTTCCCCATCTTCCCGTTCCGGAATGACGTCATCATCAACCGGGTACACCGTAGTGTCTATTTTCCTGAC
This sequence comes from Lissotriton helveticus, assembly GCF_964261635.1. NCBI lineage: Eukaryota > Metazoa > Chordata > Amphibia > Caudata > Salamandridae > Lissotriton > Lissotriton helveticus. The sequence continues at coordinate 771,117,504 of NC_136067.1, read as the reverse complement.
GTCTGAACCTGTGGTGAAGGCGTTAGTGGCAAAGGTGGCGGAACAGGAGCCGCCGCAGCCGCAGGCACATGAGGCATAGGCGTACCCTGCGGAGAAGGCAGGAAACGCCGGTTGTAGTCATCCAACATATGTTGGAGATTTGAGATGAGCGACAAAGGCAGTGTCGCAGTTGGAACTTGTACAGAGTGTTCTTCTGCCTGAGAATACTGATTGTCGTCATCATCATCATCACCGTAATCCTGAAACTTAATAATCAAATCCGAAGGACTGCGTGCCACTCTGAAGGAATCACGCACATCATTGTCAGAGTCAGATTCCTGCTCAGATCCCGTGGCGAACATGGGCAAGGGAGACTGCGGATCTGGAAAGGATAGTTGGTCAACTGGCCGTTGACGACGATGGTGCAAGGGGTCGGCAGTGGAAGAGCCAGACCCGGTGGAAGACAAGGGCACCAAAGGCAATGACCGTCGACGGTGTCGACGACGACGCTGAAAGAGACGTCGACGACGTTGTTGCAGAAAGATCCACCATTGACGGAGCCGCTGTCGACGGAACCATCGTAGACGGTCAGGTCGTCGACGAAGTCGTCAACGGTGGCTTCATCATCATCATCGTCGACGAAGTTTTCCTGTGAGCTTTCATCGGCGATGACTTTGCTGACGACGAAGCAGATTTCTTAGTCGACGACGAGGCAATAGGTATCGTCGACGAGACAGTCTTGAAGCTAAGCGATACCTTAGTCGACATGGAAGACGTCGACGTAGCCGTCGATGACGAGCCGGAGGCTGATGGCGTCGTCACTGTTGCCGTCGACGATCCGGAGACGGCTGATCTCGTTGACGCTCCAGTCGACGAGGAAACATGTTTCGGAGCAGAAACATGATGGGAGGCAGCAGAAGACGCCTGAGAGCCAGGTCTCGTGGGCATAGAGGTAGTAGGAGGTGGTGAAGACACGGCAGGAGCCATAGACACGGAAAGTTTCTTCCTTTTTAGAAAAGGTGAAGGCATATCCTGCACACTACTACGCTTGGAGGCTGCTTAGAAGGTCCAGGCTGCAAACTTTCTGCATCTGACTGTGCCGAATCCTTATCCTTAAGACACTGGAGCCAAATGAGAAGACGGCCTTCTCTGTCCTTATGGGTGGTTGTAGAGAAAGTCCTGCAAAACCTGCAGTTACCAACCTCATGGTCGGGATAAACACAATAAATGCACTTCTTGTGGGGGTCTTCAGAGTAAAGACGCAATTTCCCACAAGAAGAAGTTGAGAAAACTCAGCAGAGCTCAGGGAGACTCCCTTCACACGATGTGCGGTAGAAAATCTGAGGGTCTGAGCTCTGAGGAGAATTTCTGGAAGGGTGCTGGCGCCTGATTGGCTGCAGTTTGGACTAACATAATGACAGGAATATGTTACAAGTGTTTCTCTCTCTATCAAGTATTCCTATGTAGGAATTTTTTTTGAGTATTTATTATGTATTTTCTAGTATTATTTCATGTGTTATGTATTTACATACATATGTTATTGGTATGTTATTGCTATTTTATTTACCGCGGGACTCCCACTTCGAAGACGGGGAATATTCAAGCATGTGAATCTATGAAAGACATCCTAATACTGGAGAACTGCAAAAGATCTGCAGTGGTGGTTAAAGAACCGCGATTGGGTCAATGGGTTTCCCTTCCCCAACCAGATCTCACAGTTGTGACAGATACGTCACTTCTGGGATGTGGAGACAACCTGGAAGAGGTGGAGATCAGGGGACACTGGTCTCCGGTGGAGACAGGGCTCCAGATAAGTTTGTTAGAGCTCCAAGCGATTCGATTGGCATTGAACGCATCCCTTCCCTCTGTCAAGGGGAAGGGAGTGCAGGTGTTCACAGACAACACCAAAGCCATGTGGTACTGCAATAAACAGGGAGGTGTGGGGTCGTGGACCCTTTGTCGAGAGGCTCTTCGACTCTGGACATGGCTGGACAGCAGGGCATAACCCTGGTGGTTCAACACCTGGCATGTTCTCTGAACGCTAGGGCGGACGAACTCAGCTGTCGATGCCTAGTGAATCACGAAAGGAGTCTCCAGCGGAGGTGGTGCAAGGTCTCTTCCAGCAGTGGGGAGGAACCTTGGTTAGATTTGTTCGCCTCCGAAGTGAACACACAGTGTCAGCAGTACTGCACGTTGGAGTTTCCAAGGGGGCTATCGCTCTGCGATGCTTTTCTGCACGAATGGAGCTCATGCCTGTTTTATGCCTTTCCACCCATACCAGTCCTACCCAGAGTTCTGAAGAAGATCAGGAGCGAGCGGGCCCAAATCATTCCTATGGCTCCGGACTGGGCAAGGGGAGTCTGGTATCCAGAGCTTCTGAGAATGAGTATCGATCCTAGGATCAGGCTGCCCCTTCGGGAGGATCTTCTGTCGCAACAGCAGGGGAGGGTTCTCCACCCAAACCTGTCAACTCTGCACCTAGGATGAGGAATGCAATAGCATAATGCAATATCAAAATATACTGATATGCTTTGATTCAAGGGTTCAACTTACCTGCTTAGTTAGACTCTTGATGGAGCAAAACACTATATGCTGGCAAATTAGTTTCTGCACAATGGGATGCGAAACTCTGTCCAGTTGTGTCAGAAAACCCAAACAGAAGCCCTGGAAAAGAAATGAGCATTTTATTTACTTCTGTCCAAGGAGATAGATAGATAGATATATAGATATATAGATATATAGATATATAGATATATAGATATATAGATATATAGATATATAGATATATAGATATATAGATATATAGATATATATGACAAAATGTACCTTTTCAGGCTGGAAGGTCAAAGTAATATACAGGTGCTTAGTCTTTGCTAAATGATCAATTTCAACACAGACATAAATTAACATTAATTTATTGACAGGAAAGCTTTACTGAAACTAAGAAAACTGTTATTTCTCCTTATACCCCTGCCAAATGTTCTCATGCCGGACTTCGATGGAGAATGCCATATCTGATTTAAAAAATATTCTACCATAATATACTATGTTTTTACAGGGGTCTCCAAACCGGTCCTGGAGGGCCGAATCCATGCCAGATTTTTACAATAACTACATGTATCTCAATGGGGATATCCAAAAAATCTGGCATGGATCCGGCCCTCCGGTACCGGATTGGAGACCCAAACATCTGCAAAGTTGTGTGGGGACTAGCTTAACAGAGCAGACATTTTTAATAGCATTTACATCTCAGCCAAAAGGTACTGCGCTTTAACGGTCTAGTTTCATGGAACAAAATGTATGCTGCTGCTTAGTACCACAGTATAATTTGTTGTGAGGATGAACTTTCAAAACAATATTTTGCACTGGTACAAGAAGGAAAATGCTACTTACCAGTATGCATCTGTTCTTGGCATGTAGATCTGCAGAGTTGTACACTTTGCATAGATCGCCATCTAGTGTTGGGCTGGGATGTTTGCACTTGTTTTTGTCCTGAATGTCTTTGGAAGTCACGAGATAGAGGACTCCTCCTTTAGATCACATTGCGCATGGGCATAGGCTCCATCCTTAGACTGTTTATCGCCAGCAAGGAAATTATGGAGCTTTGTAAGAAACAGGAAGGATGCCCATGTAAGCTGTATCTAATTCAAATAATACTGGAACAGATAAAGGTAGCCTGGGAGGCGGGTGGGCGTGTGTAACTGCAGCTCTACATGCCAAGAACTGATGCACACTGGTAAGTAGCATTTTCCGTTCGAGGCAAATGAGCTGCAGATTACACACTGTTGCATAGATTATATAGCACTACCCCCTCCTAGCGGCAACCACTAGTATCTGTTGCAGTAGTTTGAAAGTGTTTTGAGTACAGCCTGGCTCACAGTAGCTGGTTGTTTAGTTTGCACATCTACACAATAGTGTTTTGTGAATGTGTGCGGTGTAGACCATGTAGCTGCTTTGCAGATATCATCTAAGGGAATGTACCCTAAAAATGCCATTGAAGCCTCTATTTTTCTTGTGGAGTGGGCTTTGGGAGGAACAGATAACGTACTTTTAGCTTTGTGGAACAATCCACCTAGCTTTCCCAGATTTTGATATGTGGTTGCCTTTGTGTGGTGGTGAGAAAGACACGAAAAGTTGTTTTGTCTTACGAAAGGGTTGTGTTCTCTCGATGTAGTAAAGCAATGCTCTTTTGACATCTAAGGTATGAAGAGCTCTTTCCGCGACTGTTTGTGGCTGCAAGAAAAATACGGGCAGTTCCACAGATTGATTGAGGTGGACGGGAGAAATGACTTTAGGAACGAATTTAGGATTAGTTCGGAGAACAACCTTATTATGATGCATTTGCAGAAAAGGTTCTTGAATGGTTAGTGCTTGTAGTTCACTAATTCTTCATAGGGGAGTAATAGCTGCTAGGAAAGCAACTTTCCATGTTAAAAGTTCATGTAAAGGTTCAAAGGGAGGTCCCATTAGGCGTGTGAGAACAATGTTTAAATTCCACAGGTGAAGGTGGTGCTCTGGGAGGAATTATTCTTTTGAGGCCTTCCATAAAGGCTTTTATGGCAGGTACTTTGAAAAGTGATAGATGCTATTTTGTAGGTATGCTGCCATGGTAGCAAGATGCAGTCTAATAGACGCGTAGAATAAGTTACATCTTTGGAGGTGTAGCAAGTAGCCTATGATGTGTTGGATAGACACATCTAGGGGATTTATGTTATGACAATATATTACAAAACGTTTCCTCTTGGCTGCATAGCATGCCCTGGTGGTGGGACACCTAGCTTCTTTAATGACATTCATACAGTCAAGGAGGAAGGTTGAGGTAACCGAATTCTAGGACCTCAGGAGCCAGATCGCAAGATTGAGCTGCGCTGGGTCCGGGTGTCTGATCTCTCCATGGTTCTGGGTTAAGAGGCGTGGAGATAGGTATAGCTTTTGGTGCGGTACTACAGAAAATTCCAGCAATGTGGTGTACTACGGTTGTCTGGCCCAAGTTGGAGCAACTAGAATTAGGGTTAGGGAATGTTGCTGTAGTTTGCACACCACTAGTGGAATGAGTGGGAGAGGTGGAAAAGCGTACGCAAATCTGCCTGACAAGTTCATCCATATCACATTGCCTTTGGACAGTGGGTGTGGATATCTGGCGGCGAAGCTTGGGCATTTGGCGTTTTCGTGGGTGGCGAAGAGGTCTAACTGAGGTTGTTCCCACATCTGAAAGAACGGTTGAAGAACTTGTGGATCTGTTGTGTCGGACGGCTCAACAGATCGGCTATGGTGTTTTGTACCCCTGGAACATGTTGGGCTAAGAGAAAAAATTTCTGAGGTATAGCCCACCTCCATATGGTCTGTGCTAGCTGAGAGAGTTGCAGAGAGTGCGGACTAAGACAGCCTTGCCTGATATTTGCTTTTGGAATGCCTTTAAGGCTAGGAATATGGCTAGTAACTCCAGGTGGCTGATGTGGAGTAACTTTTGTTGTGGTGTCCACCTGCCTTGCATGGTGTGCTGCAATAGGGGAGCTCCCCAGTCGGAGAGCGATGTGTCCGCTGTCATGACTATTTGAGGAACTGGCTCTAGGAACGGTCGCCCTTTGGAAAGGTTTTTGTTGTTCCATCACTGCAGAGAGCGGTGAGTACGACCATCCACCAACACTAGATCTGTTAACTCACATTGTGCCTGGTTCCATTGGTGTGCTAAGCACTCTTGAAGGGGACGCATCTGGAGTCTTGCATGAGGCACTATGAGTATGCAAGAGGCCATCATCCCTATGAGTTGCATGAACACTCGAGCTGGAAGAGAGTGTTCTGGTTGAAATTTTGTGAGAAGAGCTTGCATGTTTGCTATTCTGACACGAGAGGGATAAGCTAGCACTTTTGAGGTGTTTATTGTGGCACCGAGGTATTGTTGTATGTGGGACGGTTGCAGAAGGGACTTGGTGAGGTTTACTGTGAACCCCAAGTCGTGGATTAATTGGATAGTGGCATGAGTGTGTTGTACACATTGGTTGTATCAGCTGGCTTTTATGAGCCAGTCGACGAGATATGGGAAGACGTGAATGTGCTGTCTTAAGTGCGTTGCCACCACCGCTAGGCACTTGGTAAACACTCGTGGTGCTGTTGTGACTCCGAATGGGAGTACTTTGAATTGATAGTGCTAACCGTCCACTACAAATCTTCCTGTGACCGGTGTGAATGGGAATCTGGAAATAAGCGTCCTTGAGATCTAGGGTAGCAAGGAAGTAGTTTTGTGAAAGAAGAGGAAGGACCTGCTGGAGTGGGACCATGTGGAAGTGGTCTGATTGTATGTATAGGTTTAGGGGTCTGAGGTCTAGAATAGGTCTTGGAGAGACGTCCTTCTTTGGGATAAGGAAGTACAGGGAGTAAACTCCCTTGTTTTGTTGGTGCAGGGAAACTGGTTCTATTGCACTTTTTTGAAAGAGGAATAATACCTCCTGCTTTAGCAGCAACAAATGTTCTAGTGACATTGGGCGCTGTTTGGGTGGTTTGTTGGGAGGGGTGGATGTTAGTTTGAGACAGTAACCCGATTGAATTATTTGTCGCACCCACCTGTCTGATGTGATGTTGGTCCAGACAGGAAGGAATTGTTGCAGTCTTCCCCCACCTGGAGTGGAATGGTGTGGGGGAAGTGGAGGCAAGTCATTGGTTAGTGGTGGAGGCAGAGCGGGAGTTGTTAGTTTTGCCTCTGCCTTTGTTATTGTTACCCCTGTAACCATCTCTTTGATAGCCTCTAGTGAAGGTGGATTGGGTAGGGGTTTTGTAAGAAGTGGAGGGGCTATCTGAGGAGTAGCCTCTGGTGGTGGTGCTTCTGTAGGATGAGCGGCGAAAGGAGCGCCTGGGAGCTTGCGACTGCAAGGCTCCCATAGATTTAGCTGTGTCGGTATCCTTTTTCATTTTCTCAAGGGATACGTCAACATTAGGGCCAAATAGGTGTTGCTCATCGAATGGTTGATTGAGGATGGAACTCTGGACTTCAGGTTTAAAACCTGAAATGCATAGCCAGGCATGCTTACGCAAAAGGACACTGGTATTAATTGCCCTTGAAGCAGTATCTGCACCATCTTAAGGCGCAACAGATGGAGGTATTGGTGATAGTTTTACCTTCCTGTATAAGTTCATTGGCCCTATTAATTATATTTGTCTGTGAGATGCTGCATTATGGATTCCAGCTCATCATAATGTGCCCTGTCGTACCTTGCTAACAGTGCTTGAGTATTGGGGATGCGCCGACATGTTTGCTGCCTGTGACGCCGTTAGTTTGCCAGAGGCGTCCAGGAGTTTAGACTCCTTATCTGGTGGGGGTGGGAGGGGGGCCTCACCTGATGTTTGGGAATTGGCCCTTTTACGCGCATTGGAGACAACAAGGGAGTCTAGTGGTGCGGGGCATTTATGTAGACTGGATCTAGAGGGGCAGCTGTAGGAGAGTAGGGTCTGCTTCCTATGGTCACCCCCACTTTTTGCTTTTGCTTTACTGGTTTTCGACTTAGATGTGGCTGTGGGCCTGCTAATCAGACCTACAGCCCAGATGCACTCTCTCTAAATTCACACCATGTACTCTAGGTACATCCACAATTGGGAATTGGTTCACCTTATCAGCCCCTGTAGAAGTGTACCCTAGGTGCTCAGGGCATAGGTGTAACCAAGGCCTACCAGGGGTTGCAGCATATATTATGCAACCCCTGGCTGGCCACTCAAACTGACAACTGGCTGATCACTCAGCTGGGGCAAGGTCGTGTAATCACCCCTTGCTTAGGTATAGTATTCCTATCTCTACCCTTATATATAGACACACAGTAACCTATAAGTCACTCCTATGGCAGGCCTTAACAATCCTGGAGGCAGAGTGCTTGGTTATGTGTGAGATGGTGCTCTAGCATGAGCTGAGCCTGTCTGCAGCTTTCGGAACCATGTCCTTATAGCTGTTCTATGATATCGCCATACCATATACTCTTAAGTGCATTATAATCCTTGCGGTTGAATGCTAACTTGGGTTTGGCTTTATCTAAACATGTCGTGTAAGGTGTCATACGCTTTGGAATTCTAACCCCTTGCCAATTCTGGCGACGGGGGTAGCATTCCACCCTTCTAGAGGGAGAAGACATGTTGTGGCGGACTATCCCGGTTAAAGTTAACCAGAGCCACAGCGTCACAAAATGGACGCTGCTGCCACAGACACAAGTCTGACCTCCTGCTGCTGGGAGTCCTTCCAGTCACGGAGGTTTGGACAATACGTTTCCTGCCTGGAGAGGTGCGAGCAACACCCTAGACAGGACTTTGTGTATTGGGACAGGGAAGGCTGAATAGATTGAGACACTGCCTGAGGCACACTAGGGGCTTCATGCATACCCCAGTTCAAACCGGTTGCTGGGGCACTCCAGCCCCAGCTCTGGCACGAAACTGGACAAAGGAAAGGGGGTGTAACCATCCCCCTTCCTGGTCCCACCCATAGGAGGGACCTAGGAACTAATCCAGACCCTTTTAGCTGTATAAAGGTAGGAGCTGTGTCCTGAGACTTCAGATATGATCCTGAACTGAAACTTGAAACGAAACTCTGGACCTTCGACATTCTGCTGAAGCTGAAGACTGAAGAATCTCCCTTGTGGCCAAGGAGTGACTACCCTGGGCAACCAGGCACCATCCAGCAAATCAACGGCTTGCTTGGTCGACGCTCCCGAGTACAGAGCCTGACAAGACCCAGACTCTCTGACCCTCTCTTCACGTCTGCAGCATAGCTGAGATCGGTGGAGGCGACGAGACACGTGGGACCGGACATCTTGAAAAGTCCACGACTTGCTAATTGTGCAGCTCCTGAGGTATCCTCGAAGCTGTGCACTGGGGATTGAGAAGCCCCGAATCCGAGCTCCACCTGCACCGAAGATCAGCCCTCCACACTCCACGAGTTCTGCGTGGGGCCCTTCTGCTTGTGTTCTGCTCGACGCGTTGTCCGGTTGCTGGCCCGCTGGCTAGTAGCCTTTGTGACGACAATCCTTTTGAATCGACTCGCTGGTCTGGTTGCTCCAGACTGGCCCTTGCCTCCCTGCAAAGGTGAGGCACCTCAGACCTTTCTGGTCTGCATCAGAAGCCTTCTTTGTATCCTGCGTAAGTTGCCTTTGCCAAGGCTTGTTGACTCCAATCCGGCGGTCGACCGCTCCATCTGCGAGAACCTTCGTGGGACAGCTCCTCTCCAGCATCTGGTCGTCCTCGACGCCTCCTGGTCCGCGTGGCTGAAGAGACAAGCTTCACGACAGCAGCTGATTGCTCTTCGACGTCGTCTGGTTCCACCCGGTCACTGGCTTGTGACCCAGACTCTGTCCCCTCTGCTTTCAGGGCCTCTTCATCCTCGATCCACCCTTGGATCACCCGGACATCTTCCTCCTGGTCGCCTGCAGCATCTTTCTTCCAGGTCTCCATAGGCTTCAACGGCGAAACCCGACACATCTTCACACCTATGCACCCGCTTCCTGTGGGTGAAGTAACAAGAGTACTTTGGTGCTCCCAAGGGTATTGACTATCCAAGTGTCTAGGTTTTTAGTTGTTTCCTTCTAGCTAAACCGGAAGTGTCCTAAATCCTTTTTCTAAACTCCAAGTTCCCATTGACTTAACATTGACTCTTGCGTGTGTGTGTGTGTGTGTGTGTAAAGACACTGCACGCGCCGCCTGTGGGCCTCCTACTCCTAACCTAAGGTTCAGATAGTGTAGCCCCAGCGATTCTCTAGGCCCTAGGCCTTTCCTTTTCTCGTGACGTGGTACTTATACCACTTTTAGTATATGGTTTGCTTCGCCCCTAGGGCCTAACTGTATTTTGTGCAACTTAAAGTATTCTGATTAAGTAACTTGTTATATGCTTTTGCCTCTGACTTCATAAAGAGTTCAGAGGAGTGTGTTAGTGAATAAATACATATATATTTTATATATATCCTGTGTGGTGTCCTTTCATTTGATATTCAAGGGGTTACATATGGTAAAACTGCTGGCTTTACACGCCCTCACGAGTCTTTTAGCCTAAGACTGTTCTGTTCACGCTACCACTGGGATAGCTGGTCTATAAGGTTGACTTACAACCATCACCATAAGGGTTGTTTGGACTGGTGCAAGGTGTTCACTAGAATAGTGATCATATACCAGGCCAACTTCTCACAGCAGCCTTATACTTTTTCTCGATCCGGGGGTTGAGGACTCGAGCCCTGACTGGATCTTTAAACACCTCTGGTGCATGCTTAATGACCCACTTAAGCATGGGTAGAATTGAGGTGGATCTTTGTGTGGTGTCAAAAGTGTCCATGAGAAAATCTTCCTCCACGGGCTCTGTATGTAGATCAACCCCATGGTATTGGGCAGCTCTATGGACGAGTTGTTAAAGCCTATAGTGTCCTCTGGGTGGGGGGGGGAGGCCTGGGGGGGTATATGTCATCCTGGGGAACGTTAGGGACATGTGGGGTGCTATAATCATCCCAGGGGTCAGGGGAGTCAGGAAGACTAGGATTCCCTAATGGTTCATTGTCCTCACCTCCCCCTGTAACATCAGAGGTGTTATCTACATCATCATCATCATCATCATCATCATCATCATCATCATCTTCTACTACAGATGGGATGGTGTAGGAGAGTGATGTGGTGGGGGAGGAGGAGGAGAAGGGATCCTTAATGGAGAAGTTGCAATGTCTCTCTTTTTAGGATGAGGAGCCGGTGCAGGCGCATCTAGTGGTCGTTTCTTGGAGCTACGAGACAATTGGCCAGCTTTAGGATCCTTCACAAGAGTTTTTTGGGTAGGATCTGGTCGAAAAACTTCTTCTGTGTAAGGTAGATGCTTCGGTGTCGAGGTTTTTGGTTCCGGAGGCTTTTTCGGCACCGACTCGGTAGCTGTTCTAGGTTCTTTTGGCTTCGAACCGTGACCTTTTGCAGTTCTTTGGCCGGTGGAATGCGTTTCCTCGGTTCCAAGCCCTTTTTCGGCTCAGAGGCATGGGAGTCGGGGGCCTTTGGTGGCAGTTTTTTGGTCAGCTCAGAGTGTGTTCTTGGTGTCGAAGAGTCGGTGTTAGTCTTCAGCGCTGAGTGCTTGGATGTCAAAGCAGCGGTCGGCGTGGATGAGGAAGAGGATGGCTTCTTTTTCGGTGCCGGGATGTCGGTACCGGGGGTAGGCTGACGCGAGCCTGAGTCGCCTGAAGGCTTAGTAGGCTTCTTTACCGGGCCCGAAGGCGGGGCATAGGAAGCAGTCTCTCGGCGTGCACCTGGGCCCGAAGGTGAAGGTGGGACCGAAGCCTTTTTCGAGGGTGTCAAAGAAGGGTCGGGGTCGACGTATGTACTTACAACCCACTGTGCCAGAGTGATGTCCTCAACGTCTGAGTCCTCGGCTTCGGAGTCGCTGACAATGCCTTCTTTAACCCGCTCCTGTTCTGGCACGTCGAAGCCCTCTTGGAAGATGTCGCCAGGGAACGAAGATGACGAGCGAGCCATGGTCCTTCGAGCTAGTCGGTCCCGAATTGTCTTTTTAGAGCGGAAGGAGGCGCAAGCCTAACAGTCCCTGGCCTCGTGCTCCGGTGAGAGACAAAGGTTGCACACCTCATGGAGATCGGTGTGGGGAAACTTCGACCCACATGGAGGACACTTCTTGAATGGCGCCCTTTCCATGAGCCAGGAGATAAGGCCCAGGTAGGCCCGAAGGCCTTCGTCAACGACCGGAATCTAAGACTTCAAAGTTGTTGAGAGTTGCGTAGATAGGGGAACGCGTTGAGACAATACCATCGAAACGGGTGAAGGATTGCGCGCCGAAGGTAGAATCGATTCCAAACCAGAGCACAGGAAACACATCCAAGCCCGATGGCGGAAAAAATCATTCTAAGGATGGAGCCGATGCCCATGTGCAATGTGATCCAAAGGAGAAGTCATCTATCTCGTGACTTCCAAAGACTTTCAGGACAAAAACAAGTGAGAACATCCGGGCACAACACTAGATGGCGATCTATGCAACAGTGTGTAGTCTGCAGCTCATATGCCTCGAACATGTATATACAGATTTTACACCTGACTAGCAAACCTAATTTGTTAAATACTATTATGGAATTGAGAACGATGGACCTATAATTTACTGTACAATAAAATTTAAGCATATGCACGGTCATTAGCATTATTTGTGCCGCACGTTGAATCAACCTGTGCCCTCTTGAGTTAAAAGCAAAAACAATCTCAGGTGTAAGGAAATTCTGCTTTTTGTATGGTCATCCACAAGTTTTTCTACTAATGCTGCTGGTTTTTTGTTTTTTTTACTCAGACTGAACCAAGGCCTGCTAATCAGAGTGAGTGCCCTGACCCTAAACTGTATGTGGAATTGGTTGTACCCAATTGGAATTGGCTATCTTACTGTAGGTTCCTAGTATATGGTACCAAGGTCATGTAAGTTAGAAGGGCACTCCAGGGCTCGCAGCACTGATTGTGCCACACTGGAGGTCCCTAAGTAAAAGAAGTCCCCAAATCTGCCTCTGCAGACTGGTAGAGCGTTGTGCACTTCTAACCCAACGTTGCCATTGAAAGCTATGGCAAAACCACTACTTCCCCTGTACATCTGGGTATGTCACTCCTCTGGGTGGCCTACCAAGTCCTATGGAAGGAGGCAACATATGACACATGTAGGACATTTATTTTACATTTCCTGACTGTAAACATGTAAAATCACGAATTTTACTGTGGAAATACTTGGACACTCAAATGGCATGAACAGGATTATACACTGACCCCTCAGCTGCGCTAACTCCTGAACGGTGCGACCAGGGTGGGCACTGCAAGTTATTAAACAGCTTGTTACATTAAACCAGACTTGTATCTTAAGTTGAAATGAATTTAACTTGCTGCAGTGAGCAGCTTTTACAAAGCTGCCACCTTGTTGCCTTTAAAATGGCTGTGAACACAAGATGATGATGAACGGAGCGCTGAAACTTTAGACACTCAGCCTTGGTCAAGGCATGAAAAAAACAATGGATTTAACCCAGATCTGTGACTGGGGGTAATGTTTGATTCATTCAGCATTCCATCCATCATCTTTTCTTTTTTGCATTTGTGGCCCAAGTGGGAAGGGTATGCCCAGATGTGGGGCCTGTGCTCTCTATACCACCAGATTCAAGCAAGCCTGGCTGAGGAGGGGTGTTACTCCGAAACCCATCCCAGGATGCTTGTTTCTGGTCCAGGGAACAAGTGTCCTGGCAGTTTCGGCTGGACTGTTCCCAAGGGGAACAGGGTCAAGAATGATTTGCATATGGCTGGGAGTAGGTAGCTGGCTCTGTATATACTATACCAAAGTAAGGTATAGTGTGCACACAGTCCAGTGGATTCCCAAAGGCTTACAGAGGTAACAGTAGATAACACTGCACACTATTTGTGGTAGTGTGCGCGAGCAGTAAGGCTTTATCAGAGGGTAGTGTTAAGTATTTACAATAGTGTAATTCCCCAGCTAGAGCGGGTGCTAGCATTGAATGAGAGTGCCTCAAATTCTGCGGCAGGCGCAAAGGCTGTAGAAATTCATAAAGAATTAATGAAGACCCTGGCAGGCAATTTTTACAAATCCTCCAACCAGAGCCAACGGCAGCCACGGGACTCTAATCCCTGGTATAACCAGTCATGTAGGAGGGCAAAAACTATTTTAGTATCTGCTCTTAAAACAGGCAGTAAGACTTCCATTATGACTGCAAGGAAGGCTTATAAGGATCTCCTGTTCCATGCAAAATCTGAATGGGAAACCGAGAGATGGCAGGGAATCAAACTGGCACTGATTGTGAAAGATGCACGATCCTTTTGGAATCTGGTTCACACCGGGAAGGCAGAGGGCAAGTCTAAGATCGACCCCAACATTGCTGAGGAAGTTTGGTGTGCTTACTTCAAAGATCTTTACTCTAGTCCTGCTTCCCTAACTCTTGACCTACCAAGTTCTCCTCTGTGGTTGGATCCTAGCTGGTGCCCTCCTTTATTTACTTTGTCGGAAGTGACACTAGCGGTATTAGCATTGAAACCTAATAAGGCCCCGGGGTTGGACAGGATTCCTGGTGATCTTTATAGAGATGAGTTGAAGATATGGGTCCCCTAGTTGACTGTCCTATTTAATGCCATTTTGGACGGACAAGAACTCCCTAGCACCTGGCTGGGGGCCGAAATCATCCCGGTTTATAAAAAGGGCTCCCCGCTGGTACCATCAAACTACAGGCCAATTAGCCTTATTGATGTCACACAAAAAATGTATGCCAGACTCCTTTTACAACGCCTGCAGGATTGGATTACAGAGAATAATAATCTCTCCCACCTGCAAGCAGGGTTTAGAGCCAAAACATCGACCATCGACCAATTACTACGGCTGCAGGTACTTTATTGGAAGCATGTGGTCTTGGATGGGGGTAGCCTGTACCTAACATTTGTGGACCTCAAATCCGCCTTTGATATGGTGGATAGGAACCAATTGTGGAGCATATTAACCAACATGGGGATCCCTCTTTACCTGTGCCATCAACTTAAGACTCCATGAAGGAACCTTCGCGAAGGTACGCTTTGGTAAATTTGGCCAGCTGTCTAGGGCATTTACAATTGAGAAAGGGGTTAGGCAGGGGTGTGTACTTGCCCCCACACTATTTTCCCTCTTTCTAAATGGCCTTATAGAAGATCTGACCAGCGCAAAATATATTGCTGCCCCTAATTTAGCTGGCGCTAAATTCCCGGCACTAATGTTTGCGGACGACACCCTGCTGCTTTCAAAAACACCAATGGGGATGCAGCGGGTGTTAGACCAATTTACCGAATTCTGTAAGAAAAGGAACCTGGTGATTAACATAGATAAAACAAAGTACATGGTGTTTAACGCCAGCACAATTAATTGCCCCTACCCGAAAATGGATGGTCGACCCCTGGAAAGGGTAAATAACTTTGTCTACCTTGGTTTGACATTGAACGACAAAATGGGGTGGGATACTCAAATGTCTACGGCTAACCTAGGGCTGTCACAGGCCACGGGGGGAATCTTAAAAGTGCAGAAAACTTGTGTGCATAAACTAGTGAGTGCCCCGCTAGAAATATACAAAGTTCAAGCCAGATCTTCCACCCTCTATGGGGCGGAACTTTGGGGGCACCGACCAGTAAATGAGATCGGTGTTACCGAGAATAACTTTATTAGGTAGCTGCTCACTCTACCAAAAAGCACACCGCTAATACCATTAAGGCTGGATTTAAATCTGAGGCCAATTGCAGAAGTAATTGCCTCTCGCCCGCTCCTTTATTGGCGAAGATTGTGGAGTGTCCCGGAACTTGAGAGCTATAGAGAAGAATTGAAAACCGTGATGGCCTGTCAGGGTGCAGGTAGGATACAGTGGCTATCATTTATGTAATGAAATGAAATGAAATGAAAATTTGATTTATAAAGCGCTACAGTTGCCCTGAGGCGTCCAGGCGCTGGAAAACAGAAAGTGCCCTCATAGGGTAACTATTTGTTAAACAGGAGAGTTTTGAGCTGCTTCCGGAAACTAGTTAAATGGGACGTCTTTCGCAACTGTGGAGGGAGGGTGTTCCACAGTTTGGAAGCATTATACGAGAATGATCGTCCTCCTGCTCTGGCTCTAAAAATCCTGGGTGTTTTGGCCAGTGATGCCATTGAGGAGCGAAGATTCCTGTTGGGCATGTAGGGAGAAATCAGGGGGGAGTTGATTTCTGGGCCCGTTTTCCAAAAAGTCCGGTGGGCGATACATAGAGCCTTGAACTTCACTCTGTCCCTAACCGGGAGCCAGTGTAAAGTTCTAAGGCCCGTTTTTATTGAGGTCCTCCGTGGGACTCCCAGTAGCGCCCGGGCAGCACAGTTTTGAGTGCGCTGAAGTTTTTGGAGAGTGTAGTCTGGTGCTCCCAGATAAAGGGCATTATTAAAATCCAGCCGGGATTGAATCAGGCCCTGTATAATTATTTATAAGGGGGTTAGCGACCAAGATTGGACTGGAGAACTTGTGGTCCAATCCTGAGGCTGCATGCCAAGTTATCGCGAGACAAACCCTGGCTGAGACCATAAAACATCATAATCTACAGGAAGCTCTTCAATCAGCCAGGCCCTCTAGTCTCACAGATAGCTTTTTAGATCACAAGAATGTTTACAGATTTGAGAAGGAACTAGATATGATTGAACCGGTTCTAGCAAAGAAGTTGTATCTACAGTCTAGATATGGCACACTGCCCCTGCATTCATATACAGACAAATGGAAAGAGGGCCCAGCTCGCCCCTGCCCAGGATGTGGAAACTCTAATGAGACCCTAATGCATGTAATCTTGTTCTGTCCTGCCTATAGTAACAGCAGAAAGAAATGGATTATACAGCTATGTCTGAACTTGGGAGTTAGGAATTATCTAGAGTTTCTTAGAATTCTAAAATCCGATACTAATGCACTAATAGTTACAGCCGTTGCCAAGTTTCTGTTCTCTATGTGGCTAATAAGACGGAGAATGCTTAGGAAGTAACAAAGCTCCTGGGCTGTTGTTGGATAACACATCCAGGAAGACTTTGAGCTTCTACTGTTTTTTAACGTTTTAAATTTGTAAATATATAACTTATTGTCTTAGGAATTTTAATGGGACTCCGCCACCAAATGGAAATTTGTAGTCTATGTATATCAACTGGGATGTAATATGTGTATTTATTCAATGTCTAAAATGTGTTCTGTACTTTTATGGTTCATAAACAAACCGAAATAAAGTTTTTGAATGAATGTTAAGTATTTATTTAACACACGCTGGCAAGAAATGATGGCACACACTTAGACTAAACTCAGACCAATTGTTTGTATAAAAATATTTCTTTAGGTGTATTTTATTTTTAGAACCAAGCAGGACTTGGTACAGGTAAGTAAAATTGTACTTTTCAAGACAGGTTGATAAGAATATGCAAGCTGGATGAAATTGACTGTTACAGATTTGTAAACATTTAAAGTCTGTTATGTTTGTCAATACTTTGCGATTACTTTTTAGATTACTTTTTCTACTCATTGTGGTATGCCTAGATATCACGCTGGGACGACATTTCCTAGGCAAAGCAATCCTATGGAGGACAATGTGGTTATCGGTTTGCAGGTAAGCGATCGGTTTTGAGTTGGGGTTAGAACAAGGGTTCCCCCAGGGTCAAGGATGCACTCAAAGAGCACCCTCAGCGGCACAAGGGCGGCCGGGTGCAGAATGCCGAGGCCCAATGTTAGCCTATAGGGCTAGGGGCTGTCGGTTGGTGGCTGCTCTTGGGCAAGCCACTGGGGTGAGGGAGCAAAGTTCCTAAGGTTAAGCTCACACACAAGGTGCACCCACAGCAGCACAGAGGCGGCGGAATGAAGGGAGCTGGATAGGCATAGGGTGCCCTGTTTCCAATGGGAGATCTCCGGTCAGAACAAAGACTGCAGGCTCGGGAAGGGAGACTGCAGGCTCGGGAAGGGAGACTTCCCTGAGGCGACCACCGGCCGGAGAGATAAGTTGAGATGCAGGGGGATGCCTGGATACCGTTGGTTTGGCCCCCCCAAGGCCGTGGGGTGTTGTTGCAGGGGTGTCTTTAGACGTTGGGTTTCGTTAGCAGCTCTGGTCGCAATCGGGGGACTCTCCAGGTAGAGGCTGCAGGCGTTGTCAGGAGACTTGATGTAGGTCAGGGATCACCGGGTCCCTGGTCAGCTTAGCTGAGGGGACATCTTCGTGGTGTTGGGCCACTCTAACTCGGGCAGCGGGCGTTAGGTGCAGAGTGGTGCAGATTTGGCTGGAGCCAGAGTCTAGTTCTTGAGCAAGTCCGGCGCTCACGGTAGAAAATCTTTGCAGGGAAGGCAGGGCTGGTCCTCCGGGTTCTGGGGGTCTGCTGGCAATAGGACATGCCGGTATTCTGCTGGAGCAGGTCAAGGTCGGGACAGGCCAGTAGGGCTGGGGCCAAATCAGTTGGTGTCCTCCTCTTCCTTCAGCACGTCTCTTGGGTCCTCCTTCTTGCTTCTCTGAGGAGGCAAGATTCTGGGTCATCCCTAAATACTAAACTTAGGGGCGTTTCAGGTAGGGACAGGTAGGGACAGGTTGGGACTAATGGGGCTCTTCCATGGGGTGGGTGCACCCCCTATTATGCCACCCTCCAGTGGGAGGGTGTAAGAAAGTGGCTCTATATATACTGGACCAAAGTAAGGTACAGTGTGTATAGAGTCCCCAATCCCCAGAGGTACAACAAAGGTTAAAGTCCGATCTGACCTTACTCTATAATGTGGTAGCTTGGTCGAGGAGTAAGGCAGTATCAGAGGACAGTGTAAGGCATTTGTTGTACACACTCAGTCAGCAAAAGGTTTCACACACTCAAGAACTGAACTCTAGGCCAATTTTTTTTTATATCAAAAGATATAGTGGTTTTATTTTTGAACCAACAGGTAGCAAAATATGAGTGACTTTGGGTAATTACTTTGCAGACAGGCAATAGACTTAGTAAGTACAATAGTTACAGGGGTTGCAATAGGCAACACAACTCCAAACACAATTTAACATTAGGCTCAATGGGTTTTTCTAGATAAATGCAGTTGATTACTTTCAGGGACCTAAGCTGTAAACAGTTAAGTAAAAGCGTTTTGGTTACAGTTGTACTTTTTAAAGGATAGAAGTGTATTTCAAAGTTGACACTTAGAAACTTTTCAGAGAAAAACTAGCAATGTTATTCGATGGAAGGAAATTCAAGTCACAGGTAAAGTAGGTTCTCGTTAGTTTTGTAATCTAGTACTGGACTCCTAGATCCAGCACTGGGACCTCTACCTAAGACGGGTAAGTATTTACTTTTCAGCAGTTGGTACGATTTTTAAGGAATATTTGTAATTTGCAAAAATCGACACTTGGAAGAAATTTCAGAGAAAAACAGTCAATGGTTTCCTATGGAAGAAAATGCAGGTAACTGGTAAGTACAGTTAGGATTACTTTTGTGGTTCAGCACTGAACTAGAAAGTACAGCACTGGCTTCTCTCCTGATCCCAGGTGAGTATTTCGGAAATCGTTACTCGGCTGATTTTAGAGGAATATTTTAAAGAAGCAAAAATCAAAACTTAGAAGAAATTTCAGTGTAAACCAGTTAATGTTAGCCTATGGAAGGAAAGTGAGTTATCTGCTTTCAGATGATTACTTGACTGGTGAGGCTAAGGTTCTGGGCATAGACTCAGGGGTCTCCCAGGGTCGGAAAGGTACAGTTGTTACACCCTCAGCGGCACAGGGGCAGCCGGGTGCAGAGAGAGTAGGCCCAATGCAATCCAATGGAGGGCCTTTGGCTGGTGGCTGCAAGCAGGCAGGAAACGCGGCTGTGGGAGCTGAGCTCCTGGTCACTTACTCAGGGCAAGTGGGGAAGTAGAGTGGGGTGGGGTAGTAGTTGCACTTCCAGCGGCACTCGGGTGGCTGGGTGCAGGGTGCTTTTGAGCCGTCGGGCGCTCAATGGTATCGCATGGAAAGTTAGAAAGTGAACAAAGGCTGCAGGCTCGGGGACAGAGATTCTTCAGGTGCGACCACCACTTCGAGAGGTAAGTTGGGCTTGGAGAAGAAGTAAGTACCCCCAAAGGAGGGCACAAGGGGCCGTGGGGCGCCGAGTGCAGGGGGTGTCTTTGGGTGTAGGGAAATCTTACCCTCGGCTGGTCGCGGTTGGAGGGGTCCCTGGTTCTGAGGCAGCAGGCGTTGTGTGCGTCATCGAGGAGGGTATTTGGGCACTGGACTTCGAGTCCCAGTCGCCGGGGGGACGTCCTCGTGGTCTTGGATCACTCTGGCACGGGCCGAGTGGGTGCACTGTGGACTGGATTTGCAGTTCCTGGCTGGCACCAGGGATATGGTTGTTGGAGCAGAGCCTCTGCTCAGTGAAATCCCAATCTTTGAGAGGGTCAAGGCAGGCAGGTCCTCCGGGTTTCCAAAGTTGCTGTCTGCAGGAGTCGCCAGGATTTAGCAGGGGCAGGTTCGACAGGCCGGTAGGGCTGGGGCCAGGTCAGTTGGTGTTGTCCTGTTAGCAGCTGCACGGCGGGTCGTCGTCTTCTTGATTTTCATTCTGGTTTTCTTATCGGGATCTGAGGAAGGAAGGTTCAGGGTGCCCCTAAATACTGAATTTAGGGGTGTTACAGGTAGGGCAAGGGCAGGGACCAATAGGTCCTTGTCCTGGGGTGGGTACACCCCCTAGCTTGCTTCTCTCCTGTGGAAGGGGGGTAGGAGCCTAGCTGTGATTGGGCAGGGCTCCCCATCTTCAAGATGGTCGGACCCCGGGGTCGTGCTTTACCTCGCCTCTCCCACCTGAGGGGTGGGGTTGGCACATGCTGGCACACCCCCCTTCCTGACGTAGGGTTTCCCGCCAGTCTTCCCACCAGAGTGGGGGTCAGAACTGGTGGGGGCCAGTTGCTGAGTTGAAGCTTCCCCCTGACCATCCTGGGTGAGGAGACCTAGCACCTCGCCCAGGATGTGCATTGTTGCAGGCCCAGGAGAGCAGGGGGATCTCCACCCAGGGGTCCAGCAACAGGTCTGCTGTGTGGCAGCCTAGGCAGTCTCTCAGACCAGACGTGGATTGTAGGTTAGGTTTTCAGGGGGCATCTCTAATATGCCCCCTGGTGCATTGTACATTAAATCCCATACTGGCATCAGTGCGGGTTTAATTTATTTATTTATTTTATTTATTTATTTATTCAAAGTTTTATATAGCGCGAACAAGATCCTTACAGATATCAGAGCGCTTCACAGAGACAGGGGTAGGGGAAGCAGGAATGAACAGGGATAATGGGAGCAGTATAATAGTCACTAACATAGTAGGATAATAATAACGTACAGAAAACATATCAATATACAATCCGGTAAACAAGTAATATAAGACGGCACAAGTCATCAATCCCACTACAGAAGTGTTCAGGTAGACCTTGGATGTGTGGATGGCTTATACCAATTTCTTAGGATAGAGAGAACACTGAGTGGGGGCATCGGGAGGGTGATACAGTGTACCAAAGTGTATCATATATTGGTCGGTAGTAAGAGAGTAGCGTAGTAGTGTCACCATCAAGTAGAAGTATAGTGCCAGAGGACAAGGTGAACAGTGATACAAAGCGATGCAGAGTCTCTGATCCAGTACCTATAAAGTTCAGGAGATCTTGGCCAGAAGGATGGTTTTCATCTCTTTCTTGAAGAGTGCAGTGGAGGAGATGAGCCTGGTTTCAGGAGGGAGCGCATTCCAGATCCTGGGTGCCATTCCTGAGAAGGAGCGCTTGTATGTTTTCTCTTTCCGGAATCTACGAGGTTTCAGGAGTAGATTTTTTGTACTTCTATTGGATCTCGAACCTCCTGATATAGACAACTTTTGAGCGAGGTAGTTGGGTGCATTGTGGTGCACGGCCGCGTGTGTTATAACGGCAATTTCTAGCTGTATTCTGGCTTCAAAAGGCAGCCATTTTAGAGACTTTAAGTCTGGGGATATATGCGAGTGTTTGCTTGAGCCAGTAATGAGTCTCGCGGCAGCGTTCAGGGAGGCTCTTAGGGGTGCTGTTGTGGATAGCGGGAGTCCGCTGAGGGCCACAATTCCGTAGTCTATTCGAGGGATGACTAAAGCTTGTACAGCAGTTTGGAAGTCTTCGGCAGGGAGGAAGGGTTTAATTTTCCTCAGTGTGTCGATTTGGAAGTTAGCTCCTTTTGTGGCTTTGCTAACGTGCTGCTGCTAATGTGCTGAGAAGTTTGATATCAAACTTGTCAGTCTTCAGTGTAGCCATTATGGTGCTGTGGAGTTCGTAATGACAACCTCCCAGCACCATATACTCTTAATGGCATCACTGCACTTACAGTGCCCAGGAATGGCCCTGGGTACTGTAGGGGCAAAGGGCACATGCACCTGTGCCCACACCACTGGCATAGGGCGCCCAGCTAGAGGGGTGGCTGAGGTATGCCAGGGCAGTGGGTTTTGTGGGCATGGCACACAGGTATGTGTTCCATGTCGACTCTTTGGTTAGGTCTGTACTTAGGCACTCAGCCTGCAAAGGCAGGATGTGGGTGTCAGGGTACAGTGCCACTAAGGGTGGCACAATTAGTGCTGCAGCCCTTAGGGGTCTTCTCTGGTAACCATGCTCTGGGTACCATTTACTAGGGGCTGACAGGTGGCCAGAGATGTCAATTGGGTTTTAGTTTCAACACAGTTTTAGGGAAGGAACACAGGCCCTGGGCAGATGGTTGGCAGGAGCCCATGGCACACTCAGTCAAAGCACATCAGCAAAAAGTGGGGGCATACCAATGCAAGAAAGATGGCACTTTCTACACACACACACACAGTCCAGGGAGTGGTAAGGGGACAGGCTAGTGCTGTCTCTTCCCCAAAACAAAAGTTGTTAAAATGTCTGTGATTAATGCCTTTGCATGTGGTTGTTACAGTTTAAAATTGTAGTTTTAACCTGCCTGTGATTGCATATTTTATCGCCTGTTTTGTGTTTTAAATTTGTGGTTTTCGCAGCCCAAGATTGCTTCCATTTAACGTGTTGAATTATGGGATTTGCAGTCCAAACTTTGTAGTTTATTCCTCTCAGTCCTGGTGACAATTCAGTTTACCTTCCAAATTTCTCCTCTGCTCTGTGCTAAGACCTGTATTTTTAAACAGTGCACCCCCAGCCATCATTTTGTGTTCACAAGCCAGTGAAACCAGCCCCCCTGTCCTCCCTCAACAACAGGGATATTCTACATCAGAGGGTGCTTCTGTGAGCAGTTTACCAGGGACTGTGCACTTCGTTTTGTGGCCAGGAGAGGGAGTATAGTTTTATTCAAACAGTATTGTTAGATTTCAAGTTAGTGAGGCCTTTACCTGCAGAAGTCCAACATGTGGATTGAGCCGGTCTATATCCTAGGAGATTCTGAACAGGAGAAGCAGCTTCCAACTCCCTGGCCAGCAAACCTTGTCTGAGGTCGCTAGGACCATATTATGGTCTGCTGGTGGTTGGTACAGGTGTACACTGATTGGTGGTTGTATTTGGTATTTCTATTGAATTAGGGTTAGTGTCCTCATTGGTTGGGTATTTGAGGGTTCTGATTGGTTTCTGGGTCTGTGTTTCAATCAATGTAGGGTTGGGGCTAAGGTTAGGATTTCTCTTGGAAGTAGGGGCTAGGGCTTCCTATATTATTGGTTGTTGGGAGTAGGGTGAGACTAGGGCTAGGGTTAGACCTTTAATTTGAAGTAGCGATTAGGGATTCTGGTGTGATTGGTTGCTGGACTAGTTGTGGGACTAATAGTAGGGTTAGGCTTTTTATTGGAAGTAGGGACTAGGGCTTCCTGTACCATTGGTTGCTTGGACTTGGGTTGGGACTACTGGTAGGGCTAGGGCCTTTGCTGGGTGTAGAGAGGGGTTGGGGAGAGGGGTTGGCCTAACGGCTAAGGCGCTCGACCTCGGAATCTGGGTTCGAGTCTCGGTAACG
Source organism: Lissotriton helveticus (assembly GCF_964261635.1). Classification (NCBI taxonomy): domain Eukaryota; kingdom Metazoa; phylum Chordata; class Amphibia; order Caudata; family Salamandridae; genus Lissotriton; species Lissotriton helveticus. The sequence goes on along the minus strand of NC_136067.1, from coordinate 771,094,122 downwards.
ACGCCAAAAAAAAACCCTGTGATTCTGGGCAAATCACTTAATCTCCCCGTGCCTAAAATGAAAGTGTGTCCTCATGTAACGTAACTGGTGCTATGTAAAGCGCTCTGATAACTGATTCGGTTCTAGTTCGCGCTATATAAAACTGCAAAAAAAAAAAAAGATCAGTTTTTTTTTTAACTGATTGGGTGCTTGGACTAGGGCTACGATTGGCTGTAAGGTCCTGGTCTCCTATTGGTTCTAGATTTTAGGGCTAGTGTTGTGATTGGATAGTGTTAGGGCCAGGGTTCCCATTGGCTGAAGGGGTCACCTGATTACTAGGGCTATAAAAGGCCAGGGTTAGGGCGCATCAGCTAAGGGCGGAGAGGACAAGGGCAGCTGCCTGTTTGAGCCTGTTAAGGGCGGAGAGGACAAGGGCAGCTGCCTGTTTGAGCCTGTTAGAGACTGACAGGGGCCAGGGCCAAAAATACTGCCCATTTTCCCATTTAGCAATACCCAGCCCACACCATCCACATCCACAAACTTAAAGGTACTTATGGATCTATATATCTATCACTTTCTTCTAATTTAGCATTTCCAATGCACTACCCCATTTCTCAGCCTATGCATCTATCAATATATCCTCTACATCCACTCATTTATCCCAGACCCCATACCACTACTATGATCCCCAAAATAACCCTTTCTTGACTCTCTCCTACTCTACCCCTCCTTGTATCATCGGACACCTTTCTACTATACCTAACCCCCAAAACAAACCTTTCTAAACTCTTCCCTCTGACTTCCCCCCCCCCCCCTCCAAAAACTCCTTTTTACTCATCCAAAAGCCGCCTCCTACTGCTAAGACCTAAAAAACAAAATTAACAGACTAACATGTTCACTTCTCAAATTCCATATTCAACTATACTAATTCACCACTAATCCTTTATGGGTTCCGGAGTGGCGTGCTTTAACACCCCATCAGGGGGTAAATAGTGCTATATGAATGCAAACCTTTCTTCCCCTTTTAACCCTCTGCTATCCTTCTCACCCCAAATAACTGACTAATATCCACCACCGAGATTACTTTCATATTTAACCATACTAATTCAACACTAATCCTTTATGGGCTTCCAGAGTAGCGTGCTTCAACACCTCATCAGGGGTAACAAGCGTTCTATAAATACAAACCTTTTTTGCTCCTCTATCTTTCTGCTATCATTTCAAATCCAAACAACTGACTAACCTATCCACCACTTAAAATGTACTTGCATGTTTCACTATACTAATTCAACACTAATCCTCTATGGGTCCCGGAGTAGCGTTGACGCCTCATCAGGGGCAGTAAGCGCTATATAAATGCAATTACAATACAATACAAAACATGTTTAGCTACCCGGCCGGGGGCCCTTGAGGCACTTTTTAATTGCTTTAGCTGCACTACACCACCATAGGTAATGGAGACTAAGCTAAGGTTCTTGTCCTGGAACGTTAGAGGTCTCAATCATCAAAGTAAGATCAGGAAGGTCATGTCATAACTCACTAGACACAATATAGACGTTGCACTCTTACAGGAAACACATCTCCCTGTGGCACACCTTCCACAGATTCGAGGCAGGATCCACGGCACATTCCATGCCGCAGGCTTCACCTCACATGCACGGGGGAGTCCTCACATGGATTAACCCCAAGGCTCGCCTCACGCTCAAAGAGTTACACACAGATGACAATGGCAGGTACGTGGTGTCTAGGTGCAGGGGGAGGGGTTTGGAGTGCATATTTGTCAACGTATATATGGCCCTAATCATGACTGTCCACAGTTCTTTCATGACCTGTTAACTCTACCGCGGCACATGCCTGAAACTCCGCATTTATGGGTGGGGGATTTTAATTGTACTCTCAACCCACACCTGGACCGGTCAGTGTCCCGGCGAGGCCGAGGGTATTTTAGACGCTATGACAAATGAACATGGTAGATGTATGGCGCTCGCGTTCAGCGGCGGCAGGCGGCTTTACACACTAGTCCGCGCCTCACAATCTCCATACCAGAATAGACTATTGGTTCCTGGCTGGTTCGCTCAGAAGCCACGTTTGTGAATGCGAGGTCTTCTCCGGTACTTACTCGGACCACTCTCCCCTGCTGCTGACACTAGCTACTTGTGCCAAGCGGCTCCCCCCCCCCTTTTACGTGGTGCTTTCCCCCATACGCATTACTAGATGAAGCCTTCAGGGCGGAAATGGTAGAGACAATGCAAACCTTTTTTGCCACGAATTTGGGCTCTGTTCCGCACGTTACCACAATCTGGGAAACTTTCAAGGTGTACGTCCGGGGAATTTCCATATCTAAGCATTCAGGGGTTCTGAAATCAATCGGGGGACGGCTGCCTCTTTTAGAACAAAACTCACTGAACTAGAGAAAGACACGCGAGACACCAACGACCCTTCACTACTGACCACCCTAAAGGAAACAATGGAAGAATATCACGCAGAGGGGGACAGAGAGGTCAGATTGCTGGGTAAATATGCAGTTGTGAGAGTATACGGTGAGGGGGAGCGACCTGGCACGACCCTTGCGAACCACATGAAGGGGCGCAGGGACTTCTCCCAACCTATACAGCTGACTAATGAAGAGGGGAGACTATTGAGGACACTGACTGTGTGGCAGAACAATTCTGACGGTTCTACGCCGACCTACACAAAGCTAGGTTTCACTCTGCACCCTCAGACACGCAAGAGTACATAGAGTACATCAAGCTACCCTGGTTGTTGGACTCCCACAGAGAATACTTGATGCATCCCTTTGAAGCGTGGGAGATACATTCGGCCCTATCCACTATGCACTCTGGCAGCGTGCCGGGGCAAGATGGGCTCACGGTGGGATTCTATAAAGAATTCAAGTAACTCCTAACCCCACATTTACTTAACTTGTTTGAGGAAATGGCAGAGGAGGGCTCTATGCCTCCCTCGATATGAGAGGCGCTCCTGGTTGTTCTCCTGAAGCCCGGGAATACTCCACAACACTGCTCCTCTTATCGACCGCATTCACTATTGAACGTGGACATGAAAATCTTCGCTAAAGCACTGGCGAATAGACTAAACCCCCTAATGCCAGTTCTTGTGAGGACGGAACAGGTCAGCTTCATACCAGGACGTACATTCACACACAACTTACAAACAGTTTTTGGAACAATTCAACATACCAAACCAGACACTAAGGCCTCTATGGTCTTTATGGATGCTGAAAAAGCATTTGATTCTGTGGAGTGGAACTTAATGTTATTGACCCTGGAGAGAATGGGGTTGGGGGGAGTCTTCCTACGCCTGATCAGCACATTATACACTGACCCGGTGGCCTGAGTGGAGTGTCACTGCCCCTCCTGAAGATATCCAGAGGCACTAGACAGGGATGCCCGTTATCCCCGCTACTATATGCGCTGGTAGCGGAACCGCTAGCCTGCGCGTTGTGGGAATATCAGTCACAGGGGGATCCGGTTTCCAGGGTACAATCTTATTATTTCAGCGTACGCGGACTATACACTACTTTATATTCGTGATCCAACCCAAAATGTGTCCCGTCCTGCACGAGGTAGTGAGATTTGGCGAATTTTAAGGGTTAAAAATTAACTGGGAGTCGGTCATATTTCCTCTCACCTCTGTGACGCACCCAGTACGCTACTTGGGTATTCAGATCCAGACGGACCCTGAACTAGTGTTCAGAGAAAACTACGGCCGCGCTAGTACTAAGCTTGAGGAAGATATTGCGAGGTGGATCCGTCTTCCTCTATCCCTCTTAGGTAGAATATCCCTCATGAAAATGGTGGTCCTCCTAGATTTTTATTTTTGTTTCTCAATATTCCGATGGTATTCCCGGCACACTTTTTCAAATGTATACGGACGCTGCTGATTAAGTCGGCATGGGCTGACAAACAGCTGCGGGCAAGTTGGAAGATCCTAGTTTTACCATACTCTATGGGGGACTTGGTGCCCCAGACCTTAATCTGTACTATCGGGCAGCCCAGGCCTTGCACGCATATTATTGGTTACATCAGCAGCCGCCCCTCCGCAACTGCACATAGATCTACTGTCACAGGCCCCTGCCCATTTGGCGACGGCATTGTTCCACGCACCATGCTGCACCACTGGGGTTCTAGACTCGTTTAACGCCACCAGACATGCTTGGCGAAACCTTCTCAACCTACAAGCACTCTCAAGATTATATTCCCCAATCACCCCGATCGCTTGGTGTGAATGGCTTCCAACTCTCACTGCCCCAGAAATTATAGCAGCACTACATTCCCTGGGACTAGACACAATAGGTGAATTTTTTGAGGACGGTGTGGGTAAAGACGGAGACAGTTTGTTATTAGTCGAGCCCTCGCCATTAGTTTTAACCACATTTCACTATTTTAGGGCCCACAGTGCACTGCGAGAATTGCTTGGGGACGACTTACAGGAACCCCCGGAAGTACACTCCTTTATTGCTTTATTACAAGCAAACTCCCCGAAGAGACTGATATCCCACATACATTCTAAGACACAGGAACGGAGGCTACACCACTACGTCAAAGCTAGGCTTGAATGGCAGACTGACAGAGCTAATTATACATGATAGTATGTGGACATATTGCTGCGAGGCCACCAAGCGCATTTCTCTTAACGGCCGGCACCACCTGGGTACAATTCAAATTCCTTAACAGGACTTATCATACACCTGTGCGGTTGCGCAGATTTGGGGTCCGTGAAACGGCAGACTGCGAGAGATGTGGGAGGAGTGAGGCCAACTTTATACACCTGGCGTGGCTGTGCCCCGCTATTGCGAACCTTTGGCTACAGGTTTTCACCGAAATAAGTGCAGTCACACAGAAGTGCTCAGCCCTGACCCACTGCTGGCCCTGCTCGGCTATTCCAAAAAATTTCAGAAACCTATCGGACGCCTAGTTGATATGGCCTTATTAGTTGCTAAGCGAATCCTGGCAATGCACTGGTCCCGCGGCCCCCCTCCCACCTTAGCGCAGTGGTCTAGAGACATGATTATTTATTTATTTATTTATTCAAAGTTTTATATAGCGCGAACAGGATCCTTACAGATATCAGAGCGCTTTACAAAGACAGGGTAGGGGCAGTAGGAGTCAACAGAGATAATGGGAACAGCATAATAGTCAATAGCATGGTAATAACATGGTTAATAAAAACATACATAAAACCAATCCATATACAATCAGGTAAGGAAGTAATATAGGACAGCACAGGTCATTGATCCCACTACAGAAGTGTACAGGTGAATCAGTAAACCAACGTGTATCACATCTTGGTCGGTAGTAAGAGAGTAGCGTAGTGGTGCCCCCAACAAGTAGAGTATAGTGCCAGGGGATATTGCGCAGTGATACAAGCAATGAAGAGTCTCTGAACCAGCATCTATAACGATCAGGAGATCTTGGCCAGAAGGATGGTTTTCACCTCTTTCTTGAAGAGTGCAGTGGAGGGGATCAGCCTGATTTCAGGAGGGAGCGCATTCCAGATCCTGGGTGCCATTCCTGAGAAGGAGCGCTTGTAGGTTTTCACTTTCCGGAATCTACGAGGTTTCAGGAGTAGATTTTTTGTACTCCTATTGGATCTCGAAACTCCTGATATAGACAGCTTTTGAGCGAGGTAGTTGGGTGCCTTGTGGTGCACGGCCGCGTGTGTCATAACTGCAATTTTTAGATGTATTCTGGCCTCAAAAGGCAGCCATTTTAGAGTCTTTAAGTCTGGGGATATGTGCGAATGCTTTCTAGAGCCAGTAATGAGTCTCGCGGCAGCGTTCAGGGAGGCTCTTAAGGGTGCTGTTGTGGCTAGTGGGAGACCGCTGAGGGCCGCAATTCCGTAGTCTATTCGAGGGATGACTAAAGCTTGTACAGCAGTTTGGAAGTCTTTGGCCGGGAGAAAGGGTTTAATTTTCCTCAGCGTGTTAATTTGAAAATTAGCTGCTTTTGTGGCTTTGCTGACGTGTTGCTGCATGTTGAGCTTGGCGTCGAGTGTGATGCCTAGGGATTTCGCCGAGTCCACAATGGTAGGTTGGACATTGAGTGCTGTTAGGTTGTTGAGCCAGGTTTGGGTGGTGGAGATTTTCGCCGGGGGTGTGATGAGTAGGAACTCAGTTTTCAGAGCATTTAGTTTGAGGTGATTATCGGCCAGCCAAGATTGGGTGTTAATAAGCGTGGAATTCAGATGTTTGATATCTTCCGGGGATTGTAACTTTAGATAGAGTTGTGTGTCATCGGCGTACATATGGAATTGAACATTGGATGCTTGAAGCAAGGTGGCGAGCGGTTCCATAACGAGGTTGAACAGTGTAGGGGAGAGGGTGGACCCTTGTGGGACACCTAGATCTGCAGGCACAGGTGTAGATAGCACATTGTCGATCTTGAACCTCTGAGACCGATTGTGAAGGAAAGACGAAAACCACTTGAGAACAGTTCCCGATAGCCCCATTCTAGTACTTAGCAGCTCCAGCAAGTTCTCATGTTTGACCGTGTCAAATGCTGACGAGAGGTCAAGAAGGATGAGGAGGCAGGACTCATTGCGATCCAGAATTTGGAGGGCGTCATCAATTATGTGTGTCATAGCTGTTTCCGTGCTATGTTTCGCTCTGAAGCCTGATTGATGAGGGTTGAGGAGGTCAAATTGATCAATGTGTTTTGTTAGTTGGAGTTGGACACATTTCTCCAGCAGTTTGGCCAGGGTGGGGATATTGGTGATGGGCCGATAGTTGTTTAGGTCAGACGGATCAGCTGTAGGTTTCTTGAGTATGGGCGTGACTTGCCCCACCTTAAGGGAGTCTGGAATGTGGCCTTGTTGCAGAGAGCTGTTGATGATCTTGGTCCAGAGAGGGAGGAGCAAGGGGATAAAGTCTTTTACAGCATTAGCAGGTAGAGGGTCTGTGAGGTGATTAGAGGGCTTCAAGGTGCAGAGCAGTTTGTATATTGCTTCTTCTGAATAGGTATCGAAGTACTGCCAGGATGCCTTGTTTTTAGGTTGAGTGTCTGCCATTCTGGTGTGGTTGGGGTATCGGCTTACATCTATGATGAGGTCATTTTTTATGTTGTCAGTCTTTAGTTTGAAGAAAGCAGAGAAGGCTTCACAGTGTGGGGTGTCGTTTGTTGAGCTGTTTGATTGTGTGGGTTGTGCCTTTGTTTGGGTCTTGATTAGCTCGAACAGCTTTCTTGGCCTGTTCTTCGCTTGGTCCAACTGGCGGCTGAAGAAGTCAGACTTTGTGCGCTTTATTTTCCTAAAGTAGGCATTTCTCTTGTTCTTAAGCTTTTTGAGATGCAGCGCTGAAGGGTCCGATCTCCAGGTGCGCTCTGCCATTCGCATATTACGCCTTTCATCATTGAGTCTGTCATCGTACCAGGGGTTAGAGATTTTGGTGGAGACTCTCTTCAGTTGCAGAGGGGCGACTTCATTGACTATTGTGTTCATAGAGTCAAGGTAGTGGTCAGTCAGTGATTGAACATCTGAGGCCCCTGAAGGGGGAAGGAGGAGGTTGCCGATGTGGGGAGGTAGGGTAGAGGGATTCAGATTCTTCAAATCCCTTTTCCATGCTTTGGTTTTGATTGGTTGAGTAGGGTTAGGTTTAACTTTTTCGTTGATAAAGAAGGTGATAATGTGGTGATCTGACCAATCGCAGGGTAGAATCGCCTCCAGTTGAATAGCGTTCTCTTTGGCAATGATGAGATCGAGTATCGCGCCTTTGTCGTGTGTTGGTTTATCGCATAATTGGGTGAGGTCAAGCGCATTGAGGAAAGTTTTGAGACTATTCACCACGGTGTCTTTCTGATCGTTCCAATGGAGATTGAAGTCACCCAGGTAGACTTGAGTGGTCTGCCGACCGGCATTGGAAGTGATCAGGTCCATGAATTGTTGAGTGAATATGAGATTGTCACCAGGCGGGTGATAGATGAGATGTAAAGCACAGACTTGTTTGCCCTCACTGGTGATGTCGAGGCAGAGGAGTTCATAGGAGGAAAGGGAGGGGGAGGTGACTTGAGTAACGGAGAGGTTGCTCCTAGAAATGCATGCAATTCCCCCGCCCGTCTTGCCAGGAGACCTGTCCAGCCTGATGATGTGATAATTGGGGGGGACTAGTATGTCCATAATCGGGGTAGAGGCTTCAGTGAGCCACGTTTCCGTTAGAATGGCTAGGTCCAGATCCCTATCTGAGACGAGATCCGCGATGTCGGAGGAATGTCTCTGGGCCGATCTGCAGTTTAGTAGGATGCATTTGAGTTTGGGAGAGAGAAGGGTGGTCGAGCTTTCTAGTGTGAGGGGAACTTTTCTGAGGTTGTTAGGGACGGAGCCTCTGTTGTTGAGTGTTGGGGGCCTTAGAGGGTTTGTAAGAATTGTGGGTATGGGGATGTGTGAGTTGGAAAAGTCTTTTACCGGACCTGGGCCATAAGAGCGTAGGAGAGAGCATAGGTCGCGGTCCGACAAGGAGTTGAGAACACGACGTGGGCGGTGGGAGTTATTGCGCACGGGGATAGTAGGCCATTGCTGGTGTCGTCGGGGGCGAGGGATAGTAGGCCATTGCTGGTGTCGTCGGGGGCGAGGGTATGCAGGGAGTGTGCGTCGTTTGTAGGGTAGTGGGATGGTGGGAGGTAGACTGGGCTGTGAGGAGAGAGTATACTAGTGTTGTTGAGGGGTTCCGCGGAGCTAATGGGTGGGATGATGTATTGCAACACTCAAACAGAAGTGTATAGTGAACTATTACCTCCCCGGAACCGGCCCAAAAACTTTTGGAGCCTGTACACTACTTATATGGCATCTCGAGCCCGAGAGTCTCCTCCCCCACCTACTTCCATAGAGGGGTCATGATAGCTTGAATGGTCTCTGATGGTATTGGAGCACCTGGGGCGGGCATATGACTCAAACATGGTGTGATGCTGCCTCCATATTAAAGCGTCTCTTCTACTCTTATTTGGTCGAAGCTATTTGATATTGATAAGTGTATAGTCCCTGATTTTATCCAATTGTTTGCTATTTTATAGTTTTTAAATTCGCATTGTAATTTTGTATGATTTCACATTTCATGATTTTCGGTATGTCGTATGTATTTATGATTTTTTTTGTGTTGTATTAATACAAAGGGAAAATAAAATTAAAATAAATTTAAAAAAAGGGCAAGGGTCAGGTGAGTACCTAAACTGCACCACCAGAAGTACAGGGGCAGCCGGGTGCAGAGGTCAAAATCGAAGTTCGGTCCAATGCTTTTCAATGGAGACTGGGGGTGCCTGGAACCACACTGCTTGCAGGTAAACAGATCGGTCGCAGGGGCCGTGCTTTGGGGGTTAGCATTGGGGGAGCCACAAAGAAGCACCAAACATAAACCACCAGCAGCACAGGAGAGGCTGGGTGCAAAATCAGCGTTGGGCGCCCATTGCTTTTCAATGGAGTTTCTTTCTTTGGCAAACAGGCAGCAGGCGTTGCACCAGAGGTTGCAGGAGAGAGACCAGCAACAGCAGAGGTAAGCAGAGATGTAGGCGGTCGTATGGGCACCATCAGTTCAGATCACCAAGGCCCAGGGGCTTCAGGTGCAGGAGTGCCTTTTGACATCGGAGTCTTCTTACCAGGGCCGGCGCGATCGGCCTAGCCTTGATTTGAGGGGTCTCCCCATCTTCAAGATGGCGGGGACTGAATGATGTGCTTAACTGAATGATGTGCTTAACCTCACATCCCCCACCTTAGGGGTGGTATTGGCAGAGCTGGGCACACCTCCTATTCTTCTATGTTTTCCTGACGGTTTTCCCCGCCAAAGTGGGGGAGTAAACCGGGGGCTGCCATCTGCTGCTAGCAGCAGATGCTGGGGGTTGCATTACAAAGGCGGCAGTACTTTGAAGCTTCTTACTTTGAGCACTGGCCCATCCTGGGGGAGGAGGTGTGACACCTCTGCCCAGGATGTGCATTATTTCTGGTCCCAGAAAGCAGGAGCTCTCTACTTAAGGGTCCAGAAACATGTCTGATGGATGCTTGCTACCTACAGCTGGTCCGAGACCACACCAGGGTTGGTAGGTTTTCAGGGGGCACCTCTGAGGTACCCTCTGAGTACATGGCACAATAAATGCCATACTTGCAACAGTGTGGATTTATTGAGAGGAGTAGCTTGGTACCAAACACTCATGTGTTCAATAAAGCCTTCATGGCGCTGTGGAACTCGAGTGGTTGAGTTTCCAGTCCATTTACTCTCTATGGCTTCACTGGCACTTACAATATTAAGGAAAATACCCTAATATTGTAGAGGCATATCTGCTCATGCAGATATGCCCTCACCTGTGGTTTAGTGCACCCTGTCTTAGGGCTGTGAGGCCTGCTAGAGGGGTGACTTACCTATAACTTCAGCAAAAATGGACAGAATGCAGAACAATGTCATACATTCACCCCAGTACAGAGATCTGGACCTAAATCCATCGTTTTTTGCTCACCATACCATTCCAGTTTGGACCCAGCCATATGCAAATCAGTCTTGACCCTGCACCCAATGGGAACAGTCCAGGTCCTCCCTGGACTGGAAACAAGCATCCTAGGACCGGTTTGAGGCTTTCAGCCCTCATCAGCCAGGATAGCTTCTCCATCTCTTCTTCTAGGCAGGCTCCTTGATCTCAAAGAGTTCTAAAGTTCTGGGCCCTAATATTTATACCACCTTTTCCTTTGTTCTCTTGTGGCAAAAAGTCTCCCAGCTCAGTCCAAACCAGTTCCGTCCTCTCTGGTCCAGCTTCTTGGCAGGAGGTGGAGACTGCATTGTGTACAGGAGACAGGGCCGATTCAGGTGCAAGATCAACTCTTCCCGCTACTCTAAATGCAGACCAGGTCTATTCAGCTCAGCTCTGAGTCATCCAGGAAAGGTAGGACACACCTCAACCCCCGGTGGCTATCTACAGTGAATGCACATCCCCAGCCCTTGTCAATCCGAAACCAGACAGTCAATACACAAACCTGCAGAGGCGCACAGAATGCCTCTTATAAACAAGAAAATGTCTAGCTTGTAAAAGGGGCATTTTCAAACAAACAATTAAAAAAAATTCTCACAAAAAAGATTAGCTATTATATTCTGAGTTCAGAGAGCCTAAACTCCATTTCTCTATCTTGTCCCGTTGGAAAGTTATACTTTTAAGAGGTTACAAAGCAACTCCCATGATACCCTATGGGACAGATAACCTTGCAATAGTGAAAAACAAAATGTTCAGTATTTCACTATCTGTACATGTCACACATGCCAGGACATGTCCTAAGCTTTCACAAACACTGCACCCTGACCAGGGGGATACCTTGGGCCTACATGAGGGGTGCTTTACACGTAAGAAAAGGTTAGGGCCTGGTTAAGTAAGGGTTACTTGCAAGGTCGACATGGCATTAACAATTGTGTGCAGACACTGCAGTGGTAGGTCTGAGACACCTTTGAAAGGCTGCTTGTCTGGGTGGCACAATCAGTGCGGCAGGCCCACTAGCAGCATTTGATTTACAGGCCCTAGGCACGCGCAGTGCATTGTACTAGGCACTTAGTAGTAAATCAAATAAGTCAACCATGGAAACACCAATACATAAACAATTTACAGTAGGACAACTTGCACTTTCACATTGAACAGCAGTTAGAAAGTGCGCAGAGGCACTAAACCAGACAAGCATTTGCAATTCAATAGGTCTCGCATTTGCGAGAGTTTGAGCTATTGGCATTGTAAATGACAATGCCTTTTAATTATGTGTTTTGAAAACCTGTAGGCACTTTATACTTCAGTCCTTGCTTATGAGAAGCAAGGCTGGAGGTAACTGCACCATTTTTACTTGCAGCTTTGTTTCTCATAAGCAAGGACCCTTCGTACAAAGTGGGTGTTTAGACACCACTTGCAAATGTTCAAAACACAAATAAAAAGCATTGTCATTACAATGCCAATAGCGCAAACTCTTGCAAATGTGAGACCTGTAGCATTGCAAATGCTTGTTGTATTGTTTACCAGCAGTCAGACTGGATCTGGATATTTATGTAGCAGTAAATCAAAGGTGACCGAAGTGCCATAAAATGTTATTTGCAGTCACATGGTCACTGGAAACGATGTTGGGAGTATGTATAAAGGTACACTGAAGCCAGTCGTATATTCAACCCTATTCTTAACTCACCAACTCAAAAGTTAAGAACACAGAGGGTGGGCAAAGGTATTAGAAAACAAATGAAAAGCCCTCCTCAGGGTGGGACATGGGAGGATGACAAGGAATCAACGTGTGGCAACACATCCATCCAAAATAACTTTACTAAAGGTAGTTCTTTGTTCTTCAAATGGATGTTGGTTTCCACAAACTCCTTATATGAGCCAATACCCAAGCAACCATGAAGAAGAATACAATTAACCAACAAGTTCCCAATCACAGTTTGCCCTAATTGGGACAGAGGCCTGTCCTGTTCATCCCAACAGTAACAGTTGAGAAAGGAATGCAGAGAGGCCCAGTTTGCTGCCTAGTGAATGCACGCTTTTCATTTTTGGTATGCATACATTAATTCAACAGGCAAACGCTTCTAATTTAGTTCAGAGCTGCTTACAGGTAGCTGCTGAGCTATCAGTCGCTCACAAGCTACTTGTTTGAGAAGTCAGTTGTAGTCCTTGCCCTGCAGGTAATAGGAGGGTTTGGAGTGGCTGAAGGTGAGACAAGGCTTTAACCATGTGATGTCATCAATGAGGGTCAAGAAGTGTGTGGTATTATCTGTGCCACCCCTTTCATTTTGGTGACTGGACGTTCATGGTTTGAACAAGGAGGACAACATATAACAGAGAAGAGGAGTGTAGGAAGAAACAGGTAAAACAGAGAAGCAGAGACTTGCTTAGAATGAGCACTGGCTAGTAAATGGGTAGAAGGTGGACGAGTGGATAATGGGTGAATGAGTGGGTGGGTGAATGGATGGAGTGAAGAACAATTTATGGGTGGGTGGGTGGATGGATGAAGTGAAGGATAGACTATGGATGGGTGGGTGGGATAGTCCTGAAGGTATTATTTTGGCATTTGATAAGGGCAGCAAGGCAGACATGAAATGGAACCGGTGGAGAGCATTGTCTTACATTTAAAATGTAGCTTCACCTATACTGCTAGATTAGGAGGACGTGCTCTCTGAACTAGGAATCGGCGCTGAAATAAAACATAAAAGGCAACAATAGAAAGCTGGGAAAAGGCAGATGAGTGTTTTTCCTCTAGAGACAGGAAGAAAAATCGGATGTATATTCCAGAATCTTTATTGCTTTATTGGGAAACATCAAAGCAATGTCTGAAAATGTGCTGCGAAAAATCAGCCAAGATGCCATGCCTTAGACTTTATACGCTAGCCTTCGGAGTAATGTAGAAAAACAATACATGTGCGCTTGTTATTAAAAAACTGCCCCGCAGTCTTGGAGCAGGGAAATTATAATTCACTCTGCAGAAGGGATACAATGGAAACCTCTTGGTTCACTTAGATCTCTGACAGGCACAGTGGAAGGAGTCAGATAAGGAAAGGGGGGTGGAGTGGTGGGATGGGGGTGGAGTGGTGGGAGGGGGGTGTTGAATGTTGGCTCACAGGGAAGCGTTTCAGAGAGCAGTAAGTAACATGGTGCTGCCAATTACAAGTGTGCACAAAGAAGCCACACATGGTCAGAAAGCAAGGCAGAGCAGTCAGTAATGGAAGCACCAGCAGAGACAGGCATTAAAACACCCGCTGCACACCCCTCTCTCTGAGTATGCGAATCACGTTCTAGCCCCAGGGACCGGTGAGAGGCTTGGGTCTGGGTGCTGTGCCAGGCAAAGAAGAGATATGGTGGCGAGGAGCACCAAGCCAGAACTCTCCACGAGCAGTGGGTGGGAGGGGCGAGTATGGGAGGGCAGTCTGGGCTATTTGTATTCCATTCTGCAACTACAGAGGGACAGATGGAAATCAAGCAGCAGAAAAAGAGACGGTGAAACAAAATCTACCTGAACTAAACAAGACTCCTGCGCTCAATTCCAAACAGACCTTAGGAGGCCCCCACAGTCGCTCCCTCAAGCAAAACGCCGTGGGAGTGAACCTTTGCTGAAGAAGGGACATGCACCCACCTTTAGCCATTTTCAGGCTACGATTACAAAATGACGCACGCAAAAGCCAACCCAATGTGTGGGGGTAGTCAGACCCAAACAGAGTAGTTTAGAGTAGTTACAAGAAGGCTCGCAGAGCAGCGCATGCGCTAGGCTCGACCTAAAAACGAAGTCCAAGGGGCCATTAAAAACAGGAGGCTAGAAAGCAAAGAGACAGGGGAAACATGCCAAGTCTAACATCTACATAAACAGATGATGGCCTTGTGTTCAGGTTTCCATGATCATTGTAGCCCCAGTTCACACAGATAATACATACCACCAACATAACTACCACAGAGTTATAACAGTGACTCACTTATCAAAGTATTACCAGTGCCATAAAATGTATTAAGGTCACAAAACAAAACTTCACAAAAAAAACCTTTTCTTCATAAAAAAACAAAGTTTAAACATCCGAGTTGCAGTGAGTGTGACTCTGCAACACTCTGAACGTCAAAGGGTGTACTTCACAATTGAGTAAGCTTGCAGTCATATCTGGTTCATGTGCTTCAAATAAATGTGGAAAAAAATGTACCAAGTACTATGTAACTGCCCCTAAGTTCAGCCGAGACTGAAGAACTGGCCAAGAGAAGGTAATAATGGTTCTGCTATTTTTTCACCCAACCACATTTCTTACATCTTAAAATAGGCAACAAAAATGTCACAACTCCCAGGAGCTAGTCTACGCCCAAGAAAGTTTGCTTAATACAGATAAACAGCTTGTTTAAACAGTTTGCCCACTGCAAATAAAAATTAATCTTCCATTTTTCCAGGTCTCTTCACCCTTCACTTTTGGTTAATATCATGCCCTCTGCTGCTTCACAGGCACACACCATTGTTTAAACACTTCAGAGAGACTTGGTCAACCTTTATTTCCAATCAAATACCTAATGTTTTGCTAACAATCATGCAAAATTAATCCATACCTCGTAAAGAGAGCGCTGTATGCTGTTGCATGGATTTGTAGCTGCGTATCTCAGCGCCCGGCAAAGTGTGCGAAGACTGTAATGAGGTCTGTGACCTGTCCCATCCACAAGCTTAGAATTGGATACTTTCCGCACAGATAAATAGAAGCTAGAAAATAAAGGGTGCATCAGAAACTTAATGTGCAAAAGGTAAGGTGAAGAATAGGAAATGCACACGTAAATCCAAATTAAACATGCACTGAAATATGTTGGTTTTTTTCATTTGTCTCACTACAATCTTTCAATCGCAAAATTTCAATTTCTAATGTGCACTATAAAAGGAGTGGAACTAAAGAAAAAGAAAATAAACATGTTACTTACCCTGTAAGCATCTGTTTGAAGAATATAGTGCTGTAAATTCACATCATTTGCATAGTCCTGCCATCTAGTGTTCTCAGACATTTGCAACTTGTTTTTCTTAGACGTCTTTTGCGTCATGATGTATACAGACTCCTTCCTAAGTTGGCACTGTGCATGGAGATTGGCTTCATTGTTAAGATTGCTTTTTGCATAGAGTGTGTAGGAAAGAGCCCCTTTGGGCACGGGTGCCCCCTAACTTTTTGTCAGATACATGATACCAACTTGACTGAGTGTGCTGGGAACCTGCTGGCCAGGCCCCAGCACCTGTGTTCTTTCCTAAAACTGCACCTTTGTACCTACAATTGTCATGCATCTGGCCCACCTATAAGACCCTTGAAAAAGGTACGCATGGCACCAAGGGCCTTGTGACCAGATAGGTCCTCTGAGGTTTGCAGCATGTTTTATGCCACTCTCAGAAACCCTTCACCTTAACAACCCCACCCTGCCAATGCAGACTTGATGTTTTGGTGCAGACCAAACTAAAGAATAGATGTGGCACACTTCCATGTGGGTCATGCCCTTCAACACTGCCTGTGTCATGGGTAAGTCACCCCTCTAGCAGGCCTAACAACCCTAAAGGCTGGGTGCACCATACCCAGGTGAGAACCTAGCTGCAAGAGCAATATGTCCCTACAGTGTCTGTGCCATTCACAGACGCGAAGTGCAGTGAAGCCATTTTGAATGCATGAGCTGGAAGTTTGTCAACACAAACTCCACAGCTCCATGATGGCTTTATTTAAGTCTGGGAAGTTTGGTATCAAACTTCCCAGCACATTAAACCCAACTGATGCCAGTGTGGGATTCAATGAAAAATGCACTTACAGGGCATCTTAGAGATGCCGCCTGAAAAACAACCAACCCTGGTGTGGTTCCTGACTGGCTCCCAGCCATATGCCACCATCAGACAGGTTTTTGGACACCTGGGTAGAGAGCCTCTGTTCCCTCGGTCTGGAAAAGAAGCACATCCTGGGCAAAGGTGTCATGCCTCCTCCCCCAGGACCTGCAGGGTCCTCGAAGAGGGAGCTTCAAAGGTCTGCCACCTTTGTTAGCTGCCTCTAGCCTTTTGCTGATGTCAGCAACTGACTTTCCATCGCATCTGACCCCTAGTTTGGGTGTGAGAACAGACGGGAAAGCCTAGCCTGCAAGGGAGGAGTACCCACCTTTGCCAACCCCACCCCTTTGGTGGAGGAGGCAAAGTGAGGGCCACCTTTCAGACCGTGCCATCTTTTTGATGCCCTCCCCCCCAATCAGGAAGAGGCCTATGCCCCCCTTCCACTGAAGGGTGGCATACTAGGGGGTGTCGACACCCTAGGGAAGGGACCCATTGGTCCCAACCTGCACACCCCTGCAACTGATGGGAAAGGTCCTTCAGGGACACATAGCCCCCTCTAATGAGACTCTGTTTAGGTCTGAAATTGACCTTGAGGTGGTCGGATCAAATAAAGAGGAGGTGGATATTGATGAAGGAGTAGTGGGAGGTGGCATGCATACATCTGTAATGACAGTCCAATGTGACATAACTCCAGCTACAGATGTCAGTTTAATAGATAGCCTAGTAAATAGTCCAACCCCACATTATTCCATATAATACTAACGATGAAGGTCTTAACATCACCACATGGAATATTGCGGGAATTACTGGAAAACTTACTACCCCATTCTGGAAGAGCTTCATTAATCGAGGGTACGATATAATTTGTCTCCAGGAGACATGGATTAGAGAACAAATTCATGTGGAGGGGTATACATCATATCATGTAGCTGCAGTAACACCCGTAGCGGGTAGGGCAAAGGGTGGGTTTTTAACCTTGGTATCAACCAAGCTCACGGAGTTCAAATTTGAGAGGTGCTCTGAGGTTGTCCCGTACGCACAGATATTGCGTCTAGAACATGGAAAAGGTAGGGACCTGGTTATAACAAATTTTTATAACAACATTCCGGGAGTTAACCAGGAACCGATAATACAAGACATAGGGAGGGAAATAGAAAGAACTTTATCGCAATCCAGAGACCCACCAGTTATCGTCTGGGCAGGTGATTTTAACATACAAGCCTGTAAACATGCACAAAAGGGGATTTGCGGTCATCTAGGCGAGCAGGATAGTAGAAACGGCACTCCATATAATCATTTTCCTCATACCGTTTTTGGAAATACATTAAACAATCTAGTTGCGAAAGTGGACTTGGAGTTGCTGGATTGCACAAAAAATAGCAATAACAGAATGTCCATCATTTAAAGGAAGGGATGCCCATTGTAATATTGATTATGTCCTCGTGTCCTGTGGCTCGGCCTACTCTAATTTATGGGTGGTTGAGCAAACTGAGTGACCACAACAGCATCTCACTCACACTACACGGTTGGGGGCGCAAAACCTATTCCGATGGGAGACATATTCAAGGGATCTCAGCCGAAAGACCGAATGGCATGAGAATAAAATGGGCCAATACTAATCCCGACCAATTTATGATGGATGTTCACTATAAATGTGCTGCAGAAATAAGCTACTGTTTAGACATTGAGGTGATTCCTGCTAGTCTCCTTGCTAACTTCGTAAAAATAAATGTGGTAATTGAGAGCCTATTGACCGCTAGGAGCCGGAGGCCAAGAAAAACCAAGGAGGTCTGGTTTGACAAAAACTGTGCCTTGGCATTAACTAAACTAAACAAGCATTTACAATGCAATGGTTTTGCCTTTGTTAAAGTTGGGCGGCTGGGGCTCGCAGAGGTGTCTCCTGGGGCAGCCGCCCAGGTCCACCATGGTGCGGCTCCGAGCCCCAAGCCTCTGGTGGTGGTGGTGCTGCTGCGCTCGGTAGCCCATTTAACTAGGGTGCACTAATGGAGACTGCGCCTCTGCCAATGCCACCCTCAGCATGCCATGGTACCCTCCTGCAGACTGCCCCATAGCCACCCTATGCCACCCTCAGCATGCCAGGGTACCCTCCTGCAGACTGCCCTATGCCACCCTATGCCACCCTCAGCATGCCACGGTACCCTCCTGCAGACTGCCCCATAGCCAACCTACGCCACCTTCAGCATGCCAGGGTACCCTCCTGCAGACTGCCCCATAGCCAGGCTACCCACCCTCAGCATGCCAAGGTACCCTCCTCCAGACTGCACCTCTGCCAGGCTCTGCCACCCTCAGCATGCCAGGGTACACTCCTGCAGACTGCACCTCTGCCAGGCTATGCCACCCTCAGCATGCCAAGGTACCCTCCTGCAGTCTGCCCCTCAGGCATGCTGCGCCACTCTCAGCATGCCAGGGTGCCCTCCTTCAGATGCCCCTCAGCCAGGCTATGCCACCCTCAGCATGCCAGGGTACCCCCCTGCAGACTGCACCTCTGCCAGGCTATGCCACTTCAGCATGCCAAGGTACCCTCCTGCAGACTGCACCTCTGCCAGGCTATGCCACCCTCAGCATGCCAAGGTACCCTCCTGCAGACTGCACCTCTGCCAGGCTATGCCACCCTCAGCATGCCAAGGTACCCTCCTGCAGGCTGCACCTCTGCCACCCTCAGCATGCCAAGGTACCCTCCTGCAGACTGCACCTCTGCCAGGCTATGCCACCCTCAGCATGCCAAGGTACCCTCCTCCAGACTGCACCTCTGCCAGGCTCTGCCACCCTCAGCATGCCAAGGTACCCTCCTCCAGACTGCACCTCTGCCAGGCTCTGCCACCCTCAGCATGCCAAGGTACCCTCCTGCAGACTGCACCTCTGCCAGGCTATGCCACCCTCAGCATGCCAAGGGACCCTCCTTCAGACTGCCCATAGCCAGGCTATGCCACCCTCAGCATGCCAAGGGACCCTCCTTCAGACTGCCCATAGCCAGGCTATGCCACCCTCAGCATGCCAAGGGACCCTCCTTCAGACTGCCCATAGCCAGGCTATGCCACCCTCAGCATGCTAAGGTACCCTCCTGCAGACTATACCACCCTCGGCATTCCTTCCTGCCAGTCCGCACGCCCAGGGTCCTCAACCGGTGCCACCCTCCCGGTCCCCCGCAGCATGGCCAGGTTACCCCGTGTGAATGTGTAATGTGTGCCCACCCTCTATATGTACCACCTATCGACGTGAACCGACAGGCCATAGAAGAACGCCACCCACACGCGGAGAGTACTGGGGAACAACGCTGATCACAAAGCGCTTAGAGACCGAAAAACCCAAGACCAGAAACGAGGCGCAACTGGAACTCCTTTCATCGACTCATTAATGGTGAAAGGCTGAGCCCGGCACCGACGCCCGCATCTTTCCACAGCTCGCGCACAAACCAATTTGCAGTTTCCCAAACCCTCCCTCGAGCCCATAATGAAATCTAGTCTCGAGGCGGAAAAGACATCTGATGAGATAAAGATTAATGAACAGGAAGCAGACGGTGAGCTGTGAGCATGAGAGAGACCGCAGGGCAGTGGGGCGTTCCTGCCCCTCACTGCCCTCGGGGCTGGGAACTTGGGCAGAACTGACACCCATGGGTTAATGCACGTGCCTCGGAGCAGAGATGATAGGCGCACCCACCCAAGACTAAACTACCCTCCAAGATCTGCTGCCCTGCGGGTTTGTTTAGCGCTGCACTGACACGGCGGCTTCTCGGCGCTAACTGAAACCGACCAACACACGGGCGGGCGCAGGGAGTCACTGTGGGGGTAAAACGGACGTCACTAACAACCTATGGCCCTAAAAGGAACAGTGAAAAGGGTTGGTTGAGTCAAGGGTACGCTGCTGCAGCGGGGTAGGGGCCCTACGGCCACTAAAGGCTTCTTGGCGCTACATGAACCGTCACACAGGTTGGCCATTGTGCAGAATAACATCTGGCGCCGGGTCCGCACACAGCGCCTTCGCTCCCATTACCAGTGCTGTTCGCTTTGTTGTGATGAAAGTGCTGTGTAAATACTGTGTTTAGTGCTGTGCGCACTGAGGGGTGCATTCACGCACGCCCACGTGCATCCGAGGTGTTGCTGCGCTTGGTGCTGCGCAAGCCCTGCATCGTCTCTTGCACGGGAGCGCCTCCTTTCACGTGGCGCTACAGCCCCGCCGGCGAGCGGCCAAAGAACGAATGTGCACGGCCCTCGGTAGCTCTCGAAGCACAGGAGCACGTGCTGTATAACAGAATGTTATAGCGCCTAGAGCCACCGGCAGCCGTCTCTTGGCGCTGGGTTGGACACTGGTGTTGCGGCGCAGCTGGCGCCAGACACAGATCTGGTACAAGTTGGTGCATCTGGCCCCCATATAGCGCCCAGCGTCAACGCCAGTCGCCTCTTGGCACTAAATCAGTGTGCTTGGTACCTATATAGCGCCCAGTGCTCCCGACATGCGCCTCTAGGCGCTGGCGCCGTGAAGATATGGAACTGATAAAGTATGATTGCTGCTTGTATAGCGCCCCGTGCCACCCACAGCCGCCTCTCGGCGCTGGCAACTGGCTCCGTGGAGATATGGTAGTGTGATGGTAATGTTTGGTGCTTGTATAGCGCCCAGTGCCCCCGACATGCGCCTCTAGGACCTGGCTCCGTGGAGATATGGAACTGATAAGGTATGTTTGGTGCTTGTATAGCGCCTAGAGCCACCCACAGCCACCTCTCGGCGCTGGCGCCGTGGAGATAGGTACTAATAAGGTATGTTTGGTGCTTGTATAGCACCTAGAGCCACCGGCAGCCGCCTCTCGGCGCTGATTGCTTGGAGTGTTGTATTTGGGCGCCGGAGTGTTGCTAACAATAGTGGTGGGGCGGACACCAGGGCGGGCCCCCGCAGGAAGCCCAACCGGAAGTAGAGGCTTGAGCTGATGCAAGAGGCCGGCGGGTTACAGCAGAGAGGGCGGCTCTACTACCAGAGGGTGATGCAACCCCAGGGGGAGGGGCCAGGGTGAAACTCACATTGTGCGGTCGTAACCGGGTTCTACAAATGTTATTTGTCAATAAAATGATACAGTATGAAAAGTATCTTAAAAGTGTGATATCGTATTTGTGTCATACAGGAAGCTGTTTGTAACATTTCTAAATGATCACCGAAAAAACAACATCCAATTCATTACAACGCATTTCGAAAGCTACTTTAAAAATGTAATCTCCATTTGGATATAATTAAAAAGAGCTATCAGATATTCGGTGACAGCTGCTGATTTGTGTCAGTCTGGGAACCGAAGGGATTTCTTAACCCGGCTCATGCTTGCGAGATGGGGGAGGGCGGGCAGGGGAACAAAGCAGGGCGAATGGTCACCAAAATACAAATGTTTTATTTATCGTCGAAGTCGTCTTCGTGGAAACCCTTACACGTTTCACGGT
The DNA here is from genome assembly GCF_964261635.1 of Lissotriton helveticus. Classification (NCBI taxonomy): domain Eukaryota; kingdom Metazoa; phylum Chordata; class Amphibia; order Caudata; family Salamandridae; genus Lissotriton; species Lissotriton helveticus. The sequence goes on along the minus strand of NC_136067.1, from coordinate 771,072,454 downwards.
AGCTCTTATTGCGAGCATATAAACAAATCACTTTCACACGGGGAGGGGGGGGGCGGAACGGACACACGGGAGGGGGGAGGGAACCGCAGCACTCACCTCGACTTCCTCCAGCGGCGGTCAGCCGCGTAATGGGAAAAACAACCAAATTTTAAAAAAAAGCGAAACTCCGCCCACCGCCGCGATGACGACATCGCAGAGGCGGAGAGGGAAAAAATGTCGGGAACGCCCCCGAATCTGGTCCGGCCTTTGACGGACAGATCCGGCTCCCAATGGCTAGCCTCCATTTATGGAGCTAGCCAATGGGAGGAGGGGGCAGATACCCGACCCCACATAGAGGATTAGAGGATATCATTAGATTTTGCTAGCGCATGCGTACTTCGTACGCATGCATCGCTAGTCAAAACCTAAAACCGCCCTAGATGTCAAGCCCAGAGATATAGTAAAAATCAGGGAAGAGCGCCAAAACTATAAGACCTCGTTAGCTAGGCGGAAAAAGGAGCTACGAGGCATGGTCTAATCTGGATATGGCGGCATCTACTAAAAATCACAAGTTATTTTGGGAAACAATCAATTGCCCTTTTTAAAAAAATGAAAATATTCCCGAAATAACCTCTTATGTAAGTTGTAGCGCCTGGATAGCTCATTTTTCTAGGATTTTTAATTCAGATGGGTTAATTTTAGATACAATCAAAGAAAATAAATCGAATTGGCAGAAAATGCAGTTAAACATCAGCTTGAAAGAGGTACACGAGGGACTCAGAAAAAGCAAGGGCGGTAAAGCCCCGGGCCCCGATGGGGTACCAGTGGACCTCTATAAGCATGAAATGGACCTATGGGCACCCATACTGACACGTCTGTTCAATGCTGCTGTTGAAAACGGGTTACCACAGACATGGGGTCAGTCGATCATTGTTACCCTATTTAAGAAAGGCTCGAGGTCAGAGGCATGCAATTACCGTCCCATCTCCCTTGTGGACTCATCAATTAAGGTTCTCGGTAGAGTTCTCTTAGAGAGATTAGAAACTTGGGTTGAAGAAAACTCTCTTATCCCCAGTGCAGTACGGATTCAGAAGGGGGTTGGGAACGATGGAGCAGTGCGTAAACCTCGAGCTTATTGTTAGCAAATATACAAAAGCTAAAGAAGGCAACCTTTTTTGTGTTTTGCAGATTTGAGTTCTGCTTTTGATTTAGTTGAACATTCTTTGTTATGGCCAGTTTTATTAGATATGGGGGCACCAGCCGAGATCATCCACTTTTTGGCAAGACTCTACGAAAATTTGTCTGGTAAAGTCAGATTTGGCCCAGCTGGTGAATGTACCCCACTTTTTAAGATTAATAGAGGCATTCGGCAAGGATGTGTTTTGGCACCCCTTTTATTTTCTCTATTTATAAACCAAATTGACCAAACCCTCAGATTAATTCCAGCCGATGCCCCTACTATTAATGGCAACCCCATCCCAATATTGCTGTACGCGGATGGCGCGGTCCTCTTGTTCAGACCTTCATAAATAGCAGGAAATTGATAATAAATAAAGGTAAAACATTCATAATGTCATGCGGGAAGAAGACTAGGAAAAACAGGACTTTTTATTTAGATGGGGATCAGTTAGAAACTGTCAAAAAGTTCTGTAACCTCGGCATTACATTTTCCGGGGATGGAAGGTGGGCCAGTGAACAAGAAAGCGTACGTTTTCAAATGGTTAGGAATACCAGCAGTGTTTTTAGATTTGCTGCTAAATTAGGGGGTCGGAGAATAAAAGAGATGGTGTCGATCTACAATTCAAGGTGTTTGTCATCAGCCTTATATGGGGCTGGAGTCTGGGGCTACAATACTCAAAGTGGCAAGCTAATCCAGAATGAGGAGAACTCATTTCTGAAACGCTTGCTATGTGACCGGGCCTCGGCTTCGACTTTGATAATCCATAGGGAAGTGGGCTTAAGACATGTCAAGGATCTAATAGCTTTGCACCCATTGGCCCTATGGCGATCAATTTGGTCAAAGACCGAAACTAAATTTACCCAGGACGTGATAACCGACTGTTTAAGGCTGGATCACTGCTCACGTATACCATGACTTGGCCATATTAAATACTGGTATAAAACACTTTATGAAATCGATGCCTTCCATGAACCCGAGTCGGTGGCCTGTGTATCTAAAAAAGAGCTTGCAGAATCCTTTTTAAAACATATGGAAAATATTAGATCTATTGAATGCGTGAAACAAAAAACTTTTATTTTTTACCAGGAGTATAGCATTAGCGAAGGCTTTCAATCATACTTAACATCAGTTACAAAAAGCTCACACCGTTTTGTATTAACTCGCTTTCGCCTGGGCATTGTACATCATTTACTGGCATTACCCCTGATTAACCAGTACAGCACCTCTCCCTGCCCTTGTGACGGGGTATAATAGCTGTCATTTTATGTTGTTTTGTAAATTTTTTACTTCCATGAGGAAATATTATTTAAAACCCATCTTTTTATCTAACAAATTACGATGCACTAAGACAGCTATGCAGGTATTGTTCAATCTGCAGAGCCCAGATATATGTTTCTGTATAGCAACATATATTCTAAAATGTATATATGTACGGAAAACGATGATTTTATGAATAAACTGAACTAAATGTCTTATATTATCATAACCGGGAAAGACAATAACCCTCCCTGCTACACTATGTGTCTAGTGCACTAGCGATACTATGAACTCTAGCTTTGTGTTTTAAGTTTACTTACTCTGGGCGCACCACTAATAGTGACTTTGTATTTTAACCCTTTTAAACCTGTGTTTCAATCCCTATGCATTTTATCATTGCTAGTTTTTGCACATAAACTAAAAGATGGCTATTGCACTCTCCGAATGCCAATTTTGCATATATTTCTATTAATCGTTAGCATGTGCCACTTTATTGCAAATTTTGCACATGCTTTATAAAGATAAAAATTGCACTTTATTATGTACTTGCACTAGTGATATTATGAATCATAGATCTGTGTTTTAAGTCTATTTCATTCTGGGCGTATTATTGCAACAGTGATTTTGCATCTTAATCTTTTTAACCTGTGTTCCAATTCCTATGTATTTTATCATTGCTAGTTTTTGTATATAAACTAAAAGATGACTATCGCACTTTCCGAATGCTAATTTTGCACATATTTCTATTAATTGTTAGCATGTGCCACTTTATTGCAAATTTTGCACATGCTTTATAAAGATAAAATTGCACTTTATCATGTACTTGTATTCGAAGATTTAGGAATTGTTGATGATATTCATATTCATGGGCTGAATATATTTCGTATATGTACTATTTTATGTTTTGATGTTCTGTTGCTATATGGTCATATACTTATATATACCGAATAAAGCATTTTGAATCTACTAACCATAAGCAGGATAAAGCTTGGGTGCTCACAGCCAGTCACAAAGGCATAATGAAATGCAATCACCATGGGAAAAGTATCACGACCTGTAATAGACTAGAAGCCCAATATTTTAGCCTGGTATTGGCCAAAGAAATATGTAAACCCATTATGCAGGAAACTGCATCCTTGCTGCGAGGGTGTGTTTAGGGCCAGACAATGTGTTGCTATTGGCCGCAAGGCGCCACACACTTTGTGAGGCAGTGAAGGAGGGAAAAGACAATGAAATTTCGTAGAATACATCTTCAGAAGCAGCTGGTAAGAGGTTGGGGGGCTGGGAGGGGTTCGCGCCACACCTAATCTCTTTGCTCTCCCGTGGAATGTTTATGACCAGGTCTCCTGCAGGCCTCTCTTGTGGCAGCTTGCTCCTCCTGGTTCCAACGTCTGTGCCCCTGCCCGGGCTATTAGTTTCTCCAGGGCCTCTGATACCTGGCCTCGTTCGTCCTTCTGTCGGTGTTTTCTCCCACTCGGGCTCCAATATCTGCCCCAGGCCTGCTGGAGGGGTTTCTCTCTTTCCCTCCCCATCAGGCTTTCTATTATCATGGCTCGTGTCACATTATGCTCTTGCGCTCATTCTTTCCCCTCAAACCTACGCCCTCACATATTTGCTCCTTCCAGGCTTCTGATGCCCAATATTCAGACTATAAGAGGCTGGGAAATATGGAGTGTCCCAGATCAATTTATTTATTTACATTTATGTACTTAGGGGCCTAGGATTGTGTGAGGGTCCTAGTTTTGTGTGCAAGGGTATATGAAGAGAGTCACTGCAGCACAGTGTCACTCACAAACCATTTTTGGAAAGCTATTTATTTTCTTTGCAAGTACCAAAATGAGTGAACGCCACTACTTGCAGTAAAACAGTCCTAAACCACCAGGGCATCGGCCGTAAACCAGCTAAAAAGCGGGCCAAAAGCTCCAATATAGGCTACATTGCTTCATCCCTGAACAGAGAGCGTGTCAAACCGGTCTGTTTTTGTTCCCATATGTCGACGCCTTCTCAAAGACACTTAGTGCAACTGCTTGATATCATGCACCGACCAGGCAACAGGATAAACCATTTGGGAGGTGTTTTGCTGGACGGGATACCAGCTGAATGTATTTGTTGCAGTGTGCCTGTGTGTCTGAAGGGTGTGTGTGTTTGTTTACAGGCTTCGCATATCTGTAAGGTATGTGCTATCAGCAGATTGTGCAGGGTGGAATTGTGCGCGTTTGGAAGGTGCCTGTGTTTGTCATTGCAGGGCTGAGTGTATGTGTGCGGGCTGCACACGTCTCTGCATTGGGTTGTGTGTACCAAAGAGGGAAGGTGTGTGCGTGTGTATACCTCAAGATCTGTCTCTCTGTGCCGGAGTATGTGTCTGCAGGGACTTTCTCTGCATACTCTGTGTGTTTGTGCAAGGGGGTTTGTGTTTCTTTTCAATAATGTGTGCTCTGATCCGGGGTGTGTGTATCAGAGCCAGTCTGTGTGGGTGTCACTGCCAGTGTGTGTCTGTCTATGCAGGGAGAGTGTGTGTGTGTGTGTGTGTGTGTGTGTGTGTGTGTGTGTGTGTGTGTCTGCCACGGAAACTGTATCTGTAGAAAGGAATACTGTGTCTTAAGGAGTGTGTGTGTGTGTGTGTGTCTCAAGAAGTTTGCATCTGCAGTGTCGTGTGTGCAGGGTTTCATGTGTATCTGCACTAATGTGTATGTCTGACGGGCTCGTGCATCTATGCAGTGTTTGTTTGTTTAGTGGACTTGTGTGTCTGAGCAATGGGTTTGTGTGTGCAGTCCGAGGGATACTGAGTCACAGTGCTACTTCTGGTCTGAGGCAAGACTGCACATGGCCTTTGACTTTATTGCAGACATGACTTACCAATGTTCCTTAGGGCTGGTGAATACAATTCACCCATAATCAAGCTCCTCACATTTTGGCCCGATATATTACTCTGAAGCAAAATGGCTTCAATGTACCCAAATATTTTGCTGTGAGAAAAGGGGGAAAAACTAATGAATTGGAAAATAAGTTGCTTCAAAATCATATTGCGGAGATCATAGTTTAAAAAAAGCATTAAGTGCTGTGAGCTATCTTCAGGCTCTTCAATCACTGACCAACAGAGACAACACAATTTAATGATTAATTCCAAAATTGTTATATTTTTTTTTTTTAGGTCTTGCGCCTGCGATTGCAGGGCGAAGCCCTGATGTCGCAAAGCAAGTCTATTGTGATCGTTTCAGCTTTCAAGGACGCAAGGGGAACAGACAGGAGACAAGAGATGTGCACGCGCAGATTTTCGACTTGGATTAGGTCGCCCGCGTCAACTGTTAACAGCATGTCAGTTTCAGTCCTACACGCGTGCTTCTACAGTTTGTTACTTTGTTGCAGTTTTAAAGTTTCGTTTTTGTTCTTACTTGTTCAGGGGCAGCTGGCTTTTTCATTAATGAAATAACATAACATATCCAGGTTACAAGTGCTTTTCAGCTTGCCAACTGCGTGCAAAGAGCTTCTGCAGAAAATATTTTTTTTAGGTGGTGTAAATGTAATGTGCATGTTTTCAATATAATGAGTGCGTTAAAAAGTGGGTGTTTTCAATATAATGAGTGCTTTAAAAAGTGGGTGTTTTCAATATAATGAGTGCGTTAGTAAGGCTTTGTGATTAAGTACAACGCACTCTACAGCTACAGCGCCCCCGCACTCTACAGCGCCCCCGCACTCTACAGCTCAGAAGGGCCATGAGATAGATTCTAGCACTGTCGCCAGCATCATGTAAGTTGGGGATCGGATCCCTGGCTGCTCAGCCAATCAGAATGCAGCTCACAACAAGCGAGTAATTTTCTAGTTGCTGGCACGAGTGTGAGTGCAGCCCATACTGCTGAAGATATCAGTCTGGCCTAGGAGTGTCCTGAATTGTGTGCACTCGTGTCAGATGGATTTTTAGCAGTACTAGAGGCACGCACTGTACAAATAAGCTGTGATACTGTGCCGAGGGTGGAAGAGAGCAGTCCAGAGATCTGGTGGACACAGTAAACCATGTGAAGGCCTGCGGTTGTTAAAGGGCTGAGTCTAGAACGCAAGCCCATGAAGGAACAGGAAAAGGTAATTTTTCTGGTTCACCTTCAATGGGAGGTAAAAAAAAAAAAAGAATCTTGGTCCCCAGAAGTAAGTGCTCGCCTCCAAGTGCCCACCGCTAACCACTGTAGGCTACCTTTGAACATACACAATTTTATGTATCCCTCATACAAACTGAATTGGAGAAATATGCCTGCCCGAGACAGGATTGTGCATTAATAGGTGATGTAACTTCGCAATCTTTAAAGCTTCCACAACAATCACAGTGGCACAACAACACACACTGGAGCATAATTCCTTTGCAGGAGAGTGTCGCACATCACATCAATATTTAATTAATGCACTGTATATGGGGCCTCCTCTGGGAGGAGAATATATGCGGCAATGTGAAGGGTGGGGCCAGCATGCCTGTGGGGCCCGCCTGGTCAAGTAATCCGCACAGACCCGGTATCAGATGCTAAAATGGTAGACTCAAGACACTGCATACATGATGACATTGGTACAAACCAGTACAACGCCGAAATAGGCCTCTCCTCCAAGAAAAATGGCACAGATGCAAATATCGATATCAAATCAGGAAATTTCTCAGACGGTCAGTCTCTGAGAAGCGGGCAGTGCTGTGACCAAAGTTAGTCACTCCCGTGCCCGTCATGAGCACACGCCTACTATGACTCATGACGGCCGGGAGCCGTCCTGGGTACCCGAGCACCACGCCCCGCCCCCCTCGCACCGCAGCTGAATTTGCCGCGCGGCGAAGGTGTTAAGCTATTGGCATTGTAAATGCCAATGCCTTTTATTTATGTTTTTAAAACGAAAACAAAAATAAAAGGCATTGTTATTTGCAATGTCAATAGCTCAAACTTGTTTTTTTTTTTAAATTGGCAACACTGTCTGTGCATTGGCTGGACCTCATTAAAACCAGTTTAACACCCAAATATAGCAATAAGCAACAGAAAGGTTACCAGTCCAGCTTTGCAAAGGGCTTTTCACTGCACTGCAACAAGTCATTGCATTTTTTGTCACTTTTGAGCCGTCACAGCTGGAAACAATTGTTTTGTTGTTTAATTCTGCAGATTATGTGGTAGATGGTGGATTATGTGTCAAATGCATCAAATCTATAATTATGTGAAAATTGCCACGGCTGCACAATCATAATTCCAGTAGCCCAGAATATAACATGGGAATGAGCACTTCTGTCCTACTGGTAATATCCAGTACATTTCTTTATCATATAAAAAAAAGCGTTTACATTGATTCGGAATACTTCCAATCTTGCCGAAACGAGAGAAAAGGAATACGTTCAAAAAGTGATTGCCCAAGAGCAGACAGTTTAGGATGGTGGGGTAAAAGCAGTATCTCTTAGTTTCACATTTCCTACTAGTAACAATTGGGCAGCAATTCTATTTTAATAGCAAGGTCTAGGAATGGCCCTGCCCAAGGAAACACCACTGTGTGGTAGCCATTTTCCAGCTTTAAAACACAGTGTTCATTTCCAGCACATTTTGGTGAAGAGGTAAATCTAAGATTTGATGTAAAGTATACATGTTCCATGGCTAAAGCAAACACACTGGACCTAGTCCTGTGCCAGTAGGTGGCTTCTCGTCAATATATTGGGGGGAGGCGCTGGGGATCCTGATATTCATGCTTGGTATGTCAAAGCTGTACCAGCGTTGTTGTTGTTCTTAACCAGTCTCTCAAAAGTGCTGCCCAGCCTCATTCCTTACGCACCTGTGCGTCTCCGACAGTAAGCTGACTTCAGGGTGACTCCCCCTCCGCTCATCTCCTCTGCATCCAGGAACTGCGGCTCTTCTTCCTCCTCATCAGGGCCGTCAGCGTCTTCTGAAGACTCATTGTTGCCTAGTTCGGGGTCCTTGCGGGGGAGCAGGGTGCCCCACAGCATCTTTAGTCCTGCCCGGCGCCCATTGCCACTTATCAGGCTCCTTGGCGCTCTACTACCCGAGCTCTGATGCCTGATCACCCGCTGGCTGCACCACTGGCCCTGGCTGTGGAGACCGCATTGGCGCTGTGTCTGACTGGGCAATTGAGCCATGCTGAGGCGTTGGGTGATGTGATACTACCCCTTACCCGGCTCCAGTTCAGCTGGAGCACTTCTAGACCTAAGGTACATCCCCTCAAACCCCATGCCTGCTAACGACTGGAACTAGTGCTGCTGAATAGACTGGGCAGTTTCACTACGGTAGTCGCACGATGCTTATACACCAACCATGTTGGAAAGTAGGAAACAGTAATAGGAAGCTGGACGAAGTCACAATTATCTCTTTTCCTAAAGGTTTCTTTTTCTTTTTCACATAATCATGATATTTAGGAATTTAATTTAGGGCAATTATATTAACGTGAATTGTAACTATTCCAAATAACAGGCAAACGTTAAAAAAAATAGCAATGGCATAGAAACAAAATGTTAGAGATCGTATAATTCTACTTTGTTTTTCAGTAAAACATGCTATTAGAAAAACATTACTCCCTGATCCAAGCTACTGTAAATAATACATTTCAAGATGACCGCCAAGTTAGTCAAGAGACGCAAGGCATTTGCGAGTCTGACATACGTGGCCTGCGGCCCATAGAGGAAGAGTTGTATCGTTTATAAGCACAAGCACGCCGTCAAAAGGTGGAGCGTTGATAATCTTACTAAGAGTATTTTTTCGTTTGCATGACTTAGTTCAGAAAACAATTAACTTTTACTGCTCAGCATTCGGTACGGAAAGACCTAGTTTGCGGACAAGGATAGCATAAAAGGTAGAATTGCTATAATAGGCAATATACACAATGATATTGTAAGAAAAACGCGGTTCGGTTCACACAGAAACAGAAATCTAGAAGAACAAGCATTTACAATGCAATAGGTCTCGAATTTATGCGAGTTTGAGCTATTCACATTGCAAATAACAATGCAATGCCTTTTATGTTTGTTTTTGTTTTAAAAACATAAAAATGCATTGTCATTTACAATTCTAATAGCTTTAACTTGTGTAACTGCGAGATTTATTGCATTGCAAATGCTTGTGCTTTGACTGGTCCTCACCTACATCATTTATTTCTCTCTATTTGTTCTATTATTGCAAAATGTTACTGAAAAAATCTATATTAATAAAATGTATTAGCTACTCTGTAAGTGACCTCCCTCAGTCGTATTAGTGACTATGAGAGGGGTTATTTTTTCCCTTATAGAATCTCCATGTGCTTTTCTCACAGCTGTGAGTGTTATAGCCATCATTCAGAGAACCTTCTCCTAGCGATGGGGATGAAAAATGTTTAATCTCCGGGAGAGGGAATTCATCTATGTAAAAAAGGTGTGAGAGGCCTTCAACTTTACCCATAAGCTCCTCGGCTGTGAGGGAGATTTTTGCAGCTCCCCTTACAATAAGGAGTGACTAAGAGGTGATGAATCCTCCCCTATTAGCCCTCAATTTATCTAGGTAGCTTTAACACCTTGAATGCTAAGGCTTTTCCCGCTGGGTGCTGATATTGTTGTTTTCCCATTTTTCATGACAAGGTCAACTCGTCATAAGCACAGCTCCAGTAAACTGCATGACGATCTGACCTTGCTATTAGCATGGAAGAGGTTAAAGGAGAACCTTCCATTTCCTTTAGAGTGATCCCAACATAACGGATGCTGTGAGGGAAATTTTCTAGTCCCTCTGCAGTGAGCCCCCCTGTATGGCATGAATGGCTGAGAGAGATCATTAAATTATTGGTTCCTCCTCATCTTCCTCTTGCAGTTTCAACGGGCCACGTTAAGTCAGTGTTTATGCAGGTTACTTTCCATATTAGCCTGTCCTTTTTGTGAAATCACTGATGACACTTAAGTGATGAGAGAGATGAACAGTTGCTTTGTATCTTAGGTTCTAGACGGCACGGGGCTTAGGTACCCCTCCTCAGCAGGGAGGTCGTGTATGAAAATAACTAAAAACTGCTTACTTACCTTTTCTCTAGGAAACGCTTCAGTGTGATATCTAGGTATATCACACTGAGTAGAAAAAGTAATCCAGAAAGTTACCTGTAAAGTAATCCAAAGTAATTAACAGTATTTTCACTGTATTGAACACATTTACAAACCTGTAACAAATTCATTTTCATTCAGCTTGCTTGTATTGTTCAACCTGCCTTGAAAATGATCATATACACTTACCTGTGCCAGGCTTGGCCCTGGCTTGGAAAGTAAAATGCCACATGTGGACTGCAGCACCTATTGTGCAATCCACTAACATGGCATTAAAAACATGTCTTCAGGCCTACCCTGAGAAGTCGGATACTGCAGCTTTAAATCTGCTGCCCATACCAGTCTAAAATAACCCTTTAGACAGGTAGGAAAACAGATTTTGAGTATTAAGTAAGTCAGGCCTATGTGCACCCTAGCTGCCCACAAGGTAGCGGGCAAAATTATTAAGAGTGCAACATGTATGACATTACAAATGGCATGTTCCACCAGTGATTAGGCCCAATACGAATTTGTCAATCAACCAACCGTAGCTGGCCTGGGAAAAAGTTCATGAGGGTAACTCTACCCACTTTTTCACCATTGCCTGTTTGCCCTTCTGCAACTAATTCCCAGGTGTCTTCTCCACCCACAGGCTTGTGAACTATACAAAGCTTGACCCTCACACAGGATTCCTTAGAAACTCATCCTAGACCTGTGGAAGAATAGAAAAGGCTTGGACCTAATGTCTGACCTATTAGGAGCTCTGCAGCACTTGACCCGCTTCCCTTTGTACCCAAGACAACAATGTGAAATCCAAGAGTCAGTTGGCTGGCTTCCTGTGTGACTACTGGGACACAATATTCCTCAAGAAGAGCTTTTTCCTTACAATTAAAAGCTGATCAATGTAAACTGAAAAAAGGACTGGACTTTGCTGGTGGCCTGTGTCTGGTTCCCCTGTGAATCTCTACGCCCCTCTTCTAAGATTATTGGCGGCTTAGAAGTGTTCTCATGTGGTCGCCTGGACACAAGGAAAAAGTTTGAAAACTTTTAAAAACTTTTGCTCCAGAGCCAAGGTAACCTACCACGAAAAGTACATGCCCAGCAGTTCCATGGAATCGGTATGAATGTCAGATTTAAACCCTTACAGGCTCTAGCATCCCTTAAAAGCGTACCTCTCTGTTTTTGGGACTTGGACCGCGAGAAAGCAACCTTTCCTTTATAATAAAAAAGGGTATCTTTCTTGACTAGGACTTTGAAACTTTTTTACAATTGTTGAAGACTACTAGGGCTCCATCGCGATCGGCCTCAAATCACGCTTAAATCCTGGTCAACCGCTTCCCTATACTATCATTAACACTTCATGCTTTTTGGCGCTATCTTCACTTAACTCTGTAAAAATTCATCGCTCTTGATCCCCTTATTGGATTTTGGTGATTTTCATCTTATTATAGCCGTTAAATTTGACACTTTTATTTAAATTTGTGCTGTGGAATTTGTGTTTTGTGACTTAGTTTGCTGTGGATTCCCAGTTTAAATACTTCACACATTGCATTTAACTCAGGCATTGAGCACAGGTTTAATTAATTTAATTTGTGTGAAATCTAGTAAGTGGTAGTCTTATAGCATGAGGTGTCTACCCCAAATAAGAACACACATTCCTAACATAGGGGCTGTTAGGGTAGGCTAGAGGCAGTCCCATTACTATTGGCCAACAACTTCTGGTATTGATGTTCCCACTTTGTCTTACAACCTCTAGATAAATGTTTACTAATAAATAGGAGTGAAGATAATTTCGCTATTATGGTGGCAATTGGTAACATGCAAGCAGGCTTTAACTCTCAAGAATTGGAACAATCAAAATCTTCAATTCAAAGCTAAGAAGACTAGGCTAGTGAACAATTCAGAAATTTTCAGTTCTGTAAAAGGTGAGGTCAATGTTAAAAGGCCTTAATACTAGACTTAATAGTCCTAGAAGTAGTCTGTGTTATTCACAGACTATCCAATCCTTTATTTACTTTACATTCACACAAAAATATTACAAATATCATAATGCATTTATGAATGGATTTTACTATTCAACATTTTTAAACCAACATTCAAATGCATACCAACCTGATAATTCCTTGGATAATGTTTTTGGCAACATTCAGTCCTTTCAAGTAATCTGCGACAAGTATTTGTAAATCATTCTCATCCTCCAATTCATCTACAAATAATTCTGTAAATCTAAAAGAGAATTCACAATGGTTAAACAAAATGGGAACTATGCAACATCCACGTGTCTTAGACAGGATACAGTACTATTTAAGAAGCATCTAAAATAGAAATGCTGTAAAATGGTTACATAACAAAAGAAAAACAGTGATTAAATGTTACAAAATCTAGCAGAGGGAGGATTATGAGTGGGATACTAACAGCATAATAACAGTCACAAAACATCAGTTATGAATATGCTACTTACCAGTATGCATCTGTTCTTGGCATGTAGGGCTGCTAACATTCATATCTTAGCATTAGATCGCCGCCTAGTGTTGGGTCCGGATGATCGCACATTGTTGTCCTGGAAGAGTCTTCGAAGTATCCTGAGATAGGTGGCTCCTCCCCTGGACTACAGTGCGCATGGGCATCGGCTCCATCCCCAGATTGTTTTTCGCCATTGTGGCAGGAGTGAAAAGTGTAAAGGATGTCCATGCTAATGACTGAATACAATAGTATATCTGCAGCTGCAACAGGCACCTGGGAGGAGGGTGGGCGATATGAATGTTAGCAGCCCTACATGCCAAGAACAGATGCATACTGGTAAGTAGCATATTCAGTTCGAGGCATGTGGGCTGCTAAATTCATATCTTAGCATAGAATACATAGCAGTCCCTCCATCAGCGGCGGTTGCCCATGCCAGCTGCAGAAACCTGAAAGAGTGTCTTGAGAACAGCCTGTCCTACAGCAGCTTGCTGCTTGGAATGCACATCAACACAGTAGTGTTTTGTAAAGGTATGTGGTGTAACCCACGTGGCTGCTCTGCAAATGTCCTCTAAAGGAATGTTCCCTAGGAAAGCCATGGATGCCCCCAATTTGCGTGTGGAGTGCGCCCTTGGGGGTATCGTTAGAGTGCGCTTGGCCTTTTGATAACATATTTGGATGCACTTAACAATCCACCTGGCTATTCCTGCTTTGGAAATAGGGTTGCCTTTGTGTTGTGGTGCGAAGGCAACAAAAAGTTGTTTTGTCTTTCTAAAGGGTTGTGTCCTGTCTATGTAGTACATCAACGCCCTCCGTACATCTAAGGTATGGAGCATTCTTTCCGCTACCGTTTGTGGGTTTTGGAAGAATGCCGGCAAGTCAATAGTTTGGTTGAGATGAAACTGTGACACCACCTTCGGAAGGAATTTGGGGTTAGTGCGTAGCACTACCCTATTTGGATGAATCTGAATGAAAGGCTCTTGGATTGTGAGCGCTTGTAGCTCACTAACACGCCTCAGTGACGTAATAGCTATTAGGAAAGCTACTTTCCACGTTAGGAACTGGAGTTCACACGAGTGCAGTGGCTCAAAAGGTGGTCCCATCAGTCTGGTGAGGACCACATTGAGGTTCCACACCGGAGCTGGTGGTGTTCTTGGGGGAATGACTCGTTTCAGACCTTCAAGGAAAGCTTTAATGGCAGGCACTCTGAAGACAGAGAGATGCTGCCTGTTCTGAAGATAAGCCGCTATGGCGGATAGATGTATCCGAATGGAAGTGTACGCTAGATTGCACTTGTAAAGATGCAACAGATAGCAAATGATGTTAGGGATAGATGAATCTAGCGGGTTGATGTCATTGGCTGTACAGTAAATGACAAAACGCTTCCATTTCGCAGCATAGCATGCTCTGGTAGTTGGCTTCCTTGCCTCCTTGATGATGTCCATGCATTCCGGAGGTAGGTTAAGGTATCCAAACTCTAGGACTTCAGGAGCCAGATCGCCAGGTTGAGCTGTTGCGGATCTGGATGCTGAATTTCTCCATGGTTCTGCGTCAAAAGTCTGAGCGTGAGGCGCAGTCTTTGGTGCGGCACCACCGAGAGTTCGAGGAACGTGGTGTACCATGCTTGGCGCGCCCACGTTGGAGCAACTAGGATGAGAGTCATCGCGTGCTGCCTTAGCTTTCTTGCCACCAGCGGTATCAGAGGGGCTGGCGGAAAAGCGTACGCAAATTTGCCTGACCAGTTCATCCATATCGCATTCCCCTGCGACTGTGGGTGAGGGAACCTGGCGGCAAAGTGTTGGCATTTTGCGTTTTCTTTTGTGGCAAACAGGTCTATCTCCGGATGACCCCACTGCTGGAAGTACGGGTGGAGGACAGATGGGTGTATCTCCCACTCGTGCATTTGATGGCTGTACCTGCTGAGCAGATCCGCCATCTGATTGTCCTTTCCCGGGAGGTGTTCTGCCATGAGGAAAATGTTCCTCTGAATGGCCCACTTCCACATGCTCTGAGCCAGATGAGACAGCTGTGGCGAGTGGGTGCCTCCCTGCTTTTGAATGTAGTACATCGCGGTCATGTTGTCCGTCCGGACTAACACCACCTTGTTGCACAGATGTACAATGAAGGACTTGATCGCCATGAAGATTGCCATCAGTTCCAGATAATTGATGTGCATCCTCTGTTGTTGCGTCGTCCATAGTCCCTGCACTGTGTAAGTGAGCAGATGAGCTCCCCATCCCTGGAGAGATGCGTCCGTTGTCAGGATAATCTGTGGCACTGGCTCTTGGAACAGTCGGCCCTTGCAAAGGTTGTGTGGAGTCCACCAATGCAGAGAGTCGTATGCCCGACTGGTAACCAACACTAGGTCTGTCAATTGTCCCTGAGCCTGTGTCCACTGATTTGCTAAGCACTCCTGGAGCGGGCGCATATGTAACCGTGCGTGAGGGACTATGAAGATGCAGGAGGCCATCATGCCTATCAACTGCATGAACACTCTCGCTGGAAGCGAGTGTTGTGGTCTGAACTTCTGGATTAGACTGCATGCTGTCTATCCTGACTTTGTTTGGTTGAGCCATGGCCGTCAGGGTATTGATCGTCGCACCTAGAAACTGCCGGACATGTGCCGGCTGAAGATGCGACTTCGGGTAGTTCAACGAGAAACCTAGATTGTGAAGGAGGTGAATGGTGGTCGACATGTCCGCGGCGCACTGTTGTTCCGACTTGGCTTGAACGAGCCAGTCGTCCAGGTAGGGGTAGACATGGATGTTCTGCCTTCTGAGGTGCGCTGCTACTGTCGCCAGACACTTGGTAAACACCCTTGGGGCTGTGGTGACTCCGAAGGGTAGGACCTTGAACTGGTAATGCTTGCCTTGAATAGTGAACCTGAGGTATTTCCTGTGGGACGGGTGTAGTGGAATGTGGAAATAAGCATCCTTGAGATCTAAGGTTGCTAAGAAGTCCCCTTGGTTTAACAAGGGAAGAATCTGTTGCAGTGTAAGCATATGGAAATGTTCTGATAGTATGTACAGGTTGAGGGGACGTAGATCTAGAATGGGTCTGAAAGATCCGTCCTTCTTTGGAATAAGGAAGTACAGGGAATAAATATACCCCTGTGCCTTCCTCTCCCACCGGCACGAGCTCGATTGCGCCTTTGTGCAGCATCGCCACTACTTCCTGCTGCAATAAGTGCAAGTGCTCTGCGGACATAGGCCTTTGCCTTGGCGGAATGTTGGGTGGAGTGGATTTCAACTCTAGGCAATAACCATACTGGACTAGTTGTCACACCCACCTGTCTGTGGTGATGTTTCTCCAGACGGGCAGGAACTGCTGCAGTCTCCCCCCGACAGGTGTTAAGTGGTCGGGGGGCAGTGACAGAGAGTCACTGTTTGCTTGGGGTAGAGGAGCGGGAGTTGTTGTTTCCTCTGCCGCGACCTCTGTTGCTGTTATTTCTGTAACCTCCCTTGTTCTGTTTTGTGAACGAGGATTGTGCTCCACCTCTTGAGAATTGCGATTGTTGACCCATTTGTCCTCTGGTGACTCCACGTGCACCTGAGCGACGAAAATTATTGCCACGAAACTGTTGTGATTGTAGGGCCCCCATGGACTTAGCAGTTTCTGTGTCCTTCTTTATCTTTTCGAGGGTGGTGTCAACATCTGGACCAAACAGTCTATCAGGATTGACTGGCTGATTAAGTATGGTTGTCTGAATATCAGGTTTAAACCCTGATATGCGGAGCCAAGCTTGTCGTCTCAGCATGACGCTAGTGTTGATCGCCCTAGCTGTTGTGTCTGCGGCGTCAAGTGCACACTTGATGGCTGCGTTGGAGATCAGTTTCCCTTCCTCGATAAGCAGTTTGGTGCCCTCTTGAAACTTAGGAGGCAGGTGTTGTACAATCTGCTCTAGGGTGTCGTAATGCGCCCTATCGTAACGTGCTAAGAGTGCTTGTGTATTTGCAATACGCCAAAAGTTGGCAGCTTGTGCCGCCACTCTTTTGCCCCCTGCCTCTAGCACTTTGGACTCCTTGTCTGGGGGAGGAGCTTCACCCGTCGTCTGGGAGTTGGCCCGTTTTCTGGCATTTGCGACCACAAGAGAGTCCAGTGGCAACTGTCCCCGAATGTATGCAGGGTCTGCAGGTGCTGGTCTGTACTTTTTCTCGATACGTGGATTGACCACTCTCGCTCTGGTAGGTTCTTTAAAGATGTCAGCTGCATGCTTGAGGACTCCCTTGAGCATAGGCAGCGTTTTCACAGTTCTTTCAGAGACTGAAAAAGTGTCAAAGAGAAAATCCTCTTCCACTGGGTCAGCATGCATGTCCACATCATGATTAGCAGCTGCCCTCTCAATGAGTGCATGAAATCCTGCAGAATCCTCTGTTGGGGATGCCCGTGCACTGAAAGGTTGTGGGTCTTGCCCCACACTTTGGGTGCCTTGGTCACCAATGTCATCATATGCATCAGGATGTGCATCTGGTTCATTGATTGGTCATCCTCATCATATCCCTCACCCTCAGAGTGTTCTGGTGAGGGAGTAGGGCTTCTTCTTGGAGGAGGCTGGATAGGTTCTATGAGGTTAGAAACGTCCTGAGGAACCCTTTTCTTCTTAAGTGGGATGACATAGGAGTCCAGAGGCTCTGAAGTGATCCTCCTTTTGTATAGGGTTAATTTGCCTGTGTTGGCGTCGATGAAGTGCTCAGAATCGTCCTCTGATTCGAGTTCTCGACCTGAAGGTACCCCTGCCGTAGAAGAATCAGACGCCTTTGGCGTCAATTTCGTAGAAAAGGCCTTCGGAGCCTCTTTCGGCGGCAGAAGGAAGAGAAGCTTACTCTTAGGCTTTGCCGGAGTGTCCTTCGGCGTCTGAGGCGACGGCAACGGAGCCGACGTAGCAGCGGCCCTTTCCCTGATTCTCTGTAGCGAAGCGGCGATGGGGGACGCTTCACTTACAGTGGCTTTTGGCGCTGACGAGGATGTTTTGACCTTCCCCTCGGATCCGACGTCATGGTGGCCTTTTTGAGTCTTGGACGCCGATGCAGTCGCCGCCGACCCAGAGTCCTTGGATCGATGCGCAGATGTGCCAGCCGTCGATCCGTGCGCTTGTGTCGCCTCCGTCTCCACTACGCGACCGACTAACGGAGTCCCAGTCGGAACCGGAGCCGTGCCGCTGGCCTTGGCGTGCTTAGACGGTGTCGCAGCGGTTGATCCGTGCCGACCACCCTTTTTAGAGGATCCCTCCTCTGGCGCCGATTTTGACCCTGTGGAATCGACCGACTTCTTCGACTTCTGTGGACCGGAGGTCGACGGAGCCGATGCGGCGGCGGGTGCAGTAGTTTTCTGTGGGCCGGCCGCCATTTTAGGGACGCTCGAGTCCATAAGTTTCGGTTTCGTTTTCGGGTCGGCCATTTTAGGTGTAGTCGATACCGTAGGTTTCGGTTTCGATCCGGCCTGCCCAGCAAGTATGTCCGTGGCCGGGCCTGAAGGCGGGGCCGTGGCTTGCGGTACGGGGTCTTGGGTAAGGCCAACTGGCGATCCCGTGACCCGATCGTGTTCTTCGAAACCTTCGGGGCATAGCTCGTCCCCCGAGCTATCTGCCGCGGCCCCATAAATCTCTTCGACGTCCCCTACCTCGTCGACGTATTCAAGGCCTTGACCCACGACTCCGTCGTCGTCTACCGGATCCGCCTCGACCTCCGTTTCGGGTGGGGATATTTGGAGATGATGACCCTGTTCATCTTCATCTTGGTCGCCGAAGATGTTTTCTGGATCCGGGGCCGCTTGTCTGGCCTCCAGGCGCACCGCGCGCCGAAGCTTGAGAGTCTTTTTAGACCTGAATTGCGCGCAAGCTTTGCACTTGCCGTCGTCATGGTCCGGTGAAAGGCATTTGTTACAGACCGGGTGCAGGTCTATATGTGGGTACTTGGACCCACAGAGCGGACAGTACTTAAACGGACTCCGCTCCATGCTGGAAAGTTGTTGTCGCGTCGCGATGAGAAGGCCTCGATGTCCGAAGAGTGGGAAAAACTCCGCTGAATCCGACTCCAAGAGTCGGAAGAACTCGAGACCGTGCGCAAACAATACCGACGCTATAAATACAAGGCCTTTTGGCCTTAAAAAGTTAGTTTTACTCGGTTTCGACAGAGAGAAGTCGAGACCGCATCCGAACCCAATGGCGGAAAAAAACAATCTGGGGATGGAGCCGATGCCCATGCGCACTGTAGTCCAGGGGAGGAGCCACCTATCTCAGGATACTTCGAAGACTCTTCCAGGACAACAATGTGCGATCATCCGGACCCAACACTAGGCGGCGATCTAATGCTAAGATATGAATTTAGCAGCCCACATGCCTCGAACATGTAGCTACAGAAGGTGGATGTCACTTATGGAAGGTAGGGGACACGTGCCTCTATTACACTAGTTGGTGTTTGCGGGATATTCTGGCGCTATTAAGAAAGTAGGAAGATTTCATATCAAGTAGAAGAGTGCTGCAGTACAGTAGTACTAAGAAGGCGTTAATAAGGTTCACAATCGCGTTATTACTGCGACGTGCACGCTGTGATTTTTAATATTGTCAGCATTCCTCAGCGTGTTACTACAGCGACGCGCACGCTTTGATTTTAATATTGTCAGCATTCCTCAGCGCGTTACTACAGCGACGCGCATGTTTGGTTGACATTCTTGGGATTTTATTGCGCATCTATACAGCGACGCGCACGCTTTAGTTGTTTACTATTGACAATTTATTGTGGATTTTTACAGAAACGTTTTATTTGTGGGTAAAAAAAAAGTTAATTCTTCCATCTGTTTTTTTTAGGTATTGCAACATACAACATAATACAGGTACAGCAAGCTGTCTTAATGTATTTATTTTGCAGTGCATGTTATTGATCTTATAATATATATATCATTGTCAATAATTTGTTTAGACACTGTTTCAGCTTGACTATATCATTTCTTGTTCTACGTTCCAGTGTTAATTGTGTCACATTGCACTTCACTTTAATTTGTTGATTATGGCTAATCTACAGTTACAATAAATTACACAACCACCACCATTTTTGAGTAAGCCTGGTAGCCCTGACAATCTGGAAGGAGTGGTTTGCACTTTTTGAAAACCATCTTGTAGCTATTGACGCTGCTGCTTATTCTCCTGAACGTAAGATCGCAATTTTATTTGGATGTCTTGGCCAAGCTGCTCAAAGGATTTTTAAGAGTGTTACTCCCATTCCTCCTCCTACTTCTCAGTCCGGAGATCAACGTTGGAATGTTTACCAAGAAGTAGTTGCACGTTTAAAAAAGCAGTTCTCAGAGGATCCAAACATTATGTTAGAGCGTCAAAATTTTTATACTAGAAAGCAGAAAGAGGAGGAGAAAGTTGAAGAGTATATCTCTGCCCTAAGAGTTTTGGCTACAACATGTGATTTTGGTCCATTGTCTGATAACTATATTAGAGACCAGTTCGTTTTTAATTGTTCTTCTAGAAAGATCAAGGAACGTATTTTGGGATGCAAGAATCCTTCATTAAATGAAGTTATTGATCTCGCTTTGAGTAATGAACGTTCAACACTCACCAGCAAGGTCATGTCTGATTCTGTGAAGAGCGGAATTAATTTGGTTAATTCTACTGACTGCTGTCAAGACACCCCGGTTTGTTCAGTAAGTGTTAAGAACAGGAATGTAAAGTTTACTCAAAAGAAACAAAATACATTCTGTTATAGGTGTGGATCTAAAACTCATATTGGAAATTTCCAAGGTTGTCCTGCTATTAACAAACGTTGTGTTATTTGTAAAAAAGTAGGACATTTCAAGGGGTGTGTAGAAATGTAAAAAAAAACACCTAAGGTAAATTATATTGACGCAGAAGTGGAGTATTGCAATAACTATCAGCAATATAGTGGTTACTTTAGACTGTGATAGTGAAATCGATGCTATCAAAGGTCCATTGTGTTCAGCTATAATTGAGAATGTTCCTTTACAGGTTATGGCTGATTCAGGATCACCATTCACAATTTTGAGGGATTCCACCTTTTATGATTTATGGAAAAGGAAGGTTGATTTATTGCAGTCTGATATTAATCCAAAAGCCTTTGGTGAAAAGGATATTAACATGATTGGCTATTTTACAGGTCTTGTTCAAATATCTGGGTAGAAAAATCACTACGAAGATTTAAGTTGCTGCACAAGGGAAAAATATAGTTGGGTGGAAGGATCTTGATCGCATGGGGTTATACCTAGTTCCCGGCGATGACAATCCCATCAAAGTCAGAGATCTGAGTGTTTCTAGTATTGATTGTGACTCAGATTCTCTTGCTATAAAAAAAATTATTGATGAGTTCAAACCTGTGTTCGGTAACAATGTTGGCAGCTTGAGAGGTTTTGAGCATAAGATCAGGTTAGTTCCAGGTGCTCAACCCATTGCACATAAGGTTCGATTTGTCCCTCTGAGCGTTCGTGGGGAATTGGAGAGTTTGTTGAAAGACCTATGTAATCAGGGCATCATTGAGCCTGTTGACTCTTCTCAATGAGTCGCTCCCATTGTAGTCGCTCGCAAGAAGTCTGGAGACATTAGGCTTTGCGCGGACTTGTGCGCTTTAAACAAAAACATTATCATAGATTGTCACCCCCTGCCAAAAATTCAGGAGCTTCTCGCGAATCTAGGAGGCGCCAAATGGTTCTCTGATTGACTTAAAATCAGCATACCATCAGGTCGTGTTATCAAAGGAATCCCAAGATTTGACTACTTTTATTACCCCTTTTGGCGCATATACATTTTTGCACCTCCCCTTTGGTTTGGCGTCTGCTGGAAGTGTTTTCCAGAAACTCATGGATTCTCTTTTTCGCGGGGTCAGGGGTGTTCAAGCATACCTTGACGACATTTTAATTTTCGCAAAGTCTTTGGGTGAGCATAACATAATTTTGAGACGTGTGCTTGATATCCTGATGTCCAAAGATATGACTGTTCGTAGTGATAAGTGCAAGTTAGCGGTTAGAGAGTTAGAATATTTGGATCACACAGTTTCTCACAAAGGAATTAAGCTGAAATTTTCAGTAATCAGGGCCATTGTAGATGTTAAACACCCTACTGATAAAGATTCTCTCCGCTCTTTCCTTGGTCTGGTAGAATACTACGCTAGGTTTGTCCCTTCTTATTCCCAGCTAGTCGAACCTCTACGTGTGTTATTGAAGAAGGGTTGTAGTTTCGTTTGGTCTCACGAAATGGATAAAGTCTTTGGGGAGGTTAAGAAGATGATTGTGTCAGCCAAGGCTCTTCATGCCTTTAGAGATGATTGTATCTCAATCATAACGGTTGATGCCAGTATGTCTGGTCTTGGGGCAGTACTTACTCAGAAGGCGGAAGGCCATGAACAAACTGTTGCTTTCGCTTCAAGGTCCCTTAAGTCGTTTGAAATAAAGTACAGTACTATTGAGCATGAAGCATTAGCTTGCTCTTGGGCTGTACAAAAGTTCAGAACATATATTTGGGGTCGGAGATTTGAGCTAGTTACTGACCACAAGCCCTTAATTTACATTTTTAATAAGGTAGGTTCTTCTTGTATGTCAGCTAGGATGATGAGGCTTGTTTCAAAGTTACAAGAATTTCATTTCGAGGTCAAACATATCCAGGGCAGGAAAAATTTCCGTGCTGACTGCCTTTTTAGGTTATCTATGGTAAAAGACGATGAGGAGGATATTCCTACAGAGGATAGTGAATGTGTTGCTGTGATTGACGCAGTGAGTGAAGTGAGTTCAGTTGTGTCTGAATCGGAGTGGAAGTCCGCTAGTGGAAGGGATTCTGTTTTGAATAAGGTCATTGATTTTTCAACTCGTTTCTGGCCTGAGACTAGGACTTTAGAGGGTGAGTTACGTAAATTTGCCCAGGTATCAGAAGAACTTTCTGTTGAGAATGGAATAGTTCGCAAAGGGGACAAATGTATTCCTCCTTTCCATTTACGTAGCACGATCATTGATAAGGCCCATCAAGGGCATTTAGGAGTTACCAAAACTGTCATGAGAATTAAACTTCATTACTGGTGGCCCTCTTTAGAAGAACAGGTTAGGAGACTAATTGATTCTTGTCCTGAATGCCTTTTATCGGACAAGCATTGGAGTATTTTGAAAGTTCCCTTACATCCAACCGAATTTCCCAATAAAGGGTGGGAGAAAGTTGGTATAGATTTTTCGGGGCATATTCTGTGTTGGATCAGAATAACATGTGATTTTATTTGTTGACTATTATTCAAAATGGATGTACCATGAATTTGTTAAGGCCCCTGATTCTGATTCTACAATCTCTACGCACACTTAGTCAAGGAGAATCAACAACAGGCAAAAGGTGTGCGGGGGAGAGGGGGGTGTAACCATGCAAAAAGGGGCACGTTCCCACAATACTAAACACTATATGTGTCAGTTAAGCCATTATGTAGCTGGTTAATTCTAAATGATCAGTGCCTAGTTGTGAGAGAGTGCCATCTTTCTTGCATTGGTATGCCCCCACTTTTTGCTGAACTGCTGATGTGCTTTAACTGAGTGTGCCCTGGGCTCCTGCCAACCAGGTGCCCAGGGCCTGTGTTCCTTACCTAAAAGCTGTGTTGAAACTAAAACCCAAGTGGCATCTCTGACCACCTGTCAGCCCCTAGTAAATGGTACCCTAGGTACCCAGGGCAGGGTGACCAGAGAAGACCCCTAAGGGCTGCAACCCTTATTGTGCCACCCTTAGGGGGCCCTGTACCCTGACACCCACACACTGCCTTTGCATGCTGAGTGTCTAAGTATATGTGTATATGTGAGAAAGTGGCTCTATATATACTAGACCAAAGTAAGGTACAGTGTGTATAGAGTCCACCAACCCCAGAGGTATAACAGAGTTAACGTCAGGGCTGACCTTACTCTCAAAAGTGGTAGCTAGGTTGAGCAGTAAGGCAGTCCCAGAGGACAGTGTAAAGCATTTGTTGGACACACTCAGTCAGCAAAAGTTTTCACACACTCAAGGACTGAACTCCAGGCCAATTGTTTTTATATCAAAAGATATACTTGTTTTATTTTTAGAACCAAGAGGTATCAAAAATATACTTTTCTCAATTACGAATGGTCTCAAGTAATTACTTTGCAGAAAGGAAATAACATTGTAAACACAATAGCTACAGGGGTTGCAGTAGGCAACACAATTCTAAACACAATTTAACATTGAGCTTAATGGGTTTTTCAACAAAAATGCAGGTGATTACTTTGTAGATTACTTTTGTAATTCCAGGACTGGATCCTAGATTCAGTCTTGGGGTCTGAGCTGAAAACAGTTTAGTAAAAACATTTTGGTTATTGCCAAGCTTTTTGAGGAATATAAATGTATTTTAAAAGTTCACACTTGGAAAATTTTCAGTGAAAATCTAGCAATGTTATCCAATGGGAGAAAATGCAGGTTACAAGTTAAGTACGTTCTCGTTACTTTTGTAATCCAGGATCGGGGTCCTAGGTCCAGCACTGGGATCTCTACTTAAGACAGGTAAGTAATTACGTTTCAGTAGTAAGTACGATTTTTATGGAATATTTCAAGTTTTCAAGAAATCTCATATAAAAGCAGACAATGGATTCCTATGGAGAAAATACAGGTTACTAGTAAACCCAGTTAGGATTACTTTTGCGGTTCAGTACTGGGCTTCAAGGTACAGTTCTGGCTTCTCTCCTAATCACAGGTGAGTACTTCGGAATTCGGTATTCGGTATTCGGCTGATTTTATAAGAATATTTTAGAGTTTCGAAACTTTAGAAGGTTTTTCGAGTCATACCAGTCAATGTTATCCTATTGCAGGAAGGAATATGCTACTTACCAGTATGCATCTGTTCTTGGCATGTAGGGCTGCTGACATTTATATCTATGCATAGATCGCCGCCTAGTGTTGGGTCCGGATGATTGCACATTGTTGTCCTGGAAGAGTCTTCGAAGTATCACGAGATAGGTGGCTCCTCCCCTGACTACAGTGCGCATGGGCATCCCCTCCATGTTCAGATTGTTTTTCGCCATTGTGGCAGAGATGGAGTATGATACAGTAAGTGATGAGCATGCTTGAGAATAATACTGAGTATTTAAAGAAAACAAGGGTACCCCATTAATAAAACCTGGGGTTGAAAGTACTTGCAGAAATTACAATGGTTTTTGGTGGCCTCAACGAGGTCCTGAGGAGAGTATTGTAAATTATGAAATTAATTCATAAAATTAATTAATTCAGGGAGAAAGTCTTAGTAGGTATTCTACTAAGACTTTCTCCCTGAATTAATTAATTTTATGAATTAATTTCATAATTTACAATACTCTCCTCAGGACCTCGTTGAGGCCACCAAAAAACATTGTAATTTCTGCAAATGAGAATAATACTGAGTGCTACAGCTGGGACAGGCACCGGGGAGGAGGGTGGGAGATATAAATGTCAGCAGCCCTACATGCCAAGAACAGATGCATACTAGTAAGTAGCATATTCCGTTCGAGGCATGTGGGCTGCTGAATTTATATCTATGCATAGAATAAATAATAGTACCCTCCCTAGCGGCGGTTGCCCGTGCCAGCTGCAGCAGTCTGAAAAAGAGTTCTTAGAACAGCTTGACCTACAGCAGCTTGCTGTTTTGAGTGTACATCCACGCAGTAGTGTTTGGTGAATGTGTGTATGGTGGTCCATGTGGCTGCTCTACATATGTCCTCTAGAGGAATGTTACCTAGGAAAGCCACGGATGCCCCTAACGTGCGTGTGGAATGCGCTCTTGGGGGAACTGTTAATGTGCGTTTAGCCTTTTGATAACAGATCTGTATGCACGGTAACAATCCATCTGGCTATACCGGACTTTGAAATTGGGTTGCCCTTGTGCTGTGGAGGCAACAAACAGTTGTTTAGTTTTTCTGAAATCTTTAGTCCTGTCTATGTAATACAGGAGAGCCCTCTTAACATCTAGTGTGTGTAGTGCTCTGTCTGCTACTGAATCAGGATTTGGGAAAAATACTGGAAGTTCAATAGTTTGGTTAATGTGGAACTGTGACACCACCTTGGGCATAAATTTAGGGTTGGTACGCAGCACCACCCTATTAGCACGAATTTGAATGAAAGGCTCTTGAATAGTGAGGGCTTGCAGCTCACTAACCCGTCTGAGCGACGTGATCGCCACCAGAAAAGCCACCTTCCATGTGAGAAATTGTATCTCACAAGAGTGAAGAGGTTCAAATGGTGGACTCATGAGCCTGGTGAGGACTATGTTGAGGTTCCAGACAGGCGAAGGCGGGTGTCTTGGAGGAATGACCCTTTTGAGTCCTTCCATAATAGCTTTAATGGCCGGCACTCTGAAAAGGGAGAGGTGCTGTCTATTTTGAAGATAAGCGGCCATTGCAGCCAAGTGTATCCTGATGGAACTATACGCTAGATTGCATCTGTATAGGTGCAGCAAGTAACATATGATGTTTTGCGTGGAAGCATCCAGTGGATTAATGTTATTATTGGAACAACAGATGACAAAACGCTTCCATTTTGCCGCATAGCATGCCCTGGTGGTAGGCCGTCTAGCCTCCTTGATGATGTCCATACAGTCAGGGGGCAGGTTTAGATAGCCAAACTCTATGACCTCAGGAGCCAGATTGCAAGGCTCAACTGTTGCGGATCTGGGTGCTGAATGTCTCCATGGCTCTGAGTGAGGAGACTGGGTGTGAGTTTTAGTCGCTGGTGGGGCACCACTGAAAGTTCTAGGAACGTGGTGTACCAGGCTTGCCTCGCCCACGTTGGAGCAACCAGGATGAGTGTCATGGAGTGCTGCCTCAGTTTGCGCGCCACCAGCGGTATGAGTGGCGCTGGAGGAAAGGCGTACGCAAATTTGTTGGACCAGTTCATCCATATCGCATTGCCCTGAGACTGCGGGTGTGGGAACCTGGCGGCAAAGGTGGGGCATTTTGCGTTTTCTTGCGTGGCGAATAGGACTATCTCTAGATGACCCCACTGATGGAAATATGGTTGGAGCACTGAGGGATGTATCTCCCACTCATGCATCTGATGGCTGTGTCTGCTGAGCAGGTCCGCCATCTGGTTGTCCCTGCCTGGGAGGTGTTCCGCCATGAGGAACATGTTCCTCTGAATGGCCCACTTCCACATGCACTGTGCCAAGTGTGACAATTGTGGAGAGTGTGTCCCTCCCTGCTTCTGAATGTAATACATTGCAGTCATGCTGTCCGTCCGTATAAGCACGACTTTGTTGCAGAGATGCAACTTGAATGCCTTCATCGCCATGAAGATTGCCATCAATTCCAGGAGGTTGATGTGCAACCGCTTTTGCTGTGTGGTCCACAGTCCCTGCACAGTATAATGGAGGAAATGAGCCCCCCAGCCCTGGAGAGATGCGTCCGCTGTCAGCACCACGTGTGGTACAGGCTCCTGGGACGGTCGTCCCTTGCAAAGGTTTTGTGTGTTCCACCAATGCAGAGAGTTGTATGCACGACCGGTCACCAACACTAGGTCTTTCAGCTGTCCCTGAGCCTGGTTCCACTGGCGTGCCAAGCATTCCTGAAGCGGACGCATGTGTAGCCTCGCGTGAGGGACTATAAAGATGCAGGAGGCCATCATGCCTATTAGTTGCATGAACACTTGCGCTGGGAGTGAGTGTTGTGGTCTAAATTTTTTAATTAGCACCTGCATGCTGTGGACTCTCGCTGAGTTTGGTTGCGCTGTGGCAGTAAGAGTGTTTATTTCCGCGCCTAGGTACTGTTGTACAGGGGCGGGTTGAAGATGAGACTTCGGGTAATTTAGTGAAAATCCTAGACTGCGTAGGAGGTGAATTGTGCAGGACATGTGGCTGGCACACTGCTGGGCCGATTTTGCCTGGACAAGCCAGTCGTCTAGATACGGATAGACATGGATGTGCTGTCTCCGAAGATGCGCGGCCACTGTCGCTAAGTATTTTGTAAACACTCTGGGGGCAGTAGTGACCCCGAAAGGCAGGACCTTGAACTGGTAATGCTGGTTGTTGATGGTGAACCTGAGATACTTCCTGTGCCTGTGGTGCATGGGAATGTGGAAATAGGCATCCTTCAGATCTAGGGTTGCTAGGAAATCTCCCTGACTGAGCAGTGGCAGAACTTGCTGTAAAGTGATCATGTGAAAGTGTTCTGACAGGATGTATTGGTTTAAGGGTCTGAGGTCTAGAATAGGCCTGAGAGACCCGTCTTTTTTGGGGATTAAGAAGTACAGTGAATACACCCCTGTACCCTGTTGGTCTAAAGGCACGAGTTATATGGCCCCTTTTTGCAGCATGGAGATGACTTCTTGCTGCAATAAGTGCATGTGCTCTGCGGACATAGGACGGTGACTTGGGGGTATGTTGGGTGGAGTGGATGTTAATTCCAGACAATAGCCGTGACGTATATATTGTCTCACCCACCTGTCCGTGGTAATGCTTTCCCAGACTGGCAGGAACTGCTGACGTCTCCCCCCCGACCGGTGTGGTATGGGCGGGGGGCAGTGACAAGACGTCACTGTTTGTTAGTGGCGGAGGATCTGGTATTATTTCCACGTCCTCTGCCGCTGTTTCCACGGTATCCACCCCTATTGTTCTTGTTATAGGTGGATTGTGTGCCTCCCTTGGTGTATTGGGCTTGTTGCGATGCTTGACCTCTAGAAGCTCCCCTGTTACCGGGGCGACGAAAGGAACCGCCCCTGAATTGTTGAGACTGCAGAGCTCCCATGGATTTTGCAGTTTCAGTGTCCTTTTTAATCTTTTCTAGAGTGGTGTCTACCTCAGGGCCAAACAGGAAGTTAGGGTTAACTGGCTGATTAAGTAGAGTAGTATGGATTTCCGACTTGAAACCAGAGATGCGGAGCCAGGCATGCCGTCTAAGCATTACGCTAGTGTTTATGGCCCTAGCCGCAGTGTCAGCTGCATCTAACGCACACTTAATGGACGCGTTGGAGATCAACTTCCCTTCTTGTATAAGCATTTCTGCTCCCTCCTTATAAGCATCTGGCAGGTGTTGCAGTAGCTGCTCTAACGTGTCATAGTGGGCCCTGTCATATCTTGCTAACAGGGCTTGTGTATTGGAGATCCTTGAAATATTAGCTGCTTGAGCTGCTACACGTTTCCCAGAAGCTTCTAAGATTTTGGATTCTTTGTCCGGAGGAGGAGCATCACCAGTTGTTTGAGAGTTTGCTCTTTTGCAAGCATTAGCCACCACTAAGGAGTCCAAGGAGAGTTGGCCCTTGATATACCCTAGGGTCCACTGGCGCAGGCCGGTACTTCCTTTCAATTCTGGGGTTCACCACCCTCGCTTTAGTGGGCTCTTTGAAAATGTCGCTAGCATGTTTGAGCACACCCTTGAGCATAGGCAGAGTTTTTACAGAGCTTTCTGACGTTAAGAACGTATCAAAAAGAAAGTCTTCCTCCCCAGGGTCAGCGTGCATGTCGACATCGTGGTTAAGGGCTGCCCTTTCAATTAGTGCGTTAAACGCAGCAGTGTCTTCAGTAGGCGAAGTCTTGACCGCATATGACTGAGTGTCAGGGGTGGTGTGTGGTTCATCAGGGTCAACAGTGTCAGCCCATGGCTGGGACTCATCCGGATCTGTGTCAATGGGATAGTTAAACTGGTCCTCATTGTCCCCTTCCTCCACATCCTCAGTGACTGGTGTGGGTGAGTAGGTATAGTCTTGCCCATATGGCTGTATGGGTTCAAAAAGGATAGGAGAGGTAGTAGAGTCTCTCTTTTTCTTTAGTGGTATCTTGTAAGGCTCCATAGGAGTTTCAGGCCTGATTTTTCGTTTGTAAACGGTGAGTCGGCCTGATTCGGAGTCGATGTATAATTTCGACTGTTCGTCGTAGGTTGGTGGCTGGAACAGACGTCTTCGGTTCGAGGCTGAGTTGGTGCAGCTACCGATGGTGACTTGGATGATTCGGTAGCCTTTGGGAGTTGGACAGCCTTAGGTCGAGCCGTTGGGGGCAGGCCGTATTTAATCGGCGCCGAAAGCATCGGTGATGGACCGACCTGCTTTGAAGACTGTCTTCAATCCGACCGACTCCGACTGGTCAGTGTGCTTGTGGCTCTTTGTCGACTCGATTTGTTGCTGCGCAGCAGGTACGCTTGTGGGCTTCGAGGAGGTCTGTTCCTTCGTGCCGAGGGTGGATTTCGGCTCGAAGGCCTTGACTAATTGCGGCTTCTGAACCTTCGGATCGACGGCTTTTTGTGCCTTGAGTCCTTTGGAAGAGTCGCCATCTTTGGAGCCGGGCTTTGACGTCTGCGTGAGCGTGACGTGTTTAACAGCAGACACAGGCTTTGTCGCTCTGATCTTCGGGTCGACGCCCCCTGTCGACCCCGAGGGGTCGAGCACACGTTTCGACTTGGTAGGTTCCGAAGTCTTCGAGCCGATGGTTGTTGTCAACACTTTCGGTTTCGATTTAGTGTCTTTATGTTTTAGTTTCGATTGCTCCACTGATTGTGGCCGATCGACCGATGGCTCATTCGAAATGTTCTTAGTCGGGCCTTGAAGCGGGACTAGAGAACGTGGATGAAGATCTTGGCTAAGGCCTTCCGGCGATGCCTCGACCTGAGCCGTGGAAGAGTCTGTATGGGGCCCCGCTACTGCGGTTGGGCCTAGCTCCTCGCTTGAGTCGTCGTCGACTGCTCCGAGAAGTTGTGCGTCGTCTCCTACCTCGACGGTGTCTTCATCGTGGACGTAGAGTTCTCCCTCGTCCTCTTCGTAATGGGAGTCGTGCTCCGATGCGGGATCCGAGTGCTGAGCAGGATCCTCTTCTCGTACACCTTCCTCGTCGTCACCCCCGAAGATGTTTTCTGGATCGGGTGCAGAGTCCCGCGCCGACTGTCGTGCAGCGCGTCGAAGGCGAAGAGTTTTCTTCGATCTGAATTTTGAACAGGCCATGCAGCTGGCCTCGTCGTGGTCCGGTGAGAGACATTTATTGCACACCGGGTGCACATCGATGTGAGGGTATTTCGAGTTGCAAACGGGGCAGCGCTTGAACGGACTTCGCTCCATCGTCGATCGTCGATGGGGCCTTTGGCGTCGAAAGGCAATCTGTCTTCGACGTCTTGTCTGCAGAACTGGAAACAAGTGTAAGGCACCGAACGAAAGACAATACCGACGCCCCGAAGGCCTTTTGGCCTTGAGAAAGAGTATTTATATATATTCCGAACTTGAGTTAAGAAAGTACATCCGAACCCAATGGCGGAAAAAAACAATCTGAGCATGGAGGGGATGCCCATGCGCACTGTAGTCCAGGGGAGGAGCCACCTATCTCGTGATACTTCGAAGACTCTTCCAGGACAACAATGTGCAATCATCCGGACCCAACACTAGGCGGCGATCTATGCATAGATATAAATTCAGCAGCCCACATGCCTCGAACAGTGAGTTATCGGTTTCCAGGTGAGTACTCGACTGGTGAAGTTGAGGTTCTGGGCATAGACTCAGGGGTCCCCCAGGGTCAGGTAGGTACAGTTGGTACACCCTCAGCAGCACAGGGACAGCTGGGTGCAGAGGGAGGTAGGCCCAATGTTATCCAGGGGAGGGGGCTTTCGGTTTCTGGCTGCAAGTAAGCAGGCCACGCAGCTGTGGGAGCGGAGCTCCTGGTCACTTACTCAGGTCAAGTGGGAAGTAGAATAGGGTAGGGTAGTAGTTGCACTTCCAGCAGCACTTGGGCGGCTGGGTGCAGGGTGCTTTTGAGCATTCGTGCGCCCAATGTAATTCAATGGAAAAGGTAAAAAGGGAACATAGGCTGCAGACTCTGGGACGGTGATTCTTCAGGTGCGACCACCACTTCGAGAGTTAAGTTGGGATCTTGGAGAAGAGGTAGGTACCCCAAAGGAAGGCACAGGGAGCCGCAGGTCGCCAGGTGCAGGGGTGTCTATGGGCTTCGGGAAATCTTACCCTCAGCTGGTCGCAGTTGGAGGGGTCCCTGGTTCTGAGGCTGCAGGTGTCGGCTGGTTCGTCGAGGAGGGTCTTAGGGCACTGGACTTCGGGTCCCAGCCGCCGGAGGAATGTCCTTGTGGTCTTGGATCACTCAGGCACGGGCCGGGCTCGGTGGGTGCACAGTGGGTTGGTCTTGTGCTTCCTGGCTAGCACCAGGGGTATGGTTGTTGAAGCAGAGCCTCTGCTTATGGGAGTCCCAATCTTTAAGAGGGTCAAGGCAGGCAGGTCCTCTGGGTGTCCCAAGGTTGCTGAGCGCAGGAGTCGCCAGGATTAAGCAGGAGCAGGTTCCAGGACCGACAGGCCAGTAGGGCTGGGGCCAAGTCAGTTGGTGTTGTCCTGTTAGCAGCTGCACGGCGGGTGTTCTTTTTCTTTATCTTTCTTCTTTTCTTATCGGGATCTGAGGGAGGAAGGTTCAAGGAGCCCCTAAATACTGAATTTAGAGGCGTTACAGGTAGGGCAAGGGCAGGGACCAATCGGTCCCTATCCTCGGGTGGGTACACCCCCTAGTCTGCTCCTCTCCGGTGGGAGGGGGCCAGGAGCCTAGCTGTGATTGGGCAGGGCTCCCCATCTTCAAGATGGCCGGAGCCCGGGATCGTGCTTCACCTCGCCTCGCCCACCTGAGGGGTGGGGTTGGCACAGACAGGCACACCCCTCTTCCTGACGTAGGGTTTCCCGCCAGTCTTTCGCGAGAGTGGGGGGTCAGAACCGGTGGGGGTCAGAACCGGTGGGGGTCAGTTGCTGGGTACAGCAAATGGTCTGGAGAAGCTCACGGAGGCGTCAGGCCTTTGCAGCTTCCCCCTGCCATCCTGGGGGAGGAGACCTAGCACCTCGCCCAGAATGTGCATTGTTGCAGGCCCAGGAGAGTGGGGGGCTCTCCACCCAGGGGCCCAGCAACATGTCTGCTGTGTGGCAGCCTAGGCAGCCTCTCAGTCCAGACATGGATTGTAGGTTAGGTTTCAGGGGGCATCTCTACGATGGCTTTTGGTGCATTTTACATTAAATCTCACACGGCATCAGTGCGGGTTTAATGTGCTGGGAAGTTTGATACCAAACTTCTTAGTCTTCAGTGAAGCCATCATGGTGCTGTGGAGTTCGTAATGTCAATCTCCCAGCACCATATACTCTTAATGGCAGCACTGCACTTACAGTGCCCGGGAATGGCCCTGGGCACTATAGGGGCACAGGGCTCCTGCACCTGTACCCACACCACTGGCATAGGGCACCCAGCTAGAGGGGTGACTGAGGTATGCCAGGGCAGTGGGTCTGGTGGGCATGGCACACAGGGATGTGTGCCATGTCGACTCTCTGTTTAGTTCTGTACTTAGACACTCAGCCTACAGAGGCAGTGTGTGGGTGTCAGGGTACAGGGCCCCTAAGGGTGGCACAATAAGTGCTGCAGCCCTTAGGGGTCTTCTCTGGTCACCATGCCCTGGGTACCATTTACTAGGGGCTGACAGGTGGCCAGAGAGGCCAATTGGGTTTCAGTTTCAACACAGTTTTTGGGAAGGAACACAGGCCCTGGGTACCTGATTGG
The DNA here is from genome assembly GCF_964261635.1 of Lissotriton helveticus. NCBI lineage: Eukaryota > Metazoa > Chordata > Amphibia > Caudata > Salamandridae > Lissotriton > Lissotriton helveticus. The sequence continues at coordinate 771,039,126 of NC_136067.1, read as the reverse complement.
CAGGAGCCCAGGGCACACTCGGTCAAAGAACATCGGCAGTTCAGCAAAAAGTGGGGGCATAACAATGCAAGAAAGATGGCACTTTCTCACATCTGTTATTCTTATAATTGGTGTTGGATTTTTTTATTGAGTGTGTGTCACATTAATTGAATGTGTGTGTACAACAAATGCTCATCAGTCCCTTCTAATAAGCCTAAAGCTGCTCACCCAAACTACCACTAATAGAGCACTTTGGGATTGCTAAAGCAAGCCCCTGTAAACCAGTAAGGGTTGCCTTAACTCTATACAGTGTACTTTGTTTTAGTATACTATAGAGATAGTCAGCTGCCTACGTTACACCCACTGTGACGTTAAGATCCCACTTGTAAGGAAAGAAAATGCTACTTACCAGTATGCATCTGTTCTTGGCATGTAGAGCAACAGATTCTCACACTTAGCATTAGATCACTATCCGGTGTTGGGCTCGGATGATTGCATGTTGTCATCTTGGAAGAAGTCTTTGTAGTCATGAGATAGGCGACTCCTCCCTTGGACGATAGTGCGCATGGGCATCGACTCCATCCTTAGATTGTTTTTCGCCATGATGGGAAATTATGGAGTTAGTAGAAAGAAAAAATATGTCCATGTGTGTATATCTAATTAAGATAGAACTGGAACAGATACAGATCCCAGGGAGGCAAGTGGCCGTGTTAGAATCTGCAGCTCTACATGCCAAGAATAGATGCATACTGTTAAGTAGCATTTTCCGTACGAGACATTTGAGTTGCAGATCTCACTTAGCATAGACTATACAGCAGTGTCTCCCCTAGCGGTGGTCACCAGTATCTGTTGCAGTAGTTTGAAAGAGAGTTTTGAGGACAGCTTGGCCTACAGCAGCTTGCTGCTTGGCTTGTACATCAACACAATATTGTTTAGTGAAGGTGTGTGTTGTAGACCATGTTGCTGCCTTACAGATGTCTTCTAAGGTAATGTTTCCTAAGAAAGCCATAGAGGATCCTAGTTTGTGGGTGGAATGCGCTCTAGGAGGAATTGATAATGTGCGTTTTGCTTTCTGATAGCATATTTGGATACATTTTACAATCCACCTTGCAGTACCAGATTTAGAGATGGGATTGCCTTTATGTGGTAGAGAGAAAGCTACAAACAATTGTTTTGCGAAATGATTTAGTTCGGTCAATGTAATAGAGAAGGGCTCTTTTCATGTCTAGGGTGTGTAGAGCTCTTTCTGCTATAGAGTGTGGGTTTAGAAAAAACACTGGCAACTCCACTTATTGCTTAAGATGAAATGGAGTGATTACCTTAGGAAGGAATTTTGGATTTGTTCTGAGGACCACTTTGTTACAATGTAATTGTAAAAATGGTTCCTGTATAGTGAAAGCTTGAATTTCACTTACTCTTCTAAGAGAGGTAATGGCCACTAGGAAAGCTGTTTTCCAGGTGAGGAATTGTAGTTCACATTTGTGTAAAGGTTCAAATGGGGGCCCCATGAGCCTGGTAAGAACAATATTGAGGTTCCACACTGGAGAGGGTGGTAACCTAGGAGGAATGATCCTTTTTAGTCCTTCCATAAAGGCTTTAATTGCAGGGACTCTAAATAGTGACAAGCGTTGGCTGTTTTGTAAGTTTGCTAGATTACATCTTTGTAAATGCAGTAGATAGCAAATGATATTCTGGATGGAAGCATCTATCTATTGGATAAATATGATTATTAGTGCAGTAAATGGCAAACCTTTTCCATTTTGCAGCATAGCAAGCTCTAGTAGTGGGTCGTCTGGCTTCTTTAATGATGGTTCATACAGTCTGGTGGCAGGTTAAGGTAACCAAACTCTAAGACTTCAGAAGCCAGCTCGCCAGATTTAGTTGACTTGGATCTCGACGCCTGATCTCTCTATGGTTTTGCGTTAGCAGGGATGGGGACAGTCATTGGTGTGGAACTAGTGAGAGTTTCTGTAATGTTGTGAACACGTTGGAATGCCCATGTGGAAGCTACTAAGATTAGTTTGAGAGACTGTTGTCGGAGCTTGCGTACCACTAGTGGGATTAGTGGGAGTGGCGGAAAAGCGTGCGCATATCTGCCTGACCAGTTCATCCATATCGCATTGCCCTTGGACAACAGGTGTGGAAACCTAGCGGCAAAGGTTGGGCATTTTGCATTTTTGTGTGTGGCAAACAGATCTAGGTCTGGTTGGCCCCACTTGTGGAAAAATGGTAGAAGAACGTGTGGATGTAGTTCCCATTCATGAATCTGTTGTATGTCGACTTAATAGATCTGTAATCTGATTGTGAACTCCTGGAAGGTGTTCGGCAGGTAGATATATTTTTTGTGGAATGGCCCATCTCCAAATGTTTTGTGCAAGCTGGGACAATTGCAGAGAAGGTGTGCCTCCTTGTTTTTGTATGTAGTACATGGCTGTCATGCCCGTTTGGATCAAGACAGCTTTGTTTTGTACATGTACTTGGAACGATTTTAGTGCTAGGAATATCGCTATCAGCTCCAGATTATTGATGTGGAGCACTTTTTGTTGAGTGGTCCATCTTTCCTGAGTTGTATGGTCTAGGAGATGTGCTCCCCATCCTGTGAGAGATGCGTCTGTTGCAATTACTATCTGTGGAACAGGTTCGAGGAACGGTCGCCCTCTAGACAAGTTTTTGGTGTTCCACCACTGCAGAGAGATGTGTGCGGCTGTCCACCAACACCAGATCCGTAAATTGTCCTTGAGCCTGATTCCACTGATGTGCTAGACATTCTTGTAATGGACGCATTTGAAGTCTTGCATATGTTACAATAAAAATGCAAGATGCCATCATGCCTATGAGATGCATGAACACTCTGGCTGGGAGAGAGTGTTGGTCTTGAAATTTTGTAAATAAGGCGTGAATGCTCGCTATCCTGGCTGGACTGGGATAAGCTAGAGCTGCAGAGGTGTTTATTGTAGCTCCTGGATATTGGTGTATATGAGAGGGCTGGAGATGCGACTTGGTGTAGTTGATCGTGAACCCCAAGTTGTGTAATGTTTGAATGGTTTGAGGAGTGTGTTGAACACACTGATTAAATTACCTGGCTTTTATTAGCCAGTCGTCTAGATATGGGAAGACATGGATTTGTTGTCTTCTGAGATGTGCTGCTAATACTGCAAGGCACTTTGTGAATACTCTGGGTGCAGTTGTCACCCCGAATGAAAGGACTTTGAACTGATAGTGTTGTCCGTCTAGTACAAACCTTAGATACTTCCTGTGAGAAGGATGTATGGGAATGTGGAAGTAGGCGTCCTTGAAATCTAGTGTGGCAAGGAAATCGCCCTGTTGTAACAGTGGGAGGACTTGTTGTAAAGTGATCATGTGAAAATGATCTGAGTGTATATATAGGTTGAGGGGTCTGAGATTGAGAATTGGTCTTAGTGTCCCGTCCTTCTTGGGTATTAGAAAGTACAGCGAGTAAACCCCTGTTCCCTGATGTTGTAAGGGAATTATCTCTATTGCGTCTGTTTGAAGCAATGACAGAACCTCTTGTTTTAGTAGCGTAAGATGTTCTGTGGACATTGGAAGCTGTCTGGGTGATATATGTGGAGGGGTAGCTGTAAGTTCTAGGCAGTAACCATACTGGATAATTTGTTTCACCCACTTGTCTGTTGTGATAGAATTCCAGACAGGTAGGAACTGTGCTAATCTACCCCCGACAGGAGTGGAATGTTGTGGAGGGGAGCGGAAGGAAGTCATTGTTTTGTGGTGGGAGAGGTACGATTGGTGTTTTTACCTTGACCTCTACGTTTATTGTTGTTTCCTCTGTATCCGCCTCTAAAATATCCTCTGTTGGGGGATGTTTGTGTATTGGCTTTAAAGGAAGATGAGTGGTCTGCTTCCATTTGTTTAGAGGCTCCTCGGTAAAATGAGCGACGAAAAGAGCCTCGTGTTTGTGGGGACTGTAAAGCTCCCATAGATATGGCAGTCTCAGTGTCTTTCTTCATCTTTTCTAGTGCAGTGTCCACACCGGCCCAAAAAGCTGTTGGTTAAATGGCTGATTAAGGATAGTAGTTTGGACCTCTTGTTTAGAACTGGAGATGCGTAGCCATCACACTGGTATTTATTGCTCGCAAGGCAGTGTCTGCTGCATCAAGTGCACATTTGATTGATGCATTTGAGAAAAGCTTACCATCTTAGATTAGATCATTTGCTTGTGTCTTATATTGGTCAGGCAAATGTTGTAATAGTGTTTCTAACTGGTCGTAATGGGCTCTGTCATATCTTGCGAGCAGCGCTTGTGTGTTAGCTATGCGCCAAGTATTGCCTGCTTGGGAAGCTATTCTTTTACCTGAAGCGTCTAGCAATTTAGACTATCAGGAGGTGGCGCTTCTCCCGAGGTTTGGGAGTTAGCGCACATTCTAGCATTGGAAACTACTAGAGAATCTAAGGGTAGTTGTCCCTTAATGTAGGCAGGATCTCCAGGGGCAGGCCTACACTTCTTTTCTATTCTGAGGTTTAGAATCCTAGCAAGTACAGGATCCTTAAACACTTCGGGGGCATGCTTAATGACCCCTTTAATCATGGGTAATATTTGTACTGACTTTTGAGACTGTTCAAAAGTAGCTAATAAAAAATCCTCTTCTGCCTCATCTGAGTGCATTGTGACACCATGATAGAGGGCAGCTCTATTAAGTGTCCAAAACCAATATTATCTTCTGGAGGAGATGGTTTTGAGGGGTATGTGTGTGGATCTGGGATGTCCGGTGGGACAGGGTACTCCAATCAGGTGGGTCATTTGGGTATGTAAATGGGTCATCTGGGTCACGCCCTACGCCTAAGTAACCATCATCATCATTATTATAAGAAGGTATACGAGGTGGAGAAAAATGAGGTGGAGAATGTTGAGGTGTAATAGGGATAGGAGGTGGGTTAGAAGGAAGTATAGGAGAAGAAGGGTGTATAGGCAATGTGGCAGAGTCCTTCTTCACAGGCACTGGGAGAACAGGTGCTCTGTCTAACTTCCTCTTTCTATATGGTGCAGTGGTGACATGTCCTGTCTCTGGATCAATATAGATCTTTTTCTGCTTAGGATCAGGGTGAAAAAGCTCCTCTTCCGGAGGAACCGCTTTCAGCGCCGATTTTTTCAGTTCCGAGCGGGGTTGTTGTTTGTTTTTGTCCTTAGCTTTAGGAGGCGTGGTAGAGTTCTTTGGCGCAGGTTTTGGCTCTGAGAATCTTGGTTTCGGAGCCGAAGCGGATTTCTTCGGTATGGAAGCGTCCGAAGTCGGCTTGTTTACAGGCTTTGTAGTTTTCAGGCCAGATTTATTTTGTGAAGTCGACGGTGTCGGAACTGGTTTCGGAGCCGGGACTTCTTTCGGTTTCGGTGCCAACAGCGCAGGTGGGATCGATACGTGCGGTTTGCTCTGTCCTGAGCTACCAGAAGGCTTTTCGATATTCTTCAGAGCCGGGCTCGAGGGCGGGGCTCCTGAAGTATGTTTTCGGTCGTGACTGGTTGAGTGTTGACCATTGCCTTCGATTTTGGTGGAGGAGGTTAGGGTAGGGGCAGTAGTACTCACTCGTTGACCCGGAGTGATGGAGTCATTGGAGTCATCAGCCTCGGATACGATTTCGAGATCCTCAGAATCTTCTTCTGGGACATCTGGGCCTTAGTCGAAGATGTCCACCGGTTCCGGAGCTGATCTCTGCATGATGCGTCGACTAGCTCTTCGATCTCGAATGGTCTTCTTCGATCGAAAGGATGCGCAGGCTGAACAGGTAGACTTGTCGTGTTCCGGTGATAAACACAGGTTGCAGACCTTATGATGGTCACTGTGTGAAATTTTGCTCGTCACTCGGGGCATTTCTTGAATGGCGTCCTTTCCATGAGCTGTAGGCCTCACGGCGTGGATAGGCCCAACGGCCCGCGTCTACGACCGGAATCGAGCTGATGAAGTCGAGTCGAAGGTCGAGATGTTTAAAAGTTAATCTGAAGAGTTTAAGTACGTTTTTTCGCATCAAACTACTTTAGAAAGTAGATTTCGAACCGGCGCGGAAAAGTTACATCCGAACCCAGTGGCGGAAAAAAACAATCTAAGGATAGAGTTGATGCCCATGCGCACTATCGTCCAATGGAGGAGTCACCTATCTTGTGACTACAAAGACTTCTTAAAAGACGACAACATGCAATCATCCGAACCCAACACCAGATGGCGATCTAAAGCTAAGTGTGAGATCTGCAGCTCCTATGCCTCGAAATTACCTTTTTTGTATGGTCCCTCCCCAAGTTTTTCGACTGGTGCTATTGATTTTTCAAATCGGAAAGTACACCGAAGCCTGCTAATAGGACTCCATGCCAGTGCCCTGCCCCTCAAGTGTATATCAAATTTCCTGTACCCAATTGGAAATGGCTAGCTTACCTGTAAGGCCCTTGTATAGGTTACCCTGGTACCCAGAGCATGTACATTAGAAGAGTAACCCAGGGCTTGCAGGACTGGTTGTGCCACCCTGGAGCTCCCCCCAGAGTAAAACTATAAGACTAGTCCACCAGCCGGCTACTGCAGACTAAAAGATCTGTCATTCACTACTTGTCTGACTTTGCCATTGAAAGCAATAGCAAAGCTACCACTTACTTTGTACATCTGTTTAAGTCACCCCTCTGGCAGGCCTACCGAGGCAGGAGGCAACATGACATGACAGGACGTACATTTTATATGTCCAGACAGAAAACATGCAAAACCACCAATTGTACTGTGGAAAGACTTGGTCGTCCAACTGGCGAGCGCAGGATTGATTCTGCAGCTGTGCTAACTCCTGAACGGCGCAAACTAAGTGGGCACTCCAATGTATCAAACAACTCATTACATTAAGCCGGGCTTGTATTTCAAGTTGAAATTAATGTAATTTGTTGCAGGGTGCAGCTTTTACAAAGCTACCACCTTGTTGCCTTTAAAAACTCTTGTGCCTTCCAGGACACACATGGAGACAACTTTATGCCCTCATACAGAGACGTGACGACACCTCAGTAAGGAGAGCTATGAGGGATTGCTTACCAGGGAGATGTTACCTACCTCCTGCAGGAAGCCACTTGGGTGTTAACCACAAAAGGCAGGACTTTGAATGGCAAATGTATCACACAAGTGAGGAGGACTGCCCCATTATTTAGGCAGGCAAGCTGGCACGGGGAGCAGAGAGGGGAAATCAGATACCCATCCGGTTTCCCTGGGGTGTGTAGCCCTGAGGTAGACACCCCAGGGGTGCGCTAGGGAGCCTTTCCACCAGCCTCAAATTCATGGTTGGGAGGAAATAGCATATTTATGGTGCATTTGTGCGACCTCACTGTGTAATACACTTACCAGCCTCTTTAGGACCGGGAGGTTTTGTCTGTCAAACCTTCAGCTCAATCGAGGTAGCTGTGGCACTGAGCATCATGGCTTACACAGATAAACTAGTGTAAAGCGTTTAACTAGCAAAAAAGAATTTAAGAAATCGACAAGCCCTCAAGAAATCGACCACTAATTTATAAAAACAAAAATGTTCATATAAATGTAGACACCAAAATGAAAAAGATCCACCGGAAGGTTCCGGAGATATAATTTTACAAGAATTAATAAAACACTTAACCTTGAACAACCATTGGCAAATTCAACATATTTGACACTTAGAACTTTTTTCAGTGAGTAGTTGGGGTAGGTGTAATGCAGTTACTTTGAGTCACTTTAGGTGACCAACTCCAGTCGGGAGCAAGTCAGGGAACCAACCAGATCCTCAAAAACTGCAACCTTAACAGGTGAAGCAATCGTCAGTCAGTTCCAGGGACTTTTATCCAACACAGGTTTTTCCGATGGAAGTGGTCCTGATGCAAGGGATGAAGGATGCTGAAGATGCTCAAAGGATGCTGTGGATAGGATGCAGTTGACAAGTACTTCCTAGCTGTAGGCTCGACGTCCCATGGGTCCACCCCAATCTGGACAAAGTCCAGTCGCAACTGGACCGCCAGGCGTCGCAGTCATAGGCCAATCCTTCCTGGGTCGTTAAATCGTCCTAAGAGGGTCCCAGCAGCTTCCATCCAGCACTTTCGGGCTCAGCTAAGTCATGTACAACTCTGAGTGTCGAGTCTTGGTCCCTGGTACCACAGTCACTTGGTCTTTTTGTTGGTCCCACAGTGCAGCAAGGCTGTCTTCCTTTGCTCCTTCTTCCAATTGGTAGAGCTCAGGGTGCCAAGGGGGCCCCCTTTATGTTATGAAAATGCCCTCAGGGTAGTATGCCGTTGGTAGTCAGTGGGCTACCATGTGCCCTCCCACCTTGTGACCACTTCCTACAGTGTGTGGCATCTGGCTATGCCAAGATGCACCATGCTGCCCACTCCCAAGATGGGGAGACCCCTATCTCAATGTTTAGACCGCACTTGCCTGCCCATGGATGTGGCTACCTCAGGGCTACAAGCCCCTAGGAAAACTGGTCTGGAAACTAGTTTCCCCGCTCGGCTCCTCGTGCCATCCTGTCTGCCTAGACAATGGGGCAGACCTCCTCCCTGGTGTTTCACATCTGCCCTTCAAAGGTAGCTTCTCTTTTGAAGCCTGATTTTTTACCACCCAAGTGGTTTCCAGAAGGAAGGAGTTAACATCTCCCTTGCCTGCAATCCCTCATTGTTCCCCCTTCCTAAGAGTTGAGGGCACATCTCTCCAGGAGGGCAGAAAGCGGTCACGTGAAACAGGTTCAGTGTGTACTCAGGCAGGCACAGGAGTTTTAACGGCTGCAAAGTTGCAGCTTTGCTAAATCTGCACACCGAAAAAAGTTACAATAATTAAAACTTGATATATTATTCAGGCTTACCGTAACAAGCTGTTTGATACCGTGGAGTGCCCACTTTAGTAGCATTGTTCAGGAGTTAGCACAGCTGCGGGGTCAGCATGTAATCCTGTACCTGCCAATTGGGCGACCAAGTCTTTCATCAGTCAAAACAGTGGTAAGGACATGTAAAATACATGACCGGCCCGTGTCATATGTTGCACCCTGCCTTAGGACTCAGTACACTTTAAGGTCAGGGCACTGGCTATGAGGTCTGGTAGCTGGCCTCAGAGCACTCCAACCAGCAGCACCAGTCGAAAAACGTGGGTGTGACCATTCAAGTAGAGGCATTTCCTTAGAATAGTTTACTTTATTTAGACGTGTGCTGATGGAGGACATCTTCGGTCTATGGATTGCACCTCAGACAGTAGGTCCATCATTTCTGCATCCATTTAACTCACAATAGTGCATGTGGCTGAGATTTCGCTAAGCAGTCTGATGGCATCAAGGAGGTTTGGGTAAAGGATGGATGCACGCAACTCGCAGCCTCTGAAAACAGTAGCTGGTGGGCCAACTGCTTCTATGATTATGTGCAGAATAAAAGTATCTTTATGGGCTCCGAGAACTGTGCTAGTATTCCCTAGCACCCCTTAATTTCTGGGCGGATAGAAACGGCCATTATGGCTACAGATAACCTAGATCCAGAGAGGAACAACAGGATGCAAAGCCTAGTTGTAGGAGATTCAGCAGGGCTTCCAGGGTAGAACAACTGGCAAGTTGCTCTACTGTGCCATCCTGGCTAACAGTGAAGCCTCAACCCTGATGTAAGAAATTGGGATACTGGTTGAGAGGTATGAAAACCCCACTCACGCAACAACCAAAATCCTAGTCATGGTGAACCAGAAAAAGTCACTAAATTAACCTGTTCTTAATCCTCTGGCATTTTGCACAAAAGCAATAAGGCTTAACTTAGAGGCACTGTATAAAGTATTTATGCATCACACAAACAGTAATAAATTGAATCCAACACAAGAAAAAACCTAAACTAATTTAGAAAAATAGGATACATTTTAATAAATAAAATGAGACGAATAGGACAAAGAACCTGAGATGTGAAATTTCAAAGTATTAGCTGAAAATGGCACCTAAAAGCATAAAGCGCCACTCGTAATCAGGGGGAAGTCACTAGTTCAAGCCCACTGCGATGGAGCCCAAGATGGATACAGGAACCAAGTTAGTACGGCTTGTAGAGGACCACACTCGGATGGCAGTCAAGAGTCAAGGACCTGGGGAGGTACCTTTTGTGGTTCAGGGACTCAATATAACAAAGACCAGCAGGGCTCAGGTAGGTCGAGCTACAGCAGTTCAGCTAGGCAGTCGCAGAGAGGCCTTAGGACCTTGTTGTGTCGCTGTAGCTCAGAACAGGTGGTCAGTCAAACTGCTCCCTGAAGTCACTCAGGTAGCTTGGAATGAAGGGAGCAGGTCCAGTCTTCCTTCATAGAAACAACACACCTTTAGCAACAGGACAGTCTTCTGGTAGCAGCAGGTCAGTGCACTGTGAAGCAAGCCTCGACTTAAGCAGCAAGGCAAACCTCTGGGGAACAAGGAAGTCCTCTTTCTGAAGAGTGGCTCAGGAGGTCCAATTTATACCTGGTGCCAACCTTACAAGTGGGGGAATCTTCGAGGCTACCCTCACAACTGGATCAGGGAAGTTCTTTCATTCCCCCGCCATAACTCCAAGAAGTCTGGGGATAGAAAAGATTAGTGTTGGGTTCCTTTGTGTGTGCTTGTGGCAATCCAATCAAAATGCTTGTGGGGGAGGGAACAGCTCCTCCACAAGCCATACTGGCAGGATGGTGTGAGAAAGTGCCATCTTTCTTGCATGGCATGCCCCCACTTTTTGCTGAATTGCTGAAGTACTTTGACTGAGTGTTCCCTGGGCTCCTACCAATCAGGTGCCCAAGGCCTGTTTTCCTTCCCTAAAACTGTGTTGAAGCTAAAACCCAATTGGCATCTCTGTTCACATGTCAGCCCCTGGTAAATGGTACCACCCTAGGTACCCAGGGCATTCTGACCAGAGAAGACTGCAGCACTTATTGTGCCACCCTTAGGGACCCTGCACCCGGACACACACACACTGCCTAGCAGGCTAAGTTTCCTGGTGCAGAACTAAAAGTCGACATGGCACATATCCCTGTGTGCCATGCACACAAACCCACTGCCCTGGTATACATCAGTCACCCCTCTAGTTGGGTGCCCTATGCCAGTGGTGCGGGCCAGGTGCAGGAGCCCTGTGCCCCTACAGTACCCAGTGCCATTTCGGGCACTGTAAGTGCAGTGATGCCATTAAGAGTATATGGTGCTTGGAGGTTGTCATTACAGACTCCATAGCACCATAATGGCTACACTGAAGACTGAGAAGTTTGATATCAAACTTCTCAGCACATTAAACTCACACTGATGCCAGTGTGGGATTTAATGTAAAATCCACTACAGAAACCGAACCTACAATCCACGTCTTGTCTGAGAGGCTGCCTAGGCTGCCACACAGAAGACATTTTGCTGGACCCCTGGGAAGAGAGCCATCCGCTCTCTGGGCCGGCAACAATGCACGTCCTGGGCGAGGTGCTAGGTCTTCTCCCCCAGGATGAGCCGAGGAAGCTTCAAAAGCATGCCGCATTTGTGAGCTTCTTCAGGCCACTTGCTGTACTCAGCAACTGCCCCCCACCAGTTCTGATCCCCACTCTGGTGGGAAGACTGGCGGGAAACCCTACGTGAAGAAAGGGGGTGTGCGAGCCTGTGCCAACTTCACCCCTCAGGTGGGAGTGGCGAGGTGAAGCACGACTCCTGGCTACCGCCATCTTGAGGATGGGGAGCCCTACCCAATCACAGCTAGGCTCCTGCACCCCTCCCACAGGAGAGGAGCAGGTTAGGGGGTGTACTCACCCCGGGACAGGGACCCATTGGTCCTTGCCCTTACCCTACCTGCAACGCCCCTAAATTTTGTATTTAGGGGCACTCTGAACCTTCCTTCCTCAGATCCTGATTTCGAAACAAGAAAGAATACCAAGAAGATCAGCCGTGCAGCTGCTAACAAGAGGACAACACCAACTGACTTGGGCCCAGCCCTACAGTCCTGTTGATCCTTGAACCTGCTCCTGCTAAATCCCGGCGTCTCCTGCGGACAGCAACCTCGAGAACCTCGGAGGACCTGCCTGCCTTGACCCACTTAGAGACTGGGACTCCCATGAGCAGTAGTTCTGTACCTTACTTTGGTCCAGTATATACAGAGCCACTTTCTTACAGATGGCCCATCCCATCGTTCACTGTTTGTGCCAAATACGCAATCTCAATGGAGGAGCCATTAACAGGCCTAGGCAGCTGGAAACTCCTAGAAGGCATTAGAAAATGTTGGACAGGAAAATGCCAACTTTCTCAGAGTGCTATAAAATTTGACTTCACTATTAAATATGTTTTTAAATTACAACTTGTTTGAGACCAAACATGACATTTCTAGCTGTTCCCAATCAAACATTAGCACTTATTACATGTGAGAAATTAACCCATTTTTATCCTATGGAAGAGTTAGACCTTACAGAAGTGAAAGATGAATTTCATAGGTTTTCACTATCAGGACTTGCGAAACGTAAACATTCATGTCCCACTTTCTAGATACAATGCACTCTGCCATGTGGGCTTTTTATGGCATTGCTTAGGGCTAACCTATAGGTATTAAAAAGGAAGGTTTAGGCCTGGAAAAAGGTTTAGTTTGTGAGGTCGAATTGGCAGTTTAAACTGACTACAGACTGCAGTAGAAGGCTTGAGTACTTTACAGGGAAGCACAATGAGTGCTGCAGGCACACTTGTAGCACTTAATTTATAGGCCCTCGGTACATACAGTACCATATAGTAAAGCATCATACACCCATGTAGAGTCAGCAGATGTGAGCTACCAGGACGCCAGGACAGGCGTGCGGGACCGACGCCTCCACATAAGACTAGCAGGGAGTAGACATTTAGGTCACCAACAAGCACCACTTCGAGTTTGCCTGCATTGACGTTTCTTGCTTTGTGACATTGACAACTTTGCCTTTAGCATGGATACCCTCTCCGTACACCATTTCTGTCTCCTCTTGTGTTTCCCTTTTCGTCACACACTTGCTGATATCCTTGAGCGAGGTCTGCTTCTGTTGCAACTGCACCACCACATAGTGTGTCCACTTCTGTTACAGACATTATGATGGATATCCTCTTGCCCTCGGCGCATGCCGCCATGCCCCCCCCACTCCCCCCTCTCCCAGCTGCACATTCTCAGTGGGCATGGTTGGCTTACCTAGCTGCAAGTTTCAATGGAGGGGACAGTTTTTACCATTGTCTTTGGTGTCCCTTAGTGTCTTGCTGTTTCTTCACCGATTACAAACCTCAAAGTTCTGGATTTGAGTTCCTCTTGGAGGTAATGTAGCCTATTTCGGACCCAGCAGCATGTGAATCCAGAAAAGAATAATTCTGCAAAAAGTGATTTACGGTGGTGTCAGAAAGTGCCTCTTTTGCATGGTTAGCCTGCCACTTTTTGTCTGGTTTTGATGTGCTTTCAATTGTATTGCAGAGTCCCAACCAACCAGAAACAAATCCTTAATTGGTATTTTTACCACCTCTAAGTTCCTAGTAAATGGTACCTTGAGTACAAAGGGCCTGGAAGCTGAAAAGGGTCCCCTAGGACCCACTCACTGGGACCATGCCACTGCCCTTGCAGATTGCATGTCCCTGTGAGGGAGAAAATGACAAAACCTGAAGGCATAGGTAATCACCCCCTCTGGCAGAATGCACTATACCACAGGTGAGGGCATATCTGCAGGAGGAGATATGCCCCTTGAATATTGGGGTCCATTTCTTGTTATTGCAAGTGCCAGAGAAGCAATAGAGTACATGGGCTGGAAACCTGACAACTCGAGTTCTACAGCACCATGACGGCTTCACTGAACACAGGAGTATTTGGTACCAAACTACTCCTTACAATAAATCCACACCGGTGCCAGTGTGGAATTTATTGTTCTGTACTCAGAGGTGCCCCTTGAAAGCCTACCATCCCTGGTGTGGTCTCTGACTGGCTGTAGGCAGCCAGCCACCACAAGACATGTTTCTGGACCCCTGAGTAGACAGCCCCTGATGTCTGGGACCAGAAACAATGCACATCCTAGCCAGAGGTGTCACACCTACTCACCCAGGATGGGCAAGTGCTCGAAGAAGGGAGCTTCAAAGGGCTGCCACCTTTGTAATGAAACCCCCAGCCTCTGCTGCTAGCAGCATATGGCTGCCCCCGGTTTACACTCCCACTCTGGAAGGGAAAACCGACAGGAAAGCTTAAAAAGAATAGGAGGTGTGCCCACCTTCGCCAATTCCACCCCTAAGGTGGGGGAGACGAAGTGAAGCACGTCTTTAAGTCCTCACCATCTTGAAGATGGGGAGACCCCTCTAATCAGGGCTAGGTTTATGCCTCCCTTCCACAGGAGGGTCACATAATAGAAGCTGTAGTCACCCTATGTATGGTGACCAATGGCCCTATCTGCTACTCCCCTAAAACGCCACTAAATCGATCATTTAGGTGGCTGCCCCAGACCTGGAAACTAGATCTGTGGCGACCTACGAAGAAAGACGACGACCCTGCAGAGAAGACTAACGACAACAGCTGCCCTAGCCCCAGCCCTACGGGCCGGTCTCCAGCTTCGGCAAAACTGCACCCTTTCTAGCAGCCAGCGACCTCTGAAACCCCTGCAATGACTGCTGCTTTCAAAGAAGACTCCAATCTCCCGTGGACAGGGGACCTGTCTAGAAGAAATCAACAGCAGAGACTCCGGATCCTGGCAGATCCGCGACTCGTGCCCACTCGGCACCAGACGCCCACGGCCAGAGTGGCCCAACTGCCCAGTGAAGTTTCCAGAGTGACCAGGAATCCAGTATTGGCCGACCTCACCTGGCCCCCTCAACGTCACCTGTAGAGTGAATCTGAAGCCCCCCCCTCCCCACCCTCACCGCGACCGGCCCTGTAAGTACATGTATGACATCTAAAGGCACCCTTGCACACGCAGCCTCCACGATTTGGTGATCTCAACCAGCGGTGCGCCCCTGTGTGCCCCCACCATAACTTACCTGTGCTGTTACTGGTGTTCTGCCTGGACCCTCCAGTTCGAAACCTGCAGCCTGTTTCCAAAAAGAAGAAAGTCCACAGGATTGCACTGAACTCCCAACGCTGTGTTTGCACCCGGCCGCCCCTGTGCCGCTGGTGGTGTTTGTTTGGTGCTGCTTTGTGGCCCCTCTGTGCTGGGCTTAACACCCTAAGATTGTCCCTTGCAACCGTTCCACTTATCTGCAGGCTGCGTGGCCCCAAGGACCCCCCATCTCCAATGAAGATCATTGGGACAGAACCCGATTACGATCTCTGGACCCGGCAGCCCTTGTGCCGCTGGTGGTGCAGTGTTGGTACTTAGCTGACCCATGCTCACTGCTGACCTTTGGTCCCGAAGACTGGAACTGTAAGTTGCGCACTTACCTGAATAACCGCAAAACTTTGTTCCCCATAAGAGAACATTGAACTGTGCTGAAAATATTCAGTCCGTTTTTTAAAGTGCAAAGAATTTTTTAATTAAAAACGTACTTACCTTATTGCTAAGATCTTGGCCTTAAAATAAAGTTCAAACAAGCATTTGCAATGCAATAGGTCTCGCACTATTAAAGTTTGAGCTATTGGCATTGCTAAATAATGCAACACCAATAGCTCAAACTTTAATAATGCGAGACCTATTGCATTGCAAATGCTTGTTTGTTAGGCACGGGGAATTAAGTGATTTGAAAAGCGATTTCAATTTAAATATTTAGGTGCTTGATTGTTGTAGATTTTGGAGACAAGGGAAACCAATTGTAATCTTAGGTGTAGCAAAGCCGATGTAATTCAAGCATCCTTGACACCGAAAGGTTCAGTATAGACAGCTACAGATTAAGTTTTATTACACTGCACAGAAGCAAGTCAAGATGCGTTCAGAGATTGGTCATGCGCAGTACCTAGAGCAGCACAGCAAGCAACCATCACAGAAATGGTACACAAATGCAATAGCACTAGTGCAAGCTTCCCTCACACACAGGCCAGGTGCCTGAACGGTACAACAGTAAACACTTCCCCCCACATCCAAAGCAGCAGCAGTACAAAGTTCACACACAGACACACCAGCTTAAGCCCACTTCTAAACAAAGCAGGTACAGCACAGAAATCAGTAGTGCAGCCGGTTTTCCACGTACATGAACAAGCTAAAGATATGCCAAGATGGCCGCCGGATAGGAGTTCTCGGTAAGAGCTCCGGTGCTGGGGATCTAGTTTCTTTGGTCTTTATCCCCGTCAGCTCCGTGCTGCACCGTCTTGAGCAACGCGACGCAAAAGTAACTGGAGTTACAAGTAACAGGATTAATACAAGTAACTGGATTTCCTTACCTGCGGATGAAACGTGCTGAGGATCCCCGACCTGACTGGAGACCGAGACCCGCAGGAGAAGCCGAGCCTCTCCCGCCTCCTCCTCAGACTTTGGGCTCCCCGTTGACGAATTTGCGGAACCTGACGCGGATGCCTGCTGCCTAGAGCCAGCTTTGGACGACTGGTGTACCTGCGGGACGTCGCTGAAGTGGACCGGGACCTGGACCACTGCTAGCGCCTGGAGTGCGACGGACACATCGTCGCGGAGTGGCGCTGCCCGCCGGTGGTTGCTGCCGGGACCCCCGGTGTCCTGCTCGCGCTGGGAGCTGTGCGCTGGGAGCTAGCACATCACGGCCCGCTTTTTGACGCCCACTGTGGACGACGACGGGTACACTCTGAGACTGCAGGCGAGGGGAGCTGTAGCGGACTACTGGAGGGTCCCTCGCCTGAAAGCACCGTCGCATACGCCGGACTGACTGGGTGGTGGTAGACCCGGTGGCCGACTCACGACGGGAGTGATCTCCCTGCCCTGCCGGGTGAGCTGTTTGCCTGGCTGCTCGTCCTCTGCCTGCAGCCACCGTCAGGACACCAGAGGAAGCTGGCGCCTTGCTGTGGGATGGATGGTCGTTCCCCCCCCTCCCCCCTTTGTTTCCAACCCCCAGCGGTATCATGAACCGACAGACCGACAGATCTGCAAATGCTAGCGAAGATCGTCTTTGCCCCTGAGGCTGGGACTACAGAGCACATACTGAAGCGAAAGCTAAAAAAGGTATTTACTTTGCCCCACGCGTTTTTGCGGGAAAAGGTGCGCATTTTGCCCCACTCGTTTTTATTTTACAAAAACCTCTGTTGCTCAAAATGGCGGGGGTCATAAACTGAGCACCTAATCCCCTCCTGTACCGCCTGAGCCCACGAGGCCCCTCAGCAGCTCCACTTAAGATAACAAAAAACTGAGATAAGACTCCCCATGGTATGCAAGATCCTGAGCCAGCCGGAATAGAATCTGAAACTGCTCTTCCCTGCTCTGAAAACCGTAACAACCAAAAGAGGACTAATGATTCCTTCACTTGGCGGCCATATTTAGACTTCCCTCTCTCATTGGCGGCCATCATGGACTAGTCTTTCTGATTACTCTTGACTATCGGTACCACAGACTCTACATAGCCCTGTACTTACATCTTTATGCGATTAAGTGTTTGCCTTTTATTGCAGTATTATATTATTATTTTACTATTGGTACTTTTACACTGTATGTAACTTACACCCATTTCCACTCTTCCTCACCGACAGTGCACTGATTGCTACCTCATATTCTACAGGTTGCTTATTAAGGTCATATTTGTTTATTGCAGTCATCTGTTTGCACGTATATTGGCTCCAGTAATTCACTAGTATTTTATTCATATTTGTATACTGTCTATGTTGTAAGCTGCACCCATCTCACTTTTATCCCCATTATTCAATGATCGCTACCTCATTCGGCTGTTTGTTTGGTAAGCTGCTTCCATCTCACTTTTATCACTATGATGCACTGATTATTACCTCATATATTTCGTTAGTCTTGTAAGCTGCACCCAGCCACTTTCTACACCTGGATTACACCGTTGCTACCTCTTACATTATGATGTGTCAATTTGGCTCCACCTAACTGGTTGCTACCTCTCATATATTGTACATGGTGTAAGCTGATTGCTACCTCTCATATATTGTACATTGTGTAAGCTGCACCTACGCACTGTTTGTTCCTAGATTGCACCGATTGCTACCCTTATATTTTTGGCTACTTTTGGCCACTCACTAGTGTCACTCCTGTGCCCTGTAACCTACGGCCGACAGTTTTATTGGCGTCTTTCCTCCCACACCCAACGTTACAGCCATCCAAACATGGATCTCATCGGTAAGCACACATATAGAATCAACTACCCTTCCACTCTCACCAAAAAAGCCGCTAAACGCTTTAAACATAACTTCTTGAGGTCGCACCCTGAAACACCCTTTGCCGACACCTACTTCTCACCGGGCAATGGAGCCCTGAACATTGATATCATCTTCCACACCTCACGCAGAGCCCAATGGAGAAAAGCGTTCCTAACCCTACTCACCGTCTCCACCACCAGGAAAACAGCTCATGGCCTAACTCTCTCTATCACACCTTCCCAACTCTTCCCTGGCAGAACCACCATTACTATTTACAATAACGGGATTGTCCTAATTCAATCCACAGACAAGAACCTGGAACTACTAGACAACCTGTTCCCCAAGTTCAAAGAGCACCTTTCCAAGCTGCGGACCTCCACCCAGAACTCCATCAGCACTATCACCCCTGACGTCGCAGCCCTCACCCACAACACTTCTAACATAGGTCCGCATCGGATCCACACCTACCTCACCTCTACCCCCAGCACCCTAGTCAATCGCCCACCTGCTGTTACCGCCCCACACTCCCCAAGCGCAGTCACAAATCTCTCCCCCTCATACACTAGCCGCCCCTCTGACACTACCCCTTTGACCCCCACTCATACCTCTCCCATCCCTCTCTCCCCTGACATAACAACTCCCACCCACAACACCTCCTACCTAGATCAGCACCAGAACGGCACGCACAATGACAAATCCCACCCTTTGTTCCCCCCCTCTCAGTCCCCACGTGAGTACACTCCCCCCCCCATACATCCTCGATACACCCACATCCTCGATACCCCCATGCCCCCTTCCCCCCACGCTACACCCCCCACGAACGTTTCTGAACACACCACCGTCCGGAGTTCATCTCCCCCCCCCTTCCCTCCCCCCCGCGGCAGATCCCTCCACCCCGCGGCAGATCCCTCTCCCGCGGCAGATCCCTCTCCCTCCCCAGCTCCCTCCCCACTCTCACTCACGACACCCCCACCCTCCCAACCAGTCCCACAGAACATACCGCCTCCCTTACCTTAGCATCCCCCCCTCTCTCCCCTGCCATTCTCAGCCCCCACTACCTTCCTGCCACCCCCATTGTCTCCAGCCTTCACTCACTCTTCAACTCACCGGCACCGTCTCCCACTGACGGCACTACCTATGCCTCCCACCCTCCCCCTACCTCACCCACACCCCTCGCCCACAAATCCGCCCACACATCGAATGCCATCCCACTCATTATCGCCGTAGAACCTTCCAACAACGCTAGCATATCCCCCCCCTCGATACCCTGTTCGCTTTCCAGCTCACTACTCAACCACTCACCAATGGCCCTCACCACCAACCCCATCTCCAATCCACCTCTTGACTTGACTTTATCCACCCTCCAACAAGTCAAAGAGGATCTCCTACAAGTCAAAAAAGATCTCCACGCAATCAAAGACCTTCTCTTCTCACAGCCCAGTCTACCTCCCACCATCCCACTACCCTACAAACGACGTACCCTCCCTACATACCCTCGCCTCCAACGACTTCCGCGCTGGCCGACTATCCCCGCTCGCAATAACTCCCACCGCCCCCGTCGTGTCCTCAACTCACTGTCGGACCACGACCTATGCTCCCTCCTACGCTCTTATGGCCCAGGTCCGGTAAAACACATATCCAACACACACATCCCCATACCCACAATTCTCACAAATCCTCTGAGGCTCCCAACCCTTAGCAACAGAGGTTCCGTCCCTAACAACCTCAGAAAAGTCCCCCTCTCCCTAGAAGGCTCGACCACCCTTCTCACTCCCAAACTCAAATGCATCCTACTCAATTGCAGATCGGCCCAGAGACACTCCTCCGACATCGCTGATCTCGTCTCAGCAATGGATCTGGACCTAGCCATTCTGACTGAAACGTGGCTTACTGAAGCCTCTACCCCGATAATGGACCTACTAGTCCCCCCCAATTATCACATCATTAGACTGGACAGGCCTGGCAAGACGGGCGGGGGAATTGCATGCATTTTCAGGAGCAACCTCTCCGTTACTAAAGCCACCTCCCCCTCCCTTACTTCCTGTGAACTCCTCTGCCTCGATATCACCAGCGAGGGCAAACCAGTTTGTGCTCTACATCTCATCTATCACCCGCCTGGTGACAACCTCATATTCACCCAACAACTCATGGACACGATCACATTCAATGCCGGTCGGCAGACCACCCAAGTCTACCTGGGTGACTTTAATCTCCACTGGAACGATCAGAAAGACACAGTGGTGAATAGTCTCAAAACTTTCCTTAATGCGCTTGACCTCACCCAAATATGCGATAGACCAACACACGACAAAGGCTCGATACTCGATCTCATCATCGCCAAAGAGGACTCTACCCAACTGGAGGCGATCCAACCCTGCGACTGGTCAGACCACCACATTATCACCTTTATCAACGAAAAAGTTAAACCTAACCCGGCTCAACCCACCAGATCCAAAACCTGGAAAAGGGACATGAGGAATCTTAACCCCACCACCCTGCCTCCCCACATCGGCAGTCTCCTCCTTCCCCCTTCAGGTGCCTCGGATGTTCAATCACTGACCGATCACTACCTTGACTCTATGAATTCAATAGTCAATGAAGTCGCCCCATTGCAACTGAAGAGAGTCTCCACCAAAATTTCTAACCCCTGGTATGACGGCAGACTCAATGATGACAGGCGTACTATGCGAATGGCAGAGCGTACCTGGAGATCTGACCCCTCATCACTGCATCTCAAAACGCTTAAGAACAAGAGAAATGCCTACTTTAGGAAAATATAGCGCGCAAAGTTGGACTTCTTTAGCCGCCAGTTGGACCAAGCAAAAAACAGGCCAAGAAAGCTGTTCGAACTAATCAAGACTCAAACAAAGACACAACCCTTACAATCAAACAGCACAACAAGCGACACCCCACACTGTGAAGCCTTCTCTGCTTTCTTTAAGCTAAAGACCGACAACATAAGAAATGACCTCATCATGGATGTAAGCCGATTCCCCAACCACACCAGAATGTCTAACACTCAACCTAAAAACAAGGCATCATGGCTGTACTTCGACACCTACTCGGAAGAAGCAATACACAAACTGCTCTGCACCTTGAAGCCCTCTAATCACCTCACAGACCCTCTACCTGCTAATGCTTTAAAAGACTTCATCCCCCTGCTCCTCCCACTTTGGACCCAAATCATCAACAGCTCCCTTCAACAAGGTCTCATTCCAGACTCCCTCAAGGTGGGGCAAGTCACGCCTATACTCAAGAAACCTACAGCTGACCCGTCTGACCTGAACAATTACCGCCCTATCACCAATATCCCCACCCTGGCCAAACTGCTGGAAAAATGTGTCCAACTCCAACTAACAAAACACATTGACCAATTTGACCTCCTCAACCATCATCAATCAGGCTTCCGAGCGAAAGATAGCACGGAAACAGCTATGACACACATAATTGATGATGCCCTCCAAATCCTTGATCGCAATGAGTCCTGCCTCCTCATCCTTCTTGACCTCTCTTCAGCATTTGACACGGTCAAACATGAGAACTTACTGGAGCTGCTAAGCACTAGATCTATCGGGAACTGTTCTCAAACGGTTCTCTTCCTTCCTTCATAACCGGTCTCAGAAGTTCAAGATCGACAATGTGCTATCTACACCTGTGCCTGCAGATCTAGGTGTTCCACAAGGATCCTCCCTCTCCCCCACACTGTTCAACCTCGTCATGGAACCGCTCGCCACCTTGCTCCAAGCATCCAATGTTCAATTCCATATGCACGCCGATGACACACAACTTTACCTAGAGTTACAATCCCCAGAAGATATCAAACTTCTGAATTCCACACTTAGTAACACTCAATCTTGGTTGGCCGATAATCACCTCAAACTAAATGCTCTGAAAACTGAGTTCCTACTCATCTCACCTCCGGCGAAAATCTCCACCACCCAAACCTGGCTCAATAACCTAACAATTTCCAATTTCCAATTTAAAACATTTATAAAGCGCAGCGTGCACCGTACGGTTTCTTGGCGCTAGTGGAGAGTTCGACAACTGAGACAAAATAAAACCTGGCGTAGAAAAGAGGGGAAATTACGCGGAAAAGGCCTGTTTGAAGAGAAACGTTTTTAGATCTTTACGAAAGGAGAGATAATGAGTGGCAGAACGGAGGTGATCAGGGAGGGAGTTCCAGAACGTGGGGGCTAGGGTAGAGAAGTTAGCTCCACCCCACTTTTTACGTTTGAAACGTGGGATATGGAGGAGGGATTTGGAAGAAGAGCGAAGCTCTCTGGTAGGGACGTATTCATTTATTAGCGAGGAGATGAAAGCGGGGGCAGTGCCTTGACGGGCCTGGAAGACCATGCAGCCGGTCTTGAACAAGGAACGTTCCTTAACAGGAAGCCAATGAAGCTCCCTGAGGAGGGGTGTGGAATGATGATAACGTGGGAGACCATAGACCAGCCGGGCCGCCTGGTTCTGGACCATCTGGAGTCTACGCAGGCTGTATGCTGGAATGCCGTTGTAGAGGGCATTGGCATAATCCAGCCGCGATATAACCAGTGCGGCCATGATCAACTTGAGTGCCTGTGGGGAAAAGAAACGGGAAACAGTGCGGATGGTTCGGAGGGTGAGGAAACAGGAAGAAACTACAGTGCTGATTTGTGAATGAAGGGTGAGCTGGTTGTTCATTTTAACCCCCAGTGTTTTAACTGTGGTTGAGGGAGTGGGGGAGGGACCAAGAGAGGAGGGCCAGAAGAGGGAGTTCCAGGGACTGGACGAACCACCGGTGAGAACCAACTCGGTTTTGTCCGGGTTCAATTTAAGATGGTTGTGGTTCATCCAGTCCCTGATGAAGGTCATGGTAGACTGAAAGTTAGAGACAGAGAGAGGAGAGGAGGACAGGTCAAAGATGAGCTGGAGGTCGTCGGCATAATTGTACACGGTGACCTCCAGCTGCTGAAGAGCGAAAATAAGAGGAGAGATATAGAGGTTGAATAATAAAGGGGAAAGAGAGGAGCCCTGGGGGACACCACAAGTGACAGGAAGTGGAGTGGTCGTAAAGTCTCCTAACCGGACCGCCTGGGTGCGGTCCCTCAGGAAGGAGGAAAGCCAAATCAGGGCTGAACCCTCAATTCCAGCCGCCTTGACACGGGACAGTAAGATGGTGTGGTCCACAGTGTCAAAGGCGGCGGAGAGATCGAGGAGTACCAGCGCCTGATTATTGTTATTGTCCATACCCTTCCTGAGGTTGTCCAAGACCGAAACCACAACTGATTCGGTCGAGTGCCTGGGGCGAAAGCCAGCCTGGCGGGGGGCCAGTCCCCCATTAGCCTCTACGTGGGCGCTGAAAACCGCGGTGGCATGGCGTTCCAGCACCTTGCCCAGGTAGGGCAGCAGGGAAATGGGGCGGTAGTTGGCTGAGATGGACGGGTCAGCGCCAGGCTTTTTTAAAATGGGCACTATAGTGGCTGATTTGAGCGCCGGGGTCACTACTCCCTGCCCAAGGGAGTTATTGAGGAAAGTAATAGGGGATTCAGGACAAGAGGAGTAGATATGTTGCAGGATTCGAGCCGGACAGATGTCTGCCGGAGAACCCGACTTTACTTTGGGGAGTATCTCCCGGAATCTAACCTCAGTAAGGGGAGGGATAGAGGTAAGATGACAACGAACAGTGGGAGGGGAGGGATCCACTAAGACAGATGAAGGGGGGGGGATATTAGCCTTGATGGTAGCGATCTTCTCCAAGAAGTAAATGTTGAGTTGGTCGCATAGTGACTGGGATGGAGGGATTTGAGGTGAAGCTCTATCGGAATAGGCCAGGTCATTCACTATACTGAATATTTCTCTAGATTTGTTTTCAGCTGCCATTATTTTTGTAGAAAAATAGGTGGTTTTGGCGGAGAGAATTGCAGTTTTGTAATCGGCAAGTGATTTGAGATATAGGGTTTTTAATGAGGGGCAATAGTTTTTTCTCCACTGTCTCTCTGCCTGTCGAGCGATCAGTTTTAGTTCTTTTAGGTGGTCGTTAAACCACCTGTTGGAGTCCTTTGGTCGCCGGATGGAAATGCGACGCAGGGAGGCCACTGAGTCGCAACCTCCAGTCAGCCAGGTATTGATGGCGTTGGCTTGAGAGTTGGAAGAAAGACCGGAGAGAGTCGGAGTGGAGTTCCGAAGCAGGGAGGACAAGGAAGGGAGATCGACTCTGTTCCAATTCCGCGCCCAGGTATTTTTGGCGTGTGGGACTTTGGATGCACTGTTGTGAGAGATAGAGAAGGAAATAAGGGCATGGTCGGACCAAAAACAGGGAGAGACAGTCACCGAGGATATTAGAAGATTGAGGGACCAAACCTGGTCAAGTGAATGACCGTGAGAGTGAGTGGGGACAGTTATGTGCGGAACAAAGTTCAAAGAGGAAAGAGATTCTGTAAACTCTTTCGAAGCAGTGCACTCAGAGGGATCCGAAGGCCAGTAGTTAAAATCCCCTAGCACCAAGACCGAGGCGTAATTAACCACCAAATTGGCCAGTAGGTCTTGAAGTGCCGGTAGGAACAGAGACGAAGACTGGGGTGGGCGATACATTAGGAGACAAGTAATAGGGGGAGAAAAGGATAGGGAACAGACTACAAGGAACTCAGTGAGGGCGATGGGAGGAAAGGGAAGGGTTTGAAAGTTTAATTCTGATCGAGCGATTAACGCCACACCACCACCAGCCCTGCCTGCCGGACGATCGGCACGTAGGGCAACGTAGGAAGGGGGGAGGGTAGCCAGGAGAACAGGAAGGGAAGAATCACAGAACCAGGTTTCGGTCAAGAGCAGTAAGTCAGGCTTCTCAGTATCAAGAAGGACAAACAGCTCATGGTGGTGCTTGACCGCTGACCTGGTGTTGAGTAAAAGAGCAGCTAACGACGGAGTAGGGGGGAGAGGGATTCAGGTGGGGAAGAGCCCTGTGGCGGAGGGATCGATCTAACAGCACTCAATGTCCAACCTACCATCGTGGATTCTGCGAAATCCCTAGGCATCACACTCGACGCCAAGCTCAACATGCAACAGCACGTTAGCAAAGCCACAAAAGGAGCTAACTTCCAAATCAACACACTGAGGAAACTTAAACCCTTCCTCCCAGCCAAAGACTTCCAAACTGCTGTACAAGCTTTAGTCATCCCTCGCATAGACTACGGAATTGTGGCCCTCAGCGGACTCCCGCTATCCACAACAGCACCCCTAAGAGCCTCCCTGAACGCTGCCGCGAGACTCATCACTGGCTCAAGAAAACATTCGCATATATCCCCAGACTTAAAGTCTCTAAAATGGCTGCCTTTTGAAGCCAGAATACAGCTAAAAATCGCAGTTATGACACACTCGGCCGTGCACCACAAGGCACCCAACTACCTCGCTCAAAAGTTGTCTATATCAGGAGGTTCGAGATCCAATAGAAGTACAAAAAATCTACTCCTGAAACCTCGTAGATTCCGGAAAGAAAAAACATACAAGGGCTCCTTCTCAGGAATGGCACCCAGGATCTGGAATGCGCTCCCTCCTGAAACCAGGCTTATCACCTCCACTGCACTCTTCAAGAAAGAGGTGAAAACCATCCTTCTGGCCAAGATCTCCTGAACTTTATAGATGCTGGATCAGAGACTCTGCATCACTTTGTATCATTGATCACCTTGTCTCCTGGCACTATACTCTTACTTGATTGTGACACTACTACGCTACTCTCTTACTACTGACCAATATATGATACACTTTAGTTTATTGAATAACCCTCCCGAAGCCCCCACCCCGTGTTCTCTCTATCCTAAGAAATTGGTATAAGCCATCCACACATCTAAGGTTTACCTGAACCCTACTGTAATGGGATCAATGACTTGTGCCGTCTTATATTACTTGTTACCTGATTGTATATTGATATGTTTTCTGTACGTTACTGTTATCCTATTATGTTAGTGACTATTATACTGCTCCCATTATCTCTGTTCAGTCCTGCTGCCCCTACCCTTGTCTCTGTGAAGCGCTCGGATATCTGTAAGGATCTTGTTCGCGCTATATAAAACTTTGAATAAATAAATAAAATAAATAAGCAAGCAGTAAGGTTGTGTGAGTATCACAACTGAAACAGTTGGGTAAAAGATTGATCTGAAAGCACATTTTAAATTTCAAGTAGTCTTTTTTAATTAAGTTCCTTTTTAAATATTTTTTTTTTTTTTTTAACAGAGTTTTATGTAGCGCAAACTTGACCCGAATCTGGTTTTAGAGCGCTTTACATAGCAATATGTGAGCATGCATGAAGTGGTCTTTCAAACTCCTTTTTTAAATGCAGTGGAGTTGAGCCAATATAAAGTGAGAGACAGCTAAAGAAGTTTTAGCCAAAAACACCAAAGTCTTTTAAGGGCAAGTGTAGTTTCAACCTAAAGCTTGCCTAATATTATTCTCCTCCTGTGCCTTTGGTATAATCGCGGTACAAAAGGGGGCTAAAGAACGGTGATGGATTAAACCCAGATCTGTTGACTGGGTGTGAGTGTTTGATTGGTTCAGATGCTCCGTCCATCACCACTCCCTTTTGTACCGCTTTGTTCGCCATAAGTTGGCAGGGTATGCTCAGACGCGAGTCCCTTGCTCACTTTGCCACTGGATTCAAGCAAGCCGGGCTGAAGACGGCTGAAATGCCAGAAACCGGTCCTCGGAAGCTTGTTTCCGGTCCAAGGAAGGCATGGCTTGGCAGTTCTGGTTGGACTGTTCCCATGAGGCACAGGGTCAGACTGATTTGCATATGGCCATGTCTGAACTGGGGTGGCAGAGTGGGCTAAAGAACGGTGATGGATTAAACCCAGATCTGTTGACTGGGTGTGAGTGTTTGATTGGTTCAGATGCTCCGTCCATCACCACCCCCTTTTGTACCCCTTTGGTATAATCGCGGCACCGGCGCTTTACTTTTAATGTCACAAGTAAAGCGCGGGTGCTGCGATTATACCAAAAGTAAGAAAAAGATTT
The DNA here is from genome assembly GCF_964261635.1 of Lissotriton helveticus. NCBI lineage: Eukaryota > Metazoa > Chordata > Amphibia > Caudata > Salamandridae > Lissotriton > Lissotriton helveticus. The sequence goes on along the minus strand of NC_136067.1, from coordinate 771,012,023 downwards.
TTTCTCTATTTCTTTACCTTTGGTATAATCGCGGCACCCGCTCTTTACTTAAAAGCGCGAGTGCCGCGCTTATACCAAACCACTGAAAGTGATCGCGTAAGCGATCGCTATTGGAAAAAAAACGCCGCGAGTGGTACGCGCGTGCGCACCACTGCGAGGCATCATTTTTCAATTATCGCACCCTTGTCTGGGCACGATAATTGAAAACATATGGGCTTTGGTGCGCGTAACAGACACCAATAGGCCGTGGGCGGAGAAATGCCTATTTGGCCTATTGCGTGGTCTGCTAAAGAAAAAAATACACGCACTGAAAGCCCAATAGCAGAAGACCAAACAAAAAACACACGCACGAGCGCGTACAACTCCAGGGTCCATTTCGGAACCCCGGACAAAAAGACTCTCGCCTGCGCGAGCCCTGCTGTGTCGTGCAACGCAGGGCGCAAGCCCTAAAGGGTATGTTATTCTAAAATGGGTCTGGATCTCTTTCTTGAGTCATGTGTCCATTATTGATCATTGTTGTGCAATAAAGTCTAACACTCCCTTATGTTAGGACTAAGGCTGCTCGCCCACACTACCACTAATAGAGCACTTTGGGTTTTACATTGAGCCCTGTACACTTTTGGGGAACCCTTGGCCTCTGTGAACAATATTACCACCTAGTGGCAATATCACATACAGGGCCAGCTTTCTACAGGTGGGCAAAAGTGTTATTGGACTAATTGATTGAGATAATGGGATCATGCACTGGGTGAAACACCTTACAAATATTTTACAACCATACCTGTTTCTTATTCCTGGGGGTAGATTTCGTTTCCCAACATCAGTTGCTGGATTCATGCAAGCAAACAAACGGAAATTGCTGTGACGTATTAGAGGCTCTAAAAAATTAACAGTTGAGAAAGTTTATTGGTAATACGCTATTTATATAGTGCATTTATCCAAAAAGTTTTCTGTAGAACATTTGAATAGAATTATTATACTATCACCCAAACAAAACTGGACTTATTTTACTACCTCTGAAAGATGACAGGCTGAGTCGGCCTTCCCAGGATTCTAACCTGTGACCTGCAGATCACACAAACATCTCAACAGCAAGCGAACAACTAGTTCAGCACTTAAGGCACAACTTTAACACGCACACACACAAACACACACAGACACACACACACACACCCCAACACACACACACACACACACACACACACACACACAAAGCAGGTGGCAAATGTTTCCACCACATTGGAGTGTAAATTTGTGATGAACCTCAGTCATCAAGGTAATCAAAAGTAATATGCTTATTACTTTACCTGTGTCTCCTCGATCTAGTAGTACCAATGATCCAGAGGATCCCTCCAGCAAACCACTTAGGCATTCCAAAGTTTCAGCTGTGGCCAGATTAATCTCATCCAGAAGGATCCAGTCCCCTTTCTTTACTGCCTTGGCTAGAGTGCCCTACAAATACGAAAACGCAATTTAACCAACACAGCCAAGTAACATTAAATACCCATCAATATTCTCCACTTTTGGTGAGGTCGTTTTGAGCACTTGGGCCAAATTGACATCACTCAGATAATTATTCAGGTAATATGGACCACCAATTTTTGAAAAACAATAGTGAACACAAAAATCTAATGTAAAATACAGATGGCTCTCTACCTAGTGTTTCATTGACCTGATTTCTACTAGATTTGCTTTTTCTTAAAAGGACTGAGTTTATCAAAGTAATTTGGACAATTGAAAAGAAACATTTAATTTTGCATTCCCCATGAAATGAGCCAGATGTCATTTTTGTTTTAAATGTATTTAATTTTCGTTTTACACGGAAAACAGTGAACAATAGTTACAAATATGGTCTGCTCTAGAACTTGACCTGTCTTATAATTTTTACAGAGTCCCCCATTTTCCTTAAATACACCAAGTTAAATAATACTACAGTCTGGGTTTGAACAGATTTAATGTAAGAAATAATGACTAAGGAAGAAAGAAGGTAGGATGTGTATTCTTATAAGTACCCTGATGTCCCTACTACCCAAGGATAGGAATTGGTACTAGAAATCTGTGGTCTAAGTACAAATCAGAAAACAAGTATAATTAGAGAACGAGTATAGTACAACAGAATGATCCTCATTCAGTAAAATTCATTTATGCAGATAATGTGGTTCCGTAAGTGGGATTTCTTATTTGCTTGTTGGGAATAACAATTAACTATTTCAGATGAATACCATATCTTCCTGCAGGCTTCTCGCCTTAAGAATGATTATACTTTGGGGAATGGCCAAGTGAGATAGTCGATAACCAGCTGTACGCCGGAGCTCCCGGAACCTCCCCAGCATCCTACACAAATATGGAACTGGACCGGACGTTAGAGCAAGGTAGGAGGGGGACAGTGATCATATCGAAACAGATGGTTGTATTGTTCGTTTGTCTACACCAAATGGCAATAAAAATGTATACAAATTTTGGAACCGAACGGGTTAAAAAATGACAGCACTGACCATTCCAAACCCGTAACACACGGGACGTGGGCCTGAAACAGACTTGGTGTTGTGGACAGAGGAGTAACCAGCACAGGTAGAGATTGAAGCATGGCTTGGTCTAGCATAAAAGAGTGGATGTGATCCAGTAAAATGTACGGCATCCTAGAGGAGATCTCTGTCCAGACTAAGAGCCCCTAGTTGGTGTTGCCATGCAACAGGTGAGGAACCACCGGCCTCTACAGGGCACAGGAAGGATCCCCGTGAGAGCATGGGCCTGCGGCCAAGCAGCGGGAGAAGCTGCACAGAGTAATGATGAGTGGGCTTGTGGTAATGCGCCAGCGTCTGATCGCATTACCAGTATGCATCTGTTCTTGGCAAGTAGGGCTGCTGACATTCATATCTTAGCATAGATCGCCGCCTAGTGTTGGGTCCGGATGTTTGCACCTTGTTGTCTTGGAAGAGTCTTCGAAGTATCACGAGAAAGGTGACTCCTCCCCTGGACTACAGTGCGCATGGGCATCTTCTCCATCCTCAGATTGTTTTTCGCCATTGTGGCAAAGATGAAGTATAGTAAAGTAAGAGATGACCATGTAAATGTATGTAAAGAAGATAACCATGCAGCTGTGACAGGCACCGGGGAAGAGGGTGGGCGATATGAATGTCAGCAGCCCTACATGCCAAGAACAGATGCATATTGGTAAGTAGCATTTTCAGTTCGAGGCATGTGGGCTGCTGAATTCATATCTTAGCATAGACTGTATAGCAGTTTCTCATCTAGCGGTGGTTGCCTGTATCAGCTGCAGTGGTTTGAAATAGAGTTTCAGATACAGCCTGGCCTACAGCAGCTTGTTGTTTGGCTTACACGTCAACACAGTAGTGTTTTGTGAAAGTGTGTATGGTAGACCATGTAGCTGCCCTACATATGTCTTCTAAGGGAATATTTCCTAGGAAAGCCATGGATGCCCCCATTTTACGCGTTGTGTGCTTTAGGGGGAACTGTTAAAGTGCGCTTTGCTTTTTGATAGCATACTTGAATGCATTTAACTATCCATCTGGCTATTCCTGCTTTGGAAATGGGATTGTCCTTATGTTGTGGCGAAAAAGCGACAAATAGTCGTTTTGTCTTCCTGAATGATTTTGTTCTGGCAACGTAATATAAGAGAGCTCTTGTAACGTCTAGTGTGTGTAGGGCACTTTCAGCCACAGATTGCAGCTTTTGAAAGAAAACTGGCAATTCTATGGACTTTTGGCATAAATTTCGAGTTTGAACGCAGCACTACTTTATTGTGGTGAATTTGCATGAATGGTTCCTGAATGGTTAGTGCCTGTAGCTCACTCACTCGCCTGAGGGAGGTAATAGCAATTAAAAATGGCACCTTCCATGTTAAGAATTGTAGTTCACATGAATGAAGTGGTTCGAAAGGAGGTCCCATGAGTCTGGTAAGTACTATGTTTAAGTTCCAGACTGGAGAAGGTGGATGCTTTGGAGGGATTATTCTTTTAAGTCCTTCCATAAAAGCTTTGATAGGTGGGATTCTGAATAGGGACACGTGTTGTCTGTTTTGAAGATATGCTGCTATAGCAGCGAGGTGTAGCCTTATGGAGGAGTATGCTAGGTTACACATTTGAAGGTGTAGCAAGTAACAGATTAAATTTTGGATGGAGGCCTCCAATGGATTGATTTGATTATTATTACAGTAAATAACAAATCTTTTCCATTTAGATGCGCATAATGCTCTGGTAGTGGGACGCCTTGCTTCTCTGATAATGTTCATATAATCTGGAGGCAAGTTAAGATAGCCGAATTCTAAGATTTCAGGAGCCAGATCGCTAGGTTCATCTGATTGGGATCTGGGTGCCTGATTTCTCCATGGTTCTGCATTAGCAGTTGTGGTGAGAGGCACAGTCTTTGGTGAGGAACTACTGAGAGTTCTAGGAGCATTGTGTACCATGGCTGTCTTTCTCATGTGGGAGCAACCAGGATCATTGTGAGTGACTGTTGCCTTAGCTTGCGTGCCACTAATGGAATCATTGGGGTTGGTGGAAAAGCGTACGCAAATCTGCCTGACCAGTTCATCCATACGGCATTGCCTTGTGACAACGGGTGTGGGAACCTGGCGGCGAAGAACGGGCATTTTGAGTTTTCGTTTGTGGCAAACAGATCTATGTCTGGATGTCCCCACTTTTGGAAGAATGGTTGGGGAACTTGAGGATGAATCTCCCATTTGTGTATTTGCTGACTGTGTCAGCTTAGTAGGTCTGCTATCTGGTTGTCTGTCCCTGGGAGGTGTTCTGCCAGGAGATAAATGTTTTGAGGAATCGCCAACTTCAATACGCTCTGTGCTAGGTGAGATAGTTGCAAAGAGTGGGTGCCCCCCTGTTTCTGGATGTAGTACATGGCTGTCATGTTGTCCATCCGGATCAACACAGTCTTCTTGCACAAGTATTTCTGAAAAGCTTTCATTGCCAGGAATATTGCCAGTAACTCTAAGTGGTTTATATGTAGAGTCTTTTGTTTGACTGTCCAGAGACCTTGGACTGTATATTGAAGGAGATGGGCTCCCCAACCTGTCAGTGATGCGTCCGCTGTCAATACTACCTGTGGAACCGGCTCTTGGAACAATCGCCCCTTGGAAAGGTTTTGTGGGTTCCACCACTGCAGAGAGCGGTAAGTGCGACTGTCTACCAACACTAGGTCTTTTAGTTGTCCTTAGGCTTGGTTCCACTGGTGTGCTAGGCATTCCTGTAAGGGGCGCTTTTGAAGCAGAGTATGAGGGACGATGAATATGCAGGAGGCCATCATCCCTATAAGCTGCATGAACACTCGAGCTGGCAGGGAGTGTTGTGGCTGAAATTTTTGAATGAGAGATTGTATGTTGGCTATACTGGCTGGATTTGGATATGCCTTTGCTACGGAGATGTCTATTGTTGCTCCCAGATATTGCTGTATGTGGGAGGGTTGCAGGTGTGATTTTGGGTAATTTATTGAAAATCCTAGATTGTGCAGTAGCTGTATCGTCTGTGAGGTATGGCTGGCACACTGTATGTACGAATTGGCTTTTATGAGCCAATAGTCGAGGTAGGGGAATACATGGAATTGTTGCCTTCTGAGGTGAGCTGCCACTACTGCTAGGCATTTTGTAAACACCCTTGGTGCTGTGGTTACCCCGAAGGGGAGGACTTTGAATTGATAGTGCTGACCCTCTACTGTGAACCTGAGGTATTTCCTGTGAGCTGGATGTATGGGTATGTGAAAGTATGCATCCTTGAGGTGTAGTGCTGCTAGGAAGTCGCCTTGCTGGAGTAGTGGAAATACCTGTTGTAGAGTGATCATATGGAAATGATCTGAGTGGATGTATTGGTTCAAAGGTCTGAGGTCCAATATTGGTCTGAGCGAGCCGTCTTTTTTGGGAATGTAGGAAGTATAGATAGTATACCCCTGTCCCTTGATGTTGTAATGGGACTGGCTTTATGGCACCTTTTTCTAGCATGGATTTCACCTCGTGTTGTAACAGCGTGATGTGTTCTTTGGACATTGGACGGTGTTTGGGTGGCATGTTGGGTGGAGTAGATTTGAGTTCCTGGCAGTAACCATATTGGATAATTTGTCTCACCCACCTGTCTGTAGTAATGGTATTCCAGACTAGTAGAAATTGTGTTAATCTTCCTCCGACTGGTGTTAAGTGGTCTGGAGGGAGTGTGAGAAAGTCACTGTTTGGTGGCGGTGGAGGCTCGGCTGTTATTACCACGTCCTCTGCCCTTGTTATTGTTTCCTCTATAACTTCCTCTATTGGAGCCTTTATTAAAGGTGCCTTGTGTATTACTTTTATAGGATGAAGATGTTTGTGATGCGTTGCCTCTCCCTGAGCCTCGAAAGGAGGAGCGACGAAAAGAGCTTCTAGACTGTTGAAATTGAAGTGCAACCATGGACTTAGCGGTGTCTGTGTCTTTTTTCATCTTTTCTAGGATAGTATCCACCGCAGGTCCAAATAAGAAATCCTGGTAATTGGTTGATTGAGTATGGTAGACTGCACTTCATTTTTAAAACCTGAAATGCGAAGCCAGGCATGCCTGCATAGCAATACACTAGTGTTGACAGACCTAGCGGCTGTATCAGCTACATCAAGGGTGCATTTTATGGATGCGTTAGAAATTAATTTCCCTTCCTGTATTAGGTCGTTAGCTTTTGCCTTATAGGGTTCTGGTAGGTGTTGTAGTAATCCCTCCAGTTCGTCATAGTTTGCTCTGTCATAGCGTGCTATGAGGGCTTGTGTATTAGCAATCCTCCAAGTATTTGCTGCCTGAGAGGCCACTCTCTTCCCTGATGCTGCTAGAATTTTGCACTCCTTGTCAGGAGGGGGAGCATCGCCCGTTGTTTGTGAGTTAGCTCTTTTCCTAGCGTTAGACACAACTTGGGAGTCTAGTGGTAGTTGAGACTTGATATAAGAGGGGTCTGTAGGGGCCGGTTTATACTTCTTTTCAATCCTTGGATTGAGGACACGCGCCCTGTCTGGGTCTTTAAAGATTATCTGGTGCGTGCTTTAGTACCCCTTTTAGCATAGGGAGTACACGTACACTCTTCTCTGATGTTGGGCAGGTGTTAAATAGGAAATCCTCCTCTATAGGGTCAGTGTGCATGTGTACACCATGATACTGAGCTGCTCTGTCCACTAGTTGGTTAAAAGCGACAGGGTCATCAGTAGGAGCCGGCTTTGTGGGTTATGTAGTGGGATCGGGTATGGGCTGTGTGTAATCAGTGTCATCGGGGTCATTATGGTCACTCCATGTGTCATCTGGGTTTCCCTGGATCGTCAGGTGGTATAAAGTCATCCTGAGGATCATCCCCCATGTCTTCTTCCTGATCATAATCTACAAGTGAAGGAGAATATAGAACAGAAGGCATGTTGGGAGTGAAAGGAGGAGGTGTGTAAGGTCTTGAAGGGGATGTGCCAAAGTCCTTTATCTTTGGAAGAACAGGAGAAGGTGCTTCAGTGTCCAGTCTTCTTTTGTTTTTATTGTAGACTCTATATCCTGTTTCAGGGTCTATATACAGTCTTTGTTGTGGATCTGGATGAAAGAGTTCTTCCTCCTCTGTCCGTGGCGCCGAAGATTTAGCTTTTTTCGACTGTATGGCTTTTTTCGGGTTGAGTGTCTCTTTAGGCTGGACGTTTTTATCCTGTGAAGCCTTCTTAGGGTCAACGGGCTTTTTCGGTTCGACTGCCTTTTTCGGTTCGGCGACCTTCTTCGGCTCGGCGACCTTCTTCGGCTCGACGACCTTCTTCGGCTAGACGACCTTCTTCGGCTAGACGACCTTCTTCGGCTAGACGACCTTCTTCGGCTAGACGACCTTCTTCGGCTAGACGACCTTCTTCGGCTAGACGACCTTCGGCTAGACGACCTTCTTCGGCTAGACGACCTTCTTCGGCTAGACGACCTTCTTCGGCTAGACGACCTTCTTCGGCTAGACGACCTTCTTCGGTTCGGCTAGACGACCTTCGGTTCGGCTAGACGACCTTCGGTTCGGCTAGACGACCTTCTTCGGTTCGGTTAGACGACCTTCGGTTCAGCTGCTTTTTTCGGCTATTAGGCCTTTTTAGGATCGACTAATTTACTGGGGTAGACGACCTTTTGGGGTGGAGTGGCTTTGCCCGGTCCCTGGGTACCGGAAGGCTTGGGTGTGGTCTTCGGAGCCGAGCCGGAAGGCGGGGCTTCTGAAGCTGTGTTTCGGTCGCAGCTAAGGATTTTGTGCGATGCTTTGACCGGAGCCTTATGTGGAGATGGAGGCGGGGTAGGGGCTTTGGTACTCACGGTTTGCCCCGGTGTGATCTGGTCATCGGAGTCCGACTGGTCCTCTACGGTGACTATTTCGAGATCTTCCAAGCCCTCTGCCTCTGGGAGTTGATGTTCGTCGTCAAAAATGTTTTCCGGTTCTGGTGCCTGCCGCTGCATTTCTAGTCAAGCAGCTCTTCGGTTCCGGATAGTCTTTTTAGACCGGAACAGAGCACAAGCTGGACAGTTTTCTTCGTTGTGCTCAGGAGATAGGCACCTGTTGCATACCCTATGCTTGTCGCTGTGTGGAAATTTGGCTCCACACACTGGGTATTTTTTAAACAGGGTCCTTTCCATCAGCAGAAGGTCCACGTGGCGTCGAAAAGGTCCAACTGCCCGTGTCGACGACCGGAGAGAAAAGGAAGTTTTGAGAGTCGAGGGATACCGAGCGGAAACAATACTGTTGAAAGTTTAAAGTTTTAGAGGTGGAAAGTTGGAAAAGTTTGGTACCGAAGTTGGAGTTGTCGAAGTGCACCAGAACCCAATGGCGGAGAAAAACAATCTGAAGATGCCCATGCGCACTGTAGTCCAGGGGAGGAGTCACCTGCACTGTAGTCCAGGGGAGGAGTCACCTATCTCGTGATACTTCGAAGACTCTTCCAAGACAACAAGGTGCAAACCTCCGGACCCAACACTAGGCGGCGATCTATGCTAAGATATGAATTCAGCAGCCCACATGCCTCGAACATTAGGTTTGCTGAGGATGCAGACTTCATTGTGCTATTTAGGCAAGCATTGTCAGATCCAAGCGACTCATGATGACTAAGTCAAGTACCTCCTCATCAAGTTTGAAAGAGCTGTTGCCCTCCCCGTCACCAGATCTAGATTGGAAGCAACTATGATTAGGCAAAGACAGACGTTTCCTTTCAGACATGCCCAGGGGGCTGGAAATTACTAGGGCAGCTGGCAGAAAGCTTTCTCAAGAACATACTCTTGGGCCTGGTGTACTGCTGCTGTAGTTATTTGATACTGGACCATTAAGATTTGATCGAAGCAAGAAGTCCAACTCTCCTTATCAGTACAAGCATCACCACAATCGGGAATAGATTTGGTTGCAACACGTTTAAACAGTAGGAGGGATACTGTGCATACCAAAATCATCAGAAAGTGGTTTTATTACACTCTGGGCCTTGGTGAAGTTCATTGTTGATCTTTGTTTAATGGAGTGGTAATTTCCAAACTATTTTGTACATGGAAGCAGAATGGGGGTGTCAACAGGCTGCGGAGACAGAAACTGTGCTGCTTACAAAGTACAAGCTATAGATAGTTGTTGTGTTCGTATTGATTGGCTAAGTCACCTGCCCCTTGGAGCATGTGGTAATTCTGCTTTCTCAAACAGATCTTTCTCATGGTCAGGAGTAGGAAAAGAAATACCTGAAGGGGAAGAAGGGCAAATAACTTAATAGGGTTACATATGACAAGTTCTTGCCGGCTGATTTTCCTGGTGCTGAGTTTACCCACACATTTGATAAAAAACTTCTTAGACAAGTGCCCATGGGTAGTGAACCCTACTAGATTGCTCAAAAGTTGCCTTAGAGCATTTTCAATGGCCTTCTAAAGCTCGCATTCATCTCTGGGTTGCTCTCGTGGGCAATGAATTCACTAATGCTCTTATAGGTTAGTACTTTGTCCAGTATTCCTCATTGTCCTAGTTGGTTGGGTCTGCTTTTGCAGGAGTGTCAAAAGCTGCAGTAGCAAAAATAAGACTAAGTGTAGCAGAAGAATGCTGCAGAACAACAACCGTGGTGGTGCAGTCAGTCAAAAATATTAAAACAGTAGAATACAGTGGCACGGTGCTCTTTACACATTAGCACAATGTTCTTCCCACAATCTGCACCGGGGCTGCCTTCACTGGGAAGCTAGCCTCCCTATTACCCCAAATAAGCAGTACCGGCCACCTGAACCAACCCTACACAGGAGTAGCTAACAAGTAATGTTGCGCAGAAGCGTGCACAAGGGACAAAGCCCACTAAAAGGGGAGACTAGGGCACACCAGCTACTTCTGCAGCAGCTGCTGCTGTCCAATAGTTTGCTATATGAGGATTAGTGTTTTGATTTATGTAGCTATGATGATTACGAGCAAACTGGCCTAGGTTGAGTTAGGACGGGGGACTGGTCTTTAGGGTCAAAGTTCACATGTTGAGAGAAGTGTGAAGTCAGGTATAAGACTATAAAGGTATAAATCTACAGCAGCACCTAACGCCTGCAAACCAATGTCCTTCCAGTTCCCTCAGAATCAGTAGTTGTCAATTATTAGTAAGTCTCGCCCTCCGCCAAAAAAAACCTGAAGAAATTGGAGGTGAGGAGGGTGGGGGGAGGTGCAGTTGGTGTCTTACCATGCTTTGTAGTGGCAACAGTTGAGTTTTTCGAAGTCGTAAGGCACCAGTGCCAGAAGCTAAGACCTCCCACAACATGCATGCAGTTGTTTTAATGCCCAAAAACACAGAGCTGGCCCGCTGCAGATAGCTGCTGCTTGCTTGGTGCTGCCTGGTACTACCAGACACTTCCTTGGTGCCCTTCATGCTTTTTTTCCCCCCGTGGTGCCTCTGGCTCTCTAGCTCCCCAGGCATCTAGGCCGGGCAGAGTGTGGTGTAAGCAGAGGCTTTCAGACGAAGCTGAATCAAAGTCCTGTGCACACGTATTCAGTATGGTGAGGTTCCGGTGTCTGAATCTAATGTTTACAACAGTGTCCATTGGTAAATAACGGAGCTCGACGTCAGATTTTCATGTGAAAAGAGTTTGTATTTCAATTTGATCAGTACAAAAAGACAAACCAGCTGATAGTGTTTCGTCACACAGTGTCACAGATGTGACTCTTCAGGGCTGTCGGTTTGTGGGAGAACGAAATCGCGTGTGCCAGTGTGAATCCACCCGGATCGCAGCAAGTGAGAACTGTTCTATACGGAGGGTAGGTGAAGAATCAAAGAAACCCCTGGTGTCTCAAATGGGGACAACTCTGGACGGGTACATCTAAGTTGGAGGAAATCTGTTCTCCCGGAGTGCTGTGTGGCGGTCGCGCTATCAGACGAAGCGGATGGAGAATGAAGGAAGAGGCAGATGGTGGCGGAGGAAGGAGAGAGAAAAAACGCCACGGTCACAATCCGCATTGGCTCCTAAGCCAACTGACCCTGTGCTCCCAGTGCCAGCTGGCAGCTAACTGGCTGCCAACGTTCTACGCATTGCTCTGCCTCGTGGGTTGCACCAAGCTCACATTCTCTGCACTCTTCCGGGCTGACAAGAACCACAGAGCATGGTTCAGTGCTCAATTCAGCAGAACCCAATTCAATTAACTGCACAGGAACTCACTTCCAAGGTCTAAACGAGTTTTAAAATTAGTTTACTTCTGTATGGGCAGAGTTAAGTTGAGAACCTCTGCTGCCCTCCTTATGACCATGGCGAAGAAGGCAGATTTCTGAGGCCCATGCCGGGGGGAGCGAGGAGAGACCAGTAGTAGGCGGAGTGTCCATGGCATTTGCATACTCAAGATCACCACCTTCGTTGTTCTAAGGTTCCAAGAGGGTCTATTGGTGATGTCTGGAGGCTGAACTTTGACCCTCTTGAATCTGACAAAACAACTGAATCCTCTTCCAGAATCAGGGACCGGCATCAAGGGTTGAGTAAGTGGTGTCAGCCACGGAGTCAGACACGGCGCCTGGACGGACATGGTTTTAACCTGTTCCAAAGGGAGGCGGCATACGGCATGTTTCCGAACCCTAAGTCACTAAAATCAGGTTTGAGGGAAGGTCTGACCCAGTATGGGGAATAGGGGGGGTTGGGGCCTTACTTTTCTTTAGCACGGCTCGCCCAACTTTCTTTAATCCCTTTCTCGTTCCAGACAGCTAAAGTGTAGGAAGCTGGCTCTGTGTGTATACTATACCAAAGTAAGGCATAGTGTACACAGTCCAGTGGAACCCCAAAGGTAGGCAGAGGTAAAAGTAGATACCTTACTCTCGATTTGTGGTAGTGTGAGCGAGCAATAAGGCTTTATCAGAGGGTAGCGTTAAGCATTTATTGTACACACAGGCAAGAAATTATGACAGCGACTCAAAAACTGAACTCTCAGACCAATTTGTTTGTATAAAAATATTTAGTTTTTTTTTTTTCTAGAACCAAGCCAGGCCTGGTAGAGGTAAGTATAACAACACTTTGCAGGTGCAGTTATATACAGTTTGAATGCAGTTGAATTGGTTACAGTAAAGTCATTTGGTTGAAAAGCAGTTTGAATTACTCCTTAATTACTTTTCAGATTACTTTGTACATTACTTTTCAGATTCATTTTCAAGTTACTTTCTCTACTCAGTGTGATATGCCTAGATATCCCACTGGGACATTTCCTAGAAGAAAGTTGAGTAAATCAGTTTTTGTACATTTGCAGTTTTTCAAGGTTTAATACAAACCAACTCCACACAAAGCAGTCAATGCATTCCTATGAGAGAAAATGAAGGAACTAGGGTTCTCCCAGGGTCGAGGATGCACTCACAAAGCACCCTCAGTGGCACTAAGGCGGCCGGGTGCAGAATGCGGAGGCCCAATGTTATCCAATGGGGGATAGGGGGCAGCCGGTTGGTGGCTGCTCTCGAGCAGGCCACAAGGTTGTGGGAGCAAAGCTCATAGGTTTTAGCTCAGGGCAAAGTGGGATCTGAGATAGCACACAAGGTGCACCCACGGCAGCACAGGAGCAGCCGAGTGCACAGTACTGGTTTGGGGTTGGGTGCCCTGTTGATTTCAATGGAGATTCTCCGGTTGCAACAAACAGGCCCGGGGACGAAGATCTTCTGGAGGCGACCATCAGTTGGACAGGTAAGTTGGGATGCCTGGGGATGCTGGGACACCGTTGGTTGGACCACCCAAGGCAGTGGGACGTCCAGTGCAAGGGTGTTTTTAGGCGTCACCTTTTTCTTACCGTCTCTGGTCAGGGATAGGCCGGTAGGGCTGGGGCCAAGTCAGTGGGCGTCATACTCTTGTTAGTTCAGCATGCTTCTTCGGTCCTTCTGCTTTCTTCTTGTCTGAGGAGGCAAGGTTCGGGTCAGGGCTGCACCTAAATACTAGATTTAGGGGCGTTACAGGGAGGTGCAGGTCCTGACCAATGGGTTCCTTCCTTGGGGTGGGTACACCCCTATTATGCCACCCTCCAGTGGGAGGGGGACACAAGACTCACACTGGTTGGCTAGGTCCCCTTAGCTGCAATATTTCGAGGACAGAGTTGTGCTTCACCTCGCACACCTGAGGGGTGGGTTTGGCAAAGGTGGACACACACCTCTCCTCCTAACTTGGTTTTCCCGCCGATTCTCAAGCCCAAAGTGGGGGGTCAGAACCAGTGGGGGGCAGTTGCAGGGAGCAGCAAATGGCTGGGGTAGCTCACAAAGGTGCCAAACCTTTGAAGTGTCCCCTTTCGTGGACCCTGCCCATCCTGGGGAGGAGGCTCGGCACTTCATCCCAGTATGTGCATTGTTTTAGGACCCCGAGAGCTCTTAGAGGCCTTCCCTGGTCACAGTGCCCTTGGTACCTATGGTACCTTTTATAAGGGACTTCATATGGCCAGAGAGTTGCCAATTGGGTTTTGAAACAGTATAGTTTAGGGAAATAACATAGGCCCTGGGCACATGGCTGACAGGAACCCAGGGCACACTCAGTACATCAACAGTTAAGCAAAAAGTTGGTGCAACCATGCAAAAGGGGGCACTTTCCTAAAACAAGTATTTGCAATGCAATCGGCCTCACATTACTGAAAGTTATAGCTATTGGGTTTGCAAATAATAATGAAAGGCAACCAGCTCAAACTTTCAGTAATGTGAGACCTATTGCATTGCAAATGCTTGTTGCATTTCTTGTGCAATATTTGCAACTTGCCCAAGCCATGAGACTTGAATCAAAATCGTACGTTGGAGGAACCTTGAAGGTCGGAGCGGGACCGGAGAGTCTCTGTGCCCATCACTCCGATATGAACAGCTTCTTTAATTTCCTGAGTTTGGCACCTGCTAACTGGGCTTCTTTTTACAGATCGCCATTTATTATGCAGAAGCCAGGTTGTTACGGTGTTTAAATTTTTTGAGGAAGGTTGTGATGGCGCCAAGATACGTGTCAGGTGAACAATGTGCTTTAACGACATCGCTGCTGATGATATTCTTCTTCTGTGCTGGACAGCAATAAAAACGGGTGTGGTCATGACGAGCTCAGCTCGTCATGAGCACCTGAGAGGAATATGCCATGACGAGCTGAGCTCGTCATGAGCACCGAAGGGGTTAAAAGGGTCTGTTATTATTATGATTATTTTTATTTATTTATTTTCTTGCAGTATTCACAAGACTTGAAGTAGTGTTAGGTACCAAGGCACAAAACAATCATTATGAGTGACAGTAACCGACAGTGGTCGGTTACAGGACAAATATGACTTGAACCCTGTTTTAGGAAGAGACATACTGCACACTTTTAAAAAACTTTTTGGGGAAATCTGTCAGAAAGACAGGAAGAGCAGCTCTGGATCCACAGCGGTTGGTGTGGAGAGAAGCTGGTATCAGGTCGCACTCTTATAGTGGCCCGTGGGCATCTGGAACAGACAGACCAGTCATGAAGCCACGTAATGCTACCTGTTGACGCATGAGAAAAATGCTTGAAAGTTTTAAGATCCAGTCCGGCACCTGGGTGAAAATCAGTAGGTCATGAATTTGCAGTTAGAAGCCTCTATCAGAATAAGATGATATGCCCCAAAGGTTGCGCATGTTGAGAAAAAAAAATTCCAAGTCACAAGCATGTTTGAGAAAGCTAGAATAAAAAAGAAAGCAGAATATACCTGCAATATCCTGAAACTTAGGATGTTGTAGCCAGATAGATCTCAGACTGAATGGCACAACCCATCACCATTCTAGAAGTAATTTTTTTGCACATTTTTTAATTATTTCATGGTAGAAGGTTCAGGGCCCATAAAAGTAACAGTGATGATGTTCATGTCTACAAACATCTAAAAGAAAAAATCCATGGCTGAAGTGGTGAGTAGGTCAGTGCAAAGTCACTGAAATACTTACCTCAACAAATGCAAACATCAGGGCATTTTCTGCCATTTTCATCTGCTGCTGGGCTTGACTGACACGCATAGAAAAAGCCTCCCACTTTTCTTTTAGCAGCACATCTAAACAGAAAAAAAAGAATGAGTAAATTGTGCAACAAAGGAAAAGTGGAAATAAATGAAGCAGTCTCTCATTCTTTAACATCTTAATTACTTGAAAATAGCTGATCACAACCTCCTCATTTTATTAGTTGATTTGCGTTTGTGGGCACACTGATAAAATAAAAAATATTATGATCATGAAAGAAATGAAATGAAATGAAATTAAAAATTACATTTCTATAGCGCATAACTACCCGGAGGCCTCGCAGCGCTTACAAGTACCAAGTGATGAGGGGACAGTCATTAAATAGGATGAGCTGTCCTGAACATAATTACCCTGGTGAGTAAAATGGCTGCATTCAAACCTTGAATCTGAAAAGGTTTTGTTTGAACTGGGGGAGAATGCAACAATCTTACTTGTGAGGGACTAGCATACTCTTTAGTAACTGTATACACAAATAAAGTACTTTACTTTGATAACAAATATTTCTGGTGGATACTGCATCTTTCTGCTGATTCATCAACTTGGATCACCCCCAAGTGCAAGACTGGAGGGACCGTGAAACTATTCTCCAAGCAGTCCATCTCCCAGGTGCGCCACACAACTCCAGTGACAGGATCATCATCCCCAAAAGTGAAACCACCAGGCTATAAGCTGCAGCATCTGGCGTGCAGGCACCAGTTTCATCATGATTTTCCAACATCCAATCAAGATAGCGGAAAATAACCAAAACAAGTTTAACAACATCAGAACAACAAAAAAGATCCTGTAACCTTTGAAACTTTATTAAGTTTAGCTCTACCTTAGAAGGGTAGGAGGAATGACAGTAAGGAACATCTGGGAAGGTTTAGAGTATCCACCAGAAACAGTACCTTATACCTCTGATGAATACTTCTTTTTGCTTAATCCCCATCTCATGAAGGAGTCCCACCGGGATGCTGGACTGAGTGGTGATGGCTAAACAAGAAAGAATTGAAAAACAGCTCCAGCACAATAGCAAATGCTTCTTGCTTAGGAGCCAAGCAGTAAAGTTTGCCAAAAACGTAAAATGAGGACTAAGAAGCTGTCCGGCAACTAACTAATGAGACACCTGTGGTCAGAGCTAAGACCACCATGGCTCTTGCGGAATGTGACCAAATACCGGGTCTGGTGGCTTGGGGGACTGATGCAGACACTGTAGAGGTCTGTGTTCGGCCTCATGGTGACGGGTTCAAATCCTGGTGGGTTCACTCAGCCTTTCATCATTCTGAGCTCGAAAAAATGAGTACCATTGAGTTGGCTAACAATAAACGTCTGTTATTCAGCACCAAAATACCCTTGGGTGAAAGTGCCCTTTAAAAAAATACACGTTATGTTATACCAGCACACAAATCTTTTTCTCTAAGTCACAGTTGTAACTGATCATTATACAGAGGTGACCTAATGAGAGAGGGGCAGGGGTTTCTTCTACAATACAGCATTAACCTTTATTGCCCCAGGAAGACGAAACTGTATATTCACTTGATTCTTTTTTGTGCGATAAATGTAGTACGAGATAGCCCTCTGGAGATCCTTTCTGTGCAACCACTCCTGCTCTATAAACGGGCGTGGAAGGAGGGAAGAAAGCCCGGAGAGTGACAGGCTAGCTTACTTGGCAACAAGACACCACTTTTGGCAAAAAGGAAGTGTTGGTAAAACATAGAATTCAGACTCAAAAGGCTCACAGGACAGCTTTCCTGTGGTTTAGAGATGCCACAATTAAAACAAGAGCAGGCATGCGTGTAAAAAAGTATGCCTAACCTTTCAAAAACCTGGCACCAGGGGCAACTTAACAATGTTGGTCAAGCATAAACTGAGAACATCACACCCAAGTACCTTTTCATCTTCGAGATCGACAAGCCCAGCTTAGTGAGGGAGAGCCAAAGTGCAAAACATTAGACAGGCAAGCCTCGAAAGAGACATGGTTCTTAGCCCAGCAGTAAGAAACAGACTTGTTGCAGCATGCAACATAAATAGACTTTGTTTGAGGCAGCCAGAATAACATCCACCAGCTAAAAAACCTAAACAACAACACTCAATAACCACACATGGAGTCAAAGAGGCCGAGAAATTAGGCGCAAGTCTTCACCATCGTGCAATGAACCAGAACTGCCATGGGAGAAAGGCAGAACATAGAGTTCAAACAGTTTGGCAACTCCTCACCTAGTCCAGGACAAAGTTTTTCTACCATTCACACTTAACTGTTCTGTAGCACCCACAAAATGAGTAGGATCAAACTGAGTGAAAAAGGCAAGCCCAGAATCTATAGCAAACAGAATGCGCCTCCCTAGAACCATGTGGTGAAAATCACAGGGCACAGAAAAGTTAGCACTTCCTGTTGAACAAGTGCCTTATCTTTGGTAACGCCGTATCTGGTAGAGAATGTATCTATTCGCAGATTCCTTACTTTGTAAATTTCCCCACCCGTCAGACTGGATCCTGAAGATTTTTTGTGAGCAGTACCCTTGCATGGCTGTAAGTGGCGTCAATCAGCTCCATGTCATCAGCACCGGAATTGGCGTTGCAATATCTATATAGGGTCCACTGAGGCATGCTAACGTGACCAGGAGTTACAGAATGTTAAGTAACTTTTTATCTGATAGAGGATTTTAGCCGCAGATTCCTTACCTTGTGAATAGATACCGAAGCAATAGGGTCCCCAGAAGAGGGTATGTTCTCTATTTTCAAAGGAGAAAATCCTGCAGGACTGAACGGGCACAGAGCCCACCCCTGCGAACCCTACTGGCAAATGTCCAGGGCTGGAACTCCGCATGCTACTGCAGTGGTCGCAGATTTAGCTCTGGGGGAATGCGCCTGCAAACCTTCAGGAGGCTGCTTTTGGCCAGTACATAGCAGATTTTGAAGCAGAGCACAACCCATATGGAGATGGTCCACTTCTGCACCATCCAAATTTTGCACCAACATACCCCACGAAGCATTGGTCATCCATCCGGAGCTCTCGTCTGCAGTCAAGGTAGAACGACAACACTCTTTTTGGGTCCAGCCAGTGGAGTCGCTCCTCAGCGTTAGAGGAATGTGGAGGAGCATAAAAAGTAGGCACGGTGATAGATTGGCCTACATGAAAATGGGTGACAACTTTTGGCAGAAAGCACCCCTTGTGCGAAGCACCACTTTGTCAGGATAGACAGAGATAAGGAGGCTTAGATCAGGCCTGAAGCTCACTCGCTCTGCTGGCAGATGCAATTGCCACAAGGAAGGCTGTTATCAAGGTGCAGAAGCCTTAAGGGACAATTGTGGAGAGGTTCAAAAAGAGCGCACATAAAAATGTTAAAACCAAATTAAGGTCCTACTGAAGCATAATGACTGGTAAAGGAGGGAATAGATCAGTAAGAACCATGAGGAACCAATGTAAGAGGTATGTTCAGGCAACCAGATGGAAGGCAGAAATTGCATATAGATAGCCTTTAAGTGTGCCTAGAGCAGAGCCCTGCTGGGGAAGAGAAAGAATGAAAAATAGAACCTCAGAATGAGAACAGATTTGTCTCCACACTATGCCACAAATAGTTTCCAACATAAGGCGTACACCGTCTTGGTGACCATGTTGCCAAGATAACATTATAGACTTTGGGAGAAAGGTCAAAAGCTGTCAACTGTTGGTGCTCAATCTCCACACAAGAAGGCGGAGAGTGGACAGGTTTAAAGTGGTGAACCATCCCCTGTTGCTGCGACAGAAGATCTTCCAGTAGGGGCAGCCTATTCGGAGGATCCATGGTCCTGCTCAGAAGCTTGGGATATCAGACTCTACGTGCCCAATCCAGAGCCATAGAATGCCTTGGGGCCAGTCATTCTCAATCTTCTTTAGAACCATGGGTAGGGGTGGTATAGGCAGTACGGCTAACAAGGAGGCCTGATCTCCACTTGAGACGAAAAGGGTCGCAGAGTGAGACGAAATTGCGCGTTCTCATTGATGGTAAACAGACCTAACCAAAGCTCTAGTCACTGCTGATACGTCATTCGTAATCTGCTAGGCATCAGCCGCTGAGTTTGTCCGCTCTGGCGTTCAGAGAACCTGCCAGATGTTGAACTACCAGAAATATTCCTTGATGTTCCAGCCATGTCCAGAGACCCAGGGCCTCTTGACTTTTTTTTAATTTTTTTTATTGAGAGTTCATAAGCATACGATGTAATACACAAACGTTTTTCATTGTAAATACATAAATACCATCATTGATAAAAAAAAAAGAGAGAAAAAAAAGAGAAATTCTCCAGCATTATAATAAAAGGAGGAGCTGAAGCCAGCCTTACCAATACAACTTAAAAGTAATAGGCATACCTTATACCTACATTGGAATAACAGCCATTAAACTCTTGCCGCCCTCCAGGCTGCAACTGGTGCCCAAAGTCGTAGACCCATTTCCCTTGTTTTAATGCCCTTTAGCTCATACAGTGCTTCCTCAATATTGTGTATACCCAGCATCCTACAAATCCACATTTGAAAGGTTGGTGCTTCAATTTCCTTCCATGCTGCACTAATTAAAATCCTCAATACTGCTGCAGCTATAAAAACTAGAGCTTCAGCCTCGATGCTCAGAGTCAATTTCACATCGCACCCAATAATCAGCAGAGTTGGGGATATATTAATTCTAACATCTAGCAGCCCCTCTAAAAACACCTCTATCTCAGCTTTGATAGTATTCAGCTTATCACATCCAAAAAACATGTGTATAGTATCAGCTGGGCCTTTTCCACACCTAGGGCAATTACTGTCCGCCTTCTTCCCCCAGGCGAATAGTTTTGCCGGCGTGTAATACAAATTGAATAAGGTTTTAATATGTTGGGCCCTTAAGTTAGATGATCGCAAAAATCTTTTATCCATTGCAAGGGCCCTATCCAGACCTACTTCCGGGTCCCCCAGCTTTGTGGACCAGGCTGATTCCATCTTGACCATATCGTCCGATGACCCTTCTATGAATATTTTGTATATATCCTTAATTCTATGGCCTCCCGCCTTCAAATAATCCAATAATTCACAACTCTTTGCCAGAACAATACGAGGCCTTATTGATTTGATTCCATTAACCAACTGTAGATACTTGAGCTCTTGACAGCCCTGTAGCGAGAACCGCAACTTGAGATCTTTCAAGGGTCTACACTCGTCCTTTACCATTATTTGCCCCAGCGTAACAATACCCTGTCTCTCCCAGTGCCGCCACAGTCCATCCCTGCTCAAATTTGGGAAGAGTGACGAATTCCAGAGTGGTGTAAGATGATGGTACCTGGGTATACCTAAAATTTTCTGAACAGCTGACCACACCCACCATACATCTTTCAATATTTTAAAGCCAAATTTATTAAAATATATCTTTTGAGTTCTCCTCAACAGCACACCAATTGCTTCACTACCCAATGCTAACTGGAAGATCGAGGGTATATCCTCCTGTCTGAAAGTTGGCCCCCCTGGATGGAATAGGATTGCCATATCGATAAGACACGCCCAGTGATAACTCCTAAGATCTGGCAGCCCCAACCCACCTCTTTCCTGTGGCAATGACATATATCGGCTTGATCTCCTTATCTTACCATAATGCCACAGGAAATTCATAAATATGGCTTCAATATCCTTGATGACCTTCTCTTCAATTTTGAAGGGGATTGACCTAAATTTATATAGAACCTTAGGAAACATGGTCATTGTAATGACGTTAGCCCTGCCAATTATCGATAAGTGGAGTGAGTCCATCCTTTTTAAGTCTTTTTCCATTGAGCTCATAAGCGGTGAGAAGTTGTCCTTAATTATTTTCCCAGGTTCTGCATCTATTGTTATACCCAGGTAAACTACTGAATCCACATACCTGGCATCCTGCTTAACTACATTTTTAGAGCACAATACTTGTGTTTTCCCCACATTTAGACGATAGCCCGACAAGCCACCAAACTGCCCAGTAATGTTGACTAGTTCTCTCATAGCTGACTCTGGATCATTAGTGATAACTGCTAGGTCGTCTGCATATGCGAGAAGTTTGGTCTGGAACCCATTGGTAACTACCGGCCTAATGGCAACACTGTTCATTATTTGGGTAATTAAGGGGTCAATATATAGCGCAAAGAGGATTGGTGAGCACGGGCACCCCTGTCTCGTACCCCTTGTTATATCTATCTTCCCAGATCTTTCACCCATCGACTGAATTCTTGCCGTTGGTGTGGAATACATCGCCTGAATTGCCTGTCGAAATCTTGGGCCAAATCCCCTTTCCTCCAAAACCTTCCATAGAAAACTCCATCTAACGCGGTCGAATGCCTTCTCCGCGTCGAGGAGGATCATTGCGACCCCCCCCCCCGGCAGCCCCAATGTCAAATAAAGTAATAGCTCTTCTAATATGGTCAGTAGTACCCCTCCCTGGGATAAACCCATGCTGCCAGGGGGAAACCAAGGTCGCAATGATCCTCCCCATACGAGTAGCCATGATCTTTGCATAGAGTTTATTGTCACTGTTTATCAGGGATATTGGTCTATAGGAACCGGGATTGATCTTCGGTTTCCCCTTTTTGTGAAAAATCACTATATTAGTTTCTGTCCATGACTCAGGTATTACTCCGGTATTCATAACTCCCTTAAACAGATCCAGAAGCATTGGAGTTGTTTCATCCCTTAGACTCTTGTAGATCTCAAGCGGTATAGCATCGGGACCCGCAGCCTTCCCCGTTGCCAGATCTTGCAGGGCCTCTAATACTTCAGCCATAGTAATATCTTGCTCCAAAGAATCTATATGGGCCTGTTGTAGCTTGGTGCCCATTTCTAACCAACTTGTGTCTGGGACCACTGCTTCCGCCTCCTCATGGTACAATGCTTGATAATATTTCCTAAAGGCATCTAGAATTTCAATCGATTTGTCATACGTTTGACCCTCATATTCTATTTGCGTGACTGTATTCTTGGAAGCCACCTGCCTAATTCGTAATGCCAGCGCTCTTCCTGCTTGTTCCCCCGTTTCATATAATCTGATCCTCTGCGACTGATATTCTGCTGCCGCTTTATTAGCCAGTTGTTTCTGAACCTCAACAAGCAACTGGCCGCCTTCCTCGAGACGAACGGTTCCCTCGACCTCTCGCAGTCTGGCTTCCGGGCCAACCACAGCACCGAGACCGCCCTGATCGCAGCTACCGATGACATCCGAGCCCTGCTCGACAACGGAGAAACAGCGGCCCTCATCCTCCTGGACCTCTCCGCGGCATTCGACACGTCTGCCACCGCACCCTCGTGCAGCGCCTCAACAACATCGAAATCCAGGAGAAGGCACTGGAGTGGATCATCTCCTTCCTCGCCGGAAGGACACAGAGTCCGCCTCCCCCCGTTCAGATCGGAGGCCACCGAAGTCATCTGCGGCGTTCCTCAAGGCTCCTCGCTCAGCCCAACACTCTTCAACGTCTACATGAGCCCCCCTCGCAGCCATCGCACGCCAGCACAACCTCAACATCTCCTACACCGATGACACCCAGCTGATCCTCTCCCTCACCAACGACCCCGCCACCGCCAGAGCCAACCTGCACGAAGGGATGACAGACGTAGCCAAGTGGATGTCGAACAGCCGCCTGAAACTGAACTCGGACAAGACGGAAGTCCTCATCCTGGGATCCTCACCCTCCGCCTGGGACGACTCCTGGTGGCCCCCCGCCCTGCGCAGCGCACCCAAACCAACAGACCACGCTCGCAACCTGGGCTTCATCCTGGACTCCTCCCTCTCCATGACCAGACAAGTCAACGCAGTCTCCTCGTCGTGCTTCAACGTCAAGCGCATGCTACGTAAGATCTTCCGATGGATCCCCACCGAGACCAGGAAGACGGTCACCCAGGCCCTCGTCACTAGCCGCCTGGACTACGGCAACTCCCTCTACGCCGGAACCACCGCCAAACTCCAGAAGAGACTCCAGCGGATCCAGAACACCTCAGCACGACTCATCCTGGACATCCCCCGCCGCAGCCACATCTCCGGACACCTGAGAGACCTGCACTGGCTCCCGGTAAACAAGAGAATCACCTTCCGGCTCCTCACCCACGCACACAAAGCCCTACACAACCAAGGCCCAGGATACCTCAACAGCCGCCTCAACTTCTACGCTCCCAAACGCCAGCTTCGATCAACCAGCCACGCCCTCGCCGCCGTCCCCCGCATCCGAAGAGCCACCACTGGAGGAAGGTCCTTCTCCTACCTGGCCGCCAAGACTTCGAACTCCCTTCCGACCCACCTCCGCCTGACCCAAGACCACCTCGCCTTCAGGAAGCAGCTCAAGACCTGGCTGTTCGAGCAGTAGCGGACCCCCTCCCCCAGCGCCTTGAGACCCTCCGGGTGAGTAGTGCGCTATATAAATGCTTTGATTGATTGATTGATTGATTGAACCTCTGCTTTTATAGAGTTTATCCTTTCTAGGCTCAAAATGGATTGTCCCCCTAGAGTTGTATCTCGTCTATGTTGTGCCTCAGCTTCAATCAGCTTGCCCATCAGAAGTTCTCTTTCCTGATTAGCCCTTTTCCAAATCTGAGTAGTATAACTGATGGTCTCCCCCCTTAGTCCTGCCTTGTAGCTATCCCAAACTGCACCCCTGGATGCGCTATACCTATTAGCATCAAAAAAGGCCTGAGACCAACCCTTCATATATCTGATGTACTCCACATCTGCTAATAGTTTCCTATCAAAGGTCCAGGGCCTGGGAGATTTTCGTGGTTTATTGATATCCATAGTTAGAACTATAGGGTTATGATCAGACACGATTTTTGGGAGTTTAATGATTTTAACCCTGCTTAATTGCGTAGCCGAGATCATAAAATAATCAAGTTTTGTATATTTATTAAAAGGGTGGGAAAAGTACGTAAACCCTGGGTCACCTGCCTCTAGGCTCCCCCACACATAAGTTAATCCATGCGATTGCATTATTGAGGTAACCGCTCTATAAACCCTCGGCTTCCTACCTGTATATGGACTACCATCCGAAAAATTAGCTGAGATGTTGAAGTCCCCACATAATACTATTGGAGTTGGCCAATCCGTCAGTTCGTTCTCTATACGATTAAAGACCTCCGAATCATCTATATTAGACCCATATAGCGAGAATATACTAAATCCCAAATTCATTTCACAGATAGCCCACCTACCCATGGCATCTGCCTTACACCGTTTGGCCCCCCCCAGACCAACCTTACTGATAATAGCCACCCCTCTTATCATAGAGGTCTGGGAAGAACAGGACAGGATTTCATATCCTTTTAGATTTAGCCAATGTTTTTTCTTCCAGGGTAGGTGGGTCTCCTGTAGGCATATAATATCTAGACCCACTACACGAAGATATTGCTCGAACCTGCCCTTCTTCTTCCAGTCATTCAAACCTCCTATATTAAGAGATCCAATCCTGAGCTTAGGCATACCTATGTATCAAACATTGCCATCTCATCAACCGATTTAGATAAATACTGGGCACATGATAGAAATACAACTTTTGTTTCAGCATTACTCTTACGTTTATGGATACATTGACAATACAAACTCTTCATTTTTATATTTTCACCCCCCCTCACCCCCCCCCCACCATCCGACCCTCCCCCCCTTAACTTTATCTCCCCCCCCCTTAGACCCCACCCCACACACCCTCCCTGGTGAGGCGCGCAGACAAGGTCTGTGCATGTGATGGATGCAGCATAGCGGTGGACTCCATTAAACCTACTTAATAGTGTAAACCTCAAAAACCAAACCAAATCAATACATATCTTTTAAACGAAATCAGTACATAACTGAAAACTATTGACCACAGCACTACCCCCCAATGTATATGACCCCTAGTACGAAATTATGCACAATTAGTTGATTACAATTTTTTTCCGTTACTATTAATATATAGAGTCCAGGAACTCTTGAGCTTTAATTTCCGAAGAAAAGTACATTGTTTTGCCCAGATACATTAGCACTGAAGTATGCTAACTAGGCTCCAGTTCAGTGTTCTTTACCCTAAAACTGACATGTTCAATTGTAACCCAATAGGCTAGGGCTTTAGCACCCTTGCAAGTTCCTAGTAAATGGTACCCTCATTACCTAGCTGTAGGAAAGTGGCCATTTTTGTCACAGTCCTCAACTTTTTGAAACTGGCACAGATGTTTGTTTTTTGACTGATGTGCACTGAATCCCTGTGTAGGAAGCGGTCTCTTTATATAGTTAACCAAAAAGAGGTATACTGTGTAAAGAGTCCAGTTATCCCTTATAAGTGGACAGGGTATTGCTCTAGCAATCCCAATGTGCTCCCTTAGGGGGTAGTGTGGTAGAGCAGCCTTAGGCTTATCTGGGAGGAGTGTTTGACATCTGCAATACACACCCTGTCAATAAATTATGCACAATTCAATAAGGAGAACACCACCAACTTAAAAAAAATAATAACACTTATTTTTTTTTATTTGACACCAAGATCATCAAAATCAAGTAAGTTTGGAGATAGAAATGTTTTCAGTTTTCCATAGTCAACCCTTGGTGCAATTGTCAGTGGCAGCAATGTCATCCTATGGAGGAAAAACAAATACTGCATACAGGTTCTTTACAGCAACTCCTGGACAGGGATGAGTATGGCGCAAGGTCCAAGGCAGCACTAATAGGTCACCTTGGGCAAAACTAGGGTGGCCGGGTGCAAAGGTGTTGGTTGCCCATTTGAAGTTCATGGGCATCAGACGGTCAGAAAGCGGCTGTAGTTTTAGACACGGGGCCAGTCCAGCGGCACCTACAGGGGGGCTCAGGTCTCACGATGCTCAGGGACGTGGGGACACCTTTGGTTCTCTTTTTCTCGTACTGGGAAGGCCGGGTGCAGCGGTGTCCTGAGGCTTCGGGTTTCTGTCACAGGAATCACTTGCAGTAGAGGGAGCCAGCACAAAGAGGCTGCAGACCGCTTCAGAAGTCCACAGCTGGAAAACCCAAGGTGGGCTTCGAGTCTGGAGGGTCTGTGGACCACACTGGCACCATTGGCCAACTTCAAATCAGGCTAGGGGGGCACAGGTGTAGTGGTGCTTTCCGGTGTCAGGTTTTTGGCAGTCCGGAGTCTTCAGAGGGTTTCTGGGGTGCCTGCAGGATGCAGGGGAGCAGCTCCTCTACTCCACAGTGGTTGCTGGTTCTTAATTGAAGGCTGAAAGTCCTCCCAGGCTTTTGGAGGCACAGGCAGCGACAGGACGAGTCATCTTTGGCGCAATTGTAGAGGACAGCAGACAGGGTGGCAGGGTTGGCACCAAGACGGTTGTTTGTCTTCTGTTCTTGCGACTCTTCATTGTCTGTCTTCTTTCATGTCGGCAGGATCGGATTTCCTCGTGCCAAGAGATCCCCTAAATACAAACTTATGGGGCATTAGGGAAGAGTAAGGTAGACCCCTGGGATCACTACACCCTCTATAGGACCACTCCCAGCAGTAAGTGGGCATACCCCTGTCCCAGCGTTCCTAATTCTGCCATCACAAAGATGGCAGAGACTGAAATTTTGTGTCCACATCAAGCAGCCCACCTTCGGGGTGGAACTAGTCTGAGGAGGAACACATTTCTCAGACTACCAATTTTAACGCCAGTTCAGGAGCCAAATGGGTCCTGGTAAGAGGGGGTGGCATCCCCCTGAGGGTAGGCAGATTTGCATCCTAAAGGTGGCAGGCTCTTTGAAGCCTTTTGCCTTGGAATGCAAATGTACAGGTCATCCTGCTGGTAGGGGGTGTCGAAGCAGGCTTTGTTCCTGAGCTCCTGAGAGCGTTGGCTCATACACCTGGGGTTCAGAAACTCATCTGCGGTGGCAGACTGGTCAGGACCAGTCCGCCAACAGATCAGTAGTTGATAGGTGTTCAGGGGGCACCTCTAAGGTGCCCTCTGGGTGCAAGTATTAATAAATCTATCAATGGAATCAGTGTGGGTTCTTTGATACACTACGTTTGATACCAAAAATCTTTTGTTTCAATGGAGCCATCTTGTAGCCAGGGAACTCGTTTTCACCAGTGTGCAGCACATGTACTAAATAAAAATGGCTTTACTGGTTACTTGTACTGGCCGTAATTGAACTGGCCATCACTGGGGTACATCTGCTCATGCAGATATGTCTGCAGTATAGTTAGGCTATCTGGTTTTAGGTTTAAACCTAGAACAACTGATAAAACCCCACCGAAAGGTAAATAGCTCTCATCAGTGTAAACCTATAAACAATGAAAAAAGACCTGCAGAACCACAAACTAAATGCCATTCAAAGAAAGGAAAAGGAGAGTGAAACCCATTTTTATTTCTTCATGAAGGGCCAATACAATCTATCTTTGTTACAATGCTGCGAGGGCGTGGCTTAACAGCTAGGGCAGCCTACTTTGAAGCTGGGGAACCAGGTCCGAATCTGGGGGAAGGTTCAAACATCCTGTGATTCTGGGCAATTCACATAATTATACACGTATATATCCGTCTGTAATGCAATTGTTGCTCATGTAAAGTGCTTTGATACCTTTGAGTCGTCTTCGCCCTATATAAAACTGCAAAAAAAAAAGTCATCGCTAACATTCTGCTTGACTTTTGCTTTTTAGGGAAATCACATTTGCTTTTTTCAGTTTTGTGGCTGGCTTCATAAAACTTTTCCCAATACGTACCATCATACTGACGTCCCAGACAGAAAATGGGTGAAACCCTTTGATACATCAGCCCCCTTTTAAAGCGAGTCAGTATTGATAGTTGGTGAATTGCAAAACACCCCAGCCTTTAAACATTCAATGCAAGGTACAATCCCAAGATCTGGGATAGTGGTGAAAACATGGCACCAAACTTTTGGAAAACCTGGAACACAGTCACTTGGAATGCTGCTGCAAAACGTTCTTACCAAATTCAACAAAGACTGGAGTGATATTGTTTGTATTTGCGGTGATTCAGATATCTATATATAAAAAGAAGTTGTGTGATGACCGGTCAATAGCGATACCTGAGCTTATAAGTGATCCCCTGTTTTCGATCCTTGCCACATGCTATAAGGTATGCTGAAAGCATATTAACAATCTTCAGATTTTATGAACAATGCTATTGACTTTGTAGTCCATTCTGGTGCACTATTTCGTTATACGAGGGAACTATCAAGCAAATATTTCTCCTTTTGTGGTTTGTGGGGTATCAAACAAAGTCGTCCCAACTGTGTCATTTAGCCAGTGGTTCTCAGTCTTAGAGACCCTAAATGCTATTTTATCCATGTGGTGACCGTTTACAGAATGTTTGTTTAGTGATGATGCCAAAGGCAAGAAATGTGAGGATCTTCGGTCGCATATTGATAGTGATGTGACAAAGTACACTCTCCTGCATCCTTTCATTTTTACAGGAAAACATGACTGCTGTACTGGACACAATACAAAAACTAGTCTGAAAAACACCCTTGTTTAACAAGTGTTCAGCTTAGTTGGAGTAGATGTGAAACCTTTCCTTGAGAGAAGGCCGCATGAAATTGTGATTGACTTTGGCACTGCAAAATGTTCCATGTTAGAATGCTTGCTGTGAGAAAGTGCCATCTCTCTTGCATGGTATGCCCCCACTTTTTGCTGAATTGCTGATGTGCTATGACTGAGTGTGCCCTGGGCTCCTGCCAATCAGGTGCCCAGGGCCTATGTTCCTTCCCTAAAAACTGTGTTGAAACCCATTTGGCATCTCTGGCCACATGGCAGCCCCTGTTAAATGGTACCCTAGGTACCCAGGGCATTTTCACCAGAGAAGACCCCTAAGGGGTGCAGCACCTATTGTGCCACCCTTAGGGGCCCTGCACCTTGACACACACACACACACACACACACACCCTTTGCAGGCTGAGTGTCCTGGTGCAGAACTAAACAAAGAGTCGACATTGCACCCATCCCTGCATACCATGCCCACAAACCCACTGCCCTGGCATACATCAGTCACCCCTCTAGCTGGGTGCCCTATGCCAGTGGTGTGGGCACAGGTGCATGAGCCCTGTGCCCCTACTGTACCCAGAGCCATCCCTGGGCACTGTAAGTGTAGTTATGCCATTGAGAGTATATGGTGCTTGGAGGTTGTCATAACGAACTCCACAGCACCATAATGGCAACACTGAAGACTGAGAAGTTTGATATCAAACTTCTCAGCACATTAAACCCACAATGATGCCAGTGTGGGATGTAATGTAAAATGCACTACAGAGGGCATCTTTGAGATGCCCCCTGAAATCTAACCTACAATCCACGTCTTGTCTGAGAAGCTGCCTAGTCTGCCACACAGCATACATGCAACTGGCCCCCACTGGTTCTGACTCCCACTCTGGTGGGAAGACAGGTGGGAAACCCTAAGTGAGGAAAGGGGGTGTGCCAGCCTCTGCCAGCCCCACCACTCAGGTGGGAGAGGTGAGGTGAAGCACAACTCCGGGCTCCAGCCATCTTGAGGATGGGGAGCCCTACCCAATAAGAGATAGGCTCTTGGCCTCCTCCTACAGGAGAGGAGCAGGATAGGGGGTGTACTCACCCCAGGACAGGGACCCATTGGTCCCTGCCCTTACCCTACGTGTAACACCCCTAAATGTAGTATTTAGGGGCACCCTGAACCTTCATTCCAGACTTTATTCCCTTACACTGGCGGCATCCCAGATTACTGCTGACAGCGCCTGCGCTGCTTGGAGCGAGGACCTAGGCACCGATCTCTCGCAGGAGGTCTGGCAGTACTGTTGTAAGCAGACAAAACGTGTGTCCCCTAACTACTGCCTGCGCCTCATACATTTTAAATAGCTGCATAGATTAGCTTTCACATGCCTAGCTGCGCAAAATTGGTCTCACTCCCAGCGATAGATGTCTCCGATGCTCAGCCCCTGCTGCAGACTTCTACCATCTTGCCTGGCTGTGCCCAAAAGTCTCTGCATATTGGCGTGATGTGTGCACAACCCAATATTAACTTACACCACATAGTTCCTTTGAACTTTTCACTTTTTCTTTGCACTGCTAGTCATTTCCCACCTGTCACTATTTTCCAACCATCATATTTCAGTGTCCTCTACAAGGATTGGGCTACAATCTACCCAATCCATAGTGGACAAGTTTCCACTTCCTTCGGGTGAAGGATCCCAAATGATGTAGGGCGGAACAGGATGGGTATCTGATGGGAACACAATTTTTCACTATGAAAACCATGGATTTCTAGTTTGTATCCCAATCATTGTACAGTTTACTATTTAGCTTCCAGTAATCTTGACCCATTGTCTGTGTAAAGTTTTTGTATTGCATGAAGGGATCACAGCAATGCGAGGTCATTAAATATTTCCCTAATATTCCCCTACTATGTGTATAGTGTTCTAGAGCAGTCTCCAGATTGCGGGTGTGTTGTTATTATTTTTTCCACGACTCAATTGAGTCACAGGATTGGTAATTTTGATCGAGTAGAGGAGCCTCTTGTGGTGAAATACTAGACGGATAATTAATCATGGCCACGAATCTAGGTCTAGCATTTGATGAAACCGAAATCCAGGCATTACTCCTGGAGAATCCTAGCATGCTGGATATGTTACCAACTACCTGCACTATCCCCGAAGAGGGATGGGCAAAAGTATTAGTTCTCAAAAAGAACCTGGCGAGAGTCAGTGTACACGGTATAGTCATGGCAGACTAAGAAGCAATTGTGCCCCTAGCGGCTTAATTGTAGGAAACATTCCTCGTCTTTTTTTAGACGATAAAGAATTCCTGCATGACTGGTCGCTTATAGCGTGGAAGTGCACACGCGACTGGTTAGTGCTCATAATCAGAACGGCGAAAAAGACAGTGGACAAAATCTTGGTGGAGATCCAGGTCCTTGAAGGACAAATCAAAGCTACTATTTCATCAAGCAAAACTTTCTCAAAACAACAAGAGGAAAGTAGCAAATCCAGTAAAGAGTTTAGAGATTCTATACTCTTTACCAAACTTGAGAAATTCAAAAAGGACCTGGCCAAATTCTCAATGGAGAAGGTGTATCCATATATAAGTGACAACTTTTTTCTTTCCAACCAAAAAGATGGTCGAAAAGGAGGTTCTAACTATGGGAGCACTAGCTCCGATGGTGCCTCAAGTGATTCGAATGGATCAGACAACAGCCAGTCACCATTCAGACAGCGAGGAAGAGGAGGTAACAGGAGGGGTTGGAGAAGTTACAATCAGTCGTTTTCCCAACCACCTATTCCACCTTGGTGGCAGCCCTCACCATGGGGCCCACCCCCTTTTCCCGCTATGATGAACCAATATGGCCCACCACAATTTTATGGTGATTACAACCAACAGCCTTTTTTAGGAGGGGGCAGGAGGAGCCGTGGCCGTCAAAGAAATCCCAGGCAGGGACAGGTTCGCTGGAATCTACCCCCCCAGACCATGGATCTGAGGAGCGGGAAGAAGATCCCACAGGATCAACCAGCAACAACGCCGGGACCAGTTTAGTCATAAATCTCAGTTCACAACCATTAACCGAGATTCAAGAACAGGTAATAAATAAAGGCCTCGGGTTCGTTTCCACGAACCGCACCGATCCTTTTCAGGCGCAAATTGAGATAAGCAAACTCTACAGAAAGATAAGACTGCACTATCTCTTCGCCCACAAAACATCAGAAATAAGCCAAACGAGTCTGATTGCCAATACAGGGTTAAAAAAACCTTCCACTTTCAATCCCACCACGATGGGTTTGCCCCCGAAGGTCTTGACCTTCGAGGAAGCCGTAAATCATGACATCCAAGAACTCTTCTCTAGTAGACAAAAGAACTTCTCAAATCTATCCAGCAAAGAACGAGATGCCATTGAAGCATTGACAAAAAATCCCCTAATCGTAGTCAAACCGGCTGATAAAGGGGGAGCTGTTGTCATTTTAGATGTCGACACTTACCGCAATGAGTGCTTAAGGCAACTCAATGACGGTAAATCTTACAAAAAGCTAACAGAAGATCCTACTGCAAGACTAACTAACATCATCGGGCATGTAGTCGAGGAGGCTCTCGCGGAGGGATGGATTACTCCCAAAGAGGGCCAATACCTTTGTACCTCCAACCCGGTCATACCTTATTTTTACCAACTACCCAAAATACATAAGGTTCAGCGTCCACCTCCGGGGCGCCCCATAATATCGGGGATAGGATCTTTGCTGGAGCCCTTATCGACTTTCGTCGATGTTTTTTTACAACTAATGGTACAAGAAATGCCTACGTTCTTGAAGGACACAAAAGATGTCCTTAGACTTTTACCCGATATCGATTATGACATCCAGACTGACATCCTGGTGTCATTCGACGTGGAAAGTCTATATACATCGATACCACAAACTGAGACACTACAAGTGATTGAGGAGTTACTTTTTGCACGAGAGCTGAACTCTATAACTCCAGTCAGGTTCATCATGACGCTAGCAACATTGGCCATGACAGAATTTTTTTTTGCCTTTGAAGAGTCGATATACCTACAGATTAGCGGGACCAGTATGGGCAGCGTTTTTGCCCCCAGTCTCGTGAATCTTTACGTGCAAGAGTTCGAACAGGAGCACGTGCTCGCAGACACTAACCCCCATCTTGAGTGTCTGCGAGCGTGGAAGCGCTATATCGACGATATTTTCGTCATATGGCGCGGAAATGTATCCCAACTTAAAGAGTTCCATGAGTGGTTAAACCAACGCAATCGGTTCCTGAAATTCACCATGGAGCATGATGTAAACAAACTGGCATTTTTGGACTTATTGATCCATGGCAAATCTCAAGGCCTGACTTCAGAGCTCTTTAAGAAGCCGATGGCCCGCAATTCGTTGCTCAACTACCATAGTTGCCATCCGAAATCTTTAAGGGACAACTTGCCCTACAGGCAATTTCTGCGCATACAAAGGAATTGCACGACCAAGTCGTCCTTTGAAATACATGCAAAGAACTTGACACGAGATCTACTGGAGAAGGATTACCCCAAGAAACTGGTTTATCAGTCCAAAAAACGAGCGGCAAATAATAGAGCTAGCTTGCTCGATATATTACCTTCCAAAGAAAAATCTACGCGGATGACATGTGTGACAACGTTCGGCACATCCTCCAACCAGATTTCTAAAATCATCAGAAAACACTGGGGCATCCTCAACACCGGGAAAGATACCTTGCCAGTTCCTCTCTTTGCTTTTAAGAGAGGTCAAAATTTAAAAGATAAACTGGTCCATACCAGACCAAGGACGGACTTTCCGAGAGCAGTTGGAACCCTTTGGGACATGCCTGCAGTCACTGGCCATCACCCCTGTGGACAATGTGCTGCGTGCCCGCAGACCTCTAAATCAACCACGATTAACATTGGAACCGAACGACCATGGGAGCAACGAAGGTTTACGAACTGTAATAGTTCAAACCTGATCTACCTCATCACGTGTCCTTGTGATAAGAGGTATGTGGGCATGACCACGAGAAAAATAAAGATAAGAATATCAGAGCATAAGAGCTCGATCCGCTGCAACAAGCAGGCCACCAGATTAACCAACCACTTCTTATCAGCCCGACACTCTCCAACCGATCTACGCTGGACAGTGTTGGAGCAACCAGTCATACCCCAATATACCTCTAACATCAGCACCTTTTTACACAGAAGAGAACAGAAATGGGTGTATAGACTTCGTACAGACAAAGTGGGATTGAATGAAGACATCCCTTGGATGTCGCTATAAACTCTCCCACGTGATGACTGCGCCACAAG
The DNA here is from genome assembly GCF_964261635.1 of Lissotriton helveticus. Classification (NCBI taxonomy): domain Eukaryota; kingdom Metazoa; phylum Chordata; class Amphibia; order Caudata; family Salamandridae; genus Lissotriton; species Lissotriton helveticus. The sequence continues at coordinate 770,977,947 of NC_136067.1, read as the reverse complement.
ATACTGCAGATTATCGCTAACAACGTGGGATATTTATATGAGACCGCGTGTGTTGCATTGCGCAGTGGCTTAGAAATAAGGCAAAACCTACTTTGAATGATGGCCAAGTATATGCTCTACAAGTTGAGAAATGTCTCTCTATTGTTGATTATCACATTTACAACAACTCACACGCTATGGCAGTGGTTAGTCAGTGGACATGCAGTCTGTTCCCACTAACCATCATTTTTATTGAAATGATTCACAATTTATTATACACGTGAATAAGCCCATAGGCATCATTATATGTCCATGTTGTTAAATATAAATTGTTGTCATTATTAATTCAAAGTTGCGACATCTCGCGCTACACTTTTGTATACGAAACTACATTTCCCATGAGTCCCAAGTGAGACACATGACGCCCTATATATAGGACGTAAGTAATCTTTATTTGTAGTTAGTGCTTTTAACAAATTTGATGTTTGCACATTTGTTGTGCTTCTTTTCCCCTCTATGCGTGAGTCTGATGTTTTTAAATGTCTAAAGAGAGGCAATATCCGCTCACGCTCTGGGAGCGGACTACATTACCCAACCTAACAAATACGAACAGCGGTCACGTGATCAAAGCGTGGCGCGCAGAGACACGTCATAACAACTCGCTTCCTGTCCGTTCGGTACCTCCCACTAGACAGCCTGGACGGCCGTCAGGAGTACCGACGGACAGGTAAGCCTATGACACGGGGATTGGGCGTAGGAACCTGATCTGTATCCTCGCTCGATTATTTTCATTTTTTTCATTGCCTTCAATGCAAACGGGCGTTCACTCTTCGGCGATATGTGCCGAGTCTGACCTGCATCCCCGCTCGTTTTCTCTATTGCTGCCAGGTCAACACAAACGAGCGTTTACATCATGGCGATGTGTGCCGAGTCTTGTGTTAGTAATTCTGAAGCTGTGTCCCCACTCAGTGATATTCTAATTTGTGGTGAGGCGTCACTGTTTACATGCCAGCGGCACACTTTCTACCAAGCAGTCAGCCTCGCTGACATTTTCTAGCATAGCGCGGTTGTTTTCAGCGCATATCAATAAAAAACTGCAAGACAAATTAGTCTTTTGCGAGATGTGATATAAAACATTACACACAAGGTTTGCCTTTTAAATAGCGCTGATCAGATAAGAAATAATAACATATCAGGTCTAGCTGCTTTGTCGCATTTGGTTCTTCCTCTTCCTTTATTATTTTTCCTGTTTCACTCTATAGAGCGGTGCTCCATTTAAACCTGAGCTGTAGCCGGGTGAGGTGGAGAGTTCATTCCCCAAATAAAGGGTGAGTGGGCATGGTGTTACCCTGCCTTTGTATCCATTTTTTGCTCTGTAGCAATTAAGTTGACTTTTTTGCAACCATTGATCATTATTCCTTGACATGATTTTTAGACCAATGTGTAATTTCTTTGAAGCTATAGATATTAACTGTATATGTGTATCTGTGTGGTTTTGTTTCATATGCTCACATGACCGATTGGATCATCTACTTGGGCGATCTCAGGTGATATGAAATTTATTTACCTAATCACTTTCACACGGAAGCAGTAGCATTAACAAGGTCCTGAAGAAGCAGACGGGGATCATTTGACCCCATTATACTGCAGAAACATGTCGACCTCCTAACATCTAAGTAGTTATTTGTTACACTACTTGCACTGTTTTTATTCATTTGGGTGTGGGTAGGATCATATTAAATATTTTTTCCATTCCCACAACCCAATATTAACTTACACCACATAGTTCCTTTGAACTTTTCACTTTTTCTTTGCACTGCTAGTCATTTCCCACCTGTCACTATTTTCCAACCATCATATTTCAGTGTCCTCTACAAGGATTGGGCTACAATCTACCCAATCCATAGTGGACAAGTTTCCACTTCCTTCGGGTGAAGGATCCCAAATGATGTAGGGCGGAACAGGATGGGTATCTGATGGGAACACAATTTTTCACTATGAAAACCATGGATTTCTAGTTTGTATCCCAATCATTGTACAGTTTACTATTTAGCTTCCAGTAATCTTGACCCATTGTCTGTGTAAAGTTTTTGTATTGCATGAAGGGATCACAGCAATGCGAGGTCATTAAATATTTCCCTAATATTCCCCTACTATGTGTATAGTGATGTGTGCACCGCCATCACTGAGATCACGTCTACACCGGTCATGCCAGACCCGCTACTCTGTCTTTTAGGCTTTGTGAAATATAGCACGGACGCCTCCCGCTGGCTCACTGCTATGCTGCTCATTCTCGCACGGCGCGGGGTCTACATGCATTGGGGATGGAGACCTGCGCCCATGGTCGGCGCTTGGCTTGAGGATGCTGCGCGTTGTCAGACGCTTCTGTCCGAATTCTGGGATTTGATACCGGCGGCTTCCCGCCCGCTTGACACCTGGGGTCCCCTTGTCTCTTACCTCCTGCGCCAAAGCGCTTTAGCCTTTGCAGCCTCTCTCGCCGGCACTCTGCCCGCAGCGGCCGCCGGTGATTGCTCATAGGGTGCGGCCTCCCCATACGTGCGCTCTGCTGGCTCCCTGTGGCCTCTCTCACCAGCACTCTACTTCCCCAGGGCATTCCTTTAATGCCCTTTTCACTCCATCTCCTGTCACTTCGCTCCAGGTACTGTTATGAGCACCTTATGTACAATTGCTCCGATGATGCATGTAACAGATGTGGTTCTCCTCTTTGAGTGCGGGATCCACGCCTACGTACATTGTAACTTAATGTGCAAGTTTATCTATAAAGGTTTTGAAAAATAAAAAAAGTTGGGGAAGACAATGGGGATGGCGTCGCCAGGGGTGCTCCGGGCGCATTAGAGCAGCAATGAGGAAAACCAAGACGGGATGACTGGTGTCTGTCCGTATCCAGGAATGGATCCATGGGGCTGGCGGGGCTGGAGCTGCCAGCATGGAACCAGATTGGGCCCCTTGTGACCCCGTAGGGCCCAAAGATGCATCAACAGGGTCAGGCTACCAAAATATGTTATGTTATGTTATGTTATATTCGTATTTGTATAGCGCACGGCTACTCAAAAAGAGTGTCCCGGCGCTTTTGAATAGGGAGACCTACAGCAACATAACACAACAACAGTAATGAAAAGCAAAGGGAAATACAGAAAAGAACCTAGAGAAGACAGCAGAACAGCCTAAAGAGTAAACAGTCAGGTTTTGAGGCCTTTTCTAAATGCAAGCAGACTGGTAGCTCCCCGGAGTTCTAGCGGCAAGGTGTTCCACACCTGCGGCGCCAGCAGTCCGAAGGAGCGACCTCCAATGCGGGCTCTCTTCACTCGTGGCACTGCCGCCAAGAACAGAGATTCTGACCTGAGAGCGCGAGCGGGATGGTAGAATACAATTCTCCTTTGGAGATACTTTGCTCCCACCGCATGGAGAGCTTTATAGGCCAAAGTTAATGCCTTGAAAACAATCCGTTTACGGATGGGCAGCCAATGTAGAGTCTGCAGCAAGCCCGCAGCACTGGCTCGCCTATTAAGGCCAAAAATGGCCCTCGCGGCCGCGTTCTGCACAACTTGAAGCCGCTGCAGCAGGTACTCTGGCAGGCCCAGGTAAAGAACGTTGGAATAATCTAACCTAGAGCCGATCAGAGCCTGCACAGTCATCTTCCTATGTTCCTCAGACAGAAGAGGTAGAAACCTCCGCAGCATCTTAAGGAGGCCGAAGCAGGTGCCCGTCACACCAAGGATCTGGGCTCTTAACGTCAGACCCCTGTCCATCTTGACCCCAAAATTCTTGGCAATTTGGGAAGAACAAGACGGAGGAAACATGTGACTGGGCCACCAAGCTTGCCAGTCTGGCTCCGTCGCACACCCGAAGAAGAGTACCTCGGACTTATCGGAATTACACTTGAGGCTGTTCAGCTGGAACCATTTAAAAACAGCCCCAAGGCAATCCCGGATACTCTCTCCATCAAAGTCTCCTCCCCTCTTACAAGAGAAGAGGAGCTGGGTGTCGTCGGCGTAGGATACGATCTGGGCCCCAAGCGACTCCGCCAGTGCCGCCAGAGGGGTCATAAAGATGTTAAAAAGGGTCGGGCTCAATATAGAGCCCTGTGGGACCCCGACTCCCAAAGGCGGCATCACGGCGGAATCTGGGGAGGCCCAGACCGTTTGCCGGCGGCCAGCTAAAAAGGATGAAAACCAGCTGAGCACCGTCCCCCGTAGGCCAATCTCATAGAGTCTTGCGAGAAGGTCGTCATGGGGGACGGTGTCAAAAGCCGCCGACAAATCCAACATCACCAGCATGGCTTTGCCCCCAGTGTCCAGAACCCCTTTAATGGTTTCTGAGACCTCTAAGAGCGCGGTCTCTGTACTGTGATTCGGGCGGAAGACGGATTGGGTGGCGTGCAGAATCTCGTGTGTTTCCAGAAAATCGGAGAGCACCGTGTGTACATGCTTCTCCAAGATTTTCGTCAAAGCAGGCAATAAGGAAATAGGCCTATAATTGACCGGAGCCTTAGGGTCAAGACCAGGCTTCTTCAACAAAGGAATGACCATTGCCTGCTTCCAGGCCTGCGGAACCACTCCCTGGCACAGTGAGAGATTCAGGAGTGGATTCGCCAGCGGGTTAATTACTTCCGCCATTTTTGCCAGGGCCTCATATCTATCAGTTGTGTGGGGGTAAACCTGGCCTTCGGAAATTCGGGAAGGTGTAGCGTTGGCCCAGGTGCAAGTTAGGGGAAACAAAGCCTAGAACGTCAAGGCCCCCTCATCTTGTCGAATGATGCCACCTACAAGCACGCAGGGTTACTGCTCACAAAAAATCTTTTGGTTCGAATGCAGAGCCATGCAAGAAACTGACCACTGGTGCCATGAAACTAGGGCCCTGAAAGGGATGTCCTTAACCCTAGTAATCAGTTCGCAGAACGGGGAGGATGGATGGGGCGGTAAGGAATCTATCAATAACTAATGTCTCTTACAGATATATCGTTATGCAAGTAGTAATTTGAGCATCTGAAAGAGACACATTAGTGATAGATTCCTTACCTTCGAATAGATACCCCAGCAATACCAACCCCGGTGGTGGGTCTGCGAATAAGATTACACCAGAAAATCACGGAGAACAGAACAGCCAAAGAAGCCGTCCCTTCGTACTGGACTGTCAAGGCAGTAGTGCTTAGTAAACGTGTGCAGCGAGGCCCACGTAGCTGCTTGACAAATGTCCAGCAAGGGAACGCCGCGTCCCAAGGCAGTAGTTGCTGCAGTTGCCCTGGTGGAATGGGCACGCAGCCCCACAGGAGACTCCTTCTTAGCCAACGAGTAACAAGCTTTGATGTAGAGAACGACACACCAAGAGATGGTCCATTTGTGCACGGCCCAACCTTTTTTGGCACCCACGTAGCCAACAAAGAGTTGGTCATCCACCAGGAACTGTTGTGTGTGGCTCAGGTAGAAGGAGAGTGCACGTTTTGGGTCCAGACGGTGAAGCCTTTCTTCCTCTCTGGAAGAATGCAGGAGGAGGAAAGAAGGTGGTGGTGGTCTGCCCGATGTGGAAGGGCGTGACAACCTTTGGAAAGAAAGAAGGGCGGGTCCTTAGAACCACCTTGTCTGGATGAACAGAAAAAAAAGAAGGTTTAGAAGAAAGAGCCTGGAGGTCACTCACTCTTATGTCAGAGGTGATAGCTACCAGGAAAGCCGTCTTTAGAATGAGAAGACTTAATGGACAGTTATGAAGGGGCTCAAAGCGAGCGCACATCAGATACGTCAAGAAAAGGTTTAAGTCCCATTGAGGCATGATGAACGGCACAGGAGGAAAAGTGTGCGCAATGCCTTTCAGAAAACGGTTAACAACCGGGGACTTAAAAAGAGAAGGCTGATCTGGAAGCCGTAGAAAGGCTGAGATGGCAGAAAAATAACCCTTGATAGTGCCCAGAGCAGAACCCTGCCGGGCCAAGGAAAGAAGGAACAGAATAACTTAAGAAAGAGGGGCAGAAAGGGGATTCACAGACTTCGCTGTGCACCATGCCACAAACTTGTTCCACCTGCAGGCATATACCGTTTTCGTGGAGAGACACCTGGCTGCCAGAATAACATTAGACACTTCAGGAGGAAGATCGGAAGCGGTCAACGCATGGAGCTGGAGGCTGGACAGGTTCGGGTGGAGGACCGTTCCCTACTGCTGAGACAGAAGATCCTCCCTAAGAGGCAGCCGGATCGATCGCCATGCTGAGTATCTTGGAATACCAATATCTTCGAGCCCAATCCGGAGCCACAAGGATAACTTGGACCCGGTCGTGCCAAATCTTCTTCAGCACTCTGGGCAGAAGTGGTATAGGCGGAAAGGCGTACAACAGACCGCAGCTCCACTCGCGACGAAAAGCGTTGCTGAGCGAGTGCCGCCTTGGAAATTGCAACGTGCAGAACTGATGACATTGCACGTTGTCTTCGCTGGCGAATAGATCTCCTCACTGCAGAAAGAGACCTTGCGCCACATCCGAGTTCAGACGCCATTCCTGATCCATCAAGCACCGGCGGCTGAGTTCATCCGCCCTGGCGTTCAAAGAACCTGTCAGGTGTTGAACCACCAAGGTAATAACTTGATGTTCCAGCCATGTCCAGAGGCGCAGATCCTCCTGACATAGGGTCCACGACCCCACCCCACCCGGTTTGTTGAACACCTGAACCACACTTCCCCGGACAGAGGGAAGGAATGCCTTCAGTTCAAGTCAGATCGCCCGAAGCTCCAAAAGGTTGATATGGAGTCTGGACTCCGCCAGAGACCAGAGGCCTCTGATCGCCGCCTCTCCCAAGTGGTCCCATCCCAGGAGGGACACGTCTGTCACCACTGTGTGCTCCGGTTGGGGAAGGGAGAGGAATCTGCCATTGACCCAATCGTAATTTGTGAGCCACCACTGCAATTGCGGTGCAGTGCCCTCCGAGATCTGGACGTGATCGGACAGGTTGCCCTGATGCTGCGCGCACTGGAACTTCAGGTCCCACTGCAGAGCCCGCATAGTCCACCTGGCATGTTGCACTAGCAGGATTCAGGAGGCCATCAGGCCCAGGCGCCGGAGGGTCATCCTGACAGAAACCCGGGATAGAGGCCGAAAGATCGGAATCATAGCCTGAATATCCCGGACTCGCTGCTCGTGAGGATAAACCCGAAATTGCGTCGAATCCAGAACCGCTCCGATGAAGGGGAGCTTCCGACTTCGGCACATTGATGGAGAACCCCAGCAATTGCAGGAGGTCAACCATAGTCTGAAGGTGGGTGACAACTGCCTGGTATGAGCCCGCCTTCAACAACCAATCATCGAGGTAGGGGGAAGACTGACACCCCTGACCTGCGCAGATGAGCTGCGACCACAGTCATCACTTCCGTGAACACCCGAGGGGCACTGGTAAGACCAAAGGGGAGCACGACAAACTGAAAATGCTCCCGGCCTACCATGAACCGTAGGTAACGTCGGTGGGCCGGCAGGACGGGGATGTGAAAATATGCATCCTGCAAGTCCAACACTACCATCCAGTCTCCAGGGTTGAGGGCAGCCAGGACCTGAGCTAGAGTCAGCATCTTGAATTTCTCCTTCCGGAGGAAGCAACTGACGTTCCGAAGGTCCAAGATGGGGCGCATGCCCCCCTTGTCTTTCTTGGGGACCAGAAAGTAGTGGAAATAACAACCTACCCTACTTCTGACCCAGGAACGCATTCGATGGCCCCCTTGGCCAAGAGGGCCCTGACTTCCTGCTGGAAAAGCACAAAGTGATCCCCCGACATGCGGTGGCAATGAGGTGGCATGGCTGGAGGGAAGGACTGAAAGGGCAAGGAATAACCCCCTTGGATGATCTGCAACACCCACTTGTCCAATGTAATATTGCACCAGTGGGGGAGGTGGTGGCGCATCCTGCCACCCGCCGGTGTGGAGTGTTCCACAAAGCTCAGATTAGGAAGGTTTGGAGGTAGAAGTAGCGGGGGCGCAAGTGGACTGACCCCCACGCTGATTCCCAGACCCGCCCCTGCGGAAGCAGCGGCTGCGCTGAGGCTGGTTCTGAGCAGGCTTGCTGAAGGAACGTGTCTGAGCACCCCTGCCGAAAACCAGGAGTTGCTGGGCTCTTTGTAGAAAGACCCAAGGACTTGCCCGTGGCCCGCGAGTCCTTAAAACGCTCCAGTGCACCGTCGGCCTTATCACCAAACAGGCGAGTGCCATCAAAGGGCATGTCCATGAGAAAACGCTGGACATCGGGCGAGAACCCAGTAGAACGCAACCACGCGTGGCGACACAGCGCCACGGTTGTCCAAAGCACACCGAATGGCAAACTTAGCCACATCCTTACCCTTGACTGGGGGTGAGTGTTTGATTTGCTCAAACGCTCCGTCCATCATCCCCTTTTGTATCGCATCCTTACCCTCAGCAACCGCTTGGGAAAGAACAGCCTGAATTTCCTCAGGACACTGAGGCAATAACTGAGCCACGGTATCCCACACCGCATGGGAATAGCGGCCTAATAAGCAGGCGGTGTTCACCGACCGCAGCCCAAAGCTGGCCGAGGAGAACAACCGCTTACCACTTCCTGGCGTCCTTATCCGGCGGAGCCGTGGGAAAAGTACTCTGCGACGTCAAGGCTTGGATAACCAGACTTTCAGGCGTCGGATGGGTGGTGAGTAAGGAACTGTCACCAGGCGGTGACGCCTGGCGACATTCTTATCCACAGGGGCCCCTGTGGCCAGTCGCGACAAAGTACCTAACAGTGACAGCGTCATTGAAGGGAAGCAGCAGCTCCGAAGAGGTAGACGCCGTCTGGAGCACCTCGCTGAGGAGGTTAGTCTTGAGGGCCACGGTAGGAAGGTCTAGGTTGAGGACCTCAGCAGCCCAACGGAGCACCATCGTGTAGGAAGCACCCTCCTTCATCAATCAACCAAGAAATTTATAGAGCGTGCTACTCACCCGTGGGGGTCTCAAGGCGCTTGGGGGAGGGGGGGCGGTGCTGCTACTGCTCGAACAGCCAGGTCTTGAGGTGTCTCCTCAAGGTGATGTGGTCCTGGGTCAGACGTAGGTGGGCGGGGAGGGAGTTCAATGTCTTGGCGGCCAGGTAGGAGAACGATCTTCCTCCGGTGGTGGTTCTGAGGATCCGTCGGATGGCGGCGAGGGCAAGGGTGGCGGAGCTGGCGGGTTGGAGTGTAGAAGGTGAGGCGTCTGTTGAGGTATTCGAGTCAAACGTTGTGGAGTGCTTTGTGTGCGTGGGTGAGGAGCCTGAACGTGAATCTTTTGTTGACAGGGAGCCAGTGCAGGTCTCTCAGGTGGTCGGTTATGTGGCTGTGTCGGGGATGTCCAGAATGAGGCGTGCGGATGCGTTCTGTATGCGCTGGAGCCTGTTCTGAAGTTTTGCTGTGGTTCCTGCGAATAGGGTGTTTCCGTAGTCCAACCGGCTGGTGACAAGGGCCTGGGTGACCGTCCTTCTCATTTCGGTGGGGATCCACCTGAAAATCTTTCGAAAGCATTCGCAGGGTATTGAAGCATGAGGACGAGATGACGTTGACTTGTTTGGACATGGTGAGCGAGGAGTCCAAGATGAATCCTAGGTTGCGTGCGTGGTCCGTGGGTGTCGGTGGGGAGCCCAGCGCGGTGGGCCACCAGGAGTCGTTCCAGGCAGATTGTGATGTTCCCAGGACGAGGAACTCCATTTTGTCTGAGTTTAGCTTTAGGCGGCTGTATTTCATCCATTCCGCGACGTCTTTCATTCCTTCCTGGAGGTTGATTCTGGAGGTTGCTGGGTCTTCATCGTGGGCATAGGAGAGGCAAACCCTGGTCGGAAGAGACATCTAGGTCGTCTGCGTCCTCCAGATCGTCCACCCAGTCCTGCTCGGAGTCACAATGACAGTAAAGAGGGTACTCGGACCCCTCCCAATCATCCACCACCTCCGCTGCCGGAGGAGGCGGCTGCAGAGCCGGAGGAGGGACTAACTGCATCGGAAACAGCGCCGGCCGTCGCTGTCTCCCAATGCGGTTCACAGGCAGGAATTAAATGGCCCTGGAACCGGGGCACAGGAGAAACGAACGGAACCCACAGCGGCGCCGACGGCAGCGCTAGGGCCAGAGTCGGCAGTGCGCGACCCCGTGGCGCTGCGGCCAGAGCCAACAGCATAGGATCCTATGGTGCCGAAGCTGGATCCGCCGGCGGCTGCGACGGACCAACAGCATCTGGACACAGGACCGCGGGGCCCAAAGACGCACCGGCGGGAGCCCGAGGCCTAAAAAGGCGGTCCATGGTGGCAAGAAATTCTTGCACCTGTTCGGGAGTCGCCGACTGACCCAGGAAAGGTGGGTAGACCGCGGGACTCCCAGGCTCCAAGAGAGCCGCAGGGGCAGAACCCCTGTCCCCCTCGTCCGCATCCGAGCACTGACGGGGGAACGTCGGAGAACGAACACGCTTCTTTGACTTCTTTTTATGTCGTCGCTTACCAGAATCAGAGGGCGAAGACTTGGAGCCCGAGGAGCGACGACTGTGGCCCCGCAAGCGTTCCCGGGAACGGTCCCTGGACTCAGAGCGGCGTCAGGACGAGTGCCGGACCTCCAGTAGCTTCCTGCGCCACTCCCTCAAGGCCTTCGGGGCCATAGCCAGACAGGCCCGGGAGTCGTGGTCGGTCTCCAGGCAGTAGAGGCAAAAATCATGGGGGTCTTCCACCGATATTGCGACGACAGGCCCCACAGGACTTAAAGCCAGGCATCCCTACGTGCACCAGGAGAAAAAGGGGGAGACAAAAGTCTCAAAAGAGTACTCCAAAAGTGACTGAGGTATGTGCTCTATCCGGATATGCGCTTGATGGGACAGAAAAAGAAAGAACTGACGTCAGCGCGCATGGGTGGTGCCTAAGTAGTCTCCGTGACGTCATCTCGGCGCTTACCACTCCAGTGACGGACGCAGAGCCGCAGGACGCCAACTACTGAAGGGCAGGGGTACTACTAGCAAAACATTCCGGATCCAGTCTGACGCCTGGGGATATTCTAAGGTAAGGAATCTATCACTAACGGGTCTTTCAGTTGCCACAAAACACAGATACTTTGGCCACAGCATTCTAAACCTCACTCCACTTTATCTGCTAAGGTAGTGGATTAAAGTATTGTTGAAAAAGGCTTGTACGACCAAGCATACAATGGAGGGGAGAAATGCTTTCAGGCCTAGTCGGATGAATCAAAGCTTCAATACGATGATTTACAGCCAAAGCTCTGCCAGGCACCACAGGACTTGCACCCTCATCTCAAAAGGTGACCATCCCAAACCGAAAGGGAGGCAGAATTGGAAGATCCACCAAAATATTTTATTGGCACATGCATGTGTCGACGTACGGAAAGACCGTGGTGAAGAACTCCACCCATGTGGAGAAGATGATTTGACTCTGAAGCCATAGTAGTCCATGGCACCACAGGAGAGACATCATCCTTCACCAGGTGAGGGGGACTAGTCAACCAGCTAGTGGTCAAAAAATGAACATGCACATTACTGACCTTAAGAGGGAAGCAACCACTATTGTCATCCCTTTGGTGAAAATATGACCGGATGCAAAGCCGAAGCAGCTTCGCACACTGGTAATATTGGTACCCCACTATGAAGCCGAGGCATTGCTTTGGGCTGGGACCGGAAAATAGGCATTGTGTAGGCCCAAGGAAATCAGTCCTCTCCGCTGATGACCAAGAAGATATGGCTCAAACATGGCATATTAAATTCTTCAAGGCAAACACATACATTCAGGTATTACAGGTCTAGGTTGGGCATGGGGTGCTTACCCATCCTGAGAACCAGGAAGTAGGAGTAAAACCTTTGTCCCCGCTCTCGCTGGGTCCGCAATTTGACAGATCCTTTCTGCAAAATGGTGAAGACATCAAACTCCAAAATCGAGACAAAGGCTAAGAAGAATTTCCTGGCAGAAGATTGATTTTGCAGACGAAAAGCCACAAGGGGAGCTCATACGCCGTGGGTATCAACTGGAGCACTCCAGTAAGAGGAGTCCAAGAGGTGGTCAAGAAAGTTGAAGACTCTCCCCACGAAAGGAAGTTTGTGTGTGGGGGAAGGACTAATCAGAGCGACTTTGAGGCATCAGTCAGTGGAGACTGCAGCTGCTATTGCTGCTGGAGAAACTTTGCTCCTTCTCTCACAAAAGGAACTAAAAATTAGTAGAGAAAAAATCCACAAAAGCAGTGGCACTGTTGTTGGAATTGTTTGGATGTTGGTGAAATTGTTTGGCAGAATAGGCAGTGTGCTGTGCCATGACCATTTTTTAATTATTTCTGCGTCAACCAGCCTGGACATCTCTAGAAGATGCTGTAGAGTATATCCAGACATGCCTGTGCAATGTTACAGCTGCTGTCATAGAGCATGCAACAATATCAGCCGAATTGAGACTGCAATTTAACATTTAATTTGAAGCATCTCGACCATCTCTCACAATCTCTGAAAAACAGCACTTTGTGTAGTCTGGAAATAAAGGTATTTCAATATATCAGGATTTATAAAGCGCAGCTAATCACACCATAGGGTATCCAGGCGCTTGCAGGCCATGGAGGCTTATTCGAACAGCCAGGTCTTGAGGGCCAGTCGGAATTACGAAAGTGAGGTGAAGGTCCGTGGGGAGGCTGTTCCAGGTCTTTGCTGTAATGTGGGAGAAGAAGCATTCTCCACTTCTGATTTGGTAGATGCGGGGAGTACAGGCAAGTGAAAGGGAGGAGGAGCGTAGTCTTCTCGATGGTTGGTGGAAGCTCAGGCAGTGGTTAATGGAGGCGGGTCCTTGGTTGTGTAGAGCCTGGTGTGAGGGGGTCAGCAGCTTGTATTGGTATCTCTTCTGTACGGGGAGCAAGTGGTGTTTCTTGAGGTGGGGTGTGATGTGGTGTGGTTTTGCCAGAGAATGAGTCTTGCTGCAGCGTTCTGTATGGTTTGAAATCGCTGTAGAAGGTATGCAGCGATTCCTACATAGAGGGTACTGCTGTAGCCCAGTCGACTAGTCAAGATGGCTTGTTTCACTGTGCATCTCGTGTGTAGGAGACTGCCACTTGAAGATGTTATGACTGAGTAAGCAGGTGGAAGAGACCACGTTTATCTGCAATTTCATGCTGAGCTTTATGCCAATGATGATTCGGAGGTTTCTGGCATGGCTGGTGAGAGTGGGTGCGGGTCCTAGGTCAGATGGCCACCGAGAGTCGTTCCATGGGTTGCTGCTGCTGCCAAAGATCAGTCTTTCTGTCTTGTCTGTGTTCAGCTGCAAGCAGTTGTTCTGCATCCAGTCTGCGACGTTTGTCATGCATCTGTGTAACTTGGTTCTGGTAGTGGTGGAGTTGTTGGTGAGTGAGAGGATGATTTGAGTGTGAAGATGATTTGAGTGTTGCCTGCATAGGAAACTATGTTGAGACTGTGGGATCTGACAATGTTGGCCAGAGGGGTCATTTATGCGCTGAAGAGTGTGGGGGCTGAGCCCTAGGGACACGGAAGGTGATCTCCTGTGGTTAAGAGGTGGATCAACGGAGTTCTTCTTGGATTCCGATGTGGAGTCTTTCAAGCAGTGTGTGGTTGGACTTGCGGTCCAGAAAACTGGTAAGTAAGGTCCTGTGGTACAGTTTTGCCAAGGACGCCTGAATCAAAAAGCTTTCCGGAAAAGAATGAGCCAACAATAACTCTGGCTCCAAAGGTGCAGGTCTATGGCGGTGCGACAGCTACCGATGAGCGGCCGTGCCTGGACAGTTTCTTTCATGCATCAACAAGCTTGAGCATGGTCTTATAGAAGGTCAAAGGAGGCTCAGGATGGCTGTAGAGACTCTTTAAAGATGTTGGACTTCAGCACAGCATTATGTGCAGCAATTCAAGCGCACATGCAACCTTCTAAACAACTGCCATGATGAACAGACTTCCTCTGAGGGAGGCCCAGCAGGATAGGGTCCATACCCCTTCGAGAGATTTATCAAATCCAATGGCATTCTGACAGTCTACAAAAAGCTCAAGAATTAGTATATATTTGGTGGCAGGGGGATATGCGCATCCAAATAGTTTTCTTCAGGGCACTGGAACAAGAAATATCCAGTGTTTATGAATCAAAGTCAAAGAGCTCTTCCTTGTGAGCAAACCTCTTCTGGGAGTAGGGTCCACAAGGAATGGATTCTCAGAGCAGGCTTTCAACCTTCTCTGTTGTGACTCTTAAGATTGTCTTTGTTTTCGAGGGCTGAGGCCAAGAACAGTGCATCTGAATGCAAGTGTAAGAGCCTGGAACTCTGAATAAAAACTAGAACTGGCTCAGAGGTAGAAGAATTATCGAACATTTGAGAACGGCACTGCCAACTCCCATACCATATTCCCTAAGGCAGGCCTTTTTCCTAGAAGAGTACCTGTCCTTCCTATGACGTTTGTGTTTTTCATGAAAGGACTCTTTGGAATGTCGCTCTACTCAGTCAGTCAGTTCAACTTTATTCGGATACAAGAGTACCGATAAAAGCACACAAAACAAATACATCCGCTCAATTGACACAAAAGATTAAAAATAATTTTTAAATATCCGGTATACAGGTACTAAAGTGACTTGTGCGAAGCTATACATCATATCAATACATGTAATTACTAAAAGGGAGAAACATTGCAGAATCTATTTATAACAATATCAAGGGTCCATCATGTATCTTCGCGCCCTTACTGCAGATTTTAGGAAAGTGCTAGTGCTGAAAATAAGCTCAACATCTAGTTCTATCATGGATCGATATACTACCTCTAAACAAATTGGTCTTCTTTTGTTAAAATATGGGCATAAAAACAGTTTAAAATATTTGATATAGTATTTGCAGAAAAATATAAAGTGCGTAAATAGTTTGCTTACTCCTCCCGTCACAAGAGCACAAGTTAAAATTTGAATTTGGACTATAACCAAGTGAAAAGCAGAGTGCAAAACAAATTGTGCCGGCTCTTAGACGAAACAGTAGACTCGTCTCCCAGCGGCTCATTGGTAAGGACAAATACATGTGGAGTGGGTGACTGTACCGTTCGATGACCATACAGTTGCTCACAGTTATTTTCCTAGCCTCAGCCGCCTCCCGCTCGATCTTATATAAGGAGTACAGAGTATTCTGCAAAACTTTTTTTGTCGACTGAGGCAGCAAGTGTGGGGTCCCGAAAAATGCTTTCCATATTTATACTGCACAAGCTACTCAGCACACCGCTCAACCATGGGATTTCTAGGTGCTTAGCACAGCGTAAACAGTCCTTAATGATCAACTGTGTCAAGGAGGCTGCTTCGTTCTTCCATACTGCAATCCACATTAGTGCCGGACGTGCCCAGATAAAATCAGTTATAAAACTAATATTAAGCTCTTTGTGACATATATATTGGGGGGTTGAGATTAGAACATTCAATAGTTTCCTACAAAACCTGTTCTCTTCCTGCTGTATAGATGAACAGTTGGCCATTCCCTAGATCTCGGCGCCATGTGGCCACCGGGGTGCACTGAAGTTTGTAGATTATCTGTGCAGCTAATAGTGCACCCATGGTCTTAGGGCGAGGTATGTTTAAGATCGAATTGGTGGCCTTTGAGAACTTGCTCCTGGCGTGAGCTAAATGCTCACTCCAGGAGCTGTTCGCAGCAAAGGCCAATCCCAAATAGACGAAGGATTTTACCAAAGTCATCTTATGGCCGTCTATTATGATCGGGCGTATGTCATGCTTGCCCGGGCCACTACTCATTAAAAATGATTTTTTTAAATTTACCCGCAGGTCTAGATTTTTCATGAAACAATTAAAATTTTGGACAAGTAGGCGCAGTGAATTTGGTGTGCGGCCTATATGAACTGCATCGTCTGCATAAAGCAGCACAGGGATGGGTTCTTTATTAATGTATGGGACGTCTTGGGTGGCCAGTTTAAGAGTGGCGTTTATGATATATATATATAAAGCAGGGGGGGCCAACACGCATCCTTGTCTGACCCCCCTGCCGATATTAATAGTGCCCGAGACCTCTCCTCCCACCCCAATTCTTACTCGGGCCTTAAGGTCTCTGCAAAATAGCCAAAAAATTCACCAGGGTTTCATCCAGGCCCCCCGCCAAAAGGATTGCCCACAGCTTGGACCTATTTACTAGGTCATAGGCTGTGGACAAATCCATAAAAGCCATATAGACCGGGGATTTTTTAGCGATAGCATATTTACCAATAATTAGGTTCAGGTTGAGGCATTGTTCCTTAGTGCCCACCTTTCCCCTGAAACCCAACTGACAGGGATCTAGGATGTTATTTGCTTCTGTCCAATCTGTAATTTTATTATAAAGGACTCTGCCTAAAATTTTGAGGGTATTGTCTATTAGGGAGATGGGACGGTAGTTACATGGAAGTGATCTATCTCCCTTCTTGAAGATCGAGACTATTATACTTCTAGCCCATGTGTCAGGTATCTTTGCCAACGTCAAGTTGTTAAAAATATTCAGAAGCAGGGGTGCCTAAAAGGCCGGGTTCCACTTGATTAAATCTATGGGCAGCCCGTCAGGACCTGGCGCTTTGTTGCCTAGACTTTGGTTAATAGCTTCAATTACTTCTGAAATACTAATATCAATAGGTGTTGGATTACCTGGAATAGGAATTGAATCGCATGGGGATGGAACAGAGTAAATAGTTGAGAAATGATCCACCCAAGCGTCGCTAGCTATATTGAAGCTAATTGGCATCAGTGACTGGCCCATAGAGCGCACTTCCCTCACTGCCGCCCAAAAGATGTTGCCATTTTTTAAGTTAGCTGCGTCGGACAATTTGTCCCAGCGTTCCTTCAGAACTTCATTCTTCCTATTTTAGATGGCCACCTTTTATACATCCCTGGCCCGTTTAACTATCATGGGGCATCTCGGGGTTGTAGTTAATGCACTATGTAGGTTCCTGTTCGCTTCGGAACAATCATGATTGAACCATCTGGGGATAGATGCCACCTTTTGAGGAGGTTTGGATAGAATAGTTTTAATCGTCTGGCAAATTTTCCGGAAATCAGCAATTACCTGTGCTGGTTGGGATTCAAGAGAAAGGCAGGAATTGATAAGTGGCATGTTGCCCTTAACCAGTGTCCTGAAAATTTCCGAGTTGTCGGACCCTTCCAGCATAGTCTTAGGTTATCCGTTGAAACCAATAGATTTGCCGACCCACATTCAGTCTGAAAAATAGGCCGTCGGGTTGTATATAATGTTACCTTAATGGGATTATGGTCCCCGAAGTCGGAAGGTACGACTGCAGCAGAAACCAACTGTTTTTCAATTAGAGGGCATATCAAAATATAATCTATTGTAGAACTACTCCCCCTTCCCCTATATGTTGGATGATTAATCATATCAGAGTCTGCAACCAGGTCCATAACGTTAGATAGATTATAAGAATTGATCAGCCTTTTTAGTTCTCTCCCTCTGCTGAACGAGGGTTGTGCATAGTAGGCTATCCCCTTATCGGGACCTAAACCGTTAATTTTAGCATTAAAATCACCGCCTACTAAAATACACAAGGGATCTCCCTTATTGGATTGGTTATCTAAATCTGAAATACAATCAAAAAGCTTTATAAAACTTTTGTTTGGAACGGACTGAAAATCATTACTATAAAAATTTAGTAAATAGAGTTGAATACCTCTTTTATACAATACGGCCTGAAAATCTAGGCTATGGGTTAAGATTATTTTAAAACTTCCCCCAGCTGCCACGTTAATACCCATGAATAAACCTCCCTATGGCCTTCCCATCCCGGGTACTTTTGATGGGATGCTGAAACAATGGAAACCCTCAATATATAGATCTTCGATGGCCCAGGTTTCCTGGAACATGAGAATATCATATTCCCTTATTGAATTTACCCATTCAATATTATCAAGTTTTGGTCGGAGACCTGCCACATTCCAGCTCAGTACACTCAAGCTAGCACCATTGTCTCTATTTGCTGGTTCTATCATCCCTTGGGCACAGTTTGGAACCGTCAGTGTGTCTTCAGCTGGCATGATACTTTCGGCCACTGAATCTAAGGGCTTTGGTGGTCAGTCTTGCTGGTCTAAACTACAAAGAACTTAGTAATTATTTGAAAGGGGCATGGCTATTCTAGGGTCTCTATTAGGGATGAGTGGTCGTTTATAAAAAAATAACCTAAGGGTAGTGCACTAATATCAGTGGGAGGGTTAAAAGTTTCATCAGTTGCAGACAAAAGATGGCAAACCTGCTGGGGCCTTCTAAAATTTAAGACAACACAGTCTCCCTAAATGCATTTGTTTGAGGGGCCTACCCACCCTACTCTTCTGGCCATAATTAGATCCTCCCTTCTTGGTGGATCAACATTTTTATGCTTGTGGAGTCAGTCCACTGACTTTCTTTGCAAGTCGAACGAGGACTCCCTCTGTCCTTCTTTCAATGCCGGAACACCACTTAGAACCAGAACATATGGTGCGGATAACGGTGGGAGATGTAAAACATCCGGATTGTTGGTAGCACTTGAGTCACTAGAGGCTCGAATTGCTTCATTACTACCATTGGTTGACCTTAGGGAATGCTTGGGGGATCTGCTTTGGTTTGCATTCCCCTAGGAATTCAGTCTGGGTAGAGATGGAGTTAGTGAACATGGTCTCAAGTAAACCATTGCCAGCCCCTCCTTCATTGTTACTCGAGACGTCTGTGTTTGGATCATTTAACTTTCTTATCATTCCGCCTGATTAAGTTTAGGTGCGTTTTTCTTACCCCCGGGACTGAAGCAATCGGTGTCCGCCGTCTAATTACCTTGCCATGTGTGTTACTGGCTGGAGCATGTGAGTCCAGGATTTTCGGAGAGGAGATAGGTGGGGTGTTTATTACCTCTATATCGGGGCTCAAAGGGACGGGGGTAACTCAAATTGACAGGGGAAGGAAAATCATTAGTGCCCCCGATTGACAAACGTGATTGGGGCGCGGCAATGTCTAGGTATAACCGTCTCTCAGTTGCCTGGATCTCATGGATGAGCACCGATTCAGCCCTTACGATGAAGCCGTCCAGTTTACCGGCTACTCCCCTTCCGTTTACTCATTATTGACATGTAGCACTGAATGATCTTTGTGTAATAGTAATTAGGCACCGATGCTTTGAATGGATGGCAATTTTACCTTACTTTCTGGGTCGTCGTTGGTCCTTTGAACGAAAGTCCACAGACGGCCCACCCTTTGCCCGGGCTTCGTCCGGCGTCCGCCCGCGTCCCGCGTTGCGTGAGGACTCGATTATATGCACCCTGGTGCAAGGGGGAGGGGCCGGTAGTCCAGTCCTGGCCCCGTGGCAGTCTGGGAGGTGTAGGCGCTCTTCAAAATGCCCCCCACGCTGGCTCACCGCTCTCTGTACCAGCGATGCGTCTCCTGCGAAGCGCGAGAAGTTTTTGTAGTCTCCGGTGCAAGGGGGAGGGGCCGGCAGTCCAGTCCTGGCCCCATGGCAGTCTGGGAGGTGTAGGCGCTCTTCAAAATGCCCCCCGCGCTGGTTCACCGATCTCTGTACCAGCGATGCTCTACTCACAGGTCGGGAACAAGAGCAGCTTCACCTTCTGCTCCAGAATGACTTTCAGATGCATTGATATGCAGGAATCACAGGTCGAGGGATTGGGTAGCTAACATGAGGACTGGACAAGGACATCTGTTTACAAGACTGTTGTAAGGTAGTATAACACAAACACCAAGTGAGGTGCTATTTGCAGACTTTTATGGGAAAATCAATATGGTAAATTTAATACATGATGTACAAACAAAGAGCGCCAGACCTGCTTTAGTAAGGCACAAAGAAAAAAAAAAGCAAGTATATTCATAAGGTAAGGAATTTGCAAGAAGAAATATCCTCAGAAAAAAGAGATTCAATTAAATCTCAACTGGAAGTGGCCCAAGGTTTTCCAAAATAATTTCAGGCTATTGGACCACAAGCACATGGCAAGTCATCTATACCGTAGAACATACTTGCAGTTCAACATAAATCACCTTTGCTTCCAATAGGCCTGGGCAGCCTTGCCAAAATTGCAATTGAAACAAACTCAGATATGTGAACAGTAGAATCATTCTACTAAATAGCAATGGGTTGCAGCCCCGCTGTGACCTTTGAAAACAACAGTTCAGCTCAACACCCCCAACAATTGACCAAACTGTGTGAGAAGCAATATGAGCAGCCTTTAGACAAGACTACTTCAAATTGGCATTTATACTTCTGCACATGACAGCCCTCAGACAACACAGATTTCCTCACCAGACTCATTTCCTTGAACTTTGAGAATGGCTGAATTTAAAACATGCTGCATTAGTTTAAGTAAATCATGCCAGCGTCTTCGTCTGTAACAGGTCTGGATATGTCCCAAAAATGTTGCATTTTGCTTCCTTGAAAACGTCTTTGTGAAGAGCTCCTCAAACCCCTCTCTCAGGGGCAGCCAAATCAGACGATGATCTACTGGTTTGTACCTAATAAAAAGCAAAATAAGTAGTTTACCACCAAAAGTAAAACTTTAAAATGGTTGACATATTTTAAGTACACTCTACTAACGAGTAATCTCCTTCAAATCTCCCACCTCTAACAATGTAGCTCACCCACTTATACAACCACTAAAAATAACCAAACAAATCATGTTTAAGTGTTTTACGGTGCACTGGAGTTTGGAACTGAGCTTTACTCAAGTGGGCTGTTCTTTTCAGCGGCTCTTTCATATTT
Organism: Lissotriton helveticus; assembly: GCF_964261635.1. Lineage (NCBI taxonomy): Eukaryota > Metazoa > Chordata > Amphibia > Caudata > Salamandridae > Lissotriton > Lissotriton helveticus. The sequence continues at coordinate 770,957,300 of NC_136067.1, read as the reverse complement.
AAACATTCAGATGGAGCAACAAGCAATGAAATAAACCCTCCCCCACCACCACACTGTTCAAAGGGGATTTTGCGAAAACATTCAGCGTGGCCATACGCACATGAACTGAATGCTTTCACTTAACATTAAAACATCTTGCATCAGAAGAAGACAGAACCCCAAAGTTATGTATGGTTCAACTCTCTCATCTAAGCTCTAACATTCAATGCAACCAGAAAGCTACTATGCACAAATATATCCTGAGCTCGATTCCAGAGTAATATATGTCCTTATTAAATCAAAGCAGAAAAGGCGATCTTCTTATGTCCATCATTTATTCATCTCAATATGTATCCAAACGTGATCCTAGCCAACACGTGTTTCGTCTTTAAAGGTGTGCACCTCAGACTTCGTCAGGGCTAGAATATCATAAAACAAACAATCATTACTTAAGCACCTTAACACAGGTCTGAATTTCAAAACAAATACAGGGGAACAATCCACCAAATCCAAACCTGACACCCTCGTGATTGTGAAGGTAAAACACCACAAAAAGGCAAGGAGTAAATCAGTGCCTACTGAAAGATAAAATAAGGTGATACAAGCATTAAAAAGACACTAGAAACCATCATCCAAGTGCAGTAGGAAAATCACCACCAACAATAAAACACAAGTGACGAAACGTTCAAAGTGAAAGGAAAGTAGAATCTACAGACTCCTGAAGTTCAAGTAGTTTACACAAACTCGGTCAAGGTTCACGTTCAATGCTAACAAGTCTGTTATCAATAAGCTAGCATCACCGCTAATATGTAGGGCATGCAGGCTATTCCATAGTAAGGTAGCGGAGAGGGGACTACTAGAGGTGGGGACTCACCTATTGATATTGTTGGACTCTTTTTCTACCACTAGGACAAGGCGTTTTATATGATAATAACAAGTATATCCAATCATCTCATGTCTAAAAAGGAAAGTAGGGGCGTGGCCAAGATGGCGGCGGAGTAGGACGTATCCTCCTGTCCCTCCGGCGCCGTTAGTTTTGAGCCTTGATCAGCCCTCTGGGTGCCCATCCACGAGGGTGCGTGAGAGCAGATGCTGAGACCTCTGGCTCTGGTGAGGAGCCTATTTTTGTAGTGAGCGGAGCTGACGGACATTGCTTTGCCCCTTCCGGCCTTGCTGCCGCCCGGCGGGGAGTGTGGTGCGGGGCTGACGGAGGGGGACCCTGCCTGCCTTCAGTGGACCGGGACCGGAGTGGCGTTGTTGATCGGAGTTGGGGCTCCGACTCCCCCCGGAGAGGTGAAGACCTGAGAGCGGTGGCGGCGAGCGTAGGGGGACGACCGGTGGCAACAGCAGCCTTGTCCCCGGGCCGCCATTTTATATGACGAGCGGCCTGGACCGGCGGCCGAGTGGCGAGAGGCGGAGAGCTCACAGCGGGTGACGGTGCTGCCAGCAGGGAGCGGCGCCTGGGCTCAGACTCCGGCTCAGCAGAGGTGCGGGAGTGCTCTCCATAACGGAGGCAGGTGAGGCGGGCGGCAAACTGTGTCTCGGTCCGCGCATCGGAGGACGGCGTGCGTGAGCGGAGATGGCTGAGCAGCGTGGCGCCTGTGAATGAGAAGTGCTGGGCAGGTGTCTGGGCCGCGGCTGCTGTTTCGCTCCCGCAGCGGAGGTGCCCTGAGGAGCTGCTGGAGGGTGCTGGTGTGTGCTAGGAGAGGGGGAGCTCGATGCTGCTGCCCTAGCTGGGCTCTGTGGCTGTTGCCCTTGACCATTGCGCAGCATGGGCCCCTTGATTGGAGGTTAGCCTGCCACTGCCCGGTGTTGTGGCCTCATAGCCCTCATTGCTGCTGGGGACATTGGGCGTTGCTCCGCCCGGGGAGCGGGTGCGCAGTCGGCCCGCGTGTCGGCAGGGGGTGGCCCATCTAAGCAGAGGCCTAGTGGAGGTGCAGCTGCCCTACTAACGTAGCTCTCATCGCCCTGCGCTTTGGAGGTGGGGGGCGTTGGATGAGCCCATAAGCGGACAGTGGAGGCCGCGACTGTGACCGGTAACTCAGAGGGTCCTGCAGCAGGGGCAGCGTGGGGGCTCGGCGCCGCCCCACACCTCGGCGAGCAGCAGGCCGGTCCAGTAATGAGGTGAGGAGAGCGGGGGCGACCTCAGGAGGGATACGGTGGCTCGGTCCGTGCTCCGGCGGACGGCGCAGGAGCGGCCTAGTGACGGGAGCGGCGGCCTTCGGGGCCTGGGGCTGGGCCTGCGACGTTGAGGCTTGACCCCTCTGCCGGGGGCAGGGGGGGTGACTCCCTGCCTTCCCCCTTCACTTGCCGATCTGCTCCTTTGGGTGTGGACCGAGGCCGGAGGCTGGTGCAGTTCCCTGGCGGCGCTGGTGTGAGGTGGTGCCCCCCCCCTTCTGAATGGTGGTCCCCGGCCTCACACACGTGGAGCACCACTGTCCTTCAGCCTCTCGACCCCGAAGGGCATAGCTTACTGGGGGCCAAGCACAGAGCGACGACTGTGGGAAACGGCGCAAGATAGCATAATTTGAGCAAGATTGGTGCCCGCATAGGCCTGACTAATACCGTTGTCTGTGGCTGGGGCAAGATGGCAACGAGCAGAACTAGGAAGAATAAGCCCCCGAAAAAGATTCGCCTGCGTCGGTGGTGAGGCACGACGCCCCGAAAACTGAGAAGTCGCCGCGGCCCAAGAACGGCAATGGGCCAGCTACCAAGGCCTTCATGGTGGAGTTGTTTGCGGCCATTAAGGAGGACATTTCAGAGCTGCGCTCCCAGTTGGCCTCTGACCTGCGGGAGGTACGACGCGATGTGGATGCGATAGGGGAGAGAGTGGCTACGCTGGAGGAGCATGACTTGGAAATGGCGGGTGACATACGTCGCCTCCAACAGGATGTGATTAGGCTGACTGAGCAGAATCTAGACCTCGAGGCGCAAGCTGAGGATCTAGAGAACATGTCACGTAGAAACAACATTCGGATTCGAGTGGTGTCTTGGAAAGATGAGGGGTCCGACCTAAGGGAGTATGTGGGAGCCCTCTTCAAACAGGTGCTGGATGAGGAAGACCTGCCGGACATCCAAATGGACAGAGTTCACCGGGTGGGCCTGCCGAGGGGACCTAAGGCCCCCCCTCCTGATATCTTAGTGTGCATCCACGATTTCCAGCTCAAGGAGCGGATTCTGCGGAAGGCTCGAGATCTTAACCCCCTCCAATTTCGGGAGCACTGGCCGCTGCTCTTCCAAGATCTGGCAAAAACAACAATTGATGGACAGAATGCAGAGCAATGTCATACATTCACCCCAGTACAGAGATCTGGGCCTAAATCCATCGTTTTTTTGCACTCTACACCACCCCAGGTCAGACATGGCCATATGCAAATCAGCCTTGACCCTGTGCCTCATGGGAACAGTCCAGCCCGAACTGCCAAGCCATGTCTTTCCTGGACTGGAATCAAGCATCCAAGGACCGGTTTCTGGCTATCAGCCTTCATCAGCCTGGATAGCTTGACTCCAGTGGTGTGGAGAGCATGGGACTCACGTCTGAGCATACCCAGTCTGGGCTGGACTGTTCCCATGAGGCACAGGGTCAAGGCTGATTTGCATATGGCCATGTCTGAACTGGGGTGGTGTGGAGTGCAAAATAACGATGGATTTAGGCCCAGATCTCTGTACTGGGGTGAATGTATGACATTGTTCTGCATTCTGTCCATCAATTGTTGTTTTTGCATTTGTCACCCCGAGTGGGATGGGTATGCTCAGACTGCTATCTATAGACGCGGAGAAGGCCTTTGACCGCGTAGATTGGGACTATTTGTTTGCCGTATTACAGAAGTTCGTCCTGGGGAATAACTTCACCCAGTGGATTCGGTGCCTCTATGCGGCCCCCAAAGCGGCGGTGCGTGTCAATGGCTGCAAGTCGGCTCTCTTCCCAATCGCAAGAGGAACGCGGCAGGGTTGCCCCCTGTCCCCGTTACTTTTTGCGCTCTATATGGAGTATATCTGGGATTAAGTTTGGGGCGGACACACATAAGATCAGTCTGTACGCGGACGATGTCATCCTCTCACTCACTCACCCGCACTCTTCCTTACGGGGCATATCCCGAGAACTGAAGGAGTTCCAGAAGGTGGCAGGATTCAAGGTCAATTTCACTAAATCGCATATCCTCAACCTGTCTGTCCCGGAGGAGGAAGTCCTGGATTTGAAACGGGACTTTGATTTCCAATGGGCGCACACCGATATCCAGTATCTGGGAATTCGCTTAGCACCGTCAATCTCTAAAACTGTGTCCCTGAACTACAAGATTTTGGTTGAACAGGTTGGTAAGGCCCTCTCTGACAGGTCCCGCCTCAAGCTGTCCTGGTTTGGGAGATTGGCGGTCCTAAAGATGGCTGTTCTTCCCCGCATACTGTATCGGTTTCAAATGCTGCCACTGACCCCACCACCAGATATTCTCCTGAAGCTGCAGGGATCCCTTAACAAATTCCTCTGGGACAATAAAAGGCTGCGACAAGCGCTGTCCGTGGCGGTTGCTCAGAGGGCGGCTGGAGGATTAGGTTTTCCCCTGCTCTCTGCCTATTTCCAGGCGTCCGTCCTGAGATATATAGTTGAATGGAACAGACCCATGTCCAGTAAACACTGGAATTTCATGGACCAGACGGTGTCGGGCTGCAACTTTTGGCGAGAGCTATGGTTGCCTAGCAAGCATAGGGCTTGGGGCCTCTACTAGTCTCCGGTGACGACACCGACCCTCAAGGCATGGGATCAGTTGGCGTCCCGAAAGGGGTGGACTACGTTCCCCCCACCGATGACACCCATTGTTGACAATCCAGACTTCCCCCCCGGGCCGCGCGTCCCCTGTCTTCTATCTCTGGCAAGAGGAAGGCTGTAAGAGAGTGGGTTCCCTCTTTGACTTGGATGGACTGATCCTGTTTCCCCTGCTGCGAACGGAGTTCTTCCAACTGCCGGCGGCTGATGCCTTCTCCTACACACAGGTGGCACACTGGGTAACCCAACCCACTAACGTAGCTGCTATGTCGCATCCGCTGACCAAGTTCGAAAAATGGCTGGTCTGTAAGAAAGACGACCGGCGGCTCATCTCGGAGTTGTATGCTATGATTCTAAGTCACTCCAAAAAGCAACACACCCCTGCGCAGGTCCGGTGGGAGACGGAGCTGGGACGTCCGCTTTCGCAAAAAGAGTGGGAACATGTGTTTTACCGCGCGCAGCACACGGCCTCCAATACTGCAGGGGCTGAATCAGCATATAAGGTGGCGACCTATTGGTACTACACCCTGGTGCGCGTCCGAGCCTGGGACGTCACTAAATCTGGTCTTTGCTGGAGGGGATGTGGACTAACGGGGTCCTTGGCACATTTGCTATGGCACTGCCCGAAACTGGGGAGGTACTGGCCCACGATTTTGGATGAGATAGATGAGGCGTTTCAGATTACCTTTCCCCGTTTGCCGGAGCATACTTTACTGGGGCTTCCTCATTCCAAGTGCTTCCCTCTGCGCTCGCTGAAGGGTAAACAGATCGCGCTGGCGCTGTTGGCTGCAAGACAGGTATTACTGGCTAACTGGGGCTCGCAGTCAGTACCTGACCCTCGAGACTGGTTTCAGAGGTTATGGCATATTTTGGCGATGGAGAGGCTCTCGATGGGAGTAGACTGAAAAGGCACGGAGTATGCTAAATTGTGGAGCCCGTTTTTGCATCTTCGGTCTAAAGACCTACGTGAAGTCACTTGCCCGAAATACCTGCAGATTCTACAACTCATCCCCTTAGAATTGGATGGAGCTGACCCTGTGGTTTGAACCTTTCCTTAGAGCTTCGGTAGTCACAGTGATAACCCTGCAGTAAGCTGACGCGGAGATGGGTGAGTTGGAGAGGGGGTTGGGCGTGGGTGTGTGTGTGTGTGCGTGTGTGTGTGTGTGTGTGTGTGTATAGAGAGGCGGGGTGGACGGGAGTGGGGGTGGGTGTTTGCTGTTTCTTTGGTTCAGTTCTGGAAAAAGCGGTGGCCACTGCACAGGTGGGGCGACAATTTACAACTTATAACACTTCGCGGGGCTGACCTCCGGGATGTAGGCCCAGACGCTGTGTTGATGCCTCATGTTTACGCCCTGCCGGCAAGTTGATGTAGGCAGCTGGGCTGTGTACAGTATTTCTTCCCGCACAATAAACTTGATTGATTCTAAAAAGGAAAGTAGCAATATAATTAACAATATCTCCTATCAGGGATAAAGGATTATCTCAAGCAATATCCAGGCTCCGTAATCACTCACTTGTATCAGTCTTAATAGTGGGGAGAGAATGTGTAGCCTCTCACAGTGTTCTTCGGTACCCAAGTTATTCAGTAACAGCCTATTGAGGGTAAAAGGGAATAAATATATATATATATATATATATATATATATATATAATATATATATATATATATATATATATATATACACACACATATACATCTATATATATATATATAAAATATATATATATATAAAATATATATATATATATATATATATATATATACATATATACATCTATATATATATCTATATCTATATATCTATATCTATATATATCTATATATATCTATATATATATCTATATATATATCTATATCTATATCTATATCTATATCTATATCTATATCTATCTATATCTATATCTATATACATATACAAGAGCATAGCTGATCCAATAATACGTCACTTCATAATCATAAATGCGATCACCATTAGCTGAAAACCGAGTCTAAACCCCATCCTATTTAAACACTCACCCGCCCAAAAAGTATAGCGTGACAGGTCTAGCACTTAAAAAGTGTAATGAATTAAGAACCCCATCTCATGATGCCGACAAGAATCATTTAAGAGTACCGATTCATTCACCGTCTTTACATATGTTAGCATAATAGTATATTTATTAGTCCAACGGTCAATTCATTATTATAAATTGCACATATGTCCCGTGTACAGTTCGGAATTTTTTTTTTTATAAAAGCTGGCGCAATATCACCAATAACGAAAAGTCTAGATTAGGCTAATCCTTACAGCTCACCTCTATCCGTAGTATCGTCCATTCATGTAAGAAAACGGCATCTCGCATTCACGCCATCTTGTTTCCGAACTTATATAGCCCATGTGTTGCACCACTTAGAGAGAGGACTGGCGCCTCAAGAAAGCAACGTCCGCCATATTAAGACGGGTTCGAATAAATCGAATCCCATAATTGTATTCACCATATAAAATCCTATATTAAAAGTACCGATTCATTTTACCGTCATTACATATGTTAAAATTATAGTATATTTATTTCTCGAAAGGTCAATTCACTATTATACATTGCACCTGTGTCCCGTGTACAGTTCGAATTTGTTTTTTTTATAAAAGCTGGCGCAACATCACCAATAACGGGAAGTCTAGATTAGGCTAATCCTTACAGCTCACCTCTATCCGCATTATCGTCCATTCGTGTAAGAAAGCAGCGTCTTCCGATCGCGCCATCTTGTTTCCGAATTCATATAGCCTATGTTTTACACCACTTAGAAAGAGGACTAGCGGCTCACGAAATCAACGTCCGCCATATTAAGACGTGTTTAAATAAATCGAGTCCCATAGTTGTGTTCACCATATAAAGTCCTATATTATGGACGAGCTAACGCATGAGTTCGTATCTCAAACTCTATTTCAAAAGAAGGTACCAAATTGCATTCAAACGAAAAGAAAAAGGAAAAGTAAGAGAAAATAGATACACGAAAAAACATTTTAGAGTCATGCAATTTAAACTGTGGAGTTTCATCACATCACAGGCATCGTGTCTCCCTTGGATTTGGTTAACAGTATATATCACATAGAGACTGCTGTAGTTGTTAAACTAATATAATTCAACCATCATAAATAAAAACTATTGTGTCTCTTAGTTGGTATGTTCATGTATACATAACTATCATATCTCTTTTAGGGTAAGGAGTATTTTATCTATAATCTGAATTGACTATCAATTAGGGGGTGTTAATGCTATCTTACAGTTGTCAATGCATAAACATTGGATATGTAAAACCTGTATATATACCATATCTATTGTTTCTTAATTGTGAAAACGACAAATTTCTGTAAGCAGTAAATTTCTTATAGATTATCACTGTATAGTAACAAACAGGTGGGAGGGCAAGAATCAACATCTTATCCTGATAGCAACCATGTACCACAGGTTAACAACAGTTTGCATTCTATATTATCCTGTCACATGAGGCAATCTAATAGTTGCTATAACCACATGGACTGATAAAGATATAGTACATAATAGTTGGTACATATGTCATGTTAGTGGTTGATCAGTTCCCTAGGAAGTACTGAAATTCATTGTCAATATTAAGTCCCTTAGCGGCATGTACCTCCATAATACAGCGAGCTTCTCTCTGTCTCAATCTGAGCTCCCCGTTGCCTCCTCTCACATCAGGCAAGATATTTTCTATACCATGAAAGGAGAATGTCAAATGTGTTCCTTGTGATTAACATTCTGCGGCATGTACCGCTATCGGATAACTCATATCCCTGTTCTTCAGAGCCCTGTAGAGTTCAGAGAATAGTTCTTTTAGCTTTCTAATGGTACTACCAATATACACTTTATTGCATTTGCAGATCACTACATACACTACATAGGTGGTGTTACAGTCTATGTGTGTCTTAATATCATACCTCCTGAAGCCATTGTAGCTAAAATTCTGTAGCCCATGTTGTGTCAACCTGCACATACTGCATCCTACACATTTAAAAGAGCCCTTATTAAGTGGGTTTAGCCATGAGGGTTTATATCTCTGTTCTCTCGGATAACTAGGGCTAATCATATTTCTAATTGTCATACCTCTCTGTTATGTAATCGACGGATGACTTTCAACGTATGGCCGCAAAACGGGATCAGCGGTGATCATAAACTAATGTCTCTTGAGAATTTGGTATATCTTTGATGACCAAGGATGATAGTTGGTGATCATTCTAATAGGCTTTTTACATTTTACACTGGTTCTATTCTTGACTTGTAGCGTATGCTTTCTAACTAGTTTAAGGGATCTTTCCTTAGCTCTGGTTATCACCTCTGACCCATATCCTCTTGACAGAAATCTATTCTCTACATCTCTCACACAAGTTTTAAAGTCTGAATCCTCGCTATAATTACGTCGGGCTCTTTAAAATTCTCCAAATGGTATAGCATTCACTTGAGATCTAGGATGTGCGCTATCTGAATGTAATATAGAGTTACAGGATGTACTCTTCCTGAATACTTAACTACAGAGTCTACCATTTTCCACATATAGCTCTAGGTCTAGGAATACAATCCTATCATGACTGTAGTTGATTGTAACGGTCATGTTATATACGTTATTGTTCATATATGTGAAGAAGTGATGCAACTCCTCCTCCCCACCGGTCCAGATAAACAACAAATCGTCGATGTATCTTCCATAATAGTGGATGAATTGATGCCAGTGTGAGCCACCAGGGCCCCAGAGGTGAGCTGTAAGGATCAGCCTAATCTAGACTTCCCGTTATTGGTGATGTTGCGCCAGCTTTTATTAAAAAAAAAATTCGAACTGTACACGGGACACAGGTGCAATGTATGATAGTGAATTGACCTTTAGAGAAATAAATATACTATAATGTTAACATATGTAATGACGGTAAAATGAATCGGTACTTTTAATATAGGATTTTATATGGTGAATACAATTATGGGATTCGATTTTTTCGAACCAGTCTTAATATGGCGGACGTTGCTTTCTTGAGGCGCTAGTCCTCTCTCTAAGTGGTGCAACACATGGGCTATATAAGTTCGGAAACAAGATGGCGCGAATGTTAGACGCAGTTTTCTTACATGAATGGATGATACAGGGGCATGGCTTGGCAGCCGATGGAGAAAGACGGGTGAGCGCTGAGCTCCGCGTCGGCCTCCCCTAGTAATCCTGGCGATACTACTCCTGGCGGCTTTGAAGCCCTAATTCTGCCCGCATCTCCTCCCGCTCACCTGGGGACCTGATCGGAGGCGGTGGGCTCGGACCAGCGGCTGCGTGGAACCCGCGCCGCGCCGGTGACCTGTTGAGCGGCGCCGGCCATTTTGCGGCCTGGACGACTGGCCGCATCCCCGGCCTCGGGTGGACAGGAGGCCGGCCCGCGGTGGTGGCTGGCCGGCCGCCGGCGGCCACGAGGACCGGAGCTCCGAAGTACCGGGCTCACCGCGGCGGCGGACCCCGGGCTGCCCTGCCGCAGCATATGTGAGGGAGCAAGGCGGGGCGCCTGGAGGCGAAGAGACCAGCCACTGCCATCGGCCCTGAAGGCCTGCTGAGCACCTACGGCGGAGCGCGAGACTGGGGTAAGGCCTGACCCTGCACGACCCACCAGAGTGGGGGCGGACCGACACTGGCCCCTGACCGCTCGCCATAGAGGGACCCCGCTGAGAGCTAACAGCGGAACGCGGGACTGGGGTGGGGCCTGACCCTGCACAGATTGCCACAGCGGAGACAGACCGGCGCTAGCCCCTGGCCGCTTGCCATTGAGGGACCCTGCTGGCACCGGAGGGCCTGGCGACCCGACGCTGGGGACACTCGGGAAGGCCGGATCTCTTGGGGCCCTACCAGAGGCGGCAGCAGTGGGAGGCTGAGGCCCGGCTTGGGACCCTACGGACGTGACGGGCCCCGCTGTCCGGGACCGGCCCTTGTCCAGTGAGTTACTCCCCGACCCCCCACGTGGTTAGGACCTTGGACGGCTGCCCCCGGCGCCATCTTGGGGCTGACTGCATTCGGCATCGCTTCTGGACTCGGAGGAGCGGCGCACCAGGGGGGGTTCCTCGTGACCAGGGATCTGCAAGGCGGAGAGTTGTGACCTGGTGCCACTAGGGAGGCGCTGGCTTTGGGGATCAGCGGTACCGGCGGGGGTGCGGCGTGAGGAGTGACCCTGGGACTTGTGGCCTAGAGAGTTGAAATTGGAGGTGGACGCCATTCCTGCCGTTACAGAGACGAGTCGGGACTACCATCATGGGGAAACGCCTACAGCCCCCCCGGCTGCTGCCGGAGGAGCGACGAACGCCCAGGGCCCCTCACTGCCCGCTAATCCGGCGGCGGAACTGCCACAAAGCCAGCTGGAGCAGATCCTGAAGGCCATCGCCGACACCAGGGAGGCCCTGCATCACGACATTGGACAGGTGTCCACGAGCCTGGGCCTGTTGCGTGCGGACCACGGCAAGTTGGCCGACCGGGTCAAGCAGACCGAGATCCGGATAGACGCACTGGAGCCCGCGACGAAAGCGGCAGACACCCTGATGGGGGAGCTGCAGCAAAGGGTGCGACTACTAGAGCAAAGGGCGGAGGATGCTGAAGGGCGCAACCGCCGCAACAAGATTCGCGTGGTGGGCCTGCCGGAGAAGATTGAGGGGACAGACATGCTAGGCTATCTGGAGGCCTGGCTGCGAGACAGGGTTGTACCGGAGGGTCTATCGCCGTTCTACACTCTGGAGCGGGCTCATCGTGTGCCGGCTCGCCCCCCGGCCGAGGGTCGGCCGCCCCGCCCGGTGGTGGCGCGATTGCTGCACTACAGAGATCGGGACCTCATTCTACAAAAGGCACGAGCCCTGGGGCCTTATAAGGTGGACAATGCCCAGGTCTCCATATATCCGGACTACTCTTTGGAAGTCCAGAGACAGAGGTCAACTTTCTTGGCGGTCAAGAAAGCTCTTCGGGAAGAGGGCATCCGCTACTCTCTCCTATTCCCAGCCCGCCTGCGGATCATGATGGATGGCAGATCTTCCTTCTACGACTCCCGCGACGACGTTTGGGACTGGCTAGAGTTATACAAAACCGGCGCGGAGGCGCATCACGCCCCTTGGGAACAACGGAGGGTGCCGCCGAGGCCTAGGCGGGGCAGGAGACCCAAGAAACGACCACCGAACATTCCAACACCTTCGATGTCACAAACTGTGCTGGAGCGCAGAGATGCCCTCCGGGCAGTCTCCACTATCTCGCAAACGAAGGATGCTGCATCGGCTGTGGAATCGGGATCCCGAGGAGACACTGACGGGGGGACCTCGGAGGAATCGGGGGCTGGAGGCCCCATACTGCCCCACGTCACGCCTGGGACTGCTGATGGTTTGCTGGACGAATGATGTTAATGCTCCCCTACAGTGGTATTGTATGACCTGAAGCGTTCCTGATCTAGGGTGGTATTGGGAGCTGTGCCACCCGAATGGGTCTGAAGCTGGTACTGGGCGGCTTATTCCTATAGTGGTTGATGCCTCACTCGGGGAGGAGATGCGGGGCACATGGGGCACATTGGGGAGAACTGACTGAGAGGAATGTGCTGTTCGCGGTATATTGGAAGAGGTGACAGGCCACCCCCTACTATCTCACACCTACTGTGGGACTCTGGTAGTTGCCAGAGACTGTTCTCTTTGGGAGTTAATCATTTGGATGGGTTTCTACTGTTTGGGACCTATTCTGGGGAGGGGTGGGACATGGGGCTGTTGGGGGATGTCAGGGTTTTGGTTGTTAGGGGTAGCCAGTGTGCATGCGATACTTGCTTTCATGGGGACTGTAATCTTTTTCCGAAATGGGGACCCTCCCTGAATTGAAGTGTGTGACCTGGAATGTGAGGGGTCTGAATTCCATGCTGAAACGTCATAAAGTTCATGCCTACCTTGTCCGCAGGGGAGTTCAGATTGCCTTTTTGCAAGAAACTCACATTGATCGTACTGAGGGGCGGGCTCTGCAGCGTAGATGGCGGGGACACATGTTTTACACTACCTACTCTGCCTTTGTAAGGGGGGCACTGATCTGGGTACGAGCGGGGATTCCCTTCCAGCCCTTGATAACGGTGGTTGACCCAAAGGGGAGGTTCGTAGCTGTACAGGGCCGCCTGGGAGGGAGGGACGTGACGCTCTGCAGTGTCTACGCCCCGAATGTGGACCAGCCTGCCTTCTTTACACGGTTGTCTGGGAAACTGGCAACTGTCCTGGCTGGTACGGTCCTGCTTGGGGGGGATTTTAACACTGTACTGGACGTAGAACTAGATAGATCTCACCCACCACTGGCGCAGGCGTCAGCTCACAGACTAGCGAAGAGTAGGAGAGAGTGGCAAAGTGGCTGGGGCCTGGTTGATGCATGGCGGACCCAACACCCCACTGAAAGGGACTTCTCCTTTTACTCCCCCCCGCACGATCTGCATGTTCGCCTAGACAGCATTCTGTGTTCGTTGGACGCTCAGAGTCTGGTCCGCCACAGCGAATACTTGGCCAGGACGGTATCCGACCATAACCCTTGCTTGGTAACGGTTCAATGGATGAGGCGACGCCAAGCTATCCCGACGTGGCGATTGAACCCACTCACACTGGAAGACCCGGCTTTCAAGGCTGATGTGCGCAATGGGGTGGAAGGTTACTTCGACGCTAATGCGGGTACGGCTTCCAGCAGGGCACTCGAATGGGACGCCTTTAAGGCGGTGATTAGGGGCGTCTGTATCTCGGCCACCGCGGGAGTCCGCAAGACCCTCTTACAGGAGGTAGAACACAGCGAGGACCGCTTGCGCGAAGAGGAGCGGCTCAGCCACACGAACCCTGAAGCGCACGGAGCGGTTTCGGCGGCACGGGAGGTAGTGGCGACGACAATGGAAAAGCTGCGCTGCTTAGACTATAAGGAATTTATGGTCCGGGCTCATGCCGAGCGCGACAAGGTAGGCGCTCTACTGGCATGGTTGGCCAACCCTGAGACCCGTGGCTCCCCGATAGGGACGCTAGCCACCCCAGAGGGGAACATGGTTTATACGCAATCGGACATTAACGACCAGTTCCTCCAGTATTATACGCACCTTTATAGGAGCAGGATGCCGGATCTCCCGATGGAGCTGGAGGAGTTCCTGTTGGCGGCGCAGCTGCCCAAACTCGACCCGGAGCATGCGAACCACCTGGGCGGGGACATCTCCGAGGGAGAGATCAGAGTGGCCATCAAACACATGGCCCGCCGCAAGACTCTTGGCACAGATGGGCTGCCAATCGAATTTTATGCGGCCTACGCAGATGTACTGGTTCCACGCTTACAGGCGGTTTACCGAGAGGCCTGGGACTCGGGGTGCCTGCCGGCATCTACTCGCGAAGCGTTGGTGATACCCTTACTGAAACGGGGGGGAGAAGCGAGCAGCCGTTCAGCGTACCGCCCGCTCTCCATGCTCACCACGGATTACAAGATCCTGAGCAAGGTCCTCGCGACGCGACTGTTGACCCACATGCGCACCCTGGTACATGGCGACCAGGCGGGTTTTATCCCGCAGCGCACCACTGCCACCTGTGTGTGCCGGTTGCTCCGAATCATGGGGGGAGAGGCCGCCACTCACCCGGGGGCAGCAGTCCTCTCGATTGACATCGAGAAGGCTTTCGATAGTGTTGAATGGCCGTACCTGCTCCGAGTACTGGAGGCCTTTGGATTGGGCGAGCGCTTCGTGAAGTGGACTGCCTTGCTCTATGCCGCGGCCACGGCCCGGGTCAAAACAGGGGCCACCATTTCAGCCCCTTACGCAGTAGGTCGGGGGACCCGGCAGGGGTGCTCCCTGTCCCCCCTGTTATTTGCACTCGCTATAGAACCACTGGCTGCGCATGCCCGCCTGGGTCGGGCGTATGCAGGTCTTCCGCTGAGAGCCGACACCCACTACATATCCCTCTATGCGGACGACTGCCTACTGTTTCTGGCGGACGCGAGCGATTCCCTGCGTGGATCCAAGCGACTACTATCGGACTTTGGTCATCTTTCGGGACTGAGAGTCAACTGGGAGAAGTCGTGCCTCTTCCCGCTGACTCCGGGGGTTGATGACACCCAGCCTGAGGGAATATTGCGGTGGGAACACCATTGCCTCCCCTATTTGGGTACTCACATCTACCACTCACCATTGGCCCTCTTAGACGGCAACATCAACAGAGAAATTCGGAGTTTGCAGGGCTGCATGGGTTTCTGGCGGACACTACCGCTCTCGGTCGCGGGACGTGTCGCGTTATTGAAAATGGTGGCACTTCCCCGACTGTTATATTTGTTTCACACTCTGCCGATCTGGATCCCGGCGTCGGTTTTCAACAGACTCCGCTCCCTAACATCAGAGTTCATCTGGGGTTCGGGTAGAAGACTAGTAGCGCTGGCCACGATGATGCGCCCGAGAGCGGATGGGGGTCTCGCGGCACCGGATTTTGAGTGGTACTACTTGGCAGCACAGCTGCAGTGGCTCACCCAGGCGGTGGCTTTGGAGTTCCGAGGCCCAGAGGGAGTAGCGGGCAGACTGTTCCCGAGACACATCATCTCCTTTATAATCATGGGCCAGAAACTGGACCTTGCCCAGCTCACACTTGAGGAACGCACGATTCGCAGCTGTTGGCTTCGGTGCCACAGGCGAGCTGGTGCCGCTCCCCCCTATGCACCTGAAATCCCGTTAGGGATGTGCACGGCCTTTCCGCACGGTGGCGACTGGTCGGCACTGGCGATCTGGGAGGAGCTTGGCTTGCAGGTGATCGGCGACCTCTACAAGGATGGATCACTGCTCACGTTTCAAGAGCTGCGGGACGCTTATGACCTGCCGAGGGGGGGCTACCTACTGCACGCTTCGTTAGTGGCTGGTATTCGCCGCCACTGGAAGAGTGGGCTCACCGAACCGCCAACCTCGGAATGCTGCCAATATGTGGTGATGGCCGCTGGCACATATAAGGCCGTCACATGCCTCTACCGACGGCGGTCGACTGCTGCCCTGAGACCCCTGGATGAGCTGCGAACCAAGTGGGAGGGGGACATTGGTCGACCTATTCCTGAGACGACATGGCCGCAGCTGCTGCGCCGAGCGTGGAAGGGCACTAGGAACGCCAGGTTTCAACTGGTCCAGTTTTTTACCCTGCACCGGGCGTACCTAACGCCAATTAAAATCTCGCAATATTTCGAGGGGGCATCCTCGCTATGTCCCAGGTGTAGGACGCGGACTTCGCTCACATGTTTTGGACCTGTAACACGCTGGCGGGATACTGGGAGGCGGTGATGTCCTGCCTGAATGCTGTCACGGACCGGCAGATCGATCCCGACATGGGCACCTGCCTATTGTTATGGTTCCCCCACACCCCACGCACTCGAGTCACCAGTAAATTCTACGACTTGGGTTTGATATTGGCCAAACGGGAAATCACCATGCACTGGAAATCTAACCAAGGTCCCAGCTACTTGCGGTGGAAGACTACTCTGGAGCGCTGGGCAAAGGCCGAGAGTACTTTGCGGCTGCGACAGGCCAGAAGCCTAGATAACGACAAGGCATTAGAGGTGGCTAGGGCGTGGGAAGCGCTAGTTGTGGCGCTCCAGCAGCCAGAGGGTGACATGAGCGAGGACGAGGGAGGGACGCCGGGATAAGGACACTGAGTTAAGGGATGCCTCACATCCACCATGGTACACACACTAGGTACACTAATGATAGCAGATCTGAGGGCGCGGGCACCACATCGACAGATGATACTCGCCCTTTACCGAGATTTCTACCAGGGAAGGGAACGTGTTAATATGCAAATGTTCGAGAGGGAGGAGTATGACACACTGGCTAGGGGGGAGGGATACGGGGTGGGACAATCTGGTTGGGGGAATGTTCTATATAAATGGTGTCGTGTTGGAACTGTACTGATATATTGCCTTTTCGGCTACTGCCTTGATTATTTATCCTTGTATTGTACTTCCTGAACTCGACTGCCAATAAAAACTATTTTTACACAATGAATGGATGATACTACGGATAGAGGTGAGCTGTAAGGATTAGCCTAATCTAGACTTTTCGTTATTGGTGATATTGCGCCAGCTTTTATGAAAAAAAAATCCGAACTGTACACGGGACATATGTGCAATTTATAATAATGAATTGACCGTTAGAGTAATAAATATACTATTATCCTAACATATGTAATAACGGTAAATGAATCGGTACTCTTAAATGATTGTCGGCATCATGAGACGGCGTTCTTAATTCATTACACTTTTTAAGTGCTAGACCTGTCACGTTATACATTTTGGGCGGCTAAGAGTTTAAATAGGATGGGGTTTAGACTCTGTTTTTCAGCTAATGGTGATCGCATTTATGATTATGAAGTGACATATTATTGGATCAGCTATGCTCTTACATATACATATAGGGTACTAGAAGCTCTCCGTCTCACCGCACCTGCATTGTGGAACAGCGCCGCTGCAGATAGCAGTTCGTGAACTTACACGGAGGAACCAAGGGCCCTGTATCCGAAGTTCCAGGACTGCCCCAGTGTGGATACTTGCGGTGGAGGAGTCTTGGGGACCCAGCAGGTGGTTTTTCATCTGCAAGCCGAGTTTGCCACTGCTTCTGCACCGTGTTCATAATGATGTCCAGGACCCAATAATTAGACAAAGGGGAATGAGAGCATAATTCCACCCGGCTTGCTGTGAGGGGCATGCTGGGATCTGTAGTTTGCCGACGCAGCTGCAGTATCCTGAGTGACTCTGTTCCGCCCTGCCAGGACAACCACCAATGGTAGAACAAATGGGAGTACCTACAGAGCAGTGGCGGTAAACTTTGTTTCATAGCAGGCATCTGAAGAAGTCATTTAAGACTAAACGCGTCATGCCGAAGCTTTATTGATATTAAATCACCTACCTGGATCCCCGCTGTGTCCCTCTGATTCTTTCTTCGGTTTGGATCATTTGTGGCACATATATATATATATATATATACATATATACATACATACATACATACATACATACCCAACCACAAAAGTCGCCTGCTGTAGAAGACACCACTTCACTGATAAGTATTGCCACAGTGCGTTTATTCAGGAAACAGCAGCCTTCCGGCAATACAGTGCACAAATAACAGTCCAACCCGACGCGTTTCGCCGTAGCTTCATCTGGGGCATCGGACTTGAGCATAAAGGCAGTCTGTTTTGGGCGGGAACTCCTTTATTGAGTTTCTCTGCCTCGGGGCGTGGCACGCACCCCGTGGCCAGCTGGTATTTTGAGTCCCACGTATTCCTCATGTGAGTTCATCTGCCATTAGCTCACCAATAATGAAAATTAAATCCAAGTGGATCGTGACTGAAATTGCTTTCTGTGCCACTGGAAACTTCACAAAATAAACGGCATCAGTGTTCCTTAGGCTGATCCGCCAGTTGACGGAGCAGCAGGGGTGCAGGAACTGCACCTGGGCGTCTTCCGCGGCTCAGGCAAGCCGCATTACATCCAACCACAAAAGTCGCCTGCTGTAGAAGACACCACTTCACTGATAAGTATTGCCACAGTTCGTTTATTCAGGAAACAGCAGCCTTCCGGCAATACAGTGCACAAATAACACAGTCCAACCCGACGTGTTTCCTGAATAAAGGAGTTCCTGCCCAAAACAGACTGCCTTTATGCTCAAGTCAGATGCCTCAGATGAAGCTACGGCGAAACGCGTCGGGTTGGACTGTGTTATTTGTGCACTGTATTGCCGGAAGGCTGCTGTTTCCTGAATAAACGAACTGTGGCAATACTTATCAGTGAAGTGGTGTCTTCTACAGCAGGCGACTTTTGTGGATATAGATATATATATATCCCTTTTACCCTCAATAGGCTGTTACTGATTAACTTGGGTACCTAAGAACACTGAGAGGCTACACATTCTCTCCCCACTATTAAGACTGATACAAGTGAGTGATTACGGAACCTGGATATTGCTTGAGATAATCCTTTATCCCTGATAGGAGATAATGTTAATTATATTGCTACTTTCTTTTTTAGACATGAAACGATTGAATATACTTGTTTTTATCATATATAACGCATTGTCCTATTGGTAGAAAAATAATCCAACAATATCAATAGGTGAGTCCCCACCTCTACTAGTCCCCTCTCTGCTACCTTACTATGGAATAGCCTGCATATCCTACATATTAGTGGTGACGCTAGCTTATTGATAACAGACTTGTTAGCGTTGAACGTGAACCTTGACCGAGTTTGTGTAAACTACTTGGACTTCAGGAGCCTGTAGATTCTACTTTCCTTTCACTTTGAACGTTTCGTCACTTGTGTTTAATTGTTGGTGGTGATTTTCCTACTGCACTTGGATGATGGTTTCTAGTGTCTTTTTAATGCTTGTATCACCTTATTTCATCTTTCAGTAGGCACTGATTTACTCCTTGCCTATGTGTGGTGTTTTACCTGGAAGAGTGTGGCTCAATTGTTAGAGCGGCAGACCCTGATGCAGAGTTCTGGCCAGGGGACCAGGGTTCGATTCCCGCCTCGGCGGGGTCTCGGGCTCAAATTTCCTCGGACCTGTTCATTTTCGCCTCAGTGCCTATTCTAATCACGGGCCCCACGCTGCAACTCCGGCCAATAGCTTGCTTAGCCTCCACACCAGCCCCAACAGCGCTAAGGATGCCTGGCTTCACCCTGGGGGTGCCCAGGAGTGGACACTTCACAGGGAAAGCCAGGAGGGGTTCCACAGCGGTATGAGTATCAGCGCCAGGAAGCCGAATAGGCGACACCGCAAGGTGACCGTCTGGTGACAGTGCGCTCTCTAAGTACCATGACATTTACATTTTACCTTCACAATCACGAGGGTGTCCGGTTTGGATTTGGTGGATTGTTCCCCTGTATTTGTTTTGAAATTCAGACCTGTGTTAAGGTGCATATGTAATGATTGTTTGTTTTATGATATTCTAGCCTTGACGAAGTCTGAGGTGCACACCTTTAAAGACGGAACACGTGTTGGCTAGGATCAAGTTTGGATACATATGGAGATGAATAAATGATGGTAGATCGCCTTTTCTGCTTTGATTTAATAAGGACATATATTACTCTGGAATCGAGCTCAGGATATATTTGTGCATTTGTTTAATAAGTAGAGAATTTTTTCCCTGCTGTCTGGTTGATGGTGGATGACCATCAACTTATCCTTTGAGCTCCTTTGAAATTATTGTATGACAAAACTGGCTGCAACCCAGCGCAACTGTCGCCCAGTCATCTGGTCACTATTGGTTTGCAGAAAGCTACTATGTTGTGTAAACGGTTTGGCATAATTCACCCACAATTCCTTGGCTTTAACACCTACACTGTAGCTCCACCACACTGAAAACCACGCTGTACCAAGAGACATACAGCATATCACTCTTGGAAAAAAATCAAAAACAAAAAGTGTCCATCATAACCCATAATAATTTAACAGCAAGCATTCTGCCACCATACCATCTGAGAAAAGCAAGTCAATCACTCTGTTCATATACTGCAGCCACACTAGTCATTTATTGTAAATGCTTTCAATAAAAATGATTGGAAAACATTTCTTTGCATTCTTCGACCATGCAAACAAGTACACAAAAAACTGTCTGAACAAATAGGTTATGGAGAATATGGACGATCAAAAACAATAATATAAGAAATCATAAACATACCCTCCCAGGAGGTCTGCAGTGTCACTCTGCTGGTTCATATTCACAACCCTCAAACGATGACCTAATCACACATGAAAAAAGTATATATTAGAAGTGAAATCCAGACATAGCTTGCAAGGTACATTCTATGGTTGCTGGGGTTCTGAGTATTTACTGTAAAGTATAGACAGGAATACTATTTACCACAGCTGTCCCAACTAGATAACCATGTTGCTCCACAGAGGTACTCTACTATTCCAAGTGTCTAAGGGGGTGGGGTGGTGGGGGGGGGCTAAATCAGATTCGCTTTCATAAATCAATAATCATTAACAATATGCAATCAATGCTGTAACTTCAAAGAGAATTAACACTTGACAAGGCAATATATCAAATAGTTAAAATTAGAACAAACAAAAAAAAGGCCCTATTGCCTAATTGGGCAGAGTATTCAATCAAAATATGTTCATGGTTCCAACACTAGACATTCTATAACCATGAGATGCACTCAGAATCTTCATGTCACTAGGTTTCCATCGGCTTGCGCTCATAAGGGATTTTGGTTTTGGCAAGCCACAGATCCAGGGAGTGGTTTTCACTCACTGAAGAGAAAACCTACGCTACTCGCAGGAATAAAGTGGTTGAGTTCCCCCACAGACGAGGGAGAGCAGGTTTCATGGGGACCTAAGGAAAATGCTACTTACCAGTATGCATCTGTTCTTGGCATGTAGAGCTACAGATTACTACACTTTGCATTAGATCGCCACCTGGTGTTGGGCTCGTATGATTGCATGTTGTTGTTGTCTTCGAAGAAGTCTTTTGTAGTCACGAGATAGGGGACTCCTCCCTTGGACAATAGTGCGCATGGGCATCGGCTCCATCCTTAGATTATTTTTCGCCATGTTGGGAAATGATTGAGTTAAAAGAAGTAAAGAAAAGGATGTCCATGCGTGTGCATCTAAATAAGATAAAACTGGAACAGATACAGGTCCCGGGGAGGCGGGAGGGCGTGTAGTAATCTGCAGCTCTACATGCCAAGAACAGATGCGTACTGGTAAGTAGCATTTTCCGTTCGAGGCATATGAGCTGCAGATACTACACTTTGCATCGATTGTGCAGCAGTGTCTCCCCTGGCGGTGGTCACCTGTATCTGTTGCAGTAGTTAGAAAGAGTTTTCAGGACAGCTTGGCCTACTGAAACTTGCTGCTTGGCATGCACATCAACACAGTAGTGTGTAGTGAAGGTGTGTGTTGTACACAATGTTACTGCCTTGCATATGTCTTCTAGGGGGATGTTCCCTAAGAAAGCCATAGAGGATCCTAGTTTGCATGTGGAGTGCGCTCTAGGAGGAA
Organism: Lissotriton helveticus; assembly: GCF_964261635.1. Classification (NCBI taxonomy): domain Eukaryota; kingdom Metazoa; phylum Chordata; class Amphibia; order Caudata; family Salamandridae; genus Lissotriton; species Lissotriton helveticus. The sequence continues at coordinate 770,935,556 of NC_136067.1, read as the reverse complement.
CTGTTAATGTACGTTTTGCTTTTTGATAACATATTTGTATACATTTTACAATCCACCTTGCAATTCCACCCTTGGAAATGGGGTTGCCTTTATGAGGTGGAGAGAAAGATAAAAACAATTTTTTTGTTTTTCGAAAAGATTTAGTCCTATCTATATAGCACAGAAGAGCCCTTTTAACATCTAGTGTGTGTAGAGCTCTTTCTGCTACAGAGTCAGGGTTTTGGAAAAACACAGGTAACTCTACAGATTGGTTTCAATGAAAAGGAGTAATGACTTTTGGAAGGAATTTAGGATTAGTTCTTAGAACCACTCTGTTACGATGTAGTTGTAAAATGGTTCTTGTATTGTGAAAGCTTGTATCTCACTTACTCTTCTAAAAGAGGTAATGGCAATAAGGAAAGCCGTTTAGTATGTGAGGAATTGCAGGTCACATTTGTGTAGAGGTTCAAAAGGTGGTCCCATGAGCCTTGTAAGAACAACGTTTAGGTTCCACACTGGAGAAGGTGGCAACCTGGGGGAATGATTCTCTTTAATCCTTCCATAAATGCTTTAATAGCAGCTACCCTAAAAAGAGACAGATGTTGTTTGTTTTGTAAATATGCTGCAATTGCTGCAAGATGTAGACGTATAGATGAATATGCCAAGTTACATCTTTGTAAATGTAGAAGGTAGCAAATAATATTTTGGATAGAAGCATCCAAAGGATCAATGTGGTTATTGTTGCAATAAATGGCAAATCTTTTCCATTTAGCAGCATAGCAAGCTCTAGTAGTAGGTCTCCTGGCCTCTTTAATGATGTTCATACAGTCTGGTGGGAGGTTAAGATAACCAAACTCTAAGACTTCAGGAGCCAGATCGCCAGATTCAGTTGATTTGGGTCTGGATGTCTGATGTCTCCATGGTTCTGCGTTAGCAGAGATGGTGTGAGACATAGCTTTTGGTGTGGAACTAGAGACAGTTCTAACAGTGTGGTGAACCATGGCTAGCCTGCCCATGTGGGAGCTACCAGGATTAATTTGAGAGACTGTTGTCTGAGCTTGAATACTACTAGTGGAATTAGTGGTAGTGGCGGAAAAGCGTACGCAAATCTGCCTGACCAGTTCATCCATATCGCATTGCCCTTGGACAGCGGGTGTGGAAACCTGGCGGCGAAGGTTGGGCATTTTGGGCTTTCTTGTGTGGCGAACAGATCTATGTCTGGATGGCCCCACTTGTGAAAAAATGGTTGAAGAACTTGCTGATGTAGTTCCCATACGTGAATCTGTTGAGTCTGCCGACTTAACAGATCTGCGATCTGCTATCTGATTGTGAACTACTGGAAGGTGCTCTGCTAACAGATAATTGTTCTGTGGAATGGCCCATCTCCAAATGTTCTGTTCGAGCTGGGACAGTTGTAGAGAGTGTCCCCCCCCTGTTTTTGTATATAATACATAGCTGTCATGTTGTCCGTCTGGATTAAGACAGCTTTGTTTTGTACTTGGAATGTTTTGAGTGCTAAGAATATTGCTAGCAGCTCTATATGGTTGATATGGAACAATCTTTGTTGAATGGTCCATTGCCCTTGAGTTGTATGATGTAGGAGATGGGCTTCCCATCCTGTGAGAGATGTGTCTGCTGTGAGTACTATTTGTGGAACAAGTTCGAGGAACGGCCGCCCCTTTGTCAAGTTTTTGGTGTTCCACCACTGCAGAGAGTGATGTGTGTGGCTGTCTATCAACGCCAGGTCTGTTAGTTGGCCTTGAGCCTGGTACCACTGTCGTGCTAGACATTCCTGTAACGGACGCATCTGCAGTCTTGCATATGGTACTATGAAGATGCAAGATGCCATCATGCCTATTAGTCTCATGAACACTCTGGCTTGCAGAGATTGTTGGTGTTGGAAGACTGTGACTAAGGCTTGAATGCTCTGTATCCTTGCTGGACTGGGATACGCTAGAGCTGTAGACGTGTTTATTGTAGCCCCTAGATACAGATGTATATGAGAGGGTTGCAGGTGCGACTTGGTGTAGTTGATTGTGAACCCTAAGTCGTGCAATGTTTGAATTGTCTGATGTGTGTGTTGAACACACTGATTGAATGACTTGGCTTTTATGAGCCAATTGTCTAGATAAGGGAAGACATGTATTTGTTGTCTCCTGAGATGTGCTGCTACTACTAGGTACTTTGTGAATACTCTTGGTGCTGTTGTAACTTCGAATGGAAGGACTTTGAATTGATGATGTTGTACTTCCAGTACAAACCTTAGATACTTCCTGTGAGCAGGATGTATAGGAATGTGGAAGTAGGCGTCCTTTAGATCTAGTGTTGTAAGGAAATCGCCTTGTTGCAACAGTGGGAGCACTTGTTGTAAGGTGATCATATGAAAATGATCTGATTGTATATAAGGATTGAGGGGCCTGAGGTCGAGAATTGGTCTTAGTGTCCATTCTTCTTATGTATTAGAAAATACAGCGAGTAAACCCCTGTTCCTTGGTGTTGTAAAGGAACTATTTCTATTACGTCCTTTTGAAGAAGTGACAGGACTTCTTGTTTGAGCAGAATAAGGTGCTCTGCAGACATTGGACGCTGCCTGGGTGGTGTGTGATGGGGTTGCTGTATGTTCCAGGCAGTAACCATACTGGATAATTTGTCTTACCCACTTGTCTGTTGTGATGGAATTCCAGACAGGTAGAAACTGTGTTAATCTGCCCCACACAGGAGTCGAATGCTGTTGGGGGAGCAGAGGAAAGTCACTGTTATGTGCTGGAAGAGGTTCGATTATATTGTTGTTACCCCGACCTCTTCCTTTGTTGTGGTTTCCTCTATATCCTCCTCTAAAGTATCCCTTGTTAGAGGATGTTTGTGTGTTAGACTTGAAAGATGTTGTATTGTCTGCTCCAGTCTGTTTGGAGCCTCCTCTGTAGAAGGAGCGACGAAAGGAACTTTTAGCTTGAATGGACTGTAAAGCTCCCATAGATTTGGCAGGGTCTGATCCTTCTTCATCTTTTCAAGTGCTGTGTCTACCTATGGTCCAAACAATTGATTTTGATTAAATGGTTGATTTAAAATGGTAGTTTGCACTTCCTGTTTAAATCCTGAAATGTGTAGCCACGCAGGTCTTCTAAGTAGGACACTAGTATTTACAGCTCTAGATGCAGTGCCTGCCACATCAAGTGCACATTTGATTGAGGTATTGGAAATTAGCTTGCATTCTTGTATAAGGTTGTTTGCCTGCACCTTATATTGGTCAGGTAGATGTTCTAGTAGTTTATCTAACTGATCATAATGAGCCCTATCTTATCTTGAAAGGAGGGCTTGTGTGCTAGCTATAAGCCATATGTTAGTAGCTTGCGCAGCTATTCTTTGGCCCGAAGCATCTATTACCTTAGATTCTGTGTCTCGTGGGGGTGCTTCACCTGAAGTCTGTGAATTTGCTCTTTTCCTTGAATTTGATACAACTAATGAATCTAATGGTAGTCGTCCCTTAATGTAGGCTGGATCCCCATGAGCAGGCCTATAATTTTTCTCTATTCTAGGGTTTAGGATCCTAGTACGTACAGGAGCGTTGAATATCTCTGCAGCATGTTTAATGACGCCTTTAATCATGCGAAGAATTTAAACAGACCTTTGCGATTGTTCAAATGTATCTAAAAGAAAATCCTCCTCCGTGTCATCAGAATGCATAGTGACCCCATGGTAAATAGCAGCTCTGTTTAACACCTTCAGCACGGCGCGAATTTTCGCGCTGTGCTGAAGGTTCTAAAAAACGGGCATGGCCGTGACTGAACGGTTCCGTCATAAGCACAGCCCAACCGGCGCTCGTGACAGAACCGTTCCGTCACAAGCATCGAAGGGGTTAACAAGTGCCCCAAACTAATGTTATCTTCTGGGGGAGAAGGTTTTGATGGATATAACTGAGGGTCAGGAATATCTGGTATATCATGTGGGTGTGGGTACTCCCAGTCTATCATCCATAGGGTATGGGAAAGGCTCATCTGGGTCTATCCCTTTCCCTAGACTAAACTCATCATCATTTTGTGGTGAATGTGAAGAATGAGGACGAGAAACCTGTGGTGAAATGTTAAGAGGAGCAGGAAATGAAGGAGAAGAAAGTATAGGAGAAGAAGGGTGCATAGGAGATGTGGCAGAGTCCTTCTTGGCAGGCACTACAGGTGTAGAGATGCTGTGTCTGCTCTTCTCTTTTTATGAGGTGTGGTGGATACATGACCTGTTTCTGGGTCAATGTAGATCTTCTTTTGCAGAGGATCAAGTTGGAAAAGTTCTTCTCCTTGTGGAACCTTTGCGGCGCCGATTTTTTCGGTTCCGGACGAGGTTGCTGCTTGTCCTTAGCCTTAGGAGGTGTTACAGTGTCCTTTGGCGTAGTTTTCGGCAACGAAGGTGTTGTTTTCGGTGTCATAGGCTGTTTCGAGGGCTTGGGCGCATCGCAATCAGGCCTGGTCGGTTTCGGTACCGAAGACGATGGCTTCGGAGTGGAAGCTGGTCTCGTCGGCTTCGAGGTGTCGGACGCTGGCTTTGAACCTTTGTCTTTAGAAGTCGGCGGTTTCAGAGCCAAGACTTCTTTCGGTTTCGGTGCCGATAGAGCTGGTGGGATCGGCACGTGCGGCTTGCTCGGTAAGGAGCTGCCGGAAGGCTTAGTTATTTTCTTCGGAGCCGGGCTCGATGGCGGGGCTTTCGAAGTGGTTTTTTGGTCGCGACTGGGCCCCGGAGGCGGAGTGTTGACCTTTGCCTTTGGTTTGGGTGCTGTGTGTGGTGCAGGGGCAACCTGGTGTTAAGAGAACTTACCCATTTATAACTGAACTCTAGTGGTTGTGTCCAGTAAAGGAATTTGCCTAGTGGGTGGCCTACGTAGCAGGTACCCCACCTTTTGATTATTCTCTAACGTAGGGACATTGCAACACTTTTCTCTGTCATTTCCCCTGGTCCCAATTTGTTCCTAAGGGGTCCCCCTATACTTTCTTTACATGTGGTGCAGGGGCAGCAGTACTCACGCGATGACCCGATGGTATGGAGTCGTCGGAGTAGTCTGCCTCTGATACGACGATTTGGAGATCGTAATCTTCTTTGGGAACAAGCGGAACCTCCTCGTCAAAGATATCCACCGATTCAGGAGCTGATCGCTGCAGGTCGTGTCGACGGGCCCTCTGACCTCAGATGGTTTTCTTGTATCGAAAGGACGCACAGGCTGTACAGCTGGATTCGTCGTGTTCTGGCGATAAGCACAGGTTACAGACCTCGTGGTGGTCACTTCGTGGAAACTTTGCTCCACACACGGGGCATTTTTTGAATGCCGTCCTTTCCATGAGGTGTAGGCCTCACGGTGTGGATAGGCCCAACGGCCCGGTCGACGACTGGAATAGAGCTGATTGAGTTGAAACAATGTTAGTCGATATCGAAGGTAGTTCGGTGAAGTTTTGATAAGTGTTTGCGCTTCGAAGTACTTGAAAAGTAGATCGAGCCGGAGCAGAAAAAGTTCATCTGAACCCAGTGGCGGAAAAAAACAATCTAAGGATGGAGCCGATGCCCAAGCGCACTATCGTCCAAGGGAGGAGTCACCTATCTCGTGACTACAAAAGACTTCTTCCAAGACAACAACATGCAATCATCCGAGCCCAACACCAGGTGGCGATCTAATGCAAAGTGTAGTATCTGCAGGTCATATGCCTCGAACAAAGGCGTTTCTATGACTGGCATGTCAACCCTGGAAAAATCAAACCTTCCCAAAGGAGAGTTGCAGTCTTGTTTACCGGTGTCCTACATATGATGAATGCAAGGCAGCCCTATTCTGGGGAGAGGATAGATTTAAAAGTGGATTAAGCAGTCTCCCCACAGAGCCCGTCACACTAGACTGTAAATCCAATACCACCACCACCAGTCAATGAGTAACCTGGGTTGGGAGAAGTAGCACCCACAATCTGACTGGGGAACATCCAAAATGTATCTCTACCCTAAGGACAGCTTGGATGGAGAGCAGCCAAGCAATAGGACGTTGCACCTCTTATGAATTAACATAATCATCAAGCCCAGTAAGCAAAACTGAAAATCAGTGGAAAGCACAGGACGGGTCATGACAACACAGATTTGTGAATTTCCCCAAGGTGCCAGACTGGACATGGAAGATTTTCATAGAAGCTTCCTCGTATGCTGGTAGGTATTGCGGTGCGGCTCCATGTCAGGTCCGGCCCACCCCAGATATGATGTCAGGTCACTATATCTACGTCACCAATGTGGGCTGATGTCAGTTTCATTCTGATCTCGGTCTGAGCTGTCGGACACAGAAGCACTAGAAATCAGAATATGCCAGTGGGCAGCTCCATAGTATGAAACTGTAGGAAAGTGCCCCTTATCGACATGGTTGCCCACACTTTTTGCCTGGTACACGATGTGATTTCAACTGAATGTATACTGTGTTCCTGCCAACCAGATCCACAGTGCCAGAGCTCTTTCCCAAACTGTGCAATTGTTTCCCTAATTGGCAAAACCTTTAGCACCCGCTGTAAATCCCTAGTAAATGGGACTCTGGTACCTAGGACCTGAAGTACTAAAGCAGGTCACTAAGGGCTGCAGCACGCATTGTGCCATCCTAAGGGCCTCTAACCAAGAACATGCATGACTGTCAGTGCAGGCTGCGTGTCTTGGTGCAGACAAAAAAGAAAACAACATGTCACACATCCCTGTGTGCCATGTCTTCTACCACTGCATATGATATTTGTAAGTCAGCTCTGCACCCAGCGCCCCTGGGCCTTTGAGAAAAGGGCCTAATGTGTCCCCCCCATACCAGAGCATCGCAAGGCCAGAACCCAATTGTTGGTTCAGCCCGACTGGCTTTTTAGCCAGAGCCTTGTAGGAAGATGGCTCTGTATATACTATACCAAAGTAAGGTATAGTGTGCACAGAGTCCAGTGGATCCCTGAAGGCTTACTGAGGTAAATGTAATAATACCTTACTCTCTATTTGTGGTAGTGTGGGCGAGCAGTAAGGCTTTATCAGAGGGTAGTGTTAAGCATTTATTGTACACACTCAGGCAAAAAATGATGCCACACACTCAGACTGAACTCAGATCAAACGTTTGTATGAAAAAGTATTTCTTTAGTTGATAATTTTATTTTTAGAACCAAGCAGGACTTGGTACAGATAAGTAGAATTGTACTTTTCAAAATGGGCAGTTCAAAATAAGCAAGCTGGATGAAACTGACTGTTACTGGTTTGTAAAATATTTGAAGACAAAAGGAATTTGCAATTACTTTGAGATTACTTTTCAGATTACTCGGGAGCACTTTTTAGATTACTTTTTTTTACTCTGTGTGGTAAGCCTAGATATCAGACTGGGACAATCTGACATCTAAAAATCAGTTTTGCATTAACAAAATGGCTTAGGTTTCCATACAAACAAAAAAAACCTGTGGAATTGTTTTCAGAGGAAAACAGTCAATACAATCCCAGGGAGAAAAATTAGATTATCGGTTTGCAGGTAACCAATTGGTTTTTAGGGTTTAGTTTCTAGGGTAAGAACAAGGGTTCCCCCAGGGTCAAGGATGCATTCAAAGAGCACCCTCCGTGGCACTAGGGCGGCTGGGTGAAGAGTGCTGAGGCCCAATGTTAGCCCTCTGGGGCTAGGAGGCCATCGATTGGAAGCTGCTCTTGGGCAAGCCACAGGGTTGAGGGAGCAAAGCTACTAGGGTTGAGCTCAGGGTAAAGAGGGATCTGAGTTAGCACACAAGGTGCACCCACATCGGCACAGGGGCGGCCGGATGCAGGATGCTGATTTGGCGTTGGGTGCCGTGTTGGTTTAAGTGGGAGATCTCCAGTCACAACAAACACCGACGATTCGGGCAGGGAGGCTTCCTGGAGGCAACCACCGGTTGGAGAGGTAATGTGGGATGCAGGGGGTTGCTTGGACACAGTCAGTTGGCCCACCGAATGCTGTGGGGCGTCAACTGCAGGGGTGTCTTTAGGCATCGGGTTTCCTTACCAGCTCCGGTCACGGTCGGGGGTACTGTTCAGAAGGAGGCTGCAGGCGTCATGGGGAGGATTGAGGTAGGTCGGGCATCACCAGATCCCAGGTCAGGTTCACTGGGGAGACATCCTCAACGTGTTGGGCTACTCAGACTCAGGTCATGGGCAGACTAGAGGATTTGGCCAGAGCCAGAGTCTGGTTCTTGAGCAAGTCCAGTGCTCACGAGAAACAACGTTTTTGCAGGGAGGGCAGGGCTGGTCCTCAGGGTTCTGCGGGGCTGCTGGCTGCAGAAAGCGCCAAGACTCCGCTGGTCGAGGTCAGGACAGGCTGGTAGGGCTGGGGCCAAGGCAGTTGGTGCCCTCCTCTTCTTCCTTCAGCACTGCTCTTCGGTTCTTGCTTGCCACAGGAGGCAAGGTTTGGGATTGACCCTAAATACTAAACTTAGGGGCATTTCAGGTAGGTAAAGGTTGGAACCAAAGGGTCCCTTCCTTGGGGAGGGTACACCCCCTATCATGCCACCCTCCAGGGGCATAAGCCGCTCTCTGGTTGGCTGAATCCCCCCATATGCAAGTTGGTGGGGACTGAGTTGTGCCTCGCCTCCTCCATCTGAGGGGTGGAGTTGGCTCCCATCTTGGTTTTCCCTTCGATTCTCACTCCCAAAGTGGGAGTTAGAACCGGTGAGCACAAGTTGCTGGGAGCAGCAAATAGCTTGGTCAGCTCACAAAGGCGGCAAGCCTTTGAAGCTTCCACTTCGCTGACCCGGCTCATCCTGGAAGGAGGAGGCTTGGCACCTCTGCCCAGGATGTGCTTTGTTTCAGGACCCCGAGAGCAGGAGGTTCTCGACCCAGGGGTCCAGAAACATGTCTGGTGGTGACAGCTGGCGAGCAGTCACTCAGCCAGGACACTAGAGTTAGGTCTTTTTTTTTGAGTGAGCATCTCTAAGATGCCATCTCTGAGTGCATTTTTCATTAAATCTCGCACTGGTATTAGTGTGGGTTTAATGTGCTGAGAAGTTTGATACCACACTTCCCAGTTTTCAGTAAAGCCATTATGGTGCTGTGGAGTTTGTAATGACAAACTCCCAGTACCATATACTCTTAGTGGTATTACTGCTCTCAAAATGTCTAAGAATTGGCTTAGACACTGTAAGGGTACAGTGCTCATACACCTGAACCCTCACCACTGGCATAGGGCACCCAACTAGAGGGGTGTCTTACCTATACCATAGACAGTGGGTTGCAGGCATGGGACACAGGTATGTGCACCATGTAGACTCTTCATTTTGTTCTGCACACAAACACGCAGCCTGCAAAGGCTTTGAGTGTGTAAAGATACAAAGCCTTCCCTGGCCACAGTGCTCTTAGTACATGTGGCACCATTTACAAGGGAATAACTTGTGGCCAAAGAGTGGCAAGTTTGTTTTCAATGCAGTTTAGGGAAAGAACATAGACCCTTGGTACCTGGTTGACAGGAACCAAGGGCACACTTAGTCAAAGCACATCAACAGTTTGGCAAAAAGCAGGGGTAACCATGCAAAAAGAGGGCACTTTCTTACACTTGCTTCATTCTCTTACTAAATGGATTTCCCATTTCTCTGTAGCAGTATGTAAAAAAAAAAATCAACGAACGTCCGTAAGTCACTTGGGGTATACACCAAAAAGCATTTCCTCATCAAAGAACAATAGCACTGTACTCCTCCTACACTGTGCTGGATGAATGCCATCATGCTCAAACACGCAAACAATTGTATACCTCCTCATTTACTTAAGAACTTTGTAAGCTGGAGGTCCTAGTATCAAAAGCACTTACATAAAGATATGCCCTTACAACAAATGACTAGCTGAAGTCATGCCTCAAAGCAGGCTCCTGCCGCTTCATCATACAGAATTTTAAATGAAGCAATACGATTTACTCGGTCATTCAAAATAACTGGGTGAATTAAGTTTTTCTGGTGGAAGTAGTTTGACAAACATTGCTTCTCCAAATAAGGGTGGCAATTTACTCAAATGTGAGTTTACAAAAAGGCTTTTCTCAGACAGCTGCTTATTTTCAGATAATGCAATCCTATCAGTGAACAAGATATCAGGGGTGCTTGGGGAGTTGCTTACAATGAAGAATGAATAGTGCAGACTGTGTGCAGTCAACTGCACCATCTTTTTGCAGCACTCCCTGGTTGACTTCTTCCAGAATTCTTGGAGAGCAAATGGTCTACTTCTGCAAACGGATTGCATCTTAAAGAAAGGCCTCTCTGTGGTTTTAACAAAATAAAGGGGTTTCAGCATAACACTTGCCAAATCTTTTGAACGTTTTTGCTCCTAAAGGGTGTCATGAATTTCTGAATGGTCTACATGCAGCACTTTTGAACTGGTTCCTGTCAATTAGCCAGATGCTGCTCATCAAAGAATAGTGAACGGACACAAGCAATGTGAAGAAATACATTTGCTGCAGCAAATTACTACCATTCCAAAGAATGAATGTATGAAGAAATTAACTGGAAAATCACTTTCTCTCTTCCAATACTGCTTTTTAATTTAAGTAGAAACAAAAAAAGGTACCCTACTACACTACGAGTCCCCCTAACAATCACTAGTCCTAAAATTATGCTTTACAGTGCAAAATATGCAAGTAGCACAGTTGCTCAACCAATGCCATGCTTACAGAAAATGATTCACAAAATTGTCTGTGCCCAAAATTTATTAGGCACCGGGGCAGCAAAACAAAGTGGTCAACTTGAGTAGATGCAATAATATTAGAGGGTAACGTTTTCTGTGCTGCCTCTATAACCAAGGACACATGGAAATGAAAAATGTGCATAAGGTCTCAAGCATAAGGAGGGGACACCAGATAGCAGGTTCTACACGTGAGGAAGAGGCACGTTTTGTGATCCAACCTCTACCCAGAAAATGGAAATTAGTCCATTGATCATATGAATCTATTTAGGATTTAATGCAAGTGAAGTTTTTGGGAAAAATTATTTATTTACACAAGATTCTTTGTGAACGAGTAGCGAAACAGAGAAAAAAAAGAAGGACTTATCCTTTTCATTCTTACCCGTCACGTTAGCCAGATATTGAACTGTTGATGTTTTTCCAGTTCCAGTTTCTCCCACCAGCAGCACTGGCTCACCTTTGTCAATGCACACTGAAAGCTGCTCAAGCAGCACGGAGGAAGGGCGGGTAGCAGCAAAGGTCTGTCTATCCCTAAGACAAGAAAAAAACATTTCACTTATTACAGTGGAAACCTTCAATGCGGTGTGTAAGGAAAATGCTACTTACCAGTATGCATCTGTCCTTGGCATGTAGAGCTGCAGATCACTACACTTTTGCATTAGATCGCCGCCTGGTATTGGGCTCGGATGATTGCATGTTGTCATCTTGGAAGAAGTCTTTTGTAGTCACGAGATAGGTGACTCCTCCCTTGGACGATAGTGAGCATGGGCATCGGCTCCATCCTTAGATTGTTTTTCGCCATGATGGAGTTAGTAGAAGTAAAGAAAAAGGATGTCCATGTGTGTGCATCTAAGTAAGACAAAACTGGAACAGATACAAGTCCCGGGGAGGCGGGAGGGCGTGTAGTGATCTGCAGCTCTACATGGCAGGAACAGATGCATACTGGTAAGTAGCATTTTCCGTTCGAGGCATATGAGCTGCAGATACTACACTTTTGCATCGATTGTGCAGCAGTGTCTCCCCTAGCGGTGGTCACATGTATCTGTTGCAGTAGTTTGAAAGAGTTTTAAGGACAGCTTGGCCTACTGCAGCGTGCACATCAACACAGTAGTGTTTAGTGAAGGTGTGTGTTGTAGACCATGTTGCTGCCGTGCATATGTCTTCTGGGGGGATGTTCCCTAAGAAAGCCATAGAGGCTCCTAGCTTGCGTGTGGAATGCGCTCTTGGAGGAACTGCTAATGTACGTTTTGCTTTTTGATAGTATATTTGTATACATTTCACAATCCACCTTAATATTCCAACCTTGGAGATGGGGTTGCCTTTATGTGGTGGAGAGAAAGATACAAACAATTGTTTTGTCTTTCGAAAAGATTTAGTCCTGTCTATATAGTTGAGAAGAGCTCTTAACATCTAGTGTGTGTAGAGCTATTTCTGCTACTGAGTCTGGGTTTTGGAAAAACACAGGTAACTCTACAGATTAGTTTAAATGAAAAGGACTAATGGCTTTTGGAAGGAATTTAGGATTAGTTCTTATAACAACTTTGTTACGATGTAGATGTAAAAATGGTTCTTGATTTGTGAAAGCTTGTATCGCACCTACTCTTCTAAGGGAGGTAATAGCAATAAGGAAAGCTGTTTTCCATGTGAGGAATTGCAGTTCACATTTATGTAAAGGTTCAAAAGGGGGTCCCATGAACCTTATAAGAACAACGTTTAGGTTCCATTCTGGAGAAGGTGGTAACCTTGGAGAATGATTCTTTTTAACCCTTCCATTAATGCTTTAATAGCAGGTACCCTAAAAAGAGACAGATGTTGTCTGTTTTGTAAATATGCTGCAATTTTTACAAGGTGCAGGCGTATGGATGAATATGCCAAGTTACATCTTTGTAAATGTAAAAGGTAGCAAATGATATTCTGGATAGAAGCATCCAGGGAATCAATTTGGTTATTGTTGCAATAAATGGCAAATCTCTTCCATTTAGCAGCATAACAAGCTCTGTTAGTAGGTCTCCTGGCTTCTTTAATGATGTTCATACAGTCTGGTGGTAGGTTAAGATAACCTAAGACTTCAGGAGCCAGATCGCCAAATTCAGTTGATTTGGGTCTGGATGTCTGCTGTCTCCATGGTTCTGCGTTAGCAGGGAAGGTGCCAGTCGTAACTTTTGGTGTGGAACTAGAGAGAGTTCTAGCAGTGTGGTGAACCACGGTTGGCGTGCCCATGTGGGAGCTACCAGGATTAATTTGAGAGACTTGTCTGAGCTTGCGTACTACTAATGGTACGCAAATCTGCCTGACCAATTCATCCATATCGCATTGCCCTTGGACAGCGGGTGTGGAAACCTGGCGGCGAAGGTTGGGCATTTTGCGTTTTCATGTGTGGCGAACAGATCTATGTCTGGATGACCCCACTTGTGAAAAAATGGTTGAAGAACTTGCGGATGTAGTTCCAATTCGTGAATTTGTTGTGTCTGCCGACTCAACAGATCTGCTATTTTATTGTGAACTCCTGGAAGGTGCTCTGCTAGCAGATATATATTTTGTGGAATGGCCGATCTCCGAATGCTCTGTGCAAGCTGGGACAGAGTGTGCCCCCCTGTTTTTGTATATAATACATAGCTGTCGTGGTCCGTCCGGATTAATACAGCTTTTTTTTGTACTTGTACTTGGAATGTTTTGAGTGCTAAAAATATTGCTAGCAGCTCTAGATGGTTGATATGGAACAATTTCTGTTGAATGTTCCACTGACCTTGAGTTTTATGATGTAGGAGATGGGCTCCCCATCCTGTGAGAGATGCGTGTGCTGTGAGCACTATTTGTGGAACAGGTTCGGGGAACGGCCGTCCCTTTGTCAAGTTTTTGGTGCTCCACCACTGCAGAGAGCGAAGTGTGTGGCTGTCTACTAACACCAGGTCTGTTAGTTGCCCTTGAGCCTGGTTCCACTGTTGTGCTAGACATTCCTGTAACGGACGCATCTGCAGTCTTGCATATGGTACTATGAAGATGCAAGATGCCATCATACCTATTAGTCTCATGAACACTCTGGCTTGGAGAGAGTGTTGATGTTGGAATCTTGTGACTAAGGCATGAATGCTCTGTATCCTTGCTGGACTGGGATACGCTAGAGCTATAGAAGTGTTTATTGGAGCCCCTAGATACTGATGTGTATGAGAGGGTTGCAGGTGTGACTTGGTGTAGTTTATTGTAAACCCTAAGTCGTGCAATGTTTGAATTGTCTGATGTGTTTGTCGAACACTGATTGAATGACTTGGCTTTTATGAGCCAATCGTCTAGATAAGGGAAGACATGTATTTGTTGTCTCCTGAGATGTGCTGCTACTACTGCTAGGCCCTTTGTGGATACTCTTGGTGCTGTTATAACTCCGAATGGAAGGACTTTGAATTGATAATGTTGTCCTTCCAGTACAAACCTTAGATACTTCCTGTGAGCAGGGTGTATCGGAATGTGGAAGTAGGCGTCCTTTAAATCTAGTGTTGTAAGGAAATCGCCTTGTTGTAGCAGTGGCAGCACTTGTTGTAAAGTGATCATATGAAAATGAACTGATTGTATGTAATGATTGGAGGGGCCTGAGGTCGAGAATTGGTCTTAGTGTCCCGTCCTTCTTGGGTATTAAAAAATACAGTGAGTAAACCCCTGTTCCTTGGCGTTGTAAAGGAACTATTTCTATTGCGTCCTTTTGAAGAAGTTACAGGACTTCTTGTTGGAGCAGAGTAAGATGTTCTGCAGACATTGGAGCCTGCGTGGGTGGTATGTATGGAGGGGTTGCTGTAAGTTCTATGCAGTAGCCATACTGGATAATTTGGCCTACCCACCTGTCTGTTGCAATGGAATTCCAGACAGGTAGGAGCTGGTCTTGTAGATGTTCTAATAGTTACTCTAACTGATCATAATGAGCCCTGTCATATCTCTAAAGGAGGGCTTGTGTGTTAGCTATACCCCATATCTTAGTAGCTTGCGCAGCTATTCTTTTGCCTGAGGCATCTATGACTTTAGATTCTTTGTAAGGTGGGTGTGCTTCACCTGACGTTTGTGAGTTAGCCCTTTTCCTAGCATTTGATACAACTAGTGAGTTTAATGGTAGTTGTCCTTTAATGTAGGCTGGATCGTCAGGTGCAGGTCTATATTTGTAGGGTTTAGGATCCTAGTACGTACAGGGTCTTTAAATACCTCTGGAGCATGTTTGATGACCCCTTTAATCATAGGAAGAATTTGAACAGACCTTTGCAGTTGTTCAAATGTGTCTAATAGAAAATCCTCGTCTGCCTCAGAGTGCATAGTGACCCCATGGTAAATGGCAGCTCTGCTCAATAGGTGCCTCCAAAACCAATGTTATCCTCTGGGGGGGAAGGTTTTGATGGGTATGACTGTGGGTCTGGAATATCAGGTACATCCCTTGGGTTTGGGTACTACCAGTCTGGATCATCTAAAGGGTATGGGAGGGGGCGTGGTCAAGATGGCGGCGTGAGCGGACGCGTCCTTCCGAGCTCCCGCCGCCGGCCTTCCACAGCAAGGGCTCCGGCCTCACGGAGTCCCTTTTCAGCGACCCCAGTAGCCAGCCTGGCATCCCCTGTGGCCCGAGAGGTCAGCGGGGGTTGAAAGCGGGTGGACGGAGCGAGCACAGCGACCGCAGCCGCGAGGCCTACAGTGCGGCCCGCAGCCGTGACCCGCCTTGGGGGCGGAGCGACAAGCCTGAGCGGTAGCGGCTGAGCCGGGAGCTCGTGGCCGCTGCACGCGAGGTCCGGTGCAGGTGCGGCAGGTCCGGCCCGCGCATACATTCTGCGCGAGGCATCGGCTGGGACCACACCTGATTGCTGCTGCGGACCTGCCACGTAGCCACCCGGACAGGATGGCGAGGGACTGACGCTGGGCCCAGAGGGGAGGAGAGGGGAGCGGCGACCGCGCACAGAAGGCCTTCCCGAGCACGGGGGTATAGGACAGTGGCCGCGAGGCCTGCAGTGCGGCCCGAGGTCGGGATCTGCCTTGGGGGCGGAACAGAAGGCCCGTGAAGTAGCAGCCGGGAGCCCGAGGCTTGGGGATAATTCAGGCGAGGACCGCTGCGAGGTCCGGTGTGGAAACGGCAGGCTCGGCCCACGTACACGCTCTGCGCGAGGCAACTGGCGGGGAGCACGCCTGATTGCTGCTGCGGGCCTGCCACAGACAGGGCAGCAAGGGTCGGCCACTGGCCCCAGTGGTGCAGAGAGGGGCACGCCGATCCCATGCAGAAGGCCTACGCAAGTACTAAGGACACGAGCAACCTGTGAGGCAGCCGGCCTCGAATAGGGAGTGACTGGCACGGAAGGAGGCCTGTAGTGGCGGCAGGGTGGTGGGGAAGTGAGCAACAACGATGCACACAAATAACTCTGCAGGAGCGGGCCTGGGTGTGGCGCAAAGAGTGGGCCATAGCGGGAGGCGGAGGAGACACTGATCATGCCTTTTAGGTGATTTTAATACACATTTGTGTGAATTGAACTGTCAATACGGTGTTTGCCTGGAAGATGATTATTTGGCTTATTCTCACTTTGAACACTCAGCAAAAGGGGGTGCTCTAGAAGAACTGCTGATAGATCTTGATATATCAGAACCCATTTTTGTAAACCCCAAAGACAGAGTTGCAACATACAGTGCCAGGGGTAGTAACACCATTATTGATTTTATTTTTGTGTCATCCAGTATCCTTAAAAATGTCATCTCCTATAATGCAACCCAGACGACATTTAGCGACCATAATCCGGTCATTATGGAACTAATTAACAGCAACCCAACTATAATAAACATTGGATCTCAACCAACTTACCCCACAAAAATCCGGGCTCATGACCAGGGTAGACGAGTTAAATGGTCAAAGATCATTCCTGATGATTTTTTTAATGATTTGTGCGGTAAAGTGGGACCAGATCTAAACATTTGCAGAGACCCATTGACTACTGGAGGGAATGTTATAAATGCCTTTGAAGTTATATGTAAAAATGCTGCACAGTTACTGATGTGTAAACCCAATCATAAGCCCCACAAAGCGTATGGGTGGTTTAATGCAGAATGTTCAAAGGCTCATAAAATCTTATTAGATGCCTTGAAAAGTACGCCGCGCGATACTGTAGAAGTGACAAGACTTAGGAAGGAATATAAAATAACGACTGAGGCACGTAAGAAAGAAATCAAAGCCAAGGCCTGGGAATCATTATATGATAGACTGACATTGAGGGACAGTGCCAAGTTTTCGTCTATAGTGAATACATCACTGCTTAATGGAAGAGATAACGAGGTGATGGAGGTTAACATTACTGAGAAACAATGGCTGGACCATTTTGAGATTATCTATGGCAGTAAGATCGCCACGACTTCTTTCTCCCCCATAGTATCTATAACCCCAGAAACCCCATTGAGAATTACGGTGAATGAAGTACAAAAAGCCATAGAAAACACAGCAGGTGGTAAAGCCCCCGGGCCGGACGGGGTTCCCGCTGATATGTACAAGGCACATTCTCATGTGTGGTCCATAGTCCTTGCAAATGTTTTTAACCTAGCTTGTATGGACACATCGAATATACCTACATCTTGGTCACACTCTATAATTATCCCAATTTTTAAAAAAGGTCAAAGGGGTGACCCAAGGTGTTACAGACCGATATCGCTGATCGATTCGTCATTTAAGATTCTAGGCAAAGTCATTTTAGGAAAAATTAACAAGTGGGAAAAAGAAAATGAAATCTTATGTAATACCCAATACGGGTTTAGAACTGGGAGGGGTACTGAGGACCAGTGTCTTAACCTGTATATGACCATCTGTAAATATACTGTTGCTGCTAGGGGGTCGATCCATCTGGCCTTTATGGACCTGTCAACAGCCTTCGACCTAGTTAATAGGTCGAAGCTGTGGACAATGCTCATGGAGATGGGGTTGGACATAGCCCTTGTAAATTTTCTAGCCTATTTGCACAGAGATCTGACTGCATCAGTGCGTATGACAATGGATGGAAAATGCACCACTGGGTTTAGATCGGCTAGAGGGGTAAGACAGGGGTGCATCTTAGCCCCCATGTTGTTTTCTTTGTATATCAATTCATTGTGTTCAATCTTATCAACTGTGTCACCAGATATACCTAGCATAGGTGGGTCCCCTCTGCCCGTACTGATGTATGCCGATGACACGGTCCTTATTTCTAGAACCCCAAATGGACTGCAGCTGCTTCTTGACTCATTTGGGACTTTTATGCAGAAATTAGACCTGGTAGTAAATATGGAAAAGTCACACGTTATGTCACTGGGGAAAGGAAAGAAAACCACGAAAACCTTGCGATGTAACGGTGTGATACTTTCCAAAGTTAAAATATTTACATACCTAGGTGTAATTTTCGATGATATGGGCACCTGGACCCCCCAGATTGCAAATAAAGCAATGGCTGTGCGTAGGTCGTTTGCAGCCGTATTGAGCTTCGCTAAAAGGTTGGGAGGGAAACCTACAGAAGCCATACTTACTCTGTATAGAGCCAAAACTTTGGCTCTAGCAAGATATGGGGCTGGGATTTGGGGTTATAAGGATCTTACCCCAATACAGAAAGAAGAGAACAAATCCATGCGTTCTCTATTGGGTTTACCACAGTCTACCCCCTCCTTTGCTGTTCACACGGAACTAGGGTTAGGTTATATCGAGGATGCACTTAATATGGCCCCACTACTTCTTTGGGTGAAAGTATGGCTGAATCCTAATTTGACTCTAAATCGTAAAATTATGAGCGATTGTATGGGGAGAGATAGAGCCAAAGACATAAAGTGGTTGAAACATTAAAACCGTAGCTACATATTTGGGCCGCCCGGAACTATACTCGAACCCCGAAAGCCTGTGTAAAGATGATGTCACATGGATAAAAGCTCAATTTATGAATTATAGGAATATCCACCGTGAAGCCCAGGAAATCGAGAAAACCACAGTAAGGGCACACTATTTAGTAATATCAACTATGACTATTCAGCCTTATTTGATTATAGTAAACAAGCCACATCATCGATGGCTATTGACGAAATTCCGTTTCAATCAGATGCATCTTTTATTGGGTGAATATCTGAAATGGAATACGCCTAGGGATAATGCTCCTTGTAAATGTGATGCTTTCACTGATCAAGACCTGATACACTGTCTTTTTTTGTCCCTTTTTTGCTGAGGGTAGGAAAAAATATATCATACCACTCCTGAGGGACAAGGGTTTTAAGCAAGTGAAACCTGCATTGTTGTTTTTACAACTTATGGAGACCCCTATTGTGATGTTTGGGGTTGCAAACTTTTTGGTAGCATCTTTGCGTGCTAAACGGCATAGATTGACGAGTACTCCAACGACGGAACGTATTCTGGAATAGCCCATGTCTAGATTAATTTTACTCTGTCAAGAGATGTTCATTTATTTCTCCCTCTTGTGATCAAGCCTTTAGGATGAAGTAACATGGTAAATGAAACTACTTATAATTCTAATATGATGGTTTTAGGGTACATGAATCATTTTTAATGTTTTAACTGCTAATGACTTTTTATACCCAATTGATCTTAACTGTTTTTAATAATTGCTTATAAATGTATTGTACTGCTGATCTGTGTATGTATGTGTATTTCTGTATAATTGCACGTGTAGTATACTTTTATGATTTTAAAATAATCGAATAAAGTATTTTTGACTCTGACTCTGATCATGCCTTGAGCGGGCAGAGCCCGGAGGTACCCGGACACGGCAGTCTCACCACGTGGCCAGAGGGAAAGGTTTTGGCCGGTGCCACCTCTGGAGGCCGTAAGCCGAGGCAAACAGAGCACAAACAGAGCACAAGTCGGCAAGCGCCACAGTACATCCACAGGTCTGCCTGTAGCGCGGTTCTCACACGGACAATCGGAGGCGGCTGTGCCACGGTCGGGCACCAAGGAGGCAGTGCGGACACGGGTAGAGTAAGGAGGCGGAGTGGCCCCTATCTACCGGACGGCGGGCATATTGCTCCCTGAGGCTCAGGAGTGTCTCGGACTAGGCGCGTGCGAGGGCCTTATCAGACGCCCATTGCCCCGGAGACAATACGCGGCCTAGAAGATTTCCACAGCAAGGCGCCTTTGGCCACGAGACGGCCATGATGTCGGGGACGAGGGTCCGCAAGGATAAGACTGTAAAAGAGATGTTCGCCAAGGCCCAGTCGTCCCCTACAGCTAAGGATACATCGGGCAACAGGAGTGCGACAGGGCGACTTGGCAGCAGCAAGCTCGGAACCCATCACGAAGGCCTTCCTAGAGTCGCTCTTCACGACCTTGAGAGAGGACATCCACACCCTCAAAAAATAATTTTCGATGAGATCCGAGCTGTGCGGACGGACATGGATGGCATTGGCGAACGGGTGGCGGAGCTCGAAACAAAACAGGACGGTCGCTACGTCGAAATGGAGGCGATGCAGCAGGAGATTATAAGACTACATGACCAACAAGTGGACCTACAATCGCACCTTGAGGACCTTGAAAACCGCTCCCGGCGACATAACATACAAATTCGGGGAGTAGCGCGGTCCGACGAAGATGAGGATCTTTTTAAATTTACCAGTGAGCTCTTCAACCATATCCTGGGTCACCCCGTGGAGGCAGCGCTGACTATCGACAGGGCGCATAGGGTCGGGCCCCAGCAAGCCGGCCGCGGTGGCCTTCCCCGCAGACATCTTGGTCTGTATACAGGACTTCCGCACTAAAGAAGACATCCTCCAAAAGGCGAGGCAGATGCATCCCATCTCCTTTCGCGGCCACTCGCCGACCCTCTTTCAGGACCTATCAGCTCTCACATTGCAGAAGCGCCGGTGCTTCAAGCCGGTCACAAGTTACCTCCAGCAACAAGCTATACCTTATAGTTGGGGCCACCCATTTCTGATCGTGTTCAAATTGGACAATAAGCTTTACCAGCTCCGCTCTCTGAAAGAAGCATGTCAGGTGCTGGGCATCGCTCCGCCGAAGGAGGAGGAAGATCAGGCGGCGCGCCCTGGGGTCACAGGAGGATCTTCATCCCAATGGCATCAACAGCGGGGACGACGCAGAGTCAAGAAACCCCGGAAGACGGAGATCGAAGATGGTCAGAGGGCGGCGGTGGAAGCGGTAGAATCAGACTTAACCTCCCAGCAGCCGGGATGAACACTCATTCAGAGCCTTATGTGCCTGGGGTCTACTGTGTCCCTTTGAGGGGTCGGCGGAGGGGGCGGAAGGAGGAAGGACTGGACTTGAAATACCCCCCAATACTTTTCGACCAATCATCCGTGAAAGATGATGGACAATAGTTTGTTTCTCTATTTTTTCATATTCAATTTCATGGTTAGGTGGGCGTTGGGGTGGGGGAAGGGAGAGCGCAGGGGAGGGGGCAGGCAGGGGACAGGTTAGTTGCGGGAAGAGGGGAAGGGGGTTCTAGATACAGGTATGGGTGGGTGTGTGAATTGAGGGGTGAGGCTGGGGGAAGGGACAAGGAAGGGGTTTGCAGGGAGGGGAGGGAGGGGTTCCAGGTCCTGGAGTATCTATTCAGGGATGACGACGCGAGTCTCCAGAGTATGGCAGGAGGGCACAAAGGGTCCCGCTACAGGCCAGAAAGTGAGCAATTCAGGGGAAGCCTTACGGCGACGGTAGTAGGTCTCAGGAGCACTGAGCGGTCAAGGGTAGTGATGAGTCATGCCACCCACTGAACTGCGAATTCTCTCCCTGAATGTTAGGGGGCTCAATAATCCAGTCAAACGCAAGGCAGTCCTCTCATGCTTAGAACACGCGAAGGCTGATATATGCCTCCTACAGGAGACGCACTTACTGCAAAAGGACTACTCAAGGATGAAGTCACGCTGCTTTCCACAGCAATTTTTCTCGTCGGCCCCGAATAAAACAGCCGGGGCCGCAATATTGGAGTGGTAGCGCTTCAGAGGGAGGGTACTACAGAAGGGAGCGGAGATAAGGGGGAGGCTGCTATCCTTTCGATTTTCCTCGGGTGGGTCTAAAATTTACGATTTGTTCGGTCTATGCTCCCAATGAGGGCAGGAAAAGTTCTTTCACCTAGCGCTAAGCGAAGTGGCGGCCTGCACAGACAGACATATTCTGGTAGGCGGGGACCTTAACCTAGTGCTAGATAACACCATGGACAGATCAGCGCAGCGCACCACACAGGCGGGAACCCTCTCCAGTGGGGGGGTTGGCTAGGCTGGGGGAGCTGGGTATGGTGGATCCGTGGCGCAGCTTTCATCCAGGTGCTAGAGAATACTCATACTACTCGAACGCACATCGCACCTACGCGAGATTAGATTACTTTCTAGCTTCCACCTCCCTTCAGGCCTTGACGTCCACTGTTGACATAGGTGCCACGTCCCTTTCCGACCATGCCCCGATCACTGCGACGTTCATTTTACCCCCGGTGACGCGACCCACACGCTGCTGGAGACTACGCGCCACATTGCTACACCGCAAGGACATAGTTGAGAAAATAGTAAGGACTATCAAGGACTACTTGCACCACAATAGCATCTCTGACACCTCGCCGGCTACACATTGGGTGGCTCTTAAGGCAGTTTTACGGGGCGAGTTTATAGCGGTCTCAGCAGCTGAGAATAAGGAAAGAGCGGATAAAAGGGACGAGCTTACACAGTAGGTTAAGGAGTTAGAACGCATGCATCAAAGGACATGCGCCCCCAGGGTCTGGAGGCAACTGAAAGTTGTCAGGAAGCAGTTGAGCGCGCTAGATCAGGACAGGGCAGAATTTGCAGCCTTGAGGGTGCGACATATGTACTATACCCCGGGGGATCGATGTGGACGTTTACTGGGCCGAGCGCTAAGGTAAACGCGGCAACGCCACATGGTAAGAGAAATTAGTAAACAGGATGGAAGTCTAGCAACGGAAGATGCAGAGATTGGGGCAGCATATAGCGATTTCTATACTTGCCTATATACCGGGTCCTCACTGGACCTCGCGGCGGGCGACGCATTCCTAGCGTTTTCCCCTCTTCCGGTTCTTACACAGGATCAGGCTGAGCTCTTAGAACACAGCATTAGACCGGAGGAAGTAATTTCAGCCATTTCCAAGCTTAAACTTGGGAAAGCACCGGGGCCCGACGGCTTCACAGCCATCTTCTATAAGACGTTCTGCTCCCAAGTAGCTCCCCTGCTTACTACTCTCTTTAACTCCTTTTCGGAACCAGGCTAGATTCCGAGGGATCTACTAGACACGACCATCTCAGTTATCCCCAAACCAGGGAAAGACCACTCAAAATGCGAAGCCTATCGGCCCATATCACTACTTAACGTGGACCTTAAACTGTATACAAGCATATTGGCGGCAAGGCTTGCCCCGCTTATGCCGGAATTGATTGATCCGGACCAAGCGGGATTCATCCCGGAGCGGCAAACTGCGGACAATACCAAGAGGGTGCTGCACTTAATAGAAAAGGCCACGCGAACAACGGGGGAATATATGATGCTCGCGATCGACGCGGAGAAAGCGTTCGACCGGGTCCCCTGGCCATATCTGGAGCAGGTCCTGGTTAAGGCCGGGATGGGAGACAGATTCCGCACTTGGATATTGAATTGTTACTCGAGGCCCTCGGCGACGGTGCGTGTCAATGGTTGCTCCTCACCCCGCTTTTCCATCGAACAGGGTAGGAGACAGGGGTGCCCGTTGTCGCCCCTGCTCTTTGCCATCTACATGGAGCCGCTGGTGCAGGCCATGAGACTCGCCCCCACAGTCCACGGGATTAAGATCGGAGCATATGAGCATACCATCAGTTTATATGCTGATGTCCTCTTGTCGCTGTCCTCCCCCAGAGAATCCCTGACGGCTTGTGTCGACATTCTTGACGCTTTTGCGGAGGTGGCAGGCTTTAAGGTCAACATGAGCAAATCAGTGGCGCTAGACCTCTCGTTAGCAGCACCCATCCGAGACTACTTGCAGGGACTCTTCCCCTTCCCTTGGGCTTCGGCAGCCATTCCTTATCTAGGAATTCAGCTGGCGGCCACATTACAGGGCACGGTCCGTCTAAACTATGCTCGGCTCCGACAGACGGTCTGGTTGGAGCTGGGTAGATGGAGACATCTCCCGCTATCTTGGCTGGGCAAAGTGGCGGCTATAAAAATGACGATCCTGCCGCAAGTCCTTTACATATTTCGCGCCATACCTATGAAACCGCCGGAGGGCTGGATTTGCCAGACCCAATTTAAACTGGCGCAGTTTATATGGAACGGAAGGCGGCAGAGGATGAAACTTCGGTTGGCAATGCTGCCTCCTGAGAGTGGTGGACTGGGGCGGCCAGACTTATTGTTATATTATCAAGCGGCGCAGCTACATTCACTAGTGGAATGGAGCAGGTGGGAGTCTGAGAAGCACTGGCTCTTTCAGGACCAGGCAGTGGCGGGCCGCCCGCTTCAAGAGGTTCCCTTCCTGCGCAGGCAGCACCTTTCCCCCAATCTCTACGCATCGTATATTACAAGGACCCCGCTGGAAGTGTGGGACCTTGTGAATATTAAGCATGAGTTGACGTCCTTCCCATCACCGCTGACACCCCTACTGGATAACCCGGATTTTGGATCTGGCCAAGATACAGCGGCCTTTGCCCGGTGGAGCCCGGCGGGATGTCGGGTCCTATTCCATTTGTACACAGCGGAAGGGTCATCCCTTTTGATGCTTTCCGGCACGAATTTGGCATGCCCGAAGAGGAACGGCTCCGATATTTCCAGGTGCGACATTGGGCGCCTAATGGGCAGATTAGGGGGAGGGGCGGACCGCAGACTCAGCACGTACGAATACTGGTTGATCACGAGGAAAACGGATCGAAAGCTCATATCGGACTTATACCACATGCTGTTAGGCAGATTTACACACATCTACAACTCAGGGAGGGCACGTTGGGATTGAGATCTGGGGCGCACACTCGGCAATAAAGAGTGGGAGGGCATTTGTTACAGGGCTCGACACTCCGCCTACCACATGGGCTTGACTGACACCCTCACCAAAATCACCACATATTGGTACTACACCCCAGGGAGGCTTAATGAGATTGATCGCATGCAGGATGCGTCCTGTTGGCGTGGGTGTGGAGAGAGGGGTACGTTGGTTCACCTTCTATGGGACTGTACTCATCTGCAGGAATATTGGAAGCTAGTTTTAGACGAAGTAGACTCACACTTTGACACGGCGCTCCCAAGATTTCCTGCCTATGTGTTGCTGGGACTGCCCAATCCCATTACTTATCCGCAGTGTGCCCGCCGGGGTCGATTGATGGCCATAGCCCTGGGTTCCGCGCTGCAGAACATTCTAGCCCATTGGCGTACCACACACATCCCCACCTTTCAGGGTTGGTTACATCGTCTCTGGAATGTTTTGGGAATGGAGAAGCTGTCCCTGATTGCTAAGGGGGAAGGCGACAAATACCCAGACTTGTGGCAGCCCTTCTTAGCACTATTGGCCACGGAATTTAGGGAAGTGACCTGTCCCAGATACCCACGCCTACTGAGACTATCGCAGGGAGACGACTCGGGAACATCCGGTTAGATAAGGCAGAGGCAGGATGATACTGGACCTGGAACAGGGGTGGTGGGTGGGTAGTAGGGGGGATGGCGGGGTTCGGGGAAGGGGGTTTGGTTGTTGTATTTGTGTTTGGATATTTATATGCTTCTTCAGACAGACCTTTCAACTGCGGCAGTAGGCCCATAGCGAGGTTGTACCTACTTAGCGCTACTGTCAGTCCTCTTTTTGCGTGGCCTAGCGCCACATTTCTGTCATGGTCATATATTGCACGGACTACTGCTTGTGTATGTCTCTTTATGTCAATAAACAGATTTAATACTAAAGGGTATGGGAAAGGCTCATCTGGGTCTATCCCTCTTCCTAGACTATACTCATCATCATTCTGAGGTGAGTGTGAAGACAGAGTAGGAGAATGTGGAGGAGAAATCTGTGGTGAAATGTTAAGAGGAACAGGGGATGAAGGAGAAGGAAGTATAGGAGAAGAAGGGTGCATAGGAGATGTGGCAGAGTCCTTCTTCTTGGCAGGTACTACAGGCGTGGGTGTTGTATCTGCCTTCCTCTTCTTGTGGTGGACAATACAAAATTTGCTAGCCCCCACGGTAATGGTTAGATAAAGATTTTTCAGAAACGCACAAACAAAGAGTTTCTTCTGCTTGTGCAGGTATTTTATTTAAACCTGTTTCAATTTTTGATCGAATTTGTTTTTTTCATGGAAGAGAAAGGTACTTATTACCTACATATAATACATATTTACAACAATTAACCAACAAACATATATACATTTATAAACAATTATTGTGCAATCTTCTTTTACACAAGGTACGTCTTCACAAATATTAATTCTTTGTGATATATTCCTCGTTTATGATTACCAAAGAATGAAAACAAGAAAAAGCAACCCAATCATAACAAGGGGGAGATCAAAAACAATAAATGATATGATCAGAAATAAATTCCTGTTCCCTTTGTTTAGATGCCGACGCGTTTCGAATCTGAAGATTAATAACAGATTCTCTTCAGGGCGCTTTCATTGAGGGTAATCTAAATGAAAATGTGAAAGAAGATCATTCAGTAACTCGGTCTACAAACTTTTACCTCCCTTTGCAAAAGCCTGGTGTCACACTACCTGTTACCTCAGTCTATGGACAACGCGGTCCCGTGGGTCCCGTGTCTGTGACGAAGCTTGTGACTCCTAGGGTCCTTTTGCTGTGACTGTGGACCTAATACACGAAATGAGGGATATTTACTATTTACATTTCTAGCCGTTCAACAAGACAGTCTGTGAGACAGACAGAAAAGCTCGAAATTCATACCTCTGGCGGTGTTTGGAACGTGGAGGTATCTTTTTTTCTAATTTCTTGATTTTGTTGGAGAAGCCCTCCGTGCTCACACAGGGTTTTCAAACTCCTAAAATATATGGAGAATGACGCTTATGAGAGTCTATTTTTGCTTTACTTTTTGCTGTCCATTCACGCTTGTTTTACACGGGAACCCGACATACCTGCGCTGTTTTCTTTTCTTGCACAGAGTTGTTTCGCGCGGGTCTCGTGAAAATCAGCTATGTTTATGTCACCGGTTGATGCTGTGGTCCAGCATGCTGCACGATGCACTCGGCTGCGTTTTAATTCACTCTGTAAAGGCTGCAATGAAATATTGCGGTGTGGGTTATGGGACTGCAAAATCTATTTAGAAAAAGGGGGGAAGAAGAGCGGTGTTTTCCCCTTCCTTCCTCGCTCACCTTCCACTCCGTATGGATTCCTAACGTTGTCAACCATCCACCAATACCATGACCGCGGATTGGCTACTCTACTATATTGAGGTACCGCTAAGCATTGTGGTCCCTGTAGTTTGAAAATCTTTTGGTGGGTTCCAAGTGCTTACAGCCTCGCAATCTCCGACAGCGAATTCAAGCCTGTTTGCGCACTGTTAAATTTTAAAATCAAATAGGCCTCCTTTTTGAGCAACACTTGTTCGATATTTATTCCTGGTTTCATTTGATTCATACTGTACAGCACAGTCCACTGAAAGTTATTATCCACATGATGATTCTCAATGAAGTGCTGAACTAGTGGTGCCGTCTGGATTTTATTTTTGAGCCGTGAGCGATGTTGTGTCATGCGTGCATTTACTTGTTGGGTCGTTTTCCCTATGTATACTTTTGGGCAGGGGCAAACAATGGCATATACTACATTCTTTGTCCTGCAATTTGTGAAGGCAGTATGTGGCCAACTCAAGTTCGCGTGGTGAAAAGTGTTACCTTCGATGGTAGAGTCACACGCCACACAATTTCCACACCTATGGTGTCCTTCGATTGGTTTTAAGCCCCATTTTGACAATAGATCGCTTTTTGGTTTATTTATCCTTATGTCCGCACGGACAATCTGTTGTCCAATGCTCTGGTTTTTCCTATACGCGAAAATCGGGCGTGGAAAGGGAACTTCAAGTTCTTCTAGGAGGTGCCAATGTTTAAGCACCATTTGCCTTATGTTATGTGTCTCTGCACAAAAGGTGGTGACACACACCAGGTTCTCTAGCTCTCGTTTGGCTTTTGTTTCAAAAAGGCACTCTCTCGGAGTGAAGCGTGCTCTCTTGTAGGAATGTTTAAGTAACTTGCAGGGATAACCTCTTTGGCGCATTTCTTCACAGAAGGTTTGTCCATGGTGGTCAAAATGTTCAATTTCTGAGCAATTCCTTCTAATGCGAAGGAGTTGTCCATATGGGACATTTGCCCTTAGGTTCCTTGGGTGCGAGCTCTTATAATGGAGAATGGCATTTTTATCAGTTGCCTTCTTGTGCAACGAGGAGCTTAGTTTGCCATCTACATTTTTTATTTCAACATCCAAGAATGTCATTTTCAGATTGCTGGAATCAATGGAAAACTTGATATCCTTATGCCTAGCATTAAGCCAATTATGGAAGTCAGTCAATTCGGTCTTCTTGTGGGGCATAGTGGATACAGCACCTGTTTTTGGGTCAATGTAGATCTTTTGCAGAGGATCTGGTTGGAAAAGTTCGTCTTCTTGTGGAACCTTTGTCGGCGCAGATTTTTTCGGTGCCGGGCGAGGTTGCTGCTGGTCTTTAGCCTTAGGAGGTGTTACATTGTCCTTTGGCGTAGTTTTCGGTGTCGTATGCTGTTTCGAGGGCTTGGGCGCATCGGAATCAGGCCTAGACTGTTTCGGTAAGTCTTCTGAGTGGGAGCTGGTCTCGTCTGCTTCGAGGCGTCAGACGCTGGCATTGCACCTTTGTCTTTCGAAGTCGACGGTCTTGGAGCCGAGACTTCTTTCGGTTTCGGTGCCGAGGGAGCTGGTGGGATCGGCACGTGTGGCTTGCTCGGTAAAGAGCTACCGGAAGGCTTAATTGCTTACTTCGCAGCCCGGCTCGATGGCTTGGCTTTCGAAGTGGTTTTTCGGTCACGACTGGGCCCCGGAGGCGGAGTGTTGACCTTTGCCTTCGATCTGGGTGCTGTGTGTGGTGCAGGGGCAGTAGTATACTCACGCGCTGACCCGATGGTATGGAGTCATCTGAGGAGTCTGCCTCGGATACGATTTGGAGATCATCGGAACCTTCTTCGGGAACAAGTGGAACCTCCTCGTCGAAGAGGTCTACCGGTTCTGGAGCTGATCTCTGCATGTCGCGTCGACGGGCCCTCCGATCTCTGGTGGTTTTCTTGGATCGAAAGGACGCGCAGGCTGTACAGCTGGATTCATCATGTTATGGCGATAAGCACAGGTTGCAGGACTGTTCCCATGAGGCACAGGGTCAGACTGATTTGCATATGGCCATGTCTGAACTGGGGTGGCAGAGTGGGCTAAAGAATGGTGATGGATTAAACCCAGATCAGTTGACTGGGGGTGAGTGCTTGTATTGTCAACGCTCCGTCCATCATTTCCTTTGGTTTTGCTTTGTTCGCCATAAGTTGGCAGGGTATGCTCAGACGCGAGTCCCTTGCTCACTTTGCCACTGGATTCAAGCAAGCCCGGCTGAGGACGGCTGCAATGCCAGAAACCAGTCCTGGGAAGCTTGTTTCCGGTCCAGGGAAGGCATGGCTGGGCAGTTCGGGCTGGACTGTTCCCATGAGGCACAGGGTCAGAATGATTTGCATATGGCCATATCTGAACAAGTGGAACCGCCTCGTCGAAGAGGTCTACAGGTTCTGGAGCTGATCTCTGCATGTCGCGTCGACGGGCTCTCCGATCTCTGGTGGTTTTCTTGGATCGAAAGGACGCGCAGGCTGTACAGCTGGATTAGTGGTATTCTGGCGATAAGCAGAGGTTGCAGACCTGTTGGTGGTCACTGTGTGGAAACTTTGCTCCACACTCGGGGCATTTCTTAAATGGCGTCCTTTCCATGAGGTGTAGGCCTCACGGCGTGGATAGGCCCAACGGCCCGCGTCGACGACCGGAATCGAGCTGATGGAGTCGAAACGATGCTGGTCGATATCGAAGTTAGTTAAGTAAAGTTTTTATGATTTTTTACGCTTCAAAGTACTTGAAAAGTAGATTTCGAGGCGGAGCGGAAAAAGTTCATCCGAACCCAGTGGCGGAAAAAAACAATCTAAGGATGGAGCCGATGCCCATGCGCACTATCGTCCAAGGGAGGAGTCACCTATCTCGTGACTACAAAAGACTTCTTCCAAGACAACAACAACATGCAATCATCCGAGCCCAACACCAGATGGCGATCTAATGCAAAAGTGTAGTACCTGCAGCTCATATGCCTCGAACATACATTTTAAAAAATTGGTCGCTTAAGAACTAGTTTCACACAACATGCAGTAGTAAAATCGGAACATATTTGTTTGACCAATCTGTGCCTCTTGTATAGTATGAATGTCCATACAATAAAGCTTAGTAAATGTAAATAGAAGATCACGTAGCAGCTTTAGAAATATCTGGAAGCGTAACATTGCCTAGTAGAGTTGCAACTACTCTTTTTTGCAAGCAAAATGCGCTTTGTGCAACGTGTAGTGTGTGCTTGGCTTTGACATACATTTGACAATCTCTCTAGCAAAGATTACATTGGAAATAGGTTACCCAGGTGAGGGCTGTGAAACGCTACAAAGAGCTGCTTGGTTCGTAGTGGGATTTGTACGATTGTTTTAAAAAAAGACTCAAGATCTCCAGTGAACAGCGGACCTGTTCTGAAGAAACTCCACAAGGGGGGGCTGAAGCCTCCGGAACTGTCAAAACCAGACACCTGAAGCCACACCATTGCACCTGCCGCCTCCTTCCTGAGCTGAAATGGGACAATTGTTCCAACAAGGTTCCCCAGCTTCAGTCCATTGTGGTTTCACCCCTCCTGAACTCCCAAACATCGCCTGCAACCGCTACATGCTGACCCCTTTGACCGAGTGTGCCGGTAAGGCAAAGCCTGACGCCTAAGGACACCTTTGCACCCGGCACCCCTGGGCCTTGGAGAAGAGGACCAACGGAGTCTCCCAGTAACCAAGCCTCACGAGCCCACTTGCTGGTTTAGCCTGGATGGCTTCATAGTCAGAGCCTGATGTCTCATTTTATAGTGACAGATCCCCATTGAAACGCATTGGACTCTGTACGCTGATTTGCACCCTGCACCCCAATGCTGATGGTATACTGTTGGTGCTGCCTTCGACCTTGCCCAAAACTCATCTTAACCCCTGGAGAATGGTCCTTTAAGTCTATGTACTGTACCTGTTTGCAGAACGTAAAGTGAAAATAATTTATATTTAAAAACGTACTTGCCTGAACTATTTTTCTCTGATGTCAAATCATATATACAGGTACTTGGTAATTTTATAAATCTGTGTGGATCTCCTTCTTGAGTTGTGTTGTCATTTATTCATCAATGTGGGTATTTTGCAAATGTCTTGCACTCCTCTGCGTTAAGCCTAAGGCTGCTCAGCCACACTACCCTCTAAAAGAGCACTTTGGGAGTGCATAGGAAGCCCTCGTCCACTCATAAGGGAACCCCTGGACTCTTTACACAGTATATCAGATTCTTGATATAGCACATACACAGCTAGCTTCCTACAGTGTTCCACTACGAGGAGAGCCTGGAGATGAAAGGCCCAGTGCCAAACTGTTTGTCCTAACTTGAACAACTGTTGTGTGTACCCTCCCTTTCTGCATATAATACATAGTTGTCATGTTGGAAGAGTAAAAAAAAAAAAGCCCTGTCTTGTTGTAAAGGAGTCTAAGAAACATTTACAGCGCTAGCTGAACTTCCATCATTTCCAGTATACCGATGTGCAGTTGTTGCTGTGGAGACCTCTCGCCCTGTATTATAAATTGGGACTTATGTATCCCCCAATTCATAAGGGAGGCATTGGTTTTGATGGGGATTAGTGGTGGGGGAGCGGGCGGGTCCATAAAGATCCTGCTTGGTAGCACGTTTTTGTTGTTCCATCATTGCAGTTTGTGCTGAACACTGTTCAACAACACTAGATCTTTCTACTGCCCAATTGCTTAGGACCATTGTCTCGGCAGACAATCTTCACCATAGGTACATGTGCAACTATGTGTTGTTCTAGTCTTTACTACCCAGTCACCATCCTCTGCACCTTCTTTCTGCTGTAGAACAGTAGTTAAAGGGGGTGGAATGGGTGCAGTGGGAGGGTGTGTCAAGTTAGTATCCCGACAATTGTTGGAGTTAGTGACAATGCAGGCTCTTCCACTGTCAACCCGCAATCAACTCCTCAGCCAACTTGGGGAGGCTCTCACTGCTCTTGTCAGGAGCCCACACCACGATTTAAGCCTGGTCATTTTCTTTCTCTTCAAAGGTCTCTGTAGAGCAGACCAGCTGCAGCCTGAAGGACTGTTGCAGAAATGAGGAGAATTAATCACACTACTAGTCCTTCATTTTCTGCTTCATCTTAGTCAAGATTCTGATACCCATGGTCTCTAAGAGCGCTAATGTTGGAGGATATCCAGAGAGTACCAGCATAGCTCACTTGTATTCCATCGTGGCAGCCATATTGTCAAGCCATGCCATCTGTACGGATTCTTTTTTGTGCCCGACAATCAACTCCAGACATGTTCTTCAGCTTAGTATTTCAGCTAAAATTCTTATCAAGGAAGAACATGTTGCCTTCCCTAAATAAGACTCACGTCCTCTACCCACTTAGTCAATCATTCAGTTACATATCCTATTATTGTCTATTGAATGTCTACATTCTCAGTCTGCTCAATGTCTTTCTCAGTCCTTTTCTTTTCCTTCCCTTCTCCCCCATC
Organism: Lissotriton helveticus; assembly: GCF_964261635.1. Lineage (NCBI taxonomy): Eukaryota > Metazoa > Chordata > Amphibia > Caudata > Salamandridae > Lissotriton > Lissotriton helveticus. The sequence continues at coordinate 770,903,218 of NC_136067.1, read as the reverse complement.
CCTCTCCAAACATGTCCCTGCTTTTAAGACCTCTGTTTTCCCCAGACTTCATTTCTTCCTCCTGTTGGTGCCCAATCTATTTTGACTTTTTACGAGTAAGCCAAGCTGTCCCAATGCTCTTTTCATTTCTAAGTTTATGCTACTCATGTTCTTCAGTAAGAATCCAATAAGCGTTTTTGTTCCAGCAATGGGAGGCCAATCTTGACTGTTTGGCTATCTGCAAAGTCAGTTGACACCCCTTTCGTTATGCCTTGCTACAGAAAAATGTAAAATAAATAAATAAATAAATAAATATATTTTTTGCCATTATCACTAGGCTCCATGTTCACCAGTCAGGACCAAAAGGATCACATCTTAACTCTGAGAATTACAATCTACTTTAGATGGAGGACAAGCTGTACTACCATTTAGGTTAATGCTGTTTGAAGTGTTGACTGATGTCAAACTAGGTTTGTCCACCTACAAAGGCAGTAGGCTGGAATACAGGCCCTCTTTTTCATAACTTCAGAACCCACAGCTAATGGAAGTTCCCCACTGTGTATGAAACTGCAAAAAACATGCTTGTTGCCCCTACTCCAGAAGGTATATATGCATACTGCTGACAAAGTATGTTCATACCGCCAAACATATCCCTAGCTACCTATATTATTGAGTGTAGGAAGCTGGATCTGTATATGCTGTTCCAGTGATCTTCAAACTTTTTTATGCGGCGCCCATCTATGGGAGAAAAATAATAATTGGGCCCCCTCCCTCAAAAATGTTCACAGTGACTATTAAACTGGGAATGTTAAAAATGTCTAGATGTATTTAAACATTGCAGTTAAATTCTGCACCGTTTTCACACCTACTATTCTGGTCAGGTAGGCCTTACTATAATGTGTGAAAATATCCATACATTGATTATTCGAAATGGGGTCGGGTTTTTGATGAATATTTAGAGTCTCTTCCCTTTTGACACCTTCTCCCAGCCAGGATGAAAATGACAAAAGATGTTAATTATAGCCCATGGCCCATTACAGAGTGGCTTACTGCCGCTAATTTTTTTCAACTGAAAACAAAGCACTGTTATCAGCATATTTCTTTTTTAGCCCTCCCTGGCATCACTTGAGGTCCCCCTAGCCCCCCGCGTTTGAAGACCTGTGTACTATACCAAAGTAAGGTATAGTGTGCAGAGAGTCAAATGGATCCCCAACCGCTTACAGAGGTAAAAGTAGATAACACCTTACTCTCCATTTGTGGTAGTCCGGGTGAGTAGTAAGGCTTTATCAGAGGGTAGTGTTAAGCATTTAGTGCACACATGCCGGCAAAAAATGTCACACACTCGAAGACTGAACTCTGACTAATTGTAGGAAAAATAATTCTTTAGTTGCATTTTATTTTTGGAACCAAGCAGAGCTTGATTCAGGGAAATAGAATTGTACTTTTCAAGACAGATTGATCAACAAGCAAGCTGGGTGAGAAGGACTTGTTATATACAGTTGAAATTACTTTTTGATTACTTTTTAGAGTACTTGAACTACTCAGTGGGTTATGCCTAGATATCACACTGGGACATTTCCTAGACAAAAGGTAAGTAAAACTGTTTTCACTGAAACATAGTTTCTTATCTTTCCATACAAACAGCCTCGACACCAAGTTGTTCTGAGGTTAGTCAATGCAGCCCTAACGAGAAAAATTAGGTTATCCGTTTACCAGTAAGTAAATGGTCTTGAGGGTTGAGTTTCTGGGGTTAGTACCAGGGTTCCCCCAGGGCCAAGGATGCACTTAAAAAGAACCCTCAGCGGCACAAGGGCGGCTGGGTGCAGAGTGGGGAGGCCCAATGATAGCCTATGAGGTAGTCGGTTGGTGGCTGCTCTCGGACAAGCCACAGGGTTGAGGTGCAGAGCTCCTAGGGTTAACCTCACGGCAAAGAGTGGCCGGGTGAGTGCAGATTGGGCGTTGGGTGCCGTATTTTCAAAGGGAGCTGCCGGTTTTGGATGTTGGAGGCAGGCTCGGTCCAGGAATGTCCGTGATGATCCAACAGCTGGGCAGGTAAGTTGGAGGGCTCGGGATGTAGGTGCACCTCGGGTCCTCTTCTCCAAGGCACAGGACAGCTGGCTGCAGGTGTGCCTTTAGGGGTCGGATTTCACCTTACCAGGCCAGTCGCCGTTGGGAGTGGGGTCTCTATGCAGGGGCTGCAGGTGATGTTGGGTTGGGGTTGGGGTTGGGGGGGGGGTCCTGGATGGGTCAAACCCAAGGTGGATTCAGACTCTGGAGCACTGGGGAACCTCGTTGAGGAAGGTGGGCCACTCTGACTTGGGCCGTAGGCGACGGGTGCGGTGGTGGTTCCAGGCAGGGTTCTTTGTTGCTTGAAGTCTTTCTTTGGAGATTCTTTTGAATAGAGCTGCAGTTCACAGGAGATCCGTTTTTTGTTGAAGGCAGTCAGTTCTCCCAGGGGTTCTAGAGGTCACTGGCTGCAGGTCACTGGCTGCAGGTCAAAGAGACATTTAGTGTGCTCACCCCACGTGGCGGAGTGAGCACAATCCTTCATCCTGAATGGAGAGTGCCTGCCATTTGCAAGATGTTGGGCAATGAAGAGTGGGTTTCACCTCACCTACCCCAGCTTAGGTGTGTGGTTGGTAGAGGTGGGCACACCTTCTGGACTGCTCTCATTTTTCCCACCGGTCTTCCGGCCAAAAAGGGGGAAGGGGAGACACAGGAAGGGGGCTTGATACTGATAGCAGGAAAGGCTGGGGTTGCATTGCAAAGGCAGCAAGGCCTTTGAAGCTCCCCTGCCACAGATGGCTCCACACATGAAAGACTGTTTCTGGGTCCGGGGAGCGAAGGCTCCCAGTGTAGGTTTATGATGATGAGAAGTTTGCTACCAAACTTCCCAGAATCCAGTAAAACCATTATGGTGATGCAGAGTTCGTAATGACAAAATCCCAGACCATATGCTCGTTTATGGCTTTAATTCACTTACAATATCTAAGAATGGACTTAGTCACTGTAGGGGTACAGTGCTCATGCAACTGTACCCTCACCAGTGGTATAGTGCACCCAACTAGAGGGGAGCCATAACTATACCAAAGGCAGTGGGCTGCAGGCATGGGACACAGGTCTGTGTGCCATGTTGACTTCGCTTTTCTCTGCACCAAAACACGCAGCCTGCAATGGCAGTGTGTGTGTTAAGATACAGGACCTCCAAGGGTGGCACAATATGTGCTGTAACCCTTGGAGGCCTACCTTGGTCGCAGTTCCCTTTGTACCTTTACAAGGGATTTACATGTGGCCAGAGAGGTGCCAATTGCAGAAGCAAAGGTACAGTTTTCGAAAAGAACACAGGCCCTGGAAACCCGATTGGCAGGGACCCAGGGCACATCAAGTCAAAGTGCATCCGAAATCTGGCAAAAAGTGTGGGGTGGGAGGAGGGGGGGGGGATTACTGCAACGGAAACCCACTTCCCTACACTTGGTGCAACAATCTCTATTCTAATAGCTCTCCAGGGTATCACCAACGGATGCAATTCGATTTCTCCCAAACCTTAGAGAAACAGTGCTCACATCCTTATGTCAGATTTCCCCAGCCATCTAGACAACCAGGCAAAACGTTAAGAAACAGCCTTGATATCATGTTAAACCCTACTTCTACTCAGCTGCATCATCAGGGTTAAAGGCTCTCTTTCAAGATTTCAATGAAGGAAAACCTTACTAGCAGCCATATAAATTGGCAAGCTTATAAACTGCTATGTCTGCAGAGGGAACTTGCTGACATGCTTAAGATTGTGAAATATGGTAAAGAAAAAAAAGTGGTATAGGAAAAAGAGGAGAACAGAATTGCCATCACCATGCATGGCTGACTGAGAACAAAGTAGACACCTTGAAATGGCCAAGAATGGGGAGGGGGCACAATTAAGAGTTTTCACAAGTAGAGCAATGCAAGTGAAAGACACCATTTGGGAAGGGGTGACGACTCTCAAACAGTGGCCAAAGGATCAGCTTCAGCAAATGCTCATATACATGACCTTCATGCAAGAAATCAGTGTTACAAACAAAGAGATGGCAAATTCTCAAAAAATTATCAGACAGTAAATGTTTGAGTAAGTCAAGAAATAAAGGAAAGCATTTCCTTAAACTTTAGACAACAAAAGCACCCTGGGCAAATCAAAGGGCATACTGGTTGGCCAGAAAAAAGAAAGTCATGGAAAAAAGTGCTAATGGGAAGAAACAGGTGAAAAGAGCCTGGGTCCATCAAGGCAACGCTGTTCACCATGAGCCGCAACCCTGTTGTGCCGCAGTTAAATTTCTCTCTCCTGGCTCGCTCACATTCTAAATAATATAGCATTTTGACAAATCCAAGATTTAGGTTATGACCTACTTGTATAACTAACTGAAACACATCTTTGTAGGTAAGACATGAGTTTTCGGAATGACCACTTACCTGGCTATAACAACAGTATCTGTCTGTTTTCGGAGAACCTCGATTCTTCCAGTGGAAACAACCAGTTCCCCCACCGTTATTGCAGGTTTATAAAGGTGACAATAGAACTCAGCCTGTGGTGCAAAGTTGATAAATGTTACACTGCTAGTTTGGTTTAAAATTAACCAAAGATACTCATGACTTTTACATTTTGTTTTACGTTATTTATAAATCTATTAGTCCCTTGCATACAAATCATTATAAGACAAAGAAAAAAATAGTTCCATGTACATTTTGTAGGTTCATAGAATAGGATTCTCATATACAACACAATTGAACTCTCATCAAAAGCAACTAAGTTAATTAGCTGGTACAATAGCTCAGTATGTTAAAAGCCTGCTGCAGCAAGCAAATAATCAGCAACATGCAAATTTACATCACTTAAGAACTGAACCTTTCATTCCTCAAAGTCTGATACAATAATTAATAATTGCCATAGTTTTAAAATAATAGCACACAAATATTCTGTGTAAAGCATTTTGATAACGAGCTACACAACTCACAAATTATTTTTAACAAATCAAAGCAGGCTTAGGACATGAAGAATTATCAGGTATCATGCTTTGCAGCACAAAATGTTTTTTCCAGAAAGAAATGTCAGTACCTTTTTCTTGGAAATGTTTAATTTGCTTCCAATACTTTCTGCCATTTTCAGGCGGCTTCCTTGATTTGACAGCATTGCAGTGAAGCAATCCAATGCCTAAAGGATGCAGAAAAAGAATTCGGGGTAAATAATGCCTGTCTGTATAACTATTTTTTCATAACTTGTTATTCCAACCTTGACAGGGACAAAAACACGGCATCTCATTTTTTGACACCAGTAGATACTGTTGGTATCACTGAAACAAAAGGATACATAGATGCATTTTCTTAGGAAAAGACATCAATGTTTCCATTAGTGCTATTTTTCTATGATTCGAAGAGGTATCCCATGAAGTCAGCTAAATAATATTAAGGTTTAGAAACAGGCTGGAATGATTCTTCATTTTTTTATTACCAAACAATAGCTCTAAATAAGACACTGGACCTTGACCTATAAAAAACATTTATCAAACTATTAACAACAAGCCTCCCCAGACCTACAAATAATTCGATAGACTGAGGTGTTTCAGAAGTAACCCAGAAAGCAATACAGCGGTGACAAATTGATCTTGGAAAATTATTTTTCATCATGTCCAGAATAAAGTCAGGGGTATTCGGAGTGCAAGAGAAAAAGGGACGGTTTATACCACTAGTGGGTTTGAAAAGAGCAAATCTGTGCTGTTAGGTGCAATCTGAAAAAGAAAATGGTTACTTAAGAGATGCTTTCAGCTTGAAGACCATGCTGTGCATAATCAAGTCAACCAGTGGGAGGATCAGGATTGTTTATTGTGGTCCTCTTGTTTCTTCTTTCGGCGGCATCCATTATTTGTCGTCCTGTCCATCCCTTTGCAATGTCAGACACCTGCCCCGAAAGACACTCCGAGTTCGCCATCTTCAGATTCTTTATTTCCCCTTTTACTGACTCTTGTCTTTGTTCTGCTTGCTATTTCTTTCCATCTTTTTTACACATCTCCTCAACATAAAAGCTCCTCATTCCTGGGGTGGTGGGAGGGTTATATATAAATCTCAAAAATTCTTCAAGCTGCAAAACTACTCCTACAGATAACCATTTCGTTATGCAGCATGAATCTTTTGTGTATCCACATGCTGTGCTCCAATTATGTACTGTAGTCTCCCCTCCACTGGGTTGAAATTAGTTTATGTTTGCAGACATCAGTTTTAATACACTTTGTCCCACCTGTGCTGCTTTGTTAGCTTGAATATCCACACAAATATTTTGCGACGGTGTGTACAGAAGGTAATGTGGCTACCATACATATGTCATTTATGAAGACATGCACTTCATGCATGCCAGTATTGCCCCCCCTTCTTCCTTATCCAATGTGCTCACTGTTTCTGTACCAGCGCTATTACTGCAGTCTTAACACGTCTGGATTGTTTCAACTATCCATCTTGCGATGGTCCTCTTGGTGACCAGTGAACCCTTCCTTGCTGGTGCATAGGAGAAGAAATAATTGGTTTCCCATCCTGATTTGGCTTATTTACTACAGGTACTACTACTGTACTCTTGACATCCAGCTTAAAAAGGTCTCTTTAAGCATAGGATCTTAGGTTTTGGAACAAGACTGGTAGCTGTATAGCTTGAACCACACAAAAATATAAAATTACTTTTGTCAAAAATTGTGGGTTTATACTCTACCACTCTGTGCTTAATATATGAAAGTTAAGTTCTTGTGTTAAGAGTGCTTGACGGTCACTAACTCTCTACAAGGATGCAATGACAATCAAAAAAGCTATTTTGTGCGTTAGAGATTTGAGCGGCACCCTCGGCATAGGCTCGAAAGGAAGCTTCATGAACTGCATAAGCACCCCTATCAGGATTAAGGTCCGTCGTGGCACTGTCCCATTCAATGTCAACGCCCCACTAAATAAGTAGGTCTACTGTCCTTTAATGGCCTGGCCTCAAGTGACACGCCTGGTGGGTAGGAAGGGTAGTTGTGGAAGGTTGTTTTTGCAGCGGATTAGAATACACATCGTGTTAGAATACACAACATGAACGGTTCGAATACATGGATATTATATGTTGGCATACTTGTACCTCAAATAACCTGAATGTAACTCTCCTAACTAGCAGGGGCGAGATGCCTTGACCCCATTCTTGTTCAATGGATGCAAAATTAATATATTCTGTATTAGCACAAGGTTTCGTTTTCACTGTAGTGTGTGTAACAACCGTGGGGGAGTCGCCCTCTTTACCCCTTCTACACATCACTTGATCACCAACATGTTGAAACATCTTCATATAATGCCTGTTGTGTAGCCTGAGAGGTGCATCTTAAGTGAGACATATGAAGGCCCCTCATCTATCAGGTCAGGATGATATTCAACTACTGTTACATCCTGTGTCCAACTGTCCCTAAGTTCTACCTAGTTACATCAGTGTATGAACCTGATCTTCGTGGTGTAGCATGGTAGGCCTTGAGGCCTCTCTTACAGATTCGATGGCCCTCTGTGAATGCCCCAAGTATCTAAACTTTAAGCTCTCAGGAGCCATGCTGCTAGTATGCAGGTTGCTGGTTCCAGGTGATGTACCTGGCCCCCTTGCATTGTTAAAAAGTCCTGATGAGCTGGCAGTCATCACGGTCTTATGACATTTCCATCAGATCTGAGAACCAGTTTTGTCTTGCCCATCGAGGCACGACCAGGATCAATGTCATGATTATTTGTCTGCACCTGTACCATATACAAATTTCCCAGACCAGTGTATCAACATGCGATGGCTCAGCAATCACTGTTGTGAGTTACCTCGATGCAAACATTTGATTTTAGCCCTGTATTGTAAATATATCTGTAGGAAACTGGGCTTTTGTTGCAGTAAGCCCCCCTCCTCATTTTTGCCCCCTTTTTAGCAACTAAATGCCTATTTTAGACTCTCATAGTGCAGAGGCCTGCTAACCAGACCTCAGAGCCAATGCTCCTTCCCCAAGGTGTTGTCCAATTGTACTACAATTGGTTAAGGACTTTAGCACCCCTGCAAGTCCCTAGTAAATGGTATCCAAGGTACCTAGGGAATGAGTGCTAAAGAGGGTCCCAAAATACTGCAGCATATCTTATACAACTCTAAAGGACCCGCACACAAATTCCACACAGACTGCAATTGCAGGCTGTGTCCCATGGTGCAAACCAGGAGTGAATACATAACATGACACTCCCATGTGTCACACCAAAGTCACTGCATCAAATATATGTATGTCACCCCTACAGCAGACCTTTGAGCCCTAAGGCAGGGTGCATTATATTTTATGTGAGGACATATCTGCATGAGCAGATACGCCCCCATGATGTCTAGTTCTATTTCTGGATATTGCAAGCGGGCAGTGAGGCCATCTTAAGGTATGTATTGGGCACTCGTCAAAACGAGTTCCCCAGCTTCATAACAGATTCTCTAAAACATATAGTGTTGGGTATCAAATACCTTGTATTAATAAACCTGCACGGATTTCAGTGATGGATTTATTAATACATGCACCCAGAGGGTACCTTCGAGGTATCCCCAGAAAACTATCAGCCCTCTAGTGTGCCGACTGACTGGTTCAGTCCAGCCTGCCACCACAGACTAGTTTCTGACCTTCTGAGTCCACACACTCAGGAGGTCAGGAACTATGCCTACTCTGAAGGGAGGAGTTTTACACCTCGTACGGGAAAACTGGTGTAGGAAGCTGGCTCTGTATATGGTATGCCCACTAGGTGGTTATACAGTGCACAGAGTCCAAGGCTTCCGCAGAGGGGTGCAGAGCTCAATATAAAACCCAAAATGCTCTATTAATGATAGTGTGGGCGAGTATCCTTAGGCCTAACACAGAGGAGTGGAAGACATTAATTGCACAATACTGACCAATAATGGACACAGGCCCCAATAAGGAGATCCAGATCAATTTTGGAAAAACATACTTTGTATTTTATTTTAAGTCCAAGATCTTCGCAATAAGGTAAGTACGTTTGCAAATAAGAATACTTTTCACTTTCAAAAGTAGTCACTTAGAATATATTTGAAGCAGTTCCATGTTGTGCTATGGGGAAAACAATAATGCTGTTTAACAGGCAAGTACCACACTTACAAATCCAGTCTTTGGGACCAAAGGTCAGCAAGAAGCAAGGGTTAGGCGAGTACCAAAACTGCATCACCAGCGGCACAGTAGCGCTGGGTCCAGAGGTCAAAGTCTGAGTTCGGGCCAATGAGTTTCAATGGACATCGAGGGTGCCATGGGCCACACTGCTTGCCGGTAAGTGGATTGGTTGCAGGAGCCAAGCTTTGGGCATTAGCACAAGCACAGCAGCACCAAACATACACCACCAGTGGCACAGGGACAGCCAGGAGCAGGGTGCAAAATTAACATTGGGTTCTCACTACTTTTCAATGTAGTTTCTTCTTTTGACAAACAGGCTGCAGGCGTCACCTCGAAGGTTGCAAGAGGGAGACAGACGACAGTTGATATAAGTAGAGATGTAGGTAGTTGCAGGGACACCGTTGGTTCAGCTCACCAAGGACAGGGGCTTTGGATGCAGTGGTGCCTTTCGTAATCTGAGTCTTCTTACCAGAGCCGATCACGGTCAGGAGGAGCCTCTGGATTCAGTCTACAGGCGTCGTCGTAGAGGTCAGGAATGGTTGGCCAATACTGGACTCAGGGTCAGTGTCGTTGGCGAGACTCCACTGGGCAGGTGAGACACTCAGGCCATGGGGTGTACAGTGGGCAGGGATCGTGGCTCCAGCCGGATCCGGAGCCCTTGGAGTCGTTTTCTTCTGGACAGGTACGCTGTCCACAGGAGATTGGAGTCTTTTTCAAAGGAAGCAGTACTCCCAGTGATTTCAGAGGTCGGTGGCTGCAAAACAGGTTGCAGGAACGCAGAAGCTGGAGAAAGGCTGGTAGGGCTGGGGCCAAGGCAGTCATCAGCTTCAGTCTTCTCTGCAGGGATGTATTTTCTTCTTAGGTCGTCACAGATCTAGTTTTATGGTCTGGGGGAGCCACCTAAATACTGAATTTTTAGGGCATTTAGGGGAAGTATCAGGTAGGGCCAATGGGCATTATACTTAGGGTGCCTACACCCTCTATTATGCCAATGTCCTTTGGAAGGGGGCATAGACCCAGATTGGAGGAGTCTCCCCATCTTCAAGATGACGGGAACTGAAAAATGTGTTTCGCCTCGCTTTCCCCATCTGAGGGGAGAAGTTGGCTGATGTGGGCACACCTCCTATTCTTTCAAGTTATCCCTACGCATTTCCTGCCATAAGTGGGGGTGTAAACCAGGGGCTGCCATCAGCTGCTAGCAGAGGCTTGAGGGGGGGAGGGGGTTGCATTACAAATGCGAAAGGTGTTTGAAGCTTCCCCTTCGAGCACTGGCCCATCCTTTGGGGAGGAGGTGGGCCAGCTCTGCCCAGGATGTGAATTGTTTCTGGTCCTAGAGAGCAGGGGCGCTCTACTCATGAGTCCAGAAACGCATCTGGTGGTGGTTGGCTGTCTACAGCTGGTCAGAGACAGCACCAGGGTTGCTAGGTTTCAGGGGGCACCTCTGTGTTACCCTCTGAGTACATGGTACAATAAATCTCACACTTTCATCAGTGTGGATTTATTGAGAAGGGTAGTTTGGTACCGGTCATGAACTACACGTCCCATGGGCTAGAACGGACAACACAGGTGAATGGTGGTGTGTACCTCACACAAGGGGTCCTTTCCTCTTTCCACAGCGGATCATTCATCGGACTGGACTAAGTCTAGAAGCCCCATACCAGGGATGCAGCCTCCTTTTCCCCCCCCGACATGGCTCCTTTTAACTGGGAACTCTCGCCAGAAGACTCTGCCCCAGGACCCTTCGTCACAGACAAGGAACCAATGACTGTAGAAAGAAGCCCCTCGTCAGGAAGTCAAAGGATGGAATAAGGAAGAGGCCTGTGTGTGGAAGACGCCGACCAAGCAACTACTGAGGAGGGGACGGAGACTCCGGCACGGAAACTCCGCTGTTGGTCTTGAAGGCGAGACCCGAAGGTCCAAAAAAAAAACCAGAAGGGCAAGTAGGCCAACGTTCCTACGCATCGCCCCGCCATGCTCCTGGAGGAGTGTGGCTCACACAGATACATGAGCAGCTCTCAGGGTGGGCCTGGAGGAGATAGAAAGTCAGCGTCAGAGGGCAATCATTAACCACCTCTGCCTCTCCTACCCCCTCCCCTCACAATCGCACGTCCCTAGCCCCCAGGTCCACAGCACTTGGTGAACCCACACTCCCTTACCCAGAGGAGATAACCTCCGATAATATCTCTCACCAAATACTGCTCTTCTTTTTCCTGGAGGACAACCGAAACCCCAAGCCCAGAAAAAGGAAGAGAACGAAACCCGGACCCTAAGAGATGTACCGAAGACGGATAAGGCACATTATCCATCTCAAACCCTGGAATTTATTACCCGCTGTGTATATAAAGAAATAAAAGAAACCCAACTCTGCTCTGGTGTGGAACTCGATCCTTTCAAAACCTCACAGTACCAGAACACTCCTTTGCTCAGTGAAGTTGTGGAACTTGAGTCGTCAAGTTTCCAGCCCAGGTACTCTCTATGGCTTTACAGGCACTTACAATATTAAGGAATGGACTCTAATATTGTAGGGGCAGATCCGCCCTCACCTGTGGTATAGTGCACCCTGCCTTAGGGCTGTGAGGCCTGCTAGAAGGGTGACTTATCTATTCCTTCAGGCAGTGATGAGTGGCATGGCACCCAGACAGAGTACCAGGTCCACTGTCATTTTCTATCTCACACGAACATGCAATCTGAAAGGGCAGTGACATGGACCCAGTGATGGGGGCTCCAGGAGAACCTCTCCAGCTCCCAGGCCCTAGGTACCCCGGGTACAATTCATTAGAAACTTACAAGGGGAAGTACCACCAATTGTGTAGTTGTTTTGGGGAAGAAGCACTGGCACAGGAGACTGGGTTGGCAGGGACCCCGTGCACTACAATTGAAACCACAAAAAACAGGAAAAAAGTGGGGGCTAACCATGTAAAAAGAGGCACTTTCTCAAAACTGGTAAATTAGCATTCCAAGGCAGGGAGCTTCAAAGAGCCGACTGCCTTTGGAATACAAATCTGGCTTCCCTCAGAGGTGAGGGAGTGCCAACCTCTGACCAGGGCTCATTTGGTGCCAGGACAGGAGAGACAATTAGTAGTCAGAGAGATGTATCCACCCCCAAGGTGGGCTACCTGATGTGGATATGACATTTAAAAGTCTGCCATCAGGGGAGGAGCCAAGACGGCGACCAAGATGGCCGCCTAGGCGCCCGGCTCCGCCGCTCGCCCTCGCCTTCCCTACCATCCTGTCATTAATCCTGCATTTCAACCGCACCCCCATACAGCTGAGACGATGCAACGCCTGGCCGTGTAGCTCCGGGTTGGCGGCCGCCCCGGACGGCGGAGAAACGTCGTCGCGAAGATTGCGGCCTGAGTCGGTGATAAGCCGGGACCTCGAGTGGTGGTGCGGCCGGCGAGGAGGCGACCGGAAGCAGCCCTGGCCGGACACTGAGAGCCGGTGATCCTGGTTGGTAATCATTGCTCGCTGGACTGAAGGGCGGACACAGGCTAATCACGGCGCAATAACCCAGAGCCTTGCCGCTCCCATTTTGCTGACTCCCTCTGAAGTGGCTGTCCCGGGGGTCGACGATAGGCCCTCTGCCCGCACCGGACTTTCTTGTGGGCTGACCGGGGGTGACCTGGCCCTCGGAGTGACCGCTCGCCAGCTGTAGCGGGTGTTGCAGTGTGTTCCTTCTCCTGGACGCGGTCTGCACGGGATGGGTGGTGAGGCACGATTGGTTGCTTTTACTGTGCTCCGCCATAACCCACCCATCCGCCACTAGCACGTAATTGTATCCTGTCTGCCTAGTACGGTGTGCTATACCTCGTCCGAGGGCTCCCCAGGGACAATGAGAGCGGCTTCTACCGGCGGAGCAGACATGGAGCTCACGCTGAGGGATGTCCTCTTGGCTCTTAAAGACTTTCACTCCTCCCTGGACCGCCGCTGGCTGCCTATCCACGACTCGTTGGTGGCCACTGCTCCTGAGATGAGACCTGGGGGAGCAGATGGGGATATCCTGGATCTGGCACGCGGCTGTGCCCAATCCTTAGACACCGATGACTCCCAGGGGCACACAGTGTTTGATGCTGAGACTGATGGACTTATCGGCCGGATTTGCGCAACTACTACCTTTTCTGTTCTAACAACTATTGTGCCGTCTATCACACACCAACGCCGTAAGCCTTCAATGATGGAAAGCGTAACCTGGAGTGGAGGGGATGACAATTTGCTGCTGCCTTTGCTGAGCGCCTGGGTGGCTCTCGCGGGGCAGGTTTGTTCATTGGGCTTCTCTGCCTACGGAACTATCGGATTGGGGAGTTTGTTTACTTCTGTTCGAACTGGCCAGGGCTGAGTATTGACTGCTTATTATACTGTATGGATGGTCCCGGTGGAGACACAGGACTCTGCTTGCTATTGTGATTTTTGGGGGGGTTGAGCTGGACGTACAATGATGCCCGCTTTCCATCTCGGTGGGCTCGTATCTATTTTTCTGGGACGCGGTGGAGTGGGGGGGGGGCGTGATTGGGGGCTGGCGCGAGGGCCCTCCTCCTTTTCCTATCTTCGGGGTTTCTTTTGCTGGGACGACAGGCATGCCTATGGGGGGGGGGGGGGGGGGTGGCCGTAGCCTTCCGCTGGTATGCAGGGTGGGGGGCTGGGGGATGGGGCTAGGTTTTTGTTCCTTTTTTGTTTCTATGGCCTTTCTCTTTTTTTCTCTTTTCTATCTCTTACTTTCTTACATATTTCAGTTCGGACGGGGGGGTCGGGTTTTGTTCTTATTGGGAAGACTTTTGCAATTGGTGCTTCTGTTTCCTCGCACTGTTTCCTGATTTTATGATTAGGGACTCGATCTTAATACATATTTATTGATTGCTTACATATCCTGTTTTTTACTTCCCACCTATGCTTCCATTGTAGGCAACTATCCTATTGCACGTTTTATCCCATGTACGACTTGTTTTATTGTATGTCACTAGATCCTTCTATCCCTACCATAGAATTGAACCCTCTCTAATCCTGATATATCGTGGACAAGTTTGGATGTAGCTCCTCGTATGAGATACCGATTGGGCGGGCACTGACTGGCGCGCACTGTAACTCCACGCTTGCCTATCCGGTTTGTAATATCTCGCGCCAGTCCCCAGATTATTGTTGTTCCCTTAGTGGATATCCTTTCGAATGGCTCGCCCTTTCGGCTACACGGTCTGCATATTTGACACTTGACTCAATTGTTTCATATTATAAAATTGAAACCTTTTTTGTATCCTACTACACCGTAGATGCATGTGCCTACGAATGCTGTTCTGCATATCAACTACATCTTTGAGATACGAAAGTTGAATCGTGTAATAATTTGTTGCTATGTTTTCAATCTGTCTAGCGGCCGGCCATGGCGGTTGTGGGCCCATGATTGTCTTTGACTAACTTGACAATAAAGGTTTTTCAAAAAAAAAAAAAAGTCTGCCATCTTGGTGAAAGCAGAATTAGGAACTCTGGGACAGGGGTATGCCCACTCCCCTCATGAAATCATATAGGGTGCATAGTGACCCCAGTGGTAAGTGGCCCATTAGCTACTACCTTACATTACCCTAACACCCTTAAATCTAGTATTTAGGGGAGTTCCTGGCATCAGGAAGGAAAATGCTACTTACCAGTATGCACCTGTTCTTAGCATGTAGGGCTGCAGAACCACACACTATTGCATTAGATCACCATCTGGTGGTGGGCCCGGATGATTACACTCTTTTGTTGTCTTGGAAGAGTCTTTGTCTGTTGGATGACTCCTCCCTTAGATCGTAGTGCGCATGGGCATCGACTACATCTTCAGATTGTTTTCGCCATTGGGCAAATGATGGAGTTGTACGAGTACATACAAAGATGACCATGTGTTGTGTATCTAAATAAGATCATACTGGAACAGATACAGGTAGGCGGGGAGGCGGGTGGGCATGTGTGGTTCTGCAGCCCTACATGCCAAGAACAGATGCATACTGGTAAGTAGAATTTTCCGTTCGAGGCATATGGGCTGCAGACCACACACTATCGCATAGATTGCACAGCAGTTTTTCCCTTAGCCGTCACCACCCGCATCTGTTGCAGTAGTTTGAAATAATGTTTGGAGTACAGCCTGGCCCACACTTGCTTGTTGTTTTGCCTGCACATCTACACAGTAGTGTTTTGTAAATGTGTCCGGAGTAGATCATGTAGCTGCTTTACAGATGTCATCTAATGGTATATTTCCTAGGAATGCCATAGATGCCCCTAATTTACGGGTAGAAAGAGCCATAGGGGGAATGGACAGAGTGCGTTTTGCTTTTTGGTAACAAATCTGAATGCACTTAACAATCCATCTTGCAATGCCGGATTTTGAAATAGGATTTCCCTTATGTGGAGGAGTAAAGGACACAAACAGTTGTTTAGTTTTACGAAAAGGTTTCGTCCTATCAATGTAGTATAGAAGCGCTCTTTTTACATCTAATGTATGTAGAGCTCTTTCTGCAACTGTTTGTGGTTGAGGAAAAAATACTGGCAACTCAATAGATTGGTTGAAGTGGAAAGGTGAAATGGCCTTTGGCAGAAACGTTGGATTTGTTTTAAGAACCACTTTATTGTGATGAAGTTGTATAAATGGTTCTTGAATTGTTAATGCTTGGATCTCACTTACTCTTCTAAGTGAAGTAACAGCTACTAAAAATGCAACTTTCCATGTAAGGATCTGTAATTCACACTTATGCAATGGTTCGAAAGGAGGACCCATAAGTCTTGTGAGAACAACATTTAAATTCCACACTGGAGAGGGTGGTATTCTAGGAGGAATTATTCTTTTGAGTCCTTCCATAAACGCTTTGATTGCAGGTACTCTAAACAATGACAAATGTTGTCTGTTTTGAAGATATGCTGCTATAGCAGCAAGATGTAACCTGCTTGAGGAATACGCCAAGTTAGATTTTTGCAGATGTAACCGGTAGCATATGAGGTTTTGTATGGAAACATCTAAGGGATTGAAGGTTATTTGTACAATATACAACAAACCTTTTTCACTTTGCTGCATAACATGCTCTAGAGGTAGAGCGTCTTGCTTCTTTTATGACATTCCTACAATCCGGTGGTAAATTTAGATATCCAAATTCTAAGACCCCAGGAGCCAAATCGCTAGATTGAGCTGCATTGGGTCTGGATGCATAATCTCTCCATGGTTCTGTGTCAATAGATGTGGGGAGAGTTTTAGTTTGTGGTGTGGTACTACTGAGAGCTCTAGCAGCGTGGTTTACCAGGGTTGTCTCGCCCACGTTGGTGCTATGAGAATCAATGTGAGAGAATGCTGCTGTAGCTTGCGTACCACTAATGGAATTAGTGGGAGAGGTGGAAAAGCGTACGCAAATTTGTTTGACCAGTTCATCCATACCGCATTGCCTTTGGATAATGGGTGTGGCTATCTGGCGGCAAAGCTTGGGCTTTTGGAGTTGCGGTTAGTAGCAAACAGATCTATCTCTGGTTGACCCCACTTTTGAAAAAATGGCTGAAGAACTTGAAGATGAAGTTCCCATTCGTGTATCTGTTGTCTCTGACGACTTAACAGATCTGCAAGTGAACTCCTGGTAGATGTTCTGCTAATAGAAAAATTTGTCTGAGGAATGGCCCACCTACACATGCTCTGCGCCAGCCGGGAGAGCTGTAGGGAGTGTGTTCCTCCATGTTTTTGAATGTAATACATTGCTGTCACGTTGTCCGTCCGGACTAGTACAGCTTTGTTTGATAGGTAATGCTGAAACTATTCTAGAGCTAGAAAAATCGCTAGTAACTCCAGATGATTTATGTGGAGTAGTTTTTGTTGCATTGTCCATGTACCTTGTACTGTGTGATTTTGTAAATGCACTCCCCATCCTGTGAGAGATGAGTCTGTTGTTAGTATTTGTGGAACAGGCTCTATAAACGGCCGGCCCTTGGAAAGGTTTTTGGTGTTCCACCATTGCAGAGAGCGATATGTCCGGTCATCTACCACCACCAGATCTGTTATTTGTTGCAGAGCCTGATTCCACCGACTTGCCAAGCACTCTTGTATGGGGCGCATTTCTAGTCGTGCATATGGTACTATGAAAATGCAAGATGCCATCATTCCTATTAGTTGCATGAACACTCGAGCTGGTAGTGAGTGTTGTGGCTGGAATCTTTTGATAAGATCCTGCATAGTTTTTATTCTTGTTGGGTGGGGGTACGCTATTGCTTTGGAGGTATCTATTGTAGCACCTAGATACTGCTGAGACAGGGATGGTTGGAGATGGGACTTCTTTTGATTTACTGTGAATCCCAGTTTGTGTAGCAGGCATATTGTTTGATGCGTGTGCTGTACACATTGGTTGTATGACTTGGATTGTACTAGCCAGTCATCCAGGTATGGAAAGACATGAATGTTGTCCCTTAAGTGTGCTGCTACTACTGCTAGACACTTTGTGAACACTCGAGGTGCTGTAGTTACTCCGAAAGGGAGTACCTTGAATTGGTAGTGTTGACCTTCTAGAATGAACCACGGGTACTTTCTGTGCCCTTGATGTATGGGAATGTGGAAGTAGGCGTCCTTGAGATCTAATGTGGCAAGGAAGTCTCCCTTCTTTAGCAATGTTAGAACCTGTTGCAGTATGACCATATGAAAGTGGTCTGATTGTATGTACAGGTTTAGGGGCTTTAGATCTAAAATAGGTCGGAGGGATCCGTACTTTTTGGGTATGAGAAATAAACTGTGTTTTGATGTTGTTTTGGGAATGGTTCTATTGCATTCTTTTGCAGTAGAGATTCCACCTCTTGTCTTAGCAGTATGAGGTGTTCTTGTGACATGGGACGTTGTCTTGGTGGTATTGTTGGGGGAGTGGAAGTGAGCTCCCGGCAATAAGCCGACTGAATTATTTGTCTTACCCACCTGTCTGTGGTGATGGAGTTCCAGAAAGGTAGGAACTGTTGTAACCTCCCCTCGACAGGAGTGGAATGGTCTGGAGGGGATGAAAGGGAAGTCACTGTTTGGGAGTAGAGGTGTAGCGATTGTGGTTTCCTCTACCTCTGCCCTTGTTGTTGTTTCCTCTATAATATCCTTTACTAGGCGAGGTTTGGTTGGGCGCTTTGTAAGAAGAGGAGGTATTGTCGAATTGGAAACCCTTAGAGGCGCCCCTATATGAGGAGCGATGAAAGGAAGGTCTATGGGCTTGTGTTTGTAAAGCTCCCATGGATTTTGCCGTGTCTATCTTTTTTCATCTTTTCTAGTGCACTATCGACTGATGGACCGAAAAGATGTTGGTCAAATGGCTGGTTTAAGATACTGGCTTGTACTTATGGTTTAAACCCAGAGATGCGTAACCATGCATGTCTACGCAACAATACCCCTGTATTTATTGCTCTAGAGGCTGTGTCTGCTGTGTCTAGTGCACATCTTATGGAGGTATTTGTAATAACCTTGCCTTCCTGTATTAGGTCAAAAGCCCTGGTTTTATATTGTTCTGGGAAGTGTTGCATGAGTGAGTCTAACTTATCATAATGAGCTCTATCATATCTTGCTAACAAAGCTTGAGTGTTAGCAATCCTCCAGACATTGGCTTCTTGTGAAATGGGGTGATTTCCTGAAGCATCTAAAAGCTTAGACTATTTGTCAGGGGGTGGAGCATCCCCTGTGGTCTGCGAGTTAGCTCTTTTTCTCGCATTTGACACTACTAGTGAGTCCAATGGCAACTGTCCTTTAATGTATGCTCGATCAGTTGGAGCCGCTTTGTACTTTTCTAGTCTGGGGTTAAATACCTTTGCTCTAACTGGGTCTTTAAATATTTCATGTGCATGTCTTACCACTCCACTAAGTATTGGAAGTGTGGTTGTGGTCTTATGTGACGACATTAGTGTGTCCATTAGGAAGTCTTCTTCCACTGTGTCTGTGTGTAAGTCTACTCCATGGAAAGTGGCTGCTCTATGAATAAGCTGCGTAAACCGAATAGTGTCATCTGGGGGAGATGGTCTAGGCGGGAATACATCATCTTGTGGCAGATCTGGTGCATCTGGTGCATTATGATCTTCCCATGGGTCACCTGATGGCCCAGGAAATATCATCTGGGTCATTGATGTCGTCCATGTGATGTTCACTCTTTACTTCTTGTGAGTAGCTATCGCCATCATCTTCATCTTGTGATATAATACTATGTGTACTAGATGGTGAATGTACAAGAGAAATATCTACTGGTATTTCTACTTCTGGTGAAGGAATCCTTATGGGTGAAGTTTGAACATGCTTTTTTAGAGGAACTGGCGGTGGTTTAGGATAGTCCATTTTCCTCTTTTCAGGCATTGAAGTTGTATGTCCAGTCTTTAGATTAATATGAAGAGTCGTTTGCTTTGGATCAGGTTTAAAAAGCTCTACTACTGGAAAATTCTTTTTCGGCACCGATTTATCCGGTTTGGGGACGAAATGCTTAGCTTTAACAGGGTCTATTGTCTTTGGAGCAGGTTTTGGTTTCGAAGACTTTTTCTTAGAATCCGTGCTCTTTGGATCCAGAGTTTTTGTTCCTTGAGTTGTATGATGTAGGAGATGGGCTACCCATCCTGTGAGAGATGCGTCTGCAGTTAGCACTATTTGTGGAACAGGTTCGAGGAACGGCCGTCCCTTTGTCAAGTTTTTGGTGTTCCACCACTGCAGAGAGCGATGTGTGCGGCTGTCTACCAACACCAGGTCTGTTAGTTGCCCTTGAGTCTGGTTCCACTGTTGGGCTAGACATTCCTGTAACGTACGCATATGCAGTCTTGCATATGGTACTATGAAGATGCAAGATGCCATCATGCCTATTAGTCTCATGAAAACTCTGGCTTGGAGAGAGTGTTGATGTTGGAAACTTGTGACTAAGGCCTGAATGCTCTGTATCCTCGCTGGACTGGGATACGCTAGAGCTGTAGACGTGTTTATTGTAGCCCCTAGATACTAATGTGTATGCGAGGGTTGCAGGTGCGACTTGGTGTAGTTTATTGTAAACCCTAAGTCGTGCAATATTTGAATTGTCTGATGTGTGTGTCGAACACACTGATGGAATTACTTGGCTTTTATGAGCCAATCGTCTAGATAAGGGAAGACATGTATTTGTTGTCTCTTGAGATGTGCTGCTACTACTGCTAGGCACTTTGTGGATACTCTTGGTGCTGTTGTAACTCCGAATGGAAGGACTTTGAATTGATAATGTTGTCCTTCCAGAACAAACCTTAGATACTTCCTGTGAGCAGGATGTATCGGAATGTGGAAGTAGGCGTCCATTAAATCTAGTGATGTAAGAAAATTGCCTTGATGCAGCAGTGGAAGCACTTGTAAAGTGATCATATGAAAATGATCTGATTGAGGGGCCTGAGGTCGAGAATTGGTCTTAGTGTCCCGTCCTTCTTGGGTATTAGAAAATACAGCGAGTAAACCCCTGTTCCTTGGTGTTGTAAAGGAACTACTTCTATTGCGTCCTTTTGAAGAAGTGACAGGACTTCTTGTTTGAGCAGAGTAAGATGCTCTGCAGAAATTGGATGCTGCTTGGGTGGTATGTATGGAGGTGTTGCTGTAAGTTCGAGGAAGTAGCCATACTGGATAATTTGACCTACCCACTTGTCTGTTGTAATGCAATTCCAGACATGTAGGAACTGTGTTAATCTGCCCCCCACAGTAGTGGAATGCTGTTGGTGAAGCAGAGAAAAGTCACTGTTTTGTGGTGGAAGAAGTTAGATTATTGTTGTTACCCCGACCTCTTCCTTTGTTGTGGTTTCCTCTGCATCCTGCTCTAAAATAACCCTTGTTAGAGGCTGTTTGTGTGTTAGATTTGAAGTATGTTGTATTGTCTGCTCCATTCTGCTTGGAGCCTTCTCTGTAGAAGGAGCGAAGAAAGGAACTTCTAGCCTGTGTGGACTTTAAAGCTCCCATAGATTTGGCAGTCTCTGTATCCTTCATTTTTTCAAGTGCTGTGTCTACCTCTGGTCCAAACAATTGATTTTGATTAAATGGTTGATTTAAAATGGAAGTTTGCACTTCCTCTTTAAATCCTGAAATGCGTAGGCACACGTGTCTTCTAAGTAGGGCATTAGTGTTCACAGCTCTAGACGCAGTGTCTGCCACATCAAGTGCGCACTTGATTGAGGCATTGGAAATTAGCTTGCCTTCTTGTATAAGGTTGTTAGCCTGCGTTTTATATTGGTCAGGTAGATGTTCTAATAGTTTCTCTAACTGATCATAATGAGCCCGGTCATATCTTGAAAGGAGGGCTTGTGTGTTAGCTATACGCCATATGTTAGTAGGTTGCGCAGCTATTCTTTTGCCTGAGGCATCTATTACTTTAGATTCTTTGTCAGGTGGGGGTGCTTCACCTGACGTCTGAGTTTGCACTTTTCCTAGCATTTGATACAACTAGTAAATCTAATGGTAGTTGTCCTTTAATGTAGGCTGGATCGTCAGGTGCAGGTCTATATTTGTAGGGTTTAGGATCCTAGTACGTAGAGGGTCTTTAAATACCTCTGAAGCATGTTTGATGACCCCTTTAATCATAGGAAGAATTTGAACAGACCTTTGCAATTGTTCAAATGTGTCTAATAGAAAATCCTCCTCTGCCTCATCAGAGTGCATAGTGACCCCATGTTAAACGGCAGCTCTGTTCAATAGGTGCCAAAACCAATGTTAGCTTCTGGCGGAGAAGGTTTTGATGGGTATGACTGTGGGTCAGGAATATCCGGTACATCCCTTGGGTTTGGGTACTCCCAGTCTGGATCGTCTAAAGGGTATGGGAAAGGCTCATCTGGGTCTACCCCTCTCCCTAGGCTATACTCATCATCGTTTTGAGGTGAGTGTGAAGACAGAGTAGGAGAATGTGGAGGAAAAATCTGTGGTTAAATGAGGAACAGGGGATGAAGGAGAAGTAAGTATAGAAGAAGAAGGGTGCATAGGAGGTGTGGCAGAGTGCTTCTTCTTGGCAGGTACTACAGGTGTGGATGTTGTATCTGCATTCCTCTTCTTGTGTGGTATAGTGGATACAGAACCTGTTTTTGGGTCAATGTAGATCTTTTGCAGAGGATCTGGTTGGAAAAGTTCTTCTCCTTGTGGAACCTTTGTTGGCGCAGTATTTTTCGGTTCCGGACGAGGTTGCTGCTTGTCTTTAGCCTTAGGAGGTGTTACATTGTCCTTTTGCGTAGTTTTCGGCACCGAAGGTGTTGTTTTCGGTGTCGTAGGCTGTTTGAGGGCTTGGGCGCATCGGAATCAGGCCTTGTCGGTTTCGGTACCGAAGACGATGTCTTCGGAGTGGAAACTGGTCTCGTCGGCTTCGAGGTGTCGGACGCTGGCTTCGCACCTTTGTTTTTCGAAGTTGCCGGTCTTGGAGCCGAGAGTTCTTTCGGTTTCGGTGCCAAGGGAGTTGGTGGGATCGGCACGTGTGGCTTGCTCGGTAAAGAGCTACCGGAAGACTTAACTGCTTTCTTCGGAGCCGGGCTCAATGGCGGGTCTGTCGAAGTGTTTTTTTGGTCGCGACTGGGCCCCGGAGGCGGAGTGTTGACCTTTGCCTTCGATCTGGGTGCTGTGCGTGGTGCAGGGGCAGTAGTACTCACGTGCTGACCCGATGGTATGGTGTCATCTGAGTCGTCTGCCTCTGATACAATTTGGAGATCATCGGAATCTTCTTCGGGAACGAGTGGAACCTCCTCGTTGAAGATGTCTACCAGTTCCGGAGCTGATCTCTGCATGTCGCGCCGACGGGCTCTCCGATCTCGGATGGTTTTCTTGGATCGAAAGGACGCGCAGGCTGTACAGCTGGATTCGTCGTGTTCTGGCAAAAGGCACAGGTTGCAGACCTCGTGTTGTTCACCGTGTGGAAACTTTGCTCCACACTCTGGCATTTTTTAAATGGCGTCCTTTTCATGAGGTGTAGGCCTCACGGCGTGGATAGGCCCACCGGCCCGCGTCGACGACCGGAATCGAGCTGGGAGTCGAAACGAAGCTAGTCGATATCGAAGTTAGTTAAGTAAAGTCTTTATGATTTTTTGCACTTCAAAGTACTTGAAAAGTAAATTCCGAGGCAGAGCGGAAAAAGTTCATCTGAACCCAGTGGCGGAAAAAAACAATCTGAGGATGGAGCCGATGCCAATGCGCACTATCGTCCAAGGGAGGAGTCACCTATCTCGTGACTACAAAAGACTTGTTCCAAGACAACAACATGCAATCATCTGAGCCCAACACCAGTTGGCGATCTAATGCAAAAGTGTAGTATCTGCAGCTCATATGCTTCGAACAAGAGTGTTTGCCATTTAAGTGTATGGGACACCCAACGCCATAACACACCTCTGCACCCAAATGCCCCATAGCCTCTCGAGGTGACCCATTGATGCTGACTTGGGCCTTGCCCAATACTTACCTTAAGTCCAGGGGATTGGTCCCATAAGTCGCTGTGGAATACCTGTATGCAGTGTATGTCTTTCCTCCATAGGATAAAATACCTGCTTCAGAAATTGCAGCGTCCATTTTTAAAAACTGTAAAAACTCATAACTCAAAAAGCACTTCCCTGATTCTGATGATCTTAGTATCTAAATCCATATAAAAGTATGTGGTTTTTTTATTTGAGTGTGTCTCTCACTTACTGCCTTAGTGTGCGCAATAAATACTTAGCATTACCCTCTGATATGCATAACTGCTCTCCCACACTTCCTCAAAGAGCATTTGGGGTGTAATTTGTGCCTCTGTAATTCATTTGGGGTTTGTGTGGACTCTTTCCACGGTGTAACTCTTTTTCGTCCACTACATGAAGAGCCAGCTTCCTACAAAACCGATCTGTGGCTTGCCCCATCAAAAAGATGAATTATATCCACTATTTGTTGATTTAGTTCATATTCATGCGAGGTGCTTGCTTGTCCGTCCGTATCTTAACCCCTTTGCTGCGGGTCATGGGGCAAGCAGGGGCTACTGGGCCCAACAATTGGTGTCTTGGCCTTTTACTCCTGATGTCTCACAGGCCGACCTACTATGGGTTCTGAGTAACTGAGCCAAGTACTACCTCCTCAGCACTTGGCTCTCAGCAGTAGCGTAGGTCAAGCATTCCAGGCTTTGATGGGGTTGGGTCGCTGTGTAGATGCAAGTTGTACAGAGTCACAACTCAAAATATGCTCAGTAACTAATAAATGACTGTCCAGACATATACTTTCGTTTATGAAAAAAGTAGAACTTGTATACAAATAGAAAGTCAAATACAGCACACATCAAATAATACAGTCTGCATGAGGCCGGATCTCTAGCGTTGGCCAGGTAAATCCCAGAAATCTATTGATTTTTCTAAGGTTGGTGATTATTGCCGATTACAGTGAGTTGATCCTTCAGGTTAGGTCCTGCTAGAAATTGCTAGCCTTGGACGTTCTTCTTAACCCATTCGCTGCTAGGCCTTTTTCCCCCCGCTGTGCTAAGCCATTTTTGGCTATTTCGGGTAGTTTGCGCTTAGGCACCTTTAACGTTTTGACCACATAAGTAAGGGATCTATGCTAAATTTGTGTCCTTTTCTTCCAACATCACATGGACTCTAAAGGTACCCAGGGTTTGTGCATTCCCCTGGAGGGGACCCTGAAATTAGCCAAAATACAGCTAAATTCTTTTTTTTTTTTAAGGGGGGGGAGGGTGGTGGGGGAGGGCTAAAGATGAAAGCGTCTGTTTTTTCCCCTGCAAATTATAACAAAAAAAGGGGTTGTGGTGCTGAAATCACAAGCTTTCAGGAACAAGCAGACTGGTCAGAAAACCAACATTTCTGTACACAATTTTGGCATTTCTTTGGGATACAGCATCTTTTTGCTATTTTTTGTGCTTTCAACCTCCTTCCAGTTAAGGGTAACAAGCATTGAAAATGCAATAGGTATCACTTTTGATTAAGTTCAAGCTGTTTGATTTGCTAATGGTATTGTATAGCAAAGCAAATGGCTTTAACTTAATGAAAGGCGAAACCTATTGCATTTTTAATCGATGTCCGGGGGGAGCGGATGATTCCCAATTTTGCAGCACCCCTCAAGAGAACATCCTGGAACGTGCTGATGTCATCCACGGGAGACACCCTCGTCCCCAGGGGAGTCTGATAAGGTCATGGAGAAGGACCTGGTTCTGGAAGTGTCCGTTCGGGACCGTGATCCACACCTCCTGTGGCGCCGTCTCTACCTCGAAGAGGATCTGTGATGACTGCGCAACCTCCGTCTCCATCCGGAGCGGGATCACGAATTCCTTGGCTTCGGTCGCACCCGCCGGTTCCACCGGGACGGGAGACTTTAGCTTGGCTGGAGCCCGCGGCCGAGGGGTCCCGTTAGGAGGAGTAGGAAATCGTGGCAACGAACCGTTCCTCGGAAGGATCGGAGGAGGCTTGTCAGCCGGCAACTGGGGTTGCGGCTGAGGCTGCAGAGGAGGCGGAAGTGGAGGCGGGGTGGGAGCCCGCGGAGGAAGTCCTCTTGGTAACGGAGGAGGCGGAGTAACTGTCTTCGGCCTAGCAGGGGTATACACAACAGAGTACACCGAGCCCGGTGAACCGCCCTCCTTACTAGGCTGGGACTTTGGAGAGTCTTCCATAGACACTTGACGCCGGCCAGACTGACTCCTGGCGCCAGAACTCCTTCCGCGCCTTCCCGGCATCGAATAACGGCAACCAGGCGGCGAGCGGCGGCCCCTCGACGGCGAGCTGCGCCTCTTCGACGGCGAGCGCCGATCCCTCGACCGCGAATGCCTTCGCCTCGACGGCGACCTTCTACGCCTCGACGTCGACCTCCTACGCCTGGACGGCGACCTCCTACGCCTGGACGGCGACCTCCTACGCCTGGACGGCGACCTCCTACGCCTGGACGGCGACCTTCTCCTCGACTTCAAGGATCACCTCGACGACGACCTTCTCCTCTTCGCCGACGGCGAATGGCGGTGTCGCCTCGACGGCGAGCGCCGACGCCGGGCCTCTCGACGTCGAATACTCGACGACGCCGACGAAGACGACGACGAAATAGTCACTGGAGACTTCGACGGCGGCCTGTAAAGGTCACTCGACGCCGGACGTCACCTCGACCCAGAGCCCTGGGGAGACGGGGAACAAACTGCAGTCATCCCTCTCGACGTCGTGGTCGGTGCAATCGACGCCGACTGAGAATGGGGACGTTTGCTGGTCTTCCTGCCCCTGGGGAGCCCCCCAGAGGCCTCAGCATGGGCAGATGAAGCCCCTCCAGACCCACCTTGTGCCTTCCGTCTTCTGTCTTCAAGGCCCTGAAGGCTGATCTTCATCCTATCCCTCGGGGTCCTGATAGAGAAACCCTGGCAGATGTCACACTCCTCTGGGACATGGGATGAAGGAAAGCAGATGATACACACCTTGTGTGTGTCAGACTTGGCCTTCTTCCTGGAACACTCAGGGCATTTGTCGAATAATGCAGGCATATTTGACAATTAAGAGTGCACCCAAAGACAAACAGGAAGAAACAGCAAAGTACTTCAAGAAAAGCACTCAAATAACTTTGAAAAAGTGAAAAATATCACCAATAAACCCTTGAAAAGGGAGAGCTCAATGCTCCAGGGTCCTGCTCGCAGGAGCCGGAAAAAAGAACTGAAAGTAAAAGGGACCTAGAGTGCATTCTGGGATACTGTGAAGTTCTGGAAAGTTCTCTTAAAGGCACAGTATCCTGTTCGGAGCCACATAATGGCAGCCTATGGGGCGTGTCTGTCCATGTCTTCCTCTCTATCATTCCAGAGGGTTTTTGCTGTTAAAGCAAGGGAAATCTGGACAGGCTTTGCTGTTTGTGGATTTTTTGGTGGAATTTCTAGTTGAAGTACTGGACAGTGTAGCCTGTGGATATAGGCTGCATTATCTGTCTTTAATTCTCTTAAGTGTCTGTGCAGTTCTGCATTTTTTGACAACTTAAGAGATTATTTTTGATTGCTCCGGGGTCCACGCACATGGGCGGGACTATTCACTAGATTATGACTATACACAGAGATCCCATACTACAGGAGCCAACACACTGCACTTCGATTCACACAGCCAGCCAGACACACAAGTAGAATAAAGGAAGACAGCTCTAAAGTCAATACTACACACACGCCCACTGCAGTATACGAGGAAAGACACACTCACACACAAAGGCAACTCAAACAGCACTGCAAACATTGATACTAAACGCTCCCGGAAAGATACTTGGACACACACATATGAAGACACAGCGATACACACATCTGTTCACTGAAGGAGCGCACTGACATTCTCACAAAATAGATACACACTGGTGCTCCTGTAGGTAAACAGACACCACAGACCAACACGCACAGCACCACTTCTTACCCGAGCAAAACATCTGTGGCAAACATGTTGAGCAATACACAGCAGGCGCACTGCTGTATGCGTTAGAGGGCGTGGTGCTGAACAGAGAGGAGGCATATTACCATTGCTTGTACTACGCATTGCCAGACAACGCCACTGAAGATAAAACCCCAAAAACCGTGTCTCCCTTCTTCAGCGACTTAAGTAATATAAACAGAAATCCTTCAGCTACCAGCAGGAGAGTGTAGATGTGCACACACAGGGGATGCCACCCCACATCCACATTATGTGGAAACAGGTTCTGTTAATGAGAGCAGTCGTGAATCAAAGCACGCGGTTAAGTGAATAATTAACCGGTGTTGCACTGTTATATCTTGGACCATAAACATTTAATCACCAGTCTTATGGTTACGCACAAACACGTACTCCTGCAGCTACATGGCCATTTAGGTTTGCATAGCAAGCAAGCCCTGGGTATTAATACATGTGTGTGAACACACTACTCCCTGGGAGAACGTGCATGGATGCCCCCCGCCCCCTGCTGAAGCCATCTGGGTGGGGTCATTGCATTGTGTTGCCTTCAGTGCACACAGCTCTGCAGTTGGCTGACAGATACGGCAACAGACCATGGACCGAAAGTTTTCTTTCTTCTGTTTCAAGTGAGAATCCTATCGCCATTCGAACTGAGGTGCACCAACAGAGCTGTACGTCTCAGTACCACAACAGCATCGAGTACTGCGGAGCAGCAGCTGTGTCAGTACTGAGGTGTTCGGGTGCACCAACAGAGCTGTACTTCTCAGTACTGCACTAGCAGCGAGTACTGCAGGGCAGCAGCTGTGTCAGTACTGGAGTGTTCGGGTGCACCGACAGAGCTGTATTTCTCAGTACTGCACTAGCAGCGAGTACTGCAGGGCAGCAGCTGTGTATCAGTACTGGAGTGCTCATGTGCATTGGCAGAGTTGTACGTCTCAGTACTAAAAGAGCAGCGAGTACTGCAAAGAGCAGCTACATATTAGTACTGGTGTACTGGGGAGTACTGGCAGAGCAGTGCGTCTCAGTACTGCAACAGCAGCGAGCACTGGGGGCAGCATGCGTGTCTCAGTACTGGAGCGGTGGAAGGCGCTTGATGGCTGTACTGAGGTGCACTGGAGTGACAGTGGGAAATACTGGGAAGCACCGAGTTCTGTTGAGGAGGGGAGCTTGGGTCTGTCAGGTGTGTCTGACAGAGCATGGCAGGGACTAGGAGGCGATAACCATGTGCCCGGCCAATAATAGCTCTGTCACAGGCAGGATCAGCCTTCGATTTATAACACTCAACGGCGGGCGCAAGCCGGGCAGGCCTGAACAGAGCAATAAGCACTTGCTCGGTGCCCCGCTGTCAGGGCCATCTGTCCCTGCAACACAATACAGATCTGCTCCCACCACACAGGCCTACCATACTAAAGACTGGCTCCATGTCACCGGGACCAGCGCCTCCCACTCCCGGGCTTTCCCTTTTCAAACTAGTGTTAGACTAATTGAAATGAATCAGTACTACAACCAGAATGCACTAGTAATATGAAGCACAGGGTTGGAAAGAACGTTTTCCTGTAACATGGAGTAATCTGGGAGCCTTTGCTATAATCCTGCCGCCTGTGATATGTTATGATTAAGTCGATCCAACCACTAGAGTGGTTTCAACATTTTCAGTACCTCTGAGCACCACTGCAAAGCTGTTCGAGACACTAGATATGTAATTGCTGGAAATGCTGTGAGCGCGGTTGTGCTGTATTCCTCAGAGCTGAGACGGAAAAGTGTTCGGTCCAATCTGCCGTGACTTTTTCAAGGTACTCCGCATAGTGCAGTCTCCCTCAGCGGAAGGACATTTTTCAAACTACGTTATCACTGAGGGAACGAGTTCCACGGATGTACAGGCTCGATAGCCCCCACCTCTGAGACTTGCTAATATCACAGACGGTGCCAATAAATACAAGACGCAGTTTACTGTTGTGAGAGGTGCGACAACAAAGTAAAGGCAGGCAGGAAAGGCAGATGGCCACGCGTGCACTTCCTGCTGGCGTAAAAGGTTTATCTTCTTCTTTATGGGGCTATCTGTTTGGACCCATAAAGAAGATAACAAACCTTTTACGACAGCAGGAAGTCGGGGAAGTGCGTCCAAGTGGGACGGACTACAAAGAGAAAAGTGTACGTCACAGGATGCTCTTTTCCAATGGCTGGCCACCGTTTACCCTAAACGGTGACACCAGCCAATGGAAAAGAGGGGCGGGGCTTAAAGCCTTCTAGGTGAAGTCACCTAAAATCATAAAATCTCGCCAGCGAGACTGCGCATGGGCAGCGTACGCAGGCCAAGACCTAAAAATGGGTATGAAAGCAATGATGGATCCTGGAAAGCTATACATTTCTGAAAGGTAGACAACATTTTGAATGAATTCAGGGGTCATTTGTGTAGACCCTTCAAGGTTTTCGTATAGAAACTAACAGACAAAATTGAAAATAAGTTAAAAAACACAGCCATTTGTGCCAACATTTACACCTGTAAATTCTACTAAGTATGACAGATGTTTGGAAGCAATATACCGTTACATCCGCTGGACCCTTCTTGTGGGAATATATAGGACTTATAGGTTCACCAAGAACCCAAGGAACCAATAACTGAGCAGCGACTTGCAATGGTTTTTTCTTGTGTACTGGGTATCTAGCAATTCATTTAGAAAAACAGGGACAAATCGGTAATTAAGTCACCTATGTATTTCTGAAATGGGTAAAAATATAAAGTTTAGAAACAGTAGCTATTTGCACATCTCCAAAATTGTGGGTACGCACACCAGCATGTGAATTATAGGTCATTTTTCAAAGTGACTTCTTTTTTTACACATTGTCTTACATTTGGAAGGCAGAAATGCATTGAAAGTCAATAGGCAATAATAGTTGCGCCACACTTTTGTGTTCCCCTAAGCCTCCAGAGAAAAATGATACCTCACTTGTGTGGGCAGGCCTAGTGCCTGCTACAGGAAACAGCCCAAAACGCAACGTGGACACACCACAGTTTCACAGTGAAAACTGACCCTTTTTTGGCAAAGTGCCTAGGTGTAGATTTTAAACCCTAGCTCTGCTGGCACCTAGGGAAACCTAGCAAACCTATACATTTTTGAAAACTAGACACCCAGGGCAATCCAGCATGGGGTAACTTATCTGGCTCTCACCAGGTTCCGTTACCCAGAATCCCTTGCAAACCTCAAACTTTGTTTAAAAAAAAAAACTTTCCTCACATTTCTGTTGTGGAAAGTTCTGGAATCTGTGTAGATCCACAAATTTCCTACCACCCAACGTTCACCCAGGTCTCCCGATAAAAATGGTACCTCACTCATGTGGGTGCCCCAAGTACCCGCGATAGGCAAGGGTCCAAAATGTATTGAGGAGACATCAAAATGACCTATCACAAAACAACCTGGTTTTGCAAGGGGATTCACCTGGGTTTTTGGCCACAGGCTTGGTGGCCATCTTGGGAAATCTACCAAACCCACACATTTCTGAAAACTAGACACCCGGGAGAGTCCAACAAGGTATGGCTTGCGTGGGTCCCCGAACGTTTTCCTACCCAGAACCCCCAGCAAACTTCAAATTTAGCTGGAAAAAAAACACTTTTCTCAAATTTGTGTGTGTGAAAGTTCTGGAAACTGCATGGATCCACAAACTTCCTACCACCCAGCATTCCCCCGATAAAAATGATACCTCACTCGCGTGAGTTGGTCAAGCACCCGCGACAGGCAAGGGCCCAAAACCTATTGTAGCGACATCAAAATGACCAGTGAGGTATGGCTTTATCCCCAAACAGGCAAGTCTCATCGAATGTCTTGTCCATGAGGGATGACTGAATATCAAGTTATGATCGGCTAGAGTACTAGAAGAATTTAATATATCAGATAGGTAGGAAGAGACCCTTTTTTAGAACTTAGTCTAAGGGGGCACACTGATCGATTGGCTGCACTGCTCTGGTTCAATTAGAGTTCATTCTACCATAATTTTATTAATGCGATATATGATCTATTCAACTATGGAAGTGATATGCTTTCATGTTTATTTGGTTTCTCTAATAAAAAAGAAAACAAAACATTATAAGTTCAAAATGTCCTTTCTAGTGTAATATTAATCTTAGAAGAGGTCCCTAGTTTAGCTCATGGTTAATGTCTGGGAGCAAAGTCAGATCTCGGGTTTAGCTCAGCAGCACATGCACTTAACATTTTAAGCCTACACAACACCGAATAAAAAAAATTCTGAAAACGTTACCTCGTGAAATACATTCAGTGCAGTATCTGGGGAAGTACAGTCAAAGTTGTGGACAATTCTGTTGCACCATTTTAGCAAATCTCTAGACAAAGAAAAAAGTGACACGGATTAGTAGCAAATCACTGTAAGGAAAATGCTACTTACCAGTATACATCTGTTCTTGGCATGTAGAGCTGCAGAGTTACACACTGTGCATAGATGGCCACCTAGTGTTGGGCCCGGATGTTTGCAATTTGTTTTGTTGTAGAAAAGTCTTTGGAAGTCACGGGATAGGTGACTCCTCCTTTGGATGATAGTGCGCATGGGCATCGGCTCCATCCCCAGATTGTTTTTCGCCATTAGGGAAGTGATGGAGCTGTACAAGAAATAGTGATGTGCATGTGATTTGTATCTAATGAAGATAATACTGGAACAGATAAAGGTAGCCGGGGAGGCGGGTGGGCGTGTGTAACTCTGCAGCTCTACATGCCAAGAACAGATGCATACTGGTAAGTAGCATTTTCCGTTCGAGGCATACGAGCTGCAGATTACACACTGTGCATAGATTGTATAGCAGTACCCACACCTAGCGGCGACCACCGGTATCTGTTGCAGTAGTTTGAAACAGTTTTTAGTACAGCCTGGCCCACGGTGGCTTGTTGCTTTGTTTGCACATCTACACAATAATGTTTTGTGAATGTGTGCAGTGTAGACCATGTAGCTGCTTTGCATATATCATCTAGGGGAACATTCCCTAAGAATGCCATTGAAGCCCCTATTTTCCTTGTAGAATGGGCGTTTGGAGGAATTGTTAATGTACGTTTGGCTTTCTGGTAACATATTTGTATGCATTTAACAATCCACCTAGCTATCCCAGATTCAGATATGGGGTTGCCTTTATGTGGTGGTGAAAAAGACACAAAAAGTTGTTTAGTTTTATGAAAAGTTTGTGTCCTTTCGATGTAGTACAGTAATGCTCTTTTGACGTCTAAGGTGTGTAGAGCTCTTTCAGCGACTGTTTGTGGCTGCGCGAAAAATACGGGCAGCTCAACAGATTGATTTAGATGAAATGGGGAAATGACTTTTGGAAGGAATTTAGGACTAGTGTGTAGAACCACTTTGTTATGATGCATTTGCAAAAAGGGTTCTTGAATGGTAAATGCTTGTAGTTCACCGACTCTTCTGAGAGAAGTAACAGCTACTAGGAAAGCTACTTTCCAAGTTAGGAATTGCAATTCACATTTAGGTAACGGTTCAAATGGAGGTCCATTAACCATGTAAGCATAATGTTTAAGTTCCACACTGGTGAAGGTGGCGTCCTGAGAGGGATTATTATTTTGAGTCCTTCCATGAAAGCTTTTATAGCAGGTACTCTAGAGATAGATGTTGTCCATTTTGTAAATATGCTGCAATGGCAGCAAGGTGTAGTCTGATAGACGTGTAAGCTAAATTACACTTTTGAAGGTGTAATAGGTATCCTATGATGTGTTGAATAGACACATCTAAAGGATTTATGTGGTTTTTTTGACAGTATATTACAAATCGTTTCCACTTAGCAGCAGAACATGCTCTAGTAGTGGGAAGCCTGGCTTTTTTAATAACGTTCATGCATTCTGGAGGAAGGTTGAGGTAACCAAACTATGACTTCAGGAGCCAGATAGTTAGGTTGAGCTGAGCTGGGTCCGGGTGTCTGATCTCTCCATGGTTCTGTGTTAAGAGGCGTGGAGATAGGCTTAGTTTTTGGTGTGGTACCACAGATAGTTGCAGCAGTGTGGTGTACCACGGTTGTCTGGCCCAAGTTGGAGCAACTAGAATGAGTTTTAGGGAATGTTGCTGTAGCTTGCGTATCACTAACGGAAGTAGTGGGAGAGGAGGAAAAGAGTACGCAAATTTTCCGGACCAGTTCATCCATATCGCATTGCCTTTGGACAGCAGGTGTGCATATCTGGGGGCGAAGTTTAGGCATTTTGCATTTTCGTGGGTGGTGAAGAGGTCTATCTGAAGGTTGTCCCCACATTTGAAAGAACGGTTGAAGAATTTGTGGATGAAGTTCCCACTCGTGGATCTGCTGTGTCTGTCGACTTAGCAGATCTAGGAAAAACCAAAGGTGGTGATGGACGGAGCATTGACAATACAAACACTCACCCCCAGTCAACTGATCTGGGTTTAATCCATCACCGTTCTTTAGCTCACTCCGCCACCCCAGTTCAGACATGGCCATATGCAAATCAGTCTGACCCTGTGCCTCATGGGAACAGTTCAGCCCGAACTGCCAAGCCATGTCTTCCCTGGACCGGAATCAAGCTTCCCAGGACCGGTTTCTGGCATTACAGCCGTCTTCAGCCGGGCTTGCTTGACTCCAGTAGCAAAGTGAGCAAGGTACTCACGTCTGAGCATACCCTGCCAACTTTTGGTTTTTCTTTGTTCGCCATAAGTTGGCAGGGTATGCTCAGACGTGAGTCCCTTGCTCACTTTGCCACTGGATTCAAGCAAGCCGGGCTGAAGACGGCTGAAATGCCAGAAACCGGTCCTCGGTAGCTTGTTTCCAGCCCAGGGAAGGCATGGCTTGGCAGTTCGGGCTGGACTGTTCCCATGAGGCACAGGGTCAGACTGATTTGCATATGGCCATGTCTGAACTGGGGTGGCAGAGTGGGCTAAAGAACGGTGATGGATTAAACCCAGATCAGTTGACTGGGGGTGAGTGCTTGTATTGTCAACGCTCCGTCCATCATTTCCTTTGGTTTTTCTTTGTTCGCCATAAGTTGGCAGGGTATGCTCAGACGTGAGTCCCTTGCTCACTTTGCCACTGGATTCAAGCAAGCCGGGCTGAAGACGGCTGAAATGCCAGAAACCGGTCCTCTGTAGCTTGTTTCCGGTCCAGGGAAGGCATGGCTTGGCAGTTCGGGCTGGACTGTTCCCATGAGGCACAGGGTCAGACTGATTTGCATTTGGCCATGTCTGAACTGGGGTGGCGGAGTGGGCTAAAGAACGGTGATGGATTAAACCCAGATCAGTTGACTGGGGGTGAGTGCTTGTATTGTCAACGCTCCGTCCATCATTTCCTTTGGTTTTTCTCTGACTTAGCAGATCTGCCATGGTGTTTTGCACTCCTGGAACATGTTGGGCTAAGAGGAAGATTTTTAGTGGTATAGCCCATCTCCATATCTGCTGTGCTAACAGAGAGCTGCAGAGTGTGTGTTCCCCCTTGTTTGTTTATGTAGTACATGGCTGTCATATTGTCTGTGCGGACTAAGACAGCTTTGCCTGATACTTGTTTTTCGAATGCTTATAGGGCTAGAAAAACAGCTAGTAACTCCAAGTGGTTGATGTGGAGTAGCTTTTATTGCGGAGTCCACCTGCCTTGCATGGTGTCATGCAGTAGGTGAGCTCCCCAGCCGGAGAGCGATGCGTCCGCTGTCAAGATTATCTGAGGAACTGGTTCTAGGAACGGTCGGCCCTTTGAAAGGTTTTTGGTGCTCCACCATTGCAGAGAGCGATGAGTCCGACTGTCTACCAACACTAGGTCTGTTAATTGACCACGAGCCTGGTTCCATTGGCGTGCTAGACATTCTTGAAGTGGACGCATTTGCAGTCTTGCGTTAGGTGCTATAAATATGCAAGATGCCATCATACCTATGAGCTGCATGAACACTCGAGCTGGAAGCGAGTGTTGCAGCTTGAATTTTGATAGGAGAGTTTGTACACTTGTTATCCTGTTTGGAGAAGGATAGGCTAGTGTTAGTTGGGTGTTTATTGTAGCGCCGAGATATTGTTGTATGTGTGAAGGTTGCAGTTGTGACGGTGTGATTTACTGTGAATACCAAGTCATGAAGCAGTTGAATAGTAGTGTGAGTATGTTGTACACACTGGCAGTATGAGCTGGCTTTTATGAGCCAGTCGTCTAGGTATGGGAAGACGAGAACAGGTTATCTTCTTAAGTGTGCTGCTAATACTGCTAGGCATTTGGTAAACACCCTTGGCGCTGTTGTGATTCCGAATGGGAGCACTTTGAACTGGTAGTGCTGCCCGTCTAGTACAAATCGGAGATATTTTCTGTGCGCTGTGTCGATGGGAATGTGGAAGTAGGCGTCCCCGAGATCTAGAGTGACAAGGAAGTTGTTTTGTAACAGGAGTGGAAGGACTTGTTGGAGTGTGACCACATGAAAATGATCCGACTGTATGTAAATGTTTAGAGGTCTGAGGTCTAGGATAGGTCTTAGAGATTGTCCTTCTTTGGGATTAGAAAATATAGGGAGTATACTCCTTTGTTTTGCTGATGCTTTGGTACTATTGCTATTGCATTTTTCTGCAGGAGGGATATTACTTCCTGTCTGAGCAGTGTTAAGTGTTCTTGTGTCATTGGACACTGCTTGGGTGGTATGTGGGGGGGTGGATGTTAGTACTAGATAGTAACCTGATTGAATTATTTGAAGCACCCACCTGTCTGATGTGATGATTTCCCAGGCTGGTAGGTATTGTTGTAGTCTTCCCCCGACAGGAGTGGAATGGGACGGGGGAAGGGAAAGGGAGTCATTGGGCAGGGGTAGAGGCAGAGCGAGAGTTGTTGTTTTTACCTCTGCCTTTATTATGGTTACCCCTGTAACCTCCCCTTTGGTAGCCCTTACTATAGGTGGATTGTGTAGGGGCTTTGTATGAGGTAGAAGGTGTGTCCGCAGAATATCCCCTGGTGGCGCCTCGATAAGATGAGCGGTGAAATGAACGTCTGGGAGACTGCGACTGCAGGGCTCCCATAGATTTGGCTGTATCTGTATCCTTTTTCATTTTTTTAAGTGATACATCTACATTGGGTCCGAATAAGTGTTGCTCATCGAAGGTAGCCAGGCATGTCTACGCAATCAAACACTGGTGTTACCTGCCCTGGAGGCAGTGTCCGCTGCATCAAGTGCACACCTAATAGAGATGTTTGTAATATTTTTCACTTCTTAGATAAGCTCATTTGCTCTATCTTTGTATTTATCAGGGAGGTGTTGCATTAGTGTGAGAAACTGGGTCTATATATACTGGACTAGAAGCAAGTACAGTGTGTATAGAGTCCACCAACCCCAGAGATATAACAGAGATTATTATCAGAACTGACCTTACTCTCCAAAGTGGTAGCTTGGTCGAGCAGTAAGGCAGTACCAGAGGACAGTGTAAAGAACTTGTTGTACACACTCAGTCAGCAAAAGGTTTCACACACTCAAAGACTGAATTCCAGGCCAATTGTTTGTATATGCTCAGATATAGTTGTTTTATTTTTTAGAACCAACAGTTATCAAAATATACTTTTCAAGGTACGAGTACTCTCATGTAAATACTTTGCAGAGGAGCAATACGTTTTTACATACAATACTTACAGGATAGCTAATCAGCAATACAGTTCTGAAACACTCTAGCATTGGGCTCAATGGGTTTTTCATAGGAAAGTACAGTTGATTACTTTATGGATTACTTTGGTAGTTCCAGGACTAGATCTTAGATTCAGTCCTGGGGTCTAAGCTGAAACCAGTTCAGCAAAAACGTTTTAGTTACTGTGATGAATTTTCCTGAATATAAAGCGGTTTTAAAAGTTCACACTTAAAAACTTTTTAAGGTGATTCTGACAATGTTATCCAATGGGAGGAAATTCAGGTTACAGGTAAAGTATGAATGCGTTACTTTTGTAACCCAGCACTAGTCTCCTAGGGCCAGCACTGAGGGCTTAACTCAAAATAGGTAGGTAATTGTGTTTCAGTATTTCGTACGATTTTTAAAGAATATTTGCAGTTTTAAAAAGTAGGCACTTAGAAGAAATTTCATAGAAAAGCAGACAATGGGTTCCTATGGAGAAAATACAGGTTACTAGTAAACCCGCTAGGGATTACTTTTGCAGTTCAGTACTGGGCTGAAAGGTACAGTACTGGCTTCTCTTCGGATCACAGGTGAGTATTTTCAAATTCGGACTTTGGCTGATTTTATAGGAATATTTTCAGTTTTCTAAACTTCATACAGAAAATGTTCTAGTCAAAATGTGTCAATGTTATCCAATGGCAGGTAAGTGAATTACCAGTTTCCAGGTGAGTACTTGGTTGGTGAAGTTAGGGTTCTGGGTGTAGACTCGGGGGTCCCCAGGGTCAGGTGAGTACAGTTAGTTCAGTCCCAGCGGCACAGGGGTGGCCGGGTGCAGAGGTAGGTAGGCCCAATGTTATCCAATGAGGGAAAGGGAGCCTTCGGTTGGTGGCTGCTGGCTAGCAGGAAACGCGGTCTCTGGGAGCTGGCCTCCTAGTCACTTGCTCTGGGCAAGGGGGGGAAGTAGGATAGGGCAAAGAGGTCACAGCCAGCGGCACTCGAGCGGCTGGGTGCAGGGTGCTTTTGAGCAGTCAGGAGCTCATTGTTATCCAATGAGGATCTTGGAAGAGGAACAAAGGCTGCAGGCTCGGGGGCGGTGACTCACCAGGGGCGACCAGCACTTCGAGAGGTAAGTTGGGATCTTGGAGCACAGGTAGGTACCCCAAAGGGAGGCACAGGGGGCCACGGGGCGCCGGGTGCAGGGGTGTCTTTGGGGGTCGGAAAAGCTTACCCTCTGCTGGTTCTGAGTCTGCAGGCGTCAGCTGGTTCGTCGAGGAGGGTCTTTGGGCACTGGACTTCGGGTCCCAGTCGCCGGGGGAAAGGCCTCGTGGTCTTGGTTCGGGTTGGCCCGGCCCGGGCTCGGCTGGTGCGGAGTGGGCTGGTCCGGAGCTTCCTGGTGAGCACCAGGTGGGGTGTTGCAGCAGAGCCTCTGCTGATGGGAGTCCCAATCTTCGAGAGGGTCAAGGCAGCCAGGTCCTCTGGGTGTCCCAAGGTTGCTGTCCACGGAGGTCGCCGGGATTAGGCAGGAGCAGGTTCCAGGATCAACAGGCCGGTGGGGCTGTGGCCAAGTCAGTTGTTGTTGTCCTGTTAGCAGCTGCGCGGCAGGTCTTTATCTTGATCTTCTTTTGATATCGGGATCTGAGGAAAGAGGTTCAGGGAGCCCCTAAATACTAAATTTAGGGGCGTTACATGTAGGGTAAGGACAGGGACCAATGGGTCCCTGTCCTGGGGTGAGGACACCCCCTAGCCTGCTCCTCTCCCGTGGGAGGGGGGCAGGAGCTTAGCTGGGATTGGGCAGGGCTCCCAATCTACAAGATGGCTGGAGCCCGGGGTCGTGCTTTACCTCGCCTCCTCCACCTGAGGGGTGGAGTTGGCAAAGGTTGGCACACCCTCCTTCCTGACATAGTTTTTCCCCGCCAGTCTTCCCGCCAGAGTGGGGGTAGAATGGGTGGGGGGCCAGTTGCTGGGTACAGTAAATGGTCTGGAGAAGCTCTCAGAGGCGGTATGCCTTTGAAGCTTCCCCCTGTCCATCCTGGGGGAGGAGACATAGCACCTCACTCAGGATGTGCATTGTTGCAGGCCCAGGAGAGCGGGGGCTCTCTACCCAGGGGTCCAGCAACATGTCTGCTGTGTGGCAGCCTCAGCCCAGACGTGGATTGTAGGTTCGGGTTTTGGAGGGCATCTCTAAGATGCCCTCTCGTGCATCTTACATTAAATAATGTGCTGAGAAGTTTGATATCAAACTTGTCAGTCTTCAGTAGAGCCTTTATGGTGCTGTGGAGTTCGTAATGACGACTTCCCAGCACCATATACTCTTAATGGCATCACTGCACTTACAGTGCCCACGAATGGCCCTGGGTACTGTAGGGGCACAGGGCTCGTGCACCTGTGCCCACACCACTGGCATAGGGCACCCAGCTAGAGAGGTGACTGAGGTATGCCAGGGTAGTGGGTCTTGTGGGCATGGCACACAGGGATGTGTTCCACGTCGACTCTTTGTTTAGTACTGTACTTAGACACTCAGCCTGCAACGGCAGTGTGTGGGTGCCAGGGTACAGGGCCCTCGAGGGTAGCACAGTAAGTGCTGCAGCCCTCACGGGTCTTCTCTGGTCACTATGCCCTGGGTACCATTTACTCGGGGCCGACAGGTGGCCAGAGATGCCAATTGGGTATTTTGTTTCAGCATAGCTTTTCTTTTTAGGGAAGGAACACAGGCCCTGGGTACCTCATTGGCAGGGACCCAGGGCACACTCAGTCAAAGCACATCAGCAGTTCAGGAAAAAGTGGGAGCATACCGAGGCTAGAAAGATGGCACTTTCCCACAATTAGTGATTCCAATTCGTCATAATGTGCCCTGTCATATCTGGTCAATAATGCTTGTGTATTGGCAATACGCCACATGTTTGCTGCTTGAGGCGCAGTTCTTTTCCCTGAAGCGTCAAGTAGCTAATGCCCACATGCATCAAAGTCAATTGCATTCGCAAACGGTGTGAATCGCAATTTTCGGCCGTTTGCGAATGCAATTGACTAATTTGGACTGCATCATGCATTTCGCAATTTTAGGAATCGCAACCATGTTGCAATTTCTAAAATTGTGATTGCATTTAAGAAATCGCAATTTCAGATTTCTTAAATGCAATGCATGATCATTTTTTAATTGCGAATTCGCAATTTGGAAGTGGTAAATTAGCATGAAGTTGACCTTCATGCTAATTTACCGAAAACTTTCAAATATGCACAAATTGCATTTTTGAAAGTTTTCATTTACACACACACATGCCCTTGGGGCATGTGTGTGTGTAAATTGCATTTAAAGTTACATTTCAGGGGTGCAGGGAGGGGTTCTTTGGACCCCCCTGCACCCTTGAAATTGCATTCACATTTTGCGAATCGCAATTTGAAATTCGCAAAATGTGAATACCTTCCCATTCATTCCTATGGGCCTTTTGGCCCATAGGAATCAATGGGAAGGGTTTTCCTTAATTGCGATTCACAAATTGTGAATCGCAATAAAGGAAAAATACCGAATCGCAAAAATAAATGCGAATTTTTCATGCATTGCAGTTTGCGATTTCTAAATTGAGATTCCTTAATTTTCGCAATTTAGGAATCGCAAACTGGTGCAATGATGCATGTGGCCGTTAGACTCTTTATCTGGTGGGGGTGCTTCACCTGATGTTTGTGTTTGCTCTCTTGCGTGCGTTGGAAACTACAAGTGAGTCTAGTGGTACTAGACCTTTAATATATGCTGGGTCTGAAGGGGCAGCTTTATATTTTTTCTCTATTCGTGGGTTAATGACCCGAGTTCTGACTGGGTTCTTGAAGACTTCAGGAGCATGCTTAGTCACTCCTTTAAGCATTGGTAAAATGGATGAGGACCTTTGTGCATTATCAAAGGTATCCATTAGAAAGTCTTCATCTACAGGGTCTGTATGCATATCTACCCCATGATATTGCGCGGCTCTGTGTATCAACTGCACTGTCACCGATTAGCCCCTATATCATCAGAGCTATCATCCCTATTGTCATCATCTGGTATGATAGAGGATGTAGGGGAATGTTGTGGTAGGGGAGCAGGTGGTGATGGTATAGGTGGAGGCGAAGAGGAAGGAAGTCTTAAAGGAGAGGTAGCCATTGTCCTTCTTTGAATGAGGAGCTGGCGCTGGTGTATCCAGTGGTCGCTTTTTTGAAGCTTAAGTTAGCTGTCCAGTGATTGGGTCTTTAGCTAGAGTCTTTTGTGCAGGGTCTGGATGAAATAAGTCCTCTGCAGAAGGCCGATCTTTTGGTGCGGAGGGCGGTTTCGGCACCGAAGCGGTTTCTTTTGGTTTTTTGGCAATGTCCCTGACCGGAGAAGCAGGAGTCTTTTTCGGCTCTGAAGATTTTTTTCGGCTTAGATTATTTATAGTGGGGAGAGAACGTACCGTATAACACAGTCATCCTCAACAATAAAGAGTAAATATTTATCCAAAAGTAGTATGTGCACAATACGTAAAAATAAATACAACATAAGGAAAACGCTACTTACCCAGTATGCATCTGCCTCGGCATGTAGAGCTGTAGATTAACATGCTTTGCATAGCCTGCCATCTAGTGTTGGCTCCAGATGTTTGCACTTTGTTTTTCTTCGAAGAAGTCTTTTCAAGTCACGAGGTAGGTGACTCAACCTTTAGGTGGTGGAGCGCATGTACATTAACTCCATTGTTGGATTGTTTTGCCGCAGGAGGATGGTAATGGAGTTAGTAAGAGTAGTAGAATAGCAGCATAACCGCGGCACGCATTCCGCGGCGGTGCAGCGATTTTAAAGAGTGGGCGGGGCCGCGTCGGCCAACGGACGTGTGCAGCACTACGGAGGTAGTGTTCGCGACGGCCGTTGGCCAACGGGAGCACTTAAGCAGATAGAGATGTCCATGTGTATGTATCCAAGTAAGATATCAGTGCAACCGGTATAGGTACCCAGGGAGGCGGGTGGGCGCATGTGAATCTACAGCTCTACATGCAAAGAACAGATGCATACTGGGTAAGCAGCATTTTCCGTTCAAGGCATGTGAGAAGTAGATTACATGCTTGGCATAGACCTATAGCAGTAATCTCCCAAAGCAGTGGCTAACCTGCAGCTGTTGCAGTGGTTTGAAAGAGTGTTTGTAGAACTGCATGGCCCACACTAGCTTTCTGTTTTGCGAACAGATCTACAAAAGTGTTTTATGAATCTGTGAGCTGTAGACCATGTTGCAGCTTTTCAGATGTCATCTATGGGAATGTTTCCTGAGAACGCCATAGAAGCTCCTATTTTGCAAGCGGAGTGCGCTCTAGGGGGAATTGTTAATGTTTGTTTCGCTTTTACATAGCATGTCTGAATGCATTTGACTATCCACCGTGCAATACCTGATTTTGAGATGGGATTGCCTTTATGAAGTGGAACAAAAGCCAGAAAGATTTGTTTCGTTTTACGAAAAGGTTTTGTCCTTTTTATGTAGTAGAGTAATGCTCCTATAACGTCTAAGGTATGTAGAGCATGTTCAGCCACAGAATCTGGTTGAGGGAAGAACACAGGCAACTCAACAGATTGGTTGATATGGAAGGCAGAAATCCCCTTGGGTAAAAATGTAGGATTAGTCCGAAGAACCACTGTTTTGGTGTACTTGTAAAAATTATTCTTCTATGGTTATTTATTTATTTATTCAAAGTTTTATATAGCGCGAACAAGATCCTTACAGATATCAGAGCGCTTCACAGATACACGGGTAGGGGCAGCAGGACTGAACAGAGATAATGGGAGCAGTATAATAGTCACTAACATAATAGGATAACAGTAACGTACAGAAAACATATCATTATACAATCAGGTAACAAGTAATATAAGAACGCACAAGTCATTGATCCCATTACAGTAGGGTTCAGGTAAACCTTAGATGTGTGGATGGCTTATACCAATTTCTTAGAATAGAGAGAACACAGGGTGGGGGCATGGGGAGGGTTATTCAAAAAAAACTAAAGTGTATCATATATTGGTCGGTAGTAAGAGAGTAGCGTAGTAGTGTCACAATCAAGTAAGAGTATAGTGCCAGGAGACAAGGTGATCAATGATACAAAGCGATGCAGAGTCTCTGATCCAGCATCTATAAAGTTCAGGAGATCTTGGCCAGAAGGATGGTTTTCACCTCTTTCTTGAAGAGTGCAGTGGAGGTGATAAGCCTTGTTTCAGGAGGGAGCGCATTCCAGATCCTGGGTGCCATTCCTGAGAAGGAGCGCTTGTATGTTTTTTCTTTCCGGAATCTACGAGGTTTCAGGAGTAGATTTTTTGTACTTCTATTGGATCTCGAACCTCCTGATATAGACAACTTTTGAGCGAGGTAGTTGGGTGCCTTGTGGTGCACGGCCGAGTGTCTCATCACTGCGATTTTTAGCTGTATTCTGGCTTCAAAAGGC
Organism: Lissotriton helveticus; assembly: GCF_964261635.1. Classification (NCBI taxonomy): domain Eukaryota; kingdom Metazoa; phylum Chordata; class Amphibia; order Caudata; family Salamandridae; genus Lissotriton; species Lissotriton helveticus. The sequence goes on along the minus strand of NC_136067.1, from coordinate 770,859,797 downwards.
AGCCATTTTAGAGACTTTAAGTCTGGGGATATATGCGAATGTTTTCTTGAGCCAGTGATGAGCCTCGCGGCAGCATTCAGGGAGGCTCTTAGGGGTGCGGTTGTGGATAGCGGGAGTCCGCTGAGGGCCACAATTCCGTAGTCTATGCGAGGGATGACTAAAGCTTGTACAGCAGTTTGGAAGTCTTTGGCAGGGAGGAAGGGTTTAAGTTTCCTCAGTGTGTTGATTTGGAAGTTAGCTCCTTTTGTGGCTTTGCTAACGTGCTGTTGCATGTTGAGCTTGGCGTCGAGTGTGATGCCTAGGGATTTCGCAGAATCCACGATGGTAGGTTGGACATTGAGTGCTGTTAGGTTATTGAGCCAGGTTTGGGTGGTGGAAATTTTCGCCGGAGGTGAGATGAGTAGGAACTCAGTTTTCAGAGCATTTAGTTTGAGGTGATTATCGGCCAACCAAGATTGAGTGTTACTAAGTGTGGAATTCAGAAGTTTGATATCTTCCGGGGATTGTAACTTTAGGTAAAGTTGTGTGTCATCGGCGTACATATGGAATTGAACATTGGATGCTTGGAGTAAGGTGGCGAGCGGTTCCATGACGAGGTTGAACAGTGTGGGGGAGAGGGAGGATCCTTGTGGAACACCTAGATCTGCAGGCACAGGTGTAGATAGCACATTGTCGATCTTGAACTTCTGAGACCGGTTATGAAGGAAGGAAGAAAACCATTTGAGAACAGTTCCCGATAGCCCCATTCTAGTGCTTAGCAGCTCCAGTAAGTTCTCATGTTTGACCGTGTCAAATGCTGAAGAGAGGTCAAGAAGGATGAGGAGGCAGGACTCATTGCGATCAAGGATTTGGAGGGCATCATCAATTATGTGTGTCATAGCTGTTTCCGTGCTATGTTTCGCTCGGAAGCCTGATTGATGATGATTGAGGAGGTCAAATTGGTCAATGTGTTTTGTTAGTTGGAGTTGGACACATTTTTCCAGCAGTTTGGCCAGGGTGGGGATATTGGTGATAGGGCGGTAATTGTTCAGGTCAGACGGGTCAGCTGTAGGTTTCTTGAGTATAGGCGTGACTTGCCCCACCTTGAGGGAGTCTGGAATGAGACCTTGTTGAAAGGAGCTGTTGATGATTTGGGTCCAAAGTGGGAGGAGCAGGGGGATGAAGTCTTTTACAGCATTAGCAGGTAGGGGGTCTATGAGGTGATTAGAGGGCCTGAAGTGACTGAAGCTCATCCACTCTCCTCAGTGATGTAATAGCCATGAGGAACGAGACTTTCCAAGTGAGAAATTGCAGCTTACATTTGTGCAATGGCTCAAAGGGTGGATCCATTAGTCTGGTGAAGACAATACTGAGATTCCACACTGGGGCAGGTGGAAGTCTTGGGGGAATGACTTTTCTGATTCCTTCCATAAATGCCTTAATAACAGGCACTTCAAAGAGACAAATGTCTATTTTGAAGGTATGCGGCTATTGCAGCAAAATGTAAGCATATGGAAGGGTGCGCTACATTTGAACGTTGTAGTTGCAGTAAATAGCTACATAACAAGCCTTTGTAGTAAGACGTCTAGCCTCTTTGATAATGTTCATGTAGTTTTGCGGAAGATTTAGGTAGCCTAACTAGGACTTCAGGTGTCAGATTGCAAGGTTGGGATGACCGAGATCTGGATGTCTTATCTCTCCATGGCTCTGCGTGAGGAGATTGGGTGTAAGATGTAATTTTTTATGATGAACTACTCATAGCTCCAACAGGGTGGTGAACCACGGTTGACAGGCCCATTTGGGAGCAGCTAGGATTAGTGTCAGGGATGCCTATTTGAGCTTCCGAACCACTAGTGGAATGAGTGGGAGAAGCGGAAAAACAGGCAAATATCCCAGACCAATTCATCTATTATGCATTGCCTCTGGACAATGGGTGTGGATACCTGGATGCGAAGATTGAGCATTTTGCGTTTTGGCGAGTGGCGAATAGATCCATGTCTGGAAAGCCCCACATCTGAAAGAACGGGAGGAGAACTCGAGGGTGGAGTTCCCACTCACTGATCTGTGGTCTCTGTCTGCTGAGCAGATCCGCAATTTGATTGTCTACTCCTGGGAGGTGTTCTGCGAGGAGATACATTTTTTGATGGATGGCCCACCTACAGATGGTCTGTGCTAATTGTGACAGTTGGAGAGAGTGTGTCCCTTCCTGTTGCTGTCATGTTGTCTGTGCATATGAGGACAGCTTTGCATACCAGGGGAATTTGAAAGGCTTTGAGCGCTAGCAATATTGCTAGAAACTCTAGATGATTTTTGTGAAGTTGCTTTTGATGCAGGCTACACATGCCATGAATTGTGTGAGTTTGGAGATGAGCTCCCCAACCAGTGAGCGATGTGTCTGCTGTTAGCACTATCTATGGAACTGGGTCGATGAAGGGCTGCCCTTTGGAAAGGTTTTGTGGGTTCCACCTCTGCACAGAGCAATGAGTGCGGCAGTCCACCAACACTAGATCTGATAACTGACCTTGAGACTGATTCCACTGACGTGCTAAGCATTCCTGAAGGGGACACATTTGAAGTCTTGCATTAGGAACTATTAGGATGCAAGACGGCATTATTTCTAGTAACTGCATGAACACTCAAGCTGGTTATGAGTGTTGAGGTTGAAATTGGGAAAGTAGAGTTTGAATGTTCCGGATTCTTTCCGGATTGGGATAGGCCAGAGCTTTTTGAGCATCTATATTGGCTCCCTGGTACACTTGTATTGGAGGGTTGGAGATGGGACTGGGATAGATTCATTGTGAATCCAAGATCGTGGAGCAGCTGAACTGTTTTGTGAGTATGTCGTAGACAGTTGCTTGTGAGCTTGCTTTAATGAGCCAAAATGGGAAGACGTGAATGTGTTGTCTTCGTAGATGAGCTGTGACCACTGCCAGGCCTTTGGTGAAAACCTTGGGAGCAGTAGTGACTATGAATGGGAGTACTTTTTTTATTTTTTCCCTCATTGTTTTATATAGAGCGAACTTGACCCAAATCGAGTATCAGAGCGCTTTACATAGCACCAGTTGCATTACATGAGGACACATTCTAATTGTTTTGCTGGGCACAGGGCGATGAAGTGATTTGCCCAGAATCAGAGGATGTTCAGCGTTATTGCCGAGACTCTAACCCAGTTCCCCAGAATCAAGGTTGACCGCCCTAGCCGTTAGGCCAAAACATCTCCCCAAGTTGGTTGTTTGAATTGGTAATGTTGCCGCCTACTACAAACCTGAGGTATTTGCAGTGAACAGGGTGTATTGTAAGTAGGTGTCCTTTAAATCTAAAGTTGACGGAAAGTCACCTTGCTGAAAGAGCGGGAGTACTTGATGAAGTGTCACCATATGAAAGTGATCCGATTGGATGTATAGATTCAGGTCTCGGAGGTCCAGCACAGGTCTGAGAGAGCCATCTTTTAGGGGAATTAAGAAGTATAGGGAGTATACATCTGCCCCTTGATATTGTAAAAGGACTGGTTCTATAGCTCCCTTTTGTAACAGAGAGTTAACTTCTTGTTTGAGAAGGTTGAGATATTCTTGTGACATTGCATGTGATCTTGGAGGAATGTTTGGTGGAGTGTTTGTAAGTTCCAGGCAATAACCATATTGGATAATTTGTATTCCAGACAGGTAGAAATTGGGAGAGACGTCCCCTAGCATGAGTGGAATGATTGGCGGTATAGGAAGGAAGTCACTGCTTGGTAAGTGCGTGTTGAGTTGCCTCTGCCTCCTCCCTGGCTGTTGTTCCCTCTAAATCCTCCTCTTGATGAGGGCAATTGATTATTGCCCTTGTAAGAGGAGGGATTCTCCAATTAAGTGTTTTTTGGAGCCACCCCTGTAAAAGGAGCGACAAAAGGATCTCTGATTGGAAGGGAGTTGCAAAGCCCCCATGGATTACACAACCTCTGTATCTTTTTTCATCTTCTTTAAAGAAGTGTCCAATGTAGGTCCGAATAGGTGCTCTTTATCAAAGGTTAGGGTGAGAATAGAGGCTTGGACCTCGGGTTTGAACCTGGAAATTTTGAGCCAAGCATGCCTTTGTAGCAACACACTAGTAATGACTGCGCAGGCTGCTGTGTCTTCTGCGTCTAAGGCGCACCTAATAGAATTATTGGTAATAAATTTCCCATCCTAAATTAGGTCATTGGCTCTGGTTTTGTGCTCATCAGGTAAAAACGACATTAATGTTTCTATTTCATCCTAATGAGCTCTGTCAATCCGAGCTAAGAGAGCTTGTGCATTTGCAATTCGCCAGTAATTGTCTGCTTGAGATGCTATAACTTTGACTCTATATCAGGAGTAGGGTCATCTCCTGTAGTTTGTGAGTTTGCTCTTTTGCAAGCGTTGGAGACTACAAGGGAGTCTAATGGAAGTGGACCCCTGATTTAAGTGGGTTCAGTAGGTGCTGGTTTGTACTCTCTCAATTCTGGGTGTGATAATTCTCGCCCGAACAGGGTCTTTAAAAATCTCAGTGTGATAAGCAGTCCCTTAAGCATAGGAAGCGTCTGTGTTGATCTCTGAGAGGAATTTAACGTCTCAAATAGAAAATCCTCTTAAAGAGCCTCTTTATGTAATTCCACCCCATGGTATGAGCAGACCTATTAAGTTGCTCTATATACCCTATGTTGTCATAAGGTGATGAGAGTATGGAAGGGTATAGATCCGGATGATCGCCGTCTATGATCGGACCCGTATTATAGTCCTCCCAGGGGTCAGTGTCCTGTGGCCTAGCTTCATCCCCATCATCATGTGTATCAGGCGATTACGGTTGTGGGGAATTTGTGGGTGTGATGAGCAAGTTTGGGTCAATGGGTGAAGGAGGTGTAATGGGAGGAGGAGAAGTGCTAGTACCCACATTCTTGCATTTTAAAGGAATGTGTTAGTCCTCTTGTAAGCCCATTTAGCTTTACTCTGGTAGTTTCACATGAATATGTCCAGTATCTGGATGGATAACCAGTTATTTTTGTTTTGGAGCCATGTTTGCAAGCAGAACGTCAAAATTAGCCTCTTTGGATGGAACAGTCGTTTTCCCTTTGGGCGCTTGCAGAGTGCACCTTGTTGATTGGTCTCCTGAGGTTGCTTTTCTAGCTCTATACAGTAGCCGTTTTGTATGATGTTTAGTATCCATTTGTCTGTTGTGGCCTTCCATTCATGGAGGAAGTCCCTTATTCTGCCTCCTACTGGTGTTATATGTTCGAGGAACGGTTTGCTTTGTGAACTTAGTTTTTGGTTTTGTCTTCTGTTTTGATGCCCCCCCTAGAGGTGTTGTCTGGGTTGGCATTTGCCTTTTGGCGAAGTCACTTGGAGGTGGGTTGTTGCCCTCCTCTACGTGCCTGTCCTCGTCTGTTTGAGCGCCATCGAAAGGACTGGCCTTGTGGCTGGTACTGCCAGTTCTGCTGCTGTTGTCCCTGTGGCTGCTGGCCCTGCCTGTTTTCTTGATAACCTTGTTGGAAGGTTTGGTGCGAGGTACTCTGTTGGTTGCCTCCCCTACCATTTGGCCTTCTTGAGGGTGTACCCCTTCTCATACCTCTGAATTGCAGTGCTCCCATGGACCTTGCTGTCTCGTTGTCTTTTTTGAGCTGAGTTAACTTGTCGTCAACTGGCGTTCCAAAAAGTTGATCTCCGTTGAAGGGTGTGTTCAGGATGTTGTTCTGTACCTCAGGCTTGAAGCCGAAATCCTAAGCCACATGTGCCTTCTCTCTGTCACCCCAATCATCATCTGCCTGCTGGACATCTCCAACGCATCCAAGGCTGACTTCAAACATGTGTTAGTCATGTTTTTCCTTTCCTCTACCAGGTTGGCTGCCTTTTGCTGGTACTGTTCCGCTAGATGCTTCAGGAGTTGCCCCATTACCTCCAATTGCTGGTATGCGTGTGTTGATTAGAGCGTTTGATTTGGCGATGCGCCATTGAATCGCCGCACTCTGTTCTACTTTCCTACACTTGAGGTCCATTCTTCTACTCTCCTTGTCAGGAGGTGGCCTGGCATTTGTGGGCACATTGACCCTTTTCCTAGCGGTTGCTGTTATTATTGAATCAGCTTTGAGGAGTGCCTGTACTTCTTTCCTGTCGTCGGGGTCACTGATTTACATACAGCTGGCTCCCTGAAAGCCTCCCTGCTCTGGTTGAGCACACTAGGGAGCATGGGCAGGAATTGACTCCATGTTTGTGTAGGTAACAGAGTCTCCAGGAGAAAACAAGCCTTGGGCTTCTCCTCCTCCAACTTCACTCCCTATGTCTCTGCAGCATTCTTAACCACCATATTATAGATCCCTATATCGTCTGGCGGTGAAGGCCTCGAAGGGTATGTGTCTACTCCTTCTTCCGGTATTTCGGTGTCAAGGTCATGCCACTCTAAGTCTTGCACCTCCGAGGAAATAGAGTCCGGGTAGGTTTGCTGATCCTCCTCGCCTTTGCCCTCGAAGTAATACAGGGCCTCTTCCTCCTGTTTCTGGACCATTTCAGGCGTTTTCGGCAGCTCAGGGTTTTCGTCGCCCCATTCGCCCTCGGCCGTGGGCTTCGGCAGGATGGTGTACTGGCTCTTCCTTTTGTCAAAGTCCTTTTTTCACTGCAGGATGCTCGCCATTTCGGCTTCGAGCCTCCTCTTGTTCTTCTCCATCTCTGCAACTTGTTCGGCGATGAGAGTTTGAGTGCCTCGCTTCAAGGTCGTCAAAGTCATCGTTGACCCTTCTTTTCTTGGCATCGAGGTGTTCTTTTCTAGGGCAGCCTTTGAAGACCGTGGTTTCGCTTGGGTTTTCGCCGTCTGGGAGTCCTTTTCGAAGGATCCGCTGGGCTGCTTGCCCTTGGGTGCTGTTGCTTTCGCAGAGTATTTCGGCAGCAATGCTCCTTTGAGGACTTTGTTTCACTCTTACGAGTGTCGGTCGAGTGTCTGGGGGGCAGCAACTCCCTTACCTCCTTCGACTTTTACTTTTTGACTTAAGACAACTGTGCAGTCCTCTGGTCCTTGAGCGATGTTGTCCTCCTCTCCATTGGAGAGGCCCAAGTCTCGGAGAAATGGAGGTGGCCCTTGCCCCTGCATGGTGTAGTCCGCCTTTCTCTGACTTTCTCTTACTCTGAGGGTCTTCGGGATGAACACAGAGCATGCTCTGCAGTCCTTGCTGTTGTGGTCAAGCGGCAAGCAGAGGTTGCAGACTGGATGCTGAACCTTCCTATTTGTGGTGGCAATTGTTGCAAAACATGAGTGGTTTTGTCCATCCCTGCGCTCAGGAAGTCCCCTGTGTGCGCATTTTCTGATGAACGTCAAGATCGCGTGAGAAATCCTGTTCCTTCGTCGTCTCGATTACCTGACCTGAAGTCGGGTGTGAAGAAAATCTGTGCTTTTGTCGATTTTTCTCTAATTTATGTCGATTCTCTCTCCAAAACTCTGGAACTATTCGGTAACGATCCAGACTTAGCGGCGGAAAAAAGAATCTGAATATGGCGACCAAAGGTGGGAGCGTCGACGTCACAAAGGACACCAAATGGTGGTATGTCAACGCCCACCTAGGCCACACAAAAAAAAAAAAAAGAGACTACAATTCCGGACCCAACCACGAGATGGCGGAAAAATGCAAAGCATAGTCAATCCAGAAAGATTCACGCTGCAAAACTAATGGCAGCCCACAAGAGTGCCACCTATATGAGACCGAACGTCACTTGCAGTGCGGAACAGCAGTGTAGAGAGACAGCGCTAACTACTGACAAGCAGAGGTACTGCTGAAAAAGGTTCCGGATCCAGTCGGACTGAGGACTAGTAAAGAGGTGAGGAATCTGCGGTTAGGTCTAGATCAGAATAACATTGCAAGAAATCCTTTTTGGAAAGTAGATTAAACACATTTTTAAAGACTACTACTTTCCAACCCTTCTCCCAGTGATTCAAACTTCTCATACAACCAGAGATTTGAGAGTCTTTTCTTCGTTGCCTTCAAATTCAGACATAACTGTGTGGTGTCCTCAGAAACAACCTGATCATGAATTGCTCATCATCATGTAATCCTGATGGTCACTCACATAACTGTTTCATGACAACTTCTATCCCATTGAGAAGGAAGCAACTAAATAACCCGAAGCAGTCTCTTCCTGTGAAAGCTTAGAGGCTTCAGAGGATAACTTCTAGGAAGAAAACAATGGCAAAACAACCTTGAGTACAGAGTATATTTTTATTTAATTCTTAGGGATACATAGGCAAAAAGGGGATAGATGTGCAACTACATGGGTGACTGCAGCAGAGTTACGTTTCCAGCTCTCTACCTTTATGTGACCTAACACAAGAGCATGGGGCCCGTCCTCTTTCTTCTCTCACTGTTTGTCCACACAACCTACTCTTCTCAAGCTTCCTCTCTTTCTCTCCCACATCTGGTTGAAACTATCCACAACATCAGATTCTTAATCAGGAGTAGATTCTCATCTGGGATTCCAGCACACACCAGGCTTGAGGGCGTTATAAGGCTGAAAAACCTAAAAGCACTTAGGAGGATGGTTGAATACCCACATTTGAGACACAAGAGCCTGCATTAGCTCTTCCCTGCCATGCACAGCTTGGCTAGGTTAGCAAACAATCGGGCAAAAAAGCTTTGTTTCCTTAGGACTTTAACTGCTCAGTTTGCGCTGTTCCTTCAGTGCTTATGGAGTCATGTTTTTCAGTTCAACACCATATTTTCCATGATCCGATTTATTTTTACCATGGAAATAGGAAAGTTTGAACATCATTGTATATTGATATTGTGTAAACCTGAGGTCCAGACTCAGCCTGCACTCCCTGTTACCAATGCCCGACAAGTATACCCGAAGTGAGTAAACACAGGGGTCAATGTACTTTCTAAATAGAATAAAGTACAGGTCACTATCAGTCACCATTCAAGGGAAACAGTCTGCATCCTAGACACGTTGGGTAGCCGTGGGTGATGAGCATAATACTTACTCTCAGAGAGAATGCATGTGGGGGTGAGTCTTACTGATGTACAGAATATTAATCGCAGCAATGAAATTTAAGTGATCAGACAAGAGTTGTGCCAACAAAGCTTAAAGAATATAAACAGTACATATTATTGAAATCAAACTTAAAGTAGTAATAACACTAAACACTAATAGACACTAACAAGGCGTGGCTTACAGTGATTCACTTCCGATTATGAATCATAGAAGCAGGTTTAACATTTCATTTGTTTTGGATTGTTTTCACACATACCTCAGAGACAATCCTCTGCCTTCAAGGCTGGGCATTCGGTCTCCTGGATCCAACACAGCAGCAGCTAATGTCTCCTCCTCTGAAAGTAATCTGTCAGACATTTGATGCTTGTCTCCAGTAAGCTGAATGTAAATGTCTAACAGCCGGTCAGTTACAACAGCGAGGCTTGGGTATCTTTTCAAGAGGATCTGTAAAAAGGCACAAATTAAATCTCAAATTATTCATAATGTTACTGTTGGTTGTGTAAATAAACCTATTTGTTTGCTTTAGGTTTGCAAGTCTGCTTTGTAGAATTTGCTTTTTTCTCTACAAATACAGACTGATTATTTAAAAGAGAATTTCAGACAGGTTTAAGGATTGGTTGCACAAAGAGCTTTTTGTTATTTGTTTAAAAATGGCTTTTAAGGCACATTACATGCCACTTCACATTGTCATGGACGGCTCCTTCGACTTTGACAACAGACACAAACAGGAAGTCTATAGAACATAAGCAATGAACATTTGTGTAGACCTTTGGCAGCAAGATTCTTATGATTTCTGACTATTAAGGACCTGTAAACAGGTCAAAGTGGATTGCAGCATCTGTAGGAATGGAGAAACCGATTTTGGTGATGTTTTCTACCGACATAGCATCGATGTACTGAATTTATCATGAAGAGGGAGGGTGGGGGTTAAGGATGATGGATCATTTAATAGCCACAGCCGAACAATTTCTTTGGGTAGGCAGTGGTCCACCAAATTAATCTTAGGTTGCCTATTCCTTAAAACTTCAAGAAAAGCATCAAGTGGCTGTCGTTTTGCAAGTATAGGCCAGTCTTTCCCAAAGAGTCAATTTTTAAGAGTTCATGTCCTAGTTAAATCGGGGGTTGGCACTTCGGTATACTTGCACTCTTACCATTTTCTGGCCTGTTTAGTGTGAGCCAAAGTTATGAATGCAAGCCATACTCCCCAACTCTGAAGAAATGTCAGGACTCCTTGCCCTCTGGCTTTTTATTCATAACATGGTCATTCCATATTCCTAAATTCACTCTACCTATCATGTCTCATCAGGGCCAGCACATGTACCATCACCCTAGGACCACCAACTGCTTCGCCTTGAAGCATGGTATTTTAGGTATCTGCCAGAAAAAAAACACCCAGACTCTTAACCCCGATACCAAGCAATAAAACACCAACACCAATACCCCTTAGACTATCAATAAAAATCACTATGCTGGAAGTAAAAGGAAATGGGAGCTCACCAAATTAAGACCGATAACCTCCCTGCACCTCAGTAGCAATAAGGTGATATAGCACTAGTGAAGCCAATATGCTGCCTCATTAAATCCTGCTTTTTAATCTCTCCCAAACACAAACACTAAACAATCCTAAAACAAAATCTTTAGGAAGCTTGAGACATTACAGTGAACCAGCAACCGCAGTCGATCATGGAGGACTCTGGCGCGAACAACTACCTCAAGCATGGTTTTACGTGAAGCAAGTGAAGGAAGAGGAAAATATAAATGGTCCCCAGGCCAGCAACTCCCCTCTATCTACACTGAGTTTACATTTGGAGTCTGAGAATAAGACCAAAATCACCTAAAAAGCTGTCAAAAATGAGTAAATGTATACCTCTGCTTAGAAGAAACAAACAGGGTCAGGAGTATACACCAATAGTCATTCACAACCACTTGGGCCATAGAATAAACATCCATATCATCATTATCGTTCTATGAGGTTTTTCTTCAGTCTGCTAAGTTCTCACTCACTTCATTCGCGCCTTGTGATTTTATGTTTGAAATATTTTCCTTGTACTTCTAGTTATTAGTTCACTTTTCATCAATATATTGCTTGCTCCTATTCTCGGCCTGTACTGTACCATTTCCTCACGCATTCCATTCTCCTTTTCCTCCACCCTGCCTCATTATCGGTTTGGAACGTTGTCAGATGTCAACTCCCATCTTACAATGTTGTTGTGACACAGCTGACGAGATTATTGCGCATCACCAATTCCAATCTTGTTTTACTCCTTGAAGACTTGGTCTATCTCTGAAACACTTACCATTTGACAGTGGTGGGGAGGTCTTTAGCAGTCATCCAACAAATCTCTAGTAGTCTCTGGTGTATTTTCCCATCAGCTATGACTCGTAGGATTGCTGGGAAAAGGAGTATATACTTTAGTCAGCCTTTCACTACCTCAAATGCTTTGTTTGTATTGCGCTACCAGAGTATAATCCAATACGCAAGACTCTCACATTGGGCATTTATGTTAATAATCTGGCACATGCCTGTACCTATAGTTCAGAAAAATTAGCAATGGCCAGGGCCATGTGTCTACTTTCAGCAAAAACAGTTTTGCCAGACTTTTAGGAGGCAGTGTTTACAGTATCCACGTCTCCAGGTACAAATCCATAGACGATCCCTCAATCGACTTGACGGAGGACGGATTAAGTGTCGACCGTCTCAGCCATTGCTGAAGAGACGCTAAAATCTAGCATTGGCCCTCCGCCATTGATTTGAGGGAGCAAGTGAGTCGCCCACAGTGGGTTGATCTTAATTAATCAAGGTACCTTACTGTCAGGTTGTAATCTTTGGGGCAACAATGAGATACTACCAGTGATCCAACCACAAGTGTGGATAGAACATTTTATTGGTCCTGAAGAATTGCCACTTGATCATTCGGACACAACAGGCAAGAAAACTGTCAACCTCAAAGCCACTGTTGGACATTATTCCTTTGGTGGAGCTCACTATCTGGTTTTAACAGGGCCCAGTGGGCTTATCTGATTAAAATTGTTTCCCCTGAGCACCACTGGCAACCCTTTTTATTTTTATCCCTGTCTCCATCACAGGATCAGGGCATTACCTTCCTAGCTTTCTCGTTATACTATCTCCTTTTCCCAGGAACTGCATACTCTATTCAACATTAATCCCTCAATCGACTCAGGAAAATAAATGAAGTATAGGTTATTATATCAGGATCTCGGCTCTGCGTCTTCTACCATGCCCTCTAAAATCTACTTAATTTCCAGTAGACCTTGTGTCTGAAACGCTGATGGTATTGGTATCTCTGCAGCTGTCATCAGGTTCCTCTTCATTGAAGCAGTGTCTATATAATGTTACAATGTTGGTCAACTTTTTGATAGCCACCATAAAGTAAGTGTGGTAGGCTAAGCCCTTTAAGCCAGTTGGTCATTGTGGTACGAGGTATCACAGTTAAGGTTCCACGTGAACAGTGGCATTAGTATTCTCAGGTTTGTCTCCTTCTGATTTCTTTATCTTTAATCATTTTGAACACAGCAGGAGAGGAACCAAATATCCGGAGAATATGAGTCAAGCTTCTTTATTGAATGGATTCACCCCTGGGGAAGCCATGCACTAACATCAGATTTCAGGCATTTTCTCCAGGTTCAGAGCAACACATTCATTGTAAAGGGGGTTAGTCTCAACATACACAACATCATCTTGTTCACAGTTTAAATAATTTTCATCACAGCTGTGTGAGATCTTTCATAGGGAGCACAGCCCATCCAGGCTGCATAATCCACCCACGTCTGCCCCAGCACACTCAGTGCCAAAAGCACACAGTATACAGGGCACCAGAGCAGGCCCTGCTTTGCATCTAGTGCATCTGGTTTAGCAGAGCGTGGCATGGGTGGCACAAAGTGTTTCTTGGTCCTATGCTCACACTTGGATTGGCCCAATACTGGGAAGCAATCTCCAGTCTACCCATGCATTGGGCAGACTCTGCTCCTCAGAGGCAATTCTATTAGTTTCTCATCTCCCAGTGGTGCCCCTTTGGTACCACACAGTGCCTAACCCTTCAGACTTCCTCCCCTGTCTATTGTCTGTTCTCTTGAGTAAGGTCAACCACGAATGGTCCTGCAGGCCTAGCCCGCTGCACCACTCTCGGCAGCAGATCCCACCTCAGGGTGTGTAGCATCCCTGTACAGAGTCTCCACTTCCTCCTCTAGTCACCACTGGTGCCATCTTGGAAGATGCATGTTTGGGACGGGAGTACCCAAATCAGCACTGCCACAGCCACTGCATCTTTCAAGGCCCAAAAACAGGATGTAAAACAGAAAGCCACTCCTATTTCTGGTGATGGGTTTTTGCAATCCAGATGGAGTCAAATGCAAAGGATCTAAGCAAGATTATATGTAAGAACATAAACATTCATACATAAGCCTACTGTCAGTTTGTGTCAAGGAATTGGGGGGGGGAAGGTTATTTATCCCCTGTAGTATGGCTGAATAATCCTCATCATCAGAAGGCAGCCAAGCACCATGCTTCAACAAGATGACTTTCAATGGGCAGGAAGACTGTTAATGCGTGTGCTTTGGGCAACAAAGACAGTCAAAAGCTACAGATTACTTACTACCGCCATGTATTAATGCCAGGAAAAACTAGAAAAGTGATAATTACACACGTGTAATGTTGAGGAAACAGAAAGGAATAGCCAAAACTACAAGAAAAATAAAACAAACTCTGCTAGCACAGAAGAGATGAGGTGGCGACAGAGCGGAAATGGAAAATGACTACACAGACAACCTAGAGGGCTGAATAGACAGTGTTGGGGCAGACTTTGTGGACAGTTAAGAAATGTCATCAAAAGCATAATGGGATCAGGTAAAGGACAGAGCTGCTAATAATGTTCCAGTTAAGTATCGCTCGGTCTGAGGAGGTAGTTTCAGGAAAACTAGATATAAAAGGAGATTAGAAATTGGGAAAGTAGGTGGTCCCCTTCTTTTCAAATTTGATTAAACAAAGTAGCTGCTAAAGACAGCAGAAGGGGGTAAAAAAAGACCAGGAGCATTACAGCAAAATGAAAAAGGGAATGGGGGTTGCCAAAAAAAACTGAAAGAAAAGAAGAAATAGCATTTAAGGTATCAATATTTGCCCAGTAACTGAAGGTAAATTACTCGAGCTGATGGGTAAAACCATTATATGAGAACAAACTGTATTTTAATATATTAAATCTCAGATCTTCCCAGCAAGATGAATAGGTAGAGTGCACTCAGCTAAAGAAGGAAATCCGAATGACAATGATGGGCAACGCCACAATGCACAACATAAACCATGCCTATATTTGAACTTCAAATGTACCTCTTTTAATTCAGCTTTGTTCATGTTATCAAGCTGTACTTTAGTCCAATACTTGTCCAGTAAAGGTGCATGACTGTTTTGCTGTCGATACCAGCCAGTGCCACTGCTAAGCAACCTAAAAAGGATGAAGGGAAAAAAGACAAATGCTTTTTAAATCACAGTTGTACTTTATTGAATAACATAATACAATTTGACATTTCCAATAAGCTATCAAAAAACCTTATGTGTATTTAGCTTAGTATATTAGCAAACCTTTGCTTGTCTGGGAAAATGTCCATTTCGTAGTGTCAAACTATGAAAATGAAGTTTCAATGTTTGTAGAGACTGAACTAAAGCATCGCTGTGATGTCAAATTTCTGCTGCTGACCTGACAACACATTCACAGAACGCTTGGCCTGAAAACCATTTCTCTACAAGGATATTATATTGTGAGGTGTGAAAATGGGGATTACTGAAGGGTTTATCCACAGAATTCAGTTAAAGGGTTAAGCTATTCCAGTCAAACAAATTGAGAAATATTCCGTTAAATGTGAGAAGATTTGAAAAATCTTTTGTAGAGTATGATGGAAGAGAGAGTTGTTCAAGACTGAGTCATCTAAGTGCATTTCTCCCATTGTGCAAGCACGTAAGGGGGAGGGTAACTTACTTCTGAATTAAGTGGATTAAATGCTAATAGGATTAACCATCTTCCTAATATTAATGAACTAGTATGTATGTTGGAAGGGGCAAAATTATTTTCAGCATTGGATTTGAACCATGCCTACCACCAAGTTATGCTGGCACCCGATTCAAAGAAATATTCTGCATTTTTGTGTTTCAGTACACAATGTCTTTTGGATTAGAGTCAGCAGTTTCTGTTTTCCAAAGGGCTACGTTTCACATTTTTAAGGCAACAGAAAAATGTGTCAAATGTTTTCAGGACAATATATTGGTCTTTTCCAGAATAGAATATTAACATGTTGAATATCTTAAGGAAGTTTAAATGAAATTGCAAAAGAAGGGGCCAACTTTAAAAGATGAAAAATTTAAATTTTTCAGAGATCAGGTTGAATACTTGGGTCATACCATTATCGGTCAAGGGGTTATACCTAAAGCTTTGTTAGTTTTTTAAATGCTCCAGATTATAAAGAAAAACTACTTTAATTTTCTGGTCCATGTGAATATCACAGCAAATGTGTATCCAATTCTGTTAAGAAAAGGGAATTCCTAATAAAACTGGCAAGGAAAGATGCTAAGTTGGTGTGGTTAGCGGAGCAAAAAAATACATTTTAATTGATTCAAAGTGATATAGTGAATGTCCCCACTCAAATGTTTTTGTGTTGGTAAGACATGCGAACACTACTAATGCCAGTTTATATGGTGTATGTGAAGGGTTATCTCAGAAGCAAAGGAGGGGGGAGTGGAAATGTTGCCTTCGTAGCTCGCACATTTAACGTGTCAGAAAGATTGTATGCAGTTATCGAACGCAAGTTACTTGTTGGTGTATGGGCTGCAGAACATCATAATTACATCTGGGGCACCAGATTTGTACTGAGAAGTTATCAGAAGTCCTTAGTGAACATACATACCCCTGGGGGAGGGATGGAGTGCTACAGCCGTAATGCAAGCTGGTTATCCAAAATGGAGAAGAACTTTGAGATAGCACAAGACTCTCTAGAATGACTATGCAAGGGAAAGAGAATCATGGAAAATAACTTGGTATCCATGATATCTAATTACTCGTCATAGTCATTTAAGGATCTGTTTGAAGAGGAGTGTGTGAATTCTGACATTTTGCTTGGGTAGGTGTGTAATTGGATGGTAAAAGGTTGGCAGAGTAAGAAATATACTGAGTCAGACGTTTTGGAATGTTTGCGATGATTTGGAAGTGAGCAATACGTTTTTGTTTGACTTTGAAGAAAGAAGCTTTTGCCGCCGAGGACAGATAACTCAGCAGACAAGTAAATTAGAGATTACATTGGGTGTAGCAGTTCTGACAGTGTGTTGAAAACTTTGCATGCTCCAATATCTCCTGTTCCATGGCCAGATCATCCTTTTGAAAAAACAGATTTGATTTTTGTGGTCCGTTTGACCAACTGCCTGGTGATTCTTGGTTTGTCATGTTACTAGTAGACTATCATTGCAAATGGCCAGAGGTCAAGTTTGTGAGTAGAATCTCTACGCATATTGCTGTTAAATTTTTACAGGATGTTTTCCATCAAGAAGGGTTGCCAGATCAAATTAACAATGATAATGGCGCTCAACTCATATTTGCTGAAATGAAAATGTTTTGTTGCAGAAGTAAGAGCTAGCATAATACCACTGCATTATGACCCATGATTTAATGCTCAGGTAGAAAGATTCACTAGGATTTTGAAACTGTATTTAAAAAGATGCGAGAAGTCAGGGTGTGATTGTATAGACTAGGTTCTGGATCGTTTAAGGTATTACCGCATCACGCCACATAGTACCAAGGAAGTCAGTCCATTTAAATAGCTTAGAGGTGGTGAACCTGCTTCAGATATATCTCTGTAGGGGCGTTTGAGATGAATCAATACTTCTGTAAGGTCAATGAAATTAAAATGAAAGTTGAGAGAAAACTAAGTGATATGAAAAACGAGTATGAGAAGGAAAGGAGAGTGCAAGTGCTTGCTTTAGGGTGGAGAATTGGGTCAAGATATGTGAATCAAATCTTGGTGCAAAGTTGGATTCATTTTTGGTGAAGCTTCTCAAGATTGTGAGGGTTAACGTTAATAGTGTTGTCACAAAAGATGGGAGTGTGTGGAATGTGAAAAGTGTAGCTAAATGCAGTGACCTGGGTTGAGTGTAAGAAAGGATCATCAATGTACTCGGAGTCTTCCCCAAAAATAATACACTATTGCTGATCAATTTAAAACCAACCAGAAGGATGGTGGGTTTTCCAGTTGGCAATGAGTCACAGGCTTGGAGGTTAAAATGTTTTAGAAAGAGATACTGTTGCTTATCATGTCCAAAGCAGTGGAAAGAACCGGAAGCCTAAGGTGGGCTTTTGTATAGAGTGGCATGGTGGCAAAAAAAAAAAACAATGGACTGAGATGCGGCCCAGAGTGATTGCCAATCACTGAGATCTTTCAAGCATTTAATCCATCACCTTGTTACACTTGTGGTACTACTAGTCATGACATTTTTCACTCAACTACCAATCATTCACAAATCCAAGCACTTCATTCACCATAACATATGCAAATTCAGTACATGAACAATAGAATATCAACATAGGCTTGTAATGAAAAAGGGATTTCATGGAGGGATTTTCTAAACCATGGGGCAGAATAACTCGGCATTGTTAGTCCCTGGGTCCAAACTACCACCTTAAACTCCCATGCTGGACCCTCACAGGCACATTCCAATCCAGTTTTCTTAATCAATACATCTAAGGGCAAAGGCTGTGGCTAGGAATTCTCCAAGGCAACCATGCTACACACCAATTGCAAATGCCTGCACGTCGGAGGACGCTCACACACTCCTCAGCAGTTCTTTCTCTTCTGCACCACAGAGATGGCAACACCAACATCAACAGGGGATGCTGTGCAGCAGTGCTTCAGGACGTGAAGCGCCTGCAATATTCCCTGGAACGAGAACTGTGATACTAGGTGTGACAGAGTAACCATGTGGAGAAGATGCTGGGACACCGTGATGTAGCCCATCACACAGCTCACTCAAAATATGGAGGAGAGCAGAATCAGCCGCCAGCCCTCGCATTCCTACTCACCAACTGAAGACTGTGTGAGGGTGTGGGATATTTACTGTAGTCTACATGAAGAGTTTGCAAGTTAACTGCAAGACAGACCCTTCAGGATTTCGCGATTTCACGGCAAAACCGCGAAATCAGCACTTTTGTAAAAAGTCAGCGATTTTTACAAAAGTGCCCAGGAATGCAGGGAAAAGGTTTATGAGGAGTCATTAGGGCTTATGTAAATAGGCATTTTGGAATCTTTATTTTGTTAGAGTTTAAGTAAAGTGACTTGGGTCACTGTGTAATTTAAAATTATCTTCAGAGATGTTGGTGGTTTTGTGAGGATGTGCATATGTAGGTGGCAGAAAAATGAAATCCAACTGAAAGTCCAGGGGTGGGGAAGGAAAACAGCGTCCTATCACAGTTTTCGCGCCAAGACTTCAGCTTGCCTCCACACCTTTGTTTTAATGCCCCCCTCTTAGGGAATTATATACACTTAGAGCATATGAAAGTCCTACTTTTTGGGCCTGGCTGGGGATTTGAAGACTTTAATAGGGGGATAGCCTGGGTCTACTGGGTAGGAATGTTTATGGAAATGGTGAGGTTTAGGGGTATGGGATAATTTAGGGAGATACGGACTAGTTGAAGGAGGTGGACGAATTGTGTCACCAGAAGACATTGGGTGGACTTGGGACAGTGTGAGTGCTTTGAGTGGGGTCAGGTGGCGGAATGAGGTCATAGGTTGGAATGGCGGTACAAGGAGGAATAGGGGCAGGTGTGCTGGAAGCACTTGTGTCAGAGGAGGTATTAGACCTCCCTGTGTGGCAGACAGGGCAAAGAGCATTTCTTCCAGGATGTTAACCAGTTTGGAGAGTTGCTGAGTTAGATTTGCTTTCTTACACTTGGAAATTGTGGCTCGTCATCCTGTGATTCTGGGCAAGTCACTTAATCTCCCTATGCCTATAAACAATGCATGTGTTTGTGTTGTAATTGTGTAGTGTGACTGGTGCACATGTGAAGAGCTTCAATACCTTCGGGTCAAGTTGGAGCTATAAGTTAAAAAACTACAGAAGAATGCACTAGGAGGTTAAAACTAAAAACAAAGTCTTAACGTAAGGAAAGCCAAATTGATACCCACTTACTTTCTGATTTGTACAAAGTGAAACCAGAAAATTTGGATAAAATCGTGGCTTCAATGCTGAAATTGTGTGATCTTAAGCAAATATTTAATTTCACTAAGGTAGGTTCTGGAATGCCATTTCCTATGGGATGCTACCAGGCCATCTTTGATGGGCTTCGGAGAACCTATACTAAAGCAAAAGGAGGATTGCATTTCCAAGAACAACAGCCTTCACCTGTGGGCTGCTTCCTCTGTTCCATATCCCAGGTTTCCAATTTCAAAGCGGAATACTCTGCTAAAACAGTTTCCATTGATATAAGGCTGAAAATGAATGATTATGAGTCAAATAAAGTGCTGCAAAAATGCCGCTAAATTTCCATATTTGAGACGCTAAATTTGCATATTTGTGCCACTAAATTTGCTAATCCATGCCGCTATATCCTGGGGGTCTGGCAAGAGCTTTCCTTTAGACATACCTACAATTATTTTTTGGGGGAGTTTTATATACCGCGAATTTGACCGGAAGGTATCAGAGCGCTTTTCATGAGCACCAGTTGCATTACAGAGGGACACATTCTTTTTGTTAGGCACCGGGAAATTAAGCGATTTGGCCATAATCACAGGATTTTGAGCGTCCCTCTCGAGACTCGAACCAGAGTCCCTAGCTCAGAGGTCGACCGCTCCAGCAATCAGGCTACATCCTCTCGCCTAATTCTTTGGGTAAACAAGTTTTGAAGTGTTACATCATGTGCACCAATTTAAGACAGTGTGTCTGAACCAAGGGATACAAATGGATCACCTTTCACCTACAACAGTACATGGGCAAGAGCTCTGCCACATCCCTTCTACAAAGCACCCTCCCCCACTCTACCTCAACACCCTAGACAAGATCACCAATTTTCCAAGATCCACCATACTCTGCGGACCGTGGTCACTTATACAGTCAGAGTCAAATACAAAGCAAGGATTAGTTACTTACCTTTAATCCTAGTTCTCTTCCAGGGGTATACTCAAAGCATTACCACGACATACATATATACATGTATATAATAACCATAAATATGCAGCCTAACATTTCCAATAAGGCAACATGCCAACATTACTTAGGTTTTTCTTGCATAAAAAGTAGTATTACACATAAATACTGTAATAGAAAACATACACTGAAAGTGTCATGCAAGAAAACCTTTATTTTCATAAAGAAGAGCAGGTAATAGAAGGCATTTGGCCTAAAGGCTGCATAGGTGAATAAACATCACAGTACAGTAAAAAACTGTCACCTTGCCTTTAAGGCTTCCAACAACTTGGACACTGTGCCATTAAGACCTCCAGGAGCCCCTCTGCTCCCAGCACGCACCACAGGTGACCGTTAGGTCAGTTCTTTTTTCCGGCTCCTTCTGTGAGGATCCTGGAGCTTGAGCTCGGCAATTTTTGATTTCTAGTCAGAAATTGTTTTTTTCTCTCTTTATTCAACATTTTTGATTGCTGGTTGATATTTATTTATCTTTTCTGATATTTTTATCATACTTTTTCTGTCAGAATGCCAGCATTCTTCCACAAATGTCCATCTTGTGGAAAAAAGATGGCTAAATCTGATCCACACTGTGTGCGTCGTTTGTTTGCTTTCCTCTCAAAGTGTGTGTCATTAGTGTGGCACGCCGCAGCTCGCTCCCGCAAGGTGGATGCCGCCACAAGCACGAATGCAGTGCTTGAAAAGTAAAGACCGGGGGCTTAAGGCCCTCCTAGAGCAGCGCCAGTGCGCTGCCTGGGTGAGACCTAAAAATAAGTATGTTGAAAGATTCTGTGTAAAACAATAAAGAACAGAAATAAACCTAATTTCTTTAAAGGAAAAAAACTTAATAAACATGCCTTCAATAAAAGTAATATTTAAGAATTAAAGTACAGGTTTAAAGTTACTTCGGCTTTAAGTTCCAGGACTTAATAAAAGCAGGGCTTTAAGATATACACATTCTCTTTTTCTGTCACCATTTCTTACCGCCTGGTTGCAAAGAACTGGAATCCAGGGGAAATCTTAAAACAATCACCACGGCCAGGAATCATCAACTCTCCATTTTCCAAAAGAGGGATCAGCACAGATATCTAGAATAGAAAAGAAAGGTAATCTAGAAAATTCCTAATGGTATGAAGCAGTTTGCAAGTTTAAACAAGCATTTGCAATGCAATAGGTCTCGCAATAGGAAAGTTTGAGCTATTGGTATTGTAAATGACATATTTTATTTATGTGTTGGTTTAGAAAATAGCAAAATTAATAGCTTTGTCATTTACAATGCCAATAGTTTTAACTTTCGCAAACGTGACACCTATAGCATAAAGTTTATTGTAATTTATAATGGCAATAGCTTAAACTTTTGTAAATAACTTTTTGGAATATTATGTTCATTGTATTTTATTGTGATGAAAATCCAAGAACAGCAGTGAAATATTAACATCTTTTTGTGACATTTGTAATAAAGCTTGAAACATTGAGAGAACATATTAGAACCAGCTGTTGTTGAATGGTTGCACAGAGTGATGCTGTGGCCTCCCGTGGTGCTGAGGGATGCTGTGGCCTCCAGTGGTGCTGAGGGATGCTGTGGCCTCCCGTGGTGCTGAGGGATGCTGTGGCCTCCCGTGGTGCTGAGGGATGCTGTGGCCTCCCGTGGTGCTGAGGGATGCTGTGGCCTCCCGTGGTGCTGAGGGATGCTGTGGCCTCCCGTGGTGCTGAGGGATGCTGTGGCCTCCCGTGGTGCTGAGGGATGCTGTGGCCTCCCGTGGTGCTGAGGGATGCTGTGGCCTCCCGTGGTGCTGAGGGATGCTGTGGCCTCCCGTGGTGCTGAGGGATGCTGT
The DNA here is from genome assembly GCF_964261635.1 of Lissotriton helveticus. Taxonomy (NCBI): domain Eukaryota; kingdom Metazoa; phylum Chordata; class Amphibia; order Caudata; family Salamandridae; genus Lissotriton; species Lissotriton helveticus. The sequence goes on along the minus strand of NC_136067.1, from coordinate 770,837,853 downwards.
GGCCTCCCGTGGTGCTGAGGGATGCTGTGGCCTCCCGTGGTGCTGAGGGATGCTGTGGCCTCCCGTGGTGCTGAGGGATGCTGTGGCCTCCCGTGGTGCTGAGGGATGCTGTGGCCTCCCGTGGTGCTGAGGGATGCTGTGGCCTCCCGTGGTGCTGAGGGATGCTGTGGCCTCCCGTGGTGCTGAGGGATGCTGTGGCCTCCCGTGGTGCTGAGGGATGCTGTGGCCTCCCGTGGTGCTGAGGGATGCTGTGGCCTCCCGTGGTGCTGAGGGATGCTGTGGCCTCCCGTGGTGCTGAGGGATGCTGTGGCCTCCCGTGGTGCTGAGGGATGCTGTGGCCTCCCGTGGTGCTGAGGGATGCTGTGGCCTCCCGTGGTGCTGAGGGATGCTGTGGCCTCCCGTGGTGCTGAGGGATGCTGTGGCCTCCCGTGGTGCTGAGGGATGCTGTGGCCTCCCGTGGTGCTGAGGGATGCTGTGGCCTCCCGTGGTGCTGAGCGGTGCTGTGGCCTGCCGTGGTGCTGAGCGGTGCTGTGGCCTCCCGTGGTGCTGAGCGGTGCTGTGGCCTCCCGTGGTGCTGAGCGGTGCTGTGGCCTCCCGTGGTGCTGAGCGGTGCTGTGGCGTTGAGCGGTGCTGTGGCGTGGAGCGGTGCTGTGGCTGAGTGATGCTGTGGCATTGAGTGGTGCTATGGCACTCAGTGGTACTGAGTGATGCGTGCAGCAGTGTGAGTCTTGCAGCAACATTAAAATGCTTCAGTGCATACCTAGGGTATAAACAAACTCTCGGCTTCGATACTAATCTTGTTCTTGAAAAAAGGAATGTTTAAAGGGCACCGAAGACAATGTGCGGCGGAGGCAATACTCGGCCTTGTTTTAGATACGAACGCCTGTGCATTCCAAGCGCCAGGGAGGCCATGAAAGGAATGCACCAACTCACGCGTTCCTGTGGTTTGTCAATAATGAAAAGGCATGCGTGTACTTGGCTTTTTCCCTGCAAACCTGCGCCTTAGTAGGTACTTAATCACCGAGAAGTGGTTCAGTATTTTATAGGAATTTTGAACATTTTGGCTTTTGGAAAACCAATCTGGGCATTAGCCAGCTTCCCATTTGGGGACAATCATGACTTAATAAAAGTGGGTTGCTCAGAGGTTTGGTGGGCCTGTACAGGTAGCCACTGTCATTCCAGGCCGGGGTAGGGCAGAAATCAAGGCGGGTGAGGGAGGGGTGGGGAAGAGATTTCACGTGAAGTCTCATTTTGGGATTTTGCAATGAAAAGAAAACATTTAACCTTGGCAGGCAGTTGTTGCTCCAAGGAGCTCTCATGTAACTTGCTACGAATTGCACAGTGTATAATCAACTGGAGGAACTGTCCCCTGGCATGCTCCCACTGATTTAGAACACGCACGTATGTTGCCTTCAGTAAATGAAAGCAAGTTCGCGTTAACAGGAGCTTGTAGTCAATCATAGTATGTGTAGCCCATACCGCCTTCTCAGTGTTCCGTGACCTCTCCAGCACTGTAACGCTTAGAGGCACATAAGGCACTGTGCAAACAGGAGGATGCATGTCCAGTGGCTGATGCTTAAACGGAGGACACCTAGCGCTGGCATCTGTAGAGCGAAAGGAAAGCAGACTGCTATGGTAGTAGGCAGAGCAAGGGATTCTCAGACTGCTGCACTTTGGATAGGTAGTACAGCACGTTGGCAGCTCCACTTCTTAGCTGAGATGATTTACAGCACCACGGTCCGTATCATGAACCGCGCTCCGCAGAGCAGTACTCTTCTTTTGTTACATTTATGTGTCTGAATATAAACATATAACTCAGAATTTCTCCTTGTTAATGCAAGAATGTTGGACAAAGCAAGTCAGAGAGAGAGGGAATCTCTGCTCACTGTTTGTGGCTTGTTCAGTCTAAAGTTCATGCATAACCACAAAGAAACTCTGAGATGTATAAATGAACTTTACACACCTGAAGCGCAAATAAGCAGGCGCTGGCCGGGATGATAGATTTATGGCAGAGTGGATGCACCTACTGGCGTGGCTGGTATGTTTCTATAGCACAGGACGAGCACTGCTCTGCATTGCTCGTTGGGTTAATGCTGAGCAGCGCTGCTCTAAATGTAATGGGCGAGAGTAAGAACACATTTTCTCTTGGCTGATGTACATTTCATCAGCACTGCCAGCCCTTCTGCAGGAGTCCGATATATTTACATTAGGCAGAAGCAATAATTTTTTGAAGTGCTCATGCAACAACATCTGTTTTTCAGGGAGAACAGAACATGACATTGTTTATTTAGCAGGGATCGCACAGAAGCCGCATCCACACGCCTGCGCACTGTAAGCAATTCAGACAAACGCAAAACATCAGGGTTACGGCATTGGGAGAAGACAGAAAATTATCATTTTTATTGGTGCATGGAATTCGGGTTGGAGATCTGAAATCTCAAGTCTGCACATGTATGAGTGGTTTTTTAAATATTATAAACTCCGACCCGTACAGAATAGCACTACGTTCATCAGAGAGGATCCTATGAGAAAAGCACTGGTAAATGCAGCTTAGCGGCGACATTTTACTACTACTTTACGTCTGTCACCCACCCACTAACCCGACAGACCCAGCATGCTGAGCCTGACAACTGCCAGCAGCATGACGCCATTCAGCGGTGGAGTCATAAACTCTTCCTCTGTAATTGTAAAACGAAAAGTAAGACCGCAGCTGCAGCCACTCGGGAAATTATATCTGCTACAAATTTCGAACAGATTACTGCTCTGACAAACCCGAAAATGAAAATGAAGCCACTGCTGCTTCAGGGAAGCAACTGCTGCGGATATTCGGTAAGGGTCCCTGCAAAACAAACAAGCATTGGCGGCCGCAAAAAATAAATAAAAATGGGCCGCGAAATGAAAATAATAAAAAAACGCGAGGGATTACGCGCGTAGCTGTGTATGTGTAGTGTGCATATAGTGCGTGCGTGTGTAGTATATGTGGATGCATGGATGGTTTGTGAGATTGGTGTGTATGTGCGTATTTCTCTATTGTTTACAGTTGTCAGTGGCCGCAGGCTGCCTAGCGCTGGTGAAGCGTCGCGCTTCAAGAGCCTGGGGGGGGGGGGGGGGGGGGGGGAGCCAGCGAGTGGGAGGGAGGAAAGGAGCATATGGGGATGGGCTGTAAGTGAGGGGGAGCATAAGCCTTTGATGGTGGTGTGCGAGGCCAGGTGCGCGCCTGGGGAAGCTTCATGCTCTAATGCACAACATGCGTTGTAGGAAATCCGTCTGGTTCAAGAGACTTTGGTTCAGATGTAATAGGTTTCGAGCAATTAAAATTACTCGACCTAAAAAACAAGTGAATTCCAGTCACAAGCATCTGTGAGGATGAAGTTGATGAGAAAATGCCCTGAAGATTCAAAATATGAAGAATGTTGTCACCAGAAAGTATGATGTGGCAGTGCCTGGCTTCAGTTTATTTTATGCACAATGCAAACTGGCCCTAAAAGAATATTTCTTGGTTCACCACAAAAAAATAAAAAAGAAAATCAGCCAAATGACACTGTCCAGATTAAAAATAAAATGGCAAAATAGATTGCTTTGTGGTCTACCCTCAAAAAATTAAGCATTGAGATTTTATTTTTTTACACGAAGTAAGATTCTTTACAACAATGTCACAGCCATAAGTACACATTTTCCAAATGCCTAGAGATGATTAAGAGGGCTAGTTCCAACATTCATGAATGAATGCATTGTTAATGAAGGTTGTTTTTAAGTGAACAAAAAAGTGATGGGTGGGATTCTTAATCTCAGCCACTTGTAATTACTTGCACCCCAAACTATCATTCTTTTGCCCACCATGCCATCTCAGATTAGGCCCGGCCATAAGCCTTGATCCTGCTCAAACAAGCACAGTCCAGAGCAGACTGCCAAGTCCCTATCTGAACCAGAACAGAAGCAACCCAAAGCTGGTTTCAGCCTAACTGGAGCTCTTCAGTTTGAAACAGCTTGGTTCCGGTGGCACAGAGAGTATATGACCCATATCTTGGCATATCCAGCACACTTAAGGAGTCACAATAAAAGTGAAACTTCAATGTGGTACCTGAAGTGGCCACGGGTATGCCCAGACGTCGGTCCCATGATCACTGTGCAAATGGAACCTAGTGCAAATGGAACCTAGACGGAGAAGCCCCAACCAGGACAAACCCAGTCTTGGGTTGCCTATGTTTTGGTTCAGGGAGGTCAAAACTAATCTGCACATACATGGCTGTGCCCAGAATGACGTGGCATGGCGTGCAAAATAACTATGGATTGGGATGCAGTCCCAAAAAATTACCAGTGTCTGAGATTAATTCAATCATTTCACCCATCAATTTTTTGTAGGATTCAATACATCTTTATTTACCACACGTACAAAACATGCCAGTTTACGCCAACTACAACTCGACCAAAACTTGTTTTCCAACCTAATAGATTAGTTTTGAAGCAGGCTCCAAAAGTCCTTCTTGTGAAATGTTTTAGTTAAAAAACATGACCATCAGAAAACGCATTGTGAGCACATTGATGGTTAAATGAAGTCTTTTTTCTCACTGTATACTCAACTGGAAGAGGGTCAAGGTTAAAAAAATCATAAAAATATTACTAGACCTGCAGGTCTAGTAACTTCAAAAGTTTACTAGACCTAACTGTGTAATGCACTTGACCTCCGTCTCTGAAAGAGGGGCAAACGTGACCAGATAATATTTAAAGGCATCTTTATTGCTCATTCACATTGTGAGCAATAAAGAGGTGTTCAAATCTTATCTTGTCACATTTGCTCTGCTTTGAAAGTCAAAAGTCAGTTTGTCTTCTTACTCGCCAGTAAGGGTGAGTAGGCAATAAAAATAGCTTGTCCCGATTAAATCTGGCTCACCATAGCAGGCGAGTGGAATTTTCGAGCACTGAGGGGCTAGTGTCCACATCTAAATGCTGGGACCCAAAACCGACCACAGGTAAATAAACGAGTGCACTCAATTATATGGAAGCAGGTCCATAAATATAATTTAAAGTCCAAATAAAAAATTGCTTAAACTTAGGCATTAGCAACAAACATGGACACCATAATATTACACGGATTCCAAATAATGGTGCATGTAAAATAAATAAAAATGATAAATGTCACAAGACTCCCAGTACCGATCAGGCAAAATGCTACTTCCACGATGGTCAGTGCATCACAACATTAATAGGCACACCATTTGCAAATACGAATCAGACACATCTTAGCTATTTAATGTCAATCAAGCTTGCCTTGACATTAAGTAGCAACAGCTACACACAACTGGCCTTAGGCCAATAAAACCACTAGTATGCACTGGTCATCTATGGGGCTACGGTAAACATTAAAGAAGAGGTTTGCAGTTATGACAACTATGTCACAGAGCTAGCACCAACTGGGTCTCCACTGCAATGTGCTCTAAGGGAAGACAGGCAAATCAACTATCTTCTATGTTTGGAGTAGAAAATAAAAAAAGTGCAACATCATCATATGGAATATAACTCAGTACTACCACACACAAGGCATTTAATTTCAGTGCAAGTAAATTTGCGCAGGAGAGGGTAGGCAGAGATGGTAGTGCAAGCTTACTCCTTAATAGCCTGTGCTTTCCTCCAGCTAGACCCCCCCTACAATTTATGTCCATATAGTAGACAAGTGAGGTCTCTGACCAGCGTACAATGTTCATAAAGGAGACACTAAACAGTCTTAATGTATGCAAGTTAGGTTCATTCAGCACCATTTTAAAGGAGTAGATATGTATTTGGAAAATGGATTCCAAACAAAACTATAGTGTAACATCCAGTATTTCTGATGGAAGTGGATGAATTGAAAAGAATTTTGTAACCTGAATGTTTCTTACACACGCAACTGTTTTGATTTCTTACAAATATGAATTTTTTTGCATAAATCATGTAATTTATTGTACTATGAGCAAGGAGATAAAATGGATAACAAAGAAGAAGGGTACATGAATGCGTTTATGATTCATATAAATAATATATGTATGACTAAGTTAAGATAACACCATTAGCCAAGATTTTTGTTCTTAAAGACTGGATAAGGAGTTATCCTAGACTATCTGCCTGCATGTTTTAACTTGCATCTAACAGCTTGTTCCTTTATTGCCGCCAAAGACTTATTTATAGTGAAATTTGGGGCACCATCACCTGATTATCGCAAGTTAATTATTTTTTAACAGTTACTGTACTATTCCTTTTAGTGAAAATGGCAGATTACTTAAAAACGCATAAGTCTAAAATTCTAAATTTCATAAAATAACTAATCATCCTACTTGCAATCAGTGGGTAAGTAATGAGTCATGCACTGTGCTTTGTGTTTGCAATACTGGATTGTATTCTCTGGTAGTAGTAAAACCTGCATACCACATCCAGAGGTGCATAGTCGATATCTTCGAGGAGGATCCAGTGCCCTTTAGTTACAGCCTGCGTCAGGGTACCCGGCTGCCAAACAAATTCACCAGGGACATCTGTGCAGCGGTACATTCCCAGCAACATCTGAAAGAAAAACTGCTATTGAATACATTGCTCTCATACAGCCCTCAACATCCATAATCGAAACTGCAAAAAACATCAAACTGAAGAGAGTATACCACTATAAAATAGTGAAACAGAGTGGGAGAGAATGTATGTTTAGATAACACGAAGAAATGGAAAAAGGGAATTGGAAGGAATAAAACTTAGAGCATAGCAGGAAAAGAAGCCCACCAGACAATTGGTGCGCGCATCATGGTTGCAGGGTGGACAAATTCATGCAACGCCCTAACATGTTATTTAGCCTCTGTGGACAAAGATATAAAAGCATACTACACAGACCTTTATTTATTCATTCAAAGTTTTATATAGCGCGAACAGGATCCTTACAGATATCAGAGCGCTTCACAAAGACAGGGAAGGGGCAGTAGGAGTCAACAGATATAATGGGGACAGTATAATAGTCAATAACATGGTAATAACATGGATAATAAAAACATACATAGAACCAATCCATATACAATCAGGTAAGGAAGTAAGATAGGACAGCACAAGTCATTGATCCCACTACAGAGGTGTACAGGTGGATCAGTAAACCAACGTGTATCATATCTTGGTCGGTAGTAAGAGAGTAGCGTAGTAGTGCCCCCAACAAGTAGAGTATAGTGCCAGGGGATAGGGTGAGCAATGATACAAAGCAATGCAGAGTCTCTGAACCAACATCTATAACGATCAGGAGATCTTGGCCAGAAGGATGGTTTTCACCTCTTTCTTGAAGAGTGCAGTGGAGGAGATCAGCCTGGTTTCAGGAGGGAGCGCATTCCAGATCCTGGGTGCCATTCCTGAGAAGGAGCGCTTGTAAGTTTTCACTTTCCGGAATCTACGAGGTTTCAGGAGTAGATTTTTTGTGCTCCTATTGGATCTCGAACCTCCTGATATAGACAGCTTTTGAGCGAGGTAGCTGGGTGCCTTGTGGTGCACGGCCGCGTGTGTCATAACTGCAATTTTTAGCTGTATTCTGGCTTCAAAAGGCAGCCATTTTAGAGACTTTAAGTCTGGGGATATGTGCGAATGCTTTCTAGAGCCAGTAATGAGTCTCGCGGCAGCGTTCAGGGAGGCTCTTAAGGGTGCTGTTGTGGATAGCGGGAGACCGCTGAGGGTCGCAATTCCGTAGTCTATTCGAGGGATGACTAAAGCTTGTACAGCAGTTTGGAAGTCTTTGGCCGGGAGGAAAGGTTTAATTTTTCTCAGCGTGTTAATTTGGAAATTAGCTGCTTTTGTGGCTTTGCTGACGTGCTGCTGCATGTTGAGCTTGGCGTCGAGTGTGATGCCTAGGGATTTCGCCGAGTCCACGATGGTAGGTTGGACATTGAGTGCTGTTAGGTTGTTGAGCCAGGTTTGGGTGGTGGAGATTTTCGCCGGGGGTGAGATGAGTAGGAACTCAGTTTTCAGAGCATTTAGTTTGAGGTGATTATCGGCCAACCAAGATTGGGTGTTGATAAGCGTGGAATTCAGATGTTTGATATCTTCCGGGGATTGTAGCTTTAGGTAGAGTTGTGTGTCATCGGCGTACATATGGAATTGAACATTGGATGCATGAAGCAAGGTGGCGAGCGGTTCCATAACGAGGTTGAACAGAGTAGGGGAGAGGGTGGATCCTTGTGGAACCCCTAGATCTGCAGGCACAGGTGTAGATAGCACATTGTCGATCTTGAACCTCTGAGACCGGTTGTGAAGGAAGGACGAGAACCACTTGAGAACAGTTCCCGATAGCCCCATTCTAGAACTTAGCAGCTCCAGCAAGTTCTCATGTTTGACCGTGTCAAATGCTGACGAGAGGTCAAGAAGGATGAGGAGGCAGGACTCATTGCGATCCAGAATTTGGAGGGCGTCATCAATTATGTGTCTCATAGCTGTTTCCGTGCTATGTTTCGCTCTGAAGCCTGATTGATGAGGGTTGAGGAGGTCAAATTGATCAATGTGTTTTGTTAGTTGGAGTTGGACACATTTCTCCAGCAGTTTGGCCAGGGTGGGGATATTGGTGATGGGCCGATAGTTGTTTAGGTCAGACGGATCAGCTGTAGGTTTCTTGAGTATAGGCGTGACTTTCCCCACCTTAAGGGAGTCTGGAATGTGTCCTTGTTGCAAAGAGCTGTTGATGATCTTGGTCCAGAGAGGGAGGAGCAAGGGGATAAAGTCTTTTACAGCATTAGCAGGTAGAGGGTCTGTGTGGTGATTAGAGGGCTTCAAGGTGCAGAGCAGTTTGTGTATAGCTTCTTCCGAATAGGTATCGAAGTACTGCCAGGATGCCTTGTTTTTAGGTTGAGTGTCTGCCATTCTGGTGTGGTGGGGGTATCGGCTTACATCCATGATGAGGTCATTTCTTATGTTGTCAGTCTTTAGTTTAAAGAAAGCAGAGAAGGCTTCACAGTGTGGGGTGTCATTTGTTGTGCTGTATGATTGTGTGGGTTGTGCCTTTGTTTGGGTCTTGATTAGCTCGAACAGCTTTCTTGGCCTGTTCTTCGCTTGGTCCAACTGACGGCTGAAGAAGTCCGACTTTGTGCGTTTTATTTTCCTAAAGTAGGCATTTCTCTTGTTCTTAAGCTTTTTGAGATGCAGTGCTGAGGGGTCCGATCTCCAGGTGCGCTCTGCCATTCGCATATTACGCCTTTCGTCATTGAGTCTGTCATCATACCAGGGGTTAGAAATTTTGGTGGAGACTCTCTTCAGTTGCAGAGGGGCGACTTCATTGACTATTGTATTCATAGAGTCAAGGTAGTGGTCAGTCAGTGATTGAACATCTGAGGCACCTGAAGGGGGAAGGAGGAGGCTGCCGATGTGGGGAGGTAGGGTGGAGGGGTTAAGATTCTTCAGATCCCTTTTCCATGCTTTGGATTTGATTGGTTGAGTAGGGTTAGGTTTAACTTTTTCGTTGATAAAGAAGGTGATAATGTGGTGATCTGACCAATCGCAGGGTAGAATCGCCTCCAGTTGAATAGCGTTCTCTTTGGCAATGATGAGATCGAGTATCGCGCCTTTGTCGTGTGTTGGTTTATCGCATAATTGGGTGAGGTCAAGCGCATTGAGGAAAGTTTTGAGACTATTCACCACGGTGTCTTTCTGATCGTTCCAGTGGAGATTGAAGTCACCCAGGTAGATTTGAGTGGTCTGCCGACCGGCATTGGAAGTGATCAGGTCCATGAATTGTTGGGTGAATATGAGATTGTCACCAGGCGGGTGATAGATGATATGTAAAGCACAGACTTGTTTGCCCTCACTGGTGATGTCGAGGCAGAGGAGTTCACAGGAGGAAAGGGAGGGGGAGGTGACTTGAGTAACGGAGAGGTTGCTCCTAAAAATGCATGCAATTCCCCCGCCCGTCTTGCCAGGAGACCTGTCCAGCCTAATGATGTGATAATTGGGGGGGACTAGTATATCCATAATCGGGGTAGAGGCTTCAGTGAGCCACGTTTCCGTTAGAATGGCTAGGTCCAGCTCCCTATTTGAGACGAGATCCGCAATGTCGGAGGAATGTCTCTGGGCCGATCTGCAGTTTAGTAGGATGCATTTGAGTTTGGGAGAGAGAAGGGTGGTCGAGCTTTCTAGTGTGAGGGGAACTTTTCTGAGGTTGTTAGGGACGGAGCCTCTGTTGTTGAGTGTTGGGAGCCTCAGAGGGTTTGTAGGAATTGTGGGTATGGGGATGTGTGAGTTGGAAAAGTCTTTTACCGGACCTGGGCCATAGGAGCGTAGGAGAGAGCATAGGTCGCGGTCCGATAAGGGGCTGAGAACACGCCGGGGGCGGTGGGAATTATTGCGAACGGGGATAGTAGGCCATTGCTGGTGTCGTCGAGGGCGAGGGTATGTAGGGAGGGTGCGTCGTTTGTGGGGTAGTGGGATGGTGGGAGGTAGACTGGGCTGTGAGGAGAGCAGGTCTTTGATTGCGTGGACGTCTTTTTTGATTTGTAAGATTTCCTCTTTGACTTGTTGGAGGGTGGATTAAGTCAGGTCAGGAGGGTCATTGGGGAAGGTGTTGGTGGAGAGAGCCGTTGGTGAGTGGTGGAGTAGTGAGCTGGTGAGCAGGCAGGGTATCGGGGGGGGGTATACTAGCGTTGTTGAGGGGTTCCGCGGTGCTAATGAGTGGGACGGTATTCACAGTGTGGACGTCTTTGTGGGCGAGGGGTGAGGGTGATGAAGGTGAGGCAGGCGGTGGGTCTTTATAACCAAAAAGCATTTCTTGCTTAGTATCAAAAGGAAACTGAAGCCACACAGAATGTTTTTACCTTAACCACCCCATTTAAATCAGCAGCACTCACACCAACTTAAAATACAAAAAAACATACTTTACATTTTTTTAATTGAATATTCCATGAAGTCCACTGGCTTCTCATAAGACACCATTCCAGTAAACATTCTAAACAGTGTGACTGAACATAAACTTCTCTTCCTTTCCTTGGTACAAAATAGCAACTGTCGGAACTACTGAAACACATTCTGGACAGCTCAGATTTGTCAAAATTTAAACAAATCTTTAACCTTTCAGGCATGTAAAAGATTACAAACTTAATTTCCCTCCAATAACATCCTTCACTGCATACCAACATTTTTTTCTGTATCTGTTAAGTGAATCAGCAATGAGACAGCAGAAACATGGAAACTGATGCCTTCCAACTATTTCAACCAACCCCACCATCCACGCCAAAAATCTTGGAATCCTCCTGGATAACAAGCTCGAGATGACAGACCATGTAAAAGTAGTGACCTTCAATTAGGTACAGGTAAACACCAGGAAGACAGTTACACAGGTTTCGAATACCAGCACTTCCGACTACAGCAATGCAGTCTAAACAGGAATTTCAGAGAAGCTCTTTAACAGGCTTAAAAACATCCAAAACGCAGCTGCAAGGCTCATTCTTAACCTAGTTTGCAACACCCATATCGCCCACATCTCCGAGAACTTCACTGGCTCCCCATACACAAACACACATAGTTCAGACTTCTTACACATAAATTCAAAGCACTACACAACAAAGACCCTGCCTACCTCAACAGGCACAAACATTTCCACCTACCTCCCAGGTACCGCCGCTAAGCCAGTCTCATTCATACACATACCCCACATCCACAAAGCATCAGCTGTAGGCCACTCTTTCTCCTACACCAGCCCCCAAGCATGGCCCGCCCACCCATATCACATTAGGACCTCCTCTTCACTTTACAAGTTCCATAGGAAGCTGAAGACCTAGATTTTTTAATATTAACTCCAAGGAGGCAAATGCTGTGTTCACCTTCAAAGCGCCTGGATATCCTCACAGGTGATTAGTGTGCTATACAAAACATAACATAACACAGCATACATAGTCCCCGGGATCTGTAATAGTCCCCCATCACCGCCACTGAATACACAGATATAGCTGCAGTTTTCACCACTTACTCTGACTCACTTTATGACCACCAAGAACTCCTGCACTGTGAGCACCAACACTAAAATAATATCCCGCTACCAACCTTCACCCAGGAGGACGGCGTAGCTCTGAATGGCATGATCACAAAAGACAAAAATCAGGGAGGCGATCCACAGTCTCAAATCTGGTAGAATGTAGGAATATGCCTTTGTATAAGATATTGCCACTAGGTGGTAAAACCAGAGGTCACTGGCTGCAAGACAGGTCGCAGGCTCGCAGAAGTTGGACAGGCCGGTAGAGCTGGGGGCCAAGGCAGTCGTCTTCAATCTTCACTGTAGGATAGTCTTCTTCGTCGTTGCAAAACTAGTTTCTAGGTCTGGGGAGCCATCTAAACAAAACCTAGGAGGCGTTTTAGGGGTGTTGCAGGTAGGGTCAATGGGCACCTTACCTGGGGTGACTACAACCTCTATTATGCCACCCTCCAGTGGGTAGCCCTAATTGGAGGAATCTCCTCATCTTCAGGATGGCGGGGACTGAAAGTTGAGCTTCACCTCACTTCCCTCACCTTAAGGGTGGGGTTGGCAGAGGTGGGCACACCACCTATTCTTTTGAATTTTTACCACGGTTTTCCTGCCCAAAGTAGGGCTGTAAACCAAGGGCTGCCATCTGCTGCTAACAGCAGAGGCTGGTGGTCGCATTACAAAGGCATCATGCCTTTAAAGCTTCCCTCTTCAAGTACTGGCCCCATCCTGGGGGAGGAGGCATGACACCTCTGCCCAGGATCTGCATTTTTTTCTAGTGCCAGAGAGCAGGGGCTCTCTACTCCGGGGTCCAGAAATAGGTCTGGCGGTGACTGGCTGCCTACAGCCAGTCAGAGACCATACCAGGGTTGGTAGGTTTTCAGGGGACACCTCTGAGTACATGGTGCAATAAATCTCACACTGGCAGAAGTGCGTATTTACTGTAAGGAGTAGCTTGGTACCAAACATTCCTGTGTTCAGTGAAGCCAACATGGTGCTGTGGAACTTGAGTTGTCGAGTTCCCAGCCCATGTACTTTCAATGGCTTCCCTTGCACTTACAATATAAGGAAAAAAGACCACAATATTGTAAAGGCATATCTGTTCATGCTGATATGCCCTCACCTGTGGTATAGTGCACCCTGCCTTAGGGCCATGAGGCCTGCTAGAGAGGTGAATTACCAATGCCTTCAGGCAGTGTTAGCTGGCATGGCACCTAGGCAGGGTGCCATGTCGACTGTAATTTTCTCTCTCATAGGGGTATTCAAACTGCAGGAACATGTGTGGTTCTGAAATTCTGGACCCTACTGTTGTCCCGGTATCTAGGTCCAATACCCGTGTCCCGAAACATCAACGTACCATGACGAATTTGGTGTCGACGAACCGATAATGATTAGGACATCATTCCTATGCATTTGCGTCATGATCGAGGTATGCTAACACCCCTGAATCGTAGTTTCCGTCCCGACCCCTCAGACTCCATTTTGTAAACGGTATCCATCTTGTGTCTTGCCCTCATGATAAGTCAATTAAAGGTCGAGCTTGATCTAAAAGGACACGTCCACCTTCCCTGACTTCCCCCTGACCCGTCCCAACTGACTCCATTGCTTCCAGCCAAACCTGTTTGGGCAGCTCCTCGCCCAGTGGCCTAATACGATAGCATCAATGCATAACATGCCACAAACCATTCACTACATCCAGATCATGTTTTCTACACACACACACACCTGTCCACGCTCCCTGTTTATGACCAGTTTTATGACTAGGAGGTGCCTTCCTTTATTGGGGTTTCATCGATATCTGATGGGAGTTCCGGGCCTGGCTGGGTAATCTATCACGAATTGGACGTCTAAAATGCGGGCTTGCCTACATGACTTCGCTCTTTTGTATTATTGTAGAAATATGTGTATAGCCATATCATAAACTCAAGAATTCTTGCTTGCAGCTATTATTTTTGTATATAAGGAGAAGGCTGGTTCTGTAAAGACGAACAGTCTCCTGAGAACACATGACCCGTGTTTGTCGTGCTTCTAGGACACCTTTTACTTGGTAGCTGCCAATAAAATTCGATCTCTGACTGCGACTAGAAGACTCAGTGTTTCTGTGGTCCGGAACAAGGGAGAACTCAGAGGTCTTCGGGTGTTATCCCCTGGCACCAACGGGTTCCTAAATACCCGTTACCTCAGTTGGCGCCCAACTCGGGGCGGTATCAAGCGGCGACGGTCCAAGCCAGATGTTCGTGAGGAGCTTCGTGTGAAAATTCCAGAGGACGGCCAGCCACTTCAGCGACCCCTGTATGTCGACGTGGTTCCGAAGGTCTTTGCTGCGAGGTTCCCCGCGTCCCGACGGCTACGAAGGACTGCTGCCCTGACTATCGCCTTGTTTTGGACCCAGTGATCCTTGGTAGAGCGAAACGATAGACGAGTCTTCTAGCGACGTCACCGATCTTCAAATACTTCAGTTAAGTATAAGTGGAGCGTCTCCCAGTCCTTAGTTTGTCCTTAGTTTTTGGTATCCTTGAGATACGCTTTGATTTGGTACTTGCAAGCCCCAAAGCCGAAGGACTTGTGTATTCACGAGAAATATCGTAACAGAAAATCCTTTGAAGTTTGAAGCTAGACTAGTGAGCAAAGATGCCTGGTTTTAGCAGACTTGGAAACTTGTTTTGTCTTGGTTATAGTAAGGACTCCCGATTAGAGGATTCCTGTCCGGTTCCTCCGATTGGAACTCCAACATATGAGCTCTATGTGAAGCACGGCGTAGGTCCCATCACATATAATGAAGTGTGGATAAAATACACCCGCAAGGATGGTGTTTTAAAATGGCCCCAATATGGTAGTTTCGACTCAGAAATATTAGATAACCTAGGAGGTCAAATTATTCAAGAGAAAAGCCCGGCCGGCGATGTTTGACTTTTTCCGCTTATGCCGCAAAGAAGCCAAACAGAAAGAAATCAAATTAGCAAAAAAGAATAAAAGAGGAATGTCGATGGTGCAAGCTGCCATAACATACAGGGATAACGAGGAAGAGCAGGAAAACAAACAAATGCTTAGGAGCAAGAAACTAGCAGTAGATAAATGCTACCCGATGTTACCAAATAAGGGACAAGGTCAAGAGGAGAGATCCGAGAAAGATCCATTAATGTCCCACTTATTAAGCTCACCTCCACCGTATGCGTTAGACGCTACTACACCGCCAAAACATTTTACTATACCGCGCCCCGGCGCACGGAACACAGCTATTGCACAAACTCCAGCTACTGTTCAGCTGGTTCCTACTTCTCCGGCGCAGTCTTCTCAAAGGCCGCCGTCTCTGCTACCTACTCCATCTACTTCTACGACTTTGCCTACAGCTCCAGCTATTGTCTATGATACTACGTCTGCTACTACTTCAACTTCCTCTGCTATTGCCTCTACTTCTTCTTTGCCTCAGCCTGTTTTTTCCGATGCACTTACCCCTCCGCAAGGTTCTCCTTCTATTAGACAAAGAGTGACAGGTACAGTCACTAGTCTGTTTTCACCTTTCTTTGGGTCGCCTAAAACAACGCCTAAAACAGAACATAGACAGTCCCGTAGTCAACTGCCTGATTACGAGGAAAGAAGAGTGCTAAATGAACTAGCCCGTAAATGGATTACGGATACTGTTAGATATGATGTTCAGTCTGTTATGGACGTTTTCCGTCAATGGAATGCACCCACCCAGAGATACGTATTCGAAGAAATGTGTGTATATCTGTGCGAAGATGTGAAGACAAATGATTCCAAATGCACAATGAACGAACTATGGCGTACACGCTTTAAGTTCTATGAAGGTATGATTATAGGTGCAGATGTTGAGAAAGCGATAGAGTTATTGCTCTCTTATAGGAGTAAGGGAAACGTCTCTAGATCATGTCACGAAGACGATGCACCAGGTGGGAAAAGAGCGAGACAGTACCCCATGAGAGAGGTTCCTCCGGTTTGGAGGGAAGGTGATGCGAATGCGAATCCACCAATTTTGCCTCACATGTCCCCTGGAAACGATCCGAAGTCTTAGCGCTCAAGCAGCCACTGCCTGATCCTCTTAAAAACCCGACTGGGTATTATAAGGAGTTATCGCAAACTGCAAGCTCATGTATAATGAATTTAGCGGATGTAGACATGTTGTTTGGGAACGTTGTTCCACATCCTTTATGGAGCAAAATCCGTCATACGAACCATGACCAAGAACTAGGTGACTCATGGGCGAACATTACCGCTATGGATGCTAGACAAATAGGTGGTTTTAAACCTGAGCCGTTAATAGCTGAACTTCCCGGTAGGATTATCGCGTACATGAAAACAATAATGCCTGAAGTACGCGTAAACTGGGACAAGCTATCTGCGTGCAAGCAGAAGATAGATGAGAATGTGTGACTTTTTCACAAGATTTGAGGAGACTTTCACCGATCATAGTGGTCAGGATATGGCTACCGAGGGTGGTCAAAGATTGTTTGTAGACAAATTCGTACATAATTTAATTCCTGAACTGTGTAATAAACTGAAAGATTCAGAGAGTGCTTGGGCTGTCTCTACGTCAGCGCAAATTTTAGCTACAGCCCAGTACTATGAAAATAGGCGCAAAGACGAGCTAGATAAAGTAGACAAAAAGACAAAAGATTTAAAAACTAAAGTTCTTCTCCAGCAAGCCTATCCGCCTCGTACGGCTAGTCAGCCCAATTATCAACAACAACAGCAGTATTCGAGAAACGCGCAAGGAAACGAGTTTTCCCATCAGCGTATTGCTTATGGCCCGAATCAATGTGCGTATTGCAAGGAAGAGGGTCACTTTAAAGGTAATTGTCCGGCTCTTGCGCGACGTTTGAGCGGTGCTTCAGGTGTAAGGGGAAGAGGTGTTCAACACGCCCCTAGAGGTAGGGGCCGTGGAAATTTCACCCAGAATACAACTTCTTTTCCGCCTCAGATTTCGATGAACAGCTTTGACCAACAGAATAATGCATCGTCTAGGTCAGCTCAGTACTATGCTGACGACTATTACACCGAACACGAAAATGAGGGTAACGATTGCTAGGACAGCCATGGACGAAGAGAGGGAGTTGTTTCAGTTCCAGTAGATCAGAATGGACCTTATGTCAAGGTAATTACCTCAGGAGTGTCAGAGCCATTTTTGCTGGATACTGGTGCTACAAAAAGTTCTATCATGCACTCGAAACTTCCTGGCGCACCTTTGTCTGGCGAAATGAATGTTTTAGTAGGTTTCTCTGGCGCCCCTGTTAGAAACCCGATCTCTAGTCCTATATCGCTTTCTATTGGCCCGTGCGAATTAGAAGCACCCCTCATTCTTACAACAGGTTGCGGTGAAAATTTGTTAGGTTTGGATTTGCTAAAAAGGTTATATGCGACTTTGTACTGTTCCCCCTTGGGAGTACAACTTACTTTAGGTAAGAAAGTCATTTCCCCAATGTATTTGTCAAAGGACAATATTCCAACTGAATTGTCATCACTTCCTGATATACTTTGGGCTAATGGCTCTAATGATGTAGGTCGTTTGGAGATAGCACCGTATGTCATAACTTTGAAAGCCAACGTTAGGTTGCCACGTATTCCCCAATACAAAATATCTAGCGAATGCGAAAATGCATTGTTGACGATCGTTTATGATCTGATCGATAAAAATGTCATCGAAGAAACAACAGGTAATGTTTGTAACAGTCCAGTTCTGCCCGTCTTAAAGCGTACTGATCCTTTACAACCGCCTGTGTACAGGTTCGTGATTGACCTCAGAGAAGTAAATAAGGTAGTTATCCCACAGTTTCCAGTTGTCCCCGACATTACTGCTTTATTGACAATGGTTCCAGCTTCAGCAGCTTGGTTCTCGGTGATGGACCTGAAGAACGCTTTCTTCAGCATCCCGATTGCCGAGGAAAGTAGAGACATTTTTGGCTTTAATTTAGGAGGACGAAGCTTCCGCTTCAAGTGTGCTCCTCAAGGCTACTGCGAAAGCCCATCAATATTCAGTCAGGCCCTGAAAACACAACTAGACACGATTATTCTACCGAATGGCTCAACTCTGATTCAGTACGTAGACGATCTGCTGATCGCTGCAGACACTGAAGAGATTTGCAAGAAAGCTACGTTATCATTATTACGTGGCTTATGTGACATGAAGCACAAAGTCTCTCTTTCCAAACTCCAATTTTGCCGACAAGAAGTAACCTACCTAGGTCACATCTTGTCGAAGGAGGGAAGGAGACTGACACCAGAAAGAATACAGGCAATTGCAGAACTGAGTGCCCCAAGGACACAGAGAGATGTTCGGGCCTTCTTGGGCATTACATCGTACTGTAGACAATGGATACCGAATTTCTCACTACTAGCTAAACCCTTGCTGGCACTACTCTGCAAAGACACGCCAAATCCTATGCCCTGGTCTGAAGATTGCCAAACGAGTTTCCACAAGTTGCGTGATGCATTATGTTCGGCTCCTGGGTTGGGAAACCCCAACTACAGTAAGCCTTTTACATTATATGTCCATGAGAAGGAAGGTTGTGCATTATCAGTTTTAACACAACATTTTGGGGACAGACAGCGCCCATGCACGTATTTTTCGGCAACTCTAGACCCTGTGGCTAAGGCACTACCAAGTTGTCTGAGAGCCACCGCCGCAGCAGCAGCTGTCTGCATTCGACAGTCCGCTGGATTAGTCATGAATAATACTCTGATCGTTATGGTCCTGCATGCAGTAGACATTTTACTAAACAGGACGAAGACACAACATCTTACTAGCGCTCGACTATCCAGTTACGAACTTCACTGCTAGCAAGTCACATCCACATAAAGAGGTGTGATACACTGAACCCCGCAACGTTATTACCCATTCCGACAGAAACAGACAAGATTGATAACCATGACTGCTGTTTTAGGACAGAAGAGACAAAAGGGAGAGTAGACTTACAGGACACTCCCCTTCCTGAATGCAACGATACTTTATGGGTTGATGGTTCATGTTTCAAGCTGCCGAATGGTGATACGACTGCAGCATATGCCGTAACAACATTACACACCATTATAGAGACCGCGCGTATTTCCCACAATTCTGCACAAGCCGCAGAACTGATTGCACTTACCAGAGCATGTGTGTTAGCGAAAGGAAAGCGAGTGAATGTGTACACTGACAGCCAATACGCCTTTGGCGTGGCTCACAGTTTTGGGAGATTATGGCGTGAACGTGGGTTCCTTGCGTCACATGGTGCAAAGATACAACATGGTCAGTTAGTTAATGAACTCCTCGAGTCATTGACCCTGCCACTACAAGTTGCAATTGTGAAATGCAGTGCCCACAGAAAGATTCAGGATGATGTTGGACGCAGGAAATGCATTTGCAGACGAGGTTGCGAAAGAGACTGCAAGGAACACGATGAGTCGGATGTATGTTGTAGGTCCCGCTAGATGGATTACGGATGTAGGAATGTGTGAGGACACCATTGAAAGCGTGAAATCTATACAAGCCGAGGCAACTGAGAAAGTGGTGAATGAATGGAGAGAAAGTAAAGGTAGATTAGACGCGAATGGTTGTTGGGTCGAACTGTCAGAACACCAGCGATGGCTATTACCTAACGCATATGTACTTGCAGTAGTAACAATGGCTCATGGAGTTGCGCACATCAGTTCGAGAGGAATCTGTAAACTATTGGCCCCAGTACGGCAAAATGGTAATATCCCGAAATATGCAGAGAATGTGGTCAGAAACTGTATGGTGTGTTTGAAGTACAATCCCGGTAGGGGAACCCCAACTCCAGCTGGTCATTTTGCGCCTCCAACGTATCCGTTCGAGGTTTTGCAGATCGATTTCATTCACATGGAGAGGTGCAACAATCTGAAGTATGTGCTCGTTGTTGTTTGCGCTTTCTCCAGGTGGGTGGAAGCGTACCCCCTTAAGGACAATACTGCCTTGTCAACTGCCAAAGCCCTTGTCAAAGAGTTCTTCCCTAGATTCGGTATGCCTAGAATCGTCTGGAATGATAATGGAAGTGAATTCGTAGGACGCGTGATGAAGAGAGTGTGTGAGTGTTTAGGCATACAACAAAAGTTTCACTCTGCGAATCACCCCCAATCAGCTGGATTAGTAGAGTGCTACAATGGCACTTTAAAGCTCAAATTAGCCAAGATCCAAGCCTGTACAGGTCTTAAATGGCCTGACGCCTTGCCCCTAGCACTCTTGTCAACCAGAATGACCGTCCATTCCAGGTTAGGACTTAGTCCTCATGAGATGGTGTTTGGCCGCCCAGCCAACGTCTGGGGCGTGCCAAGGCCAAAGAAACTCAGCGAAATAGAGCACCCCGTACTGCTTGACTATTTGTGCGAATTAACAACTAAATTGCATGTTTTACACCAACAGGTTCACAGTTCCTCTCCGCCAGCCTCTGACGATCCAGGTCACTCCATCGAACCCGGCACGTGGGTCTTGGTGCGGAATTTCCAGCGCACAAATAACGGACAGCCGAGGTGGACCGGACCGTACCTGGTACTTCTTTCCACGAGATCAGCTGTTCGGGTGGAAGGCAAAAAGAACTGGGTGCACGGGACCCATTGTAAACGGGTCCCTCTACCCCTCCCATACGACCGGTGGGTCAAGGAAGGACTTGCCGACTCTGAGACAGAATCCATACCTCGCTTCCTCCCTTTCAGCAATGCACGTTTGAAAGAAACTGGTACCGAAAAGGAGAGTGATCATATTTTACAAGGACTTGTGCCACCGTCTATGCAGTTGGACACTACCGAACCTGAGACATTGTTTGAAGACCACACCGTACCAGGAAAACGACGGTACAATTTAAGGTCTAAACAAAGAGACTAATAAAAGCAAACTAATGTGATTTTCTTTTCCCCTAAGAACTATTTTTGATTTTTCAGCTCTCTCGCCCAGGGAACTTGCTCATTTTTGATTTTCGAACCGCCATCCGGTTCTGCTGCTAGGGTCGCGGTTGAAGTCTGGGGAGTGCAACTGGGGACGTTTAGGTCAACGGTTCTGGTTGGTCCAAGGGAGTTACCCCGGACTGAACAGAGCGCACTCCCTGGCAGAATCAACCTACCACCGCGGGCAGCAAGTAGAGGATGGAGTTTCCTAGGGTAAAGAGACCTGCCAGACTCACGGACTTTGAAAGACAATTATGCACGATACTGGCCAAAAGAAGGTTTTTGATAATATGTATTTTTATGTTGTGTAGCATAGCAATGTTCTTGACTGGTTATACTCTATTCGTCTTTCAAGTTTCCTTGTTCTCAAATGACACTCGGCCAACTCCTCCTCTCACTCTCTCCACACACTCCTTTCACCCTCTACCTGAACACGAGTCTGCCAGAAGACTCGAATTTGTAAATAACTCATTCATTCAACTTCTACACCAACACCAGTCCATAATGAACACATCGAACTGTTGGGTATGCGGACTCATGCCGCACACGACTGATAAGGGTATCCCATACTTCATCCTGCCTTTCAGTTATTATGGTTCTCTGTGGGCTTTCCAGACCATGTTCCTATTCGCCCTAGAACCATACCCGACCCGTTCTACTGAGAGTGATTCCAGTAACAAGGCACTAGTAGCAGGGATAAGAAATATGAGTAGAGAGTTCGACACATCTAACGATTCCCAAAGATGAACTCACTCCGTACACTCGTTGGAACGTAACTAAATATGGGGTTTACCTGAGTAAGAGCCAGACAGCAAAGAAATCCCACCCAGTTTGGATAGTACCCAACCGAGGTCACTTATGTTTACAAGGTATCGGCAGGGATCCCAAAGCACAATTAGGAAAGAGTATATGCACGGAAACATATGTGTTCGCTTCCCGAACTTCCCCTATACTATTAGCAGCCAAAGGCACGTATTTCGTCTGCCATGACCAAGCCTACACCTGGTTGCCCCCTGACTTCTCAGGTACATGTTTTATCTCATTTCTGCTGCCTCCTACCTACACGGCCAGGGCAGATTACCATCGGACAAGGACAGCTAGGGGTGTCGTGAGTAACGATGACACCGCGGGTCAGGAATTCGCTGACTTCGCAAAGGGTTTTCTGCCATTTTGGGGGCCTATGGTGAACAGCAGGAATATTCGCCAGTTATCGAGGATAGTTGAATCCGCCGTGATTACAACGGCCGGAGCCCTTGGCAATTTGACGACCGAGCTTCAGTCGGATCGACTTATGACCCTTCAGAACCGAGTTGCCCTAGATATCATACTCGCCGATCGTGGTGGTGTGTGTAGAGTGATCCAATCCAGTTGTTGCATTTTCATACCTGATAACGCACCGACAGTGTACCAGGCCATCTCTAAGCTACACGAGATATCTGGTTCCCTTCGCGTAGAAAAAGGGGACTGGTCCTTACTAGGGTGGTTCTGGGAACTGATCGCCACCTGGGGATGGAAAACACTGATCTTCATTGGGATGATCTTAGCACTCCTGTTTTTGTTCTGCCTGTGTGTACAGTGCGCTCCTGCACTATGTGGCCTCTGTGCTACCTCATGTGTACGGAAGCCTGTGTCAAGGGACGAACTGAGCAACAGAATGATGCTACAGCAGCATCTCTACGAATTCCTTCATACAGATTTAGACTCGGATTAACATGAATTATTGCCTTATATGAGGGCAAAAGGAGGGTCTGTGGTTCTGAAATTCTGGACCCTACTGTTGTCCCGGTATCGAGGTCCAATACCCGTGTCCCGAAACATCAACGTACCATGACGAATTTGGTGTCGACGAACCGATAATGATTAGGACATCATTCCTATGCATTTGCGTCATGATCGAGGTATGCCAACACCCCTGAATCGTAGTTTTTCCGTCCCGACCCCTCAGACTCCATTTTGTAAACGGTATCCATCTTGTGTCTTGCCCTCATGATAAGTCAATTAAAGGTCGAGCTTGATCTAAAAGGACACGTCCACCTTCCCTGACTTCCCCCTGACCGGTCCCAACTGACTCCATTGCCTCCAGCCGAACCTGTTTGGGCAGCTCCTCGCCCAGTGGCCGAATACGATAGCATCAATGCATAACATGCCACAAACCATTCACTACATCCAGATCATGTTTTCTACACACATACACACCTGTCCACGCTCCCTGTTTATGACCAGTTTTATGACTAGGAGGTGCCTTCCTTTATTGGGGTTTCATCGATATCTGATGGGAGTTCCGGGCCTGGCTGGGTAATCTATCACGAATTGGACGTCTAAAATACGGGCTTGCCTACATGACTTCGCTCTTTTGTATTATTGTAGAAATATGTGTATAGCCATACCATAAACTCAAGAATTCTTGCTTGCAGCTATTATTTTTGTATATAAGGAGAAGGCTGGTTCTGTAAAGACGAACAGTCTCCTGAGAACACATGACCCGTGTTTGTCGTGCTTCTAGGACACCTGTTACTGGGTAGCTGCCAATAAAATTCGATCTCTGACTGCGACTAGAAGACTCAGTGTTTCTGTGGTCCGGAACAAGGGAGAACTCAGAGGTCTTCGGGTGTTATCCCCTGGCACCAACGGGTTCCTAAATACCAGTTACCTCACATGGTCCCATTGAGGTGGTCCCAAGGGACCCTCTTCAGTTCCCAAGCCCTGGGTACCAGTTACTAGGGACTTACAGGGGTTAGAAGTACCAACTGGGAATGTTTTAGGTAAGAAGCACTGGCACAGAGTACTTGGTTGGCAGGGACCCTCTGCGCTACATTTGAAACCACATCAAAACTAGGCAAAATGAGGAGGTGAACCATGCAAAAGAGGCCCTAACACAGGACATGTGTCCGGACAGGTTCCCTGTGAAATACCACTGTAAATACTCCAACCAGCTAACCGCCCATCTGCTCCACCGCTACCAGGAGGCAGCCAAAAGGGGCAAGCTCCCCCAGACATCAACTATCGTGGTCATACCTAAACTTGGTAGCCTTGAGGTAAAAATATTTGCTTAGCTTTTAGCCTACAGAATCAGTACTGATTAAACTAGTCCATCAAGACCAATGCAGTTTTATGGACGAATGTAGCACCAGACACTGCATCCGCCAGCTCCACCTAGTCATGGCTCGGAAGCCGGACATAGGTGACCCACTGGCCCTTCTCCTTCTGGACTTTGAAAAGGCCTTCGGTACAATGACTGGGGCTTTTTGGCCAGGATATTAGAAGGGATGTGACCCAGACTCTGTAAATGCATTGGTGTTCTATACTTTGAGCCGAAGGTGCAGGTACTGGTTAAAAATTGAGTTACACACCTTCCCTACCCGCAGGGGCACTAGGCAGGGTTGACCCCTGTCACCACTCCTTTTTGCCCTGGCACTTCAGCTGTTGGCCAGACTAATCTATTTTGACGCCCGAGTGGCAGGCCAGGAGTGGGCATAAAGTTCTGTGGACAGGATTGCTCTGTAAGCGGAGGACATCCTGCTCTACCTCTCCCACACTTCTGACCTCTGGACCCCCTTCTATGAAAATACTAGATCTCTAAGAACATGCATAGGCCCCTGGGTCACCTTGAGGGAATCATTGCTAGGACTGATGAAAGGGAAAGACTGGTACGTAACAAGGCGACCACCCATGCAGACATGTACCATTAGCTTTAAATACCTGGTCATTCACATCTCAAGAAATCCTGCCATTATCTGGGATCTCAACTCATTAACCCAGAAAATGAAAACAGACCAATGTTGGGAGGCACTGCCACTACTGCTTTTTGGGAAAATCACCATGGTTAAAATGATGATACTCTATCTCTATGTCTTCCAAAACATCCAGATCCATATCCTGGACCGTTGGTTCCAGAAACTGACATCTACACTACACTCATTTTTCTGGTTGTGCACTACCTCATGCATTGCCCAAGCCAAACAAAGGAAGTCTGTGTAAGAGTATGACATGCTTTCAGTTCTACTATAAAGCCATACAATTATTGGTTATTAATGACTGGTTAATGGGTGGATGGGATGATCCCGCCGATCACAATGAATTCTCTACCAGGACTCGACTATCTGATGGTGTTTCTATATGATGACCCGATCCAAAGTGATCTCCCTGAGGTTACTAGAGTTGTCCTCCAGAGCTGGAGGAAGGCAACCTGAGACACGGGATGGGGGACAAGGCTAAAGCACCAGACCCTGCTGTGGCAGGGTCGTCGCCTTACACACGTTGCCTTACTACAATGTTTTGCAAAATGGGATCGGATCAGCATTATGACCCTTGGGCATATCTGTGTGAATAAGTAAAAAGAAAGATTTCCTCTTGGTACCGATTTACTAGAGTAGAGGCAGGAACACAACAATCACCTCACCATTCAACAAGAAGTACAAGAGGACATAATCCTAGTCACCACACCTCAAAGTAGACAAAGTAGGAATGAAAAGGTATTCCAAGAATTAGTGAAAAGAACAGATTTAATTATATAAAGTTAGCAATATATTTAATATAATAAAAAAATAGATTTTTCATACACAAAGATTGTTAAAATTGGTGAAACACAATAAATCCAAAGCACTTAATACACTCACAGAATCCTTAAACAGTAAGGAAAACAGATACCTTAAAAAATAAAGAGAGAAACAAACGGACAGTACATTTTGTCATTCAATTTAACACATTCATTTTTGGACACATTTATCCTGCAATCTGATGAGACAAATTCTTATGATCGCTACAGATCCGGTGGCCTTCACGAATTCTGTAGATATTGCGTTGACTCGTTTTGATGGTGTTAGTTAATATTCCATCTTTATCAAGACAAAATAATAAGAAACTCTTCAAGTTGCACTTATATAGTTAGTTGCACCTTAAAATAAATCCTGTGTGTAAAACAAACACATTTTAGTATACATGCTAAATTAAAATGCAGTTTCTCTTCTGTAAAACACACCTCATTATGTATGAGTAGTACTGTCTATAATGCATGGTCATCTTTCCCACAAAGCAGTACTTTTATAGATTGATTAACATATGTTTAAAATATAGACAATGCTCTTATTATACGTCCCCTCTGGTGGGGTGAGGGGGGGAGGGGGACGGAGACTGACGCCGAGTTGCTTCTGCTTCCAGTTCCGCTGTTCCCCGAGGGTCTGAAATTGGGTGTGCGGACTGTTCCAGGTGGGGGGCATTGTGCAGAACTGCTGCCTGCGAGGCCACCGGCTGTGCTTGCGGCATGCAGTCTCCCACAGCAGAGGCGAGAGGATGCCTGCCCCCCAAGCCATCGACGGATAGGAATTGTGCAGCACTGGTGTGGCAGCATCTGTGCGCGATCCACGGACCTTTTGGGAGAGGTGAGACTGGAGATATAGGATGAGCTGGGGGCCTGCTGAAGTGGTCTTCCCTTGCGACTGCAGGCCTAATGAAGCCTGGAATGATGGGGGGGGTGAGATGCTGCGCTATTGATGCATCGAGTCAAGCTGCAGAGGCGCACAGCAACACAGGCCCATTGCGCGCTAATTGGGGGCCCCGGGAGAAGTGCTGCCACACTGGGAAAAGAAGGAGCCACAATGGGCCCTCCTGACATCTGGAGTGAGCCCCTGTATTTAACACATGAGACTTGTTGATTGGGATTTGTGGCGCTGTAGTCCCCGGCTGAACCCCATTCATAGCGGTGGTTCTAGGAGGTGCCGGAACCTGAGTGGGGTCCCTAGCTGATCTACCCCATACTGCACGGGCCCCAGACCCTGGAGAAACTCTACACAAATATAGTTTCCGCACTGCAGATTCTGGTGGAGAGGGGGGCATGCAGAGAGAAACCAGACAGGCCTTGTTGGGGACATGCACACGCCCGCTGGCAGGCACAGCAAGTATCCCGGTGTTCCCTCGATCCCATGCTAATGCTATCCCATTTCCACCAACAGAATGACGGCCAAAAAGAATGTGCAGGGCTGTCACCAGACCAAACTGGACAAATTTACACTCCCCAGAAGGTCGGAGACACCGGAGAGCGCCCAAGAATAGTCATCCTCCACTGCCCCGCACACATCTGGAGAGACCTCTGTCACTTCACAACATTATGGCCGCCATACTGCAGTCCGCACAGCACAGGAATCGCACATAGATGCAGTAACAATGGAGGTCTCTCTGATGCGGGCACATCCCTGCAACATGGGGGCCAGAGCTTAGTAGGTGGAGGACTCTGCTGCAACTCTGCTTCAGGACACAAAGGTCTTCAAGATCCATGTAGGCGAGCTGCAGTCCTCTAACAAGATCCTGGAGGCACACCTTGAAGACTATGAAGCCAGATCCTGACGCAATAATGTATGCATTCTGAGAGACCCTGAAAGTGCAGAAGAACCAGCCACAGATCTATTCGTGGAGGACCTCATTCTCAAACACCTCCAGCCCCAGGGCCTCTCAAAGTTTGTCTCTGTGGAAAGGGCCCACTGAGTGCCAGGGGATGGAGTTGGAAGGGGGAAGGGGGGCAACCGCAACCCAGTGCCCCGCCAAGACCCATCCTTGCCAGTCTCTTTAATTTTCAAGACCGACATTGTACTCCAGGCAGCTCTCACGGCTCCAACAGTGGTGAATGCTAATGCACCCATAACCTTTTTCCAGGACTTTGCACTGAATTTGCAGAGGCAGCAACATAGCTTTATAGAAGTAAATAAAAAAGGCGCTGAAGGAGAAAGGGGTGAAATACTCAATGCTTTTCCCCACTAGGTTGGGGATTGATGCCGAGGGCAAGTCTTGGCTCTTCTCAACATCGGAGGAAGCCTCGGAATGGCTCAAGGGATGGCAAACAGTCGGAGGCTCCAGCAAGGAGTGTGACGCAGAGGAGAGGATTGGAGGCGACCAGCGGACTGCCAGGGGACACTCAGTTGATGGAGGAAGGCACAGAACATCAGCAGGAGGACTGAATGTCTGATTTGATTCCAAACTCATAGGGGTAGTGCTCTTTTCTGATGGCGGTGGCAAACAGCACTGAATTGGTACTGTGGTCGGGGTTGGGATTAAATGAATGCCTAGGTAACTAGGTGGAGGTTCTCTTGGGTGCTCTGACTGTACTTGCAGCCCATTTTGTGCGACGGAGGAAGCCGCCTTGGAACATTAAGCTCGTTTGAAGCATGGGACCATATTAGTCCATCTGATGTGATGTTAACACTTTTTTTTAATAAGGGGGATGGGTGGCGGGTACGTAGGGAGGTCGACAGTCACCTATGTTTATTATGCTGGGTTGAAGCCACAGGTACTCTGCGGAGTTGGGGAGGCGGACAGTTTTGGGTAGGTCATGCAGTGATGAGGGAGTGGGTTTCGATGGCCATTCCTATTCAAGTTTTCACTGGCAACGAATGGGAATGGGCAAGAGGGAGTGGGGTTTATTCAATAAGTTTCATGCGTTCCTTTTTTTTTTTTTAAACCTACTTTGAGTAAAGAACAGCAGTTTACATGCACCACAGTGAATGATTTGATTTTGCTGGCTAGGTCAGAACATGTCTGGATCGGCACTTCGATGGGGGGGTGGGTGAGGGTCGGGGGGTCTGACGCTGGGAGTCAGGTGGGATACTGTATTGAGGGAATTCCAACAGCTGAGAGGGAAAACCCAAACTTAAAGCAGACGTTAAAAGCAAGGGTGTTCGGCTCGGGTTGCAGTTGGGTCATTCACCTACCTGTGGTCCAGAGAGCACTCAATAACTAGCCAAGAAAATTCCTGGGTGGTCGTACTCCTTTTGGATTAAGAATGTGGGTCCCAGACCTCAATGTCAGCGCAGTGGCGGCAGAAACACCATTTGACATCAATGAACATTTGGCTGTTTTATAGGAAGTAAATGAATTCCGGGGCGCACAAAACAATGCCCAAGTAAAACGCACCGCTGATGGAGAAGTGAAGGTTGTTCCGGCAAGACCTGGCTGGGTCCCAAACATTGGGGATCTGGACAGGGAAACAATTTTGGACAAGAAAGAATTTAGGCCATCTTTCAGAGCGCCTGTACCTGTCCTGGCTGTCGAAGGGACCAGAACTGCACTTCTTCCGCCTCTTGCCAGCCAACCAAACAAAATGTTTATCTCCACTGATCTGATCAAATCGCACTATGTTGCCGATTCTCAACAGTAGGATGCGTGCGCTCCTGGGTAACCAACCTTCACACTCCTCTAGCTACCGTTCAGGAAGTTCAGATGGAAGCTTTAATAACTAAAAAAGATTCCCCTCACCAAAAAGAAACTGTAAAGAACAATTAAGTATTTCTCTTTTCTGTTGAAACCTCTACAACTGTACAGTCAATGAGTACAGAAACACAAATTTCAATTCGAAAAATTGATGTCTATGTAAATATGCCACAGACTGAGTTATCTACTAGTTCTACAAAACCTGCTGAGCTGCTAAAAATAGACCCAACGGCGCCTGGTTACTTTGTGGATTACGACGATTTCTTATCAGATTCAAATGAACCTGCGCCACCATCCCCACCCACCTCCACCCACCTCTTCCTTTCAACCTACTTATGTGTGCTCTCAATCTTTGGCTGAGAAATACATACTTTGCTACTCCTTGATTACAATTGGATTACTATTCCTGGTCCTTTGGATTGGTGACTGTCTTTTTCCTGCTTCTGAACGGACATCATCTCCCATAACACTTTGCAGTACAACTTGTGAACTTGGTATTGAAACCACATACATCATATCCCCATAAACAAAGAGACCTGTCCCTGGTGAACATTACAGCAGTTCCAGTTCCGGAAGTAATAATGTGGGATAGGGAATCGTATGATGTGTATGATCCTACTGAAGTTTAAAATGTTATTAAATTATACCCCCTCCAGTACTGTTTCCGCTGCCCACACAGTTATGGCCTTCAATAAATGTTTCCAACATACCCTTTGATTCTCAGAAAAAACTTAAAGCCATACTTCTTCAAAAAGATGTGGCCTTAACATCACCCAGAGCGGCATTGATTTCCACGTTGAAGGTACTCATCAGAGATATATAGACACTACTCCATACTAACTAACGTCGGCATTTTTGGGAGCTGGTACTCTTTAATCTTTAATATGGCTGATATGAAGGGAATATTTGTTTAAATGCATTAGCTCTGGACTGGTTAGCACCTTTAACCCCTTGAACACGCGTGGAATTGCCCAGCGGTGCGGGCGAATTCCACACGACGCACACGCCCACCGTGACGTCAGACCGCCGGGGCTGTCCAACGCATGGAAAGGGTTAAGACTATTTTCTGAGTTATACAATCTTTCATACACTCTGTGTTGGGAAGCTTTTTTGCAGTTAGCCCGCTTGCCCTTCAACTTATGGCGGGAATTCTGATTTTAATTTTTCGGCCATACAATGGACGACCCAGTTCAACCCGGAATGGAGATGGCACTGGCTGTGCTACAATGCTGTGAGCGCATGATAGACTACTTCGGCACACCTCCGCTTCGAGAACTGAATGAGCATTGGTTCTGGTCTTTCAGGCATGTTTGGCTTCACTGCATACAACCTGTATTCTGCTGCCTGCTTTGCAGCCATGAATGCGTATTGGATCTGTGTTTTGGATCACCATCTGTTGCGCCACTGGATCTTGAAGTACTGATGGACCCCTTAAAGACCCATGGGTATTGTTGTCCCCAGCGTATTCCACTGCTGATTAATGCATTTTCCAAGCCACCCTGGGATGCTTTTGCTCCTCGTGAACGGGATACAGGCTCTACAATATGCTTACAGGATGCATTACCTCCCTCAGCGGCTGCTGTGGGAACTGGATTGAGCCACTTTTGCTCCATAAACCTGCTTGGAGGTGAGCCCCTGGGAACGACACCTGCAGTTGCCAGAAACAGCAATGTTGCATTTACCACTCGGAACACTTAAACAACTGGCTTTTCCGTGTGGTGGGAATTATTTGAGCTTTTTTTTTTTGGAAACAAAATTATTCAAAACAATATTTTTCTGCTTTTCTAGGCATCATGGCTTGCTGAGTTCTTGGAGATTTAAACGGTATAATGGCTATTATTTTTAAGGGAAGTATACTTTAAGATGATTATAAAAATGGTTTTAGACCTTTTTTAGTTTAAATATCATTATCCTATGCTGCTTTTTTAGACCGCTTTTGGATCGACCCTTAGTATGAGGAAGTGGGTGTTATGTCCCCGGGTTAGGTCCATGTAGTGAAACTGCTGATTTCTTACATTGTACTCATTTCACAGTAACATTACTGCTGTGACCTTTTGCACATATTCGCATCCGTGACAATGCTGGATTAGTTTCTCTGAAACATCTGTTTAGACACAGGGCTTCGCATTACATTATCATGATGCCTCGAACACCAAGTACAAGGCATTTACGCACGAATGTTCAAATGTTCTATCTCCAACCACGGGGCGACAGGGCTATCTACATATTTATAACACTGCTAATCTACACATGCATTTCAAGGATACTTTCTTTTTTTATATAAATAATCAGCATCCCGTAGAAGTAGCAGAAGAGGCACTTCAGCTGACATTGAGGGCCCCTGCATGCTGAGACTTTACCACACAGTGGTCGGACATCTCTGTGAAGAGTGTCCAGTTGGTGACCATGACGGGGCTCTACATTCTTTCCCGCCAGGTAATGGAGTTGGACCGTCCCTTGGGGGGATTCCTAGGTTTACACCTACACACTCTAAGAACACACAGAGTAGGGTTTGCATAGTAGGAGTACGTCAGATTGCTACCTAGTTTTCTATACCTGGAAAGATGTACACTGTTTCAGCACCATGGTAGAATAATATCTACCATTTACTCTTTTGGTGCTTGTAATAACTTTCTTCTGCTTCGGTCTATTGATTATCGCAGCACATGTATGTTATACAAGAATAACATTGGTTCGATAAATATACTGAAAACATCCCAGTCTGTATTCTCTGTATACCTATCTGACAACAAAAGAGCACGAGTGACTGAGCAAGAGGTTCTTATCGGTTTCCACGATCCCAGAGGGGTCAGGGTTGTCATGTTCAGTGGTTGCCAGAAACTATTCGCTCCCTGGTAGGGTTAGGCGGGCTTATGGTGGCACTGTGAGATAGCTGGTCTCAAGACCAACATATCCTGCAGGAGTTCTCCGAATCACTCTAGGCAACTCACCCAAGGTTTGTTGTCCAACAAACGTGCAGATCCTATGGGTTAAATGGACTACACAACACACTCAAGTGGGTCACCTCCTTCCTCACAGGATGCACCCAGATCATCCGGCTGCCTTCCTTCACCTCCAAACAAAAGGACATCATATGCGATTTATCCAAAGAAACATCCCTCAGCCCCACTCTGTTCAACACCTAAATGACCCCCTCCCCCAAAAATGTTGTCAGATCCCACAGCCTCAACATAATCTCCCACGCAGACGATACTCAACGAATCCTCTTGCTCACAAGGACCCCTCCAACACCAAAATCAACTTCTTCAACCCTATGAACAACGCAGCAACAACTGGATGAAAGACAAGTGCCTCAAACTCAACTCCGACAAGACGGAAGTACTGATCTTCAGAAAGAACATCTGGTCCCCTGGTGGCAAGCAGAACTCTGACCAACACCCACACCGACAGATCATGCACGCAGCCTAGGCATCATCCTCGACAGCAAACTGACAATGAAATGACAAGTCAATACAGTCTCATCCGCCAGCTTCCGCATGCTCTGCAGAATCTTCAGCTGGATCCCAGTCAACACGCGAAAGAACGTTGCATAAGGTCATTATCATGTTTATTGTAATCTTCTCTTTTCAATTTTGTGGATGGGGACTCAAAGTGAACCATGGCAACCGTGTCCAAAGGCTTGTGGTATAGATTACTGTATAGTTGCTTCTCTCAATGTTGAATTCAGAGGGCTAAGAAACGGTCTGATTCTTCCCTATTGTCAACAGCAAACTGAATACCATGGATCCATTGATTTAGCCAGAAGTGAATTTTCTGTCCATTTATGTACCCAGTTGTGTAATTCTAGAAGCTCACCAGTTGAGCTTTTCAAAATCATGAAGACATTGTCTACTCATCTTTTCCATTGTAAGATGTTAGTTTGGAATAGATTATTTCCATACATCCATTTAGATTCAAACTAATTACAAGATTTGCTATTTCAACAGTGAAAGAGAAGACTTTTCAGTGGTTCAGGAGATTTCTACTCACCGGCCAAAAAGCCTAATATCAATCACACAGCTTCTAAAAATGCTTAAATTAAGATAAAGTGAAAAACACAAAAAATACCATGTCGGAGGTTACCATTGTCAGAGAAGAGTATCTAGACAGATGTTTCTAGAACTGAAGGTCACTGGCATACTGATTTTGTGTTAAGACCAACAGATGAGAACCATAACTGTGTAGACAGGAAATGGATTAGTAGGTAAGGGAGAAAAACAACTGCATAACTGGAGAAAAGCTAGGACTCAGAAAATGTGAAAAGTTGATACTGCAGAAGTAATACTAAAAGGGATGTGAATGCAAATTATTTAGTCCTTTTAATTTGTCCAGGAGTTCACAAATATGTATACCTATCATAATCAGTAATTTGTTGTGAATTTTGTGAAAAATACATCTGCCTGCTAGCAAAATGCCAAAAATCTTCAACTCTTTATTATATGTTCTAAACTTAAACCACAATGGTGCATATTCACGGAGGTATAGTAGTACTCCTGTAGAACTCTTTAAGATACTGTGCCGAACCTTAGTAAACTAGCCCCAAAACAGCTAAAATGAGAAATTATTTCACATAGGACGGAGTGCCTACTTTGTACTTTTACGGATAGGAAATTGGATATTTAGGGGTCAATACATAAAAGCATTTTAGAGAACATAAAAGAAAACTCCTTTAGCACTATTTTCAGGAATCATATGTTTTTGTCACTCAGCCCTTTTGCTTGCAGCTGGAAAAGGGGTATATACAGGTTTGTGCAGGGACATATTGTCAGAAAACATTAGAATCCATTCTCAGTTTGACAACTCACCATGCAAAACTACAAAATTAAGTTACCTTGCTGTCAGTTTGATCTCCCAATTGAACTTTCAGGATATCAGGAGACTTCATGCGTCCAGTGACAGCTGATATATACTCCACTAGAGCAGTCTTTCCACATCCAATTGGCCCTTCTAGAAGAACAGCTTTCTGGAAGGAGACTGCCAAGGCGAGGCTCTGCAAGTTTCTGCAGGTAGACTCCACGAGCACAAGGCGGCTACTACAGTCCTGCATGGTTGAAGAAGGATAAGCAGTTTAGCTATTTATGGTTACAAGAAACTCATTCTTTTAGTAAACAGAAAGAGTCAACCACTTGACAATGCAGCAAAATACTGGCAGTAAAGAAACTGGAAAGTTCCATCTAAAACAAGCAGTTTCCAACACTAATAACCACCTGTATAACCACAAACCAATAGGACGAGTGGTGCAAAATGGCAGTCTCTGCAGGGTCCTAAAAAGGACCACTGACTAAGTAAAGAACAATTTTACTCTTTATAGGTTTTGAGATCTGAATGCTTCCTAAATGCCAATGCTCACAACCCATATCTTTATTTTAAAAGGGTTGTAACCATACCACTCTACAGATAACACTTCGCTCAGTAGTCCTTAATTCAGGTATTTTTATGGCTTGGCTTGACAGTACAGGTTTTACAAGACACTCATGTGAGCATCAATACAGAGTGGCTTTGGCTCCACTCAATGTTTTTATTGGGTAGTAGTGTGCTTCCACAAAAAAAGTGCTTGCCCTTCATGCAGCTGTAATCATTTTGTTTATTTATCCAGCTGCCTAAACCTTAACTTTCAGGGGTACAAACGACAACATACCTTAAAAGCCAGATATATTGGCATTGCCAATTCGTGTTATACTGTACTTTAAGTCTGTACAGTTCCAGCCAGCTAACAAGTTTCATCATAATCATACATTTAAAAATAAATGTATCAATGAACGAGAGCCAGTAGTATTCTTCAGGAATGTTATCCTAGTCAAGAACGTCCCATGCACCATGTTGTGGAAATTAAGTGTAGTATCATGGAGTACTCCATTATACTACTATTGTATTGCTCAACATTGCACACACGATGGACACCACAAGCACGAGAGAAGCAGTGAGAGACTAGTAGGATACAATTTCTGAGGAATACCAGTGCCTTTTTTCACTGACACAGCAATACGAACTACAGTGGTATACAAGACTTCCCTATAATAGAAAATGGATGAATCTTGGTAAATATGGAAAACGTTTATTACTAGAACTTTGAGCATTGACAAGTCCAAGGCTAAATACAAATTATGACAAAACAGAATTAAGCAGTACTACTTAGAGATTTATCTAAAGGATGGTGTGATAGCAACCCAGTTGAATGAAAATGTTACTTACCAGTATGCATCTGATCTTGGCATGTAGAGCTGCAGAGATTCATACTTGTGCAAAGATTGCCATCTGGTGTTGGGCTCGGATGCACCTTGTTGTTGTCTTGGAAGAAGTCTTTATAGTCACGAGATAGTGCACATGGACATCGACTTCATCTTTAGATTCTTTTTTGCAATGATGGGAAATGATGGAGTTTGTAAGAAACAGAAAATATGTCCATGAAATGTATCTAAGTAAGAGAACACTGGAACAGATACAGATTCCGGGGGGTGGGTGTATGAATCTCTGCAACTCTATATATAAGCAGAGCTCCTTTGACGTCAAGCGCGTGAAGAGTTCCGTCTGCTACGGAATCAAGGAATTGGAAAAATACTGGTGAATTTTACTGATTAAGATGGAAAGTAGACATTACTTTGAGAAGGAATTTTGGATTTATTCTGAGAACCACTTTGTTAGGATGTATTTGTAAGAATGGTTCTTGTATGGTTAAAGCCTGGATTTCACTTACTCTCCTGATTGCGACAAGGAAAGCTACTTTCCATGTAAGGAACTGTAATTCGCATTTGTGTAAAGGCTCAAATGGGGAAACCTACGAGTCTAGTAAGAACAATGTTTAGATTCCATACAGGAGAGGTTGGAAGTGTGAGTGGAATTATCCTTACAAGGCATTCCATAAAAGCTTTGATGGCGGGTACTCTAAATAATGACAAATGTCGTCTATTTTGAAGGTGTGCAGCAAGTGCTGCCAGATGTAGTTTTATAGAGGAGTATGCCAGGTTGCAGCTTTGTAGATGCAGGAAATAGCAAATTATGTTTTGAATTGAAGCATCAAGTGGGTCTATTTTATTGTTGTTGCAGTAAATTACTAATCTTTTCCATTTAGCTGC
This sequence comes from Lissotriton helveticus, assembly GCF_964261635.1. Lineage (NCBI taxonomy): Eukaryota > Metazoa > Chordata > Amphibia > Caudata > Salamandridae > Lissotriton > Lissotriton helveticus. Next base: position 770,801,763 of record NC_136067.1, on the reverse strand, counting down.
ACAGCAAGCTCTAATAGTGAGGCGTCTGGCTTCTTTAATAATGTTCATACAGTCGGGTGGGAGGTTGAGGTAACCGAACTCTAGGATTTCAGGAGCCAGATCGCTAGATTCAGTTGTGCTGGATCTGGGTGTTTTAGGTCTCGATGGTTCTGCGTCAGCAGGTTTGGGGAGAGTTGTAGTTTTTGGTGTGGAACTACTGAGAGTTCTAGAAGTGTTGTGAACCATGGTTGCCGTGCCCATGTGGGAGCAACTAGTATAATTTTGAGAGACTGCTGTTTGAGCTTGCGTACCACTAGCGGGAGGAGTGGGAGTGGCGGAAAAGCATACGCAAATCTGCCCGACCAGTTCATCCATATCGCATTGCCCTGGGACAACGGGTGTGGGAACCTTCCGGCAAAGGTTGGGATTTTGCGTTTGCGTGTGTGGCAAACAGATCTATGTCTGGTTGGCCCCACATGTGGAAAAAAGGTTGAAGAACTTGCAGATCAAGTTCCCATTCGTGTATCTGCGGAGTCTGATGACTCAATAGATCCGCAATCTGATTGTTCACTCCTGGATGATGTTCTGCCAGAAGATATATATTTTGTGGAATGGCCCATCTTCATATGCTTTGAGCCAGTTGAAACCGCTGCAAAGAATGTGTTCCTCCTTGTTTTTGTATGTAATACATTGCTGTCATTTTGTCGGTGCTGACTAGGACAGTTTTGTGAGGGAGATGTGCTTGGAATGACTAACGCTAGAAGTATAGCTAGTAATTCTAGGTGATTGATGTGAAGCATTTTTTGTTGGGTGGTCCACTTGCCCTGAATTGTGTGGTTTAGGAGATGGGCTTCCCAACCGGTGAGTGATGCTTCCGCTGTTAGCACTATTTGTGGAACTGGCACTAAAAACGGCCGCTCTCAGCAAAGGTTTGTGTTCTACCATTGTAGAGAGCGATGTGTGCGGCTGTCCCCCAACACCAGATCTGTAAGTTGACCTTAAGCCTGGTTCCACGGACGTGCAAAGCATTCTGGTAAGGGGCGCATTTGAAGTCTTGCGTGAGGCACTATGAAAATGCAAGAAGGCATCATTCCTATGAGCTGCATAAACACTCGGGCTGGAAGAGTGTGTTGTGGTTGAAATTTGGTGATGAGGGTTAGCATACTGGCTATCATGGCTGGATTGGGGCATACTAGAGCTTTGGAAGGGTCTATTGTGGCTCCTAAGTACTGATGTAGGTAGGAGGGCCGCGGGTGTGACTTGGTGTAGTTTACTGTAAACCCCAAGTTGTGTAGCAGCTGGATTGTTTGATCAGCCAGTCATCCGGGTATGGAAATACATGGATGTATTGCCTTTGCAAGTGTGCTGCTACTACCGCAAGACACTTTGTGAATACCCTGGGTGCTGTAGTGACCCCGAATGGGAGGAAATTGAACTGAGAGTTGGCCGTCCCCACTGTGGACCTTAGATATTTCCTGTGCGCAGGGTGTATGGGAATATGGAAGTAGGCGTCCTTGAGATCTAATGTGGCAAATAAGTCATTTTGTGGAACCAATGGAAGGACTTGTTTAAGAGTGATCATGTGAAAATGATCCGACTGTATGTAGAAATTGATAGGTCTAAGGTCCAGTATTGGTCTTAATGTACCGTCCTTTTTGGGAATTAGGAAATACAGGGAGTAAACTCCTGTTCCTTGATGCTGTATGGGGACTGGTTCTATTGCATGCTTTTAAAGCAGTGAGAGAACCTCTTGCTTGAGAAGTGTGAGATGTTCTGCGGATATTGGACGTTGTTTGAGCGGTATGTTGGGTGGAGTTGCAGTAAGTTCCAGGCAGTAACCATACTGGATAATTTGTTTTAGCCACTTGTCTGTTGTGATAGAATCCCAGACAGGTAGGAACTGTGAGAGGCGTCCCACAACAGTAGTGGATTGATCGAGGGGAAGTCACTGTTTGGTATTAGGGGAGCTGCAGGTATTGTTACCCCGGCCTCTTCCCCTGTTGTTGTTCACCCTATAAACTCCTCTATTGTATCCTCTGGAAAAGAAGCCCTGGTTGGGACTTTTGTAGGATGAGGAAGGGTGTCCTGTTGTATTTGTCTTGGAGCCTGCCATATGGAAGGGAGCCTTTGTTAGAAGGTAACTATAAAACTCCGATAGACTTGGCAGTCTCTGTGACTTTCTTTATCTTTTCTAAAGATGTATCTACTGCAAGGCCAAAGAGGTGCGCCTGATCAAAAGGTTGATTCAGGTTGGTATTTTGTACCTCTTGTTTAAAGCAGATACCATGAGCCAAGCATGGATGCGTAGCAAGACACTGGTATTTAGTGCGTGGGACGGTGCGTCGAGCGCGCATTTAATGGATGTACTGGTAATAAGTTTGCCTTCCTGTATAAGGCCATGGGCTTTGTCCTTATATTCTTGTGGTAGGTGTTGAATGAGGGTTTCTAGCCCATAATAGTGAGCCCTGTCGTACCTTACCAGAAGGGCGTGTGTGTTTGCTATTTTCCATGAATTTGCAGCTTGGGACGCCGTACGTTTGCCTGATGAGCCTAATAAGGAGTAGTTTCTGTCCTGTAACTCCAGTTCTGTAGTAGGGGTATCTCTGTTATAGTCATAATCTAGTGAATAGTCCCGCCCATGTGCGTGGACCCCGGAGCAATCAAACATAATCTCTTAAAGTGTCAAAAAATGCAGACCTGCACAGACACTTAAGAGAGAATTAAAGACAGATAATGCAGCCTATAAAACAGGCTACACTGTCCAGTACTTCAACTAGAAATTCCACCAAAAAAATCCACAAAACAGCATAGCCTGTACAGATTTCCCTTGCTTCAGCAGCAAAAACCCTCTGGAATGATAGAGAGGAGGATCTGGACAGACAAGCCCCATAGGCTGCCAATATGTGGCTCAGAAAAGAATACTGTGCCTTTAAGAGAACCTTCCAGAACTTCACAGTATCCCAGAATGCACTGCAGGTCCCTTTTACTTTCAGTTCTTTTTGAAGGCGTAACACGCCAGACCTGTAGCATTCCTTACATGAACATCTCTCTCCACCGGGGAGGAGGGCGGGCGCTTATGACTATAACAGAGATACCCCTAACTACAGAACTGGAGTTACAGGACAGAAACTACTCCTTCAGTAGTAGGGGATCTCTGTGTATAGTCATAATCTAGTGAATAGAATGGCAAGCCCATCCCCACACCAAAGCGGCGTTGGAGAAACGAGAAAAACACTACTATTGTGCGAACAGATTTCGCAGCGAAGCCTGCCCAACCTGAGCGTCTGCTCTGGCATCAGTGTTCAGGCAATAATGCTTAGCAAAGGTATGGACCGACTTCCAAGTGGCCGCCTTGCAGATTTCTGCAATGGGAACATTACGAAGCAAAGCTGTCGTGGCAGCTTTGCCCCTGGTGGAATGAGCCTGAAGTTTGCCCCCTAAGGTCTTATTAGCCTTTTGGTAACACAATTGTATGCAGGACACAATCCACCTCGAGATGGACTGCTTAGAGGTAGCAAGACCTGTCCTGACTGATCCATAATTGATAAACAATTGGTCCGACCTATGAATATCTTTGGTTTTATCCAGATAAAATTTCAAAACCCTCCGAACATCCAGGGAATGTAAAGACCTTTCCGCTGGAGATGAAGGATTCTGAAAAAACGTAGGCAAAGTTATAGTCTGGTTGACATGAAAATCAGAAATAACCTTGGGAAGAAACTTAGGGTGAGTACGCATAACAACCTTAGCAGCATGAAATACAGTATAAGGTTCTTGGCAACACAACGACTGAATTTCACTCACCCTGCGGGCCGATGTAATGGCCACGAGGAACGCTGCCTTCCAGGACAGGTGCTGCAACGAAGCCTTATGAATAGGTTCAAAAGGCTCCTTCATCAATCTGGACAGCAATTCCCATGAAGGCGAAGGAAGCCTGACAGGAGGGAACACTTTCTTCAAGCCTTCCAAAAAGTCTTTGATCACAGGGATCTGGAAGAAGGAAGTCTGTGAAGGGCATTTCCTGTAGGCAGTCAATGCAGCCAGATGAACCTTAATGGAATGGACATTAAGGCCAGACTGCGCCAGATGTAGAAGATATGGAAGTATGACATCTTCCTTACATGTCGTCGGGTCATAGTTCTTGGACTTGCACCAGATGCAAAACCTCTTCAACTTGTAAGCATAAGAAGTCCTAGTGGAAGGTCGCTTAGCCTCCTTCAGTATGTCCATGCAATCTTCCGGGAGATTAAGATGGCCATATTGCACTATCTCAGGAGCCATGCCGCCAAACTCAAAGACGAGAGGTTGGGGTGCAACATCTGCCCCCCGAACTTCGTGAGAAGGTCCGGCCTGCACGGCAGCTTCATGTGAGGAAGGAGAGACCGGTGAAGCAGGTCCGTGAACCACCACTGTCTGGGCCATTCCGGGGCAATCAGTATCATCCGCGCCCTGGACTGGGACAGCTTGATGAGAACCGTCGGAATCAGGGGAATGGGTGGAAAAGCGTACAGAAAGCTGTTCGACCAGTTGATCCATAACGCATTCCCCAGCGTCCCCGGTTGGTAGTACCTGGAGGCGAACTCTCAGCATTTGCTGTTTCCTGCGGTGGCGAACAGATCTAAGTCTGGAGTCCCCCACCTTGCGAAGACTTCTCCTAGTACTTCGTCGTTTATGACCCATTCGTGGTTTTCCTGAATCAGTCTGCTCAGTGAGTCTGCCTGAACATTCTGCACACCTGGCAGATGGGTAGCCGTTATCGTCAGTCCTCGGGCCAGAAGCCAGTGCCAGATCGCATGCGCCTCCTGCGACAGGGTGCGTGATCTCGAGCCCCCCTGCTTGTTGAGGTAATACATCGTGGTCGTATTGTCCGTCTGTACAAGCAGAGAGTCGGTCTGGAAGGACGGGTGAAAGGCCTTCAGTGCCAAGTGAACAGCTCTGAGTTCCAGAAAATTGATGTGGTACGTGGACTCCGTCGGGGACCACGTCCCTTGAATCTGTAAGTCTCCGGAGTGCGCTCCCCAGCCCTGGAGAGAAGCATCCGTCACGATAGTCTGAGTGGGAATGTCCTTGTGGAAGGGAACCCCTCTGAGGAGATTCTCCGCTGAACACCACCACTTCAGAGACTGAAGAACATGCAGAGACAGTCGTATCTTGTCGTCCCAAGATCCTTTCCTCTGGTCCCACTGATCCTCCAAGCACTCCTGCAGCGGTCCCATGTGCAGCCGTGCATGTGGCGTCAGGAAGATACAAGAGGCCATCGACCCCAATAGAGAAGACACCGTCCTCACTGTTGTAGATGGAGTGATCATAAGAGCCTGAGCCTTCCGAAGGAGTGATAATCGTCGGTCCTCCGAAGGAGACACGCTTGCTGACCTCGTATCGATGGTGGCCCCCCCAAGTACTGAATGCACTGGACCGGAGTCGGGACTGACTTGGACATGTTGATGTGCAACCCCAGCTTGTTCAAAAGAACGCACGTCTTCTGGAAGTGCGCTTGAGCTTCCGAGAAGGAGGCCTTGATCAACCAATCGTCCAGGTACGGGTAGACAAACACCTTGTTCTTCCTCAGGTGTGCCGCTACCACTGCCATGCACTTCGAGAAAGTTCTGGGCGCAGACTTCAGCCCGAATGGAAGTACCGTGTACTGATAGTGATTGGCGCCGACTTGAAATCGCAGGAACTTCCTGTGTTTGAGTGCAATGGGCACTTGGAAGTACGCATCCTGTAGGTCTATTGCACATAGCCAGTCTCCCTGTTGCAACTGAGGATAAATCTGATGCAACGACAGCATGCGAAACTTCTCTCTGCAAATCCATTTGTTCGCCTGTCGCAAGTCCAGAATGGGCCTGAACTCGTTCTTGTCCTTCTTGCGGACCAGAAAGAACCGGGAGTACAGACCTCTTCCTCTTTGAGACAGAGGTACATCTTTGTAAGGGGGGGGGGGTGTGGGCGCCTGGTCGGAAATGGGAGCAACTAGGGCCGGTGAAGGGGCCAAGATGGATTCTATGGAAGGAGAGGCAGCATAGGCAGGAATCCTTTTCAAAGATGGTTTTATTTTGATGGGAACAGTATATGTTTTCCTTCGGCGGCTGGTTAGTCTTTCCCTCGCAAAGGCGGCAGGGTCGTAGGTGGTCCGGGTAGTATCCAGGTTGTCAGGGCCAGTGGTCCGGTCTTCACCTGAAGTCAGCTCCGGCAGCACCGAGGAAGGAAGGGAAACAGGATGTTAGAGGCTGCTTTCTAACGTTTCACAAGGACCGGGGGTGAGGGACACCAGTGCACTCGTGTCTTTAACTCTAAAGCGGGCAAGTGCTCAGTAAGTGCTCGTGAGGTCGGGGGTAGGGGATGCAGGAGCAGGGACACACGTGCTGGGCTCTTACTCGCTAGGGGGTAGCAGACTTTGTCCCAACCAACCCGCCATACGACCCCGTACCTGCTTCAGCCACACACCTCCCGTGGGCGTGTGGCGGGGCGGATCGTTTCTCCTCGGCTCTCCTGGCCGCTGTCTTGCTTCTCCTGGGCTCCTCGAGGACTCGTCTTGTGGGCTCGTCAGGGATTCGACAGCTGGGCACGTCCGTGATTCTTCTCCGCCGGGGCAACGCCTGGGAGTCACCTCGCGTCCTCTCGACTCGGGGCTCGCGTTCTCTGCCTCTTCCTCCTCGCTCGGCTCTTTTGAAGTTGCCTCTTCCTGGGAAGGGGGCGGGGCTACCGCTCCGGTCTCCCAGTCCTTAAAGGAGACGTGCTCGGCCTCCGGGTTCGTAGGCCACCAGTATTCCGGATCGCCCGTCCTCCACTCCTCTGGGTCCGGACAGTCCCGGGGCTGCATGGAGGCAAGGGAAGCACGTAAGTCAGGGGTGGCGGTCCACCAAGGGGTCATCCGCACACCGGCCTCGGGGTCTGGTACACCCACCCCGTGACAGTCTTCTATCGCCCTTTTCCTAAACAGGATATCGGCCTCCGCCTGGAGCTCGCGCAGTTGAAACTGCGAGCTGACCGGAGGAATCGATGGAGGAGGGCTGGTGAACCGAAGACTGTATCCAGTGCAAACAATATTCAGCACCCACTTGTCCTGAGTAATTTTTCTCCACTCTGCCAGAAAAAATTGAACGCTTCCCCCCACCGGAGCGGGTAACGGATGAAGGGGAAGTAACCGCTCAGGGTCGAGACCCGGCCGGGCCTTTGTTAGCTGTAGAGGACTGCTGTCCACCTGGCGTTTCTGGAAGGGCCTCCGGAACTGCTGCTGTTGTTGCTGCTGCTGTCCCGAAGACTGTCCTCGCCCTATGCACCGAACCGTCTCTGGAACGGTCGGTAGGGCTTCTTTTCTTTGGGCTTCTCCAAGCCCACCGCAGTCAAGGTCTCCGCCTTCATGCGGGTCATCTCATCATCTGCATGTTTTCCGAACAGAGTCTCTCCTGAAAACGGCAGATTGGCCACTCGCTGCTGGGCCTCCGGCTTGAGTGACGTTAGCCTGAGCCAAGCATGACGGCGCTGGTTGATCCCATGACAATAACCATGGGCTCCCAAAAGAGAGATATCCCCAGCCGCGCTGATGATCTGGTTAGAAACCAGCATCCCTTCCTTAAGGATCTCTAGGAAGTCCTCCCTCTTGTCTCGCGGTAGAAGATCCGTGAACTGTTGCAGGGAATCCCACAGGGCACGGTCGTACTGCCCCAGCAAAGCCGAATCGCTGGAGGCTTTCATGGTAGTGGAAGCAGTCCCACAAGCCTTCCTCCCAGCCGAGTCGATCCATCGGCTTTCCTTATCAGGCGGCACGGTGGAGGACGGGGAGGTAGAGTGTAACTTCCTGGCCGCCGTCACTATAACGGAATCGGGTACTGGATCCATCCGCAGGAAAGCCGGGTCCGAATCCGGGGCCCTGTACTTCTGAAAAAGTCGGGAGGGAGCGGCCTTCACCACCGCTGGCGTAAGGAACAGCTCCTCCGCAGGTTCTACCAAACCTGGCACCAACGGCAGCAGGGGGCGAGACAAATGCTTCTTGTGAAGTGTCTCAAATATCACGGACGTCGTAGGTGTAGGAGCCGTCACCGTGATCCCCAACTTTGTCGCCCCCTCAGGAGAACCTCCTGGAACGTGCTGATGTCGTCCACCAGAGACACCCTTGTCCCCGGGGAATCCGACAAGGTCGGCGAATAGGATCATGTCCTGGAGGAGTCCCTGCGGGACCTGGATCCTCGCCTCCTATGGCGGCATCTAGATCTAGTGGAGGATCTGCGCAGACTCCTAGATCTTCCTCTCCGTCCGGAGCGCGATCTTGACTTCCTAGGCCTCGGGCGATCCGCCGGTTCCACCGGCGCGGGCGTCTTAGGTTTGGCCGGGGCCTGCGGCTTAGGAGTCCCCTCGGGAGGTGTCGGAAACCTGGGCAACGAAAACGACCTCGGAGGAACCGGAGGAGGCTTCAGTGGCACCTGAGGTTGAGGTACGGTTTGCGGAATCGGAGGCAAAGGAGGAGGGGTAGGAACCCTCGGAGGGGGACCCCTCGGCAATGGCGGCGGAGGCGTAACCTGCGAAGGCGTATACACCTCGGAATACACCAAGCCCGGTGATCCACCACCAGCCTGGGACGTCGGAGAGCCTCCCATGGCATCAGGCCTCCTCTCCCGCTTCTTCGACGTCGAAGAACGGTGACCAGACGTCGAGCGTCTCTTCCTCGGCGTCGACCGTCGTCCATGCCTCGACGGCAACCTCTTGCGCCTCGACGGCAACCGCTTGCGCCTCGACGGCAACCTCTTGCGCCTCGACGGCAACCTCTTGCGCCTCGACGGCAACCTCTTGCGCCTCGACGGCGACCTCGACCGCCTCGACGACGAGGATCCCCTCGACGACTATGTTCTCCTCCTCTTCGCCGACGGCGAACGGCGGTGTCGCTTCGACGGCGAGCTTCGACGCCGGGCCCTTCGACGTCGATCACTCGGCGTCGAGACCGACGAGGATGACGACAAAATAGTTACCGGAGACTTCGACGGCGGTCTGTGCACATCCCTCGACGTCGAGCGCCGACGGCGCTTCGCCCCAGAGCCCTGGGGGGGTGGGGAACAGACCGCAGTCATTCCTCTCGACGTCGTGGTCGCTGCAATCGACCCAGACGGAGAGTGGGCATGTTTGCTAGTCTTCCTGCCCCTGGGGAGCCCCCCAGAGGGCCTCAGCATGGGCAGAAGGAGCCCCTCCAGACCCACCTTGCCCCTTCAGCCTTCATTTCCTCGAGTCCCTGAAGCCTGATCTTCTTTCTTTCCTTCAGGGTCCTGCCAGAGAAGCCCTGACAAATCTCACACTCCTCTGGGACATGGGAAGAGGGAAGGCAGAGGATGCACACCTCATGGGAATCCGATTTGGCCTTCTTCCTGGAGCACTCCGGGCATTTGTCAAATAATGCAGGCATATTTGACACCAAAAGGGAGCAAAACCCAAGAAGAACAGCACTAAAGTAGTTTAGAAGCACTCAAAACGAAATTAATAGTGAAAAATCACCAATAAACCCTTGAAAAGGGAGAGCTCAATGCTCCAGGGTCCTGCTTGCAGGAGCCGGAAAAAAGAACTGAAAGTAAAAGGGACCTGCAGTGCATTCTGGGATACTGTGAAGTTCTGGAAGGTTCTCTTAAAGGCACAGTATCCTGTTCTGAGCCACATAATGGCAGCCTATGGGGCTTGTCTGTCCAGATCCTCCTCTCTATCATTCCAGAGGGTTTTTGCTGCTGAAGCAAGGGAAATCTGTACAGGCTATGCTGTTTTGTGGATTTTTTTGGTGGAATTTCTAGTTGAAGTACTGGACAGTGTAGCCTGCTTTATAGGCTGCTTTAATTCTCTCTTGTCTGTGCAGGTCTGCATTTTTTGACACTTTAAGAGATTATTTTTGATTGCTCAGGGGTCCACGCACATGGGCGGGACTATTCACTAGATTACGACTATACACAGAGATCCCCTACTACAGAACTCAGATTCTTTATCAGGAGGTGGTGTGTCTCTTGACCCCGGAGAGCTTGCTCTTTTAGGTGCATTGGCTACCACTAAGGAATCTAAAGGAAGCTGACCGTTGAGGTATATGGGTTCAGTGGGAGCTGCCTTGTATTTTTGATCTATTCTGGGGTTAAGAACCTTAGCTCTAACAGGGTCTTTAAACACCTCAGGGGCGTGTTTAAGAAGCCCTTTAAGCATTGGTAAGAGGTGAGTAGATTTTTGTGGCTGTTCAAAAGTTTCCAAAAGACAGTCATCTTCTACAGGGTCCGAGTGTAGTTTGACTTTAAGGTATGTTGCATCCCTATTGATTAACGGGGCAAAGCCCACATTGTCATCTGGTGGAGATGGTTTTGAGGGATAGAAGTTTGGATTATTATTTAGATCAGGATCCGTATTATAGTCATGCCATGGTTCTGGTTCCTGTGGTGGATCATCAGGACTATGTCTTCATCTTCTTGCCCATCCTCATGTGCCTCATCACTATCCAGTGGTTGTGGAGAACGTGGTGTTGAGATTAGCAAATTAGGGTTAACCCCTTCCACGCTCATGACGAGCTGGGCTCGTCATGAGGTAGCCTCCTCGCACGCTCATGACGAGCCCAGCTCGTCATGAAACATGGGAATGATCAAATCCCAGCACAGGAGGGGAAAATGCATAGCATCGATCTGGTTAATTGGTGGAGGGAGTGAAGGTGGTGGTGAAGTATTAGTAGCCATATGTAATTTTTTTGGAGGAACAGGTGCCGGTGGTAAAAGTTCTGGTTTCCTTTTAGCAGGTGATTTGGTAATTATGTGACCAGTCTTTGGATGAATTAAGATGGTGGTTTGCTTTGGATCAGGGAGAAAAAGTTCTTCGGTATCGACCGTTTTCTTTGGCGTGGAAGATTTCTCCTTAGAAACTGTTTTGGCTTGTCCGGTTTGGATGCTTTCCCTGGCTCCCAGACCTTTGGTGAGGGTTGTTTAGGCTCCGAAAGAGGTTCTTTAGGAGGCTTAGTTATGGGAAACTTGTCCTTTAGTGATTTCGGCTCCTAAGTTTTATCAGGCTGATTTGGCGCGGAGGTCTTCTCTGGCTGTTTTGGTGCCGAGATTTTCTCCGGCTGTTTCGGTGCCGAGAGCTTTTCTGGCTGCTTCGGTGCAGAGGTCTTGTTGATGTTTCGGAGCCAAAGACGGCTTTTCAGGACTGGGTGGTTGGCTGGAGCCAGAAGGCTTTTGTTTGTCTTTCGGCGCCAGGCCAGATGGCGAGGCGCTCCAAGTTTTTGTATGGTGTGCACCTGAGCCCAAAAGCGTCACCAGAGCCTTAGTTATGGGCTTGGGTAGGGCGGGGGTCTCAGTACTCTTGTCCCTTTGAGCCGGGGTGATGTCATCTTCGGCGACGTCTACTTCGGAGTCTGGGACCTGTTCTTCCTGTTCTGGTTCCGGGAGTCTTTCAGGGCCTGCATGGAAGATGTCTGGAATGGAGCCTATACCTCGCTGCATCTCGTAGCATTGAGCTCAACGTTCCTTGATGGTTTTCTTGGACTTGAAATATAAACGAGCTTAACAAGTTGTCCTCTCTGTGTTCTGGAGAGAAGCAAAGATTACAGACAGGATGGAGGTCCGAGTGTGGAAATTTAGCACCACACTGAGGACTTTTCTTAAAGGGAGTCCATTCCATCGACAACCGCCTGTACCTGTGGGGGTAGGCCCAACGGCCCACGTCGACGTTTGCAGGCGTCGAAGTTTTCGAAGCCGTCGTCGAGGGTGCACGTCGAAAGAAAAGCGAACGAGACAATACTGTCGGTTAGCTGTGATTGCGCATCGAAAGTGGGTTTGATAACGACACAGACACGGAGTGCAGCAAGTCACATCCGAACCCAATGGCAGAAAAAAAACAATCTACAGATGGAGCCGATGTCCATGCGCACTATCGTCCAAGGGAGGAGTCACCAATCTCGTGACTACAAAGACTTTTTCAAGACAACCACAAGGTACAAGCATCCGAGCCCAACACCAGGTGGCGATCTATGCACAAGTATGAATACTGCAGCTCATATGCCTCGAACATAACTGCAATTTTGTTTCCAACCTGGAAAGCAGGAGAGTGGCTGCGGTTCACACCTGCGAAGCACCTAAGGAAACTATTACTCTACTGGAGTATTTATGTGTACTGGATAGTTACATATACAGACTAGTGGTGTGTTCCAGACTAGTGGTGTGTTCCAGACTACAGGTGTGCTCCAACATTTCTCTTGCCATCCTATTTATTTCACATATCTTTCTTTTACCAGACTCAAACCATTGTTGAAGAGTAGTGCATGACCTGGCACAGTAATTGCACAGAGGATTACACTTTTTGTCATTTCTAGATGCAATCTATCACAGAAAGTATAGATTTCAGTGAACAATTCAAGTCTATCAATTACAGCAAGGACCTGCATGTGTGACCCAACTAAAAAGTTTCACATTTTGTTATTCAGTTAAATATGGAGCATGGGTGAAAATACCCATCAATTGGTCTGAAAAATTTGGTGAACATGTACATGGTTTTCAAAATAAGTACATTCAATTTATAAAAAGACAGCAATTTTTCCTTTGATAATAATTCCAATTTTTCCTATGACAACAATTAGTCACAAAATGAAGACAGCAAATCATGCTCTCTGTAAAAACACCCCCCCTCCAGTGTAACAGAACACTAAATAGCATGTATCTCAGCGCTTTACAACGAACAGTACACTGACCCATAGAAAACATCTGACGCCCACCAGTTGTAACAAAACAGAATGCAACCTATGAAGGAAATATTAACCATCATTAGACAATTCTATTAATCACTGCAATAACCAACAGAGGGAACATATTACAAAACTTATCAACAGTGCTTCAGTAAGCTATTGGTTTAAAGTAGCCTTCTTACAGAAAAAGTAACTTATTAATATAATCAAGGAAGGGCATTTCTTAATTTAATCTCCAATGAAGTGTCAACTAAAGGAGAGAGAAAGACATGGTGTGAACCAAGTCGAAAATCTAGGTCCAGTGTCCTCTTCCAATGTCCTCTGAAACATAGAAATGGTGCAGTAGATAATCATTGAGAGACCACAATATTACTGGTTCTTAACTAGCACTCATGTGGTCTACAATCAATAGCATCAACGATACATTATATTGTAGACACATTTCTACATCACTGTCCAAAATCCAGGAGGACTAACCAAAAACAACAACCTGGGAAAAGAAAACAATAGAAGCAGAAAGAATGAATGTGAAATATAAAAAAGTAGGTAGGCCTAGAAAAATCTACTCGTCCACTCTCTATGGCGAGTCAGATTTTACCAGGTCGAGATATTTTTAGCACCTGTTCGCCCGTTCTGGCGAGTGAACTTAAGCTGGAAGGAACAAGTATTCTGTTCATTCAGAAAGTGAATTAGAAATAAAGACTCTTTTAAATTTCGGCATCTCCCTTGCCTTCAGTGTCCTCGACCTGGACCTAGAGCAGGTGCTGCAGTTGCCACTTCGATGGTGGATTGGCAGAGGTTGTAAACGGAATGTAGATCCTTCTGACCAAGCTTATCGTGGCAATTCAGGCAAAACTGGAACGGTGTCTTCTACATCAATGGTAACAGGAAGCCCCTTGTCCAGGCATTCTCAGGCCATTGAGGAAACCTCCCTTCATGCTAAGTATCTCCCCGGTACCTCTTATTTGATGATCTTCCGAATTTCTTTAAATAACATCTTCTGAACTTTTCTTATTTTACGACTAGGAGAGCCTTCAGCAAAGCATCCAGACCCAATGCCAGAAAAATAGAATCTGAACATGGCAACTAAGAATCGGAGCCTTTCGCGGCGGGCATACAACATCAAAGGAAGCATTAAATAGGGGGATCCGTTGACTCACAACAGGACAAATCAAATGTTGAAGGACTGTAAAAAAGTGGGGAATTCCAGACCGGACCGCTAGATGGCGTAATAACACAGCAAGTAAATCAGGAAGAGAGTCATGCCGCAAAAAAGTAGTTATCCCAAACAAAAGTGGAAAATAAAATTCTCTTAGTAATGCAACACAGTCACAGAAAATATAATTTTTAATTTACATAAGTTCTTTGTTACCATCTTTGTGTAAATAAAATACAAATTGCATATGGTCAAAAAGACAGAAACTAAAGCAGCTGCTATGAAATACAAGAGGATAATACATAATTTCATGATGACAGCTGACGCAGTTAGAAATTCCTATAAACAGGTTTACCAACTTCATAGATGGGTGGAAAACATCAAGGCTAAGCTTCAAGCAACGTCAACTGAAAATTAAGGAGGGGAGCCGAGTGGTCTGGCAACATCGTATACTGTAGGGTTGCTCCGCTCAGATGCTATGTTATGTTATGATAGCTTGTAAAGCGCGCCGCTGCCCCAGCAACGGGGCGTCCTGGTGCTGAGCAAAATAGAACTTAACCTCATCGCTGTGGCGGCTACTCCGCCGCAGCGCTAAGGGGGCGGGGGGCCGCGCGGCGGGCCCTTGCTGGTGACGGAACCGCTCCGTCACCAGCCGCTGTTGAGCTGTGCTCATGACGGAGCGGTTCCGTCACGGCCCCACCCTCTTAATAGAACGCGCCGCGCTGGTGCGAAATCAGCGCCACGCAGGCGCGTCGGGCGGGCCATGACGGAACCGCTCCGTCATCAGCACAGCGCCACCGCGGCTGATGACGGAGCGGTTCCGTCATCAGCACGGAAAGGGCTAAACAGCGAGTATCCCTCCTGAAGAAATACAGGAAGGGCCAGAGAAGACGGTGGGTCAGAAGTGGGGGGCTTAGTGCGGAAACAGGTGGGTCTTTGACGGTTTTCGAAAGGTCAAATAGTTATCCAAGCTCCGGATGTGCGATAGAAGATCATTCCAGAGCTTGGCAGCCAGAGCGTGGAACGAGTGTCCACCAGCACGGGCCCTCTTCACACGTGGTATAGAGACCAAATGTTTGCCTGCAGAGGGCAAATGACGCAAGGGAGTGTAAAACAAGAGCAGGCCAGATATTATACCAGAAGTGGGGGATTTCAAGATCTTAATAGCAAAGCAGAGAGATTTAAACTACACCCGTCTCTCCACTGGCAGCCAGTGTAGCCGCCGAATGGTACTAGAGGTGGGGCAGCAGCTGGGCATGGCAAGAAGAGTTCTGGCGGCGACATTTTGGACCTTCTGAAGTCTTGAGATCTCGGTCTTGTTGACCCCAAGATAAAGCGCGCTGGCATAGTCCAGTGTAGATAGAACCGATGCTTGCACAGTTGTCTGCCGGACTGAAGGATCCCAGAAACCCAACATAGGTCGAAGACTGCGAAGAATGCCAAGACAGGTCGCCGAAACCCTCTTAGTTTGAAAGCTAAGCGCCGAGTCAACCCATAGCCCAGATTTTTCACCACCTTTTTTGGAATAGGGGGGTGGTCCCAGGGAGGAGGGCCACCAATGCATGCTCCACAGCTCATGATCCTTCCCGACCAGCAGGACCTCGGTCTTGCATGCGTTGAGCTGTAGGCAATTGGCAGTCAGCCACTCTGCTACATCCGCCAAGCCCCTTTGGAATTTGGCCGCATCATCTTGGCAATCATTGGAGAGGGCGATGACAAGTTGGGTGTCATCAGCATATGACACAATCGTCAACCCTCTCCTTTTGGCTAATAAGGCCAGTGGCTTAAGATACAAGTTAAAAAGTGTAGGACTCAGCGCAGAGCCCTGTGGTACCCCGTTTGATGTAATACATCCTAGATGAAAAAAGAGGAGCCGAAACTTAGTGGGAGGAGCCGTGTCCCTCCATACAATCGGCACCAAGAGCCGCGAGAGACCGAGGACAGCAAAGGCAACTCTCAGATAAGCAGGTATTAAGACAAGCTTAAAAGTTAAAGTTTGTGCTTGGCAGGTTAAATTCCAATGCTCAGGATACAAGCAGCGCTAGAAAGCGCAAGTGCAGAGTAAAGTCAAAAGCACACGGTTAAGGCGCACACAGAGAGAAACAGTGTTTACACAGTAAAATCAAGTTTTTAAAAAAGCACGGGACTGAGGCTCGCGGCAAGCGCTAATTACAGCATGTGGGAATGGTCAAGGGACAAGAAGGATTTGCAGTGGTGCTTCTTGGAATACAGACAAGACTTGGTAGAATTCCAGTGGATAAGACAAAGGGATACATCAGATACACAGTCTCTGGATCGGTGGTCCTGAACGCAAATCTATATGACTGGAATGAGATAAGCATCAGAGACGGTTTACGACCTATCTGGCCCTTTAAGCCATTCTTTTGGAATACATTTTTCACCAGAGATGGATAGAGGTATTCCACATGTGGGAAACAAGCAGGTATGACAAGCTTGCAGATTCTAACGGGTAGGTTGGTGGAAAAGTTGGGTAGGGGGTGGAAAGACACTGGGCACTCAATCACAGACGGTGCAGTCAAAGAGGGAGCAACCAGGGAGGCAGCACAGATGGGGATATTCATGAAGACACGGACAGATGATAGCAGATATTAATGCCAGCCTATGAGATATTGAGGTGAAGTTTTAAGGAATTCTAGGACAGAGAATTCAGTATCACACTACGATTGCACAGACATTCTCCACAACTTAACTAAGGGGATAGTAAAAATAGATTGGATCAAATTGAGCCTGAAACTGCTGAGGTTATGTAGAATGGATTACAAACATCATGCAGAGACTGTGCAAGGAAACAGGAGCATTACAGCATGTTCCATGGCACTGCAATAGAATCAGAAGCTTTTGCGAAGCAGTACTCGTACACATACGTAAAATTATGGGCTTTAAAGTACTGCCCTCAGTTCAAGCGCTTTATGGACTGGACTACTAGGAAGAAATGGGGATTGGATCAAAGAAGGTATTCACCCAACTATTTGTAGCAAAACAGACGATATTGCAGTGGTCTTCAAACTTTTTAATGCTGCAACCCCCTGTAAAAAAATTAATTCTCAGGCTCTAAGGCTCCCCTCAATTTTTTCACACTCCTGCTGCTAAACTGCTAATGTTTAAATCAGTCTTAACATATTTAAACATGGCAGTTCAGCTCTGTTACCCATTTTCACACATACGCCAAATCAAGATATACATGACAAAAGTTGTTAGTGATGGGGGCTATTACAAAGTGGCTTACTGCCGCTCATGTTTTTAACACTCAAAACAAAGCATTATGCTTCTCTTGGCCAGAAACTGGCATCCCCCTGAGCCTGAGAGAATTTAAGGCCCTGCAAAGGGAAGGGGGGGGGGGGCGGGGCAGCTGCAGTTTGAATACCTCTGCAACCTTGGATAAATGGGCAATACTGGTCTCCCAAAAGGAACAATTAGTATCACCAACAAATTGGGAAAGTAGGAGGTGTCTCAAAAGTTCAAGGATATAGAAGGAGAATTAGCAAATAGAGTGAACTTCTGGACTTTCACAGATTACTTTTAATTGCTTTCATGCCCAAGGACCCTTTCATACATTCAAACTAATCCCTAATTATGAGGGCCAGCAAGCGAATTTATTAACACGGGGGTAGATATCTCCATAGTGCTTCGGAAGGCTCAGGTGCTCCCCTGCATGTTTACAATACTTTTCATTCGAATGGCTTTCTCAATGTGGCAGATCTCAGGTGTGCATGGGCTCAGGGAGAGTAGTTTATCTTTGATAGTAAAAACTTATTGAAGAAAAATGTATTGCATCACAGATATCCATACAAAGTAGGACGAAACGCATTAGGATAATTTTGACAGTCTAAACACTATTACCATGGGTTTAGGAAAGAGGTGTTAGAAACTACAGATAGAACTCGGTCGACATTGAACCAGTTTTGTGATAAACTGGTAATGTCTAGGGTGGATTATCAATAATGTTTATTTTATTTACACAATTGAAAAGCAACTTAAACAAGGTAATCAGGACCTTCTTCAATGTCTTAACCTACCTGATCCTTTGGCGACATTCCATGCTTTGGAAGCACAACTCCACACACTGCTACTACCTTCTCAGACAGATCTTCAGAGACAATCTGGCCTTGTGTGTACTGCAGACCTTTCTCTCTTTGCCAGACCAGTGTGTCTGGATTGGCCAAAACAAGAGCCTTCTCCACATTCTGCATTTGCATCTCTTCTAGTGTCCTAGCAAAACATAAGTAAAACTGTTATCTTGATGCAAGGGAACAAGTTGAATGAATCAATTATATATACATTATCAATTTTTTTACACTTACTTCAGCCTGAAATTTATCAGTTCCTCTGGGCTCAATATTTTCTTCAGAAAAGTTTTTTTATGTCCATCACTCATACATGTTACCAAAGCCAAACAATTGGCAGTATACCTGAAAAAGAAAGACACTTTTGTGATCAAGTTGTTTAGCACCTTTACAGAGTGCTGATTAAGTGCTTTAGAGGGTGAGCAATTAAGTAAGGGAGCACCTGATCAAAGAGCTGAGCTAAACAACTAAGGTAGAGCAGGAAAATAGTACTATCCACAGTGATTGAGTTGCATGCCTGTAACACTGCTAATGATTGCTAATGATCGCAGACAATTTTCATACAGTCACGTTTCATTTCCATCTTATTACACCTTCTGGCAGTATATCAAGGAACATTCTTCGAAGAACTAAAGATACAACTATTTTACCCAATCTACTTCATTGTCGCAATATTACACTAGCTGTATTACAGGTCTTTGGGCTCATCACATCCCTTGTAGAGAGGCATCACCTTGATAAAATATCACATTGTCTTATCTTTACCTTTTATTCCTAAAAAAAAACACTAGGTTTTCTTTAAGTTGTAAAGAAAAGCAATACAATAGGAAAGGTGACATGATCAATGTATCTGGTCATCTTAAGATGAAAGTGTAGCATCTCACCTTTGCAAGACAGACCCACTGCAGAAGCAAAATGAGTAGCAATTTTTCTTCTGTAGTGTGGAGCCTTTCAGAGACTGACAACATTGCATGTTGTGTCATGTATTACTATCTCTGAGAAGGAATGATGGATTAAATTATCTCTTAAAGCAGCATGAAGAACTTTTGAATAACAATCAATGTAATTTATTTGATAGTGTCAAACTAGATGCTATAAATTTTAAAAGCGGAATGCTATATTAGTGATGAAGAATAACTGTAGAAAGGTTAGGAGAGCAGACTGGCAGTTTTTACTTTTATGTAATAAATTCACTATACCCACTTTGAAACCTAGTGTTTAATAAGTCTGTAAGCAAACACATCAAGAAGTTGTGGAGCATATGTAAAGCACTTCAGAATTTGTAAGTGTTTGGTTGCACTGTATGTAAAGACCGTAAATAACTTTTAGCCAGTAAGTGCAAAAAATAAAAAGGGGAATAAAACTGAAGAGAAAATCTGAAGTAACCCAACACAGAAACCCAAAATGATTATAAAACTTTCTTTTTACTGTAAAACATACAACTAAGCCTAGGTAAATGTTTATCCCATTTAAAGGTGATATAAAATTGTATTCCATTAGAACCCCCTTTACTCAGCTGAGTGAGGAGAAGGGAGAGGGAATCCTAATTAGAAGTCATGGTTATTCTCTCTAAATCAATAAACAGTAGAGCTCCACAAGTGCATTATCCGTGGAAAGAGAACTGCATGAACATCCTGAAATAAGCACAAAAAATCAACACCCTTCATTACATTCCAGCATGTAGAAACGTTTCTGTGCATGGTGCCTTCAGAGACAGGTGGACCCGAACACTTGTCTAAAAGAGATTATCTTATTTTCTTTACTTAGCAAACTCTGGCATTAAGTTATTTCATTAAACTAGATTTAGCTGTCACCACTGCTTATAGGAAAAGTCCCTGTAACACCTTTTTCACTTTTGCAGTGATTATGGTTTTCTAAAAGCGCTGAGAAAAGCCCCCTTCCACCCCAAATCAGTAGGTCTTGCTCCCTTTGTGAACTTAAAATTGACCTTTTCAAACTAATGGGTCCCCTTTAGAACTCATGCATGAGGCAGCGCTGAATATTTTTCATCAAAAGTTATTTTTCTTGAGCCTAGAACATCGGCCAGAAGGGTGACTCTTTGTTCTGGAACATTATTTGGTTTTCTCCTGTAGCTAAGTTTCCTTAAGATCTAGTTTTAGATTTTCCTATAGATCAATCTCACTTACAATTTTATTACTTCATACTCTCGAAGTGAAAAGGGTGCTCAAATACAAATTGGATAAAACCAAAACCTTTAGACAGATCAAAAAACTTGTATGTTATGATGGGGTCTGTATGGGACGGGCCTTTATCAAAACACATCACAGCTAAAAAGACTGTTCCCTGTATAATTGCTTGTTATCAAATGGCTAAGAGTCCCTTTCGAACAAGTCTACAGCTCATTCAACACGTGGGAAAGCAGCTACTGCTTATTGATGTGAAATGTGCCAATTCCATATTTTTTGCAAAGCACCAGTCTGGAGATTTGTGCATACATTAACCTGGCATTATTGCGTTGAATCGGACTCCAGAACAAATACTCTGATAAAGAAAACCCATTGCACCATGTATTTGCTTAGAAACGAACCCTCCACTGGTGTTCTACTCTATTCTGTTTATGAACATCAGAGAGAATCCCATGACGCAGAAGGAAAAGTTAAATTACCGGTTATCTTATTTCTATATTATGACTATTGTCTCCCACTTCATAAACAATGCTCCTACCTCTCCATTATTCAAAGGCTTTAGCAAATACTGTAAAAGGCAGTGATCATCCCAATGTATTTTCTTCAGGCAAACTGCCTAGCTGACTGCACCACATGAAGGTAAGGCTGGTAGCCGCTAGAATTCCTTTAAGGTGCAATCAATTAGCACTTGCGACAAGTCGAGGGAACGGACGGTTGAGGCTGTGGTCAATAGCAATGTAACTGTGTTGCAGTAACATGGTACACCACACACCAACACACGTTAATCGCAAGGTAGCTATAATCCTAGTGGATAGTAATTCTGATGAAAACCATAAGTTATCCATTTCTTTGCCAGGTTATCCAAAATGTACAAGTTTGCATAATGACTTCTACTATTATTGATGAGCTACATTTATAATTAGGGAGGTGAAGTCCATGGTAATGTACATCACTGGCATTAGGAATGATCTATTCGTTAACTGTTTTTTTTTGTTTAAGTTTAAGCCCACCTTTAGTCTGTCCCAGTACATTTGGGCAGCTATTTCATCAGGAGCATAATAGTGTCAGAGAACAATCACTTAAATACATAATCCTCCTCACAGCCTCGAAGGGTTGTTAACGCAACATCAGTCCGAAGTGTATCAGCATCTAGTGACATTAAGAGATTTCAGCAATGCCAAATGTATCTTTAGTACAACTTACCATCGCACCAAGGTGTCATGACTCCTCAGCAGCGGCACACACACACTCCAGTCCCAGATCTCGCTGAAAAAGTTGCGGTCATGCTGCAGGAACCTGTAGGCAGCCTCCATCAAGTCACGGAGCTTCATCCTCTTGCGGCCATAACGTACTGTGCTTGCGTCAGAACTCTCCAGGAAAAGCCTTTGGAACACCGGCAAACTCCCTTTAAAATAGCGCAGGGCAAACCTTTCACAGAAGAAACAAGAAACCATTATATTACGCATATTTTATATAGCACAGCAGTTATCTATTTCACCTTTTTAAGATGTTGAGGGTCTCAGGAGTTGGCTATATGGGCACAATTGTCTTTCAGTTTGAATAAAAAACAATGCTGCAAGCGCATACTCTATGGCTCTACTGGTTAATAGGCACCTCAGTCTGAGAAGGACCAAGGAGCACACAGGGAATAGATGGGTGAAGAGTGTTACAACATGTTCCCAAAAACATGATGCAGGCAACCATCCAACCTGCTGGAAACCGGTCTAACAAACACAGTACTATTGAAAAGGGACTGATAAAGCACCTCTTACATAAAGACACAGGGGAGAGCGGCCCTGACCTGAGATCATCCATGAGGAGTACAAAAAACAATAAATGATATACATCTTCATTTTCAGACAGTACAGCAGACCTGCCCTAATCTGTTTTATATAGTACTACATACCACACTTCTGCCACTAAGCACTGCTGGTGGTAGATTTTGGCATTCCCCACTTTACATAAGTTAATTTACTATGGGTAAAAACACTGATGGGATTTAAACTCACAACCTCACGCACAATGCATTTTGTTAGCAGTGAACGTTCAGTTCAGATCATTGTGTCATCTTTTCAGTGAATCATTCACGCCATCAATTTTTATTGAGTCATCATTCATTCATGATTTTTATCCTCAGTTCAGGGCAATGGTCAAGGGGTGTAAATGATAGCTAACTTTTGCAAATTATTCCGCTTAAGTCCAAGTGCAAATTTCAAACACAAAGGCAGATGTGAGAAATGTCCTAGAAGCTCATGTTGTATATCTAAATGTTCGGAATAAAGTATACATGGTGTTTATAGGCGAAAGCAAAATGTTGGCCTTGATCACAAGAGGCACCTTTCTGGGAATTAATCAAAGCTGAAAAACCATTCACAACAACTTCAACAATACAACTAAGAGCTAGAAGTTTGGTCCGAAGTTAGGTTACCCTAAAAAGGATCCAAGGTCATTAGGTTGGCCTCAATAACCGCCCACACCATCATTAGGGAAACATACTTTAAGGATGTTATTCACAGATTGCTACCGGACCTCTACAGCCAATAAAAGTATATCAGAGAATGTGTGATTAGGAGACTTGGAGGAGTGTGGGGGGGGGGTGGAGGGGGGGGGCAAACATTCAATAATCAAGATTTTTAGTTGTCTCCATTGACTGAGATTGCTTTTATATACCTTGAGAGGGTTCTCTGGTTGAACCTTTATATTGTAGTTTGATTCATTGTACACGCCATGGACTGTGCTTAAGGTGAGATGCAAGCTATCAAGAAAGGGGATTGTTATGTATATTGTATTATCTGTAAAAATTCAACAAAATTGTGTTAAAAAAAAAGGATTGCGAGCTAGAGAAGGAACTGAAAGGAAGAGAGCCTGAGTGAGAGTGCAGGTGCTTCTGTCTGATAGCGGTAAAACACACAAACATAACCCTGGAAAATATAGTCTAACAATGCAGATAACAGAAATAAAACAAAAAGCCACTCACGGAAGCACATCTGGATGGCTGGTGATCAGCTTGCCCATTGCAACACACAGTCTCTCGTGTAGGTCATGATTGATTTGGCCAGCTCCTTTAATGGCAACAGCATTTCTCTCCAACAAATCGAGTAGCAATGGGCGAAGTTGGCGGCTAATCAGCAAGGTGCATTCTTTGTCCAGCAACAGCTGTGCTAAGGCACTAAGGATGGCCTGGCGGTCCTGCGGACTCCATACCTGAAAAAGTAAATCACACAGAAACATGAATCTCATACTATCCAAAAAAGCCATTAAATTTGCGTACAACCTGTAGGAAAGTGCCCCTTTTTGATGCAATTTTGACAGAAGTGCCGTGGGCTCCAGCTATGCAGATCCCCAGTGCCATATCTTTCCCTAAAACTGCCCAATTGTTCCTCCAATTGGTAATACATTTAGCACCCCTGTAAGTCCCTAGTAAATGGTACCCCTGGTACTGGGACATGGGTACTAAAGAGGGTCCCTAAGGGCTGCAGCATGTATTGTGCCACCCTAAGAACCCCTCAGCACACTCATGCAGACATCCATTGCACGCACTATGACATGGCGCAGAGAAGTGAAGACACGACATATCACTTCCTGGGTGCACTGCCAGTAGACACTGCATGCAATATATGTAAGTCACCCCTACAGCAGGCCTTACAGCCCCAATGCATGGTGCATAATATTTCATGTGGAGACATATCTGCATGAGCAGGTATGCCACTGATGTCCAAGCCGAATCTTGGAAATTACCAGTGAGCAGGGAAGCCACCTTGAATATATGTACTGGGCATTGGTGATTACGAGTTCAACAGCTACATAATTGCTTCACTAAAACCAAAAGATGTTTGTCATCAAATATCTCATATTAATAGACCCACACCGATTACAGTGATAGATTTGTTAATATATTTACCCAGAGTTACCCTCAGAAACCTACTACTAGTGTCCAGTACAGCCTGCCACCACATACATGTTTGTGATCCCCTAGAAGGTGAGAGCCCCTCTCTCAGAGGTCAGGAACAATGCCTGATAGGAGGTGTTTTGCACCTCCACCAAACAGGTTGGCTAGCAGTCAGCATATATAGGCCGGAGGCTTCAACCCCACGCCGCCTTTGATATGCAACCCCGGAATCCCCCAGACATCGGAGATGCCACCACCTACCCGAAGCCCATTTGGCACCAAGACAGGCAGAAAATTAGTATGCGAAGTAGGCATGGAGCACACCCAGAACCGCTTAACCACTAAGGTGTCTTGCCTGATGCACCCCACTTTAGGAAAATTCCATCTTCTTGGTAATAACAGAACTTACTAAATTGAGACAGGGTTATGTCCACGTCCCTGAGGAAGTGGTCATATAGTGGGCATAGTGACACCAAAGGCACATACCCCATCGGCTACCTCTCTCCACTCCCCTAACTTCCCTAAATGTAGTATTTAGGTGACTCCTGAATCCAGAACTTCAAATTCCACTGCCTGAAAAAAAATAGGACATTGAAGAGCGACCCTCTGAGAAAAGAGCAGACCCTCTGAGAACTGAAGACTACTCTGTACTTTTGGCACCAAACCCTGCTCACCGCACCTAGTCTTGAGAATTGCAAAGATCCGGCTCGTCCTGCAGACCCCAGAGGATTGCTAGAGCAAAACTCGGTCCACTCAAAGGATCACTGAACTCTTTACACAGCATACCTCTTTTTGGTATACTATATAAAGAGCCAGCTTCCTACACATCCCTGCTGACAGCCCAGTGTTACTCCATATGTAACAGTACCTACTCACAGTACACCTACAGCACCTTTACACAAATCTTTGTCAAAAGTAATTGTAAGCATTAATACCACATCCAAGAGCAAGACATTTCATTGTAGGTTCTTGAAATATGGCCAATAATATCATTTACAGCTTGACATGGATAAACCCACTGAATTGAGGCCAATATTTGCGTTCACTGTTTGCTGCCTTACTTTTGAAAGTTCAAGAGAAAACTCAAACTAAAAAGCGGAGGTCCTGCTGCATTACACTAACAATGTTCCTAATGTCTTCACATTTGTTGCACTATGTTAAAGCATCCAGCAACTCAACTGGTAAAGGTATTTTCTCAGTCAGAGCGCATTAGAGCACTTCTTAAGACAAAACAATTGAAAATATAAACCTAGCTGTGCCCGTAGGCAATACCTGAAAATCTCCCACTGTCATCCCAAGAGGCTTATAGCAGCATGTAAGAGAAGGCTTTAAGCCTCTTTCAACGCAAGGTTAATCGGGGTTCAATAAACATCAACCATGGGGGGGCGGAGCTAGCTCGCGACCACGATGGCCGCTTGAGCCGCGGGCTCCCCAGCTTCACTACACTATCCGGAAAGAATCCTGCTTGTCACGCACAGCTATCCTGCCCTGCACCTGTGGAACGTGTCCTTCACCGCATCGGTGCAGCGCTTTTTCCCGCTGTGTGCTGAAGATTTGAAAATCCCGCGGTTCATGACGAGCTCAGCTCGTCATGAGCGTAAGAGAGGTGTACCTCATGACGAGCTGAGCTCGTCATCAGCGTCGATGTGGTTAAACTATTGCGGACCTCACAAGGACAAAAAAACGGACCGCCTACCTGCTTTCTAGTTGCTATGCGAGCGGAGGTGACGGGAGCGGCGGGACTGCGGCAGCCTCGTGAGGCCTCTGGGGCTGCCTAGGAGGGGAGGGCGGAGCGCTGAGGCGAGCCGGACATTGTGAGTGTGTGGGGGCAGCCGGTGCTGCCGGTCTCTGCTGAATGCCCTGCGACGAAGTGACCTGCAGAGGCTGCCGGCCGGAATGAGCGCCGTGAGGTGAGGCGCACGTTCTAGGCGAGGCCCGGGGGGCGGGCTCGTGTGACTTCTGAGGCCTGCCCTGCTGGAGCTGACCAGCTTGCTGCGGGAGCGGCTATACCGGAGTGTCTCCATGTGACGGGCGGCAGCCCGGTACCCACTGTCTTTCTGCCCTGCAGGGAGCGGCCCAGCCCTACCTACTTTCCCAGCGGTGATCAGCGGGCGCTACCAGGAGTGTGGCCGAACGGCCGATAAAACAATGGAGGGGCGACGCCCTGTAAATGATCTGCCGTTGCGGGGCTCGCCGCTCCAGAGCTGCGGATTGCGTCTGTCCCGGGGGCCACGGGAGTTAGTTGTGGGCCCCGCAAATATCCGGAAGGTTCAGTGCCATTGCTACTGCCCGGTGGGTAGTGGAGATTCAGCGCGGAGGTCCCTCTGCTCCACGTGAGGGGCTATCTGTGGATCTCCTCGCTGGCTAGGGGCGGCGTACAGTGCGGTGACTGAGTGGTGCGTAGTGATGGAGTGATGTCAGTGCTGATCAGGATGCGGGTGCGCCATTTACCCCTGAAGGACAGTGTCCAGGCAAAACTGTGCCTACCATTGGCTAATCTAGGGAATTGTGGGACACTATCTTGAAGGACTGCGCTGAGCGCCTGGGGGAATTTCAGAGGTGGCTTCTCAGTGGTGGGTTCTGCCCCACTCCTGGACATATCTGGGCTGCTGATTCAGGAGTAGTAGATCGGGGTGTTGAAGCCACCTATTCTGAAGTGCTACGGATTGCGGTCCACCCTCCCCCCGATCTATCTAGTCACGTCTCGGGCCTGGAGGCTGCTGACGCTGCCGCCATGGGGCGTGTGGACAAGAATCAGTCGAAGCTATCATTCGACCCGAAGAAGTCTAAAGCCACTGAGACTTCCGTGGGGGATGGGGCCAGTGAGTTGGACTAGGCTGGAGAAAGTCAACAACAAGACATCCGCGGGCTGTCGATTGCCATGGAGAAGAGCCTGCAGGGAGGAATAGCCTCATTGGGAACCAAGATGGACGCCCTCACCTACAGGATGGATCGCATGGCTGAGAGGTTAGACAAACATGCGGAACGTATCGACATGTCCGAAAGGAGGCTGACTGAGGTTGAGGATGCCCATACTACCCTGGACTCAGAACACAAGCAGTTGGGCAGGGTCCTTCAGGTCCTCCAGGACAAGACAGAGGACTTGGAAGCCAGCTCCCGGACCTTCCGGAAACTACCTAAACGGGTAATATGGAGTTCTTCACTGAACAGCTATTGCAGACCTTATTGGGGGACACCTCCTTCTCTGAAATGTTCGTGGTTGAGAGGGTTCACTGCTCCCTGGGCCCGAGATCGAAGAGGGGTGCACCACCCCGCCCAATAATTGCAAAATTGTTCAATTACAGGGACCGGGATACAGCGCTCAGACTCGCCAGGGAGAAACAGCCGCTCAAATATGAGGGATCGACTATCACTATTCCCGAACTTTACCTCCAGAGTTTAGGAGGCGAGACGACAGTTCATACCTATGAAACGGCAACTACGCGACATGGGGGCCCGACTACGCGATGCTGTACCCGGCGAAACTGCGTGTCAACCGTCAGGGGCGTTCACAGATCTTCACTGACCCTAAGGCACTCCAGAAGGCCCTGAAGGAATGGCGGAGGGAGGGACGACCCTCTCCCGAAAAGGAGCTACTGAATGAGGCAGCGGGAGACGCCCTAGATGAGCAGGACTAGACTTGATGCCTCCCTTCTCATGGTTGAGTACTCGTTGGGACTGTTATATTGTGTACACTTGCATTATTTCTTGAGGATCGGTCTCCTCCCCACTGGGGTCCTACCATACCTTAGTTAACTGATTGAGGTAACATGTGCCGATCTTGATAGAGGCGTCATTAGGTATTGAAATGTGTTTGTTCCCAGTTCGCTCTGATGGCATAATGGTTTCTATTCTCTTTGGTTGTGTTTCCCCTGGTGGAGCGGTGTGGCTCCCACTGTGACCCCTCGCTGGGATCCGGGGGGTGGATGGGTAGTCTGCGGGGCGGTGGGCCCTCCTGGTTACAACGCCCAAGTGGGTATCACTTATGCGGATGCGGGAGACCACATACTTAAGTGCTGCAGCGCAGCTCAAACTCTCTACGTTTGGTGAGGCTGGGAGGAGGCTCTTTAATGATTAGAGTAGTGATGTTGTTTACTCCAAGCTACCTCCACCCCAGAGTGAATTACACTAGTAAAATGTTTTTTGTTACTGAGGGTTGGGGGGTGAGGGGGGTTGGTTGTTTTTGGGGAGGGGACGATTCCGCGGCCAAGTTGGGGCTGGGCAGGCGTGGGAGGGCTCGGGGGAGGGAATGTTCGTGCTAGACAGGCGTGGGAGGGGGAAAGCGACTTTAAGCCACGTTTGGGGGACTGTCTCTTTGTTTATTATTGTTGTTTTTGTTGGCATGATGGCACCACTAAGGCAAAGCATGTTCTGGACACCTATATTTGTGCTACCACATCATGACACATGTACCTACTACTGACCCTTTGACTGTCCCGCACAGGGAACCCCTGGACTCACTGGTATTGTTAACATGGAATGTGCGGGGTCTTAACGACCACCGCAAGGCCCGAAAGGTCCTGCTCTACCTCACCAGGTATAATGTTGACATTGCGCTTCTGCAAGAGACCCACCTCCGGCAGGACAGCCCAATTCTACATACTAAGGGGTCTCCTGGGTAACATCCACTTGGCAGGATTTACTTCATATGCTAGGGGGGTGCTGACTTGGGTGAACCCGAAAGCCTCATTGAGTCTGAGGCCTTTAGATACAGATAGGGAGGGGCGCTTCACTATTTCCAAATGCTGCGGTAAGGGCCTGGAGTTCTGTATACTGAACATTTATGGCCCTAACTTCGACCACCCTGCCTTCTGTACGTCACTAGCGGCCAAAACCCAACTACACGCACAGGGTTCTGTCCTATTGGAGGGGGGGGGGGGATTTTAACCTGACTAGGTGCCCAGATATTGACAGATCGGAAGGCCCTGACAGGCGCCCTTCGGCCTCGGCCAGAGTGCTTGAGTCCTCGATGGTGAGACTGGACCTGTATGGAGACACAGACACCCAACTCAGGGAGGCTATACACATTACTCCGCTCCACATGATATCCATACTAGAATTGATTATTGGTCGGCCCCCAGTCATTTACCCCAACATGTCCGTGCCTGCACAATATTGCCTCGTACTTACTCCGACCACTCGCCGCTTTTACTAACCATAGATTCGCCCAAGAAGCGTATCCCTCCGTTTATGTGGCGTTTTCCTCCTTATTCCTTGCTTGACGACACCTTTAGGGCGCACTTGGCCACGTCAATAGAGTCGTTTTTTTAAATAAACGTAGGTTCGGTGGAGTCATACCAGACCATATGGGAGGCCTTTAAGGCGTATGTCAGGGGAATCACCATCTCTAAACACACTGGGGTGCTTAAATCAATCCGTAATCGGTTAAAGAGGTTGGAGGCAAAGCTCAAGGAGCTGGAGGCCTGGCGAGTTACTGACTGGAGAGAAGTACTGACACAAGAGCTTGCTCAGACACTGCGCGAATACCACGAGGAAGCGGATGCGGAACTAAAACATCTGGGGAAATATGCCACTGCCAGAACCTACGGGGAGGGGGGAGCGCCCGGGGATGGTGCTGGCTCAGCTGGTTCGTCAACGGCAGAACAGAACGACTATCCCGGATGCGAGAGATGTGCCGTCGGATCCGCCACTTTCCGACGCTCAGGTGGCGGAGAGGTTCCGGGAGTACTATGCTACATTGTATGCCTCCCGGGGCCCTGCTCCAGAGGAACGCATCCTAGATTATTTGACTCCTATAGAGCTGCCGTGGCTAACGAATCTACATCGGGAATTCTTGGTTTGACCGATTGAACAAGAGGAGATTGTTTGGGCCCTGTCGGGTATGAGGGCTAACAGCTCACCGAGCAGCGACGGCCTTACTGTCGCCTTTTATAAGGCATTTGAAGACTTGCTGATTCCGCAGCTACTTACATTACTTGAGGACATTTGCTCCTCCGGAGTGATGCGCCTACAGTGCGCGAGGCAATACTGATAGCTATTCTCAAACCTGGGAAGCCCCCAAGGGAATGCTCCTCCTAAAGGCCCTTATCACTGCTGAATGTTAATGCAAAGATTCTTGCGAAACTTATAGCCAACCACCTTAGCCCTTTGGTGACCACGCTGGTCGCTCGGGAGCAGGTCGGCTTCGTGCTGGTTGCAATCTTATCTACAACCTTAGGACGGTATTTGCTGCCATGCAGCACACGCGCCCGGAGGTCCCCGCGGTGGCTGTATTCCTTGACATGGGGAAGGCCTTTGACTCCGTCGAGTGGCCGTTTCTGCGGCAGGTTCTCGGCCGAATGGGGGTTGGGACGCTCTTTCTTCAGCTACTAGCGACGTTGTATTCTTCACCCACGGCCCGCATACGGATTGGCACCTTGGTTACCAACTCTATTCCAATCTGCAGGGGCACGAGGCAGGGCTGTCCCCTATCCCCCATGCGTTATGCGCTGGCGGCGGAGGGCCAATACCAAAGACATAGGGGCATCCGGTTCCTGAACTATAGCCTCATTGTATCCACTTACGTTCGGGACCCTGAGGTCCACCACTCACCAGTACTACGTGAAGTGGTGCTGTTCAGCTCTCTATCAGGCATAAACGTTAATTGGAGTAGATCTATTATGCTTCCACTCACTCCGGCTACGTCCCGCGTGGTCCCGGAGTATCCATTACAGTGGACCACAGACGCGGTGCGTTACCGAGGGGTCCGATTACATACGGATTCCGAAGTCATGCTAAAAGAGAATTACGGGGTTGCCGTCTCCAAACTTGAGGACGACATAGAAGGGTGGATTGCCCTGCCGCTGATGGGGAGGGTTTCCCTGATGAAAATGATCGTACTGCCATACCTACTCTTCCTATTCACTAACATACCCATGATACGGTCCAAAACGTTTTTTAAGCAACTACACTCGCTGATGATCCGATTAGCCTGGGCAGGCAAGCAGCCTAGTGTGGCCTGAAAAATACTCACTCGTCCGTACATTGCAGGAGGCCTGGGTGCTCTTGACCTGGAGCTCTATTATAGGGCAGCACAGAGTGCTCACGCTTATTACTGGATACACAGTCCTGCTGCAGTTCCTCGCCTCCGTATCGAAACCATCATTGCTGATCCGGTACCTCTACCGGCGCTCCTGTTCTCACCTCGTGATCGACGCACCGGCATAATAGATTCATTGAACACGGTAACGCATGCGTGGCACCATATGCTGGACGTACAAGCCAGTAGTTTATTGTACCCTCCGTCAGCACCTATCCATTGGTGCTCCTGGCTCGCACTATGCAGGGATAGGAGGGTCATAGCGGCGTTGAGAACGCTAGGTATACACAATATGGGGGACCTCTTTGCTGCTGGCACTGCTCGCTCATGGGATCAGGTGGCTGTGGAGGGAGAAATGCCTTCACTAATATCATGATTTCAGTTCCATAGGGTGCGACATGCACTTAGGGACCTCTTGGGTGAGGATATGACAGAACCGCCAGAGGTTGAGGCCTTGACCTACATCATCCAGGCTAAGTTGCCCGCCAAATGGGTATCCCGGCTTTACCGCACTGCCCTCTCGGAGAGTCATATCGACTACGCTAAGCCGCGACTGGAATGGCCAAGGGATCTTGGGGTGGATTTGTCAGACGAGATATGGATATACTGCTGCTCGAGCACCAAACGCATATCGCTTAATGGATGCCATAGGCTGATCCATTTTAAATTTCTTAATAGGGTATATTACACCCCGAAAGACTTTATAGATGCGGCCTACGTGAGAACCCACAATGTGTAAGGTGCGGAATGATGGTGGCCGATTTTCTTCACATCGCTTGGTCCTGCCCGGGGATTGCTCACTTTTTGAGCCAGGTGTATGCAGAGATGAATAGGGTCACAGATCTCACACTGACTCCAGATCCCCTTCTGGCTATCCTAGGATATTCTAAACCCCTCCTTAAACACCTCAGATGACTAGTAGACATGTCCTTCCTCCTGGCCAGGAGGTGTGTTGCTCTCTCCTGGATGCGGGCCCGACACCTACTTTAGAACAATGGACTAGGGAAATGTTATATTGCTGTACACAGACAGAATTATATAGTGAATTAATGCCCCCCCCCCTCGTAACAGACCTAAATACTTTTGGTCCTGAGCAGGAGACCTACACAGGACTCTACAGACGAGGAGGACGTAGCCACGGCTGCCGGAGTGGAACACACGGCTGCTGACATGTAATAACTCTGTAGTCAGGACTACCCCCGACGACTCGCATACATTCAAGGTGGACAGTACACCAGGGTCACAGAGGGAGTGACCACTGATTGGGTGGCACCCCCTGTCGGGGAGCGGATGGCTCTAGGGGGCTACCACGTTGAATAATGATTTGGTACTGGATTGTCGCAATGCTTTGGGGGTCAACTTTTTAAATGTATTAATGGAAATGTGTCATTTTATAATGCTTGCCACTGATCTCATACTTTGTACGTACATGCCTATGCCTTGACTTATTTACTCTTGCTACCTTAATTCTGTTCTTCTCTCTGAAATGCCAATAAATTAATTAATTTTTGTTTTAAATAAACGTCAACCATACAAGCTTTTCACATCCTGTAATAGAAGATTACATCAGGACCGTTACAACTTAGACATTCTTTGGCAATTCAGTCCACTAAATAAACTGTGTACTGGCCCTTTTTATTCAATATAATGAGACCAATATTCCCATCTTTAAAAAAATTAGGAGTAACCTATTGATGAGAAGTCACAAGATAGCACTGCAATACTTTTGACATCTGTAAAGGGGATGCAAGGTACATTACCAAATAAAGGTAAACTAAGGCTTGCAGTAAAGTTTTAGTCTCGCAACAATGAATAGAATGGATTTTTTCTCCCAAAGGTAGGGCGCAAAATATTCCCTTTCTGAAAGTTTAATCCAGAGCCCTGCATCCACCACTTGGTCGAAATGGTGCATTCTAACCAGGGCATAACCAAGCACACCATCAGGAGCATAACTTCAACTCAAAGGGATGCCGAGAATCCAGAGACGAAGACTTCCGAGGAACAGATCTTCACTTTGCAAGTCTGGTTTAATGAAGGTGTTCATGACACTAATTAAATACATGAAAGGTGCGAGGAGAGGTTTGAGAATGCTTTGGGTCAATGATCAAAATCACTTTCTTAGGTGCCAGGCCCTTTCAAGATGAAGGGCCACATCTTGGATAGATGAAAGGATAAAATACAAGGATGACCGAGTAATTGTTTGAGGAAAAGGTGCAATGTAGTGTTATCCAATTCTGGAGTCATATGCCATGCATACATTACTCATGGTGACACAAAAATGCAGTTAGAAATGCTGGGAATATAAAAAAAATTTATGATATATATATTTTTTTAACTTTAAAGTTATAATGACTAAACAGGTGTGCGTATCACTGCGACACGCTATTTGAATAACTGTTCTACATAAAGTTGCTCAATACAAATGGTTTGTAAATAGGCAAGTTAGGTGTGTATATCACCGAGAAACGCAACCTTGAAATGATGAAAAGTTCCCAAACCAATATGGTGTTTGCGTGTGTGACGTGATAAGGTCACCCCGCTGCACGCATTTGTGCGTCTTCTGTACTTAAACATGCTCATATAACTGTCTCGTGCACCATCACCTGCTCACCGGTGACTCCTCTGCTTGCGAGCCGGCATTCACCCAGAAATCAGTACTTATGGGTGACGAAAATCCCCAAAAGCAGGAGACACGAAGACCAAGTCGATGCCAGAACTCCTCAAAGAAACATTGTGAACAGTGTTAGCCGAACATTGAAAAACCACAGGCTGCGAAACAACAGCCACCTCACCCAAGTTGGAGCTCCTACTCCTGCTCTGCTTTGTTGCTGCCTCAACTACAGGCAGGGGACCCGCAGGGCATTGCAGCGCCTGCCCGACGAGGAGCAACTGCCCGATGATGAAGCATGACATCCTTCGGGGTGTGTGAGGGCAACAAGGAACAAGACTTGTTCTTCCCTTTCACTATTGAGTCCAAGGGCTAGGACCCCTATTTCTCGGTCTTTTTCTTCTAAAGGAGTGAGCAAAACTCTGCACACCTCCCTAGGAAGAGTGTCCCCACCCTTTGTGCATCTACGCTCAACTTTGAGCACAGGCACTGGACCTTTAACTAGCTCCTGGTCCCCCCCCCCTCCCTTCTTTCTCTTGTTGACATATGCCTCAACTAACTACTGCCATTGCCAATTAACTATCTGCTGGCAGGAATCCCGGGCCAGTCTTGGCAACCTCACAATGGTGAAAGTCAGGGAGATGGCAGGAAGCAGACAATTTCCACAGAATGTAGGTTGTATGGATGCTCCCCATGGGGTTACATTTTCAAATACCATAAATCGTCGCTATATGTGGCAAGGAAGAGTATCCACACACCTAAGATTAAGAGTGCTTTATTGGAGCATCCATGATCTAGAGATCGGCTGAATAACGGACTGTAACCACTTCCAGAATGTGACATCTTTACCATTCAAGATGTTATTTGAATACAAATAATAAGAGTGCCAACATGGCAACCGAACACAGAATGTTTAATAACCAGACTTATCACAGCTCCTAACCGGTTAAGGAATTATAAACGCTGTAAACTAAGGGAAAAGCTCCAAAAGTTAAAATGAGGAGCGGATCAAGATAATTTAATTACATACCAAACACTTGAATCAACATTGATAAGGTATTTTACCCAAGTACTATCAAACAGCCTTGATATGGTACGGCTTTTCCTAGAGAATGAATCAGATCAGTAGAAGTGTACCAATGTACAAAACGGTTTGGCAGGGCAAAAGAATTGACTAAGGTGCTCACATTACTCAACATGCAAAGAGCATTTCTGCAAGCCTGTGCTTATATGCATATTAAGCACATGCACTTTAAAGCCAGACCGAATGGCTTTGACAATGTGTGCTTTAGAATCGTGGACAAACTGTAGTTATTACTCTGCCTTTGATTCCATCTGCTCAATAAAACAAAAACCAAGTCTTAAAAAATTATTCTAATGCATGCACCTAACCTTTGTCTTTCTAGCTTTTCATCAGATTGTTTAATTCTGCTGAATATACCCAAAATCAGTTCTTACTGATAAATCAGCCATAATTGCCTTTGTCCCCTGTCTTCCCGGTGGTGCTTTTTAGGTCTCGCCTAGCGTTGCAGCACGCATGCGCTGCTCGCTCTCCAAGACATATTGTAGCACAGTATGTTTTAGAAGTGGTGTGGAAGCCCCGCCCATCTTTTTCATTGGCTGGAGTCATCGTCCATGGTAAATGCTGGCTCACGACTGAAAATGAGGCTTCTTAGTCCCTCCTCGTTACTGCCCGGTCCCCTTTTGGGACCGCCGACAGGGCTCGAAAAATTGACTCGACCGCTCGCATTTGAGAGTTAGATTAACCCCATGCGCGCTGCGGGTTTTCCCGCTGTGCGCTGACTTTTTTGAAAAGCCGCGGTTCATGACGAGCTCAGCTCGTCATGAGCAGCTCAGCTCGTCATGAGCGTACGACAGGCGTAACTCATGACGAGCTGAGCTCGTCATGAGCGTGGAAGGGGTTAATTCAGGACGAGCTATTTTTAGGTCCTACTCGCCCTTTCTGGCGAGTAGGAAGACAAACTGACATTTGACCTCTGCCTCTGAAAGCAGAGGAAATGCGACAAGATATCAAGATTTAAAGGCATCTTTATTACTCACAAAGTAAATGAGCAATAAAGATGCTTTTAAATCTTGTTAACTTGTCACATTTGCTCTGCTTTCAGAATCAGAGGTCAAGTGCATTTCACTCAGGTCAAGGAGATTTTGTAGGTTACTAGACCTGCAGGTCTAGGGCATTTTTTATGTTTTTTTCTAGCTCTGCCCCATCAGGACTGGATCGTTTGCTTGTGGCGTTATACTGTCTCCTTCAATTAGTTGGTAAGAACTTTCTTTTTTTTCCATTTGGCCACGATGCAAATATAAACAGGCAACTACAGCTTTTTTTTTTTTTTAATGGCAGCCGCGTGTTTATTCCGTTAGCGTTGGACTCTTGTGAGAACTTTGACAACCTGTGATGTATGCACCAATCACATAATTTACCATGTGCAGCCCTTGATGATATAGCGTTATAAGCACAGTAACACACAACATCCTGTGAAGTGAATGCGCTCGCGGGAGCCCTCATCTTCTCTTGTCCAGAGCGATTTGCGCCACGGGGGCCCTCCCTTGGGGTCAGGCGGCTCTCCAGTGTCGTGACCTGACTCCAAAGTTCCCCGCAGACCCTGCCCCAGCTCTGGTCCTCTTCCCGGACGGTCCTATGCCCCTCAGAGTCCAACAAGCCTGCACTGCAGTCCGACACAAACTGGGGCTTCACGCCACCCTTGGACAGAGTCTTGGAGCACGAGGAGGAGGGTGACATGCTAGACGAGGACGAGGAGCTGCTGCCGCCGCTCTTCGCTGCCAGGGGGAAGTGTCTGCTCTACGGTGCCCATGGGTGTCAGGCGTGCCGTGGATAGTGCGGGCGGCGGGATATGGCAATACCCGGGCCAGGTCAGCTCCTGTCCAGTAGCTAAGGTGTCAGACACCAGTCCCTCCATCTCTCGGACTCCTCAGCGGACGGTGCAGGCAGCGCTGGATTTCTCCACGCTAGAGATGCTGCTGCGCAGCTTCTGTTGCGTGTCTCCCCGCAGTTCTGTGAGCTCTGATGATGAACCACAGCGAGGCCTCCAGCGCCGCTTCCCAGAGGCTGCAGGACAGTAGCTGACAGACAGCCGTCCCAGCCAACGGGGCGCCGCGGTTGGTGGGCCCCGCCAAAAGGGAACACCTGAGCGAGCTGTGAAGGCACCGGGGCAGCAGTGAGGGCGCACAAGTGTGTGGGAAAAGCAGATGTTGTGAGGGCAAGATGGAGACCGCACAGACGGTTGTGTGAGCTCGAGCTCCCGGATTTGAATGCCCCACGCTTTACTGATGAGATCCAACTAACCGAGCGTAGGCTCTCACTTGATTCTTTACAGTTCCCATTGACCAGAGAGGAAGCATCTATCAGAACATTAACTCCGAAGACCAATATCTTACAATCAAATTCTAACTCCCCTTTGGCCTCCCAATCCCAACCTCTCACGAGTTATGATAGGGAGATCGACAACACTACACCTGTACTGACAGGGCCTCAAACTCGAAGACAAAGTAAATTAATGAAAGGGCATATAACAAGAATGAAACAGAAGGGATATAAGGGGGGTAAGGATGGAAGGAAAAATGACCATCATGGCTCTAGTTCTTTAAGAACTGTTTCAGTAGAAACTCAAACAGAGGTAACCCCCAACCACCCTGAACCACATTCAGAAGTCTCCATCTCAAACTCTAAAGAAGTCTCACAAGGGTCCAAGGCTCCTATCGAAGATCTTGTTAAAGAAATTTTAGAAACACACATTAGGGCTATGACGACCCAGATGAGTGCACTCATTGATGATAGATTTGGCCGCATAAAGAAGATCGAGCAATTGAAAGAGACTGTACACTTAATCAGTGTCCAACTAGAAAAGCCAAAAACTACCCACAGTAGCAAGGATTCTACCATCACCCAAAAGGAAGGACATACGCAAGCTACTCAAGTGATTATGTCCGGTTCCTTAAGGGAACCTCAATCAGAAATTTTAACAAGACACGTAGCAGAGGATCCCAAATGAAGGGTCACCGCAAGGGTGGAGAACAAGAGTAGTCAAGGGCAGGATAAAAGGGACAATTTAATTAACTCTATTGCCTAACCCAGCACAGATCATTTAGATTTACCACCACCTGCATCCAGTCCCTATGTACTAATCCTAACGGGGGTCCCAGCACTAAAACAGGCACAGATTGAATCTTGGCCTTCCCTTTGCAATAAAGTGGTGGATTGGTTGATAAAACACAAGCATTTTAACCCTCAGCACATAGACAAAATTTTGATGGCTCGTAGAGTGGGGTGGGTCGGCTCTTTATTAAAGTCTGCTCAGGGAGACGGCATAGTCAAACTTTAGGACGGCGCGAATGGTCCACTCTCTTCTAAACCATAAATCAGTACTTCCCGCTTTACACACAAGCATTACGGCCCTCCCTCTGGGTTTCTTTTACAAACCTGTCCCAAGGTCTAGAGGAGAAGGAAACGGCTCTGTTATAACCTCTAACAGGTTTGAGCTGCTATCACCCCTAGAGGAAGTGGACTGACAAGCAATTTGTGTACCTGGGACCATCTCCCCCTCAAATGAAAAACAGCGTGGGCCAGTCAACAATCCCCCCTCTTATACCTCCTTTGGTAGCAGTTTGGGCAGTTAACCCTTTACTTTTCACCTCCAAACCCACTTTGGTTCCACTGGTACTGGAGCAAGAATCCCTGACTGCTAACTCCGGTAATAGGTCTATCCCAAAGAGTTTGTCCATAACAAATGGCCTAGACCTAGGTACAGGTACCTTAACTGACAGAACCATCCCAAAGGAATTTAGAGGCTCGGTAACAGCCCTTTCCTCTGCTGCAAGTTCCACGCGAGGGGCTCCATTCAGCATTATTTTCTGCAATATTGCTGGCCTCCGCTCCAAGATCAATGAAGGCGAGTGGCTTACCTTCGCGAGGACTTATGGCATTCTTTGCCTCCAAGAGACGTGGGCTGTTTTACCTATCCACCTAAATGGTTACAAAACTTTTTTCCCCCGCAACGCCATCTCCATTAGTGGTCTATATTTCCAACTTAATACAAGTGAGGGAAATGAATGCCCTAAAAATGGAGGATAACTATCAGATAATCTTAATAGATATTAATAAACTGGACCTTCTTGTGTTAGTTAATTTCTATAATAATTTACAGCAGTCCCAGTTAATTGCCACCTTGAAGGAAATCAGTTATTTTCTCCTAGGCTTTAACAATAACCATTAAGGGAAAAATCCTATCATCATTTGGGGCGGTGATTTTAATTTACCCCTCTGTGAACGCAATGATATTACATGTGGCCTTCTAGATGAGCAAGCCAACAAACAACATGACTCATTTTATCCATTCACACAGTGGGGTTTGTTTGAACGAGACTATTTTCATCCTGCAATTGGTCTGTGCAAACGAATTAATGTCGCCCACTGTTCCTCTAACTCCAACTTTTAATGGCAGGGGTGCCTCTAGCTGTATTGATTTCATCGTCTTGGCAAGTAGGGCTTCATCCCTTATATTGAATTTTAAAACCCATGATTGTGTATTTAGCGACCACTTCCCTATCTCAATTATCCTTTCTCTTTCGCTGATACGAGGAAAGGATAAGCGGACGAATTTGTATGGGGAGCAAAGTTTGGTCATGAACAGATTAAACGGTTACACTCTTAAGTGGGCCCAGGCTGATCCGGAAAAGATTACTGCAAAGGTTGTAAAGAACTCCATGACTGCAATTAGCGCCTGTTTGGCTGACTCATCTACCCCGCAGGAGAATCTTGACAACTTTATGGTAGTAACCAAATCTGTTAAAGAAGCCTTAAATGTTAAACCTAAAGGGACAAGAAAAAACAAGGTTGGTTGGTTTAACTCTACTTGTACCAAAGCATATTCAAACCTTAAAAATGCTCTCAATAAAACTCCAAGGGACAGAGAAGAAATCACTCATCTTAGGAAGACATACCATAAGGCCCTAAGACAAAGGAAATCAGAATTGAAAGAGGAACTATGGGCAGAATCACATAAAAGTTGTGTAACTAATGATAGTGCTGCTTTCTAAGAGGTCATAAATACTCCATTCCTGTCTGGCCCCAGGGATACCAGTAAAATAGAAGCTGTGATCGATGAATCGTCCTGGATAGACAATTTTTCTCAAATATTTGAAGCCAACAGCAAATTTGTCTCCAGCTCAGTGCTATCCAGGGACGAGTAGCAATAGTATCAGGTCCCCTTCTATTTCACTTGACCTAGATTTTACTTTAGCTGAAGTTGAGCAAGCCCTAATTGCCAGTAAAGGGGGCAAGGCCCTAGGCCCTGACGGGGTGCCTGTCGACCTCTATAAATTTAAAATGGATCTTTGAGCCCCGATTTTGCTCAGGGTACTAGAAGCAACCGGCAAAGTTGGACTGTTGGATTCTTGGTCAGAATCCATTTTGGTTCCAGTTTTCAAAAAGAGTGATCGTATTACTCCAACTGGCTACCGTCCTATTGCATTATTGGACTCTCTCGGAAAAGTTGTGGGGCGCCTCATTCTAGAATGCCTACAGTATTGGACTGAAGACAATAAGATCATATCTGACCTCCAGTACGGATTTAGGGAAGGCCTGGGGACCATAGAGCAGGTCTTAAACCGGACCTTACTCGGGGGTAAATACGTGGACGCGAAGGGCGGGAG
This sequence comes from Lissotriton helveticus, assembly GCF_964261635.1. Taxonomy (NCBI): domain Eukaryota; kingdom Metazoa; phylum Chordata; class Amphibia; order Caudata; family Salamandridae; genus Lissotriton; species Lissotriton helveticus. The sequence continues at coordinate 770,761,488 of NC_136067.1, read as the reverse complement.
ATTACATATGGCCTACATAGATCTCACTGCAGCGTTTGACTGCGTAGGTCACTCAAAGCTCTGGGATATTTTAACAAGAATGGGTGTTGACCCTCTACTAGTCAACTTCCTTCGTGAAATCTACTCTAATGCTACCGCCAGAGTGAGATTTGGCTTAGGGGGTGAACTGACAGCACCGTTCGCGGTTGAGCGTCGAGTCAGACAGGGCTGTGTCCTGGCCCCCTACCTCTTCACTCTCTATACAAACGGTCTGGAAGTAGCCATGTTGGAGGGGTGCCAGGACCTACCCCTAATCCAAAACCGTCCGATCCCCGCTCTCCTCTACGCGGACGACGCGGTGATCATTGCCCGCACTCCCTTGAACTCCAGCGCTCACTAAACCGATACAACTCATTTATGTCAAACTTAGATCTAAAAATTAATATCAAAAAAACTTTTAGCATGAATTCTGGTCAAAAATCAAGAAAAGGGGGGGCGTGGCCAAGATGGCGGAGTGAGTGGTCGCACTCTCCGTGAGCTCCTCCAAGCCTGGGCCCTTAGTCCGCTAATATTCGCTGATCTCCCCCCACGTTGCTGAAGCTCGGCCGCGGGAGGTGGGGGGCACCCAGCGACGCTACCCGGGGCACCGACAGACTCCGTGGCTGCTGTGGAGGGGCCTCGGAGGCACTGCCGGGAGCGGCGGCGGCACAGTGCATGGGCCGGAGGTGGAGGCGGAAATTGTCTCGGCGCGGTGGTGTTGATCGAGAGGCGCCTTGGAGCTGCGTGGCCTACCTGGCGGTGACAGCTGCACCTGCCCGAATTTTCGGAGGGTCCCGGAGGTTTGGGACGACCAGCACCCGGAAGCGGAGGGGCTGAGACGCGGGCCCCGGCGTGAGACACTACACGAGGCCGGGGCTGCGGCCTGTGCGTCGGTCCCTGGTGTTACTCAGGGGTGCCCTCTGCCTGCCGCGACTTACTAAGGGAGGCGGGAAGGAGCCGAGCGGCTTCCCTGAGGCCGCGGGTGATCCCGGTTGCGGTGAGGAAGCCCTGAGAGGACGATCGAGTATTGCGACGCCGCTGGGCGAGTGGAACTACGCGACGCCGCAGCTGCGGCCTATGCATCAGGTCCCGGTGTTGCTTTGTGGGTGGCCCTTTGCCTGGCGGGCTTCATTGGATGAGGTGGGGAGGGCCCGATCGGCTTCCCCACCATAGCGGACGACCTTGGCTGCTGTGCCGACGCCCCGGGAGGATGAGGCCTTGGGGCGGTTAAGCATCGCAACGGCCTGCCCGGAGATAGCCCCTCCATGTTTGTCTGAGGTGAGGTGGCGTGGTGGACAGGTAGCGTGGCGCAGAATGACCCGCCCTACTAGTGGCCCAGACCCAGGACACAATAGCCGTCGGAGGCGGTGGGGTGCTGCTTGCGCTCGGACTGAAGCGCCGGTGGGCCTCCTGAGGCCGTAACAGATCGAGGGGAGGCCGAGGGGAGAGTGCTCTGGGGCCAGTGGGCGCGCTGGTGGCGGACGCTTCGTGCACCGAGTGCCGGGGACCCAACGACTTCTACGCAGGCAGTGGAGACGGAGGGAGGTCTCCTATCGTGGCCACCCTGGGGCTGGTGCCGGCCGGGTTCCCGCACTTGGGGCTCAGGAAGACATAATAGGCCTGGAACTGGAGGTGAGCGGACCGCTGGGTCCTCTGAACGTGCGGCTGTGGAGCTGGGTTTCCTGGAGGGCCGTACGTACCGGTCTGTTGGGTCTGTTGGTGGCCCCGGGGCGGTGTGAGCTACCGCGGCCTAACAGGGACACAACAGGCTGCCCAGGAGTGCGCTCTCGCTCACAGAATGGCTAGCAACAAAGGGATCAAGAAGGGAGAGCGGACTTTGCCGGACATGCTGGGTAGAGGCTCCGCGAGGCAGGATCGGGGGCAGCACTCCCCGGGCCACTCGAGCGGCTCCCAGGGGGCGAGCGGAGGAGAACCCCTGGTCACCAGATCTTTCCTGGAATCTCTTTTCAGCTCCCTACGGGAGGATTTCCAAGCATTGAAGCAGGAAGTGGCTGGAGAAGTTCAAGAGGTGCGGAGGGAGGTCGATGGCCTCGGTGAGAGGGTGACTACGGTGGAGGAGGCCGGACACGCACGGGACGAGGAGATCACGCAGCTGCAGCAGGAGGTGGTACGGTTGCGGGACCAGCAACTTGATCTTCAGGCACACACTGAGGACCTTGAGAACCGATCCCGGAGAAACAACATCTAGGTCCGGGGAATTCCATCCAGAGAGGAGGGGGAGGACGTGGCTGGATACCTGAGAGACTTGTTCAGAGAGATACTGGGAGAGCCGGTCGACTTCCCCATACGGATAGACAGGGCGCATAGAGTGGGCCTACAGCGTCGGACCTCGGCGCCTCCCCCCGATATCCTAGCCTTCCTACCGGACTACCCCCTGAAGGAGCGGATCCTCCGCGAAGCACGAAAGAAGCCATCCTTGTGTTTTCGGGGGCACCAGGTGGCCCTCTTCCAAGATCTATTGGCAATCACGTCACATTGCAGAAACGCAGAGCCTTCAAAATAGCAACTGACTTCCTGCGGGAGCATGACACTCAGTACTCCTGGGGCCACCCCTTCCGCCTCATCTTCCGTTGGAACGGGACTCTGCATCAGCTCCGCTCCCTCCAAGATACCTGTGGGGTGCTGGGAATCACCACGACGGACGAAGAAGCGCCCACCCCGCGCCGTTGACGCATCACTAGAGATGGCTGGCAGTCGGTCCCTGGTCGACGGTCCTCTACTTCCTCCGCACGACCAGACTCACCTACTATCCGAGCAGAAATGGACAGTGCGGTGCGGGAGGTGGCCAGGGACACGGCATCTGGTGATACTGCACTGACGGCCTGAGAGAACTCCGGGGGGAGATCGACACGCCTCATCAGTAATGCAGGTTTGAGGGTCCGGGGGAGGGGGCGGCGGGTGGGTGCGTAGTGGCTGGACGTCCACTTCAGTAACTTTCCACAGACTCGTCCGTCGAGGACTGGACTTGGACATTGTGGGTTCTGGGGACAATTGGAGGGTTGGGATGGGGTGGGGGGGGTGAGAGTTGGGTCAGTTTTGGGGTTGGGCTGGGAGTGACGGTTGGGGGGGGTGGGGGTGGAGTGTTGTGGGTGGGGAGAGGGGAGTTGGAAGGGTGGGGGGGGTCGTCCAGTGCACTATGCAGGTTCTAACAGTTTTGACAGCACTCCTATACCTTGCCTGGTCCGGGCGGGGAATTTATGCTTCCATGTACACCTGTTTCTATGCCTCCCGGCACTTTTGAAGTGGTGACCCTTAATGTCAGGGGCCTCAACAACCCGGTCAAACGGAGGGCGGTATTATCCCTTCTAGAGAGCACTCAGGCGGATGTTTGTCTCCTCCAGGAAACACACCTACTATCACGAGACACACATAGATTGCGCTCACATAAATTCCCAACACAGTTTTTCTCCTCTAGCACCACTAAGACGGCGGGGGTTGCAATCCTGGTGGCCAGACACTTCACAGGGGAAATCCTTCACAAACACGCGGAACATAAAGGCCGACTGCTAGCTTATCGGTTCAGGGCTGGGAATATCACTTTTACGGTTGGTTCTTTGTATAGCCCTAATGAACAGCAAGTACGCTTTTTACAATCGGCGCTGGTAGACGTTACTGCTTCGCAGGATAGGCACATCATTATCGGGGGTGACTTTAACATGGTCTTTAACTCGGCCGTGGATAGATCGGCTCAACGCTCCCCGCAGGTCGGGAATTCTCAGCTGGGTGTAAGGCACAGTTAGCGGAAGTGGACGTACACGACCTCTGGCGCCACATGCATCCCATTGACAGGGGGTATTCGTATTACTCCCATGCCCATAAGACATACGCAAGGCTGGATCATCTCTTGGTCACGACTCCGGTGCGGACCCTGGTCTCAGCGTCGGACATGGGAGTGTTGTCCTTATCGGATCATGCCCCGGTCGCCGCCACTCTGCGTCTGCCGGCGGTGGCGGGTCCTTCCAGAACATGGCGCCTCCGTGACACTGTGCTGCACAGGAAAGTAGTGGTTGACCGCATCGAGGGGGCAATCCGAGAGTATCTGTCCCACAATGACAACCCAGACACCACAATGGCGACGCGGTGGGCGGCCCTAAAGGCAGTCCTGAGAGGGGAATTCTTGGCCATCTCCTCCGCTGACAATAGTGAACGACAGGCCGAGAGGGACGAACTCACCCAGAGGGCCCGCAAGCTTGAACAGATACACCGTAGGACGGGTGCCCCTAGTGCAGGAGATTTCTGACGCCGCGGGGACGGTGGTGACGAAGACGCCCACATAGCTGACACGTTTCTCCAATTTTACGCGGATCTATATACCGGAGACTCATTGGATGACGCAGCGATGTCCACATACTTGGACTCGGTTGCATTGCCCTCTCTGCACCCCTCGCAGGCAGAGCACCTGGAGAGGGACATTCGACCGGAGGAAGTGATTTCCGCCATTGCCAGACTCAAGCATGGCATAGCTCCGGGGCCAGATGGGTACACCCCACTTTTTTATAAGACGTTCTGCACCACCTTGGCTCCGATCCTCACCCGCCTTTTTAATTTGTTTGCCACTCCGGGAGCCATTCCATCTGACCTTTTGTGCGCCTCCCTCACGGTTATCCCCAAGCCCGGGAAGGATCGAAGACACTGCGGCTCCTACAGGCCGATATCCCTCTTGAATGTGGATTTGAAGCTGTACACGGGGATCCTCGCGGCCAGATTAGCCCCCCACCTCCCGAGACTTATAGATCCGGACCAGGCGGGATTTGTTCCGGGGATACAGACAGTAGACAATACCAAGAGGATTGTTCACCTCTTGGAGAAGGCCTCCCGGATTCCCGGGGAGAGAATGATGTTGGCGGTGGACGCCGAGAAGGCGTTTTACCGGGTGCATTGGCCTTATCTCGAACGGGTCTTGATGAAAGCGGGCATAGGAGACAAATTCCGCTCCATGATCCTTAATGGTTATAGAATGCCGACCGCGGTCGTACGAGTGAATGGCTACAACTCTAGGAGCTTTAATATCGAGAGGGGTACCAGACAGGGGTGCCCGCTCTCGCCATTGCTCTTCGCCCTCTATATGGAACCCTTTGCCCAACGGGTGCGTGATAACCCGGCGGCGACGGGGGTGCGGTTCGGGGGCTTTACACACACCATAAGCCTCTACGCGGATGACGTCATATCGCTAGAGGATCCCCGGACTGCCCTACCGGCTTGCATCAAGGAGCTGGACTCCTTTGGTGCTGTTGCGGGTTTTAAAATTAATGTGGGGATATCGGTGGCTCTGGATATCTCCCTTAAGCCGGCCACTAGAATACACCTACAAGGCCAATTCCCCCTGCTCTGGTCGTCGGAGCTGGTACCTTACCTGGGGATCCAGCTGGCCCCTACCTTGCCGGCCATGGTAATCGCCAACTAAACAACAACAGGCAAGAAGATCCGAGAGGAACTAGGACGATGGAATTGTGGCACTCTTTCCTGGTTAGGCAGAATAGCTGCTGTCAAAATGACGGTCCTACCCCAGGTCCTTTATCTATTCCGAGCCTTAACGCTCCAGCCACCAGTCGGGTGGATCCCCCAGCTGCAAGCAGACCTCTCCTGATTTATCTGGCAGGGTAAGAAGCCCAGGATGCGCAGGGCTCTTTCCATGCTAGCCCCGGAGGCGGGAGGACTAGGCATACCGGATCTCCGCAAGTATTTCCAAGCTACGCAGCTGCGCTATTTGGTAGAATGGAGCAGGTGGGAATCAGACAAACACTGGCTGTTCCAGGATCAGGCAGTGGCGGGCCGACCTCTGCAGGAAGTCCCATTTCTGCGCCGACCACACCGCCCCGCGAATCTGTATGCCTCCTATGTCACCAGGGTGCCGCTGCGGGTCTGGGACGCCACCAGCCTGGTATACAATCTCACTACGTTCCCGTCGCCACTCACACCGTTGGTAGACAACCCGGACTTTACGCCGGGGATGGAGAGGGGGGCCTTTGCTCACTGGCAAGCGGCCGGGTGCCGGGCCCTGTGTCATTTATATGGCCCGGAAGGAGTCATCCCTTTTCCGCAGTTTCGACAGGAGTTTTCACTCCCTGAATCAGAGAGACTCCGCTATTTACAGGTTCGCCACTGGGCACTGCACCCACAGACATGGGAGTCGGCCGACAGGCGACTCTCCCCATATGAGAACTGGCTCATGACTCGCTCGTCCGACTCGAAACTGATCACAGACCTCTATAGGCTATTGCAACCACCTTCCTCACATCTTTACAATCCGGGAAGAGAGCGCTGGGAACGGGAATTAGGCAGGACACTGACCCACAAGGAATGGGAACAGATATCCTATAGGGCGAGACATTCGGCATACCACATGGGCCTTACTGACACGCTGACTAAGGTATCTACCTATTGGTCCTATACACCAAAACGGGTCCACGAAATGGACCGTAGCAAAGACAACACCTGCTGGAGAGGGTGTGGGCATCGGGGCACATTGACACATTCTATGGGATTGTCCGCTTCCAGAACCCTACTGGAAGGAAGTGTTAGACAAAATTGACTCATTTTGACATAGAACTGCCACGCTTCCCCGCAAACACCCTGTTGGGACTCCCGAATGGGTTGATGTACCCCCTAAGATCCCGCAGGGGTAGACAGATAGCCATCGCACTGGGTTCAGCAGTTCAAAACATTTTAATACATTGGCGCACTACCACGATACCCTCTCTCACGGGCTGGCTACACAGACTAAGGCACGTACTAGGCATGGAGAAATCATCACTCACAGTGGCGGGGGACAATGAGCAATTTTGTGACCTCTGGCAACCATTTCACTCCCTGCTACTCACTGAATTCAAAGAACTTACCTGTCCTAAATATCTACGTCTCCCGAGACTCACGAGCCCGGCAGTACCGGCTTCTTGAGTGGGTACGGGATCCGCCTCTCTCCATGAGGACGACCGAGGTAGACGGCTTAGGGATGGCCTGCGCACTGGACGATGGGTGGGAGGGGCAGGGTATGGAGGAGTTGGGTGTTGGGGTTTGGGGGGGGGGGGGGGGAGTTTGTATTAAAAATGGTACTTTAACATTGTAACCCTTCACTGCTAATGCGGACTAGCCCATGATTGAACTGTTCTTTAACGATCTACCGCTGTAGGTACGGCTTAGTCCGCACTGACTTATTCCTTCGTACACTTTGTATGTTTGTCCATGTACGTTACACTGAATAAAATACTTTAAACCTAAAAATCAAGAAAAGGGAGAGCCATCTATATAAATGACTCTAGGGTGGAGAATACACCTACTTATCCCGATCTTGGAGTTGTAATTGATGAAAAAGGCACATGGAGAAGAGCTATAGAGGCCAGAAAATTGCAGTTCTTAAAATCAACCATGGCCCTAGTACATTTTTCCCAGAGATTAGGTAAACGACCCCCCCCGAGGAGATGATCCGTATCTATCAGGCCAAATGTACTAGTACAGCCATCTATGGGGCGGGGTGTGGGGTTATGTACAGGCGGAATCACTCCAAAAAGTGGAGAACTGCTTTTCAAGGTTTCTCCTTGCCGTCCCACAGAGTACGTCTACACTTAGAACTAGGCTTGCCTTACATCACTGACATTATAAAGATACAGCCAATTCTCTTATGGCATCGCCGCTAGACGTCAAACAAGTTAGTTTTTACCCAAACTGTCCTAACGGACTGTCTTTTACTTTAAAACGTTAATAAGATTGGTTGGCTTCAATACGTCAAGAAGTTTTTTTACGATCTCGGTCTGGAGAAATACTATCACTATCCCTCAGAATTTACACAGATCTCAAGGAAATTTTTTTTTTTTAAATCAATGTTTAACCCATCTGGCCGATCTCCGCTTAGCATCTGAAGCCAATAAAATCTCAGCTCAGCATTCCTTGTTGATCCAAACTTCTTTGGAGATTCAGCCATATTTAACCTGGAAACTAAGCAGCTATGACAGATACTTGCTGACCGGTTTAGGCTTAATACTTTCAACCGATTTGTTACATTTCCAACTGTTAACGACTGTCAAAGCTGTTATGCCAATGTCCTTGTGATGGTATATCCCCTCAGTCACTTCTCCATCTGACCCTTTTTTGTAAATTTTACAATGAACCTAGAAAGCGTTGGCTAACGCCAATTCTAAAAAGGTTGGGGCTACGCCAATGCCGTCCCACTTTCATGGTCCTACAACTTCTGGAGTCCGACCTTCTAGCTTTAAATATAGCTAGGTTTATTAAATTTTGTATTCGTCACAGAACCAATTTATAATCGAAGATTGATGCACTTTAATTCCTTGCTGTACTCTTTTTAAATGTAAATTTCTTGATGTTAATTCCATTTTGTATTTAACTTACTGTGTTTTTAACAAATAACTCGTGCTCTTTTTATTGCAAAATGTATTAACTTGATATGTATATACTTTTATGGTTTTCTCCTAAGTGAAACCGAATAAAGTAAACAAATTGAGTCAAATCCACGAATGAGACCCAGGGTGCAGACTTGAGAATTAAGATCCCAAAGAGAACAGCTGGAAACCGTAGGATACAGGAAACAACAAGAAGAGCTGCAGCACACGTGGGTGGAGAGAGGGACCGACCAAATTGTCGCCAATTTTGTAGTGATCACACTGAGGCAGCTAAGTGTGGAAACAATAGGTATAATGTCTGTCCATCTCCACAGCTTCCAGGAAACACAGTAATTGTCCCCCAGTGTTCAAACATACACATTCCATCACCATGACAGTGAAATAGGGCCTTGCATCACAAGAATACAATGAAAGAAAAAAAAAAAAGAGAAAAGAAAGAATACAATGAAAGGAATAGAGACTACTACAACATCCTTGTCTGCTTTAAGCGACTTAGAGAGAAAGTATGAGTCTTTAGCAACACGAGAATTACTCCACCAGTTCCCATTGGACAATTTCACAGCAATCTTGTGCATTTCCACAATTTGTTGTCCGAGCTGGCACAAGCAACAACTGCCACCAAGAGAACACTAGTGGCAAGACACTTATCAACATTCCAGGTGACATTATAATGATTTTGCCAGCATCACCACACAGGTCTCCCCAAAAACCACATAATTTATCACTCAAATATCAACTTTAAAAACATTTTAGAAATTCAACCATTCCTCTCCAAACATCAGCTTAGTTTATATGTTCGGAAAAGAACCACATTTTCGTCTCCAAGACACACGTGTCAGTTTTGGTATGTATTTATTATTTATTTCAGTCTAACAAAAGCTTATAATTTAGCAGTCTCTATAGCACACAGGAGAGCTACTTACAAGTAGCTCAAAAGCTACTCACTCGTTGGAGAAGCCAGATCGAATATCTCAAGTACTGCATGACCGGTATCTTGCCTAAAGGGTAATTCCAAATAATGGTCCCCATTTCCAAGAAAAGGGGGGGATTTATCCCTGCAGTAAAAAGTGTAACACGTGTTTTTTATGCTGTTCACATACTTGTCTTTTTATTTATTCAACTGACGGGATTTCGCTACAATTCAGTGACACCTAGAGAGTAACAGGCACAAAATAATAATAATCATTTGACAGTTTCCCCGCATTTGAGAAACGGTGTAAAACGAGATGCAAAATAAAATAATGTCTTTTTGATAGGATCTCTTTAAAAGGGAACGCGTTTGCAAACGAAAAAAACATTAATTGTAATGTGAATAGAGACGCATCACAGGTTTCTTGCGGATTAGTGACCGATACAGGGACTCCTCTCAACATTTGGTTTTTTGTGCATATCGGGGGTCCTGTTTCTGCTTCTCTTTGCTGTGCACAAGCAAGTGTGCTGCCCGATCACTGCTGGTCAAATGCCAACTGCAAATATTGTAGCAGCTATGCAGGAAATAATCTAAGAGTTACCGCATACAGCTAATAAAAATAGCATAGGGGAACATATACTGGATCCCGCCATAAAGGTGTATCGCAGGTAGCACGGGCTATGTACGTGGACGAGGGGGTAGAGTGACACTGACCTGCTTGGCCAGAAAGTCCCGGAGCTCGGTGCTGCTCTTCTCGTTCCTGGCCGCTATCAGCTGGAGACAGTCCAAGCTGAGCTGCAGGTTCTCCATGGTCCCGGCAAAAAGGCCACTCCAGACCGGGTGCCTCTGTGCACCTCCCTCGGCGCACACACAGCACAACACAGCAGCGCAAGCTGAACTGCCCCGCCACACGTGGGGAAGAACAGCCTACTGGGGAGAGAGCGCTTCCGGAGCGTCGCGTCACTGCGAGGAAAGTCCTGATAGGAGGATCCGAATGAGACGCTGCGGATGAAATAGGAAAAGACGTGGCCATCTTAAAGAGCAGATATTTTATCGTATTATCAAATTTTCCCTTCCTCGCTCGGCAATAACGTAGACCGACGTAATTGGCAACATAAGTGCATAGTCTAGGAGCATACGTAAACATTATTTTCTCTGCTTCTTTTACTGTATTTTATGTGTGCAATTTCACTATTTATGATTAAATTATCTCATCAATAAAATTATGCGGCAGTTTTTATAAGAAAATGAAATTTTGTAGTACTTCAGATCTATACAGGTTTTATTACAGATGTCCCTGCCCAATCTGAACAGGATAGAATAGGATTTTTAAAATGGCTGCCACGTTTGCGCAATAACTGTGTAGTGTACACACTGAGACCCGTGGCTTTATTATTTACTGCTTTCTGACCATGAAAGAAAAGTACTAGACAGTCCGGCTCCGACGCTGTTTCTTGGATTTTTTTCACTGTTGGGCTCAGTACTACAAAGAGCATGGAATGCATGTTTTCTTGTTCTTTATAGTATGCATGTAAATGCCAGTCCTCCCTATTCAGGCTGAATTTCGGCGTTTTCCCGCGTAGAAAATCCTCTTCTTTACAGTGCATGTCAATCAGGTTAATCTGATTCTTTCTTTTTTCCCCAAAAATGTCATTTTTTCTCTGTCCCACATGTTGCCATGTATGCATCGATCTTCCAGCAAAGGGAACATTGTGTAGCCGAGCGTAGATTTTCATTGCATGTTTCCAGCAATACCAGAGTATTATTTCTCGCAATTACAAAGGAACCGCTGTGCCTTGGAAAGCCTGCAATTAAAACGACGATTTCGGATTACTGTTATCTGTCAACTTTTGCTCTGAGTTTTCAATTTTCTCTCGGTAAAAAACATTCTCTCTTAACTACATTACAGTTGAGAATCCATACACATTTCTCATGCCCCATTCAAATCTTCCTGGTTGATGTTTTCAGATTTTTGCAGATCGTGTTAACTATTGTTATTTTTGGTTTTCCTTATGCATCTAGAGAGAAACGATCCTCGATTCGAACTTTATTCCTTTGGCTCAAATTTAATGATACAACGCAGTCACCAAAGTTCGATTTCTTTCTAGAATCTTTCATGTTCGTTTTAGCAATTTCGTAAAAACAATGCTTCAGCCTAGCCAGGCTGTAACTTTTTGAGGCTGCACTATAGACACCCTCAATTACAATACATTTAATAACAACATGTATAAAACTTGAATACAAATTGAAACGGCCCCGCCCCGTCATTCTTTGTTCAATGTGAACCTTTGTGATTCAATGAAAAATTGTCTAGCAGTCGCGACAAAGAATTTTCAATTCTATTAAGGACACGGAGGCGAGGATTATGCTTCTCTTATCTTTACTGACAAAAACAGCAGCCAATAAACTTTAAACTGGCATGACCCCGGAAGGCCAACCCCCTCCATCAGTCTGCACCAATCACTGTCCAGTCCAACACATAACAATCCTTATAAAACCGGAACCTTCCTCTTTCTTTGCGATTTCCTCCGCAGTCCAACCAAGACCGGAACCCAACGTGGTAACTATCGCATCCTCTTGTCCGAAGGGGAACACTTCTCCTCCTCAGCTGAAACCAGCTCAGCCCGCAGAAATCTTTTCTCAGGTCTGCTTGTGCTGATCACCTGAAATGAAAATACATGTCGTAATGGCTATTCCAACAATAAGGAATACAACAAGCCATAAACATAATTCGGGTGGGTAAAATACATCACATCTTCAAATCTCCATACAAAGTACATCACTGTCAACCCGGGTGGGATAATCCTCGCCTCCGTGTCCTTAATAGAATTGAAAATTCTTTGTCGCGACTGCTAGACAATTTTTCATTCTATGTCAGTCCACGGAGGCTCCGATTATGCTAGTTTAAAGTTTCTCCACCACCACCGAGGCCACATCCACAATAGGTTTATGATAAAACGTTTTAAAAGTAGATTCAGATGACCAATCAGCCGCAGTCATGATGTCTTGAAGCCGAGAACCGGCACCAAAGGATTTTGAGGCCATAGCCCCTCTAACAGAATAAGCTCCAAATTTGGAGGAATCAATACCCGCCAGACTCAACAACCAGGAAACCCACCTGACCAGAGTAGCATTGGCTACTGGGCGGAAAGGTCTCTGTAGGGAAATCAACAATTGACCAAAATCGTTCCTAAACTCTCTAGTACAATCCTCATATACCTTTAAACACTTTACTACACACAATTTACTGTGGTGAGGAAATGCAGGATAGGAAATACATTTTGAGTGTGTCTTAGTTCGCTTTGAAATTGTAAAGGAAACTCCAGTGGGAGTAAATACTCTACCTGACAAATCCAGTGCTCGAATGTCCGATACTCTTCTGCAGGAAATCAAACATAGCAAAATCGTAAGTTTCGCTGAGAGCTGCTTTCTAGACAGACCCTCATTAGCCGGCCAAGCCGATAAAAAATGCAAGATAACAGAAACGTCCCAAAGTTCAGTATATTTGGGTTGAGGAGGGTTCACCAGCCGGATCCCCCTGACAACCTTACACACCAGTGGATGTTCCCCAACAGGTTTACCATCCACATGCGGATGTCCCGCCGAAATAGCTGATCGGAAAGTATTCACCGATCTGTATGCCAAGTCAGACTGTGCCAAATCTGCCAAGAAATTCACAATCATAGAGATATCTGATCCCACTGGATCTCCCTGCCGTTCGTTACACCAACCAACCCAACGTCTCCAAGCTGACTCATACCGCTTGTGGGTGGAAGGTGCCCATGCCTGTGACAAGAAAAAGAGAGTGTCCTGAGAAACTCCCGGCACTTGCCAGCGTCTCTGGAAAGTCTCCACGCCATGAGAGACAACTGATCCAGAAGGACCAGCGAATGTTGAAGGCCCACTGGGTCCGTAAGAAGGTCTGGAAACGACGAGATTCGCACTGGTGATGCGCATGCAAGACTCATTGCGACCGGAAACCACGCTTGAGTTTTCCAACACGGGGAGATCAAAATCACATCCGCCTTCTGCCTCCGAATCTGAGCTAGAACCCTCGGGATCATGATGAACGGAGGAAATGCATAAAGAATGCCCGTCGTCCACGATTGAAGAAAGGCGTCCGAGCTGATCGGCAACGAGTCCGGACGCCAACTGAATAATTGGGGCAACTGTCTGTTGAGCCGTGAGGCAAACAGATCTATCGCACACGGACCCCATAAGTGGTCCAAAGCCCTGAAAATCCTGGGATGCAACCTCCAATCGCTGGCATCCCTCAAATATCGAGAGTTCCAATCCGCTGTCACGTTGACAGATCCCGGAATGTACTCTGCCGTCACCGAGATTTGATGGTCCAGGCAAAAATGCCAAAAGTCCTTGGCTATCTCCGCCAGGAGTCGAGACCTGGTGCCTCCGAGGCGATTTATATACCGTACCCCGGACACATTGTCCATGCGTAGGAGAATGCAACAAGAGATCTTTTGAGGGGATAGAGTGCGCACCGCAAAGGAACCCGCCAGGAGTTCCAGGCAATTGATGTGGAGATTCAATTCTTCGCGGGACCAGCGGCCCCCGGTCTCCACAGCTCCGCAACGGGCTCCCCAGCCCCACCGGCTCGCATCCGACTCTATCACCACTTCTGGGGTGACAGCAAAGATGGCTCTGCCGTTCCAGGCCTCCATATGCTCCAACCACCAGTTCATCTCCGTGCGAGCGTCCGTCGACAGGGAAACCTGTTGAGCGTAAGTCACACCCTTGCGTAGATGCAATGCCTTCAATCGTTGCATAGCTCTGTAATGCAAGGGACCCGGAAAGATCGCCTGGATGGACGATGCCAACAGCCCCACCAGACGTGCTGAGGTCCTCAAGGAAATTGTCGGAGAGACAAGCGCTTTCCTCAATTCCTTCTTGATCGCCACCCTCTTCTTGAGCGGTAAGAGCAATTGAGCCTTCACTGAGTCGACCTGGAACCCCAGGAATTCCATAACCTGTGAAGGTGTCAGAATGGACTTCTGCAAATTCAAAAGGAAGCCCAGTTCCAGAAAGAGGTGAACCGTCCATGACAGATGGAGTGAAACAACCTCCGGGGAGCATCCCAAAATCAGGATGTCGTCTAGATAAATGATCAGCCTTACGCCCCTCTCCCTTAAGCACTGAACTATTGGTTTCATCAGTTTGGTGAAACACCAGGGAGCGGACGAGAGGCCAAAGGGCATGGCGGCAAACTCAAACCACTTGTTGCGCCATTGAAATTGAAGAAAGCGTCGATGCGGTGGAAAAATGGGCACCGTCAGGTATGCGTCCTTCAAATCCAGACGTACCATCCAATCCTGTTCTAACAGAATGTCGCGCAGTAGGTGTATGCATGGCCTTCCATTTTGAAGTGCAGATACACAACTCATGCGTTGAAATCTCTGAGATTTAAAACCAGTCGAAAGCCCTGGTCTTTCTTGGGAACCACGAAGACGGTGCTCGCAAAGCCCTGAACGTGTGGCAAAGTCTCCACTACTGCTCCCTTTCTGAGCAAAGCCAGCACCTCTGCGTCTATGAAACTCTGTTCTTGTAGGGAAAAATGCAGTGGCAGGGGCGCTTGACGCTGCGCGGGGGAGGCATAAAACTCTATGTGTTACCCTTGGACAGTTTGTAACACCCAGGGATCGGTTGTTAGCCCCCGCCACTTGTGAATAAATAAGGCCAGTCTGCCTCCCACCATGTGTTCTGTTGCACAAAGAACTCGTACCTGAATAGGAGTTGTCTCCTGAATTATTCTGTTGTCCTCAGTAGTTTCCTCTCTGTCCTCTGCCACGACCTCCTCGATTACGGGAGGGATAGAAGTTGGGGCGCTGGTAACCTCTGCCTCGTTGCTCACCTCCACGTGAGGTCTGATTAAAACCTCGGCCGGACCCTCGACCTCGCTGACGTCCGGCCCTGTCAAAAACACTGGTGTGAAGCACCTTTTTTATCGTAGTCTGCGCCTTGTCAAGCGCGGAGAAAGTGGCGACGTATTTGCCAATTTCCTTAACGAACTTGTCTCCGAAGAGCATGCCGTTAGCCATAGAACCTGGTTCATTGGTGGCCATCTCTGCCAATTGGGAATCAATCCGCATCAGAAAAGAGCGTCTCCGCTCTGTGGACAGAGCCACATTCGTATTTCCCAAAAAGCACATGGCGCGCTGGGCTCATTCCATGATATCAGACGTATTCATAGGCACGTCCTGTTCCTTGGCCTTGACCGCGGCCTCCAGAATTTTAGTAAGGGGTTCAGAGACGTCCAGCAATTTGTCCTGGCACCCCCGCCATGCTCTATCCAGCCCCTTTTTAGGGTCCTTAGCGAACTTCCTCATGAACGCTGTCATGGTAGGATCAAGGTTCGGAGTGTCCATCACTTTCCCTGTCACTGAAGGTCCGGGGTATTCCGATCTCAACGTGGCTCGCACCGAACTCTCAAAACCTTGACGCAAGTTATTGGTGACATAATGCGCAACTTCAGCACAGGGCACCCATTCCGTGGATCTAGGGTGAACTATACTATTAGGGTCAAACAGAAGGTTCTTAGGGACCTGACTATCATCTGCCTTGTATGCTGAGTGCTTAGTCTTCCTAGCCTTCTTTTTAGAAGCAATCAAATCCACCTCCGAGTCCGAAGTACCAGGTGGTGTCGAGGAGGAATCCCCCAATGTCTGATAAGCCATAGAGTCATGGTCCCTCATTACTGACTTGGCCATCTGCGCTAACTTGTGGTCCTGGGACTGAGCAGAGGTATCCTTGCGTGAGGATTTAAACTTTCTCTTGCCCGAGGTATGATGGGACTTAGTAAAAGGCTTTAACGCCTTAATCAGGGCTTTACTAACAGAGCTCTGGTCGTGGGTAGCCAGGGCTTCACCTAAGTTCTCCTCCAATTGTTCTTCCTCAGGCTCATACTGCTCGTATTCATTGAATTCGACCCACTGGTCGCCCTCCTTGGCGTAATACGCCATATCCAAGTGAAAGGAGGTGAGGAGGAGATTAACAGGGGGGAGCAACCCAGGGGTGTCTCTACACACACTCTGCAACCCCAGTTGCCAACACACCACAGAGGCAGGTAGCTATACGGTGGAAGGAGACCCCTATTAACATTCAAGCTCCCCTAGAGCAAAGCTCCTAATCCGGACACGCTCCGGTCAGCGTTCCTATGAGGCCAAGGATTGATGCAGCCTAGAAACACGCACTTCGCGAGGAGCCGGTAATGCAAAATCGGAACTCGGCTCCTCGCGCATGCGCGTCGTACGGGGGCACACACTCGACTGCTCCCTGCGCGCGGGCAAGCCGCGTCTGCCTCCTCCTGCTCCACCGCCCCCTAACGCGCTCAAACGCACAACGCAGGACGGCGGACCGGGTAACGAAGAAACCCGACGTCAGATAAAGTCGCGCATAGCGCTATACAAAGTCGCGCATCGCGCAAAACCAAACAATCACAAAATCACACACCATAAACCCCCATACGCTGAAGCAAATAAGGGAAAGGCACTTAACTAGCTGCTGCAGCAGCAAAGAAAGAGGAAGGTTCCGGTTTTACAAGGATTGTTATGTGTTGGACTGGACAGTGATTGGTGCAGACTGATGGAGGGGGTTGTCCTTCCGGGGTCATGCCAGTTTAAAGTTTATTGGCTGCTGTTTTTGTCAGTAAAGATAAGAGAAGCATAATCGGAGCCTCCGTGGACTGACATAGAATTCTATGACAGGACCAGAAGCTCCGATTATGCTTCTCTTATCTTTACTGCAAAAAATATAGCAGCCAATTGAAATGCATTAAACTTAAAACTACATATCCCCAGATCATCCAGTCACGATGAAGCTAGCCCTTTAAAAAAGTACTGGAACTGTCATCTTGATTCCTCTTTCCTGCTGCTGCTCAGTAAGTGCCTATTGTTTTTCCTACGATAGTTCTATGTTATTAATGTGTATATTGGACTTCTGACTCTGTTGTCTCCATCACTGAATTTCGGTTTTGGCTGAATATCAGCCGGGTCAAAAGAATACAATAGACAATTGGCATTCTCAGTACCTTAGGGATGACACCAGTTGGAAGCTTCTCCCAACGACTTTTAGATCCCTCAATACCCTCTGGAGTACTTGCTAGGTAGACCTCTTTGCGTCTCGTCTCAATTGTTAACTTTCGATTTTCTTCAGTTGGTGCCCAGATCCAATGGCACAGGCGACGGAAGCCTTTCTCCAGGACTGGCCGCAAGTTTGAAGTTATGTGTTTCCCCCATTCATTATCCTGCCCTGAGTCCTTTCTCAAGTCCAGAGGCAGAAAGCTGTGATCATTCTGGTAACTCCGATGTGGAAGGTGCAATCTTGATTACCGGTTCTGTTGGAGATGGCTGGTCGAGCTAGCTCAGCTTCAGAATCTGTTATATGACCTTGTGGTTTATCCTCATCCTCTGAGCCTATCCAAACAACTCAATCTGATAGCTTGGAAGGTTTCAGGAAAAGATGAAACATGTCGGGAATTTAGCAACAAGCTAGATTCTATATCGAGCAGGCTTGGTCAGCTAATACCCATAAACATCTTGCTTCAGCATGGCACAGAAGGTTAGCTGGTGTAACAAATGGAGTGCTGAGAACTTCCTTGGCAAATTCAGGTCTGACTTACATATCAGTAAATCATTTTCGGTCTGCAATTTCCTCAGGTCATTGCCCGGGTTTAGGCAAGCCTATTGGCGAACATTCTTTGGTGTGTAAGCGATTGCAGGGCATTAAACTGGCAAAGCCCCTTGCCCAAATTCTACGATTTTATGAGATGACAACATAGTTCTTAGGTTTTTGAAACGTTTGCCAGATAATCCTGCATTATCCTATAAGCAGCTAAACTTAATATCTTGTTATGTTTAATCTCCTGTAAGAGGGTATCAGATGTTCATGCTCTAGATCTTTCATATAGAATATTTTCTCTGGATGGAGTTTCTTTTTTCCATTGTTAAGCACACTAAATCCATTCCAGGTGTGGAAAAGTAAATTTTGCCATGTTCTGTGTCCCTACGCGTCCTCCATCATATGTTATCTGTGCATGATTAATATGCATATGTATTCCCCATGTTCGATTAAAGACGCAATTACAGTTGTGTCCATCTCTAGTATGCCAGTTTCCAGTTCTCGTGAAAACTACGAATATCAGGCCTATGTAAAGCTACGTTGCCACGTTTCTCAGTGTGCACGTTATTCCATTGTAAAGTCCCCGTTTCTAGGCCTCAAAAGGGCCTGGACACCAGATTCAGCTCCTGTCTCCTGAAGCCTCGCTGAGGAGCGATACAGCCCCCACCTGTATTCCTGACCCTTCACTTACTTCCTGCCTCGCAGTGCCCGGTTCAGCCTGGCTCTGCCTCTGAGTCTGCCAAGAGTATGTTATGATTCTAGTTATCAGTCCAGCCCTCTTTCTCTGCATTCCTAAGCTACTGAACTGCATCAATAGTTACCGTCATAGTCTAGCCTTTACGTCTCCATGTAAGAGAAATACTGTATTTATGGTCATTTAATATTCTTCATCACGCACTACATGTAGAATAATGCATGCTCCAGTCTTAGAGTCTGTTAGCCTTTACCCTGATAACTTTTGGATTCTATCAACATGTTCTCTAAACATCAGATACTAGATACTGTTTAGGTACATGTCGCCCTGACTCTCCAAACTTCAGTCTCTGCTCCTAGCACAGAGTTCGTAGCCCCCAGCTTCTCCTAGTAACACGTCATTGCCAGTTTGCGCGCACCATCAGGTTAGAAGTCCCGGCTCCTTAGGTAGCCCCCTCCATGTTTCCGCCCTATTCATGACATATTCTGTTACGTTTGCATCACATGTTTATGTATACGCCCTGTTACACCTACTTTCACCCTTATCTTTCGCGACTACTACGCGTCACACCCTTTGCTCCACCCACTGCTCCGCCTATCGTATGTATTGTAATGCAACTGTTTTAGTATATATGATCGTGCACTGTTATTAAATGTTACGCCGATTCCGATCCTGCCCCCGGCAGCGCTGCCATCCTATTCCTGTGCAGGTTGTCCTGTTCCTGTCCTTATGCTGTATTAATCCTGCAAAACTCCTACTACCTCGAATCTTGACTCTTATTTATTGAGCTATCTGTTATTCATTTATCCATTCAAAAATAGAGGTATTATTTATTTATTTACCACATAATGGCGCCCGAATAGGAACTTGCCCTTTCCCCACGCGTCGGTGAAGCCACGCCGACCCCCTGACCCTCTGCAGTCGTGACGGAACTCTTCTGCGCACCGGCAGATATTTCTGCTTTAAGTATCCCTCAGGCCCACGGAGGAGACGGAGGAGGCGGTCCAGCATCCAGACGAGACGGTGGAGGAACGCGGCGAGTCCCGACCAGAGCCCAAGCCGAGAGTCCAAGGTCCGAGGTATCCGGAGGCCCACCCGTAACAGAAGTCCGAAGTTCGTCCGTCCGGCGTCGAAGCAGTCCAGTCCAGTCCAAGGCCTTCCGTTCTTGCTGCCCGGTGAGTACCGTTGCTGGGGTAGTATCTAGACAGGGTCAATCTAAATTGTCTCTGGTCCGATGGGTCTGGGTACGCAGATCTGAAACGAAGTGTTCACCTAGGTGGATACGGGTCTTGATGCGTCCCTTTATGGGACCGGTATGTTCCGTGCTGTTTCAGCAGCGCATCCAGTAATTCTAGTCTGTTCCGTTCTCGAGAAATTCATGTGTTTCTGTTCTCAGTGTTCCAGGTAGTATTCTGTCCGAACTGTTGCTTCATAATGTTATTCAATGTATTTTCAATGTCGTGGTATGCCTGAATTGTCTTCTCAATTGTTATTGTTCCTCGTGTATTGTATTGTGTTCAGATTCAAGTTTGCAATGTCCCTCTTTTCGAGATTACGTCAGTTAAAAACTAGAAAGGGTCTGCTAGAAGAAGCAGTTCCTGTCCCGCCTAGGGACAGTCCAGGTCATTTTATGTATCAGAAGCATGGCATAAGCGCCATATTATATCTAGATTTATGGGTAGAGTATACCAAAGAGTTAGAGGAAAAGTATAGATGGCCCGTATCGGGTACATGGGATGCCGAGTGCATCATGCGAGTAGAAGAAGCATTATGGAAAAAGAAAGCCAGACAGTCACAGAAAGATGCCATCGAGTTATGGCGCAAAGAATCTCATAAAAGAACCGAAAAAGAAATCAGAAAGTCAGAACTAAGTAGAGAATCCTTGGAACGAGCCCAAGAAAGGGAATTAATCGAGATAGGTGAACGAATTAAAACCAAACAGTCAGACAGACAGAGGCATGCCCTTATTAAGGGTATGTACCCTCTTCTTGCCGAGGGCTTGCCAAAAGCGACCCCGGAGGCATCCAGTAATTTTCCGCCACCATTAGTTCCGACCAAGCTACGTCACAAACCGACCGCAGCTGATATTTTCATTTCGTCCTATTTGGACGACACAGTCCCGGAATATGCAAATCCCGCTCCGCCAGTCCCTGTAAATCAGGCACTTCCCACTTCTCCAGACACGGGAGTACCTGTTACGGTACCCCCGATCCAGCCCGCCATACAAGTCCAGCCTGCATTTCCATTTCCCACTCTGCCAGGACGAAGAGCATCAGTAGACGACTCTAGTTTAGGGGCCGCAGGAGGAGGTCCTCTAGGAACCCCGCCGCCACACAAACGTTTAACGTTAGCCGAATTACATGCACAAGCGTCACAGCGTACGCCCAGATATCAGTCTGTTGCAGAAATAAGAAAAGCCCTTAACGAATGTGGCTATGATCCAGTCCCAGGCGAGGATAATATGGTATTATATTCATTACGAGTGAGAAAGGTGACCGAATATCTAGTCACCCTACCAGATATGAAAGAAGATCTAGACAGAATATATCGTTTCATCCGTACAGGGAATGATCCAGAAAGTATTAGTGACGTCATGTGCCAAAGAAAAGTTGAAGTCCAGCTTATGCTATTAAAATTTCTGATTAATTGTTTAATACGAGAACAAGATTATCCGACCAAAGATCAAGCCGAAATGAAAGTCCTGACAAAATGGAGTGATAATATAGCCGAGGGTAAGCATAAGACTATCGGTAGTATAGAGAGTATGTACAAGAAGATTCGTAAAGAAATAATAAGGATACACGAACAACGCAAAGAAACACGAGTAAGCGAGAAAGAAAGTAACTCTGATACTGAAGAGGTAGAGGACGAGAATTCTGACAGAATAGCGTATGTAGGAAAATCTAGATTTCCAGATCGCCATTTACGTCTAGAACACAAGCCAGTTTTTCACCATCCAGCACCAGAACAAGGTTCTCTAGAACAAGTATTTCAAGCTACCGACCACATTCTGAAATCACGAATCGGTTATAGTGAGTTAAGTACCATGCATGAACAAGAACTAGTCCGATCAGCAGTCCGATGGATTACTGATTCTACCACTTTTCCAGACGAAATAGTGGCACAAATGTTTCTGAAAATGCCCCAGCCGAGCAACGACTGGCGGGTATGTACATGATCCAGCACCTCATTACACTGTATGAGGGTCAACACTCTGATCCAGGTCCGTTACATGATGTCCTGAACGAGTTACTCCAGTATAAATGGAAAGGTTTGGGTACCGATTTAATTAGTGTTATTCTAGAACAGCGCCACAAATATAGTATGTTTCTGAACCCGCATTTTGTTCATGTCTCACCCCCAGAAAGTAAACCCTTTTACATAGACAGACAGAATCCGTTACGAGAAGTGCATCCAGTTAAGACAGACGGTGGTGAAATGCAACGAGTGTTTGTTTACACCCCGATCACAAAGATGGAACTCTTAGAGATGAAAAAGTTAATTCCCTGTCACGATAAAGATCCAGCAGGGTTCCACCGAGAATTAAAAGACATGCTGCGTATGGGAGAATACACGTATCCAGACATAATTAAAATGTTAAAGGTCCTGTTGCCCGCAGGGGTATATGAGAAACTCAAGGAAAAAGAATGGGAGGTGGGAGAGAAAAAGATCGATTGGGCAGTTCTAGAAGCTGAAGACAAGGCACGAGTACCAGGTACCGGTCTTGGAGACAAATGTAAAGAATTACCTGAACTGTTAATACAAGTTTTGCCCAGACTATTAGCAACTAAAAAGGAAGACTGGGATGCAATCTCAGCCTGTAAACAGAAGCAAGACGAAGACACTAGTGATTTTTATTCTAGATTTGAAAAATGTTTTATTATAAACAGTGGCCTCAAGACAAGTAGCGAGTCATACCCTCATCTTTTTGTTACTAAATTAGTCGAGAATTCAAGTCCACAAATTAAAAACCGAGTTTTGAAAGTCGAAAGTACCTGGCAAGCTAATACCCCGTCCCAGATGTTACAGATGCTTCAATACCACCAGAATAGAATCAGAGAAGAGCAAGATCATGAAAGGAAACGTATGAAAGACACGAAAATGAAAGTACTAGTTGCACAATCCGTTCCTCAAGACAGTCAGAAAAGGGGTCCAAATCAAGCCAGTCATCCTGCAGCTCCCGTTAAAGGAAACTGCAATTATTGTAAACAGCCAGGTCATTTTATAAACGAGTGTGCAGTTCTGAAACACAACATAGCTACCGGTAAGACTAAAGAAAGACCACGTCCGCCCAGACAAGAGCAAGTTACACAGACTTCTCAGCCACAGAATGCACCACAGACAGTTACTGTACCGCAGCCTATCGCTGCAACACAGCATGTTACACAGCAGATGTACCAGTATGCACAATCCGAGTATCCAGAGTATCAGCCATATTCATGAAACAGCCTAGAGAGGGAGGTAGGCTTGCCTCTCATCGAGATACCTGTAGATCAAGAAGGTCCCTATGTCCACAGTCAAGTACTAGGGAAAGACAGAAAGTTTTTGATTGATACAGGGGCAAGTAGGACCACTATAAGTCACGCCGAAGTTCCAGGGGCTCCGCTCTCAGGCTCTAGAAATGTTTCCCTTGGATTTTCAGGAAAACCTATTGTAAATGAAATATCAAAGCCAGTTACTCTAGAAGTAGGTCCATTGTCCCGCACTACTGATCTGTTACTTACTAAGTCATGTCCAGAAAATTTATTAGGCATTAAAACACTGAAAGAGTTAGGTGCAGTTATATGCTGTTCCCCAGAGGGAATACGATTGTTCCTACGTGACTTCAAGGGTCACTATGTATTACGAGATTTTGATCCGAGATTGTCCAATGTCCCGCAGCATCTATGGGCGCAAGGTCCAACTGATGTTGGCTTTATGCAAATCACACCCCATCGTGTGACTCTCAAGCCAGGTGTAGTCCTGCCACGAATCAGACAGTACAGATTGCCACCTGAGGCTGTAGTAGCCTTATCCAAAATTATTGACGAGCTCATGGCTCAAGGAGTAGTTGTAGAAACTGACTCCAATGTATGTAATTCTCCGATCATTCCAGTCATGAAACGTACTGATCCAAATGCACCCCCAGTATATCGATTAGTGATTGACCTTCGAGAACTTAATAAATGTATTATTCCCCAGTATCCAGTTGTCCCAGATATCTCTTCCCTATTGACAGCCATTGATTCCGAAGCCTCATTTTTTTCAGTCATAGACCTCAAGAACGCGTTTTTCAGTGTCCCCATTCATTCAGACAGCCAGTTTCTTTTCGGATTTTGTTTAAATGGAAGGAGCTATATGTTCACACGAGCTCCTCAAGGTTTCACAGAAAGTCCAAGTATTTACAGTCAAGCACTCAAGAGACAACTAGACAACATTCTCATGCCAACTGACACTGCCCTGCTCCAGTATGTCGATGATCTACTGATCACAGCCCGTTCTGAACGTGCTTGCGAGCGAGCGTCCCTTACAGTCTTGTATTTCCTAGCCGAGATGGGGCACAAGGTGTCCCCTTCAAAGCTTCAATTCTGTGTCCAGCAAGTGGTCTACTTAGGACACTTACTGTCCAAGAGGGGTAGGCAGTTGACACCAGACCGTATCCAGTTAATAGCGAGTCTTCCTCAGCCCAAGACCCAGAAGGAGGTACGTGCTTTTATCGGCCTTACTTCTTATTGCAGACAATGGATTCCTCAGTATGCATTTCTAGCCAAGCCACTGATACAGTTAACGACACAGGAGGCAGCCGTATCGACTGTCCTCCCTTGGACATCTGAACATACACTTAGTTTCAATGAGTTAAAGAAAGCCCTATGTCAAGCTCCAGTTCTAGCAACACCGAACTACAGTAAGCCTTTTACACTTTTCGTCACAGAACGCGAAGGTACAGCATTATCTGTTCTCACACAAGATCAAGCAGGACAATACAAGCCCTGTGCTTATTTTTCGAGCACATTAGACCCTGTAGCCCAGGCTCTGCCTGCGTGCCTTAAGTCAGTTGCAGCCACAGCACTAGCTATCAGACAAAGTGATTCCATAGTCTTAGGACACTCCCTGACAGTACAAGTTCCACACTCCGTGGAAGTTCTTTTAAACCGAACACAAACTCAGCACTTGACAATTGCACGTTTAACAGGTTATGAATTGACACTGTTCCAGCCACACATAGAAATCAGACGCTGCAACGTTTTAAATCCTGCTACACTGTTACCGTCAGTTAATCCAAATCCTGCCACACACGACTGTGTGGAAGTAGTTAACATCATGACCAAGCCAAGACAAGATCTGACAGATATTCCATTACCAGATCCCGACCTGACACTTTATGTGGATGGTTCATGCATGAGAACTAGTACAGGAGAACTAGTCGCCGCGTATGCAGTGACTACTGACACTGAAGTTATAGAGACACACCGTATTGACACCCTGTCTGCTCAAGCAGCAGAGCTAGTTGCTCTGACACAAGCCTGCATACATGCCAAGAACCTGAAAGTTAATGTTTACACGGATTCACGTTACGCATTTGGAGTTGTACACGACTTTGGAGTGCTCTGGCAGGAGAGAGGTTTCATGACTTCTCATGGAACCAAGATTCAGCATGGTCTCCTTATTCAAGCTCTGTTAGATGCTATACATTTACCGACATCCATTGCTATCATGAAGTGCAAAGCACATACGAAAGTTACTGACACTATTTCTCAAGGTAATGATCTAGCAGATCGCACAGCCAAGCTTACAGCACAGACTCCAGACATTTCAGTTAATCCGATACAGATACACACTCCAGATCTGACTACATGTATGACAGTTAAGGACCCTACTCAAGATGTCATAGATATCCAGTTACATGCTACTCCCGATGAAATCAAGAAATGGTCTGAACAAGGAGGGGTCCAGATAGATCAGGGATGGTTAACGAAGGGTAGAGCCACATGGTTTCTCCCCGACTCTATGGTTCAAGTCATTGTTAATACCGCACATAGTCCAGCACATTTAGGAGAAAAAGCTATGTTAGACAGTATCCAGAACATTTGGTTCAACAAGCATTTACGAGCTGCAGCCAAGCAGAAAGTCCGTACCTGTATGATATGTTGTCAGTTCAATCCAGGTAAAAGTGTCCCGGTGGAACAAGGTGGATTCCAGCCTCCTGACCACCCTTTTGAAGTCCTCCAGATGGATTATATCCAGATGGAGCGATGTCGAGGTTTCAAGTATGTCCTTGTAGTTGTATGCGCTTTGTCCAGGTGGACAGAAGCATATCCAGTCCCAGATTACACAGCCGCGACCACTGCCAAGCAGTTGGTTCGTGAGTTCTTCCCCCGTTATGGACTCCCTAGAGTCGTGTATTCTGACAACGGCCAGCCATTCTCATCTGAACTCATGAAGCATGTTTCCCTGTTGTTAGGGTACCAGTGGAAGTTCCATTGTGTACGCCATCCTGAAGCAGCCGGTCTCGTAGAGAGACATAATCAGACCCTGAAAATCCGCATTGCAAAAGTATGTCAAGAGAAAGGTGTAGACTGGCTAATAGCTCTGCCGGTCGCCCTGTTCTATATGCGCATGGTCGCACATTCCAGATCAGGCCTGTCCCCGTACGAGGTCGTTTTCGGCCGCCCCCCTAACATGTGGGGTACTCCTAGACCCCGAAGTATTACCGATGTTTCAAGTAATATGCTGACAGATTACCTAGCTTCCTTGATGTCTGCCCTCAACTCTTGTCGTTCACAGGTTGCCGCCGCATTTCCAGACAATACCGAGGTGGCACCGCATGAAATCGTTCCCGGATCCATGGTCCTAGTGCGAAATTTCGATCGCTCAAGTCCGCTGGAACCTCGCTGGAAGGAGCCCCGACAGGTCCTCCTCGCCACCCGTACAGCCGTGAAGTTGGAGGGACGCAAAGGCTGGGTGCATCTTTCGCACATCAAGAAGTTTTATGGATTGAAGCCAGTCTCAAAGAACATTTCCGAGGATTTAAAGGACTGCCAAAGTACTATTCTTAAGGACTGTCCCGCAAAAGACAATGTTATTGCACCCTCCCTGTTAGAGAAAACTCCGCAACAGGAGTATAAGCTCAAATTAAGGTCTAGTAAAATAAGTCAGCCAGTTTGATTGTCTAAGTCCTCCCCTAGGTGAAACGGTTAGACCGGTTTCTGACATGTATAAAATAGACCCCCATAGTGAGAGAGTTAGTCAAAACTCAATCCGATGTATCGTTTTTCTAAGTTTCATATTATTTCTCAGCATTATGATTTCCTGCACCAGTTATGCATTTTATCTGTATTTTCCAGTTTCCCATGTAAATAAGTCTTCTAATGTTACAGTAGAGCACACGTTTAGTGATCTGCCTCCTCATGAACTCTCTTACCGCCTCGCTATGCGTAACAACTCATTTATCCGCATGTTACATTATTCACACCAGACCAGCAATGCCACTAATTGTTGGGTGTGTGGTCGACTCCCCCCTTTCCAGACCCCGAAGGGAGTTCTGCCACTCTTTCCTTATCCATTTTCACATAATGGTTCGTGTGGAGCATGGTCCACGTTAACGTCATCCTCAACAGATATGTCTTTTCTTAACAGTACATGTTTTCCAGACAAGCAAGGTCTTCCCCACAGAACAGGGTTAGATCTAGAAAACGAAGTTTACAATTTAGGTAATTATTCTTCGAATTTTATGGTCCTGAATGTTCAGTCTGATTCTACTCCAGACTTACCTGCTATTTCAGTACTACCAGTCAAAGGCGAATTATGTGTCCGAAATAATGGTTCCGTACATGTAGGACATAGTGATTGTACTACTATTATCAAGTATAGTGACAGTGGGAAATCTATTTTCAAAGCTTCACGTCATTCTTATTTTATTTGTGGTCAGACCGCATATGTTCGTCTGCCCCTCGATTGGGAGGGAACCTGTTACATTGCCTTCCTACTGCCACCTGTTTTCCTAGCCCCACCTGATTATCATAGAAACACACATCTAGTACACATTAGACATAGAAGGGAGATCGAGTCCCCAATTGTCGATTATACTGAAACTGCTCTAGAACAGTATACAGATTTCAATAGAGGTTTCTTCTTCTTTATAGGACCTATCCAGAATAGTAAGCTAATCCGTAGGTTAACCAGAACCCTTGAAGCTGTAGTAAATGAGACTGCCTCTGCTCTAGGTAACTTAACTGAAGAGCAATCTGCTATGAGATTTGTCGTTTTGCAAAATCGTCTCGTCCTTGACGTCATATTGGCCGATAGGGGCGGGGCCTGTAGAGTCATCGGATCTAGTTGCTGCATTTTCATTCCAAATAACGCGCCGTCTGTTTATTCAGCCATAACCAGACTCCATAAAATTGCCCATCTGTTACACCAAGATCCAGGCACCTGGACATGGTCCGGTTGGTTCTGGAATATAATTTCCGCTTGGGGATGGAAAGTCTTGTCCTTTCTAGGTATTGCAGTAGCGATCATATTCAGCTGCTGCCTCTGTATACAATGTGGCCCTGCGATTTGCGGCATTTGTGCTACCTCTTGTATTCCTAGTCCCAAGCCCCGTTCTAAATCCCGTTCCAAGAAAATTCGAGACGAGCAAATGATACTGTATGAAATGATAGATGGTATCATGAATATTGATGTTTCCTGATGGAAACGTAGTGACAAGGAGGGAATGTGGAAAAGTAAATTTTGCCATGTTCTGTGTCCCTACGCGTCCTCCATCATATGTTATCTGTGCATGATTAATATGCATATGTATTCCCCATGTTCGATTAAAGACGCAATTACAGTTGTGTCCATCTCTAGTATGCCAGTTTCCAGTTCTCGTGAAAACTACGAATATCAGGCCTATGTAAAGCTACGTTGCCACGTTTCTCAGTGTGCACGTTATTCCATTGTAAAGTCCCCGTTTCTAGGCCTCAAAAGGGCCTGGACACCAGATTCAGCTCCTGTCTCCTGAAGCCTCGCTGAGGAGCGATACAGCCCCCACCTGTATTCCTGACCCTTCACTTACTTCCTGCCTCGCAGTGCCCGGTTCAGCCTGGCTCTGCCTCTGAGTCTGCCAAGAGTATGTTATGATTCTAGTTATCAGTCCAGCCCTCTTTCTCTGCATTCCTAAGCTACTGAACTGCATCAATAGTTACCGTCATAGTCTAGCCTTTACGTCTCCATGTAAGAGAAATACTGTATTTATGGTCATTTAATATTCTTCATCACGCACTACATGTAGAATAATGCATGCTCCAGTCTTAGAGTCTGTTAGCCTTTACCCTGATAACTTTTGGATTCTATCAACATGTTCTCTAAACATCAGATACTAGATACTGTTTAGGTACATGTCGCCCTGACTCTCCAGACTTCAGTCTCTGCTCCTAGCACAGAGTTCGTAGCCCCCAGCTTCTCCTAGTAACACGTCATTGCCAGTTTGCGCGCACCATCAGGTTAGAAGTCCCGGCTCCTTAGGTAGCCCCCTCCATGTTTCCGCCCTATTCATGACATATTCTGTTACGTTTGCATCACATGTTTATGTATACGCCCTGTTACACCTACTTTCACCCTTATCTTTCGCGACTACTACGCGTCACACCCTTTGCTCCACCCACTGCTCCGCCTATCGTATGTATTGTAATGCAACTGTTTTAGTATATATGATCGTGCACTGTTATTAAATGTTACGCCGATTCCGATCCTGCCCCCGGCAGCGCTGCCATCCTATTCCTGTGCAGGTTGTCCTGTTCCTGTCCTTATGCTGTATTAAACCTGCAAAACTCCTACTACCTCGAATCTTGACTCTTATTTATTGAGCTATCTGTTATTCATTTATCCATTCAAAAATAGAGGTATTATTTATTTATTTACCACACAGGTCTGTGTCTTACCCAGCTTTCTCCAGTAATTAAAAATTATGTGTTGTATACTGTCTGAAAGAGTATAAGGCTTGTACTAGGGAGTTTAGACAAGATCATGGGGGACAGTTATTAATTGCATTGCAGAAATCGTTCAAGCAAATGTCGGCTGCAACGCTGGCTAGGTGGGTGCACTGGCTTCTATACGAAGCAGGTATTGATATTTTTAAGTTTTGCACCCATTCCACTAAGGAAGTTACAGCCTACAAATCCTTTGCTTTGGGTTCCTGTTTGGAAGACATTATTGGTCGCCAGAGTCTACTTTCAAAGCCTTCTATTACAAGCTTATTGTGGATGTGACTTCATTGGTGGAATCGCAACTTTAAACAAGCATAATTGGAACCTCCAGTTCTAACATAGAATAAAAAAATTCTTACTTACACTACAAGAATTTTCAATTCCATTAAAGACACAGAGGCGAGGATTACTTCACCCGGCTCTATATACATTAACATGATTGTACTGTTGAACAATGTTATTATAATATTGTATATGCCAAAATTGTTGGTTTACCCACGCGGATATATTGAATGATGATCATGTATTGATCATAGTGGGAGAGAGTTTATGGCTTTCCATATCTGTTCTTCAGGAAATTATCAGAAACAAGGCTAAGAAGCCAGTGGACGCAGTGGAAACCATTTGAAGGAAGGGCCTGGAGGCTCCTGTCCCGTTCTACTATGTGGGCTCACAACATCAAGCAGGATTTGTTTGGCTCATCGTTCTGGGCATGGGCGAAGGCTGACGTGTTCATTGTTAAAATGTTGGTTTCTTGGTTCGAACTCTTGACTTAGTTGTATTACTTCCAGTGGTTGTGCCTGTTTGCATATTGGTTGTATGGAGCAAAGAAATAGGAATCAAGATGCCGGTTCCAGTACTTAAAGAACTAGCTTCATTGCAAATGGAACATGTGATGGTCGCCATGTCCAGGATGTTAATTGGATATGTAGTTTTAAGTTCACTGTATTTTCATTGGCTGTTGCATTTTTTGCAGTAAAGATAAGAGAAGCATAATCCTCGCCTTCGTGTCCTGAATTGAATTGAAAATTCTTGTTTCATGGGTTAGAATTTTTTTTAGTGTCCCCACAATTTCATATACATTGTACAATCAGCACCCTTGCAGTTTGATTTTTTCTATAAATACATGTACATGATATAGGATCTGATAATGTTGTACCGATCTATAATCATCACTGCGGAAAGGAAAAAAATCAGTGCAGTAAAAGAAGAAAGGGAAGAGAGCAGAAGACTTTCATTGTGTTCTCATTATTTAGAATGCATGTTGGGCTAGACAACAATTCAAGCCTTGGTTGTCTATCACCCTTATGTATTCAAATAAAATTACGCTACACTGTACATACATTTATTATAAGGTCCAGTCTTAAAGCCGCAAAGTCATCCAGTGAACCTTACTAAAATGTGCAAAGCAATCTTGAGCCTAGCAAAGATCTTGTGTTAAGCTGCACAGTTAAATTACAGTAACACAGAAAGTTCTGTAACTTACTTTCATTCATAACGCATCCTGTTGGAATCTTTTACTGTATCCCATGAGTAGTCTACGTGTACAAGATCTCCAAAAGCCTTCCACAATATATAAGCTATATGTACATAGACATAAAGAAGGCATGTAAATACATCTCCCATTCATACTCTTGGCTAGTTTTGAAAATGGCCCTTTTTGCAGGGTTATCCCTAAACATGTTTCTTCTTCCTCCTATTTTCTCCTGACCTGTCTTTGTTGGTTTTAGGACTCTGGGCACTTTACCACTGCTATTCAGTGCTAAAGTGTATATGCTCTCTATGTAAATTGTATTATGGATGATTGTTTTCATGATTGGCATATTTGATTTACTGGTAAGTCCATAGTAAAGTGCACTGAGTGTGCCAAGGCATGTAGATGGTTGTATGACGTTACAACGCATTCCGTATTTGATTTATTTTTGTGTATTTTATATAGCGCACGGCTACCCCAACGGGGTGTCCCGGCGCTTCTGAGAGTGTAACTAAATCTTACTCCTGAGGGTTTTAGCAAAAGAGGAATGTCTTTAGTGCCCTACGGAAAGGGAGCTCAGCACAGGCCTCAAAGGTTTTCCCCCCAGAGCGTGTTTTCTTGAATCTGGGAGTAGTGAGAAGATTTTTAAAACTAGAGCAAAGAGATCTGGCATTCCTGTAGGGCTGCAAACAGGACGACAGGTAGGCGGATCCTTTTCCCTTAATAGCCCTATGAGCCAGTATGAGGACTTTGAATTCGGCCCTCTTCTGTATTGGCAGCCAGTGAAGCGAGCGTCGGTGAGGAGAGATATGCTCTCTGAGGGAGATGCCACATACCAGACGAACCGCTGCATTTTGGACTGTCTGTAGTCGGTGGCAGAGCCCTGCAGCCAACCCAACGTACAGACCGTTAGCGTAGTCCAGGTGAGATGTGATCAGTGCCTGGACGATGGTTCTTCTGGTGTTATTAGGGAGAAAGTTGATAAACTTTTTTACCATCCTAATTTTAGAGAAGCAGGCTGCCGCTACTGTCTGTACTTGGCTGTGAAAGGAGAGGTTGGAGTCCCATCTGACTCCTAAATTTTTTACGGATTCCTTAGGTGCGGGCGGCGGGCTCAGGTCGAGTGGCCACCAGAGGTTGGGGTCTAAGGGGGACGGCTGTTGGAAAAAAAGAACCTCGGTTTTCCCAGCGTTAAGTTGGAGGCAGTTGTTGTCCATCCAACTGGCGATATTACGCAGACAATTTTTTAAGGGCTCAAAAGAGGATAGGGAGGGACAGTCATACGAGAACAGGAGTTGGATGTCGTCCGCGTAAGAAGTAGCTTTAATTCCAGATTGAGCGATAATCTCAGCAAGTGGGGAAAAATAAACATTAAAAAGAAGAGGGCTTAAAGAAGAGCCCTGCGGAACTCCCCACCTTAATGGCCGGCTGTTGGAGGTTTACGGAGGGGTAAAAACCGCCTGAGTCCTGTTAGACAGAAAAGATGACAACCATTTCAAGGCCTGGCCACGGATGCCCTTGGCGTGGAGACGATCTAGTAGGACAGAATGGGAGACGGTGTCGAATGCTGCCGACAAGTCCAGCAGCACCAACACCGTCATTGATCCTCCATCGAGTCTCCAGCGCACGGCATCGGCCATCTCTATCAGGGCTGATTCCGTGCTGTGACCCTGTCTAAATCCATGTTGCGAAACATGGAGAGACCCGTGGGTTTCCAGAAAGTTCGCAAGTTGTCTCTGCACTAGTTTTTCTAGTACCTTGGCTGGAGCCGGCAACAAGGAGATGGGTCGATAGTTAGCCGGCTCATTAGGGTCAGCATTACTTTTTTTCAGAATGGGGACTAGTCGGGCATGCTTCCACGAATCTGGAAAGATTCCAGTTCGGAGCGAGTCATTCCAAATGCTGTTCAGGATGGGGTTAAGCAGAGGAGCCAGAGCTTAGTATTGTTTGGCCGGCCAAGGGTCGGTCGGCGATCCGGACCTACATTTAGATAGCCTTTATCACGCATGCGTTACAACGCGAATGCCATTACCACGCATAATCTTTACCACAAATATGCCTTTACCATTGCATACCTTTCAAGCGGGATAGAGATACGGCAGACACGGTGACCTCACCTCCCAGCTGTGTACCCTTTATGTAAAGATGTTCAACAATCATTCGGGTTGGGTGTGCATAAACTGCTCCAGCACCTGCCATTGTTTGGTGCTAACTGCAAAGCAGAGAGATGCTTAACCAAAGAAATGGCGTGATGCACCACCCGTTTGTGTAGCAAGAGGTATGTTCAAATAAGTCTTATAGTCTTTGGTAAGTTGTTTGGTACAGTCCTTTATTACAAAGAAATCCAAATAAAGGAAATTGTCAGGCAACGCGTTTCGTTCATAACAATGAACAGTGTATTTCGTTATTCACCACTGCAAGGCTATCTGTCCGGTAGGAAACATCTTATAAGCATAACTTACCAGTGAGACAAGATAGAAAAATGGAGTTCAGTAGGCCTGGACTCAGAGTGTAAACAGACATCTTTTAGTAAAGATGATTGTTATATTGTGTGTTTGAAAATACCACTATTAGAAAGTGGGTATTTTCCTGGTTAGCCATCCTGTGTGCCTGTCCTTGTTTGTATATTGACTGTCTCTCTTTGGAGTGACAGGGGATGGGGGTGTGCATTCTCTCAGATGACCACTAGGGAGGGGGGTTGATGTGTGTCCTAACTTTCCTGCATGAGTCAGGTCTGGGCTGAATAGACCTGGGCTGCATTCAGAGTAGTGGGAGAAGTTTTCACTAGCACCTTAAAAGGCCTCTTCATTCAGAGTGGTGGGAGGCGATTTCGTTTGCACCTGAATAGGCCCTGTCTGCCTTGGACAATGCTGTCTCCACCTCCTGCCAGGAAGCTGCACCACAGAGGACAGAACTGGTTTGGACTAAGCACAGACACTCTCTGCCTGAGAGAACAATGGGTATTTGAGTATAAATATTGGGGCCCAGACCCCAGAACTTTAGAACTCGCTGGAATCAAGGAACCTGCAAAGAAGAAGAGCAGGAAGAGCTGCCAGGAGGAGTACTGCCCCTTTGCTGTTTTGTTGCTTTGTTGGGTTGGCCTGCAGTTGCTGCTTCTGCCTTGCGCAGTGAAAGGACTGGACTGAACTTTCTTTATTTGTGCTGGGTATCTCCAAGGGCTTGAAGTAGAGCTTGCCTACTGTTTTGAAGTCTCAGGGGCGGCAAAGACTTCAGCAACCTCTGGGTACCACTGTTTCAGTTGCCACATAGATGCGAAAAGCAACCAACTCAGTCGCTGGCTCTATATCCTGACGGCACCACAGAAGGCACCGTCTGAGCAGCTGCTTGCACCGTGACTTGTGGGCACCGCACTCTGCACTGCCTCGCTTCACTTCACCACCCTGGTCTCACCGACGCAGTCGCTGCTGCTGACTTCAAGACCCGTGACTACATCATGGCTATGGGCACTGCTCGTAAGTTTCATGTTGCACCATCTCAACCCACACAGCCGTTTGGGCCGACCGACGCTAGCTCCCGCTAACCGGTTCTGACGCTTACGCCGCAACCTGCCAGCACCGCATCTAGCACTGCCTCGCCCTGCACCGTAAGCCTTGGTCTCACCGATGCCATCTGGAAGATCGTCACCAAGACGCTGCCTGTACGGCATCGTGAGGGCACCGCACCCTGCACTGCTTCCATTTTGCAACGCAACCTCGACGGTTGCCTTGACCGGCTCGCACCAACGTACCAGCCGCAACGAGACAGGTACTGTTACAGAGTCTTGTCCACGCTTTCGCTGGCCCGTACCAACGCGTTTGGCTGGAAATGTTAAACTCTGTCGTTTTCAGCATCAAGGTAGCTCCGGATGGAGCTACCGACTCTTACAAACTGTGTTTTTGAGGTAGTTCTGCAATTTTAAGGATATCTTGAAACTGATATATTTTTAAGTACTGTATGTTGGATTCCTATCATTTTGGTCTTGATTTGGATATATCAAATTATTGGATATTTTTCTAAACAGGTTTGGTGTCCTTTCGTAGTGCTTTCACTTTATTACTGTTGGTTATGTGCAAATGCCTCTGAGATAAGCCTGAATGCTCGTGCCAAGCTACCAAGGGGGTGAGCAGGGGTTATTTTAGGAGTGTAACTCCCTTGTCCTGACTAGACAGAAGGGTCCCTTCTTGGAGAAACAGGTGCCTACCTGTGCCAACTAGAGACCCCCATTTCTAACAGCTAGTATTTGTGTCCCCATGCTGTGTAAGGACATCTGTCTTTCATGCACAACACTTCTAATATGCATGCACATGAAGTCAAATTTGCCTTTGTTATTTAATAATAATTGATACCTTGTCAATACGATTTAATTTACACACTGTTTCCTCAATCAAGGGCATTGGTATAAGTATTAAGAATCACAGTGGTATTTCAAGGTCGAAGGCTCTTAATTTGCTGACTTGTACTTAAGAATATGACTACACTATTAGACTTGAAGCAGTATTACACATTATTTCCTGTTGATAAACTACGTCAATGTATTGCCCAAAGGAAAAGCAACTTCCAAACT
Source organism: Lissotriton helveticus (assembly GCF_964261635.1). Taxonomy (NCBI): domain Eukaryota; kingdom Metazoa; phylum Chordata; class Amphibia; order Caudata; family Salamandridae; genus Lissotriton; species Lissotriton helveticus. The sequence continues at coordinate 770,725,873 of NC_136067.1, read as the reverse complement.
CTGAAGAAAATTCTCACGTAAACACATCTTTAAGAGACAATGTAATTTGTTAGACTTGGTGGTTATCATATAGTTTATACTCCATGTCATAACAAGCCAGGGCCGGCTCTAGGCTCATGGTGGCCCTGGCAAGGAGCGTAGGTAGGGGGCCCGGAAGAGGGGGTCCGGGTGGGGCGGAGCGCGCAGGCCAGTAAAGAGTGGAGGGGGTCAGGGTGTTTAGAAGTGGAACAGAGCCGGAGGCCGCCAAATCCCTGCCAGGGGCCACCACGCAAATATGTATCCATCCTCAGAGGATTAATATATTAAGGATATATATTGGCGTGGTGGCCCCTGGGGTTTGGTGGCCCTGTGCAGGTGCACAGCTTGCACATGCCTAGAGCCGGCCCTGAACAAGCTTTGGTAAAGCCAGTAGGTCTCACCTTTCTGATGCACGTGCCATGCGTTTGGCGTTGCACTGTTTGTAAAGTATTGTTTAAGAACATTAGGAGGAAAGGCTTTTCATATGTTAGGGTATCTCAAATCTGTACTTTGAATTCGGTGCTTTCAATCTTTATAAATGGTGTGGTTAATTTTTCAAATATTTTTCACTCAGAAAACTCTGAACAGATTTAAAAAAGAATAAGGACGTATCGAAAGGTAGTGGGAAATACTTGCCAGGGCCTAATTTACTTTCCCCAGGATTCAGCAATGTGGTATCAAAAGGAAAGATTTATGGGAAGCAGATGGCCCTTCTCCAGCACCAGAAAAGCTTTTCTATCCCACAGCTTGTGTTTCTATGTAATATGTGGAATGCAGGAGAGAAAAGAAAAACAGACATTGAAATCAGCTTTTAGTCATACCCCAGCAAAATAATTGTGTTTGTGAGCTTTCACAGAGAACCTGGAAGGGGTGGGGATTAACACCCCACCGGGAGGGTGGGTATCTGAGTGGGCAAGCAGCACCCAAGAGAGAGAACTAGAAAATATGCACTCTCATGGACCACTAAATGTAAAAAAGAAAAAGCAGATCCCTAAATATGAGCAGTGGAAGGATACAAGACGGCCAATCAAAGGGTTCGTAAATTAGTTATGCTCCAGGGGAGAAACAAACACAAGCAGAAGAAGGCAAGCCATTGAATATGAAGAAAGCCGATGAGAGTGACATTAAATCCAACCACAGCTCAGCAGTGGGTGCTCTCTGTTAAGCTCAACGTAAAAACATTTATTTGAAATATTGAGAGGGACACTATAGTGGTAGAGGTATACATGAATGGTTGTGTTCTTGAAGTGGTCAGAAAGTTTACCTCACTAGTCTTAACAGTGATTTAATGGAATAAGTATAGTGCCACTTGTTTTATATGACTAAATGTTGCTTTAAATATTCAGGCGACTAAAGTATTAACATAGGTAAAGACTGTAACAATATATCAAATCATTCCAGCTGAACAAAATCTGCTGCTGTTTTGAAATGGTCATGGAATGTGCCAGCCAGTATAATTCAAGGCACATGGAAGCTATCATGTTAATCGTCAGCCATGTTGCCAAATCTGTTGATATCTTAACACTTAACACATTGGATTATATTAGACAAAATTAACATCACGCAGCTCAAAGTATTCAAATTGTCTCAGTGACATAGTTATCCCTAAGTTTCCCGTCCAAATAATATTTTGAATGTTCGTATAAAGGAACAATTGAAATAGTTCTGTTTCAGCCCTAAGTTCCTTACCTGAAGGATTTTTTGAATGTTCATATAAAGGAACAACATAAATAGTAGTGTTACATTAATATATCTGACATTCATGAAAAAGTTTTGCATTGCACCACATATAGGGGGCTTACAAACAGCTAACATCCCGAGTAGTTCGGCTGTACTGTTCCGATTGGGCACAGGGTCAAGAATGATTTGCATATGGCTGGGTTCAAACTGGAATGGCATGGTGAGCAAAACAAATATGGATTTAGGCCCAGATCTCTGTACTGGGATGAATGTATGACATTGTTCTGCATTCTGTCCATCAATTGTTGTTTTTGCATTTGTCATCCCGAGTGGGACGGGTATGCCCAGACGTGGGTCCTGTACTCTCCATGCCACTGGAGTCAAGCTATCGTGGCTAATGATGGTGAAACCCCGAAACCGGTCCTAGGATGCTTGTTTCCAGTCCAGGGAGGACCTGGCGTGGTAGTTTGGGCTGGACTGTTCCCATTGGGCAAAGGGTCAAGACTGTCTGCCTATGGCTGGGTTCAAACTGGAATGGCGTGGTGAGCAAAACAATATGGATTTAGGCCCAGATCTATGGTCTGGGGTGCCTGTTAGGAGCTCACCTCTGTGACTATATGCTGTATGTAACAGTGTACATGTGCATATGAGACGACATACAAATCACAATGACCGACTATATTACAATTCACAACTACCGACTATCTTACATGATTTAGGCGGCAACTGAATACTATGAGTATAGCAGTCTCAAGTAGCGACGATGCTTAATGTAAGGTATGGGCATAGATACAGTGAGCATGTACATACAAGAAATATGTGAAGACGAAAGGACAGGGAGGCAAGATGGCGGCTGCGGTGGACACCTGAGCATACCTCTCTTGCTGGACCCTGGTATTCCGAGCCCTAGGACGGAGTAAAAGGCGTGGTGGACGCTAGCGCTTGCCGCAGGCCGATGCAAGCAGGAAGCGGGATACATTGTATGCATTATCGATAGCTGTGGTGGCTTTGAAGCGTGTTTGGATTTCGGAGAGCGGAGTGAAGCTGCTTTTGTGTAGCGGACTTGTTGGACCACGCTCCGCTCATTGGAGGCAGCTGCCGTTGGACCCTCACGGCGCAATTTGAATTTGTTGAAGGAAACTCTTGAAGTGAGGAGGAGCCCAGCGGCGTGTTGGCTATCAGGATGCCACCGAAGGGTTCTCGGAGCAAGCTGCATGGACACGATGACACTGTGGCTGAGGCCACTGAAAATGCTGGAGCGGCCGGCCAGGTGAGGGGAAGGCGGTTCAAAGCACTGAGGCTAACGCGGCAGTAACACAATTTCAAACACAGGCAGAGGCGGCACAAAATCAGGGTGTCAGCGGCCAGGAGAAGGGAAAAGCTACTGCTGCTGAAAGTGGAAAGAAAATATCTGCGCTTTTCGCGAGTACTGCAGAAAGGCAGAAAGGAAGGGAAAAAAGGAAAATTAAAGAAGGGGAGGTTGCACCAACGGACGAAGCAATGGTTAACCTAGTGGGGTAACTTGGCGAACCTGGTGCTGCTATGGATTCTGGTAGAGACTCTTGTATGCAAAAGAGGTCAGCTACTGTATCAGAATGCACCACGGATGTGCCTCCGCCTAACGACTACGGCGGCTTCAGGTAGTGGTTTGATTATGGAGGAAACTGGGCATGGCGCAGTAAATTTGGAAGTGGATTCTGGAGATTTCTACTCTATTTCTGAGCACTCTGGATCCTCATGCGAGGACCTGGCTATACAGTATTCAGCCCAGCTTTCTATGATGGATGGCAGTGACTACGGTAGCTTAGTATTGGAGGAGCCCTGTCAGGAATTCACGAAGCTCTTCGGGATCCGGGTGATGCTTAATGGGGTCCACCTCCAGACCTCCCCAAGCTCGGTTCAGATAATACCCAGAGCTTAGAGGTGATCAGGCGAGGGAAAAAAGGAGGGGCCGGGATGATGCTGGTCGGGTAAAGGCAATCTGAAAGACAAAGGACAACCCGTTATTAGGGGCCAGGCCACCTCTCCCCCCTCTATATTCTCCCTTAGGATAGTCCACACACCTTGCTGAGAACACCGGGATGTGACGTTTATGAGGGACACCGTAAGGCTTCTCTAGTGTTGAACCACTTGTGGCAGAGCCTGTAAAGACACAAACACAGGTCACACATTCATGCCACTTCCTATTCCTTTCCCTTCTCCTTTCTGTTATTTCTCTCTACCTACCCTGCACACTTCAGGGAAAACCTTGAGGTAATTGTCAGTCTCCCCACCAACGAAAAGAACACTTCCGCAAAAGTATACCCAGTCCTGGATCAGAACACCTTTCTGTTGCATCACAGAAACGCCCGAATGAAATCCTCGGTAAATAGCATCAGAGCCCTTAGGCAAGTACAAATGAGTCAAAAGGAAGCAAACAAAAAGAATCACTGGACAAGGGACTCACTGGACACCTTGACGTTCCCTCCCCGCAATGGAGTCTACAGTACCTCTGGGCTCCGGGTCGTATGAACGTTCCACAAAGGGCCAAAGTTGAGGAAGCTCCCTTGTTCGGAAATGCAGATGCTCCTTCTGCGTGCGGAAGCAAATCAAAACCACTCCTTACTCCGCCGTCGAAAGCAAAAACAGTTCTGCGAGTGTCTGTGTCTTCGCGGAAGCCAGCGGCGAAGCACCACAGATCACTCAGAGTGCATCAGCGGATGCGCTCAATCAAATCCAAGCGCGGAGAACCGCGCTCACCGCACGACTCCGGGATCAAAACAAAACGGTGTCTGTGTCTTCAGCAGAGAACTGCGAAGCACCACAGATCACGGCGAACTTGCGGGCAGCCGCTCCGCAAGAAACTGGTAACAGAATCCGATACAACCCGACTTCCGGGTTGACAATAGTTTTATAGACCCCTCCTCCATGCCGCAAAGAGACATGGGACTCGTAGTCCTACTGTATTAGGCAGGCGCCATACCGTGCACCTCAGATCCTGACAGTACGTCCCCCTCCCAGGTGCCTTCCAGGACCAGGCTTCCCCGGATTGCGGGCATGGAACAGATGCACAGCTTTTGGAGCATGAACCCCCGTGCAGGGTTCCCAAGAGTCCTCCTCCGAGGTATACCCCTTCCAGGACACGAGGTACCACAGTCGTCCCCACCGATACCGAGAATCCATGATCCTTCGAACTTCATACTCCAACTGGCCGTCCCGTAACACCGGAGGGGTAGCCAAACGCCGCCGTCCAGCCGCCGGTTTCAGAAGGCCACAGTGGAAGACCGGATGGATCCGTAGAGATGCAGGCAGTTTCAACTTATACGCCACCGGATTCACTTGTCGGAGAACCGGATACGGACCGATGAAGCGAGGATGAAAAATGCTACGGTACCGGAACCTGATGTTCTTGGTGGACAACCACACCCGGTCCCCCACCTTGTACTGAGGCCCCACCTGTCGATGGACGTCCGCCCACTTCTTGTAGGTGAGTTTGGCCCGAACCAGTTCCGTCTGTATCCGCTTGTGCACCTTCAGTCAGTCCTCAACCCTGGCATGGACCGACGGATGATTCATGACTTCGCTTGGCATAGTCAGGGGCACCGTCTTGGCATGGTACCCTGTGTTAGCCCTGAAGGTTTTTTTTTTTGATGGAGCTATGCCAGGAGTAGTTATACGTCAGTTCCGCCGGCCACAACAATGACACCCAGGATTCCGAGGCCTCCCTCGCATAGCATCTCAAGAACTTTTTAAGAGTCTGGTTTAGTCTCTCGGTTTGGCCATCGGTCTGCGGATGGAAACTCGTGGACAAGGCCACTTCCACCTGCAGTGCCGCGCACCACGCCTTCCAAAATCGTGCAACAAACTGTGGCCCTCTGTCCGAGATAATGACTTTGGGAAGGCCATGCAACCGGACCACCTGTTGGAGTAACATTTGAGCTGTCTGGGCAGCGGTAGGCAGATTTTTGCACGGAAGGAAATGTCCTGCTTTGGTTAGACTATCGACCACCACTAGAATTGCATTGCACCCTTGATCCATGGGTAATCCCACCACAAAATCAAGACTAACGATCTGCCAAGGGCTGGATGGAGTGGGTAACGGCAGCAAAACCCCCTTTGCTCTACAGGTATCTCCCTTGGCCCGAGCACAAGTATCACATTGGGAAACCCATGTCTTCACATCTTTTGCCATGTTCTCCCACCAAAAAGATTGTTGCAATGACACAATAGTCTTTTTATAGCCTGGATGTCCAGCTAACACAGCATTGTGGCACCAGTTGAATGCCTTCTGTCTGACCTCATGTCGTGGCCAAAACAGACGGTTGCCGCATAAGGGTATGCCATGTTGAAGAGTGCGTTGGTTGTCCTTCTTAACCCATTCCTACCACTGGTCTAAAGAGCAATGGTTTTTTACTTGTTCTATGAAGTCGTCCACAGCGACAACACACAGAACCTTCTCAGGTGACACGATAGCCCCGGGAGCGTTTACCCGTGGAGCGCCTTCTTCGCTCTGTCTTGATAGTGAATCTGCTTTACGGTTGTCAGAGCCAGGGCGGAAGGTTATTACAAAGTTGTATTCTGCAAAGAACAAGGTCCATCGCATCTGTCTCTGTGTCAGGTGTCTGGCGGTTTTCATGTACTGCAGATTGCGGTGATCCGTATATACGGTCACGGGATGTAGAGCCCCCCACAAGTAATGTCTCCATTCCTGGAAGGCTCTTTTGATCGCCAGAAGTTCTTTCTCCGCCACGGTATAATTGATCTCCGCTTGGTTCAACTTTTTGGACAGGAAGGCGACGGGGTGCAACTGTCCTGTCTCCTTTTCCCTTTGTGACAGGACCGCGCCTATTGCCACGTCCGAGGCGTCGGCTTCGACAACGAAAGGGATATCGACCTGGGGATGATGTAATATTGGTGCTGAACAGAAGGCCTCCTTTAGTTGAACAAAAGCTTCCGTGGATTCAGGAGTCCAAACAAAAGGAACCCCTTTCCTCAACAGCCTGGTTATAGGGGCCGCCAACTGTGAGAAGTGTGAGATGAAATGCCTGTAATAGTTGGTGAACCCAAGGAAACACTGAACCTCACGCACGTTCCTGGGGATAGGCCACTCCTGCACCGCTGCCACTTTCCTTTCAGCCATACTGAACCCCTGGGGACTCAAGATCACCCCTAGAAATTCCACCTGTTGCACGCTAAACTCGCACTTGCTTAGCTTGCAATACAAGTGGTTCTCATGCAACCGTTGCAGGATCATACACACATGTCTGGAGTGTTGTGCGGGGGGAAGCTGAATAAATGAGAATATCATCGATGTACACGACCGCTATGCGGTCCAGATACTCTTTCAGAACATCATTTAAAAAATACTGGAATGCCGCCGGGGCGTTACACAGCCCGAACGGCATTACCAGGTATTCGTACAATCCGTAACGCATCTTGAACGCCGTCTTCCACTCATCTCCTTTGCGTATGCGTACCAGGTGATAAGCCCCTCGAAGATTGAGGCGAGTGTAGATGGTAGCTTCTCTAACCTGATCCAACAGCACAGAGATGAGCGGAAGTGGATATCGGTTCCTCACCGTATTCTTATTCAAGACGCGATAGTCAATACAGGTCCTCAAGTCTCCATTGGCCTTTGCGATAAAAAAAAGAGGAGAGGCTGCAGGAGATCGAGAGGGTCGGATAAACCCTATAGCACAGTAATGATCCAGGTATTCACGGAGGTGTCTATTCTCTGGTTCTGACAATGCATACACTCTGCAGGTCGGAGTGACTGCTCAATCCACCAGATCAATCCTGAAGTCATACTCGCGATGAGGTGGTAGTGTCTCTGCTTTAACCTCGCTAAACACATCCTGATATGTGGCGTACTCTGAGGGCAGAATGACTTCTTTTTCGGCTGCCGTGGCCACTTGATGAACCAGGGCAAGAGTCAAGGCCATAGACTGATGGTCTTTCATGCAGTGCGACAAACACTCCTCGGATTGGAAATTAAGGGTTTTCTGTCTCCAATCAATGGAAGGGTTATGTCGCCACAGCCACGGCATACCCAATATAAGCTCGTACTGAGGCGCCTCGATGATATTGAGGACTAGGTTTTCCACATGATCATAAGGGTCCCCCGAAATTGCTAATTCCAACATTTCGGTGTGCTCGGTTATAGGACCTGATTTCAGTGGGGTGTCACCCACTGCCAAGACGGGTTCGGGTTTCGCACTGCGCACCCGGTTCAGCCCCAGCCGCTTTACCAGTCCTTGGTCGATGAAATTCCCCATGGCCCCGGAGTCTATCATGGACCGGACCTGATACGTCGTGCGCTGGACGGTCAATAGCATATCTAAGAGTATGTGAGATTCAGTATTTTTCACGTCTGGTATGGCCAAAGACGGGATCTGCCACACCGATCCCGGGCCCTCTCTTTCGCTTTCTGCATGAGATGACGGACTCGGACGGTTTTCCCCCACCATACTCACAGCCACCTTCTTACCGGGGAAATAAGTGTTCCTTCTCTTAGGCTTGGCCGGACATTCCCGGACATAGTGGCCTTTTTTGCCACAGTACATACATAGACCCTGGGCCCGACGGGTCTCTCTTTCTGATCTGGATAAGGGTGGTCTCACCGCCCAGATGTCCATTGCCTCTGGCCCTACATTCGAAGGGGTAGCCGGAGGTCGCTGTTCGTGTCCTTTCACCAATAAGGGCTTATCCCCCCTCCGACTTCCCCCATGACGATCTGACATGCGATGGTCTAACCGCAGAGTGAGATTTATCAGATCTATGCAGGTAGTGGGTTGAGGGTCTATTTGGGCCAATACGTCCTTCATTTCATCACACAAACCCTGGTAGTAAAGGGACATCCTCTTCTCCTCCGGCCAAGCCGTTTCTGCTATCCGTCGGTTAAAGGCCGTCATGTAAGATACCAAATTCCTTTTTCCCTGCTTGAGCTCCAAGAGCTCCTTATCGGCACTGAAGGTGGTAGCCCTTCGATCAAATACTCTTTCAAACTCCTTCCTAAACTCTTCCCAGTCAGAGAGTAAAGGATCATCGTTTCGAACCAGTGGAACGGCCCAATCCGCTGCGTCCCCTGTGAGATAAGAAATCGCAAATGCGACTCTCGATAGATTGTTAGGGAAGGAGGCGGGCCTACACGAAAAGTGTAATGCAATCTGCGTGAGAAAGGTCTGTATTTTGAGTGGGTCCCCTGAATACCTCTCTGGTGAAGCCAAAGGAATGGGAGGAGGTACCGTCACGTTTATCTGAGAAGAGGAAGAGGAGGCATCGAAAGGGTTGCGTGCCTGCCTGTCCACCTTCTCCCTTAATGCCGCGGTTTCTGCTTTTGAAGCAGCTAACTCCTGCTGGACTAACACTAGGGCCTGTAAAACATCATCGATCGTTGCCATACTGAAGGATCACCCAGACCAGGAAGAGCAAAATTCGTGGGTATCGGATTCTGTCAGGAATTCACGATGCTCTTCGGGATCCGGGTGATGCTTAATGGGGTCCACCTCCAGACCTCCTCAAGCTCGGTTCAGATAATACCCAGAGCTTAGAGGTGATCAGGCGAGGGAAAAAAGGAGGGGCCGGGATGATGCTGGTCGGGTAAAGGCAATCTGAAAGACAAAGGACAACCCGTTATTAGGGGCCAGGCCACCTCTCCCCCCTCTATATTCTCCCTTAGGATAGTCCACACACCTTGCTGAGAACACCGGGATGTGACGTTTATGAGGGACACCGTAAGGCTTCTCTAGTGTTGAACCACTTGTGGCAGAGCCTGTAAAGACACAAACACAGGTCACACATTCATGCCACTTCCTATTCCTTTCCCTTCTCCTTTCTGTTATTTCTCTCTACCTACCCTGCACACTTCAGGGAAAACCTTGAGGTAATGGTCAGTCTCCCCACCAACGAAAAGAACACTTCCGCAAGACTATACCCAGTCCTGGATCGGAACACCTTTCTGTTGCATCACAGAAACACCCGAATGAAATCCTCGGTAAATAGCATCAGAGCCCTTAGGCAAGTACAAATGAGTCAAAAGGAAGCAAACAAAAAGAATCACTGGACAAGGGACTCACTGGACACCTTGACGTTCCCTCCCCGCAATGGTGTCTACAGTACCTCTGGGCTCCGGGTCGTATGAACGTTCCACAAAGGGCCAAAGTTGAGGAAGCTCCCTTGTTCGGAAATGCAGATGCTCCTTCTGCGTGCGGAAGCAAATCAAAACCACTCCTTACTCCACCGTCGAAAGCAAAAACAGTTCTGCGAGTGTCTGTGTCTTCGCGGAAGCCAGCGGCGAAGCACCACAGATCACTCAGAGTGCATCAGCGGATGCGCTCAATCAAATCCAAGCGCGGAGAACCGCGCTCACCGCACGACTCCGGGATCAAAACAAAACGGGGTCTGTGTCTTCAGCAGAGAACTGCGAAGCACCACAGATCACGGCGAACTTGCGGGCAGCCGCTCCGCAAGAAACTGGTAACAGAATCCGATACAACCCGACTTCCGGGTTGACAATAGTTTTATAGACCCCTCCTCCATGCCGCAAAGAGATATGGTCCTCGTAGTCCTACTGTATTAGGCAGGCACCATACCGTGCACCTCAGATCCTGACAAACTCGAGGAGTCGGAGGAAGGCCAGCTTAAGACGGTTAGGAAGCTGGATTTGTGTGCAAAAAAAGATATTATTGTAAAACCTCCAAGCCAAGAGGCTCAAGTGGGTTTGGATGGGATTGAAGGGGAAGAGGTTTCCTTAGCATTAATATACCGGTCCATTATGCAACATATAGATGAAACAAGGGAAGAGAGTCAAAGGGTCCAGAATTCATGTCGGAAGCTGCAGAACTCTGTTAGACGCTTGGTCAAATCGCATGGAGACTTTGTATCCCGATTTAATAAAGTAGAGGCAAGGGTATCTACATTGGAAGACGAATTTGCACAACAGAAAGCAACTGCGGAACGGAGTTTGGCTACAAAAGAGGACATGAATTGGAAACTAGCTGACATTGAGAATCGTGCACGGCGCAATAATTTGAGGATTCTTCAGGTCCCTGAGGGGAAAGAGTCAAGTCAAGTCAAGTCAAGTTAAAATTTGTATAGCGCACTACTCACCCAGAGGGTCTCAAGGCGCTTGAGGGAGGGGGGGAACCTTTACTGATCGAATATCCAAGTTTTGAGTTGTTTTCTGAAGGAGAGGTGGTTCTGAGTGAGGCGGAGGTGGGTGGGGAGAGAATTCCAGGTCTTGGCCGCTAAGTAGGAGAAGGATCTTCCCCCCATGGTGGATCTTTGGATGCGAGGGATTGCGGTGAGGGCTTGATTGGACGATCTTAGATGGCGGGTGGGGGTGTAAAAGGACAGGCGCGTGTTGAGGTATTCGGGTCCTAGGTCGTAGAGGGCTTTGTGTGCGTGGGTGAGGAGGCGGAACGTTATTCTCTTGTTGACGGGAGCCAGTGGAGGTCTTTCAGGTGATCGGAAATGTGAGCTTGGTGGGGGATGTCTAGGATAAGTCTGGCTGAGGCGTTTTGGATGCGTTGGAGTTTTTTCTGTAGTTTGGCTGTGGTTCCGGCGTAAAGGGTGTTTCCGTAGTCCAGACGGCTTGTGACCAGTGCATGGGTGACCGTCTTTCTTGTTTCGGTGGGGATCCAACGGAAGATTTTTTTGAGCATACGTAAGATGTTGAAGCATGATGATGAGACGGCGTTGACTTGTCTGGTCATCGAGAGGGAGGAGTCCAGGATGAAGCCCAGGTTACGTGTGTGGTCCGTTGGTATGGGTGCGGTTCCCAGGGCCGGTGGCCACCATGAGTCGTCCCAGGCGGAAGGGGATGATCCTAAGATGAGGACTTCCGTTTTGTCCGAGTTTAGTTTTAAATGGCTGTTCTTCATCCACTCTGCTACTTCTTTCATCCCTTCGAGTAGGTTGGTTTTGGCGGTGTTTGGGTCTTTGGTGAGGGAGAGGATCAGCTGGGTGTCATCTGCATAGGAGATAATGTTGAGGTTGTGTTGGCGCGCGATGAATGCGAGGGGACTCATGTATACGTTGAAGAGGGTGGGGCTGAGTGAAGATCCTTGTGGTACGCCGCAGATGACTTCGGTGGCCTCTGATCTAAAAGGGGGGAGGCGGACTCTCTGGGTTCTTCCGGCGAGGAACGAGATGATCCAGTCCCATGCTTTTCCTTGTATTCCGACGTTGCTGAGGCGTTGTATAAGGGTGCTATGACAGACTGTGTCGAAGGCTGCGGAGAGGTCAAGTAGGATGAGGGCAGCTGTTTCTCCGTTGTCCAGTAGAGTTCGAATGTCGTCTGTTGCTGCGATGAGGGCAGTCTCGGTGCTGTGTTTGGCTCGGAAGCCAGACTGTGAAGGGTCGAGGGATTTGTTGGATTCGAGGAAGGCGGCGAGTTGATTGTTGACGGCTTTCTCAATGACTTTGGCAGGGAATGGGAGGAGCGAAATGGGGCGGTAGTTCTTAAGTTCAGTGGGGTCTGCTGTGGGTTTCTTCAAAAGGGCGCTGAGTTCGGCATGTTTCCAGCTTTCCGGGAAGGTTGCGGAGTTGAGGGAACAGTTGATGGCGTCTCGGCGATGGGGTGCAATAATGGAGTCTGCTTTGTTGAAAATGTGGTGGGGACATGGGTCGGTTGGTGATCCTGAGTGGATGGTGTTCATCAGGCGGATGGTGTCTTCGGTGGTGATTGGGTTCCAGGCGCAAAGGTTGTTGGAGGGGGGTTTTAGGTCGGAGGTGGGTGGGGTGGACTGGTCTCCAAAGCTGTTATGTATGTCAGCAATTTTGTTGTGGAAGAACGAGGCTAGAGAGTCGCAGAGGTCTTGGGAGGGAGTGATGTCGTTGGTGCCGGCGGTGGGGTTGGTAAACTCTTTGACGATGTTGAATAGTTCCTTGCTGTTGTGGGCGTTGTTGTCCAGTCGATCCTTGAGTGCTGATTTCTTGGTGGATCGGATCAGTTGGTGGTGTTTGCGGGTGGCAATCTTGAAGGTGGCCAGGTTGTCTGTGGTTGGGTTTTTTCGCCAGGCTTTCTCTAGGGTGCGACAGATCTTCTTGGATTTCTTAAGGTTATCATTAAACCAGGGGGCTTTTTTGCTGTCTTGCTTGATTTGATGTTTTTTCAAGGGTGCTAATTCGTCAGCGCTATGGGTGATCCATTGTGTGAGGTTGGTGGCTGCTTGGTTTGGGTCCGATGATTTTGCGGGAGGGTTTTGGTGAAGCGATGTGAAGAGGTGGTCGGTGGTAATTTTGTTCCAGTTTCTCCGGGGAATTGGTTGTGGGTAGTTGTGGGTCATGGTCTTTTTGTAGTTGAAGTGAACGCAGCTGTGGTCCGTCCAATGGAGAGCTGTGGTGTGATTAAAGGAGATGTGCTTGCTGGAGGTGAAGATTGGGTCGAGCGTGTGCCCGGCATAGTGGGTGGGGGTGTCAACAAGTTGTTTGAGTCCGAGATTGGCGAGGTTGTCCAGAAGGGTGGTGGTGTTGCTGTCGTTGTTCTTTTCCAGGTGGAAGTTGAGGTCTCCCAGTAGAATGTAGTCCTCTGAGGGGAGGGCGTGAGGGCTGATGAAGTCAGTGATGTCTTCGCTGAATTGTGTGCGGGGTCCGGGTGGTCTATAGATGAGGGTGGATCTGGAAGTGAAGGTGTTCGGCGGTTGTGAGGTAGTCGTCGGAACTGGACGTAATGCGGATGGTGTTTTTATGGACGATGGCGATGCCTCCTCCTGTTTGGTTGATGCGGTCCTTTCGGATGATCTTGTAGCCGTCCGGGATGGCAATGGCGATGTCGGGCGTAGATGAGGCGTTCATCCAGGTTTCTGTAAGAAAGGCGACGTCCGGTGAAGTGGTGTCTAGTAGGTTCCAAAGTTCAATGGCGTGTCTGTGGACCGAGCGGGTGTTGAGCAGGATGCACTTCAGGTGGTTAGTGACGGAGCTCTGTTTGGAGTCTGTGCATTTGGTGTGGGTCCTGATGCAGTCGAACTTGCAGGCGTGGCAGGTGAAGGATCCATGGGTGTGTCCTGGGGCGGCTTGGTAGCAGTTTGGGAGTCGGCCGGGGTTAAGTTCTGAGAGGGTTGCGGCGTCGTACGTAATGCGGGTGGAGTGGAATTTGCGGGGGCCAGGGGGTCTGGCGCTGGGCGCGGTCCAGGCGCGGACAGGCGTAGACGGGCTTCCCTTTGGCGCGCCTTCGGCGCGCATTGGGCGCGCCCGCTGCGCGCAAATGCCTTCGACATAAGTGGATAGTGGAGGGGGACGGAGCGAGGGAGGAGCAGCTGGGAGGCGGGAGCGGGGTGGAGAGACGGGCTATGAGGCACAACAACAACAAAATGGCAGCAAAAAAGAAAGCGAAACAGGGCGAGACTGGGGCACAATCTGTGGTGTCTCCAAGATATGGGCAGAGGCACAATCGGGCACAAATAACTTTAAAAGCAATGCAAGCAGTGCAATATAATGTACGTTCACGATACCAGGCGGCTTGAAATGACAATGCAGGCAATGAGAGCAATGCAAAAGCACTACAGTGCTACGAAATTACAAACAATAACTGTGAAATTGCACAAACGATAATGCCAGCAAAGCGAGCGATGCGCAGACCAACTATCAGCAGCAGTGATCAGAATGAGCTTGAAAGCGCTACGATACCAAGAGCCAGGGAGCGTGGGGAGCGACCGCTTTAACCCAATGGTACTGGAAGGTACTAAACCAACTGGCCCCTCTGAAAAATAAAACATTAAAAAAGCCCCCTCTAAATCATGGTTTTTCCTAGACCTTACTAAAGAAAGACACTCGCTGAGACTAGTGGAAAGAACGTGGAGACAACATCCCTCCCCATCTCATCTTGCCCTCCTTAGAACTGTGAGATCCTCCTACAAGAAACACATCTTTTCAGAGAAAGCTTCTATCTTCCGTCTACAACTCTCTCACGCAAAAAACAGACCCAGAGAACTGTTCAACATTATTAGAAATCAAACCGCCCCTGCACCCCCTAACCCGGTGGCTTCCATTAACAAATGCGAAGAAATTGCTACCTTCTTCTGTGAAAAATCGCTAAAATAGGCCGTGCTTTCCTCAATACTCTTCCCTCGCCTACCACTCTACCTCCCCTGACTGCCCCTCCTCTCACAGCTCTCCCCTGGACCATATCCCTGCCTCCCCAGGCCCCCTCCCCTCTCCTACCCCTCTGGAACACATTTCCTTCCTGCTTAAAAATAGCGCATCATGGCATAAATTCCCCCCTGTCTCTGAACAGGATGTCTTCAACATTTTAGCCAAAATCAAGCCTTCCTCCCACACCAAAGACCCGCTCCCCTCCACAATCATCAAAGCTCTCAAACATGTCATCGTCCCCTATGGGACCAACATCATCAACGCCTCGCTCTCAACAGGGAGAGTGCCCATCTCCCTTCAACTTGGGCAAATCACAACCGTCCCCAAAAATCCCAAAGCTGATCCCAACAACCCGAATAATCTCCGCCCCATCTCCAACCTCCCCCTACTCTCCAAGGCCTTAGAAAAATGCGCCCTTCTCCAACTCGACAAACACATTGACTCGTTCAACCTGATTGACCCCCTTCAATCTGGCTTCCCCAAAGGCTGCAGCACAGAAACTGCACTTCTCAACATAGTCGATGATATTCACCTAGCCCTGGATAAGGGCGAGACTTACCTACTCATCCTTCTTGACCTTTCCGCGGCTTTTGACACAGTCTACCACCCATCAGTACTCAACACACTCAAAAATCGCTTCGGCCTCAGTGGGATGGTCCTTAACTGGTTCACCTCCGACTTCCAACATAGAACCCAACAAATTAAAATCCAAAACTGCCTCTCTAGCCCAACCTCTGTCTCCCTTGGTGTCCCTCAAGGCTCCATCTTCTCCCGCGCTTTTCAACCTATTTATGGAACCCCTTACCCTGATACTCAAACAAGAAAAAATCAACTACCACCTTTACGCTGACGACACCCAACTGTACTACAAAATTAAATCCCAGACTGATATAATGCACCTGAACTCATCCTTTACAAAAATTCAAACCTGGTTCCACAGCAATCATCTGAAACCAGCAAAACGGAGATCATCCTCTTCTCCCCCAAAAATAATCCTCTCCCCATTCAATCTTGGATCGCTGACCTTAATGCACTAAACTGCTCTCTCTCCCTAGCCGATTCGGTTAAATCACTCGGCATCACCATAAACAATAATCTCACACTAAATTCCCATGTTAAAAAATCTGAAAAAGGTGCATTCTTCACTCTCCAGCACCTCAAAAAAATCAAATCTTTTATCCCAGCTGAAGACTTCAAATTAATTATTCAGTCTCTTGTTCTAACCAAAATCGACTATGGAAATGCTCTTCTCTCTGCCACCCCCAGTATCCACCTGGCCCCCATCAAATCCGTTCTCAACCTCGCCGCCAGACTAACAACAAACTGTAAACGTTTTGACGACATCTCCCCCGCCCTCAAGTCCCTTAAGTGGCTCCCCATTGAAGGCAGATCCTCCTATAAAATTGCCTGTATTACACACAAAGCCCTTTACCAGAAGACCCCATCCTACCTCACAGCTAAACTCAAAAAGCTGGCTGTACTCCAACACTGAGAAGCACCAACACCCTTCTTCTCATACCCCCCTACTTCAAAAAACAGCCTCAAAGTCTCGCTCCTTCTCTGGCAAAGCCCCAACCATTTGGAACGCCCTCCCCAAAGAACTTCGGTGCAACCCCTCCTATTCCAATTAAAAAAAAGACCTTAAAACTCACCTTCTCACTAAATTTTGGGGAAACTAAAACCCGGATCTCCTGCCTGTCTATTTCCCCTCCCCCGTACTTATGCCTCCCCACTCACTCATTCACCCTCCCCACTCCCCACTCCCCCTCTTTCTCCTGTCGCCGCCCTCTCCTCCTCCCCATCACTCTACCACCTGCTTCCTATTATGTCCTTTGAGTTCCCCCAGGCATACTGTTAAATATTCTATTTTACTATATTCCTTATGGCTGGGTTCAAACTGGAATGGCATGGTGAGCAAAAAAACGATGGATTTAGGCCCAGATCTCTGTACTGGGGTGAATGTATGACATTATTCTGCATTCTGTCCATCAATTGTTGTTTTTGCATTTGTCACCCCGAGTGGGACAGGTATGCCCAGACGTGGGTCCCGTGCTCTCCATGTCACGGGAGTCAAGCTATCCTGGCTGATGAGGGCTGAGACCCCGAAACCGGTCCTAGGATGCCTGTTTCCAGTCCAGGGAGGACCTGGCCTGGCAGTTCCGGCTGGACTGTTCGCATTGGGCACAGGGTCAAGACTGATTTGCATATGGCTGGGTACAAACTGTAATGGCATGGTGAGCAAAAAAAACGAAAGATTTAGACCCAGATCTCTCTACTCGGGCGAATGTATGACATTGTTCTGCATTCTGTCCATCAATTGTTGTTTTTGCATTTGTCACCCAGAGTGGGACGGGTATTCCCATGCTCTCCATGCCACTGGAGTCAAGCTATCCTGGCTAATGATGGTGAAACCCCGAAACCGGTCCTATGATGCTTGTTTCCAGTCCAGGGAGGACCTGGCCTGGCAGTTTGGGTTGGACTGTTCCCATTGGGCACAGGGTCAAGACTGATTTGCATATGGCTGGGTTCAAACTGTAATGGTGTGGTGAGCAAAAAAAACGATGGATTTAGGCCCAGATCTCTGTACTGGGGTGAGTGAATTTATGACATTGTTTTGCATTTGTCACCCTGAGTGGGACGGGTATGCCCAGATGTGGGTCCCCTGCTCTCCATGCTACTGGAGTCAAGCTATCCTGGCTGATGAGGGGTGAAACCCCGAAACCGGTCCTATGATGCTTGTTTCCAGTCCAGGGAGGACCTGTTCTGGCAGTTCCGGCTGGACTGTTCCCATTGGGCACAGGGCCAAGATTGATTTGCATACGGCTGGGTTCAAACTGGAATTGCATGGTGAGCAAAAAAACGATGGATTTAGGCCCAGATCTCTGTACTTGGGTGAATGTATAACATTATTCTGCATTCTGTCCATCAATTGTTGTTTTTGCATTTGTCACCCAGAGTGGGACGGGTATTCCCATGCTCTCCATGTCACTGGGGTCAAGCTATCCTGGCTAATGAGGGTGAACCCCCGAAACCGGTCCTATGATGCTTGTTTCCAGTCCAGGGAGGACCTGGCCTGGCAGTTTGGGCTGGACTGTTCCCATTGGGCACAGGGTCAAGACTGATTTGCATATGTCTGGGTTCAAACTGTAATGGCATGGTGAGCAAAATAAATGATGGATTTAGGCCCAGATCTCTGTACTGGGGTGAATGTATGACATTGTTCTGCATTCTGGCCATCATTTGTTGTTTTTGCACTTTTCACCCCGAGTGGGACGGTATGCCCATGCTCTCCATGCCACTGGAGTCAAGCTGTCCTGGCTAATGAGGGGTGAAACACCAAAACCGGTCCTATGATGCTTGTTTCTAGTCCAGGGAGGACCTGGCAGTTCGGGCTAGACTGTTCCCATTGGGCACAGGGTCAAGACTGATTTGTATATGGCTGAGTTCAAACTGGAATGGCATGGTGAGCAAAGAAAAATTATGAATTTAGGCCCAGATCTCTGTACTGGGGTGAATGTATGACATTGTTCTGCATTCTGTCCATCAATTGTTGTTTTTGCATTTATCACCCTGAGTGGGACGGGTAGGCCCAGACGTGGGTCCCGTGCTCTCCATGCCACTGGAGTCATGCTATCCTGCCTGAAAAGGGGTTAAACCCCGAAACCAGTCGTTCCCATTGGGCACAGGGCCAAGATTGATTTGCCTACGGCTGGGTTCAAACTGGAATTGCATGGTGAGCAAAAAAAGATGGATTTAGGCCCAGATCTCTGTACTTGGGCGAATGTATGACATTATTCTGCATTCTGTCCATCAATTGTTGTTTTTGCATTTGTCACCCAGAGTGGGACGGGTATTCCCATGCTCTCCATGCCGCTGGGGTCAAGCTATCCTGGCTAATGAGGGTGAAACCCCGAAACCGGTCCTATGATGCTTGTTTCCAGTCCAGGGAGGACCTGGCCTCGCAGTTTGGGCTGGACTGTTCCCATTGGGCACAGGGTCAAGACTGATTTGCATATGGCTGGGTTCAAACTGTAATGGAATGGTGAGCAAAATAAACGATGGATTTAGGCCCAGATCTCTGTACTGGGGTGAATGTATGACATTGTTCTGCATTCTGGCCATCATTTGTTGTTTTTGCATTTTTCACCCCGAGTAGGACGGGTATGCCCATGCTCTCCATGCCACTGGAGTCAAGCTGTCCTGGCTAATGAGGGGTGAAACACCAAAACCGGTCCTATGATGCTTGTTTCCAGTCCAGGGAGGACCTGGCCTGGCAGTTCGGGCTGGACTGTTCCCATTGGGCACAGGGTCATGACTGATTTGTATATGGCTGAGTTCAAACTGGAATGGCATGGTGAGCAAAGAAAAACGTGGGTCCCGTGCTCTCCATGCCACTGGAGTCATGCTATCCTGGCTGAAAAGGGGTAAAACCCCGAAACCGGTCGTAGAATGCTTGTTTCCAGTCCAGGGAGGACCTGGTCAGGCAGTTCAAGCTGGACTGTTCCCATTGGACACAGGGTCAAGACTGATTTGCATATGGCTGGGTTCAAACTGGAATGGCATGGTGAGCAAAAAAACTATGGATTTAGGCCCAAATCTTTGTACTTGGGTGGATATATGACATTGTTATGCATTCTGTCCATCAATTGTTATTTTTTTAAACCTCCGGAGCAAGAGCACCTGTTGTGTCACCAAGCATTGCTATTAGAGAATGCGGTGGACTAATCCACACCTGTCTTTGAAAATCAATACACAAAAGATGATAAGTACATACATAATTGGCAAAGAGGACAACATTTTACGTGGCACATCATGCGTAGTTAAAAGGATCGTAAAATATACAAGACCAGATAGACAAAAGACTTTGCATTTGCAAACCTAGTGCAACTGACTTTGCAAATGCAAGGTAACAATTAAAAATGCACAAAAGTGCTTTGCAAATAGTAATAGCATTAAGATTCTAAATGCAAGCATTGAGAGCACCTGCAAGCTGCAAGGAAAAAGGGAGGTAGGGAGTGTTCCTTTCCTTTTGCACCTGTTAAAGGCAGAGGGGCCTATTCACCAAGATTCACCAGCACGGGCTTCCTACCCTTTCTCTCTCTCCACGAGCACTGGAGCACTTCGGGTCACATCGGCAACCTTCAGTGGCATGGTAATTCTACATCGCCTTTTGGACCTTAGTCTGCAGCTAACCCTGTAGGAGCGCCTACATACTCTCTTTATCTACCCATTCCATAGGTCAACACTGGGATTAGGGGGGCATTCTCTGTCTCACACTATACCCTTTACGACATGCCCCGTAAGGCATCTTCTGGCACTTGCCAACACAGGCCACAGGCCATTCCCTTTGATGGGGGATCTCAGACTCCTGATTTCACCCCGCGACTTTTTGACTGTTTCTCTGGGGCATCTGAGTTGCTGTCACAGGGCAATCTCCGGGGTACTTAGTGCTCATGGGGATCACCATGGGGGTCCCAGAGAACACAGCCAGGCAATTGCCAATATTACCACCCTGGGCGGCACAACACATAGTGGATGATTCATTATGAATAGCATCCCGGCTGCAGCACAAGGGGAAACAGCCACTACAACGAAGCCGTTTCCACTAATGCACTAACCACGCATGCTTTACAACGCATGCGTGGTTACCACTATAACCTTTACCACGCATTCCTATACTACGAAATACGTAGTAAAGGAATGTGAGTTAAAGGTTAAAAAAAGGGAGGGGGCTGGGGGTGTTCCCCCCCTAAAAAAAATACGAAAACAAGAGGGTTTAAAAAAAAAAAAGAAAGAAAGAAAACGTACCTTAAACACGCTCATCTGTGCCTCTGTCCTTCATGGAAAGAGCCTCCCTAACAGACGTGATTACGTACGTGCGTCTACGTACTGCATCAAAAATAGAGAAAGGACCATTTAAGGAGTTAGAAGAAGGAGAATACCGTCGAAAGAAAATTTAAGTATATTTCTTAATTATAATATTTTATTAGGTTAGGCATAATTAAATAAACATATATAGACTTGAATATTCAATCATGCAGTCGGTTTAACATGAAAATGCAAATATCATGCATAGTTAAACAACGAAAAACTTTGTTAAACTACGCGTGGTAAAGGCATTTTCGTGGTAAACCATATGCGTGGTAAAGGCATTCCGTTGTAACGCATGCATGGAAAGGCATGCGTTGCAACGGAATGCGTTGTAACATCATATATTCCAGCACAAGATACAACATCCTGCACAAGCGATCTATGTCTCGCGGAAGGGCAGATCCGCACACGGCACATAATTGCGTACCGTTTTGCTGACATCAGGCAAACACAGGACTTGTGTCATGGTTTGAATTATTCGTTTATGTTGTGCAATAATGCATTTTACTGACTTAGAACGCAAACGAACTGTACATCACTATGTTACTATACAGTGTTGTTTTTATCGTTCCAACATGTCTGCCATTATGATGTGTGCAAGTCTCCTTTTGCTGTTCATTACCCCACCTACTACAAAGGTTGTCGACATTGGTTGCACTTTTCACGTGATCAAGCCTTTTGTAAAGGCGAAACGCGTTGTAATTAAACAGCAGTTACTTTGATTTGCACAGAGTCTTCCTTAACTGAGAGCGCGATACAAGTGAAATTGGTGAAAGGATATATATATATATATATATATATATATATATATATATATATATATATATATATATATATATATATATATATATATATATATTACCTACTGGCGGTCGCCAGTAGGTATATATAGTTAGGATTTTTTCCCTATGGGATTTTTGAAAATTCTATGTCTAATAACTTTGGCGTTTGTGGACGGAATTGGCTGAAATTTTCTGGAAAATGGAACATTTCGTTTCTGAGCAGCCCCTGGAAATTTGGGGGGGGTTCGTCAAGGGGGGGCCGAGAAAAAAGGGGGGTCCCAAAACGTGTTTTTAACATTGAGTTTTCCATAGGGCGGTTGGCCTCACTTTTAGCCCGAACGGCTGAATGGATTTGCACGAAACTTGGCAAAATTGTAAGGACTGGTAGCCCGATGTGCCTTTTGTAGGTCTCAATATATGTGCTTCAGTGGATTTTGAGAAATTAACGTTCAAAAAAAGATATATATCTGTAACAGCGGACCGGGCAGCGCTCCGGTTCGCGGACTTTACGCGTAACGGAACTTCGCGTAGCGAAGCTGATTGGCTCTCCGGTGTCTGTCAACATTCTAAACAGTCCGGAGCGGCCGCCATCTTGTCTCTCGGTAGGATTGAGAGACAAGAGGAGGCCAAAACAAAGGGGGAAATGACCATAAGGGGGCATAGTAGATCCTCCCTGACCCCCTAGGTTTAATGTGGAGGCTTTAAAAGGGCCCCGCGGGGCAAAAAAAAATAATTTTTTTTTTGTTTTTTTGCGTGGGTAGCGCCCGGTTCGCGAACCGGGAAGCGTTCTGGGCAGCGTACTATAAGGAAAAAAGAATGATAGACTTTTCAAATACTGTATGTTAATTGATTGTTGGTTTTGTTGATTATTTTTTAATTTTTTTATTTTTTAAGCAATTATTTATTATTGTGATTGTGTTTGAAAATTTAATAACATTTCTAACATTTAACTAGTTTATGTTGATTTCTAACGCGGCAGTTGCGCTAACGGAACGTTTACCGGTTCGCGGACCGGGTCGCGGCATCAAATTGAGCTAACGGAAAGCTTCCCGGTTCGCGAACCGGGAGCGAAACAAAAAAAATATTTTAAAAAAATGTATTAATAAACATATAAAATATATTTTTGGATTTAAAGAAGAATACATTTTACAGCTATAGATATTAGCTTTTAAAAAACCAATGAAATTCACTGAAAAAACCATAGGTTATAGACCATATATAGTTAGGAATTAGCATTTACAAAACCTTGAAAATTCACTGAAAAAACCATAGGTTATAGACCATATATAGTTAGGAATTAGCATTTAAAAAACCTTATTTTACTCACACAAAACCATTGAAATTCCATATATAGTTAGTTGTACTAACTATATATCGCGCACCCGCAATCCACTGCTGATCATGTCACATATTACATCATTCATGACATGGTCAGTGACATCACTGATGACATCACTGATGACATCTCAAATGACATCACTGATGACATCACTGATGACATCTCAAATGACATCACTGACATCTCATTTGACATTACTGATCACATCACTGATGACATCATTCATGTGATAATACAATGAACCTCTTCAGACTCTAATATAACCTTAGATACACTCAGTGTAAACATACACTCACAGACTGTCACTCGTCCATGGAGTTACTCAGACACCTACTCAGTCATGCAAAGAATCAATCACACCTCCATTTTCTCAACTATACAGTTATACACACCTTACTTATTCAAACATATACTAAAACATATTTACTCTCTTATACAATCCTGGATACAAGTTCACAATGATGCATACAGCCACTCACACATTCACTGGCTCCTATGCACAGTTATTTATATATGTCAACTCTCACATGTACTGTATTTTAGATATGTACTTACTTTGACATGTAGCACTGAGATATCCATTCACTCACCAATACACTCATGCACACAGTCAACCGCCCATACAGCTGTTTCCACATGCACTTTTGAACCCATACATCTAGTGAATCAACTGCTCACACATCTATGCACAGAGTCATACACCTCCCAGCCACCCACACACACACTCAGTCTCCCATACAAATGCTTGGGCAACCAATCAATAACCCATATAGTTACTCATTTAGCTACTGATCAACACATGCATCAGATTACAGAACAACAGACACAATAATGCACAATTTAAAACAGTTTAGTCACTAACCCATGCACTCAGTGAGACACATTTAATCACTCACTTATACAGTCAGTCATGCACCTACTAAATCCTTCATCCAGACACTTATACATCCACTCATTCTTCAATATGTAAGACATATTTTAACTTTACAGAAACATACAGTCACTGGATGTTGTCATCAGTGATGTCATCAGTGATGTCATTTGAGATGTCATCAGTGATGTCATCAGTGATGTCACTGACCATGTCATGAATGATGTAATATGTGACATGATCAGCAGTGGATTGCGGGTGCGCGATATATAGTTAGTACAACTAACTATATATGGAATTTCAATGGTTTTGTGTGAGTAAAATAAGGTTTTTTAAATGCTAATTCCTAACTATATATGGTCTATAACCTATGGTTTTTTCAGTGAATTTTCAAGGTTTTGTAAATGCTAATTCCTAACTATATATGGTCTATAACCTATTTTCAGTGAATATATATATATATATATATTTCGTACCAGTTTGTGCACACAAAGTCCCGCGCACTCCCAGCTCCGAGTTTTCAAAAACGACAAATACCAACGAAAGATGTTCACTGTTATTTAATTGTCATAACAGTATCCCCTGCAGTACTCCTCGACGCGTTTCGCGGCCCACGCCGCTTTATCACGAGATAGTTAGACAAAGTAATGAACAGTTTAAATAAAGTGCAGTTGAAAGAAAAAGGTGTGTCTAATACAGCAAGTCCCTTCATGTGTCTACTTCCTGTACATGCCGCTAGGCCTTCTGGTACACGTAGTTTGCTCGTTTATTTAAACATTTGTATGTGGGATTGGTGCGAGTTCATTGTTCCCTCTAGTGGGTTTACTCTTATGTTGACACTAATCACTGTTTATTATGTATAAATACATTAGTTGTCATTCTTATCCCTCTAGTGGTTTGTAAGTCCTGTCTACTACTCCAGTAATTATGACGATCCTAATATATACAATCCCTACATGGTAAACTCATTAATGTGCAACCTTGTGGTAACATTGTAGCGGTATGTAACATTAAAATTGTTGCTAAAGTGAGTGTGTGCAAAATTAATAATAAATACATTTGTGAAAGTTCGGGAAGAAAGTTCATTTGTGGCCAGTCTTAATGTGGCTTTTTAAAGGTGATAATGTAGTTCCTCGTCCTGGTTCAGCCCATGGGGAGTGAGAGTTCTGAAGTTTAAGATGTGCTTAGATTCTTTTTGCCTTAAGATTCATTCACGGTCCCCGCCGCGTTGATTGGGCCCCACTGTTTCTATAGCATAGAACTTTTGTTCCTTCCAGTTGCTGGCATGTTCTTTTCCCATGTGCTTTGCGACTGCGTTGCTTCGATCACAATTCACTGTCGCTCTCACGTGTTCAAGGATGCGTTTTGTTTATTCATTTTTGGTGCTGCCCACATATTTTAATGCAAAAATTACAGTTGATGGACAGAATGTAGAACAATGTCATACATTCACCCCAGTACAAGGATCTGGGCCTAAATCCATCGTTTTTTTGCACTCCACACCACCCTGAGTTAGACACTGGCTATATGCATGTCAGCTCTGACCCTGTGCCTCATGGGAACAGTCCGGTCCGAACTACCAAGCCATGTCTTTCCCAGACCGGAATCATGCATCCAAGGACCGGTTTCTGGCTATCAGCCTTCTTCAGCCTGGATACCTTGACTCCAGTGGTGTGGAGAGCCTGGGACTCACGTCTGAGCATACCCAGCCCACTCGGGGTGAAAATTGCAAAAAACACAGTTGATGGACAGAATGTAGAACAATGTCATACATTCACCCCAGTACAAGGATCTGGGCCTAAATCCATCGTTTTTTTGCACTCCACACCACCCTGGGTTAGACACTGGCTATATGCAAATCAGCTCTAACCCTGTGCCTCATGGGAACAGTCCAGTCCGAACTACCAAGCCATGTCTTTCCCAGACCGGAATCATGCATCCAAGGACCGGTTTCTGGCTATCAGCCTTCATCAGCCTGGATAGCTTGACTCCAGTGGTGTGGAGAGCCTGGGACTCACGTCTGAGCATACCCAGCCCACTCGGGGTGAAAATTGCAAAAAACACAGTTGATGGACAGAATGTAGAACAATGTCATACATTCACCCCAGTACAAGGATCTGGGCCTAAATCCATCGTTTTCTTGCACTCCACACCACCCTGGGTTAGACACTGGCTATATGCAAATAAGCTCTGACCCTGTGCCTCATGGGAACAGTCCAGTCCGAACTACCAAGCCATGTCTTTCCCAGACCGGAATCATGCATCCAAGGACCGGTTTCTGGCTATCAGCCTTCATCAGCCTGGATAGCTTGACTCCAGTGGTGTGGAGAGCCTGGGACTCACGTCTGAGCATACCAAGCCCCCTGCACATATTTTAATGAGCACGGGCACTCAAGTATGTAGATTGCAAATTAGCTTTTACAGTTTATTAACTGCCTGATTTTCCATGTTCTTTTGTTTGCCATTTGGATTTCCTTTTTCTTTACTGCAATTTCACAGACTTTGTACCCTGAGCACTTGAAGAAGCCTTTTGGTTTTAGCCAATACTCTGGATTTTTTGGGAGCTGAAAGTGACTGTGGACCAGTCTGTCCCGCAGATTTTTAGCCCTTCTGTAGGTGACGTTGGGATGGTCACCCACAATCTTGGCTATGGTGCTGTCCATCTGTAGCACATGCCAGTTTTTACGTAGGATGTGCATTATCTGTTTGTTACCGGTAGAAAATGTTGTTATCAATCTGATTTGATTTTCTTCTTCCCCTTCTTTAATTTTTGCTTTTAACAGCTCCCTTCTGGTTTGGAATTCAGTTCTCTTTAGGGCCGTATTGATCAGACCTTTGTTGTATGCTCGCTTCTTGAACCTTACTTCTGCTCTTTTGCGATGTTCTTGCCATTCTTTTTCATCTGAGCATATTTGCTTGATCCTCAAGAACTCGCCATAAGAAATGTTGTTGATAAGACTGACTTGATGGAAGCTCTGTGCATGTAGCACAGAGTTTGTGGCTGTTGTCTTGCGATGCAATGTAGTATGTATTTCATTGTTGGCAATGTAGATTTCTGTATCTAAAAATACTACTTTTGTATCACTTATTTCATAAGTAAGACTCAGAATGAAGTCAGAGCTATTTAAAATCCTGAAGTATTCACCAAATTCTTCTTTGCTCCCGTCCCACACTAGGAACAAGTCGTCGATGTAACGTAGCCACGTTACGGTTTTATTCTGGAATCTTTCATTGTTACTGCTCCATGCCCACTCCTGTTCCCAAAGGCCCATTGTTAGGCATGCATATGATGGACTGAAGGAAAATCCCATCGCCGTCCCTTTTGTCTGTTTAAAGATCTGATCGTCAAACAAAAATACATTTTGTTCCAGGCATATCCTGATCATTTCGATGAGCATTTTATTATGATTGGTGTACTGGATGTTTCTCTCTGCTAGAAAATGCCCACATGCCCTTAGGCCAATGTCATTCTGTATGTTTGAATATAATGACACCACATCCATGGTGATTAATTTATATGTTGGTTGCCAGGGAGTCTCTTGGAGGTGCCTGAGTAGATCTCCAGTATCTTGTAGGTAAGACAATAGTCCTTTCACATAAGGTAAAAGAAATATATCCAGATAATTGGCCACAGGTTCCAATAATGATTTTTTTGCTGATATTATTGGCCTCCCTGGTGGTTTAGTGGGGTGCTTATGCAC
The DNA here is from genome assembly GCF_964261635.1 of Lissotriton helveticus. Lineage (NCBI taxonomy): Eukaryota > Metazoa > Chordata > Amphibia > Caudata > Salamandridae > Lissotriton > Lissotriton helveticus. The sequence goes on along the minus strand of NC_136067.1, from coordinate 770,698,540 downwards.
CTTCGGAAGAAAGTAAATAGTGGCCATTTTGGGATACGTAGTTTTTAAATATTTGGTTTCATCTTTATCCAAAAGATTTTGTTTAAGCCACTCATCAAGTTTTGAGTCCAGTTCTTCTTTCCATTTAGCAGTGGGATTGCTTTGTAATTTCATATAGTAATCCTTGTTTTTGAGTTGCGAATAGGCTTCCCGCATGTTTGCGTCTTTCTCCAGGATAACTATATTCCCACCCTTATCAGCCATTTTTATTTCTATCGTTTTGTCATTTTGTAAGTTGGTTAGCGCTTTCCGTTCGTCCAAAGACAGATTTTCTTTTTCCTTTGCATGTGGCAATTTGTAAAGGTCCCTGATGACACATTCATTAAAGGCATCAATTTTGTTGCCCGGAGGTAGTTGGGGGTAAAACTTTGATGTTGGTTTCTTCTTACTGCATCCCGCTCCAAGTTGTAGTGAGTGTGTCTCGATGGTTCCCAGTTCAGTTTGGGGTTCTCTATCCAGTTCCATAAGTGTTAAGAAACTTTCCGTATCTCTAGCTGGTAGAGTCATAGTTGTCTGTGGATAGAGTCTTTGATGCCTAGCCATTTTCGGATTTTCCGCAAACAGTTTCGCTAATTTCATTTTCCTTACATACTTGTAAAGATCAATTCGTGTCTCTGCAATGTCGATTTTATTAGTAGGGCAAACACTTAAGCCTCGTTGTAAAACTTTTATCTCCAATTCCGTGAGTACTTTTTTTGAGAGATTGATTATTTGTAACTCCTGATCTGTTTCATCTCTCTCTGGGTCAGGATTTATAGGTGCACTTTCTTTTAACTCCATTTCTGCCGCATGCTTCGGGTCGTTGTTCCCACTCGACCTGTTCCAGAATTTTTTGGACCTTCGTTTCCCTCTCCTTGTTGATATCTTTGGGCATTCCCTCTGCCCCTTCCTCTGCCCCGGATGCATTTGGGATTGGTCCCATTTTTTCCCAGTTTTTTTGTTGTAATGCAAGCTTCATTTCATCTAAAAAAGAGACCTTTGCCCTTTGTGCTCTTTGTTCTCCTTCTTTTCCACTTAGGCTGGCATCTGTAGATGTTAGTGATGACAGGCTTCCTGTCTCCGTGTCCCAGTTGGGGCCCTTATTGTTTTTAAACCGATCAAATTTACGTGCATACGTGAATATGCAGCCCTCTTGGTAGTCTCCTTTGTCCCGTTGGAATTTGTTTTGTTTTCTTGTTTTGACACTTAGCTCATGTTTGTTGATGTATTGTTCAAGTTCCTCTTTGAACTTTTTAAGATCTGTGTCCATATCCATCGTGGCTAGCTCTCTCTCCATATCTTTAAATTGTTTTGTGATTTTGATTAATGCTAGTTCTGTATGTCGGATCAGTATTTCCGTTAACCCCAATGAGGACTTGAGAAGAAATTCACCCCATTCACTCAATAGCTTGTTGCTTGTATCTTGATGGTTGGGCATCAGGTTGATCCGTAATCCCCGTGGCACTCTCTGTACCTCTAAATATTTTTTTAATGCAGCTATCTCCCACCCTTTATTTATTTCTTTTTTAGATAGTCTCTCCCAGGCTCTCAGTTTGTTTTTGATATCTGGCTTTCGGGTCCCCGTAGTTCCATCGCTATTTATCAATGAACTGTCCTCAAAAAAGGTTCCTATGACAGCATTTCTGTCAACTTCTCGTTTATCCTTGGTATGCTGGGGTGGGTTTTTATATACTGAATAACTCCTTATTTGTACAATTTTGTAATTCGCTTTTGTGTCTCCGGAGCTAATTCAATTGTGGGGCAGTGTCAGTTTTGCTTGCAAAGATTAGTTCCCCGGGTATTCTGTCCCGTGTGACTAAACTGACTTCCCACAATGATCCAAAACCAACCAGCTTCACAATGTTGCTGTTTGTAATAATTCCCCAAAGTTATGAAGAATGTAAGCTGGCTTACCCCACAGTTTCTTCCGGGATCCGCGTCCCCTCCGGTCCGTTTTTCCCGTTTTCGCTGTGGGCAGGCTTTCGCTTTCCAAAGATGTTAGTCCGTGTTTCTTTTTTGAATCGCCGGCGTTCACTTGAGTCCTTTGTAATAAATCCAAATATATATATATATATATATATAACCACTCCAAAGTGCACCTTTAAACCCGGCACTCCTAGGCGGGTGCCCAAACGTGGCGGTGCTTGCCGCGAAATAGATTAGGGCTGACAATTCCGTCAGTTTATAACAGAAATTCGGGCACATAGGAGGCATCCATCAACGTTGTTTTATTCAGCAGATGGTATGGAAAACAAACGCGTTTCGGATAAAATCATTCGTCAGTGTTACACCATTTGTCAATAAAGCACCATTTTTAAATCTACCCGCATCACCTAGATAGCAACAGTGACGACGGGTTCACTCAGCAAAATGGTACAGAAAAGCGTCCCAAATGACATACTTTGCAAGAATGTCCCCATTATACAATTATAATGGCATCTATGCCTAGCTGAAGTTGAAGTGCAAAACATGTGCAAAAAAGTGCAAAGAATATGTACGTGAATAAATATTTCATAAAGATATATATATATATATATATTCAAAACTGAATCCTGACCGCCAAACGTGGCGGAAACAGCAGGCGCGGACCTCTTCAGCAATCAGCAGTGCTTAAGCATGAACAAGAGCCACAGCGCGAAAATGCGTTTTCAAAAATCCATATTTATTTTGCAAAGAATGTAAGAGCCAGTGCCCTCCCTGACGCGTTTCGCTCCGCGAACGGAGCTTGATCACATGTATATATATATATATATTTGTATTTTTTTTTTTACAAAGTCCAAGTAATAACGCTCTCTCAGGGCATTCCAGATGCAAAGTTTTTAATATCAGTTACGCATTTCGGGGAACACAGTCCCCATGCTGTGTTCCTGTCATTCTGCACGGCGGTTGGAGACCAACCGCCGTGCAGAATGACGTCCCGTCCGCTGTACAAATCAGGATGAACTAAACAGCCAGGCGCACCGCAGGGGAGAAACCACCCAACCAGAGACAGCGGATGCACGACAGCGGAGCGAGAAACCAGAGTCCTGGTCCTTTCCGCCCGGTCCCGACCGTAGTGGATCCGGCTTTACACGTCTTCCCGGTGCTGTACCTGATACACTACCAGCAACTCATGCACTGCCGCGGATGCCGCCGCAGGTACACAATAACACAACGCCGCACACAACAACAACACACAATACCTGGGCAAATATAGGGTTACTGTCCACACCAGGCACCCTGGTGGGGACAGGAACACATCCACAAGGGTACACACACATGTCCTACCTCTTCACAAAATCACCCCACCGCATCCAGGTCACCCACCAACCGCGATATTGATGCAATATCCCGGTCACGTCACTGCAGCGGTGAAGACGTGGGAAAACATGCACACAAGGCAGAAGGCAGGGCCAGCGCCTGGCATGGACAGTGTGCAAAGATCATAGGGCCACACCTCCACCTTCCACACACTAGGCCCATCCCTCCCATTAAGGGTCTTGCTGTATGCCCCTCCTGTGCCCCCCATGCACAATAACCGCCATGTGAACCCACACCCTGCACTACACACCAAACAACCAGGGAGACACTCTCAGCAGGTGGGGCTGCAGAGGAACACATACAGCACAGAAGCTCAGGGCCGGGGCAACCCTCACACCACACCCACACTACACTTATGACAAGGAAACTGAGTCCAAGCGCAAAATGAACATCCACACAGAATATGAACAAACATTCAAGCCTGTCAAGTCACACAGACATACCCCACACTGACACACAACCACATACTCAGACCAGATGTCAGCAGCAATGGAGGACAACAAATAGGAAAGCTAAAGTGAGGTGCACACAAATGGAAGGCCAAGGAGCCAACCACTAAGCATATGTACATCACATGCAAGAGAAGGAACATATAACAAACACCCTTACCCCATCAAATCACACAAGTCTGGCACAGTGAGTGAAATTAAACCACAGTCACCTCTGTGCAACAACTGAGGGAGATAGCAAGGCAAATAATGTAGAGGCACAGGGATGAAAAGAAGTCTCTGAAGTCAAACAGTGAACAGCCACACATCTGCATCCAAATACTTGACAGGTGTATGTCAACTGCAAACACAACAATGATGGACAGAATGTGGATCAATGTCACACATTCACCCCAGTCCAAAGATCTGGGCCCAAATCCATCGTTTTTCCACTCCACACCACCCTGGGTTAGACAATGGCGATATGCAAATCAGCGCTGACCCTGTACCCCATGGGAACAGTCCAGTCCGAACTACAAAAGCCATGTCCTTCCCAGAACGGAAACAAGCATCCGAGGACCGGCCCGGTTTCGAGGTAACACCTCTCTTCAGCCCGGCTAGCTTGATTCCAGTGGTGTGGAGTGCCTGGGACTCACGTCTGAGCATCCCCAGTACACTTAGAGCGGTAACTGCAAACACAACAATGATGGACAGAATGTGGATCAATGTCACACATTCACCCCAGTCCAAAGATCTGGGCCCAAATCCATCGTTTTTCCACTCCACACCACCCTGGGTTAGACAATGGCGATATGCAAATCAGCGCTGACCCTGTGCCCCATGGGAACAGTCCAGTCCGAACTACAAAAGCCATGTCCTTCCCAGAACGGAAACAAGCATCCGAGGACCGGCCCGGTTTCGAGGTAACACCTCTCTTCAGCCCGGCTAGCTTGATTCCAGTGGTGTGGAGTGCCTGGGACTCACGTCTGAGCATCCCCAGTACACTTAGAGCGGTAACTGCAAACACAACAATGATGGACAGAATGTGGATCAATGTCACACATTCACCCCAGTCCAAAGATCTGGGCCCAAATCCATCGTTTTTCCACTCCACACCACCCTGGGTTAGACAATGGCGATATGCAAATCAGCGCTGACCCTGTGCCCCATGGGAACAGTCCAGTCCGAACTACAAAAGCCATGTCCTTCCCAGAACGGAAACAAGCATCCGAGGACCGGCCCGGTTTCGAGGTAACACCTCTCTTCAGCCCGGCTAGCTTGATTCCAGTGGTGTGGAGTGCCTTGGACTCACGTCTGAGCATCCCCAGTACACTTAGAGCGGTAACTGCAAACACAACAATGATGGACAGAATGTGGATCAATGTCACACATTCACCCCAGTCCAAAGATCTGGGCCCAAATCCATCGTTTTTCCACTCCACACCACCCTGGGTTAGACAATGGCGATATGCAAATCAGCGCTGACCCTGTGCCCCATGGGAACAGTCCAGTCCGAACTACAAAAGCCATGTCCTTCCCAGAACGGAAACAAGCATCCGAGGACCGGCCCGGTTTCGAGGTAACACCTCTCTTCAGCCCGGCTAGCTTGATTCCAGTGGTGTGGAGTGCCTGGGACTCACGTCTGAGCATCCCCAGTACACTTAGAGCGGTAACTGCAAACACAACAATGATGGACAGAATGTGGATCAATGTCACACATTCACCCCAGTCCAAAGATCTGGGCCCAAATCCATCGTTTTTCCACTCCACACCACCCTGGGTTAGACAATGGCGATATGCAAATCAGCGCTGACCCTGTGCCCCATGGGAACAGTCCAGTCCGAACTACAAAAGCCATGTCCTTCCCAGAACGGAAACAAGCATCCGAGGACCGGCCCGGTTTCGAGGTAACACCTCTCTTCAGCCCGGCTAGCTTGATTCCAGTGGTGTGGAGTGCCTGGGACTCACGTCTGAGCATCCCCAGTACACTTAGAGCGGTAACTGCAAACACAACAATGATGGACAGAATGTGGATCAATGTCACACATTCACCCCAGTCCAAAGATCTGGGCCCAAATCCATCGTTTTTCCACTCCACACCACCCTGGGTTAGACAATGGCGATATGCAAATCAGCGCTGACCCTGTGCCCCATGGGAACAGTCCAGTCCGAACTACAAAAGCCATGTCCTTCCCAGAACGGAAACAAGCATCCGAGGACCGGCCCGGTTTCGAGGTAACACCTCTCTTCAGCCCGGCTAGCTTGATTCCAGTGGTGTGGAGTGCCTGGGACTCACGTCTGAGCATCCCCAGTACACTTAGAGCGGTAACTGCAAACACAACAATGATGGACAGAATGTGGATCAATGTCACACATTCACCCCAGTCCAAAGATCTGGGCCCAAATCCATCGTTTTTCCACTCCACACCACCCTGGGTTAGACAATGGCGATATGCAAATCAGCGCTGACCCTGTGCCCCATGGGAACAGTCCAGTCCGAACTACAAAAGCCATGTCCTTCCCAGAACGGAAACAAGCATCCGAGGACCGGCCCGGTTTCGAGGTAACACCTCTCTTCAGCCCGGCTAGCTTGATTCCAGTGGTGTGGAGTGCCTGGGACTCACGTCTGAGCATCCCCAGTACACTTAGAGCGGTAACTGCAAACACAACAATGATGGACAGAATGTGGATCAATGTCACACATTCACCCCAGTCCAAAGATCTGGGCCCAAATCCATCGTTTTTCCACTCCACACCACCCTGGGTTAGACAATGGCGATATGCAAATCAGCGCTGACCCTGTGCCCCATGGGAACAGTCCAGTCCGAACTACAAAAGCCATGTCCTTCCCAGAACGGAAACAAGCATCCGAGGACCGGCCCGGTTTCGAGGTAACACCTCTCTTCAGCCCGGCTAGCTTGATTCCAGTGGTGTGGAGTGCCTGGGACTCACGTCTGAGCATCCCCAGTACACTTAGAGCGGTAACTGCAAACACAACAATGATGGACAAACTTGTTGTTTTTTGCAATTGCCGCCCTAAGTGCGCTGGGGATGCCCAGACGTGGGTCCCAGGCACTCCACACCACTTGGAGTCAAGCTAGCCGGGCTGAAGAGAGGTGTTACCTCGAAACCGGTCCGGTCCTCGGATGCTTGATTCCGGTCTGGGAAAGATATGGCTGTTGTAGTTCGGACTGGACTGTTCCCATGGGGCAACAGGGTCAGAGCTGATTTGCATAAAGCCATTATCTGACCCAGGGTGGTGTGGAGTGCAAAAAAACGATGGATTTGGGCCCAGATCTTTTGACTGGGGGAGTGTGTGACATTGATCCACATTCAGTCCATCACTTGTTGTTTTTTGCAGGTGTATGTCAACAGCACAACACACAGGGCCGATTGTTACACTCCAAGACTGTCAAACAAAAGTAGGATCCTTCACACGAATCTATGACATAATATCGACAGGCAGAATATAGACACAAAAATATCGACATCAAAAATATCGGAGTTCTATCTACATAAAGGTAAGTACAAAAATATCGAGAAAAAAATATCATAGTACAAAAATATCGAAGTTAAAAATATCGTTTTTTAAATGTATTAATAATAATGTAAAAATAATTTAAAAATACAAATAAGTTAACTAATTATAAATATAAACAATAAAACATATTTAAAAAATAATAACTAATACATATACATTTAAAATAAATTAAAAACTCTACATATAAATTAATATATATACTTACTCCACATACTGCAACAGTCGGAAAAGCGTTGGATAGCGTAGGGGTAAAAATTACTATTCCCACTCCAGAGAGTGCAACAGTAGGGAAAGCGTTGGATAGCGTAGGGGTAAAAATTACTATTCCCACTCCAGAGAGTGCAACAGTAGGGAAAGCGTTGGATAGCGTATGGGTAAAAATTACTATTCCCACTCCAAAGGGTGCAACAGTAGGAAAAGTGTTGGATAGCGTAGGGGTCAAAATTACTATTCCCACTCCAGAGGGTGCAACAGTAGGGAAAGCGTTGGATAGCGTAGGGGTAAAAATTACTATTCCCACTCCAAAGGGTGCAACAGTAGGGAAAGCGTTGGATAGCGTAGGGGTAAAAATTACTATTCCCACTCCAGAGGGTGCAACAGTAGGGAAAGCGTTGGATAGCGTAGGGGTAAAAATTACTATTCCCACTCCAGAGGGTGCAACAGTAGGGAAAGCGTTGGATAGCGTAGGGGTAAAAATTACTATTCCCACTCCAAAGAGTGGAACAGTAGGGAAAGAGTTGGATAGCGTAGGGGTAAAAATTACTATTCCCACTCCAGAGGGTGCAAAAGTAGGGAAAGCGTTGGCTAGCATGGGGGTAAAAATTACTTCCCACACTACTCCCCCTTTAACACACAACACACTACACATACAAAAAAACGCAATTAATATAAATATCAATTAATCAATTAATAACAATTAATATTATTAAATTGATGTAATTATAAATGAACTAATTAACACATATTAATTACCAATCAATAATTAAATACCAATTAATAATTAATTAACAAGATATTTACAAGAATAAACAATATTTATTAATACATTATTTATCATTAATATTATGAAATAATAAAAAACGAATTACCAATTAATTAATTAACAATTAATTAACAATATATACCAATAAATAAATACAATCTCTTTAATTAATTTAATTTAATTATGTCACACCCTATTCCCCTATAAACACACAACCCACTACACATAAATAAATCACATAAAAAATGTAATTGTCATTTAATCACTTAATAATAATTAATTACCAATTACAAAAAAATTAAAAATATTACTACATTAACTCTAATTATTTTAATTCATTAATAGTAATTAATTACCAATTAATTAATAATTATTTATTAATCAAAAATATATTTAAAAAATATTAATTTATTAATTATAATTAAATTACTTCCCACCCTATTCCCCTATAAACCTACAACCCGCTCTGATACTAAAACGCAAAATGTAAACAAAATTACTAATTTCTAAACATACATTAAAAAACATGTTTAACAAACATATAAACAACATAATAAAATACATAACACTAAACAAAATTTCGATATTAGTAACATACATACCTTAATATCGATATTCTGTCTATCGATATTATTGCACATCGATATTTTATACCATCGAAATTAAAACATCGATATTATTGTATATCGATATTTTAATTTCGATATTTTGTCTCTCTACCCCTTCACACATACCCCCCACCTCACACCTGCAGCACACAACACCAGTGTCAAACACACAGAAGGGTGCCAATAAAGTACAGTCAATACACTGACAAACAATCACACTCCCTGGGGGGCATCCACAAAAAACACACACAGGGATGCCTGAACCAATGCTAGCACAAAACCAACAGCCAAACAAAAAACTCAATAACAACACACACAGAAGTACAATAAGACCAGACCTGACCTGTGCAGTAAAACTGTGGAAAGGCAATGGGAGCCCAGACAGAACAGGAGAACACAACCTCATCAGTCAGGAACAATGCACAGACAACATACCCTAACCCAGACAATAAGGGCATTGTTAGACCTGGCATGATTGGCGTGAGTCTTCCTTCCATTTTGACGGATTGCCTCCTCTGTTTTGATATGTTTTTGCTGGTTATATGCTTTGGGCACTGTGCCACTGCTAATCAGTGCCACAGTGCAAGTGCTCCCTATGTTAAATTAATGTACTAATTGGTGATTCCATGATTGGGTTTTTGATTTACCTGTCAGCCCCTAGTAGAGTGCACCCTGTGTGCCCAGGGCTTGTAAATCAAATGCTGCTGGTGGGCTTGCAGCACTGGTTGTGCCACCCACAGAAGCAGCTTGTAAAGTGTGTCTCAGGCCTGCCATTGCAAGGCCTATGTGCAGTCTAGCACTGCCATGTCGACTTGGCCAAGTGCACCCACTTGCCAGTCCCTAAACCTTCCCTTTACTTCATATTAGACACCCCTGTAGGTCCAAGGGCAGGGTGCATTGTAAGTATAAGGTAGAACATACTCTGAGGTGTGTAGCATGTCCTCGTAGTGAATTACAGCCATTTTCGTTTTTCACTATTGAAGGCTACCTGTTCTTCATAGGCTAGAATGGGCAGTTAGATTATTACATTCTTATAATCCTAACTGACTCAGGGAACATGGTATGAATTCGAATTTAGTATGCCTGAACTCAGAATGATAAAATACATCTTTTAGTAAAGTTGGTTTTAATATTCTGTGTTTGAAAATACCACTTTTAGAAAGTAGGTATTTTCTTGCCTAACTGTCCAGGCCTGCCTCTGCTAGGTTGTGTATTCCTTGTCTGGGTTTGTGAGTGACAGGGCTGGGGGATTCCAGGAGACAGGCTGGGGCAACCCAGTGGTGAATAGAGAGATCTGCATCTAGATGGGAGGGAGGAGTTGCACCTGGGACCTGAATAGGGCTGGGCCTTCCCTCTACAATGCTGGCTCCACTTCCTGTGGCTTGCCTGATGTCTCTGCCCTGCACTGTGAAAGAAAGAAGAGAGTCATGTAAACAAAGTGCTCAGGAACTGGTTTGAACTAGGCAGAGGCCTCTCTGCCTTCAGAGAACAAAGGATTTTGGGGTATAAAAATTGGGAATCAGACCCAAGAACTTGAGATCACTTGTGGAACAAGAAAGCTTTTGTCAAGGAGAAGAACCAAGGAAGCTGCAGGAGTTGGACTGCCCCTCTGCCAGTGTGCTGTTTGCTGGGTTGACCTGCAGTGGTTGCTTCATTGCCAAGGGAAGGAGAAGAAACTTTTTAAGGACTTTCATCATTTACAGAATATTCTCCAAGGCTTGAACTGTGCTTGCCTCCTGCTGAAGTCTCAGGGACAAAAGACTTCACCTCCATCTCCCCTCTGAATTTCCTTGCTGGGAATTCTCAACTCTAGACATTTGCGTGTCGCTGGGAGCTGGAAGCGCGACGCATTGAGAGGAAGCGTGTCGCCGCCGCAGCTGAAATCGTCGCATTGCCAGAGAAGCGAGCCTTGGCCGCATCTCCCTGGAAGCGTGTGTTCATCGAAGCTACCAGCTGTCGCATCACCGGAGAAGCGTGACGCCATCGAGAGAGTCCATCACATCACCGGAGAAGCGTGTCGCAGGACCTTTCGCGGCTCCAAAGTACAGAGTCGTCGCAAGGCTGCCAAGGCGTCTACGCATCGTCATCGCATTGTCGCTTCAAGGGCTCCGTCTTCCCACATCGCAACCGTATCATCGCATTGCATCAAGGTGCCATCTGGCGCACCGCAACGGGCCCGCAGGCCGATAATCTACGCATCACCTCCGCACCGGTAAGGATCACGACGCATCCCCTACTCTGTGCAAGCATTGAGGCCCAACGCATCATCTCCCCTGGAACACAAAACCGACGAATCTCCCCTTTTGCGAGCCTTTTGTTTACTTTGCGTTACGCATCCAGGTACTTTGTTGATAACTTTGTCGCATTGATCATCAACTTGAACTAAGCAACATTTTATCATCTTTAAGCAATCTTAAGTGTAGTATTGTGGATTTTTGTCGTTTGTGGGCTTGTGTTAAGTCTATATAAAGAATACTTATTTTTATAAAACCTGTGTTGTGTCCATCTGTAGTGTTTTCACTGTATTACTGTGTATATTCACAAATGCTGAACACACTGCCTCTGAGATAAGCCTGTCTGCTCGTGCCAAGCTACCAAGGGGGTGAGCAGGGGTTATTAAGTAATCCCCTTATCCTGACTTAGAAGTAAGGGTCCCTATTTGGACAAAGGTGAATACCATTGCCAACTAGAGACCCCCCAGATCTAACAGGCATCATCTCAAAACAATCATTGGCACAAACGGGGACAAATGGACCTACAATGAAACACAGACAGACATACCACATCACCCATCAAGTCAACATGGTGTTATAGTGTACCACATGCATGCACATGCAAAATCCTGACAAATTACAGGTCACATATGAGAGTAGAAAACCCCAAGGATGGACCCAAAACAAGCCCAGGAACAAGAATAGGCCTAAATGCATGTGACAGACACACAAGTAATGCACGCTACACTGGCAACACACATCTGAATGAATCAAAACACACTAACAAATCACACACACTGGCATGCAAATAGAATACCACACACAGAATATCTGTCAGCTGCAAGAGACAAGAGCTGTCTGAACTGGGGTGGCAGAGTGGGCTAAAGAACGGTGATGGATTAAACCCAGATCTGTTGACTGGGTGTGAGTGTTTGATTGGTTTAGATGCTCCGTCCATCACCACCCCCTTTTGTACCGCAAGAGACAACACAGCCCAAACACTGCACTCATCCACATCAAATACACAACAGATGTACATGCCAATACATCACTTTGCAAACAGAGCAGGACATCAGGGGGTGCACACCAGGCAAGGACAAGGCAACCCACACTCACAGCACTGCATGCACGACAAGCAGTGTGTGCACACCAAACATACCATTTCCACACAGATATGAGTGACACACCATGAACCTCCACAACACTAATCAGCACAGCACACAGACAACATCACACTCAGGAAGGGAAGCAGTACCCCAGCAAACACACATACAGCTAACCCAACACCCACAGATGCACAAGTCTGGGACCCCCAGGTGACAACAACATGACCAGAGGACTGTGCAGTTGAACTGCATATGAGAAACCATGGCTGCCAAACAAGACAAGACAAGAAAATCACATATAACCAATTGGGAAACTGACCTGAGTGGCACATTGGTCCTGTGCACGATCAGCCCCACAAAGCATAGTGTAACAAATGAAGTGATGGGGAGGCACACACACGGGCAACCCAAGGGGACAGCTGACATGAGAGTGAAGTGGTGTGTACTTCAGTAGTGGACAGGTTTGGAGTGCCCTATACAAAAATAGATGGAGTGCAGACTCATAATGGGTATGCATCAGAAGCACAGATAGGGGATGGTATGACTCCACAGCCCACATGCCATAATGGAGCCAAAAAAGCCCCAAGTGACAGCAATGCATGAGAAAGCACACCCACAATGTCAGTGTGGCTGAGCAGGTCAGCACAGTGACTACAAACAGCATCAGTACACATGGCTGATCAACAAAAAACAACACTAACTTGCCAGTCACACACTATGTATACTCACAATTGCCACCAACAACAAGTAGGTGTCCCCCAGAAGTGCAAGGACACACCAACACACTGCACAGTGCACAACGTACAACTCCCACACGTGCACACAAACACAAGCACTGGGCTGACCAATCCAATTAACAGGCCCTCAACTCCTGGGTGACACATGTGTGCAGTTGACATTGCAGAGGCACACACACAGCCACACTACTGACAAAGTCACCTCCTTCACACTGCACACTTCTTGACCACCCAAGTGCACACATTGACATTTGCCCATGTGACTAGGAAGCATGGCCATCACAAGATGAGCATACACCAACACTGCTGGTCACACATCAAGAACGATCACACAGACATGGTGACCCTGGCCAGCCAGCCTGCAATACTGTGGATAGAATCCCACTTTGTGCTGGCAGTGCATACAAACATGACTTCTGTACAATATAGCTAACAGGACCAAAGAGTGATTTTGATAACAGTAGTTCATCACAAACCAACATCATTGCACCCCCAAGCCTCAGAGTCAAGAAAAACTGTCACCTCTGGAAAACCCTGAAAAATTGAAACAAGCAATTGGCAATGCTGAAGTGTCATATAGAGCATGTGCATATAGAGCATGTGTCACATTAAACCATACCCACACATAAAACTCTTTATTTAGCAAGGACACTGACAGGCCAGACAACAGGAGTAACTGTCTTTATTCACATATTACACAGATATGCACCAAAAGTAGACAAGAGCAAGGCCAGTGGCCAGGACAAAGTGCAGATGAGGTACATGAGAAGCTGCACAGGGAAGGGGCAAACAACAGTGAACATCAAGGCCAGTGGCCAGTCCAAGGTGCAGATGAGGTACATGAGATCCTGCACAGGAAAAGGGTGAGACTGTACCCTGCCCTGGTCAGCAACACAGTCAGGGGGTAACAATGGGCAGTCCAGGCACCACTGTGAGAGAGACAGGTGTGTGAGCGGGACTTTGACTCAGACTTGGCTGTCAGTTGGACTGGGAGGTGGCTGAGTGTCGGGGACAGTTGGAGGACTGGACCAGGGAGAGAGAGGCCCAGCTGAGGTAGATGTATCAGTGGCTATGGAAGCCAGAGGGCAGCTTGGACCGGGAGGTATGGTAGCACGTGGAGTTAGAGTCATGCTGTCGTGAGATACAGTGTGGGTGGGAGAATGTGGAGGGGTGCCTTTACGCTTCTAGGGGACTTGATAGCCAAGAACTGTCTTGGTAGGAGTGGTAAGTGGGGCGGGCACAACAGGCACACTCTCCACTAAAGCTACATCAGGTGCAGCCGGTGGCGCTCCCTCTGGGGACTTGCTCGATCCAGCGGTACACTTGGCCTGGCCTTGCCTTTGCCCCTCCATCCCCTTTTTACCAGGTGTCCCCCCTACAGTGGCATCCTTTCCCTGCTTCACAGGGCTCTGGATGGGAGTTGAGGTTGTAGGTGAATCTGCCTTGGAGCTCTTTTTATGTGTATTCCTAGCAGGCACCAGCTTCTCAGCGGGCACGGCAACTGTTTGCTTGTCTTTGCAAGACACTTTTGGGACAGGAGAGTCCTTGGCTGGGGATGCCTCTGAGGCATGTGAGCCTGAGGCCTGCTTCTTAGCTTTATGGCCCTGGGTGTCACCTGAAGGGCTTTAGCCTTTGCGCTCTGGGGTGGCTTTAGTTTTCTGTGGGGATGGTGTCTTCACCCTCGACCGCTTGGGCTGCTGCTGTTTTGTGCTGTATCTTGCCCTTGAGGTCTGTGGTCACTATCCTCAGATGTAGCCACTGGCAGGGGGGTGGCCACGGGGACTGGAGCTGGACTCGGAGATTGTGCCAGTTGCATGGCTGCTGTCACTGTGGAGGACAAAGACTGGACAGTCCAGTGTAGCCCACCCACGTCTGAATGAATGCCCTCCATGAAAGCAATGACCCGTGCCAACTTTTTGTCATGGTCTAGGCAGGCATTGTTGAGAGTTATCTGGCCCACACACAGCTGGTGAAAAAGCTCCACAGACCCAGCACTAATGGCAGCAGGGGGGGCAATGGGCAGGGGCAGCGGTGCCTGGGGTGAAGGACACTCTTCCCTTCTTTCTGGTGCGTACACGGGCAGCAACAGTGGAAGTAGCTGGGAGGGTGGGCACTGGACGATGTGTGGTGGAAGAGGAGGCAGAGTCCCCATTCCCTGTGCCCACCAACATAGATGCATCACTGCTGGCATCAGATGACGTTGAGGTTGGTGTCTCTGGCTGTGATTCGTCAAGCAGACTCCTGTCCCCCTCCGAAGCACTGGTCACATCAGTGTCACTGTTCTCGTGTGTAGCATTCGTGCTTGATGCCTCACCACTGGTGTCCATCCCCTGTCCTTCCGTGCCCACGGGAGATGCTGCAAGAGATAGATATGTAGGGTCAGTTCAGTGGCATCAATACAACCATCATATGCAAGCAAAGCACTAAACAAGATGATGATATCCCCATGTTGCACACAAACCTGTGCAGTAACATTGTGCAACCTCAATTCGAAACTCACATTTTGCGTGTCATCATTCAAACGTGGCATAACTGAGCCATGTGATGACCACACAGCCAAATAGCCTGCCGGTGGCTCCATTTAACCAGACACACAAATCCCTCTGAGCACACCTAGGGCCCTGAGGGGGGCAAAGATTTACCTTCAAACATGTTGCCACTGTCCCATCTGGAGGGAGCAGAAGTGAACAACACAGATACAGACTCAAACATAACAGTCCACAATGGCCATGAGCTCATGCCATCCACCATGTCTTTCTTTGGGGCACAACTACAGTTGCACATTGGTGTCAGATGTCTAGTCCTCACAATTCTGACGTCAGACAATGCACACTTTGAGGAAAGCACACTCAGATGATGCACACTGCCGTTCCCTTCCATGGGATGTCTCTGACTACTCCAATGCAGATGATGCCAGAAGTCCACGATTCAGAATCCAATGTCAAGGGCCATAACTTCAATGACATGATAAAGTACAGGTAGGGCAAATGCATGACAGCTGCACACAACACAGAGGCCACTTACAAGCCACTGCAGCACACTACAACATCACAGAGACCAGCGCTGGCCCAGGCTGTGAACACATGCAGCCACTCACAACCAAAGCCACCCTTCCCAGAATCCTCACCCCCAGCTTGAGGGTGATGATCCTTCAAACGTGCATCCAACTCAGACTGTGTCACAGCTAAGATGCGGGCCATTAGTGGTGTCATGCTCCTGCGTGCCAACCTGCCAGTCCGAGGGAGCAGCCCCAGCGTCATCTCTGCCACGTTTTTGCTCAGCCACAGATGTCATCTCACCTCATGTGACAGTGTGTGCGCTGTCGGTTGGAGACACCCAGAGCCTGCACCTTGCGTGCAATGGCCCTCCACACGGCCTTACGATGGTGGACTTTGAGCTGCAGGTATGGGAGACAAGAGGGGGAAAAATCAGCGACACAGTGTTTTATGTACCACTATCTCTCAGTACAGGTGCATGATACTAACTCAGCCCAACTTCCCAGACATGTCAAGCAGAGACAATACTGCATCTCATATGGCACATTAGCATTGGAGAATCATACAAAAATGCATGCAGGCATGAGGGTAGACACAGTACCTGCCCATCTCAGACACATGCAGGATGCCAGCACAGAAAGCTATGTGTAGGCTGAAAAACATATACTATCCAGTTTGAGGGTGAGCAAGACATACATCACATTTCAATATATGTTTTGGGGCAGACTCACTGTGTTCAACACTACACAGCCAACAATGTCCTTGCCCTGTGAATGGCTCACTGTGTCATGGAGGTCACATCGAGGGACATGATCTTACAATCCCACACCCTTCTCACAAGGCCAATCGTGTGCAATCTACAGGGCTGAGATGGCTCTTTGATGGAGAGTCTAGCAAACCACACACATGTTACACTCTGTACATTCAGTCATGTGTCCTTGTCAGATTGGGCAGTGACTGTGCAGGCCAGGTGAGATCACACTGAGGTCCAACGTGGGGCATCAGAAATATCACATGAAGGGACAATTTGAGAGCGTAAACAGTGCCTACACATGCCAGTCAGTATGCATGCTGGTGGGAATGGAAGGGGCTGTGTACAAAAGTATGACAATCTGCTGTGTCATAGGTGAATGACTAACAAGAGGGTCATCCTCTGCTATTAAAGTCCTGAGCATAGTGCTGAGCCATGGATGATGCAAATTTTGAGTCAGACACAATTCCATCACTACCCTCTGGACGTAAACCCTTGCTAAGGCCACATATGAGCCTGTGAAGGACATCAGGGACCCCCACATCCATTCACACAAGCAATTACTGTCCTGACTCCAGCATTACCACTTGCTGCGTCACTGTATGGCTGACAAGAAAATACATGTCCCTACAATCTTGATGTGCAGGCATGGAAACGTGTGAAATAGGCTACAAACCCCTTTCCCTTGAGACAGCATGCTAGGCAGTGCATGACACAACCCTACACTCTCAGTCACATACTGCAGCAGATCAACTTCATGTGTGCCCCCCCCCTGCACTCTCACTTCCACTCTGAAACATTTACCACAACATTTGGAGCACCATATAGCCTCGCATACTGTGTGAGCACCTCGTCCACTAGGACCTCCAGCTCTTGGGTGGTGAAGGGACTGGCCCGGATCTTCTCAGTCCTCGCCATCACTGTGTCCAGGAGACAGGAGCAGCAGCAGTTGGTGGTGAGGGGTGGCAGGCAGCAGGCTCTGTGAGCTGTGGAAATGTGAGGCTCCCTTCCACACATATATATAGTCCCCTGGGGTAGTTTCAGTGGTTCTAGGCTGCTGCAATTGGTGTTCCAGGTCAGCCTTTTTCAAATGCATCCAATGACCGGCCCCATGGTGGCGGAGCACGCTTAGCGCGTTTTTCAATATTGCATTAGTCTACCGCGATTGTGGTTCCCATTGGCTGTAAGGTCATGGGCAATGGCGGTGACACACCGCAGGGGCCAGGCGGTACCTACCGCGATATGTGTTTTCCCATACATTGCTATGATTGACCGTGATTGTCAGATCACCTTGACAGCACCTATGGACGCGTCATGCAGTGTGAATGGCCAATGGCCTGGTCTCAACAGTGCACAGTGGACACATGATTCATAGCACAAGATTGTGCACTCAATGCCAATGTTGTTGAATATGATTAGAAACATTGGCATGTACTCCCTCACATGTCACCTGTGATACTACTGGGCATGTACACAGAACAGTGTTGTGATGGAATCTCCAATGGGTACACATGTCAGTGTGTGAAAGTGCTGAGAAACTCACAGTGATGAATGTCTGACTTCACAATGTACAGATTTGACCGTCTACTTTTCTTGGCTCATGCACATACTTGTCAATCAATGCACAGTCTTGGGTCATTGTGTAGTTGATGTGTGCCCTGTGTGACTTACGCAAGTAGGTGTGGCAGGTACAGCAGATTGATAGGAGACAGTAGTGTGGCAGTTTCACACATATGCTGTTGGTACTACTCTCACGGCTTCCCATGCAAGATGTGGCCATATCCCTTTGTGCATTCACATATTTGGATATTGTTTATGAGGTGCTAGCTGTGTGAAAAGTGGACAGGTGTAGGGATGGTGTAGCTGCTACAGGTGTCCCTACATGTAAGTTGTGCCATAAGCTGAACTGTGATGCTAGTCATTGTTTGCATTGTGTCTGTCAACACGTAAGATGTTGGGCACATCTGGTGGATTGCTTTGACATCGGTTCACTTTCATCTCACCTAGGAGGAGACCAAATGTGCATCGTCCCTTCACAGTACTGGCAGACATGGAGGATGAGGAGGTCATACATAAATTCCATCTGGATCAAGACACCCTCCAAGACCTATGTGCTATGTTGGAACCCCACCTGTAGCCTCGCAGGACATATCCGGGTGCTTTCATAGCAGCATTTTTTTACTTCAGGATCTTTCCAGTACACGGTGTCCAGCGCAGGTGGGATGTCGCAACCTTTGTTCAGCACGGTCCTACGTGACGTCCTATCCGCTATGATGATCTACAAGGACAGATATATCCATTTCCCCAGGAGGCATGAGTTGGCGACTGTGAAGGGAGATTTTTATGCACTTGGGCACATCCCAAATGTTGTTGGTGCCATTGGCTGCACACATGTTGGCCTGGTTCCACCACAGGCATGTGAGCACATCTACAGGAACAGGAAGCATTTCCATTCCATGAATGTGCAAGTGGTGAGCCAGGTCGATATGATCATCTCACACGTTTGTGCCAAATTCCCAGGCTCGACCCATTACTCGTACATCATGCGTAACCGCATTGTGCCACGACTGATGGATAATCTGCTTCCGGGACATGCATGGATTGCGGGTGAGTACGAAAAGTCCAGTAGTGTGCTGTGTGTGTGACATGCTGTCCTCTGCCACAGTTAGATTACATAGTTGCTCTGTGTATCTCACACCTAGGTGATTCAGCATATCCCAACTGTCCTTGGTTGCTGAGCCCACTGCGGAATCCCAGGACACCAGCTGAAGTCCACTACAATGATGCCCATGGGAGGACACGTAGTGTGGTGGAGTGTACTTTCGGTCTCCTGAAGTCACATTTCCGTTGCCTGGACAAGACCAGAAGTGCACTGATGTACTCGCCCAAGAAGGTGTGTCAGATTGTAGTTGCATGCTGCATGCTCCACAACCTGGCCTTGTGCAAGGAGATCCCCCTGCTCCTGGATGCTGATGAGTAGCCAAGGCCCCCGCCGCAAACTGTTAGACCTGGCAACTTGGCGTGAGTCTCCCTTCCACTTTTTGCTGTTGTACCTCATATGGTTTGCTGGTGTTAGCTGCTCAGAGCACTGTGCCACTGCCAATCAGTGCCACAGTGCAAGTGCTCCCTGTATAAATTGCTATATGTGATTGGTTTCCATGATTGGCCTATTTGGTTTACTGTCAGACCCCAGTAAAGTGCACCAGGAGTGCCAGGGCTTGTAAATACAAATGCTGCTGGTGGGTTGCAGCACTGGTTGTGCCACCCACAGAAGCGGCCTAGTAAAGTGTGTCTAAGGTCTGCCATTGCAAGACCTGCATGCAGTCTGGTACTGTCATGCTAACTGCGCAAGTACACCCATTTGCCAGCCTCTAAACCTTCCCTTTACTTCATGTGAGTCACCCCTATGGTAGGCCCTAGGGCAGGGTGAAAGGCCCTGCACACTGAAAGGAGAAACCAGAGCATGCAAAACAAAGTGCTCAGAGACTGACTGGATTAGGCAAAGGCCCCCCTGGCCTGCAAGAACAAAAGAAATGTCCTATAAAAGTAGGAGCCCTGCTCCTAAGAAATCAGATCCTGTTTACGCCAAGAAGAAACTCTGCCTGAAGAGAAGGACCTGGGGAAGCTGCATGGAGGACTACTGTCTCTAATCCTGAGAGACTGGCCTGTGGTGGGTGCCTTGCTGCAAGAAGGAGAGAGAAAGAAAAGACTGAGAGACTTTTGAGAGACCGGAGTGCGGACGGAAGGGGGCTGCCTCCATGGCCCTTAGTGCACCGCATGTTCGTGGGACACCCAATGCTAAATCATTCGTAGACAACCTGATTCTGGGTCAGGGTTTCGTAAGTAGCAGAGCAGCTACCTCGCTGCGATCTATTGAAAGTCATCCTCTGAGCCAAGCTTTTGTCTCTCCGTGCATGGGTGGCCGCGGACGCCTCCCTCCACCACACCCAGGGGTGGGTCCCTCTGCCGCCAGGCCGGTGGGAGGGATGAAGAGGGGGTAACACGGGTCCGTGGGAGGCTGCCTCCACCACGTGCCCTTCTGCACGGGGCCTCCCCCTCCTGTTCCTGCCCCACCGGGGTGCGGGGACGGGGGCCACCATCCCTTGCGGGTCAGCAGGGTGACCAGATGGCCTCCCCTTCCTGCTGCTCCCGGGCAAGTCGGGCAGGGAGGTGAGCAGCAGCCACACGGGGAAGGAACCTCCAGAGCGGCTGCCTTGGTGCACCCGGCCACCCTCGCCGGACTGCAAGGGCGACTGGGTACGGCACCCTCCCAGGCCATCTGGGCGCTGGGTCATCCCGGGCTATCTGGTCGCCTGGCTGCATGACCAGATGGCCCTGCGGGCAGGGTGACCAGATGGCCCTGCGGGCTGGGTGACCAGATGGCCCTGCGGGCTGGCGGCTGGGCTAACTCCAACTTTTGTCCTTCCCCTGAGTTCTGTAAGAGTCGAGGAAAATGGGCTCCCCGGGCAGGCCGTCGGGGAGTAGACGTGGCCTGGGCTTAATCCTCCTTGGTTCTGGCCAAGGGTCCATGCGCTGGGGACGGGGCTCCACCGGGGCCTAGGGAGGCTCTCCCCGGCCTGGCTAGGGTTCGGAAGCTGGGACAAGGCCCGGGGCTTGAGCTCTGTCTGGCCGGCCCCGGGATGCATGAGCCCCTCGTCCTGCAAGCCATCAGAGGGTCTGGGCGCTGGGGACGGGGCTCCACCGAGGCCCGGGGAGGCTCCCTCTGGCCTGGCTAGGGTTCGGAAACTGGGACCGGGCCCAGGGCATGAGCTCCGTCCAGCCGGCCCCGGGGTGCGTGAGCCCCCTGTCCTGTAAGCCATCAGAGGGTCTGGGAGCTGGGGACGGTGCTCCACCAGGGGCTGGGGAGGCTCTCTCCGGCCTGGCTAGGGTTCGGAAGCTGGGACCGGGCCCGGGGCTTGAGCTCCATCTGGCCGGCCCCAAGGTACGTGAGCCCCCCGTCCAGCAAGCCATCAAAGGGTCCATGCGCTGGGGACGGGGCTCCACCGGGGCCCGGGGAGGCTCTCCCCTGCCTGGCTAGGGTTTGGAAGCTGGGACCGGGCCCGGGGCTTGAGCACCACCCGGCCGGCCCCGGGGTGCGTGAGCCCCCCTGTCCTGCAAGCCATCAGAGGGTCTGGGCACTGGGGACGGGGCTCCACCGGGGCCGGGGAGGCTCTCCCCGGCCTGGCTAGGGTTCGGAAGCTGGGACCGGGCCCGGGGCTCGAGCTCCGTCCGGCCGGCCCCGGGGTGCGTGAGCCCCCCATCCTGCAAGCCATCAGAGGGTCCGTGCACTGGGTATGGGGCTCCACCGGGGCCCAGGGAGGCTCTCCCTGGCCTGGCTAGGGTTCGGAAGCTGGGACCGGGCCCGGGGAGCAGGTGTGGCTGGCTTCATCCACTACGCTGTCAGAGCGGAGTTTTCTGCCTACCCCTAAATGACCCTGTGGTGCAGGAGTCCCCGTCCTGCGGCCTAGCGAGTGTCTGGGTGCCCGTGATGGGGTCCATCGGGCTAAGGGAGGCTCCCCCAACCTGGCTGGGATCAGAAGCAGGGACCGGGCCAGGTGGGGGGGTGACTGGCTAAGTCCTTTCCACTGTGTAATAAGAGTTTGGGTAGGGCTGGGCATAGTTTGCGTAGCGCCACTACGCACACTACGCAGAATTTTGGAAACATTTTTTGTGGAAAACAGGGGTGCGTCCTGAGGGTCCATGTGCCTGGGTCAGGGGTCCCTCGTGCCTGGGCAGACTCCCTGATCTCCCCGGCCTGGTTGGGTTGGAAAGCAGCGACCAGCCCCGGAGCCTGGGTTTGGGGAGCCCCCGTCCTACGGCCTGCCAAGAGTCTATCTGCCCAGGACAAGGGTCCCTGGTGCAGAGCCCCGGAGACCTGCAAGGCTCCCGGGCAGTCCTCCACCAAGCAGCTGGGCCCCAGGAGCGCTTGCGGACCCCCCCATGCCTGAGGCTCAGCGTGGGATTTCAGAGCCCCCACCTGAGCCCTGCATCCCCATAGTCCTGCAGCCCGGAGCCCTGCAGCGCCTGAGCCCTGTAGCCCCGGAGCCCTGCAGCCCCCAAGCCCTGGAGCCCCAGAGCCCTGCAGCCCTGGAGCCCTGGAGCCCCGGAGCCCTGCATCCCCCGAGCCCTGCAGCCCCGGAGCCCTGCAGCCCGGAGCCCTGCAGCACGGGAGCCCTGGAGCCCTGGAGCCCTGGAGCCCTGGAGCCCCAGAGCCCTGGAGCCCCAAAGCCCTGGAGCCCCAAAGCCCTGCAGCCCCCGAGCCCTGGGGCCCTGGAGCCCTGCGGCCCCGGAGCCCTGGAGCCCTGCGGCCCAGGAGCCCTGCAGCCCGGGAGCCCTGCAGCCCTGGAGCCCAGGAGCCCTGGAGCCCCAGAGCCCTGCTGCCCCGGAGCCCTGCAGCCCCGGAGCCCTGCAGCTCGGGATCCCTGCAGCCCTGGAGCCCGGGACCCCTGGAGCCCCAGAGCCCTGCAGCCCAGGATCCCTGGAGCCTCAGAGCCCTGGAGCCTCGGAGCCCTGCGGCCCCCGAGCCCTGCAGCCCGGAGCCCTGGAAGGGCAGGCAGGAGCCCTCACGCGGAGGCTTGGGGCAGACAGATTGGCATCATGTCGGTCTCGGCCATCTGGTCGCACCAAATGCTTTCCAATGGGGCGACCAGATGGCCTGGCTTCCCTGGAAGTCCCGATAAGGTGCCATTCACCTCCCGGATCCCAGCCAGGGCTCCAGGAGGTCGGGCACATTGGCGCCCTGGGTCCCCTCCATCACTCGGCACGCACGGGTGCCCAGAAAGAGGGGTAGCCTTCCTCCGGATTACTAGGGGCAAGGGTATGCCCGGACACCCTTCCGGGGCTGGCGGTTCCCTGCCAGGGACCAGATGGGCGATGCCCGGGTAACACCTCCCAGGCGTCCGGGGCTCCCTCCTCCGGCCCGCAGCGTGGCAAAGTACCTGGGACGGGCTCCATGGTCCCCGGGCAGTCCTCCCCCGGGCCCGAGAGCTCAGGTGGTCCTCCCCGTGCCTGAGGCCCAGCGTGGGTTTTCAGAGCCCCCCCTGAACCCTGCAGCCCCGGAGCCCTGCGGCCCCGGAGCCCTGGAGCCCTGTGGCCCAGGAACCCTGCGGCCCGGGAGCCCTGCATCCCTGGAGCCCGGGAGCCCTGGAGCCCCAGAGCCCTGCAGCCCCCGAGCCCTGCAGCCACGGAGCCCTGCAGCCCCGGAGCCCTGCAGCCCTGGAGCCCTGCAGCCCTGGAGCCCGGGAGCCCTGGAGCCCCGGGAGCCCTGGAGCCCCGGGAGCCCCGGAGTCCTGCAGCACCGGAGCCCTGCAGCCCCGGAGCCCTGTAGCCCCCGAGCCCTGGAGTCCCGGAGCTCTGCAGCCCCGGAGCCCCGCAGCCCTGGAGCTTCTGAGCCCTGCAGCCCCGGAGCCCTGCAGTCCCGGAGCCCTGGAGCCTCGGAGCCCTACAGCCCCGGAGTCCTGCAGCCCTGCAGCCCCGGAGCCCTGCAGCCCTGGAGCCCTGCAGCCCCCGAGCCCTGCAGCCCTGGATCCCTGGAGCCTCGGAGCCCTGGAGCCTCGGAGCCCTGCGGCCCCCGAGCCCTGCAGCCCCGGAGCTCTGGAAGGGCAGGCGGGAGCCCTCCCGCGAAGGCTCGGGGCAGGCTGATTGGCGTCATGTCGGTCCCGGCCATCTGGTCACACCTTTCCACTCGCCCATCTGGTCGCACCCAATGCTTCCCAATGGGGCGACCAGATGGCCGGGCTTCCCTGGAAGTCCCGATGAGGTGCCATTCGCCTCCCGGATCCCAGCCAGGGCTCCAGGAGGTCAGGCCTGTTGGCGCCCTGGGTCCCCTCCGTCACTCGGCACGCACGGGTTCCCAGAAAGAGGGGTAGCCTTCCTCTGGATTACTAGGGGCAAAGGTATGCCCGGACACCCTTCCGGGGCTGGCGGTTCCCTGCCGGGGATCAGATGGGCGATGCCCGGGCAACACCTCCCAGGCGTCCGGGGCTCCCTCCTCCGCAGCCCCGGAGCCCTGCAGCTCCGGAGCCCTGCAGTCCGGGAGCCCTGCAGCCCTGCAGACCTGGAGCCCGGGAGCCCTGGAGCCCCAGGAGCCATGGCGCCCCGGAGCCCTGCAGCCCCAGAGCCCTGCAGCCCGCGAGCCCTGGAGTCCCGGAGCCCTGCAGCCCTGGAGCCCAGCAGCTCCGCAGCCCCAGAGCCCTGCAGCCCCGGAGCTTACTGGCTCCAGGGGCCCCGCCGGCCCAGGGCCGGGTGTTCCGGCCCTTGGCTCCATCCCCCGGCCTGCCGGCACTTCCAAAGGCCCGGGACGTGGTTTCGTTGTGCCCGGGGAGCCTCCCCTTGCTTGGCTGGGTTCAGGGGCTCCGTCCTGGGTCTTACCGCGTGGCAGGGTGCCTGGGACGGGGTCCGGAGGGCCCGCGGAGGCTCCCCCTGTGCCTCTGGGCTCGGGGGCCCCCGGCTGGGGCCAGGGGCCCGGCCGGGCCCCTGGTCGGGTGCTCCAGCCCTGGGCCCTGTCCCCCGGCCTGCCGTACTGCCAAAGGCCCGGGACGGGGTTCCGTTGTGCCCGCGGAGCCTCCCCTTGCTTGGCTGGGTACAGGAGCTCAATCCGGGGCCCCTGAGGACGCCGGGGAGGGCGGCCTCGTCACCCCGGGCTCCGTCCTGGGTCCTGCCGCGTGGCAGGGTACCCGGGATGGTGTCCGGAGGGCCCGCAGAGGCTCCCCCAGCGCCTCAGGGCTCGGGCCCCCGGCTGGGGCCAGGGGCCCGGCTGGGCCCCGGGTCGGGTGCTCCGGCCCTGGGCCCTGTCCCCCGGCCTGCCGTACTGCCAAAGGCCCAGGACGGAGTTCCGTTGTGCCCGGGGAGCCTCCCCTTGCTTGGCTGAGTACAGGAGCTCCATCCGGGGCCCCTGAGGGCCCCGGGGAGGGCGGCCTCGTCACCCCGGGCTCCGTCCTGGGTCCTGCCGTGTGCCCAGGATGGTGTCCAGCAGGCCCGGGGAGGCTTCCCCTGCGCCTCCGGGCCTGGGAGCCCCGGCTGGGTCCAGGGGCCCTGCCGGGCCCTGGGTCGGGTGCTCGGGCCCCGGGCCCTGTCCCCGGGCCTGCCGCACTGCCAAAGTCCCAGGACTGGGTTCCGTCTTGCCCGGGCAGGCCTCCCCTGCTTGTCAAGGTGTGCGCGGGCCTCGGGCCGGAGGGCCTGTCGGGGCCCCCTTGCAGCCTCCATGGCTGGGGCCCAGCTGGGGCCCTGGGCCTCTGGTCCGCCATGCCCCGGGGCCCGCTCACTCCTTGGTTGGGGCACAGGGTGTCCAGATGGCTTCCCTTTCGTGCCCGGCCATCTGGTCGCCCAGATCTCCTCGGCCATCTGGTCGCCCAGATCCCCTCGGCCATCTGGTCGCCCGCAATGCTTTCTTATGGGGCGACCAGATGGCCGGCTTCCCTGGAAGTCCCGATGGGATGCCATTTGCCTCCCAGATCCCAGCGAAGGCTCCAGGAGGTCGGATACTTTCGCGCCTTGGGTCCCCTCTGTCACCTCGAGTGCACGGATTACAAGACAGGGGGGTAATTTTCCTTCGGATTAGTAGGTAGAGTATCAGTCAGACCTCCATGAGGTCCGGCGATTCTGAATCAGGGGAAGGCAATCCCGGGGCCCGCCCGCCGGGGCCCCCAGGGGCCCGGGAACGCTCCTGCCTCTCAGCCCCTTGCCGATGGTCCTTTTTCTCCGAGTTTGCTCAGGCAGACCTCCGTGAGGTCCGGCCATGCTGAGAGGGGGAAGGCAGTCCTGGGGCCCTCCGGCCGGGCCCCCCAGGGGCCCGAGTACGCTCCTGCCTCTCAGCCCCTTGCCGATGGTCCTTTTTCCTCCGAATTTGCTCAGGCAGACCTCCATGAGAGGGGGATGGCAGTCCCGTGGCCCGCCCAACTGGGCCCCCAGGGGCCCGGGTACGCTCCTGCCTCTCAGCCCCTTGCCGATGGTCCTTTTTCTCCACGTTTGCTCAGGGCTAGCGGTTCTCTGCCGGGGACCAGATGGGCGATGCCCGGGCAACACCTCCCAGGAGTCCGGGGCTCCCCCCTCCGGCCCGCCGCATGGCAAAGTACCCGGGGCGGGCTCCATGGGTCCCGGGCAGTCCTCCCCTGGGCCTGAGAGCTCAGGTGGTCCTCCCCGTGCCTGAGGCCCAGCGTGGGGTTTCAGAGCCATCCTGAGCCCTGGAGCCATGCAGCCCAGGAGCCCTGCAGCCCGGGTGCCCTGCAGCCCTGGAGCCCTGCAGCCCCGGAGCCCTGGAGCCTAGGAGCCCTGCAGCCCCGGAGCCCTGCAGCCCCGGAGCCCTGTAGCCCCCCAGCCCTGGAGTCCCGGAGCCCTGCTGCCCCGGAGCCCTGCAGCCCCGCAGCCCTGGAGCCCCGGAGCCCTGCAGCCCCGGAGCCCTGCAGCCGCGGAGCCCTGGAGCCTCGGAGCCCTGCAGCCCTGCAGCCCTGGAGCCCTGCAGCCCCAGAGGCCTGGAGCCTCGGAGCGCTGCAGCCCTGAAAGCCTTCCAGCCACGGAGCCCTGCTGCCCCGGAGCCCTACAGCCCTGCAGCCCCGGAGCCCTGTA